>NC_068969.1:94910781-97410781 GCF_026419915.1 Harpia harpyja
CATTACAATGTGAAGGTTTCTACGTCTAGTAGTAATAGCTGTGATATGCATGATCACATCTTTAGTTATATTGCCTTTTATAGTGGAAACAATCATCTGTGACATGCCTATGTTATTTAGCTTTTTCCAAGAGACATAAACACATCTACAGAGACTCCACTTTTCATGTCCCACCACCAGTCTGGTCTCATTTCCAGCTGTATCTCTGGCAGTCAGAATCCATATTTCATTTGAGATATTTTTTTTAAGCTGATTGATACATATATGAAATCTTTTCCTGGATTTTGTGCTACTGTTATTGTCAAATGCTCTACCAAGTGCTTTTGCAATAGCCAGATCTCTCCCAGTTTTCCATTCAAACAGTGAATCATAATCTTCAGAGAAAATGAAATCTCTTGAGTCTTGGATAACATTCGTGAAGCTCATTCTGGTCATCATGCCTGAACGTATATACTATCACTCTCCACTGACATTGGACTCTCAGAAATAAAGTTCTGAAACCTTTTATATGTAAGGACTAAGCATCTTTGCCTATGTAAGCATACTGACTTCCAGTTTTTACTGATACTGTGTCTGTAACTCTCCAGATACGACCTGACAGAGGGTATGAGCACAGCACCAGCATGCTCTTTGGAAGCACCTGTGAATAAGACAGACTTTAGCTCAGACTGGGACCTCAATAATTATCTCAGTTTTGCAAAACACTTCTTAAGGTTTGCCTTCATGCCTCTGATATCCTTGACCAAAAAATCTTTGTTTAAAAAAAAAACAAACTGTAAGTTTTCAGTTTGTATTAGTCACCTTTGCTGCCTGTGCTTTCCTTCCCATATTCACATCACAGTTTCTAGCACTGCGGACACATGTTTCCGTCCTGTTATTACTGAATGATCCGAGATCAGCTTGACAAGGTGGGCAGCACAGCCCTGGGGCAGCTTACTGAAAGACACTGGTGAATCTCCATCCTTGCAGATTTTCAAGACTGGAGTAGACAAAGCCATGGCAGACCTGATCTGGTGCTGGTGAAAGTCCTGCTTTGAGCAGAAGGCTGGACTAGGGTGTCTCCTCCCAGCCAGCATTTCTGTACCTCTAGAATAAGTTAATGGTCCATTCATCCTGCACCATGACACTAGCGAATGCTTTGCAGAGGATTTTCTGTGAGCTAATAGTGCTGTTGTCATGCCATTGTCATTCTGTCTACGTGGAGCACTATGCAAACCCTTCGAAATATTTTTGAAGCTGTATAATCCATTGTAATGACTCCTTTTTTAAATGCTGGTCACTGTCTTGACTTGCATACTTTGCCATGGTGTATTCAGCTCAGTGCTAGTTTTTATTGATTCCAGCTTTGATCCTGGTGACTCTTTCTGGCACTTGTCTATTTTCATGCTGTTTCGGATCACCCAGCACTCACAGCGTACGTCACTCTCTGCTTTTCTCTCAGCTTCAGGTGGAAGCAGCCGACTACATTGGTCTGGCAAATTCTGACTGTCTTGCAAAAGTTATTTCTGGGGTCCTCTGTTCCCCAGAGTGTCTGGCACAAGGACCTCATCCCTAATCAGGGGTACAGTTAACCCCTCCAGCCCGACAGTGGAGGATTGCCCCCTCAGAGTGGTTGAACATTCAAAAGACTTCTGTTTCCTCCTTTTCTTCCTCTTGTCTCTATTTAAAAAACATATAAACCATATGCTGAAGACTCTTATGAAAGCAAATAAATTTATACAGAATGCAGGATTCCTTGAATTTAAGTATGACAGTTTCATAGTTAGCCCTCTCTGCATAAGTTAACTGAAAACTATTAAAAACATCTGAGAAACACTGATTACCAGAAGTAAAGCTGCTTTCTGATGATCTGCCCCCTCGTTGGTGGTTACAGCTCACAGACACAGGGGAAAGTCCTGTTTAAACCATCTCCAGTTGTCCTTGCCACATCCAGCAATTTCATGATGTAGTTTTTAACTGATGCCCTCTGACACTCAGGAATTTTTCTGAGGTTTGTTGTATAGGGAGTGGCAGGTATTGTTCAGCTACTGGCCAGACTCAAGGCATCTGCAGACTTCTGCTTCATTTGGCCCAGTGCATGATGCAGGAGCTGGTCCCACAAGTGCATTTCAGAGCCCCTTGGAGGTACTGCTTCCCATGGGGAAATACCACGGCCAGTCAGACGGTAGCTGCGCTTGCCCTTTCGGCAACCCCGCAATGGCTTTTCTTAAGTAAAGGAGGCTATGAACAAGTTGACTACTGGCAAGGTCCCCTGACAGCCATGTTCCTGAGGCAAGAAGGAAACCTCCAGGGATGAGACTTGCACATGCCCTATGCTTCAGAAGGTCCCCTTACGAAACCTGGCTTCAACTACCTCTGCCTTTGCCCTTATGCTTAGTGACTCATCTGAGTACCTTCCTTATTATGGCTGCAGAAATACAGTGTAAAGTCATGTTTTATGTTTGAGGTGATTTAAACTTACTTTTTTGCTGCTGTCAGGGTTTTCAGGTTTTTTTTCCATTTATATGTTGGATAATATTGTCAAATTAGGGTCTGAAAATAATCTCATGACCTTATTTGGCTTTTCTGGTAGAAATGCCTCTTCATAATAAAGTTTTAATTGCTTTATGTTATCCTTAGTTCAGTCAAGTATTTTTGAAATCCTTTTGCCCCTGGAATTTACTCTACAGGTCTGATCTTGGTGCATCTCAGTTTCCTAGATTTTTCCTTGTTCAAATCACCATCTTTGCTTTTTCCTGGTCAAACAACTGCAAGATATTTCTTCTGATTCATTACTCAGCTGAATGCTAGGAGTGTCCCTAGCATACAGTGCATGTTAATAAGACAGTGTACACTAATGGTGTCATACACTGTCTTGCAGCCTCTGATGACAGCTAGATTTCATGAAAACTGCATTATCACTTAGTGAAATGTGTCACCAAGAAAAGGAAATGGGCCCACAAGCAGTGAGACCACAAAGTCCATAGTTCCTTGGCTCATTTTTGTTTTACACAAGACAAAAATTTATTTTGCCTAGTGGGTATACTTACATCCAGATCAATCTGCTACAGTGTAGAGCAAGCACACTTTCATCACTCTGTCATCCATTTTTCTTCCAAAGATATTTTTTTAAAACCTTGAAAGCATAAAGTATCAAACGGTTGAGATTCTATCAAACGAAAAAACACATGGGCCTGTCACATAAGTGATCTATGGAATTACATCAGAGATCATCTTGGATCCTTATGTCATTACGGTGATTACATACTACTTTTACCAGAACTAAAATAAAATTGGAAGCCTAAACTATGTTTTTATAAAACATAACTGCTTTACCCATTTTTATTAGATGTGTCCTCTAGCTTGCAGTATACTATAGAGTAGTCATTTTACAGATAAGCAAGATGGTCTTCTGCCTACACTTGGGTACATGTGAAGTTAACATTCTTTTCTCAATATTTGCTAACATATTTGCAGCTGTATCTAAGGTTCTTCATTAGAATAGGAAAAGGTCCTATATAAATCAATGAATAAAATAACTACTTCAAGCTTTATTTTATTTTATTTTTGAAGATATATTTTAAATAGCAATGTGATAACAAGCACATATGCGAAAGCATATTGAGACAGTACTTTACCATGAATATTTTAAGGAATGCAAGAAGTACTGGAATAGCCAAAATGGCATATATGCATAATATGCATAATATGCATACATCATAGTGTCTATATATGTATAAATAACTTGAATTAATTATTTTTTAAAATTGCAGAAATCATCTCGCTTTATGATAGCATTGATTGATTGGTTATTTTACTTGATAGTCATTTAAAAATGAATAATGCCACAAAATAATTACATTTTAAAATAATATATCTGATTGTGGAAGAAGTATTCCAAAATAATTTTCTTTTTCAGTTGGTAAGGATTAAATAACAAAGTCTGTATTCTTTATTGCTGATTTCTACTATTAAACCAACTACATATAAGCAGTGCTGATTGCAATATAAAGAATTATTCTCCTGGGTCCTACTTGTATTCATTCTCATTCTACACTTTAAAAACCCATTCATCAATTACTCTGCAGTGGCACCAGAGCTTAGCATGTGCATATTATTTTTCGCTCGTATTCCAGTGCAGTCCGCTGGAGAGGAAGAGAGAGACTGCGAGTGTGCGTAGCATGTGTCACTCCCTTGCCATACACACACGCACACATAGATCTGTGTATACATTCACAGCGCATCGCAAGTAATTGCTGAGAAGCCCTTCACAGGGGGTGGATATAATAGTCTTCATTCCCCACTCCCCAGAATCTCTTGTAATGTTTGGAGTCTTAAACCAAACCGATCTTGTAAACAGCTAGGTGAGCATCAGCACCAGGAGTTTTTTGATATGCAGCATAAGTGAAATGCTGCATAATATAAAATGATGGCGCTATTAATCCTATAGCACTGGTGATTCCCAGCCCCCTCTGCTATTGATACCAACACCATTGTCTCTGGCTTTAAACTTCATCAGTATGCAAACGGAGTGTCACTATGATGGGTGGTAACTTGGTTGGATGCACTTTCTACATTTCTGGCAAATGAGTATAATTATTTTCAGAGCTGCGGGCAACTCATGCATGTTTTATCCTCCATCTGGACCTGCATGGTACACAATAGTGATAAAAGATGATTTCCCCCCTTGGATGTTCATAGGCCATCATCGACACCGTCCTGATGAAATGGTCATGTATCCCCTAGCACTTCTATATCTGCCACAGCTTGACAACAAAATTATTTCCCTATAGTACTAAAACACTTCAAATAATCAAGCCCTCTGTGCATATATTTGTGTTTTGAAGCATTCAGCGTTAACGTAATGTGGTAATTTATAAACTGACAAATTAACTATGCAGAAATCTGAGCAGGGCCTTATGAGGTCTGCAAAGCAGCAGAAAAGAAATCAAAAGCTCTTTGCACTCTATAATAATAATCTTATCAAGTGTCAGAGGCAGGTTTTAGTCTCCCATTGTTAATGCTTTTCAATCCTGGGCTTAGTTACTGTATGCTGAAGCTGAGACGCTTTGAATCAAACTATTGTCATGACTGCAGCTCACGACAAACTGTACCATCATTGCTTGAGCAAAAAGGAGAAATATGAACTTCCATCGCCAACCATTCAAAAGGGAAAAAGATGAAGGCAAAAAGGCTAAAATAGAATTTACCAAAACTAAGCATTCATGTCCATGATTGATAGAAAATAAATAAAGTCCATCCTGAGCAAGAAGAATCAGTATCTGCAAAGCTGAGATTGCTCGCAAGAAGAAAAGAAAGATCAGTTTCCTTTGTTTCTTTGCTATAAAATCATTTTAATGATTAAAATCCATCACTGTGATCGCCCTTCTTAGTAAGCATAGGCTGTCCTTACAGGCTTGCCATCGATCCCTAAACAGCCAGACATGGGGATTCACACTGCCTGCACCCACTGAGGCAAAGGACGCTCTTCTCGCTCCCACTGCGGGCGCCTGATTCCCCCCCAGATAAATTAAGGACTAATTCTGCCGGACCCTGGGAGAGGATGTAGTGTCTTCTGCTGCCCCGTCCGCCTGGCGCGGCCAGGTCCGACGGGCGTCCTCGACGGGCACTGGCGAGTCGGGGGACGCAGGCCCTGCGCCCCTTGGGGCCTCGCTGGGTCCGGCTGTGCCGCTGCCCCGTGCGGGGCTGCCGGCATCCACGCTCCTCGTCGCGGCTGTGCCAGGGTCGCCATGGCAACAGTGTAATAGATTTGCCCTTATTCAATCCCAGAGGCCACATCGAAGCGTGAGGCAAAATTTGCTGGAGCCTGAATTCCTTTCAAGTCATGGCTCATGTGTCAGGAAACAAGTCAATGCGCAGACGGCAGTAAACACAGGGACGGAAAGAAACCTTTGCTCTCCTGCGCCACGTGCTCATGGTGACATTCAAATGCCAAGACCCCTCTGGACCCCATTTCTGTCTCGTTTCCTGGTTATTAATTCACTCTTCAGATGGAGGCGGCAGTGGGACATGGGCAGCCATGGTGGGCAGAGGGCAACCTGGCAGCCTTGAGGTGACCTTGCTCCGACCCAGGCCCCCAAAACCGCTGCCTCCCTGAGGAAAGCAGCCCCGTCCCTGGCGCACAGAGCATCCCCTGAGGGGCCAGGGCTGTCTCAGCAGCACCCTCCATGACATGCAACATGGGCAAGAGCAGCTTGTAAGTGAAAGCATCCCCTCTGCAAAGTTTGTCTTAGTCGTTAGGTAAAGCACAGTGAGTTTGTTAACAGCTTGCTTGGCTGTGGAAACCACAACGAAACATCCTGTGGTCCTGACATCCGCAAGCCCTGGCGGGGCATGGGGCTTCTGCACATCACCAGTACAGCTGCACTCCCTGTCACACCAGGGATATTTTTTTTATTTCAAAGTCTCATGCTAATACAGTTGGTAACACTTCTGCAGGCTTACTGCTTATTTTTTCCCCCCACGGTGGCTCCAGAGTCAGGGAAGCCATCTCCATGTCGATGGAGGCCAGCCAGCCCTGACCTAGAGCTGCAGAGAGAAGGAGGCATACCAGGACAAGAGCAGGGCAGGTGCTGTTATTGCCAAGGCCCAAGCATATGTGTAAGAAACTTTCCAGTCCTACAACTAGAGCTCACTTACTCATCTTACCAGACAGGGGCCCCAGGTGCCTTCCGCACCAGCCCCTCCTCACTCATGGGACACACCCTGACAGAAACCTGCCCAGGAGGAAAGCTGAAGGCTAGCATGGTGGCAGAGCATCCCATGCTGGTACATTATACTGCGTCCTCTGTAAACCAACAAGTGCCCTGAACACAGTCTCACAGCCCTTCTTAGATGGTTTCTGTTGGAACTGGACTGCTTGAGGCATTCACTGGCAAATTTGCAACCAGGCTTTCTGCAGTGACACAGCAGAGCCAGCAAGGGACAACCAGCACCTTCCCTGGACTTCTTTCATAACTAATTGCTTTTTTCTCATTTTGGTCAGCTCCTGGCATGCATGGCTATTCTGGGAGCTACACCATTTGCAGGGTGAAGATGCTCTGGTGAAGGACTTGCAGTGTCCTCACTTGCTCATGGGCTGTGGCTGCTCTGCTGGCTGCCATACTTTTGCCATGCACCCCTCCAATGGGGCACGTTGGCCACCCCGCAGCAGCCCACCCTGGCCCTCCTCATTCCTCTCTGCCAAGGACCAGTGCCCCGAAGTGCAGCAGACTGGTCCTCACCAATGGCTTCCCAGAGGGGCTCGCACGGAGCATGGAGAAACAGCAAGAGCTTCTGCAATGCAGATTATTCATTTTAAATGTGTTTTTATTTCTTTGGCTGGTAAGATGGTTTCTTTTCTGTTTTATTTGTCACTTGTCTTCCCTAGCTTGTATGCTGAAATTGGCACTTCATTTTCACTTCAATCCCAGCCTAATATTAATGCAGGCAGCGATGTAAGAATGTGAAAAAAGAAATCCAATCCTTACGCTCTGTGAACCCACTGGTGATGGATTAAATACAACATTTTTCCTTATATATTATGGAAATACTTCTTGCATGTCTGAAGACACACAGTATTATCTAAAGCACCCTATTCAGACATGCAAGCTAAGTTGCCTCTGCTATACTCTGAGCAAACAGGATTGGGCTAATGGTGTTTTGTGTAAATGAGGCACATGTTAGATGATTGAGTGCATTCAGGTTCTGTTTATCTAGTTACAATTTTTCTTTGCAAGAGCATTTCAGTCTCCAGTTTCCTTGTACAAATGTCCCTTGCACCTGGTATCTGGGGGATGGGGGAAGGTCTAAAGAAGTTCAAGATTTTACAGCTGAATTGAATACTGAGGAAAATGGATACCAAGGTCAGGCTAAGAATAAAGAAATTGATTCCAAGGGCAGCAGCACAATGGAAAAGGCCTAGGCTCCAGCAAAACATTTTCCTTCTGGTTGTTCTGCTATATAAAAAAAAAGCCAGTTGTAATAGAAAGTGACGACAGAGGGAAAATGTTATGGAAACTGAACATAGCAAAATTTTGCCAGTGATTTATTGTATATGTATTTTGATTGCTCCTATCCCACTGTTCAGCTTCTCTGCACAAAATTGTGGCGTGGCAGACCCTGGTAATGGATTCCTTCCAGCAGAACCCTGCCAGTTCTGGTCATTGATCCAGACGTATATGCTGGCTCAGGAGCAAGAGGCTGCATCTACATCCTGCCATGAATATTTTCAGGAGTAAGCTATTTTACACTTTAGTGTTATTACAGTTTTGAATATGTGTATAATGCAGTACTGTATATCAAACAAACCCCTACATAATACTGCAGATGTGACCCATTCTGTTTCATCTGTGGTACCGAGGAATGGGTGGATAACAGCACAGAATTAAGAGGTTTTCTATTGTGGCTCCCCACTAATTATTACAATATTTTCAAGACACTACCACCAAGTGCCACATGGAATGTATTTATATTCAGATAGATTCTATATTGTGTTAAAAATAGGCAGCTTCACTTAAATCACAGGGATATCTACTATATGCTCAAAAAAGCCTCTCTGTGCAGCAGTGCAGAAGAAATGATGTAATTTTTTCTTTTTTTTTTTTCTTCTTTTTTTTTTGTCATAGCAAGAGGCTATGGAGTTTTTCTAATCCATAAGGAAAAACTGAAATGGTTAAGCAGTGGTTTGGGGCATCTGTAGGCCAGAAAGCGGAGTCTAAATTTGCACAAGGCATACACAGTCATTTGCAGAACAGCTGATTTCACCTAAACAAACATGGGAACACTTTCAACTAGCTAAAAAGATATTAATGAAGCAGAAGGGGTTTTTTTAGAAAGAGATAGAGCTGCCCAGGCATTAGATCAAAGGTGAATCTAAAAGCAACTTCACCAAACCGGGCAAGGATCTTCCCAGCTGCCCATGTGTATTATTTTGCCACAGCTCCTTTCAACTTGGCTTTGAGTTGGTTGGTTCAGTTGCACTAAACCACTGTGGTTTTGGTGGTTGTTTCAAGCCATGCAAAAGTTTTTTTAAAAGACACACTTGAAGAGAAAAGCAATAAGATGTGCTTAACAGGGGTGGAACCACAGAGCTTGTCTAGAAGTCACCCCCAAAAGCTAGAGGATGAGGTTTCATGGTGCAGACCTGAGGCAGCAGGAGGGAGGGCAGCCTCACACCCTGCCAGGCATGGGCTGGGCTGGAGCATCACCTCTTCTCCCACCCCAGAGTCACCCAGGGAGGCCCACATCTCTGAGGGCTGCCACCCCCTCCTGATGCCCGCAGCCATGCTCGAATGCAGTTCCCTCATGCTTCTGCAGGGAAAATGTCATCGGCAAACCCCCCAAGGCTTTAGGAGCCCTTCCTGCTATCATGTGAGAGATCTACAGCCTGGACGAGGAGCTTGCCTGCAGGACCTGTGAATGGGTTAAACCCTCTCTACAGAGTGTTTGTATCAGTCAAACCGGTTTCAGAAACTATTGATCTTTATTCTTACGTGTACAGAAAACACTTACTGTGCTAAAAATTACCCCCAAAACTTTATTATATAATTTAAAGTCTGTTTGCAGAATTCGTCAGATGGTATTGTTCTCTCAAGGGCATTCCCTAAATTGATTTAACAGTTATACATGGGTATAATATTCTCTATGAACTAGGTGTTTCCGATCATTTCCAGAATTCCACAAAGTCTAAAGGCTTTCAGGACTATATAAAAAACCAAACCTCTGTCTTAAAGATAATTGCCTTAATTTTTCTGTCCAACCCCCATTACAGAAAGGCTATACCCAAACGCAAGACCATTTACGGCTACAGAGCACTGCTGAAAACTGCTTACCACTTTACCACCAGATGTTCCTGCACTCTACCTCTGCTCCTAATTCTGCTCTGAATTCTGCTAAATCTGGTTCAGTTCTGCATAGTGGCAACAAGTTCTGTAATCTGGTTTACATGCTGTGTGAAAAAGCAATTATTTCATTTTTAACATGACACCTTTAAATTAATTAAATATGGCTTTATTAATCCTTCATGCACCTTTTCTGTACCATTTGTTATCTGACATACTTTCATTGTGTCCCTTTCTCTTTGGTGGTTTGCCTGCAGGATCAGCCTGTGCTGGGAAGCTCCAGTGACACCGTTTCCCAGGGCTGGAGCCACACACATTCTTTGCATGGGCTCACGTTCACACATACCTCAACACTGGTGCTCACTCAGGGGACAGAGCTCCGCATCCTATCGACCTTTGGATACTCCTTGCAGAGCAAAACATGTACATGCGTGCTGCTGGTCTTTTCCACACCACACAGCAAGAGAGCTTTTCCAGCCCTCTAAACATTTCTTGTCTTTGAAGTTGCCCCTGAGTTTTTACCGTTTCTGTCGCATCTGTGGGACGGAGCGGTGAGAACTGAATACAGCCCTCCAGGTGAGAGCATACGCTTGATTTATATAATTGCATTGTGGTCTCTCATGTGTTATTCTTGAAGCTACTCATGATGGATCCTTACGCCCTGGTAGGGTTGCTGACTGTTGATGTTGCTGAGCTAAGGTCTTCATCCATTTGTCCACAGTGATGACTCCCAGGTGACTTTTACATGCTTTGGAAAATTATACTCTGGGTCTATTTTCTGAATACCTGCACTTAATTACTGGTATCTCCACACAGCACTATCCGTGAGCACAATGAATGAGCTCTGTTGGGTACTGAATCACTAAATTCATTGCGGATGTGCCCTGTAGACATGCCCTTAGCATCTGAAAAATAATGTATGCGTAGGACAGACCGTTCCACCCTTACAGCTCAGATAGCAACACTGAGCCTCACCTGCCAAACTGCTGCCCTGTGTTCAGCTTGCTTGTCTCAGCCTGGGAATTTCCTCTAAATCTTTTCAGTGTCTGATTAACATTAATGTGAGGGTTATTGCAAGAGCTCTACTCAACTTCCTAGCTTTGTTTTTTTGATTTTAACAAATATGTTATGGAATGCTAATTCTAGAGTGGGATTTGGTCCATCTTTTTTATTATTAAATGAAAAAAAGCACCTTCCTAAAGAAGATGTCAGTAGTTTGAAAGCTTTCTTCCTTTTTTTTTTAAATTCTTGTCCAAAAAAATCATTTCAATTTCATGCAGAACAAAAGTTCTGGAGGAAAAAATGATTGAAGGCAATTGAGTTATTTTTTCCTCTGTAGTTATGTTTAATTTCAACTCTGCTCAAATATTTTTGCTTTAGCATTTTGACTTATAGTAAATATAAGTAAAATAGTAACCTTAAATGTTCATATCATGAAATGAAATTCTAGTTATGATGAAATGTTGCAACATAATTAAAACTGTAAAGTTCAGATGACTCATTTTGACCTTTTCCATAGCAAATTTCATTGAAATTAACACATTCCTATGAGACAATGTGATTTAAATAAATTTCCTTTTTTTTTTTTAAGCAGAAATCTGTTCTTTTAAAATGCATTCAAAAGTTCCCGCTGTTAACCTTTGCCATTTCAGCAATTTACAACCTATTCTTCTTCTTTTGTGTCCCTTAGCCAGTTTCTGAAGCAGGAGAGTTTTTCCTCTGTGTACTTGGCCACTTTGTTTCTTTTGTAGCTTCTCTTGGTGGACTGTACTAAAAGCTATTGAAAGTCCAAATAATTTTTATCCCTATTAATTTATTAGTGCATTCTAGAAGATTAGAGAGTCACCATTTTCCTTTGAAGAAAGTCTGCTAATTAGACTCCATTGTGATCTTTAGTGCTTTTTTATTGTTTTGATTGTAATTCCAACAATTAAAAAAACCCTAGCATGCCAGATTTTCCAGGTCATTCACTTTTGAAGGTAAATAGAGCATTTTCCATGCATAAATTTTCAGATAAATTTGCCAGTTTCAATGAAGTTTTATTTGCTTCAGCTCAGCCGTTTCATCTTTAAGCCTTCTGGTGCTGCTGGGTGCCTTCCACTGAACCAGGTGGCTTACTCCTTTACAATTTATCACTTTGCTTCAGTATCAAGTTTTCTGGGACACCTCTACCTCCAACAGCACCTCATTCTTAAAATAAAATATGTTTTCTCAGCAAGAAAACCATGATTTTTTTAAAAATTATTTTTGTGGAAGCTGGAATAAAGAAAATTTGGTAGAACAATTTTACCTATCCAGATTTCAGATACCATCAACTTTCATACATACAAAGACTGAGCTCTGCTGTCATCTTCTCCAGTACTGTTTTTCAGCAGGGTAGGAACACTCACAGCAAATCAGCAGCCTGAGCATTGCTGGGCTTTTATAGACACTATGGAAAAGGGGAGGTAAAAGTGAGATATGAGGATAATGATAGTGTTTTGCAGAGGTTTACAGGGAGGTTCCTCAAAGTGTCATGGGAAACCTGGCAGTAAAAAAAGAAAATATTAACCAGCAAATAGGATGAATAACACAGAATTATAATTAGTTAAGATGAGAAATCATCTAGTCCAGTAACTTCCAAAACTAGTGCAGTAACCTGACAGCGTCTTACTTTGCACCTGTGTAAGCGCCTGGGCAATGACACAGGGATCACACAGGGAGGAGGCAGAAGCAATTGCATGTACACTACAGATGTCACTCTTTACTAATTTCTTTATTTTATAGCTTGAAAAATATGTGTATTCCTACCTATTTGTTATCATTTCTTTGAGAGCAGAACTGAGCTTCATGGGAAGAAGTGTCCGTTGATGAGAAGCAGAGGCCCATCAGGTTAGCTCAAGGAGGGAGCTGACAGCAGATAGGAACACCTGGATGAAGGCAACACCTCAATGAAGAGGTAGCATCACCTCGCTACCCATTATATCCCAGGAACAAATTCAGCACTGGGCACTGGGTATAAAGACACTGCAGACCACTTGCACCTGTCCCAATATGACATGGGGTTGGGTCAGGGTCCGGGTCCATCTATGTTTGCATGTTTGGTTTGGAGTAGCAGCGTGCTTGAGAGGTGAGTAACACCCAGCCTGTCCCCAGTTCAAAGCAAAACTGCTGAAATGCCTGTTGTGCAGATTTTGGGCACCGACTGCTTTGATCTGTTGGTCTTTTTGACTTTTTGTAATGTAGGCAGAATCAAAGGTGGCTTGAATCAACTTTATTTCAAGGACTGATCCTGTTTTATAATCCCATAGTGCATGCAGCCTGGAAAACAAGAAAGCCTCACACAAAATTCAGGACTCCCTGCACACCGAGCCTTCTTCTGAATCACTCAGTGTTTAAAATAAGGGACATGCCCTCAAGTCCCAGGTTTTGCAGGGCTGCATGAGTCAACCATCTCTCCCTTCAGCAGCAACTGGGTTAAAAAGAATTTGCATAAATTGAACATTTGCAGCAAAACATGGCAGACAAAGCTGTGATGCAGTGAGAGGGAAGGACTTAAAATCTGAAAGCAGGTATCTCAGAGAAAAGTATGTAGGTAAGAAGGAAAAAGCATCCCATTGAAATGTCTAATACCCATATTACTGCAACCCTCATAAGAGCTTCAGAGATAAGATGAACCACCAGTTAAGATGCCAATGTGAGGTGGAAACCAATTACACAGCTTTTACAGTAAATAAGACAGTACATAACAAGGGCAGGCACAGACCCGTGTTACTTGCCACCCCATCCAGGTGCATATGAGGAATGTTGGATTGAGTTTTGGCGATCTCCTACCAACGAAGCCTGCCATTGGCTGATGAGGAGCAGAAGATTGGAGAGCAGTTCTGTCCTCCACGGGAGCAGAGAAATGGCATCCACTGTCACTCTGACTTATCACTCCTTTGCCTTCTTCCACAAAAGCCTTTTCACCCTTGTCCTGTTCTCCATCTATGCTGCTTTGTTGGGGGTCACAAATAATGAAACTAAGGAATTAAAGGAAAGACGTACCTGGGTCTCATTCATTTTTGTATAGGTCTTTCAGTATTTCTGGCAGGGAGGTTCTTCTGGGCACTGGCCTTGTCATGGGGTAATTGTGTTTGTGGAAGAATAGATACAATATCAAGGAGGCTGGGAGAGTTTGTGGTCTGCACACTTGAGGATTTGTTTCTGCCCACCCATCCAATCCACAGACTGAGAGGACCCTGAGAGGAGGAGAAGAGTGACTGCAGATTTTACATCCCTCATATCGTGACAATTGCTTCATAAACAAACAATATAAACAAGCTTAGCAGTGAAGGCTGTAAATGGCAACACTTGACAATATTAAAGGAATGTGTACAAATTACATATATCTGAGGTTATAGCCGCCCACTGTGCAGACCAAATCCTCTGGCTCTTACGCAGCCCCTGGTGAAACCATCCCTTTTCAGTGGGATCATCGCCAACCTTGGTAAGGCATTTGACATGCACCTGATGAGGTTTTTGAGCATATGACAAGGTGTTTTTCACCAGGCCAAGCCCCTTGCACTCTGCATACCACAAGAAAGAAACAGGCAGAAAAATGAAGAAGAAACTAAAAGGTAGTTTTCTATTTGTCAAAATCCTAATTCAGGACATCAGGCCTTTTTCTCTTGTATTCACATGGAATGTTTAGAATATATTTCAGCATAACAAGAATTACTGAAGCACCCTTTATCTAGAGAATAACTCGCCCAACTTAAAAGCATTCTGGGTGCTGATTACTGTTAGAGAAAATCTAAAATGGAAAAATTAAGGAATGTACATTCAAACCAACAACGGACAGTTTTCAGTTATATAGCTTTTATTTATGTGAGAGACCATGAGAACAATTTCCAGTCTTTTTTCCATGTTAGCAGCGAGCAATCCCTTCAGATGTGACTCAACAGCTACCCAGTCACATACATTTATATGTTCATACACATTTATCATCAGCTAATATCTGCCATTTCCTTGGTGTGCTAATCCTTATACATGAAAAAAAAATATTTTTAGAATGCTATTTTATCAGCAAGTCTTGATGTTAGGGTGATTTTTTCTTTTTAATTTATTTTCCTCGTGTTCTTACATCGTGTTGTTAGTCATAATTTACAATATAAGGTAAAAGAAAAATATCTCAAGTTCAGAAATTTGAGAGTGGGAAGAGAAACAGTAGGGAGGAAGAGAAATATTTTTTCTTTTTTTTCCCCTTTTTTTCTTTTTTCTTTTTACTTTCAGCTATGCATTTGCCTAATAAGCCCCAAGACAATTAGGATCTGATGCTCTGAGGTGTTTTTGCAGGGCCCACCACAAAGCCTGCCAAAGCTGGCAGAGTCCAATTCCCTCAGCTTCCACATAGCTACGTGCAGGGCTGGGGAGGTATCACACAGGGAAACCGTTGCTCCTCTCCTCTGTGCTCCCACCTTTCCTGTGCTTTGCCAGTCAATGCAAGCAGCTGGGAGGAAACTTTTGTTGTCCTGGGGAAAGACAAAGATGGCTACAGTCAGCCCCTCTGTACTATAGGACGAATATGGACACAGGTACGTTTTTACCACAAATTCCATGCGTTTTCTTTTTAATAAATGGAGAGCTACTGCAGTAAGATGACAGCTCTTTCTTATCTCCCTTTCTCCCCCCTCCACCTTTCCCTCCTCCCAACAAAACAAGAGACAAAAGAAAGCCTCCCTCTCTGCCCTTTCGTTACCAGCTTGCTCCTGCAACTGCCTAATAAACTGATTAGGGCAGTGTTCTTTGTGAGATGTGCTGCAACACTCCACCACAAAAGAGTGATTTTATTATATGGGGGGAAATATTAATTTTCTTGCTTTGTGTGTTTAATGGTGATAATGATTATGACCTTACACTTCCATGGTGTCTCTCCTCCCAAAGGACCTCAGCTTGCTTTATAAACCCACACCAACACACCGACTCTATGCAGGGATGGTTTTCTCTCCTATTAAAGCGCGGTCATCTTTGCGACGAATGCAGCAGTGATGCAAAGCATTACAAGCCAGCCCTCTAGGACATCACACCTGGTTCAGCTAGAAACAACAGCTGGGGAGCAGGGGATGGGGAAGGTGGGTGTGGAGGAGACTACATCTTGCTGCCAAGCGACCCCAGGTTCAGTCTCACATGAACCAGCATTACTCTGCAAATAAATATGGTGTAACTCACCTCTGGAAGGGGACAGGGCATCTGCCTCTACAACTTAACGACTTGTCCCTGTGCCTCCCACCACGGGATGCTGAGTTTGTCTGGGGTACATCGCTAGCAATGACAGGACTCCCTTTGAGTTTCTAGAGCAAAGGGAAAGAAGGGAAAGGGAAAGGGAAAGGGAAAGGGAAAGGGAAAGGGAAAGGGAAAGGGAAAGGGAAAGGGAAAGGGAAAGGGAAAGGGAAAGGGAAAGGGAAAGGGAAAGGGAAAGGGAAAGGGAAAGGGAAAGGGAGCTGCCTGACAGAGGTAATACCAGCCCAGCTGTCACTGCACTGCCTGAACATCAGTTGAGGGAGCACAAGGAAGTAATGCTGGTAACCAAATTTAGCAGAACCTGTCTCCCAGCCAGAGTACTTTTTGGGGAGGGAGTTATAGTCACAGGGATCCTTCAGTTCACAAGGAAGCCCTTGGACCCTGGGGGACAGTAAGGTGGTTAAGGGCTGGAAGGAAATGTGTACAGTAGTAACCTTATTTTGGACATGTATTTTCTTTGGTTTTGCCCTAGATTTTTCTCTAGAGGCAAGCATGGTGTGCTGTAGCTATACCAGGTGCTGGGCCTGTTGTGTGGATCAGGCACATCCAAGCTAGCTCCCAGCAAGCCCAGCCAGGTACTGGGAGAGTCAAGAGGGGACAGGACAAAGTTCAGTGCGGGATGCCAAACTGGTCCAGACAGCAAGCTAAATATCTGGGCAGTTAGCAGGCACTGTGCTTCATGCTGCTGTGATTAGACTGCTGTTATGGCCTGCGTTAACCCCAGACAGACAGCTGGGGTACAGCAATACTGGGTTGTCATGTCGGTGCCACATAGCAGCAAGTTGGTGCTGACACACTCCTGCTGACAGCAAACAGGGATGTAATAAAAGGGAAAGAGGGACTTGGAAATGAGAATTTTGCCCTTCCAACTACTTCACATCATCCCCCTTTCTCCTCTGCAGATAGTCCTGAGCTCCTGCATTGTTTCTTGCATATCCACAGTCACCCCTCTTCTCTCTGCGCAACATCCTGCTCAGGCAGCTTACTGGGAGCAGGCAAATAACAGCAAGTAAAACAATATACCTGATTTTGCTTTCACCTGCTTGCACTTTTAGTAATATTAAATAAAATTACTTCAATCTTCTTTCCCCCAGTTTTTTGCTAACTGTTTTGCGCCCTGTATGCAAGGATATGGTTTCTTTTCTGTTTGTATTAGCCCCTAAGTAAGAATTATTTCACCAAAGACCACAAGCTTGGCTGCTGCTATTTAGAGTCAATCAACAGTGGGATATAACACTCAGGGAAGTGTAATTCTAAAGTGCAGTTGAGGATAAGACTATACAGCCCTGCAAATAGCCTGTTGTCATTTCCCTTCCTACAGAGCTGTGCAGCTGGGCTGGCAAGGATTGGTGCAGCCACAGAAAGAGCCAAAAAAGCTAAATGCACAAGGTCTTGTAGTGCCCTGGAGTCTACACCCCACATAACTCCAGTGTCCTGCACCCTGTTTAACGCCAGGGTCCTTCTACACTCTCAGGATGGAACCAGCAGAGCTTACGCCTACTGTGAAGCAGCCCAGCTGCACTGCACAAGCTGTAAGGAGCAAGAAAGTAACCAGTGAAATCATTCAAACCCCACTCCGCAGCTCCCCCAGCCGATCTTGGCGACATCATCTCCCCCACGCAGTGTGGAGCCGTGCAACACCAAGTCCTGGGTCCCTGGGGTCTCTGCCACCACCCACCCTTTGCCTCCCTGGGGACCAGATGAAGACCCCACCTGGGAAGCAGGAGGAGAGATGCCCAGAGCATTTGCAGTGAAAGCACAATTTCTGTGGAAAAGGAAATACTGATCTGCTTCTGTAGTGTCAGAAATGAGGTAATCCCTCCCCCTCTCCTGGTGGGGAGGAATGAGGCGATCCCACTGAGGAGGGGAAAAATCGCTCTTTGCGCTTTGGAAGCGGTCCCCTGGAGACAACCCACAGTCACAGGCTTTGCCAGGTTTGAAATTTAGGGGTCAAGACTATTGCAAAGACCTGGCTGGAAAAAGGCAGCATCTTCAAAGATTGTTCTTCACCTGCCAGCAACTGAGCACATGAAGGTGGCATCCCACAAAGCCATTCTTCACCTCTCTGTGTTAGATCAGGAGGATAGTATTTACCTGAAGTATCACCCTCCCAGTTACATATGAAACAGCTCTCCAAAAAACAAAGACTGTGAGGGGAAAAGTTTGGACTGGAGCTCACTTAATGCTTTCAGCATGCAGCAGATCAGCCTCTGGTCTTACAATTTAACTACATCCTAGTGGTCGTCTGTGAAGACCACAAAAGACACCTGCCTAGTTGCTAGATGACTCCTTTGCCAATTTTCAGACTACTAGAGGCCATCAAAGATACAAAATAGAGAAAACCCAGGACTGTTAACGAAACTGCCTCTTGTTTACTAGCCTCATTCTCAGAGCTCACTGAATACTTTTTGCTGAAAGTTCAAAAATACTTATTTTATTGCTGGTGGAGGAAGCACAGAAATGCCAGACCAAGCCGTGAGAGGCTGAAAACTGGTACCTTTTCTAGGAAGCATTAGGCACCCTCAGCTGTGCCAGTGCTTCAGCTCTCAGGGTGATACTAGGCTGAGGCACAGCCTCTGCTGTAAACATTTTTCTAGTGTTTTTGCTCAGAAAACTCTGAAAACTGGCTGTTGTTTGTGAGATCCAGAGCTGAAAAGCAAGGCAGCAAGTTGCTTCATTGATAGGTTTATGTTTGGAGCTTCATCTACTTTCAGATAAAGCAAGCAGTGTATATGACAGCGAGTCCTGCCAAGTAGCAAAGAAATCTTAAGCCCAGAACAAAAAAAGCACATACTCTCTGTGTTATTTTTCTCCCCTTCAAAGTCCTGTATTGATTTTATTAAGCTCTCTCAAGACAGAAAATTGCAGCAAGGACAGAGGGTGCACTCATACACAGGTATTTTACAGGAATGTATCTGCCATGTTCTTTTCTTTTCTTTCTGCCCCTCGCTTCCCTGCCCTGTGTAGTCTCACATTTAACAGGTTTTGATGTTGCTGTTTTGCTTGGCACTGGCCGATGGTAGGGAAAGGTGTGCTCGGTGAGATGGGTCACTCCAAAACTGCCACAGCTGATTGAACTGTGAAACTGGGCAGACAGGAAAATAGGTGCTTCCTAATGCAAACAGAGAAGGCACTCATATTTTAAAATGAGTTGAGCACTGATATTGGGAAGAAATTTTTTATTACATGAGATTGCCACAGGTTTTGCAAATGACTAGGGACTTTGACAACTGGCTATCTTGCATCTAATACATTTTAAATTAAAAATCCAATGTGAAAATGTGCCCTGAAATTAATGACCATTGTATGCCTGGCAGTTTCTCTTACCATTTGTAATGCAATAAAAGAGGATCAGATAAACACAGACATAACCTCTGCCACAATTGATAATGTAAAACATCCCTTGTATCATTTGTCTTTCCTTTAGGCAGTATACAAAAGACATAAAAATGAACAATTCATGCCTAAACAAAGAGGAGCTTGAAAGCAGTGCATGTCAGATGTTTACTCTAGGTCATTATTAGGGGGTTGAGTGGACTTGCCTATAAACACAGGTTAGTTTGTGGGTAGGGAAATGTGAGAGATAAAGTGTTTTCAGACACAAGACATCTCTTTTAAAGGCACAATGTTGCTTTTTCTAGCATGCACAGTAAGTTACAGATAATGGTTTTTTATGGGATATGAAATGCTGTCTCATGAGCAGTGTAAAACATAATGTGCTGTAGAAACAATGCTTTTTCTCTCCACTTTGTGCAAATGCCATTTTTCATTACACAGTGAATCTGAGCTTGCCTGGGATTGAAATGAGATCAGAAGAGCACCCTATGACAGATGGATATGCAAACCTCTGATGTGCTGAAGAAAGATCTACTTGAGACCACTGGGAGGTGTTCCTTTGGTAGCTTTCACTTGAATCTAAGTTTGAAACATGGGATCTTTCAAGCATGTCACATCTTTTTATGTTATCCATTTTAACCATTCTTATTCATTGCTGAGTTTACACCCAGTCCAACCAGAGGCAGCAGAAGAAAAAGCACCTAAACAAACAGAAAGAGCCTTGGGGATTCAGTAATGGGTACAGAGCGTGCGTGCCGTAATCATTCTTTTGATTTGTGTTCAGATGTGTTTTCTACTTGCCTTGCAAAGAATGCATGCTTTCCCTCTGGATTGCAAATAATCTGAATCTGGATAAAACCATTACAAAGTGCCCTTCAAAACACTGAGCCTGCATTTGAAATGAACGTGTGACAGAAAAGCTCAACATGAGGATTAAAAAACTTTGGTTAAATGCAGAGGAGCCGGAGCATAGCAAACATCCTGCTGTGGATTTTCTTTATTCTGTCCCTTTCCTGACTTCTCAGCTCTTCCTTTAAAAAGTGAGTCACCACCGTCTATGAGCACGAAGATGTGGTATCTGTCTAATTAACCAAACAAAGCCAACACACACCAACATAACCCCTCCAGAGAGGAAACCTACTTCCTGGCAGTCCCTGCCGCCCTCTCCCCGGGGTCACAGCATGCTGTCCTTCCCACGCTGCAGCGCATCCTAGGTCTTCCCAGGAGGCTTTTACATTCTCCCCATGGCTCGTGTGACTTTCTGCATGAATACCAAGCCAGGCACATTGTGCAGTCACGTTGCTGTAAGTATACAAGCAGACTGAAATGAGGTGATTAACATGGTTGCTTGGCAAATATTCATTACTTCTTGACAGGTATTCTTGCTTAGTGTTGTTAGAGTGAATGCAAGAGTCCCAGTTAAAGGCACAGGAGGTTGAAAGCAGAAACAGCACGGGTGGATTCAACACCCCCAAGTGTTGCAGTAAATGCAGGTTAGGTACATCTCCAGATTGCATGGGCAAACCTTTAACCACAGGACTTGGCAGTGGCATATAACTAGCACTAGACAGCAAACCATTTTTTCCTTGTTAAATTTATTCATTGTGTCTATAAACCAGCATTACAACCCTGCTTGCCATGCTCATGCCTGAGGGAAGAGAGGGGCTAGGCACCATGCTTGGAAGAGTCACCTCAGTGTCACATGGGAGGGTACCTCTGGAAACCCCCTCTCTGTTCAGCTTCCCAGTGCAAGCAGCACTGCCCAAGCCACGTTAGCCATCGTGGGGGCCCAGTGGATTGGCTGCTCTGCACAGGTAGTCCCTGGGCATAGTACAATGGGCCTTCATCCCAAGAGTACCCCCAGCCTCTCCAGATGGCTGCAAAGGAGCATCTCAGGTGTCTCCTTTGCAACTGCTGTCATCAAGAAGTCCCAGGCTGAGGAAGGCTGGAAGTTCTGTCAAGCACATGGGAAGGAAAAGCAAGAAATAAATATGAAAGTGCAATGCATTGCACATGGGGTTTGGTTTGTAAAGTACCCTACTAGCAGCCATGGAAAAAGTACAAGTTTTGAGTCTGTGCCTAGCACTGGATTTTTTGTCCCAAGGGCTCCTAAGGAAACCAGGTCATACAATTTAGAGAGTTAGAAAAGGTCTTGTCCTGGCAAAACTGATCACATGTTAAAAAAAATATAATTTGTAGATCTGTTTCTATTGCTTTTGTGATTTAGATAAATATTTGGTCTAGAATAACAGCTTTCTTCCTGAGTTCATTCTCCAGCAAAGTCATTATCCTATGGCTGTAATATTCAGTCTACTGAATATTACAGTCAAGTCATAAATCCAGCTTCACTCTTTCACAACAAGATGCAGTGAGAAGGGAAGATGGGATGAAGCCAACAGAGGATGGTGACACATAAAACCTCTTAATCTTTTCTGCTAAGCCCTGTCTTATCTTTTGATTTTCATGGCTGTTGATAACACCTTCAGCCTTCCTCAGCCTGGGACTTGTCCTTGACTCCTCTCCTTGGCTCTCATGCTAAGGCTGTCCTGTTTCTCTCTCTGTCATTTGCTGAAGTTCATCTCTTGCAGTCCCTCAGAGCCCACACTTTGGAACATTCTCATGCTTGCAGTTATTCCTCTGTCACCAAGAGATATGCTTGTCTATGGATCAGATTATACCTGTATGACTGATAAAACTTGGAGAAAAGGCCTAAGCTCATCCGCTGAATGCTGTTTCTTCCTGGTCCCTTCTCACTTATAGTCACTGTCCACCCTCCCTCCTGTGGAAATCTCACTGGACGAGGTCTTACTCGTAGCTTCCAAATATGATCTTCACCTTCCCTGAAAGAAATCTATTATTGTAGCTGAAATACACATAAAATAGTCTTGCTCTGGCTTAGCAAGTCTCTGAAGCAACCTGGCAGAGGTCGGTGGGAGTGGCAGAATCTTGGCAAAGGCACAGACAGCCCAGGACACAGCTCTGGCAGAGTTGTGCCAGAGTGGGGATTTATGGTATGCCAAATAAAGACTTCAGGATTTGGTGTCTCATCCAGTTCTCATTAACACGCACTGGGAGTCCTGTCACTAGCTCAGAGAGAAACTGGGCCAAGTCTTACACCCTTTTAAAGTTATTTAAAGTCTTGTCGCCATCGACATCCATTTGCCATGCTTCTAAATGTCAGGATTTAAAGTTGTTTTCCTCAGATGTTATTCAGTAGATTTCCATGATATATTCCATTTCATATGAAATTAAATTGTACTATTCTATAAAGATGTATATTCTATAGGAACCATTGTCATATTCCCTTCTAATGGAATCGAGAACAAAATTCAACAAGCTTTTAAAATTCTATCTGCTAAAAAATGAAGTAGTAATATGAAATTCCTCCCACATACTCCTACTCTAATGTTTCTCTAAAATCTATTTATCTTAGTCACGACCTTATGAGCATGAACAGAATGTGGCAAACATTTCTCAGTGTAAGAATGTGTCTAAACTTTGGAAAAAGTTGTTATAGCTGAAAAGGTATAATTTCCACACAGCATTCAGGTTATATACTGTGATAAAAAAATACAGATGCCAGAGAAGATGTTACTTTGTGTTTTACACTTTACTTGAAATTACTCCTCTCTATTAATTTTGACGCAGTACTGCAAGTTACTGAGTGCTCTTAGCCCCTGCGGACATGAATGGAAGCTGAACATCGTCAGTCCTTGCTAGCAGACATTCAGTAACTCACAGGAGTAAGCCCTGTAAGAAATAAATAATTTCCAACTGACAAAACTGCTCACTTAGGGTAATTTTCTGCTGATATTGAAGCAAAGGGGAGTTTTTCATTATCTTCAAGGATAACAGGACAGTGCCTTCAGAAAATGGTAATAAATTAGTAAGGGACACAGAAAAAGAGTGTTCTTAAGTGTGTTTTGGCATTTCATGAAAAATCATGAATAAGGAATAGAAAGGATTAAGAAGTATCCAAAACAAATGGGTTGGTTCAACATTGGCTGATTCTACTAGAATTGATTGGATTTTTCTAGAACAGTCTTTATATTTCTTGGGGGATGAACACTAAACAATAAACAGGCTTAGATGAAGATATCATTATGGATTAATTTGCATCCAAAACAAAAGCTGGACTGCCCAAGAAAAAGAAATAGCCTGTCCACAGAAACATTGGACCATCCTTGTGTATGTTTTGGGATGGATCCAAGAACAATATGTTCTGGAAAAAAGATGATGTGCCAGAGAAGTTCACCCCTGGTCAGGCATTACCTAAACTCTGGAAATGTGTAATCTGAGATACCAAAAGTATGTCACAGGCATCTTCAGTATTTATGGATGCCATTTAGCAAGCATGAGGTCAGAGGCAATGAACTTGCTACATAATGTTGTTCCGTGTTACCGCATATGATAAAAATGAAGAGACTTTTTTCCACACTAAATGACAGTATTTATTACACCATATTCCAATGCTAAACCAGGGAATGGTGCGTACTTTGTCCACATTTCTAGTGCTAGTCTGGAAGGTGAGACATGTTACCATGCTTCAAACTGAGAAACCTATTTAAAAATGCATTTCTTTTTAATTTATAATTGTCACTTTGAAGAGCATTCCACAGTTGAGTAGCCATATAGAAAGTAAGGTAATTTGCACTCCATTTGGTGGAGCAATATACTGCAAGCACATTAAAATCCTTTCCGTTGACTTATGAGTCAGAGAAAGAAATGCAAGTCATACGCCTCTCACTTACCCAAAGTCTGCAGCAGCATGACTCTGCTGAGTTCACTCCAAGATGTCTGTCCTGAGAAAAGGTGTTGGTTATAGATGAGCTGTGAAAGAGTATCTCGACAGAGTTTAGAAAGACTCCTCCTAGAACTACAGATGTCCCTCCAGACTGAACAACTTGTACTCTGAGCTTTGTTTTTGCAGGCTAAAAACCTAGAAGTTTACTTCAAAAACAACCAAACAAGACAAATCCCTCCCCAACAATATCCCAAAGTTTAGGTTTCTTTCAGCCACCCACCATGCTGTAATCATCATCCTCATGTCAATGTCTTTCTCAGCAAAAAACCTCTTGTGTAATCAAATAAATTTTGGCCCCAGGTATTAAGTCACAGCTCAAGAAGTCCAATGAATGTTTCATCCAATAAATTTTTTACCTCTTCTCCAGCTATGGCTTTCAATCAGATCTTTCTTTTTCTTTTTTTTTTTTTTTAATTCCATTTCAGGATATTGTGTCTGATTTTTCCACAGATTTTGTAGATAGGCTAGACCTGGCTTTAGGAAAACCTGTCAAGGCTGAGATCAGTAAGGCCGGGAGAGGAAGGAGTATAATTAGGCTTAAAATGGAAATTCTGGTGGGTTTTTCTTTATGAAGTAGCTGCTGGTGCTATGTGACATCTTTCTGCACAACTCCACCAGCCAGCAGCCCATAGGGAGTGCGCAGGACACACAGGTGTGCATCCTTTTCTGGGATGACCTTCCTTATAGCTCAGTGTTTCTCTTCCAGTCCTTCATTATTTTTCCCAGTAGCAGGCTTTTCCTAGTGCCTCACCTGATTTTAAATTGCTCCAGCTTAAGCCTAAGACTTGTTTTGGTCACCACGGATGTGGAAAACAGATCATTCCCTTCTGCAATTTTCTGTTGCTATGTTTATTAGGGTTGATTCTTCCCTCTGTCCTCTGCAAAGTAGGCTAAAATAACCCTGCATGGTTTGTTCACTTCCTTTCTAGACTCCTGGTCAGCTTTCATGGTCTCCTCTGGACTTCCTACTGTTGATCCACGTGCTTCTCAAAAAACTTCACCCAACACAGGACTCAGCCCTGCTGCTGTGCAGGTGGTTCAGGCTCACTGGGGTTGAACAGAGTGGAAGGATTTTTCACACATCTTAAGCTTCTGTTTATACTACTATAACTTTTGCCAGTTTTGCAAGTATTTCCTCTTCCTCAGTTCATGAGTCACAATGGTCCTCTGATGGCTTCAGGAAGAACTTGTATTTTGCCAGCTGGTCTCTATCTTATGTTAATTTGATGAAGCCTTCCAAAGAATAGTACCTTGCATTTTACATTATTGACACTCTACTTTTTCAAAGCATCTTCCCCAGCGGTCAGAATAATTTTTAATTTTAGCTTTATCTCCCAAATTATCTGTGGTCAGTCCCAATGAGGTGCCTTTTGAAAATTTAATAAGCATACTTTATTTTCACCCATATATCTTGATATTGAAAATATTGGAGAGAACTGAACCAAGGACCGCCTCCTGCAGAACCTCATCACCTACATCTTTTTTTAGTAGTACACCCTGGCTGTTTCTTGTCACCCAGATAGTATTGCCCCCATATTAGAGGCTGCCCCATCCAGGCCATTCTTACTTACTCAGGTTAGGAAAAAGTCACATGAACTGGCATGAAAATGTCCCTAAAATCAAGATACTGGCTCACTCTCGTTTCTCTGCCTGAAAACTGTTTATCAAGTGGTGTTTGACTGACTGGCATTGTTAATTTTTCGTAAGCCTATGCTTGCTTCTTGTTTTCCCCTAGGTGTTTAAAAACGGTTTGTGTTAATTATTTCAACATTTTCCAGGAACTAAGAATAAGCTGGGAGCTCCATAATTCTGAACTACTCTTTATTTTACCCCACTTCATAGAGATAGGCACCTTGTTCTTTCCCACTCTCTGACATCTCATTTTTCCAGAGCAGGCTGCTAAGGATACTACCAATAGCACTGAGACTACATCCAATAGTCCTTGTATTACCCTCTGAATGAGGGTCACTGAGCCCAGGAAGTGTGAAAGCATCTGATATACATGCAAAAAATATCTGCTTTACCTGCAAACTCCCTGAGCAGTGCCTCATGGCAATTCTTCATAGGGTGAAACCTGGTGGAGTTATATTGGCAGAGAAAAACAGCATCCTGCAACAGACAGCATCGGTTTGCTCTGGTGATTGACAAATTGTCCTACACAGGAGCCCTCTAATACTAACCCTATCTGTAGTCTGATTATGATCAATAGATATTGTGATGAGCCTGTGAAAACTGCTGTTTGATTACTTTTACATGAAGGCAGTACAAAAATATTCAAGTACAAATTCAAAGTATCAAAATATGAGCTGAGAAGCTGGCAGATAAATTATTAGAATACAGTCTTTGCACTGATAAACTTTTGAACTTCCATTGAACTCGTATATTAAGTATAGGCAGTTTTTCCAAGAGGAAAATTCACTAGACAACCTACAATTTTTCTTTCACATATTTAAGAAGATGTTCGATCTGGTAAGGAAATAATAGTAATTTATGTCTTTGATAATTGAGAAGGATTATAGTTCTATACACAGAGGGAAGCAGCCATCACCTGCTCTCTGAGTCACTGTCCTATTAAAGAGGTAGATACCACCTTAACTGGATGAAACCTCCATATTTGGGGTTAGGAGACCAAGGAAGCTTCCATCTCCCTGTGAAATGAAAACATCACTATCAGCCTCTTGCTCCTGCTTTAAGACTTGGCACAAAATTATTAAATGCTCCTTCTTCTTCATGGCCTTTTCCTTAAAACGAGACAGTCATTTCCCCTCATGTATGCAGAAGCAGGCTCTAGGGACAGCTGTCTTAATAGTTACAAACCCACCTTCTTCAGAATGGGCAAATTTGCAGTTGTCTGTCTAACATGCTGCTCTAAACAAACTAGTACAAACTAAATGTTTATATATAATTCATGATACAGGTGAATTTTTTACTACTGAACCTGCTGTGAATGAAGACTGAATCCATTAAAAATCATCATCTACTGTCAGCGCATAGGGCACAAACTGTAAGATTTCCTAACCAGGTTTGTTTCATCCTACCTAAAGTACAAATCAAGGAAATGAGATAAGCAGGAGGACATACGTGAAGGACTGATTTGCAGCAAGCCACTTTATTCAGCCATTCGGGGCATGGAGGTCATGCCTTTTTGACACTCGTGGAGCAAGCTTAATCCCTTAAAATCCTGTAAGCCATGAGATCTGCAGTTGAGCAGTGATGTTCAGGTGAAGGTGTCACATGTAGGGTGTGTGAGCATTTCATTCCATGAAAAACAGCACAGATTCAGGAAAAATGGGCTGCCAGGAGTTCTGCTTTCCCCACTTCCCCTGGGTCCAGCTCACCTGCACAACTCAGTGAGGTTAGATGGGACTGGGGGAATCTGAAGAAAAGTGATTGCTAACCACAGCCCTCCAGACTTTCTTTGGCCTTTTTGGGGGAAGGGGGAGGTGAATGATCCCACCAGCCCCCAGGCTGGCCACAGAAAGACCTTCCCATCTCCACTGAAACACCGTGACTAAGCTCTGCTCCTGGAGCTTCCCTGCTCCATTCCTTCTGATCTGTTGCTTTCTCACGCTTTGAACGCAAGCCACCTTCCCTGGATGCTCTGGTGCTCTGGAGCAACCTCCCATGCATCTCTCTCCTCTCTCATCAGGAACATTTCCTTTTCCATCCTAATCTTTCTTTCTGGTCCAGTTATTCAGTAATTCACACCTGTGACCTCAATCCAGACTCTTTCAAAACACAAATTTCCCACTAACTTAAACAGGATTTTCATCGGTTCTATGTTCACTATTTTTAGGGTACTGAGGACTGCCCTACTCAAAGAAGTCCTCTGCAACAGCCATTGCACACACTGCTTTCTTCTGTAATTATAAATGAAAATTTCTGTAGTAATTTTCTTT
The DNA here is from genome assembly GCF_026419915.1 of Harpia harpyja. Classification (NCBI taxonomy): domain Eukaryota; kingdom Metazoa; phylum Chordata; class Aves; order Accipitriformes; family Accipitridae; genus Harpia; species Harpia harpyja. The sequence continues at coordinate 94,938,903 of NC_068969.1, forward strand.
CCTATTAACTTACAGAAGTGAGCATTGCACAGGTTTCTGTGAGGTCAGAGGTGAGGAGTGATATTAATCTGGCAAAACACAGATACATGCAGATGGATTAGCCACCCGAAGGACCCTTAGCAGAGAAAGGAGAGAAATCAGCACTGCCAACATGGGAGCGTGTGTATCCTAAAGCAGATGTGGGGTTGATGAACTGACAACTTCTGAGATGAAACCCATCTCAGATGAAGGTGCTCCCAAGATGACTATCTTCCAGACAAAGCGCCTTATGCTGGTCTCCCAGGAGGATCTCTATGAGTACTGATCTGCCTTTTCCAGGGTATTTTAACTTTAATTTCCAGGATATTATTGTAACTCAGTAATCTGCAAGATAGAAAACAGCATGCGGCCAGAAAACCCGTCTGTTTTGAGAAGGCAGACCCAGAAGTATCACACTGCTCCCTCCAGCACTGCAGAAAGGGTTCACAGCTCTGCCACTCCCTGGGAGTTTCTTGAAAGGGCTCGTGTCAGGGAGCAAACCTGGCATGGAGGCCAACAGGCTCGCAACAGCCCCCATCTACCTGAGCAAACACTCTGACCCACCAAAACTGGGTGGCTGCCTGCAAACCACCTGCAGGGAATGGTCCCTGAACTGTGTTTGGGGTCTGGGCCCCTGTCAGCCACCTTGGGCTAGGGCCATCAAGAGGAGTTTGCCATTTGCACATGATCCTGTCCCAGCGCCTGGGAACACTCCCGGGCACAGCTTGTTTTACCCTGTCATCTGCAGTATTTTTTTTCTTTCTCAATGCTGCATGCCCAGTTACTGCCAACTGCTCCACCCTTCGTCTCCACAAAAGCGGCAGCTTTAGTAGTTTAATGTCCTCTTTGCTGCTGGTCAGGAGACAAGTTGCAAGCTATACTGAATATTCCCCAACAAATAATTTCCCTGCTGTTAACTCCACGGGGAGTAGCCACAATGACAGTACCTTTTCCATTGCTTTTCTTGTCATTTGTTTTGCTTCTAATGCTCTCCTGGCAAGGTTAAAGGTTAAAATCACTCGTGCAAAGCGAGGCTTTCCTGCTACGGATAGAAACTGGTACAGGTAACTTCTTCCTTTAATCATGAGTTTAAACTTGGACATACCTTTCCTGTCTAGTAAAGTTTGTCCCAAACATTCCTGCAGGATTGTTTTTCATTGGAAAATGCAAAGCAGTTAGAACTCAAACCCCCAGTAAGGCTGTGAGTGCATCTGCCACCCAAAAGACAATACAAGGGAAAAGTCAAATGCAAGGAGAAAACTCTCACTTCTTCAAAATGAAACAATTTTTGTCTTATCAAAATCAAATTATAAAGAATGAAGTTGAAATAAAATGTTCTTTTGATTTTTCTCAAATTAGACTTTCAAAGCCAAGACAAACAAAAATATTTGAAATCCCAGCTTTTTCCCCTGGTTGCGGCTCTGTTATGGTGGTCCTGCCTCTTGGGCAGTGGAAAATGAAGGTCTGGTTACTCCTTGCATGGCAGCTGATGTGCAGAGATGGTCAGGAGCAGCAGGCTGGCAATATCCTGGGCACAAGTGTGATGAATTTTTTTATCATCTTATCTGTAAAGAGATTGAAGTGAGGCAGGTCTATTATGTTGATTTTCCAATATAAAAAATGTTACCGTGAGAGAGTTGTTCAGGTATGGCATCTGCCTCGTGAAACACCCCTTACCGAAGACATACTGCAGCCACTCTCTCCTACTGCCCTCATTTTAAATGAGAATCTCTTTCTCCTTTCTCCCCCTTCCACCACTGTTTGCCCTGAGGAAATCAAGATTAAGACATTTCTTTCTGCCTTCTTTGAAGTTTCCCAAAACCCCAGACCCAAAAGTCTTTTCCCTTTAGCAATATTGGGTACTGTAATTGCAGTATGTACTTTACATGCAAATTTTAGTGATTAGGTTAAAATTAGTTTTTCCTGGAAGGTGAGCAGCAGTGTGCCCTGAAACAAAACCAATCTCTTTGAAGCAGATCGATAGCACATAGGAAAGCATTGTTAAATTGAGTACCTACCTTATTGTATACCCTAGCAAACTTATGTACAGAAGTTTCAAGGGAGAATAGAGAGAATGACAATATTGAGGTAAAAGCAGCATGTGAGACTGACAGCAACTTTTTTGTTAGATTTTTTTGTTGGATTTTGTGGAAAATAAATTAAAATCCTAAAAAATATAGAACTCAAACCATTTGGTTGTCACTTGAACTGTGTAGTCATCAGCAGTTTTAGATCATAGCAGAGACTGTTGGTGGTGGTTTCATTTTGTAACAAATAGTTGGTGAATCTCTAGCTCTTAGGAGCCAGCAAAGAAGAGACATGAAAGTAAATAAGATGTTAAGATAAAAAAGAATTGCCTATTTTTCCCCAGAAGACAGTTCTAGCCCAGTTTTACAAATCCACAAGTTGAGGCCAAAAATACAGGAGTTTCTGTACTACCTTACATGAGATCAGTGCATCCTGGAGACGCAGAATGCTAAATAAGACACCAACAACTCACTTGGCTTCCTTACATAATGCCAAATGAAACCGGGTGAATCAGGCACCAAGCTGGGAGGCTCTTTTCTATTCTCAGCTCTGCTCATAAATGGCCTCACAGATTTTGGCAAGTTCTTCATGTCAGAAGTTTCATCTGAAGGGAAGGGTGGCTAGGACCAGTGTTTTTAAACACAGGGGGTAATAGGTATGTGTTTAATTTTAAGTGATATTAAATCTGCAGCATCCAAGAAACAGAATACCTCTGAAAATTAGATTGTTTATTCACAAGTTTGAGTATGGATTTATACAACAAACTTACACTCACTGTTGTGGAAGTGTGTATCTCTGTCTTCCTATCCGCAAAACAGGGAGAACTTATGAAATAACCACTGCTGTGCAGCATGCGCTGTAGAAGCAAATACCCCACCTAACCCTTCCATGGGGCTACAAACAAGCTATATAATTTTGCTGCCTGGAATAACTGGACTTGCTGGGCTGGGAGTATTTCCCATCCCTGCATTCTTTAACCAGTCTGAATAGTCTGATGATGCTCACCGGAAAAATCCCGCACTCTCGCATCCTCTGGTTTGGACAAGTCCTCATCCTCACATGGTGTAATGAATCAAGATGGGAACACATATGGAACCCAGACAAATGTGTCCTATTTCACATGCTCCACTGAAGCATATGGAGGACATGGTACTATAACCCACAAGATGTAGCAAAATTCTCCAAAATCTAGGGAAGATAAAGATCTCCTTGGGACTGATTCACACTGCAGTTGAGAAATCCAGTTACAGCAAGGGTTTCTGAAAAACCTCCCTTACCTGCCATATGACTTGCTATTACAGACATATGCAGACATACATTTAGCTTGGCTTTTGTAGAATTAGCCTGTCCAGTGCCCTTTTCCCACTGTGTTAATGCAACATGTGCAGAGGGCAGTAATTTTTCCCTGTTTTAGGCAGACTGAGAGGAAAGAAGGCATGGTGTTCTCCAGAAGCCAGTCTGTAGAAAGTGAAGTACTTAGTATGAAAGACAGATCAGGAATGCTCCAACAAAAAATATTTTCATCAGGAGAGACCCCATAATCTGCTGATTTACTCGATCTTTAGCTGTTTGGCAGGTTCTTGTTCAAAGTCCTGCTCCAGTAAACTTTTCCTTATTTATAGGAGTGAAACAGCTCCAGCATGAGAAACTGAGATGTATTTGTGATACAGCTTCAGAGATGTGGGAAAGCTTTACAAAAATAGTAGTTGTGAGCAGGAAAACAACATAAATTACACTAGCAAGAAAAGAGGCAAAATACCTGCCTTGGATAAGCTTACAAAGTACAAGGAAAAATTAAATGTCTTTGAATCATGTGGCATGATGAACTCCAGCTTAAGGTGCTCAGGGGATAGGCTGAGTCATTAGCATTATCCCTGGGAACTCCTGAGTGATGCTGAGGAACCAGAAGTCTCAAAATGATGCAACATCTGAACATGGGGAAAGGGGAGGAGAGACAGGTCTGCTATCTCAGCATCTGTGAAAAACACTGTAATGCAAGGTTTATAAAGGGGCAGGGGGGGGTGATTCAAGCTGGTTTTACCCTGCATTGAAGAAGTTTTTGAATGTTTTCATAAAGACCAGAACAGACCCTGGCAGTAAAAAGCTAAATGTGTCCCCAACTTGTGTATTGAGGAAAGCCACTAATAATTTGCTGTGACTTGGTCATGGCTGCCTGGGTTTGTTTCCATCCCCTCTGTGTTTTTCACTGGGGACATTCAGGAACGCCATTACACCGGAGGACACACTGGAGAGGAAATCCTCCAGAAAGCTCCCCGAGCACACTGTTGTCAGCATCCCCGCCACACACCTGACTTGCGGGCGTGGGATCATGCATGGGCATAACAGAGCTGCACCACATGGCATACGTGTTCAATCAAAACAACTCATATTTTGAGTATTAAATATTTATAACAAGTAACACAGGAACAAGTTGTACCTCATGAATTATTCACAGTAATTTGGTGTTTTGAAAAGTGAATATTTGATAAACTGTGACTTGTTCGTGGACAATTTGTAATCAGAAAGAGGTGAAAATCATCAACACATTATTCATTACAAATTATTTGTTCATTTCTAGTATCAGGTTATCCAAGCTGTTTACTCACGCCTAGAGTGTCTCTCTACAGCTTTCAGACAGCACTGTGCGCCCGAGGGTGCCCAGGCCCCCGTCGCTCACCCAAGGCCCTGGGTGAGCAGCAGAGCCGTGGAGCCATCCCTGCGCAGCCACCCCTTGCCCTTCCCCACTGCACCGGCGATGCTGCAGCACTGGCTGCACCCTCTGCAAACCTGCTCTGACCGGGGTTTGGGAGCAGGGGAAGCGTGGGGCAGCAGCATGGTGCAACTTGAGGAGGAAGGAACGTGAGAGTAACTCCCTCCCTCACCCTCCCCTTCTCCTCCACAGACAGAAAGCAGCCCCAGTCTGCACCCAGGCCGGGAGGTGGAACAAGTCAAGTGACTCCGTGGTTTCGGGCAGTTCGCAGGGTCAGGCTCCCCTGCAAGCCGGTGTTTGACTGGTGGCGATACAGGCTGGACCAGTGGGGCCCCAGCCCTGCTTGCAGCAGCGGAGGGGGTAATCGGGTCAGCAGGGCAGTGAAGGGTCTGTTCCTTCTCCCACTTGGTTATTATCCATGATTACTACACACAGAACCTGCTGGATTTTTTTAAAGAACCTTTGGTTGGAAACATGCCTTTTTTTCTTCATCTGTTTTCAGTGGCAAAATGAAAAAAGAGAGAACTGAGGAAGGGAGAGAGGTACTGGAAGAGTTGAAATCTGGTATTCAAGTTCCTCCTTCCACCTCTAGCCCAAGTTCTTGCAAGGATTTTTGATAGATGTACACCAAACAGTGGGACTGATGTAAAAAAAAAAAGAAAACCCTTCCAAAATAATAAAGTGAAATTAATGCAGTAATTTTTTCTGCAAAATATCTTAGCACTTCTTGATCAATACATTATCTCTGCCAAAGCAGGGTTCAAATGATTCTTACAGTACATAGAAGAAAAACAGACAAGTCATGTCATCATACCAGTCATAGTACCCTCATGTCTTGTTCCTTTCATGTTGGGAAATGACTTTATCTCCATTCATCTCTCTCTCTACTCTGCCCGTTTCTAAACCATGACAGAACATTGTGTTTTCCTCTGCAATTAGACTTCCTAGTAGGCTCTTGCAATGGATGGTAGCAAACTTTTTGGAAACCCAAACACATTTCGTTTACCAGTTCTTTATCTGATCTCATCCCTATCCAAAGTTGTGCTATTGTGACTATAATTTTATGTTGCATAAAGCTGCATTAGCTTAATTTAGCTGATATAAAGTTACACCACTCATCACTCATGAATATGTAGACACCGATTATCAGTTGAAACCTTGCTTATCTTGGACCATCTTGCGCTGGTGAATTTACAGCTACAAGTTAAATGCATGTAACACATTTGAAAACTTTCTTAACAAAATAAACATAGAGAAGTTGCATCACTTTAACTAAAAACGTCTTCTTTGTGGTGCTGTATACAAGCCCTAAGGGATGGGTGGCAACGTTTCTCTTTGCAGAAGATGTAAGGAGTACAGATCTTGCAGAAGGAGCTAGTACATATATCACATTTTAAAATGCCAGCTGCTCAAGCCATGGCTCTTCTTAGTGTTTCATTTCAGGAAGTATTTCATTGATATTCCTCCTTTCTATTCTCATTAGAGCAAGCAGAGATTGAGGAGAGAGCCCGGGAAGCTGACACTCATCAAGATCTAGAAAGTTGGTTGCCAGCAAAACCTTTCTGGAAATTTGGAGAGTGAACCCAGCTCTTTGTCTTTTGTATATACCATTGTAGGGCACTCATTTCTATAACTGTCTTTTTTTCTTCTACCAGGCAATCTGTACGGCCTGGTGCCATGTATTACCTGCTGTGTGATGAGTAGTGGTTTGTGTGAACTTCAACAGTTAATGGCCCCCAAAAGAATACACTTTAAAGCTGTTCTCCATCAGTTCTGGAGTTACTTAGGCTCAACACCTGTAAAAGCCTGTACTTCTCCATATACACACCTCTGTCTCGTGGGTTTGTGGGAGAAGAAATCTTCACTGCAGCAAAATGAGGTAACGTCACATTAGCAGGGGAGCCAGGGCATCAGCATGGCTACAGAGAGAGTAAGCAGAGGTTTTACTACAGGCCATCTAAGTAAGCTTTCCTCCTTCATCTGTTGGGCCCCACCAAGAGGGATGCAATCAGGGGTGCATTCAGGGTATCTGACCTGCAGGCATGGAAGAGTCACCAGTCAACCATCTGGGGGTTGTCTCCCACCTCCCCAGCTGACCACAGTGTGACCACCAGACATCTTTGCCCTCGTTGCCCACATTTCCCTGCACAGAAATTAAAAAAGTCTGAAAGTGGCTGACCTACAATCATACACCAGCATTACAAATAAAACAACTCGATCCTGGCTCAAGCTGAAACCCTGGGATATTATTTCATCCTCCATACCTGGAGGCTGTGGCGGTGGAAGAAGAGCTGGGAACACAGCCCAAGAGGAGGGGAGCGGGCTGCTCTCCCACCTTCACCTTCTGGAGCCTCTGACGCACTCCCAGTGCCCAGCACAACTCCAGTGCCAGGGATGCTTTTGGAGATTGCCTCAGCCATGGATTTCTTTTCAAGGAATAGGCATTATATACAGAGATGCTCTCAGCAACAACTTAGAATAGTTAGGTGGGGCATGCGGTACCTGTGACATAATGATAAGCTGATAGTTGCCAGCAAATTAATTAAAATAGCCTGATAAATGCACCCACGTTGAGAAGTTTATAAGTGCTTCAACCCCAAAGACTGATAGGAAAGAAAGGTACCCATTCAGAAATAGCGATGCAGTAGCCGTTCCCTTTCTGAATTCATATTCTGTCAGAAGCTATACAGAGGCTGCTCTACCACTCTTTGGTACCAGCATATATGCCAAAAGAATGTGGTTGGTGATGAATAGTATTTGTCCTCAATACAGGATTGAAACAGGAATAGATACAGAAATGGATATGAGACAGGATGTATTCAGAGAAGGATGACTGTGAATTTTTAGGACTGAATGTTAGAAAATACTTTATATGGAAAAAAAAGCAGTCGTCTTAGATTTGGCAGGTATGCAGGCATTTCTTTCCATAATAATACTTTCTAGAAAGATAGGAGGACATATTTAAGAGCTGTCTCTGTCTTTCTCAAGGCACTGTCTGTTTTCTATTTTCTAGATCCTATGGGGGAAAAAATAGCTTTGTCTGCTCAGCCCTTTGTCATCATTAAACAAACCATATGAGGACAGTACCGCAGAAGGAACTTCTGTCTTAATGGGATCAGAACTGAAATTATACCATTTACGTAAATAAACAAAATACCAGCTGTCTTCAAAATCAAAATCATCTCTAGCAGGTCGGCAAACTGCAAATTTTTCCAGATTTCCACGCTTTAAATGTAAGTCCTTGTCTAGCACCTGTGGGTGTTGGGGATCTGATACGGGCACTCAGCGGACAACTGCAGCAGCTAACGATGTTACGAGTTCATCAGCTGTTTGCTGTCACTCCCTACTGAGCAACACACCTTGCATAGCAGGGCTGGCAGAAAGAAACCTGTGACTTAATGCACTTTTTTCAGCAGGTTAAACAAACACATGGGTACATGCCCTGCAGCAGCCAAGGTAGGAGGACACGCCCTTTCCTACCCACTCTGCTACTGAGAAGCTAACTTCCAGCAAGGAAGCCAAGATGACAACTGCGGTAGTAGTTTCCTAGACCTCTGCAGCAATATTTTCCAGAGCTTGTCTTTCAGAGTCTTAATGCTGTAGATTAATTTCCTAGGTGCCTTTGTTAGAGGATAATGAACCATTATTTATGTCAAGATTATGTGATTTCAAAAGTCAAAGAGATCACCAGAAAACTGAAGAGGTTATATTTTATTTGCACAATTGGTACAATAAAATAGTAAAATTATCATTTATTTGCCATTTTGATGACAATATTTTTTGAATGTGGCATGGTATAATGATGACTGTATATTTCATGTAATCTGCCATGTAGCACAGAAAGGCAGTCTATTCTGGGGTGGATTGGAGCCAGCATTCTGCATGAGCATTTTAGACAGAAATATTATAACCTGCCTAATGTTATCTAATTATAACCACTTCTGGCATCTCTTTTTTTTTTATTAGTAGTGTCATTGTGTGACATTTAAGCAAGGAAAAAGACTGTAAGATTAAGCTGAGCAGGTCTTACCTTACTGAGCACCCAATGACATCTATGATGTGACATCAGGAGCAATTATTAAGCTATTTATTTATTTATTTATTTATACAGCAGCTCCCAGAAGAACCTATTGGAGACTCGGTTGGATAGCTCATCTTCTCATTTGTGAGGTAGCTGAAATTTGGCTGGACATACATGTCTGCTTTAAAAGACTTGGAATGGAAGAAAAACAGATCTCTTCTTTGGGTTTAACATACAAGGATCACAAAATCAGGTAAAAAAAAGAGATTAAAGATGTGGTAATAGGCCAAGACTCCTCAATGGATAGATAGTATGGAGAACGGAAATAATACACAAATAAGGGTGTGAACATCGGTCAGAGAGGCATTATTGTCTGTGAAAGGACTGAATTTGTCTGAACTGTTGGATGGGAACATAGAGAAACAACTGAGCAGCTTGTGAAACTTTGATTTATATCGAAGTATCAAATACCAAATTTCTCCTAGAATAGTACTTTTTGTCAGCTACAGGGTCGGACTTAGAAATGGATTAATACCTCTATAAAGTTATTATAGAGATAAACGCTATCAGGGATGTATCACTGTTGTGTCATTGACCTCCCAGATGTAGATTAAGAAGTAAATGCAGTAACTAATGGTACTTATTAAGCTTACTTATTCTTGGACATGATGGCTGACAAATGTCTTGCCAAATAACCACTGTACCTACTAGAGATAATACTGTGTCAGACATGGGTTTGGTAGGTACTCAGAAAAGTATAGTCAGTCATAAATCAGTCATAGCAGATAAATTCAGATTGAACGTGAGAAGATTTAGTTTAAATCAAATTGAGAGTTAAACAAAAATAGGTCTAGAACATTATCTATTTAAAAAGGAAAACTGCAAAATAAACTGAACAAGTTGTTGATAAAGTCTGAAGTGCTGAAGAAATTGAACATGTGGAATCCAGGAATACTCTTAAGTAAAAGATACAAAAACTATTGGAACTGAGAAAAGAGAAAAGAAATTTCTGGAAAGACTTTAGAAATGGCTGGATAAGCTGCCATTTTCAAAAAGCTATTAGGATTAAGCAAAGAACACCCAAAATAGGAGAAAAACACCTAGGAAAAGCACCTTTTGGAGCAAAAAAATCATCTTTAGCTACATCTTACAACGAAAATTAGGAGCAAACTATGAAAAGTGAATTAGTCACCTAAATAACAAGGAAAAAAGGGAGGGATAGTGGGCTTACTTTGCAGTTAGAGAAGGGAGAGACCAGGGAAGTATGACTTCAAATTTAAATAGTTTGCTGTAGTTCCAGTAGAAAAAAAATGTTGACCGGGGGGGTAAGAACAGGATGGCTGATGGAAATGAAGATATAGGAACACAGCTCACCACCACTGGGACTGAAATGAAATTTAAATCACTTAATGTATTCAAGTCAAGGAGGGGAGGGGGGCAGTCAATAACCACCCAGATCAGTAAAAGACCTGGCAAGTGAAATTGCAGGTCCAGGACCAAGGACTTTTTTATAAAACTTGCCAGTTAAAGTAGTGCTGCATGACTGCAGAATAGCATCCATAGACTCTGTATTTGAGGATAGAAGAAAAAGGACTTGAACGACAAGACTGTTAGACTCACTTCAGTATTATCAAAGGTTTTAGTCAGAAGACAGTGCAACAGAAACTTTGGAAAGGTGAATCACAACAGGGCAACTTATTATGCTGTTTTACTAAAGTAGTAGATTTTTCTAAAAAGAAGTTTGATTAAATCTAAACTGTATCTCAGTAAAACATATTAGTCGCCTATTATTTAATATTATGCCACATGAGAAAGTATTAGAATGGTGAAAAAAGGTGTAAGTCGAACTTTAAGATACACATTAAACTAGCCAAAAGAGAGCTAAAACAACATGTGTCTATGAAAGACAACTACAGGCACAGATTTACCAATGCAGCCTCTTATCAATACATTTCAGAGCAGATATTAATTCATTCTCTTACCATGGCACAGAAAGCAGGGCTGTGGAACGAATGTCAATCAGAGTATCATAGAGGAAAAAATCTGAAAGAAAATGAGATTGAGACTATAAAACAAGATTAAATTTAACCATCCAAATGCAAGACCAGGAACTTGGAAGTTGTACAGATTCCTGCTAAAAACAGGGAGCTCATCAGCTGGAAATGGTATAACAGGAGAACGATTTAGACACCTTGATCTCTCTGAGGATGACAATATGCTGCTACTAGTACCATGTTGCCCTGCAAGAAAAGCAAATACAAAGTGAGGACGTATAAGGAGCAGTGATGCCACAAGATGAGGCCTTGGGGAGACAACATCCACACACAGTTCTGGCTGCTGTGTTTCAAGGAACAGGAGTTAAAACAGAAACAGATATGAGGAAGGACAGCTGGCAGCACTAGGGGACAAGAGACCCCTTGGGGAGTGGAGGAAAATGCAACTTGTCTAGTTTAGTAAATAAAGGCTAAAATGGACTAGAGCTGCCACTTACAAGTACTGGGGAAGGAGAAGTGCTGTTTAAGGTAAAGGACTTGTTAGCAGGAGAGCAAAGGACGTCAAATGGCCATAAGTACCCATAGGCTGAAAATTGGAAGGAGATTTCTAGCCATCTGAGAAGTGACCTTCTACAACAAACTTCCAGTAGAAATACTGGGAGCAAGAAGTCTAACTGGCTCTAGGATGGATCAGGATAAAGCCATGAAAGGGTTAGTATGAGATATGTCTGGGAGGCCATGTGTCTAAATTCAGAGTCCCAAGTTATACCACACATCCTCCTGTCCTCCATCGTGAAGGAGACGGAGAAGAAGAGCGCAGAGCAAGGTCCTGCCAAATGCCTGTGCTGTTAACTCCCCATGAACTGATGCACCCACAGTCAGCAGATGACAACTTCTAACCTACAGAGGACAACATGGTAATACAAGGAATTTCTATTTTCCAGTTAGAATTAATTTCTTAGCAGAGTTACAGAGCATATTACAAAAGCAGATTAAGTGTCAGTAATGTTTTTTCTGATTTATACCTTCCCAGAGTCCCTGATGACCCTTTGTGATTGTGTTTACACATCCATGCATGCAAACACACAAAACCTATCATTTTCTGCACTGGAAGAATGAAACTGCTTCAACTAAGTTACAGTTTGGTATGAATGCAAACTTTACAGCAATTGATACGGGTCTCTTGATACTTTCCGGTTTGAAGCCTAGGGCATCCTGACCTGGCCCTCACCTCTGGTGTGTTTACTTTCTGTCAGCCAGCATGTGTCCCCTGTTGCTGTGCTGCAGCTCTGCTGTACAGCTCTGGCACGAGGCTGTGTGTTTCTTCCAGCCCAGGATGGGGAAGGTGATGGCTCAGGAGAGAGGTAATGTCTCTTTCAGAGTTGAAGCACAGCTGGGATTGGATGTGATGCCTGCATATGGTGACAACAAACATGATGGTCCGTGCACACTGACAAGAAGCATCAACTGTCCCACCTTCAGTGACACATTAGCAGAGGTGGAGGGTTAAGTGGCTGTGGAGATTGAACCACCAGTCACCAGGAGTGTCCCAGATCAGCGCTGAAGCAAGTGTGCTGGTGCTGCACTTGCAGAGGTTGCCTTGCACCTACTCTGCTGCTAGCAGAGATCTACAGCTATACGGTCAGCGCCTTTCCTCAATTCACTTAAATAATTAAACACTGTGTTAGTGCACACAGCATGCAGCGAGAACAACTGCACCACCCCCTTTCCACGTACACAAAACTTTCATTCCTCTCCTGACAGGGAAGTCTCTTGTCATCTAGTTTGATGTAGTTAAATTGACGTATCTTGTTAAATCTTACCTAGCGGCTGGCATTAAATTGGAATGTACTAAAGAGATAATGGCTAGCAATATTGTTTCCTCGATTCACACAATGACTTATTTAAAAACAGAATAAATATTAACTGATTCTGCAAACTAGCAACTTCCAATTGCTAGAGCATTTCTGTACTTTAATTCTTCAAAGAAAAATTGTCACATACATAATGCTTCTGAGTGGAGGAAAAGTACAGTTTCAATTTTAATATGTTGTAGAATTATAGGGAAGATCTCATTTCTTGTCGTGTTGTATCCGGTCCCAGAACCAATAAATATTCTAAGCATTTAATGCATTTATCAACTCTGCTGTATAAAAAGTACAGAAGAACCTATGCAGTGGTGTCAAAGACATCTCATGTATTAAGGGAGTCTGAGCAACCTCTTGGCTGCTTCTCCACCTCGAAATTTAACTTTACATCTTATCCATCAACTGAGCGAGAAGTGACAACAGTTCCCTGCTCTCCAAGGTAACCGTGCACTGGTTTTGCTGGTAGGAATGCAATTCTTTCAGCAGTTTGACGCTGTACATTTCCTTGCCCTGTGAAATTTCACAGGTTATTTTTATCAAGAAAATGTGAGGAAATTATTAAGGATGCAATACCTCATTTAATGATTCAAACTCACCTTTAGTTATATTGGTCCAGGCAAATTTGGCCCTTCCAAATAATGGCTTGCACTTATAAAAGAAATTGCTCCAGTCATTTTCTTTTCTTTAAGGTTAAGATTTTTAAGAAAAAGTAAGGAGGAAGTCAGACACCTCAGTATGAAATTCCATAGGACTAAGCTATCTAATTTATGAACCTCACTGAAAAATCCCATTCTAGATTTGTACACTGGAAATTCTTCTATTTAATAAATAAATAAATAAAAAAAAGTCTTATTATTTTTCTGTATGAACATAGACAAGCGAGCATGTATACACACTCACAGGCATGCACACATATGGACACACATGACAGAATTTAGTATTGTGTTAATTAAATCAGTAGTATCACTAAGATGGGAAGCATCATCAATACAGATGAGGAACACAACATCATCTCAGAAGCACTGGGTGATCTTAGGGACTGCAATACAATTAGGATTAACTTTATAGTCAGAATGAAGGTCATCTGCTGAGCCATAAATGACAGTAACTTTGGCCAGAAAACATAAGGTCACGTTGACTGGGAACAAAACACCAGATAAAAAGAAAGCTCCTTTGGTATCAGAAAAGCAGGGGTTGTATCTGAACCACCAGCAAGGTGCATGCCTTTGTGAAATGTGGCAGAAAGGAGCTCAATATCTTTAGCAGAGCAAATGAAGTCTAAGGGAGATTGTCGCCCATGTTTACAAACAGTGGAACAGGGAAATGCTGTTTAAGCAAAGGGACAATGCTGGGGCAAGAACATATGTATGTAAGATTGACGGGAATAGATGTGAGATGGAAATAAGATGGAGTCTTCCCCAGGGGAGCAAGGTGGTGAAACAACCTTCTCATAAGAATAATGGGGGCAAGAAACCAAATATTTCAAGATGGAGCTATTACACAGACAGATCAACCACACTGCAATTCCGCAAAGTTATGCAACCTTGACAACTGCTACCCAAGAGAGATCTGGGACTGATATAATAAAGGTATTGTACATGAGGAAAAAAGCCATAAAGATCTGTGAGTAAAATAATAAGACTTTTTATTGTTCTAACCTGAGGAAGGTTACCTATAGGTTTAATCTTGAGTTTTAATTTGAAAAAGATAGTTGGGACTTTCTAATTATTAGATCCGCTTCTATTGAGCATCCTCTGTAATGTCTATTGGTGTCTTTTAGGGGCTTGTTGTGTTATTAATAGCTGGGTTTTACTTTTCTAGCTTCCAGGCAGTCTCCTGTCCAGATGGAACAGGAGAGCTAGGAACTGGAAATCAGCATCTAAGATGTATTATTTTTAAGATCAGCCTGTAAGTAGCTTTTCATATTGTATGTATCAGATTTTAAAACCAGATCTCATTAATTTTAGTCCTCCATTTTTCCTAGTAGTATATCTAATGACATTTCCACTGGAACTGATTCCATGACTTTGTATGTCCTAACTGTCTCAGACCCATTTTGTCCTTTTTTCTCTCTTTTATTTTGGATCTAGCATAACTTCCTTGTTACTTGTAGCAATCGCTTGCCTCAGGCTGTCTAACTCAACATAAGTTCAAAAGCCTTGAACTCTTCCATAGCCATGGTTTTGGCCCTGAAGTCCACCGTTTTGAAAGGGACTCCAGATTGGAGAAGGTCCTTCAAGCTACCCTTGCTGTCATAGCAACCCACAAACTTCATAGAGGGACCAAGTGCGATGCAAAAGGTCTCTGCAGAGTCCCGACGAGCAGGATGGAGAGGTAACAGGATGGAAACCTTCCACTCTTGCATGCAGAAGGAGAAGCTGAGCCCACTGTCTGATTTGCATAGCCACCAATGTGCTCTTTGGTGCAGGCAGGGAGCTTGGCAAGCATTCATTATGGCATAACGATCCTGCAAAGCACTGCCTGATCCTTCCTCACTGCTGTGTTATTCTGTGTTTCTTTCTTCTCCGAGAAATCATGTGTTTTGGTTTATTTAATAGTAGGAATCAGGAAGACGTACTTATTTAACCTAGGCTTAGCCCAGACTCTGCAATTACCAAACTCTTAAATGAACCCAGTCAAAGGCCTTGGGGTGTTGTGTCCTGTCAAGCTTGACCTCTACCTGCACAGCAACCCGCCATCACCCATCTTCAGTTTTCACGAAATAAAAACCCAGTAGGGGATAGTAAGAAGAGGCAAGAGAAAAAGAAAGATGGGGTCCTAAATGAGAATATGGTAAAGCTGACTTACCTACAGAGACTGCTGTCATTGGCTTTTAATTTTAACCTGCCACATACTTTTGCTTTTTATGTCCTGAGGCTCTGCAGCTAGTAAGTGTCATTTTGCTGCAAATACTCATCAGAGGTTAGTGAAAAGACCATCATACTAATTAGCTTTACTGGGTCATGTTACATAGTAAAACCCTGGTCACTGGGGACGAAAAAACCTGAAAGGTGACCTTTATCTACTCGAATCGGGACTAACCTCATAGATGGTAAAATTAGTGTTTAATATCCAATCTCAAAAGCTGTTTAGGTGTGCAACCGCTCTTTGCATGCAGTCACTGGCAACTTGCAACAACGTACTTCAGATTATCAGGCCGTGGTGGTTTTTTTCTGCCCCCTGAAGTATCACCTGATTTGTTTGTCAGGCACAACAATGAACAGTGAGCATCTTCTCCACATCTCCTCAGCTCAGGAGCATATCTTTTCCTTTGTCCCAGTGTGCTCACTACCGCCTGAGACTGCTCCCATCATCTCTGCTCCCCATTGGGGGATGCACGGGAATAAAGAGAAACTGGATGCTCAGGAAGGATGGCTCTGCTTTCCCAATCATATGACTACATTCCTGTTATTTTTGTATGATTTACACATGTTGCGTGAGGCGCACATAGGTAGAATGACAGGGAGTTCCTTGTTAAGGGAAATTGGAACAAGTAATAAATACAGCATTACGAAAATAACCCAGGGGAAGAAGGAAGCTCTAGGAGCAAATGCGGCGAACTGCTGCCTGCCAGCCTGCTTCAACCCTTCCCGCCTGTGGAAATCAAACAGCAGAAGGGCTGCAGCTCAGAAACGTCCAGCTCCCACATCTCCTGGGAGCCCAGCACCCTGCATGTTGGAGGGGGTCCCACAGCTGGCGGCATCTCCTGTCCCTCGACTTCATTATGAACATCCCCATTACCCACTAAAGTGGCATTTCCATCCTCCTCACCTCCGTGGCATGGAGGCTTTCTTGTGGGGTGCAACATTACGTCTCAACTCCCCTCTCGGCGGGGACGGGAGGGAAGAGGGTGGGATTTGGGTTTCCCAGGGAGAGATGGGCCCTTGCTGGCTTGGGGGTAGTGCGGTCCCACAGTGGTACACCCCTGTCTGTTGGGCAGAGCCCAGCAGTCCCCAGCGCAGCCTCCCAGTCAGTTCCAGCATTGTCAAATTGCTTCATGAGAAGTCATCATAATCCCCAGGTAAACTCTGATTTCCTCTTTATCAGGTTTAGCTGGAAAACAAAACAATTAATTAAAAAAGCAAAACACAAGACCTAAATGTTATTTATGCCCCTAATTATCTCATTCTAGTGGGTATTTTAGTCCCTGTCTGGTCAGAGCATTAATTATCTTCATAAATACAGCAAAAGTTAAATAATAAGCACCAAGGGCTACAGAAGCACTGCAATGATCAAGCTTAAATGAACATATAAATTTTATTAATGGATGCTTTATACAACTCCATATATTATAAATCAAACAAAAACCCTATTTCCATCTTCTAAGGTTGCAATGAAAAAGCTTTAACATTATTGAGGATAATTTTTATTAAGTTTAAAACTCCCTTTTTTTGCAGTAATGAGACTGTTATGGGGATAATTTAATCTGGTTTGTCATGAGGCACCTCAGCTTGTTAAATAAGTTAATAAATGACTATGCATTAATCAAAGTGACAAAGCTATGAAGAGCTGAGGATGGGAGACAATTCTGGTGATAGTATTAATTAGTATTTAATTAGAAACTTAGGGGCCATAAATAAAAAAATCATGGGAGAGATGTTCATGCAAATTGTTTTGAAAATGTGTGGGAGTTGTATTTGCTTTAGGAGAAAACCCTTCCTTCCTTTCTCTTTTTAATTTCTTTCCACACTGTATATAGCAGAGTTGCAGTGACATCACATGGATAGAAATGAGCTTATATTGGTTTTAATTTTTTCCAATTAGGGGGCTCTGCTCTTGAATTTTGCTTTTCACTCTCTGGCTTGAATGGAAGATTTTTCTGAGATTCCAGATTTCTAGACAAGCAGAAAGAAAGAAAGAAAGAAAGAAAAACCTGAAGGGAGAAAAGGGAGGGGATTTCTTTTTCTGCTGTTTTACTCAAGACGTGCGTCACCTTTCTCTAAGGAAGAATTGATGTCACAACGATGCCGCTGCAATTCTCTGTATGCAGTAACATCTTCCGTTCACGGGCAGGAGCCTTGTTCATTATCTCACATTACAGAACAGAAACAGTGTTTATAGTTACAGCCCTTTTGTTGTTTCTCCCCACAAGGCGCCCATTTCAAAACAGACAATTCCTGCTAGCAAAAGAGAGTATACATCACTCAGTTACGTATTTCAGGCTGTTTTCCTGAGGAGCAGACTTTATTATTTGTTGCGTTTATACAAGAAGGTTACCCGCAGTAAAACTGCTTTTTCTATTCACCAGTCTCTCTCTGTCATGGCTCATTTATGTGTGAACATGACTGACTGAAGCCAACATTATCCACAACTGACAAGTCCCAGACCTACAGTTCAATCACCCCTTCCTTAAGATAATGCCAAGGGCCAGCTGTTTGAAGTGGTGGGACAATAAAGTGGAGAGACAATCAGGGTCAAATTGATACAATTCCCTGTGTATAAAAGGGATTCTGCCTAATAATACACAGCTCTTTTTGCTCTCCAAACACATTAGACCTTAAACAGGGACTTGGCCTTCAAGGAAATGTGTGACTGACATGAAAATGCTGAAGTTTTAAGGTGGTTTCTTCAGCCATTTCCTTCCAGGGCCTTTCATTACAGTGTAATGTTAACCCAACGTAAAATACACCTGGTATGGGGGCTTTTTTGATTATTCTTAGTAGGATGTTTACACTGAAGAGCCCAGTGATGACACAGAGTTCATCCTCTTTTTCTTTTTGTTTTATATTTGTTTAACAAATCATTTGCATTTGTTAATAAAATTAAACCTGAGAAATGAATGAGGCAGCTCCTTTCAGTGACACTCCCAATTCCCATTGCCAATATAGAGAACTGAGTTCCTGAATACATTTCTTTATATTAAGTCTCCACAGAACACAGCAGTTAACACAAATATTCCTTCAAAATTACCAGCTGCTTCTGCGCTACAATACATATCAGGTCTGGAATTTAATAAGATACTTTACTGAACTTCCAGAAGATAAAGAGCTGAGCAGTAGTCACTAAAGACTCAAGAGAAATTTTGGTACCTTCAAGCATTAAGATACCAAATTTTTACATATTTTTCTCCCTCCATCCCCTAATTAATAAGCCCCTGGAGTTGCATGTGAACATCTCTCTTTTTACTTTTTCGTGGATGGAGACAGATCTACATATTTCAGTAATCAGAAAGGGATTTTTTTTCCTCCATCTCTCATTTCCCAGCTACCACCTACTTAGCATATTGAATGACACACAAAACCAGATTTATTACCTTCCGTTTCCAGTACAAACCCAAAAGTAGGAGGCCAGGAGCTCTCCAGGTAGCAAGAAAACTTCTGCCTCCTGGGCTCAGTCTGGGGCTTTCCATCACACCAAACACAAGAGCATGCAGCCCTCCAGGAGGAAGCATGTAGATCATGGTCACCACTGCTGGTGGGTAGTCATGAAGCCAGTGTGACTGTGTTTGGACACAGAAAGGCTCCTGCAGGGGTTTATGCCAACAGGGAGCACAACTGCACTACTCTGAACAATGTCTGGAGAAACCCATTTCTCTCTATCAATGAAGGAAGGAAACCTCAAGAACTCAGGCCAGCCCTTACAAATAGCACCCAGTCAATAGTGTTTGGTGAAAAACTTAAATAATAATTAGGATAGAAATTATATCTATGCAGGTGAAAAGCATTAACTATTGTAAACACCATCTAATGGATTTTTTTTATGTCACATAGCAGAGACCAATCTATCAGAAAAATATAGTTGCACCATTTGCCTTGATAGTAAAGCAGCTAAGCTTTCCTATAGAGCAGCATAAGCTTTGTGGATTACACGGAACACACCACACAAAAACAATGCAGTACTTAGAACTTTCATCAAATCGCATATCCAAGGACTTGCTCTGTGCATTATGTTTTTAGTGCTCTCAGTTAGAGAGGGTCCATGATTCAGGACCTGTGCATAAGCACCACACTTTTAGGGGGTCTGTATTTCTGAGTAGTAGAACCTCAGACTGCTCTTGTCTTAAGAAGAACAATGATGGCCCAGGTAGCATTTCATTGTGTCATTAATAGGTCTTCTCAAATTAGCTGCAAGAATTAGGTGCTTAACAAATCTAGCCCTATTTCATTTTTTTTGAAGCACTCATTACCAAACTGTGAGTCCACAGCCTATGTCTTTCCAATAACACAGGGAAAAGAAGAAAAATGAAAACAGACCGCTAAGCTATCTTTAGGATACTACTCAGGCAGTTTGCAGCAGGCATTATATGATACAGTTGCCTTCAAAAGTAAAGAACTGGATGTGATGGCACAGCAAGTACCTCCCAATCCTATGTGCCTATGAATTTATGTTATCAGAACATCTCTAATTACAACACTAGAAAAATTTATACAGACAAATAAATTATACCTTTCCTGAACTTTATGTATCCGCACTGATGGCTAGTCAAAAAATTCTAATTACCTCTCTAGTTCCAGAAAACATTTCAGTGTACACTGGAATTTGGCAAGCTTCTATGGTTTTAAAATTGTATTGGGGAACAAACGCCTCATGTACAAGGCATGTAATTGCATATGAAAGTGCATGCTCTTCTTTTTCATTTGTTAGTGCCTGCTTTGATGTGTTTAAGTTTGATTTTCATGGGCATGGGAGGATGAAAGCAAAATCTGGAATGCTCCAAAAAAAGCTAAAGCAAGAACCAAGGCAGTCTCTCAAGTCCTGCACTTTTGTTCAGGCAAATGATGGAACCACATCTGGATACAAAACCAAGCCAAACCTGCTTTTCTGCAGCTGCTCTAAAGTTTAAGTTAACCAAGGCTCATTAAGTTTACCAGGCAGATCTGATACAGTCATCTCCAGGCCTTCGGAAGGGAAGTGGAAACATCACTGAACACAGCTTTCGCACCATGGCTGTGACCATGGGCTGTTTATGTCAGCAACTGACCTGAGGAGCATTTGCACACAGGCAACCCTCTGCACTGTTATGCTGGGGAAGTTGAAATACTGAGAACGGACTGTTTCAGTTCATCTCATTAACATTTTTGCATTTTCCAGGTTTTAACCAGTGAACTGTCATAGCACTTCTTAGGAATAGGCAAAAGTCTGCACAGGTGGCTCCATGGACAGAGGAGATGGAGACAGCAGGCATGGAGGCAGCAGGGCTTTGTCACACATCTGGAGGCTCTGTGTGCCCAGTTACATGCCTCCTTACTCCATTGCACATCCGTGTATGTGTACATATGTCATAGCTTAGAAAAGTCAGCACTTATGTCTCCCCTACCAATTGTGTATATAGTCACGGGCTAAAGTGACGTAACACCAGTCACTACACTAAGCTATTGTGCTTACTGATTTGGCCTGGTCTGATTATTACTTGTGCTGTGAACACAGTGAACAGTGATTGAAGGTTGGACAAGAGCACAGTGAGAAGTAGCCCAACCAGAGTCCCAAACCTCAGCTTGCTTTGACAGTTTGCTGATATTAAACATCTTCCCACTATCATGTTAGAAGGTATACTGAGCTATTTACATATACTCTTTTCCTTACATCTTTTCACTTTTATTTTTACATGATCCTTTTCTATATGTGCTCTTGAATTTGCTCTGAGCATGCACAGATAGAGGAGGCAGAGTCTGCATCAATTCACCAAGATGAATCTCAGGCTCCTGCTCCTTTCTGTATCACTGCATTCTTCAGCGTGCAGCTTGAGGTACTGCCAGATAAGACAAAACAATGAGGAAAAACTGCAAGTGAGTGGTGACACCCTGGGAGAAAATACCTTCTTTGGAATAGAACATTATCAGGGGAAAAAAATAGGGGAAAACTGGGAGGGGAAGCGGGTTCCAAAAATTACCCCAAATTGCCTTTCTGGAGGCAGGGGAGCTATTCCAGACGTCATCAGCAATCTGGAGAAGAACAAGTCTATTTTGAGGATAAGAAACAGTGGGCATGGTAAGCCTGCCTCTGGCGGCTGGCCGGAGGCTCAGGGAGCTGCAGGGAGGGAGCAAAGTTCTTCACCCAGGAGCCCAGTGAGCTCCACCAACCACATGTGCGTGGGAAGGGGGTTCTGGCACATTGCAGGCAGCACCACATGCCAACGATGAGCCAGGAGCCCTGCCTGACTCCAGTCCTTCCCCCTGCCCGCCACCCTGGCAGGGGAGTTTGATACAGCGTATATTTAAAATCACTGCAATGATGCATGGTCAGACACTATTTTAGGGTATGTCTGTGGTGGAGTCACCAGTAGCCAAACCTGTGCCTGCAGTGCCATCGATGGTTTCTGCCTCCACTGCTGCGAGCAGCTGGCTTGGGAAGAATAGAGATTTCCTAAAGTAGATTCCCAATGGAAGTATTTTACATTTCTTAAGGGTTCATTAGTGAGAAATGAGAGAGCAAAATATTAGTCCTTTGAAGACAAATAAAGCTTTTCTAAAACACATCAAATAGAGATGGGCTTGAGCAACACTGCACTTTCTAATTTTGTGTAAACTTCCAAGGTGTCTTGCTCTGGGCTCCTCCCTCCTAATAGGTGGTCTGAGGCCCAGACACTCCCCTTCTTTTGAAGAATAATCTATTAAGGAAGAGCTAGGTAGCCCTTCCTTTTCTAACTGTTATTCTCAGCTCCATTTCTTAAGTTTCTTCACCTATAAAATGGGAATATTATTTTCTTCACAACCTATTAGCGTTGATTAATGGATGACTCTACATGTATTTAGCTATACAGTGCAAGGCCTTATTACATTAAATTTAATCCTGTCCCATTTTGAGGCTGTGAAAAGTGTCTCTTTTTTTTCCACCAGTTACCCAAAGATGCACAAATAGAGCTTATCCTATAGCAAGTCAAGACCTCTGTGTTCAGTTCAGCAGGGTTATGGCAGATCTCAGCTATGGGCCTGTGAAAGGTCTAATGCCTGTCTCTGTACAGAGAAGACAGTAATAGGGCTGAGGTCAGTAGAAATCTATAGAAATAGTTCCAAAACCCAGTAGCTTTCATAACGAATAATTTCCTTTCTATGTATTTTAACAGTCCTATGAAATTCTTCAGTAACGCTGTATATTTCTAACATATTCTACATGTTGGTTAGAAAAAACTCAGGGGGGAAGTTATCATTTTCTCTGCAAATCCAGAGTGCTTTGCCAAACACGCTCCAGAACAGCACCAAAAAATAATAGTCTCAATGCTGGATGTGGGATATGAGAATTGATTGATTTCCATGAGAATTTTCTCATGGAGAATGAGAATTTGCCTATATTAAACTGGGGACACTGTCTATATGCTAATTCCATTTGATTTTGTGTGTTGACATTGGTGTGAAAACCTGATGTTAACTACGAGGCTTGCCTGCCTCCTTTCTGGTTTTATCTTCTTGTGACTGACAGTTCTGGCAAGCGGTGACACTGAATTGGCCGTGGAGGGTCATTAAGTATTGACAGTCCTTTATTCATAGAGCAACATGATGGAGCAGAGTTTGGGTTCAGGTTTAGCAGAGCTGGGCTGCCTAAGCAGCCACATCTCTAACAGGGAGTCCCTCCTCAGGGACCCTGCAAGCCCACACTGCGAGGTACTTACCTGTGGTTATAGTTCTTTATATTATGTGAGCTAAATCCCACTATATATATAATCTAAATATATCATATAAGGGCAGATAAGGGCAACTGTGATCATCTGGCCTGACCAGTTTTGTAACAAGGGTCGTAGGACTTCCCTGAATTAACTAATAAAGCTTTTTCATAGAGGAACATGTTTTCTTCCCCAAATCAGAGGCTGAGCATGCTGGAGATGGTGCCTTTCTAAGGGACCGACCTGCAGTGCTTCACCTGTGAGAGAGGGTCTTGTGGCCCCCCAAGCTCCAGCCACAGGAGAGGCAGGAGCAGCCGAAACCAGCTCTGTGTGGTGGGTGCCTGCAAGCTCAGGGGGAGGGGGGAGCTCTCTGTGTGCTCCCTGGGCAGCAGGCAGGATGGGCTTGGAAATCCCAGAGAAGCCTTGGAGGGCTTTCCTTAACAAATTGAACTTTTTCTGGAGCAATTCTGAAGCTTTTGAGGTTCACGTCAACTCTGAACTCTGTTTTATTTGCCAGCACTGCAGGACACTGAGCTTACCCCAATGCACATGATGAGAAAAATTTCTTTTTCATGTGTGATGGGAAACATCACACCACAGCTACTACCCCTCTCTTCCAGAAGAATGACTGCAATAAGACAAAGCTTATAACCATTTAGAACAGCCTAAGGGCAAACCCTTCCTAAATTCTCAGGCAAAATCACTGGTTCTTGCAGGACTGCATGTGCTGGTGTATTTTGTTTAAATACCATACATATCCATTGAGAAGGTGGCCAGACAAGTGCTACAGAATAACATTCTTTTTCAAAATTTTTCAAAATATTTTGTGCTGATGAGAGGAGTCACTTTACCATTTAAGAAAATGCAGGGGGTCTTTCAGCATATTGATGCCTTTCCTGAGACCATGACCAAGGCTTTGAATGCTCTGGCAGAATTTTATCAATACAGTCAAGATAAGTAGGTTGAAACATCAGTCCATTTCTCTTATAAGTATTCAAGAGAGCTGATGTTGCCAGGTCACCATACTAAAGGTCTGAGCCAGATTTGGACCCTGGAAAGCCGAAGTATGCAAAACGAAAACTTCTGTGCTTTGGGAAGCATGAATTGGAGGTATAAACTGTCTTGGCCGCTGAGCCTAGCTGAGTTACAGATGAGCTTTCCACAGAGGATTCCCAAATAATTCCTCTCTCTTCTGACTCATGGCTGTGTGCTTGCACACGAGCTTTACCTAACCAGGTGATGTACACCACTCTCTCCTCCGCAGGCTCAGTTTTGTCCCCTTGCCATCCTCACAGTAACCCCCTCTCTCTCCTGAATGAGCGATTCACCATGACAAGGGCTGCCACATCCAAAACAGTAACTGCCACCTCTCTAGATGTGGCTCAGATGAAATACATT
The DNA here is from genome assembly GCF_026419915.1 of Harpia harpyja. Classification (NCBI taxonomy): domain Eukaryota; kingdom Metazoa; phylum Chordata; class Aves; order Accipitriformes; family Accipitridae; genus Harpia; species Harpia harpyja. Next base: position 94,963,477 of record NC_068969.1, read on the forward strand.
ACCATGAAGTTACTGGTGGTACCCAGCCCACTTCAGCCAGAGTCTGGCAGTGCCAAGGGGCAGCTGCATGTCAACTCATAGTTGCACAACACTATGAATTTTGGAGGCTTTTTTGCTGCAAATGTTGATAAAAATATACCTTTTCCTCTTTGATAAAATAGTTCTTGGTAAACCCTTAGCAAATATGATTGATGACTGACAGTCTGGCACTGAGTAAGGGATTGTCTCTCATGGTACGAGATGAACACATATTCTACTGCTTCTAGGAACAGCTCTTAAGGTTCTGGCTTACACCTTTAAAGAAGCTGTCCTGATGGCAGATCTGCTTTCAGTATTACTTAAACTAAAGTCTCCTATGAATCCAGCTCCCATGGAAAACAAGGCTGGAAGGGACATGGAGGACAGACCCTACTGCCCCAGGCAAATGCATCAAAATTTATTTTTTCATAAACAGATTAAGAAAAATGTAAAAACAGGTTTGCGTCCCTAACAGTACAAAGTGCTAAAACACCTCATTCCAATGGTCAAAAGAAATTTGCTGCTAATACCTCACTCAATTTTTTTCAGGGATGGTTATTATGCATTTGTTTTTAAGTTGGTATTTTCTCTTAGCTGTAGCTCTCTCTTTTTGTTCTTGGCATTAAACCCCTCCGCTTCCTAAGCTATTTACAGGGAGTGTCCATGTCCCTTTTTCTGCTGGCAAAGCCAAGAAGCTGGGAGCCCATCCCCTAGGACAGGCTACCATTGCTGTGGCAGTCCTAGAAGTCTCCTTCTGCCAAACTCTTACCTGAGTGCCTTCACTAAACACAGGAGACCAGACCTATATACACATTTCCAGATGGGATTTCTTCAGCATTACACCCTCTGGCATGTATAAGAGATTTCCCTGACTCTAATGGCATCACCTAGGGTTGCATTTTTTTCACAGGTCCATTATATCTATAGTTACTTTATGCTCAGCAGAGGGTCTCAGGACTTTCTTTTTTTGCCAGCCAACAATGTTACAGCAGCAATGTTTGTTCCCTGCTAAGTGAGTGACCCTGTGTATGCAGCAGCAAATCCCACACCACATCTGTTAGTTCCATCCACAATTTCATCTGGTCCTCCCTCTGAGATCCTCCCATCCCCTTCAGTGCCAGCAACACTTCCTACACCTCCAGCAGCCACCGCCCAGCCCATTGTAATTTCTCATTCCTCATTTGGACAAAGAATGTCTTCACAAAAATAGCAAGAGGAAGCCTAGATGGCTGACTGCATTTTTACACTGCTTTTCATTCCTGTTTTCAGCCTTTCCACCAGCACACAGCTCCCCTATCTCCTCCTCTGCTGCATTAACATGCATTCCATTCCTCCCCACGTCCCCCACCCAAGCAGACCTTTGTTACCAAACTGATGGCTATTACCACAGCTTGGAATTTATATTTTTACTGTGTAATCAAAGTCCATAAGCAACCTCATAGAAACCATTTAGCATATACCAGATCTAGGGAAAAGAGGTCTTTTTCCTATGCAGCAGAAAGAAAAATGCCAAAAATCTATACCTAGCCTCTCTGCCTCCTCAGATTTATATTTCAAATATGTATCAAAAAAACCCAAAGAGCTGAAGAATGTCTGCCACTGAAGACATTAAGCCACATTCAGCTGGCAAGTTAAGTTCCCAAAAAGTTATGAGCCCAATAGGAGTGAACTAGCCCTAGAAAAGGTGAGGTTAGGATCTCACTTACCCAGGTCAGCATTTCTCACCCATCCTGGGTCAGTGGATAATCCTGCCTGCTCAGAGCAGAGCGGGAAGAGGAAGGGATGGTGCTCCTCACAATGGTAAAGCAAAGCTAAAGGCAAGGAATACTGACATCTGGAAACTTTTACGGAAACTATAAAAATGAACCCAGGATCAACCTGCTTAGGGCCGCCTTCTGCACGTACCTTTTTCTTGGCAGTATCATTGTATCCTTCGAACAGCAATCCATGAGGAACAAGGCAGAGCCCTGCAGCACTGGGAGGACAGGGCACTGTCAGCAAGGAAACACAGGAAAGTCCCCACTGCACCAGCTGCACCATCTTTTATCAGCCTTACTTGCAACACCCAGGCTGTTGCTACCTGCCAGCAAACCCCAGGGGTTTGTCTTGCTGCGTGCACCCTCCGGCCAGAAGCTACATCGGGGTTTGCCATCAGCCACATCCCTAGCAGTGGCTGTACCCGAGGCAGAGTACGTGAGCTGTTGGCATCTACCCTTTCTGCGCTTGCAGGAAAGGGTGTCATGTCAACATCACACCATGACACCTGCCACAGGGGCTTTGGGCAACATGGGCATGCGGGAATCAAACCAAACACAGAGGCTACAGAGGCTTACCTTTGTTGGTCGACGAGGCCTTTGCAGGGATGGACTGATGTTCAGCCTGAGTGCCCCAGAGGCACAGTCATTCCCTGATGCCTGTTGGGAGCCATAGCCAGTCCTTCAGTGACACTGCACACACACCTTCACCATGCATGAAAGCCAGGCTGGAAAGAGCTGGAGCTCTTTGGGCACCTGTATCCACCCAGACAAGCACAGCCATACTAGCTGTACCTTGGGCTGCTGAGTCAGGGCTTCCCTCCAGCATCAGTTTCTCCCTCCCAGATGATGGTGGGTGCGTGCTATCTGCCTCTTTGCTGAACAAGCCAGCAAAGTGGGGTCCAGGCAAGAAGCCCATCTCCCCAGTGACCCACCTTCTGCATGCTTGCTGTCATGGGGTAGGTAGACACCCAAGCTGTGGGCTTCACGCTGTTAGACATAGCTGTATGACTGTATGCAGCAGCGTGCCTCCTGCCATGTACCCTGAGGTGCCAAGTGGGGCCTTCATTAGTTTACAAGGGATTGCTGTTGCAAAACATGTCAGCATCAGCGCTCTCCCCAGCACAGTTTTCATTGCTTCTTTCTTGCTTTGATGTGTCTCGAAGCCTAACATGAAAAAAATCAAAGAACAAATTGTCATTCACTGTAAGAGCAGGAGGGTTTTGGGGCTGTCTAGTCTCCTCTGAATAGCATAGACTGCTATGTTTCCTCCAGATGTTGTTTCAAGTCTGGACCGATACATCCAAGCTCACAGCGCCTGGTACCTAAAATGGGAGGTTCCCAGTGTCCACTGTGCCCTACGGCTGGGGACTGACCAGCTGAGCGGTTCCCTGTGGGAAGGCCATGCTCTCCAGCTGCTGCTGCCGATCGAGTCATTCCTCTGCACCTGAATCGCAGCTCTTGTGACCAGCGTGAACCTGAGCTTGCAAGACAAACTGATCTTCCCAGGCACTGGACGAGCTGCTCCAAGTCCCACGGCAGCACCAGCCATTCCTGAGCCATACATCTGTCATCTTGGAGCAAGCCTTTGTGTATGTGGCAAACGGTCACGATGCTGTAATTTCCTTTCTGGGCCCTTGTAGTTATTGTTGTGCATGTCCTGTTTTTCATAATTATGTGATAGCTGGGTCAGTGGGAACCCCAGTAATCAACAGCAGAGCGGAATATAGCAGGTCTGACACAGAAGGAATCCAGTAATGAGATTTGTGCATTCAGGGTTTAATTGTTTAGCATTCTTTGTCCAGTGCTCATATTATCTTCTTCTGTTATACAATGGTTATCTTCATAGAATAGATTAGATTTCTATCAGACAAAAATGACTTAGTCTATAATTAACCACTAAAATGTATATATTATCTCCGTATCCACATGTACACAGACACAACAAACAGCTTGACAAAAAAGGATGTGAAGTGCACTGTGTTTTCCATTACATATGCCACTGAAAATACTACAGGAAAATGTATTCCCATGGTACTATGAGTGAAATGAAAGACAATGGCATAGAAAAGAATAATGAACAAAAAACGCCTGCTGAGTTATGCTAAAACACAAAACGTAAGAGACTGATACCAGCCAAAACAAAATTCTGAAAGTAAAAACTTACAGAAAAATTTGGACAAAACCTTTACCCCACTGATATATTTTTAGCATGAAAACCTGAAAAAAATGCACCATAAAAAAAAGCCTGTTGTATAGCAAGGCCGACTAGAGCCCCCGTTGCTGTCATAATTGCAGAGCAGAGCAGTTGTGTACAAAAAAACAGAGAGGACACCCCTGTATCCCATAGGGTCCAATGTCCAAATATCTACCTGCTTATAATTACAGTGCTTGGGAAAAAAAAATATGTTGCAGAAGGAAAGAGGGGAAAAAAAATTGTTTCTCTGGATATTTTTCTCCTATTGTGTGTGGCTCATTTGAATGATAGTGTACTGTGGTTTGTAGCAGAAGATTTTGTGCCTGGAATAATGAATTGTCTCCTAGCATAAAATACCTATGCTCACCTTCAGCATCCACTGAGAAAAAGATGCTAAACATTGTAGTGATATACTGCAGCAGCAGAAGATTTCATATTAATTGTATCATGTGATGCCAAAGGCCCTGTTGGCATTGTCTGTGACACTGCTGTAGAGCTACTGAGTTTTTCATTGTCAGTGTTGATAACTTTTACTGAATTCAAATGTAAATACTATAAATAAATTCCAGATTAAAATATGTCAGGAAATCCTCTCTCCTTTAGAAAAAGAAAGCTGATATTTAAGTCTTAAACAAGCTGTTTTCTTCGTAAGATCTTCTCATAGGGTATACAAATAGCTTACCACAGGCTAAGTTGAGATGTGAACAAACAGGTTGCTGTTGACTGCTCTGGGTAGCCACCCATGGGGATGGTCTTACTCCAGGGCAGATGTACACCACTGCCTCTCTCCCCGCTGAGGGAAAGAGTTGCTCCACATGCACCATGGGCAAGAGCATACTCACAGTCTGTAATCAAGAAACAGCTGACGTGGTCTATCCGCATGCCCAAAATTACTTCACAAGAACTTTGTGCTGGAACCGTATTCCAGGCAGAGATTTACCCTGGCGCCACGGGGGATTTAATTTCTCCTTTTGTTCCCTGTCTATTGCCCCTTCCCCCTGCCCCCTCCCCCATCAGTGTGCTGGTGTTTCCCGTATGAGACTGTATCTTCTTTCTAATTCCCCAGTTTCAGACACACACGGAAGGTGAGCGCAGTACTGGTGACATATGAGGACCATGCTGTTGCAGGGGAGAAAGAGGTGGAAAGGGAAGGTGCTAACACTTCTTCCTGGATGAAGATGCGTGCCACCAGCCTTTCCACTCACATGATCCATCATGCAAGGGCACCCCTAGTATATCATTCAAAACAAAGTGTGCTTGCATCAACACACATGCCTTCACAATCTACACACGTGCCTTCACAATCTACACAGAGTTACGTTAAACCCAGTGTGACAATAGGTATCTAATATACTCAATATAGATTTTAAAAAGCAGAGGTGAAGATAAATCACTTAAAGCAGTCACATCCCTCCCTGACATTGCAGGGCTGCTCCTTACAGTTTAGAGCTGAAAAGCACCAAATTATGGGCTTCACACACATTCTTGGCATATTGTTATACTTTCACAGGCAGGAAATATTTTTCTAATCTTCATCTAAACTTACTCAAGCTGCTGTTCCCACACTGCTGATAACAAATCTTTGGAAACTAGTACTCGGCAATAACTGCTTTGCAGTTTTCCCCCTTCAAACTGCAGGCCTGGATTGCAGTGATGGAAAGATCCCGCCTTAGAAGTGTGCCAGCACTGCAGGGACATTACTGTTGCAATCAGTGCCGAGACCAGCTGCTTGTGCAGACATACGTGGGCAAGGCAGTTTGACAGTAGTTTGACTTGGATTTAGCCAGCAGGATGTTACAGCAACATGAAGCTCAACACAGGCAGAAAGCCTGACGGAGAGCATGGGTGAATGGTGAGGCTCACAGCTAACCTGGTTAGCGTTCCTGGTTTTTGCAGTCACTCTGCTTGTTTCATCCAATCTGATTTAAATTGGTCAAAGATGGCACAGATATATTCAAAACTAGAATGCATTGAAGGAATGCCCTTAGGAAGGAGGAGAGTCTGTTCCAAATCTGACACTGATATTTTTCTGGTGAGAAATAGGACGGTGATGAGAAAAATAGAGGAAAAAAGTTTTTATTGCTTCAGTTTAAAAAAAACCACAATGAAATGTTGCAATTTTTTGACGTTTCACTCTTGTTTTCCCTTCTTTCCAATATATCATAGCTATTTTGAACTAGAAGATAGAATACAGTTACAAATAAGAGAAAAATTTTCTTTGCAACTTTTGCCTTTTAGAAAACAGGTATTTCTCTGTTCTTTATATGCCTTGTTTTAATGTCTATTTGATTTTTAAAAAGCTTTTGAAAAGGAAAGTAGGCTTTTGGAGGGTTGATATTAAGGATTCCCTTTCTAGTCTCACACTTTCATGGTTGTTAACCCTGAGAGAATGACCTTCCAAGTTTCATTAATGGCTGTCCTTCAACAGGCTAAAGTGCGGGTAAAATTCTACTTAGCCTTAAACTCTGCCAGTCTCTCTCCATGTTGAAGGAACAAAGAAAGGATAGACCATGGCTTCATAATTTTCTCTAAATAAACTGGAATAACTTCAAAGTTTCTTTTTTTTTTTTCCCTCAAGCTTAAAATTATTGATGTCCTCCAAAGAGGAACCTAATGTGGAGATGTTGCAAAAGAACACTTTTGGTTAGGAAACAAACTTTGGGCATAGAGGGATGAGATAGTTTTCTGCACTTTTCTAGAGGACTCATGGATCCTTTCTGGTTTTCTGTGGCTTTCTTGAAGATTGCTATTGTAGTCTGTTCAGTCCCAGGCTGAGCTGCTCCAAGCAAGGACGACTGCCAGAGCTGCTCAGGATACCACATTTTCTAAGAGGACCTGCTGTCCTCAGTTTTAGTGACAAAGCAGCTGAGAATTGGCTCTCCAGAATTGGCCATGGGAGTTCTTGCTCAAATTCATGGGACAACAATGCCCTAAGAGCCCTATGATTAAAGGCAGAAGTATAGGTTTATTCCAAAACACCAGGCTGCTCCCCTCAGACCCCTTTCTCCCTCCATAATAATCCAAACTCCCTTCCCACAGCTGTAGCTCCTCAAACAAAATAGTACTGGCCAGAACTGTTTCACTAACAAACCCCAAAGATGGAGGTCACACCTACTGTATAGTGCCAAATCAGAATACAATTTACAGACACAAAATCTTCATTAAGCCACTTGGCAGCCAGTTCTTCATTTTGACATGCCTTTTACAGGCATGGACGTAAAAGATGACACGATGACTGCGTGGCACTGCAGCCTGTGACAACACATGTTCAGATAACAGCCGTGTTCTCTCGCAGCAGTAAAAAGTCAGAGGGTTGGGGGGGGGGGGGCGGAGAAAAATCATCCAGCCTTTCCCACACAGATTTGTGGTTCTAGGAAAAGCACAACCTGATCCAGATTTCTGAATTGTTTTGAGTAAAACCTAACAGCTATACAGCCACAGTACTTTGGAACTCTGTAAGGACTAAAGTTAAAGAAAGTGTCATTCATGTTCCAACCCAACATCCCAGAAGTTTGATGGTTTGCACAAAGAGAACCTGGATGCTCCAAAACACTTATGATTTCAGATCATCAAAACCTGAGAAAAACAAAACATCATCAACCTGCCTCTTGTATTTTTCCAATAAAAATAAAAGTGTGTATCAATGCTGAATACCAGCAGATTGTGCAGGCTGAAAAGGAAAGCCATTAGGACAGACCTGGACTTCAGAGCTGTTTGGAAGTAGTAACTCAGCAGGGTAGACAACAAGGGTTATAAATCCATTTACTACATCTTTTAGATCAATTTCTTTCTGACTTCTTGTACAACATTTCAAACCTGCTGAAGCCCCAAGGCATTCTTCTCCTATGGTGCCTTTAGAATAAACCACTCAATCATCAGAAAACATTGCGTATTTTCTTTCACAGCCACAACTTGTGACTGGTGTTTTAAGCACTATTAAAGCTAAGGAGCTGAATGCTGGAAATAAAACAGTAGGATCTTTCACAAGTTCCTTCCTTTCTCTTCATACTGTTGTTTTTGGCTTACTTTCAAATGAATGACTGATTCAATTTCTTGTTACTGTTCTTTCTCCCACTGTCAAATGTTAATTGCAAGGCAGCAACACATTGGCTGCATGGACAAAATTAAAATTGCAATCAAAAATCAATAAAAGCATGTACAACATTTTACTACAATTTACTTACCTGTGTTTGGCTTTATGACAAGTTATGGTTTGGCAAAACATCTTACCATGGTCTAGTTTTTCTTTAAATATAAATTCACTGTTATTCCCCACTGCCCTTCAGTAACATTCCTAAGGTTTTGTCTTGCATCAAGCAGGAACATTTAAAAAACAACAGGGAAATTTGCTACTACAGCTATGAGGTTTAGCCCCTCTCCTCTAGATCATAACATGGGAAATAAAATTCCAAGAAGGTGTTGATCATGAGCTATTTTTATCTCAGCAGTTCAGGGGTTTTTTACCCATATGATTACCTTGATGGGTACCTTAAGGGAAGAAAGAGTTATCGTTCTGCTCTATTTAAATATGTGCTACAGCTCAGAATAAAGCCACCAAATGCGTGTAAAGCTGTAACATCCCCAAGTTGATATAAATGAGTACCTATCTTGCCTGCAAGAATTGATTCAGATTATAACCTATGTGTTGCCATTAATTCAAGGCTAATCTACAGACAAAGGTCTCAACACAAAAGTAATGTGAGGTGGGGATATAGGCTAGAGCCTGAGTACCCACACCTCATCAGCCACTACTGGTGTCACCATGTGCTGCAAACTCCAGACAGGTGCCATGCTGTTGGTGCCCAGCACCACAGCTGGTTCTCAGCCAACCACGGTCAGCTCCAGAGGTGTCAACGTGGAAAATGAAAATTACTCAGAAGGTGACTTTGTAGTGAAGGTGTAGCCTCGGGTGAAGCTTACGTAGTCTGGCAACTTTTTTGTCACTTTGAATGATGCCTACCATCCACCACAGATTGCTGGAGTTGGATTACTGTTGCTAGCACATGGTAAATCCATATTGTATAGACCCACAGGTTTTCTGAACAGCTGCTGCTGTTCTTCACTAGAGCTGGGTTAGCTTCTCCTATTGAACAATGCATTTAATTTGGTCCCTTGCATTACATCTACACACAGATTTCAGTGTTTTCATTATTTAGAATTATTCACTGAATAATGCATGGTAACATCTTGCAGACTGTGTACGTACTTGTTAATGCTGTGCCACAGTTATTGCTTGCTCACTAGTTGGACTGTGTGATTGGTCACTGAAGCCAAACAGTATTTTTTCTCCCCAGACCAAGAAGCATTTTCTAGTTGCATGTTTTAAAAATAAGAACAATCAGTCATATGCACTTTTTCACCAATACCTATAACATTTCCAATTCCTTTGTACATTCCTAAGAGAATAAATTTTGTGTGTTCATGCGTGCAGTCAATAAAATGTGAAACAAAACTGCAAATGTAAATGAATAAATAAAGTCAGCTCTTAGCCTAGCGGGCAGAATACTTAGCTAGGAAATGGGAAATCTGTGTTTGGCTTCGTTCTCAGCCTGAAGGCATGCAGTCAGATACCCGCAGCTCCTGCAGGGCCATCCTTCCTCAGTTGAGTCCTCCAGGTAGGGACACACCTCACCCTTCATTTTGAAAGTTTCCCTTTCACCAGTCAAAATGTTGAATTTCCTGAAGCCAGAACACAGGGAAGAAAAGAAAAAGGAAAAAAAAAACAAACCACAAAACAAAAAACCCAAACAAACCTCAAGAAAATCTGATTTTGTAACCTCGTAGCCTGGCTGTTGGGAGAAGGTAGCCCTGACCCAAGGCCCTTTTCTGGAGAAACCCTCTGAACTGCAGCAAGGGCAATGACAGAGGGTAGCACTGGCATGGTGAAAAACATCTTCCAAGCAGCAAGGCCTGCTCACCCAGCACCAGGGTGGTCACTGTCCTCTGGGTCCTGAGGGGATGGGGACACCCCGGGGTACAGCTCTGATGCAGGCACCGGTGAGGAGCAGGAATGGAGAATGACATCTGGCTTCATGTCTCCTGCCGATTGTCTCTGGGTTGCTGCCTAGCTGGTATTGGGAATTTGGGGGTTACCCTCTGGAGCTGTGTTACCCTTCCCATCGATTGCACAGGTCCTGTTTTGACCTCTGAACCACCCTGCTCGTGTTGGGCACCTGGATTTTTAGACAGTGCAAGGTCTACAAGGGAAGTCCCAAGCAGATGCTCTGAATCTGGTCCCTTGTTCCTAATTTCAACTATTTGTGTCCCACTAACCCTGGAAATTATTCTCCTGTGTCACTCCTCACCACCAGAGAGGAGGTGCAGTACATTGCAGGGCCTCTGGAAGAGCTGACAAACTTCGCTTCCCTCCAGCTCTCTGTGTGCTATGGCCCTGAGTGCATTGAAGGCACAGAGACAGGGCAGGAGACAGGGGAGGACCTCTGAGGCCAGGCCCAAGGAAAGGCATGAGATGGTCCTTCACATTTCCAATGAAAAAGGAAGGTTAACTTTTTAACAGATACCTTTTCAAAAGGAGGGGGGAGGTCTTCCAGAGCTGCCATAGAGACAGAAGTGCCAGAGGTGAGGAAAGGCCAGGGAGAAGCTGTGAAGGTAGAAGGATTATAGGGAGGAGGGAGTATAAACAATATTTGATGGGTACATTTTTAATATAAAAGCAACCAATGAAATGGGTCAAAAAACAAGCCCTGTGCAAGACCCTGTGTTTCTAATAAATGTTATTGATTTTGTAGGTGCCAGGTTTTTAGCCTCAAAAAATGGCGGTGGTTTCTGCACTATATCCTGTGCTTTGTTACCCAAAACATCCGACTGTAAGAGACAGTAACAGAGAGAGGGAAAGAGATTGAAAAACATGCTTGCATTTTTTCACCTAGTGTGCTTGACTCCTTTGAACTATAAGGTACAACACGGTGTAAGATTTTTGTGTCTTCAGTAACTGAACTCACACACATTTGGCATTGCCTGCCTTCGCCTGCGGTGTCCATTGAACAAGAAATGCTGAACATGAGGACAACAATGTGCAGCAGAAAATGCTGTCAGAGGAGTGGAACTACACAGTGAATGGCCCTTGCAGCAAATCCACATCCCCAGAGATGTCTCAGTGTATCTCCCTCTGTCATTTTGTGGGTTTGTTTTCACAGTGACAACTTTGATTTGTGGCAGTTAGTCCTTCTTTCTGCCAGTCTGTCTTTCTCCATCCTTTTTTCCTGCTTCCTCTTGGTTTACAACCTTCCTTCTGCACTTCGGGCTTCTGTTCTCCTATTGTCTTTCAGAAGAAAGGGAAGTCTTGTGTAGGGAAAGGTTTGATTTGTCTCATTTCCTCCTCCAAGACGATGGAATGAGTCACCCCTTGAGCATGCTGCCCCCCAGCCCGCAATCCTCCCTTACATCACAAGAGCCAGGAGAATAAGTTGGGTTTCCTTAGTTAAATACACACTTACCAACATCATTCAGATACTACAAAGGTTAACTGATATTTGTACAGACCCTAAAAGCTCGGTGTAACATGAGCATGGTAATAACTGATCCCCTTCTCCAGGGGTGCCACTGAGCCAGGAGCCGGGGAAGGCAGTAGTCACCTCAGAGTGGCCGAAGTGGCCAAGGACCCAGCCCAGGCAAGCACCCCAGTAAAATCAGGGAGCGAAGGGCAAAAGAAGCATCCACAAATGTTCCTCATCCTGCCATGGGGACAGGGGAAGAAATATCTTCTCTGGGGACTGGGAACAGTAGGACAGTCACAACTTCTGATGAACCTACAGTGACCTTACAACACATTTCAAGCTCTTTTTGACAACAGACAGCCCGTATCCACCTTTAGCTGGAGGAATCCCACCCAGCTACCTCCCACCCTCCTAGGATGTTCAAATGCATTAGCTTGAATGTGTTCCTCCTGCTTTGCTGGCAGTGAAACATCTCGTGTGTCAGCATGAAGGCCAATTAGATGGCCTAGATGCTCTCCTGCTCAGTGGGGGATGTCAGCACGGAGGAGCTGCTTGAGCAGTGCAGCTTCCTGCCACGTCTACTTTGCTTCATATCACTTAGGAAAGTCCCTGAACGTAGCCCCTGTAAACAGAGGTGCAGACGCACTTAAATTGCCACCTGCACGTGGTGGCACAACACAAGCGCACGCTAACATTCTCAAGTTCAGGTCCCTCAAGGCTTGCATTTGAAGAAAGCTCCTTGTATGTGCCTGTTTTCCATCTGTAGCACAAAAACCACCAGCTATTGAGAAGCACAGCCAACAGCAATAGACACTGAAATTAATAAAACTTGGAAAGTAAAGCAGCAGGCTCCAGCCTAATAACAACGCAACACTCTGCTGAACGGTAGGCTTGGTTCACATGAGCTACCTTGGGTCATTTGCTCCGAGAATTAGTGGGGCCGGCAGCATTGCCGAGGTAATGATCATCACCTCTGAGAAAGAGCACCACACTCGCAGCTTCCCTGCACCTGGACAGAGAAAATGAAGTTTCTGTGGCAGACCTTACGGATAGCGGTGTAAAAAGGCACTCCGGTATTGTTGTCCACACCAGGTCTGTGCTTAAGGCCACCTTGTCACACTTTGTGTCCCTACCACATGTGGCTGGGCACTTGAGGACATCACCGCTCTGTAGATGACTCAAGCATCCTCCCTTTCTGAGGACTGGCAAAGTCAAATGCAACATCAAGTTAATTTTCCAGCCCCCAACTCAAAGCAGGCCTTTCCCTCAAGCTGTGTGAATAATGGATTCATTCGGTTTGTTGGTGACACCAAGAACACGTTTTTTGCTATAAGTCAACCTAAAGCAGTTTATTTGCTTTTGGCAAGGGAGAATTCACAGTGGATTAAAATGCTTAATTTGACCCCGAAACACCATATTTAATTTCATTCTTTGGATGGAGAAGGACAACTGTGTCTTTTCTCAAAATTAGGAAAAAAGGCAGAGGAGGAGTTGAGAAAGATTCGGGTGGATGTCCTAACATAAAAGAAAGTTGCTTTACGAATCATTTTGTTTCCTAATTTTAATTCAGTTCCCTATTCAGCATGAGAAGAAAATTACTCTTTCTGTGATTCATTCTCATATGAAATTCAAAGGGTTATAAAATGTGCCTGATTTTGGAAAGTTTCCTATGATGCTAAATAGCTTTATAGCTCAGGTAAGTTGTTCAGTAAGAAAGCCCAGCTCAAGCAAAGACTTCTGACCATGGGCAAGGACAGAAATCCTGGGGTGCAGGGTGGCCCAGCACAGCATGGTTTGCAACCTCAGAATAGTGTGTGCAATGCTGGTTGGGGGTGAGGAGGTGGAAAGAGAAGGAAAGAGAATGGACAAGTCTGAAGAAAAACAGGATGTGCAAGAAGCACCAGCAGAGTGAATCAGTGTGATTTCTGGTAACCATGAAGTTACAAGAGAGGCCAAGGGGCAACTCCCACACGCAAACTTCAAATTCCTGAAACCTTCAGGCAAGAGGGGTGGTGGGACTCGGGCAACAGATTTGGGGTTGAGTTGTTATCTCTAAGCAGCATGGCCATTTGAAGAACCCATGAACTCTTTTCCTGCCTTGCTGTCTCGAGCGTCCATATTTTCTCCCCTTTTAAGGAGAGACACTCAACCATATGTGTTTCTACATCTAATAAAAAGATGTGATTAGGCTAAAAAAGAAATAAATCTAAACCTGTTATAGCAAATGATTAACAATAATAAACACACTACGTTACTGCATTCCTTTTAACGGCATACACACAAGCAAGGAATGAGTACAGGATGCACCCCTGCTTGCCTCACTCCTGGATATGAGCTAAGAGCAGGAGCAGGGTTCACAGGTTTAGCGAAAACAACCAAGGTGCCTGAGACAGGCCTGAGGCTGGCTGGTCACTGAGGAACATGGACCATGGCTGTCTAGACCATAAATGGCATTGTAAACACAAGAATTACATCATTGGGGTGTTGGAAATGTGAGCACTTGGACAAAATTTCAGCTGGAAGCTGAATAGCTGCATCCATCTAGAGAAAGAGTGTTTCTATATTCCAGTTCCTCAAAAGCTGCTTTAGCAACACAACACAGTGGGAAAAGGCCGCTTGCTGACTAGGCAAGAAGTACCCTCTGAGCCTGCGGTAAGGATCTGGCCTTGTGTAGGACCTCAAGCAAATTACAGGGCAGAAACAGAGGATGGAGTCGGAGCTGGGGCTACAGATGAATAGCAACACAGTAATGCCAAACAGTGCTGCTAGTCAGCCTGGGCAATTGCAATTCAGGCTGGGGAGACTCCTTCCCTGCTAGCATGAGCCAGAAGGAGTACGGCAGGTAGGTGGCTGAAACATGTTCACTCCTGTCCCTGGGCCTGCAGCGATATGAGCTGTTCCTCCAAAACATATTCCTAAATTCTGTCCTACCTCCTTGACTAAAGTCAAAGCCAGTTTCCCAAAGTTCTGTTTGCATCACCCTTGTTAAGAGATTCTGTGCATGTCATCATGATACAGATCTATGGCCTTAAATGAAGAACAGCTGCAGAATATTTGATGTTGCAGTGTAAGTATAAGTTTTAGGTAATAAGAAATATTTCTTTATCCTAGATGTTGACAATATTTCAGTAGAGTAAATAAGAAAATAGCCTGCAAACTAAAGATTAGAACAAAACGTGCTAAAAGCAGGTTCTCAAAAAATTGCCATGTTAGTAAATTATCTTTATTTCAAAGCAGTAAGGGGGAAACCACATCATCCCTCTGCCATTGGGTACAAAGAGTCCCTGTTTGGGATCAATGAATAGGCATGTGCAGCCAACCTTCTTGGAATTGCCTGCAGGTTATGAATTTGGAAGTTGGTGGAAAATTTCAGATTGAGCCTGAACATTCACTCGCATCTGGACTTTAATGTAACAGCTTAAAGGGAGCATTGCTCTAAATTTTAAATCACACTGAACTTGATGAAGGGCTTGACATGATCTACAGGAAAAGGTCAGAAAAGCTGTAAATGTTTATTTCAATGAGATTAAACCAGTGCTTTCAATCCTGCTTTTTCACTTCCATCTATGTATTCACTTACAGTCTCTGCAGAACCCTCCTAGTGCTTTTCTGTCCTAGGAAATCTTTGGCATACATGCACTGAAAGGCAATGTATGTGGCATATAGCTCTGTAAGGGATCAGGGTAGTGGAATCTGTGGGCAACTGCATCACAATTGCTAACTCTGTTAGCTCGTCGGTAGAAAAACCAGCTGGGCCAGAAAGAGGAAGCTTGGGCTGATTCAGGAAGGCTAAGGGCTAGCCTGCTGACAGCAACACGCAATGAAAGGTACCTTCACTACTGAGAGGCTATGAGGAATATAATGGACAACATAGCTTCATGTGTATCATGTAAGAGACTGTCCAAAGGGGACGTGCAGCTGGGAAGTCATCACACTGCACTACAAATACCTATCATCTGAGGAGGAAAAAAACATCAAAGAAGAAAATGAGAATAGGCAAGACAGAACAAATCATTATACTCTTCTCACAGGAAAGAGACATCAGTAGGTGCTGAGGTACTTGTGAAGGGTGCCAGAGACTTCAGTGGCAATGGACAAAAGAGGAACATTTTTTCAACTGCTTGGGCTAGTTGGCTGCACACATTGCAAAACACAGATGTGTCTGCCCTGCAGCACGCTTAGGAAAAAAACACTAGGCATTCCTGATCTTCAGCTGTGTCTACTCCAGGCTATAAGCAGCATTGCCAAGCTGTGTTTGAACTCTGCTTAAATGGCTGACGATTTCTATGGCCAAACTGCCAGAGAACTCAGTGCTGTGTCCTGTGTGGGAATTTAGAACCGCTGTGTCTAAAGCCAGCTGAAGTGTGCATCTTCATTCTTGTAGCTGGCTGCTAAAATTATCTGGTATAGGGGAAAAAAATGATGACGGGGTGTGATGGTAAGATCTAATATTATTAATGATATGTTTTTGCACATAGGAAAATGAGATATCTAAAAAATAAAGGAACTACATGTTTAAACTTCTGGAGGATACCACTTCAACTCACAAAAGATGAGGTTAACCCTGGTCTGTTTGACACAACCATTTTATAACTGCATGGAGCTACTTGACACTGACACGTGGTTCTTGTTCTCCTGCCTTAGGATATCACTTACAGCACTATTCTATATTATTTGCTGTGTGCACTTTCTTGACGTTCGAATCACTGAACTGACTTGCACTTGCACTGGTAACTTACCAGCTTTAGATTTTTCCCGTGCTTACTGTGCACAAAGTCTGATCTGCTCCCTTTTGTGTGTGTTTTGCTGATTATTTCCAAGATAAATTCACTTTTGTGGTAATTTAGAGGAAAAGCACTGTCCAAGGACAAAACACAAAAATTTAGATGAATTTCGGAGTTGTTACATAACATACAGCTACAAACTACCTCTTCAGCACCACTTATATTTGTCTGAGCCCAACTATATACAGTGGCTTGAGTGCTATTTAAAAGACCATAGCAAGCATACTTCGAGAGCATGTGCTTTCTGGTGTTTAGACCCATGACAGGTGAATTCTTGGTTTAGTTTTCTCTATACCCTCTTCCTCTTGTTTCCATCCATGCTCTAATGTATGGAATTCCCAGTCTACAAAGCAAAGCAAGTAACCTGCAATGCAGCAAGAGGACGAACACAGTGAGTGTTCATGCCACAAATGTCAGGTTGTGTAGGATCGAGTCCAGGCATGAATGGCTGCATACATATCATTCATTAAAGCAATGCTGCCTCTCAGAAGTATTTGCTGATTTCCAGTTTAGGTAGTTACACTGCCGCTCATTTAGGCTTGCATGCAGAAATGAAGTTTATAGGTAATATTTGGAAAACAGTTACTCAAATTGGCTCACTACATTTCCATAATGACTACTGCATATATGTAATAACTATTATTTTAAGCTATCAAGTATTTTGTTCTGTCTGGCCACTCTCTATGAAATGGTTCTGTTTGTACTGGCTACTGAAAGTGAATGATGGCAATATTGTCCCAGGTCAAAAGCAAACCTCATGCTATGCCCATTGTGATCACTGTGAATTAATAGGGCTCTCCTGCTGTGACAACAGGTCCACAAAGATGAGGTGTTGTAGCTAATGCTATTCATCATTCGCGGCATCTCCAGTAAAAAGAGGTTGTGTGTAGGGTGTAAGAGAGTTTGAATGATTTTTAAATAAAGGTAGAAGTTTTTAGTATTATGATGCTGGACAAGACTAAAATCTCTTGACTTCAAAGAATGAATAGTTTCATATCTCAAGCATTTCATGCCAAATGTTTGCCAGGATTTTTATCTTAGTCCAACTATTTACAGTGGCTCTAATGCTATGTAAAAGACTGTAGCAAGACATCCCCAGGGTTTTATATTACTATTTGGCATTATACTTCTTTCACTACTTCCAATAAATCATGAACTTCTTCAGATGTGTCAGAGGGCATTCCATTTCCTCAACTGCAAATGACAAATGATGAATAATACACATTACTGACTTTTTTTCCCAGCCCAAATTCCTATCTAGCTCTCAAGTGACTCCAACTGTTGCATTTGGTCTGTTTTGTGGATGTGTCCTACACAATGACTGTGAATCTCTCAGATTTCATGTATGAAGACCATTCTTTTTCAGTGCTACACATAAGTATGCATTGTATTCAGCTCATTTACTGTAAGTGTGAATTTAGCGGTTCTTCCTTCCCACTTGAACATACAGAAATATGTAGAAATAAAGGAAATAAAGTATGGAAATAATTATTCATTGTTCTGATGAACTTAGGCACTAAAGTAATCATGTGAGTAAGCATGTAGCATGTCTACTTTGTGCAGTCTGTGCTGAAGAGCATGACTTCACTCTTGCTATCCAAGCTAAACAAAGCTAGTGCAAATATGCCTTTAAAAGCTGCAATCACACATTCCAAAAAGTTAAAACCTATGTTTGTGATAGCTATAAATGAAATATTTTTGCTCACTCTCCATAGGAAAAGATCATCAGTGGAGGAGGTGCTTGCTTTTTAGGAAGGACTGGCTGGAATAACAGGAGACATACGTCAACAGAGTCAAAGAGAAGAGTTATTAATTCTCTTGCACTCAGTAGTGACTATGATGCAAAAATGAGTTATGAAGCCAGTTAGACTACCCCAGTCCTAATACAAGTTTCAGCATCCTGTGTTGGCTTTGGTCTTTCTTGGCACAGTTTACATTAGTTGTGAAATAGTGTAAGAAAGCACACGCAGTTCTTCTAGCCACGCAGCCCTGGGTGCCTTGGGAGCTGGCTTTGTCAACTTCCTGCTGTGGGAGAAATCTCTTGGGTGAAATCAAACTCCTTTTCCTGCAAGACCCTTGGCTGTTGTGTCATGTATGGAGGGGGCATAACACCTGTGAGTGACAGAGACACCCCTTTGTCCCATCCTGGAAACTCTTATGAGCTGAATGTCATGCTGATGGTTCTCTATTTTAAAATAGGTACTCCTAAAATAACACCTGAGAACTGAACATGCTTCAGCAAAAAAGACATGAAATAACCAGCAGGCATCCTCCAATCCATCATTACCTGGTTCAGTAGGTATCACTAAAGCCAACCTCTGCTTGCTGAGCACTTGTAGCACTACCCTCGCAGTGCTCTTTGGGGAAGAATAGAGGTACCTGTGAGGATAGCTGTTGGGAACAATCTCTTCTGCACATGACCTTAACCAGAAAACTTTTGAATCAGGAATGACAATACATGTTTCAGGACAATAGACTTTAAAACATTTTAACCAATGGACAAGGTTCCTCAGATCCCCTTATGTTTCTTGTTTACAATGTCATGTTTAGTACTGAATATAACCAGCTTTACCTGTAAGAAATCTGCCAAAAGAGCCTATGGTGAAGGAAAATTTCCTTTCCAGCCAGTCTCTCTAGGAGCCATGTTGAGGTGCTTTTCTCATATGTCGCAAACTTTCTGCCACCTGGAAGGCACTTGTCAGCACTCAAGCCTGGGAAATTCCCAGAGCTTAAACCTGACCAAGTCACTGCCCTGGCTAGCTGCCTTCTGCTGTGTCCTGTAGATTACAGAGGGCTACTCTAGAAAAACAAAACAAAACACTTGATTACTTTTTGCTAATTAAGAAGTCCCTACCAAGCAAACCATAGCATTTGATTTCCATCATTTTCAGAAAAGACTGCTCAATAGTAGTTGATTCCCACAGTCAGTTCTGGTGGGAGCCAAGAGGAGCACACAGCCTGCCGTAGTTTAGGCAGAAGAGATTAAACTTTGTGGAAGAGAGATTGCTCTTTCTGGAAAGGTACACAGGAGAGGAAAGACTGGTCAAGATCATCTGAAGAAATTACCTCAGCTAAGTAAGCCATATTTGAGGCAATTGATTTTAATATGATCCCATTAGGAACTGTTTAGAAGACCAACTAGTCACTCAGTACAGCTTCATTATTAAGCATCACTTAGTTTTGCCAAGTCCAGACTGTGTTTAAACTGAATTCCCAATCTGCATTTTAACAATGGACCTCAGAGGGGCACAGTCTGGGAACGTGGTTACAGCACAGGTGGTTCCTGTCAATATTACCCAAGTCATGCTGTAAACATGATGGGATACCAATGTTTTGTAACTATATCCATCATTACAGCAGTTTCTACAAAGCAGATAAGATCAAAACAAAAGCTCATTGACCCTCTTGCATTTAAAGATTCCATTATCTTTATTATAGAAATCCCTGAATGCAGCTTACTTCCCATTACATATTTAAGTCCATGTTGTCTCTGACACTCTTTAATTCTCTCAAGATCTGAAAGCACTCTTTCTCTATGTTTATTAATTTTACATGCTACTTTGAGACAAGATAATAATAGGATCCAACCCATCCACTGTCCCACTGTTGGGGAACCAAAATGCACGGATGAGAAACCTAGTGCTAACGGCAATGCTATTCAAATAAAGCTGTTTTTATCCAGCTGTGTCAGAAAGCTAAACAGCCTGCTGCTCCTGATCCCTCCACTTTTGTTCTGCTCTATGGAAGATGGTAAACAATCCCACAAGTATTACCAACTTATAACTTAATTTTCCTTCCAACTACTGCATAAATCATGTTATTGCAATTTATATTAGATTGATTAGACAGGATATACTGCACAGCAGCAGCCATTCTCCTTTCTTGGAAAGGTACCAGGCTCAGGAAAGAAAGGAGCTGCCAGGGAAGTGCCATATAGTTTTGAATGGAAGGATTCTTTCTGTGCTGATGCCCATGCCTATGCTAGAGGCATAGGTGATGCAAGAAGACATAGGCCCATGCTGGGGTGTTTAGATATTAGCATAATACAAACATTTAACCTTGGCTGACAACTTCAATTCAGGAATTATTAATTATCACAGGAACCCACAAAGCAGCTCATAATGAGTGATTTATTCAGGTAATACAGACACTGCTGTATCTGTGATTAGTCTAATACAAACAGTAGGTTTCTCGTCATTATTTGCAGTTCTGAAGTTCACTGAAGCAAACTCCCACCATACACAAAAGTACAGCCTTGTTTAAAGACTGAATTTGTTGCACAGGTTTTCCTTTTTGTTGCCACTGGAGTTACATGCTGTGGGTCCCCTTGGGGGATTTTACTTAAGAATAGGACCCTAACCTGAGAAAGTCATCTATCTCCAGGACAAATGCAGAAGAAAGACAGGTTAGAGGGAAAACTGAGTCTTTAGAAGAAAAACCTGATAGATAAGCTCCTGGAGCTTCAGGATATTGGATTAAATGTTCTGGTGTTTTTTTACAGAAGAAACCACATTAGATCCACATGTACAAACTGCAGACTTCCAGAAAGCTGGTGCCTTTGCGGTGGCTATGTAGGTTACTTCGCAGACTAGGTGCTCTCACCTAACATTTGCAGGAAGGTATTCCTCATGCACATAGATGTGAAATTGTAACTGGAAATACTTCAGCTGAGCCCCTGCCTGGCTTGTTGAAAGGACAGAGCTGCCACCATCATGAGCGGAGGCCAGCTGCGTTCATCCCACCCTGTGCTGTACTGCACCATCCTGCAGCTCACGTCTCTGACCTGAGGTTTTGAAGAAGATTGCTTTGCTCCCCGCTCTGCCTGTCAACTGACACAGCACCTACCTCTCCTGAGCCTTCTGGTGCACACTGGAAATTAGGAAGCTTCTGAGAGGTTTGCAGGAGGAATTTGCTCAGGATACAAAAGGAATTGTGTGATACTGCACCTCCAGCAGAGGGGATAGCAGTCAGTCATCTGCTTCTATCAGACTGTTTTCTACTGCCCCAATTGCAATAATGACTGGTCGCACCACCACTCAGAAGACACAAACCGTGCAAGCCACCTCATTTTCTCCATCACAGAGATTTTTCACCATCTTCCCATCAGCACCTGGTTGAGCATTTTACCTGAAAGCAACCTGGCCCCCTTTTTACTTCCCTGTGAAAGCATGGCCCCAGAGTTTGACCGTGCAACACTCCCTGCCTTGTCTTTGAGCCTCCTCAGACATACTACACAATTTTTCACCCTATGGGCAACATAGTTTCATCCCACATGGTTCACTTGGGGCAGGAGGTTGCAGCAGGCTGCTGGCACACACCAGGAGACCCCACGCCAGGGGACATGTTATTCCATGGGGAACAACAATGAAATGCAACAACAGCAAAAAACAACCACAGAAAAAATGTGCTGTCGCTAGACCTCATGCAAAAGAAAGGAAAGATGGCAGTAGCAAGCCCTAGGAAAGGGTCCATCAATGTCCAACTCAATAGCAGCGCTCCTGTGTTTAACACCCCTGTTCCCTGCTTGTGCTGCTTTCCAGGGTGAGGATGTTATCCCCAGGACCACAGGTCAAGTCCAAACCGTGTCACTGCACTCAGATCCACTTTGCCATCTTGAGCATGGCAGGCAAGCTTCATGCCCCTGAGCAACCGCATGATGCTGCACCGCTGCCCCACTCTGGCCCCAAGCTGGCTGCCTCTTGCTAGCAACGGGGAAGGATCCCCTCCAAAAGCACTCACAAGAGCTTGGGTAAAATGGTTTAGTGACTATGCTAAATGCCGCAGCGTGCTTCTATCTACTATCGTCTATAGGAAAGTCTGAAGCCTATTAAAATATGTAAGAAAATGATTAAGAATAAAGTTAACGACGAGAAGGTAGGTTTCTCCTAGGAGGAATTTTAACAAAAGCAGGAATTTGGTGGTTGCACCCAGTACACAAAAAACTAGAAGCGTTGCTCCATATTGGGATTTATTTCAGGGAATAAAAAATAGGGAAGAAGCTACAATACCTTTATGCACTGTACCTCACGCACACAGGTAAAATTACATGTTCTGAAAAAGGCTGTGGTTCCCATATTGCAATCGGAAAAGCTTTTAGATATCAAACACATTTTTTTGCTACATACTGGCACCATCTGAAGTGTTAGATATAATCCAGGGCTTCTTAGATGCCATTGAACATTCAGATGGTTTGAAGAACGGAAATGACAAGCTTCATTTCAGGCAGAAGCCAGTATATCTTCTTCCAGAACAACAGATATATCTTTTAAAAACTCTATGGGATTTATTATGGTGGTGCCTATTAGCATTAACATATTTAAGGATGTGTCAGTGTTTCCATTGTAAACCCCTATTTTAAAGTGTTTTATAACTCAGCTGTAAACATATGGCACTTGGCAGGGACAGACACAATTCATCTGTGTCTATACCAGGACTTTAAAAAGCGTGCACGCACACACATACATACATAAAAGCAATTGTGGGGCCTTAGTCTTTAATGTGGTTTTGTAGCCCAAAATGACCTAAATCAAAAGAATAATTTGTCTTCAGCCTCGGACATAGCTCTTTCCTTTCACTGCTCTCCTGTTGTAGCCAGTCATGATTTGTTTTACAAACCTTAAAAGCAACTGCTGCTGTACCATACTCACTTCCCCTGAGGGTTATATCATTACTGCCATGGGATTTTCACCTAAGCGAGGGAGCCTCCTTCATCCTCCCTTTGCACATTTCTGCAGCAGGCCTATAACGAGCTATTTGGTAAACAAGAAGCAGTCTGCAAACCTCCTTTAGCAAGCTCTTACAAAGGCTACCTTTAAGTAGGAGACATTTTTTAAACATTAGGCTGCAAAGAGCTTTGATACATTTGCAAAATATCAGCAAGTGAAACAGAGCTGCCAAGAAGCAATTTGTTTAAAGTTTTATTTTTCACTCCTGTTCCGCTTTTTATTTTAAGCTGTTAAAAAGAAAACAGAGGAAATTAAATGGAAAGCTCCTCCATTTAAGAAAGCCTGGCTGTTCCCTCCTCAGCCTCCCTAGCGTAACCCCTCATGCCCGTTTCTGAATCTCTGAGGAGCGCTGTCTCCCCCACGGGTCTCTCCAGGCAGAGCCGGACAGGCTCCTCCTGGGACCCACTGGTGGAGCTTTGCAGCAAGGGGTGGAAGCTGGAGTCACCCCCAGCAGCTCTGGGCAGATGCCCCCAAGGATGATGTACTTTGCACAGGTGGCCCGGCTCCCACCAGCTGCTGAAGCAGCAGGCTGTGCACTCCACTGTGCTTCTAAGTCCTCTTTTTACTGAAGTACTTTAAGGAAGCAAGAAGCACCATTGACCTCACAGGGACTATTCACACACAGAAACTCAGCCATCTGCTCCTGTATCTTGCTAATCCAGAGACCTAAATCAATAAGACTGTTCCAGACTTATATCTGGTCTTCATGTTAGGGATCCCAGAGGTCTGCTGTGGGAACTGCTACTCACCCAGCATATAGCATGAGAATTTGTGGAAAAAAACAAAAGCCAGATGTATTTACTCTTTTGGAACTACAGCTTCCAGAGACCTGTGTCATGTAAGTGCTTTCTGTAGTGTTGAGAGGGCTCTGCAGTTGTGCTGCCAATCGTGAAATAAATGCAGCAAGCTGAAAACCACCACTGTTTGGAAAAGCCAGACATCAAGGACCCACCGAACAAGCCAAGGAATATTCTTTGTAGGAGAATTCCCAAACTATATGATTTCTGAATTTAAGCACAAATCCACAGTGTGGCAGTTCAATAAGCAGTTTAATTCCTCACAATTCTTACACACAGAAAATCACCAGAATTGCTGGCAAGTTGAAACATCTGCAGAAAGCCAAGAGCTGCACAAAAGAGCGTTCACTTCAAACAAAAGGCACAGAGGCAGCAGTCACTCAGGCTTATGCACAGAATGGGACGGGATGGGATGAGCCAACACAGGGAGGCTCTACGGAAGATCTGTGATCTCTCTCAGTTGCATGCCCTGCACAGGGCTCACCCTGCTGCCTTAAGCCTCACCATCGTTTGTCCAGTAGAGAAGCAATTAGTACTGGGGAAAGAGGAAACAAGCAGTTTCTCCAGGGCTACCTATGCCCATGGTTTATCAAGACATGTAGTTGTGGACAGAAACAAACATGATGCCTGGTTTTGTCCCCCTTGCTGTCCTCTGGCCTGGCCATAGCATGTCCTTGTAGGATGTATACACTGCTTCGAAAGACCGAAGCTATGGATATCAGCCAGTGAGCCAGCCTGTTCATGTATTGTTCCACAAATGTTTCACCCAGCTGCAACACCCGAAGAAAAGCTTGGGCCTGGTTAACAGCCATGTTTGGGCTTGGACACCCCCCTTGTCCCCACACCACGAGGTCAGTCTACATATGCTCCCACTGAACATGCTCACCTGTAAGCATACACTTGAATAGCAGCAAAGACAAAACCCCTGCAAAATTACTGACAAATTCAGGCCCTGAACTCAGCAGTTGCTAAAGCTCAGGCTTCTGCTCAGAGCTGTCAGTGCAGCTGCACTTCTCAAGCACCAGTCCAAATGCTAGAAATGTCTTTCATTTTATTTCCCATCAGTAGAAAACAGAGACTCAGGATTGCTGCTGGTAACAGATAACCTAGATGTATTGTAAGTAAAACAGGGTGAGCAATGAGATAGCACAGGGAAATTGCCAATATGGCAGGCGTGCCAGAAATACATGTTATTCTCCAGTTCAGCAGGACAAACAGGTGCATAAACTAGCATTTTCACACTGGGCTAAATAGAGTTGGTGTCATTTTAGTGCATCCAATTATATCTCCCCCACACACCCCCAAACTAAACAGACCATCTGGGTACTAAACAACAGGCAACTAAAAGACCAAATCCTCCTGTCTGGTTTGTCTGGACTTTTCTAGGAGTAGAGAACTTGTGCCTTGGCAATGTATATGCTTAGTGATGCACTCCAAACTCTTGTCAGTAATTACTGTTTTCCTGATTTGATTCTTTCTGATGAAAAACCAAATGTTGGAAAATCTTTGCCTTTTACAAAAAAAAATTGCTTCTTGTTAGCTTCTGGCTTTTATGGCCTGCATTTCCCATGCGAGGAAGTCAATATGTTCACAAAATGAATGATATCAAACCCTGAATACCATTGTATCGCTTCCTCATGAGCTGTGGCCACTTCTTCCTCAAATAAGAACAACATACACGGTCCCTAATTGTCTCTGAGAGGCAGGAGGAACTGACCGGTGTAAGGCTCAAGGTTTCCAGACAAAACCAAACCAAACCAAACCTGGTGTCATGGTTTAACCCCAGCCAGCAACTAAACACCACACAGCCGCTCACTCACTCCCCCCACCCAGTGGGATGGGGGAGAAAATCGGGAAAAGAAGCAAAACCCGTGGGTTGAGATAAGAACGGTTTAATAAAACAGAAGAGAAGAAACTAATCATGATAATGATAACACTAATAAAATGACAACAGCAATAATGAAAGGATTGGAATGTACAAATGATGCGCAATGCAATTGCTCACCACCCGCGAACCGACACCCAGCCAGTCCCCCGAGCAGCAATTCCCCCGCGCCCACTTCCCTGTTCCTATACTAGATGGGACGTCCCATGGTATGGAATACACCGTTGGCCAGTCTGGGTCAGGTGCCCTGGCTGTGTCCTGTGCCAACTTCTTGTGCCCCTCCAGCTTTCTCACTGGCTGGGCATGAGAAGCTGAAAAATCCTTGACTTTAGTCTAAACACTACTGAGCAACAACTGAAGACATCAGTGTTATCAACATTCTTTGCATACTGAACTCAAAACATAGCACTGTACCAGCTACTAGGAAGACAGTTAACTCTATCCCAGCTGAAACCAGGACACCTGGCCAAACTCTATTTGCTACATTAAGGTAATGCAGCCCAGCATGAAGAACATAGTACAACAATGTATACGCCTTGTGAGTGGTGAAATGGAAAAAAGGAATTGCTGAGGTATGGAAAAAGTCCGTGATCATTCCAGATGGAGAATATAGTGACAGTTGGGAAAATGCAGGCTCTGAAACCAAAGCCACTGTGCTAGTGCAACAGTTAATCTTTCTCATATGGAATAGCCTTCCTTTAAAAGACTGAGAGCTTCAGAGAAGCTTGAAAACTGTGAGTACAATCTCCCTCTACAATCACCTCTCCATAAGGCAATGCTGAAGCTTCTTTTTCAGTATTTAGGTATCATCTCACAGTAAAATTTCTCAACATGCCTATTAGGCTCCTTAGTTGCCCATTACATGATTTAGACACAGTATATGAAAGACGTCCTAAATGACGTAAGCAACACTGCTTACAACAGAGTATCAAAAGTCTTGTAGCACTTTTTAATTTAGACCCTGGATTCTTGAGAATGGTTGGAGAAGCTCAGTTTTCAGAACCAAACTCCCCAGACCTTGCAGAATGACAGTCTCCTCAAGGATGTAAAAATTGCAGTGTGCTGGAGAACAAAGTGTGAGTTGGGTCAGACATCTGTATTGACACAGAGGCATGGTGGAGCAAAGACATCCTGAGTAACCAGGCAGAGTTTTCCCATGGTTGCTGCTGCATCCACACCATACCTGGGAATCAGCCATCAGGTGGCTAGAGAAAAAGGGCTTTTAAACTCAGGAAACAAAACACCTTCCAAAAATACCTCCTTACACCCTCTCCCACCAAAACCAGCCAGAGAGGGGTGATGGTTGTCACAGAGCTGTCAGTAAGAGCTGCCTTTCACAGCTTCATCTTGATGGTGAGGCAGGCAGAGTATGACCGTAAAGAAATTCTTCAAGTACATTTGTTCCTTTCAGCAACAAGTTAGCAGGACAATCATGTCTTCCACTTTGGTGGTTATTCTGGGATATTTCTAGTTACCGTACTGATCTATGAAACATGTTTAAAGTGTCAATTAGAGACACAAAAGAAATCATGTTTTCTTCAGAAACCACGATTTCCACTCATCTAAGTGAACAACTGCTGTTAAGCATTATACAAATAGGATCTTGCTGGGAAAGCTTTTAATGTGATTTTCCTGTTGCAACCTTAGTCTCCTGAATTGGTTTGGTTGTGCTGCTGAGGCTTCCTTAACACGTAGGCAAGATGGCCCAAGCAAGGCCAACCTTTGTCCCAGACCCCTCGTTTTCAGAGGGGACAGAGAACGTCAGTGATACCATTTGTAATGCATCTAATAAGAGATGAGTTGCAGTCTGCCTGACTCGTTTCCCTGCACATTGGAAAAAGCTAGGCGATAAAGAAAGCATTACAAATAGTCATTGTGCTGTTTAATGAGATTCAGGTCATCTGGAACTGGATGCCACAAACCCAAAATGATTTTTCCTGCCCACTGACTGGGCAGAATTTGGCAGTACTTCTCTCACCACTGTTGTGCTTATAACTAACAGGCTTCCCAAAAGTGTCTGCCAAGATTAGCATTGATGTAATTCCAGCAAGTTCACCAGAGGAATATTTAGCTCTGTCCTTAATCACCCTCATCCTTTTTTTGACTTTCCAGAATCTGTCTACGAACAGTGATTTGCCTTTGCTTCCTGGGACACCAAACCAAGACTTCGCTGTGGTTGGACAAGCAATTCCAAGGTCAGAGTGGTGGAAAGGCAGACAGTCCTGGCTCTGCATGCCAGCTGTGGCTGCTGCCTTAGGTCTCGGCTTACCAGCCCCTACAGTGAGTATGACTGAACAGCTCACCCTTCTCATTCACTGCTCCACAGATACTTCCAACACCACGGACCACAATTACCAAGCAATAGCTCCATTGCTCATTTTACATCACCAGACCACAAACACATCATCTTCCAGGTAAGCATTTTTCCAAATACAAAGCTCTTGAAATTACATATACAAAAAAGACAAAGGCTAAAGAGGAAGAAAAGGAAAGTTTTAACAGTGAAATGCAGTTGGTACCAAACTTGGTAAAAGACTACTCACTGGCTGGCTCCTGGGGCAGTTCACGATGGTGGTACTTTCTAGTCATAATCGCTCTCTACAACAAAAGCTATAGAAATCTGTCAAGGTTGGTTTTAGGAGTAACTTGTGCTTTGTAACCAATACATGTTTATAGAAATCTTTGATCCTATGACCTTGCAGATGTCTGCAAACATAGCAGCTGATGTAGTTCTCTTTCTAAGGCAGGTTCTTTTTCTTGGAGCATAAAATGCTCTACTTTCTCTAACTAGAGAGATACTGATACTACCAGTAAGGACAGATCACAAACATTTCCGCTGAGAGCTATGTGCTATTTGATGCTGAAAGGCCAGGGTGTTAGCCGACGTAAGACTCTTGTCTTCCCACATGCAGTAGGGAGTGTACACTTCTATAGGGGAGGCAAATCTAGCAACCTCTTCTCTCAAGTAAAGCTATCCCTGACACTTCGTTGTCTCTCCAATTAAGAGTCTTACAAAGCTTTTCATCTCATATTCAGTGTAGGTTGTAACATGGTGTAATAGCCCTAAATCTATACTACTGGTTGCACTGTCACAAGGCAAGGGTTGGACATAACACTTCGTGGTTTGCGCTCCTTGCTTCCCCACTCATCCTTGCAAAAAGTATACTTTGAAGGGGACAAGCACTTAAAAGGATGGAAAATGTTTGTCTATGAACACTTTATCTCCAGCAAGAACTGCAGAGCAAGAGAATTCCTGAGGGTATCATACTTCCCAATTCTGTAAAGGTAACATATATTGCTATTTCTCCAAATTATATCCTGCATTAAAAGTGGATGAATTACCAGGACTTTTGCTTTTAAAGCAGAAATGGAAGGCTGGATGATTTTTCAGTAAAAATCTGTATTCTAATCAAATTGAAGGCATCTCAGTGAAATAAATTTACTTCTAGGGTAAATCCACTCTGTGGAACTACAAATCTAAATTGGCACAACTCAGAAAGCAAAATTTCCCCTCCATGTAAGCAGCATCCCAGTTTTGATGCATTTATGTTACTTATATTCACTTATATGAAAAACTTAATTGCTACTAGACAAACCTGAAAGAAAATTGTAGCTCCAACTAATTAGACAGAACATTAAAGCATTATTGAAAAGTGACTTTCACAGGCACTTCTGAAAGCTTGCAGCAGGCAACAATGGAAATACAGGTTTCCTGTAGAAGATAAATTTAATAATGCAAAGCACTCAGAATATCTTCTATCCCTAATAATACTAGGAAACCAATTTTACTTTTTGATAGTTAAAAAAAAAAAAAAAAAAAAAAGGAGTCCTCCAGAACTTCATCTCTACTGCAAGAACTGTTGCTTGGTCATCCAAAACACTGATTGCACCTATTAGGAGACGCACTGTCGTGAAAGAGCTTCATCTGTCCTACTAGACAACCACGGTGAAATACAGTCCCAGTCTTCTCGTTGCAGCTCTAGCCTCGGTGTATTACATGCAATATCTCTCAAACAATCTAACAAATTCCTTCTCATGCACATGCAATCCAGGTTTAGCTCTACTATCATAGCATTAAAAACAAAAGATTTTGAGAATAAGACATGAAGCACTCCAAGCAAAGTGGCCTTGGATTTCAGTTGCACCTTAAAGTCTGAGTCTCCCATGTGCACTTTTTTTTGTGCTGAGAAGTTGTGCAGTTTTCTCTAATGGGAAAACTGGACATGGAAATGAAGTGTTGAAACGCTAAAAAGCTAAATGAAAGTAATGTAATTTGGGTAACGAAAATATCTCTGGCTTTTGTTCTGGCAGAATCAATACAGGAAATCTGAAAACAAACTTAGGGGCAAAGTCAGTTTCTTGGGCTGTGCAACAGTCTCATAATACACAAATAATACCACATCTTTCAGGATTTCACTCAACTCACCGAAAGAACAAAGATTCAATGGTAGCCTACGTTATGGAAGAATTGTGCTCTGTTCCCTTCACTACTGAACAGCAATCCTGGATTTAAAAAAAATTGTCATTTAAAGGAGTGTTGAAAAGCACTCAAACACTTGGAGACAATGACAGTGGTGTTCAATTGTATATCTCAAATATCTGGCTCTGAAGACAAGATAAGGAATTCAACACCTATTTTGACTAGGTTTCCTTATGCTTCAGAATTAATTTCAATATGTAGTTTTAGAAATTATAGAAATATTTGATCAGTTTTCAGCAAGAGAGCCCTCAGGCTTTTTTATGGAATCCCATTCCTGGGTTCTTCCTACCTCCACAAAACATGAGCAGTACATACTTAGACATGTTTGCTAGAGAGACTGGCCAAGCCTGTTGGTCCTTAAGGGCTTTTAACATGGTGTGAACTGCAGTGCGCAGCACCACTGCCAACACAGAAGAGATTTTACTCAGTCATGAAAACAAACCAAATAAACTTCCATCAGTTCTGAAAGAAAAATAAGCCATTGTGCTCATCAAAAGCAGGTGGCAACCATCAGGATTGCATGTAATTCTAAAGCCTTGTCTTCAAATAGGCATCAGTTTTGCAATCTACATAATCCACGATATCCTTACTGCTGAATTATTTCTTAAGAGGCAACCCCCCTCCATGCAAAACCTATACAGAATGGAGTATCCCCCTTGTTCCTTACTGCCTATAAGAAAATTCAGCAGGATAATCTAGGACAAAGTAACGAAGCAAAAATGTAACGAGGATTCAATACTTGGAAGGGATAGAAGTTGGAGAAGCTGCAGAAGGTTAGTACTATTAGGTCAGGACAACTTAGCTGTTAGCAAGGCTTGGTAAAGATTTGTATTTTACATGACAAGTTGTACAAAGATTCAGACCTTTTCCTCCTTAATCTTCCAGTGATGCAAGCCTGTTAGAACTCATGATTACACTGGCATCTCTGAAAGTTGCTTGCTGCACGCTAATTCTCTTTTCAGCTGAAGATACTAAAAAAACCAAAGTGAAGGTGCTCAGATCATGTAGTCAAATATGGCATCATTTAACATTCCGAAGATGATAAAGATGCTGGTAAAGCAGAAAGGTCCTCTTCAATTTTCAACCATGCCATATCCCATTCTTCAGTGAGGGCTAGAAAACTCACACAACTCCAACACAGCAAGGGCTCCAAAAAAGCAGAAATGTTGGCTGTCAGCTGGTAAGGAAGAACTCCATGCTGGGTGGAATGAGCTGCATAGCTCAAAATACACACAATACTTTAGAAAAGCCAATCCAAGAACAGCAAGATCTGTCCTTGTATATATTGGTGTCACTCCTCCCAGTGGGACAGGGAGGGGAACTGGAAAAAAAGTAAAACTCATGAGTTGAGATAGGAAAGATTTAATAATGAAAGTAAAATAAAGTGTAATACTAACAATAATAATAAAATAATAATAGTAATGAAAAAGAATAATAATAAAAAAACAAAACCCAAGGAAAAAAACCAAGCGATGCACAATGCAACTGCTCACCACCTGCTGACCGATGCCCAAGCAGCAGTCCGCCCCTCCCAGCCAGCTCCCCCCAGTCTATATACCGAGCATGACATCCTATGGTATGGAATATCCCTTTGGCTAGTTCGAGTCAACTGTCCTGACCATGCTCCCTCCCAGTTTCTTGTGCACCTGCTCAGTCGGCAGAGCATGGGAAGCTGAAAAATCCTTAACCCAGGACAAGCACTACTTAGCAACAACTAAAACATCAGTGCATTATCAACATGATTCTCACACTAAATCCAAAACACAGCACTGTACCAGCTACTAAGAAAATTGTCCCAGCAGAAGTCAGGACAATCGGCAACACAGCTCAACTCTCATGGTCACCTAAACAATCCACTGAGTGGGAACATACTACCGCCCCACACCCCCTACCATTCTACCAGGGCAGTATGTCAAGGCTTACTGTTCGTTGTATAGACCACATCTCTTCAGTCACAGGCAGCGTTTAGTCCCTCCTCTGATACAAGGTCATCGTGCACCAGAAACTGTGAACACTGCCATTCCTCAGCAGATTTTTGAGGAACAAAACATTTCTGTTCTGGGTTTGGTGGGCATATTGCTTACCATCATAACACACCAAAGTTGCAAGCTGGGCATTTAAGATCTATGAACTCTGTACGCAATTCAACTCCAGTAACAGACACCATAAAGGAGGCAGAATCAACTTTCAAAAAACTAATTTTAATCAAAACAAAAAAATTGTTGATCATTAACAAGTTTATAAAACAGTGATTTAGTTACATAAATAAATTGATATCAGTGTATCAAATCTTAATTACTTTCAACTTCATGAGCATGTTTACATGGGTGATGAAGTACAACCTTTTTACCTATTATAATAAATAAAATGGAGAGCATGAAATAGTTTTTCTAAACAAAAATACCTACAAACATACCTCTAGCATGTTCTCTAATGAAGGGAACAAGAGACACTGGACAACTTTTGCACCAAAACATAAAAACTGCTTTAAAAAGCACAAGGATACAGAACCATCAGCTAAAGTAAAGACACTATACTGTAACCAAAGTTGGTATTTAATAATATAATGAACAGTTTGGTAGTTAGATCTCCAGTTTGGTTATTTTAAAGCATTAAGACAAGGCAAGATAGAAGGCTGCTTTTGTTTGAGTAATTCTAGAGAAAATAAAATATATTAAAAAAACAAACTGAGAAGTAGAACAGTCATACCTACACAACTTTCTGTCCTGCACAAAGTCAAAATACCTATGCAGAATATATATATATAATATATATATATGTTATTTGTGCACAAAGGTTAGCTTATTATTAGCTCACTGCAAAGGCGTAATGTATCATGTCAATCATTTTGGAAAACATTTTGCGTTTTGTGTCAAAAAGGATATTTCTTTAAGTCTTCTAGGCTAGGAGGCACAAACCCCAATTCTGGCATACTGTATTCTTAATGCTAAGGCTTGCTGCTCTGGCTGTGTATTTTTTGTTGTCCCTCTTTACTATAGTGCCTGTTACAAGCATGTGTGTATGTGTGTATACATATGTATGTATACACGGGTTGTATAAATATATATATATAAAATTTTCCCCAATAGGTATCAGTCCAACCATGCAATCCAAAAGGTGGCTCTGCATAGATGCCCAGCATATAGTTCACCACCTGAGCCAACCCTGAAGCAAGGCGCACTTTAGTCCTTCTGATAGGTTTTCTTTTTTGTTTAAAACCAAGCTACTGCAGCTTCAAGTATTTTGCATTACATAGATTTTTTTATAAATTAGTTAATGTTATATTTTTCAATATTCAGACATATACTATAATATATATACAGTACAATAAATGCTCTCATTCTTTTTTTAATTTTTTCGATAAATCCCTGAGAATGTATGTTGACAGTCGCTAAGTTTCCACATGCACAAGCATTGTGTGCCATGCTTCTGGATGAACAGCACTGCAAAGCCACGTGGTCAGCCTTTTAACTATTAGTATTTCATTTGTTGGTTTGTTTAAATATGCTGAAATGTAAGGATGAGTTACAAAGGAGTAAAGCTGAATCCATTCGAGGTACTTATCACAGGATGGAGGTGTTTTGTTTGGTTTTTAAAGCCATTGCAATATATGTTTGTTTTTGAGGCTGTGAACGTATACAGAAAGAACAGGAGAGCGATGTGGGCTTTTGCCACTTGACAACATATACTCAGTGTAAACCAAACCTTTTTTAACCTCTCTCTCATACAAAACAGAAAAAAGGAAAAAAAAAAATTAAACACACAAACTTTCACAACATGACAGTTTAGTTTGCAAACTCAATATAACTATACACATATAATACCGGTGTGGCTCTGTTTCTTTAAGTTAAAAAGGATACAAAGGCAGGCTCAAGTAAAAACAAACCACCCCCCCACCCCCCAACCCACCATTCACACATTTTCATCAACCAAACCGCTCACGAACCAGCATCATCAGTTTCTTTTTGCCTTTGTAGATTTGTTTTAGGTTATCAATAAACTGTGTAAACTGGATGTGACCATCATGAGCCATTAAGAAGGTCTCTCGGGCCTTGCTGAGGAACTCTATAAACTCACTATAGTGTCGCGGGCTGATGTGAGTGAGACGTGAATGAGTTGTGTTAATGTAGGCTCCGATCGTGGCATCTAAGAGTTGCCGTAAAGGGGCTTTGTCCAGTGACATGAGCTTACCAGAGTTCCTCCTTCCATGAAGTCCCACCATGCCAGGAGTGGTCAAAGTACACCTACGCAAAATGTCTGACAGTACTGTTGCACATTTGACACTTTTGACCACCAGAGGTATTATAGCTGCTAGCTCATTTTTCCCAAGGGAGTGGCTGAGCGCACATGCCCACAGAACGTCATTAATGGCAGGGTGTGTGTCCTGATTGTAACTCAGGTTGAGATGCGTCATGGCCAAAGTGGCCAGCTTGTAGGCCCGCATGGGGTAACCACGGTGCTCCATGTATCGTGCTATAGTAAAAAGCTGCGAGTAGCTCATGCCGGTTGTAGCAGCATCTAGAACGATTTGGTAAGCGGTCTCAAAAGCTATGTGATCTTTTTCACATAAGGTCAGTGCAGAGAGGGCACAGTTTTGAGGATCCTTCATGGCACACTGTAGAGCAAGCGTCCTAGCACTGCCAGCCAACTTCTCCTGCTGATGGCAGTCCAGATGCAGACGGACAATGGTGCTGTTGGACATCACTGTTGTAGCAACAATACTAGTGGCTTCTGTTGGAGTGAAAAGTGTAAACCAGTTTTGCATGATACTGTCCAGTGCATAAACACCTGGGGAGAAAAAGAAAGGATTAGCCACAACTGATAAAACCTAGCAGATTACAGACCTTCAGCAAGAGTTTACATTTCCAGCAAAGTCTAAGCATCCAAGGGGATGCTCTTCAGCAAGAAGGGCTAAACCAGATAGCATGGATGGAAAAGGACATTAAAACAAAGGCTACTGTGCAAACTGTAGCAATCATCGAAACGCAGAAAATAATAAAAAAAGCCTGCAAGATAAGCTTTAATCTCCTGGTGTGACAACTGAGCTGTTTTACTTGTTATTTAAGACAATTTGGATAACAAGTTCTGACTCATTTGGTCTCGTCACATCACTCAAAAGCAGCCCTCACACTGAACACTTTTAAAAGGCCATTTTAACTTGTTTTCTCACTGTGCAACTCAAGGCACAGTGCATGCACAAAAGAATATCAAGGTATGCTAAATGGCTTTCTTAATAGAACACCATGGCACACCTTAACAGAACACACTAAGCACACCTTAAAAAAAAAAAATCCTAACCCCCACCTCCTCCCAACAGGCTTTTCACATACATCTTGTGTCAAATTCATATGCACCTGAACGTCACGATCCTTATTAGGGAAATACTCTGAGCAATATGAACTACTGACTATTACCTGAAACAAGTATTTTCCTTAGTATCGCTTTATTCCTGGTGTGTGTGTGTGTTTGTGTGTGTGTTTGGCAGGGGAAAGAAGGGGGAAACAGTGACTAATGCGTTCCATAAATTGAACCTTATAGCCAACTAGAGTGCCTTATTATTGCTAGAGGCAGTTTACACACATCTGTGAGCCCACCTAAACCACACCCAGAGGTCCTAATTTTCTCTGTAGGACTCTGATGTTTCCTGTGTACCCCTTCACTCATATGCAACAATTCAGCATAGCCAGAGAACACCAGATCTTCATTTAAATGAACAGATTCCTTGCTTTACCATCTTGATTAAGTCTCAAAAGTACTTCATATGACATTATAGGTTCTTTATAGGATACTTCTATTAGTGTATGTAAACTAATTTAAAGCAGTATTAAAACCTGCATTTTATTTGCTGATATGCAGCTGCACAAAATAATACCAAGGCACTAATATCTGTAAGATAGCCTCAGCAATAATTATCTTAGCAAAGATAAAAAAGCAATAAAACAAGAGTATTGCATGAAAATTTGCAGACACAAACCACCTTCTGGCTGAGAGCATACAAAGGCAAGCTGTATTTTCCCATGCTACTGACACCATTAATTTCCCAGTTAAGCATAGAGCAAAGAATAAACTAATCCAGAGAATAAGCAGCAGCAATCCTCTGAAATTCTGAAACTCAAGAAACATGTATGCAATACAACCCAACTCAGATGTATGAAAAAGGAATACATACAGTAGGGAAACATGCCTTCTAGAAATACTTTTAGTGACAATTAAAACTGTTCCCTTATCAAAAGTACTTATATTGTCCCTATTACCACAGCTGTTGAATTTTTTTTTTTTTTTTTTTTACAGCTACACAGTTTTTAATGCACTCATTTTCACTTTCAGATTCTATATCCTCATTTTGCAGATGGTAAACTGGAATATAGAAGCTAAGGGACGTGTCCATCAAGACACACAGGAAATCTATGGCAAAGCCCAGAAATGAACAGAATGTCCTGCTGAGTGCACTATTCTCCCACTGCTGTCCTCCTCAAGTACAAGGCTGGGTCTGCTTCCACCTTACATGGTTAATGATGGATGCATTGGTATTTGGTTTGCTTTACAGTGCAGACGAGAGGCCTGCACAACATCATAGCCACACAACAAAGACGCATTACACTCTAAGCTTGGATTTACCCAGGGGCTCAAAAAACCCCCCTAACAATGAGAACCCCTTCATGAGATCCTGTCTGCCACACAGTCGAGGCATCCTCAGCATTTCATTCACCTGTTTTCTGGTTCCTTTTCCCACAGCTGACCAGGCAGCTCTCACTTGCTTTTCAGAGCCCCACCTGGCCTTTCAGAGCAAAGTTGTAGCACAATGCAGCAGCCCATGACCACAAGCCTTTTCTCTACTGCAGCCTGAAACCCAAACCCATCATGGAGGAGACAAGGGGAAATCTGGGTTATTTCCCATAGATTATGCACACCCCCACCTTCCAGGGGAAAGAAGTCACACTGCATTACTGAACTATTGTCTCACTTGGTCTGTGCCTAAAAAACCCTCTCATCATTACCATAATGTCTTCTCACCAAAGGAATTCTATAGATCAACAAAAGTGAGAGACTGGGTGTTGACAAGCAAGATCAAGCCCTCTAAGATCAGCTGACAAGCATCTCAGTACATACCTACTTCTGTTGCACACGTTACCAACCACCTCACCATTTCCCGCCGTCGCCAATTCAGTGTTGACAGCGTCATTCGCATTACCTATTAAAACAACACAAACAAAATACAAATTAATCCTATTGCAAACCAAGGCAATATACCAACAACTAGGGATTTTAAAGTTACTCAAATACACTAAGGTTCAAAACGGCAGCCTCTTGCCCTCTCCACTCTGTTACCTCTTTTTTAGCTGATGTGTCGAAAGATTTGAAAAATATGGCTCAGCTATCTTAGAATAGCATGCAGAGAGTAATTCCAACTGCAGATCCTTCAAGGCTAGAGAGAGACTGTTTTATCTGTGATGAAGAAAAAAACCCCACCCCACAAAAAAGCCCCTCCAACAACAAAAAAAGCCCAATCAATTACAAATTATTCAAATTAAATTATATCATGTCTCATCCCTCTATGCACAGTAGTCTTTAATGTGGAAACATGTCAACTCTTGTTGGGCAAACTAACCCCTTTAATTTTTCCCTCATGTGCATTTCTTTTCATTGACTTCAATAATATAGACAGGAGTTACTGTACTATGATTTGACTAGCTGCTTATTCTGCAAAGATATATATACAAATCCAGATATACCCAGGTATTATTAAGAAGTCCATAGTTACGATTTCTCTCTCTGAACAAGGAGTCCCTGCAAAGAATTTCTATCATAAAACTATCAGAATCCTAGAAAAAGGACTCTAAGCTTTGATTGTAGTGCCTATATTTTACATCACTTGCAGTTATTGCCTATGTTGTTTCTCAAAACATGGGCAAATACGTTTATTCAGTAAACCAAACACAGCACGGAAATTGCATGTAAAGTTTGCTTCAGCTACCTGGACAGACCCCACAGATCTAGACGAAGCAAGCAAGCATTTTTCCCCTTAGAGTATCAGTGATCATACTATAATACTACTATTAGTAGCAATTAAATAAAGAGCATAATATGTCAATCATAGAGCTCTCATCGATAATCTTCACATATTAAACTCAACAAATGCACTCACAAAACAGCTTGGAGTCAGCAGCATTTGTAAGAGGGTTCTCAAGTCATATCCTCTCCCAATCCTAAGGTGACTTCAAAGTGGCATGTAGCCCTCTATCATATTTGTTACTCCTGCCACCTCCTTTAGTCCTACACTGTAGACA
This sequence comes from Harpia harpyja, assembly GCF_026419915.1. Taxonomy (NCBI): domain Eukaryota; kingdom Metazoa; phylum Chordata; class Aves; order Accipitriformes; family Accipitridae; genus Harpia; species Harpia harpyja. Next base: position 95,001,862 of record NC_068969.1, read on the forward strand.
GGATAATTAAGAAGATGGAAAGATTGCCAAGGAGCACAAATGCACAGATGATTTTTAAGAAGTCTCGTTATAAGCAACCATGAGTGGTTCCAAGCTGGCCTCCAAACATTCCCACCTTGAGACCCTGGTGAGTGGCTCTACATCACCCAAAGTAACAGGATAAGGCCAGCTTTGTTGGCTTCTGATATTGTGGTATCATTTTAACTAAACAGTAATCTAAGCGCTAGACTGGAGAATAGCAATTTGAAAGAAAGCAAACTGATCTGTAAGGAGCAACCCAAGCAATTTTACAATATGAAAATACGGCTACAGTAAATGATGGAATCAGCCTTTGCTTGAAGTCCTTCTGGAAGAAAAACATGCAGGCCCAAGACAAAATGCTTCGGAGTCCTATTATCTGTCCCATTCTGTCCATCAAAGGGAAGGTGTCTAGGTGACTTCCTGTATTGATGCACACACAAATTGAAGGCTAACACTCTTCCAATATCCATGACAAATTTTCAGCTTCCCCCAAGCAGAGGTGAATCCAAGAGAAAATACAGGGTTATGGACTGAATTCTGCTACTGGTGAGGGAGGGGATGTAAAAAAAACAGCCAGTGTGAATGACGACTTCTTTGAAAGTCTTCCCTGATGATTTCCCTCACCATGGTGGTCTGTAAAAGGATCAGCATTCACAAGAGCCTTCAGCATGTGTAGTAGGCATAATAATAGTCCCAGTGCAGACAGCCCTAACCCAAGAGCAAAAAACCAATACCATATCTAGTTTCTTGACATGGAAAAGTTTCTTGACAAACTATTCTGGAATTAGGTTCCTTTCATTTGATTAAACTGACAAGCTGAGAACAGCAAGAGAGGGGCCCTTTACTGATGATAAAAAACCCAAGGATTTCAAATAAAGCATGTATTGATGTCCTGACCAAGGCGGAGCTGAAGTTAATTCATACTGTAGCACATGTAGCCAAAGAACTATTTCACTTCTGCTCAATACATTCTTGAGCTACCTCTTCCTAAAAGGGAGTTCCACATCTGTCCAAGATCTATCCAAAATCTGTGCTATCAATTGAAGAGAGCTTCTCAACAAGTCAGGAAGTCTGAAAATGATGAGACGTCCCTGGGAATTACATAGCTCATCAGAAAGCCAAGCTCTCTTCCACACAGAATAACCTTGACTTTGTCTTGATGGATCTTTGTGAGAATTTCTTACAGCAGAACAGAAGATCTCACCACCCATAAGAGATACAAGAACTGGCCAACCATTAGCTCCTGCACCAAAGTGAAACCTCTTCATCATGCACATTGGCAGGAGGTTTATTTATGTAATTATTTATTCATTCATTCACAGGTTTTGGGGGAAAGGACACCACTTGCCAAATACACAGAGTGATCACCTGCACTAACATGTTCAGCAGCTCTGCCAGCAGTACCTGTTTACATGTGTGTGGTAATACTTACTTGCACTGATGTAGCATACAACGGGCAAACACGAGGAACAGAAGCCCCTCCTGCACCTGCAGATCTTACAGTGTCTGTGCCAGTAAGGTTCTGAAGGACAGAATACACCTGAGATGCTCCATGCCCATTTGGCCATGCTGATGACCTCTTTCCACAGCCAGTTTAAAAGCCTTCCCTCTGCTGAGTCACATAACACATGCTGCCATCGGAAATAGGGAGAAAGAACCCAGGAGTCTATACATTACTCCCAAATCTAGAACAATGTAAGAGGCTTTCTGTCAGAAATCCCAGTGACAGAGTTGTGAAATTGTTGGTGTTGTCTCCTCAGCCCAAACAGGCCAACTTGCCACTGCTGTAGCTGAGGCAGAACAGTGTACCTGTGAGGACACTGCTGTTTAGTTTACCACGTGAGGTGAGAAAGAGTTTTCTAGGGCACAAAAATGTCGCAAGTAGTCACATACTAGATAGTGAATACAGACAATCTAATTGCATTAAGTCAGGGGGCAGGGAAGGGGGAAGCATGTGTAGGCCACTAGAGACAGTGCTGACAGGTTTTTGCAGGAAAAGCGTTACTGTAGAAATCTACACAGCTGTGAGTTACTACCAGAAAACTGCTATGCATCTTTCTTCTGGAAAGGAAACTACCTTTAAGATTCTTAAAACACCCTCATAAGCTTGGGACAGGACAGTGGACAAGTTCTACACCAGTTTGTTCCAAACCCTGGGACTGAGGAGAAAGTATGGGTTCATGGTACTTCTTTCACTAGATCTCACTGAAGACATTCTGATTACACCATCAACCACAAAGTGGTATCCATGAATACGGTGATATCCAAAGTGTGCTGCTACCACTGAATGATACTGGGTGAATGCCTGAGGTGACACACAGGTCAGTCATAAGGATCTTTCTCTCTCAGGTAAACAAACATTTAAGGCAGAAACATACCAAGATGTGAAAAAAGAAGCAGATTTCCACAGCAACCTTGGGAATATGAAAGGCTAACAAAGCATACAGAATCTAAGCTTTCTGATTAAAGACTTTAGCTTCTAAACGTCTAGAATAGGCAAATAGTACCTTTCTTTGGCATGAGAAGCAACTGGAATAATATCCTTTCCCCAGAAGTCTTTGGAGCTTTGTTTACTGAAGCAAAGTAATAAATGGTTTTCTGATCTTTGCATGGTATTTTTGAAGAACTCCCTGAAGAGGGATGAAGAGATTTATTTTGGTTGAAATGAACTGTGTAAACTCCAAGATTGATCAGTGTCAGGCAATATTACTCCAGATACCTAAAACTTAGCTGTCTCCTTTCAGCTTGCAAAGTCGCTCCTAAGAGCCTGAAAACTGATCTCAGGTTCTTGTACACTTCAAGCTGAGTCCGATGCATCTGACTGTCCCAAAGCTTGTGGAGAACAGTATTTTGATGAAGGAAGTGAGAGGGGTCCTTTTAGCACAGTCTGCCTTAGAAACAGGTCGTTATGGTTAACCTTAGCTTTCTCTAGTAAGCCAACAAGCACTTACCAAATCTCATTTAAGGGAAAGGAAAGGAAGAAATGGTAAGAAACCCCTCAAGGGCATGCAGAAAATACAGTGCATTTCTGGCAAGCAGAATAATTTTGCTTTCAAGCCAGTCCTACATATACTCCTGAACCCATTGCACTGGTCTTCTCTCACCCCTGCACAGAAGAATGCCCTGCAGCCAGCGGCTCCCAGCTCTCTCTTCCACCTGAATGGCACAAAGGGGCTGCACAGACCCTTGGGTCTGTGTTTACCAGTCCATTGAACTCTGTCAGAAAACAGAATCTAAAAACTCCAGACAGAGCCCAAAAAGGGTATGGTCCTCAGTGCTTAAAAGCTATACCCAGCAACAGTGGGTCAAATTCCCTTCTTCTATTGTAACAATAGCGAACAAGGGAAATACCTGAAGGCCCAACTCCAGAGAAACTTTCAGAAGAGTGATGTCTGGCAAGCTGTCCATGAGTGTTGCTATTTTAAATGCATCCTGGGCAAGTTTGAAGATGTGTGATGAGGAGTGGATATTTTTCTGGATGGATTCTAACACTGTTTCCAGCCTCCGAACATCACCTGCAAGGTGTAAAAAGAAACACCAAAATGGAACAAGCTCCCAAAACATCCAGTTTGTTATAATTGAGCCTGAGCCATTGAGGCATTATAATTGAGCCAGCCCTTGCTATGCAATAGTACAATGTTTCAGTTACACACACTTTGTTTTCAGAAACCTTCCATAATTAAATCACATCTGAATGAAAGATACAAGACAGCACAACCTCCTTTAGTGCCTGATGGTGTTAGTACAGTACGTGGCCAAAAGTCATCCTGATGTGTGAATTTTAGAATCGATTCAACCACTCCTAGGTCTCAGAGTCTATGTTGTGTGTCAGAAGAACAAAGAGCTGTCTCAACAGCCTCAAATCAAGCTCATCTGGCTACCATCTAGCTAGCTTAACTACTTTGCTAGAAAATTGACAGGTTTAAGCCAGTTCAGTTTGTTGTACCCATTTCAAGCTCCTGACAGACTGCAATTTGGATTCCTAAACACAAGTTTTATAACCTGTTTACTCCATGCAATATTAAAAGCATACATTTAGTTGAGTACATAACTGACAGCAACGTACCTTTGGCTGCTGTTAGCATGGTCGATGCCAGCTCACACTGCTGGGATTCAATGTGACTTAGGGTGAACCAGCGGGGATACCGGTTTGGAACAACTGATGCAATGTGGTGCGGGCGGGATATGTCTCCCAAAGGAGCTGTAGATTCCAATACTAGCAACCTGAAATAAGGAAGAAACCCTCTTTCGTTAAATCATTATTACATTAGGTTACTCATAAGCAAAACTAAAGCCGCAAGAACACTTGACCTTGTTTATGAATTGTGCCTTTTTGGTTACAAAAAGAAAGACTGGAAAACCACTTCTCTTCTTGGGGAATCTTAGAAGTCCATTTGCCAAACTTCCCTACATCAGTGGGCATCTGCAGGAATTCACAGGACAATGAAGCCACCCATTAGCCAAGGCAGCAGAGAGTTTCTGCATCATGTATAAAGCTGAAGCTTTTCTCCCTGCCTTGTTTCAGTCTTTGAACCACAGCCCTCAAGCAAGGAAAGTGGAGAAGTTCTCCACTGTACTGAGAGCATGTAAATATTTTTCAATATTTGGAACATACTTTCTTCACTTACAAATGTTCAAAGTAAGGGATAGGGATATTCAACAAGTCATTCAGATTTTGACCTTGCAATAAATTCAGACATGAATTTTGTCCAAAAAGGACACTTTACTGTTCAAATATGACTACTTTTTAAAGTCATTAAACTTTAGCCTACCAACATTTTATAATGTACCATAATCTGATGTTAGGGTCCCAAACAGCAGTGACAGAGGAAGTTTCTTTTAAAGTTACTTTTCAGACTCCATTTTCTAATCCTGAAGCAAAAATTTGAGTATGTCAATCTACAACAGTCTTATTCACCTTAGAAAATCCAAATTAATGTGTTTGTTGACTCAACTGATGGCACTTATAATACACTAGATACAATCAGTACACTAGATACTACATAAATGTCAATGCAAAAAGTAGGAGTGAACAAAAATAGGCATTTTTATTAAATACAATTAAGCATAGTTTCAGGACATGAATGTTTAGTAAGACATCAAATGACAGTAATAAGACTATGTCCAGAAGAAAAGCCTTTCAGGTGCTTAGCTTCTTGATCAGGGTTAAGATCCGAGTTCTGTTTCTAGCAGCTTTCATATGCAAGTGAATTTCTAGCAGGAAGTCATCTGGGAGGACAACGGAAACTGGATCTCTTTTGTCAATAAAACTGCAACTACTGAATATTGAAAACCCAATGTGTTGTGATTTTCTGTGATAAAATATTTCTTATGGAATAAGCTCATTTAAACATAAGTTGCAATTTCTTGCACTTAAATAAATACCTAAGTTCTTTAAGTAACTGGAGTGCATGTCTTGTTTTTGCAGTAACATAGTTTTAAGTTCCATCAGTTTTCTGTACCTTCCTGAAGCATGTGAGAGTGTCTTTAAGAATTCCCTGAGAAAGGCTAATTTTGAATATATGGGAAAGTATCTGGAAGGCACATACAAATACAACACACCACGTAAATAACTATCAGCAGGTTATATTAACATTTTCAGATACATGTATGTGCGTGATATAAAAAAAAAAAAAAGACTTCCCTGTTGATTTGTATCAAGAGTGAAATCTCTTCCTTAGTACCAGTGAGACACCTCTTTATATAGCTTTATATACATAAAAATAAAACAAATATAAATTCTTCAGCTGATTTTTTCCAAGCATAGAGAGAGGGCAGGGGGGAGAGATGGATTATCAGATGGTTTCAATAAACCATAAAAATCCCAACTACCTAAAGCAAAAAGTGATTATTAGGTTATGAGTAACAGTAAATCGACAAAGAGCATGGAAGACAGACACTGTTTTGGGGAAATCTTTTGTCACTTTGAATTTCATTGCCAGCTTCTATGTTCTTTTGCTGTGAAAAGAAATGCTGTTGTGAATTGGTGGCTTTCATGCAATTTTGGCAAGATTAGGGAACATCAGAACAAGCACAAGCAGATTTAGCATTCTTCACTTCCCTGCTGTCCCCCTCCCCCGCCTTCAAACATCAATTATTTAGCTAGGTTTTAGCAAAGCTACCTTGTGATTAAACATCACCATTAAAGTCTGGCTCCCAAAGCCTGGGTAAAATTCAGGCTTAACAAGGGATGAGCCAAACATTCAAGTTCAGATTCCAAGTGAGCAGTCAACTAGGTCACTGCAGAGCCACATTCTCCAAGGCTCTGCTCCCTATGTTTCAGTACTGCAAGCAGAGAACTGTAGACAGAAGTGACCGTCAAGGATAGCACAACCCTATCCTTGCAGACCTGAGGTGTATGCATGAAAGGCTTTATGGTCTCAGCTTCCATCGATTTCATACTGAGTGTTCCACACACTAAAATAGCATTCAAAAAATGAAACGGCAACAGATGATTTTGAATACAGAGAGGTAAAATACTCCAGAGCTGCCATCATGGGTCATTGACCCGTGCAGACGCTGAACACTCTGAGAAACGTCTTTTTCCTTATTACTGAAGACAAATGGGATGCAAGTAAGACACTTTGTTGTCGTATGACATACTCCATTTAAATCCCAACATTCACCCACATGTGGGCAAGACTGCTTTGTTATGAAGCACAAGAAAAAAGTTCTGGCTCAGACCATGCCATATGGTTTCAAATCTACCATTGAGAGTTAGTTTGTAAAGCAGGCCAGTGGAACAAATAGTCCTACCAAACAGGCTAAGCAGCAGATGATGCTGAGACTGCTGGTGAGATGCCTCTTCCCTCATTTCCTTGCCAATACCATCACACACACACACAACCACATGGGTGAGAGAACTCACGTGCTAAAGCTGTTGTTGTTTAACACAAAACCACTTCTCCCAAGAGCGGGATTCTATTAGAATTTGTAATGGAAACTGCTGCTTTACAGTTGTAGATAAACACTAATTGTACATTTATAAATGATTATACTGTAGCTACTACAGACACCAATTGCTTTTACAGATGACAGAACCAAAATAATTTCTCCTCAAAGGGAAGAATGCTTCTTTTAGAAAAAAAGACTAGGTCTTGATTACCAAGCTTCCTCCCCTTTTCCCAACTGCTGCCTGTGCTCTCTCTAGACGACTCATGAATACATACCGCATGGCTCTCAGTGCAGTTTTGTATGCCAATTCAGCATCATGAGGTAGGAGAGAGGTGAAGAGATACTTGGCAAATGTGTGCATTGGAACGCTCTCTCGATGGATGACTTCGCCTAAACCACTATATGGTCCAGCTGCGGGAAAGAGAAAGAGAATGTCAGTCTTTACATACTGCTAAAACCCAACTTCTGGACCTTTAAAAACATCCACTATACCTTCAGTTAGAATTGGTATTCAGAGACAAAGTTTGCTGTACAAAAGGTAGTTATATTGCTGTTTTCTGTGAAATATATTACGCATATATCACATATATACAGTGTATTACAAGTATATTAAATACCATATATTCTTTGAGACAACAAGACAGACTGCAAATTGTATAGTAGTAAGCACACTACCAGTGCATATACAGATGACAGAATGGTTCCAGTGCTCCACGGGGCTCATTCAGCAAGCCTATGGTATGCAAAAGTAGCAAGTGATAATCCTAGCTTTGCCTCCACGAAGGCACATGAATCCCTATGCACTCTGTTAGTGCATGACTGCTTTATAACAAATCCACCAGAAAACAAAAAGAAAAGAAAAAAAAAAAAAAAGAAGAGTGGTTACAGTGGAAAAATGCATATCTTTAATTGAAGTTACATGACCAATCACCACAGCAGCACCTGATCCCTATTAATGTCTCACCTGACATTAGGCATTTAAATAACCCTTTGGTCTGCACTTGGTCTCCAGAGAAGACTAAGTCAGATCTTGCACCAAAGCTGGTTTTGTTAGTCCATTATAGCCACATGATCTTAAAAATTGTATTTGTTGTGGGAAAACTATTCCAATTGTTGGGGCAACAGATTTTGCTCACACTCAGCGCAGCCAGCATAGTATTTCAACTTCATAACAGCAGTGTCAGGATTGACAACAACAACAAAGTTAAATGCAACTATTTCCTTGCCAAGTTCTGAATGTTCACAGTGCATATGAATCCCATTTTTACATTTTCCCTGCAACCTTAAGACTGTTATTGCTGTTAATAGGAAAACGGTGTCAAACGGTTTTTTACTTCAGTGACTACAGGTTCTGGCATTAAAAGTTGCAAGATACAGAGTAAGAATCTTACATTAAGTATTATTGGACTATTATTGCACAGATAGCAGCCAGCAGTCCTAGAAGTTACTACTACTTCTTCTACTAGAGACTCCAAACCACCACACTTGGATGGATGGATGAAGCAGCACACTTCTTCACTGCAGAGTCACGTGTCATTTAAACTGCTTCCAGCAGCAATTCAAACTAACGTGGCTGACTCTACACTGAAGCAGATGAGGAGAGCAGACGAGGAGAAACAGCCAAGCTGTTTCAGCAATGTTTTCCTGACTGATGCCTTAGCACAACATGCAAAGATAAAAATCACTAGGCATGAAAAAATTCTGAGCTTCATAGGTAGGCATTTCTGAAGACTGGGGCTGATTAGAAAGGAAATGTCAATGAAGATTTGGTAGGTGACAGTGTGTCTCAATCATTTAAAATGAAGTCGAAAGCCATTCAAAACTAGCTGGTATTGCTTCAATGAAAGAAGCCATTTCATCTATGTTTGTCAGTTGGTGGTCGAGTCAGAAACTCAGTTAGGACACAAAGAATACATGACAAAGCATTTATATGAAAATATATTCTGCCATTAACTTAGCAGTCAAGCAAAAAAATTAGAACAGCTCTTGCAAAACAGCCTTACATTCTGCTTTCCCACACACTGAAAGGGAAAGCTACAGCTTTAGCTTTTTTTTTTTTTAGCTTAGTTTACAGCTTTAGCTACATACAGCACACATTAATCTGCATTAACAGCACAGAAATCAGCTTAATATTGGATTAAGCTTTCTTTATTATATCTACAGGACTTTAACTATAAAAACACAATTGATATGATTAGCATCCTAAATCACTGCAGAGTTTTTCCTCCATGTGAGCTGGCAGTTTCTGCCTATCCTGGAGTAAACTGAAGCAATTGCAGGAAAGCCAGATTTCTCAGCACACAGTAATGCAAGACCATTGTTGCACACTGCTCACCACTGCAATTTTGTAGGTAGTTATATTAGCAGATTTCCTGCTACGATCACTTGTTTACTACCCTAGGAAAACATTAAAAGAATTTCAGTGATCAAAGTAGTAAACTAGAATGATCAGAAAACACTTCAGAGAAATCCTGCCTTTTCCTCATTAAGCGTCCCTACCAGTAAACAGATGCAGGAAATTGATTTTATAATCCATAGGATCCCTGTATGGTAGTTAACAGCTGGATCCAGCGAGCAGCTGTTCTTGTCCAAAGGCCACAAAGCAGCAGTGCAGTCACAACACCATAAAGAAAACTCTCTCCATGCTATGGCTTCTCTGCAGTTTCAAATGGCACCATCAGTAGGTACCAAAGTCTTTAATGATATGGGCAAACCCAGTGACTCAAAGCTGAGAGCCCTAAACAACATAATGCACCTCTTCCATTTAAAAAGGAAGTTTTAAAAGACAAATGTCTTAAAGCAAAACCTGACTGCTGTGTAAGAGTCTTCACAACCTACCTTGAGCAGTACCACACTCTTCACCATCCCTTGAGCAAGCACTCAAAACCTGGACCATGCCTTTGCCTAATTGGTTCCTGTACAGTTTTTTCTTCCATTTAAGAAACAAATAACCAGAAAGACAACCTCAGAACCCATGAGACTACTCTCTGAACATGAGGCTTAAGTGCTACATGTTAAGCCTTTTTAAAAGCTAAGGCAAAAGTATGCACTTTTTTGTACAGATTTTATTGCAACACACTGGCTAATTCCCAAACACAAATTGTTTGTCTTGGTCAAAATTTAGTCACAAGAGCAGGCCTTAGGCTTCAATATTTGGCCACATACTTCAATTTTCACATATGATACAAACTTCAAAGGCAAGCCATTTTCCTAATTGCTACAAATAAAATGTTACATTTCTGTCACAGCAATCCTAAGTGAATTTTCTGAGCTCTTCACTTGGGAAGAGAGGTAAAAATCTTCATACATTTACAAAGCTGCCAGTCCCTCTTTCAGGATACAAGGAACACTTATGATTTTGCTACCTGAGAACTGATGATAACTGATGTCTATATTATTCAATGGTAAGCCTGGGTTGTATAATCAGGATACTGAGATTATGACAAGCAACAAATCTAAAGAACAAAATGTAATCAAAATTAAAACGAAAGGCTTATAGGTCAATAGAAGCCTTATCTCTATAGTCATGTGATATCTGAAATATGTTTGATTTTCACAACAGATTGGAAACAAAATTTTGCTGGAGTTCTACATCAAAAAACCATCTGAAGTATGTAAGGCAGTTTCCACAGGAATAGAAGTTCTGTGTGCTTGTGTAAGCGAAGACAGTTTAAAGAAGCAGTTAGCATCTGTATTGAGCTACCTTCTAATAGGAAGACTGCTTGTTTTCGAAAAATCTTCACCAGAGTATCATCCAATTCAATTTCCTGTAGCTTAGAAATGAGCTGCTCCTCATTTCGACAAACTTTCTCTTGTGCATACAAGCCATCTGGCATTATTCGTTGCTGTCCCAGCCCTATCAATGCTACTTCCACAGCCAGCGTTAAATAAGATTCCCCTTCTTCTAAGAACTTGTGTGCAGGCAGGTGCTGGTACTCCAGAGATTTGCATTGCCCCATGTTCTCTGTAAGGGATGACACAGAAAGAAAAACACATCAGCAAATCATTCTAACCCATAATCTGCCTACAATGTCACAAACAAATGCTTCCTCTCTTAGCATTACTTTATTTTTTTAAGGGTCTAAATTACTAGCACACCCTCAAAAGCCAATGATTCAATCTAAAATATCCCATCCAATTCCACATGGCAGAAATACACAGAATGATTAGGTTTTAAATTGCCCACTCAAGTAAAAACAAAAGTTTTCATTTTTAAACTGCATGATTAGGGAAAGGCAGTTTCTCCAGCTTTGTGTTAATGGGGCAAAAATTGGAAGATCCATTTCAATTTTTTTTCCCCCACCCATTTCTATATCTCCTTAAAGCACTGATGTGTAAGAGGAAGGCAAAGGTGCTTATACAACTGCATAGGTTTCAGCTGAAGCTATTAGGATCGTGCAAATACAATAGGCCTAGGAACTCCACAACGTTAAAGCATCCCATCTGGAAGTTTTGAGGCAAAGTCTCAAGAAGATTGCAGATGTGCATATAAAAAAGCTGCAGGTAGAGGGATGAATCCAGTTTCTGTCCACACAGGTGGTGGTAAGAGGCTACCGCAGAGGTGGAAAGAGACTGAGAACAAGGAATTAATCAGTCAAGCTCCTGGGAAGCAAATACTGAAATTAAAATGGGCATACACAACCTATCCTAAATTGTGTATCAATACTGCAATGCTACTTTCCAATTCATATCATTTATAGACCACGTATGTGATCAATTTTATGTGTTTTGCCATCCGTTTGAAGTATTATGTACACTTGTAGCTAAGTCGTCCAATAACGTCCTGGGTTGCACTAGGAGGAGCGCTGCCAACAGGTCAAGGGAGGTGATCTTTTCCCTCTGCTCAGCACTGGTGAGGCCACACCTGGAGTGCCATGTCCAGTTGTGGGCTCCCCAGTACAGGGGCATACTGGAGCAGATCCAGTGTGGGCCACAAAGATGATTAAAGGACTGCAGCATCTCTCATGCAATGAGAGTGAGACAGGTGGGATTATGTAGCCTGGAAAGGAGAAGGCTCAGGAGGATCTTACCAAAATGTATAAATATCTGATGGGAGAATGTAAAGAAGACAGTGCCAGACTCTTCTCAGTGGTATCCTGTGACAGGACAAGAGGCAATGGGCACAAACTGAAATACAGGAAATTCCATCTGAGCATAAGAAAACACTTTTTTTACTGTGATAGTGGTTTAACACTGCAAGAGGTTGCCCAGAGGAGTTGTACAGTGTTCATTACTGGAGTTATTCAAAACCCAGCTGGACACAAGTCCTGGACAACCTGCTCTAGGTGACCCTGCTCTGACCAGAGCAGGTGGACTAGACGATCTCCAGAGGTGCCTTTCAACTTCAGCAATTCTGTGATCCTGTGATGTCCTGCAAATTCTCAGAAAGAAGACAGAGCAATGTGTGTGGAGAGGGCTGCTGCTGTAAAGTCTTATTCAGTTTTACTTCAAGTGTGAAATACAGAATTCTATTCAAGAATGAGTAACTGGTAATTTTTTAAGTGCTTTCATATTTTACTTTAAACATTTTCTCTCCCTTATGTTTTCTTAAGGAATGCAAATGTGAGTTCTTATACTATAAGAACACTGGCTTTGAAGCTGATTAAAAAAGGCAAGATAGAAAAATGCCTCCGGTAAATGAAGATGGATAGAAGATTGCTCCCTTTGCTTAGCCTTACCCGTGAAGTCTGAGAATCCATGGAAGCTCTCATCATCCACCCTGCAGGCTTCCATCAGGCTACTGAAGAGGGTGCCAATGGGGTCCAAAGGGTGTCCCACCCAACCTTCAAGATTTGTTATTGAGGTTACTCCTCTGTGGAGAAGTTCTGTGACAGAAAAGATGGAGGGAGAAGGTTGGGAAAGAGAGCACGTTAGCCGCTCAAAAGAATTACAAAAGTAAAACTGATTAAAATGCTCTCAGTACAGAATTCAAAGTATTTCCAGTAGCTTCTGCTTGGAAGGAAAAAATAGAATCTTTCAGGATGAATTCATTGCCCTTCGTGAATATGTTAAAACAGGAAAAAAAGAACGAAGGCCAAACATTTTGAGCACTAGAAAAATGTATTATGGGCCAAAAATTCAACTGCAGTGTCTTTTGAAATTCTCTTATTCAATACCAGTAACTCTTCTGAAAATGTTTGCTGAAAAATTACAGCAAATACTTTTTTTGGTAAAATATTCACAAGTTTCCTTACTCAGAAAGGCGCAGTACCATTTTTACATTTTAAGTAATCTGATGGCACTGAAACAAATGAAAATATTCTAAAATATGTTCCAATTTCATAAATAAAATATGAGGTTATCCTGCATCTAAATATTTATTGAAGCAATAAACTCAGGATGACAGCTCCTTTAAAAAAAAAAAGTTCAAATGAGGTATACAAGAAAAAATTATCCTTTAAGTGGGTCAAGTGCATTTTTTGTCATTCTAAAACTTCAGCCAACAAACACCTTCATGGATACTTCATTTTGTAGCCCTCACCCCTCATTCGGTTAGAGCACAAAAAAATTGTTTAGCACAGTGAATTGAAGGAAGTGTGATTATGGTAACAGATGTTACAGATTCCCCAAATCCCTTTTTTTACTAAGAGTCTTATGGCAACAGCTCCCCTTTGACTCCAACTCCCAACTTTTCTCCTCCTAGACACGTACACACGACTGAACTATGAAAGATCAGACGCATTATGGGTGACCATTTAAAAACCGTATACAAGCCATTATAGATGCTCTGTTTCTCTGCCTGTTACACACTAACTTGTAGCTGCCTCTGCTCTCTGTTGTTCACGAAGTGCCATCTTTCTGAGTAACCTACGTATTATCATAGAGCTTTTAAATCCTGCTTCTTGCCTATTTAAATGTGTGGGGCTACAAAATGAAACACAGCCATACTGTCAGAAGGGTGGGGCTTTTTTAAAGAATCCACTGATATGTAGTATGAAAAACAAACTAGTAAATCACTGTCTTACTAACAAATAGCATGTACTAAAGACGACAGGCAGAAGCAAGTAATATTACCAAAAAGGATTAATCACAGTGACTTCTTACTGACTCACTTATGTTCCCTTTATTCTATTGTGCCTACTTATGAGCTTCCCTCGTGTCATGCCAAACAAAGGCTTCAGTCTTCCAGTCATATAGACATTTAATTTTAAATCACGCAAGTGGTTCCACGGACGTCAGATCAGTCACATGAATAAAAGCTAAGTAGAAGCATGTGGTGTTTGCTGAACTAAAACCTAAAGTGGGCTGTAGCTGCAGAATTCATCTGCTTATAAAGACCACCAAATTTTGCTGTACTAATGTGTTTTTAAAAAATTCCACATGTAAGAGGAAAAAAATAAAAAAGCAGCGAGTGACAACATAGAAACGACAAACTTTGTTTTAGGGTAGGATGGACTGCATTTCATACAATCCATTTTTTTATTTATAATAGCATAGTATTAGTTGACAGCTACAGAAACTGCTCACAGGGCAAGGAACTTAACAGAAGTATTGAATGTCTAATACTGCACTAGCAACTGGGAATGAAAAGGACTAGTACTACAACCAGCACACTTGCAGCAGACCCTTCACACCTGCCAGTGGTAGGTACAGACATACACACACACAGATAGGCCCCTTACTACTTATCCCCCCAGTCTGAGAAGCTAGAAAAGCTGCAAAGCTTTTAAGAGAATACTTGTTAAGGAAAGATACATTACATGATAAAAAAGACACAGCAAATTCTCCTATGTAATAATACAAAGTGCTTTTAAGTTTTGTTCAAACCTAGGATCCACAATAGTGCCCCCAAACCCCTTCTTCCTTGGGTACTGTGGAAAAAAAAAAAAAAAAAAAAATGGGAGGCACATAGGAACTACCAGCCAATTTTTTTTCAGTCAGGTGTCTACCTTGTTTTCTAAATGCTCATTTCTGGGAAAACATCTGCACACTCACTTGAAAAATTTATACATGTGACTTCACACTGGTATTTTTGCCTATAATACGTGAGGATATATAGTTAAGAGTAGCAATGAAGATCTAAAAATTTGAATTAAGGGATTCTTGTAGCAGCTGAGAAAGTAATTCCAGTTTTCCCGCGTGCATTCTTTAACCACAAAGCCATTCCCTTCTTCCACTGCCTTTCAAACTAACGACAAAGTTCAGTGCAGGATTATTTTGGGTAGCAAGGATCTCACGGCATAGAAACTGTATCTGAAGGAGAACATTCCTTCAAGAAAACCAGGGGTAGTCCTCATCAGAGGATCACACAACATTTTATAAAAACCAGTGTTTCAAAAACAAACAAAAGCAATCCACCTTTATTCAGAAACACAAAAATTTTGAGCACTGTAAGAGACTCTTTTGGAACAAACTGCCAAATTTGATGAATTTTTGTATTGCAGACTTTGCCTCATTGTTACCCTCAATGTCAACTTTAGGCTTACACCTCAGAAATATATAGTTTAGCTAAAATATACATCAGAGAAAAAAATTATTTTAAACACCTCACATGCCAAATGCAAAGCTTTGTTTAAAAGCCTGTAAATTACACAGGGTGAGTATTTTCACTGTGTAACCAAAAATCCTGATTGGGATAGAGGCCCCATCACACCATACATATTGCAGAAGTCAGAACAGAGCCCTTGCTCTGCACAGCTCACAAGCCAGCTTACAGAAAACCTCTGACATCCACAATGTGACATTACCACTGTGATCATTTGGACCAAAGAGCTAAAGTCACCTCTTTCACTTTAGTTTCAAAACTGGTTTTCTCACGCAAAGTTCCAGTCTGGTGTTATTGTCACCTCCAACGTCCTTTGCCCTTCTCTCTTCCCCACATTTACCTTTCTTCTGAGCCCGGAACATTTCCAGCTGTTTCTGCTGCTGCCTTCTTAATGTATTAACAATAGCTATTGCTAGCCTCAGTGCTTCTCGTGGGTATCCATGAGATCGTAATGCGTCCACCCTCGCACAGGCTGTAGGAACATGTTCTAAAATGGAGAAAATAATTGAGGAATAGCAATGCTTCCATGTCTGCAATGGCCTGTTTTGCTAGGTTACTCAAAAGGGCTTTTTTGTTTGGTTTTTTTGTTTTGTTTTTAAAACTATGCAAGAGAGACTTAAAGGACTACTTCTGAGCCAGCATTTCAAGGAAGCCTCTGTTCTTTTTGCCAGGCTTTTCATTCATCTCCCGCCCCCCCCCCCCCAATAATGCCATAGAAAATGAACAAAGCAGCAAGTCATGGAAACGTCTTTCCGGTTTAGCCACTTACCATGCCAGAGGGGCCACCCATGAGAGTCAAAGAGCAAGTTTTCAGTGTCGTCATGGTAACAATAGTTGGTGTATAGGTCACTGCTGATAATGTGCTGTAAGTGGCTGTCCTGCCAGTGCAGATCGCACGCCTCAATGGCTCGAGTGAACACCGTCCGATGTGGCCTATTCGATGAATCTGTCATTTTCACAAGTTCAGAAAGCTGCATCAGCTTTTACTCATTCATATGTGAATCAGTCATTCACAGTATTCTTGTCTTCTGCCTATTCACCAACCCCAACTGATGGCAGCCTGCCTTGCCCCCCTCTGCACCAAGCAGCCCACAGATGACATTTCACATCCTATTATTAACCCAATAGCTCAGATGAAGTGTGTGCCATTCACTTTGCATTCAGAGAGAGATATCTACAAACCAGCATGGCTGATGCTAACCAGGACTTTGCAGAGGGAACAGCTAGAGATGAAGGACATTCAACAGCACGTACAGAACTCCCCTGAAAACAAGCTAGAAAGTATACAGCACAGCTACTCAAGCATCCCCAGCTTCTCTCCTACTCAGACCCAGAGCTGCCAGGATGAGGGACAGATAAACATTGCATGACAAAATTTTTAGTTATTCTCTTTGAGAAGTAACATTAACTTTGAGCACTTGGGTAATTTTTCTTTGTCATAAACGTATACAAATACTGCAAAGAAAGTGAGGTACTGAGGCCATGGGACTGACATAATCCTTACTGGACACCTTCCTGTGGCAAAATTGCTCTGTTGACATGGCACTATGTCTATGAACATTGAGATGCCATGTCAGTTACAACCAGCCTGCCTAGGTTGGGCTGAGCATCATGAGATACAGAAAGCAAAACACTTCTGTACGGAGTTACACGCTGAATGAAATTCTGTCCCTGGCTAGCTGCAAGATTTAAAAATGAACCAAGTCTATTAACTTCAGAGGTAATCTTCCAAGAAAAAGAAACAAAGAAAAACCCATCTAAGTCCAAATCTGTCACCTCCCAAGCATTTAATTTATCACAACTGTATGAAATACATATCAAAATACTGAGGGTTTTGAGGATTATGAGGGTTTTTTCCCAGGTAAATATGCTGCATCTTCCCCATTTACTAGCGATTGTTACTGAGCCATCTTAGCTTGAAGAGGACTGGACAAGGCTTCTGTCACATTTGATAATCACATTTTAGAGTAGAAAACATGATATCGAGTAAGAAGAGACCCCTCCTCCAAGACAGCAGTGTTGCCTCTGCACCCCCCACACACCTGGCAATGCAGACTGTACATACAGAGCACATCCCATAGATAGCCGCTTTAGTTTCTCACACACTCAAGTTTAATGCAGTTGCAACAGATCTCTCTTTAAATAGGTATCAAAGGCTTTGTAACTGCAAACAAAATAAAAACCCCAACACCAGAAGGAATACAAGATTATAGTCAAGCAAAGAAACAACAGGCTTTTACATTACATACTTCAAGGACATCCAATTTTCATGCAACACGTATTTAGAAGCACCAAGTGAAAAGTTAGAAGACCTAACTGAACACAAATACTTCCTTTGAAAACATTGCAGCCCCAGCACAAAAAACCCCACCTATTTATCCTTTCTGCAAGGATAACATTAGTGAAAAAAATTTTGGCTGGTCAATCCTCAACAAGTTACTTGTCCCAGGAAAGAATGCTGAATTCTGCAAGGCTAGAGTATATAAGATAGAGGTTATACTATATGTTGCAGTCAGTGCATATGTTTAGGCTCACCTTGGTTAGCATTTGCACCCTGAGGCAAAGCATTGGTTAAATTGGGCAGCTCGTTTCCATGGTTTCCATCTTCCCAGGGACAAACATCCACACTGTTCCATTTTTTCAGCTGTTTTAGCCAACTGGCCTTCTGCTCCAACTTGCAGTGGGGATTTAAGACTATACACATCCACAGAGCACCTGATTTTAAAAAAATTGCTAAATTATGTTTTCTATTAAAAATGCAGCAGCCAATGACTAATTGCAAACTTCTATACTGTAACACTTTTTCTCCCCTCAAAGGCTACACTGCTTGCTTCCCAGCTATGCCTAACACCAGGCAGACTGAATTCCCAACGCAGGATCTTGGAGCTGGCGTGGCCCATCTGAAGCATTTGAAAGACGGTACCAAGCCAACCTTCTCAATTAAAAGGCATTAAGAGGTCTTTTGTATTAGAAAATCCAGTGTTCACAATTTATGGCTCAGACAGCAATATCAGTCAAAAGCAAACAAGAATTCACATAAAGTTACAGCAGGCAATTACCCAAGTTTTTCTTCTGATTTTTGTACCAGAAGCGAATGTTGTTTTCTATGAACAAGAACTATGTATCTTCCAGCTTCACATTACAGGAACCAAAGAAGTGCATTAGTAAGACATGTATTTTATAAACATATACTTCCACACTCAGAACCCAGCAGAAGTACTGCTGATTGTGTAACTCATACCCAAACATATCTGGGTCTCAGAGATCCAGTAAACACTGCTTTTGTGCAGTGTAATAGGAGTAAGATATTTTTACTACAATTACTTCAGTAATTTGGTTACACTAAAAAATTTGTTTTACATTTTCTGTTTACGGAGCTTGAAGGGAAAGCTAATTTGCGCAAACATTTCACACATACCATCACTTTGGAACCTGCTCCCTGAGACTATACAGCAGGGCAGGCATAAAATGCATCAGGGTCTCTAGCAACCATTTTCAAATGGCAAGATTTTTCTCTAAATCAGCTGTTTCTTCATCAGCGTGAACTTTGACAGAAGCATGAAGACACCTGAAAGTACTGTGTAGCAACAGTTCATTTGCTCATTAAGAGCGTGCCTTATACACTACAAGAGATTCAGAGAATACACTTAAACTATGCAATATTCATAACAGGCTGAAAAAAAAAAAAAGAATAAAAATGCAGCTGATTCTTCCAGGATAATAAAATTCAAGTATTATTTTGCTAACTGAGAATGCAAAATGGATACCCAGAGCACAGGCCATCACATTACATTCATTCCTAAAGTAACACGGCATGTCAGTATGCAACAGCACAGGAACCAGTGGAAACACAGCTTGATCCTTAAGGTTGCAAGTCCCCCGATACTCAGACCAACATGGAATGGGGAAGTAATATCAAAGAAATCCGAAAACCACAGCAGAACATGATATGGTACAGTGCAGAACACCAGAGACACGACACTGCTGCAGATTATTACTACATAGTAGTTAAATACAGTACAGCAAGTGTTTGGGGTTTGTTTTGTTGAGGTTTTTTTAAAGTGTCTGAAACTTGCCATGGGAGTAAATAAGGCCAATACTATTTTTAAAAACTTCTTTTAAAATCAAATCATATGACTTTCTGTAGACACACTTGTCAACACACTTCACTCTCCAGAGTTAAATTACAACTGGTTCTTAATATTAAGCATCAATGCATTCAGCACTGCCCAAGACAGAACTACTATATTTCTTGCAATCTGCATAACAAAACAGAAGACAGGGCATATTGGAAAGTCTTGAAGAATAGTTAGGTTGGGCTTGCTTATTTATTTTCAAAATCAAATATCACTTGAGGGCACCAAGACAACACTGTACCTCAGCATCTAACAAAAAAAAAAAAGCCAGTATTTTGTAACCAGATTCCCTGTATTCTCAGACTGAAGCAAAAGCAAAGTGGAATACCTTAACTGCATTTGGTAAGTATTTCAATCATCCATCAAGGCAGAACACACACTAGTGACTACACCATGCCCCTATAAAATGAGTGGCCTTTTCTTTTTCCACGTCTCAGAAACACCACTAGAGGTAAAGGAATTCACTTGCCTTCTTCAGAAGCTCCACTATGCATGAGGTACATCTAAGAGGCAGGAAAGGGAAGAGACATCCCAAAGTACCAAAATCCTTTAAAACTTCTTTGGTTTAAAGAGGGAAACTATGTCAAGCATAACTACATTGTTAGCAGCGATTGTCTCAGAAACCCAGGCTATTTTTATGCAAATGAAGCACAAGGACAAGTGTATTTCTAATGAACCCCACACAAACCACTTAAAATTTCAATAGAGCCCAACTGCACCCTGCTCCCAGTGACTTCAGGGCGAGCTGCATGCATGTCTGACATCTCTCCCAGCTTTCACAGCTGCCCCATTCCCTGCAGGAAGAGGAGTGTGAGACAAAACTCCACCAAGAGAAGAGAACAGAAAGAGCCTCGGGCTCAGCTCCTGTAGTCCTACAAAGGCTACCATCTGGGAGAAGGATGCATAATGCCAATGACCCCACACTCTTCAGCCTATTTGGGTTTCTAGGTTTTTTGGTTGGGGGGGGGGCTGTGTGTGATTTTTTTTTTCCTTTTTTTTTTCCCCTAGCGTGTGTACCTTTGCCTGTATTTGTACTTCTTCCTCCTCGTGCTTCCTAAGTGCCTTTCCCCTCCCTTGACATCTGCTCCATTCTGGCTTTTTCAATTCACTGGTTCCTGTCCTGCTCCTAGCGCTGAAAAGTCTGAAGAAAATGTTCACTTGTGCCCAGATTTTTACCACATACCAACTGGAAGGTGCCTGGAGGATATTCTTCCTGTTTCTCTGATACTCTCAGAGGAAACCCCCCTGAGCTGGCCCTTAAATGTCACCACCAACCTGAAGGCTTACACTGGCCTCAAACAAGAAATTGTCTATTTTCTGCCTAATGGCTCCCATACAGGGAAAACTGCTGATCACGCTTACCTCTTACTACAGACAAAGCTTCCGGAAAAAATGAAGGGCAGCTACTTGTAATTTGTGAGGAACGTATCTAAATCCATTTCCAGTGACTTCAGCCTGGAAACTGCTGTTGGTCTATACTCAAAAGAAGTTCCCAAAATTAATTCCTGGCATTCTCAAGTTTACCTGTTTGACTAGATTTAATGATGTCACCAATGCCACCTTCAATATGAACAAATGTCTCATTAAAGGAAAAAAAAAAACACAAACCAAACCAAACAAAAACCCACAGAGAATGTGTTTGTGTTTACATACTCTGTTTTTCTAACACAGCTTGCTCTCTTCTTCCTGTCTCTCTTTCCTCAGGCACCAGGTATCTTTTCATACTGGTTCTCAGCAGGCTGACACATCTTGCCCCTCTGCAAACAACATGCTACTAACCCAAAGTAAAGTTCTGATTTGGGTCCCTTGACTGTGACCTACATCTTTCCAATACAGAACTCCTCACAGCACAGTGGCAACATTATCACAACCCAATACACAGAAATTTTTCCCACAGAAGATAACTGGAAAAGAAGACCTACTGCAACTGTAATTTGGTATTAATTTCACAAGGGAGTGAATATTAGAACCATCATACTGCTGTGAGGAATTGCCTATTTTGGTTCAATACTAATCCTCTTGACCTGGAAAAAGCCAGCTTTGCTAAAACACACCTTTGGTTCAGACAGTCCTCCTTTTGAAAATGCACGGTTGTCATACATCTCTAGTGTGCCTCACACCACAAAAAACCATAGGTTACATTACTGCTTTACACAACGCACACCTTGCTCGTACATACAAGGGAACATCAGTACTTGTGTGTTTCTCAGTAGACAGGCATACCTTCGAATTCATGGGGGAGAAAAGGGTCAGCACGCCTTTACACTGATTAGGATTTAAATACGCAAATTGAAAAACATTAAGAAGTATTCAGTTCACTGTAAAAGTAGTGACTTTACAAGTAGTGACAAAAAATTACACATCCTGTATATGCATGCATTCACGAAGCCAAAGGAAGTGCAAGGAATGTACACAGACTCTCCTGAGAGATGAAGCATTGCTCAGTTTTCACAAATCCCATTATATTTTACTCTTGCCCCAGTAAACAGGAAGGTGGTGATGGCAACAATTTTAGTGGGGGGCTAGGACACTGACCATGATTGAAGATCCAGCCTACAATTCTTCTGACTGTGATTACAGTCTTCCCAAGAAATCTGCTTTTCCTAGAAATATTTATGCTATCTTGTCAGGGTTGCTGTGTAGCTAAGCTTGGTTCAGTATTTCCTCATTTACAATACCTGTGTATCAATGGCTGAGACTTGGCCTTTGCTTTGGAATTTTACATTTAATATACTTAAGATCAATCCATTTATTTGCAAAATAAAAATATGGAAGTAACGGATGCACCTCTACTGTGACATTTCTTTGCCCTTCCCATTAATGCACATCTCTCTCAAAAACTAAAACCCCATAAGCTATCAGGTTAGTAGCATTTGATCATTTCAAAGAAAATGAAGCCAGGTAGTCAAGATCATTCCCTTTGTGCAACAGACAAATCAGCTTCAGTAATTGCTGTATACTTGCCACGGTGCCCCATTTGAGCCTAACCAATTCTATTACAAAAGCATCATTTTCCAGCATTGGAAGTGCCAGAATAGAAACAATACTAGGAGACAGAACCTATGACCCCTTTAAAGTAGAAGTGTCAGTGAAGAATTTTAAAGTGGTTTACACCTGGACTTTCACTGGGACAGCCACTTGGAAACCTCAAAGGAGGTAGTGCATGGTATTTATTGCTTCTCAAGGAGAAGGACAAGTGCCTTCAGAAGGACTGGCAAAGCCACCTCCCTCCTCCAGGCACAGAGAGATCTCCATTAGAACAAAGCATAATCAGAAGTCCCACTGGAGAATGCTCCAATTAAACAGTTGCTTTTATGGAATAGTGAAGATAGGCAAAGCACTTCAGTGCTGTTCTCTCCTTGATAACAACCCCAAGGAAAAGTACCTTCAGCATTCAGCTGGATCCAAGTTGCAATTTTAGTCATAAAAAAAATTCCTTAATGCATCCTGGTTTCTCTATGCAGCCTTCAGAAAAAAAAGGCTTTCTATGGGTGCTGTGTTTCTTGGAGAACAGAATGTTTCATTTTGCTCTAATTCGCTCTATTACTGAATTAAACTTTGATGTATCGGTCTTGACAAGTGCTTCATGCTGATTGCATTGTGTATGATAGTATAATCACTCCCTATGCATTTCACACTAGCTGGCTGATTAATGCAATAGATTACCTGCAGCACTGATGGCAAGAGGGAATCATTGCCCTTCGGCACACTAAACTCTGAATGTGCATTAGAGGGAGTGGAGGTGTAACCCAGGGACAAAAAAAATTACTAATTCCTTAAGTTTCCCTTTCTCTCTTGCTGCATACTGCTGCTCCAAGGGTTAAAGGCACATGTGTATTTGGCTGAAAGGAAACGGATATTTACATATTGAGATTCTATTCTAAGCTATCATCAACTACATGCTCTGATCTCTGTGAGTCAAGCAAAGAAAAACTGCTCTTGTCTTCCTATGTTTTCAACTTTTAGCACAATGGAAAAAGGAACTAACCAAGCACTTCTGTCATTTTGCATGCACGCATTGTGCTGGGTTACGCCTTTCTGAGTTTGTTTTAAAAACTGCTGCATCTTTGCAGACACTCTGCCATTTGACCAAAGAGTTTTGTATAAGAACAGAAATTTGCTTGAAAGGTACAATTTACAGTGTCATAGCCTAAGACTACACTCTCCCTAAGAGAGCACTTAGGATCTGTCACACATATGTTAGATGCCCCTCTATGCACTTATATTACCCTATAACCTAATCACTGTAGCAAGGCACAGACTATTAGTCTACAAAGCTAGAAGAAACTATAAAGCACCTGCAAATAAGTCTCACTGATGAACTTCCCTAATATTCACAGAACTATTCATTCGTTTGTTCACAATCAATTGAAGGTAAAAGCATTAATAATACTAGCACAAATAATACAAAAATACTCCTTTATGAGTACCTTAACATGATTCTTCACAATTTTAAGTAGTTGCCAATATTTACAGCTAGGTGATGAACACAAAGTATGCTCCTGCCCAAAACAGAAATCAGGGATTTTATCAAATATCTCAACTGGTAATACACTCTCAGTATTCACAGCCTATTTTCAGAAACTTTGACAATTTTCAGAAGAAAAGTTAATGTGACTACTAACTATAAATACACTAACCTACCTCTATTTAAATTTATTGTCAAGATAATTCCTCTCAGTTAATTTTTTAGGAAGATGCAAAACTGGGAAGTTTGATATATTCAAACAAAACAAGATATTCATAAAATAAAGGGATGAAAAATACCTCTCTTTTTTTTTTAAAAAGCAGAGCAAGTACAAATACTCCCTTGCATAGTGGGAAGTTCAGAAAAAGGTACGATTGCCACAACTATGCTCACAGAATGTAAATAACCCACTGTAACTGGCCAGAAGAACACATTCTGACTGCCTAGTCTGAATTCTTTCCTACTCTAAAATATCCTGAGTTACTTTCATCTTCCAGTCCAAAAGTGATTGTTGAGTTTTTACAAAAACAGCATACTTCAATTAAGATTTCTAATACAAGAATCTAGCACAGCTCCTGGTTAGTTGATCTACTATCTACTGCCTGGCTACCACAACTCAAAATTCTAACCTAATTTCTAGTTATTAGTTAAATTTGTCCAGCTCCAATTACAATTTTCAGCCACCTTTTGTTTGCTTGGCAGAAGTGTCTTCCCCATCCATTTTTTAGTCTATGTAGATATCTTAAATTATAAAAGGACTTCCTTTGCTTTGCTTTGATGGACCCAAGCAGGCTGACATTCTTGCACCTCTCACTTTAAATTACTTTTCCAATTTTTCAGTTATTTTTCCAGTATGCATTCAAGACAGAAAACTGGAAAATATCACAAGGCTAGATTGCTGGACCATAGTAAAGCACACAGAAATCACTCAAGATTCAGTAACTCCTCTCCATAAATCTATTACTTCTCTCTAGCTCCAGTATTTACTAAAAGCGGCATTGGAAAATTAAATGGCAGCTTTATGTTACTGAAGTATTAAAAATAAAGAGTGAGAGAAAGGAAAAAAAATAATGCTAAGTACCAGCTTGAGCTCATAGTAAAACTGCCCTTAATCCCAGCAGTCACGATTCCAGTTAGGGCCACAGTAAGTTTTGTACCAGCTCCAATATAGAACAATTTTTTAGGACACTTGTAAGTGAATCAGTTCAACAGCTTAGGAATAAAAACTTCAAAAACTGTTTTAATGTGGGTATTTCAAGAAATTTGGCTCCTGCAGTAAAAGTACTTTCCATCCAACTGAACTAAATGGAAACCCAAACTTTCTGTATGGTATTAAAAATAAGCCTCTCAAGCTATGCTTATCGACTAAAGTTAATTACTTTCACCATTATTCCTCAAATCTGATAAATGCCACAGGAAAGAATACCCTCTTTGAAAATAGCTCCCACTTACTGTCATACTCTGGCCTCATATACCCTCATCTCATACACCATTATGGCACATGGCAATAATAAAGGAGGAAGGAAATAATCCTCACAGAAGATGGACAGAACCTGTCTTTGCACAACTGCAGCCTGGCTTCATTCACCAGGGAAATGAAGGTGACAGCAACAACCAAGACACTCCAGGGCCATGACAGCAATTTCTTTAAGTTGTCATCCATAACCCAGGCCTTAGAGCAGCAAAATTATCTTGTGATGCTAACTCAGAAGTACTGTTAATTTAGTGCCTCCAATAGCACAAATCATTCAAATACACTGACATATATTAACATCTTATTCTGTGAAAAGTAAGTGTAACCTTAAGTGCATGAACTGAAGGCACACGTGTTTTATAACTGTATGGCAACTACACCATGGCAGCTAATACTAAACAAAATGAAAGAAAGAGAAGGATTATCAGTTAAGCAAAGACAGCCTACTGGATGTGATACAGTTGAAGACACAAAGTCCCACAAGGAAAGACCAAGGGAAATGGTGCAAAGCATGGTGCATCCCACCTCCTTTGAAACATAGGTCTTCCTACAGCTTTCACTTCAAGGCCAGAAATGTACTATGTGCAACTGATTAATCTAAACTTAGAAATTTGAAGTTAACTTTATTTTCTACATGTGCAGGGCATTGGTACTCTCCTTAGCTTTAAGGCAGAACATGATGCAATTAGAACTTGGGATAGTCAAAGAAATCATAGAAGTATGGATATAAACTTTGCACTCAAATTTGAAACTTGAGAGCCTTGCTGTACCATTTTTTAAATACCATAAAATACAGGAAAAAGTGAATGTTTCTACTGCATGATCCTAAAAAGGGACTGCATGAAGTACGCAGCTCCAGAAAAATGGTATTAGAGCACAAAAACTGTAATGAATGCTTAACTTCAGTGATTCTTTTTCCTGGCAGCCCTGAAGTAGTCATCAAATCTGGCATCAGGAAGGAATTTCTCTAGAGGCATACTGGCAACAACCCTAGCTGCTTTTGTCCTTTTTCCGCCCTCCACTTAAGTACTAAGCAGAGATAATCTGTTTAGAACAGCTGGCATGTCCCATTCACACAAATTTGTCTCTCCAATTACAAAGGGAAGGAATGCCTGAGATAGAAATATAGATGGAGAACAGCTTCATTTAGTTAAGGTTAAAAGAATCTAAGTTGGTATTTTCTAGAGAGGAATATAAAACTTTTATCAGAAAAATTCAGAGTGATTTAAAAAAAAAAAACATTATTTAACACTCAATCATTAGTTTGCTCATGGCAAAATGGTAATTAAATCTCTCTTAATTAATCTATAATGATTCCTTGCCTAAACTCAACATTTAGAATTAAGTTTTAGATGATGAGCGAAGTGTTACTAATAAAAATTTAGGCATGATCCTTCAGGAAATGTATTGCACTATTTCTCTACATGACATGACCTTGTAAAATGGTATTTTAGTTTTAAATTTTAACACAAAAATGTTAACACTCTAATCCAGAAAGTGGCCAAAATATCAGCAAATGTGAACTCAAAGTAGACCAACAGGCTCTTCCAACATTTAAAAAGCAGTCCACAACAGGGCAATGTGCTAGTGAAAAACTACTAAGACGACTAGAACTGCTAAGGCAAAGACATGTTACTCAGGAAACACCTTTATGACAACAACCCATTCAGTATGCGCCACAGAAAGGATTCTAAGGATGTCACCCAGGAAAGCTTTATCCCATGAACAAGGCTTATGGCAATATCATTGAGAGGTTCCTATGCTTAAAAACCTTTAGATAACAACAAGTGGTTCAGGTAAACAGGTGAAGCTGATGCATTAAAATGTGGTGACTACCCAGCTGGAAGTACAGAATACCTTTTAAGTTCTCCTTAACATCATAAAATAAGACAACCAACAAAAGACCAGGATTAGCACGATGCAAACCCAGAACACATTTGCCAATTTTATGCACTGCCTTGTCTTGCAAGAGCTCTTTGGACACACCCTCTTCCCCATGACACAGCCATCATACTTTTGTTCCACAAGAAATTAATCCTCAACTTGAAAAAAATCAGCTCCCCTCCCCCTTGAAAAGTTCTTAAACATAAAAATGGAGGAAATCCACTAAAACGTTTGTTTTGAAACATGCAAATTATGTGAAGTTTCTTCACCACGAAGGCAAGAAAAAGCATATAAAGATACTGAAAATGGTAGTTCACAAAAAAAAAAATATCTGATCCTGTAATGTACGTGTTGACAAGCTGTTGGGCTCCATCACTCCACCAAGCAGTAGATACTTGTCTTAGATCCTTCTACTTGACTGCTTTCATCAGATTAAGCATCTGGGATTTAATTTAACAGTTTCAGCTTTATTAAGCTGTCACAAGAGCAGCCCCGCTTTGATAACAGTAGCTGCTCCAATTATGGCTTGGTTTAGGGTTGACAAGTATAATGATTCATTCGTGGCACATGAGAAGCAATAAAAGGTTGTTTTGCATTACAG
Organism: Harpia harpyja; assembly: GCF_026419915.1. Taxonomy (NCBI): domain Eukaryota; kingdom Metazoa; phylum Chordata; class Aves; order Accipitriformes; family Accipitridae; genus Harpia; species Harpia harpyja. Next base: position 95,029,825 of record NC_068969.1, read on the forward strand.
CTTTAAAAATGTGGGCACTTTTTTCATTTAATTTGTCACTTAGCTTTTGCTAAGAGGACATTTAAATTGCAGTAAAAGGCAAATGGGGCTTTTAGTTTAAATGTAATCCCCATATTTAAATGATCTGTAATGGCGCAGTGTTCGAGTGGGAACACTATTGTTTCACAGTGGGCCCTGATGGTGACATGTGACATTTGTATTCAGGTCCTGTATTATCCATGTGGCTAAAGGGCTTCCAATTTCATTTCACAGCCAGAAGCCTGCAGAAAACACCAATTAACTTGCAGATCCCATTTGCCGACAAAACTCAGCCTCTTCCCGATGTCTGGCATCTGGCAGTGCTCAACATTTAATTCCAAAGCAGAGCCTCGCAGCCATCATGATCCCTGGGCTGGGGCACAAAGTCAAATTTTCCCCCTTTTTTAAGGAAATCTTTTTACTTTTGAAGAGAATAAGCAACTTTTACTTAATTTTTCATGGATTAATATTAATGAATACTGCTGTAGTAAGAGTGCTTGGTCCATTTCTTCTCTCTAGACTACAAAGAAGGTTAACTGACCTTTTCTTCAAAACAGAGATCTCAGCTCAACAGGCATCAGCAGATACTTACTGTGCATTTCCATATCCTCCCATTTTACCAATGCAATTTAATTTAAAAGGCAAACCAAGGTGCTTCAGATAATTAATCATTCTGATATATTGAAGTCTTCAACCATGGTCATCAAGAGTTAAACACCTAAAGATCAGCATGTGAAATTTATCTACTGAGACACCATTTAAACAGCATCAATGTGAAGAATTCCAACTCCACTCTAAACTCTGGGAAGTGCATTCATGTATTACTGTGGCAAGTTGGAAGTATTCACCAGTGCATCACTGAAGCTGCATCTAAATTCTCCTAGTATGAGAAGTATATCAACAAGCCTTACAGCTTTGACCTGTAATCTTGATCTTTCCAATACTACACCTTTAGAGTTCCACAAGCAGCATATAGCTCAACCCATTCTTTGATGTACAACAGGAGAATTTGCTGAGCCTAATTATTATATTCTTCCTCCTGAGAAGGACAACTAGCTAGTTATGTGTAAGGCTTTTTGTTAACTTGAGGCTTTTGAATCATAAATTGCTTACAGAATTAGGACTTTGTATTAGGAAACAGTCAGGTCCATACTTAGATGTGAAGTATTTGTGAGGTGGGGGGTGTCTTTTTTTTTTTTATATCAGCACCTTCAAACATTCAAATCCAATCTGACTTCTATTGAAGTCAACAATTTACCATAAACTTCAGCAGGAACTCTGATCAGAGCCCACTGAGTCTTTCCAGTACCCTTTCCAATGCTGGGCAGGCAGCATCAGTTAAGTTCTAGTGAAAGGGTCAAGTGACCCAGCCAAGGAGCAAAACTGAAGTTATTTAAGTATGCTTAAAAACCTATGCCAAGATTGAACTGACAAAGTGGCCATATGCCTAGCAGTTGGGCAACAGCATACCAGGGCAAGTAAGCAAGCCTTTATTAAGCAGAGTCTGTATTTACATACTTTTTATGTCCTAAAATTTGCCGTAACTACCATGTTAAATTGCCACCTCCCTGTGAAGTAAATGAGATCATAGATAAAACTTTGTTTTTCTGAAAGACATACATGTATGCCACTACCAAATTACTCTGAACAAATACAAAAAGTTAAGTATGTAAAGGCCTGACTCACTCTCTTCATCGATATTTTAGTTCTCTGACATCCTAGAAGATGACAAGACAGGAAGCCAACATTATTTTAGAACACAGTGATAACATCACCCCCTTAAACCCAATGTCTGAGTTATCTCTGCCACTGCTGGCACAGGGCCATCCAGCCACGGCCATCCTGCTCTTCCTTCTGCAGCTTGCTATTGTAATTCTGGTCTCCCTTAAAATCTCCTTCAACTTTTGCACATTCACTTTTTTTTTTTTTTTTTTTTTTTTTTTTTGAGATGTACATTTTACCTGGAAAAAGGTATGTGTTTAATTTGAATGAAACTCAAGGCGAAATCCTAGCAGAAACATGGTAGCAGTTTGTAACTTTCACACAAGGTAGGAGCCAGGCTGGAGAGATTCATCCAATTAACAGCCATTTTGAGGGAACTTGCTAAGCACCAGTGGAAGGAATTCTACTGGTGTGGGGAGGAAATGGGACAGTTTAGCAACATAAACATAAGCTGGAGGAGGAAGAACCAAGTTAAGTTCTACCCTTAGCCTACTGCATACCTGAAGTGATTGAAATGTATTTGCAATTGAAACCATAGTACACAATCAACATATTTTGATAATGTTAGAGGCAGCAGAGCAGTTCTGGGCTGAAACAACAGGGTCTGCCTCAGATTGCAAATACAGCAGCTGAGGTAGTGGTGAGGCTGGAGGCCGCTCTGCAGCTTTTTGGGAGTGTCACATACAATTCTGATTAAAGAGGTAAACTAATCAATTCAATTAATCTAAAATATTGCTTATTCAATGCTGCAGGCAGAGAGGTTCCACCTCCTCTACCTTCAAACAGGTGCTGTCAAGAAAATGATGTTAACATGAAACTGATGAAACAAGAAGAGGAGCCACTAAGAAAATTTAACAAAACCTTTTATGTTTATTGGCAGCATGTGGTAAGACTGCTACAGGTAACGGAGAACACATTTCTGCCTCTCCCACCACCTACCAGCTCAACCCACATAAGCAATGAAGCATGAGACCCTCCAGTTTTCAGTATGGTGGGATACAATTTTGCTGCATACATGTCCAGGCAAGCCCTGCTTGGCAAAAACTGTTATTCCCCAACAAGCTAACGCATCATAAAAATGACACACTAAAAGGGTTGTTACACTTGAAGACAAGTAGTTGTATCTACACTCTCTCTGACAGAGCTTTACCTGCTCTGATATTAAGTCCTTCCACCACAGAGGTCTATAATCTCAACTAGGTAGCTAGTGCTTTATTAGCCTAATGATTCATTTAGAGTGAACATAATTTATGCTGAACAGGTTATATCCAGTCTTAGCCCCACCAGTCAACATGCAATCAATCATGGTCATCTTTAACAGTGGAAAACTTAAGTTTTGGTTTTGATGCTTCCTTTCTAAATGAAGCATGTTATTCTTGCTTGGATTTAATTTCATTTAGCTTGGTTTTGGACCATTAAAATATATCAAGAGCATTACGGTCTTTGGTTCTCTTCTCTGCAGCGTTTACATAATGTCCCATAGGGCATCATCTGTAAAGTTTTTTGTTTGTTATTTAATATTTATTTATTTCTATGTTCCATGCCACGTAAGTCAGGCATAGCAATATTGACCAGAACTCATCTCAAGACAGACTCCTTTAAGTCTAAACTTGAACTGTCATTCCAGATTGAGTGAGAGCACAGGTAACTACTCCAAGTTCCATGAACCACAAGTTGATTCCATTTAGGCCGTGTATCTTCAGCTTGCTTTGAGAAAGCCTCCAAGACAGCATCCAAAACCCTACTACAGCTAAGATATACATATTAATCCCTCCACTTACACACTCTGTGAATTATCTTTTAGAGAAACAAATTAGATTTACCACTGTATTTTAAATAATTCAGGTTGTCTTTTATCTCTTCTATCTTCTACACACTTACACACCAACTGGCTACAAGTTTGTTCCAGTACCTTATACCTAGGAAAGGAATGCTTGTGGTTACTTAATGTTCTTTGCACTCACCTACCCACCTTCAAAATATTGGTGACATTTACATTCAAGTTGTTTTGAATTACCCCTCCTTACCACAGACCCCTACAGATTTTGAGAACTTCTGAAGCAGTAGTTCAAAACTAGATTAGCAAATTTCCGGAGCACTTCAGAGCAAGTGCCTTCAGACCCTACCAGTTTACATATACCTTTCCCATTTCAGCCTGTGATCCTCTCTCTATTGCACAACTAAGTCATATATCTGGTCGCAGCTGACCCTTCCCGTAAAGCAGTGTTAATTGTTTTAGCCCTCTGTTATTTGATCTCCTTTCCTGCTCAGTAATGGACTTCTACTTGCCTTTGTTGCTATCTTCTCATACTGCTAATGAATCTTCTATTTTGCCTTGTATTTCTCTCTAGTGGTGAATCAATTTCTTCCTTAACCTTTCCAGTTTAGCACTAGTGGCTTATATACTTATTCTCAGTTGTGTAGCTATGTTTGCACTTTTTGCTTTATTCTTTTTAGATCCTCAGGTACTTACAACCTGTTGCAATTGTACTTGTTTCACATCATGCTTCCTCTCCTCCAACTGCAATTGTCTCATACTGTAGATCAGAAATTCAACTTCACCCAACCTTAACTGAACAAGTAAAACTGCAGAAAACTCTAACCTGCTTTACCTAGTACCACAGTAAAGTTTCTCTCCACCCCAAATATGTAATTGTTTCTTCATTACACATATGAACACCTAAATGATTTTGAAGTCTGCGCATTTACCCAGTTCATCCCAGAGCTGCCTATACTTGTCAGTCATTGCAGTTCCTTGTTGTCTCCAAAGTGACAGACGAGGGTCAGCCATGAACTGTTCTGTTATCAACGTCAACATGCGAGCTCCATTTGAATCTCTCATCTTTAGCATCTCTCGCACCTAGGAAACGAGTCTTTTAATACAAACTTGAAAATACAAAGATATCGCAGTACAGACAATATGCTGCAGTGTTAAATATTCCACCGCTGTTAAATAAGAAATGCAATTTATATATGTGATGTGAAATTTTTAAGTAGAAAAAAGTCTGCCTTCCCAATTTTAACTATTTTTGGTTTCAGTATCCCATTGCAATTCTTCAAAGACACTTCTTCCACAAGTAATCCACAGATGTATTACGCCAACTGCTGCAATATTAATTTCTACAGGTTTCTCCAACATTTTGGGGGTGGGAAGGAAGAGAACAGCAAAGCTGCAGATGGTTGAAATGTTACTTCATATCCTTACACTGATCTCGAGACACATCAGATTGCAGTCCATTGCTGTACAACTCATTATTAAGCTGCCATAATGTTCCCAAGGCTTTGTCTTGTTTTAGAACAACAGGACTTTGAGTAAGATGCGAACAAGTACAGACTGGCCTTGGGAATGGGGGAGAGAAAAAAGGGAAGGTTTAGAGTACTTGACACACCTTTGCAAAAAGCAAATTGAGCTGCTTCCCTGATCCATGGTATCCGCCCTGGGAGAGGAAGAGTTTAACCTGTTCTTGGACCTGTTCCTCATCCAAATGCCAGCAGTTCTCATCATCTATGCTAGCACCCGCTGTTGGGTCAGGAGCACCTGCAAACAGCAAGAAAAGAAATCATTATGTTCTATATAAAGCAGAGAAGTTCATGGGTCCAATGGAGAGGACTACTGCAGAGGTTTTTGGATCTGTGTTTTGTTCTGTTTTGGATGTCTTGGCTTTTATCTAAACATTCTTTAAAAATAGACTTAGATTGCTCCTCAGTAGTCTTAAGCACTTAAAAGTTACAGCCTATGAAAAGGTATTTAAATAAATAATATTTTATAACAAAACATTGAAATCAAGGTGAGGTTTCTTCCTCCCATCTCAGCAGCTATACTAGAATGCTTTTACAAGGAAAATTAGACTTTGCATAGTATTTCTACAACTGTGATGTTAAAACCACTCTCCCCAAAATACCTGTGTAATTCCTGTACCTTCAGCTATCTTGCTCAGGTTTAAGTGACTGCTAGTGAGTGCTGCTATAGATGAACATGAGGAAAATCATCACCTCAGTGCCTTTGAGCTGTGATGGCTCTGCAAAGCTAAAGGAAGAGTAAAAAAAATCCCCCCCCAAATCCAAAGTCTTAAAGCACTAAAGGCACTTCCACTATAAGTAAGAGTTACAGCTGTGTATGACTGGTGCTTCCAAAGGAGCATTTTTACATAGGCAATGTCATCAGCACAGCTTCAGTTCAGAGCAACTCTACCTGAATTAGCCTAGAGTGAACTGAAGTGACTAGATTTACATCAGGCAGTGCTTTGGCCACAGGCTGCCCTAACTCAAATTTTGCAGTTGAGATCAGTGATTTTCCACCAGTGGCCTCTTCTAAAGGCTGACAAAATTAACAAAAGCAAGTTCTTGCACCATCTAGCAATCTATATTTTTCTGAATAAGCCTGCACCTCCACTGGATACTTTTAAAAAGTTATTCAAACTGAAAAGGATGAAAAACACTTATCTAAACTGTCAGGGAAACAACACAAAGTAGTGCATCACCATACCAGATGTAAGGTATTTTAAGCATGCCCAAGACTCAAGTTAACTTGACATTTTGACTTTGGGCTTGTCACAACTGCGTAATCTCTATATCCGTTAGGTTTTGAAAAGATGCTAGAAACTGAATTGCGTTACACAATCTATCACTTAAATCCGAGTCCATGTCACCTCTGCAGCCAAAAAAAAAGGATACTGGCAGGGAAGGAAAATTACATAGTCAGATTTGTAAAAACTTGCTTTTTCAAAGAAGGCCTGAGAACTTGAAAAGCAAAGATAGCTACAACTCTTCAGATGTATAGGAATTAAACATTGATTCTATTGATTCAAGCCTTCATTTCACAATTGCAGCTCTGCCGTGTAGGTGAAGCTTTTAAGTGGTCACAGAGAATGCTGGAATCTTTATTCAATGAAAATACAACCAGAAGATGTAAAAGGTCAGAGAGATGTCTTGTCTACTAGTTCCTGAGAGAGTTTAAAAAAAAAAAAAAATCTTCCAGCTCAGCAACTTCTTCAACTGCCTTCAACTTCAGAGCCTACAGCTGGGAACACTGCACTGCAGTGTGTATATATCTATATATATACATACATACACACACATATACATAGACACACAGGCATATATATTTAGATTAATAAGAAATTGTGTCTTTGACAATGTGAATGAACTCTCCTGCCTTCCACAGGAACCATAAGTGTATCAGAAGATGAGAATCAAGCTCAAGACAGTACAGAAACCAAGGAATGAAAAACCTCCTCTTCTGTGAGTGCTTCCATCTTTAGTATGTTACTTTTAAGGGGCTTTCAATTCAGTCTTCTACACGAAACACATACTGGTAAGTCTTCAGTTGCAAAGAACAAGATAAAAACAGAAGTCAAGCCACTTGAGAACAAGCAGTGCAGCTGTTGCACAGACGCAGGTTTGCAGTATCACCTTGCAAATAGGTTAAATATTTCATTGCTCTAAAACACAAAGAAAAGACCTGTGAAAAGCAACTATATAAAAGCACCAGTATACAAAACACACTTATATTTATCCCTCGCTTCAATGGAAATTTATCTTTAAATAATCTTGGTATGGCTACTTTTAAATTGAATTAAAAATAGCCCAAGATTCCTCAGCTAAGCTACCCTATTTAGGGAAAAAAACCCAAATTCCTTCCGTAACTGTTTACATTTTATCAAAAGCTCATCAGTCAGTTTGTGCTAGAAGGTTAAATTTCAACACAGCTCCTGCAAATTCTTGAACAAAAGGGTTCCCTTACAGGAACAAGGGCACCCACTGCCCTGGGACAGCAGCACTGCCCCCACCAAGGCCTCTCCTCCCAGCACGATCCCAAATATACCTTCCCAAGGGGCTCAGCATCGCTATACTTACACCAGCGTTATTTTCATGACAGTAGGCTAGAAGACTGTAAAAGCTGAAGACTCCAAGCTGAGGGTCTGAACTCTATGATGCTGTTCAGCACAGTACTACAGATACATCTGACTCAGAGCAATTTTTCCTTACGAGATCTTACACAGGCTACACTCAGTATGATAGAAGTTTTTAATTGGCATGTATAAAGAAATTTCAGTATACATGTAACTGGCACCAGCTACAGCTGTAATTCACTGATCTTTCAACACCGTTGGCAGTCTCCAGCAATAGCCACGGACTAACAAGGCATGGAGATGGCATGCGCAATCAGGCATGAGTCCAAACCACCTTCCCACCACAGCGGCAGCCAGGCATCCTAGTGATGGCGCTGGGGAAACCTCAGCTTCCACTGCCCACGTCACTCTTGTTTCAGGGTCGAGACACAACCATCTCCATGTCTCTCAACCACGCACTTTTCAAGATCACTACGTTCACTTACAGTAAGGTGAACACTGATTGGTCTAGCCTGTTTCCTCTCCCACTCAAACACAGATCACTCCTGGGCAACAGACGGGATTTCTACACTGTCACTTTCCTTCTAAAGACATGGGACTGGGTGAGTAGACAAGAAACTACCTGAACAAGCAACTGGAGGGAGCTGGCTTAGGAGCTGCAAGACAAAGCCCTAGCAATAGCCAGCAGGAAGGCTCATGCTCAACACCAGGCAGAGCTGAAGGTTCAACCCAAAGGTGGTGGCTTCGCTCGGGGTGCAGCACAGCCCCGAACAGGCACCATGAAGCTTTGGCAGATGGACGGTTTGGCTGCAGAGAGGAACATGGGCGGCCCTGAATTTAATCTCTGCAGCGCAGTTTGGTGCCAAGACCAAATCCCATTCCCCACTTGTAAACTGGGGGATAAGTATTACTTACATGCTTTAGAGGGGTGTCATGAAGATGAATTAGTTCACATTTGAACTATGAAAGTGAGAAGCACTGTATAATTATACTAACTATTAATACCTGTAATTAAAGTGTGTCAGTTTATAGACACTAACATATTAATCTCCCTCCCTCCAACCTCTGGCTCTAACTTCTATCATGACTGGTCTTTGAAATAGGTTTTACGTCATGTACTTACAGTTAAATACAATACATAATGTATTTATACTCAGTATATAGATACAGCCATACATGCTTAATCACTCACTTTTACTAAAATTACTAAATTGCAATCTTAGCAATCAAAGCAGGAACAGTGTCCACAACTGTTTGTAACACTGAACACCCAAATAAAATCTGAAAACAGAGTAACAGCCTTTTATATTTATGGTCATAGCAGGTTACATGTTACAAATAATCAACTCCAAAGTTCTAAAAAGCAGACACATTTAAAAAAATAAACAGATTGATCATTTATATAGCAAGTTTAAGAGCAACTGCTTTCAAAATGAGCAACCACATTCAAGAACTGATGGTGTATATGGAGAACTTAACCTCAAAAAGTAAGTAGAAACAAAGCAAGGAGCACTGACTAAAATAGGCTAAGAATTGCCTATATTGGAAACTACTCGGGTGCAGATCAACAGTGAAATTTGGTTAAAACAACAGCAAGTAGTCTTTAAGGCAAACTGCTTCCCCGATCCTTATTTCTGAAGTATCACAAGAGTTGTTTTAATCTTCAAATGAAACCATGCCAAATTACTCACCCATAGCCATACTAAACTTTTTTGTTTATAAAAATCTTATTAATTTAAGTATACAAATGAACTGTAGATCAGTTGAATTTTATTAGATGTCATCCCATGGCAGCATGAAGGAGAAGAAGATAAGGAAAAATGATTACAAATGATTACATGACTTACTGAGTACTATGCAAAGATTGAATGGGCCCAGCTAGAAACTAATACTGCTGTACGCTGACTCACAACAGAATAGTAATTGATTTTGTAAACTTAGTGTGCTCAGAATTATTCTAAACAATAATTATATAAAAGCAAAGATCATAAAATCAATGATTCAAAAAATATTATTATGCCTTTGATTCCCCAAACAATTCAAAGTGTAGACATAAGTCACTTCATGTTGTACTTAATTTCAGAACTCTTGGGTGGAATATAACACCTGTTCAGCAGCGCACAGCAACTGCTGTGAAGCAGCCAGCGCTAACAACAGAAAATATGAAGACAGGACACGCTAGTCTAAGTTGCTGAGGAAAGTTAATAAACCCCCAACAAGTTTTTAACTTCCAAAAAATTCTTTACCTTCCATCTGCACATACAGCAAAATGCATAAACTTATCTGCTGACAATATCTAAACTCTCTTGCTAAAATCCAGGTGTCACAAACATTATCTAGCAAGCAATGAATTTCAAAGTCTACTTGTGTGCAGCAGTTAGAAGAACTTTGTTATCAGTACAGACTAGCATGAAATTATTTTCATTTATTTTTACCTTCCATGTCTCAAAACGAAATCTCACTATTTATCTTCTATATAAGTTTTATTTTATTGTTTAATGTACCCGAAAAAACCTTTCCTAAAAGTATGAATTTCCTAAGTTATTTTTTCATGTTATTTTGGAGCTATTGATCTTTCATTTTATTTTATGTTGCGCTACTTACTTACTTCTACTTCGGTTTCTGAAATTTCTCTAGTTTTGTGTAGTCTTGTTGTTACTTCCTTCCCAAATCTGTTCACTAAACAATTCTCATACTAAGCACTGGTGGACTTCACTTTCATCCTTCTTGAAAGGAAACTCACCTGCCATTTCCTACGTTCTTCTTTTGCAACTAGTCTCTCAATCAATTTTGCCAGTTTAAGCAGGGCCATAAGGAAGATTCCATCATTGTTTTAATAATGTATCTTCTTTAACATTAAATATTCCCTCTTGTAGTAGATCAGCAATACACTGTATTCTGTTGTTCAGCCCTAGCCTACACTCCAATTTTCCACTAAATTCCCATCATTTCAGTAAAATACACTAAGTTCATATTAACACATATTCACCTGTACCTCTGGATTGCCCTTTGGAACTTACAATATATAGGAACAACATTAGATATTCTGAAATTTTCTTTTAAAGCAATTTTTTTGATAGATGCTTCCTTCTTGGCTGCCTCCACCAGCACCCCTAATCTACGTTAGGGAGTAATGTTTGAATAGGATGGTACCGAGATCTGCCTTGACAAATACAGGAACAACTACCTAGGTACCTCTGCTTCTGAGAAGACAAATGTACTTAAACTGGTTTCTCCCAGGTCCTCCCTCTTAAATTTTAGTTCATCTGCATGTGGTTTTGTACTGGCAAGTGACTCATATTGTGAGTCAAATAATCGGAGAATGGGAAAAAGTCTGGAGAAATCTGTGTACTTCTCAGAGCAGAAATTGCAACAGCAGCACTAAACACTCAGGAAATAAACAGTACAGCTTAAAAGGTAAAAATGAAATTGGTTTGCTAGGCTGTCCTTATACCAATAAAAAGGCAGACCCTGTTTCACTGTGCACATAATAGCAAACCAATGCTAATATGAGATTAATATGCAATCAGACCTCCTCCCCACCCCACCTCCCCACCTTGCAGTTACTTTCTTATGTCCACAAAAATTCTACGGAACATAGTTTGACCTTCCAACCAATTTATTTAAGTGAAATTTTCATACCTAAGAAAAGACAGATCCAAGGTGACAAGCCTGGCTGATAATCTGTCGTCCTAAATGTTCTCTTCCTAGCCTTACACACCTGCCAGCTTCTTCTGCCACAATGGTACAAAAATTAACAGGGAGGAAAAAAGCCTCAGCTAAGCAGGATCCAAATCTACATCCAGCTTCCTGAGTCAGCATCCCAAATTAAACCAAATGTGAAGCCAACAGTTATGCAGCACAGACATCAGGGTATCAGTATGAATACCTACAATTGTCTTCAGTAGAGAAGATTAGACCACACAGATCTCCAGCTCTGAAATCAGGAACATGAACAGCTGTAGCAGTGCCACATGAGAAAATCAGAACAAGTAGTCCTCTCAAATATAAGAGGTGCTTTTGTGCTCTAAAAACATGCAAAACCCTCCTGTAATATAATCACCACCAAGTGGAAATTAGCATGGCAAATACAGAAGAGGATTCCCAATAAATCACTCTCCTGACGAAGTTAGTGAATAGACACCGCATTCCTGCGCTTCTAACAGCATCCACTTATTTTTTCCTGCAGTGAGGCTCAGTCATGAAGCAAGAAAGGGTATTGCAACAGTTGTATCCACCAAGGAACTCAAAGTGATTTGTCATTTCAAAACAGCCTCAGTGTAACTCACTTCACTAGTTCCCCCAGTAACCTCCTTCACAAGGAAGGTGGCCAAAGCCACTCGTCAAATGCTAAGACAGAATTTTGAGCAAATGAACAACTATCCAATTCACCTTTTGTGAAAGACAAGTACTGCAGAGTTGTTTCATCTTCCTAGCCAGCTTATAAGCAAGTCAACAAGACCACTGTGGACAGAGCTCTTCAAGGTCCCGGATCATTCTTATGTACAAATAAATAGTATTCGATAGCTGATTTCTTCTGCCTATTGCTGGAAATATATGAAAACTAAAACTAGTACAGCCACTACGAGAGAAAAAAAAATTTTTAAAAAATTGAAGTTTTATATAAAACAACCCTGAAATCGTAACAACCACTAGGCAACATTGAAAAGAATTCCCTCATCTAACTCCAGATTCAAGACTTCCCTTCGATCAAAGCTGTTTCTGGTGTTTCTGTGCTAGGTGTCGTCTTACTTTTATAAGCAAGTTTTTATAAATTTTTCCTCTTACTTACCTGTGCCTTCAAGCAGTATTCAATGTAATTCCTCTTCAAACACTAGTTTAGTGAGGTTGAACTGTTCAAAGCAAGACAGGTCTACAAGACATTTTCGTATTACAAACTGAACATCTGCAGCACAGGAGATACAAGAGTGAATGGTGATCTTATGTTCACCAGCCTATGCTATTCGAACCAGAGATAAGATTTCTTCTGGTTATTTTTCATAGATTTATTTTGGTTAACTTTATTGTTTTAATTTAAGGAATTTGATTAAAGATCAAAATAACAGAATTACAGTATGAATCCTAGAATGCCACTTACTTGCTACATAATCAGAGGAACTTACTTTTCCTTAAAAGAATCCTGTGAATTTTTAACACTGCAAACATACCAATCAAAAAAAAAAAAAAAATCAGACCATGCTTTTATGGTAGTCTGAGAAGAAAAGCAGGAGACTATAGAACCTCTTCTGTAACCCAGCCTTCTTTGCTAACAGCAGTTTATTTTCTTATGCTGCCTGGATTTTCTACTTCAGGTTTTGATATTTTATTAAGAGCTACCAACAGTCAATGAAGACATACTGCAATCTCATTTACCAGGAAAACAGCAACACATGTAAGAAACATTTTAGTTTTGTGGATCTTTTTAAACTACCCTACTCAAATTCATTGTGAAATTTCATGATTTATCATCAACTTAGTTTTTTGTTTCCTATTCTTTTTGCTATTTGGGCTGTGATCTAAACATTGAATCTCTCTCAAAAAAAAAAAACTTAAATACTAACACATAATGAGATATTTTGACAACAAGAAAATAGCTGACAAAGCACAACATGCCTATGATTAGTATAATTAGACTTAATGGTGATCAAGTTTAAGCACACTCTGCAACTGCTTGTCACTTCTCTTACATTAAGCATAGTAGCTAATACAGCCATAAACAGCCATCACCTGTCCTTCCTATCCCACCCCTGCCTTCCCCTTTTCTAATCACCCTTGAGTGAATCTTCTGTGCTACTTTGATACTCACCATAATTCTTCCTTCCCCTTAATTCCTTATGTTCAGGGTATCACCAACTCTCATGCAATACAAGCCTTCAGCTTACAACATCTGAGCATCTTCCTCTATTGCTTGATGTCCTGCATCTGCTTTAGCTTCCCTTTCATTGTACCATCATCACCCGGCAGCTCTGCCAATCACCTTCTCATGATCCATAATAACTAGAGCAACTGCCTTGCCTCTGGCCACATCCCCCATAGCTCCCAAAGCCAAAAAAAAGCACTACTCCTGAAATACACCATCTTGCAGCACTGCCGGACTGGGCTTGCCAGGGTCACCGGACTCTAAGGAGAAGGGCTACACTGCAGATAAGTCCTGTTATGGCAAAGACTACCTTCTTTTGTTCTGCCTACTATCTAACACACACTTTTTTTTTCTTTCTCTAGTATTAAGCAGCTTGGTTGTGTTTGTATTGCAAATTCCTTGGAATAGCAGTCATCCCTCTGAAATATCTAACACAAGAACTGTTCCTGACAATGACCAAACAAACAAAGAAGATATTTTTAGATATTTAGATAACTTACTCTTCCCCCCTAAGCTGCCCTTATGCTTACAGCTCTGGTCACCTTAGAGGACATTTCTATCAGGTGACCTTACAGGAACACATGACTCTAATAAACTAGCTGGGTCACCTCAAACCCACAATTACCTACTTTCAGTTCAGCAGAGTCCATAGAAAAGCCACCTCAGAAGCCTAAAGTCACACCCAGCACTCTTTAACAAACATGAAGATGTTCAATACAAGAACCTGAGAGCCATTAAAACCATGTGCAGCAGAAGGAGCAGGAAAGATCAAGACCTTTGTTGATGCTGTAGGCTGCTGCAGCACTAACAGGAAAAAGGCATTGAAATACAGGTTCTATATTTCTCCTGACTTCATAGAGAAAAGAAATCCCAAAGGATAATAAAACTATATTTAATGAATGAAAAAAACAGTAACGCCTACTTGCTTTTATGCTTTGCCATTAAAACAAAGTTATACAATCAAAATATCAGAAGATTAGTTAAAAGAACAAAATAACAAAACGATGCCGTTGGTAAGAGAGCTCTTTTAAGCAATGTGGCTCTACAAAGCACACCACTACTCAGTTTTTCATAGCTGGAAAATACAAGTGTGAAGCAGATCAGGCCACAAGTTAACAGTGCTGGAGACATCAAGCTCATTGCTTAGGAATTCTTCTGTCTTTTCCAACATGTATGGCTTTCTAAACATCTTAAAGCAAAGGTTCAGTAACAGAATCCTCTTTAGTAAACGCCATAGAATCACAGAATAATTCAGGTTGGAAGGGACCTCAGCAGGTCACACTCCTGAACGCCACAAAAAAGCTCAAAACCAAAGCGGGAATGAAGCAAAAGGAAGAACAAGTATCAAACTCACCATGGACTTGATTGATTTCTGAATTCTGAGAAAGAATTTCATCTGCTAATTTTTGAGCAGTTGGCAAAACTTCTGTGTGGTGCACTGTGATCAAATACTGTACAAATTTTTGAAGTTGGTCTCTGTTCATTTGAAAGAGTGTCTCTGAAATGGGAAGATGCAGTTTGACCTGATCTGGCTTGCGGATCCGGTATAAAGAGAGTGCCACAACATGCGCACAGTAAAATATGTCCTTGTTTCCACAGCTACAGGTCACTGAGGTAATCTTGCAACGATCAAAGCTGATAGCTACATTGCAAACAGTTTCTGGCTCCGATTGCATTGCAGGCTCTGTCACTGTGCCGCTCAAGTGGAAACCTGTGCAGGGAGAAAAAAGAGAACTTAATAATGTAAGTAAAATACCGCATCTCATTATCAATAACCTTTTGTTAATAAAGTAAAAGTCATCATCGATTTCTGAGAAATTATATACCCTAAAGAACTTGCTTTAATTACAAATATTATTAACCCTTTCTTTTGTATATACCCTTTTCATCTCCATTAAAATCAAAAGAGGAGTAAAAAGCTAGTTTACAAGCCCTCTTTGCCATTCCATCACAATAGTTATAAAAGTTTGATAGTAAGAAAAACATTTATTTGATTAAATTATAGCTGCAGAAGCAGAGCTGCATCTGATTAAGACCAATGTGAAACTCCCAGTACCTCAGCAAGTTGGCAGCAATTTTCCAAACCCCACACCAGGGAGCCTGCAGCACCTACCAGCAAATTTAACCATCTTTCAATAAGTAAGAGGGAAGTAGTGCACTCTAGTGGCACGAAGCCAGGTCCTAGTCTCAACTCTGCCCCTGAGTCACTGCCACAAGTCACTTAACCTCTTTGCTTTCACTTCTCCCACCGAGCTCATGTTAAAGCTCGCCTCCACCCAAGCAATCCAGTCAGATTGCTATGTGTGTAGCTCTTTGGAGATGGAAACTGCTGCCGTTACCAATACACAGGATAACAGATTTATAATACAGAATGAGACACGTGCGCATGGTTTCAGAAGTCTCTGTATTATAGTCCTGTTTCCCATTCAACATAATAAAGCACAAGGCAAAAGAGCTAGGTTTGCTTGTATCGTAAGAAGGTATGGTATACCATAAGAAACACATTCGTTTCAGCAAAGATGCCACTAGTTGACACAGCACCCTGTTAAAGCAAGGTCTCAAACTCTGAAAATCAGACCTAAACCCACCTCTGTTTGCCCAACATGAAGGCCCAGGTTTGGCTCTCAATACCACTGAATAACAGAATTTGGATTTCTTTTGGATTTTACGTAAGTATGACATTGATTTTGGCTCAAGCATTAAGTCAGAGGCATAGATACAGGGCAATACAACTAAATTTCATGTGCTGTACAAGTATAAAACTTGAACGGACAGTGCATATAAAATCTGGGACAGACACTACAAGTAAGTTGTTGTATGTTAACTATTTATAATGGAAATAATATAAAACCACACTCTCTCAAAGTCCAAAACCAATTTAGTATTCTTGAAACACCAGAAAACTGTATTGTAGGAAGCTGTATCATATGAAAATTAGGTCGTGAAAAAGAAGAAACATATACCTAGCTCTAGTCCAAAATGTTGTAGCTCCAATTGTTTTAAAAAAGGGCTTCAAGTTACAGGAAACAGAGAGGAAAATATCTCATTTTTTCCATTTGTTTACACTGTACATTTCAGAGCAGGTTGTACAGTCAGCATCACTGTTTGGATTACATTCAACTGCAGTACTCTGATACTCTACCCTGAAGAAGGTCATATGCACACACTAACCTCGACTTTGCAAGAGGATGTTTGCCAGTTAAAGTAGCTAAGAGTCAAGGTTGAAGAGGCAGTAAGCTATAAAGTGCACAGAGAGGAAGTGGGGTGAACAAACAAGCCCAGGCATACACAGTACTCTTGCTCTTGTTTCCATGCAACACCTGCACCGAGAAGGGGAATGGAATTGCCCCTTGCATCATGAGCTCCTCCCTCTGCCTTTCCCTTAGGTTTTATAAGTAGTCACAGCATGCTCCTGTAAGTGCCTTCTCCCCAAAACAGAGGCTTTGTTAAAACTTAGCCAGCTCTATTTATTTCAGATTAATTCCCAGTAAGTGAAAGTTGTATTGGTGGTCCCAAAGAAACTGCACAGGAGATTTTTCTTTTCAGTATCACTTTCCTATGAAGCATACCTAAAACTTTCTCTCATCCATGAGCTGAGGAAAAGCCTAACACTTGAACACTGAAATGGCCTGTTCCCACTCCCTCCTACTCTCAAGTAAGTTCCTGAACTCCTATTAATTCCAATAGCAAAAGGCCCAAAGATTCCCTTAATTTAAAAAAAAAGCCCGACCAGCTACTCCAATACCATTATCACTTGTAATTTGTCAGTATATAATTCAAGCATCCAAAAAAGTTAAAATCTTCCTGGAAAGATGAATGTCTCCAGAAATACTTAAGAGTTAGCAGCAGGCCTGCCTTTTAGTCCTTACACAGTACAGACACACACAGAGCTCATGGTTCCCTCTCCCTCTCCACTGAGATTTTTTTGAGAATTCATGTTACAAGCAGCAACATTCAAAAACACAGATCCAGGTCTAAACAATGACAGCACTAATACAGTCAAGTTACCTAATCTCCCCTTCTTAAATTACATAGGATTTAAACAAAAACATCAGCTGCACTTGCAAGCTAAAATGTAGAAGCTCTGCATTAACTATGCCGCAGTGATGTACTATGCCTGCTAATTATGAAACACTATTTTCCTCCTCTTTTTCTGTTTGTGTTTTTAAAAGAAAGAAATTGTTGTTAGTAATTTTGACCTTTAAAAAGGTTTCAACACACCAGAGAAAACAATTCAGGCAATTTCAGCTCAGAAGCCCTGGCAGGGCTGTTATAATTTAACCTACCAGATATCAAATGCCATCTTCTCCACTGCCCACAATACTGCAGAGTACTCAATAGGGCTGTTCCCCTCCTGCAGACATAGCCTTAATCTTTAACCTAACCATCTAATATTCTCCAAATAACATATGAAAAGTTAGAAGCAGGTAAAAAATTGATGCACCATGCTTTGCCAGAAAGCTTTCAGCAGCAGTAATTTATAGGCTGCTGAGAAGACAGATGTTACATGCTCCTGGAAGAAGGCAAAAGGAATCACCTGTGCGGGGACTCAAAGATAATGACATTTCACTAGCAGATCCAAAGGAGCAGAGAAAGTCTCTCCAGCTAAAAAGCTGCAAGCCCTCACTCCAAGTAGGTATCTCCCTTCAAAAGGAAAATTCCTCTTTTACTCAAAGTTACAAACCTTTGCTAGAAATATTTATCCATTCCAAAAAAAACCCCAAGAACACTAATGTTTCACTTTTAAACTACAAAGCTCATTCATTATTATCTAAAGACAACAAAAGAGTTGCAGGCAGAAAACCATGTGTTCACTACAGAATCTATTTATAGAGCAGGCTTGTTTCACCTTTTCCCTTCAGCTGCTGCAGTTTGAAATGTTTTAGTTTTCAAACCAGCACGTGACCAGTAATTCAAGCTCTGCTGACATTTTCAATGCACAGAGGCTTTGCATTCTGCAAAAATGCGTTTAGAAAAGCAGTTGGAGCATTAAGACAATGTATCAAGTGATACACTCTTTTACAAAGTGATTTTGCTTCTGTTGTGAACGCTCCCCTCACACACACCACAAAGACTATTTAACAGCCAAAAAAATAGCATTTTCAGCTGCCATACTTTTGGTAGGGGACCGTGCCAAAGTGCCATCATGAGAAAAGCATTAAAAAGTCAGTAAATTTTACAAAGCAATTTTTGCCAAAATCTGTTTGACAGCATGCGATCCATTAACTAAAAACATTCTGGGACTGTAAAGCTGCCTGATAAATGAAAATGAACATTACTACAATGTACTATCTGCCAGCTAAGTATACATGTTTGTCATAAAAAAATAAATACTTTGGAATAAAACAAAAGAAACTTCAAACTGTAAGGCCGTAAAGAGGAGAAATGACAGTGGCATGCAGAGAAGCAGCAGCAGGTCGACTTTTAGTTACTCAAGTAAAAAATTTTGGAATAGTTAGTTCCACTAATCCAATGGGATAAGTAGTAAAGTTACTGCACTAAATAAGCATCATCAATGGCATATCACAATTTTAATTAATTTCTACTGTCACCCTGTGCTACAAAGCATCTTCCTCAATATACCCAAGTCCAAAGATACATTTTAAAAAGATACAGACCAAAATAAACAAAAACTATCAGAACAACAAGCCATGTAAAATGCAGGGGAAGTAGGGGAGGAAATTATGCTGAGATTATATGGTGTTGTGGTTCAAGGAAATAAAACAAAAGTACAACACAACTTTTAAATTAACTATAAACAGTAATTCAATCTAAAATTTTAGACCATTGATTTCTTTTCTCAGTAATTTAGAACTCAAAATTCTAAGATGTTCCTGTAGACACAGGGAAAAAAGGAAATTAAAGAAAAAACCTCTCATTCAAGGGGAGCTGCATTCATTTGTGATTCAGTCAACAATACAGCAAGCTATTATGGAGTGAACTTTACATGAAAAAAATAATTCTCTCTCAAACTTTTTAGCTGCCTATTCAAAAATACCAATAACATGACATCAAAACAAACACACTACCAGCTTAAAAAATAGCGGGCTATTCTTATGAACATAGAGTAACAGTACTTTAACAAAATGTATTAAAAATGCATACCTCCATTGTATATATTAAAAATATTACCTATGCTGTCAAGAATTCCAGGGGTTAAAAAAAAAGTCACTTTGAAGTTCACACTTGCAATTGAAAGCTTTGATTGAAATACAACTATACATCACCACTGGGTATTGCTTATCCTTTACAGAAAACATAAAAACGTCAGAACTGGATTCAGAAATACCCTAAAGCTTAAAAAACAGTGCTTTTGAATAGCTTTCTGCCACATACATTTTGAGAACACCATGCATGCCTCATCCACTATGCACAAGTTATCCTAAAATTAGGAAATATGCTACCAACTATATTTGGAAAATGGATGTGTTCCAATATTGATCCACTGACCCTTTTTCCATACATATGCTCCTAGTCAGGAAAATGCATGAGCTATTTTACATTCACAGAAGAAACAACCAGCAGATGAAGGTACCTATAGAGAAAAAAAAATTACGGAAGAGTTTGTTCTGGGAGCTGGGGAATCTTCAGCATGCAAGACCTATGCAGGTAACCTCCACCTACGTAGCTTTACCTTGGTAATCAGAATCACACCCTCCATCTTTAACAGTCATTTAAATTAATTCAGACTACTATATTACTTGGCAAACACATAATCACTGTGTAAAGTGAAAAACACCTCTGTTTCATCTTGCCTACCAAACAACAAGAAATGCTTATGGAAAGTAGTTTCCAAATATGCCCACTAGCTATTTTTTCATAACTTATATCAGTGGTTGCATTTTTTTTTTCCCAAGACAAGCAAAAGTCTAAACCATGTTTACCTCATTCAAATTTTGTCTTTTAAGAAGTGGTTTTCCTTTAAGATGACAAAGTAGTATCCTACATTCAATTCTGTCTGAACTCTGGAACACTCTAAAAACAGATCAACAACACACTTTGAAATTATTATTAAGTCAAAACCTTGCATGCCACCACTCAGCCTGAAGCTAATATTAACAGCCTATTTATAAACCAGAGAAAACATTGATTTAAAATGGAAGATACTTACCCATAGTACCTTAAACATGCTGGCAGGTATTATACAAAGGTAATGACAAGTCGGGGAAAAAAAAAAGATTAATTAACAAGAGCAGCACATAAGATGTTTACTATATGTAATGAATGCACAGGGTATAGAAGAGCTTATGTTTTGAGAGCACTGCCACTGAATAAAATTGGCATTACCACTGCACCCAAACACTAACAGAGGACCCATCACAAACAATCGCCTGGATTCCATGACTCCCTTTCATAAAGCCAACAGTCAGGATTTGGTATTTCAGAACTTTTGCAAGCAAGAGAGAAAGTAGAAGTAGCATTAAATAAATCCCTACATACACTCCACTGACAACTTGGAAGTTCACTACTACTGGCACATGTCCAAGAACATGCATGCTGTAACGGTGACAGCACTAGTGACTTGAACAGCAAGATTTATCTGTCCCAACACTGTGAATTCAACAGTCGCATTTGAAAAAAAAAAAAATCTTCCAGGACCTCCTTCAGCAGACCAAACATTCAAGTCTGAGAACTGTTCGACTCACTACATTCATTAGACAAAGGCCTCCACTAATCCCTCAAGCCAAGCTTGATCACATCTCTGCTGCTCAAGAGCAGCTGCTTGTCACTGTGGTCCAAGGAGGGCTCATGGATGACTGTACAGGATGCATCCATGCAGAATACTCTTCCCTAAAGAGAAGGAAAGCCTGTTCAAACAGCAAATAACACAGCAAAATGCCTTCTCTGCCCAACAGACATGTAAGATCCGGACTGTTTTAAGACAGATGCAGACTGCAGCAGCTCATGAAGTCTGGAGGTGGAGGCATTGAACAAAACATACACCCCATGAGAATGGCCACAAGGGTCCCTCAAGGTTTCACCACTATCCCTGCAGTAAACAACTTGCAACCCACCCCACAGGAACCCCATATGAACTACAGAATGACATTCTCACCAGCACTGCTCACAGCCTCGGATCACATCTCTGCAAGACCTGAAAGTCGTCTGCATTCCAACTCATTTAATATGGATATAATCAACCCCATTTTACGTGTTTGTAGCATTAGCTTTGTAGGCAAACCAAAGCAGCAAAACCTTAGTGTAAATAACAGATATGTTAAAAAATGTCTTCCGGACAGCAGTAACATAGAACTCTACCCCTAGCACAGTGATGCTCAAACTGTGATCTAGGATGCTACAGCAAATGATGTTAATGGCTTACAAAGCAGAAGCAGAGCAGAAGCAGACAAGTCTCTTCAACTAAAGGCTTAACATAGTGCTGAGCATTCACTGGAAGTGTGAATGCTGACTGACTCCTGTCAGGTCAAGAAGGCTAGCAATCCATGGCTGCAGGCCACCCTCTATCAGATATACAATCCAAGCCTTTTTGTTGGTTTTGGGTTTGGGGCGTGTTTTTTTGTTCGTGGTGGTTTTTGTTTGTTCATTTGGTTTTTTAAAAAGGGCATCCTTTTAAAATAAACTTTGCTCCTCTACACTGAGTTTAACAGCTCCTCTCTCAGCACAATATATCATAAGAGCACCAGTAACCAAAATAAAAAAAGAGATCTCAATGTAAGCCTGCAATCCCTGAAGCTGACAGGTAGAAAGGTACAGTTTACTGTGAGGCAGCAGCAGACAGGACATTTATTTTTATATACGACAATTTTTCTAATAACATACCCCACAGAGATCATGTGACAGCTATTAAAAAAAAAATTCAAGAATGTTGAAGAGAATGTTGAAGAAATCAGAAGCTTTGCAGAATGTGGGCAAATTAACATTTTATGATTTATGATGCATGGAATACAGTAAGCCTCAAACTTTTGAGGGAGACTTAATAGGCTACCTGAGCTGACGGAAACTGGCTGGATCCATCATACAGCAGCTCACTGCAGCAAAAGCGTGAAGTGGGAGTCATCAAAACTACACTGGTGCTGAAGAGAAACTGGAAGTAAATTCAAAATGAAGGGTAAGGAAAAAAAGGGTAATTAATACTGAAGAAAGTTGCTAGAAGTAGAGCTACTCCAAAATAATTGAGCTTTTAACTAAGCAGACTGCCCTGACCATCTAGCTAATGTACACTAAAATGTTTATAGGTGAATTGTAATAGAATATAAATGTAGGCCAGCATCAGGCTCAAGTTTACATTCAGCCATAACAAAGGCTGGAAACAAGAGGTTAAGACACATTACTAAACCACATTTAAATTCTGATAAACAAACCTTCACTCTGCTGGTGAACTTCACAGGGCCTTGTTTTTTGCAAAGAGAACAACAGATTCAGACAGCAGATGTGCAAACAGTCTACAAGGGTCTGCATCCCGGGAACAAGGGTGCCGAAGAACAAGGACTGATTACGACCAGTCTTCAGAGGTTCAGTAGAAAGACATTTGTTGCTAGCTTTTGAGGAGGAATTTGCTCTACTATGGCAAGCAGAAGCTGGCATCCCTCCTGCAGGAAGCAGGCAGCAGAGATTCACCGCATAGCACAGGGTATCTATCTCCCAAGGTGATGCCATTTCAGCTTTTACTGCTACTTATTTTTTGCATCACATTTGCAGGGAGACGTTATGCTTACTTGCTACAGCACAAGTATAAATACCACAAGTGGGAAAGTGACTGCAAATGAGGAAGAGCAACAAAACCAAACAAACTCAGATCAAACCTCCTGCTTTTATTAAAATATCCTTAAAGCAATACAACATGAAATAGGCTGCTTTTACATTGATGAAAGTGTTTAGAGACTACCAGTTGTTTTAAGCAACTTAGATGTCCTGTGGAACAGATAGAATATGGTCATTTTTTGAAGTTACAATTTACACTCTTATTGCTAAAAGAAGAATTTTTCTGTATTGCATGTCTACAGTTAAAGGCTTGCCTTCAATTAAGAATCATCTGTCTCCACCAAAAAGAAGTAACAGTAAAGTAAAAAGAAGTAACAGAAGTAAATCATCTGAAACTGAAGAAAACCTCCAGCAAGACCTGCTCATTTTTAAGGGAGGGAAAGAGAGGAAAAACCCAATCTAACCAAAATTTTTTGTTGTTGTTTCGAAATTTCCCTCTGCCAGGCCAAGCACATCTCTGCTCTTTTCACACTATTGCTGGTACCACGTCTTTTGCTTTTGTCACACAGGCTGTCACACAGCTTTACTTTATCATCTTAAGTTAGGGTTCATCTTCGACTTAATTTCTACAGTGCCTCTGTAAGGCTCCAACATTGCTTGACTTTTACAAATAAAGCATGATTAGCAGCAGTTGTCTACATGGCTTTTCAAAGACAAACTGAATTCAACTAACATAGGCCACAGAAGAGCACAGAGCTTCATCAGAAGATGGGTGAAGGCAAGAAGGAAAAACCTTTAAAAATTACATCCTGCTTGACTCATAACACTGCTTTATCATCAGGAAAAACTACTTTCTCATCCTCTTGACAAGTGTTTAATCAAACTCCCACTGTATTTTTTAATGGGAAGTGGATAAAAATCCTAAAAAGGAAGACAACAGCAATCACAGATATAAACTTGGGAAAAGATTTTTTTAAAAGATTAGAAAATGACTACTTCCTGAAAAGAGCGTGTCTGGATTTCCACAGCCATACTTAAAAGTTTGGGAAAACCCAGCACAGGATGTCTGAAACACAGGCATCCTGCAGTAAAAGGTATTTAGGTCATTCCAACAACACAAAGCTTTTAACTGATTGAGTAATTTAAGATCGTGCTCAAACAGTTTAAGTTTAAGCTATGCAAAAGCACAAGCCAATATAATTTTGAAACTAAACTGACCTTCCACCACGAAATGTTATACTTGGCCTAAAAGAGGAAACTGGCACTCCTATTTCCATTACTAGTTGTGGAAAAAATCATTCTTTTGTTTAAAAAGGGAGAAAAAGAAGAGATCAATGCTGCACTTGTGCCAAATGAAAAATGGCATTAAAGCTCCCCGAAAGTGAGACAGACCTTTTCTTTATGGCCATGATTCTATTCTTCCACTTGTATACTAAATATTCACAAAGACTTAATTCTTAGCATTTACAAAATGTTTTGATTGCCTTAATTTTTTAACAAATGTTTCTGTATTACTGCAAGAGTCAGAATGTTCACTGAACTGTTTTATTCGTAATCAAAATGGAAGTAAAAAAACATCTTTTTCTCTTTTAAGTGTAGAAACAACAGTCACTACGTAGGACTTTGGGAGGGGCTCAGTTCATGTTGGACGGTAAATTTTACAGGATAAATGTTTTCAGCAACTTCCTCTGGTCACCAGAGCATTACAAGGAATTCCAGCAAAAATAATGAAGTACGACATAGTAATTCCTGACAAAGCAGCAGAGAAAAAGCCACTAAAACCATAGTGTTGAAAGAGTTCCAGGATGAAAGTCTAAAAACCACCAACATGACAAGTGAGTCACCCTTGCATGGCTGAAGCTAACACTGGGGTAAGTGTCTTTTTTATAACTGTCCAGGGTCAACTGCAGTGGAGTCCCAAATGCAGACTGGAATCCCAAGGAACTATTCTAATAACAGTAAAAGTGTTTAAAAAACGGTCATGCAAAGTTCACTTATATTATACATCAGAATATCCTTGATAACACTGGCACATAGTCTAAACTCACACAAGTGGACATACTGTATGAAATCAGGTTGCAGTTCACAGTTTTTCCACACCCTTCGTAGATCCTAATTCACTTCTCGCTGTTCCAATTATTACTCAACAAAATCAGATCAATATACAGTACTCATGGCTAGCACACCCCATTGTCAAAACTGGCAGATAAGACTTGCCATACTAGTACTCCTCCATATAGACATGCATCACCTCTTTCCAGACATGCCGTGCAGAATGAACAGACTTCATGTAAGAAAAATGGATTTCCAGAGGCACAGACAATTTTGAGTGCAAGCTGCTCACATATCTTTTTATATTTATAAAATACAAATATCTGTTAGTTCAAACTGAAAAATTATGTATGTTCCCAGGCCCTAATTTCTTGGCATCTCTGATTTCTGGGAGCTGCATGCACAGCAAGCACTTGAAATAAGTAAGGGTAAGTGTGTGCGGGTGGGGGATCCTGATGTACACTCTTCTACTGACTAAGCCAATGCTAGCACATTCAGAGCACACAGCTGCTCTTCAAACAATGCAGGTAAGATTAATATGCCATTTTCTTAGAGGTAATTTAGGAGCCCACCCCCTCCTCTAAAGCCACACACCAATTCCCCTTGAATGAGCAAGGCATACCATTCTTCCCTGCCAGAGCCAAGAAATTCTTAGGAATATTCACCTCTAACCTGCAGTACCCAAGAGTTTAACAAGCTACAGTTATTCTAACTGTTAATCAGATTCTAGACAGTATGTTAGTATATAATGTGTTATCCAAGCCTCTATTAACATGCATAGGGTTGAACAATAAAATGCAACATGACATTTTTCTTTTTTTAAAATCATGCCTCACCCACAAAATCAAAACTTTCCAGACAACAATACAGAGATAGTGAAAAGTTTGGAAAGGCAGGGGGAAGAAAAAACAGAACTGCAGAATCAAGGAAGCAAAACTTCCAGGATAAGCTAAAGAAAACAAACAAACTAAGGAAGTAGGACAAGTTATACAGCTAAACACAATCTAATTTGTCATTTAGATTTATTAAGCAAGTTACAGGAATTCAGCATGCTGTGGTTTGGCCTCCAGACCAGGTTTTACAGTACATAAACTATCAGACTGAGGACCCCAACAAAAAACTCATCTGGTAACATACAACATTTCTAACTTTCACTGACAAGCCAAGGAACACCCTACAACTATCTTTTGACAGAGGAAAAGGAAACAATTACAAAACCACCATCATTTATTTCACTTTTACAGTGCACTGCGTGAGACACAAAAACAAGGAGACAGAGAACAAAAACCTCAAGGATAGCAAGTCTCTCCACCTACCAGTGAGCCAAGCAACAAGCTGCTTCCATGCAATGACGAAGTAACTCTCTCCCTTCCAGATCCCTGCATTCTCTTACCATTTATCTTTGGGCTTCAGCTTCTGATAATCTATCTATACTACAACTACTAGCACTTGTGATAAACTAGTAGGTGGTGTACTTGTGGAAGTGTGGTTAATGCCTCGTTTTGTTAGCTTTGGTTGCCTACTGAACATGAAACCCAGCCCACAAGACTAAGTACATTGCTGACTAATTTTGTAACTCAAGGCTGTTTGTCGATTTTACTTACCTCAAACTAGACAATGGTCTTGTAGCAGTACTAAATCTCCTTTTTGATACAGGTCTTATGCCTAGAGGTCTACTTCTTGCAACAAGAAAAGGTTCTCTGTCTATGCTCTTAACTTTTATCATAACCTGCATAAAAATAATTTGGAGGAAAACAAGGAAGACCATTCCAAGTTCTTGAAGAAAAAACAGATGTTTACACAAACTCTGAAACAGATGCAGGTAAAGATGGAGGGTGCCCTTTGCTGGCAGAAACACTGAACAGGAACCATGCCTCTAACATTAGTTGTTGATACTACTAATGGTTAAAGACTGTTTTCTGGTTTAGATTAAATTAAGATTAAATTCAGCAACATACTGGACTATTACATCATAACCTTGTCACGTACCTGAGGTTGTGTTGTCACAGTGCACTTAAATAGCAAGACAGAGACAAGATTACATATGAATTAGTTTTCAGTGTTGCCCAAGATACTCAGATCAAGAGACGGGATAGTATTTGAAGGAGTTCTCTATATCACAATAGGAAAGGCAGACACAGAACAGAGTTAAGTTCTGTATCTAGCCTCTGTTACAAAGAGCTGTGAACTGAAAACTGGGCCTTTAACACTGTCAATATCCCAGGTCTCATCAAAATAAACAGAAATACTTCAAAGTCAGTCCCCTTACATAGAAGACTAGTGATTTGTTTTCTTTATACTTTAAACAGTTCAAAAGAAATTTAAAGTACCCAGAAAGAATGCCCTCAGTCTTGTCCCCTGCAACAACATCCCCATCCCTTTCCACAAATCTCCCCTGCTCTCTCTCAGCAGAGTAATTTGAAGGAAGCAGCTGGGTACTATGCCAGAGTTGTCCACTTCTTAAAATTAAGATGACGCCTCCCCAGAATCCATCCACACCCTCTTCAGTCAAATGGGAAGGAAAAGAACTGTTTAACTAGCATCATGCTTCCAGAAGGTTAACTATGATTTAGATTATTTTTATCTATTGAGAAATGGTTTAAATAGATCATTCACTACACAGTGGTAGACTATGTAGCAAGGATTACTATTCCCCACATCTGGTTTTTCCTGTTTAGTCAAACAGGAGGCTTACTCCTCTGATAAGGAGTGAGACAGATATCAGGAGCTGCAAACATTATCAGCCATTTCCTTTGAAATCTGCCTTTCCTCTCTGCAGTCTGAATCTTGGGATGAGAGTGTGACAGATGTCGATATGATACATCCTGTCCTTCTTAAATTCTCCAAGCAAGTCTTAGAAGTTCAGATTCACAGACCTAGCTTGATCCTAACAAGCAAGTATGATGTTTTAAGATTAAATGAGGTCACTTTCCTACATAAACACTGGAACAACAGACCAACTGTTTTCAAAATACTTTAAAAACACAGAATAGTATCAATAATGAACATGGAATATCTGAACCTTGTTGGCCGCTGCTCGCTGTGCAAGAAAACCCCATTCCTCAGCGAGAGAACTCCTAGTTCTCATCTCGCAAGACAATGCCCATGAGATGTGCGCGTGCCAGATTCAGTTGCTAACGGAATATTCCAATCTGTGACATACATTAATTGGATCAACAAGTGTCCTCACATGCTCTGAAAGATGGATGAGGGAAAACACTGCTCACCTTTTCAGTGCCAATTCTCACATATGCTTTTGCTCAGTTTAGTTTCATCTGTTGGTTGCACAAAACCAAAAAAAAAGTAAAAACCAAGACATCCACCACCTCAGAAGGGGCACCAAAACCTACCACCATCTCATCCCTGCAATGTACACTTCACATGCCTGCTTGTCCACTTGCAGCAATAATTTCTCAGTTTGAATACAATGTAAAAGATGAGCACCCCTCTTTATGAATTTACCCACAAGAGCTCAGAAATGTTGCTCCATTAAAGCACATCTGAGCACATCCTGCTGGTTTTGGCTGCTGGATTGCTCTACCCCTCTCCGATCCCCTCCGGTCTCTCATGGACTATAGAGCTGAAATGAACTATTCATTACATGTGAAGGAGTCTCACACAGAGCAGCACCCTGCTGCTAAAGACTGCTACTTTACATAGCAATTTCACAACTACAGCATCTGCTACCTTACTAATATGTATATTTAATGCTGCTGCATAATGTGCAGAATTATATGCTGTTCATTGCCTGTTTGTTCAGATATTATGTACTCTTAAGTAGCATTATTCCCTTGGAAAAACACTGTACTTTTTATTAGGTCTTCTCCCTGGTGTTCTTTGTAAGAGAGCCCCAAATGAGCAGCTCATAGACTACTCCAGACCAAAAAACCCCAGGACTCAGGGTGAGATAACCAAACATGACAAGCTTCTGGCCTACAACTACTAATATAATTTAGTTTATTTCCTGGGTCTTACTGCCCAGTCTACAGTTTTACCTTGTTTTGATACAAAGGAAAGAGGAAACGGAATCATATCTTGAACAACTGGTAGGAAACCTACTCCAGGCTACTCTTGCCACTGGAAACATGAATACTTGTATTACAGCAGTGGCCTTTGACACAGGTTTTATGCTTTCTACTAGAGGACACTCGAAGCAGTAATATTAAGTTCTATTACATACAGTTATTAATCATTTTGTTCACAGCAGCAAACTACCTCAGAGGAAAAAAATCAAAGTTTTAAACTAGAGAAACTAGGGGTTTGGAATCAAGTGTTGGACCAGCATATGTAAGACGTTTCACGTCCTTCAGGAAAGTCTTCAATATGTTCCTATGCCAAATGTCTTCTTAAGTCAGTGTCATCAGTCCTTCCCACATCTAACTCAGGGAAAACTGATTATGAACATGGTTATTCCAGGTGACAGAATGATTGGCCATCTAGTCTAGAAGGCAGTGAGCACTGGCATGTAAGGTTCCCAGCTCAGATTTTGACTTATGTACTTCCAAAGCAGCCCAAGTAAAGGTAATGAATCTACTCTGCATTACTGAAGTGATGCCCTCTGAGAAACACTACTTTAAACCTGCTTTGGAGCAATCAATCTGCTCTCTGTTGGAGGGCAAATGTAATGCAAGGCAAAGGAGATTCCAATATACCTAGCTAAAAGAAGCTTTATCTCAATTAGACACTCAGGATTACGCAGGCAGCCGTTTGCTCTAGAATTAGTTTTCAGATCACTTTGATGTTAGGAAGATTTGGGGGCTATGACAACACTGAAGTACCCCAACAGGCTGCTTTAGGATGTTAGGAACAAAATCCCAACCAGTCCATTCTCCTTGTTACAAGCTACAAATAGACCTACAGAAGAGAAATAAGTTGGCAGGGACAACCCTTGTTGGCCAGACAGAGCCTCAATCTAGTCTTCTCTTATCTGCTATAAGCATGGGATAGTCAAATAGCTGTTGTTTCAATATGAAAGGATGCCCAAGGCTTTCCTATCCCTCCTTTATTTACGCAGTACACAAGCCTCATTCCTGAGGACCAAAGGACACCAGTGGACTGGGCCTTTCTGCTCACCCCAAACACACACAGACTGCTCTGATGTGCCCCCAACACTGCCCTGAGAATTTCGTAAAGCACAGCATCACCGCATTGCCAGACAGCTTACAGAAATCAGCAGGCTGAAACAGGTTGCTGCCTGCTATGCATTGCTGATCAGGGTACGGACTGCAGAAGCTGAGAAGACTGTACCAGGGAGGAACTGCAAGAAGGAAAGACCAACATCCTGCCCCTTACGCACATATGAACGCACACACAAAAGAGTTTGTATGCAATCAGAACAACAGGAAAATTGTTAGTTAATGTTCTCCAGTTTGGATCTGCATAAGATGTTCTATAAAGCAACAAGAATAATATTTTAATCTTTTTTTTGTGCTGTTATGGGAATATACAAAGTTTCTCTTTTTAAAGCAGTAAGCTATTCAAACAACACATCAACACCTCTCAAGATGAGGCAATGGTGACCCCATCAGTAAGGAAGGACTGTCACAACTATTGTGAGCGTGAGCAGACTCATTTCTCAAATGTATTATGCCAGATTCAGAACAAACAAACAATTGTTTTCACCACAGGCATATTTAACAAAGACAACCTCTTGTAGTCCACATGAAGAGAAACAATCTGAATACCAAAATCATGAAGCAGAAGCAAGACTCTTCTAAAAAAGGCTAATATATTTTTATTTTTTTTATTCATCTACACAAAATTCATGAAGTAGGAAATGGAATTTATATTCTGGTTTCTCAAATTTAATATGCTTTTAAAATATCCCTGCCAGAGATAAAACTGCTCAGAAAAAAAGAACTTATTTTCTTTTTAAGAGTAAGTATGTCACAGTCCACACATTTTGTTTTGAAAGGTGATGTTTGCTTTTTGCATGAGGGCAATGCAAACTCCAAACCTTCTAGACCATGAAAAACAAAAGACAGCTGAAGAAACCACCTTTTAAAGCAGGGTAATAAATCACTTCTGGAAAAATCTAAACCAAAAAAAAAAAAATTGTCCAGTTGTCCAGGATATTGAGAGAAGTAACCTTTGTATTTTCTCTTCAGTCTGTCTTCCAAACAAGTGAACACTGGAAAAACCACAAGCATTATTTCTATTTCAGGTAAGTTTCAGGTATTTTGTTTTTGATCTAGCTATCCCTGTAGCCTTATTGTTTACCACATTTGGACAGGGAATTTTTATACGAACTCATTTTTTATAGTCAAACAAAGTGTTTCTGATGACATTTGTAGGCTCTATTGCTGTAATGAAATGGTGGTTTAATAAGAAAAGGAATAACTACTTTAAAGATGTTCTACAATCTGACCAGCCCCAAACAAATACTACTTGTAGTTATTTTTTCAGAGTTAATACTGAAATCAGGAGTAGAACTTACTGAAAACAAACTACTTAACCATTTTTTTTTCTTGCTTAATTACCTGTTAAGCAAGAAAAAAGCCTTAATAAAAAGAGAACATTTGTTTGGATTCAGAGCTCCTGGCCTGGAGTTCTCCAGTAAGAAAACCCCTTTCTTGAAAGCACAGGAAACTTCCCTTCTTACTGTTCTTTAAGGGTAATGAAGAGGCAGAAAATGACTGTAATCTCAGCAAGTACCTGTGCCACCAAAGACCTAATGAAGTTTGTTTTGCTTTGTTTTCCCCAGGACTCCAAAGGCCCTACTGTAAGGAAGTTGCTCATTCCAACACCACTTGGATGCTGCACACCACTGACCCACTCCACCACCACTTCAAACAGCAGAGAAAAAGCTTCCAACACACCAGAAGCAGTTAGCTAATGCTTGCAGCACTAGTGTATTATTTAGATTCCTAATCCACAAAAATCATCTGCTCTGGTGGGGGGGTGGGAAGAATCCATTTCTCCCTTTATTATGGATTGCACAGGGTCATGTTGAGGAAAGGCAGTGAAGGCACAGTGTGACAGCAGAGTGGGCTAAGCCACGGCAAGGCTGACAGCTATCCTGGAGGAATGCCTGTATGACACCCAGCCTCTCCCAGCCCCAGAGGAGAGTCAGGCTGCAGTTGCCAAAAACTGCTTCCTATTTGCAGCACCATGAAAAGCAGAAGTTTGTATGTAAAAAGCTTGCACATGACAAGGATGTCCAACACCAGCAAAAGGTGAACTCCAAACAAAGAAAGCAAAAGAGCCCACACTGCTGCTCACGGAGGAGTGAGCAGCACAACCTGTGAGTAATGTCTGCTCCAAGGAAGAACAGTGCATGAGAAACAGGCAGTCTAGACAGGATGGGGCGAGGGGGGGAAGCTCTCCGGGTTGTTTGCTTCAACTGTTTCACAATGCACTTTTCCAACATCAAAACATGTGGAGAGATGGGAAGAGGCAGGCAGCCTTGCAGGAAGACCTACCCCATTTTTTAATAAAGTCTGCCATCATTTATTGATGATACTTACTTCATGTCTTAGAAAAAGTTATTTTACTGCCTAATACCTCAAGGATCATATTTTCCCATACCTGTGTCTCCAAGAGTTGGATCCAATTCATTATCTCCCACTAAATTTGACAGTGGCTAAGTTAACGCTAAGAATCTTCCAGCCTAGCCTATAGGCTACTGTTAGAAACTAGGCAAAACCACTAAGCTGACTATTTCTATGCACCATGGTAAACAATTACCCAACTGATTAAAAATGTAAAAAGAAGAACAGAGCACTCTGGGCACCCACATCCTGCAAGAAAACTATTTACCTTCTTCCCTCAACAGCAGTTCTCCAGTCATACAGCAGCTAGCCAAATGTACCAAGTTTGAACCTTTCAAGTAGGAACCTTTCAAGTAGGAGGATGGAATGGAATAAGGTTGAGGAAAGGACCTATTAAAGAAATTAAGCTTTCATGAAACCAGAAATTCTTTGAAACATAGTATTTAACAGTTGTTTAAAATATGCGTAACTACGTTTGGAATAGTTATCCTGATTAAGAGCAGGAACACAGCTGTTTGTGTAAGTAAATACAGTCTGACAGCAATTTGGATCATCTATCAGAGAAAAAAAAAATGAACTGGAAGTTTAATAAGCATTATTTGTATTCTACATAATAGCCTATTTGTTCTTTCAAGCCACTGCAGTGATAACACATTTAAAGTCTTCCACTGTGTACTACATCTAAGGTACCTAGGCAAAGCACATTGCAGTTGGATGCTTCCTAAACCATATCGCTCAAGTTTTTAAATATTACTGCCATCTGGCTACTAGGCTTTGTTTACCAAAACAGTAGCTGTGCACACATTTCTACAGCAGCTATAGCCAAAAAAATTAAGTAATGCCATTTGGTTAAGTTACAATTCATATTAAAAAATTGAAAACTCTAAAACTACTTTGCCAAACCAGTTACCATTGTACCTAGAAAAATTAAATATATAGCTTTGCGTTTTGCTTTCTTTCCCATTTCAGTGCTTTAATGTTCTTCAACTCATTTCCCATCTACACTGGCACAGGAAAGAAGCAACAGTGACTGAAGAATGTGTCGAGAGCAAAATTAAGTAGTCTTTCTTGTATTATCTGTAATTCTCTTCTGGATAAGCACTGGTGCTATAAAAGTACGATGTGGAAATGCTGTTATGCTAGTACCTCAGGTTGTTCTTAGGGTGCATATCAAATCATACAACCCTATCAAAGAGACCCCAAAACCATGCTGTTCAGAGGCTGAAAGCTCTGATAAATTCCAGGGACTCTTCCCAGTGTCTGGATCGCACTAAACAAAATAAATATTTCAATTATGACTAATCTGAAACAATGCACAATGAAAGCTGGGGAAGTCTTGGGAGCAGCGGGAATATTTAAATTGGAAAAGAGCCTGTGGGGGTTTTTCCTATTCCTAATTACACTACATTGTATTAATCAAGCCTGGAAACCACAAACCCAAGGCTCTTTGTGACCGAGTTGTCATGGCAGCACAAAACACACTCAAGGCCAAACAGTTGAAGAAGCATTTTCAGCAGCTTACTGTGTGGATATCTTATAGGTGTACAGCATATAGAGGATTCCAATCTTTAAAAAAAGGCTTTGGCCTTGCAAAGGAGATAAACATTGGCTGGATAAAAGCCAGTGATAAGTGTAATTACAGCAGAAGTTTTTTTTAAAGTTCTGCTGTGCTTAAAACCTCACCTAAAGCTCCATTCAGATACTTAGTCATTTCAGTACTCAAATAACCAAACATAAAAGAATCTAGCAGTTGCTTAAAATATGTACAACTAGAATTAAAATAGTTGTACCAATTTAAAGCAAAAGCACATGTGTTTGTGTGCAAGAAAATACAGTCTGACAGCAATTTGGATCAACTACCAGAATCAACTGCAAACTTAATAAGCTATGGGATAATTAACAAGTGTTGTTCGTACTTATGTCAGTATGTTGAGCTATGTGCTGTTGGCCCAAGTTTTCCACCAGCAACTCTGTATGAGTTTGGTACATGCATATGCATTCCTTGTGGCAGTCACAGCTCACTCCTACATCTGAATGAAGACTGCAGACTTAGAAAGCGCTTTACTGTCCAGAACAGCTCTGCAGGCTGATTTTGCAGACACTATAGTAGAAAAGAAGGGTCTCTTTGTTCTCATCCAGAGAACAGAATTGTCCCCCCTACAGTTTGTTCACGTGTTGACGTTTTAGGAAGAATTCAGTATTTCTGGAAGCAATAATTCAGCTTTTACTTTTGTTTCTCCTCTCTCCAGAGTCAGATAACCCCAGTCCCTGTAAGAAGTGGTATGTTCTGGTCTACCATGACTGACAGAGGTACAGCATCTGGCCAAGTTTTAGCCTCAGCTGACTTGAGTGCTTTATAAAAGATTTCAGGCCAGAAGAACAGCTTCCTCTTGTTGGGATCAAAGCAAAAAGAAAATTTTAAAGAACAAAATGTATATACATTTCATCCATAAGCACTCAAAAAACCCAACACCATGCAATTATGTGAGAAAATCGTGCAATACACATGGAAACCTGGGTGTTCAAAGTAAAATACCTTCATGAATGGATCCTGAAGTGTCAGAAAAGTTAGCATTAGAGGTTATATATGAACCATCTACTAGGGGAAAGAGAGAAACCAAGAAGTTAAGTATTTTCTCTTCTTCCTTTTTTATACAAAACAGCTTTGAGAAAATCATTTAAAGACAAAAGCTGAAAGAACCACATTAGGTTTCCTCAAATGTTTTCATAATACACTGCATTTTTCATCCCTAAGATAAAATAAACCCTAACACAAAAGATTCAGGTAACCAAGTATTAATGAGCAGTAATAACATGATCTTGAGATTTTATGATACTGCTCAGCTGCTGAGTATTTGAAAATGACCAGTGCTGCCTCCTCTCACCCAGGTGGGAAACTTATGGCAGGATTGTGCTTTAGATAAAGCCAATACAGATTATACAGCAGAACATGCCAGGCACATCTCTGAACAGGTAAGTAATGTTAAAAATAGTGAACAATTAAAGGATGTCTTTCTAGAGTTTGAACAAATTCAAGAATTAGATATTCCTTTTTTGGATGCAGATCAATGAGTGAGCACAGACAAAAAAAGATATCAATAAGACAAAAATAGACAAGATACAAGAACACCAACACCAGATTACTACTCGAACTCTACTTATATCCTAGAGAAAAAGTTTACTACTGTGGTGGTGGCTTCAGAAACATGTCACTCTTTCAAGAGATTTATTTCAGATGATACAAGCACAGCTGGCAGGGAAGAATGGTACTCAAGTACCAAATTTAGTTTAACTTCCTTTTGGGAAGAGGCAGAAAAAAAGAATGCGTTACCTTGTATAAAGACATATTCATTTTTTATATTGCCTTATATCTTCCACGCTGACCTTTTATGTGTTTCTTTTATCTCGTAAATCTGATAATGACAGAGAGTTGGCACTGAAGCACTAAGTGTTTTTGCCATTTGTACAGCATATACTTACACAGTTTCAGTCTCAACAAAACCACTAGTAGCTAGAAAAAGATTTATATTTAGTTTTTAAATCTGACCTCCAAGGTGTATACAGCAATCTAAACACTTAAATGAAAGGTTTCAAAAAGTGGTGGTGGTGGTTTTATTTCTCTCCTTCCCCCTTTCCCCCTACTCTTCAGTTTTTTAACAAGAAGAAATCCCCTTTTAATCCTCCCCTCAGCTTCTGACCCACACCTAACTGCTTTTCCAGTGCTAAGTAATACCAGCTGGGGTAGCTACAGATGAAAGCATTATTCACTTGCCCTGGGCTTCAGGAGCTGAAGCCTATGGTTCAGTTTGCACAGGTTGTCTAGATTCCATCACTATCTCTCCAATGATGCATACACATCTAAATTCAAATGTAGCACAGGCCAAAGTTTAATTTAATGTTGTTGAGAAGAGGGAGGCAGAATTGTTTTGAAATTCTCCCTGAAAAGCAGCCTGTTGTATTAGAACAAAGCAGCTTGTTTCTATCGTTCCTTTGTTTGACAAGTTTGGGCTGGTTAGAAAGGTCGTTTATGCCTCAAAGCATCAAATTAACATTTGAGGACATGAATTTTAAAAATGGCTATTTGCTTCTGCTCTCTGAATTGCTAATGATTTTTTCTTGAAAAAAAAAAGAAAAAAAGAAAGAGAAAAAGACATAGACAGACCCCAAAAAGAAAAAGAGCCTTTTCCTCAGGCAAACTAGGCATTGATTTTATGTCCATGTCAGCACAAGCTGACTATATCTTAATTAAACCTCACAAATTAAGCAGGTAGTTGAAGTGGTGTCAAATGAAAATACTGTTTAATTACTGAAGAAATACTTTTTGGCATGTCATATACAACTTTCTCCCTCCCCTCCACGTAGACAAGCTCCAATACTCACAACGTGAAATCCCCAGTCACAGCAACAGCTTCCAAGCGTGCTTTGCACTGACTTGCAATCATTAGCACAATACTGCTCATCTTGCTAGTCCTGATTTTAATAAACTACGTCCCCACTCACAACACAAAGAAAATTATTTATAAGTGTTGGGGTTTTTAAAAGAAATAAACAAAGCCTATGTGCTTTTAAACTACATAACAGTAAGTATTTGGGACCAGGTTCTCTAACACTAGGCCTTCCACTCTCCACCTCTGAAAGCACCTATGGTTCTCATCAAATCTTCACAACTAGCATCAGCTAAACTAAGAACTGCATTTCTGTGAAGACCTTACAAGCTTACAAAACATTCACAAACCCATAAATAATGTTCAAAAACAAATCAAGCTGAACTCAAATTATTCCAAACAGGTACAGTTTGAGCAAAAGCTCATACCTTCATTTGCTTTTTCTAGCTCTCTGAAATCTGTTCAGCTGTGTTGCATTCATTTCCCTTTCCCAGTAGATGGAAGCAGGAAGACAAACTGCAGATAATGTTCCCTGCCATATGAAGGTCTTGCTGGCTAAAGAGACTGTAACTTTAGGCAGTAATTCCCACCAGCTCAACTCCAGCAGCCTGCACAACAGCGGCTGGAAAAGCCAGTGGAGCCCAAGGTAGCACGCACGCACACACACACAGACACACGGTGTTTATATTGGCAACCTCCCTGGGAAACATCCCACTTGCCAAAAAGAATCACCCTCACCAGGGTTTGGTTTTTAATGCTTCATCCAATGAGAAATTTGTATTTCTGGAGAACAAGCCACATTCACCATAAAAAAACAACTTAAGAACTGTCCAAACCTTTCAGCCAAGAATAACCTCCTCTGCTCTTTCACAGTCAGAACCATTTCAGACTCAGCATCCCCAACAGCTCAGGTATCTAATAGATACGTAACAATTCACTACCAGCCAGGGCAAGACTCAAACTCAGACAACGTTCACCTAAAAATCAACTAGATAGCATACACTCTGGGACACAGTCATCTGTAGCAGCAAAAGTACTGCCTAGATGTTGCTAGGCACTAGTTCATAGTAAATGCAGTTGTAAATTGCTACTATAAAAACAGCTGTTGTTTTGAAGGCAACAAAAAATTTCAGACAACAGATCCTTACACAGGCAAGTGAAGTCAAAATTTTCTTCGTTTTTCCACCTGTCGATGTAAAAAAGTGTTTCATTGCTTTATGCCAAAACAGGGACAAGAGCAGTGAGCAAAGAAAAAAACAAACCTGCATAAATCTGCTTATAAAAATGCTGCTTTGTCACTTTCCTGTAATTGTTATTTGTGTTATTTGTTGAAACATCAATGCACGGAAAAGAGTTTTAGTACAGAGTTGCCCACAGAAGTTACTTCTGAACACAGAGGAATTATTCTTTTAGAGTATGCCGTTATCAGCATGAAAAGCCAGATACTGTACTTTTACATTATCGCAGCTAATAAGTTTTTAATAAACTCTTATTAAAACCACCATGTAATTCTAGACAGCCAGGAGCAACTATGTCAAAACTTGTGAATCCTTCTCCTTATTACTTTTAAATTCAGTTAGCTTTACAACAACATGTCAATTATAAGGATCTGTGCAGCAACCATCACTTCAAAGAGCATACTTTGAAATAGCCTCAGGAGACATTTTCAAAATTTCATGAAATCGGCCAAAACCAAGCCTATACTCTTCCAGTCTGCTCTTAAAGATACAACAAATCTCAAAGCACTGGAGAAATGCAGCTGACACTGTATCTCAATGTACTATTACAGTATCTCTGTGACTTAAGTACCACCCTATGTTGCAGGAATTTGTCAGCTTGTGCAAAAAAGCTCTGTAATACATTTCACGGCTATAACAGTGTTATACCATGTTTCATAGAAAATAGTCATCCGTACTTGAGCCATAAGAAGAAGTTAACAACAAAGAGGACACAAAATCTCTTCAACCAAATTCTAACTGAGCAGGATCCAGCTTTTCCTAACTCTGGGCCTCGTACTAGCACAGGCCAACCACATCCAAACCACACCAACTGGTGTCTTGCTTTTGGTATGCAGACAAAAGATACACTCAGCACAATGAGCTGTGCCATTTACATCTTAAAGTTAATAAAATGCAGTTTGTATTTGCAGAATAAGCTAAAAGAGTGGACTACAGTCAAATCAAAATCAAAATTCAAATAAAGATAGAAGATTCAAATCAAGGTTCCAATCAAAAAGTTACAAGAGTTCAAAGTTCACAAAAAAACTTTTTATGGGGACTGAAAAGACATTTTAACAGAAGTTTAAGAAAAGGCTCCATTCGCTCATTTAGCTACAGTCCCCTGTGGATACAGTTATTTTACTGTTATTAGAAGCATTAAGAGAAAAATTTAAATAGCTGTTACAACAGTCAAGCCAGCCAACCGCAGTCAAATCTACACTGTGCGGAAGAGCTCTGAGCCACGCACTGCGTTTGGTGTGGTGTTCCCAGAGACATTATAGCCAGTTCATCCTCGCTGCTGCTCAGCTGAGACTCCTGCAGCCCCAAAGGATCTCCTGGCAAAGGGCACCAATTACACTGTCACTATGGCTCACATCCTGGTGTAGGGACAATATGGGATGCTGGGCAGACTTGAAGCGAAAGCTGCCAAGTGTCTGGGGAAGGAGAGATGGAAAAGGAAGTGATATGCAGCAAATGGGATGGGACAGAAAGGTTGTTTATTTGTCCCCGCTACCATGTCCAAATCCCATCAAGCCAAGTGTCAAGCAAGAGAGATTTTCATTCTCCTGATTCACCAAACCAGAGGGGACAGAGCAAAAAATCCAACAAACCACCAACAAAAAAACTTTGACTTTTTAAAGCTAGAAGGGCATTTCCATCTCCACCCCATGAAAACTAAGAAACAGCTGCAAGGGACATGACACAGGACACTTGCTAAACTTTCACATTCACGTTCTGCAAAGTTCTGCTCAGAATCACTAGAAATGCCTTTTGCTGCACTGAAAAACAAATTATTTTTGGCTATTCATAGTACTCAGGAAACTAGTTCTGTTGAGTGTTATTGTCTTACCTAATCAAATAGCTGCCTAATTTTTTATTCCTAATTTATCCACCAGCTGTGAGAGTGCTCTGTTCTCAGCTCTCTGGCTGCAGTTCACCAGATGAGCAGTCCCCAAAGATAGACCTGGTGGGGGGAAAGGAGGGGAAGAAAAAGTGGTGTCTTAATCACAGCCCTTGCTAAAGTAGTTTGTGTAGAAGTGCTGTGTGAAATTGCCCTTTAGTTAACACCTCTAGAAAAAAAGGGAGGCAAGGACGTGTTGTGTTTCAAATTTCTGTAACTATTAAAACTCAAGATGAGGATGCAAATTTAGCCCAAGTACCCCTTTGCCCAAATAACTGATACAGGAAAAAAACCAACATGGCACTTAATACTCTGTCAAGGAAAGGAGGATCACCCAGGGAAAGCAGCTAGTACACACAATGGCATTTATCAGGAGTTTGATTTCTTTTGACTATTACTCTCTGCCCATTAGCAGAGGGACACAACACCTGTAATTGCAAAGGGGTTCCTACTACATTATTTTAGCTTTTTCAGAAGCATTTTGCTGTTTTGTTCCTGCACACTTACACTGACATTGTACTGAATTGCTAATACTGCATCAGTACAGATGGACAAGACCTGTACAAGACAGGACCATCAGCCAGTACAGCACAAAGGGAAAACAACATGTCATTTGGGTACCGGTACTGCAGCACTGCTCTACACTTCTGTCCTTTTCAGAATTACAGTAAATGCTATGCTGCACAGCATTTCTTAGTGGATACGTTATTGGATACATTTCCTTTTAGTTTACAGGCGAAGAGCCTCTCTGTCTCCAAACTGCTTCTAGGTTTCTTTCATTATGAGTCACAGTGATGAGGGACTTCGAGGTACAAGAGCAAATGCACTGCACCTTGAAAAACCAAACCCTGAAAAGGAGAAGTGAAACAGCAAATACGAGGTACACTATCTACCATAACACCCATGAAAACCAACACAACCAAGGCTGCTTGTACCATGTTAATTCATAGATTTAATAAAAAAAAAAAAAAAAACACGCACACCTACAAAGACATTTTAGCAAAATCCACAACCTTGAAGTTTAATCCATCTCCACACATCAAATTAAACCTCTGACAATGAACTTCAATGAGTCTCTCATGGCTTAAACCCAGTATACACTATTTCTATTCAATACACAGCAATATTTAAGAAGCTTGAAAGCTCCAAACTCCTGTTTTATATGGTCTATGCTGCATTTAACTAGACTTAGTCATTTTATAGCTCAAGAGGAAATCCCAGATTGTGCTCGCTGGAACAAGAGGTATAAAACTAGTCTGATTCACAGCGGCAACCCAGAGGCTTCCTCGTAGTCACACTACTGTATTACTACTGCCCGGATGCCCCACACAGAACTTGAGGCACCACTGTGGTATGCACTGTCCGGCAGCAGTCATGAAATTTAGTAATAATCTCCAACAGACAAGACAGGAAAAGGATAGTGGAGAAAGCAACACACACAGAGTGACTCACTCAGAGTCATGCAGCACCTCAGTAGTACAGAAGAAATTCACTTCTTCTGACTCCTAAAGCCCCAACCACTGACTAGGTTATGCCCCAAACAAATTTTAAAAGGTATTTTCCATACTAGTACATCTGGTCTTTTTCGGCTCCGCTTAAGACTTGGCCCCAATACCATCTGACAATTTCATGAACTAGACCTGCCTTGCACAAACAATTTTATTTTTTAACAGTTTCCAAATTTGTCATCTCCAGTCTGATGACTGTTCTCATTTGTCTTTATTATTAGGAACAGGTAACAATAATGACACCACCTACATCTGCAATACCATTCACAGGATAGGAAGTGGGAGAGCAAAGAGAAATGGGCTTCTCTTGAGGTTTTTTTCCATCTCCCCTCTCCTTCATAGAGCCATTAGTAAATTGGTTCCTTTGTGTATTTATATTTAAACTCCAAATGGAGTCCTGCAACCCGTATCTCTAGTTTTCAACAGGATCAAGCTGTTTTATACAAGACTTAGTGACAAGTACACACTGACCAGAGACTTGTGATGACAAACACTGCCCCAGAAGTTGTGCAGACTTACTAGTGAAGACGAGAAGCAACAAGACTTGTTATAGTAGGAAAGGTAGCCCCAAAAAAACTTAAAAAAGACAAGGGAGCAGCTTCAAACAGCGGCCTGG
Organism: Harpia harpyja; assembly: GCF_026419915.1. NCBI lineage: Eukaryota > Metazoa > Chordata > Aves > Accipitriformes > Accipitridae > Harpia > Harpia harpyja. Next base: position 95,072,111 of record NC_068969.1, read on the forward strand.
ACCTGCTTAGCAGGTATCTAGGCAGCCCAGAAGCTTCTGCAACCAACAGTTCTCCCAAAAGACTTTAAAACAAAAAACATTTAAGTAGTGCTCCATTTACCTATATTGCCAGTAAGGCTGACGGTGAAACATGCTTTCTGTCTCTTGTCCTCAGCCTGCATATTTTCCAGATAGGATTTTTTTTTATTTGTTTCATAATAATGAAGAACCATAGATCCACACTGAATCTGATTATAGAGCTGAAGAGAACATCACCCGGAAAGCGATCAAATCCAAAACCAGGCTAATTTCACTTATTTTTAACTGAAAGCTTAACACCCCCAAAATACTCTTCTACACAAATTTTCCCCTAATTTAAGAAAAAGGGGGCTGTGATGGCACCGTGGTGTCCTTACAGCTACCGTGCCCTACAGGACAGGCCAGGAAGGAGCTCTGATGGTGGAAGACACACACCGCCTCCCAAACCTCACCAACCCTGAAATCGTGAAAGGTGAAGGCGATCTTTTGCGTCCTCCTCACCGGCTCAGCTGCAGCACTAAAAACGAAATACAAGAGCAGAACTTGCGCCGTCCGGGTGGGGGCTGGGGGGGACACGGCACTTACTTTTTTTCAGTTAAACGGCAACTTGGCCTCTATAGCGTAGGCCCCGGTCTGACGGCGCAAGTCAAAGAAGGGGAGGGAAGCGGCGGGGAGGCGGCAGGACGCCGGCGGGGCGAAGCGGGCATTTTGGGGCGATGAAGAGGGCACTTCAGGGAGAAGAGGGCGTTGGGAGGCGCGGCGGGCCGAGGAGGCCCGCGTCCCCGCCCCCGCCCCCCCCCCGCGCTGCCGCCGCCAGCCCGCCTGGCCCTCAGATGAACCGCCCGCCCTGACGTCAGCTGGCGGCGGCGGCAGCATTCCTCAACAGTTCAGACAAACCCACGGGTGGGAAGCTTACAAAGCCCTCAGCTGTAGTGAAGAAAGCAACGGCTTGGCCGGGAGCCAGACTACTGAGCTCAGCATTTTGTAATGCACTTCCTTTTTACTTAACAGCTTGCATAATGCCTCGGCCCCTTCCACCTTTAACCCCTTGTTCGCCCGCCCCCCGAAATCGGGTTTACGGCTGCGGGGCTTTCTCCCCGGCCGGCGACTCTCCGTCAGAAACGGCGGAAAGCAAACGGCAGCGGCTGCAGCGACCGGCGAGTTACTGTCACCCTTACCGAACACGGCGTGTCAGAAGAAGAGGAACTCGCCCCCAGTACTGCAAAGCGGGCGTGCTTCGGGCAGTACCGTTCACGGCCCGAAGATCGCCTTCATCTCCGCGGGTTCTCCCCAAGCCCGCGTGTTGACAGGCAGACACAGGGACCGCATTTACAGCGGCTCTGATTTCAAACCAGATTTTTATGGATGATCCTTCCACACGAATCCCGAAGGTGCCACTGGTCACACAGCGCGGCCCGGGCACTGACTGCTGCCAGTGCTGGGCTCGGGCCCAGGGCGAATGCAGCCGCCACGGCCCTTGCCACACCAAGCTGGCCGTCCGAGTGAAGAAAAGGCTCAAAACAAGCAGGTCGAAAACCAGAGGAGGGAGGAGGCCAAGAATAGCTGCAGTGACAGCCTGCTACATCTGCTATGCAAATGATTTCCAATAATCTCTACAAATCTGAAGAAAATGAGGGAGACTTTCTGAAGGGCACGTAACCTTAGTTTCCACATTTCATTCACATAACCCTGCCACTCTTGAGACCACACGGTTCCTATTCTAAAGCTGTGAAGACGGTGCAGTGCAGTAAATTCCTTCCCATCACACCACCCACACCGTTTTGTGACTCTGAGGATGACGGCGACCCATTTTTAGACTTCTGCACCCAGACTGTGGCTCTGTTACAGCCACGAATCTGCCGCTGCTCAAACTCTCCTCCTCCAAACACACACCAGTTGTTTTGCAACTAACATCAAGAGCAACAACAAGCACTAAAGAACACTTCGCTATCCCCAAACCTCTTTTTCAGAAGAAGTTTTTAAAAGTGATGTTAAACCCAAGAGCTCAAACTAGTTGAACAATGTCAAGTGCAAGTGTCACCAACAGCATACAACAAATTCCCAGATAAAGTATACTCACGCTCTGCCATTTTGTAACGTTCTCTCATCACAGATCCCTATTCTACACCATCAATTTAGCTCTGGTTTTCTGAGCACATGCCATACAAAAATACTTTTCTAGAACATACAGAGTTTTTACCCTTTTATAGGTGAACATCTACCCAATACATGCTGTCTCACCCAGCAAGGGGCACTCACTTTTAAGTAGTGACCGCCCTAAGAAATATTTGTTTAAAATTCTTTCATTTTGACTGTCAGCATCAATCACTTCAGTACCACAACAGTACAGGTATTGCAAACTTGAATCAAGTAGTCTGAGAAATGTCACAGTAAAATTAGGTAATTTTTAATTCAGCTAGCAAGTAGATTGCTGGCAATGTGCAACTCTGTCACAGAAAATTCTTTACAAAAAGCAGGAAAGCATTTTACAGACATCTAGTTTTGATCAGCTGTTTCCAGATCCCCACTACCATTTACAACACAAGTAATCATATTCCTGTAACCATGTCAGATACCCACGTCCAAAGAAAAAAAAATAATCCACGTAATTCCTGAAGAGGGGCAAGTACAGTGTTGGCAAGGTCCCATAAGTTTACAGTTATGTTTTTTAAATGACAAACTACATTTCCTAAAATGGATGTTCGTGTTTTTAATCAGAAAAACAAGTTCTGATTTTTGAAGTTCTCCACTTAAAAAAGAAAAAACAAAATGGGAAGATAGCCATCTCATCTAGCATTCCTCAGAACAGGACATTGCTCAGGGACAGTTAAAGCGAAACAAAAACTTTTACTTCAAACTCCAAACCAACCTATGGTTCAGGTTTTTTTGTTTGGTTTTTTTTTTTCATGCCACATTTTAATTTGAAAGAGAGATCATGGTTATCAACCTGTGCTCCTAAATTGAATGAGCAGGTAGGATGGGAGAAAAGAAAGGATGTCTCTTCCGTCACACTCCCTCAATGCCACCTATGCAGTCTAAAGCATGGTTTCAAGGAAAGTCCCTTTTCCAGTCTTCTGTAACCACCACTGTTAGGAAGCATAGTAGCTCCAGTTTGTAAAGACTCTCCAAACGTTAAGCTTTACAATGTTGTAAGACTGCCAACACATGGCACATACAATTTTTACTGATAGCATAAAGGATTTCAAATATTAACATATACCTAACATTTCTGTAACTCCTTTCACATTAAGTTTTATAAATCTCGCACAGATTACATGTGGTGGCAAGCTGGACAAATTGAGGCATTAACTACAACAAGTAAAAGCATTTTATCTGAATGCATAACTGACACCAGTATCTAAATGCATGGAATGAATCAGTTCAATGCCTTCAAAGCACCAGGGCACTTATTTGAAAGAAGTTCCCCACAGCTACTATAACCGCCACAACATATATATTTTAAGGCAAGATTTTGATTGGTATATACGGCAACACAAAAAAAAAAAAATCAAGCACACTAGGGGATGACTTAGTATTTGCTGTGGGGGCCATAACTTTTAGTTTTCTTGACATTTACAAATTTGGTCTCTGCTTTAAACATGAGCTCTGAATTTCTTTTACATGTAATAGATAATTGAGTTGGAAAGGATCTGTTGCTATATCTGATGTATTCTAACATTACAGTGTATGATTCGCAGATTTATAAAGACATTAATCTTCCTGAAATACTTCTAACAACACCAATTCCACAAACTGAACTAAAGTGTTCCACTGGGTAACAGACAACAGCGTTAAAGGGATTTTCAGTTATTGAGCTTCCACCTTCCCAGTTTTGGGTTTTCATTTGTGGTACTTGTGCGAACTATTAAAAATAGCTCCCCACAAGCCTCCCCTGTTTCTTTGTTCCAGTAATGCCCCTAAATCACCTTTGCTGACAGAACACAAGTTGAGAAATATTTAGTATATCTCCTTTTTAGACACTATAGAGTGTTACAAAATTTAACAATTACTTCCCGACGTAGAAGTGGACAGGCATTTTAAATTTAGATTTAACTTTCTGCCATGTTTATAACACTTCCTCAGGGCGATTCCAGGTAGGGCTCTCACTTGAGAACAATGTCCTTTGGGTGGTTTTTACCCTATCACCATCACAAGTATCTCAGTAGTCCTCAGAAGAAAAAGTCATCAGCACAGAAGCCAACCACATCATGTGCTGTTTCTGGCTCCTCTTAGGGATTTGAAAACAGGAAAATGTCTGATGGTCCACAGGCCATTATGATCCCAGCAGCATTTACTATCACCAGGTTTGTGTTTCACTACTAGCTTACCATTTGAAAGAGCTGAACATCTTGATGCTAGCATGGGCAGCTGCTGCTATCTTCAAAAGTCTTCCTAGAATAATCCCATTCTTAAATTTCTCAGGTTTTCTACTTGTTGGGCTTCTCATTTAAAACAGTGAAGTTTTATTTGTCTGGTTTTTGGCCTTTGGATTATTTTTAAGCTTCTCTTTTTAGCTGCAGACGACAGTTTTAAAACTGCAAACCCCTAAAGTATTAGAAGAGGCAAATAACTATGGAATTTCAAAATTATCTCCTAGTGTCTTTTATTATTATTTTTTAAGCCTTTTGATTCAGAAGTTAATCATGATTTTTGAACACTTCGGTTGACAATTATGCAACACTATAATTATGTACCTATTTAGCCTGTGAAACCACATGTTCACATCTTTGTTCTCATTCACTCTTCCCCTTCCCATTTTTTTTGCTTTTGCATCATAATTTAAGAAAAAACTTTTCAGAGCTAGGACTGACTGGTAATGTAAGTTTACACAGGATCTAGCACAAACAGGACAAAATAGACACCACGCAGCAGAGTACAGGTGGGTAAGGGCAGAGGCAACAGGGAAGTACTGGGGTGGCAGTATACACAAGCACTAAAGAAATCCTTCAGTCATCTACAGACATCTCCTCTACCAAATCAACCAAAGATGATGACTTTATAAACTCTAAACAAAGCATTCATTCTTTGTAAGGTGGATAAGTATGATTATAAAAAGCTTCTAAACATTAATAGTATGAAAGAGAAAATTCAGAGAGGAAAAACTTCTCTTAACACATGAAGAAGGAAGTGAAGGGAAGCAAAAGGACAGTTCAGCATAAAGATCATACAGTTAAAATTTCCATTTCAAGAGAAAAGGTAAGGTGGCTCCTATAACCAATAAGCATCTTTGTTATTGCAGTTAAATACAAATTACTAGCCTTGCAACTATTTTTAAAGACAAACTCCAGTGCTAAACTGCACCCTTTTTAAAGTTGGCAACTCTTCACAAGTTCTATTTAAGAACAAACTGAACTCTTACATTTCATTTATGCAGATTAAGACATGGTTTTCTCCTATGAGCACTGCACTTCAAAAGGGAGTTTCAAATGACCTTAACTTGTTCCTTACCTACCTCTACAGTTTGTACTGCAATGGATAGTTAAGTGCACAGACACTGACCAATTTCAAGCAGCTGTTACTACCTTGCATTGTGGTGTGTCAATGAAGCTTTGAGCATCAGGCTATTTCATGAACTCCACAGCAAAGACCTAAGGAACACCAGATGCTGAAGAGCGAACAACTCTCCTTCCATCTTCTCAGCCAAACGGGATATATTTCAGGAAGCAGGGCAGCATACATTCCTTTTTTTCAACCAGCAAAAGACAGAAGTAGCAAGAAGCTTGCCCACTGAGGCTGTTACATGGTCTTCTTTACATGCAAAACTAGATCACATAAACCAAATCCTTGAAAAAGCCACCTGGGGGAAAGGGACACTTTGCTGTCAGGTATTTTTCTTCCTCCTCTTAGTTTGGGGTGGCAGGGGATGGTTATTGTTTCCTCCTTCCATCTTGTTTTTTTGGAAAAACTTCTTCAACAGCCAGGCCTAATGTAATTTAAGAGCTGGCTAGGAGAGACTAGGAAGCCAGATACAAAGGGGACTCCCCACTCCTCCTCAGACAAAGATTTGCTGCCTTAGCATAAGCACAGATTAGTAGAAAGAAGGTAATGAAGTATTCCATTAATGGCTTATGATTAAGATTGGGAAATCCATAGCACCTCAGGCTAACATACCTACAGGCGTGACCTCATCTGTGTTACTTTCAGCATCAGGGAAGCAGCAGAAGCTGCAGAGGATGGCACCAGCCACTGACACTCATTTTTGCCCCCTACTCTAAGCTCTCAAGTTTCACCAAAACTCTCTGTGGTCTTATATCCTGAACTGAATCAAGGAATAGACCCAACAAGGAGAAGGGGGGGGGGGGGGGGGGGGGGGGGGGGGAACAAACCACCATCTTTCACTGGGTAAATTCCTTGACCCACATCACCACACCAGGCCACACACAAAACGAAAACCCCACTTCTGCTGGCACAAGTAAAGGAGTAAGGCAAAGACAGGAAGAAGCTGCTGACAGTGACTCCAGCTCATAGTGACATTGCAAGAAATGTATGTGAAACCACAGCCTAAATCATACTTAAGTATGCATTGAGTTCCCCCACTGGCCACAGCACATAGTAAAATGTACTTGCAAATGTTTAATCCATCTTAGGAATTATTTTAATGGGTTTTCACTAATGTAAAATGTAAATTTCAAAGTAAAACTGACTAAATAAAAAATGCAACAGCTTCCACATGAAGATAGTAGGTGGGGAAAAAAAAAAACAAAAAACGAACAACACACACACCAGTAACATTTGTTCTCTCCCCATTGCACTTTCAAATTGTAAAAAACCCAGAACCTACATGTCAGTTAAGATGCTGACCTGACAAAAACATCAGTGCCTGAACTTTTTATTATCACCACTACTTTAGCTAACAAGCCACCACAGCATAAACACTCACAAAGCAGTCTGAAACGTTCACAAGCACCCTGAATACACAAAACTGTACCCCATGCAATTTCAAGTAAAAGATACTAAGTTCCAACCTCTGTGTTTCATTATGACATGGTTCAAGGTATGTATTGCTAGTTACTCTTTCAGAACAATTTTGCAAACCACTAACAAGAATTAAACCTGTTTTCTTGAAATGTCAAGCTCCTACAAGAAGAGGCACAAACCCTGCTAATACAGCATATTGGAGTTTACTATGGTGTCTTCCAGCCCTTACAGATGTTCTAGTTAAAACTAGAAACTTCCTTGTACCTTCTGCCTACAGTATAACGTTCATAATAAAATGCAATAATCTTCAATGAAGCATCATCAGCTAATTAGAATTTCAACTGTAGCAACTGAAGGAGTGTCATCATCACAGGGTTCAAAACAAAACGTAAAAATACAATGGCAGTATCTTAGGATGCTCCAGCAGTAACAGTGCTTACAATTTTGTATCGGACAACAGAAATTATCATACAAAGAAGGAGCTTCAGATACATAAAATAAACATAGCTCATAAGCTGCTAGCCAATTATCTGTTCAAAACAGACTCTTTGGAGGAATCACCCATTCTTACTGCCGTTTTAATGGATCAGAAAAAAATTGGAAACATTCCTGCCTTGCACCAACACAGAAAAGCCAGTTAAAACTGTGGTATTGCTGAGACAAAACGTAAAATGAACAAACCGGATTGCCAGGTGCATTGAAATATTGCAGTGTAACTGCTATACGGCAAAATTAAGAGGCATTAGTGACTCAAATCTACCCCAACAAATGCCAAAAAAGTTGTTAATATGTTCACTATCCAAGAAAACCTGCCATTACAGAAAAAAAAAATTGAGACACAAGTAAAATGCCAAACTTGCAGGATGTTTAAACATCATAGCAACAACACCGCCTACAGTGGTAACGTTCACAGTTAGTAACAAAGCCTCCAGGCTCTACTTCTATTGACAGAACACTGGGGGTGTAGGCCGGGTTCATTATGATGCATTAAAAGATTTTGTCCCTAAGTTAAGGATAGGATGTAAAAAATAGGATGGACTGTCCTAGCTAACGACAACAGTACTGAGGTCCCACAGAGTCTGATCCACACTGCCTTTGTAAAGGGGCAGCCTCTCTGAGAAGATGAGGGTGAAGTTCAAAGCAGATTAGCAGCCACCTAACATCTTAGTAGCCTCCTGGAAGCTTCCCAACAGACAAAACAACAGAAACTGGCCTTGCAAAGTTGAGATCAAGCCAACCCTGTGTTAAGTCATCTTCTCCAAAGATCTTTAGGGAAGAAAATGGTCCCCAGGGAGTACCTGTTTCCTCAGAATGGCCAACTTTGTTGGAGAAAAGTCTCGTAAGTTTTAATACAAAGAATTTAGCAACAATGATATACAAACAACATTTACACAGAATTTCCTTCTCGTTGCTCCTAAGCTACTGCATTTCTCAAGGACTAACACATAATCAAAATTCTCTACTTCAAACCCTTTTATTTCATTGCTGTTCCTTCAGGGAATGCAACTTTTAAAAATTATCTTTACAAAGAGCAGCCTTTCAAGTGTTTTAATTAGGTGGTGGTGGTTACCTCTGATTTTATCTGAAAACCTAATACCATACTTAGTCACCATGCAAGGGCATAAATTATAACATGTAAGCCAAAGCTATGCCAAAACTCCTACTGAGAATTCACTCCATGTCTCATGTTCCAGGGAAGCTGGCTTTTGATGGAAGGGACAACCTTAGTAATTACTGTAGAAGGTGAAGACATGAACAGGTTTACAGGTGAAACCAAAGTATTTAACTGCTGTCACAGATTTGGTTGCAGCACCAAGCTACAAAATACTTTTCTACGTTACATTATCTTCTCCCTCCAAGATGGTTCTGGCCAGAACAAGAGCGTCACTTCCCTTTCTGTCAGATGACATGGGCTAGGTAGAATCTACTGAGGTAGTTCCAAGCCAGTCTCTCCTGTTGCTTCACTGGCCCTGCATAGAATGAGAGGACTGGGAAAAAATACGACTTCATCCTAGTTGCCTCAGAAGACATGGTCTCATCCCTGGACAAAACAGTAACTTCTTAACCTAGAGACACTGAAGAAAAGACAGGGTCTCTGGTGTGGCAAAACAGGAGCACATCAACTCAAAGCCCGAACCTCACAGAGCTCTATTTTGTGTTCCAAAAATTTTAGGAAAGACAGGGATTATCCCAACCTGCCACTCTTAATTACTGAGAAAAGGCTCTGAAGCACAAACGGCTAGAGCCAACAGACTGTGGTTTGCCTGCTTAGATCCTCTGCTGTTGAGAGCTCTTCTTGTCACTGTCATCTTGACAAAACAGATCAGAAAACTGAATAAAGTGTGCAGAACTTCTAAAGAAGATCCCAAACACTCCAATGTCATCTCAGTCATACTGCTCTCCAGTGACAGTTACAGTGAACTGTAGAGGCAGAGGACCCAAACAGAAGGAGCCAAGATGAGTTTTATTAGTTGGCAATTTCCCTGTCAGGAAAAAACAACAAAACCCAAACCAAAACAAAAACCCTACCCACATATTTGCACCAACAGTCCTGCCAAACCAAGTTCTTAGACCCAAATAACTTTGTCTTCTGGACTGAAAGACATTTGCCTCATTTGGTTAGGTATTTAAATTCAAACCCATTAACATGCTCTTCTGTATCACATTCAAGGTCAACACCATGTCTTTTCCTGTAACTTAAATGTTTTTCACTTCCTCTTAAAAGCAACAGTAGTATTTCTGCAATGCATTCTAAACAAAACACTTTGAGTCAGCCATATAATCTCTGCCATGACCTTTTCCTGCATGTTTATCTCCACCTGCTGCAAGATGTCCTCAAGAGTGTGTAGGAAGGCTACAGCTTTACAAATTCCAAGTCAGTTTAGGTCCACCTAAATGAATACACCCAACAAGAAGCTAGTATTTGACAATTAGGTTGTGGCTATGACTTCATCCTTACACATCCAGCGGTAATGGCTGAAAATGCTTGAGGTTTTCCACCAAGTGTTCAAAGACATAAGCAGATCTTCACCGTTGCAGGGGGTGGAAAGGAGTAGAAAATTTTGCCTAAACTCCCCCAAAGGAAGACCATTTTAGAACCTGAGATTTTGCCAAGGAAACAGTATATTAGAATTCTACTGAGACAGAGTCAAGCACATAAACTAAAGTTAAGTCAAAGACACATTGCTTACTTGTTTCCAGAGGATTTTATTCCTTCCTTTTTGTTTTATTTGGGAGGAATTATCTGCAAACATCTATAAAGCTGTATCATTACTGCACATCAAATTTTCCTGAGTGAGGGCAACAATTTTGACTGAAAGGTCGTATCTCTATCTGCACCTATTTTATCACCTACTTTCCAGTCTTCAATCCATACACCAAGCAGCCTTCTATCTAAACCATAGCCTACCTGTATTTCTCAAGTGTAATCAAAAAAAGAGAACTTAACGAGTTATTACAATGACAACAAAAACAACAGCAGACCCTATATGTAAGCTTTAGGAAAGAAACCTGTTTTAAAATGTGGTAATCCTTTTTTTTTTTTTTTTAAATCCTTCCTGCACTACCTCTCTTCTGCAAATACAAGTGACTTCTCAAACACCATGGAAGGGAGAGCAGAGAGGAGCATGGATCAGTTGTCTACCATGCCATTTGAAAGCTAGCTTCTGAGATGAAGTGCAAACAGAAAACCCAACTTTTCTTTAGGAAAGGGAAAAAAAGTCATCAGTACACACTTGCTACTTAATTACCCCTTCACCTGCATAAAAATGCTTATTTTGTAAGTCTTGCTGTACACAGAAAATTCACAGAGGCTGTGGAAACAGAGCCTCTTAGACCACTTTTAAAAAAGATCTGCTGTTAAAAGAACATCAAATAATTTCAATTCTCAAATGTAATTTTGCAGCTATTTTTCCTGCCTGTCACTTTAACTGTGATAAACTGAACCTATAAAAACATAATGCTTATTAAGGACAAATAATCATTGTCCTGAAAACTGCTTTGCTTTCACAGTATTCTCTGCTCTACATTAAAACATTCTTTGCCATTTGACCAGAGAGTAGCCACTCAGATGTATTTTGCAACTATAACTTTTGGTTTTAACTATCGTGTAGTTTTAAGAGATTCATCATAAGATTTATTTACATTCTTCAAGAGTCAGAAAGAGCTATCTTGACATTTGTTGGTGAAAGGGAGATCGGGAGAGAAAAGAAAGGACAAGGTACAGATCCTGACAGCCTTCTCCACCTATACTGTTTCCATTTCAGCTGAGGCTAGTAATAAGGCCAGAACATTAAGCTACTATAGAGCTCTCTGATGACCTCCTATTAAAAGCACCTATTAAACACTGCAGCAGTTTTCTACTGTATGTGGAATAGAAGATACAATAACCAAAATTTCTCCAGGAGATATCCCCAATTCCTCTTTACCCATGCTTTGCTCTATTCAAGATAATCTGGGGGAATTGGAAAAGGAGGGGAGAAGGGCAATCCAGGTAAACCTTACATTAGTACCCTTATGCCCCAAGAGACCTGTCTGAAAACCAAAGCAGCAGCAGGTCACCTGCAACCAAGTTCTATTAAGCAGAAATCCAAGCAAATCTTAGAAACTACTATAACTAACACTAGTTAGCAAACAATAAGCTAAGAGAGCAGAAAATACACAATTCATGAAGTAATTCTGCAGATCCTCCCAAATAAAAGCAGCACCAATTCCAATCTCCATCCACTAACAGATTGGTGTTAATGCTGGTGTTACAAATTCAAGATTGAAAACTATTCCCTCTTAGAGTTAAGAATTAAATTGTTCCAATTACACATGCAGGGCAAATGAGGAGTTGTGATTGCTTTTTAAGCAAGTGTTTTTATTTCACTGTTGTTTGGGGTTAACGGTAGTCTGAAACCAGAAGAAGTTAAATTGCTCTCTTTTGATAGATAGTTGAAAAATAATTAGAGCCTTCAAAATGCCTAAAATCTTCGCTTACATCAGGAAAAAATATCTATACAACAACAAAGAAAATACCAACCTCACAAACAAGTGCAAGTGCTCATTCATTAACAAGCTTGGAAGGGTACTCGTAAGTAATTTGTATTCCACTTTCAGCCAGAATCACCATTAACTACTCCGAACTTCCAGACTGAAAAAAGCAAATTGTTTCCACTGAGTCCTACTCCACCAAGAACTACAGTTTGAAGAAAGTGAGTGGAACCTGCACTTCTAAATAGAGCAGAAATTTTTTTAAACCTTCAGCACATGACCACTGTTTACAACTATCACCATGGTATCTGCACCCTGGATTAAGAGCACAGCTAGCCATTTTACATAGCTTTTCTTCCTGCTCCAACAGTTACCACCTTCCCAAGCAGAAGTTGAGTAAATTTGAGAAGTGATTGAAGATGGTTTTTTTTAACTCCACCCTACTCCCAAAGTGATGCATACTGTGCTTGAAATAAAGACCGAAAATGTTTCTTAAAGGTACAATGGGACTGAGTGCAAGACTACTCAGCCCCAGCAGTCATTTGCTGCAAACTAAACTGCACCTGCACAACATCACTGAGCTTACTGAATGAGACCCAAACTCTAATGTGCCAGTCCATCCCATGGGCAGCAGAAAGGCATCTACCACAGGCTCAGATCCACAATCCACTGTCTTAGTCACAATTTCTTTGTGTGAAGCCTCTCATCCCAAGAATAAATCAAGTTCTGATGCATTACCTGCTACGCAAGGCTCTGGTCACTGATGTTCAGCTCTGCAGTAACACAAGCTGTATCTGCACCACTGCACAGAAAATGTAACATTCTCTTCCATCAACAGCCTATAAAAGAAATTTTGTTTAGGTGGCCAGGTATTTGTACTGTGCTCTGTGCTATGTATTGTGCTGTGGCCCAACCAACTGGAAAGCAGCTTTGCAGAAAAGAACCTGGGGCTCTTCATGGACACCAAGTTCAACAGAAGCCCTTGCAGCAAAGGCAGCGATGGCATCCAGGGCTGCAGGAGGAGGAGCGCTGCCAGCAGGTCAAAGGAGGTGATCCTCCCCCTCTGCTCAGCACTGGTGAGGCCACACCTGGAGTGCTGTGACTGGCACTGGGCTCCCCAGTGCAAGACAGACATGGGCATACTGGAGAGAGTCCTGCAAAGGGCCACAAAGGTGATGCAGGGGCTGGAGCACCTCACACAAGAGAAAAGGCTGAGAGAGCTGAGACTGTTCAGTCTGGAGAAGAGAAGGCTCAGGGGGATCTCATCCATTTGTACAAGTATCTGAAGGGAGAGTGCAAAGAAGATGGAGCCACGCTCTTGCCAGTGGTGCCCTGTGACAGGACAAAGTAAAACACAGGAGGTTCCTCCTGAACATAAGGAAACACTTTTTTACTGTGAAAGTGACTTCCTTACCAGTCCTCCAGGCCATGGCTTTAAACTAGGCAGGTATCTCGGGAAGAAGTCAGATAAAACAGTTGATTCCTAAAGAGCATTTATTGCCCTATCAGTTTGACAAGCATGCCCATCAATATTCTTCAGTCTTGACTGAGAGGTCAAAATCCCAGAAACAGAACTAGTTTTCTTCCTGGATTAACTCTGCCAAAAAATCCAGACTAAAGAGTTTCAATTCTCAGCTAGGCAAACAAAAAGAAGAAAAAAACCAAACAACAACAACAAAACACCGTATCACCACACAACCCAGGGAGACAATAGGCCTAAGCTATCCTGATAACCGTCCAAAAATTCTAAAGATTTCAGCTGCCAGCAAACACAATCAAAAGTGGTTAATGCCTGCCAAAAGATTTGAAAAGCTCAAAAGGGGCAGTGTTGTTTTTGTTTAAGAACCTCTTGTTAAAGCTCATTCTTGATGGAGCAGTTATTTCTTGAAAGAAACCTGTGAGGACCTGGTTTTGTTGTGTTTTTTTTAAAAAGACATTTTAGTGCCAACAAATACAAACATGCACCAAGTGATTAGCTGCATAACTGCTTTTGAGCTACACACTTGTCCACAGACTTAGGTATAAAGTACTCTACAAATCTGACTCCGCAACCATTTCCGCCTTCAGTGAAAATTAGGTTTAAGTTCTGCAATCACTTCATTGGCTTTCAGTAGGTTCCACATTAGCAGTATATGCCTCACAGCACATGAAATTCATGTGAACTCAATTTAAGGCCTGTCAACACTGCAAGAGTACATGTTCTTCAACTGCAGATGTAGCCAAAGCTACCTTAGCACCAGGAATGTCCAATGACGTACTGCGCAGACACATGTTGTAGTATAACCCAGCCTCATCTTTCTACAGAGACAATCGAGTTCTAAAACAGCAAAGAGAAAGTAAACTATAACTTTCAATAAGCCTTATTGCATACAGCTCTTTACAATATGAACCACACTTCAAGAACTGCAGATGTCCCTTGAAAAAGGTTTAAGACTTTTTATACAAAGTTTCAAAAACACAACCCATAATAAATACAGTAAGAAAAAGAACTGATCTAAGTATCAAACCACAAAAGAACACAAGCAAGCTTTCAAATGACATGAGATAAGAAAAAACTATAGCAATGAGGGTCACGTACAAGAGACTTCATCCCACTATTGATTTGCAACAGACAAACACAATACAAAACAGAGAGGAGAGGGAGAGGGGGCCAGAAGAGCAGGAAAGGGAACATGTTGATACCAGTATCTAGCCAAGGGAAACCCAAAAGGACTTGAGCTCCAGTAATACTGCTCTACATAATTCAAAAGGTGCCTTGAGTAGGTGACAAAGAGCTTGCCACAAGCAATATTAAAAAAAGAAAGTGTCAAGTCTACAATAGAGATAGGTCATTTTGGCTTGGTGGGGCAAACAGAGTGATTGCCATTCATCATCTATGTCAGAGTCAGTTCAGCTTTATCTCCAATACAGAAGAACATTTTGAATAGCATAATTCACTGTATTGTTTAGTGTTGAGCACGCTGTGTTTTGATAACCCTATACATAAGTCAGTGAACTGTTCTAAACAGTTTTCAAATATCCACTATGCCCTTTAAGAAAAGAATCCTAAAATCTGACAAATCTCTTGCTCTTTACAGACAATATAGTCGAATAATTGCAAAACAGAGTGATTTAAAAACCAGTGTAAAGAGCTTAGAAAAAAGGTGGCTGTAACCAATTTTAAATTGTTTTCTATTGTTCAGTGAACACATTGCATCTTATCCTCTGTAAAAGCAGCCTAAGCACTCAAGTCTGCTGTAACTAAGCTCAATGGCTACTACACGAAGACATGGAACTCAAAAAATATTGTGGTTCCAAGATTTCACGACAGGCACAGAACTGAACAAGATAAAAAAATATACTTCAACTAATATAGTATAATAAATAATATAAAAATATTTGTTTTCAATATTCAGTATCAAGTAAAGCTCCTAATGAAATGTTAAACATGGAAATGTTATTTTGTCTGAGATCACGTAACTCAGCTAGGTTTAAACCTCTTTTCTCCAGGAAGCCTCTCGAAGTGTTCAATAGTGCACGTTTTAGAAGAGGCAGCATGTTGTATTAGAAAATGCTCTTCAAATGAAAGAATAAAGTAACTTCTGTTGGGTTTTTCTGACTGGCAGATTTGTAACAGTTTATAAGCCAAAGTACAAAAACATCTGTTTGCCAATTATGAAGGTTGTAATAAAACCTTTTTTTTGTTTTGCTCTTCAAGGCAAAACAACTTACTCTCAGCAAATGAACAAGCTGAGTTGTACAACACTGCCTTGCTCCATTTGTGCAAGAGCTTACTTTCTATATGTCATTTAGCCTGTGCAGTGCAGTTGGGCTGCTTTCTTGTTATCGTGCTGTCGCACTCAAGTTGCTCTTCTTTGTGCCCGGAGAATTTGATTTGATTTCTGCCAGCACAGCCCTCCCCCAACCCAGTCACACACGTTAGCAGCGGCAACCCTTCAAAGCAGAACACACATTTCTCCTTAAGAAAGTTCTCTCTGAGCATGGCTGCCGAATTACAGGGTTAAATGGCAGAATAAACAAACAACTCAAGAGCTAAAGCAGTCACAGAGCTAGATCAAGGCTCTGTGGTAATAGTTTAGATACAAACTAAAACTAAGGGGGAGATGAGTAGCATTCCTTTAAGGTTATCTAAGTAATAACACATATGCAAAGTAAGAGGTACTATGGCTGTGGAAGGAGCATTACAAAAGCAAGCACATCAAGATACTGGTTTACAAACATCAGGGGTTGCTTATTTTGAATTAGTATTTCCGTAACACTCCCACATAATGCTGAATTTAGGAAAACCTAAGAGGTCCAAGACCTGCAGGGTTTATTTATTTAATCTAGTTTAACCCCAGCAACCCTCCCATTCCTCACAAGACTAATCACACCACTTGCACAAGCACTTCCTTCCCTCTATTTTAACAGAATTACTCTCTGTGCACTACAGTGTTTTTTACAATCCAAAAAGCAGCACACAAAAGCATACAGTTTTATTTGCCAAATACTAACATCCTTAAAGACAATAAGATAAAAATAAATCCTTGCACTTCAGTAACACCACAATTGGGGGAATTAAGTTTCCAGATATGTTTCCGATTTGCACTCAGGCCACCAGCTGCCTTTACACTTGTGCTTCTGGAGAAAAAAGCCTTTCCCCCCCTACTAAAGGTCTTTGTTCTACTCAGAGGCCAGCTCACCTTACTCCTGAAAGCCTGAGCTTTTGTCAGCTGTTCACACAATAAACAGCTGTGGATGTATGGAAAACCTATTACCACTGGCAGAAAATGAAAGCTGGCAAGTCATTTCTGTGTTTACAACGGAAGAAAGTGTCCTAAACACATAAGCATTTCAGTATATTCCAAGAGATTTTTTTCCCCTCCCTATCACATCTATTTTGTATAAGCCTTCAAAATTAGTCTGTGTACACAGCATCATAAACATAATTAACATCAAGAGTGCGAAAAAAAGGCTGTCCCCCTGCTAACTGCTAATGTGAAATGCGAGAGCATTAGCAAGGGAAGCAGCAGAGTCATCATACGGTTAACGAAGGTTTTCCTACAGGACCTGTTCCTGCTTTAAGTGAAACGCTAGGTGGGCCAATATAAATCTATCAGGGTAGATGTATATCAACTTTGAATGCTGTCAACAGAATAAATATTTATTCTACCTTTCCAGGCATGCTCAAAAACTTCGTAACTTTCAGTGAACTGGTTGTAAGTCAGATTCCCTTCACCTGCTATGTTTTTCTCTCTAAAATAACTTGCTAATTATGGTACAGTTCTCGGTTTGATACTTTATTTCAGGTATAAACTTCAAATGATGACCAAGATACAGCACACATTTCATTCTGTCTACTGAGGAAATACATTTTTTCCTAAGTGACCAGGTTGAGTGAAACTATTCCGACTTTCAGCTGAGGTTTCTCCTTTGTGTTCTGTTCACTTTCTCCATATGCATCAAATTAAAGCAAGCTTAATCAGGATGTGCCAAATTGTATTCAGAATAACCAGAATGCAAAAAGTTAAGTTTGCAATCATCAGGAATGTACTTCAAGTTTTCAGCAATTAAGAGTTGAAGGATTTCAAAAGGTTAACAACCATTGCATGTAATGAGGTCAGTGTCACATTCTGCTTACAAATAGGTGGTTTAAATCTCAACTGCCTCTTCAAAACAAACAGCATGGGGTTCACCTTTGCCTTTGTCTTTCCTTCTCATCACTACTACAGGGGAGGGGGGAGGAAGAGAAGGAAATGAACTGAAACCATCATGAAGCTCAATGAGAAGTACAGTGCGGGCCTGTAATTCACCATAATTCATCATTCAGTATAGGTTTTTCCTTGTTTTAAGGATGCCAGTATTTCCAAAACTAACACACCGCTTTTCTCAATTTACTAAGCATTCACAATAGTCTAGAGTCAAGAATAGCCACTCCTATCTAAAAGCAAGTTTCTTATACGATTCGAGTGAACAATGTCCTGAGGACTCCCAATAGCCAAGGTTTCAATCATTATGCACAAAACATCTTCTATCTGCTTTATTACCTGGTACAGTGCTATTCTTGGGAAGATACCATTAAAGGGCACCTCTTAAAAGACTCAGACTAGTCAATTTTGTGCCTGTTGTTTATGCCCAAGTATTGTGAGCTAAAATAGACCCAGTACTTGTATCCTGAATCTGTAACAGATTCAACTTGATGGAAGCCTATCAAATCACTGTACTGCTCTAAGTTCTTCTGGGATGCATTTAGCAGAAATTGTGTGGTAAAAGTAATTTCATGAGTCCCAGCTCCTAGTTTGCACACAATTTTATCTTTAAAGATGGATACATTTAAAGAGACTACTAGATGAACTAAACCTGCCATCTGCACAGTGTAACTGACAGGAATTCTGGCCTGAATTCAAATAGCACCGAAGTGGATAAAACTACATGAACAATTTGTAGTAGTAGTAGTAGTAGTAGTAGTAGTAATCTGAACCCAGTATGGCCTCTTCCTCATATCTTCAAAATTTAAAATCTAAGAGTTGTCTTAGACTTGTCTACTAGGTCAAAAAACCTTGTATAACTTCACACCTACTGCAGCAACAAAAACTATGCAAAGGCACAGCTGGTGGCACATTCATCGCTCCACAGGAATTGCCCTGTGGACAGTCTCCCAACATTGACTGGAAAGTAATCCACAGGACTTTACCCTTTGGTGAAAAGCGGTCAGCTGTCTTTCAGGAAGGTGCAAGATAAAGGTCTGAAGAGAGGAAATTACAGCAAGCAGCTGACATGCAGCAGCTTCTGGCCATGCACCCACAGGCAGCATTCTCACCTCCAGCTGGTGTGAAGGTATTTACATAACGCTTCTGGAGGGCTTTGGCAAGGATGGCAAGTGCAAGTCAGGATTCCTGAACCAGTTCTGCAAAATTCTGAACTTGTGAGCAAATCTGTATGCAAAGAGCTAGGTACGTTCTTTGGGGTTTTGTTAGTAGACTGTTTTTCACTCAACCCCAGAGTTGTGATGAGAACATCCACTCTGAGCTGTCTGTTCCATTAAGAAACATCAATCCCAGAAAGTTTTAAATTTGGCAGGTGTGAGGAAGCTCACTCAACTGTACTGCACAAAAATCCCAGGTTTTTAACCCTCTTTTAAGTGCCTTTCCAATAAAAAAAGCTTTTTCACTGAGGCAAAAAAGTCTTCCCCAAATTAAAGACAAAACATACTCAGTTATGAATAAAATGGGACTTAAAATATTTTTTCTAGACTAACCTGAATCTGTGTCACAATCTTGGATTTGTGCAAATATAGTAATTAAAGTACACACATCCACATATAGCAGATGAAATAAGAATTTCATGAAGATAAAGGAAGCCTACAAGCACTGCTCCTCTCCTCTTCCCCCACTCAGGTCCCATAAGCCTTCATCCTCCCTGGGATAGTGCTTACACTGAGTGTAACCTACCCAAGCTTCAAAATTGAACACTTGTTTTATTTCACTGTGTTTAAAGAACCTCTTGCATCACTCATGGGGATTGTTCTTCTTCCTATTTGATAGCTTCATGTGAGCAACAGCACTGTGTATAGCTCAATACCCTGTTCTGAACAGCCAGTTTCCCCTGATTGTATTTGTCTTCAAACAGCAAAGAGGAAGTAGGGGTAAAGGTGGAGGAGTTAAAAGGAAAACAGCCATGAAACCACAATAATTGGCACAAAAATTGAAGGACTGATATACCTCACTGTTCTTCATTCTCCTAAGTGGACAAGAGTTCAAGCTGGTACTTCTTTAACAAACCTGGCTTGCAGAAATTATGGTCAACTTACAAAGCATCACATTAAACACCTGTGATCAGCTTAAAACACCATTTGAAAGCAGCCATGTAATTTTGTAAGACTGTTAGCAGTGCAGCAAGGGAGCAGGAAAGATACCAGACTAAGTAACTTCACCTTCCTCAAATAAGAAATACTTAGTTTAGGAGCCTGGATAAACATGTAAAATAAACACCACCTGCAGAGGTTAGGAAAGAACTAGACACTTCAATTAGGGTTGGAGATCATGCAGGCACCCTTCCAGCAGGAGACAACCAAGAGAGGTAAAGTACCCTGCTTAAGCTCTGTACAACTTAAAGACCCTCTGTACAACTTAAGGAACATTAGGACCTGGTCTAGAGAAAAAAGTCTTGTAAGTGGCAGCTGATGGAGCTGGGGTTGTTTAGCCCGGAGAAAAGGAGGCTGAGGGGAGACCTTATCGCTCTCTACAGCTACCTGAAAGGAGGTTGTAGTGAGGTGAGTGCTGGTCTCTTCTCCCAAATAACAAGTGATAGGATGAGAGGAAATGGTCTCAAGTTGTGCCAGGGGAGGTTTAGATTGGAAATTAGGAAAAAATTCTTCACTGAAAGGGTTGTCAAGCATTGGACCAGGCTACCCAAGGAAGTGGTTGAGTGACCATCCCTGGAGGTATTTGAAAGATGTGTAGATGTAGCACCTAGGGACGTGGTTTAGTGGTGGACTTGGCAGTGCTAGGTTAACAGTTGGGCTCAATGATCTTTAAGGCCTTTTCCAAACTAAACAATTCTATGATTCTATAACCTGGTCTCTTGCTCATGCATGCCTTTAAGAGTCTCACAGCCACAACTGTCTAGGCAGAGCTATAGGAGGGCTCTAGGAAGTGAGCAACCCAGATCAATCCCTCTGCACCGAAGCAAGCTACTGGTGAAAGCGAGCCGGTAGTAAGCTTTACTCTCCACCAGTGCAAGCAGTTGAGAAAGCCAAAGCATCCTCTCCCAGACAGGCCCACATAAAGCCCCATGAAATCTCTCTTTATGGTAAATGGAAGCCATTTCTGCCCTGAAAATGCACTCATCTGCACTGTGAAGCGTGCAACAGGGCTTTCAATGCACTTCTTCCCTCCATCATTTATGGGCAAGCTTAGTTCTTCATTAGTTAAGTCCATCTGGAATAGATCACACATTGGCTTTATTTGAGTCCTGAAAACAGATCATTTCAGTAAATACGCCTCACTTAGCTGAGCAGCTGTCTGTCATTTAGCTTCCACACTAAGCAAGTTATACAAAAGCACCAACATTCTGCTCAATTGCTGTTCTACTTGGGGAAGCAGTAATGATACTGGCACCCCACAAAGCTATTTTAGACTCCCAGTGAGGTCCATATCAGAAGTACTCAGTTTACAAGCAATAAGGGTTTTTTCCACCCCTACATGCCAGCCCTACAAACTCAGCTTGAGATCTGCAAGTCATGCTCATCATTTCCTTCTCAGACATTACTACCAGTAATAAAGACCATGCAAGACAACAGAAGTCTCCGCTATACCACCACGACCCTGCAGCCTCCAGTGAGACTGCTGAGTGGCAACAGATCAAAGTCCAAGAAGCAAAGAGGAGACTCCAGCTTATTCTTAGCTACGTTGGCTCAGCAGGCCTAACCAGATAAAAAGTTGTGAATACTTACTTTAGCAAATGAAGTCAACAGATACGAATGAAAATAAACATAGAACACATTATTTGGTCACCAAACAACTGCATAATAAGCAGAAAAATTGCCTCAAATGTCTGTGCTATACGTAAGTATGCTGAAGCTCAGCACCATCTCAGAAGACAAGATATGAACTTTGAAGGCAAAAAGCACCTTTCGCAACAGCTATGCAGATATAGAAAGATGTGAACATGTACAACTGGAGTAAATAGTTCAGTATTTCCTTCCCCTTTCCTGTACTTTCAAAGTAGACATTTGTCTGGCTTTCTTTTAACCACTGGTGAAGTGTGGGAGGGGTACTCATCACTTAACCAAGGTTTTGTAACACAGAAAAACACTGTGGATGAGACATGGAAGGCAGCTCACTCATACAGGCCTAACACACAACCTGGGCTCAGGAAAGGCCCGTGCTGCTGTCTCTGGAACAGGCCGCCTTTTGCCACAGGTAAATTCCCAAGCACAGCAGCCATCTCCTTTCCGCAGGCAGCAAAGTCTGACTTAGCCAGTCTAAGTGTGGCTGACACAGAAAGGAGCCCTGCCCTTCTCGGTACCCCAGCTCTTGCAATCTCCTCTCCCTTGAATCAACAGTAGCATTTTCTTGGCCAATAAACCAGGTAAAACTCACTCAGCAAGATCTGAATTCATAAGCAGGCCAGTTCTCTGGCTCACCATGCAGCTCCACAAGCCCTGGCACACTCTGCAAGTTTGAGGAGAACTGCAGCATCCCTTTGACAGCAGCCTGCATTTAAGCCAGCCTAAAGCAACCATGTAACTTCAGGGTGAATAACACAGTGGTCTTCACAGTGGGTGAAGTTTGCAAATGACAATCACAAAAAACCTTTCCAAAATACAAGTTTATAAGCACAGCAATGCGCATTTTCTGTTCTAAGAGTTACACAATGAGGCACAGAGCAGTAAATGAGTCACAGCACAGCAAATGAGTCAGTTATTTCATTTACCATATTCATGACTAGAGTATTTCACAATGGAAAACATTTATTTTTGATAGGCCTGTTTCATAGTCTGTCCTTGGAAGAGTTCACTGAGTGACAAGAGGGAGCAAGTCTGCTGGAATGGACTCTTGGAGAAGGACTCCCACTCTCACAACCACACTGTACTGCTGTATCAGCAGCTTTCCTCGGGGCAGCAGGCTTTGTCAACTAGGAATGTGCCCACTCCCTAGAAGAAGGGAGGGGCAAGAGTGATAATGCTGCTAAATTGTAACTGGAAGTATAGTTTCAACTTCTCTCAGAGTACAGGTTTACAGCCTTTGGCATTTATAATCTTTGTCAAGCAACCTAAGGTTACCAGCCTTAGAAAGAAGATAGACATCAGGCTTGTATTTTAGCTTTAAAGTTGTATTTACAAAGACCACAGACTACTGGTCTCAGCCTTTGATCAGCACACCACGTTTACAACACAGCCCAGGTTTTGTAGGCCAGTATGAAAGCCTCTGAAAAGCCAACACACACAGCTCGAGCTAATGGAGGCCCTGTATCACTGCACCAGCATGCCCATGTCAGGGCTCATGCGCTGTAACCTCCATACTGGGCACTACTGTTGGTCACCTACAGCACATATTACTAACAAACCTCACAACAGCCCACTGCTCACAAATACATTCATTCCTGTGGGAAAGCAAGCTGACCAAAGGCCCAGCAGTGCTCTTGCCTGTGGAAGAGGAGCTGCCCGGTGCCGACAGCAGGGTGTGAGGACACTGAGCTCTGCAGGGGACGAGCCCATCAAAGGTCCCTCCAGCCTGTGCTGAATGTGCTGCTGGCGACTTGCCCTACTTGCACCCAGCTACTGATGGAAGACTAAATTTCAGGCTACCTCCGCAGCAGTCCCACGTCTAGCCCACCCTGCAAACATACCCTTCCCACTCTACTTCTGGCACTTCAGACCAGCATCAGCTGCAATAGAGGCAGACCTGCTCTGACTTTGTCTTATTCACTCACACCATACTCCCCCATCCCCAGGCTCAGGACATTCATCTCCACACCAAGGCTGAATACAATGCTATCCCTCCCAGGCTGCCTGGCCCAAAACACAGCTACAGATAGCCCCCCCATGCCTACCAATCAAGCTACATGGATGCTAGGCTAACATACAAACTTTTTTTGCACTCCTATGCTGCTGACTCTCCCACCTCATTCACCCATTAACTTTTGCCTGAGGTGCCTGTGTTGTATCACACCACCACCTGTCCCACATCACCACCTTCTCACTCCCACAGCCAAGTCACTGAGTACGCCAAGGCCCTTGCCTGGAATGTGGTTCTGCCATTGGGCCTTTGCTGGTTCCAGTGCAGTGCATCACACTGGGATGGCTCTCACTAAGGGCCCCAGTGGAGATCTCTTCTGGATGTGTTTTGGGATTTGGATTCCTTTACCTTTCAGCACTTCTATAAATCAATGACTCCTCTCCCAGAACTTTAGACCTTTACTGGCTTTTGTGGTTCCCCTTTCACTTCCTAAAATCACAGCTTAGCGTCCCATTGCACAGTCATCCTCCTCTGCTTCCTCCTTTCAGTAGTCATTTCTCAACACTTTATCTTTACTTCTTAACTTCCTTTTGTTATTCAAGGAGGGAGGGGAAGATGGACTTCATAACAGGCAGGATTCACTGAAGTGCATGCCCATGATTCACGTCTCTTTCCATTCATCCAGTCTAGCATTTCACTAGCTATCATTTCACACTGAATGATCAGGAAGTAAGCCTTTGATCTTACTGCCATATTGCTCCTATCAAGCTTACTCTACATGCTGGGAATATTCAGTTTTCTGACCACATCAGCACCCTTCCTTGTCTCCCCATGCACATGCAAGTCCTGCCTTTTAAATCCAACAAAACTTTGGATCTCTTAGCTACTGAGACTACAATGCTCGCATTTGTTCTATATTTCCAATCCTTACCATTTATCTTCTACCCCTACCAGCATCAGGTTTGTCTTCCACATGGCCTCTTATCCACAGGATAAACTTCTCCGGTCCTTCTGATCACCAGTGTAGCAACTCAAGACAGCTCTCTTCCTCTTTGCCCTTCCTACTTCCTACCTTTGTCTAAAAAAGTGTCTAATAAAGCTGTGCATCACTCTTCACCAGATTCCTGTCTTTCATCACTGCACCCCCCCATCCTTATTCCCAGGTCAGCACAACATATAGGCGGGGGGGGGGGGGGGGGGGGGGAATTATCTCTGTTGTTCACAAGTCTGAGTACCACAAAAAAAGATAAGAAAACATATCTCCTCTTTTTGCAATGTACAATGCTTTAAATTAAGCCATTTATTGCCTGTCGAGGAGAATTAAACCACAATTTGACTATGGCTTATAGTAAAAGAAATTCAGTTAAATTCTATGATCTTATCAATGCATATTTAACTCTATGAATAAATCTGTTTCAAACAGTTGTATAAAATGAAGTCCATGGTTTTGTTTTACCACTATAATGCCAGAGCCTCCACCATGACTCAACAGAAATAGCTTCTGCTTCTGATGAAGCACAATATGACAAATAACCTTTAAATAAATAGGTCGGTGCTTTCTGAAAAACAAAGCCTTTCCTTTGTGCATCAGATACATCTTATTTATAAAATTTAAATTGGGATGTAAGGTTGAAAAGAGAGAGTGAGAAAACACCCACTTCAAAACTTTAAATATATTTTAAAATTTCAAAAGGTACAGCACAGCTAAGTTACAGCTTGCCAACCTGCTTTCCATTTTGAAAGTTTTGTTTCATTTTGTAGGAAAGAATCTATCAGCTTCTATGCCTTCTCTAATACCCATATAAAGTAGACCATATAGTGCGAACAGTCATTCAGACTATATCCTCCTTAAATACACCTCTTCAGGGATCTACTGAGGTCTTTGACCTCTGCCTTATCTCAGGCATCACCATTTCCCCACTTCTCTTCCTAGCCTCTCATCTCTAATGGTCAACTTAGCATTTTACTACCTCTCTTCTCTTCAAGTACATCTTATTCAGTGAGCCAAACTCTTGTTTACTCCTAAACATTTCTCCACTCCTGCCACCAAACAGCCACTTACATTTATGTTCTACCTAACTACCTAGAAATCAAACCTGTAAATTATTGCCAGGATATATGACAACGTAAAGCTTGATCACTGAAAACTGCCAGTGCAACTAAGCGGTATGCTGCTTCTAAAATTTTTAAGAAGCACTAGTCAAGTTATTCTCAGACTGCCACTGCATCTGATACATCAAGTCCCGTTCCTAGTCACCCCCTACCATTCATGTGTTAGTAGCAGGTTTAGCTGAAGTCAACTCTATTAATTCATGCATTTAGATTTGACCAGGAAAGCTGGATGATGGCACTCTCACATATGATGGCTTGCAATAACAAAAAGCTAAAAACCAGCTACATATTTTACATCATCCTCATCCCTCTGCTCTAGAAGAAGCAAAATTGAGGTTTCATGCTGCTGTGTAATACAGCTACACTAAATCCAGTCAGACACAGAATATAATGGACTTGATATTTTATCCCCAAGACACTAATTGTAGTCGGTTTGCAAGGTTTCAGTTTACAACCTAAATCAATGGAGGAACTGAGACTCATTTTGCATGTACAACAGCAGCAGCACAGCCACTTGTCCCAGTTGTCATTGGTCATAACACAGTATTTCAGAATAAAAGCACTCCAGGTTTCCTTTCTTTAGCTAATATATTAAACAATTCATTTAGACTATCGATTTTCCCGTTCTTGAACTTTTAAAATCAGTAGACTCAGCAGAATTGTCTTGAAGAAGCACAAGCCATGCTTAATGTGGTCACTGAGGCCAGCTTTGTAAGTATGCAAACGAGTGTTTTACTAAGACTACTTTTCACCCTCCCAAAGCAGTGCATTGTATTCCACAAACAGGAGAAGCAAAATAAGTGCTTCATTGAGGCAACTGCTGTGCAAGTAATCAATAGCTTACTGTAAGGTTCTCCACTCAACTTCACTGATTCGCTCATGTTTTCCAGAAGATTCCAGGAAGATTATCTGTGGATGTATTTGTTAATGAATTCTTAACACAGACATTTTATCTGCCGTCCTTTCATTGCCGAAGCTGCAGCTAAGTGACAAAAAATGACCAGCCACCAAGCATATGAAACCCTGAAGACCACACTACCTGCATTCATTTGTACTTTCCATAAACATACTATCAGTCGCATCATTAATCACTGAATATGGATTGGTGCTCTATGAACTTTAGGCCAGTCAAAATATCAAAGCTGAATGTAGAAATTAAATACTAATAATAAAGCTCACCAGCTGCCCTTGACAAGGATAAGCTAGAAGCTGATTTGTTGAAATTAGTTTGTGCTGCCACTATGCCTTGCACACATAGCTGAACACTGCTCTGCAGAGAGAAGGCAGGCCACTAGTATAAAATAAGAAAGAGTCAAACTTAAGCATAAGGAGACAAATCCAAGAGAGCCAGTGCTAGTAAAAGCCTTTAACCCAAACCCTTGCTTTTAACACAGGTTTAAAAATATGAAAAAAATTAGAATACATGCAAACTTGATCCTCTATTACAGATTGTAAATTTGTCTCACACTTTATAAAACAGTTTATCCAACTTTAAGTGCCTGAATGGTCAAATGTTCTTTATTTCATTAGTCAGTATAAATTAAACATTGTAGTCAGCTGCACAATTCCTGCACTGTATTTGCATTACTACCAGCTGTCAGTAACTAGTTAGCAGTTAAACTTGGCATGCATACAACAAAGTGTCTCATTTCTTAGAAGTCATACAGCTATGCAACATTTGATTTTCCCAGCCTTTAAAACGATCATTTGAATGCAATTAACTTTTGTCAGAAAAAAAAAGACACAATAAAGATATATATTAACGCCCACCTCTGTGAAATTTCTTCCTATTATGCCATTTTCCCCCACTTATTTTTCCAACAATGCCATAATGTATTAAAGGTCTGACACCAATTAACAATGAAAGATGACTTATGTAAACAGGCAGATTATTAAATAAAGCAGGACAAAAAGGTAAGTCACCTGAATTTTCAGCACATTAATTCAGTAAATGAGCTTCCGATTTATCTGATCAGCCAGCTCTACTACTGTGAATTTAAACTTACTGACAGGTTTTACTGCATCCTTCCAATTAACGTCAGACCTTCTCAGCCATTGCCCATGCATTTCCAAAGCAAAAATTTCCTGATATTTCAACTGTCAAATGCACTCACTTGCAACAAAGAGTAGAAGGTTAGAGTAAAAAATAATAATAATAAAAAAAGATTAAGCTCTCCTTTTTAAAGCATGTGATGGTGTGCATCACAATTACCTTAAAATATACTTTAAACGCTGTTAAAGATTCCCCTCTTTCACAATATTTTTTCATTTTTCAGAAGAGTTTAATAAAGTGTTGGTAAAAAACCCACGTTAGGAGATACTTCAGTCTATACTGAAATGTGTCAAACCAGAAAAAGTCTTTTGTATGACCGCTCAAGCTCCTACAGCAGGCCTTTTATCAGTTCTGACTTAACCACAAAGGAATTCTCTGCACTGTAGTTACTATTAGAAGGCTACATTCCTCTGGTCTGTTTGCACATTTGCAGAATTAAGTCAGAAAAAACTATTTTAAGATAGTGACTTACATCACAAGTTTTCTAGATGTCCTGGTCTTCAATAGCAGGGCCAAGGCAACAAAGCCTGGATGTGTATTGCTACTTTGTCAGAGGACAGCAGGGTAACATACCGCAAGGGCATCACATAAATCACGGTAATTGGCATGTAGCTAGAAGGAGAATGCAAACCAGCGTACAGTACCAGCCAACATCTCTAGTGATCCAGGTCACAGAAGGTTACGAAGCCATGTCAAGGGCTGCATACATATCCAGCCAAGAGAAGCATTTTACATAGGTAGTCTTAGATAGTAAACCAAGAGGAAAAACTGGAAGTTCAAGGAGACAGATCTCCCAGAACAAGTGCAGTTGTTGGACAGTACTCAAGTATTCACATGCTGTCAGGCTGACTGCATTCCAGGCAATCAGAATTCACATTAAATCTGTACCCTTGTTGCACATGAAAGCTTTTTAAAATTTCAAATTAGTTCCTGTCACAGACAGCATATTCATAAATTAGGATAGCTTTTGTCAGTTAAAATAGTGTGGTCCTTTTTCTTTTCTCTTCTTTTTTTTTTTTTTTTAAAGATGCAGTAAATTCTCCCACCTAATCCCCAAAGAAAAACAGCTAAAGAGAAAGCAACTTAAGGGATGTCAGCTGCATTCTTATACTACCATAACTTTCCACGCATATTTTGTTTACACTACTACAAAACTTCACACTTTGTCTTGACAAAACTAGATTACCTAGACACCAGGTGACAATAAAATTGAACCCGTGCAGACATATTTTATGGTGTGCCATCTAATATAGTTTATCCTTCACCAGTAAAAACTACTGTACGTGATAATATACTTTTCACTCGAATTAGGTTATATTTTTTAAACTAGACCTTTACCAGAGTCTTATGTAAGGGTTCAATTTTAACAGGTTCATTTAAAAAAAAACAAACAAACAAAAAAAAACAAGTGATACAGCAAAACACAGCAACTAGCTACTGATTTTTAAAGGAAACCGGTTTGTCCAATGCTGACTTTTAAATAGTTCTACAGCCTACCCTCACACACATATTTTGCTTTTAACTAATTGATCTTCTCTGAAAGTTAGAGTACAGGGAGAGAGAGAGCACACACAGGCATCAGTTGCTGGCATGACAACTGGCTCAAATTCAAGAATTACTACATACCAAAACATCTGATCATATACAGAGATGGAATCACTTTCTAAAACAGAAAGCAAGCTTTGAAAATGAAAATTGTTTTCTTAGAAGTGAGGAAAGCCTTGAAGTTGGGGAAAAATGGAACATGAGAAACATTAAAACTGACCTAAAACAAACAATGAAAAATTTTTTTAGGTCAACCCAATAAAAAACTTCTATAGAAAAGAAGATTCCTTGTTTTAAAAACTGTGATGGAAAGTGATTTACAATTCATTTTCTCCTTAAAAACCAAGTAAATTCTAGAGCAGTATTGACACTGTCCTATTACATTCATCCTACTAATCATAATTACATAGAAAGATAGCATAAAAGTTTTATTTTCCTATCTTGAAATCACTCTAAAATGCTTACTTTCTTTTGAAATCTAGATTAGATATTTTCAGAAAGACTGAAAAGAGGCAGGAGCCAAATTTACAAAAAGTTTTCCACATTTAGTGATCTGGTCTTGAGAGAAGGCTTTGTTTCCTTCTTTTCCCTCCCCCCTTTTTTTTTTTTCTTTTAGGGTTTCCGAAAAAATTATTCAAGGTCAAGGATAGTCCATCAGAGCACACGCACTGAAAATACCTTGCACATTCCCTAATTAATGCATTGCATTCCAAATCTAACAAGGAAACTGGAATGCATTCACATGTCTCCCTTTCAGGAAGAAATATTTTAAAATTAGTTTACTTGTTTCTGTTCTAGAACTTGGAAATTTTGCTAGCTATTTCTTAAAGCAAACTGAAATTGGAATCAATTAAGATATTTTTGCAACACTAGTAGTCTCGGAACTAAGTCAAAAAAAGTCACACATCATTTGTTTACTCCCCTACCACAATATTGTATTAACAAATTCTGGATTACTTGTTTTAGTCATACATTCCTAACCAAACCCCAACTTCAGGCTGACTGTGGAGGAAACCATGCTTGTTCCTTTGGCATGTCAGCAGATAAACTTCTCAAACAGGCAGAGCTTAACACAACCTTTTCCCGTTGGAAAAAGGTCACTACACATACTAGGACAATTTGGTATCACAGGGCACCAAGAATTTAATGCAAAACACAGTGCTTGCATCTCCACAAATGACAGCCTTCATTTTGTCATGCAAGCTAGTATTACTTGCGTTAAATAATATTTTTTACTAAATCCGTGTGTCCTACAGGTTTCATCAACAACTAGATATATATTGCATGCATCAGTGAAGATCACCATGTCTATTAAAAGGCTCATTTCAACTCACAGCAGAAAAATGTTTGCACCAGCTTTGCTAATAACATAGTTGGTGTGGTTTTATCAATGGAAAGGTGTTTCACATTACACTGTTGGCACTCAAACAACTAAACCTTGAAAGAAGAGAAATTACATTTGTTTTACTTGCTCCACAATTTCACATTAGTTTGAGTAAAGATGCCTAGAAAGAACAAAAAACTAACTAGAATCATCTTCCATTAAAAGGATCTAAAATTTGCCAACTACAATGCACATTCCACCAAAATTACATGCAGCAGTTACCAACATGGTCTTGTAAAGCTTCCTATTCTTCCTGGTGAAAAAATGGCTTCTCCTGGTTTTGAAAGCAATCACCAACTTTTAGGTCATATTTAAAAAGGAAAAAAAAAAAAAGAAAGGGGAGGAATAATCAGCTGTAATAATAGATGATAGCACCTCTGAGTCAGAAGATAAATACTTCTCATTGAAAGAAAATTGGGGGGAAAAAAAAAAATTCACAAGTCTACCTTCATTTAAGAATCAACGAAAGAAACATCCAGGGGGCTCCAACCATTATTTTACACTTCAGAAATTTTACTTTGTTTTTCTCTAAAAAGTATTTTGGTTACATCCCCCGATCACATATCACCAAGGGGCCTCAGAAAAACAAGTCTGCAGCTCCACATTGATGATGCCATTTTGCTGAACCTCTTCCACAGACAAGGCAGCTTCCTAGCTCACAATATTAACATTAAATTCTAGAGCTGTGATAAGTGCCAGTCAATTAATTCTTTACATTATTTTCCTTCCCTAGGAGCCTCTTCCCTCCAACTCACTCCCTTGCCATTCATACCTAAGAGGCATGTCTACCGTAATTACAAAGCCTCATACTGCCATGGAAAGGACTGTAACGCCTTAAACGAAGATCTGTATGAGCAATCAGGGTCTATGCAACACAGACAAACCGACCTCAAATTACAGACAGACAAGGATACTCTAGAAGTACGTATATGACATATCAAAAAACCACTTCAAGTACTTCTAATGTGGATGCAGCTACAGCAGTAAAGCCGACCTTTACAGCACTACCGTGAAGGCAGTCTCCGTCTTTCCCCAAGCAAGAAGAGTCATACCAGCAGAGGCACAGGGGTTTTTTTTCCTTCTCCTGCATTAAGGCCTCCTGCCAGGTCAACTATGTTATTGAGGGATCACACGTCTTCCTAACCTTGACAGCCACAGCTGTGACGACAATACAGTACTGTATACTAATTCAGGACAAACCTCAGAAACCAAATATACACTTTGCCATCTAAAACTGTCTGCTTGCTCCTGGCATCTTCACAAATTTGGCCAAATGAAACACAGTCAATTTCTAATTTTCCTTCCAGATTGTTGTATTTACTCACATAGTGCTTTCATGTTTAAACTGCAATTTTTACTAAAAATACTTGGTTTGAAATAAATGAAAAACTTGTATGGTAGAAAAGCTCTGTTTTATGCAGTTGGAAAGGTTTGCTTTAGGAGGCCACATTCTGTATTTTTTTTTAAATAAACTAAAAAAAAATCCTTCATGTCTAATTGAAACATATCAAAAAGCTATAAACACATCAATAAATTAGATGCAAATGGAATTTTGAAGCCAACTTCTCTGGAGAAAAATCTTTCAAAATTAAGTGATGCTAATTATTGTGCTAGGACAATATCATTCAACTTCAAAATAGGCTAACAGACAACTTTACTGCTTGATTATTAAGAACATTATTTGTGCATATTGCTAATGTGTCATCTTCCTTTTATTTAAGATTTTCTTTCCATCACACGCATGAGTTGGGGGGGACAAAGTGGAATCACATCAAGATTTTTAGCAGAGCACAGACACAAGATTTTTGAAATTCTCCCACTTGAAATGAGTTGCCATGATAAAATTGTCTGAATGTTTATTCAGGGCTAGACTAAAAAAAAAAAAAGTAACATTCAGAAGCAAAGGGTTCCATTTAACTACCACTGAACTGAAATTTATTCGTCTCCCTCAGAAATCAAATCCTGCATTCCCTGTTTATAGTAATACTTAGGGTTACAAGCAAGGCTGTTAGAATTGATATGTAATAAAATCTACTTTGTCCAATAATTGCACTTTTCCATAGTACAATAGTAAACATTTACGGAGTTTCCATTACTCATACTGCAAAGAACATAAGTTCACATTTATATGGTCACTAAACATGCACTTACATAAACTCAAAGTTTTCCTCAATGCTACATATTCAGCTGTATTATATGGAACCAATTCCATTCTCCACCCCATATAACTCACTCCAGTTGAATTGGCTTTAACAGTTGCACCTTTCTGCTTCACAAGGAGTATCTTGCCGGCAAGAGCTGGCCCTAATGACACAGCTACCTACCCAAATTACACAAGAACTTTCCTACAGCAGGACCCAGCCTACCCAAGTGCTCCACGACTCCCTCGCCAGGCAAGCCAAAGGCCTCTGTCAAAACAACTGACATGTTTCATATCACCAGTTTCCACTACTATTTTTGTGCAGCGTTCCAAAGGAGGCTCACATAAGGTTGGGGAAAAAAAAAAACCAAAGCAAATGTATTTTCAGCAGTAGGTATAGCATTTGTTTGGAATGCGTTTAAGGGCTCCAGAAGCAGCAGTCAACACTTCAGTTGTATTTATGCATATTTTCTTTCTTCACATTGACCCTTGCCAACATTACTCAATGCCCCCCCCCCTTGAAGCCATACAAAAAGTTACTTTTTTTCTTTCACAACTACTCACTGAGGCCTATTCCACTGCTGAAAGCAAGCGAAGCAAAGCCCACGCTGGGTGTCTGTCTCCTGGAGAAGATTGCATCTTTTATTTATCGCCCCTTGGCTTTATTTTCACAGTGAATTCCTGGCTTAAACGTAATCAGCCAAGAAACCCTCCCTATGTGCACTCCTGTCATTCCTCATCGCCTGCAAACAGAATCAAGTGCAAGCAAAAGGGAAAAAAAAAAATAATAATCTCAGCACTGCCAACCAAACTAAAAAAGCCCTACTTCTGGTTTTGCCAGTCCTGAGGAACCACAGATGCACCTCAGACCTTTGGAAAGAGAAAGCCAAAAGATGAAACTTATAAGAAAGTTAATTAGATTAAAAAAAAAAAAATTGAAGTCCCCCTTAGGCAGAAGGGAAGGGCACTGAGCCTAGAAGCAGGGACACGGCTTCCCTTCGGAAAAAAAAAAAAACGATGGCACGTTTGTAAGATGCCTGCCAAGTCAATCCCGCAGCGGGCAGGACCGAGTTTTTGGGGGAAGGTGGAGGAGGGGATCCCGGCGTCCCCCCACACACCCCCCGAACCACCGCCGCCAACAAAAGGCGAGCAGCAGCCTCTTTTGTCTGGCTTCCCCTTTTCGGGGAAGGAGGAGGGGAAGCCACAGAAAACTGGGGGGGGGGACGACGACGGGGGACGGGGGAGGACACAAATAAACAAGAAAATGAGAACAAAGTGGCCGGGTCGCACAAAGAGCATCACCCACCGGGAGGGGGGGGGGGGGCGACTGTCTGCCGGGGACGGCTTCCCCCCGCCATGGCGGGGGGAAGCCGTCCCCGGCAGACAGCCCCCCAAAAGGGGGGGGTACCCACCTCTGCAGCCCTTTAAACACAGGCAGGGAGGAGTTAAGCAGAGGCGCCCGCAGCGGGTGAAGAGCAGCGGCAGGCGGCGGGGCTTGGGGGGGGGGGGGGAGAGGAAGAGGAGGGGGGGGTATTGTTCCTGGAGGAGGAAGAGCAGCGCTTCCCCGCCGCCTTGTCACGAAGCGGCTCATCCCAAAGCAACCCCCCCAACGCCCCATACCCCCTCAGGCGGGGCGGATCGCGCCCCCTCCCTCCGGCTCGCCGCCGCTGCCCTAGAAATGCCTTTGTTCGCGGATCCCCCCTCCCCGCCGCACACCCGCTGCCGGGGTCTCGCACCGCATTTATGTCTTTATTTTGGACGGCGGCGCGTCCCGCCCCCCGCTCCTTCCCCCGCCGGCCGCCCTTCTGCTGATTCATTTCCACCGGCGGTCCCCCCCGGGATGGCGGGGGGGGGGGGCGGGGGGGCGGCATCTCCTCGCTATTGTGGCTCGGGGTAAAGCGATGACCCGGATTACGGGGGGTGGGCGCTGGGAGGGGGCAGAGCCAAACAGGATTACACGGACTGGATTACCGGGAGCGAGCACGGCGCGGTGCGGGGGGACTGGTTAAAGGGACAGGCGGGGGGCGGCCGGCCCGGCGGCGGGGTCCGCGGCCGTGTCACGGAGCGAGGGAGTTACTCCGTGCCCTGGGCGCTCGGGGGAGGAGAGCGGCGGAGGAAGTTGCCCGGCCCGCATTACGGCCGGGGAGCCGAGGGCTCCTACGGGCCGGGCCGTGGCGGGCGGGGGGCAGCTCCCCGCCCGCGCTGCCGGACACCCGCCCCAAGCCCCCCCCGGCCCCGCCAGGGGCTGCCGGGGGAGGCTCCGGCCGCCGGGGCCGCGGCGGGCGGGCAGGCGGCTGCCCGGATGGCAGGCGGGTGACACGGCGGGGGGGGGGGGGGGGGGGGGGGAGACCGGCGGCGCCCTGCCCGGGTGGCGGCGGCGGCCCGGCTCCGGAGCGCGGCCCTGGCCGGTGACTCACCGACTTGCAGGACGTTATCGACGCAGCCGCCGTCGAGCAGAGCGATGCCCCTGCGGAAGGGCAGGCGGTTCTCGTCGGCGGCCGCGGCGGCGTCCGCGGCCCCGCCGGGCGCGGTGGCGGCCCCCCCGGGGGCGGCGGCGGGGTCCTCGGCGCCGGTGTTGAAGGAGGAGTACATGCAGATCTCCCTCTCGCTGCGGGGGAAGGACCAGTAGACGATCCTGCGCTGCACCGGCTCCGGAATCCGCTCGAACCGCTCCTCCACCCGCTGGAAGGGCCACTTCTCCGCCACCTTGCGAGCCGCGATGTCCAGCAGGGACTCGGGGCTCTGGGTCTTGCCGAGCGGCAGCAGCCCCAGGGCGGCGGCGGCGGCGGCTGCGGAGGAGGGTCCGGCGCAGAGCGCTCCGCTGCCGGGTCCGGCGCCGCCCGCCCGCTGGCCCGGCCTGCACCCTGAGCCATAGCCGGGTCTGCAGCAGAGGCGCTTGGCGGGGGGAGGGAGCTGACCGCGCTCCGCCATGATCGCGCCGCTTCTAAGCAGACAGCGGAAGTGGCTGTACCCTATAAACGGCTCCAGGAAGGCAGCGAACGGCCGCGAGCCCCCGCCGGACACACCCCCTTTGCCCTTATTTGGTGGCGGGGGCGGTGCCGGGCGCTTAGCCGACTGCGGGGGGCGGGGTAGTGCCTTATGCAAATCAGCGTCACAAACGTAAATAGAACGGCCCGAGGAAGGCTCGTTCCGCGGGCTGGCGGGGGGTGGGCGGTGGAGGGGGTGGTGCGCGCTCCTGCCGCCATCCCCCCCCCACACACACACCCCCTCCCGCTGATGTCACGCGCGCAAGCCTGGGCGCGCCCCGCGCGCGTGGTGGGAAAGGGGGCGTGGCCGGCGGCGCCCCTCTCTGCCACCATATAGGGAATGGAATGCGGGGGCGGGGCCGCCGCGGCCTCAACCCGGTCACCTCTGCTGGGAAAGCCGGCAGGGCGGGGGGAACCGCGCCTCGCGGCCGGAAAATACGGTAACGGCTGAGGCGGACGCCCTCGGTGGCGGAAAGGCGGGGGCCGGCACGCCTCCGGCGCCTCGCCCGCTGGAGGGGGCGCAGGGCGAGCGCCCGCCTTTCGCCGGGGCTCCGCGGGAGTTGAGAGCTGCGGTGGGGGAGTCTCGGAGGGCAGGATAGGGGTGGGGTGGGGGGGCCCACACAGGAGAAGAGGCCTGGGCTCCTGCCTCAGAGGCGGGCTGAAACGGGTCCGCTTCGCCCGTTTCAGCCCGCCTGTGGGACAGGAGCCGGGGTGGGGTGCCACCACCCCCCCCCGCCCTCCCCGCCACGCGTGCCCGCCACAAGCCCGTGAGGTACCTGAGTGAGGCGCGCCCCAGCGGCTTCCCCTCTGTTAGAGGGAATACGGTAGCCGGGGCCGCTGGGCCGCGGGGTGCCCGGCGCGCGCGGGCCGGCAGCCTGGTGGCAGCTCCCGGTTCGTTTCGCAGATGGTCGGGCTTGGAACCGCTCCGGTGGCCCAAGGTGAAGGGCTGGGCGCCACAGACCCGCGGTGAGTCAACTGAACGCAATTAGCGCGTTGTGTTTGCCTGGGTGTCGGGAAGGTTCTGTGGAAAGGCTGGTGCTGGCCATCTGTCCCGGTTAATTTTTAGCAAGCGGTGCGGCTGCAGCAGAGCGTAAAGCCGAAAGGATTTATTCTGTTTTTCTGTGCTCGTTAAAAAGCATACCATTCGGGGTCGTACCGACTCCTCAAATTAAATGGCCTTCCTGGGGGGGGGGGGGGGGGGGGGAGGGAGAGAGAGAGAAAATGAACCAGAGTGGCAGGCTGAGATGGGTATCGGGCTCCTGCGTAGCACTGGGTGAACACCAAATGCGACCTTTGCTTGTATCAGGGAGTTCTGGCCCTAATTACAGCCACGCTGCTGATGTAAAACATTACGAAAATACTATACAATAAGGATCAGGGCTAGCAAATAAAGCCGTTACCGTCTTTCCTATGGAGAAAGACTTTGACGTATCATTTTAGAACATTCTTTATTAATTAAATATTTTGGAACCTTAGCTTGAAAGTGGCATTTTTGGCGACTCGCTGTTGAAAACAATACTTATTCATCTGGCTTGGATTTAACACCGAACAGCACTTGCTAGCACGTAATGCAGAAGCCGTAATTTTTGTGCCTAGTGGCTTCATTCACGTAGGCTGGTTTACCCAGCTAGACTACATTTTCCATGATGCAATGCAAGTCTTCAGCTGGGAGGTGCGCAGGCGGGAGGTGGCTCCATCAGGGAACGCAGCGAAAAAATGTCGAGTGTGCCGGGCGTTAAGATCTAAGAAGTACAAATCACGGCGAGTTGACTTGTAACTTGACATCTACTTTTTGTTGCCACCAAAACCCCTGACTGGAACAATAGCTTATTTTCTGAACAGGGGATTGAAGCGCTTTGCAGAAACTGCATTTTCCATTAAAAATGGATGGGAAATTGAATGAACCGTATTAGACTTGCTGACTTTGATTTTTAAAGAAAGATCAGCAGAGGCCTGAAGTTGATTTAGAATATGCAAGTATTGGCTTTTTTATACGCTTGTAAGCTCTTAGATGGTAGCACTGATTTGAAATTTCACAGAGAATTTTTTTAATGTCTAGATATAGAACTTTTTTTTGCCTTTTCTGCTGTCAATTGCTCATACTAAGAAAATGACTGATGTTTTTTAACCAAGGAGTTTGAACTGCAGACTACAGACAGGGCCTGAACTATGTTCTGCATAGTTTATTTTTTGTTTATACTACAAGTTGTTTTTTCTTTGGGATCATGAGAGCTACCTTCTGGGTAAGAAATGAGTTTAATCTGATGCTTGTGCTTCTGAGTATAGACTGCACAGAAGAGTTACTCTTGAGGCAACAGTTTCATAAGTCCACTGATACCTTGCTGGGATATTAGCTGGCTTCTTCCTCATTTTAGGCATGCATTTTACGAGCGATCTATTGGATTTATAAACTTAGCTCCAACTCAGTTTTGGAGGTGTTAGGGAGCCTGAATGCTACAGGCCAGAGATGAGGAGGTAGTACGTTCTTTTACTATTAATATGGTATTGATTTCGGTATTTCTGAAAGCAGAGAAACAGAATAAGTAGAAGGTAAAAAAACTTGCATGTGTATGAGAGCAGAGGAAAATTATATTTAATTTTTGCCCTACAACTTACTCTTTGTTAATAACTGTTCACATCTCGAAGCAATTTTTCTTCTCTGTTGTTCTAGTGCTATTTCTGTTTTAAACAAGTGTCTAGCAAGTCAGTAAAAATGCTCTTCTAAATTGAGTAATGGCTGTTCTTTACCAGGTCTTAGCCACCTGCTGCAATAAAAATAACACACTAATGCCACTGGAAGAATTATTCCCTTCATAGTAAAGAAGCTTTAAAGTAAAAATTGAGAAATAAGAAGAGTGAGAGGAATACCAATGAACAACAAAACATCCATAATAAGCAGAAGTAGCCCATGTGTAAGTCATTTCAACTTGGTCGTTCTTCTGTCTTTTCAGATCTGGGCAGAAATTACTACATTCACCTAAGAAATCCCAGAGAAAAGCAAGTGGAAAAGCCCATAGATGTACCTCTTTCATCCGTCTACCACTCAGCAGGAATAGCTACTTCCCATTAAGTCCATGAATATTAATAGCTACACAGGATGCCGGTGAAGCTTTTTTATTTCTGGGCTGGGGAGCACATGAAGAGGTAATGGCATCTGTGCTCTTGACATTCTGCCATAAGCACCAGGTGTGCTTCTCCTTGGGCTCCCTCTGCACTGGTGTAGCACCGTAATGGCTTGAAAATTATCATCTGAGGCTGAAGTTCCTTTGTCCTGCCAGTTTTGCCCCTTGAGTTCCTTTCACTTTCTGAAAGCAAGTGGGAAGATGTGTTAACTCCAGGGAAGAAATTAATATGGTGTTAAAGCCATACCTGAACTGTGGTTTAACTTCTAGTTAGCTTTTCTTTCAGTGGTTGTTCTTCTTGTGGAAAGACCTTGCTGAGCTGGGCAGTCATTTCCTCTCTTTCTGCCTCACGGTTTTGGGCGGTCTGTATTCCAGAGCTACGCAGAAAGAAAGGAATGGCTGGAAAACAGCAACCTTAACTTGGTTAACTTCCTGCATGTAATCAAAGGCTATTCTATGAGCTGCTTGGAAAAATACTGCTGCCCACCACTCAGTGAAATTCCTTCTTAATCGTCTTTCACAGCATTAAGCCGCTTGCAGTCATTTTTGTTCATTCCAGTAAAACATACAGGGCTTGTAGCATTCTACCAGTTGTGCTAATTTAAAAGAAAGATCGTATACAGCTGCACAGTTGTCTTTCTGTGAAGGAAAGAATGGTCTAAATGTAGAAAAATGGGTGGCAGGCAACCTAATGCTGGCCAACACAAGTCACCCTCGTGGTTAAAACTTATCTGGAAAGATGAGACTCAGCATTCCTGCATTGAAGCTGAACAAGAATCTGGATTCATGTGCTGCATAAAATATTTCTAAATGCTGGGAGGGTAGCAGGTCAGAGATAAAGAGGAGGAAACTCAGAAAGGGAGGCTAGGGCACTCTCAGAGCCAGAGCTTTAAGAAAAAAAAAAAATGCAAGAAAAATTACTTGGGGTGACAGCACTAAAATAATCAAATACAAGAAAGATGGATGGGCCTGCTGAAACAGCTGAATTTACAATGCTAAACCACATCTTTTTTATCATGTTTCTTTAAGCGTTCTTAGATAGCTAGGTACTTCATTTCTTATAAAAAAGCTATAGGTTTTACAGATAACAAATGTACTCTAACATTTATCATTTGAAAGCTTGAAAAACACTGCTGTAGGTAAAGGTAGTGAATATCCCTGCACTTTGCAGTGTAGTGACTCTGGAAATTCAAATACAGTAAAAACAGACGTTAAGTCATGAGTGTCAATGAAGTTACCATCTTAAGATTGGTCAGTGAAGAAAACAGTGTAGCTGGTCAGTATCTTCGGTTTTACAATGTTTTCTTAATGTAGTTTCCTTCATTATATTCAGAAACTATTTTTAATTTAAGGAGTTAAAAAAAGAACATTTGCCTTTTACTAGCCTTTTAAATGAAATACTCTAGGATAAATATTCCCAGCTCTTTAGAGTCTGTCTATTAAAGTGAAAATAAACGAGCAGCACTGAATGAGCCCTTTCAAAGTGCAGCTTTTTATTCTAATTGAATTCCATGATGATTCCAAAACTAGAGTCAGAGGCTAGAATCTAAAAGCATTTAGGAAAATGTACTTAAAGTGCTAAGCATGCTTTACCAGTATTCTAGAATAATGAAAAGATACAAACATCTCAATTTGAGCTAAATCCTCTTGACATTCATTTCTGTGTCCTCTCCCTTTTTGTGGCTTGATACTTGAAGTATGAAGTCATTCTGAGATGGACTGAAGGGAAAGGCATTGTGTGTGCCATACTCCCAAAGCTGCGTGAATTAATGCTGCTCTGTATTTCCTCAAGGAATGAGCACATTCAGTTTATGTTTATTGAGAATAGACCCTGGGAATGAATTATTTCTTCCTTATAAGGAGCCTTGTGTTGAGGTATCTGTGGGGAGAGTTTAGCTCACTACTAAGTTACCAGGGATAAAAGCATTGCTGTTACAAGTAAAATGATAATGTGCAAGTGACTTCTTAAAATTAAACATGTTGAACTGATTTAGAGGGTTCAGAATTTCCAAGCCTTGGAATAGAGGAATAAGAGTGTCTCACCTTTCTTCAGAGTTTTAACTTATTCACTTAACCATTTGCAAAAAGTCAAAAGCAGAAAATCCTGTCACTGAGAGGACTCTAGATTTAACATCCCTCTGGGTTTGTTGTGACCTTCTGTAGATCCGAGCTGCAGAATTCATGAACACTCAAAGCAAAAAGAATGTTATTCCTCTCACAGGCTTTTGTAAACTTTCTTTTTAAATGATTATATTTTCTAATACTGAAATAAAAGCAAATTTGATTAAAACTTCAGGTTTTAAAATAACTTTCTTATAGGTATTCTCTCTCTTTACTGCAAATAGATACACTTAATTGTGGTAAAGTGGTTTAAAAAGAAAAAAAAAAGATTCCTCAAAGCTTTATCTTCTTCTGGTCAGACATCCTCCACCAAAAATGTGATAGGCCAGTTCAGAAGTTAATCAGGTGCAAAATGCCACCGATCGGTTTACCGGCATGTGTAGGAACACCTCAGCACATATAATGTAAAGTGAAGTGGACTGGTGGTCTAAAAGGAAATATTATTGGATTGCCTTCTTGTGGATAAGCATCCTCCACTAACAAACCTCCTTTTTATC
Organism: Harpia harpyja; assembly: GCF_026419915.1. Lineage (NCBI taxonomy): Eukaryota > Metazoa > Chordata > Aves > Accipitriformes > Accipitridae > Harpia > Harpia harpyja. Next base: position 95,113,423 of record NC_068969.1, read on the forward strand.
TTCTCGGGCTTCCTGCCTTTAAACTGTGCTTTACTTTAGACTTCCTTGCATTAGACCAAATTATTACATTGCTGTGGCAGGCAACATAATAATTCTTGGGCAGAAACTCTGCATGAAGAAGGGCATGCAAACCCCAATCCACTAATGTCAGGAACAAAAGCCATTGCTTACCTAGATTTTCACCAGTGACAAAGAAAGAAGCAACATATACTACAATTCTCAGAAGTGCATTTTCCAGGATGCTAAGTGCTGGTAGAATGGCTTTAAAAATGGCTTTAAAGAAAAACAAAACAAAACAAAACCACCCCTCTTTCCCCCATTTCAAGAAGGCTGAGTCCAGATTCATTCGTGATTGCAAGAGATCTGTACTTACAAGGGAACAGCTTAAATATACCAAAAAGTGAAGCTCCTGCCCATGCGCTATAGAGATGCGGTGCATATCAGTGTGCACACCCTTGCTGTGCTGGTGCCTCCTTGTCTCCACCAGCACAGCCAAAACAGCAGTGCAAGGAGGAGGAAAGTATAGCTAACTGGCCAGCAATTACTCAGGATATTTGCCAGTCTTCTGCAAACTTCTCTGCCTTTATAAATTGTAACTGAGGACCCACAGAAAGTATAGAGGTAGGTAAAAGGCAGAGATAGCTGAGCAACACTTAAATGGTTCGTTTTCAAACAACTGGAATTCTTTTAAAAAGCTTGGATATAATCTCTGCTTCCCCTAATTTGGTCACCAGTGATTGCATTTAGCAAGCTGGGGAAACTGAACTGGACTTTAAGATTTTTTTACTTAACAGCCTATTTAAAATTTAATTCCTACCGGTACTTAAAGTCTTAGTTTACAAGTATTTGAACAATATTGCAAACTGGCCTCTAGCTTTACTGGGACTGAAACACCCTGTCAGGATTTACAGGCAACTCTTTTCTTGGGTTGTATCAGAGACAAACTTACAAGGTAGTGCTCTAAATACGGGGGTGTCTGTATAACTCAGAGGAGAGACAGAGATTTTTGTGTATGTTGCGCTATCTGGTTAAGCTTCATTTGGTCCAAGAGGACTATGCACTGAGGAATAATTAATAAAGACCTAGTGCGAGGGTATAACATTTTGAGGAGTTGGTTTCACTTCTTCCCGCCCCGAGTTTTCATCTTCTATTTGTATCTGTATAGCAGTATTTGGTGTCAACTCCATCCTTAAGCAAAGTGCCACTTAAGTACTTTTGCGGGTTGGGTTTAACTAAGTAAAACTCGGGCATTTGTCCCAGGGCTTTAGAAGGCATTTGAAATTTTGTAGCCTACATACTAATTAGACTGATACGTACTTGTTTTACCAAGTTATCCCTGCAACACCAAGTGACTGAGCCATGGAATACTGCATCTGTTTGGAGCAGTCAGCTTCCAAAGCTAAACACAGTTTACTGACGTATATCTTGGGTGATGTTGATATACTTTCACCTTTATTTTATACCCCAACTGTTAACTAATTTCATTGTCTATTTGTCTGTTTCTATCCCTTCTTTCTCTTTCCCATCTTCCTTTGGTGCTGCCAGTTCATTGTACACTGTACTGCTCTGTCCCGACTAATGCCCCATAAACTTTCCATCCACTTACCTTCCTTCTTCCTATTCTTCCTGTCCTGCAGTCTTGGAAATTGTACCAAAGCTAATATCTCAAGCTAAGCCTTGTAATCAAATTCAGAAGATAGAGATAAGCTATGGTTAGAGCTCTGCAGTAAAGTGTTGTCAGAGAAACCAGTACTTCCTTGTATTTCGGTAGCCTCCCAAGTTTCACTGGAATCCCTTTCTTGGAACAGGGATTTAGGATTTTTTTTTCTACTGGTCTGTCACTAAACAACATCTAATTTTCAAGGTGCTCTGAATAACAGCATCTAACTTTTGAAGTTCTAAATAGAAAGGGGTAGCATTCTTCTTTTTCCTCTTTTGTGCTCCAGGGATTAAGATATTCTGAGAGATATTCCTCTGCTGCACTTAACCAGTTGGAATAATAGTGGCACAAAATACTCTTATATTTCCGGAAAGTTAGTGCTTTGAGCCTCTTCCAGGAGGGTATTAGGAGTTGCAAGAATTTGGCAGCTTTACTACTGAAAAGGAAGGGACCCCTTGATACTTAATACGTATCCATGCTTCTTTGCTTCAATAAATTAGGCAGGACCTATGGGACAGCTGTCTTACTGCTAGACACTGTCCTCTGCTGGGCTGTATTGGGGTCCTTCAGAGCGAATAGATACAGGCGCTGTGTGTGGTGTGATTCAAACGGTCCAGGAGATACTGTGTCAGATACTGTGACTGTGAACTTAGGCAGATGTCACCATCAGTCATCCTACGGATGTTGTGATCCACAAGCAGGAGGGGTAGAAATCTATTCTGGTATGTTCATGTAAAATACATCTTTCAGTGATTCCAAAAAATGGAGCCTCTGGGCAGGGACAGGTCTCTGTGGAGCCTCTGAATTAATCTGGTTGTAGTGAAGGTCCGATGCTATGTTATTGCTCCCCCAGTCTGAGAAGATGGAAGAAACTCTCCAGTACCCTAACTCAGAACTGCTTCCCAGTTAGTAATTTTAATATGTGCTTCTCAGAGCTTTGTTACAGACAGCACAAAAATCACCTTGTTCTTCTGTGGTTTCAGTGGTTCTGAGCAGCAGCAGCAGCAAAGCCTGAGCACAGTTTTCACTGTGCTCAGGGCAGCAGCGCAGGCACCAAAGCTCTCCATACGCACACTTGGACAACCAGTACTGAGTTGGTTTGCACCCTACTCTGACCTTTCAATTTATCTCTGCAAACATAAAGGCTTTGATTTTTGTTTCTTAAAACAAAATTTGCTGGCTGCTGTTGAATGGCTGCTTTTGAAGTTCACTAGGAAAACTAGAGATCTTTTCTTTAAAAAGAAAATAAGAAATCACTAGGCTATGAGTTAGGAGTGGAAGAACTGAGGAAGAGAAGGGCAGAACTAATGCGAGTAAGATTTGAAGGATGAATGTATAAACCCAGTCCCTTGCCAACTCCACCCTCTAAATGGCATTTACTGCCAGGGAAATTGGATCCACCCTGGACTGATTCTAGCGTCGGGAAAATCCTCCTAAAATAGCTCTGGGCCTTGCAAAAGTTGCAGTTTCCTCTCCCAATAATTGATGCTGTGGTGACAACCTCCATCTGGTACTCATGAGTCGCAGCCACCACATCTGCTAAGGGGAAGAAGGCAACTTTTTCCCTTTGCTCAGAATCTCTTGCCTTGTCTGCAATGATGGTCCTAGGAGTGAAAAATTGCTTGCTAAGTTTGAGCACTTCTTGACAGGGATGGTGTCCCCTATACCAGCAACTTGGAAATGAAACTGCAATCTCTGCTTACTCAGATTTTAAGTGTAAATGAAGAGGAACCACTTTAAGAGTACCTGGGGATTGGTCTAAGTTGCATTATTGCCATTGACTGTGGGTTTATTTCATACTGTTTACTAAATGGAGAGTATAACCATGGCAACATTCATGACATGCTCTGTATGGATCTGCCAACACGAGACTGAAATTAGCATTCAGAACACAGCCGTTTGAAAGTAGCTTGAGAACTGAAAAATAATGTTGCAGACTACAGTCCGGATGAGAATACACTTCAGCATCTGCAGAGTGAAAATTATGCAAAATTTACTACTTTGACTCATGCCGATCTCAGCAAGAGTATATGTGGTATTATTTGTATAGATCTTACCTTGATGAGTGACAGCATAATGGTATAGATACTAATAGCTGGTGGTGATTCTGACTACCCCATAACAACCATAATTTTGTGTGAAGTATACAAATACTACAAGCCTTTTATGCTCAACTGTAGTGCAAAGATAGTTAAAATCTTTTTTCCAAGTTTACTTGGAAAAAAAAAGAATGACAATTCCTAGACAAGATGAAGGTTCTACTGTCTGCATATAAAGAAAAAAGGTACAGGGTGAATGGGAGTAAGGAGGGGAGTATAAAAGGATATTCTAGATCTGAGTTAGTCCTCCACTGTCCCAGCTATAAATTGTTGACAAACATAGTCTAATAAATATTTTTTGTTGCTGCATGTTGTGATGTTTTTGCAGAAGTCTTTTATAAGAGAAGTCATGGTCTGGCAGAATGAAGGTGGATTGAATTATAGCTTGCTTCTTCATGTCTTTCCACAGGTCACTTCTTTCTGAAAGGAGCAGAGTCAGCATAACTACACCTTTCTCATTGAGTCATATCAGCTGTTGCAAGTAATGCTGAACAAAAATAATTCCCTGGTTACACTGCCTGCACTTTTATCTGTGGTTAACTTCACTGTTTTTGTTTTAAGTCAGTCTCTTCTTTTGTGTGCATCTGCCACATACCAGGAAAGACATGTTTCTGTAAATAAGCTTCACAAGTCGTTTAGGAGATGTGTAGGAAAATACAGAACTGCTTTTAACTAACTTCTGAAAGTTGGCTAGATTTTAAGCTGACTCTGCCCTTTCAACAGATGCTCAGAACAGTGACTGCTCTTCATTGCCTCAACACACCATCTTGGGATAACACATCAGCCAGTCTGATGGAATATTTTATGTAGAGTTACTACTTCCCGTGAGTCAGTGCTGTAAATGGCAATTACGTCTGCAAAGAACACAGCATCATTCATGTCCCTTGCTGCCCTCATGGCTAGAGGTGGTACATTTTAGGGAGGGTTAGGTTAGTCCTAAGAATCATATGGATCTATAGAAATGATGGAAAAGTTGCTAGTAAAACACAAAAGACTGAATAATTAAGTATTTTTTCTATGTTTGAAGCATACAGGCAAACCCCAAACTTCTATCACTTTGCAAGGTGAGAAAATACATCCTATTCCAGCAGCAACTCAGGAGTGTGTTGGCCATCAAAGCTAGGTTTAAAGTAACACATTCAGGTAACTTTAATTCAGTGTTTATATTCAAATTGACCAAGCACCTATATGTATTGCTACTGTTTGTTTTCAATAAATTTGAAACTGGGAAAGACAATCCAGAGCATCTGATGAAGTTAAAAGTACTGGCAGTAAAGAGGGTAAAGAGGCCAATCCAGATTATTATTGGCTAGTATCCATGTAGGCAAAAAATGTATAACTGATATGTAAGCTATTAAAGGAAATCAGTAGAACTAATGTTGGTTAATATGAGTATATGAAAACCAGATCTGACCACAGTTTTATTAAACAACACACTTGATAAAAAAAATGTGGTGTTTACATAACAATACTGTTTATGTAACACTTAGACTTCTTCCAAACATTTTGACTTACCACTGCATGACAGTTTTTATATGTCATGCTAATTTGATCAATATGATGTGTTAATTAACAGAATATTGGTTAACTGACTGTCAAAACCAAAATAGTAAATGGAGGATTCTCACTGAGCAAGTATATTCATATTAGGGTTATTTTAGGAATTACTTTTGGCCATGTGTTATTTAATGTTTGTTTTAAATTGCATCAAACATTGTACAAAATTATTAATGATACTCATAGATGATCCAAAAGATTGGGGATGTAATAAGCAACAAAGGTAAGTCATTAATGCAGTCCTGATGACTTTTTAGTAACTTGGGGGCAAGCAGATATAAGTTTTGTGGGTAACTGTGAACAGTGAAAGTAGACTGTCCTTTTTACCTGTACATTTGGTCTGCCCACCAAATACGAGAGCTCAAGAACAGAGAAGACACCCAAATTTGGATCCATTGAAGGTCAGCTGAGCAAGGTGTTCTCAAAATAAAATTCCCTAGCAAACACAGTGTTTTGTTTTAGGGGAGTCTAACCCTCCAATTTGTTTTCCTTGGTTTCCTTGTATATCATGGCTCTGATCATCAATAAAGCATTCTGTTATGGTACATGCTTATACAACTTTTATTTTGGCATTTCAGGGTAATGCTAAAATATCCCCATGTTATTGATTGACTCTACTTTTGAACCTTGAGACAGTCTTTTTTAAATATGTCTTATACCATAGATGTGTCACTACTTCTGTTACCCTTTCTCTGCCTAGCATAGCCTTCTCAGATGTATTGGTACAACTCTAGCAAATAACAGAATAAAACTGTGTCTGCAGATAATTCTCATAGTCTAATCATCAGTCACATTATGGCAAAGCTAATGCTGCTGTTGCCTTTTTTATCTTTAGAAATTTGTGTTTTGCTGGATGGACCTAAGAAAAACTGAAAATGCTAGTTGGAATTTTTCTTCTGTTAACGAGTTTTTATTTGGGGATTTGGAGGAGGAATGAAGAGGTGCAGAGAGATTTGTCAAGGAAGGTAACAGTGAATGAACTCTTAAATATGGTGCTTTGGTCAAAACGCCTCATGTAATTCTTGGCTATACAAAGAGAAATCTCTAGGGACTGCAAAGACAATACTAGTTATACATTTGGCACAGAAACAATATTTGTTGGAATTTGCTTTGTCCAGTTTAGGATTCAGGAAGGCTGTTGGTAGACAGAAAAGGTTGAGAGAAGAGCCAGAAAAATCATTGATTCATGTGATATAATACAAGGAAGTTTTTCTGTTTGGTTTATCAAACAGAAAATTGTATTGACTGCAGTCCAAAAGTATCTGCAATGAAATAGAAACTTAATACCTGGCTTTTCCATCTAGCTGACAAAGACATAACAGGATCTGAATGCTGCATGTTGAAGCTGAACAAAATCAGACTAGAACTGACGGAGTGGTACAATTTTCCCTAAATAATGAGCAGTTAACCATTGGAAGATTTTAATGAAAATTATAATGGGCTTTCCATCTCTAGTAGTTTTAACCTCAGGAGATGTCCTTCTTAAAAGAAGTATTCTAGCTGAACTCAGCAGTAGTTCAGGAAATCTCAGGGACTTCTGAGAACAGATCAGCCCAGATGGTCACAGTGGATGTTCTGGCCTTATCTTTGATAGGAACCAAGGTGGTTTTGGTTCTTCCTTGAACTCTGCTATGAGCTTATGTCATGATCCAGTTTTTTTGCCTATGGATGCTAACATTTGTACTGGAACTTCAGTGCAGCTGCAGCAGTTTAAGAAAGGTCATAATCACCTGTAAATGGTGTAGTATGGCAAAGGATCCAGACTGCATAAAAGCCTGTTCTAAAGATGTACACAGAGGACAGCCAGCCACACATGGAATTTTAGCACTTCTTTTTCATGTGTGTTCCAGTTTCTGCGCAACAGTCTTGTGAATTAACAGGGTATCTGGTGATTCTGTGCCACTATATAAGCTTGTGTTCATGTACAGAAGGTGGAATACTGTTTTGGATTAAGTCTTAGCTTACTCTTGTATGCATGCGTGATTTTAAACGCACCAAGGGTATGTCCATATCGACCCTTGGTTTTTTAGCTTGTCCAAAACTTGCAACTTGTGTTTGGGCTCTTGTTTGTGAAGTGATATTTAGTCCTTCAAATAAAAAGTGCAGAAGTAATTAGTAACATTAGCTTATCATTATTTACAGCAAACCAGTTCCCTCTTTGTGCATAGAAAACTCAAATTATAACTTTGCTTGGCTGAAAACTTCCTTTCTGCAAGTAATAAAAGTGCAAATAGCCCTTACAAGGGCTACTTCAGCCTTCTTGCAGCTTGGGGCAAAAGCACGTTGGCAGAAGGACAATGTCTTGTCTCTGGTGGCTATGAAGCCTCTCTGAACTCGACCTGAATGTGAACTTATACAAAAGGCACCACTGTGCAGTGACAAGAACTTGAAAACAGAGTATAATTACATAAGAAATTTAAAATAAGTTAGGAAGCATGTTTCAATGAGATCAACATTCCAAGTAGTCCCTAACAAGAATTGGATATTTGTATCTCTGTTGCCACTCATTTTTCTGGTAAGTTTCCTCCAAGCTGAAACCTTATACCTGATAGCAATCCTTAACAGGCTTTTGGTGCAAAGTTGGCCTCAGTATCTGTATTGGGTTTGCGTGGCAAGGTTTTGGTAGCAGGGGGGGCAACAGGGGTGGCTTCTGTGAGAAGCTGCTAGAAGCTTCCCCCATGTCTGACAGAGCAAATGCCAGACGGCTCCAAGACGGACCCACCACCAGCCAAGGCCGAGCCCATCAGGAACGGTGGTAGCACCTCTGGGATAAAATATTTAAGAAGGGGAAAAAAGTTGTGGCAGGCACAGAAACTGCAGCTGGAGACAGGAGTGAGAACATACAAGAGGAACAACCCTGCAGACCGCCACGTCAGTGTAGAAGGACGGAGAGGAGATGCTCCAGGCACTGGAGCAGAGATTCCCCTGCAGCCCGTGGAGAAGACCATGGTGAGGCAGGCTGTCCCCCTGCAGCCAGTGGAGGTCCACGGTGGAGCAGATATCCACCTGCAGCCCATGGAGGACCCCACGTCGGAGCAGGTGGATGCCCAAAGGAGGCTGTGACCGTGGGAAGCCCGCGCTGGAGCAGGCTCCTGGGAGGACCTGTGGCCCCGTGGAGACAGGAGCCCACACTGGAGCAGGTTTTCTGGCAGGACCTGTGACCCCGCAGGGGACCCACGCTGGAGCAGTCTGTGCCTGAAGGACTGCAGCCCATGGAAGGGACCCACGCTGGAGCAGTTTGTGAAGAACTGCAGCCTGTGGGAAGGACCCCAAGCTGGAGCAGGGGAAGAGTGAGGAGTCCTCCCCCTGAGGAGGAAGGAGCAGCAGACACAAGGTGTGATGAACTGACCCCAACCCCCATTCCCTGTCCCCCTGCAGCACTGAGAGGAGGAGGTAGAGGATTCAGGAGTGAAGCTGTGCTCAGGAAGAAGGGAGGGGTGGGGGGGAAGGTGTTTTAAGATTTGGTTTTATTTCTCATTACCCTACTTTGGTTTAATTGGCAATAAATTAAGTTAATTTTCCCCAAGTCGAGTCTGTTTTGCCCATGACGGTAATTGGTTGAGTGATCTCCCTGTCCTTATCTCGACCCACAAGCCTTTTGTTATATTTTCTCTCCCCTGTCTAGCCAAGGCAGGGGTCGTGATAGAGTGGCTGTGTGGTGCTTAGTTGCTGGCTGGGGTTAAACCACGGCAGTATCCTATACAAGTCTCCCAACTTCTTTAATTACTTTGATACTTATAAGGAAGAGATGTGTTTAAAAAAAAAAAAAAGCATCACAAAGGACCCTGTGTTTTCCTGTCCCATGCTGAAGAAGCTAATAAATTGCATGATCCCAAGAAATCAAGAGAAGAGCGAGCCACAGTAGTGTCGTGGAAGTAGTAGGTAGCGCTGATCACCTCACCATTGCAGCACTGGCCAGGACGGAGCTGCGCTAATTGCTGCCCTTGATATCAGTAGCTCCAGGGCTTAGCCTCTATTCAGATGAAGCCAGTTTCTAACAAAGCTCCCAAACAGTATTTTACTACTGAGGAGATTTGTTACTCTCTTTTAGGGGTAGTTTTTCTCTTTTACGTTCTCATCAGACTGCCTTGCGTGTTCTTTGTAGTTTCACTGGTTGCCAGTCATTGAGAAGTACATGTGATGTGTCACTACTTCCTCATCCATCTTTGCATCAGATAGCTGTCCAATTATACTTAGACTACTCAGAAATCTACAGGTAAGCAAAGCATCAAATTTCTGGATAGGCCTTATGTCATATGCCTGAACCTCTTGGGTGGGTGGTCCTATGTTTTTAACTTTAACTTTTCAGTCTTTAACTTTTCATCTTTGTGTGTCCCCTCCATGGTAAAGACTCTGCCTGGCAATTCTCACTGAGACAGGAGGCTCCAAACTACAGCTGTCATGAGACAATGGCTTAGTACCTCACACCTCCACAGCTGATTTTTGCCTTCTCCTAATGGGAGTCTTGTGTCTCAGATGCTATTGATTGTGTTGCAGCAAAGTCACAAGGAGAGACCTTGCAAAGCAGCACAGCATTTGCTAGTCTACGCACAGCTACACTTGACTGTCATTTCCCCCTTTCTCATGGGCATCTGAAGAAACAAATTTTGATCTGTGGCTGTGGGGAAAGGACGATGGAGAAGGTTTTATCTCCTTTCCCCAGTTTTGCTTTCTGTCTTTGCATTGAAGGAGGTTTCTTTTCTGAAAAAGCCCAAGTCTTTAGAATTCTGATGAGATTTTCCTGGGATACACACCAGGCTTATGTCAAAGTGCTGTGGTAACTGTCAGTTGTTTGGAGCAGCAATCTAATTTCTCTTCCATGCTGAAAGTATTCCTGGCTGTGGTACTCTTGAAGGCTGTTTCAGCTCCACAGATACAATCTTGTTTCTGCTACAAAATGGTGAGTGTAATCTGCACTTTAAATTACAGTGAAATCATATCCACAAACTGGAAGGCATTCCCCAGACTATCACACCTTGCTTTTAACATATGGGCTGACTGACACAATCAGATCAAATGATTTTCCAGACTTTTTGTTATATCTACTACGCAGCATTTCTCATTTAAGATTCCTGCAGTGAGGCTGTATCTCCAATGATAGCTTAGATTCTCATCTGGTGTAAATTATCGTAGTTCCAGTCAGCTTCAATGGATTTGATAATTTATGCCATCTGAGGTTCTGCATCGAAAACTCAGTAATAAAAAGCAGCTGCTACTTTAACTAATCTGAAAAATGATAAGTGCCTAGTATGTGCCTGAGTCTAGTTATCTTAATACCTGTTACCCAGCTGCCAGCACACCACTGCATACTGGAGAATTAAAGTCCTTTGTCCTGCATCTGAGTAACTGGGATTGTGTCCTGTATTTTACCAAAAATGAAAGTTGAACAGAGACTGCCATAGTCCTTGATGGCAACTTTGCTGTGAGACTCAAAAGCCAACACTCCCTTGACAAAGCCTCTGAGTTTGGCTCTGCTAGAAGCTAGTCATATCTTTATACTGACCATGAACATTACATGTATTATACATATGCAATATTTTAGAGCAGTTACTTAGGTTTGCCACTTTAATGTGCTTTAGTTTTGATTTCTATGTTCATCTTCAAGCCATATGAACATTACTTGATGTTTGGTTGATTTGAACTTGTAAATAGTATAAGATTGCATGGATATCAACAATTTCTATCAAGAATATTTATATCAAGAATTTGTAAAGTGTTTCATAGAAAACATGGTCTCTGAACTATTCCATAATGTGATACTGTAAATAAAGTGCCTATCACTATATGTTTGAAGAAAATGTCTTCTTTATTTACAGTTCTTGATTTAACTCTCCACACAGTATAAATCATCATTTTTATATGACTAGAGTACATTATGCAATTTTGCCTGTAAAGAACTATTTATGCCATAAAGTATCAAATTTCCCCTATCACTTTAAAATTTATGTACAATTGTGCTCTTTCTTTTAGTAACAACAGGGTGTAGCTATAAACACCACCTTTTCTATAAATCACGTTCAGTCCTGGCTCAGGCATACTCCATGACTGCTACCCAGTGGTGACACTTTTAGTGAATGACAGAAGTTTCTGTCCATGCTCAAAAATCATCCTTAATAGGTCAGCAAGAAAAAGAATAATCTTTTATTCCAGCTTGTTCCTTGGAAATAACTGGTCTGGCTGTCTTTACGTCTAGCAAAGACTCTACATTCATCTAGACCTGAAAGTAACTTTTCCTGGTATGCATGAGTAGAAGCGTTGATAAATGACAGACTGGTGGATTTTAGGAGATGAACTGTTTTTCCTGGTAGACGAAGGTCATCTTTTACATCTCTAGGGCTGGTTGTTTTGTGTTTCCTCTGCATCATCCCCTTTGTTTACTACCCTACTACACACTTTAGCTAGTACTAAGATCTAAACCCTCCGATTATGGTGGTGGTGCTGGGGGGGAGAGCAGGGGAAGTATTTTTGCTTTTTCCTCCATTGTCAAATTTTCTTCAGAATGTTTGAACAAGAATGAGTTATGAACCATCAATCTAAAGAAACTAGGTGTTTCCAGTCCCAGCGTGGGAGAGATATTTTGGCAATATGCGTCGAGTTCTACTACAGTCGTGGGACTTGTTGTTAAGGGGATCGTGGGTTCGTTGCCTTGGACGATAGCTGTAGCTGCATCACCCAGCAAAGCCTAGTACACGTGAAAGGAAGACATTCACCCTTCAGAAGGCTTTTGGAGGTGCAAACAGAATCATGACAAAAATTATACAGCTGACCCTGGGTAAATAAAATACCATCAAGTGCTGCCAAAATGTCCTTCTCTATAGGTTGGTGGCAAAACTTAAGCAAAGACCTCTCCAAACTTCTCTTTTCCTTCCTTTTCTTGCCCTCCCAGTGTCTTTACTTTCACTGCTGTCTGACCACTGTCCACATATTTGGGTGGCTCCATCTTACTACAGAGGGACAACGTCCTCTGCCCATCCCAAACTCCAGATGCTTTCCAGCTCTTACATTCTTCATCTTCCTGCCACCTTGTTCCCATGTAGTGGCCATGTGTAGTAAGTAATCACCAAGGGTGAGAGAAAGGGCAACAAAGACAAATAAATGTATGGGGATCATCATCTTAGTGAGCCTGCAGGAAGCCTGAGGTGTGGTTGAACTAGTCGAGTAACGTTCTGCCCTTTGGTGCTATTTTATGTGTACTCGGGGGGAAATATCAGTAGTACAGTCATTTTTACACTTAGGCTATACAGAAAATTTGTGAGTACAATAAACACTTTGTTTATACAGCACATATGTTTGAGTACAGCTTTACCTGCTTATGAGAAATGATTCTTTATTCTGCATGTGCTTTAAAATTTGCTGCTTACTTTTTGCAATGCTAATATGGATAGATATGTTATGTGTTGGACACAAATTCAGCAACACTTTGTATTGTTTTACGTGCTGACAAATTGATTTGAATTTATTTGCAGCTAACTAAAGCACCATATCAAAAACCTGATCTTAATTATGGATATTCAATTTTGCATTTGCTAGAACAAATAGACATCATCTTGTGTCAGAGATAAGTTTGGATGATAAAATATAAAATGAGATGCAGTACCTGCAACTTCTCCTGGGGTCTAGCCAAAGGATGACCCAGCCACTGACTTATCAGTTGGCTCCAGACCCCACACAGCAAGGATAAACACCTTGGCAGCTGGGGAGGAAAGTACTTGAGCTCCGGGGGAATCTTCAGAGGCAGGGAAGGGAGTCAGCCTGAGCTCTTCCCACAAAGCTAGTTTTGCAGCCTCTCCTGCCTTTTTCTAAACTGTATAAACCGGGATGTAATCAATTACTTCTTGTTTTGCTATTCCCAGCAACAGTCTTTTGAAAACTTAACCCAAAACGTTTTACTAAGCTGAACTGGTAGGATTTCCCCTTCAGCTGTGAGAGGTTTTATTCTTGTTCAAGGCCTCATTCATGCCAGCAATGGAAATACAGAAACTTGGAAAGGGTTACAGGCCAAAGCCAAGCTGCCAGTGAGGGTCTTTGGTCAAATGCAGCCTAGGAGGAGCGGACAGATCCCTTGCTCATTTTTCTACCTTTCTTCTTTTCAGATCACTTCCATGTCATGTGTCGCTACACATCACCTGATTTACTAGATTTTGTTGTTCTTCCTAGGAAAATGATATTCTGAATAAAAAGGATTTGCCTTTTGGAAGGTTTTCACGCCCATTTAGTAATAACACAGGATGTAGTGTACTCTAGGCCCACAGTACATCCATCTACCTACCCAGAATCAGACCCAGTACAGGCAAATGCAGACAACCTCCTCATAGGGAAATGCATCTGTCAGACAGTGGCAGCTTTGGTACAGTAGCATGGACCTTCATACACCATAAGAACATTCACAGCTTCCTTTCTATATGGGTGTGAACGCACTCATCGCTCATAAAAGTTCAAACTTTGTAGAAATCCTACTCACGCAAAAGAGCTTTTTGCTCCCACTCACCTTGTGGGAGTGAAGTCCAACTGCGAAATCCTTTCTTTTATGTAGAAGGATTTTCCCTTGATAAGTTTTCTATTTGATATCCTTTTGATTTCACAATATGTCTTCTCCTTCTCGTATTCTGAAATAGTAAATAAAAGCAGTTCATTTCCTCTCTTTATATTTTTTGTACTGTACAAAAATTTCTATTGTATCTCAGATTTGTCTCCCTCCAAACATTGAACTGTTTTCTGCCTCTTCCTACCAAAGCAATGGATACTAATAATTTCCGGAACCTCCATATTTCTACTAGGCTTTTTTAATCTTGGTAGATGTTGGTTTTTCACGTTTTTTATCTTAAGTGAGGGCACTCCTGCTCAGAAAAAAGCATGAAAATCCTCCACACAATATCTGATCAGTACTTACTGCTAGCCCTTATCTAGATGGCTTTTTAATTAAGATCCATCTGACTTCAAACAGACACAATTAAAGGCTATAGCAGAAGAAATCAAGCTGAATCAACCGCTACACTATTTTAAAGTATATTTGCAATTATTAAAAGAATTTGTGTGAGAATAGCAGGATAAATAACAAATATATTAAGAACATTAAAATAATTTTAATTGTTAAATGTTTTCTGTTAAAAGTCTGAATTGGCTAACAGGTTCTCTCACATAAGAATATAAGGTCTGACTGATATTGGTAACACCTCTTTTCTTCCTCATAATACAACATATTTGCGTGCACATATAAATTTGTGTAGTTGTAGTCTTCCTTGCTAATGTTTAGCAATGCATATTTATACATCTGAATCAGTATAACAACTGAACACATTTTGAAGAGGTAACAGTATTCATTTGAATTTAAATGTGTTGTTTTGAATAAGCAGTTATGTTATGGAGCTAAATCAGTCGGCTTAACAACAAAGGGCAGTATGCTGATGAATTATGTATGTTATCTGCATTTTCTGCCTGCTGATAATTGACAGGTATCATGGCACTTTCTACAAACTTCCTGTAATTATATGCCACATATCAAACATCAACTTATGTGTAATGGTCCTCCCCACACACATACACACAAAATGTTTTTATGTGTTATTTAAAGCTTACAGCATTTTTAAATTTCCTGTTTCTCTCGCTGTGGTTTACAAGTTGCTTTGCTACTCAACCCATTCAACAATGTTAAATTAGTAGGATTTCTTCAGTGTTAGTTTGTCAGAGTCACTCATTCAAGTGTTTGTTCCATCCTTTTGTTTGTTTTGTTTTTTAAAGAAAGAGTTAGGATAAACCAATACCAAAGAAAATTTACCTTGTATTGTTTAAAAGAAATTACCTGCTGTTTGGATACTTGTAGTAAAACAGATGTCTCAGTCTTTGATATCAAGTTCCTGTCTTACTGACAGATATATTTTCATCATTATGTAGCACCTTTACATAGTAATAGGTTAAAAAAACTGGTGTCTTAACAGAGCTGATTAAATAGCTAGTTCCTTCTTGGTAGCATGCATTTAATTCAGACTAACTCCACCATAACAAGGATATATTAATTGGGTAGCTCTGCAACTGGACTCATTAGATGCAATGCTTACTGATTAAATTTAACCACTACTGGCTATCTTAGCACATGATTCAGAATTACTTTTCTTTTAATTCAGTGTTCTGTTCCTTGGAACAAAATTAATTTTGCTGAGAATTATTTTAATAAACCTGTGATAATAAACTATAATTAAAAAGGAGTATTTTAGTTATCTTGAAGGGCTTTTTACTTATATTGCCTTAAATACACAATTTATATTTTAATCTAAAAACCTACATTCAGTAAACGATATGCCTGGTATACCTAAAAAAGCACCACTAGTACATGCTGTGGAAGAGTCCCTCACTCCCTACCATCACATCTTTGACAGTATACACTACCAGAGAAAGTGCATGAAACAAAGACCCAGCAATTACAGAAAGTTTTGGGGCAGAAAGAAAATTAAATAAATACTTCTTTTGTTCCCATTAATTTAGACTTGATTTGTCAGCTGCTTTAGAAACCAAAGCTTATATTCTTACCCTGTATCATTGACTAAGTTGGTTCTGAGGCTCATACCTTAGTGAAACAAGTGATCTGATTTGCTCTTTCTCACTGAATTAGAATAAATTATTAAATGTATTTATAAAGCCCCTTTCATCAAAAAACACTTCAGCTTTCAAAATATGATAGCCTGGGACTCTGGTAGAAGGTGACAGCCTGCGAGCAGTCAGTGATGGCAAAGGAAAGGTAATGTACTACCATCCCTGCTCTTTACTGAACTGAAAGACAAAATTTCAGGAAGGGGAAGGAAATGACACTATTTTTTCCCTAAGGCATGATTTTTGGCAAAGATATCTGGATGTAGGACCTGTCTGGCTTGAGAGCTCTAAACACCTGAGTGCAGATAAACAAGGTAAAAAGCAGAGTGCAGATCTTTTAGCAGGTGTTGTTAAGTGCTTATATGAACAATCATCAGTGAACCATACATAAATGCAGTTTTCAAAGACTTAGCATTCAGCTGAAGTAAACGCCAAATTCATAGGGACATGCGGAGGCACTCTGCTATCAGGCTGAGTGCTAACTTCTCTGTTTCTACCCCAGCATTGAGGCCCTATAGCTGATTCTGCAGCAGAAAATATTGCCTGAACTTTTTTTAAGTGTGCCTTTAGGCAGAAAGTTATGAGGAACTGCAACCATGATTTAAATAGAAGTTATCATGCTCCCTCTCCGATTTTTATTTTACATTGTCACCAATGCACCTAGCGCTTCTGAAGGAGGTTTTCTTTTCTAGCCATCGCTTACCCAGCTTAGCCTGAAGCAGCATGGATATCTCCCAGAAGACTATCAAGTTCAGTGGGAGAAGCTTTCCAGATGATCTTGGATGTGTCTGCACTGCAGGAGGAACTTGGGAAAGCAAGCAGGCTGGGGTGCTTGGGGGACACAAGCCTTCCAGAGGCAGAGTGTCCCGGGGACGTACAGCAGCTGCTCTCAGAGAGGAAGTGGCAAATCCAAGACATTTCCATCAGTTGGCTTATTTAGCCTCCTAAAATGAAGGTTAGGAGAGGGTTGGATTACTTTTGATAAAAACAAAATGCGAATGTCTTCCACTCTGTACCCTTGTAAAGAATAATCAAACGTTCAAAAGAAAGCAGACTCTGTGATCCCTTTTCATCTTTTAATGGTCTCCTCACCTGTCAATCTGCTTAGCATAGCCTAATTTGTTTAGGGCTAAATAATATAACACTTTCTTCACAGGAGTGGTATGTATTTAGGCAAGTAATCTTATGAAATTAACAGGACTACTCCTTTAATTAAGGGGTTCAGGACGGGACCTTGACAAAGACCTTTTCTTGTCTGTGAACACTCACATCAAAAGGGCTTATTATTATGTTAGAGCAGCGTTATCTGATTTTTTTTTTTAGTGGTGGTGGGCCCCGTTGCCTCCTATTGGGGCACTCACAGGCTGCAGCTCCCCAACTTTCCACTATAATGCGGTCAGAAGAGAGAGTATTACGTACCTGCCTACCACAGGAACAGACCTGTCACATCACGGGCGCGGACGGGTGCATTCCCCAGCACGTAGTGGAGGAAGAAGCACAGAGCCCTTAGGAGGGGGGTGAAACGGCTGCCAGGGCGATTCCCTGGCCCCGGCGCAGGGGAGGGGAGCAGCGTGCAGCAGTCGGGGGTCTTCCATGGGGGTGGGCAGCACCCCTGAGCCCTAAGGAAGCATCCCCGCGCTGGGTGTACTTCAGTTTTGGCTGCAGATCGCAGGCTGTGGCGTTGTGGGGATTCAGGCTTGTTGGTCAGCCTCTGAAAAGGCGGTAAATGAAGGAGCCACATTGCCAACCTACCGATGCTGTGTCTAAACTGAGCTTTCCCATGCAGGTGAGCTGCGGCTGCCTGCTCCACGGACCCATCCGTGGAGAGTTCCCATGCTGTCCTCTCAGCTGCAAGGAGCTTCTGACAGGGCTTACACCTATATCATTTGGTGGGTAGGCCTTCAAAGGGTGAATTGAAAACACACTGGTCTGTACTTGCCCTTAGAGAATAAGCACATCATTTCTGCTTATTTTGGCACTTGATTCTACCAACAAAAAAGTCCCACTGTGGCAAAATAGGCTGTTATTCTCATAGCAGGCTGACTTGATTAATATAGTTGCAAAGCTTGTTTTGCAATTCAAACCTTGTCAAACCAAATCCAAAATTATTTTCCTGGATAAATCTAATTACAATGTAAATACTGAACCAGAATGCATTTTCTGTAATTATGAAGGAATTCTGTAAAAAGGCTCTTGGAGTAGGCTAAAGTGCCTCCCTTACCCAGCCAGCCATCCTTGCCCCCCACCAGGAGCACCTTTCTGGAGCAGTGCTGTACTTGGCAGAGGAGGCGGGAGGTCAGCTTGCATGGACAAAGCCCCCAGCTTCAGGCTGGCTTGCAAGCAGCAGTGCTCCACTCAGCCTTCGTGCTGCTGCGGTGGGAGAAAGGATTCCTGACAAGTTGGTGTCTAATGGAAATGGACACTTCTCCTATCCTTTTTTTTTCATTTGAAGTCCTCTCCTAGCTGGATATGCTTCTGTCAGATCAGTCAAGGTGTCAGCAGGCTTCGCTCTGTGTTGTCACAAAGACAGTGATATTTTTAATTATGTTAGTCGTTTGTTGTATGCTTCTATTTCATTTTAAAAAAAAGAAACCAAATAAACACTTTTTATCTCTATAAAAACATCCATAGGCAAGTGTTGGAAGTTTCCTCTTCCTGTAAAGCTGGCAGACGTGTTGTCAGCATTACTAATTCTGAGAGGTTTGAAGACAAAATGCCAAATTTTTTTAAAAACTGCTTTTTTGATTAGTTAGCAACCTTGATATCTATAGTAGCTTTGGGTTTGTAGGGTCTGATTTTTAAGTGAGCGGCAGCTTGAAGGACTCAAATAATTAATAACAGCCCCTTCAGTTTTGTGTTGCTATTTTTGCCAGTTAAAGTAATGGGATAGCAAGCCGGGGCGAGGGTCTCACAAATAACGACTACTGCGAACGGTCCTTCCAAAACGACTGGGTTGTGCACAGGAGTGAGTACGTGTTCAGCACAGCAGGTGGAAACGTTTTGTGAGGAAAGCTCTTTTCCATCTAAAAGTAACAGTTGTTTAAACTGAATGTTTCCCAGGAATGCCACGGTTTTGACAACAGCAACAGCAACACAGAAATGCAAACGGCGTCCCTGGGCCAGGGCGGATTTTGCAGGGTGAGAAGGAAGAGGATGCCCCCACAACAGTCGGATGCATCAGGAACAGAAGGGTTTTCCCACCTCCCCAGCCAGCGTCCTGACCGAAAAGCCACGCTTTGTCCTTCTTGCTTTCCTGCTAGAGATATTCCACTGTAGAGAAATAATGAATAGCTGTCTGGGCTGGGCTGCAGGAGAGATGCTCCGGCTGCCCGCGCTGGCCTCGCAGGTGGGTGCCAGGGCCAAAGCCCCTGTGGGCCAGCGAGGCCGATGCACTTTCCCCTCTCCGTGCCTGGAAATACCAGCACTTCTGCAGAAGCCATCATTGTGGGATCATCTTGCTTCTCTTTTCTACTTTTATTGGAAAGTGCAATTTTACACTTTCTGTTTAAAATGCAAAAGGAATTATCTGGTGCCAACATAGAAATAAAAGACATTTTGGATTTTTCCACAGACAAAGTTGTTTTCCAGCCAGACAGAAACATTGACAGGCCATTGACAAGGCTGAGGACTTCCTGGAATTCTCCAAGCTGAGGCCGGATTCCCATTGCATTTTTGGCGCTATATTTCGCCTTAACAAAACAAGGAGGAAAAGAAACAAGCTCCCTATCTCCAGAATGTTTCTACCCATGCCAATAAATGTCCTTGTGCTGATGATGCTTAGACTAGGAATTTATGTATCATTATATTTCAAAGATGCACTTTAAGTATTTACATGTTAGAACTTCCTGAGTAATACAGACTGTACTTGTCTAGAGCTGTTTCTACAGTACATTTTTTCAACACCCAATTACTCCATACTTGCCTCAAGATAATTTGTGGAAAATTTCATGAGAACTACATTAGCCCTGATTTTTACAAGATGTTATCAGAATCAAAACAAAAATTCATTACATAAATATACAATATCTCTATGCTAGTTTTGTGTACCACTTCTGCTTCTATACCATGCAGAAGTTCTACATTTCTATTTCATCGGTATCTGTCATATTAATAAAACATCAGTCTCAAGACCCAGTAAATATGTAAAAGTGTGGAAAATGATGCTAAAATACCTGTGACTTAGAAAAGGAAAATGGAAAAAACCATTTAATAAAACCGGGAGATCATTAAACGCATCAAATCAATTACTTCTTTGAGATCATGGAATAAACAGTGTCCCAGTTCTCTGACAAGAGAATGGAGGAACAGACTGTGCTTCATTGACACATGTCAGGTTTATTGTTATTTTTAATGGTAGAAAGGGTGAAAGAAGGACAATGAGGTGAATCTAACAACCATAATGATGAAAAAAATACTGCTGTTCTGGGAAGAAGAATAATGATGGGCTCATCAGTGAGAATGTGCAAGTGAAACTGGTCTCCTCTCGCTATTCAAGCCAGACAAACAGTGATGGGACAGAGCAGTACATTCAGGAACAGCAGCAAGGCAAGTTTAACATCATCTTAGTAGCCCTTTTAGAGCTTAGAAAACCCAAAGCACAGCATTAGCATTTAAAAATCTGTTCAGTTTTAGCTGAAAGAAGTGGGGAGACCCCAAGCACTAGTCAAGGGCTTTGCCCGACAAGTGTAAAAAGGCCAAACGTAGTTTCGAGGGAAAAGTGTCCACTGCAATGTAGCCCTCCCCTGGTCCTGCAGTAGGGTAGGCACTGTGGAAAAACAAGCATGCCGGAAAAGAGGAGCACGAGCAGAAACTCTCAGTGTAGTGTGACCTTGCATGAGCCATCCAGTGAAGGCAAAGACAGTCTGGATCTCACACCCCAGCTGATTGAGATGGAACCAACGCTGCTCCCTTCCCGTCATCTGTTACGCGCTCCCCGCAGCACGGACGCTTGCCCAGCACACCTCCCGGCACGCTGGGTGCTGTGCAACCAAACAAACAACTGTCCGTGCACCTGGAGCACTTCCAGTGTGAGTCCCGGAGCCATGCTGGTATCAAGGCATTAATCAAATGAACGAGCAAGTCTGATGCGTATCATAGCCATCCTAAGGATTTTTTAAAAGGAGAGTGCAGAACAGTTTAATTTCAGCCTTACTTCATTCAAACTTTGTTAGAAGCTCAAAAAAACGTTGCACGTATATACTGAACATGTTGCAAAAAATATTCATCTTCTGGCAGGGCCAGCTGAGGACTTGGAACGTTGTGAGCAATGCAGACAACTCGTAGCTGAACCTATAACTACAGTGACTGAAGTTGTAACAGATACTACGTAACTGTGCCAGCTGATAGCAACTAAGCAGGTGAGAAGGCTCCTGACTGCTGTGCAAACCCTGTTCATGTTGTTTTCCCTTTAGTTTCCCCCCTCACTCTCACTAAAAGCTGTTACACCATGTCATAAATGTAGAACACCTACAGCATAGGATAGGAGCTGGCATTTTGGTATTTATTTGTGCAGTCTGTGATGTTCAAATTTGATTTTGACCCACAGGTCTTGTTATACTACAAAACATTATAGTGACATCGTATATTGGAGTCTGGCTTGAGTAAGGGCTGCAGAATGTAGCCAGTGCCCCAGCTTGGCCTTCTCACCTTTGCTTTGGTCTCTAGGTATGAAAAGATCTGCAAACTGGTGCAAGATAATTATCCCTATGCAATAAAAGTATCTTCCTTCTCCTTTTGGTTAAAGATTTTTAGAAGAACACTCCTCACAGAAAAAACATATATATAGTATAAACCTAGTGCTGTAGATAAGGAAAGTGTTTCTTTAGTAGTTAAAAACAACAAAAACAAGTTAAATCATCACAGAATTTAAATGCTTCCCAATTCCAGTACTCCCTGTTTTGCCTGCACTGCAGGCACTGATGCTACTAAGCAGTAGCACCCATTTAGGATCAGGTATGCTTGTCTTATGTGTCATAAGCCTCATCTTCTAACAACATTGCAAATTAATTAGAAAAGCCAATATACTCTGTTTTAAGAGGGAAAAAGTTGTTTGCCTATCTCTGCGTCACTGACATATGAGACCCAGCCTGAATACTCTTTAATAAACACATTGTTTAAATATAGGTGTTCTGGTCTGAATCATATTAACATACAGAGAATCAGTTTTAGTGTATCAGCTTACCAACATTTCAGCAGCAAGATCTGGTCTAAATCAGCATATAATTTCCATTTGTGAACCATCAATCAGTTTCATGATACCTCATGCACAGAAAAGCTTCTTGAGGCTTTTTTTTTTCATAGAGAGAAAAGTTCTTGACTTGGGATGGGTCATGGGGAGTCCTGAGAGAAGATGCAAAGGACAATAGACATAATTATTCTACTAAGGTTTGGCTTTTGACTTTTCTTTTTTCTTCTGACAGGAACAAAGAAGGGAGGCCTGAATAATTTCCCTTTTTTACCTCCTAAACACCAGATTTGTTGGTAAAGAAACAGGAATTTTATAAATAAAATAAGGTAAAATAAATAAAAAAGATGTAAAAGCTGACTGTGCATAAACCTAGTGTTGAACTGCTGCAGAAGCTAGTGTTAGAAGAAGTTTGGCATCCTTCCTATGACCCATTGTCATTAAAATGTTTCCTATTTAATAAACAGGTGGTGGTTGGTTTGCGCTAGATTCCAGGTCCACTTCACCTTTGGATGTTGAAACAACGTGGATATCAAGCCACATAGGTTGCTCCATACCTTACAGTGCTAGAGTGTCTCAGTGTCTTCTCAGTGTCTTCTGTCTTTCTTGCCCACATATATTCATTTAAGAAACAGTTATATGCTCTTTCTTTCAAGTTTGAAGATCACTGACATCCACCTAGCTGTGCAATCACAGTAGTAAAATTAATGAATGACATTGACCTGTTTAGTGTATGTGAGAAACAAGTACGTACTCTATTGCCCCACACAGAAATATTTTTATACTACATTTCTCACTCCATCACTTGATGTTACCTTTCTGGAGTCCTGCTTTGCCAGAAACACGGTGGAATGTCCATGGGACCATGGATTTCTCCTGAAGACCAAGTACACAAAGGGTTCATTCTGGAGGAACAGAAAGCACCTATTTGCAGTGGCAAAATAAGGGTCTGAGTTCACCCACTCTGCTGGTCTGCCAGGGCTTGCAGGGTGCATGGCATCTGGTTGCACTCCAGCACACACTATTATCAGTCAGGGAAGAACAAGATTGGGCATCTTTGTCCTGTTTCTTACAGGGAATTTAAACCCTACTGTTGCACTTTTCAGGCTCTTGCAAGCTGCATAACATGCTATTAGAATAGGCAGTTATATTTTTTCCTAGTGTCATGTGTCTTTGCACAAATACAAGTATCATGTGCCATACATGTTGCAGCACTGGTTTATATTTGCACAATAATTGCCTAAGCAAATTACAGTGCATGAGTAAGCAGAAGGGGAATGGAGAGAGGACTCCTCACCTGGATTAAAGTTTTCCATTACCTGTGTGACATGTTTATCCCTGTGCTTGCCTTAGAATGGTTCCTCCTGACCCAAGAGCATGACACTGAATTATTTGGTGCTATCAGTTTGCTGAGGTCCCCACATTGCTGGAAGTCAAGAAGCAGCTGACTACATCTGTGGCTGAAAGCACCAGCTCTCTCTATTTCCACCCTACGTATTCATCTCAATCTGCCCAGGTTGAATTCACAGGTTTCACCTCCCAGCACTTATAATTGTGAGAACAGAGGTAAAGAAACCACAAGGATTACTAATTTCTTGAGCACAGATGGGAAGATGTCCTCGTTAAAAAAGAGATGGTCTTCAAATTCACCTCTGTAATTGGGCAAGGAGCAGAAGAGTTGGGAAGAGAGGTTTGGGGAAGAGAGACTGGAGCTATGCAGAATGCTTCAGTTCTTCCACTGCCGCTTGGTCATTGCTGAGTTTTGCAGCGATAATGACAGGTTTGGGGCTACAGCTGAAGGTGGCTAACACTCCCAGAAGATAACTGCAGTTGGTATGGCATCTCTAAAAAGACTTCCAGCTAATTTTAACCCCAAGGTTTACGCCACTGTAAGTCATGTTGGCCAATACTAACTTTGTGTCACCAATAATGGCAGCAATGTTCGTATCACAGAAAAGAGCCTTGAATTATGATTCAATATTTGCCCTTACGATGTTTTCAAAATTATTTTCAGCAGCATTTTACCTGTTTAAGTGCACTGTTTTACATCTCTCTAGAGCTGCATCAATAAAGACCTAATGTTCTACCTCTCCAAATGCCTCTCAGATATTGAAAAAAACATAATATATATCACAAATAGTGAACTTTTAATGTTCTCTCTTGTCACTGGATCACTCTCACTCCAGCCAACATTAATCTCTGTTACTGTCCTTGACACTATTCTGTTATGAGGCTTAAAGTGCACCTGCTACTTCACTGTGTAGGGATAGATAAAAAAGAGACTAAGGGGAGGAATAATAACTCTGTAGTGAAAATAAACACAGCCTTGGATGCAGGCAGAGTCAGGATTAGCAGATGCACACACTCCCAGTCACACTGCAGAAGGCTGCTTATGGAGTTGGGCTCACACTGAGATCCTTTGCACGATCAGCATCAAAGCTCTCCCCCAAGTTTCGCATTTTATTTCATTTCTCAATTCTCACTATTTTTTTGTTGTTGTTGGATTCAGCAACGAAACTTAAAGGTGGGAATAGGGCAGCCCACAGGAGCTGTGAGGTTGTCACAGAAACTGCGGAAGTGACTAGAGCAGGTACGCAGGCAAGGGAGGGAGGCCGAAGAGCTGTGGGAGCTGGTGGAGTGGCCAGGAAAGGAGCAATGAGAAAAACTCCAGCAGGAAAGCCATAGCCAGGGAGATGGGTGGGGAGCAATGAAGTGGAGAAAGAGACGTAACATCAAGCAGGCAGATCTAGAAAGCATTTGGTTTCAAATGTGCTCTGACACTCTTGCTAAGATAAGCAGAATGGTTCAGATGGCAGACTGTATGCCTAGGAACGCCCAAGGTATTCTCACCATATGGTACACGCAGTCCTAATGAAAGCCTAGGGCAGTTCGCTATTATCTTGCTCATGTAAAACATACAAGATGTGTGCTGACAAATTAATATTGCACCCTGAAGTCGGACAATTTTCTAACTTTTAGTATTTGGTCTCTCAATCCCAACATTATTTTTACTTCCTGCACTATACATTCAAATACATCTAAGGAAAGTTAAGAAAAACTGCTACAACTTACTGAAAAGTCATATTCTCAGGTTGTCATCAGAGTGCAATGTTAAATCTTTGACTTGCTTAGAAAACTAGAAATGTGTTAAAAATGCATTCAGACTTAATTAGGTATAGTATTCCTGTTATGCAGGACAAACCTCAGATCGATGTGCTCACATTAAAATACCAAACATGATATCTTTTTAAATTTTTCTTTTTTAATAATATCCTCTTAAGTGTGTTTCTTTTATCCCAACACTTGGCATAGTTAGCAATCACTGGTAGGCAGTATGCTCTGCTGGAGCTTATTTCCCTTAAAAAAAAAAAAAAATTATCAGGGCCACCCATGTCTAACAGGGTTTTTTACAAAAGCAGTTTTGAGGACCGAGGCTGCTCTCTCATCCCATGCTCTCCTACACTCCCCCTGCTTTTCCTGCTGTGAATGTTCTTCCAAATGGTTAGGCTGGCTCTGCTCAGCACGTCATTTGTTATCCCGTGTCTCTCCATGAATAATAGGCAACAGAGTGTAAAGTGCATAGGTTGCAAAGTGACTCCTCTTCCTTTATTAGTTACAGACGCAGGCAAGGAAACCCCGAGTCTTCCATATTAAAGCCTATACCTTCAGCAGAGCTGTTCACATAAAACCTCCTCTGAGTCTCAGGCAAGAAGGTCAACTATTGACCAGGAAGTATCAAAGCAACGTCCACACATGAAAGAAATTCAGTTTTCTGGTCCAGCCAGCTCAGCAGAACTCTTTAGAAAGCATATCCACAAGCTCAGACCTTCTTTGTTAGCAATCCTGAGCAGATCCCATTCTTGGAAGCCACTTTCTGCATATCTTCCCAAGTAAGAGGGTAAATACGTTCTCCTCCTCATGAGTTTGGCAGAAAGACTCTCTGATTAGCCACTAAAGCAAGACCTCTTGACCAGGAACAGTCTATTCTCTTTTTTCATCCGTACCTGGCTAATTAGCGATATAAATTTGTGTGCGGAGTGGATACCTCACACATGGTGATAACAATACTTCTACCCAGCCACCATCCTGCTGGATCCCTTCAGCCCCTTCACCGTGTAAGCCCAAAGTTATGGCTACCAGCACAAACCCAACAGGAAAAAACCAGTACCTGACAGTTCATTAAATTATGTGGTGAAACAGCAATAGGATTTTACATGCAAATAAACTTTAACCAAGTATATAATTGCTGAAGTATGACCTCTGATATCTAAATTACACCTCCTGAAAACAATCTGTGAAGGTCATGAAACCAAAAATAAAATCGACAGAACTTGTACTGGCTTGCCTTTGGGACCATCTGACACCCTCAGCCACAGTCCCCTACCCACAGAAACTCTTGTTCTAGCCCCAGCTGAGTTCCTCTCTGTGAGAAGTCATAGGACAGATGCATTGGATCTGCCTTTTGGATCTTACTTGCTTTCAAGCTAGCTCAGCTGGAGTTGCACCAACGGAGTGTCTAAGCCTTCATGTGCCTTCATGGACCTTCTTCAGGTGCAGGTGCTCTCTCTGGGGATTATGCAGTCAATGACATAGCTGTTCCAGTTCCCAGTTTAACTCTCTGAGGACTACGTGATAGGTAGAGCATTTACAGACTTCACAAACAAACTTCTTACCATGCAGTCAGCCATTTCACTTGTAGGTGAAAAAACAAGAGAGCTAAGAGCTAGACAAAAAGTAATAAATGTCTCTGGGGGGATCTTCAGTCCATCTGGGCAGTACAACTCTTTCTGCTCCCCTGTATTTGTGCTCACTCTTCTAGTCTGGTCATGGTAAGAACTTCTTCCCCTTTACTGGGTGTTGCCATTCTCCTTCCTTTTTTAAACTTGCTCACCAAGAGTTGTTAGTAGTCTGCAGCTTGTACCCTTCATTGCCCAGGCAAGACAGCTCTATTGGTTATTACTCTTAAAGGAACATCTGAGTTTCTCAGTCTCCCTTTCCTGACATAAAATGGACAATTCAGGTTGCACTGAAAGTCATGGGGAGTTTGTAGAATGGAATAAATGCACATTGCAGGGCGCCCTTTGCAGCCTGGGTTAGAGCCATGTGTGTTGCCTTGCCCAATATGCAGTAAAGAAAAACTGCTCAGAGAACAATCATCTGGTGGCTAGTGTGTATTCTTTGTACCACCTCTGAGGAACATGAAACTGTGTCCACATAATTAAGGAAACCATTCAGTCTTATTCTGGCCCTTCATCTCATGTTTGCGTATTTTATCTCTTAAAAAATAATTATGACTATACATTCTATTCACTGGCATATTTGTTTTGTTTTATCAAACCTGTTTTTCTTGTTACAATAGCATGTGATCCATCAACTATTTAATACAATTAAGAAAAAACCCAGTAACTCTGCAAGTAAGGCTGTACACACCTTCCAAGGCTGTGATAATATCACAAGTCATGTGACCTTTGCTTTTTTGAGAGTATAACTTTGTCGGAATGACTGTGTGTGGATACCTTTGGGTTAAAAATTAGTTTTGTAGGGTTTTTTGGACACAGCTTTTGATTTCCTTGCCTGCATTTTTAAGATAGGAAGGAAGCTTCCTAGTGCCAAGTGCTGCATCTAAACATGTAACTAATTACACCAGAGACAAGCAGTGCTACTGCTGATAGGAAGAACAAGTTCTGAGAATTAACATTTCCAGGATCACCCCAGCATGTGCATTTTGACAGCCTGATGGTATTTAAACTGCTTATTCTAGAAACTTTCTTCCCAAAGTTCCCTTTTTAGGCAACTTGAAGTGACTGTGTTTCACTTGATTAAAGAAAGATCTCCCATTTGCTTTCCAATGCAGTTTGGAGCAAGGAAATTTGGCCCACTCATGCTGATCTCCAAGGTGCAGCTCTCCTGACTTGCAGTACTGATGGATTTCCAAAATAACTCTACGTCCCATCTCATCCTAAGGTCTCTTGCATACCTGATGGATCAAGAGATATATTTCAGTAGTTTTATCTCTGCTGAATGCATTCAGCATAGTACCTGCATAATAATTTCAAGGTCTAGCATTTGTTGTTTAAATTGATGAGGCCTTATTTAAGCTTGTGTTTCAAAAGTACATAATGCTTCAGTGTTTTTGTCTCCTTTCCTTCCTGGCCTTTGTATGCCAGGTATTTTTGTCTGCTTTTCCTGCTGGCTATTTCATGCCTACCAACTTATTGCTATGGCACAGAATATACTCCATCTGTCACAAGCATTTTTTAACAGAGTCTAAGCTGAATGTTGAATGAAGCCATGCCTTATGTAGAGGAGTTTTAATTATTCTTCGGTCTGTGGAAAAGGGGAGTAAGGCCAGGGTGAGGAGGACTGGGTTGTCAGGAAGATAGCTGGAGGGAATCAGAATATATCATTACCTAAGGGAGTGGTATCCTCAGTCTTCATCTACTTTAATTCTCTCACCAGACACATCAAATGACAGTGCTGTAGGGCTTAAAAAAATTGGGGCAAAGCTGGGGCAGCAGGTGGCTGGTAATGACAGCCTGTCTAAATGTCTGAGTGGCAGACAAGTGGAGAGAAAGAAGTTTGCGGTCCAGGCTACCTAAGGTGGAGTGATAATATATTCGGGTTTTATCTGCTTGCTTTCCTGAGCAGGGTTTGGCAGCTGCTAGCTGGCTAGCTCTACATGAGCTTCACAATGCTGTTTATTAAATTTTTTGCTAAGAAAATTGAAATTTGGCAATCATCTCAGCTTGCCCACAACTGATCATTATTGCATGGAGCACAAGAATGAATGACTTGAGTGACTCTTGCTTTATTGGCAGAAGCAAGAGGCAGCCACAGTCTGATTTCTTTCCACACCTCCTACGAAGGACCCAAGTTAGAAGTCTGCTGCAGATGGAATTACTCAGGGTAAAGGAGGAGATCTCCAGAAGGGGTGTAGCTGCAGTTCTGCCAGTGTCTCCTTGCTATGAAAAACATGTCTATTGCATGTCTGTCCCACTATTTACACGTGGAAATCTATTTCCTGCTCCCTAGGCAAATCTGACATGTGTTCCTCTAGCTCATTCAGGTCTTGTGGCACATGCATATATACTTGGCACAATAGCCACAAGTAACCTGCAGCACCCCTCCTGATCCCACCCCGAGCTCTGTGAGGCCAGGAGGTCCTGGTTCACCTCGCACGATCATGAGCCCTGGCACTTCCCACTGATTCTTACGGGAGATGAGGTGTCTCATCAGCCCAGAACTTCCCTTCCCTGCCCAGACGTGGCAATTACAGTGAGCTGGCAAGTGAAGGGTTGTACAGTGCTACCCCATCACTTTAGTTCAGAAGACAGTTCCTGACTTTCCATTTCCAGTGAAAGAGAGCAGATGGAAAGGTGAGGAGTGCGCACATGGAAGGGCAGGGTTGCTCTTACTCAGCTGTGTGTATTTAAAAGTTAGGCTTTTTGCTGGGGTAGTCGTAAGCCTCCACCTACAGACAGAGAGAAACAGGCACTTCCAGAGATACATTCGTGCCATTTGAGACAGATATCTGAAGATAGCACCTCTGGCAGGTGATTCATCCCATCTAGCACTTTCTTCACAGACCAGAGAGGGAGTCTAGACAACGGGGTGTCTAACCTCCAGATGGCAAAAATTAGGTGAGATGAGTTCAATAAATATAGATAAAAATAAACATGGGCATGAGAGTTTCCTTTGGATACCATCCCCCAGCTGTTCTTCTACAAAGTTAATGTTGTTGATTTTTTCTTTTTTAATGTTAACTATTATCTGAAGCCAAATATTTATTTAGTAGCAAAACAGGTCAAACCAGCTATTATAGATCTGCCTGTTGATCAGCAGCAGTTTTGTTACCACCTAAGACAACTAATGCACCATTCCCATCCTGTGCCATGGTAGCCTTTTAATCAAAGTCTATCCCAGATATCATAGAGCCCATGACATCCCAGGGGAAGACTCTCAAAGGTTTCTCTCTTCCATTGCCTGCTGTTCAAGCAGACAGCAAAGAATTGCTCAGATGTAAAGGTGGCTGGCTACATATAAATATACAGTGTATAGCATATAGACTCTTTGAACTTATACACGACTCCAGATTTCCAAATTACTTATCTGTGATGGTAGTCAGCAAGTAATTCCTTACCAACAAACTGCTTGTAAAAAGCTTACCACCAATAGTCCTAATTTCTGCTCTCCTGGTTACACATCAGGTGACACTGCATCTATTCCCTGAATAGATGCAAGAACATGCACAGAGTAAGATCTGCATTTCTTTCCTGGTCTAGGACCAAAATGAACTAATGTCATGCAAAGATCAAAAAGGAAAACAAAGAGCAAAATGACATATCCTTCCCTAAACACCTTACAGTCTTAATATAAAAAAGAGAGAATAAGCAGGCACAGAGGGGAGTACAAGAAAAATGGCAGTAATGGACAGCTTGTCAGGCAGTACACATTGCACATCTGCAGCCTGGCTTATTTAGGCCTCTGTAAATGTCATGGAAGAAAAGAGCTTGATGGAGACAAGCTGGCATTCTTCAGAGGCTTGCAGTGGGCTCCAGAGCACCAGGGCAACATGGGCTTTCTCAAAGCCAAACATGAAGTCCTCTACTTCTTCAGAGAAAGGAGGAGGTTCATCAGAGTGATTCAAAAATGGTATCTTTTGTTGCCCAGAGTAAGACTGTCAATTCTCAGCAAAGGGTACAATTTAAAACATATCCTTCTCTCCTTAGCAGTGCTATTGCCCAGCTTTGGCAGCTCCCTGCTCAGCTGCCTTCCACAAATCCCACTCCAAGGTGCTAAATTTCCAGCATGCCCATGGATCAGATTTGGATGTTATAAATGCCTTTGGGTGCCTACAACTCAGGAACTATGACCTTCAGCATTATAATGTCCAAGTCTCTTTTTGGCTACAGACCAAAGACACTGAAGGATCTCATAGAAAGAAATAGAGAGGCTGTTGACATACGTTTTAGCTAGCAATAGGACATCTCTTCTTAAGCTGCCTCAGATCATGCCCTGCCGGTTTCCATCTGCAGCATACTGGGTGCTCAGTCCACCCCTTTCTAAAGAAAAGAAAGACTCCAGTTTTACAACAAGATCCATAGGGCAGGTGCTACATTAAGAACGAGGGCCAAAGGTCTACCAAATTCAAAGAAGCCATACTGCTGAGTGCAAAGGACCCTGGAGCACTCCCTTACAGGAGATCATCGCTAAACGGGGCGGTTTAGGTTTGGAGAGGAAAGGCATTAGGACTTGCCTGGCTGCTTCCCATTACCCCATACTTGCGGCATGGTGGGGAGAAACTGTAGCTCATTATCCTACCTCATTAGCCCTACCTGCTCACCTCCTGTCCTCCGTGGCCTAGTGGCATTAGTGGCTCAGACTGGAGGAGTGGGAACAAGGTGCTAGGGGCTTGTGAGGGGCTGTCCTGGTTCTGGCTGGCATAACATTCTTCCTAGTAGCTGGTACAGTGCTGTATTTTGGACTCAGTGTGAGAATGATGTTGCTAACACACTGATGTTTTAGTTGGTGTTAAGTGGCACTTGTCCTAAGTTAAGGATTCTCCAGTTTCCCGTGCTCTGCCGACTGAGCAGGTGCACAAGAAGCTGGGAGGGAGCATGGCCGGGACAGCTGACCCGAACTAGCCAAAGGGATATTCCATACCATAGGATGCCTTGTCCAGTATATACACTGGGGGGAGTTGGCCAGGAGGTGCGGATCACTGCTTGGGCATTGGTGAGCAATTGCATTGTGCATGACTTGTGTTTTCTTGGGGTTTTAATCTATCTATTTATTTATTATATTCCTTTTTTTTTTTTTTAAGTAGTAGTAGTAGTAGTAGTAGTAGTAGTAGTAGTAAATTTTATTTTACCTTAGTTATTAAATCATTCTTATCTCAACCCACAAGTTTTACATTTTTTTTCAATTCTCCTACCCATCCTACTGGGTGGGGAGGGAAGTGAATAAGCAGTTGCGTGTTGCCTAGTTGCTGGCTGGGCTTAAACCACAACAGGGGCTCATATGCTTTTTACAGACTTGGTGCAAGGGTTTGTTTGCTTCAGGTCTAGCTTAATATTCAATCTTTGCAGTAATCAGAGACCATGGAAATATTTGCAAGAAGCAAACAAAAAGGCCACAAACATCTCTTTCATATTCAGACAAACATTTGTACATCTCCTCATTCCCTTTACCCTGTCTTTAGTTGTGTATTGCTCAGCAGTAACATTTATCTGAGATTTATTTACTTATTTATTTACATGCTTGGATTTATATCTCACAGGGGTCCATATTGCCCAGCTCAAGGCAAAAGCCAGAAAAAAATGAGGTTGTGCTTAAAATATAACTTGTAAGTCACTCACAGAGTAGGAAGGGATCCGACGTGAAGTTATTCTGTTCTGTCCTTCATTCCCCAAAGGAGAAAAGCTTTTAAATCAAGCAAACCCATTGTACAGCCACAGTAACTAGAAGCAAGTTATATTATCGGTTTCCAAAATGAGAAAATATGTTTTCAAGAGAACCATAATGCACAGGCCCATGCATTAGTCTAGGTCCCAAGTAAATTTGAAATTGAGGACTTTGGTGACCCGTGAGTGGCTGCTGGCACTGACTGTGCCTGATGGGTGTTGCAGCCTTCTGTCTCAGCCTATCACCCCATAAAGGTGGTGCTTGATCAGCCACTGCTGAAGGGCAGAATATGATGTATTGTATCTTAGCCTCAGTCTGTAAGGGACTTCCACATTGCAAAGACAAAAGGCAGAACTAACTACCAGTGAAACGAAAACCATATTCCAGTAATTAAAAAAGTAAATTCTTAGAGCATTCACATCTGCATTTTTCATTCCACATTGCACTGCCAAAATGTGCAGAGCCAGCCCTATCTGTTAAAAAGGGGTGTTAAAGACTTAGAAAAGCATGTAATTTTCCGAAGCCATAGACCAAAGAACCAATAGACCAAAGTCTGCAAGATGAGAACCTCTTCAGGGCACATGTACTAACTTATTCAGGAATGAGCAAACTCTGCTTTATCCTGTTGTTCTTTGATTTGAACAGAATAAACATTCCAGACTGATACACATCATACACAAAGGACCATTTCTGGCTTTGGGGACTAGGGACTGTATTGTGTTTTGTTTGGTCCTAGACCTGAAAACAAAAGACTTCAATTAGGGTTATTACTCATTTTCTGAGCAGTAGCAAAAACAATCTGCACTCTAAAAAATGGTATTCAGGTATATTCTACTACTTTAGAAGTGTAGGTGCTCAGCCTTGTGCTGCAATGTACTCCCTCCTCATTTGTGCTGACACTGGAGTTTGCTGGGCTGTACTGTCAGCCAGGGTAGAGGACTGACATGGCTTAAATCCCTCTTGCTCCCTTTTCTGTCAGACGACATGGACTTAGAGATGAGCCTCTTCACTTTCTGGAGGGCTTCAATGAAAGGACAATTCATTCACTGGCTGCTGGCCCTCAGCCCCGGATTTGGTCATACATTTGGACCAAATTCTCCCCTTGGGCATGGCCTACCGTGGTCACACAATGCCTTCAGTGACAATCCTGCCCACTGAGCTGAGAGCACAATTTAGCTGTTAAAGCTGACACAAATCCTGATGTAAAGTCTCTCCTTTGTTCTTTGTTATCTCAGAAAGAATTTCAGCCTCCCTTGCAGCTGTTATTTTTATCCAACAATAACAACACTTTTGTGGTCTTTACAAAAAATTAATATCTGCCAAAAACCTCTGCTTAAAATAGCACTGTGCAGCATTTAAAGTATCATTTCTCTTGGATTACTACTTTTAGGTATCACGCTTAACTCCATGGGTTGCCTTTTTGTATGTTGATTTAGGTAGTTGCGTTTCCTGTTGCAGGGATGAAAATTACACATATATTTTTTAAAACTACTCTCCAACTTCCAGTGGACAAAGCTGTGTCCCAAATGGCAAAGGACCAGGCTCTCATTCCTTTTCTGGTATTGAAGAGTATTTTACTGTGCAAGTTTTCCTATTGAATCAGTGAAACTACCTGTGGCATAAGGCACTGTTTGGGAACGGTGAAGATACTGATGTTTAACCTTCCATTACAGCAGTGCCTCTAATTGTAGCCATGTACCAAGCCCAATACATTGCCTAGGATAATGCCAACAAAAACCCCTAAACAAATTAGCAAACAAACAGTAAATCCTCCCTCATGATTAACTGCACGCTCTTACATTTCAATGGGCAACGAACTATATATGAATTCTTGGATTAGTATTTTCCAGATACAACATCTTTTATGTCTCTATTTTATATAAAAATTTAATTAAATAATTCTAAAAAATTATTATGCAGAAAATTAAAGGCTGTTTATATGCTCTGCTCCTCCAAGATGCTTAAAATATTGATAAGATTTGGGGAAAATGGGTCAAGAAGTCAGGGAAATCTGAAGTTTAAAATGAGGTTTTACCAGTTTCTGAGGATTGTACACACACATACATACACACACATTTAGACTTGCGACAATGTAGAATGTCTTGTTCTAGGGCATCACCAAGGTTCAGATGTATTATCCTTGTGTCATTGAAATGGGATTTTTCATTGCTGATGATCTGTGCTGGCAACAAAGGGGGGGGGAAGATTGGTAATCTTATGTAGCTACCAGAAAAGGTCTGCAGGCTGCACGAGGTTCTGAACCCCTCGCCTCTCACACCTGGGGGGCCTCGCTGTGGCAGATACCACACAGGGACCCACAGTGAGGACCAGGGCAATTCAGCAATGAGAGCAGGGGGAGAGAAGTCATATGCAGAGAAAGGAAGGCAAATGGACATTCTCACAGTATCTGGTGTTGGCTTGTATATCTGTGGTCACTGTGGAAAAAAACAGCCCAGCCATAATGTAAGCCTGAATTTGACAGGGAGTGCCCCAAGACTTTTTTTTCATTCAGAATGATATGCCTCAGATTTTGAAGGAATAGAGATTTCATATTTGACTAAAAATTTTCTGCATGTAAAGTAATTCTGTTGGAAACAGATTATCAGGTCTTAAATTTCAAAAGGGCTTTGGGACTATTACAAAGCTCTTCTTCAAGTGCAAGTCTGGTTCCTTGCCCATGTTATTGAAAGGAACTGCTTACTACTTGTACTTCAGCCAGGGGGCTTTTACTTAAGATAGGTAGAAAGTGTGATGTACAATGAGGAGAATGGGAGTCCTTTGCTTTAGTAGTCACTCATTTGCCCTGTCCTGAAGGTGTGATTTTCATTCAAGGATGTTTCAGGGAATGGAAAGATACTGACTTTATTTTTGGTGGTCAGGATGACCATTTGGGGGTTTTCTCTCTTAAAAAAAAAAAAAACAAACCAAAAAAACCAATTCTTGGAACAAGATTAAGCTCATGCTACATAGGCTTGTACTTAGAGAACATGACATTTTCTACTGCAAAAGTATGGACAAAAACAGAAACACTTTTGCAAAAATACTTCATGGACACCATAGAAAAACAAAGTTATAATTGCCATAGGGAGTTGAAAGAGGGTGATAAAATACCTTGACATTTAAAAAAAGACCACTTAATGGGTGCATTTTGTTTTCTGGGCTTCTAAATGTGCCCTGCCTCTTCCCTTTCTGTCACCTGGATTGTAACCTATTCAAGACAAGAAGAATATGTATTATGGTTCAGAATGAACTCTATTCATAGCAGTTAACAATGAAACAGAAAGGTACCACTGAAGGGGGAGATTTCCTCAATAGGATGTGTCTTTAGCAGGAACTGTACGTTTCTCTTCAGGAGAACCATTGTACAGAGAAAGAGGAGACTTGAGAGCAAGCATGGCATCTGGCACTAAATCTTAAGTGCAGAAGATAGGCAGCTCTGCTGCACAGAGCTCCACAGCGTGCAGCCTGGCAAAGCAGCATTTACTACACAGATTAGGAGAGGAGGTGTAACAGTGAAGACTGTATACTAATAACCCACGTTCCAGTTAAGACTTGGTTATAATAAAGGCAGAAATCCCCTCACCTGACCTGGCCGTATAAAAACTAGGCATCCCATCCAAACTAGTCATCTTGACTCTTTCCCTGTTATCAGTGGTGAGACAGACACTCCAGAGCGTGCATGCAGACAGTTCTTAAGGGTGCATGCCCTAGGATAACATCATTCACCTGAAAGAAATTTTGAATAGAGACAGGTTATAGTCTTAACACCTTGTCTCTTCCAGAGATTTTAGCAATTCCCAATTAAGAATGGCAGTACTGCCACAGTTGTGGAAGCATCTGTGAGAATGCTGAAGGAAAACAGGATTTTTGGCTACTAGTCATGTGAACCTGCTTCGGGATGTTGTAGGTAACATGGTAATGCAAATGCCATAGAGCCCGATCTATACCCACATTTCCTCTGTGACTAGCCAAAACGGAGCTGTGCTGGCAGTAGGAACAGCAAACTATTTTTGCCATGCAGCATGAAAGGGCAGGATGACAACTCTCCATCTAGCGCCAGCTAGCTACAGAAATTAAGATTCTCCATTAACGAGTGGATGGCAACACAAGAGACACAACAAATTTGCCAAAGAATTCATTATAGTGGATTACTGTGGTGTGGATTGCACTGCTGTATAATGATCCCTTTGTTAGATGTAAGCTGCACATCCCTACATGAGAGGTTTGATCAAATGTTTCATCATTTTAAATTTTCATCTAAAGATGAGATTGCAATACAGATGTAAATATTGCCTTTTGTTTCCCAAAAGACATCTAACTCTTAACAGAGGGGGTATATTGCCTCCTTTGCCATCAGTATGTAGAAGTTGCGCTGCAAGGAATTCCTAGTGAGGTTCTTTTTGCATACACCAGCCATATTTTCTTCTTAGATGTATCTATTAACCTGGTTTTGCTCCACTGAAGTCAGTGAAATAATTCCAGCTTTTCACTGATGCAAAGGAGATCAGAATCTGCTGGCTGTGACATTAGCCTTCGGATTGCCTGTTCAAGCAAGTCCCACATCATTAAGAAGTTTTTTTGTAGAGAACAGACTACACGACAGAGAAGGGGCAGATGGCTTTGCAGTTAAAGTTCCAGCACTGGTTTAAGGCCTCTTTGTGCTACTGTTTAGGAGGTTTAAGGGATAAACAGCTGTACTAAGCCTGTAGCTCTGTATGACTCGGACTGGGAGACTTAGGAGCCCAAGGTCTGGCTTTATCGCCCCTTTTTGTATACAGTGTGCAGGCATGGAGGGAGCGATCCCTTGGCGGAACAGAGATCCCTCCGTACCATAACCATACACAAAACTTAGAGCTGCCCTGGATGAAGAGCACAGGTAGTGTCTGGACTACAAAGTCCTCTCAAGAGAACGTAATTCTGTTCTGTTGTGCAACCTAAATCTGCAACATAAATGTAAAGTGAACAGTTTAGTGTAAATGTGTCTTTACATAAGTATTTATCTGTGTATTGTTCAGTTTTAGTATACCATTGATATAATCACCAATAAGAAACAAATACTGGCATCTGGTGACCCCATAATTTCAGAGATGCTATAATGAGAACAAGAGAGAGAGCTTCAAAGAATCTTTCCCATTCCAGAATCAGATCTCCTGCTGATATCTTAGTTCCTCCTCTGAATAATAATGCTGAAGCTTTATTAGTTAATCAATAAGACATGATACGGGGTATGGTTATCATAAGATAATCACACCCTGGAGCATTTTGAGGCATGAGCCTTATGCCTCTAATCAGATTGGGGTAAGATTATCTTTTGATAACCACACCCTTGGGGACTGGCTCATTTCTATTATGAGAAAATTTTATAGTTGGGGAAAATGTGCATTTCTGCTGTAGAAAAATGAAAATGGTAGTTTAGAATTAGCA
The DNA here is from genome assembly GCF_026419915.1 of Harpia harpyja. Taxonomy (NCBI): domain Eukaryota; kingdom Metazoa; phylum Chordata; class Aves; order Accipitriformes; family Accipitridae; genus Harpia; species Harpia harpyja. Next base: position 95,151,335 of record NC_068969.1, read on the forward strand.
GTCATTTCTCCCAAGCTGAAAAATCAGATATCTTTTTGGAATGCTCCAGGGGAATTCCTCAGTATCCATGCTATTTTAAGGCAAAAATAATTTCTAAACAGGTAACATACCTGTTTAACCTACCATATATATCAATATAGATACATATACACACACCAAGGGAGGCACACAGGAAAAAAATATCCAGTGACAAGTTTGCTGTATAGATGTAAAACAAAGAAAGGCATTGCCTTGTTTTCTTTAACAAAAAAAAAAAAAAAGGCTAGCTGATTAGGTATTGTTTCTGATGTCATATATGCTACACATGATCTCTGTTTATATACATTAGAAGCCTATCTGCAGTTAGTTTTTGTCTACTATTTGCTAATAGGAAATTGCAATGTCAATAAAAGTTTCATTTAAAGGAAAAAAAAAAAAAGAAAATAGCACATTGCACTGAACCAGGAAATAAACTTTTCAAATTATAGTGATTAGAAGTAACAATCACACTTGGGTGTGTACATTGAAAAAGTACACATACACTCTGTTTTTATAAACAAACTCACTGAAGACACTTTTAGATATTTTGCAATTGCTTTCTATGAGAGTTCATAAGAAGCGTTAATGAAAAGTCTCAAATTTGCAATTAAAGGTTATTGCAAAAAGCAATTTTTAGATGTTTATGAACAAATACCTGTACAAAATGTGTGTGCACACAATCAATCCATGATCAGTAGTGTAAGAATTCAATTCTTTTGCTGAATAAGAGTAATATTAATAATAAAACCTCAAATAACAATAATTTCAGCGCTTCACACTTAACCTAGTATTTTTTATCATAGGAGCTCACCTCTGTGTTTCCCCCCACCCTGCTCTGACAGACTCGGAAAGGAAGGCACGAAGAGTTGAAATAACTAGTCCTGACTTACCCAAGACCCCAATGACAGAGCCAAAAGCAGAATCACGGTCTCCATGTGGAGCAAATTTCTATGCTATGACTTACTATGTGCCTGAGAAGGCTCAGTCTCCTAACTGAGCGCATGTTAGGGCTCTTGTTTGTGCCTATGCAGGTGAAAAAGTTCCACTGGTGAGAATACACAAATTGCCTGTCTGGGGAACCACTGAATATGAGCCTTACTGCAGAAAGCAGAGAGCACAGGAGGTGAGCTGTGACCTTTCAGAGAAGATCCAGCTGATAAGAACGCTCCAAATCAAAGAGAAGGTGTGGCAAAGCCACAGCTGCTTCACAGCCCGTGTTCCTACTTGCACCGTGTTCTTCTGTGCTCACCTCCATCCTCTCTGCTCGGTATGATTTTTCTAAACCTTGTCTGCGTTTTGTAAGTATGTGTGGTTCTTCTTCCATAAAATGAAGGAAGATATTTTTAGAAAGGGATTTTTCTTGCTGTTCCCTTCAGCACACGCACCTTTCCCATCTCTGTTTACTGCCATTATTTTTAGCCATAGCTGTCTGTACAGCCCAATAGCACGAGATTTTGTGATCACTTAGAGGTCAGAACAACTACTAAAACTATTGCAACTAACTCAGGACCTTTTGTTGATCTACCAGGACAACACTGTGTTCCTACATATTTCAACACGGATCTATGTCAATTATTCTGGTATTATATATATTTGTGATCAGAGGAGGACTCATGGAAGATGTGATGGTAGGTGGCTGTCTTGGCCACGGTGATCATGAAATGGTTAAGTTTAAAATTTTCAGTGTAATAAGAAAAAAGGACAGCAGAGTTGCTACCCCAGACTACAGGAGAGCAAACTTTAAGATATTCAGGGAGCTATTTAGCACAGTACCCTGGAAATCTGCTTTTGAGTGTTTAGGAGTTGATGAGTGCAGGTCGGTCTTTAAGAATCACCTTTTAGAAGCACCAGAGCAGGCAATGCCATTGTGTTGTAAGTCAAGCAAGCAGGGTGGAAGACCAGCTTGGCTGAATAGGGAACATCTTGTGGAGCTCAAGAAGAAAAAGAAATTGTATGGTCTCTGGAAGAAGGGTCAGGCTTCACAGGAAGGTTACAGAGCTGTGGTTCGTATGTGCAGGGAGAAAACATGCAAGCCCAAAACTCAGCTAGAGTTGAAACTGGACAGTGTTGCATCAGACAACAAGAAAGGCTTTTTTAAGTGTGTTAATAGCAAGAGGAGGTCTAAAGACAACATTGGAGAGATACTTGTTGAAGATGGTCATCTGACTTATCGGGACGAAGAAAAAGCAGAGGCATCCAATGCATTTTTTGCCTTGGTCCCCTGAGTCAGCGAACCACAAGTGTGGGATTTTCCATTTGTGGACACTGAAATTGTAAGGGACCACATGTATCAGCTGAATGTTCACAAGTCCATGCAGCCTGATCGGGTTCATCCCGGAGTACTGAAGGAGCTAGCGGATGTTATGGCAGGACCCCTCTCAATCATCTACCAAAGGTCTTGGGAGTCTGGGGAGGTCCCCACTGACCGCAAGCTAGCCAATGTTACTCCAATGTACAAGAAGGCGTGAGGGAAGACTCAGGGAGCTACAGACCTGTTAGTCTAACCTCAGTACCTGGAAAAAATACGAAGATTATACTGCCTGCTGTTGAAAGGCACTTAAAGAATAATGCAATCATCAGGCACAGTCAATATGGATTCACAAAGGGAAAGTCCTGTTTAAGTAATTTGATATCCTTCTATGATAAGGTCACCCACCTACTGGATGAAGGGAAATGTGGTGGATATAGTTTTTCTGGATTTCAAAAAGGCTTTGGATACTGTGCCTCACAGCATCCTTCTGGAAAAGTTGTCCAACTGTGAGATGAGCAGGTACACGGTATGCTGGGCGAAGAACTAGCGGAAGGGCAGGGCTCAAAGGGTTGTAGTAAATGGGGCTACATCGGGCTGGTGACTGGTCACCAGCGGTGTTCCTCAGGGCTCAATTCTAGGGCCAGGCCAGTTCAATATTTTTATTAATGATCTGGATGCAGGAGTTGAATGCACAATTAACAAGTTTGTTGATGATACCAAACTGGGATGTGTTGTTGACTGTCTTGAGGGACGAGATGCGTTGCAGAGGGATCTAGATAGATTGGAGCATTGGGCAATGATTAATGGGATGATATTTAACAAGTTAAAATGCCAGATTCTGCACCTAGAAATGAGTAACACTGGGCACAAGTATAAACTGAGTGAGGAGTGGCTGGAAAGCAGCTCCATGGAAAGGGTTCTGGGGCTGCTGTTTTGATGCTAAGCTCAGTAGGAGCCATCAGTGTGCCCCAGCAGCCAAGAGGGCAAACCGCATCCTGAGCGCAACTAACACAGTGTAACCAGCCGGCCAAAAGAGGCGATTATCCCGCTGTAGTCAGCGTTGGTGCGGCCTCACCCTGAGTGCTGTCTGCAGTTCTGGGCTCCACAATTTAAGAAGGATGTTAAGTCCTTGAATGTGTCCAGAGGAGGGCAACAAAGCTGGGGAAAGGGCTGGAAGGCATGTCCTGTGAGGAGCAGCTGAGGACTTCGGGCTTGTCTAGTTTGGAGAGAAGGAGGCTGAGGGGGGACCTCGTTGCTCTCTGCAGCTTCCCGAGGAGGGCAAGTGGAGAGGGAGGTGCTGAGCTCTTCTCCCTGCTACCCAGTCGCAGGATGCATAGGAATGGTTCAAAACTGTGCCAGGGGAGGCTCAGACTGGACATTAGGAAGCATTTCTTTACTGAGAGGGTGGTCAAACACTGGAACAGTCTTCCTAGAGAGATGGCTGATGCCCCATGCCTGTCAGTGTTTAAGAAGCATTTGGACAATGCTCTTAACAACATGCTTTAACTTTTGGTCAGCCCTGAATTGGTCAGGCAGTTGGACTAGATGACCATTGTAGGTCCCTTCCAACTGAAAATACTCTATTCTATTCTATTCTATTCTATTCTATATGTTTTGATTCTGATTGTCCTTACTGGAGTTTTAGGTAAATTTAATGCTGCTGAAATTGGTGGAATGTGTGGAAACCCTCAAATACAGGATGAACAGGATGTAACTCCAAAGAGGTGTAAGCAGCAGGATCAGGCCTAATACTTAGATGCTTAAAAAAAACCCTCAGACTTAATGAAAAAACTTATAGGATCCAAGTAGCCAAAAGATTCTTTTTTTCTGTCTTACAGCACTGAGCTGTGAGCCTGTGTGTGATTTCTGTCTTATTTCATGGTGAATCACACTCACACCAGTATAGGAATTGTACAGCAGAATTTTTAATAGCTCATATTGTTCTGTGCCATTGCCCTGAACATACTCACAAGTACAGCAAAGATCAAAAGTTGTCATGGCCTTAGCATTTAAATAATGCAGCATGTGTACATGTGGTTGGAGCATGTGTTAACAGTATAACTGTGACTAGTCTTATATGATGCCCTTAAGTGTCCAAACTACGTAGGCTTTAGTCATGCAGCTGAGTCTTCCAGCTATATTTTCTGAAACATCTTTCAGGGCCAATTTACAAAAGTAATCCCAAAAGGCAAGCGAGTGCCCTTTTGATTTTCCTTACAGGCATGTTATTGCAACAGTGTCCAGTGTGGGGTTTTGCATCTGAAGCACATCAGACAGAGCATGTCACAAGACAGCATTCCTTCTGTCCCAAATGCCCAATGACTTTGATGAAGTTTGGCATGTGTTAAGTGTTCTAAGAACTTCTATTTATATGGTGATTAAAACCCCCCTATTTGATAGTTTGCGTCAGCTGCGGTTTATTGTATAAAAGAAATGGGTTTATTTTTTTAATTGGTAGGTCTTTGCAATTACAGCACAGCTGGAAGATCACAGTTCTAAAATAGAAAATTAGATACATATGTCCATGGTGATCTTTTGAAGATGATCATCAGCTAATCATAGACTGCCCCAAAGCTCACCAAAGTCAGTGAGAATCTTTCCATTGCATCCAAGGAGAGAACTGTAATACCTGACAAATTAGGTATTACACTGAGGAGGTACAACAGCAGTTCAGCTCATGCTGAGGGAAGGCCAATACGCACGTTGTTACATGGCGTGAGCTGTGACAGACTTACGGACAACCCTGCTAGGATGCTCCCCACAGCTTTGTAGCTTACACCAGGGACCAACCTCTGCATGATCACCTTGCACAGCTGTCCACGGGTTATTCATGGCCCAGGCTCCTGAGACTGCCCTGCTTTCTCCACTGCCACTCCTACTACTCCCTGAAGCAGAAAATGTGTAAGACTCAGCCTACAGTAGCTCTGTCCTGGTAGTATTTCTGAATTGCTGCTACACCGGCCACTGCTGTTGTAACTGGACAAGGCTGGAATGGAGCCAAAATCTGGGCCATATGTTGCCCAATTAGCTAAATAAACTTGGATTTAAAAAAGGAAAGATGGCAAGGGGATCATCTTTGACATGAATGCTAAAGTGCATTTGGCGCTTGTTAGCCCTAGGTCCTTTCTTCTTTTTATTATTATTACAGCATGAGTCTTATTATTGGAGTATTTATTTTTAATTCCTTGTTGACTGGAATGCCAGAAAAATTGAAATTAACTTATATTTGTTTGCCAGCTTTGTTTTGGCAAATATTGCAACACCCCTTTTTAAGGGGAATGATATAAAGAGATCCTGCTTTATTTGTTTTGGTATCTTAGACATGTATGATTCCAACATAATTTGGGGATTAATAATTACTTATCAGCCTGTGCTCCATTTACTGATTGGCTGGCTCTGTAACAGCAGAGCAAGCGTGCTGAATAGAGCCACATTAGCATGGAATTTTTTTTTACAAACCACCAATGGATTAAAAAGTAAACTCGAAATAAAAGGTCATCTCATGCAGCAAAACAGCCTTGGAAACATTCCCCAATCTATTGACCGGCATCTCCTTAATATCAAAGCTGCACAGACACAATAACTATATTTTCTAAATTCATCTGAACTTGATAGGTATGCAATATAGATACCAGAAATGTATATTAATACAACAGGGAGGAATTAGTCTGTTATTGGTAACAATAAGCATATTTTGACCACGTGGCATCAAAAGTATTATCAGAAACTTTGATTTATCAACAAACACTGTGAACATTTTAAATATCACTAAAACTGATTTACAAAGCATAGATTGATCTCTAGGGCAATAACAACATTGTTTCTCCGGAAAATACTGTATGTCCAAGAGAAAAGCACAAGAGAGAGAGGAGGAAGAAAAAACTAAATATAAAATAAGTTCTGTAAGCAAAACAGTAATGTTCACAGGTACCGTGAAGGATTAACTACTGAGAATTTTAGATTATGTGCATAAGAAATCTATGCCAAAGCATGCTTGCTCCAAATTCTTGCCATTAAAGTCTGATTAGGCTTTGCACCATTACAATCTAATATACTGAATAAATGTGTGTGAGAGAAAAATAAAACACGTTTTTGTAAACACTGCCATGCATTTATCAGAGTAGTCATTTTCTAAACTGTCAGACTGGCTATGCAGATGTGGGATTTTTCATTTAAATAATACACTGGAATGTCCCCTAAAATAATTTTTGTCTATTAGATAAATAATTAAGTAGAGTAAATGCTAGCATGAGACTTCAAATGATAGTAACATTTCTATCTAGCCTCCATGGATATCTAAAAACACTAAGGGTATAGGAAAATGAAGGAAAAAATACAAGCTTAAGGGGTAGGACTATCATTTTGTCCTTAAGTCTCTCTCTGAATTACATGGTGTCAGCTTATACTGGATGTTTCATACTTCTGCTTACATGAAAACTTCAGTATCATGTATCTGTCTCTCTTAAGTATTAAACACTAGTCAATATTTTCTTCACTAACAGCCATTTGCAGTGTGGAAGCAGATCCCTCTTTCCTGCTGTGCTCTCTGTAAACATCAAACAATCATGTTACTTGCCTTGAAAACGTGTCTTCAGAGTGTAGCTTTTTCAATATAATTTTGCTCTTGTATGGAATTTCCCTCTTCGAGGAAGAATATTCTTCATTTTAATTTCAGGATGTGATTCCTGTCTAGAAATTTTTCCTATTTCTTATAAACTGTTTTTAGTGGCAGTGTTTTGGTGGCATAGTAAAGGTCATTCACCCAACTTAAAGGATAAAGACTAATGTATTTTCCTAGTTTTGTTAACATGAGAAATAATTTAAGATCTTGCTTACTAAAACCCAACCAAACAAAAAACCCCTCAAGCCACGTTACCATGAATCCAGACTAATATTGGCAGCAACATACAGAATTCATAATAACATGGAACTCAGTTGTGGATAAAGAAAACATCCTGAATTTTACAGCAGCCAGTATTTGTCACTGCTGGTGAAATGAAATATACTCTGCTATTTCTTTTGGCCTTTTTGAAATTATGCACTTGAAAAGAGTCTACCCTGAGTCTCTGCCACTGTTAGAATTGTTAAAGGCAGGAAGGCACCTCCTGAGATCTACTAATGCCTGCTCAAGCAGGGTCTCCTACCGCAGGTTGCCCAGGACCAAGTCCAGTCAGATTTTTAGTATCCTCACAGATGGAAACTCCACAGTCTTTCAATCTGTTTCAGTGTGTGACAGTGAAAAGCATTTTCTTGTGTTCAGATGGAATTTCATGTGTTTCAATTTGTGCCCACTGCCTCTTATTGTGTCACTGGGCACCACGGAGAACAGTCCGACTCCCTCTTCCTCATTCCCTCCCATCAGGTATTTGGACACATGGATAAGATTCTCCCTGAGCCCCTCTGTTCACTGGGACAGAAGAAGCCATGTCAAATGTCAAGGATCTGCCCCTATAGAAAAAAGTACTGTGTGATCTCTAACTGGCACCTGCAAAACTATCTGATCAGCAAAGTGAATTCTAACAATTCATTGAAATGACAGAAATACTGTTTTCTTTAGAGCTGCACTGTTCTACCAGCACTTCCCTAGGTTTTCTGATTCAGAGGAGAAAGTCTTGACAATTTAGCTTTGAGTCGTGCATGCCATGAGAACAGATGTGCTACCACAAATAAGATTTCCATCCTTTCACCAGAACACATCCATATGACAAGATCATTTGGGCACATTTTTCTGAGCCTAGCTAACCTGAATGCAAACACTACTGCTGCAGCTTTCAGAATGCACTTTATTTCTCAATTTCAAAAGCATTTTCAGAGCACAGTGGTCTAGCATGAGCTACTGAAGAGGCTGTATGTAAAGATGAGAAGACTGGCCTGTCTCAACATCCAATCATTCTCAGGAGCCATTCTGTACAGCTGGTGAACAAGTGACAGTGGCTTCTGATACAGAGATACAAGTGTATTAGGAACTGGACTAGACAAGTGCTCTTTCATTTCATAGGCAGTGGCTGTTACGTAAAAGAGATCATTTGTCAGCTCCTGCTGTAGATATTTCTTTTTTCCTATTGATACAGAAACTGCTGTTATAGAGAAAATTCCGACCCAAATGGATTTAAATGCCCAAAGGCATTTAAAAATACAAAATCACTAAGACTAAAATGAGAATAAGGAAAAATTGTGAAGGCTAAAAATTAAGGAAGTCAAAGCCAAATAGTCAGTTCTGCTGCTTGGCATCTGTGTCCCATGCACTCCATAGCATACTGGTTGGACACATCTGGTTGGCTACTGAAAACATGTAGTATCTTAGAAGCTTTCTATTGAAGGCTGGGGGTTTTTTTTGTTTGTTAGATACTTTCCCTGCCGGGGGGGAAAAGTCAGAGGAGCTACATTCTCCAAAACAAGTAACTGGACTGGAATGCAGGGTGGTGGCCAGTCTTGTCCCCCAGAGAGGAGTTCATGAGCAATAAACTTTTCTCACCTTGCTACTTTTTTTAATCAAGATTTTTCATCAAGTTAAAATGCCCCCCCCCGAGTTCTTGTCACAAGATTTGCAAACACTTATCATGAAGACATTACTAAGTTGCCTTTCATCTAAGTTCCTGAATGAGAAAAAAACAGGTTGCTAATATTGAATTTTGCCCAAAATTCTTTCCAGTAGCCCTCCCCAATGCATGAAAACCCAATCTACTACAGTTAGTGGCAAAGCTACGGTGACTTTAATTGAAAGGATTTTCTCAGCCACTCTTAAACACTTTATGGCAGATATCCAATATCTTACTGCAAACTCTACATGCACAGACTTTGCAACTTGTTAACAACTTAATGTTTTTGCTCTCAGGGGAGCTTATCACATGTTAATCATTGCCCATAGACCAGTAAAATCATGCAATATGTATTATATTCATTCATTTTAAACCTATAAAATAAAGAATGCCTTTGTCCTAGTGAAATGGACACCCACGAAATACAAGGGAAAGAACATGTGATGGCTCTCCTGTTCCAGCATTCCTTGGTAGTTCTGATGTTTGCTGTTACCAGGACTGGAGTAATTGTCTAGGAATCCAAAGCAACATTTGCCATTCTTTGCTCATCATTAGAGTCCATTGTGTATTTTGCACAAAATTAAAAATAACACAAAACACGAAAACACAGTAAAACTGGGAGGGAACTGGGGTGCCAGTTCAGCTGTTGTTGGCAAAGCTGATTTCACCTGCATTTGCAGCTGCTTCTGCAGGATTTAGATCGGGTACTTTCACAGAAAGGAACTGTTTCTTGGTGGTAGGAGTCAAGGCCCCCAGAGTGGTGAATACACTAGTTTTGGTCCACAAAATGATGAACAGAATGAAAACCCCATCACTTAGGATTGACAGAAAGGATCTGAATTCACTGGCCTCAGCTACAGAAGAGACGAGGGCACCAAACTTGATTTCACTTAAAAAAAAAATGTTCTATAATGTCTAATTTAATCACAAATATACATACTTTGTCTCTGAAACCTCGTTTAAACAAAATCCTTATCCCCAAAGCTATTTTTAGATCACCTAACAAAGGCCTATTAGCATATTAGTAAAAGTATGGCACTCCAGTATGTGAAATGTCACTCCAAAAACTTTCCACCTGAGGCTGGTTATTCATGTACTCCAGGTGATAATGAATCAGTTATTTTTAATGAAATCATATAATGTCATACTTTATAACTGAGAATTTGCAGGAAAGGCAAATACTTCCTTCTAAAAATTTCTTTCCACTCTTCTCTTTGAAGCCTGGATCTACTGATGTTTTTATTTCTCTGTAATGTCCTTGGGAACCAAAATCAGTAATGGTAAATGTCTTAGAACAAAGAATCTAATTTGAGACTAATATAGTGCAGCAAAGCCCTATTTTAGCCAAACAGGCTATTAAAGTCACTGAGAGAACTTAAGCACTGAGACCTACATACATGAGTTTTGCTGAAGCAGGGCTTTGAGCAGAAGAGTTTGGTACAGAGAATACTCTGAATTCTGCTCCCATCTCTTCTGCCTGCTATCTCTTGCAGCCTTAGTCAGATCTAGCAATGGATTTGAGCAATCAGAATCAGACCTAGGCATGCTTGAGGTGTTTTAAGGCCCTATCTGTGATGCCACCCTTCATCCACACAGTGGCGATTTCATAAATTAGGCTCACAGCCTTTGGGCTTTAGAGTCGCATAAGCACTACCTGATTTGTGACTGCTCCCCAGGCAAGTACTACACAATCACCACAGGACCTAGAAACTTAAGAGAGTGACATGTAAGCCCTGCTCAGTAAATGTTCTCCAAGCACACCTAACTGAAGCTGACGGAATGAGATCCTTCACAAAATGCAATTGTATTTGTTATCCTTTTCAGACCGTGTTCCCAGTGGCACAGGTAACTTACCTATCCAACCTAATGCCTAGAGCACTTATCTGAAGTGGGAAATCCAAGTTCAGATCCTTCTTGGCCACAGTGAGTTCAAGTCCACAAATCTCCTTTCACAGAAGACAATCCAAATGCCTAGCATACAGAATATGAAGCCAATGTAAGCAGAGAAGTGAGATTTACTGGACAGCAGAATAGTAAGCAAAGGGTATGATTCTGCAGTCCTTAGTGGCTCTCAGGCCTTCTCCTGGGGAAAAAGTCAGAATCGACCTTGTGCTTCTCCTCCAACTACAATCTCCAAACATGTTTGGAGGGGAAGGAGTGAAACAAACATAAGCACAGTGTTCATTTTAAGCCCCACAATACTCACAATATTCTGACTATGCAGGCATGCTTCTTTGTAAATATTACACCTTTATCACCAAAGCAATTCTAAATGGCTAGTCTATCAGCGAAATTTCTAGCTGGCTAGCCAGTCAGCTTACTTACGTCTTAGTATTTGGGATATGCATGTCACATTCACAAACTCAGCTCTGCCTAATTTCATGCCAGGAGATATACAAAACCCATACACAGGGAATCGGTTACATTGTAAAAAGGAATAAGAGTTTAAGGATTCCAGGGGAGCAACAGCAGTAGTAATATTAATGAGGGCTGCAAGTGCCTTTGTTGTTCTAGTAAAGCACACAGACAATGTGCCAGCTCTAAAGATATTATGCTCTGACTTAGGAACACAGAGCAGTACAGAAATGAAAATAACAGTGGCGTGTCTTTGCTGAAGAGCACAAGAGGAGAGTTTCATGAAATGAAGGAATTTTAAAGATGGATTTAATGGCGATAAAGAAGAGTACACTGGGCATACCAAGTAGGAACCAGAGGTAAGGGAGACAGAAGTTACATCCTCCCCATGTGTGTGCATCTGAGTTAAAGAGTCAAGGGCAAAATGTCGTGGAAGAATACAGGTACTTGGGAACATACAAAGGATAAAAGCTTGGAGATTTATGATAAGAAAATTATTGTGGTTTAATTAAACACTTCTGAAGGCCATATTTTTAACCATTACACTGTTAATAAAAGACCAGGTGCAAATAGTTTTAGGGACAGAATGAGTCACAAAGTATGTGGGAGATGGCAGGGTCTAGCATGAGCATTACTGCACAGGGAGCGTGGCTGAGAAACAGGAGGCAGCAGATCTATTTCAGACTGTGCCACTGGCTTGTTTCTTAACTGAGTGAATCACAAAGATTCAAATATTCACAAGCAGCTTCTAATTCCAGATGCTTTGCCTTAGACACGGAGTCTGTCTTTTCAAAAGTGCTGGACACCTGCAGCTCTGTCTGCAGTCAGATGGGACATTCTCTGGATGAAGTCATAACTATCTGAAGCCAAGTTCTGAATAAGAGTGAGGTTTCATATTATGGCAAAACTGACCAGCCAACTAACTGCTGGTAAAAGAGCTGCCCTGCTCCCACCCAATTCTCCCACGAGCTGCTTTTGCTTTTCTTGGGATAGGTCTGACCTCACAGAGCCAGGGGCTGAACTGGCAGAAATACTCACTTGTGGGGGCTTGCATATCTTCTGGATTAGCTCCATGAGTCATCCTCCTTTGTGGCCTCAGAAGCACCGGAGGGTTGCAGGGGAGCACAGAGGCAGTAAGGAGGAGAAAGGATTTCCTCTGAGGCAGCCACATTTCAGGGCTAATTTTGAACCCATATGTCTTATCCTCACCATTCATTTGTTTCAGTCTCACCATTTGTAAAATAGAGATGGGGACAGGTTATTGTAAGACTGCACTAACAGGAATAAGAACGACAAGTACAAAGATGAAGAGCAACTCCAAATAAATACAAATCTTAACTAAAATGTTCTTATCCTCATGTTTCTTCCACAGCTGTGCCCACTGTATTCCTTTCTCATCATAGAATCATAAAATCATTCAGGTTGGAAAAGACATTTAAGATCAAGCCGTTCTCACCTCTCTCCTTATTAATGCTGTTGAACAGCAATTTGTTCAAATCCAAATTTAATTGAAATACACCCACTCTATAGTACTTTTAATCAGGCCTGTATGTTGAAACCAGGCCTATCACTTTTAGTTTCACTCCAGCTGTGCTGCTGCTTCTTGCACCCTGAAACAGCACTCCTCAATCAGTGCCTCTTATCTGAGCCTGACAGGAGGTGCTGCTTCCAATTCATCAGCTGGGAGGAAAAGGCTTGCAGTCGGATAGCTGCTGGTCTGCCAATGCCACTCCACAATAGTCAGCCTTTGAGAGGCATTACTACTTCAAATACTCAATTAGTGAAATTCTGGCTGTACTGAAGAAGGCAGTGGGATCTTTGCCACTTGCGTGTAGTGAAGCCAAGATTTCACCCATTGTCTGTATGTGGTCACAGCACACTGAGGCTCAGGATTTTCAGGCTCACCCATAAAAGGTTATTCCCTGCTCCTGAGTTAACTCAGTTGTTGTAGTTATAGACCACTCAGTATTTCAGCATGACATCTCCCACAGATATAGATACGTCAGTTAGCATGGCTGTGAGAAAAGGAGGGTAGACATTAAACATGAAATCATATTTAGAGCTAACAGGTGCTGAAAGGTATGGTGGATTTTTTTTGCCATACATTTTAGACTAAAAGACTACCTGCAGAAGGGCACAAGAAGCACCAAGCTACATTTGTCAGCAACTAATTATAAAAAAGCCACACGAACTTAGCTTTTACCTTCCGCATGAGCAGGTAGTCTCATTATGCAACTCAGTAATAACAGCAACAACCAATTCAGTTATATTAATTTTGCTTCTTAACTATTTTATAAGCATATTTATTGACTGAAACACAAACTATGACCAATAATTAAAAGCCAGTGCTATGTGGTTATACTCCCATAACCTTCCTATAACCTGATAATATGGACAAAATATGGTCCCTACTCACAAAAATATACCAATATCCCCGAATTCATGCTTTATATATAACTGATGATACACAGCTATTATTAAAGATTAATATCTAAATACTATTCTGAAGATTGATAATGTGATGTGCAGCCACATTAGGGCATCATTAGGACCATCTAGCTGAAATCACAGCAATTATTTATGTACTGACTACAGTGCATTCAGTAAGAATGACCTTCATCACCTGCAAGTGGCTTGCATAAGTCACACATATCGAGAATTATTCCTCATCCAAAAGAAAGCTGAGAAATTAAATGAATAAAGTAGTAGGACTGTGGGCACAGGACAACCAGCTTTCTATAGGTGAGGAAGCTGCACAAAAACAGGGCAGCTTGTGCTGTGAAACATTAGCCTATAAATAGAAGTGCAGTATGTTATAAAATAAACATGGAGAAAAAAGAAAACCCTAACAGGTTGTTTTCTTTGTGTGCTCACTGCTGGATTCACAATTATATTTTTGTGCATGGAAAGTACTGTATAAACAGTATAAACAATCTCAGTGAAGCATTTTTTTAGTGCTTCCTGTTGAATATGACTTTTTAAAAAACCTATAGAAAAAAGGCATAATGCAATACTTCTCTCAAAAATAGGGGAAAAAATCTTGCAACACTTCTGTTTGCAACTGGCTTGTTACACTTCAGCAATGAAATAGAAACTGCTTAATACCTGGAATATACACACAGTCTGTAGAAACTGGCATCAACCCTTTGGCTAAATTTTGAACAACTAACTAATTTCATAATTCCTTAGCCATTTAATCAGCACTTGGAAATGTCATTCTGTGGACAAAGTAGACTATGCTCCACATTAGCTGCACTAAGCAAACAGCTGTTCAAAGTAAATATTAACAGAACTTCATTTAACGCAGGAGAGAATGTCCATCTGCATTGTTTTGTTTTCTTTCAAATGCTGAAGTGTTGCACTTGTGAACACAGGAAGACATCTATATCCATTAATATACCCAGACTTAAACCAGACCAGGTCCCAAAATGGAGGTCCACAGCACCAGTTCATCCAGTACCCACCGTAATTAACAGAAGTCCTTCCACTAACTGAGTTCAGGCTGGAACTGGAGTTTTCTTTACAAATATTCACTTGTGCTCCACAGAAAATAGGGATTAGGTTTTTAAAGTAAACATTTTGCATGTCCAAAAATAGCTAAAATAATAGAAAAGTTTTTGCATGCATAAAGAAAGACATGAGTTTTGTCATATTCTCATATGCTTACCTCTTAACTTTTTACTTCCATGTTAGGTAAGAGGACTACAATCAGGTTTAATGGATACAGCAAAGAGCTAATTTTAGTCCAGTGTAAGACAACAGAAAAAAAGTCAGTTTCTTTTTTTTCATATGAATAGGTAAATACATGGCACAACAGAACAAAAATTGATCATGGTTTACTACCAAAAGTGAGAGTTCTCCCATGCAATCCAAGTGTATCCATCCCCCGGGGATGTCCACAGCATTTTAGGTATGTATCCATGCAAGTGCCAAGCAAAGTGAAAATGAAAACAGTTATTTTCGAAGCCTAAAGGAAATACGTGATTTTGTTATAGAAGAACTATATACACCAGGAACAAGAATGACTTATAGTAACATCTCCCTGGGCTACCTGGAGGATATTCTGAGGCAAGCTGTTGACTTCCAAAAAGATGACGATTTAAGCACCTGCAAAACACTTTAAAAGCATTACATTGTGTACAGAAATACTGCCTTCATGTGGGGCATAGCAGCTTCAATGCACAGGCTCTGGACTTAAGTGTTTCCTTGGTTTTGGACAAGAGACTGAGTAAGAAGGTACAAGAGATGAGAGTCTCAGAGATGTTCTCAAAAACGTTGCCAGCTTATCTATTAATCTGTCTCTTTTGAATTCTACAGTGCTTACAGCTAACACAAAAGAATTTCACAAATGATGCATGCACACTTTCTGTGAAATAAATATGGGAAGAGTGAGAGCAAGCCAAAGCAAGATTGCCCTGAGCATCCCAGTTTGCAGCTATGGGTCATTCAGCACTTTTGCAGTGCTATTCCGTAGGTCACAACCCTGCACGGTGCAGGGAGGCCTGGGAGGGGCCTGAATAATGGAGTGGGACTCAGGAAGGAGTGGTACTGCTAGAAGAAGAAGAAGAAGAAAAGCAATCTGAAAGGCACTCTGACGTTCCTTTAGCTGGTAAAGGTCTTTCTGTGTGCTTTGTTTCATAGGTATGCATGTAAGCATAAAATCCCACCTCCTTTATCATATGACTCCAAGGAGATTCTGTTGCCAGGATGCTGAGGCATTCTCTACATAATTTTATTGTTATGTGGGACAGCACTGACTTGAGACCAGACTATTCTCCTTTATGTGATGTGCAATACTCAAATTCATATAGATGTTTATATGCACAATGTTGCCATTAATAAAACTGTTTTTATTAGAAGATAACAAAAAGACATATATTTTTATATCATAAATTTTTCTTTTCTTATTCATATTTTTTTCTACAGACAAACAGGTTAACCAAGTATGCATGTTAAAAATTGCTTCCGTAGTTTCTGCCATATGATCTCAATACAAAAGCTTTTAATTTCCAGATGTAATAAAAAGATCCTCTTGTGTATTTATAAAGGCTCTCCTGGATGTTACTTTCTGGTTTATAAATTGCTTTCAAAGCTGTTCAGGCAATACCAAGGAGTTCATGATACAATCCAATAAGCACAGTGTCATTCTGGAAAGTGGCAGGCAAAGAAAACATAAAAATCTATACTGAAACACAAAACATAGAAACACAAAATTGTGTTTATTTCTGAAGGCAGGGAGAGAATCTTTTTTACTAAACATTTATGTAGTGTGAAAAGCAAGCCTAGTCTAGTCATGAAAACTATACAGTGCAAATTCATTTTCCACTGGGGGAAAAATGTCTTCTGAATGCCATTCTCTTTAGTGTGAGGGCTGCTCTACTAGATTTTTAAGGTGTCCAGTTTGAAAAGTATGTTCCTGAAGAACTCACATGTGCTTCTGGACTGATGAGGGGCAGTCATGTAATTTTGGGTGGAAGGGCTGTTATGTTACAGCATGAAAAGAAGGAGGAGAGGAGCAGCACATACATTTGGGATTAACTGAACTGTAAGTAGATGGTTATGGATGATCTACTCACATGAAGTCCCTTCAACATCACTGCAGAAAAATCTAGGCGTTTCCAGGGTCACAGTTCATCTTATCCCAAACTGAATGTCTGAGTTGGGTCAGATAAATTTCGCTGTTAAATTTGCAGTTCTTTCTAGCAGCTGTAATGAGGTGTTAGGGCTCAGTTCTAGCAGGTAGGCAACATGAATCCTTCCACCAATACCTGTTAGAGACACAGCTGAATTAGAAGCAGAGAAGAAAAAAATCCAGTGCATGAAGCAGAGGAAGAGGCACGTGTAAAACCATCCAGGAATGGGATCTGAGTCAAGATGGGGATGGGAATGCAATGGGATGGGGGAGCATTAGGGGCAGAAGGGAGGGAAGGGGGCCCATCCTTAGCTGGAGGGATGCAGTGCCAGCAGCCTGAGAGAGAATTCTATGGAGACAAAAAGTTTAACACTGTGCATAATGTAAATGAGTGAATGGAGTTGATCTCTCAGGGCACAGCTGCTTCCTGGCATAGCACCAAAATGCAAGTGATTCTTCCTCAGCCTATACGCGATGCAGAAGAAGCAAAAGATGTTACAGACTCCTGCTTGAGCAGACTTCTCTGACCTCCACAATATTGCTGATAGCACTATCCATTTGACTGGAAGAGCTGAAAATGCAGATGGCAGATACTGTGATGCCTAGCAGAGCCAATTCAAATGGGAGCTTCTAGAAGCTTTTTACTCTGGGTTATATGAAAGGCTTGGTGGGTGACACTACAACCTAGGTCTATCCTAAGGATTGGAAACTGTTGGAATCAGATCTTGTTGATGTGTCCTAAAGTCTAGAGGTGGTCCATGGGCCACCATCTGAAAATCTTGCTTTGCAGTACAATTGCTCTGTATTATTCTTGGTATCTAAGAGAATCGTATCCTATCTCATCCCCAGAAGGACCTGGATACAGAAGACCTGATGTGATTCTGTTGTATAGCAGACGAATTCCACGACTGGGTTCCTGATGATGTGCTTTGACATTACAGCCAAAGAAATTTAACAGCCAGATGCTACCAACACTGACAATTCTTTCCCCCCACTGCTCTTTCTTCATGCCCTGGCAAGTGGAAAGGTGTGTGTGTTGGAGGAACTTCTCTGACTCAAGGAAAGAGAAGCAGTGGTGTGTGCATGGGGCAATGTTAGCACATAGGTCCTGCCCCTTCACCTGGGCTGGCATTTATCTACATAGCAGCGGAATGGGCTAGAGGCCTAACCTGGCATAAAAATCAGCAGTTCATTTGACAACCATTTGTCAAAGGACTGAGTAGCCATGGCAGCTCCAAATTTTTTAGCATCCAAGGCAAAATTGAGCTTTATTGCCTTTAATTTACTTTGGAAGTAGATAATGTAAACAGCAAAACCTCTTTACATAATATGAGTGTCCACAAACAGACTTATTCTGTAACGCTTATCCCACTTTACTTTACACTAACTAACAGTCACAAACAGACGAGTTCCAAGTATGCAGCTGTTTTGTTGTTAAATCTGGTGGCAATCTAATCTAGGAAAGGAGACCTTTTAGCTTGCAGTAAGGATTTTACAAATAAAAATACTTTGACTCACTGGTAGTAGTGGTACATGGTCTTTCATAAGGAATAATGCACAGCTAATAAAAAGATGAAAAATAAAATTCAGTATACTTTCTTAAATTTGACCTATATAAAAACTGTCTCAAACCATACTCCTCTCAATTCCTGCTTTATGCAAAGTGTATTTGCCCTGAACCCATGTAATTGCTTGTTTTGTAAAACTTTTATGAAAAAATGGAAATTCTAGTTTCTAACTCTATCTCTTAGGAAAGAGGGAACAGGTGTAAGAAATGTGATACTACAATCAAGCCCACAAAGAAGCCTGTATCTTCCACAGTCTCTGCACACATCTGCGGTATTGGACCAAAGTACAGGGCAAACACTTGGCTCTTAACCACTGCATTATACGTTCTAGAAATTGTAAATCTCAGACAAATAATAGAAAATGCCAGTCTCCCTGAAATGGACACTTCACATTTTTACACTGGCTCCTGTTCTATTTAGTTTAGAATTCTCCTCTTTAAATAGCTGAACACTGAGTTTAATTACATGTATTTAATAAGCAGAAAACATCGTCGTATTAAATATACATTCTCTGTGAAGATATAGTTATGTTTGAAGAGAAAAATCTTCTAGCCTTCACAGTTACAGCTACTGACCAATACTTAGACAAAGGAACTACATATTCCTTTTTTTCTTCTTCACATTTCTTGTACATTATCACTACATATGTGTTACATAGCTGTGGACCAAAAGCAGACCCCCAAATCTGACACTTTCAAACTATTTGGGAGTTCAGGAATAACAGAGTACTCCCCATGCGAGGCCCTAGGCTCTGGAATCTGATTCCCTCTTTGGTCTTTTGGTCTACTAGTTCCTGGATTTAGAAACATTCCAGGCATGCTACGTAGTCCCTCTTATCTTGCAGGCATTCAAAGAGGATGAGGCTTGAGAGACGGAAGGGCTGGAAATATGCAGAACAATGTACGTGGGGTTTCATAACATTGGTCTCTAGAGTG
Organism: Harpia harpyja; assembly: GCF_026419915.1. Taxonomy (NCBI): domain Eukaryota; kingdom Metazoa; phylum Chordata; class Aves; order Accipitriformes; family Accipitridae; genus Harpia; species Harpia harpyja. The sequence goes on from NC_068969.1 coordinate 95,170,633, forward strand.
TCTTTATTTTTTGTGGGAGAATACCTAAATAGGAGCACTCACAGTTGGAAATTCTGATGAACTGAAGTATGTACTGAAACCTTGTGGGCTGTCAGCATGCTAAATGCTGAAATGTACTTAGAGCTGTGGGTCATTATACATCTTTTGCTTGTTCCACAACAAAAACAGTATGAAGAAACCTTGCAGTATAATTGAGTCCCAAATAACCGCACTTACTAAATAATACACAAACATGCAAGATATAGCTAGGGGCATGCTGCTGCTCTGACTGGTTTCTGGCAGCTTCTGTAAACACAGAGGGTGCTATTAAAAGGTTCACAAGTGATTTAAAGAGACACTAATGTATCCTTATACACTATGAAATCAAATTGGTGCTGCAGAAATCAAATCAATAAATAAAAAGAAATGTAGACTGTAAAAAGAAAGCATTCCACTATGTTGTCTTTTATTTTTTTATGAGAAAAAGTAAAATGCAATGGTTGAAGGAATTTTGGTCAAAAGAATAACATTCTTAAACACCATAAATCATAACTGAGAAAGATTCATACAATAATGCTAAAATAATACTGAAGTGGTCTGAAAACTGGTCTGAGCTACATCTAGTTTCAGCAGCCTGTGAGGTTATTTAATACATTGTATTTATACTATAATTGTTAACCAAACAAGTAATAAATATGCAAATCTTGCTCCAAACCAAAATCAAAACAATAAAAATCTTTAACATAAGTGCAGTAATACCAACTACAAAGATAGACATATCCACATTATGGCCCTTTCCTATCACTCAGACAAAATTCAAGGACACTAAAGCAGGCATAAATGTAGATATGATTAGGCCCATCTTAAAGAAGCTTTTGTGTAACTGAGAATTGCGTTCATAGAATGAAGTTCCCTCTTATTCTACCACTCTCTGCACAGATATTAAATTGAATCTCTATGTTGTTCACAGAGCATAACCCCAAGTGCCTTTAAAGATAGGAGTAATAGATATTACTGTTAAGTGTTCCTTTATATTGCATGATTTTACAATACGTATCCCCAAATACAGTACGATAGAACACTATTCTGTGTGTGTTTATATATATATATGTATGTGTACAATTATATATGTACATGTATTTATATGCATATATTTATATATCTGCATGGCTCATTACAGACAACACTGCAGTTCAGTTTTGACTGCATCATATTACATCTTGGTATTTGATGTTTTGGGATTATGCAATTCAAGACCCTATCAGGGTGTAAAAGTGAAAAATGACAGAAGAAACATCTCTGAAAATAAGTTTGCAATTTCCTACCTTCTGCATTATTAAAATTAGAGCTTTAACAACAACTCAGCACTCACCATTATATAGCATTCTCGCTATAAACTTTGCCAGTTAGCAGAGAAGTGGGGCCATGGGAGAACTCCTGGCTAAGGTACGGTCAAAGAAGTTTCTGTATTGAACACCAAATATATAAGAATTGCAACCAAGATCAAAGTGCAACCTGCATACAAGAAAACATTTCAGAGGTTGTGAACAAAGTGAAGCACTCTAATCCTGAAGCTATATGTCAGAATCTCATGTTCTTTTCTATATTCACCGACCACATTAGTGAACTGGCCAACATTTCAAAGAACTGAAGGTCAGATTATAAAATATTATTTTTAAGTGAGCATCAAACTGATACCATTTCATGAAATGTCTACATTATTATATTTGCATTTACTATATTGTGTTCAATACATTTTTAATGCATTGTCAACTTAGGGTGAAAAATGCTAAACACAGCATGAGAGACAAACGTAGCGCAGTGGGTCATGTAGGGTTTATTTATAATGCAGATTCTTTGTGGGGAACTTTTGCACAGCCTAAAGTTGGTAGAAAGTCATAGTCTTGTTAAAAGTCGTTTCCAGGGAACTGACTGGAATCAGGACTGAAGATTCCTGAGAAAACAGAATTGTTTGGGTGTGGCTTATCAGCACTTCTCACGAGGGATGTATACAGTGTAAATGCTGAAGTTGTACTTGGAGGATATCCAAACATCACATTACTGATTTCTCTCTGAAGGGCAAATAGCCAGTAAGGCCCCAGCTTCTACCACATGGCAGCAAAGTGAAGATATTTAACTTACACATTTTTTTCCAGCTGTGATTTATGGGAGTGTTTGTAAATTAATATAGGCATTTCCTATGAAAGAACCAACAAACCTACCATTGTGGCAGCCCAATCCTCAGTTACACTAAAGCTGTTTTATACTTCTCTGGCACTACCAGGATGTTAAAGAGACCAAAGAGTATCTGAGAACATGTCCTCCCCAGTCAGCCACTGCTAGCATTAAGGGATCTAATTTGAATCCCTGGTACATGGGATTGGGACACAACCATTCTGTGCTTTTTGAGGGAAGTGTAGTGCAAGGAAGAAGTCCTCCTACATGTTTTACCTGTCTTGGTTATGTGCATCTGTTTTAATTTATTAGCTCCCTGAGGCAAAGGCATTTTGTAAGGCCCTTGCCCACCATGCAAATTCAGCATAGGCAATCATCTCTAAACCCCTCTCCTCTGCCTTCAACATTTTTTTCTGCAGATTCTCCAGCGGTTCAAAATCAAGCAGCAGCTTCCAAAAAGCCAAATAATTCAGTACCTGTCTCTCCTAGACTGATGTAAGCAATGGTTTTGTGGTATAAAATTCGCATCATTCTTACCACTGTCATTTCTGTGAATTTGATTCTCCTTCCAATCAAGTCAATGGAAAGTTCAATACCAGAATCAGCAGGGCAGAACTGGTCCAGGAGTCATGAATATCCTTCATCTAATAAAGGAGTCTGACAGCTGTTCTTCCCACTGCTGGAGTGGGCAATGCAATTATTGGGGAAGTTTGTGTGAACCACCAGAACTCACATGTCTTTCTGTTCTCCATTCCAAAATGGAGAGAGCAAAATTTCCAGTGGAAATGTTTGAGCAATTAAATAAACACAACAAGCACGGAGTAGTTAAACTTCAGGGCTGACTATAAACATATTTGTTTGGTTCAGTGTTTTAAGAATGAAAACGAGGGGCCCTGCCTCTCCCTGCCTTGAAAAGGACTATGACTAATGTGAAAAATGTTTTTGAATCGGAGCAGGAAAAAGTGTGCCCTCTGTTTTTTGGAATACTTCCTTGGTATTCTTGATGAAGTGAAAGCTTTCCTTGGAGAAAACACATTGCCTCCTGTAATGTATGCCTGATGGGATAAGAGAGGAAAAGGCTTCCCTTTTCAGAAGCAAACTGGAGGAAAAACCATGAAATTCAAGGAGAGAAATGAAGCAAAACTTGGCATGGAAGAAATAGTCCTAGTTATGCAGGTATTCTTTGTTAATCACAGTTTACTTGCAAGTCTCAGAATCAAGAACATTGTGTCGCACTAGACTGAAGGAGTCTTGAAATGTGAGAGTAGGTAATTCAATATCCACATGATATAAAGGTTAAGCTGAATCATCATCATCTTCAACCACATTATGAAACACTTCCATTCAAAAAGGACACCAAAGCCATTGGCTTTCTGCAGCAAACATTATATAATGGTCTGAAATAACAGACCAAACAACTTGAGGAGATGTGACAGAGAGCATGAACATGTACCTCATCATCCAAGCTAGATGACAGATAGTATTGGTGGGAAATAAAAAGAAACAGAATAACAAAAACATCCTGTTCCTTAATTTGGAGGATTGTTATGCAATGTAAAATGATATTGATTAAGACTGTTTCAAAAGCAATAATGATAAAATTACATTTTCTAATTGGAAATAAAAACTAAGTATAGGAGGCAAAAATTTTCTTCAGGTGCCACCATCAACTGGTATCACTGTCACTAGAAGCACTGGTTTCAATTCAATAGAATATTCACTAAACATGTAATACAAGAAATCCCTTGTGATCACCTATTCTACCTCCTGTTTGACTCTGGCTATGAGATTTCTTTGAACCAGCTTCTTCACAGAATCACTTTTTCCCTGGAAAAGGGTCCTTTTGAGATATGTAAACCTGATCTATCCTTTGATAAGTAAGTGCACACGCGTATTAGGTCATAAACAAGACTCTTCTCCAGATGTAGATAATAAATATTTACTGAACATTTCAACTATTCCTGGACCAATTCTTTTATTAGAAGAGAATATAATCAAAACTCCTAGTTATCCTTAACTCTGCTGGCTACAAGCTCATCCTCCTGTACTTACTTCTCCCACCATCTTTCTGCAACTCCTACCTTCTGCTTTAGAATACGAATTGATGTTCAGTTTTGTGTTTCTTGATACCTTTTATTTCTGAAATAGCTGCTTAAATTTTCTCTCTAAATGAGTTTTTACACTGTGTCATCTACTTTTTGATTCTGGGACACCTAGTAAAATCTTCTTTGAAAGTTTCCAATAATCATTCACACTTCTTCTCTTCTTTTTAATAAATTATTTAGCTTTTAATTATTTACAGCATTTTTGTATGAAAGAGGAAGATATGAACCACAAATTTAGGGAAGGTACATATTACCCAACACAGTTTTTGATTAAAAAGTCTCTTCTTTTAAACAAAATAAATGCTTTAAGCAAAAGAAATTGCTTACAAAATAGGGTTTAATGCAGGTAAAGAACTGGTAGTTGACAACAGTTATTGTTGAAAAATAAAAAGTGAAATGTTTCCTAGTAGACTTTAATAATCTTGAGAATCTGTTTTGTTTATTCTTTATTAATAAGTCTGACATAAAAAGTAACATGTCGATGACAAAGTTGGGTACCTGGAGTGTTGCGTCCAGCTCTAGGCTCCCTACTATGAGAGAGACAAAGAGACCAGAGCAAGTCCAGCAGGTGTCAACGAAGATGATTAAGGGCTTGGAGCATTTGTCATATGAAGAAAGGGTGAAAGAGCCAGGACTGTTCAGCCTGGAGAGGAGAAGGCTCAGAGGAATCTTATCAATCTGTACAAATGCGTGATTGGGGGGGGGGGGGGGGGGTACAAAGAAGATGGAGCCAGACTCTTCCCATTGGTGCCCAAAGAAAGGACCAGAGCAATGAGCATGAACCAGGAAATTCCATTTCAGTGTAAGAAATCACTTTCCTACTGTGAGGGTAGCCAAACACTGCAACAGGTTGCATGGAGAGGTTGTGGAGTCTCCACTCTTGGAGATACTCAAAACCCTGATGGACATGGTTTTGAGCATCTTTCTTTAGGTGACCCTTGCTCAGGTTGGACTAGATGATCTTGAGGTCTCTTTCAACCTCAACCATTCTGTGATTCTATGAAACTAGAGGAAGATGCTGGCAAGAAAAAAAAATAAAGTTTATAAGCTGGCCACAAATACACTTAGGTCAGAAATTTAAACATTACAAACCTTCAGAATGAAGAAATTCTGCACAAACCCTCCAACAGGAAAAAACAGTTTAGAGGTTGAATTTGATCAGTTTATGAACAGGATTAGAAGACAGTTTCCCGCAATTGCTTGTAATAGGACTAAGCCACTCAGAAGATACTTTCCTGTCTTAATATCCAAAACTAGGGGGTTTAGAGCAGGAAGTATGTAAGGACATTTTAGACATCCTGATTTAGCCACAGTCAATTTGAATTAAGAGGTTGCGTCCCCTAAAGGCCAACCTGCATTAGTGCGTATGTAATTGCTCCCTAACCCAGTTCTGTTAAATGACTTAAGTTTATCTTAAACACAGTTTATCTTAAAAGTGTTTTTAGTAGATGTTTTTAAACCAGATAACTTCAACAGAACTGTAAGAGAGCAACTACAAACACAGGTCCAGCTGGATGCTGGCCGCTCACATAAAAGTTTTGGCAAGTAACACTGGGGGCCAGCTTCTTAACTTGTATCAACTGTAGGCAGAACAGTTCACCTCACCATGCCCAAAATTACAGGTGTGGATCTTAATTTTTTTCTAGACATTAAAGCAAGTCAACTCAGACTAAATAAACATGCAGTTGGTGTATCAAGCTTTGTTGGGCCCCAAGTGTGTCTGTTCTCCAGGGACTGCAGCCCCACCTCGAGTATTGTGTTCAGTTTTGGGCGCCTCAGTATAAGAAGGACATCAAACTGTTCGAGGGGTGAGGGTGCTAGAGAGAAGGGTGACCAAGATGGTGAAAAACCTTGAGAGCAAGACTTAGGAGGAACAGCTGAGGTCACTTGTCTTGTTCATCTTGGAGAAGAGAAGGCTGAGGGGTGACCCCATCGCAGCCTACAGCTTCCTCACGGGGGACAGTGGAGGGGGAGGTGCTGATCTCCACCTCTCTGGTGACCAGTGATAGGACATGAGGAGATGGAATGAAGCTGTGTCAGGGGCAGTTCAGACTGGGCATTAGGAAAAGATTCTTTACCATGAGGGTGGTCAGTCACTGGGACAGGCTCCCCAGGGAAGAAGTCACGGCATCAAGCCTGTCAGAGTTCAAGGAGCATCTGGATGACATTCTTGGTCACATGGTTTAGTTTTAGGTAGTCCTGTAAGGAGCAGGGAGTTGGACTCAATGATCCTTATGGGTCCCTTCCAACTTGAGATATTCTACGATTCTATGATTTAGCTGCCTATGGCTCAAGCTCAGCACTGGCTTCATGCAGCTCTGTGACCTTGAGTCAGAGGGCTGTATAGAAAGAGTGGTGTGAAAAAATGCTGTGGGAAGCGGGGTCCTGTCCACCTTCATTCCAGAGCTGCTTTTAAGCTCAGGCTCGTGCTCTCAGTCTCTGCCTGCTTTTTGTTGCAGGAATGCCTGTGCTTGGTCTTCTACCTTCCTGACTCTTGACTCTGATCCTGACCTGCTCCCTTGACTTTCTGGCTTGATCTTCAACCTGTCTCATCACTACAGGCTTGCCTGGTGATCTGAACCGTTGGCTGAACCTTGCTACCATCACCAGGCCTGCTCTGCTCTTTGCAGTCAGGTACTGTGGGACTGCTGCACCCTTGTCAGTGAGGCCACCAACCTGTTTGCCTTGGCCCCTGGCTCACCTTCCCTCACCGAATGGCCTGCCCTTGCTCTTTCCTGCCAAGTATGACTGTGAACCTTTGGAGGCTACAGAATAAATTCCTATCCTAATTCTGTGGGTAGAGCTCTTAAAAAGCATGCATACAGGAAGGAATATTTCGACCTTTAAAAACATATCTGATCTCTTCTATAAAGGCTTTCTGCTACTGAGAGAAAGGAAAGTCAGGTGAGTGTTTGAATATACTGTTCTTGCGTGCCTCAGAATGGAGAAACAGTTAAGGAAAAAGCACCTGATTTTCCTGCAGCAATGAAACATCCTGACGGCAATTTTCAGTTGCCTGAGCTTTGCAAGCTAAGCTACCAAGCTGCTTCTAAACAAACCAGATGTATACTACTGTATTCAGTGACAATCTAAGTTACAGATTTCAGTTGGTTGTTTTTGCAAAGTGATGCCTGTTCTAAGTGTATACGCTATATGTTTGAAACTTAGGAGCAGACCTGGCATTGGCAAGAACAGGCAAGCTGACAGTTACCCAGACTGATAAGCATGTCATTAACAATTTGATTTCAAGAACATACATTTATATATTTTGCAAAACTGACCACTGCTGTTATGATAAAGGTAAATTTATGTCAGTGATGTATCACAGTTGTGAGGGCATTTCTGAGAACATTATTTCTGTAATTTGAGGAAGAAGGAAATAAGTACAAGTTTCATAGCAGTGAATCACGTATCTTTTCTGATTGTCTTTTGAACATGCAGTATCATTTAAACACGTGATCCTGAAGCTGAGGTGTTTCAGACCAAAAAAATCAGTGTCAAGACTGGCTGATGTCTAGATATTCTAGTCTTGGCAATGTTCCTTTATGTTTGATCATTCTTTGATCGTTTGCTAAGAAGGAACTGAAAAGCTTTTAACTTCAGGTGTTTTAACTCTAGCATGAAAACTAGGTAAGGGAACATATTAGAATATTCTGTTTTGCTAAAGACTACTTCACTGCTGAGCAGAAGGCAGGAGGGATGTACACATAATGCTACAGACTGCTATAGCATTACATTCCATAGGACTAAGAATTCAGATAAGGTACAGACTCCCACTTCCACTGACAACAGTTTCTTTCCATATAAGACAGAGGAGGAAGCAGCCAACAATGCTGCCTGTCTTTCAGATCTCAGTGACTCATACATATACTATTCTTGTAAGTTAATTTAATACTGGAATGGGCACTTATTATCGGTAGTGAACATTTATACAGTGTCTTTCATCAGCAGAGAGCTCACAATGCTTTATAAAGTGTTTCTAAACACACATAAGCAAAAAAAAAAAAGATACTGCCATGTTCAGATGGAAAATGGCAGCCATATAGCACACAGGAAAAAAGTACCATAGCATATAGGTCTAGTTGCCCAAAAATGAGTAAGGAATTAGAATTATGGTCCTTTGTTATGACAGCAGTCCTGACTCATTAAAGTATATCCTATAATGAGAGTCTCAAACTTCGCTTTTACGCTGGATCACCAGGAATCCTTGTGGTACCCTGTAAAAAGGAAATCAAAATCACTGGAGCTGTGAAAAAGGAATTTTTGTTTAGGAAAATGTGTTACTTAAACTAGAATTTAGCAAGGACACTAGAGCAGCTGTGAGAGAGATTCCCTGGCTATGCGATGAACACTTCAGAGCACCGAAAGACTATACAGTACAGTTACTATTACTGCAAGTATCAGGACCTCATTCTTACACCATATGCAGAGCACAATGATTCAGGTAAAGACGTTCTTGCAGGCACTATCCTGGGACATTTGTTCAATTCCAGTTAGGGACAGTGTGATTTGGTGAAGCAGCTGTGACAGTGAAGCAGTATCATTACTTCCTACTGCTCTTGGAAAGAAACTGTAAAAACAGTAACTATGCTTAGCTCTTCTATGAAATGTGATGGCTAGGAGGAAGTATGGTTCTGGTTTTCTAGTTCTCAGAATATACATAGTACATACAGAGCAGGCTAAGTTTCTTACCTTACAGTATATGATAGTTAAGTTCTAAAAAGAATGTCATTTAAGACTTAAATGTCTACCAGTCTCCTCAACTTTAGCTTCTTGGCTGAAGAAGACACAAATGAACCTGCTTGTACACAGTTTTGGGGACATGTCTAGTTACCCACTAGAAATACCAACTTCTATTAAGTTTTTGTAATAAAAATAGGGTAAGACCACAAATAGAAGAAGTATTAGAACTGCACTCATACTCCCTGAATTTGAAAAGGTTGTGTTCAGAACCATTGCTTGCATACGGCTTTATAATAGACATAAATTGCTTGTTAAACTGAAACTTCTACAAAATCAAGGAAAATCTGAATCCTGAAAGTTCAACTAATAGTCATACCGGCACCGCTTCTTTTATTCAACAACCTCAAAATATTTTAAGGTGGATCAATATTACCACCTACATATACATAAAGACATGGAGTTGATTCACCGAAGGATATGGTGTTTGGTTTAGGCTCCTTGCACTTCAATTTGTCATTTAACCGAGGCGTTTAAGTTGGGAACACTATCCTCAATCCTTAGTGCCCTCTATGGTCTGAGAGAGGAAACGGGCAGCTTCAGAGAGTGACTCGCATGGTGGCAGGTCTGAATCACTGCTCAGAGGCACCATTCTTTCTTTGCTGCCTTTCTCCACTGTTCGTGGGGGATAAGATTTCTGTGGAGATGCCTAAAATTTTCAGAATCAGCCCATGCCTAGTGTTATGAGTCCCTGTTTGGGCTGTAATTTGTAAATCTTAGCAAAATCTAACAACCTAAATTTATCAGAGCTTAGATATTAGTTATGAGGTGTTATCTTTATTGGTATCATAAGATGTTTTTGCATGCTGAGTAGCTAAGTTAAAAGTAGATGGGCTATTATGTAAGTATAGCGTATTTCTGGTAGAATTGCCTATCAGGCTAGACTGGACACAGCTATATTTCTGACGCTTGGATGTCAAATTCAGGTATGTAAGCCAAAATAAGCACTGACTTAGTCAACAGCTATATACAAGCTGCTTAATATCACCACCTTTAGACCTGCTGCAAAATTAATTTCCAGTTCCAGTCTTTCACGTAACAGTAATAGTCTCATCTGTCTGTTTTTCTGTGTCTTCTCTGCCTTATTGATTTCAAGAGGAAAGTGCTTGATTCATTTTGGCTGGGAAGAAACAAAAAGTAGGGATTTTAAATTCGTATTTCTAAGAAAACAGATCTTACATAATTACCTTTTCTGGTGTCCTTCTCCCCCTAATATCTTCTGAAGCTGTTGCCCAGTTACATTGGCAAAGTAGTAGAAAGGGTTCTGGGGCTGCTGTTTTGATGCTAAGCTCAGTAGGAGCCATCAGTGTGCCCCAGCAGCCAAGAGGGCAAACCGCATCCTGAGCGCAACTAACACAGTGTAACCAGCCGGCCAAAAGAGGCGATTATCCCGCTGTAGTCAGCGTTGGTGCGGCCTCACCCTGAGTGCTGTCTGCAGTTCTGGGCTCCACAATTTAAGAAGGATGTTAAGTCCTTGAATGTGTCCAGAGGAGGGCAACAAAGCTGGGGAAAGGGCTGGAAGGCATGTCCTGTGAGGAGCAGCTGAGGACTTCGGGCTTGTCTAGTTTGGAGAGAAGGAGGCTGAGGGGGGACCTCGTTGCTCTCTGCAGCTTCCCGAGGAGGGCAAGTGGAGAGGGAGGTGCTGAGCTCTTCTCCCTGCTACCCAGTCGCAGGATGCATAGGAATGGTTCAAAACTGTGCCAGGGGAGGCTCAGACTGGACATTAGGAAGCATTTCTTTACTGAGAGGGTGGTCAAACACTGGAACAGTCTTCCTAGAGAGATGGCTGATGCCCCATGCCTGTCAGCGTTTAAGAAGCATTTGGACAATGCTCTTAACAACATGCTTTAACTTTTGGTCAGCCCTGAATTGGTCAGGCAGTTGGACTAGATGACCATTGTAGGTCCCTTCCAACTGAAATATTCTGTTCTATTCTATTCTATTCTTTTCTACTCTACTCTATTTTCAAGAGATATTACAAGAGCCTGAACACTACAGACAGGTTTTGAGTAAGAATGCACAAATAATGAAAATCTGCACACAGCACAAAATTGCATTAAACGTGCTCAGTCTAAAGCATTTTAGTCAGATCTCTTGTCAATGACTCTTTCATTGACAAAATATATTTCCTATTTGCCTGTTTGCTGCCCTTTGAATAATATAAATATTCACAGAAAGACATACAAAAGCAGAATGCCCTTATGGCCAGCACTTGCTGTTAGGCTACAGAGAAGGGAACTCCTGAACAGAGCGATATAATTGAAGTGATTGCAAGATCTTCTCATGTACTAAGCTAATACCCTAATCTATCCTGAACCGTGCTTTGGAAACATGACGAGGTTTTTATTCACATCAGCGAGTGCATGCACACGTGCGTAGAAAGGGAGAAGGGAAGGCTTGGTGCGACACACGTAAAGCAAAATCTCAAACCCTGAATCTTCCGTGTGAGAATATTAAGGGCTTCAAAAGTCACTCAGACTACGCCGGGACCAGCGGAGCGGGTCAGGGCCTCCCACGGGGTGCAGCAGAGACCTGCGGTGCCCGGCCAAGCTACCGGCCAAAGCCGCTTGCGGTCTGCCTCCGGGCCGCACGCACGGCGCCCTGCCGCAGCACTGTCACGGGAGAGAAGACGGAGGCACTACACGCCAGTGGCACCACCGTCCGCGCGGACCCCGGGTGGGTCACCGACCAGCGCCAGGCGGTCACGGGCAACGGGCTGCGTCCTGCCGCCAGCCGCCACAGCGCGAAGGGCCCACGCTGACTCCCCGGGAGCCCTTTTTTTCCTGGCTACGGGCCCTCTCCTAAACCCCTACCGAAAGCCTCAGCGCCGAAGCAGCGCCGAGGGGCACCGGCGGGACGCGGCGACCGCCGCCATGCCGACGGCGACCGCCCTCCGGGCGGGGCGGGGCGGAGCACGCCCGGGGCCGTGGCAGGGCGGGGGCGGGCCGCTCCGCCCACGCCTGCGCTGACCCGCCCCCGGAGTGACGCCTGGGGGCGGGCGGCCGCGAAGGCGGTGGGTTGGGCGGGCGGACTCCATTTCCTCCGGGCCCGGCCGGCAGGGGCGGAGCCGCCGCCTCCTTCCTGTTTCCGCTCGGCAGGTCGGCGTCGTCCAGGTCGGTACCGTGGGGCAGCGGCGGCGGGCGGGAAGTGAGGGGAGGCGGGGCGGGACGGCACGGCACGGCTCGGCTCCCGCGCCCCGGCGGTGCCTCCCCGCCGCCCCCGGCCGAGCGGCGCTGGGCGCCTTTCCCTCACGGCCTGTGTCTTCTCCCCGCAGGGGCCTCGGCGCCACCCTTCCGTCGCTCGAGAGGCCCGGGGGGTGCCCGGAGCTGCGCTGGCCGCCCCCCCCGCCGCCGCCGCCGCCGCAGGTGAGGGCGGCGCGGCGCTCTCCGCAGCGCGGCCGCTGGGAGGGGGCGGGGCGGGGCGCGCGGAAAGCCGTTACGGGGCGGGCAGCGCAACGGCTGCGCCGCCCGGAGAGAGGGAGGGAGGGGGGAGGTGTCGGGGGGGAGGTGTCGGGGCGGCGGCCGCCGCCTGCCGCCTGGGCTCCGGGGGGCTCTGCTGCGGGCTTGCGGGCGGCCCCGGGCGGTCTGGCGGCCTCGGCCTGCGTGCGCTTCTGCGGGGGCTGACGCAGCCGGGCGCCGTCGTGGTCGCTGCCGACACGGTTTTTACGTCGTTTCTGGGCTGCCGAGCGTTGCTAGTTGACTGTTCAAAGCGGTACGCTCCCTCGCTTCCCTAATAAAACCTACCGAGGGATAAATAAACCAACGGGGCTCTCTTTCCTTTTCTTCCAAAGCAGCACAGACTTCACTTTTTTTCCGTGTAGCAATTTTTTTCGTGGTGGTATCTGAAGCTCTGTTGGATGAAAAGCCTGATCATTTTGTAAACACTGTGCTTCAAGGTACGGTCAACGCTTTGTATTACGCTTTCACATACTATGTGCTACTTTGAACTTCTAGCAAAAACGAGCTTGCTCTTTAATCATGAGAGATTAAAACGGTAATTGCTGTGTATGTGTGCTTTTATTTTTCCGAATACCCTGACATTATTTTTTTTATTGTTCCACAGGGTTTTCCCAATAGAAAAGCAGAAAAGATGTTTGATTTTAAGGCTTGGGCTGAATACATCGTGGAGTGGGCTGCAAAGGACCCATACGGCTTTCTTACTACAGTGATCTTGGCCCTCACACCATTGTTTGTAATTAGTGCAGTCCTTTCATGGAAGCTTGCAAAAATGATTGAGGCCAGGGAGCGAGAGCAAAAGAAGAAACACAAACGCCAGGAGAATATTGCAAAAGCCAAACGAACAAAGAAGGATTAAATGGGCTAAAAAAGGCCTTCCTCATGCAAAGAATCCATTTTTTTATATAAAACACTTGTACCTTTTGTGCTTTAACTGTCCTTCGATACTTGATCCTGTTATTTCTTGAAGTATGGAACAATACCTTCAACGTATTTTTTCTGCTGAGATGATTTGTCTTAGTCTGCCCAAGTGACACTTGTTACAGTCATTTAATCTACTACGTATGCTCTAGTGCAGGTTGCTTTTCTAAATTAGCATGTTAAATTAAAAAAATTAATCTGTTGGGTGGGATTATTTTTTTTCCTTAGCTGAGCTGTGACTTAACAAGTGTCTTAAAATCGTCAAATTATGGGGAAAATGTGAATGGTAAACTGGATTACAGAAAGGCAAGTTTTGGTGTACCTTCAGCAGAGCTGTAGAGAGAAGCTAGTTTCAGAGCTAGGCAGCATACCTTACCCGTCTCCTTTAAGGACACTGCCTATGGCCCTGGGGTGCCCATAGGGGCTGCTGTAGTGTCTTTGATGGTGGGGCTTGTCTGCAAAGAGAACCTACCTTAGCTTTTCCTGTCTCCTGCACTACCAGCCATCAAGAGTCTTTAAATTCAGCCCAAACTCTAGGAAACTGATGGCTTGTTCTTGCTACCTTCATTTGTCTTGAGAGGCCACTTGTGTTCTACAAAATATGCTACTATGTTGTTTGGTTTGCCCTAACGATCACCTGCACACTCCACCTGCAGCTAACTTGTTTCTGCCTTCAGAAACTTCTTGCGCCTCAAATAGCCATAAATGGGGTGAGACTAAAGGCCCAGGTGGCCTACTGTTTTGTGTCTTCGTGAGCTATAGCTATAGCAGGTGGCTGGGGGAGAGTCCAGGAGGAGGGTGGGTACACTAGCAACAGTAGTTCTTCTTACTTGCTAAACTTCTGGCTACTTTTGGCTTAGGACCTTGTGAGTTTAGGTGGGATCTTTGTCCTCATGGCTCTTGAAAGCCTGCTGCCTTCCAGGTTGCAAAATGCTGGCACACAGGAAAAAGTCCAAGTGGGGTTTGTGTTGTAAATATGCCAAAATTATTTAATCTTAATTCCAAATCATGTTTTCCTAATAGAGGGGATTAATTTTTCAAAGAGTGGTTTTTCTGAATAGTCTAGTTCTAAAGGGCTTGCGGCAGTCACTAAGTTTTTAGACTTAGCATGCTTCTGAACAGCAGCAGAGAGTTATGCTTTCTAGCAACTAGTCCTTCATTATGTTTAAAATTAAAACCTTAAAATAATACCATTGTTCAAATGAGGAGACCTATAGAGCTGGCTGACACTAAGGGGGATTAGAAGTGCGGAGTCCAACTGAAATGACTTAAAGTAAATGTGAAGTATTGTTTATCCCGTCAATTTTGTTGGTCAAAGCAAGCATTATTAGAATATGACATTTTGTCACTTTATAACAGGGGATGAAGTCTCTGCCTTTTGTATCAAGTGTTGTCAAGTGTATATGTGTTCCACCTTTGATACCTACATAACTTAAAACACATGGAGGAGAACTGATGAAGGAGGCACTGCATACATAAATTTGATACTTTTTTCAAAAAATTGTGTGGTCTTTATTTTGACTTGCAAGTTCTCAAACATCATCTCTAAGCAAATAATCTGCACATTCTGTGTATCTAAACTATGGCCAAATAGATCCAATCATTTAGGGAAGTCCCTGCATACACTGGCAATAACAACTAATACGTTTATTTTTTTTTATTAATGACAGTCCCTTGTCTCAACCCCTGTGTTATGTTCCAGCAGCTTTACCAAGTGCTTCTAACCTCTATTATAGTAGTTGTATGTAGTTCAACTTAGTGGGATTTTATCCTGTGCTTACTGCTGGCTGCAAATCAAACATTATTCAAATATGTTGTTTTCTTAAATCTAAGTTACAAGAATGTCTCTAAGATTAATACAGTACATAGTCAGTGTAGTGTCATAGTGATTCCTGCTAATGAAACCTTTTCCATCCACTTGCCAGTGGCACACTGGCACTGCCAAGGGAATTTACAAGCATTCTGAAGAACTCTTAAACTGATGCCTAGGTTTGGGAAAATTTAAGTGTACTAATTAACTAAAATTTACTACTTCAAAACCAATTTTAAAAATAAAAGTCTTCAAGGAAAAAACAATTTAGAATTCTTTAATAAAATTAAGTTAGCTAGAAACCCTGCTACCTCTGAGTCCAAGAGTAACTGATGAAGAGCAACTGTCAAAACCAAACTTACTTAGTAACACATCCTGTTTTTCACTAAAACCCAAATTTTAGAGTAGTTTGTTGTGATTAAGCCTATCTGAACAGTTCGGCAAAAATAAATGAAACTGCTGTAATATTACTTTATTGCACACTCACTCATATATAACAGCTGTTTATGCTGTCTGTTAAAATATTTATCCATTAGCAATATCTGTACATTGCAATTGTTTATTTATTATGACTACTACCACTGCCTGGTGGCATCCAGGAGCCTGGCTGAAAGGTATTTGCAGTGCTGGTTGGATCTTGCGAAGGCTCTTTCTTTCCATAGTAAGGGGCAGATGCGTGGCCTTTAACCTGTGTGTGAGCTGGTTCAGCAACAAGTCCCTCCTTGTATTCCTTGGCCTGAAGCAGCTTATCCTTTTCGGATACATCTTTGATCTTCTGTTTCATTTCTTCTCTGTAATTCTCATTCTTAAGAATTTCCTAAGAACACAGCAGAAAGATAATAAGATAAATCAAAAGTAAAGGCAATACATAATGGTGGAATAAAACATTTTAAACAGTCATTATTTTCTTCATTTTATAATCCAAATTTTTGGGTATGCAGGCAAAATTAATTGTGGCAAAATTAATTGTTTTTCTACAACTGCAATTTCAGCCCTAGTTTAGAATGTTCTTCACATTTTGATCATGTTGTTGAAGCAAAACTGCATTGCGGTGTCCCAGTTTCACTATTCTATCGGATCAAAAAGGAAAAGAAATTAAATACAGTCATCAACAAATGTGAAAATGCATTAAAAATAAGGCTAACTTTTATGTTGTTTTCTATGTGGGACTTGCTACTATATAGCTATTTATCACTTGCATTTCTTCCTGTAACTCACTATGCCTGTGACGTTAGATATCTGTGCCCCGGGTTGCAGTTTTGGGAGAAACAGGTATGCAACCTTGACTCTACTAGTACATAAGCCAAAGCCATGCAAGATTAATAAATAAATAATAACTAAAAAAAAAAAGCTAGGACAGAACTGAAACTACTGAGATGGTACCAGAGAGTTCATCTTCAGCTCATCAGCTGAGGCAGCTCAACACATCCTCAGCTGATGACTGCCTGGCCAGCAAAGCTGAACTGGGCAATGTGATGAGCACATTAAGCACAGCACCGCTTAGGTAAGCTGTATGTTAACTCTAGGTATCCACCAGGCATGTTAGCTAAAATAAATGTACTGCATTCATAACAGGTGTAAAATCTTACCTACTGCCTCTGCACAGGTAAAAAATTCAAATGAAAGTGATCTAGTTTTACAGGTTTACCTCCACCCCTGATAAACTGAAGCAACTATCTGATGCACGATCCTACTACGAGGCCAAAAAACCCACCTAGGGCATGTATTCAGAGAAGGCTCATAAAGCTTGCTGATGCAACTTCATGAAGCTCTGTACTGAAACATGGCTGGGTACAGGTTAAAGCTGGAAATTCACTAATAAAGATGACCTGAACTGGGATGTGGCTGCTTCCACTGGGATGTGCTCAGGCAATTACTGGCTTGCACACAGGTATAATACAAAAACAGCTGTTAGTAGGCCTTGCCACCTTGTTCAGAAGAAAACACAAAGAACTCCCAAAGTAAACACAAAAAGCCCTGAAAAATACTGAAGTTTGGTTTTTATCTGTTAGCATATGTTTCTTATTAGAAGAATGATTTGCAAATTCTGATAAGACTTATCTGTGCTTTTGTAAGGGCAGATAGTGAAGAGTATTAGAAACAAAAGCAGAAAGGCGATACGAACTTCTGTTACACTTTGAACCCATATACAACTTAACTGTAACCAACACCATGTAACAAGGAAGCTGCTAATATCCACATTCAGACTGGGATACAGGAGGAAAAAGGCTGACCACTTTCTCCAGATTACAATTATATGGAAGAGCTAAGGAGAGACTAGACCAGTACAATTCTCTCCAAGCAGGAGACCATGACATTATTTTAGGAATGGCATTAAAATATATGTGATATTGCCAAGACTTGATAGCAAGTATGTGAACATTTAAGAACATTTAAAAAGGCAGTATTTAAAAAAACCCTTAACTTAGAGATTTCATGAAAACTAACACCTTTTTCTTAGTCCTTAATTGCCTCTATACTTACATCCACAGATGCACAGAGCAGAGGCAAAACACTTAACACACCTATATAGCATGAACATACACAAGCAGCACAGAAATGACTTTGCAAACTGAAGTGGGAGTAGGGGGAAGAAAATTCTCCCATACTCAGATAAAAATATTGCCAAGCATAACAAGGTCAAATTTCCAACAGTCAGTATAGCAAAACCTCAGTATAACATCTCTCAATTCTGTCCTTGTTTACCACATGCCTGTATAAATCTACCATGACCTTACTGATTTCAAGGACAGTACTCCTATGGTGCTTGTATTACCCCACTACTAAGAAACAAGGTAATATACCTTTGTGATATCTGAAGACTGCATCATAGTCTCTGCTAAAACAGCATGAAATGATTTATTAAAATACGAATGTAATTCACTTACTGTGAAGAGCTACTTACAAACTTCAAATCTTTTCCAGTGATTACTTCAACAAAGTTATTCCTGAAGAGGAAAGACCCGTCGCATCAACAGAGACGCTGGAGCTGAGTAAGGCAGCCTGATCTGCTCCCTGTGTAACACCCAGTGCAACTAAGAAAAGGCAATGGCTGACAGTAGCAGGCAACTCTTCTGAGAGGTACGGAGGTGCCCATCTGCCAACTTGACGCGCTGTCTAGAGAGATGTGCTGCTTACCAGGGGTTTGTGTCAGGCATGTCACCAAGAGACTACCAAGCCTTGTACAGCCCACTGACTATTATGGGCTGCTGTCATTTCACGTGGGCACCAGTGATACAGCCAGAAGCAGTCTGAGGAGTATCAAGAAGGATTACAGAGCCCTGGGAGCAGCCGTAAGGGACTCTGGAGTGCAGGTAGTTTTCTCCTCAATCCTCCTTCTCAAAGGGAAGGGGGTTGAAAGGGCCAGATGAATCTGGCAAATCAACAAATAGTTATGGGACTGGTGCCACAGCCAGGGGTTTGGCTACTTAGACCATGGGACTCACTTCGAGAAACCTGGTCTGCTGGGGGCTGACGGGGTCCATCTCTCAGTGAAGGGGAAGAGCATCTTCGGCCATAGGCTTGCCAAGCTGGTGAAGAGGGCTTCAAACGAAAGTTGTCAGGGGAGGGGAACCTCAATCCATCCCACTCCTACCAGTTTGATGCCAGCACCAGCAAGAGATGCCCAGAGCCTGGAGAGGCATCACAGGTCAGCAGGAGAACACCTGAAGAGCAGCACAAAGGAATTCCAGCCAGTAAGTCAGCTTCATCGGGGGCCCAACTTAAAAGCCTCTATGCAAATGCACGTAGCATGGGGAATAAACAAGAGGAGTTAGACATGTGCACACCCGTAGGGCTATGATCTTGTCGGCATCACAGAGATGTGGTAGGATGGCTCCTATGACTGGATTGTTGGAATGGAAGGATACAGGCTCTTTAGGAAGGACAGGCAGGGAAGGCAAGGAAGGGGTGTCGCCCTCTATGTCAATGACCAGCTGGAGTTCGTGGAGTCTGCCTGGGGATGGATGAGGAGCTGAGCCTATGGGTCAGGATTAAAGGGAGGGCAGGGACAAGTGACATTATAGTGGGGGTCTGCTACAGGCCACCTGACCAGGAAGACCAAACGGATGAGGCCCACTATAGACAGATAGGAGCATCCTCATGTTCACAAGCCCTGGTCCTCATGAGGGACTTCAGCCACCCCAGTATATGTTGGAGGGACAACACAGTGGGGCATAAGCAATCCAGGAGGTTCCTTCTCCAAGTGATAGAGGAGCCAACGAGGAGAGGTGCTATGCTGGACCTTATTCTCACCAACTAGGAGGGGCTGGTGGGGAATGTGAAGCCCAAGGGCAGCCTTGGCTGCAGTGACCATGAAATGGTGGAGTTCAAGATCCTTAGGGCAGTGAGGAGGGCTCACAGCAAGCTCACCACCCTGGATTTCAGGAGAGCAGACTTGGGCCTCTTCAGGGATCTGCTTGGTAGAGTACCATGGGATAAGGCCCTGGAAGGAAGAGGGGTCAAAGAAAGTTGGTTAATATTCAAGGGTCACCTCCTCCAAGCTCAGCAGTGATGCATCCCAACAAAGAGGAAGTCAGGCAAAAACACCAGGAGGCCGGCATGGATGAACAAGGAGCTCCTGGCCAAACTCAAACATGAAAAGGAAGCCTACAAAGGGTGGAAGCAAGGACAGGTAGCCTGGGAGGAACACAGAGAAATTGTCCGAGCAGCCAGGGATCAGGTTAGGAAAGTTAAAGCCCTGATAGAATTAAATCGCCAGGGAGACCAAGGGCAACAAGATGTCCTGGTTTGAGCTGGGACAGAGTTAATTGTCTTCCTAGTAGCTGGTACAGTGCTATGTTTTTGTGTTTGGCAGAAGAATGTTGATAACACACTGATGTTTTCAGTTGTTGCTAAGTAATGTTTAGTCTAAAGTCAAGGATTTTTCAGCTTCTGATGCCCAGCCAGCAAGAAGGCTGGAGGGGCACAAGAAGTTGGGAGGGGACACAGCCAGGGCAGCTGACCCAAAGTGGCCAAAGGGGTATTCCATACCATGTGATGTCACGTCTAGTATATCAACTGGGGGGAGTGGGGGCGGGGGGGATCACTGCTCGGGGACTAATTGGGCATCGATCAGCGGGTGGTGAGCAATTGCACTGTGCATCATTTGTATATTCCAATCTTTTTATTACTGTTGTCATTTTATTAGTGTTATCATTATCATTATTAGTTTCTTCTTTTCTGTTCCATTAAACCATTCTTATCTCAACCCACAAGTTTTACTTTTTTTTTTTCCGATTCCCTCCCCCATTCCACTGGGTGGGAGGGAAGTGAGTGAGCAGCTGCATGGTGCTTAGTTGCTGGCTGGGGTTAAACCATGACACAAGAAAAGCTTCTACAGGTACGTCGGTGATTAAAGGAAGACTAGGGACAATGCGGGCCCTCTCCAGAAGGAAATGGGAGACCTGGTTACCCAGGACATGGAGAAGGCTGAGGTAATCAATGACTTTTTTGCCTCAGTCTTCACCAACAAGTGCTCCAGCCACACTGCCCAAGTCACAGAAGATGAAGGCAGGTACTGGGAGAATGAAGAACTGCCCACTGTAGAAGAAGATCAGGTTCAAGACTATCTAAGGAACCTGAAGGTGCACAAGTCCATGGGACCTGATGAGATGCATCTGCAGGCCCTGAGGGAACTGGCGGATGAAGTGGCTAAGCCACTATTCATCATATTTAAGCTGTGGCAGTCCAGTGAAGTTCCTACTGACTGAAAAAGGGGAAACATAACCCCCATTTTTAAAAAGAGAAAAAAGGAAGACCTGGGGAACTACAGGCCAGTCAGTCTCACCTCTGTGCCCGGCAAGATCACACAGCAGATCCTCCTAGAAGCTATGCTAGGGCACATGGAAAATAAGGAGGTGATTGGTGACAGTCAACATGGCTTCACTAAGGGCAAATCATGCCTGAAAAATCTGGTGGCCTTCTATGACAAGGTTACAGCATTGGTGGATAAGGGAAGAGCAACTCTGGAGTTGTGCAAAGCATTTGACACTGTCCCGCATGACAACCTTGTCTCTAAATTGGAGAGACATGGATTTGACGGATAGAGCACTGGGTAGATAAGGAATTGGCTGGGTGGTCACACTCAAAGAGTTGCAGTCAACAGCTTGATGTCCGAGCGTAAGCAGTGACGAGTGGCATTCTTCAGGGGTTGGTATTGGGACCGGCGCTGTTTAACATCTTTGTCGGCGACATGGACAGTGGGACTGAGTGCACCTCAGCAAGTTTGCTGACCACACCAAGCTGTGTGGTGAGATCGACACGCTGGAGGGAAGGGATGCCATCCAGAGGGACCCTGACAGGCTTGAGAAGTGGACCTGTGTGAGCCTCATGAAGTTCAACAAGGCCAAGTGCAAGGTCCTGCACGTGGGTCAGGGCAATCCCAAGCACAAATACAGGCTGGGTGATGAGTGGATTGAGAGCAGCCCTGTGGAGAAGGACTTGGGGGTGTTGGTTAACAAGAAGCTCAACATGACCCAGCAATGTGCATTTGCAGCCCAGAAACCAACTGTGTCCTGGGCTGCATCAAAAGAAGCATGACCAGCAGGTCACAGAGGTGTTTCTGCCCTTCTACTCTGCTCTGGTGAAACCCCACCTGGAGTATTGCGTCCGGCTCTGGGGGCCTCCAACACAAAAGGGACATGGACCTGCTGGAGTGAGTCCAGAGGAGGGCCACAAAGATGATCAAGGGGCTGGAACACCTCTCCTGTGAGGAAAAGCTGAGATAGTTGGGGTTGTTCAGCCTGGAGAAGAGAGGGCTCCAGGGAGACCTTACAGCAGCCTTCCAGTGCCTAAAGGGGGCCTACAAGAAATCTGGAGAGGGACTTTTTTACAAGGGCATGTAGTGATAGGACAAAGGGTAGTGGCTTTAAACTGAAAGAGGGTAGATTTGGTTTAGATATTAGGAAGAAACTCTTTACTGTGAGGGTGGTGGGACACTGGAACAGGTTGTCCATCCAGGTTGTGGATGCCCCATCCCTGGAAGTGTTCAAGACCAGGCTGGATGGGGCTTTGAGCAACGTGGTCTAGTGGAAGGTGTCCCTGCCCATGGCAGGGGGGGTTGGAACTAGATGATCTTTAAGGACCCTTCCAACCCAAACCATTCTATGATTCCATGATCTTAGTCAGGTAATAGCATCTGTAACTAAATTCCAAATGTTTCAAGTCCATTTTAAATGTTGATGTATAATTGTCATCTGGTTTTCAGACTCAAGTAAGGCTCTTTTAATCAGCTTTCACTAGCCAAAGTATAGTTGTGATCTAGTAAAATAACCATGTTGATCTTGAAAAAAGCATGATCCTCATTAGCAAACACAGAAAAGAAATACTGAAGTGACTTGCTTAGAATCTTCTATACAATCTACACCAGGACAAAAATTTTTCAAGTTCAAAGTATCTGCATGCATCCATTTTATGCATTAAATTCATGCCACTAATAGGTACACTGAAATCAGCGTTGCTGTACTCAAACTAAAGAAAATATGAATCAGGAGTCTTGTGTCAATTGTCACATTAGAAAAATTGGGTCAAATAGATGAGTGTTCTTAGCATAAACATCTTGTCCTTTGATACTGGCAAGTTTGTTCTGTGGAATTCTCTCACAGGCACCGAGTCCCTCCTGCTTCTAATATTAGCACCAGCAAATATTTAATTCTCAGTTTGCACTAGAACATACACTTTTTATTTTTAAAAATTGTGATTGTATTTCTAAGTACTGTTGGTTCAACTACCATAGCCACTGCAGTTTGAAGCAGTTATGAGAACGAAGTTTCCTCACCATTACAAGCATTTAAATAAAAGATCCAAGTAGTTCCAGATTTGAATAGGATAATTAACTTGGTTCAAAATGCAAATTTTAATGAAACTATTGCATGCATATTTATAGAAGGAATTATCCTTAAAACACACTAGAAATCTGCAGGATCTTTATAACTAACCTTCCAAATTTGGCTTCAGTTTATCTGCATGGCTCACCACAATTAAATACAGTCAGTGTTAGAAAGGTTCCTCCCCAGACATCCTTCTGGTCCTACAGGGCTTCCTATCACCTGCTGAACAGTGGTAGAGAAGCCGACATCTGCTGGGCTCTTCTACCCATGATAAGTAGTCTGCAAATCTGCGTGGCACTACAGGCTCTTCCAACTCAGCTGCACTCAGCTACATTTTCACTTTGAGGCTCTGTTGCTACCCAGTCCTTTACTGTTCAATATACTGTAAACAGTGACTGGGAGCTAAACAACTTTTTTTTTTTTTTTTTTTTTTATTATTACATTGGCAGGTTCAGAACATTTATCTTCTCTCCTCCTCCAAGATGAATTGGAATATTTTATATGCCCCCCAAAACATACCATTTAAGTTTTCTGCTGAAATGTGAGAACATGAGTAGGTAATGTGCTCTGACCTTTAGGGGAAATATAAAATCGTTCTATCCAACACAGAGAACACGGGATCTACCAGGTAACCGCAGTTTTCTGAGGGTTAGCTTGTTCTTCCAACACTTTCTTTATACAAATAAATGACATAAGCCTTTGAACCTGCAGTTCTCAGGAGGCAAAGGGCATCTAAAGAGTATCAGAAATGCCGTTCATAGTTTTTATTAAAAGAGAAATCTCACTATTTGGATTATGCTGCAAAACTAAAAAATGAAAAATGCCTGAAGCCATCCAGCCATGTTTTATACCAGTTGAAAACCTTACATGTAGATGTTCACCTTGAAATGCATCAGCTCCCAGCATTTGGAACAAGATACACACACTGTGGCAAGAACTAGGTCTAACTACATGTTCTACAGTTTAGGTGGAATGTAAAAGAAGAAATTTTACTCACTGCAAGTAACTACTTGTCCAGCCTTAGTGATTATTGTAAGCTCTATGAGGTTTTTTAATACTCCTAATGATTGGAGCTGCATGCCTTCCCTCCTTTGAAAAGCAGGGTTTAAGAAAATGATCTGCAAGGTTTTCTTGAAGAACCTAACATTATTATTACGGAAATGCCAAAATGGCCCTATGTGGAGTTTGAGGCAGCTGCTTCTTCAGCCAGAAAATATGCATTTCTGCATATTCTGACATCTTAGGAGTGGCAGCAGCTGCATGAACAAAGAATGAAAGATGGCCTGCTCATAGGGGCAAAGCAGCCCAAGACATGTTGCTGTCTTCCAAGTATGTTGATGCAAAAGGTATCAGGCTGTATTTCATGCCGCTGGCATGAAATTTCCACTTTCCTTGCAAACGATATTTTTGTTTAAAGCTCTTACTTAAGTCTGGCAGCTAAGATGTATCACCAAGCATCCTCTGCTGCTTGGAAACTATATTCACCTCTACTCCACAGACGGAGAAAAATCTAGAAGTTTGTCTCTAGTCAAAGGATTTTTAGTGCCTAAAAGGCTGTACTGGAAGACCTGCTTTGTAGGCTGAAGATTGGGAATGGAGTGTTCTTTCACACTTAAAGGACCTCACATAGTCACTGCTCTCCCTTTTCTGAATAAACTAGTAGCCTTACAGAATAAATAAAATCAGTTCCTCCTGGTAGGCAAATGTCATAAATACAAAAGAGCGTTCTCTAGACTTGCTTATTCCTTCACCTGGGGTCTTGCTCAGTAGTGACTAGCCTTTACTGAACACTTCTTGTTAGTCTTCTTCACAGGCAAATGTCTGTACATAACCCTTTCTATCCTGCAGCACCTCCTGAACCCCACAATCTGAGGAACTCCTCCTCCCCTTCCTCTTACTTCCTTACTGTTTCCCTCTTGGTCCTCAAGCCAGCCATCAGTTATAACACTACTTGCCTCTCATGGAGCATTTTCTATCTCCTGAAGGCAAAGGGCAACCCAAACTTGCTCACAAGTAGCTCTAAGGATGCAGGTGGCTAGACATACAGTACCAATGTAACAATGTCCAAGAGGGATTATTCAAAGGTGACTTTAAAAGGCTGGTACTTGTTTTGGTTTTGTTCTTTCCAGATGATTTTTCTAAAGACTCTATACCCAAATCTATAAATACAAGGGGTTTATGTATTATTAATTGAGCAAGATGTCACATTTCATTTCAGATGGGTTTGCATTTTGATTGAATTAAAAATAAATAGCTTCTTTATGTTGTCTTAGAAACTATTCCAACTTCCTAATTTACCTTAATTACGTATGTTGAAATACTCATGATTTCTCTTGATTTGAATAGGGTTAGCTAACTATTATTTGATGCCAGAACTAAGAAACATCTGGACAGATTAATGTTTTTTTCTTTGAATTGTACAGACAGTACATATTCATAGAATACTTGCATTTTGGTGTCTAGTTTGAGTATTTTATAATCACGAATGAACTTGAACTCTGCCTGTTAAAAATTCATATATACAAGTTAGCAAAAATTAAAAAATGACAAACGGAAAGGAAAAAAATCTGGTTTGGAACAGTATTAAAAGAGCTGATTGTTATAAGACAATTTAACATCAGAATTGTTTCTTTACTGACAAATTAACTAAAAGTCCAGCAAAATGCTAGAAGTTAAGCCAATTCACCTGTTTTTATAACATTGCCAAATTGGTTAAGTAAACTCCATTTTCCAGTTCAACAAGTTAAATAGGCAAGACAAAATAATCAGATGTTACATCATATTTCAAGAGTAGGAGGCAGAGAGAGGACCTCATCACTGGGAAGCACTGAATGTTCTGATCCAGGGCAGGTCTTGTTAACTCAGCAACTGAGCATGAGATCAGCAGTGCCAGGTTGGGAATAAGAAACAATGTGGTAAATGAAGGGCTGTGTCAGTGCATGGCAAAAACAGAGGAGCAGTTTGAATTAGAAAGGCGTATCTGGGTTTTCTAAAATACTTACTTAAATCAAACACTGAGCCAACTGACTGCTAATTTTGTAAAGAAAATATGCGTTAAGTATCTTTGGTCAATCGACAATCAACATTAGTCAAATAAATGTAAGATTTTTTTATTCAGGATAGTTTTCAAGCAAATCTCTGATCAGCTGCAATTTTAAAATATGGACTGTGTTCTGTGCACTCAATGTGATTTTTTAGAAGGATGTAGCCTGCATAATTCAAAAGTAAACTGATCTGAATGATCTTGGTTGGATACATCACAATTTATGGCATCTCTCATTGTCTAGGCTTTGTACAACAGCTTTTTTGACCTTTGAACATAAATCAGATGAATTATCCAAACAAATTACTAAACTAACATAGCTCCTGTTTTAGAACAGTTACTTTTGCTTGCAACCTGCAACAACCCCTTAAACATAAGCAGATACAGGACCTCTAATGGTATCACAGGTTCTTGAAACAGAAAACTCTGACTCCCATTCTATTGTAGGGCAAAGGTAACTCCTTAGGATCTGTTACAGTTCACTCTAGATGAAGGCTGTTTGTGCATTTTGGCTTCCTAATCCTCTAATAAGAGGTGCACTAATTCTTTGGAATCAATCAGTAACAGCACAAAAATTGCAATTAAAGCTTAAAGCACTCCACAGTTAATGTGTAAGTGTTAAACCAACATATTGATTACAAATATATGTACAAATATACGCTTTGATGACAGCCCAAGATGTAGTTTTAAATGCAGTGCTAATACCACATTTACTACCAACCTAAATCAGTTAAATACTAATTCCAACTCACAGCAATTTTTGTTTAAATCAAATCTACAGAGAAGCAATGCTAATTATTACTAAATTACTACATAGCTACTTCTGAGCTACGGAATCTGGGGCAGGAGCTGACATAGTCTCTAGGGCACCACAGGGTAGCACACGTTTTTGGCAAGAACATGTAACGAGAGGCAAAAGGAAGCAAAAAGGCACAGACACTGGAATATAAAGCATGTCAGCAACACATGGAGTCAGTACGGGTTTGTGCCCGAATTATTTTTATAATAGTGCAAAGATTTTTGTACAGAACTACATATACGTTCAAGATCACAGATGAAACTGTGTAGAAGCAACAAAAATCACAAACTAGCCTGGCACCACTGCACTCTGCCCTGAATAAAGGGCAATGCAGAGCCTTGATGCCCACAGAGCAAACAAGGAACTGTAGCTGTCACTCAGTTCCAGTACGGTCCTTGCTTTCCCCTTACTCTACATATGATGTAATCTGTACCAGCCCTTTTCCTGGTACACGTTACTTCTCCCTCCACCCCCGTTCAGCTGTGCTGACAGTGAATTAGGAGACAGAGCCAAAGATCCATGCACTCCCTCCCACATGGACAGGAGTAGCAGAGCAGCAGTGGCTTTCTCCCCTACAGCCTTGGGATCTGCAGCATAGGCAAACTGGAAGTAAGGGGACAAATTGGTGCCTTGATACTCTCCTGTGGAGACTGACAAGCACCTATGTTTCAAACATGAGGAGAAAGTTAAACTGAGTAAGAGGGGAAAACTCTAAAAGATGATGGGTTGGTTTGGGGGTTTTTTTGAATGACTTCCTTGACCACCCCCTTCTGTTTAGACCTTTGTACCTCAGCTCTTTATATTGCCAAATTTTACTGCCTTTCACACTGAGTGATAATCCTCTCTGGAATCACGCACAATTTACTATGCAAAATGCTATTTAGTGCAAGTCAAGTCATTTGAATATGTCTCAAATTTTCAATCCTGGTTGTGATCCTGGACAACAATGGTGGAAAATATGCTGCTCAGAGAGCTGTTTATCCTTGTGCTTTTAAAATAGTATTTCCCAGAAATGTAAATCACGTTCTGCAGGTTTTTGTGGCTTCAGGAGTAAAATACTAATTTGCTAAGCCCTATTCTCTATGTAAGAATGTACAATCTATATGTCAGAGTTCTCATTTTAAAACTTCTCAGCTGAAGCATCTGAAAAAAGATAGAAGCAAAATTATAACGCGCAATCCCACCAGTGTCAAACAAAGGATTTTTCTAAAGTGCATCCCATTCTGGTTAAAGGAATGTAAATTCTGTGTAAACTAATCTTCATGACTGAAGCCAGTTTTGATCATACCATCTCAAAGAAATAATACTTATGATCAAATAAATGGGAAAAGTGGGTATGCATTGTGGCAACCAAACAGAATGTAATTTCAATGTAATTATTTGGAGCGGGGTGGGGGAGAAACAATCATTGAAACCTTATGCTTATTTTAACTCATTGAAGTACATTCTTCCTCCCTTGACAATGAGGTTGTCAAAACAGATTATTATGGAAATGCTAGAAATATTTTGAAAGAAGACAGGAGCCATCAGAAAAAGTTTCTTTTTTTAACATTTCACCTTCTATCCAACTGTGCAATTCAGAAGCCACCAAGTTTTATTACTGTGTAACAAGTACATAATGCATGAGAAAAGCAGTCCTTTACTGCAGCTTTCTACTTCAAACTATTTTCAGGCTCTTGACACTAATTAAAGGAACATGCAATTCTACTTTACTTCCCATGAAATATTAATGTACATACACATACATACAAATCGACAGTAAGATTTCAATTCAGACTGAGAATACTTGTAGCTATACAGCCCTGTGTGCACTACAGAGGAAGCAGCAACTAGTTTAACAGTGAAGTGACTTCTAGTACAAAGATCTGTGTTCACAGAGTAGTGTTACTGTAAGTGCACATCTCGCAATTGCAGGATATCACATTGGCAGGTTCAGAGATAAACCACATTCCTCTCCATACCAGTTTCTCTAGGCATTGCCATGAGAACCTACTCTGGTTTTTCCTCATGCATTTTCTGGCACCACAAAATAGTCTGTAACTTTATTTCTACCACCATTCTACAGACAAGGCCATAAACAATGCCAGGTTACTTGGATACTCTTGAACCTCAGGACATTGTCAGAAGCAGTGCATAGCTACAGGGTCTGTTAGGGGAAAAAATAAGTGTTAGATTTCTAAATACATTCAGGTACCTCATGTTACAGACAGTAGGATTCTTTAAAAGCCCCTACATATCTGATGCCCTCTGAAATCAGAAGTGCTAAAGAAATCGAATAGAAGTTAGGCACAGACAGGCTTAAAAATTCACTATATGCCTGATATTTTTAAGGTTTGCTACATCCCTAAAAATATGCCTCTTGGTTCCTTCCAGGTTTAGAAGCTGAAGACTCAATATGTCCCAGATACAAGATATCTAAACCAATTTTTATGTGACTCCCACTATCTATGTGGGGGAAAACCTGGCTATGTGTTACATATGCACTGATCGTATAAAGATGAGAGACAGATACAAAGGCAGATACTGTATTGAAACAGGCACCATAACCAAAGCTTGCAAGTATCTTATGCATCCAGCCACTATCTCAATTAGGAGCTGCACCAACTGAAAATAATGATTTCTTTCATTAGTATTTTTAATACATTTACATAATGCTATCTCAAATTTTAAAAAAGTTTGGTTTTTTTTTTAACAGGAAGCGTGACCCAGAATGAAAACAGGAGATGTAAAACACAGCAAAGCTTGTGAATGCCATGCAAAGTTGCCTATCAACAAAGTGCTGAGAAGTCTCGAGAAGTTCTTATCAGCAGAACTTTGATTGAAATTCATGAAGGTGCATAAAAAGAGTGAGACATACCCAGTGGTCCTACAGGTGTTAAATTGTTTAATATCTTTTAAATTTGGGGAGTTCTGCTTTGGTGATGGAATAGCAACATAAGCCCAAAAAAGGCAGTCCTGAAGAGAAGGATTTTCCCCCTGCCTCCCAAGAGCATTTTTTCTTTCCTCTGCAACCAAGATGCGAAAAATCCAAAACATAAAGATGCCATGCTTCAAATCAGGAGTGAAATCTGTAGCCAGAAGGAAAACCAGGAGGTAGGAGCATATGCAAGACAGCACGTTTACATTTACCTTACAATCTAGTTGATGAACCATACTGAAAGTGGACTATGGCTTGAAGAATGGAAGGGAATAGTCTCCTAAAGAAATAATCTGCATGGATGGAACATCACTCCTGTAATACAACTGCTATATCCCAAGATAACTTTTGTTAATAAATTCTGACAACATTAATGCTTAGCAGGTAAGCTAATTTGCATGTAAAGTGATAGGCTATTAAATCTGCTCCCACAAAATAGCATTTGATTAAAAATATTTTAATATCTGTAGCCTTTAAAACATTCATTTAAAACTGTAAGATCTCTAGACGAGGATACATTTCCTATTTGCCCAAAAACATACTATATACATCTAGTTTCCTATATACATAATAAAGAAATATAATAGTCTACTTTAATAATTATCACTTGTTAAACTGGTTAAAATATAATTTACAGCTGCACAGGAATAAAGGTAATGACAAATTTTCCTCAGCCTACCATATATGACCATACACAATATATATAAAGGGACAGGTGATGGAATGCTATAATAATGCAAAAATACACATATACAAGCTCAGATTCTCACCTGTTACAAAGCAGTATGGGTGTATGTATGTGTATACACACATACATGCTTACAATGGGTGAAGATGTGATCCAAAATTCTCTATCAAGATGGGGCCCCTAATTACCATAGGAACAGAATATGTTTAAGCACAACATAAGAAACAACTTGATCCGCATTCATTTGTGAAGTTATCACCCTCATCATAAATAAGTTGAGACTTGGCATATTTCAAGCTGTAATAAAATCAAAAGGCAACCAACTGTTCACAGTATCCCAGAAGCACTTTTAAAACCCAAGGCTTCCAACCACTAACATGCCTTACGTTACTGGTCAGATTAGAAATGACCAAGGAGATGAGTAGCATTCTTGGGTTACGACTAGCCCAGTACACAGACTTCTAAGTGACTCCCTCCAAAAATGGGGAAAAAGCGGTGGGGGTGCAGGGAGGAAAGAAACCATTAAGTATGTGAAACACTTAATGCTGAACAAGTTGGCTTGTGAAGTCACTGAAGTATTCTTCCATTAAAAAAAAAATAGAATCTAAAGAAAAAGAGATGTAAAGCAATTTACTCTGTGACAAAATGAAAGCTTTATAATGGAAACAAAAAAAGATCAGTTAGGTGTTTGTGGAGGAAAGAATGGCCCGAACCCAAAACATTATCAAATCTTAAGCACATGGTCAACAGACTTAGCTGGTGTCATGATCCGGCTACCTTGACCAATGTAAGGAAGGACAATGCACATTCATTCTCACTTAAGTGACTGACATATCATGATGATTATGAATGACATTTTGTTGGCCTACAGTATTCACCAAACCATTGGTTCCCAAAATGTGGTTATCAGTGCTATCAGTAAGATCCAGCTGATTTGTGAAGCTATATCTCTGCAATATTTTCCATTAAAGTTTGGTCACAGAGCTCATCCTAAGACCTGATAGCCTGAGCAGTTTGGCAACCTCTATCATCCATAGCTGAGAGATGAATAAAAGACAAGTTTGACAAATATAAAGAAACCAAACATAAAATACTAAAGGGAGATGGTAGGCAAACAGAGCAGAGAAGGGGAACAGAAATTTTAATAAAGTTTAATGTATGACATTTGATATTAGGAAGAAAAAAAAGAAAAAAAAAAGATTATAGGCAAAGGACAGGAAAAAAATGAAAACCATCCAAAAAAAAGTGGTATTACAGACCACAAAGGTAGGAAACTAGGCACAACTCCAGAAACTTATGCTTTAGGACCTGTAATGCTGTTTTGTGATGTTACAACATGATGTTTACAGTAAAATGTCATTAAACCAAAAATGCAAAATTTGTGGGCTTTGCATCCTTTTTCAGAAGTAGTCTAGTCTCATGAGAAATATGTGAAAGAACAAGGAGATTTGTTGTACAGGGTTTCAATATGAAATATGGTCACGAATATTCCCTTGTTCCATAGCCGTCAAACAGCAGTTTACCATATCAGCATTACTGTGAAAAAGGGAATACAATACAGAAAAGCAGCCAGTAAAGTTTATGTAGCTAAAACACTAAAGCCAATCAGTCCTACAAATAGGGACAAAACAGTATTCTGTATGTACTTCACTAGTAAAATTATATTTATAATGATATTGTGGTATAAGGGTTTGTGGTGTAACAGTCTCAAATCAGGAGAAAAGTAGATCATACATATCACCCTACACTAATACAGGAAAAAAAAAAGCTGCGCTATCATTTAAAATGTGAATGCAGCATTATTTTCAAAATATTAGCAAGAATTTTTAACACACATACATTTGAACTACCTTTTCTTATACAGGAAAAAACAGTTTAGAGATTACTTGAAAGAAATGATAACTACTTTTCAGATTCCTGGTATATCACTTCTGCTCTGATAAGGTCAATGCACAGCCCTGCAGGCAAAGTACCTAGCTGCTAAATTATTTTTCAGATCTATTACCTCATGAAACTGTAGGTATAAGCAGTCCTGTAACTCAGAATGCACCATTACTCCCAATAATCTTTCTTTCTCCATAAATTGCTTTTTCTGGAAGGTAAAATACTTAGAACACTATTGATCCACAGTTGTCTCACCTGTGGAGACTCCTTGCTTCCTATTTTGAAACAGAACCAACACCTCCAGTGCCCCGACTAGCTTTATTGCACCAATTCCAAACCCAAGGCTGCCCATGTTCTCTGGAGCAGGCTTACCTTAGCACAGTTATCACGGCAGTACAGCTCATGGAAATAATAGGACAAAAGACATGCAACACCCCCCATCTTCAAGTATCACGAGGTGGCAATTTCAACAGTAAAAGTTGTATGCATACAGTTAGTACTAGTCAGAGTTACTTAAAAGGATATCAGTCCATGCTTAGACAGAACAACTGCTGTAGTATCACTTCTGCACAAGTAAAAATTTTAAAAAATTAAAAAAAAAAAATTCACACTTAATACTTCCCCAAATGTTAATGCAAAGAAAAGTGTGTTAATTTGCTTTAAGTCCTAAAAAGCTCTGAGGATAAATTTAACTTAAACTTCTTCTATTTATGGGTGTATTATAGCCCTTATTATGTCTACAAACTCAGCGGCAAGTGCGAAACAGAGGCAGAGAGAATTAGTTGAAAAGCTGTAAATTGCATGGGAGCTCATTGCAACGAGTTATGGCTTGAAAACATCAGCTGACAAGCTTCCCCAAGTCATCTTAACACACAAGCAGGACAACTTTTCACAAACCAGTATATTCCAGAAGATCTCAATGACCAAATCTTTGGCTTGAGCATGTCAACATGGCTTCACTGAATTTGACATTTATTCCTACTGATGCAAGTCAAGTATCTGCTCCTGTGGGTGCTGTCAGTTTGCATCTTCTGTAGTAAACCATGCCTCATCTACTCACTCATTCCTAGCTGGTGCTTGGCAACTTGTAATACAAATCCAGGGCAAACAGTGTATGAGCGTGGTCTGTATACACAGATCAAGAGTCAAACTCGTTCCACTCTTTACAAACCCATCAGCATGAAAGACTGTGGCATATTTCCCCGTTTCATTCCATTAGAAACCACCTACAGAAAAAGTCATGGCTGCAACTCCCCCATCTCATTAGCATTGTAAAATGTTAGTGCAATTTGTTCTCCTGTACTGATGAATCCACTGGCAACTGGATTTGAAACCTGCATTTTAATGTCAACTACCATGAAAAAAACTTCGCATTAATACATAGAGGACCTATTTTAAAAATTCATAGCAGTAATTTCAGAATTTGTTTAATTAAAGAAACTCTTGAATGGCCATGATCATCTTAAAGAATTCACGTAGATAAAAGTAACAACTAAAGAACATTGGAGTTTCTATTTCCATTTGTTTTTCTTTTCCTAAGTGTTAGATACCTAGTCTGTGTGTAATTTCATCAATTAGGCGAGCAACATACTAAATTCACCCCCAAAAGTGACAAATTACTGGACAGATAAGTCCACTATAAATTAATTATTGTAGCTTAATTACAACAATTGAAAATTCAAAGACACTTCATCTCTCTCACCTCAATGGTGGGTGGATCATTTCTTTTTTTTCTTATCCATGCTGCAAAAGAAATAAAAATCAAATGGATTATTTCAAAGATCACAGACAGTATTAAAACTAACAATTATGATTAATTTGTAACAGAAAGCAAATGTTTGTATAAAAAATTATAATAGAATTTGCCAAAACCTGGTCAGCCATTATCATTTCCCAAAATACGAAGACCCAAGATGTTATTTCCCATGCCAATACTCTCAGTCTTCACAGAAGGAAGGGGAGGGGAAGAAAGGGAGGAAAAAAAAAAAAAAAAAATCACCTCTGTGAGGAGAGCTTGCGCACAGTTTACATACCACCCTGGCTACCAAAACAGGGCTTAAAAAGCAGGGCTTATGGCTCAGGCCTGTTGTTGAGCTTGCTATACAGAGCTGAGCTTCACCCTGAGAAAATGACAAGATGACTGCTGGAAAGTATGAAAAGCCTTAGACCACTCTGGAGAAAAAGGATTCCTGTACATGCCTCAGGTGCTGTTAAAGCTGAAAACCTATTTATGTTAATGCCAACTAGAATTCCTTTACAGGGATGCAAGGTACAGCCCCAAACCTGACTGAGGGGCTGCAGAGCCCTGACTGCCCCATGTCCTTCGGCTTTGTGGGATTACCCACTGCACCGGGCCGGGGTGGGTACCATAACTCAGGGAAGCCTCCCTCCATCTCAGTCAATTCGTGCGGGCAAAGACAGCTGAGGAACAAAAGCAGTGGCAATGACACTTGTCCTGTGGCTCAGGTTTTCCGTGATGAACCAAAATCAATAGACTTATGCCCACCACCACTGCAAATGTGGACTGACTGGAGGTAGCAATCCAAAGGGACTCCACTGCAGACAGAGAAGCGGCACTCTGTCGGGTCTTGCTTCACTCAGTCGGTGAATTATTAGAGAAAGCTCCTACTATTACAGGCATTATTTAGACAAACAAATTACCTGACTGTGGACAGGGCAATATCCATCACTCTTTAGAAGCATCACTACCGTAGCATTCTTTTCATGCCTTTTCAATCCACACAACTGGTAGGTATTGGGTTGTGTATTTTGTAGACATTAGTCTTTTCTGCTCATATTTTTCAAATGAATGAGTAGCAGAATGCAAGTGGCCAGTAATGAACAGAAGGACAAACATAAGGAAAGCCAGTTCCAAGTGCTGAGACATGGCAAAATGTTCTCTTGTATGTTTGTTTGGGTAATTAAGACTTTTGTTACTGTGCTTGAAAATTAGAGCAAAAATGACATTTTCATTATCACCCAAATTCCTGG
Organism: Harpia harpyja; assembly: GCF_026419915.1. NCBI lineage: Eukaryota > Metazoa > Chordata > Aves > Accipitriformes > Accipitridae > Harpia > Harpia harpyja. Next base: position 95,205,969 of record NC_068969.1, read on the forward strand.
TCTGACCTGTAGCTGTCTATAAAGTTTCAGAAATGCTTTAAGAAGGAACTATTCCAAATTTTAATTCTCTAATACCATCTGTGCTGTACTTTGAGGGGAACTAGGGATGAGTCAGACAGCAAGTCCAAAACACTAAAAGCTGCACAGAGTCATAGTGTCACCTCCCTACCAAAAATGCAATTACACATAGGGTGAAACACTAACACAACTCTGCTTCAGCAACATTATGAAACTGGTTTTAGGAGGAATAGCTTCCAATTAACATAAGAATGGAATTAACGGAAACAAAACGCCATTACATAGCTTGGAATTTAGCCATGATGGCAAGGCTGGCAGCCTTAACTCAAGGGTAATGGTAAAATACCTGTAATGATATGAAACAAGGTATTACTTTTGGGTCTTGTCTATCAGATGACACCTTCAGAAGATGTGTTCTTTTAAACAGCATTCTCAAACACCTTTTCTTAAAAGCAGTCCCTGCCAGCTCTTCTCAGACGTCATTTGGTTCTAACAAAGATTAGACCCAAATTTGCCATCGTGGGGAAGCGACTGAGCACTGAACAGTCAACATCACCTTTTCTGCAAAAGTTTTATGTTAGTGGAAAGAAAAACAGCCCATTAAGATAATCCAAAATACAACTAAATTACCTCCTGTTAAATCTACAGAACTAGAAAACATTTTGCATGTACCTGTAGCACTTTCAAACATTTAAATTTTATGAGGATTTCCAAATGCAAAAATCTGGCAAGATCAGAGACTAAACTGGCATGACTGAGACTGGCACTTCTCAGCTGGCAGCCTTGCAGACACTCTTTGTAAAAGGACCAATGATGCCATTAGAGAAAATCATAGCACATAAGCCTTTCCTCCTGACAGAAGTCATCTTTGTCTGTACTTAGCAACAGTTCCAACCACATCCAGAAAAGCAACAAAGTGGTAGAGATACAGACACTGACCAATAAAAGATACAGCTGGAGAAAAAAGGAAAAGTAGTAGTTTAAAATGTTTCATAAAAAATTAAGTTTTAAATCTTCAAAATTTAAGGGATTACTTTCAACAAAGAAAGTATCATCTTCTGCCTTGCCATGCCTTGCTTCTGTCACATGGAAGTACAGTACCACTGGTTTCAATTCCACAGTTCTCAGCACCTAAAATTTGCTTCTTTTTTTTGAAATTGCCAGTATTTCCTTAAAACACAAGCTCGTTTTTAACTTCAACTGATTACAATTAGTGATTCTTAAAGAAAAATTCTTAAAATTTGAAATTCTAAAAAAATTAAGTTGCAGTTAGAAACTACTGCTGAAATATAACCATTACAATAGATTTTCTTTCAATAGCAGATGGGACTTTTAGGCAGTTATTTGATTAACGATTTTCAGATGAATGGCATACTTCTATTAAAAGATTTTAACATTTAATTATCTGCTTCAGTTTAACAAGCCACAGACAGAACAGTGAAGGGTAACACAATGACACGTGTCCTATGAACAGAAGCTGTGAAGCAAGGAGCATTACACAACACATTTTCATTCATTAATAGATCTCAATTAGTACCAACACTCAAAAGCAACAAAACAATCCTTACTTTAGGAAGATTTCTCATATCAAACATTCCATTATCAGACTGTATCTATTTAAATACATAAATAATGCACACAGTTATAACACTGTGCTATTTTTCTTTCCAGCTATAACAAGCATGTGAATGCAGGGTTTTATAGGAGCCATCAACCTTCCATCTTTCTAATAAATGTCAGGACTAGAAATCGTTTTCAGTTTAACCCCAAATAAAACTTGCTGACACAAAGATTGGATACAATTTTCCAAATTACTACAGGTAAATTCATTTTAACATCTCTAATGAGCTGTATTAGAAAATCATTATTTAATGAAAGATTCCTTCACTGCTATGTAGCTGAGGGAGAAATACAGTAAGAAAATTTACTAAAATCTCTTTATAGCCATAAGATTACATTAGTTAGCTTCAATATAGAATATTCCCTCTGTGCAAATCCATTTCTGAAATATTGCATGTAAAGCACAGCTCAAGATACATTACAAGATTAAAAGCTAAGAAAACATCATTTGAATTGAGTATATTTTAGTATATTGTACTTTAGCATCTAATAGTTTTATCAGTCTTTCAAAAGCAATACTTTTTTTCTAAAAATTCACCTGATCACTCCTCAGTCTTTGGGGAGAAGAATGGGAGGACTCTAATATATTTAATCCCCACCAGTTTTCAGGTGCTTCTCTTTCAGACAGAAAAATTAAAAAGCATTTCAATTTTAAGTTATCAACAATAGTTTGAGCATCCAACACAAGGTTCAAAAAACCACCAATACCTCATAACTCAGGCATAAGAGAAATTCATAGTAACAATTAAAGGAAGAATGAATGTGTACAAAAATATAACCAGTGATTTACTACTGAGTTAGCACTAATTTTAACAAAATCCAAGTAAATGATATCTTGAAATTAAGACATTTTGCATTCTCTTTGAAAAATATAGTCAATGTATACAATTTAGCAATGGAAAAGCTCTACCACCTTTCTTTGCACTCTCCATTACACCTTTAGTCAATGCAGATTTAAATTACTGAACAGATTTATACCACAGTTAAATATTTGTTGATGAAAACAAGGCAGGTAGGTGCTTTATTACATATTATTTGAACATCATATGCACATATGCATATACTTAGTTAAAAAGTGTCCAGTGACAGTTATACCTGGAAAAGATTTTCACATGAACACTCCCATTCCCTATGCTAACAAAACCAAATGCCCTCACCATTGTCAGCCAAGATGTTTTAAACCTGGTAAAGTCAAGAAGGTAACATGTGTGTACCGAGTACAAGCAAAACATGCTTCCCTGCCCCCCAAAGCTTTAGCAAAATGAATCATTGCCTCCATTCCAAACTAATTATGCTGCTGCTTCTAATTTTATCTGGATGGCACTTCCTGCATTCTGTACTCATTGTAATGCTACTTCTGTCTAAAAGGAATTTTGCAAGATAGCTGGACATTTCCTACCTTGAGACCCTCGCATTCTTTCATCAGCATCATTTGCATTCTTATTAGTATGCATGAGATTTTCATTGAACTTTAAGACTCCTACTGGCACATAAGACACTGTAATGAGCGTAAAAGTGAGTGTGCAAATTAAGACTCCCATTAATCATTAAATGTTACCAGTAAAAAAAAAAAATACTAGGAATAGATGGGCAATAAAATGCTGCATGAAGCATGCAACCTCATGAATCTCTATAGGTATGTAAAATTACTGATCTCCTCTCAGGAGCACTATTGACATGTCCGGAGGAGGTAAATTACACATTCTACAGTAGGTGAACATTCAGAATTAACATTAAGGAAAGGTTATCTGTTGTGTGCATCCATATTGCCTAGGGAAAAGCAAAGTATGCACTCCCACTTTGTAGTAAAATATAAGAGGCTTCACCTAAACAAAACCAGGTAACATTTGTATTGTGTGTACAGATCATGTTCTAAATTCAAAACTACAGTACAAAAGGAAACACACTTTTGGATTTTTAAAATGAAAATCAATTTTCTGTGCACAACTAGCTAACACTAAGACTAAGGATAACGCAAGGGATTATGATTCTATTCTTTTAATATTGAGCATGCTGCAGTTTTACAAAAACCTTAATGGACATTCAGAACTTTTTTATAAAAGTCACAGGTCTGAGAACTTAGGAAATTTAATCCTGTGGAGCACCTAGAACTAACATCTTCAGGAGAAAAAATCCAGGCAAACCATTCAGGAGTAAACCCTCAGCCCTGTATTCAGTAAACTCTCAGGACTAATACATAAACATCCTCTCTGGAGTCTGAGAAACAACTTGCACAAATTGAGTCTGTAATCTGGATGATTGGTTTATCTACTTGCTTTATAGCTTTCTACTTGGTCTCGGTTACCTTATTACATGTTTATAACTTCATCAACACAGGACCAAAATCAGCCCCTTAGTTTACCAGCTGCCCAGGCTGAATGTCTTAGATATAGAATGAGATATAACTCAGACCCTCTTCAAATTTCACTACAGCCTGCTCCCACTCCTTAAACAATCCCTTGTCCCTGGTTTTGTGCAAGTTCTCCTCAGACAACTCATGCCCTTAAGCATTTCCAGGGACAGTACTTTTATTCATTTCAGTCACAAGAGGTTTCTTTTCTAGTTGCACAGTGTGATGTAGGGAAACGAGGGAAAGGGTGCTGAGATGACTGCTTTTAAATCAGGTGGCCATTAAGGATTATCCACAAGTGAAAAAAAACTAAGTCCTGGTAGAACCAAGACAGCACAGATGAAAGCAGCCCTCTGAAGATCCCAAGAAAAAGCAGAGGAAATAAGGCAACAGAAATTTTAGCATAGTCCTTAAAGTGAAAAGCCTGAGAAGGCTAGGCAAGAAGACTGCTATTGCTGAACCAGCCAAAACTGAAGGAGAGAGGCTGCAGATGTCAAAGTGCATATACAGGATTTGGAGAAAAGGCCCCTGGAGACGTAAGCATGGGCCCAGCAGAGAGGATTTAGAACACTAAAATTCCACAGAATTTCCAAAAGTAAAGAGAAAACAGAAGTAAGAAATATTGTACAGCTTTCTAACCTTATATTCATCTTTTACTGTTCAGAGAAAACAGCAAGTATTTTAGAAATCCTTCTGCAAAGTCTCAGACTATTTGCTGGAATGATCAGCATCCACGACAGCAGGAATTATAAAGTGAACACCCATAGAAAGAACACACTGGAGTCTGGACAGAAGATACAGAGTGAAAGTTCAGCACAGGTCTTGTGGGCCTGGGAAACTTCTAGACCAATCTTAAAGAGGAAAAAATAGGGACAAAATGAGCATTTCAGCAAAGCACGTCTAAAACCCTGTATTAAACTGTTCCCACTCAGGTAACTGGCTTCTGTAGTATTACTTGAACCCTCTACTCTTCATTCTTTCCTATGTCTTACTCATTGAGAAGTTTTCATTTTACAAGGGGCAGAAAAGTAGCGATGAACTGAACTTCAGAACATCCCACATCCCTAATTCACACCCCAATATATAGCAAAGGCAGAATAGTTCTTTGAACACCCTCCATACCAACAGCAGAAGTATTTAAAATTATGTTATACTTCCACAAAACTGTTTGTAATGTTTAAATTGGCATTTGAAAAAAAATACAAGTTAGCCTTTTTTGTGGAATTCCCATATTTATCTGTCAGAAACATGCAATACATACCATTCTGCTTAAGGAATGCACAGCGGAAAAAAAGAGGCATGTATCTTTTCTTTCTGTTTCTAGAGAAATTCAGTACTTAAGAGGAAAAGACTGCTACCTATCTGCATACCGTGCATTTTCCTCTTCTCTGCGAATTCTTTCTATTTGGTGCTGACAAAATCACAAAGAAAAAAACGCAGTTACGAAGACAAGTTAGGTCTTAAAAGAGTAAATGCAGGTCATAAAAATGGGACTGGCCAATTGTTTTCTATTCTCTAAAACAAACCCGAATAAGATGCCTTGAGTTGCAAAAGTGCATCTCAGGTCTGGCAGCTGCATCTTTTTAGGCAAGTCCATACTGCAGGGTACCTGACCCTTCACTCCAAGGTGTCTGTACTGGTGCTTGCCAAAAGCATCCTTCCGAACAGCTGTACCCTCCCATGCATCACACTGTCAAGTCACAGGGATTTGTGCTAAGTTTTCTGAGGACAGATACAGTGCAGGCTTATTAGTGCTACACCGATTGCAGCAGTCCTAACGTTAGGTTCATACAGCAAGTTGGTTGAACCAGTCTAAGACCCTTTGCGATTAGATTGTGAAAGGGTGATTAGCCCACAGGCACCTAGGACAGTCTGACTGTGCATGTTGTGTCCTCTTAATTCCAGCCAAGTGCAGGTAGAGGCTATCAGATTGCATTTTTCAACCCTTAAGAGGCAGCAGCAGGTCTTAGATGAGAATTCGTTCACAGCAGGGCAGAGTTACCTGAGGCTTTACATGCGCTTCTCAGTGTTTCTGTTGCAGAGTGACTGCATGAGAGTCACACAGACCTAAGATAACCAGCACTGGCTGCAGAACTTTTGGATGAGGAAGTAGACCTTCATAAAGTTGGATTAAGTAGATACCCATTCAAGCACCAGATGATTTAGTAAGGACAAGCCTACCAGGCTGCTGCTTTCCTTCAGAAGATGGCTGTCTCGGACTAATAAAGAACCAGGAGCAACTACATTAAGACTTGCCAGCCAACTGTGGGTACTGCGGCAGCAGAAGACAGAAGCTGTTGATGCTGTGGTTTCACCACAGTTGACAAATGCTGCTAATAGAGTTGAAACACCTTTGAGAAGCGTTTAGCTGTTAATACCAGCCTTAGCTGATCACAGAAAAACTGCATAGGAATCAGTGTAATAATGACAATGATAAACTGCAAGATGGGAACATCTGATATTTCTCTGACTCCATGAAGGGATATAATAGGACCAAAGTTTTCTCTTAGCTCAGTATCATCTCCTTCAGGGGCCAACAGTGAGTGCAAAGGAAAGAGAATGAAGTAAAGCAAGTATATTGCAATATTTCCTCAAAACACACTGTAGCCTCCATTAATTTGCAGCTCACTGACAAATTAAACCACAGCAATGGCCATGTACAAGAAGGATTTTTCTACCACAAATTCTTGTAATCACTTTTTGAACTCATGCAAGCTTCCAGCAAACAGAATATTCAATGACAAGGAATTCCACAGTTTAACTACATACTGCTTAAAATTTAAGTTTGTTTGCTTTAAACCTACCCACTTCTGGGAGAAGCCTAGATATTATTCTCCCCAAAAAGCATGCTGAATGATGGGTAGACTCTATCTACTATTTCAGGGGTTCCTTGCTTATGCTATAGAATCCTGGATTTTAAGCCACATTTAACCCCACACTTGGCTCAAGCTCCTACAGCCTCAAGAATCCACATATACTCCCTCTCTGCTTTTTCCTCTTTCTCTAAGGGCTGCTCAGCTAATCCTAAGGAATTTCTCTAACCTCCCTGAATTTCTTTCTATGTCCCAAATTTTCAGACAAAGTTGTCATCAGTAACAATGGGAAAAAATGGTTAATTATTAACAGGTTCTCCAACTCCCTACAAGACTGTGCAAGAATGAGTATAGGAAACCAAATACCACCACAAAAAGAAAAAAAAAAAGGCCCCATCACTGTGCCACCAATAATTCAACTGACCTACAAATTAACATTGCAGTGAAGGCATAATTAGGAAGTTTAACACATTTAGTTTTGGTTATTCTATCAGATCCCCCTCAGGCACAAATATTTTCACATTTAATAGGAGAAAGTCATGATCATACAGGCTTTATTTACATTTTTATTAAGTACCGATTTCCTAAACATAATTTATCCTGTTTGTAAAGGGGTTACTTTAAGAATTAATAATAATTATGCAGTTAAACAAAAGCCTGCATTATTCAAAATTAAAGATAACAGACAACCTATTCACATAGCCAGGCTCTCCATTAAAAATATAGAACCTACATTCAATGGCAAAATTATCCTGAAATAAAACCAAAATATTCAGGATTTACCTTCCCATTCTATTGGAAAGTCACCCATTTCATACTGATATGCTTGACGATTTATTGCTTCTACAAATCTCCTTTCTTGTATAATCTGCCCTATAGCAAAAAAAAAAAAAAAAAAGGAGAAAAAAAGAAAAAAGGCAGTTAAATATATTTCTATATATTTAATTTGCTGATTATGTTATTGTTTTGAAAGAACTGTACTTACTCACACAAGTGCAATGAACTCTACAGGATAAAAATAAAGGATTAAAATACTGAGAAAATTATTACCATCTAGATGTCAATTTGAAATGCTATGTGTTTCAGTAACTTTAACAAAAGCTTGCATGTTCTACAGTTGACTTGGATTATTAATGACAAATATATTTCAACCCCAGTTATCCACCTTAGTGTCTCCCTGCCTTTGAGAATGCTTCTCTGAAGAACTGTTGATAAGTTTTCTATCAACTGTTTTTTCCTTCACTTGGATAACTTCCACACAATTGCTGGTGAGGGATAAGAAACAAGTCAAAAAACAGCACTGAAAGTTCACTGCTTAGCTTTGCAAAGCAGTTAGGCCATATCATCTCCAACCACTGGCAACTGTTCTGTGCATGGCAGCCTTTTCACATACACTTGCAAACTAAATATTTTCTATGTTAAAAAACAAAAACCAGTAGGTAGCTCTCTCATACGGAACATTCAGTATATTGAAAGGGGAGCCAATGAGGAGAATCTGGATCTACATCACACCCACAGACTCTACTACTGCCAAAGACGAACTAAGGTTCAACCCGTGATGTAGCACACAGCAGACTGACTGTCAGATATGCTAGTACAGAAAAAGAGTATTTTGCTTTTTAGATTAGCTGATACTGGAAAGATGTGCAAGTTTCCCATCCCTCACAGGGAAAAAAAACTAACAACATGCCCCAGGCTTTTTGTCCCAGCTTTTTCCTTTCCTGGGAGGCTGATATAGAGAATTTGACATTTTGAGGAAACACAAAGAAACAGCTGCAAAAAATATTTTCTTTCATAATGATGTGATTAATGCAGTTCATTCCTTCAGTATGCTTTCAAAAAGTATTTCAAATTAAGTTATTTTAAAACTGATAGCAGTCAGGAGTTACAATTCACCCACCTCTGGTTAATAGCTAAACTGCATACTATTGTTCATTATTAAGTATTTAATACAGCAAAATAAGAACTTGTAGAGAAACTGCAATTCCTTTTGTAAGTACCTTCTTTAGCTTTATAATATTTCTTTTATTTTTAAACAAAGCAACATTTTTACTGTTTCAGATATGCCATTAGGCAACGAAAATAGTGTAGCATAATTTCATCTCCAAGATTAGATATTTTTAATCAATGTTGAAAGATGTATGATGTATACTTATTTGTTTCATAAGTACACAATTCCTATATGCTAAAGATATTATACTTCATATATATGCTTTAAAATAATTTCCTTTCAACAATACCATGGATAATTCCATTTGTCAAACTCTTCATCTACCAAGCAAAACAAAAGTACAGAATTACCTTCTTTCCTCCAGAAGATTTCCAGAAAAGCTGAAGACCTATTTAATTAGGTCTGATACTATATGTCTCAGAATTAACACTCTTCTCCATTGTTAGAAAGTCACTAGATTTTACTGTTAGCACAGCACCTTTTAAAGAACTGTCCATAATTTGATTCCTACACAGGTAGAACAGTCTGAATAAAGTAACACAAGCAAAAGTAATTAAGTATGTTTTTCTACCTGCTACCACAACTTGTGATTGATGTTATATCTTTATGCATTCCCAAATAAAACCCTTTCAACTAATCTACTTTTAACAAAATACACCACTTTTCATTCTCCCGGAGGCTTTCATGAGACACATGTAAAAAATTTATTCTCCAGATCCCACAATCAAATCACATTGTAGAGCCAAACTCCAAAAATTATTTCCTGAAGATGTTATTTTGAAGACTCATCACACAGCAGTGCTGGTGGCTTTTAAGCCTCTCTGCATTTGTGATGTACACACAACACTGATTAACTTAAACTGCCTGATTTGCCTTGTCCCCTAGGTTTCTTTTGGCAGACCACCACTGACAAATAATTTACATAGACTTTTCTACTGAAGATCACACTGAGGCCTCTTTAGATGCAACTAAAACCTTTTACAGTTTAGAGAAGTTTCATACTAAAGATATTGAATATTTTGCTTTATATTAATTCATTCCCATGTTTTTCAATAAATACTGTGGTCTTTGTTACTGCAACTCAAGAAATTTTACTTATAAATGTATACATAGGAAGCAATTACGAATGGCAATGTAAGAACCACTATTTACAGTTTTAACTTTAAAATTAACTTCATTTTCATGTGACAACTAGATCTTAGAAACATAGAAAAACCATTAATACTCAAGTTGGGTTTATATAAAACACAACACATCCAAAGAATAACAGCCGATAACTCATAAAACAAAAAGCAGATTACTTCAGAAAGAGTTTAACAGATGTACAGAATACTCACATAGAACACTCAGATATAACATAATTTACACCAAACACTGAAATAGCCAAGATTTTCAACTTTGCAGGAGTTACAAGCAGGCAAAATAGCCAAGAAGTCTAAGTAATGGACAGGTCTTTCACCAAGTGATACACTATTTACACATTTTAGATTCATATACTTCCTTACTGAACATATTTTCTCTAACCCTTTCCGTCCCAGTCTAGCTGAAAGTCAGTGTGTGATAACTGACGTGAATTTGTATAACAGCCTGAAAACAAAAGTGTTTAACAGAAGTTAGGCAGATTCCTGGCATGAAAAAGGGGTAGCCAAAGCCAGCAAGGGAAATAGTAAGTGAAATGTGAAGGGGTAGCAAATAACTTAATGAATTATTTTCTAAATTTCTACAGCCCTATCTATAGACTACGAATCCTAGAAACTAAGTTATATTTCCACAACAAAAACATGGTTAACTGTAGATATGCACAGATGTTCTAAAATGGATATTTTAGTTTTTCAGTTTCTTCTAAGGAAGAGCCCCTCTTCTGTGGACAAAACATTCTAGTTGTTTCCATTGACTAAATCTGATATACCCGTATTTGCATTAAGAAAAACCCATTAAAGAACCTTCCAGATCAAAATGAAGTTAAATAATGAATGATGCCAAACTTGTGTTGTTCTATAACCAAATTATTATTCTTCCCATATCAATTTCTTAAAACAGTATCTATATACACACACACACTATTTTAAAGATCTCCAGCAGCCCTAGATTGATTTTCACTGTTTAGAAAACTGTTATTTTAAAAATACTTCTCTGTTAACATCCAAACAAGTTTGTCTAACGTGTACAGCTAGAACAAACTATGGAACACATCATCAGTGAGAAGAGAAATGGGACCACCAACAGGAATCTGGGTGGTTTTAGTACCTGAACTGAGCAAAAGCCCCTGCCAGCTATAAAATACCACTATGTTTGGCAGTCAGCAGATGGAAGCGGGATCACCCTCTCATACACATGCATGCATGGAGCTACCATGTTAAAGCAGCATTCAAATTGAATGAATCTCAGATGTTCATGAGAACTCAGGACGGGGACTCTTTTGGCTTGCTGATTTGCACTGTCTGCATTGTAAGAGTCCGTGGAAGAAACACTTCATTAGCTACTTAGAGAAAACAATTTTTTTTTTTTTTAAATTCACAGACTGAATATGTAGCCTCTGTTAATTTAAGACAAACAGACTAAATCTGAGTTGCATAGCATTGCTGTAAACTTTATGATGAAACAAGCATTTTTAAAGCATACCTATTTGCTGAAGCACTATGTAGTTTGAAGAGATTATATTGTACTTCATTTACTAACAGTGCGTTATCTCATCATCAGTAACACAACATAAGCTTTGCCTACCGGAAACAAAGGTTTCTAAAAATTTTTTCAGCAGTATCTTATAAAGCTCACAGAATGGATCCTCCATTTCTTTCCTCTTGTCTGGTAACATCTCAACAAACTCTGTAGTTTTTGCTAAATATGAAGCAGTACTTCAGTTATCAAAGCAACTGAACTATCAGCAGTTCTTCACACAAAGCAGAGAAAGAACTACTTCTCTAGAGGCAACAAAAAGTAGATTACTTCTCTATAGGCTGCAGGAGTGGCCCATCACCTTCAGAGCAAGATACGAAGTTCTCATCTCTATTGGAGGAGAAGGGAAAAAAAAAGTCTGTTGTGAAGAAAGGGAAAAACAACCCTTTTAAAGGTGAACATTAATTTGTGCAAGCCTAGATCCCTGCTTTGCACAGATTTTTAGCTGAGGGACCCTGTTCATTGGTGACCATCTTCATGTTACCTCACGGTCAGAATTCCAGTATTTCTGCAATAATAATCTTCACCTTAGGAAAGACATAAACATTTTAAGACAATTTTCTCACAAAGAATTCTGATTTTGTTTTTTTCAAAATTTAGATTTCTATGAAGTTAATTAATTTTTGCTGAATGACAAATTAATAACTTTCAATAGTTCATTATATTTATTCATACAATAAATCAGTATATTTTTTATTATTAAAAAATAAAATACAGAAAGTTTAATATTTGCACCTAAAATCTATCAGTTACGCATGTGGTTATATTTTCTCCAGTAATTCATACATTCAAAGTAATCTAAAACTCTTTATGCTTTATAAAATCATATTAGAAACTCATTTCAACTTTTAAGAGCAGCAAGTAAGGCCATAGGATGCTTTGTTCTATGGTTCTGATTTCTATTAACCTCAAAAGAACCAGGATCAGTGATTTCCAGTTTTACAGTGATGCAGGCTCAAGCAATATTAAACTTGGTAAGTGCTGAATGAGCAAGTCCAAAAAAGCTTCAAGTACCAGGCATTCAGGGTCAAAAAAACACGCTTTGATTTTGCTATTTATATTTACATCTTATCAACAATACACTTGGCTTTACAGAGTCGTCTGCAAGTACTATTTTCTTTCCAAAGGGAGATCTGTTTCTTCAGATTTCTATTGAAGGTTTGAAGTCAGGACGATTGCTTCAATTTTCAGGAACACACACTGTCAAAGAAAAAGACTCACATGCAGTAAAAGCCTCACAGTCCCTTTTCACTTCCCCCAAAAATGCCAGCTGACAGTGCCAGGGTCATAGCCATACCATCTTCATATTATTTGTTATTTTGTATTAATTGCTGTTCCTGCTATGCCACACTGTGTACCAAAATAATTATTCCCACCTTGCTCTGATTTTCTATAGCATTTACAATTGATGTCCAGTAAAGTGGAAACAGTTTGCCAGATTTTACCAACACAATTCATTAAATATTATTTGTATCCCGCTAACAATGGATTTGACATGGTACAAAAAGTTTAAGGGTAGACTTATGTTGCAACAGAAGGTGAAGATGGCCAAGGTAGTTTTGAGCAAGTTTACTTACATCCCAGAAAGTCTAGTCACAGCAAATTCAGGGCTTTGATAATTTCTCCCACTTTATCTCCAAGTCTGACAATCTTTTAGACTTCAGCCCCAGCAGGTAACACTAGCCCAAACAGCGTATATATTTACTGCAGCCTCTACTCAACGTACCTTAAAAAAACCCCCTATAGTCTAAGTAGTTTAAACACAGATAAGATCAGACTTATGGGTCAATGTGTATTCACTTACATCTGTGTCATATATATATATGGGTGTGTCCTGTATTCTTTTTAGGAGTGACAAATTTAATAATCTGAAAATGCTGAACCTGTAACTTCCAGAGGGATCAGAGCCTATGGCTTTTACATACATTCACACAACCTTTATGTTTTGAAAGCCTGCTGTTTCTGGGACTGTGGTGGTTAACTCAAGTAAAAATACCTTTTCTTGCAGTTTGTCCAAGAAGCAAGTTCCTTCAGTGGACAGAGATTTAAAAACCTTCTGCTAAATGCCCATTGTCATTCTAGTCCCTGAGCTCTCTTCATCTGGCAGCAGGATGCACCAACACCACCAGGTCCCATTCCCTGCTCACTGGAAAGCCTTGTACCTTCTACCTCATCAAAGCAGCATGAAGCCCAACAAATACTACACCTTTACAAAGAACCACTGTTTTGTAAGCAAATCTACAATAAACTTTCTAGAAATTTGCAACATTACATTCCTTTTACAACTAAAGTGTAAATGATACTAGTACAAATGCCACTTCCTTGGAGAGCTGATGGATGCTCGGTGCTCTGGCATGCAGAAGCTTTCTCCCAACTGTTCTTTTGGTTGGTTTTTGTCTATCAGATTCAAGAAACAGTCTTCTATCAATTACTGTCAAAATGTGAATAAATCCAGGAATGATGTAGTGAATTTTTTCTGTAAATGTATAAAAAAATGGCTTAAAATGGGGATTTAGCACATATAAAGGGAATTTCGCAAGCAGACAGAAAGTGTACAATAACTTGTACTCTATAAATAAAAACATAATGCAGGAAGACAAACAAAAAGGCAGTCATGCAGGGAAGAGAAATGGGCAAATGACAGCAAGGGTGTGAATTGTAAATGAAATGAAAAGAAAGTTACAGCTGTGGAGAACATCAATTAAGCAATATGACCCAACACAGCAGTGTTACGGTCTGGTTTGGATGATTAATTATAGTTAAATTATAAATCATTTGCAAATGCTCATTTAGCGTCTCCATTTTTTTCAGAATAAATGGAATTATTACAGCTAGCTGCACATATACACTCAAGGAGCTCATGCTATTTCTGTTTTTTTAGTATGTTTTAATAAATTTTACAGAAGGATTACAGGTTTGAGATTTGCAAAGAAAATTCAGTCTTATACAAGGTCTGACCACAATTACAGCTAATACTGTGCATAGCACTTGAAGCATTAAAGAATACTAGTATTGCTATTTTATTGTGTTTGCTTTTCATTGCAGCGTATAGCGGAGAACACTCATGTATTTCAGCCACAGTCAACACAAGAGTGCAACTTCTGAAGAAAAGGAAGTTAAAGTAACCTGTCCTTTGAGAAATATTATTCATTTCAGGTACATGCATATCCTATAGACATTTCTTTTAAACAGCATTAAAAATTATTCTTTATCCTACAATTTATATACTACTCATTTTATCACACAGATTACAAAATTATCCTGTGAAGCTGCACTTGCACTATTCATATACTCCAGACAGAGCACTTTAACATAAGGGAAGGTGTATATATATATATATAAAACCCACCTAGTCCTTTCACTAACAGAAGTCTCACAAATACAGATTCAGATGAAAAAGTGGGATGCAGACACATCAATGTAATATAACAAATAAACTCCTACTGCGGTTAAGTTGCTTGTTCTCACCTATAAAGCAATTACACAAAAACTCTTGCAAAGTTCACATGTGAGCCAGGAGTGAACAGAGGTCCTAATATTTCAGACACAGAAGGTGATGGGGGTCCCCTTCTAAATGTGCCAACATGGCTCTGAAGTTGGTGATGTGGTCGGAAAACTGAGTGGAACAAGACTGAGCTCCTGACCCCCTCTGCAAATGTCACAGTCCACTCGGGAGACATGCTGAATGTGTATATTCTGTTCACAAAAGCCTCTCAGTTCATCCAGCAGGTGAAAAGCTATTCTTCATGGTTTAAAACATGGCTTTGGGAAGAAAACAAGAAATACGGTTGTGAAAGCTCAAGGAAAAAGGTGGGGGAGGATGAGGGGAGAGGAGTATCAGAGAACGGGGCCTAAACATGATGTGGTCCTCACAGACCACCACCGGTGGGACCGGGGCAGCTCGCCTTGCATTTCACTGACATTTTTAGCTGGGGTGATGACCGCCAAAACGCTGTTTTCAAAGGAAGGCTGATAAAGGGAACAGGTTAGCATGGATTCAGAGGGACAGCCCGCTAGCAAGACAAGGCCTGACAGGGATCTTGGGAAAGAGCAAGAGCTCTTCCTTGGGAGAAGAGGAAGCAATTTTAATACAACAGGACAAGTGACAACAGCATGACCCTGAACACACAAATGGTTTGCAGGGATGTCTGCTAAGAGCAGCCTTCTAGAGTCAAGAGAAACACTGCAAGGATTTCCTTTCAAGGAAATAAAATACCTAACACAGACTGAAATAAAAGTAGATAATGGTAAAGTCTGCCAGGGCTGCCAAAAGAGAAAACATTTTCCACTTCATCACACAGCTGGATCTAACAGGAAGTTTTGTTCTTTTATAAATAACCTCATGGCAAAGATACATCTTGTGAAATGAGGCAGTCAGGATCGACACAACCACGTAAAGCGGCAACAGGGACTCCTTCCCCTCAGCTCCCGGGAGAAGGGGCTGTGATGGCACAGGCACCAACATGACAATTGATGTTACTCCACAGCATCCGAGTGTGGACACCAGGCCAACTGCTGCCTAACGGACAACGCAGCCACAGGCCTGGCAGCTGAAGAGCGGGATCGTGCAACCCTCTTCTGCATCCAGATATTTTATTCATGTTTTATATGAAACAATACTGAAGTTTCTGTTTGAAAACTCAGACCTTTCGCTGGGATTGAGCTTTAACCAATTCTGAAGAATCACGTTTGAGATGAAACAAAAATTGGTACTGCAACAAAACAAAGTATGGGAACACTGCCTGACCTGGGAAAGAAGCATGGTATGTTGAACTTGCAGCTCAAAACGCCATCACAAAAAATTCCTGTGCTTCAAAATAAATATCAGTATTATGTAGCACCTACATACTGCAGCAGTGAGTTCCAATAAAAGTATGTTATTATCACTTATTTCCAACTTGAAAGATTAATTTTTTACTCAGATAAACTAACTGAACTTGAATACCTTTCCCCATAAGCAAATCATGCCTTGCTTTCACTGTAGGAAAGAAAAAATATTACTGAAGAGGGCTTAAAGACAACTCCGTATCTATAATATTATGATAGGGTTATACACCTTGAATTCAAAACTGTTATCTCAGTTCTAAAAAACCAGAGGATATGCCCCACCCTTTGTGATTTATATTAATTATTACCATTATAGCATTTCACCCTCAGGATCCTTAAGAAGAAGCTGGGTAGACAGTTAATAGGCCAAAAAGCTCCCCACAATTTTACTCCTGTATCCTAATTTGTTTAAAATGTATGAAGGCTAAAAGGGAGATCCCTAAAATAAGGTATCTAAAAAACGATGCACGCCAGTTTGGAAACAACTTTCTAAGCATATTTCTGACTCACTAGTTTGACACTTGACATATGACTGCAATAAGATTTCATGTTCAGTCATTGTATTTTGCTTTACTTTCAAGTTTATATTTAAAATAAATTTCTAGTGTGCTTTTTCACATATCTTTATTATATACATGTTACATATAATATTTAATATATATTAAAAAGGCATTGAAGTAAAAAATAGGAAATAAATTGCAAGCATAATTAGTAATATGCTTTTTAAAAGAATTAAAAGAAAGCTATACTAATGCTTATAGGAGCTTATGTATCGTTGTTGTTCAGGTTAGTGTGTGCTTCTACAGCTTTTAATATTTGAAGTTTGCAAAATGTCACCTTTCATTATATATGGAAATAAAAAGATGTTTACTTGGTTAGAGTTCTAAGATAAACAAGTATTTCAAAGGTAAGTGGTACTTTTTAAAAATGAAATTAAACAATACTTACCAGAAAGTACAACAATTTAGTGGACTAATATTACTAACATGGAATCATTTACCTTTCGACAGCTGAAAATTCTTGCCTGATTTAACCCTTACTTTACATTGTAAGGTTGCTTTTAAAGCTCTGCTTCAAAAGTTTGTTTAAGCTGGCCTGCGCGCACCCACTAGTTAAGGTATTTCCCAATAACACTGAATCTGGGAAAAAACAAACAAACAAAAAAACAAACCACCAGCATTTTAGCTGGTTTTGGTGAGCTCAGAGTGGTGTAGGTGGTGAAGAACTAAAAAACTTCATATAGCCAAGGAACTGCAGCAATAACTGATCTGCTTTCAAAGCTACTTGGAGCAGGCAAAGGATAAAGTGGAACAGCAGAGACCAAGGACTACCTGAAAGTCAACACTTTTTAGATCTGAGTCAACCCATGAATTTATTTTTCTACTCAAATCTCAGAGTTTCTGTGGTCACTTTGCAAGTTAGAAAAAACAAATGCACATGCAAAAAGCAACATACAGTCCCCACTTTAATAGTTTCTCCTGCTTTCTACTTCCACAGTTACAGCTTAACTAAGCAAATTTTAGACTAAACAGCAAATATTGATGTCTATGTGCTTCCATAGTATGTAAGTACCTAATAATCAAGTATTTAAGTACTGAACCGTGTGCCCGTTGATTTTAGAGTATTTTGCTGTTACTAGAAACTAAAGCACCAAGCACAACTATTGTAGCCGGTTAAGTACATAAAAAAGTTTCTATGTGAGAGCATTTATGTTGATGCCAGTGAAAAAAAAAGATGAAACACTGCCTTTGGACGGCAATCCTTAGACTTGCATAGCTTGTAATAACTGTAATACAAGTGTTTGATACACAGAGTTTACCACCAGTGAAAGAACAAGCTGTGATACTCAAACTCTACAATCAAATACTTTCATTTCCTTGTACGTCAAAGACTTGTAGGTTCCTAAACTGTATTTTAATTTTTGGAAGTAAAATTAAAGATAGTTACTTTACTACACTTCACCAATTTAACCTCTAAAATGTAAACTCTCAGAAATAATGACATTCATAGAGATTCTCATTATTGCAAAGTTATTCAATTAATCTAATTAGAATTCTAACTCGTTCCTTCTGGCTAAGATACGTGGTCCCTGTGTTTTTATATTAAGATGTCACACAAGCACTTTTCATTCTTAAATACCTCCATACACTAACAAACTGTACTGATATCAAGACTACATGACTCGTGTTTCACCATACTAAAGCACAAGTCTGCGTTGTCCAGCTACGGAGAACTCCCTGATCAGTTTCTGGAACATTTAGGTGTCTACTGACTTCAAAATTCATTTTTCTTGGCCTTCCTTAGCTTGCAAGGCATGACAGAACTGCAGCATAGGATGGTGCAGATGTAGACTACTAACTGTGAGGAAAAAAGGCTTCTGAACGCAACTTGGCGAGTACAGCTGCCTTGCTATGCATTGGGAGTTACATGCAGAAATGTCCAACACCAAGATGAAAGAAAACACCTAAACATTACACCTTCCCATAGTCCTAAGATGCACAGGTATTTTGAAACAAAGGTGTTAAGGGAATTAGAATCACTCAAGGATGATAACAATGTTACTGCTTCTACCAAAAAAGAAGATACTTAGAAATATTTAACCTTCCCCACAGCCCTGTTCCTTCCATGAAAACACAAAGATAAATCTGTTCAATTTTATTTCAGCATGTGCCTCAATGGCATTTCTTACTAATTGTTTTAACAACATGGACTTGTTTTCGTGAATGCACGTTTGCTTTTTAAATGATCAACACAACGAGTTGTTACTCAGAAAAATAAATTCAGATCTTACACATCCTATACTATCTGTGTGTGTATGAATGAGTCTGAGCACGCCAGAGACAAGATTTTCACCCCAATACAGATGACCTACTTTTGCACATCCCGATAACATTCATTTTCTATCCTGGGAATTTATTATAAAATCAAATTACCTGTGTGATAAACCTTCTGTAATTACCAGTAAGAGTCTTATTTTTCAGTTTTAGGACACTTTTGATTTGCAGTTGCATTTTACATACTGTACAGATGACTAAACATATATTTAAATATCAAATTCAGACATTTTTAGTTCAAATCAATTAAATGGAGAAATCATTCCCTTCTGGCTGCCTATATTTCTCTTTAATCCTGGTCAGTGTAGGATCTTATTACAAGTAATTTGCTTCTATAAGGCTGAGGAAAAAATGCTAGCCTCACAATTTTTGTCATTTTTTCCCCTACTTCCCCTGCAGGCTGCTACTGTTGATGGCCTTTATGGAAATATAAATTCAATCAGCAGCTGCAAATTTCATGAGACGTCCATCTTCATGCTGAATTTCTAACTGAGTGTCAAAACAATCTGTGGATTTCTCCCTGATGAAACACACTTTGAATTGTAAATTTCTGCAATTTTCTCATATTAGAATTCGAGCTGCACTAAAATAGAGCTAGCCCAGATATAGTCCGTACCAGCTTGAGACAAGTAATTTTTATTTTTCCCTTCATTATCTCACACTACCATGGAAAGGGTTAAATAATAAACTATGAAAAATGACCTGTTTTTTCTCTTACCTAAAAAAATAAATTTTACATTAAAAAAAAAATTACATTTTCTGTTCTTTTTCGTAGTAGAAGCAAACAGAAAGGCCTTCAATATATTCCAAATGCTCTCAAATCAGTTACGTGAACCTGTTATTCATTTTACAGTATTTCACAGCGATAAAACCCCAGAAATTAGCTGCAATAAAACTTCCAAGAATTTCCTATAGTATCAAAATCGTGCAATATTCAAGGAGAGCAAGTTCAGTTCACAGAGACAGTTTGCTTCATCTAAATCTCGACTTACATTAAATGTTGATGGAAAAAAGAAAATAGATACATAAATGACTAAAATGGAAACAGTACATTTTGAACAGTTTGCTGTTCTCTGAATACAGTAAAGCAAACTACAATTTCTCATTCTATTACTGTTTCTTACAGTAGCTTAGAAAGCACACACAGCCTATCAGGTATATTATAGCAGATCAAGTATTTTGCTTTAGAAAAATATTTGTTTCTCTCTTCTGTAGATATTAACATGAAATATGTAAAACACTACTACTTTTCCAATTTGCAAGCAAACTAAATAGTGTTTATTACATATTATTCTCCTGCCCTTTCCATATATAAAAATACCATTCACAAAGAGAAATTCACTGATAAAGATGATTTATCTATTCATGTAGCTAAGAACAGGCTGTCCCTCTACTTATTTTCTCCTCTCCAGGGAGATATTGGGGTGGGGTGGGTCGGGGGCTTACTGAACTGTACTTTACTAACACTGAAAGAAATGATTCTGGTTTGGATGTTTCATACAAATACCATATTCCAAAACACACAACTGTCTTTCAGTATGCAAAAAATTCATTGGGGCATCTTCTTTTTGCATCCAACAAACATTCAGTTAATTATCAGAGTGAGGAAAGAAACCTAAAAATAAGTAGGTACAGAATAATTCCCTTGCAGACTTTCAATGTACTGAGGTTTTATCACTCTTAATATGTCACTACAGCATTTCTTTGGTCAAGCCTCCGCCCAGGCTCCCTTGGTTACCTGTACTGCATTCTGTTTCATGTGAACTGGAATGACCTCAGAGTTGATTGTATTTCCAAACCCTCAATCTATAGAATTTCCCTGACTGGTTTCTGAACCTTAAGTTAGACTTACTGATTACATTAAAAAAAAAAAAAAAAAGCAAGAGAACTAGTCTATGTCAAAAATCAGGTTTGTCTCAAAAAGAGGCCCAAGAATGCTGGCATGCAGCTGTGGAAGGACTTGCACTAGTTAGGTGAAATCTTGTGCTCTGGCAAATAAGCAGGTCAGAGGGGCAAGTTGCTCAGAGAAAACTACTGGGCTCTCTTTTAAACTATGCTTATTAAACTGACTCTTACAAACTTGCTATTATTAGAATGCATGTTCCCTGCTCAGCATGACAAAAAAACCCTCAACTTTGCTTAAAACATTATTTCAACAGATCTCTGGGTTTGCTTCATTGAGTCACAACATCCCAGATCAAATAATGTCAGGACTTTATTTCAGTTTCACATGGTCATATATTTATTAGCTTTAACAGCACAACAAAACCACACACCAATCTCTGCTTTAATGCCAGTGATTTTATATAGTGAAGCACATGTTCTGGAACACACAGTTTCCAGTCACAAGTTTTCACACCCGAGCATGGCTACAGATTCTGCTAGGGCAGATAGCAAGAATGGTAACTACTGAATGTATTCTAATAGTTTTCATTGTAACAGCTTCTTGAATATTGCATTATTTGGTTACATTTATCTGTGGAGCCTGCCAGAAAGGGAGGCATAACAAGAAAAGCTGGTTCTTTTTCTCAAAATATCCAAAGTAGTACTAATAGAGCTTGCTGTAATACATTGTCCTGGTTTCAGCTGGGATAGAGTTAACTGTCTTCCTAGTAGCTGGTACAGTGCTATGTTTTGAGTTCAGTATGAGAAGAATGTTGATAACACTGATGTCTTTAGTTGTTGCTCAGTAGTGTTTAGACTAATGTCAAGGATTTTTCAGCTTCTCATGCCCAGCCAGCGAGAAAGCTGGAGGGGCACAAGAAGTTGGCACAGGACACAGCCAGGGCACCTGACCCAAACTGGCCAACGGGGTATTCCATACCATGTGACGTCCCATCCAGTATAGGAACGGGGAAGTGGGGGGGCAGGGATTTCGCGGCTTGGGGGACTGGCTGGGTGTCGGTCGGCGGGTGGTGAGCAATTGCACTGCGCATCATTTGTACATTCCAATCCTTTCATTATTGCTGTTGTCATTTTACTAGTGTTATCATTATCATTATTAGTTTCTTCTTTTCTGTTCTATTAAACCGTTCTTATCTCAACCCACGGGTTTTGCTTCTTTTCCCGATTTTCTCCCCCATCCCACTGGGTGGGGGGGAGTGAGTGAGCGGCTGCGTGGTGTTTAGTTGCTGGCTGGGGTTAAACCACGACATATGTGTAAAGGATAGCAACTGAGAATCCATCCTAATCATATTAATCCACCATTACTGGGCACTTGTTACTGTTCAGTTTTAGGGTTTAGCTTTGTTTCGCGTTATTTTAAAACCTCACCTCTATTTCTCAAAAACAATTACATCCATTTTATCTGTATCTTCCAAGTTCTAGGTCATGATGCTTTATTAAAGTGCAGAGTGTTGAAGCACTTCCAAAGGGAGCTAATTAAACTTCCATCTAACATATCAAAGTGCAGAATTTTCTGTGTGGACTCAGACACGCCAACTTGGCATCCTACCAAAACTGAAAACACCCAAGTACTTTAAAACTTAGGGAAGAAAATTAAAATTGAAAACAGTGTTAATAAGCAACACAGAGCTGCAGAAAACTACTGTAGTACAAATCCAACAAATGCGATCCTACAAAATCTAAGATGCGCTACATACTTCTTCAGTGCCATCTTCTGGCACCATAGTTACAGCTACTAAACAAGCGTGATTTCTTCTTCCTTCCAATAAAACCTTGAAAGTCGTTAGTGTATCAACTACATATGCATGTTTAACAAGAACAGCACTCGAAAACAGGCCTGATCCTGAGCAAAACAGTTTTAGAATTTTATGCTATGTAAAAAGTTGCATTAGGAAGGGAATTCAGTCATCTGTCAGTATAAAAAAATGCATCAAGTAGTAATGTCACAAGACAGATAAACCTAGGATAATAGTAAACTTACATTTCGGCAAGGTGTCAGAAGTATTACAAATAAACAAAAATAGTAGCTTTTATGGCATTAAGGTACACCATCTGCAGATTGTATTAGCCTCCTTCCTGATGCCCCCAAACTCACATATTTATCATTGAAATACTTGACTTCTGACTCAGAACTGAAGATATGTTTCTGGGCTCAAAAGTCAGTCTGTTTATTTTTTATGAAAATATATTGGTTGTTTTAATAAAAACATTGCCTTCTACCTTGAAACCTTGCCTGGCTCATCTCTTTTAACGATCATGGCTAAAACTTCACCACAATATTTTCCTTGGCTTTTCTACTCAATAGGCAATAATATTAAACAGTTGATTTAGCTCTGCTTTTAATTTAATAACACACACACACATTCATGAGGATCTCCTTTTTCTCACCTGCTTCCTAAGGCAAGTGGAAAAGTTTGTAAATGACAAGACATCTAACAAGGTTTTCCTTAGAAAGGTTGGTAGCACTACCACCTTGTGAAGCTGATTTTTGTTTTAAATACAGCATGATCATTGACAACATCAGAAGCAGGCAAAAGTGAAGTGAATAATAAAAATAAACAAAAGGGCTTGATTTCGCTCTTTGTTTTTGTAACTGTCAATTACTTTCTCATCAAAGGTATTTTGTAACATGGCAATCTCTAAGTAAGGTAATCATTCCACCCAAAAAAACTCTACAAATATCTTCTTGAAAATTGACATGAAGCTTAACCAAGCCTTATAATGCAAATAATAAATAGTTCTCAGAACAGAAAATATGCAGTAGTTAAAACTATATTATTTGCAGGATTGTCAGTTAATTCACCCAATGGCATAAAAGACATGCCCTCTCTGGGAGCATTAACTTTCATACTTTCTACACTGTCTCCACAGTTCATGGCATGCCAACAAGGAAACACAGGAGTGATACACAGAGAACAGCTTAACACTTCAACAGTGGCAAGTTGTCCAGTGTGATATCCCTGTACCTGAATGCTCTCAGGAAAAGCTTGCAGAGAAGCACTTGGAGGCTTGCAAGAATGGAGAAAAGAAACAACATTACAACTTGAAAACTATCTGTCGTTTTGGAGACAGCTTAGTTCCTACTGGCTTGCATTTTCCTCTCCCTTCTGCTTTTATTTCTTTCAATGGCCTCTCCTTTTCTGTTGCCATTGAGGGGGGAGGAAACAC
Organism: Harpia harpyja; assembly: GCF_026419915.1. Lineage (NCBI taxonomy): Eukaryota > Metazoa > Chordata > Aves > Accipitriformes > Accipitridae > Harpia > Harpia harpyja. Next base: position 95,230,131 of record NC_068969.1, read on the forward strand.
AATCAGAGTGCTTCCATCAGCTGCTGGATCCATAGAGAAAAATTGTCATATTAACCAAGTAAAGCCCTAGTTAAATTAAAATGTGAATGGAAATGCTTATTTTATCCCTCAGGCAAAAACGGAAACATTTCTAGGACTCTATAAGCATTTCTTGGATAATGGCATCTATAATAACACTGCATCACCCCCAATATACACACAAGGTTTATCTTTTAAAAGAAAACATGGTCAGTCTTCAGTCTCTCAAAAACAGTTCCCAGTAGCATGCACGTTTCTGGAAAAGCTTGTGTTCCAGAACTGTTGCACACTTTGCAAAACTGTAAGAACAATCATGTTGCTCAGTGATCTCCAATATTATTTATGATAGCCTTAAAAGCCTCACGTGGAGTGAGGCCATGCTAGTTAATGCATAATCAGGCACATACTATCATTCTTCTGTGATTCTACACATGAAGTGCAGTTTTCAAATATTTTCCATCAATGAGATCATCAACAATAGGCTGTGTGCACATGAGTTCTCAACAGCTTTGATGTAACAGGAAGATGACAAGCACTAAACTTAATTTTTAGGTATCTGCCATCAAATTCTAGCCTTCAGTGCTCATTAGTATTTACAACTGCATTCCTAGTCCCTCCTAAAAGTAGCAGGAGATTCAACGTCTTTCTTTCACTTACTTCTTCAAAGATTAGCCCAAACACCTTTCTGTTATTCTAGTATTTTCTCTTAAATGAGAAAAAACCCCAACCAACCAACCAACCACCATCAATAAAAAACTATTTCACACATGCTTTATATGACAGAGCATCTCCTCTACACAAACTTTCCTCCCTGGAGTGCATGAGTCTCAGAATTTGGCAGTCAACAGTGCACACAGAGATGTTAAAGGCTCTCTGAATTTAATTGCTCTTGTAATCTGCATCTCAAATAGCAGGCTGAGTACTCCCCTGATGAAAAAGGAAAGAACACTGAAAACAGGAGCATAGATACTTCCTTGTACGGATTCTTCCATCCAAGGCTTTCCACACATTGGAAAGAGCAAAAAAGGGAAGGATGGGAGATCCACCTTCTTTTTTGGAAGCTGGTAGTAGAAAGGGTAGTTAAACTAACATTTCACAACAGGGTGTCCCATGTATGATACAGAGTCTTAACTATCAGACTAATGCAACATCATAGCCCATACATTCTTCAGACAAGGTGTCTTCTAATAATTTTTTCTCCATTCTATTTTCTTTAGCACTGATTAAACATCTTTTAGGTATACTAAGTACTTATCAATATTGATACAGAGGAAATTACCGATTACTGTCCTTTTAGTCCATTATTTTGTTGCTTGTCAGATGCAGACATACTATTTGTTAGGTCTTTAATACTTCTCATACTTAAAAAAAATTAATCCCAATATTCTAACGGGCAGTTTCTGTTGTGTATTTTAAATATATTTTGCATTCTGTCTCCTGTTTTATAACAAGTTGGAGGTTCTTTTTCTCTATGCAGAATTAAATACTGTCTTTCAGTCCTCATTAATCTTCGGCAATTTATTACTCATCCACACTTATGCAAATCTTCAGATGCACCCAATAGCATCTTTCCTTTTGAGCCACCTCCAGGTCCCTTTTCACATTTTGGCCAACTTCCTTACACTGTGTCTTTTCCTAATTAACAATGTCATCATTTTTTACTCAGCTCATTCTTCATCCTAGTAACCTCTTTCCCGCCCCCCAGTTTTGTTCACCTAGTTGGACTACAGCTACATATCTCCTCACAGGCTCAAATACAGAGTCAATGCATTCTTGAATCTCATCCCATAGAATTTCAGAGAAAATGGCTGAAACAGCCCAGTATGGTACAGAAACACTTCAGAATCTCCGTATCCCTGCTCCCTCACTTAAAAATGCATTCAGAACCCCATTATGCAGTGTCAGTCCAAGCACTTATTCTCAAGCCCTGTCTTATTCATGCAGACTATCAACTCTTGCCTAGATATTACCTCCTATAAAGAGTTTCAATTTCACCTGTCAGTTATGAGGTCTTCTATTACATAAGATTTCAAGGTAGTCATTTTGAAGTGCTAACACTTTAAAAATATTAAATAGTGATATTATGATTTAACCTGTGTGAACTTTAACTACAGTAACATATGATAAAAGTTCCAGTCTGCCAATAACTGTTCAGAAATAAATTTGGACCTCTTTTGAAAAGACTCACAATAAAGCAATATTCAGTAAATTACAAACTTTGATCTAAGAATGCAAAACTTCCAAATTCACAGAAGTATCAGCTTCATCATCTGTGAGCTCCTTCGGCACGACAGAAGGCAAGCCACAGAACACGCCTTGGGAAGCTACTCTGAGCGAAAGGAGCGCATGCAGCTATTCAGCGGTATGCAAGCTACAGATGAGCAGGTTATTCATAAAGGGGTAAAATGTTATTGCTACTTGTGAATTGTTACTAAAATTAAGCACAGTGGTTGCTACTCTCTTCACAGCTTGAGGGTGTGAGGGGGAAGTAAGTGGAAAATCTAGTGAATAGTGCACACATATCGTAACTTGCCTGGCCACTGCAGTGCCACAGAAATGACAGGAAAAAAATCTCATCATTTGAGACAGGTTGCTTTTAAGTACAGAATTACTTCTTTTTAATCAAAACTGTAGCAAGAGACACGTGGGGAAGTGGGACAAAACAAAAAAAACCCACCCAACAGATTATGCTGTCAATTTTAGATATGATATTGTGCTTCACAGATAAAACATTCTTCTATGCAACAATTGAACAGATGGAATGTCTCATTTTTTGTTAACTGGACCAATACTTAATATAATTCAAATTAAGCTGAAAGCTACTCCCTTCTAAGAAGCAGGTGCACCATCCCAAAAAAGTAAATTGAGTGCTGCAGAGATTCAGCTGACATTATTATATCACATTATACATTTATGCAATACTTCAAACTAAATGTTGAAGAAAGAATAGGCATTAATGCACAGTGCATTAATGTAAGAAAAAAAAAAGACATTCCATATTTGGTGGAGGAAAAAAAAAACCACAACTCTGCAGGGTAAGACTCTCCTAAATCTCAAATGCATAGACATTTCTATTCTCTTCCCTGCCTCTGAATTGTTTTATTGCTTCCAATAGTAGTTATAAATGGACTGAACCCTAAATACCAGTCATCATCCAACATTTAAGTTCCCACCAAAAAGTGCTTTTTTTAACTTTTCAGTCTCTCTAAATCCATTTCTTTCTAACTATATTAATTATGAAGAAAATCTCTGATTTGATCCAAGTCTTTGCCCCCTCTAACCTTATTTCCAATGTATACATGTTTGGCCTTTCATGACACTTCCTCTATATAGCCTGTGTCCTGGTTTCAGCTGGGATAGAGTTAACTGTCTTCCTAGTAGCTGGTACAGTGCTATGTTTTGAGTTCAGTATGAGAAGAATGTTGATAACACTGATGTCTTCAGTTGTTGCTCAGTAGTGTTTAGACTAATGTCAAGGATTTTCCAGCTTCTCATGCCCAGCCAGTGAGAAAGCTGGAGGGGCACAAGAAGTTGGCACAGGACACAGCCAGGGCACCTGACCCAAACTGGCCAACGGGGTATTCCATACCACGTGACGTCCCATCTAGTATAGGAACGGGGAAGTGGGGGCTGGGAATCGCCGCTCGGGGGACTGGCTGGGTGTCGGTCGGCGGGTGGTGAGCAATTGCATTGCGCATCGTTTGTATATTCCAATCCTTTCATTATTACTGTTGTCATTTTATTAGTGTTATCATTATCATTATTAGTTTCTTCTTTTCTGTTCTATTAAACAGTTCTTATCTCAACCCATGGGTTTTGCTTCTTTTCCCGATTTTCTCCCCGGTCCCACTGGGGGGGGGGGAGTGAGTGAGCGGCTGCGTGGTGTTTAGTTGCTGGCTGGGGTTAAACCACGACAGCCTGTCAACAATACTGCTTTCAAAAAACCTCCACCATGCCCTTTCTTGCTATAGCTACACTTTCTCTCTTACGCTACTTCATTGGCTTCCGTTTTTTTCCGTTGTGTCAGCATTTTGAACAGTAAGATGAGCTAGAAAGCTCCAGTGCACTACAGGGTTTGCAGCAATTTTTCTAACAGCTGCTCTCAGAAATACATAACTAATAATTACCTTGCAATACTTACAAGGCTACTGCCTCATGGCACTGGCTGTCCTTGATCCCCTCTTTCTGTATTTCACCTCTGGAGACACTGCAATCTTTGCAACACAAACACCCTTCAGACAAATATTTGTAGTATAGGATGCCATAACATAATGCCAATCTCTTCCACTGATTCCAATAAAAACTACTGCTAAGGCCTGTCCATAGTTGGTTTGAGTTTACTATCAGGGTTCACCTATCTCATACACAAAAAAAAAAATCCTTCTAAGAATTTCAAGACTTGCCTCGTTCTGCCTTAAGATCTCTCACTCTGACACCTCCAAACAGATGCCTGATCTTTATATTAAAATCAGCATGTCTAAACCAGATCTTATTCTCCTTCCTTTCTGCACAATCGTGATGAAGAATGCCATCACTCTTCTCCTTTCTTTCTGGTATTGTTTTAGAATTGGAACTCTCTTGTCTCTATACTCAGGATTTCTCTCCAATGTATAGGTTCTTTCTGCATAAGATTTTTTAAAATAAAACTTTCCTGATTTTCCACACTGCTAAATCTGTCATCCAGGCTCAATTACTACATCATTTTCTCTTGACTTGGCACATCCATCCTACCCTACTCATGAATTTATAATACTGCTGCAAAGATTGCTTTTCTAGTAAGAAAATGTGAGCGCTTCAATTCTGTCTCTAGACCCACCACAGGATCTCCATTTTCACTTCGGCTACAAGCTACTTTGTTTTCAAACTCCTCTGCAAGCTGTCCCCTTCTCTGTCTTTCTATAGCCTGAGACAGGCGGACTCCTATCATGTATGGGTCTGTATCAACCAACCTAAATTTATTTTCTGCCTCCTTGGCCAGACAGGAGAACTCCATGAATATCCACAAACTGATTTCAGAATTTTTCTTTACCTTCTATTTTGCCATGAAGTATAAAACAAAAACTTCAGTTAGTCAGGCTGCAGGTGGGTTACATTTTTGCAAATGAGTATGACCATTACTATCTATATTTATCGATAGTACCTTTTCTTATGCATCAACTTTAAACACTTTGGATAAAGACTATCCTTCTGTCCCAATGACCAAGCAGGTATTCAGAGATGCAAGACAATGGTTTGTGGCTCATAAGCATAATACACTGACAAATAATAGAGTAATATCTCTAAATAAATTTAAACTACACGGATAGGAGAAATAGTGCTGCAAATAGCTGGGAAGACAACATAAAGCTACAGAGATGCCTCTTGCTCTTTGCCCAGTAGTACAGAAAATTTTGAAGCAGTTCTACAGCAGGGTGTTTTCCTACTATAAGGTCAATAATTTGAAATAACTGTATATAAACAAACAGCAACGGAACTTAATTTTTCTCCTAATGTAATTCTTTTGTATTCGTCCAGTTTCAGAAAGAGATGCTTCTTTTTAAGATTTGTTTGGTAGAATATGGGAGAAAGAAAACAGGTCTCTACAGATAATGAAACTGGAATAAGGAGGAAGTTAAATATTTGAGATTTCCTAACTTTTTTTTAAAACACTTGAAGGAAGGAAGATACAGTAAAGAGCACTGCCAGAAACAGTGACCAGGAATCATCACTCCTATTGCATTACACTGAGCAATGTCAGCATAAGAGTAAATGTAATGAACTGGTTAACTTTGTTCATGAAATCGCACGTGGGGGTAGAGACATTCCTTGCTTATCTAAAACCACAGTATCCAGTTAAGTACCGATGATTAACGAAAGAAGTTCCACCTAACAAACAAATAACGGCGCAAACGCACGCACAATGCAGAAGATACCAGCCGCCACCTGAAGGCAGACTACGACCACCTAGCAACTGACGGCACAAACGCACACACAATGCAGAAGATACCAGCCGTCATGTAGACAGAAACTAGAAACTGTATAAATAAAGGGACTCTTCCCCATTTTCAGCGCGAGCCTTTGGCGGAGCACTGTCTCCCCGGCCGCCCAGCGCTGTTTTGCTCTCTTATCGCTTGCTAATAAATTCGATCTTGTCATTTAATAGAAATTGGCTCCTCCAATTTGTCACGAACGTCTATAACAAACTTGGTGCTGTGACTCGGATCCAGGTTCTTTGGTGTGGACCCTCGCAAGCGGGGAGGCGCCCTATCCCCGGATAGCCCCGTCTTGAGGAGGTGCCGCCACCATACCCTGGACCCACGAACCCCCTTTAAATTACGATAATTGAGCAAAAGAACCTGCAGGACCCCTTAGATTTTGTGCACGAAGACCAAACGAAGACCCCAGGAGTGGGTGAGTATATAAATTGTGAGCCGTTTGGTTGGGGTGGTTATCCCGAGGTGCGACTGTGTGAGAGGTCTCTCTGAGATCACGCGAGTGCGGACCCTCCAGTAGTGCAGTTCTCATAGCCCGCGAGGGAGCGAGTCACGACCAAGGGGAAGTGTGTGTGTGTGGATAAAGGCACCTCGGAAGATGGGGCAGAAGAAAAGCAAGCCCTCTGGACCCATGGGGATGGGGAAGAAAGATAAGTTACCAGACATACCCCCAGATACTCCCCTAGGCCTGATGATAAGATATTGGAACAGTTCCCCAAGGAGAAAGAATAAGTCTAAGGAAAAGATGATTAATTATTGTATGGCGATTTGGGGTGGGAAACCCCTCAGCAATCCTCATGTATTCTGGCCCGTGTTCGGGTCCTCTGAGGATTGGGTGTGTCAACAATTAAATATATGGGTAAACAATAGGAGACCACCAGCCGGCCCAGAGGAGAGCGAATATGCTGCCTTATGGATTCCCCAATCTTGGGAACCTTCATTCTTCTTTGCCTTAAGGGAAAAAAGACCGGAAAAACCCCGAAAGGATGATGAGGACCCCCTTTGGCCCCCTCCCTATGCCCCTCAGGCCCCTCCACCTCAGGACCCACCCCAAGGCCAGGGAATAGCCCAGGCCCAGGAGGGGTCAGATTCGGAACCTGATTCCCCGACCCCAACACCCCCTCCCAGAAAGTCTGCACGTAATAGAATAAGGCGAGGAGAGGAGAGATTGTTTCCTCTTCAGGAAATGTTAGTGCCTGGTGGGGATGGACGGGGGGGACCGGGAACGGGGTATGTGGCAGTTCCCCTTAATACGGGGGATGTAAGGGAATTTAAGAAGGAAATGGGGAGTTTGTTAGATGATCCCCTGGGGGTAGCCGAGAGGCTGGATCAATTCTTGGGACCGAATTTGTACACGTGGGATGAATTACAGTCTATCCTGAGCATACTATTTACCGTGGAAGAGAGGGACATGATTAGAAGGGCTGGAATGAGAGTGTGGGATCAGCAACATCAAGCTGACCCGGCTGCAGATCAGAAATGGCCTTTAAACCGACCAGACTGGAATAACCAGGATCCAGCTCATAGGAATAATATGTCAGATCTGAGAACAATTATAATTCAGGGGATACGAGAATCTGTTCCCCGAGGTCAGAATATTAATAAAGCCTTTAGTGAACAACAGAAGAAAGATGAAACCCCGACAGAATGGCTTGAAAGGCTAAGAAAAAGTTTCCAGTTGTACTCTGGGTTGGACCCTGCTACCCCTGTGGGACAGGCGTTTCTGAAAACTCAGTTTGTGGCAAAATCTTGGGGAGATATTAGGAAAAAGTTAGAGAAAATTGAGGACTGGCAGGAGCGGGGGCTGGATGAATTACTTAGAGAGGCTCAGAAGGTGTATGTGAGGCGAGAAGAGGAAACTGAAAAGCGGCAGACTAGGCTACTGGTTGCTGCGGTAAGAAAAGGACAGAAAGGTGTGATAAGGTGTGATAGGTCTGGTGGGGGAGATAAGGAAAGAATTGAGAGGAGAGGAGATAAAGCCGTGGAATGTTTCTATTGCGGGGAAAAAAGGACACATGAAGAGAGAATGTAGAAAAAGGATTCAGGATGAGAAAGCGTTCCGGGAGGATTAGCGGGGTCAGGGGCTCTATGTGCTGAGGACCCCTGGTAAGAAAGAGCCCTTGATAACTTTAAAAGTGGGTCCTCAGCGCCAGGAGGTGACCTTTCTTGTGGATACCGGAGCCGAAAGGTCTACTGTACAATCATTACCTCCAGGATGTAAAATATCCGGGGATAAAGTTAATGTAATTGGAGCAAAAGGGGAACCATTTAGGGTCCCCGTTATAAAAGATGTGGCGGTGGAATCAAGTTGCCGATATGGAATTGGAACGCTGTTGTTAGTACCTGAAGCGGAATACAACTTATTAGGTAGGGATTTAATCGTAAAGATGGGGATTCGGGTGGACGTGGAAAAGGAAGAGTTAAAAATCAGGCTTTGTCCCCTTACAGAGGTGGACGAGAAGCAAATTAACCCCGAAGTGTGGTATACTCCCAAAACAGCTGGAAAACTGGATATTGAACCGTTTGAGGTGGTTATTAAGAACCCCGAGATTCCAGTGAGAATTAAACAATATCCCTTACCTAATGAGGGGAGAAGGGGACTAAAACCTGAGATCGAGAGACTATTGGGAAAAGGGTTACTTGAACCCTGCATGTCCCCTTTTAATACCCCGATTTTACCGGTAAAGAAATCCGATGGCAGCTATCGGTTGGTGCATGACCTAAGGGAAATCAATAAACGAACTGTCAGCCGGTTCCTGGTAGTGACAAACCCACACACCCTGTTGAGTCAATTGGGACCCGAGAATCAATGGTATAGTGTAATAGATCTTAAGGATGCATTCTGGTCATGCCCTCTAAAGGAGGAATGTAGGGATTATTTTGCCTTCGAGTGGGAAGACCCAGACACTCATAGGAGACAGCAGTTAAGGTGGACTGTACTTCCCCAAGGGTTTACGGAATCCCCAAACTTATTTGGACAAGCCCTAGAAAGGATTCTACGGGAATACCGGCTGCAAGATGGGGTCGTGCTAGTACAGTATGTGGATGACTTATTGTTGGCAGGAGAAAATCAAGAGGCAGTCAGAAAAGAAAGCATACGGTTGTTAAATTTTTTTGAGCCTTCAAGGCCTCAAAATATCACGGTCGAAACTACAGTTTGTGGAAGAGGAGGTAAAATATTTAGGACACTGGATAAGCAAGGGGACTAAGAAGTTAGACCCCGAACGAGTAAATGGAATTTTATCACTGAAAGCCCCGAGGAATAAACGACAGATTAGACAATTGTTGGGGCTATCTGGGTATTGTAGGCAATGGATTGAGAACTTTAGTGCGAAAGTGCGATTTTTGTATCAAAAGTTAACTATGGATGGATTGCTTAAATGGACCCAAGAGGACGAGGAGAGATTAGAAAGTCTTAAAGCTGATCTAGTTAACGCCCCTGTCTTGAGTTTACCTGATGTGAAGAGACCCTTTTATTTATTTGTGGCCACTGAGGAGGGGACAGCATACGGGGTTTTGACCCAGGAGTGGGCAGGGAAAAAGAAACCCGTAGGGTATATTTCCAAATTACTAGACCCCGTCAGTAGAGGGTGGCCCACCTGTATACAGCCAGTTGTTGCTGTAACCCTGATCGTGGAAGAAGTGAATAAGGTAACATTTGGAAGTGAATTAAGGGTGTTCTCTCCCCATAATATTCGAGGGGTTCTCCAACAAAAGGCTGAAAAATGGATCACCGATGCCAGGCTTTTTAAGATATGAGGGGATCCTAATCCATTCCCCTAAATTGGAGATCGGAACAACAAGCTTGCAGAACCCGGCACAGTTTTTGTATGGGGGTCCTGAAGAGGAGCTAACACATAATTACCTCCAAACCATTGAAGAACAAACAAAAATAAGGCCAGATCTAGAAGAAGTAGAATTGGGAGAGGGAGAGAAGTTATTTGCTGATGGATCATCTTGAGTAATAGCAAGAAAAAGAAAGTCAGGGTATGCAATTGTAGATGGGGAAAGCCTAAAAGTAAAGGAATCTGGGCCTCTCAGCCCTAGTTGGTCAGCTCAGGCCTGCGAGTTGTACGCAATATTTAGGGCATTGGAACTTTTAAAGGGCAAAAAGGGAACGCTATATACCGATTCGAAATATACATATGGAGTAGTACACATGTTTGGAAAAATTTGGGAGGAACGGGGACTTATTAATTCCCAAGGAAAGGGTTTAATCCATGAGGAACTAATTGTTAAAATCCTACGGGCACTTAGGGGACCCGAGAGGATTGCGGTAGTACATGTTAGGGGACATCAAAGGGGAACATCTCCTGAAATTCGGGGGAATAACCTGGCTGACCAAGAGGCCAAGACAGCAGCATTGCTGACTATAACGGTCACCCCACTGGCAAACGAAAAATCGTCAAAAATCCTAAACCCACAATTTAGTAAACCAGAAATGTACAAATTAAAGGAGATGGGAGTAATAGAAAAAGGGGGTAATTGGGAATTACCTGATGGGAGGCAAGTATTACCAAAAGCATTAACATGGAAAATAATGAAGAGCATACACTTAAAGACCCATTGGGGTGTTCAAGCATTAGTTGATCAGTTTACAATTAAATATATGTGTATTGGAGTTTATAATGTGGCTAAGGGAATTGTACAGGGATGTTTGACGTGTCAGAAAATTAATAAACAACGTCTTAGAGAACAAGTACCAGGAGGACGGGAGTTAGCACACCGACCATTTGCTAAGATACAGATTGACTTTACTGATCTCCCCAAAGTGGGACGGTACAAACACCTACTGGTATTAGTGGACCCCCTCACCCATTATGTAGAAGCATTCCCTACTACTAGGGCCACTGCCAATACAGTAGTGAAAGTACTTTTAGAACATATTATACCCCGATATGGGAATATTGAAACTATTGACTCAGATCGAGGCCCCCGTTTTGTTTCCAAGGTGATAAGAGAAGCTCTGGCCCCCTTTGGAATTAAATGGGAATTCCATACCCCCTGGCATCCCCAAAGCTCTGACAAGGTAGAACGGATGAATGGTGAAATTAAGAAACAGTTGACTAAATTAATGATAGAAACCAAAATGTCATGGGTAAAGTGTTTACCAATTGCTTTGTTATACATTCGAACTCAGCCCTGGACAGATACAGGAATTTCCCCATTTGAAATGTTGTATGGCATGCCTTATGATATGGAGTGTCCAGCCGACTACCCCACTTTAGATGAAGAGAATATTAACCCATATATAATTCAGCTAATGAAAAGAAGGGAAAAATTGTGGAAGAAAGGGATGGTAGTACAAAGACCACCCCTAGATATATCCATACATTCGGTAAAGCCAGGTGATATGGTATTGATCAGAACCTGGAAAGAATCCTCTCTCATTCCTAGGTGGGAGGGGCCCTTTCTTGTTTTACTTACCACAGAAACTGCTATCCGGACTGCAGAACGACGATGGACGCATGCCTCGCGAATTAAAGGACCTTTACCCAGAGATCAGTGGGAAATAGCAAAGACTTCAGAGGACTTGAAACTAGTGATAAGGAAGAAAAGGAGCTGCACGAGTGAATGAATCCTTTTGGAAGAACGGTAAAACCTAATTTATATCAGTAGTTCCAGGTATCACCTGGAGATGATCTACAGGTGGTGAATTTTACTCCTTGGTGTATAAAACGGATACCTCATCAAACCGGCGGAGCTGGTATATACAAACTAGCAGGAACCCCTCGGTACTTACCTTTTTGTTGTGAAGTAGAGACTAAAATCCCTACGACATCGGAGTATCTTGACGGGATTTCGTGTTTAAAGCATCATAACCACAACCATTGGAGTTGGGTGTTTCGTAACTGTGTAAAGTGCGGTGAAAAATGGTATTGTAGTCCCAGTAGGAGACATTATTATTGTATGGAATGTCGAGAACATCAATTCCCCAATAGGAACCAGTTGGACAAAATAGACATCGGGAAATTACTTTGTGGGAGGGAATTATTAGTGCCTGAAACCTGGGAAGTATATGAGAAAGATTGGTCCAGAACTATAAAACAGTGTGCTATTAGATTTACGTGGAAACAAACTAAACGTGCCACTAAGACGGCTTCTGCTCTTAAATAAAAAATTGTACAGGGAATGCTGGTGGACACACTGTAAGAACAGCCACCCATCTAGGGACGGCGGTACACAGTGTACCCAAAGGAGAAGGGGACCAAAATACAGCCTTCTCAAAGGGTGGGGGAGTAACTGCGGGAAGTCCCTAACAAACCCAGAGCTCCTATAACCCTGAATCCTATGAGTGTCTTGTCATTTCCCAGGCAATATAAAATATCCTGCACGAGTTCCCGAGGAGGAACTAAGCCCCGTAAAGGCTTTGTAAGTGGAAAACACGCCCCTGAGAAGTACTACTGCTGCCGAGAAGATGAAAAACCTCGCTACTCCAGGCACCGGAGTAGGCGAAGTAGGCAGAGGCGTACGGAAAAGGGAGCGTGAGTACACTGTGAGATCATCAGCAGGTAATAGCGGGGAACAGACACTTCGAGGGGAAGGATGGACTCTGGGAGTCCGGCTGGGCATATTCTGGCAGAGAGAAAATCAAGAATTGACGTTGACACCTGTTGGTACTCCTCAGGGAACCCCACCAGCAATCCGTGTCTGGATGATATTATTATGGTATCTACCTATGGTATGTGGGAACATCCACCATCAACCCTTCAAATGGTCTTTAATACAACCAGATCGATCAAAGGTATTGCAAACTGTTACTACCCCTGGATCTCCATCCTTTAATGTGACAATATACAGTATGCTAGGACATGTGTCTCCCTATTCCTGTGGTAAAGAGAAGTTAGGGATTAAACCAGCCATTTATATGTGCCCCCTTTCGAACCCAGGCCATTCATATTGCAATTACCCTGGACACTATTATTGTGCATATTGGGGTTGTGAGACTATAACTACTGGATGGAGAGTTGGGAATCCTTATTTATTTTTAGACGTAAAATGGAGTCCACAAGGATGTAAACTTCCCTCTTATGCTCATGACGGGGAACCATTAGGAGGAAAATACAAATCGAATTGTACCAGCTTGAATATGACTATCAGACAGCCTGAGAATTCAGGATGGTTACATGGGAAGATGTGGGGAATAAGAATATGGGAACCAAGGATGGATCGAGGAGGGTTCATCCAAATAAGAAAAGAAAATCCCTTCCCACATACTTCAGATGTCGGACCAAATCTGGTCCTGGTAGAGGAAGGTGGAAGTAACAGTATTGTACATACTGTTACAATCTCTCCTAACATCAACGTCACTGAAAATAGCATCCCGGATGTATCAGTAAAAATCAAACCCTCGACTCTTGCACCCGAAGTCAGCGTCAGCCCATTGTGGAATATGCTTCAAGCCAGTTATCAGGTACTGAATACCACCTACCCTAATATAACTGAACATTGTTGGTTATGTTACGACATTCAGCCACCCTTTTATGAAGCTATTGGGGTGGACAGTAGATTTAAGAAAGCCAACGGAACAAATCCAGCTCAGTGCTTGTGGAATAAGGAATCTGAACGTAAACAAGGGATAACAATGTCCCAACTATCGGGAAAGTGTATAAGAAATGTCCCAAAAGACAAACGACACCTATGTAACACAACTCGCAAATCAGGAGAAATAACAGCTGAATGGTTAATTCCTGCAGATAATACTAAGTGGATTTGTTCCCAAACTGGGGTTACACCTTGTATATCCCTAAAGGTCTTTAATTGAACAACTGAATATTGTATACAAGTAGCTGTGATACCTAGGCTTATTTACCATCCCGAAGATTTCGTTTATGACTATCAAACTACTCAGGCCCATCATATACAAAAGCATGAACCCTTTACAGCCCTCACGGTGGCAACACACCTGGCAGTCGGAGCTGCTGGAGCTGGTACAGGAATAACCTCCCTCGTACAACAAAATGCTTGCCAACAGGAGAAAAAGCAAAAACATTTTTAAAGACAAGGAGGTAAAATTTATTTCCTTCCCTCACCCACCTATGAAGACAGCCTGCATTTGCACTTTACACATCTGAACAGAACAAAGCATCACATCGAATTTGCCTTTGGCTTCCACTGCGCGACTATCACAGGTTATCAATTTCTGCTCTTCTAGCTTTCACAATTTATTTCCACTTAATTCCCCATTTACATTTAGGTAGTTGTACTCCTGCTTCACATTATGCCATACCTTCCTAGATCTCCTAGGATTTTCCCAGAAAGATTTCCTTCATGAACTCTGCACCCAGGGTAATACAATCCAAGCAACACTTGAAGAAAAGAACAGAATCCCTTTCAGCTCAAAAGAGGCCAGTCTGCAAGTTGATGTATTTTAATCACCAGTTCCTTTGTCTCGATTATCAGAGGTAACATAGCTTTGTACCAGCATTTCTATGACATCCCCTTTTAAAGAGTAGCAACTAAGCTTAAAAATTTGCCACAAGTCAGATCAGTGAATGCATTCAACCTGCATGGTAAGTACAAGTACATGGAAGTTGGTAAGAAAGCTGAAACAATCAGCTTATATATAAACTCGCTCTTCCAAACTTTTGAGGACAATTCAAATCAACCTTTTAAGCTGCAAAAGACTTTAGAAATGTTCTGAGCCAAAAAAAGCATTCAACATAACAGTTTTTCTGTCAGAACAGATGATCTTGAAGGTCTTTTCCAAACTAAATGATTCTACGATTCTGGTACATTTAGACTATTTTGGTAGGCTGTTGTGGTTAGGCATCCAAGGCCTCGAAATCTGATTTGGAATAGTCACCTTTCTTTTACTGAGGGCAAGATGTGAACAACCAAAGGACATGGAAGAGACTAGGTCAGAGTTATGGACTGCACTGAACTGCTTTGTGGCACACTGGAACAGCAGAAACCATACAATTGAGTCTGCCTATATTCCTGTTTCAGAGGACAGAGTGACAGAGTTAATCACACTCTAGAATACTGTGGCTGTTGCAAAAGACTAAAAATTAATATGACCTACAAAGAGAGGTCACATTTGTACCCCCTTACCCCTCCTAGAGGAAAGTCCTGGCCTGGACAAGGAGCTCCTCAGAAGCATTACCCTACCATCACACGGGATCTGCGCAGATCATACGGACCTCTGTTTCAGCTAAAGTTAAGTCAAATATTAGCAGAGATTCCACTGACAGAAACTTTCTATAAAGTCTGTTAAAATCTTCAATTTGGCAATCTTCTCTTCTGGTGACAGGGTTAAATGGCTCCTTCCCGGACTGGAAAAATGTTTAATATACCTCCCAAAAACCTGCGATCATTACAACAAATCACACTAAACGTCTCATTTCAGCAAATACTACCACTTCTTTCTCATATAAAAGATCCATGTTTTGTTCTAACACAAAACAAAAATCAGAATCTCATAGGTAATCCTGCAAAAACACTGAAGATTAAGCTACAAAAGGAGGGAGGGATGTGTCCCCCTGGCACGTCTCTTAGGTTCCCCCAGCCAGATTCAGCAACCCCACTTTCAGCTCAAAGGTTCCACGTTCCTCCTTTGTCCTGGCTTCATAGCTCATGGGACCACTTGCTCAACTTTTTCTACTGTGTTTAGCTGATACAGCAACAGGTCTCATGAGTGCTGCTGCCAGCTTGAGGGAGAAAAGGTTAAAGAATGAACAAGATCTCTCCCTTTCAGCAACTGCAAACTTATGTGGATTAACTGAGTCAATCTCACTTTACCTTTGGGTTCACAAGAGATCCTGGATCCAGTTGTCTGGACTTTATCCCATACTATTACATATCTGGGTCAGACCCAAATCCAGGAGCTGCCCATTTTCCAGCTCTGGCTCAGAAACTGCTTACGCAGCATGTCTTTTTGATCTGAGATGACAGAAATTTCACAAAAAGAGCTGCTTTCATAAACTGCCTGTCATTTTCCCACTTAATTATTTAAAAAACAACCTAGGAAATTTTGGTGCATCACACTGAAGCAATGCCGTGATTTGCTTATGGATACTGTATTCTTGGTTCTCAAATCAGGAATGGACCAAGCAAAGGTTTGTGGTTTTTTTTTTAAATGAGAAAATATCCATATAACAATATCAAGTACATTTTAATGGCATGGACAAATGTCTCTATTTCCTCTGAAGAAATTCTTACAAAGATACAAAACTATTACACTCGTAAAAGAAAAAAAATATCCTAGACAGATGATAACTACTATTTATTTCTAAAACTACTCTTTTGATTATGTTATAATAGTTATACTAGGTTTAATTCAGAATTTTGCTTTGTATGATAAGGTAACAGTGGCAAAGTTCTAAATGCTATTACAAATATGAGCTAAGAAAAATAATACCAGTACTTTGCAAATCTCCACTGGTTATTTTTACAGATAGGTAAAAATAAACAGTGCAGCCCTTGATTCTTTAGAATTACTCCACAATGAACCTGGACTAGCAGTTCAACTAGCATTTCATGCAAGAAGAGCCACTGCAAGTAGCAGCCCCGCCTTGTTCTCATCCCTGGGCGCCATTTGCTTCCTTACATGGTTTGTGCCGTGAAAGAGACCTGGTAACTAGTCTTGCCGAAAAAAGGAAGCACACTAGGTTAGACAGATGACAGACCCAGCACAAGGCTGCACATACACTTGTAATGAGAAAGAGGCCAACGTTAGAAGGTAGACATGAACAGCCAAACAAAGGGAAGAGGACCGCTGCCTTTTCTAACAGAAATACTAGCTTCTTCTGACTCTCAGATCAGAGATTTACTTTATCATGCAAATAAACCTGGATGTTAATTGTACTATAGCCAAGTAGTTTCACATAAAATGGAACCATGAACAGTTCATTTTTTGGCAGTTTTAAGAGTCCAGTGTTTCTAGCATATAGCTTAGATCACGCATTTACAGTTTGTGGTTTTACATCAGTTTAAACATCAACACATGCCACATGCATTAAATTAAATAGACATTTACATACAGAACTCTCTCAGTAGGTATTTCACAAGAATGGCAAAAAAAGAGGTGAAATTCTGAAAGACAACAGACGTTCTGTCATTGACTTCGACAGAATCAGTTCCTTCTCATTTCTTAGGGAAAAATGTTCAAAGTCTGTTTTTTAAAAATCTGATCTAGTAAAAGAGGAAGCATAACAGATAGGTCTGGCCATAGTTAAGTCATCATTTATTAACTAACATTTCTTGACTGACTAAAAATAGAAAAAGATACATTACATCTGCTTACGAAAGTCGTATCACTATAACTGAAACATTCATAGCTCCACAATTAGAGGTTGTTGACAACAGAACAAACTTTTTTAAAGCTTCTAGAAGATCAGTTCATCTGAAGTTTAAAATAACCTCTAGTTGTTTCAGTATTGTGATGACTACACCAACCAGCATTCAGTATTTCAACTTCTAGCTAGTATACTAGAAAAAGTCACCACTTCTGAAGTACAAGTACGCAAGACCTGATGGCTAAATAGACAGCTGTAACACTTTTAAGCCATAATATTGAAACATCTTTGTAGAGTCTCCTGCTAATAACCAGCTCTGAGGCTTCTCTCTTGCTCCACCTGAACCTTTCACAACTCTTGTATAGCATGAAGCCCTTCTTCACTAGACTTACCTTCTTTTCTTTTCTTTTGACACAGAATAAATGCTTGTTGATAGACGAACAAGAAAAGCTGCTAGATATAAACACATTAAGCTAACACTGAACTCACTGTGCCCTGGCCCCATGCTGGTCTGAAAAAGTAGTAGCAAAAACCACCTTGAACAGGCACAGGACCACCAACAAGACAATACCTGACGCAAGATGATCTAAACTGAAATAGAGATCCAGGGACCAAGCAAACAGAACCACGGCACAACTCCTCCACAAGAACTAGCAAAAATGTGGCTTATCTTAAAACAACTATCCTTGAAGTTCTTTTAAATGGCAAGGTCTTTTAAAATTTCCTATGTTTTTTCCACACACATTGCTACTGCAAGCTGTGCCTTCCAAATTTCCTTCCGTTTCTTTAGAAAAAAAAAAAAATTAAATCTTTTGGGATCAGTTTGGTCACAGGGGCAAAACAGGTGCTCCTTTACTACCCTGTTGCTGGATGCATCTGCTTGAGACAACTGCCTGCAATCCTACTGGAACCCACAGATTTTACCACTCTGTGTGACTGAGAACTTTATTTCCCCCTTGCTCAATTCATAATCACCCAGTCTGCATTACAAGAGCAGAAGCAGCCAGCAGGCTACAAAAGGAAGTCTTCTCTGGATGCCAATTTATTGTACTGATGATGCTGAGTTTAGAAGATGTTCGGTTACTCTCTTATGCTCCATACATTCAGAAAAACAATACCAACAGTTCAGCTCACTTAAGTTTAACAATGCAGTAGTAAATTTCATTATCAACCTACATGATTAACCTTTATACTAATCAAACATGAACTAAGCTCCTGAATGAATCCCTCCCTTGCTTCAGGCAGAACCTCATCTTGGCTGCCATCAGCCTTTGGGGTGGTGCATCCCGATCCAGACACCAAAGCATGATAAAAAATATTACTGACCAAATGGGGATGGAAGATGCATTTAATTTTCTACACAACAAAATACAAAGGAGCAATTGAGCTCAATTAATATACCTTAATTTCTTCACTACCTAGTTATATTCTTGTTACAACTGTTAAATTTGAGCATTCTTGACAATACTAATGAGTCACTGCTATACATGAAGCAAAAATGAGAAAAAATATGAATACTGTTTATGGATAAGGGTGAAAAAGGAATGGGCAGCACTGTGAGGCTGGGAAATACTGGTAGTGTTCTGCTATTCTAAGCTGCCTCATTAGATCGTCTTAATTTAAGATTCCTCAATAGAAAAGAAACACTTCCATAGCACTGGAAGAAAAGCCTCAATTTATGTGTTGGAATTTTTGCTGCCTTCTTACAGAGAAGCAAATAAATGACTGATGGGAATACATAGCTACTATTGAGGGTGTGGGAAGTCTTAGTTGCTTAGAGAACTACGGTGTTTAGAAATTCTGCATTATAGGAAGTTCCGCTGCAAGACTGAAATAGAACTCAAGCCAATGTAGACAGGCTACTAGATGCAGAAGCATGTATTTGCCAAACAGGCATTTTCTTCCAGTGTGCTTCCAAACACCACCCCTTCACAAATATGATGACATGCAAGCAATGGACCCTTATATAATTGTGCTCTCCCATTCTCTCTATTAAAAATAACGGTAACATTTTTGGCTGAGGTGACGCCACTCTCACTGACATCCATTTTCACTTTCTCTCTGGATATCAGTGACTGGATGTGACGCCCTTTCAATGACATTAGTTCTGCTAGATAAAGTCTGCTGTGGCTAGTATGTTCAGGGTGCTCCTCAGGCTTTGCAGTGGACATCCTGCTGCATAGTGCTATGTATCCTTCCAGACCAACTTTTCCTCATCCCTGAGTCTGATATCCCTCTTACAGGTACAAAACATCAATCAGTCCATGCACTGCATGAGTTCCAAATCTTGGGACATTTTCAGTTACTACAGCACTGACCACTGCCTGCAGCAGTCTGCCAGAATCCATCCTTTCTTTGACCTCTCCTCATCAGAAAGAAATTTCATACTGACTGCAGTTCCTCTTGATGGTGCCTCCACATCATCTAGATGGAGGAGGCTAGTCAAATTAGTCCTTCAATTCAAGAAGGGTGAAATGATAACACGTTGCATTTCATATGCACATGGTCATAAACAAGGGACACATAGAAATTAAGATCTTACCTCCCTATTTCATAATTTTCATTCCCTCAACCTGTCACACTCCTTTTTAGGTGTTCTTCCTTTCTGTGCAACTCCTGTACCCAGAGGCAGAGCATGAAACTCATTCTTCCCTCTCCTCAAAGCAAAGCAGTTCTTATCTGTGCAAATCTGACCTTAAAACTATCAAGCCTCTTATGACAGAAACTTTATTTGGTATTTTAAAGATCTATAAAGAACACAAAAAAATTATTGTACAAAGCAGAAGTCAAACCTAATTCCTTACCACCTTCTCTATTATTCAGGAGAAACTGAAAAGGTTACAGTGGCCCACAGGGTAGCATGCCAACCTTCCTCAGCTCCTTTTATTTAACCTCTCTTTTACTATGGTTTCTCAACTGCACTCTTTTGTTCAGCTCTTTATCCTTCTATTCTATCTTCTTTTTTAAAATAATAATGCAGCCCCATCACTTTTTTTTTAAATGCTTTGATTTTCTTTCTGGTCTTATTTTACAGTAATAAACAGTTTCTAAAAGATACCAAATAAGGTACCAGCAAAAGTGGACATCAAAAATTTCACATGACAATCACAATTAACAAAGCATTTGGACAGTATTAATAATTTTAACCCAAATTCATATATATAATTAGCTGAAATTAATTATACATACATATTAGAAAAATGTTTCCTGTATCAGCTACAGACACACTTCAAGTTTCTTCTATGTTATATCTTTTCTTCAGTTTGCCAATACAATTTCAACCCCTAAAGCTTTATACAGAGTAGGTGGTTTGTTGTTCTTATACATATTAATCATTGATTTTCTTCTTCCTTTGGAACCAGAAAAATAAGTTGACTTCTCCCTGTATTTCAGGATAATGACACTAAAAGCGATAGAATTTAGCCATAAAGCCAGAATGATATGCCAACAATCCTGATTGATATACTGATCATGTTTGCAACACACTCATAGCTCTAGTGTTCATGTTCCAAGGATGAAATGTGGGCAAGATGACTGACAGTTTCATAGGAACGCAACAAAGCTCTATTTTTGGGACAGCTTGTCCTCCTTCTGCCACTGTGAACTCACAACAGGCTCACCTCTGCTAGCTTACAATGGAATGATGTAGCTGTGGGTCAAATCACTTTTTAACATACAGGTAGGAAAACAAAGTGCAAGCAGCTTCATCAAGACAGCACAGGTAGCCTATAGTTATTTTAACTCTTCGAAAAGATACGCCTAATGAAACATGTTTGTCACAACCACCAAAAGGGTTGTTATTCTGAGCCCTGCAGGTGGCAGGTGTTTAAATCAGCATGATTACCAAAAACAGCTAATATTTTTTCCACCTACTAAAAACATGTACCTGTCCAGTACTGTACTGTTTCTTAAACACAACAGAAGAAAGCCATTAACACAAGGAAATTTTTTTTTTTTTTTACTGTCTGATTTTTTGGCCATCAAACAAACCTAAAAAAAAATAAACCTCAAACCATCACATCCCCACACACCTCTACTGAAAGAATCAAAACAGGTTCTCAAACCAAACCCACAATAATTAAAAGTAAAAAATGTACAGCCTATAAAACTTAATACTAGCAGGCAAAATTCAACAAGATCAGCATCTCAGTTTACTATTGGTGTACACACTGAAGATCAAAACTGGCCATACCAACAGATAACATGCAAGTTACTGCCTGTCCATATGACTACTTATTGCTATTTCTGGTTTTCAAGTCAGAGAGATTAATATACCATGCCTGTTGCCAGTTCACTTCTGGCAGCTGAAGGAAAAACATATCACTGCACTCAAACACTGTTTTTCAAATATTAATGCTTTTATAACCTGCAGTGAGCTCTGCCCAGTGTAATTGCTTTGCTGCATAATGTATCATCTAGACTGAAAAGCTGTTTCGTCATTCCAGAGTTACTATCCTAGAAGCTGGCAGTCTGCAATGCAAGTTTTATTTCTGTACAAACACACACACAATAATTTTAGAGCTAGGTTTCTCTGTTACGTAGTCTCACCCAAAAGGAATATTCAGCGAGCTGTCAGTATGCGCTGTTTCTGAAACAACATTGCCACCGTCTGGACAAAGCTGTAACTGCCAATTATTACTGGATGTGAGAGTATTACGTATCTAGATATAAACACCCGATGTGAAAAAAACACAAAGAACACTTTCTCAATACACTTATTTCCATATCCAAAATAATTAAATATTTTAAATTTGGTTTCATATTCATTAATCAAAATTCAAATTCTGTGTTTCCTTAGTATCTTAACATTAGAAATGTAAAACTCAAACAAGTTTATTAGCTTTCCACCAACACTTGAAAAACTAGCTCGCAAAACTTTTATGTTCAGCAATATTCTGTACAACTACCTGCAACACTTGATAATCAGTTTACGAATGCTCCATACAATCAGAATCTGTTTCTGCCTCTTCCTCAGACTTTATTCCTGTTAGAGAGAAAGGTAACATTCATAGTCAAAAGAAAACCGTAGCTCTAACCTCGGAAAACACGCTTTGGAGAGAAGATGTTGTTCCTTCCACTCTATCCCATTCACTATAAAGCATTACAGGAATGTTTCAGTCTAGTCTTCAATATGAAATTTTATTTTACAGCAAATTTTGAAGAAAAGTAGATATTCTCTATACTTCTGATGCATAGGAAGGCAACAGGCCACTAAAACAGAAAACAAGCAGCTACAAAAACAATCACAGACGGTTCTTTTAATCTCAACAGAATTGTAATTCTGATTTTCATAAAAAATGAACATATTTCTACTAAAGTCTGGATTCAGTAAGATTTAGCACATCCTACATGTTTCATGCAATTGAGCACTTAGTCTCTTTTCCTTATACAGATTCTTTCTTATTTGCACATTTCTGGTTTGTTTAGAAAAGAGTTCACAAGATACAGGCTTTTTAGGCAAACATGAGTGGGCATTTCAAATGAACAGAAGGTTTCCCAAAGGAGTCAGTGCTTCTACTCAATTATTAGCAACAAAATTTACAACTGAAATTTGGTAATGCCACTTTTGTTTCAGATGGTATTTATAAGAGTACTGAGAAACATGTTTAGCTTGCCAGTTTCCTTCTTAAAGCTCCTATCATCACAGGCTCAGGCCACTTATGCCCCCTAATGCAGACTTCAGGTAACATGCAAAAACCAATGGAATACAGAATGCTTTGGGCTTTTTCCATCTGCTCCTGGTAAGCTGCAGCTCCAAATCAAGTCAAACCCGAGTCTGCTGTTTGCCCAAAGGGAACCTTAAAACTTGAGCCATGCTTTTAGCACTGATACATAATCTTTTAAAGAAACTACCCTCTTGCTGCTGATCTACTGTTCTTATAAAAACTTGCATATGCTGGTATTTCACAGAGTGCTCATTTTAACTCTTAATCATTATAATAGATGAGAGTACAAAGGAAGATACTGAAAAAGTTTAAATATAAGCTGCTCATTAATCAGCCTTTAGAAAACATGACAATTATATACCAGATCTTAAATATTTAGTGCCTCTTATCTTCCTGCATTTTTTTAACAAATTGGTTATTAAGAGTCTTTATAAATTATTTTCAATGGAAAGTAGAATCAGCTATTTCCTGAGAGATATATTTGGTTATAATAAATGCATAAACTGTAGGAGGAATTTGTTTTGCAATTTAAAAAATACTAACATTTTAAGTATCACTCCATGTTCTACAGCAAGAACAATTCATCATGCAGCAAAGCTATAGCAATGCCCTGACAGTATGTTACACAATAAGAAAAACAAATGCATTACATTGATAAATCTAGTCTGTTTAGTGAAATACTTGTCTGAGATACTGAAATGAGTCATCAACCACCACCACCCAACTGTCTGTTCCCATCTTCTATCACATCCTGTTTCAGGACTGGTAACTGAAGAGTCATCTCAGAGTTAATGAGTTATGCTGGACGCTCCTCTCATGACAAGCATGGTGTAATTGTACTATTTAATCACTGTCATCACTTTAAGGTAATCCTGTAAAAAAATACCACTTGCAGAATGTCATTAAATACAGAGTCATCTTTTCTTCCAAATGAGCCTACCTCACCGTAGAGTTGAAGATCTGACTTGACTTTGAAGATGATAGTTTCTTCCCACTTGAAAATAAAAGTCCCTGATAAACATTAAAGAATGTACCCTCAGTCCCACCATGTCTGAAGTTCCATGTTTTCAGAAAATTAACTAATTCTAAATTCTTTTGTATTCCTGTGGGCAGAACAGTTTCTTTTTCAGGGTCTTCCCCCTCTGTATTGACACTCAAATTTTTCTTAACTCCTTTTCTATTTCTAGCAATTACTTTCTTTACTGAATCTACTAACTTCTTACTCTTAAGTCTACGGACTTTCAATGTTCACTTTCTTTCCAGAGGATTAACGCAGCCAGACTCAAACACCTCAGCTTTACATTTTCCTTCCCTTCTGTCCAAACTGCCAATCCTCTCTATATTCCACCAGGAGAACTATGATACCCTTGCAAGCTGGTATAATTTTGCCATTACTCATTAAACCTTTTTAAAATAAGGCAAAACACCTGTTAAAATCAGCACCTTTGAACATCACTGACAGCTGATACCTACCACTGCTTAAATCTCCACAATGATTCCCTACATCACAATGAAATATATTCAAGTTGCTAGCTCTTCTTCTAATAACCTAATTATTCAGAGACAGTCAAAATCAGGAATGCAAGATAACTTTCCAGTGACTACAAACAGGTAAAGGTGGTCTCAGGGTACCGTTGCTACATCTTGAGCTTGACCTGATATCTACAGCACTGACTTGATTCAAAGCAAGTGTGACTTTGTAGTGAATACTGTGCTGGCTCTATTTACCACATGCTGATTTGGATTTGAAAGTAGTTTCTGTGTGCACAACTTGCTTTTAAGAAGATATCCTCACATATAAAACATTTCAAAACTTAAGAGGATATCACATGCCAAGGCAATGTGAAAGCCACACCTGCAGCATTTACCTAACATTTTGAGATCTTTAAACTACCTGTACTGTAGACTTTCAGTCCTGGGAAACAGACTAAGTTTAATCTGAAGTAAACTCTCTGAATCACATGTGATGGAGGTGTGAGAAAACTCAACATCAACCACTTGGATCCACTGATCTGCTCCTACTACTCCTTACTAATATAGACAAGCCCCAGGGTCCAAGAGTGTCCTGGACTCTGGACTGAGTGTAAGAGAGAGCAAGTCACAACTGAAGGAAACTTCACATGAGTTCTTAGCATCAGAGATGCCATGTATTTCTATTCTAAACCCCTGCCAAGGACCAGGGCAGGCCAAAAGAAAGTTGTCAGCCAGCTTTTGCTTGAACCACAAGAAGCCATAGATACTACCTATGCCATCCATTCTCACCTCTAGCTGAAGATGGGATCTCCCTGCTGGTCTGAAACAAAGCCCAGCCTGGTCCTGAGAGACCTACCATGCCTAAGACAAGAAAGAGAAAGCAGCACCTGTCTGTTCTGCATTCTGTTTCTGCATAAGCTTATTTGCTCGAGTACAGTACAAAGGGATAAAGCACATCAGCCCTGGCACTGTGCTAGAGCTACTCAGTCCTCCCCAAATCTGGAGGACAGCAAAGCACGGTACAGACACAATGCAGTGACCTTTCAGTGGAACCTGGACACAACAGCTGAGTGTCTCTACAAGGCTTCTGTTACAATTCCTTTCCTTTCCAGTACTGTTCCCATCCTGCACTGGTCTCTATATGGCTAGGACACAGGGTAAGATACAAACTATATATGCTGCAGATTTTCCTCATGTACAACAAATAATGCTCTCCAAAAGTACCTCCTCCACACTTTTAAATTCCCAATTTCTTTAAAAACTGAGCTTCAGAAGTTTTCTGTATGTGTACCTCTTAGTTTCTATAGACTAAAATAAATTTCCTTCCCCACGCTGTACCTTTAAACTTCTTCACCAGTTTTAAAAGCCTGCAAGTTCTGGTGTGACCCTGTTGTACACAACTGTGACCAGCACAGGATGCTCTTCAAAAATGTTGTGAGACCAATTGAGTTACCACCACCCAAGGCAGCAGGTGTAACCACCTGTACTTACTACCCTAGCAACGGAATGAACTGACTTACCCTCAGCCACAAGGCAATACAAACCTGAGGGAGGACAGGCGTACTTTCCTCTGCTGGAATAGACCAAGCCTAGCGTCTTTTCTCTGCTGACACCCCAGGGATTGCCATCCACAGAAGTAAAAGCACAAGTTACAGTGGAAATGAGTCACCAGTGGGTGCGGAAATTTAACGGATAGAGCATCTCCTACATCCAAGTAACCCAAAGTAACAAGGGACTGCCACAAGAGGCTGGCTAGGTTCAGGGAAGACTCTCTCTTAAAATAATAGTATTAAACACTCATGAGGAAGTCTGTTTTGCAAGGAAAGTGGATAATGGTCTGTAAGTTGGAAATGGATGGAGAAAATGCATATCCAAATTAAAAGGACTGTCGTGGTTTAACCCCAGCCAGCAACTAAACACCACGCAGCCGCTCACTCACTCCCCCCCACCCAGTGGGATGGGGGAGAAAATCGGGAAAAGAAGCAAAACCCGTGGGTTGAGATAAGAACGGTTTAATAGAACAGAAAAGAAGAAACTAATAATGATAATGATAACACTAATAAAATGACAACAGCAATAATGAAAGGATTGGAATGTACAAATGATGCACAGTGCAATTGCTCACCACCCACCGACCGACACCCAACCAGTCCCTGAGCGGCGAATCCCTGCCCCCCACTTCCCCGTTCCTATACTGGATGGGACGTCCCATGGTATGGAATACACCGTTGGCCAGTTTGGGTCAGGTGCCCTGGCTGTGTCCTGTGCCAACTTCTTGTACCCCTCCAGCTTTCTCACTGGCTGGGCATGAGAAGCTGAAAAATCCTTGACATTAGTCTAAACACTACTGAGCAACAACTGAAAACATCAGTGTTATCAACATTCTTCGCTCTGAACTCAAAACATAGCACTGTACCAGCTACTAGGAAGACAGTTAACTCTATCCCAGCTGAAACCAGGACAAGAACACAGAAACAAAATTTATAACAGAACTAGTACGATACATGCTGTACCACAAAAAATTTGTCAGTTGTGCAGATCCATGTTCTCAGAACTCTTTAACCACTAAATTACACTCTCTTTGTTTAGAAATAAGCATGGCTTGATCCCAGCTGATCCCCCAGTTGAATCATATGACAGTTGACCTGCCATAAGGTGCTCACAGCTACTCCCAGTTTACTCCTGCATCGTTTGACCTGCAAATGTAATAAAAATACTTTCTTGTTCTTCAACCAAATCACTAATAAAAACTTTAGCTCTGAACTTTGACATGCAGCTGGTGAATCCCTCTGGATACTCCACTCCAGCTGACAGGGTAAAATTTCTGACTATTCCAAGAACAGTTTCCAACGTGCTGTGCACCCACATAGCAAATTCATAATCCACAGTCATAAATTTTGCACACAAGAAGGTCTAAAAAACATCACGGTATTGTCCACTCAGAAAACAATTCTGGTAAGAACGTATCTTGTCAAACCAACACTTTCACATCAGTTTTCACTCGCTACCTTGTGAATATACTTAAGAGTTATTACTTGTTCCTCTATTTTTCCAGCACCCACACAAGTTAACCTGATTCATGGAGGGTTTCTGTCTTTTGACATCACTAAAAACTCATAATTTAGCCAGGTTAATTTATTGCTATACTTCTTAGCCTTCATCGACATTAGGGTTATTTATACTTGTGCCTTTAACAGTTGGAAGAGGTACAGATATGAATTGTTCTACGTACCTTTTCATTTATTCTTCTTAGACATTCACAGATCTCTCCTATCTGTATTCTGAATTTATTAAAGCCCATTTTCCTGAAGTAAGCTGTTTTCATTCTACTTATTTTCCTCCCTCCTTAATGACTATTACATCCCACTTCTCATGGTCAAATGTGTTTGGTTGTGAGTTCCGTCAATTAATATAACACAGAACAAATCAACAGAATAAAGAGCAAAGTTTGAACGCTTGCGTGAAAAAGTTTCACCACCAATTTCTTCTTTGTGTGGGAAAGCCTCGCTCACTTCTTTCAGAGTTCTTTCATTCCGTTGATGCTGAGGGGTTAGGTTTTTTCAGATCATCTAAAGCCACAACTAGTGCACAGTGTTGAATATACATCAGTAAATTTAACAGAAAACAGAATTTTCTAAAGTAGTATTTTCACACAGAATTCCAGTAGTAGTATTTTTCATAGGCACTCTCCTGTTCCCTAGTTACATAAAAAAAGGACAATAAGGGAGAATTAACTGACTGTGAATGAAAACATTTATGGAAGATGTGATATTACTTTTAAGTATCTCAAATTTCAGTCTGTAAAGGTAAATTATAATAACCCTTCCCTTACTTTCATTCCAAAGATAAAAGAGAAGCCTGGGAAGAGTGAATAAAAAATTAGCCCTTTGCCAGTTGGGCTGTTTTTATTCTGCTTCTTAGTATTTTTTTTTAAATACATGATTTTTCCCAGATAATATGCATTTGACTAGGTCAGAGCAGAGGAATTAAAAAGCTTAATAGCAAACTATTAGAAGGCAGAGGACTGAGGTGAATATGGTTAGGAAGTGTTAGAGACTCTGTAATCCAAAGTTCTAGCTCTTCACTTTGTTTCAAGACATCTTGTATAACCTTATGCTATCTAACAGCCCAACCTCTTCATTCCCACTTCTGTGCCAGTTCCAGCTTGCAATTTATTCTTCGTCAAGTCATTTTAATCCATTTTTCTATTAAAAATTTTCTACAGGAACGTGAAATAAATGACAGTGAAAAGTCAGCAGCAGTGAGAAAGAAAATAGGGGGAAGAGAAGATCTGTCCCTTTTGGTGGCAGTAAAACATTGCATTAGTGCAAGCTGGTGGTGCAGAATTTTCAATGTATCAAGACAAAGAAAGTAAGACAAGTGAAAGAATGAGAGATGAAAATCCAATAACAGAGGAGTACTGATAATTCAGTAGAACTGCACTGTGTCACCTGTATCACTAAAATAGAATAAGTGTGCAAGAGCCTTAAGGTTTACAGAATTGCTGTTCTCACTGACTTCATTCATAGAATCGTAGAATCGTTTAGGTTGGAAAAGACCTTTAAGATCATCAAGTCCAACCATCAACCCAACACCACCATGCCCACTAAACCATGTCCTGAAGTGCCTTGTCTATGCAATTTTTCAACACCTCCAGGGATGGTGACTCCACCACTTCCCTGGGTAGCCTGTTCCAATGCCTGACAACCCTTTCAGTAAAGAATTTTTTCCTATTATCCAATCTAAACCTCCCCTGGCACAACTTGAGGCCATTTCCTCTCATCCTATCACTAGTTACTTGGTAGAAGACACCACTACCCACCTCACTACAACCTCCTTTCAGGTAGTTGCAGAGAGCGATAAGGTCTCCCCTCAGCCTCCTTTTCTCCAGGTTAAACAACCCGAGTTCCCTCAGCCGCTCCTCATAAGACTTCAGCCAGAGGTTGCAAGTGCAGAGAGCATTTAAGAGCTGGCCCTCCCTACTCAAAGCAAAATCAATGCAACTTCACCTCCAAAGTCTTATACCCAGTATTCCTACAGTTTGTCTGAAGAAAAACTGGGAAACATGAAGGCTGCCACAATGTGATCTTAGATACAACTATTTCAATTCATTACTAATTTTAAAAGCCTCTTATACTGTGCTCCTGCTGAGTTCAATAGCTTCGTCCCACCTCCCCTGCCCTCTAACTGGCACTACAACTACAGTATAATTAAGTTCTAAACCCAGAGATCAGCCTTAAAGTTTCAGCAGAGGGCTTTCACTGTGAAAGGCACGCCAGCAAAAATTCAAACACTGAGAAAAAGACTGACAGTATTTCTGATAAAAAGAGTCATTTTTACTGGTAAATAAGGACTGACACTGCAGTCATCACACACAAGGAATCTGACTGCAGTTCTTACTGCTTCCTGTATGTTAAAAGACACAGCCTTTTGTACACCCCTGAAAGTCACCATGAACCCCAAAAGTGAGAAGACCAAAAGCTGAAAGCAAGATGCAGAAGGCCTGGAAGTGCTACACCGTCATATTAACTCAGAGGAAAAACACACTGCTGACAAAAGGGTGTTCACATCTTCTTCCCAGACACTTGTTTGGGCAGACCTGCTTTGAGTCACTGCCAGTTGTTCATGAAGTTGCACAGCAAAACAGGTCAGGGGAACTGCTCTGAATGCAAAATAATTCCAGAAGACATTACATGTTTCTGAGGGGAAAGTGTGTGCCCCTTCCCTCCCTTCCTTTTAGGAAGGGTACTAAGTGACTGTGCAGCCTCAGGCTTTCTGCTTCTCCTTGTACTCTGAAGAATATCAAGTAGAAGGTCTCCACAGCCTGGGGGTGCTCTAGTTGATGCAGTCACACAAACCACATGGAGTACAGCAAGCAGATAAACAAGCCTGCGCAGGGAGAAGCAAGAGGACCGTAAATTATTATTATAGCAAACATGTGCACTTAGACACCTTCAGGGAAGCTGCCTTCAATACATTATACGTAGCCGTGCAGCATAAGCATAGCATCTGTAACGAACGATGTGAGGACATGCTATAAGAGCACCCAGGCTCCTGGAACACAGGCAGAAACCTAGAAAACTATTTTTCCTCAGGAGTGCAGCCAACACATGTGCAGGAATTCACTTAAAAACATATGCAGAAGTGCCCCGACTTACCAAGAAGAGTTAATCTGTTTATTGCCGCCTGCCTACCACAGGGCGACAGCTACACTCTAGACCCTTCGATGCCTGCCTTCAGTTTTTTTCCCGCGTCACAGCACCAGCCTCACGAGAAACTGAAGGCGGTTTTGGAAGCGCGCAGCACAGAGCAGGCCCACCGCCGGTTCCCCCGGCAGCTGCGCCTTTCCCTCCGCTCGGAAGTCGCTCCTTTTCGCAGCCGGGCAGCAGCCACCGCAGACGGCAGCAACGGGGTCACCGACCACGCGGCACTGCCCGCGCTCCGTTCGGGCTCGGCGGGGGGGGGGGGACGGGGGGACGGACGGGGACGGCGACGGACGGGGATGACAACAGCGGCGACTCCGCAGCACGAGGCGGGCGCTCACACGCGCACGGCTCCCTACGCAGGGCCGCCGGCAGACGCCGCCGCCGGCCCGGCGCGGCCCCCGCCGGCAGAGCGGCCGCCTCCCCCGTGCCTACCTGCGCGGGTCTCGTGCTTGGGCACCCGGTAGTACTTGTTGCCGAACTGGTCGGTGCCCACCAGCTCCTTAGCGGGCCCGAGGAGCCGCAGGCGCAGGGCGCGCAGCGCCTGCCAGGCCCAGCTCATGCCGGCGGGGCGCGGGGATCCCGCCGCCAAGGTCGCCACCGCCGCCGGGCCCCGCCCAGCCGACCACGCTCAACCGGCGCCGACGGTGGCGGACATGGCAGCAACGCCGCTCGCCGTTGGTGGAGGGCGGCCTGCCCCGAGCCAATCCCGGCCACGCCTGGCCCAAGATGGCGAAGAGGGGTGGGAGCGGCTTGGCGGTGTCGCCATGTTGGGGTTTATTTCGGCTCGTCAGGCCGGCCTCGACGATCCAGGGCGGTTGCGCCGGGCCGAGGCCACCCGGAGGTAGTGGGGACCAGTGGGGAGCGCGGACCGGTGGGGAGCGCGGGGCGGCGCGGCGCAGGCTCGGAGCGGCCGCCTCAGGCCCCGTGGGGGGGGGCAGCCCCCGGCTCCGCTCTGCCGGGGAGCCCTCGTCCGACCCAAGCGGGGCCGGCCTGAGGTGAGAGCGGAGCTTTGCCCTGCTGCAGCCCCGCTGCGTGCCCCGGCCGCGGGGAGCCGGGAGCCGCCGGGGCCGTCCCGGGCTCCCCGGCAGAGGCTCCCGCGTGTCTGCCGTGTGCCTCGGCTCGGGAGTTTCCCGTGGGGTTCTGTTGTGAACGTGCGTGGATTAGCAGCCCTGGGGTGGGCTGAGTAGGCGCAGGGCAATAAAGCGTACCTCGTCATTACGGCCCTTGCTGTCTCGGCGGTTTCACCAGATGTTTTGGTTTGCCTGCGGCTACGTTCTGCTTTGTGAAGTGAGATGTAGGTGTTGCTTGTGTGCCAGCATCGCTTCATCCTCCCTCTTTCCAAACTTGGCCTCTTGGCAGGTTGTAGAAGAATTAGGTGCAGGGCTTTTGTTAGGTTTCCAGCAGCTTTTGTGGAAAGTGGTGACTGTGTGGAGAGGCTTACTAATATTCCTGCTAAAGGTTGTGATGTGATAATACTTGTTCGTTATCAGAGAATCAGTTTTGTAGCTGTATTTCAAGGTGAATCCAATAAAGCCAACCTCAGTTCAGTTGCTCACACCACTCCATCAGCAGGAAGGATTTGTGTTGGTGATTTACAGCTTTGGGGGCTGTATCTTTATAAAAAGAATCTAAAATTGACATGTATTTTGGTGATTCAGGAAGCTCCTTTGTGTGCATTTTGACAACACGGTTGCATCCTTCCTGTGCCTCGGCACTCATGTAGCATTCAGTGTTAAGAATGGAAGCACAGTGGGCAGAATTTATGTCGCTTGGAGAACTGTCTACCTAACGTTTGCCTTCCTAAACTTTTTAATTTTACTTTAAAAAGAAATAACCTATAGTCTTCAGTAGATTTTATTTATATCTACATTCTAAAGTCATATGTTTTATAACAATTCCTTAGGGGGATTTATTGTTTCACTAAAATTAAATCTTGAGCTCAAAAGTTTTAAACTAAGTGTCTTGTATATGTCAAAATTCTTATTCTAGGTGAATTCTTGCATAACTATATTTCACATGTTTTTAAAAGAGCTTAAATGCCTTGCTGCTTTTGAAGCATGCCTACAGACATGCTGCTGGGGGTCTGCCTGTAACAGCCTAACTTTCTCACATCAAGATTTTTGCCACTCAAGCTGAAGCTGAGAAGGGCTGCCCTGCTCTACAGCTTTTCGTCTGTCTACTTAGTTATGTTGTTGTTGTTAGTCGTTTTTACAAAATAGTGCTGTAGGAAGCTCTGATCATCTTGTAAGGCTAATTTTATGTCAGGTAGCGTGGTTTAAGGAAGCAGAATCTCTCTTTGACTATGTAATACTAGCGTATTTAACGATAACAGACTACTACTAAGTAGTACAAGATACTAATTGCAGTTCAGGGAAGTTTGTCTTGGAAGCTTCATCATGTGGATAGCCTAGTTTTTATTTAATGTTACAGAAAATGTAACACACAAAGATTGTTTCCTTAAAGGAAATACTGTAATTTGTTAAACTAAATGAATCTGCCCGCTAGGTGTCCGTAGTTCCAAGTAGGATGAAGCTTGGAAGGATGGTGCATGATGAAGCTTCAAAGTAACGGCTATTTGTTGCAACTACAACAACTGCTTGGTAATGTTTCTTTTGCTCAGTGTTTTCAAATTACATTCCGGTTTTTGTTGCATATGTTAACCCCAAATGCAGTTCTGCTGTATCTTTGAGCCTATTTTACATATTTATTTCTCTCTTACCTTCCAAACAACATAAAGAATAAAATATTCTTTCTGCCAACTTCATAGGACTTATTTCCAGCCATGTATCATGTCTCCAAGTCTAGTTTTGCAAAAAATAAGAGATGGGTTAAATGCATTGAGGAAGCACGAAACTATCATTTGAGCTGTTCAGAGCTACTTAGTAACATTCTACAATTCCGCTGTTCTTGTTGTTCATATATCTTTGTTTGTTTGTTGCTTTTTTTTTTTTCCTTGTTGTTATTTTAAGGGTTCTAAGTTTGGAATTAAATAAAGACAGAGATGTGGAAAGAATACACAGGAGCGGTGTCAACACCCTTGATATTGAGCCTGTTGAGGGAAGATAGTAAGTATATACTTTAGTTGGTAAAAATGTGTATGGGTACTTCACTGTGTTTTGGTACCATGGATTTATTTTCTTGCTGAATGCTCAGTTGTGTTGAGCATATTGAGATCATGAGTGTTGTAACTTGTGTGCTTTATTAATACTTTCAGCATGTTATCTGGTGGATCAGATGGTGTTATTGTGCTTTATGACCTTGAAAACTTGAGCAGAAAACCAAGTTACACATGTAAAGCACTTTGTTCTGTGGGAAGGTAGGTACTCAAAAATTCTGTTAAAAGTTCATAGTGATATCTCTTGAGTGACTAGCATTAAACTCACAAAATAACATGTGTTCTTGCTTCTAGGATAAAAAGACTGCAGAAAATAGTAGCAGAAATCTGAAGGCTAGCACGATACGTTATGGGTTTGGGCATAAAAAAAAAGAAAACAAACAAAAGAAGGAAGAAACTTTGTGAGGATTTATATGATTTACTAAGTAGCAGGAGCTAATTGTTTTTTCTTGATTTGTCTGCTCTAACAGTTACGATATATGTACAATGGCTCTCTGATATTGTTTGAGCAGATTTTTGGCAGTTCAAAAGTTAAAATGGAGGATATTAATTGTACTCATATGGAGTCTAAAGTAGAGAGGCTTGTATTGCTGTAGACCCCACAAAAAAGTCAGAGTTAGTACTCCAATCTCACACTAAAAAAAGACCAAAAAAAAAACCCCCAGCCCTTTTCCAGGTCACAGTTCCTCACCTGTGAGTTTTCTAATTGTTTCATGTTGAAATTTGCTGACTCTATGCCAATAACTATGAGAAGGTAATTTTGGGACTGTTGCAGAAACATTCCTTGTATCCCCCAAATACACATATTATATGTATCTTTGAATAAATCTGTGTTTAAGCAAAAGGAAAACTATCTTTGTGTAACCCTGTTCATGTGATTGAAAAAAAAATCTAATACAGATTTGCAGTTGTTGGTTTTATTTCCCTTCTCCCTGCTCCCAGCTTTACTAATAGCTGTGTTAAGTTCACCAGGTGTTCACCAGGTACAGGAGTAATTAATACAGATCTTCTTAAGAATATGTTTGAATGAAGACAGATGTGTTACTGACAAAAATGGGACATATTTTTCTGAAGAACAGGGTACTACCTTACTGTGTGTAATCTATATAAAGACTCGAAGCCTGTATTGATTTGTCAGGTGTTCCCTGCAGGCAGTATAAATTTGTCCATTACGGGCATTAAGTCTTCTAGCAAAAGCTGTTTTCTTCCTTGTGTTTAGATAGTAAGGTTACCTAGTAGGTTAGGACTTTATCTGAGATTCATAAGATATATCCTATTGTGGAAAAGATTAGTAGCTACATTTTCCCCTTATTTTTTCCCAGTCTTCTAATTATTTGAGGTCTAAGAGCTTCATGAGTAAGATCAATAAGAATAGAACACATTTGTAACAATAAAAGGCCTAAGTGGTATCTTGGACCATAAGACAGAAAAAGGTTAATAGAACATGCATCAAAACAAAAGGGTAGGAACAGAATCTACTGCAAGTAAGCTGCATTTGGTAAGTGTTGATGGCTGAGACTTCTTGAACAAAATTAACTAAAATTGTAATTAAGGACAATAATGACTAGACATCCCCAAATTTCAAAACTGAAATGGATTCTGAAACAGACACAGCAAACTGAAGAAATACATGCTGAGAAGACACAGCATAAAAACTGGCAAATCTGTGCTAAAATCATGCAATTGTTAACTTCAATTAGGTCAATAGAAATACTCCATACTTGAGAAGTCTGTTCATGAGCATTGTTAGTTGATAGTCTGTTTCTTGAGTAGGTATTAATTTGCATAGATGCATCTTTTACTTCTTATCAGTTGAGTAGAGGCATAAAGAGTACTAACAGAATCTGATTTTGTGTGATACAATGTTGTAAATGATAGGCTTATTATTATTGCTTGAAGTTCCCATAGTAGGTTATTTGCTTCAACTATTTATTCCCATTATTCATGTAGCTTCCTAGTATGTTTTAAATATTTATTGTAGCTAATTAGCTGCGGATATAGCTTCAGATATTGGAATATTACTCATGCAGCGTTCCTAACATCATAAATGACTTTACCAGTGAGAAACACTTCCCATCTGACTATCTGGCTCCTATCTTTGAAGCACATGATAATGACATGTTGCAAAAGTTTGCCTGTGTTCTAAGTTTGCAGGGTACAATGCAACTCTGGTCTCAAAACTGCTTAAAGAATAAGCAGTAGAGGCCCTTTCAGGCTATTCTGAATAGGCTCTGAACTGGGCCTGCTGAGGGTCCAGTTATCCTCCATCAGAGGAGATAATTCCTGATGGTAGGCTGTTATTTACCCGGCATCTCTCATCTAGAATGTAGGGCCACTATTGCAAAAAACAAGAACTTTCCATGTTCCACTAGGAGTCGGCACATCAAGCTTTATATGGTTTCACATGATCCATGCTGTCCTGTGGCAAAAACTGGCATTTGAGAGTAACTTAACAGTACCAGCTTCTAGATAATACATAGCTGATGCTTGCGTCTAAGGTAGTCTCCTCTACTCAAAACCTGTCTAGGAAGAATGAATGGCAGCAACCTTACTATCCATAGAATTGATTCTGTATTTTCTTTTGGTAGAAAAGGTTAGGATATTCTGAGTAATGGGAGAAAATACTGCATATAGAATGAACTGGGAATAACATGCAGCCCTGAGACATGAAGCCAGGCTGAATGACATGCGGCCATTACTAAGCCTAGCCAGATCAAAGGTGATTCCTGTGGAGCTACTCCAGAGTTTTTCAGTTCATTCCGCAGCCTTCTGGATTATGACAGAATTGATTGCTCTGGTGCAGTGCTGAACACCATCCAGTGTTGTGCACTTATATTTATTGTACCAGGGTAATTAGTTCCGTGAGTTTAGATTTTTCTGCATAGTGCATTCAAATGTCTCTGCAGGAGTAAGTTCACACTGAGTCAGGCTTGATTTCCTGGCACTTCAGGTACTGAAGATTTTTAGCTTGACCCTGCAATAGAATAAGTGCACAAAATCTGTTGATTTTTAGCACCGTGGCAAAGTAACAGGCAGTTCTAAGGTATGCCTCAAAGATAAGCAATGCAGGAATTATTAAACTAAGTTCAACATTTGCTCAATAGCTCTTGCTTAGTATTGTCAGTGCTGGCTTCAGGCTAACTCTATTTAAAGACATCTCTGTGCTTTCTAGCAACCCAAGTGAACAGGAAGGTTTATTAGCTTACGTGTAGTGCCAAATCTATACAGAAGATCTGCATCTGTGTTTACACAATGATACCCATGCAGTAGTTATTGCTTGTGAGGCCAGGGCACTTGAGAGAACAACACAAAGGTAAGAGCTGAAATGAAGAAATCTTGTGACCCCTTCACTAGCTGCAGATGGAGTCAGCTGGACTATTTTTGCATGTGTACTCTATCTGGCTGGGATGGAACTAATTTTCTTCATAGTAGCTTGTATGGTGCTATGTTTTGGATTTGTGACTGGTCTTGATAACACACTGATGTTTTGCTACTGCTTGCATAGAGTCGAGGCATTCTCTGTTCGTCACTCTGCGCCCTCAGCAAGTAGGCTGGGAGTGGACAAGAGGCTCAGAGGGAGCACAGCTGCAATAGCTGACCTGAATTGATATTGATATTCCATACCATACAATGTCACGTGCAGCAATAAAGCTTGGGGAAGTTTTCCAGGGGTTGCCATTGCTCAGGGTCTGGATGGGCATCAATCAGCCTGTGATGAGGGATTGCTTTTGCATCACTTGTTTCTCCTTTTTTTGGTGGGCTGTTTTGTTTCCTTTTACTTATTAAAATGTCTAATTCTCAACCCACAAGTTTTCTCACCTTTGCCATTTGGATTCTCTCCCTCATCCCACTGCAGAGGGGGAATGAGCGAGTGGCTGTGGTGGTGCTTAGCTGCCTAGGGTTAACCAACAACAGCGTGGTACTTCTGAGTCTGGAAGCATGATTTTGGGCCCTGAAGCTGGATTCACATGGATCCAGCTCAGATATGAGTGGTGTAGCAGGTATGTGAAAGAACCTGTATTGTTCAGAGCCTGGGTGGTTGAATCATATCCTGGAGCTGTCAAGGTTGGCTCTGGTGTCCCTTCTTCCCACCACTCTTAATGTATTAATAATCATACTATGCATAGTTGAGTTGAAAGCTTCATATTGTTCTTCCTCTTTCATTTTTGAATGCAAAAATAATTAACTCTCAGTAACTCAGTCCACTGCTATCTGGTGACTTCAGGATATGTGATTTTCCAATAACTGTATAGCTGTAATTATTAGCTAATAATCATGAATTTTTTGAACTGTATATGTTGTATTTTTCAGTGGATCCATTTCTAAGTGGGAAACATGGTTTGTAGTGTTAGGCCCTCGCTTTAAACATTAGATCTGTAAACATTAGATCTGTAAACATTAGATCTGTAAACATTAGATCTGTAAACATTAGATCTGTAAAATTTTAAAAGACATTAGTGTCTTTTATGCCTCACACTGCATGTCTTAACTTGAGATATGCAACAAATACCATATTTTGAAAAGGTAAATGATCTGTAGTTGAAATGGGGGCTCTTCAAAGAAATTAACATTGGTTGACTGAAAATTGAGGCACCAAAACGACTAGTTCTTCTTAAAAAGTTCAGTACAAATTAAAAAAAAAAAAAGGTTTAAACTACGTTTTCAACTTGCTATCAAATATCAAGACAATTATAATGTGATTATCAAGACTCTAACCAGTTGGAATCTTTTCCTTGATTTTAGAAGCCATCCTGATGTACACAGATTCAGTGTGGAGACAGTCCAGTGGTACCCTCATGACACTGGCATGTTCACATCCAGCTCATTTGACAAAACCTTGAAAATATGGGATACAAATACTTTACAAGTAAGAGAGAATTTCTACAGTTTGCAGGCTTCTTTGTATACATGTTATTCATTCCACATCTGCAGTTCTCCCAGAACCCAACAGGACCAAGCATCCAGAAGGATGCTAATAATTTTGTATGGGGTTTTTTTGGTGTAGGCTTTTTTGGTTTGGGGTTTTTTTGAGGAACTGAAGATAGTATGTGATGTTTGTGAATGACAAGGGGCTTCTAAATTTAGTCTAAGTGCCTCTTTCCTGTTGACTTCTATCTCCACATTATAACCTTCTTGTTTGCTGTTTTTTCTTGTTAGGTTTTTAATTTTTGATCATTTTTTAATAATTTCCATTCATGCTCCTAATTAGCCAATTTTCTTTGTCTTTCTTTTGAGTCATCTCTGAGCTTTAGTATAGTTGTTCTAGTGTTGGAAACAGACTTACTTACTTTGTGTTGTTTGTGTGATCTGGTTTCTCACCAGGAGAGTTATTGTTAATATGTGGTTAGTATGCAGTCTCATTTGTAGCTGTTACTTGAAAAATACTTAATAATGAGGATTTACATTATGATAACATACTTGCACTGTGACTAATTTAATCTTTTTATTATCAGCCTGCAGATGTATTTCACTTTGAGGGAACAGTTTATAGTCATCACATGTCTCCAGTTGCTACAAAGCATTGTTTAATAGCAGGTATGTATGTGCTTTTAAGAAACGCTCTATGCATTTTGGGGTTATAGTAACAAGCAATATCCAGTAGGGTTTTGGTTTTTTCCTCCCCTGTCTTTTACATAATTTGAGTCTTCATAAGACGTAAGGTCATTGGTAAAATAAAATAGCGGTTAGTCAGATGATGTCAATGAGAATATCACATCTGCTTTTCTGAAATAATGCATCAATCAATTCTCCTTCTGGATAAAAATTCCTAGCTATAATTACATTACCTTTCATTATGTAAGTTAACATTTGAAGTTTATTAGATCCAAACATAGTAAATTGTGTAAATAGGTGCATGTATGTATCGCTTACATGTACACAATTTAATTATGTTTAGCAAAAAAAATATTTAATGAGGAGATATTTTTAATTTTTAAGCTTCATAAGTACCGGCCTGTTTATCCCCAGTTTCTAAATTTTGTTTGTTATATTGTAAATTTACTTGGACTAAAAATGTAACTCTATTAATAGAATGCATTGGTCTGACTGAACTGTTATGTAGCTAACATTTTTCTTCTCTTTCTGTCATTGCTAAGATTTTTTGTTGTTGTTCTCTCAAATGCTGGGTTTTTGGGGGTTTTTTTTTGCTGTCTTTGTTTCTCTTGTTACAGTTGGTACCAAAAGCCCCAAAGTACAGCTCTGTGACTTGAAGTCTGGATCCTGTTCTCACATTCTGCAGGGTATTTTTTAGTCTGAAACATAAATGTTAAACAATAACTACTTTGAGTAAAACAAGTCCTGTAAAGAAACACTGTATACAATGTATTCTTTGTAAGTACATGACGAATTTATTTATTGCCAGTTGTGAAAGTTACACAGTGGCAAGGCGTTCCTCAGGGCGTTAGTCTAGTGCTAATGAATTGGAGAATACAAATATTAATTAATGAAGTTATTACAGATGTTTGGGCTTTTTCACGATCTAATTAATAGTGATTGCTATTTATTGCATGGTTAAGTGTAGGCATTTGTTTTGTGTTCATGGAAATTCAATCTGGGGTACTGTTTTGGGTGGTTGTTTTTTTTTTTAAAAAAAACAACCCAAAACAAAAAAAAAACAACAAAAAACCCTCACAAACATAAAACAAAAAAACCTTTGCTATTTTTAACAAAATATCCTGTGGAGGTGCTTGCATGGATTTGTTTAGAAGTTTCTGTGCAAGAGGTAAGATACTACTTGCTATAGAAGGTTAGTATCAATCCTTTGCACTTACCTAGTTCAGTAAACATAGAGGTTTATTATTCCGTAATCCATTACTTTTTGCACTTAATCAGAATTTGCCCTTAATGTCTCTTTTCTAATGTTTACTTTCTGGAGTATGAATATATATATACACATGCTCAAGCAAAGGCAATTGCAAGGTAAATCTTCATGCTTCAAACCAGCAGGGCAAGAGCCAGATCTGATCTAGAAACTGTAGCAACGTGTTAGATCAGACACAGCAATGTGCAAATGCAGCTTTATTTCTTCACTGGTCCACTCAAGTGTAAAAGCAGCCTAGGTGTTTTTGTGTGATGCAGAGCTTAAGCCATTAAGCCCTTCTGAACTGAATTGGCCACAGTGGGCATCTCAATATTCTGTTTCTAGAACTGAGAGCACCAGAGAGTGCAGACACAAAAACAGCTCTCTAGAGAATCAGTTTGGTTTCAGCAGGGCTTCTTGATTTTGACACAACAGTTAGTGCTTTCCAGGCCCAAGCTGGTCGTGTCTTTGTACGCAGCTGGTACAGTTAGCTCAAGTGCAATATCAGAGAAACAAGTGGAAGCAGATTATGTCCCCCACTTAAACATAATCTAATAGTTCTTTACAGAACTTGAAGCACTCAATAGTGTCTTGAATATAGGTATGAATATTTTTCACATAGGCTAAATCTAGCAGCTGAAATGTTTGGCTGTAGTTTACTTAATGGATCCAAATAAATGTGTCTGCCTTGAACCTTCCAAGTGTATCCTGTAGTACCTGTATTATGGAGATTTTTTTTTTCCATTATCCTGGGCATCACAGCCCTTTGATTACTTTGGTAATGGAAAACCAGCTACTAGAATATGTGCCAGAAACAAGATGGTTCACGTAGCTCTAAACTGCGTTGGCAAAAATGTATTTGTATAACTTAGTTTATTTTTCAGCAATGTGTTTGTTTTATTACATGAAGTGCGATTGCCATCTTTCATTTCTTGTCTGTATTTGTTTAACATTTTTAAAACTTTCCAAGTTTTAAAGAGTGTGTGTGTATATATATATTACTTGTCACTAAGCTGCACTGGGTATGACATTGCTAAGACATTTGTCTTAATATCTTAATATTTCAGACCTAATTAGAGGAAAAAAATATCCCAAATTCAGGACAAGTATTTCAGG
Organism: Harpia harpyja; assembly: GCF_026419915.1. Taxonomy (NCBI): domain Eukaryota; kingdom Metazoa; phylum Chordata; class Aves; order Accipitriformes; family Accipitridae; genus Harpia; species Harpia harpyja. The sequence continues at coordinate 95,271,733 of NC_068969.1, forward strand.
ATAAGCTGAATAAAGTTTTAATCTTAAGTAGATAAGGCAAATATACTTTTTATTAAACATTTCAAAAGGATTTGAAGGAAAACAAATGGAAATTTCCTTCTGTGTGTGAGAACACCACTGCTAACACGAAATTTAATAACAGTATTTAAAGTAAACTCAGTAGCTGTGACTGTGCTATAATGTCTTTTGCACAGGTAAAACCATCTTTGTTATCAAAAGTTATACGCATGTAATACTCCATGTATAACTTCAGCTTGCCACAATCCCACTCAAGCAAGAGGAAGAAAGAAATAACCCCTAGCCCAAAACAATGTATTTTCACAGAATTCAAATTCATATTACAATTTAGATTATTCTTCTGGATTGGTGGATCCAATAGAACTAAGTATTTGCTTTTACTTTTAGTTACGTACATAAAATGGTGTGTATAAGCTTTTTCGTATAATTTTTAGGTCACAGGCAAGAAGTGTTGGCAGTGTCTTGGTCCCCACGTCATGAGTATGTTTTGGCAACAGCAAGGTAGGGATGTTGCTGGACTGTTATGTGCACTAAAAATGTCTGATGGTAAAATTTTATATATTCATTATGCATGTTTTTTACAATTCAAATGCACTTTTAAAGTTAATCTTTATCATTTACTTTAACCTATTCACAGTTTTTTAGATCTTGCCTGGAAATACTAAGCCTGAAGAGCTATCCCAGTGATGCTTATTTATAGGAAGATTGTACAGAATTTTGAAATAGTCATTGCTTTTAAAGGTATAGGAAAATGATAGAGCATTATAGAGATACTTCTTACTGTTTATTAGTGCGTGCATTGCTAATCTGTTTTATAACGAAGTAAAACATGTTTAGCTCAAAGTACCATCCTGGTTAATCATGCCTAATTATGTCGAAGTGCATAACTCAAGTAGCTTAGCTGATGGGTAATAACTTCCCAAACTGCTTTTTGTTTTTCTTTTTTTCTTTTTTTTTTCATTTTTTTTTTCTCCATTCCAGTCATTTTCAGTATAAAAGATCCTCTTGGCTTTCTTATAGCTTTTGCATATGTTAGCTTTTGATTATAATATGACATTTCTCATTTTCATGGTTGGCATGCTCTTTCTTTTGAATTGCAGAGAGGAATGGCCATTTTATAAGTTGGAAGTGAAATTTGAATAAGTTGATACCAGAATTGCATACCCTTGGCTTCTGATGCCGAGCTTCTGAAAAGCTCAACATAGTTGGGAAATTTTCTAACAGTGTGATTTGTTTGTTTCAGCAAATAAAAAATTATTTCCTTTTTTTTTCCATCACAGAAATAGTAGCAAAATTTGTTTATTAAATATTGACTTATTGATGTCTTCTGAAACATTATGCTTCAAAGTCATATAACTATAAACTGCATCTACCTATGTTGTCATGTTGCCTTATGATAATTGCGTATTAAACATGTTTCTTATGGCTCCATTACTTAATTCAGTACTATAGTTGGACTTCTAGTTCCTAATAACATAACTCAGTTCTACCATCTGCTAAGACAAATATGGGCAAGAACTGGCAACACTGAAGTAATGAAGAGATAGTGGGGAGAAATGACTGGTACTGCTAATCAGGAGATGTGACCGTTTTCCAAGACAATTGTATGTTTGCTTGTGATCACTTCAGGGGAGGGGAAAATACATTTTGGGGGTTTATGTGGCTTGCATGTGAAACTTGTTATTTCAGATTTCTCTGTGTGATGCTCGGATCTTCCATAGTTTTGGCAGGTAATTGGAAAGTCAGAGAAGAGACATGTTTCTGGGTGTCTTTCACACACTTCAGTTTCAGGCACTAGAGAAGATAAGCACTTTCTTGCTCATTAGAACTGTCTAGAAAAGATTAGCCAGTAGAAACTGCATCATCAAAAATAGACAACTGTAGGCTTTTATAATAAGGAAGCTCTTCCTATGCCTTTGTTAAAAACATTTCAATGAACTACCTGGAGTTTGTTGCTCACTTTACAGTGAGCTCAAACCTCAGCGATATCTCTGTTCGTGGTCTTAGAATATTTGTTTGCAGCAAAGTAATGTGTTGTCAGCATATTCAGTTGGAATACCATTTGGAAGTTAACAGAATCAATCCGTAGTGGAGGGGAACACAAAAGAACAAATTCGTCATTAGCTTTGTCAGATGCAGAACAGATAAGGAATAACAGTTGGTTTTGCTTTGGTCAGTTGTTATATGTATACTATGTATACATTCCTGATATTAATGCACTGATCTAACTTGAGAACACACATGAAAAAGCATGTAATACTTCAGTAAAGACTGCATATCTAAGAAGTTTCACTGGGTATATTTTCCAGCTGTAGATCAAGGAGATGCAATTGGTTTTGTTCAGCTGGCATGAAAAGTGATTTATGTTTTGGATTCTTTTTTTTTTTTTTTTTTTTTGTCTCCAAAAGGACAGGTAAGTTGCTGGGAACTTTCTAAATAGTTTCAGTAAATACATCTACACTGGTGACTTAGTGCATGGGAAGCGGTCTTTTCTATGAATTTACTGCCTATCTATACCTAGGAGTCTTATGGTACACATGGAAGTATGCTACTGGAATACTCAAGTCAAGCTGCACATCAAGATGCCATACAAAGTGCACTGCCTGCAGTGTTGCTGTCTAAGCATGTACCTAGTACCAACAGTCATCATAGCTTTTGTTGCTGGCAAAGACCCAGTGTGAGCAAAGCATGAGCAATGCAGCCTGGGAACCAGAATGAATCACAGCAGCCTGAACCTTGGTCTTTCCTTACTTGTGCCACCCTGGTAACATAGACAAAGCCAGTGAGTTCCTACTGAAGCAAGCTCTCAGGGTTTCTCTGCCTATAGCACTGTATGACAACAGAGCATATAGACCTATCCAGCCTACATATGTGTAGCCAACTTCTGGACCAGTCATACTATATAGATTTGTGATAGCAAGAGCCTGAGTTCCCAGACAATGCTGGAGTCTGTAGCTACAGTTTAATCAACAGAAGAATTAGCAAGTTTATTCCTAGTCGGTGTATGTATGCAATGGTGTTATGTTGTAGACAAAGAGGCAAGTGTATTGGTATTGTAGACAAAGATTCACTCTTAACTTAGGTGCCTGTAGTGTACCAGCTATATTTATTACTACATGTAAATGAATGTCTGAAGTCTGTCTTACAAATCTTTTCATGAAATTTCTATTGGCTTGAATGTGACTGCATGATGAGCAGTTCAGAATAGTGGCCAGACCAGGGTGAGTGCTGGGTCCGTTGCCTAAAGACAGTTATTGAACCAGGGAGCACATAATTTCCCTAATGTATGCAAATCTGTTTCTCTTAGTGCTGACAATAGAGTAAAATTATGGGATGTGAGGAGAGCATCTGGATGTCTGCGTACGCTTGATCAGCACAATGAAGAAAAGTCCAAAGCATCTTCTGAGGCAGGTAGTACAGAATATAACTGGTGGTGTAGTCCATGTGTAACTAGAAGCATTTTTATATTTCATAAATGTGTTGAATACTAAGACCAGCAAGGATACTAGTGATAATCCAGTTGTTACCTACTGTGTAACACAGGCCATTGAGTTTTATTCAGTTACTTCTGTTGCAAAGACAGTGTTTGTGGTTGGGGATCTTGTGTAGAGAAATCTCCTTGGCAACAGTATTGTACCTGTTCTAAATGTTTTTCCCCCTAAAATGGGAAATTTTAAATCTGTTTTATGGGTGGAAGAATTCATTCCTGCTGTAGAATAGGTTTCATATAAACAGCAATCACTTCATACTTCATAAACTGTTCCAGTAGTTAATTACTCTCCTTCAAAAACAAAGAACCCAAACAAAACACAAAAAAGCACATTTCTTTTCCTGTTTAAAACAGTCTTGCTTCCAATGCAAGCCTCTAGAATATCTTCTCCTATGTGGTGCTGTAAAATCAATTATATTCCTTTTATATTATACTACATGAAGTATACAATCGAGTATAAATTTATGATTATATTTAATTTTACAGGAAGCTAAATTACACTCTTAGTACAGTCAAATGCATTAATGGTGCCTTGTATCAGTCGTTATTAGCTACAACATTAACATTTTTTTATGTATCTTCAGGTCACCTTTCTCACCTTTCTGTACCTACAAAAAAAATCCAACTAAATTAAAGGGAAGCTTCTGAACTTTAAATTATAGTTCATGAATTTTGGTTAATTCTGGACAGAAGATACTTAATTTTGGCAGGCCAAAACAGTACTTGAACTGCTCTGAGGTAGGAATACATAGTATTTGGAATTGAATCACAAAGTAGAAACTCTGTATCATGGCTCCAAACAAAGGGCTTTGCATAGCATAAATCACAGTGATTAAAGCTACAAGTCAGTCTGACTTGTGTGCAACTTAAATTGTTTGTAGAAAAATGCGTGCAAATCTCTGTAAAGTCAAACTAATTTTCCAATATGTACAATTAGAGGATACGAGGTATCAGTAAGTATCTGTTTTAATAACCATGCTCTCCATTATGCAAATTGTAGTGTGGTAATACAGATGTTTGGTTTTGACAATTTTAAATTTCCTTGAAATTCAAGAAATTACTGAGATGAAAATGCTCTAAAGAAATCTAACACTTAGGAAAAATGAGAAATTCACACATTTTATTTTAGGAAAAACAAAATTACATGTAACTCCCAAGATAATTAGTGCCATTTTATACATTCCTTTGAAAGACATGTTTACTTGTTCAAGCACAACAACTTTCTTTTCAACTTTATTCCCCTGTCTGACAGGTTCAAGATGGTTTTTAATAATCTAATGCCAATCACATAGACTAGGATATTAAATATATTGAAATATAGCTGAACTAAACCAAATGCAGCTAACAATTTTTTTTAAAAATATTTGAAAAACAGTTAACACTTTACCTAAGAGATCTGTCCAAATTGTGTACTACAGTGTAATGCACAGATACCTTATCCATTTTTCAGTGAGTTAATTTATGGGCACCATAACTAGATTTGCTGTGGTACCACTGAGTTGTATTTTCGCTACTTTAACATACTTAAGAATGTGCAGTATTGCAGGGTGAACTCGATGGAATTAATTTATAGTACTCTATAAACAATATAGAATAGAACATTCAGTTGGAAGTGGCCTACAACAATCATCTAGTCCAACTGCCTGACCAATTCAGGGCTGACCAAAAGTTAAAGCATGTTGTTAAGAGCATTGTCCAAATGCTTCTTAAACACTGACAGGCATGGGGCATCAGCCATCTCTCTAGGAAGACTGTTCCAGTGTTTGACCACCCTCTCAGTAAAGAAATGCTTCCTAATGTCCAGTCTGAGCCTCCCCTGGCACAGCTTTGAACCATTCCTATGCATCCTGCGACTGGGTAGCAGGGAGAAGAGCTCAGCACCTCCCTCTCCACTTGCCCTCCTCGGGAAGCTGCAGAGAGCAATGAGGTCCCCCCTCAGCCTCCTTCTCTCCAAACTAGACAAGCCCGAAGTCCTCAGCTGCTCCTCACAGGACATGCCTTCCAGCCCTTTCCCCAGCTTTGTTGCCCTCCTCTGGACGCATTCAAGGACTTAACATCCTTCTTAAATTGTGGAGCCCAGAACTGCAGACAGCACTCAGGGTGAGGCCGCACCAATGCTGACTACAGCGGGATAATCGCCTCTTTTGGCCGGCTGGTTACACTGTGTCAGTTGCGCTCAGGATGCGGTTTGTCCTCTTGGCTGCTGGGGCACACTGATGGCTCCTACTGAGCTTAGCATCAAATCAGCAGCCCCAGATCCCCTTCTGCAGGGCTGCTTTCCAGCCACTCCTCACCCAGTTCATACTTGAGCCTGGTGTTACTCCATCCTAGGTGCAGAATCTGGCATTTTGACTTGTTAAATATCATCCCATTAATCATTGACCAGTGCTCTAATCTATCTAGATTCCTCTGCAAGGCAGCTTGTCCCTCATGACAGTCAACAGCACCTCCCAGTTTGGTATCATCAGCAAATTTGTTAATGATGTATTCAACTCCTGCATCCAGATCACTGATAAATACATTGAACAGAACTGGCTCTGGAATTGAGCCCTGAGTAACACTGCTGGTGACTTGCCACCAGCCAGATGCTTTTATAAACCAAGAGTTAAATTATTAATTTACTGATCCATTACCATTTAAACAGCACTTTCCATACTATACATTGAAATGAAAATGCACGTACAAAATAATAATTCTTCTGTAGAAATCTGAACCAGATCTTTTTCTTGACAGCAGGCACTGCTCACAATGGGAGAGTTAATGGTTTATGCTATACAAATGATGGACTTCATCTGTTGACCATTGGTACAGATGATCGCATGCGACTCTGGAACAGCTCCACTGGAGAAAACACGTTAGTAAGTTTTCAATGATCTTTCGTTATGTTTTTACTTGCACTTAATTTGTTCAATTGTCATTATAACTTTGGATATTTATTCATTTTCATAAAGGATACAACTGCTTAATCTTACCATTAGGAAATTTTGTGAGCATTTTTTTTCAGATTTCTTTTCTTATTTCTACTTATTATAAAAAAATAAAAGAGTATGAAGAAGCCTGGATCTACTTAAAGATTGAATATGGTAACTTTAAGTTCATTAATTTGTGAGCATAGCTGAAAACACTTCAGACAGTAATGAAAACCTTAATATGCAGTGACTGTTGGTAGAAATTTTTATTTTTTTAACTGTAAGTTGTCAGTGTGCTATCCACAGGGCAGTTTTCCATACCTGAAAGTTTCACTGATTGACTGCCTGGGTTTCTTGCAACTTTCTTTGTTTTTTTGTGGAATCTCTTTTGTGAAATTTTATAGCAGTGTTAAGAATATCTATCCCTCTACATCTGCATTGCAACCAAACGGGGTGGGGGTGGGGGTGCAGAATTAAATCTCTACTGCTGGTTGAGTCCTTTCTATGGCTTATTTTTTTCTGAAGATTCCTGTTTTAATTTTCTGTTCAGTAAAGAAAATTGTTTCCTGTGTCTATTTTGAAAGAAGAACATGCTACGCAAGTCAGTTTTCATGGGATTTTAGCTTATCCTGACTATGGTCTGTCATTGTTATCAGGAAATGAAGAAATTTTACTCTGCCTTAGAAATCTTTTACTTCTGCTGCTTAGTTTCAGAACACAGCAAAAAGAATTCCTTATAGACATTCAAATAAAAGGACTTTTCTATCTCCATGCTACCCATATTTGCCAGCTTGTTCTGAGCACTTCATATGCAGACATCTTTCTGTCTTCAAATCACCATCACCAAAGTAGATAATGCAGTTTGTTCACTTTCCTATCACCAGCTGGATCACTGTTTTTTGTTTTTCTGTGCCTGTTTGTTCATTGACTTGTTTCATAGGCTGTTTTACAGTTTTCTTATTTGGTGTGGAATAGCTTGATCCTGCCTTGTTTTTTCAAGTCCAGAATTATATTGTCTAGAGTACTGTATTTTCCCACACTGCCCAGAGGTATTGCTTAAAATAATTTTAAGGCACTAGCAGACAAATGAATACATCTACAGGTAATACAAGTTCACACCATAGTCCCTTTATTTCCCCTAGAAGCTAGTTTTTTTGATCTCCACAATTTTTTTCTATACCTTTCAAAAGGTACAGAAATTAAGCCATGCATATGAATTTTTTTGAGCAATGAGCCAAATTGGGGCCCTAGTGGATTGTTTCAGTTAGTAAGAGAAATCAATGTTGGAGTCGTACACATCTTGCATACATCCTTTATCACAAAAAGGAATGGAAAGTCCTGATTCACTGAGTATAGGAAGAATCAAACAGGAGGAAGCAGGTTTTCTGTTCGTCTGTGTGCTCAAAGATCTTCAGCTCTTGTTTTGACAGCATCCTTTCCTTTCCGTTGCTCCTCTATCAGGCAGGAACATTTACACCAAGTATATCCATATAATTTACTTTTCCCAGCCTCCACTCCTCCCTTTCATTGTATATGCCTTTGTTATGAGCAGTGTCGTGGCTTGGGAATTGTTGCTGTTAGAGCTCACATGCTGTGGAAAGAAGTACCAGCAGAGTAATATGCCTCTTAAAACGACCAGCATTAACAAGAGTTAACACAGTCAATATTTACAAACACTGTCTTTACAGAATGAGCAGTATTATCCACAAAGGACATGACATAAGCTCCACATCTCATGAAAATATCCTCTCCATGAAAAAATATCAACCTACTTGCATGCTGTTCAAACATTCTTTGTATACATTTTTATGATTGAGAGAGATTTTCTCAGGACTCCTTTTTACTATACTTTTCTTACATAAGTGCTTTTGCTATGAAAGAGCATACTTTAAGAATAGAGCAACAAGTAGTCTTCTTCCTTGCCTGGCTCATGCTGATTGAGCTTACATTTGCCTCAAACTTTGGACTCAGGCAATTGATATACTATGGATCAAGAACCTGACAAAGCAAGACATTTGTATTGGAATATTTACCTGATAAACTTTACAAATCTGTTAGCTTATAGTCAAAAGATTTCACACTTAAAAAAAAAAAAAATTCCTAACTGTAGGGCATGATGTTTAGGTAGGGAGCTTTAAAATTAACACAGAGAGCTTTGCTAACATTGTATATATAATTGAATCTCTGTTTTTCAGCAGAAATTAAGAGCATAGATTGTAGGGCAATACTACTTGAAAACAAAATATTTTATATATAATGCGCTGTAGTATTAATGAATTTAAATTTAAAATACTGTTATTTTTATTAGAAAAAAATACTTTTAAATCATAAAATAATGTGTGAATTTCAGGTGTTCGTTGTGGACCTCAATGAAAAAAAATTTATATGTGTATGTTTTATTTGTCAAAATTCTAATGCTTTGTTTTAATTAAGTTTGTTTAGAGGTAAGCTGTACTGTTCTAATGAATATGTTTCTGCATTTTTCTTGTGAATACACTTCTGATGTCTGATAGGACCTAATTAGACTGATACATCCAACTGGAATATTTCCTAGCATGTTTGGAAACTTTCCACTTTCAACTTTTAGTGAGATTTTTATCTGTATAGGACTTGTCAAGATCTTGAAACATACAGACACTAGTAAGCTATACTTCTTACACTACTTTTATTTGCAAGGCTTCCCACACACCTCACAAGCCAGGTCTTAGAAATGTAGCATTTGCTCCTATCCCAGCTGCCCTTATAGGGAACAGTATGGAATTTCTCAGTGGTGATTTAGCTTTGGTTAGAAAATAGGCTTTTTTTATCACTCTTATCTACTCCGTAATAATTTAGCGAATTATTCTTTATTTGCTTCTACTTCATGAGTCTCTTTCTTCTAATCCATTTACTTTGTCCTTTACTTATACCATCCTTCTGCTTGCCCTTCAGTTGTTTTCATACTGCCTATTCATCTCCCACTGTTTCCTGGTAACACAGGAGGGAGTGATGCAGAATCTTGCCCTAAATTGCAGACATTTTTCCTCTGTTCCTTCTTTGCTGAGCAAGGGGTGACTTGCTGAGAAATACTTCAGGCTAGTTGTTGTGTTGTCTAGACTGATGCTTCTGTCCTTTGCCATCCTACTGACACACACTTCAGAAATGTAGTTTTCTGGAACATCAGTCAACTCTGATAAACAAAGGGCACTTACAGGGTAGAAGGTAGTGTAGATCAATTTTTGTTCAATCTGTGGACTGGAGTCTTGTAGTATTGGGATCTAATGTTTAGTATCTTTGTCAATGAGATAGACAGACAGTGGGATCGAGTGCACCCTCAGCAAGTTTGCAGGTGACACCAAGCCATGTGGTGTGGCTGACATGCCTGAGGGACAGGATGCCATTCAGAGGAACCTGGACAAGCTTGAGAAGTGGGCCTGTGTGAACCTCATGAGGTTCAACAAGGCCAAGTGCAAGGTCCTGCACCTGGGTCAGGGCAACCCCCAGTACCAATACAGGCTGGGGAATGAAGAGATTGAGAGCAGCCCTGAGGAGAAGGACTTGGGGGTACTGGTGGATGAAAAGCTGGACATGACCTGGCAATGTGTGCTCGCAGCCCAGAAAGCCAACCGTGTCCTGGGCTGCATCAAAAGAAGCGTGGCCAGCAGTTGAGGGAGGTGATTCTGCTCCTCTGCTCCCCTCTGGTGAGACCCCACCTGGAGTACTGTGTCCAGCTCTGGGGTCCTCAGTACAGGAAAGACATGGACCTGTTGGAGCGGGTCCAGAGGAGGGCCACAAAGACGATCAGAGGGCTGGAACACCTCTCCTATGAGGAAAGGCTGAGAGAGTTGGGGTTGTTCAGCCTGGAGAAGACTTGGGGGAGACCTTGTTGCAGCCTTCCAGTACTTAAAGGGGGCTTATAAGAAGGATGGGGACAGACTTTTTAGTAGAGCCTGTTGCGACAGGACAAGGGGTAATGATTTGAAACTAAAAGATGGTAGATTCAGAGTAGATAGGAGGAAGAAATTCTTTACAGTGATGGTGGTGAAACACTGGAACAGGTTGCCCAAAGAGGTGGTAGATGCCCCATCTCTGGAAACATTCAAGGTCAGGTTGGACAGGGCTCTGAGCAACCTGATCTAGTTGAAGATGTCCCTGCTCATTGCAGGGGGGTTGGACTAGATGACCTTTAAAGGTCCCTTCCAACCCACACTATTCTATGATTCTATGATTTATAACTGTATACTGTTGTGCATAAGGAGTATTATATATATATAGTATATATTCTCTCAGATAGTTTCAATATCTGAGAGAAAATTATTATGTTGGATCATCTAGGAAAATGTTTAAGGCAGTAATTCCTCAACCAGTTCTAATTTCAGTGGTAGTTTAGGTACTCAGTGTAGATCTGGCATGCAACAGCATGTGCAAATTCCATTTTTAGTTTGGAACTGCTGATTTTTAGGCGTATCTTTCTTTCCCTTTCTTGAAGTTGATATTAAGGAGAGTGAACTTTAATGAACAGAAAAATGATTCTCTTGATAGACAACTGTAATTGGAACTCTCAAGAGTTGTATTAACATTGGGAAGCTTAAAATTAATTTTATTGGGTATTAAAGAAAAAAGGAAATTGACCTTTTCATGTAATTTATTTCCTGTATTTTTAGTTAATAGCTCACTGCATAATCCTTCATTTTACAGGTGAATTATGGGAAAGTCTGTAATGAAAGTAGAAAAGGACTCAAATTCACCGTCTCTTGTGGCTGTAGTCCAGAGTTTGCCTTTGTTCCGTATGGTAGTACCATTGCTGTTTATACAGTTTTCACAGGAGAACTGATAACGATGCTTAGAGGGCATTACAGTACTGTCGACTGCTGTGTATTTCAACCTAATTTTCAGGTAAGTAGAGTACAAAAAGTATTCCAGACAACTGGGAGTATTTATGCAAATTGCCAAACCATTTGCACAAAAAGTGTTAACTTTTCAGGGATGTGCTTTAATCAAAGATCTTGACATAAGAGGGAGTTCTGTGGTCTATGTGTCATGCAAGAAAAGTTTGGTCAAATTCTTTGGACGGCCCTTTCTACATAGGGTTCCTTCCACTATTCATTTCATCTCACATAGGTAACTTTTCAATATACCTATAGTAATTTTTTGGCTTATATTATCAGTAATAAATTGTATGCATTAAGGCTTTTGCCTGTTTTCTGTAAGACTGAAGACAAGGCATTTGTCTTTCTCTGAGATACGTAAGACCAATCACAGTAAGAATGAATGTGAAGTGCATTTAGTTGAAGTGAATTAGTATTGCTATCAGTACTGAGAAACCTCTCAAGTACTTTGCTAAGGTGATCTTGCTCAAATGCTTCTAGTTATACCAATCACTGGATCTATGAACAGTTTGGATGAAGTGTTGAGAACTTGATGATCTTCTTAAATTAATCTGAGAACATTTCACCTAAGAAATACCATAGCATTACAGGGACTCATGGTGCTGACAGCCTTTTTTTCTTTTCCCCTGCCTTTTTTTCTTTTCCTCTCCCCCTATGGTATATTTTTCTCTTGTAATAAAAGACTTAAGGATAACAAAGCTTAATTTATTATGAGATGGCTTACAACAGATTGTTCTTGCAGCTTGTGGTGTAGCAAGAGCAGAATGGATGTTAGTATGGATTTTAAGGTTGTTACATATTTGCTGTCACGTGTTGAGGATTGTACTTCATGTTCCAGCTTCTCCTTTTTTGTCTTTTGTTTCTGAAATATTGGGCAGAAGTATTTGACTGTCATGGTTTAAGCCCAGCTGGCAACAAAGCACCAGGCGGTTGCTCGCTTGCTCCTCCCCCCTCGGTGGGATGAGGAGGAGAAAATATAAAGAAAAGCTCATGGGTCGAGGCAAGGACTGGGAGGGATTACTCATCTATTATGGTCACAGACAAAACGGACTCAACTTGGGAAAGAAAAACAAGATCAATTTAATTTGTTACAAATTAAATCAGAGCAGGATAATGAGAAATAACACCAAACCTTAAAACACCTTCCCCCCACCCTTCCCTCCTTCCCAGGCTCAACTCCACTCCCAATTTTGTCTACCTCCCCCCCCCCAGGGGTATGGGGAATGGGGGTTTTGGTCAGTTCATCACACATTGTCTCTGCTGCTCCTTCCTTCTCAGGTGGAGGACTCCTCCCTCTTCCCCTGCTCCACCGTGGGGTCCCTCCCACAGGAGACAGTCCTCCACAAAGTTCTCCAATGTGGGTCCTTCCCACAGGCTACAGTTCTTCACGAACTGCTCCAGCGTGGGTCCTTTCCACAGGCTGCAGTCCTTCAGGCACAGACTGTTCCAGCGCGGGCTTTCCCATGGAGTCACGGCCGTCTTGGAGGACATCCCCCTGCTCCGGCGTGGGGTCCTCCAGGGGCTGCAAGGTGGGCATCTGCTCCCCCGCACTCCTCCATGGGCTGGGGGGACACAGCCTGCCGTCTCACCACGGGCTGCAGGGGCATCCCCTCCTCCCCGGCTCTTCCTCACTGACCTCGCTGTCTGCAGAGGGGTTCTCTCACGTTCCAATCTCTTCCCCTGCTGCAGGTTTCCCCTCTTAAATCTGTTCACCCAGAGGTGCTACTGCTGTCACTGGGCTCGGCCTTGGCCAGTGGCGGGTCTGACTTGGAGCTGGGGAAGCTTCTAGCAGGTTCTCACAGGAGCCACCCCTGCAGCCTCTCCCCCGCTACCAAAACCCCACCACACAAACCCAATACACTGAGGCAGAAAGGGCATGTGGGTATCTTTTCATGACCTTTCATATAAGGCATCATAGAAATGAATCTGGTAGCTTGCTTTGAGTCCAGTAACTTTGACTCAAACAATGTTTCCCTATCACTGAGGTGGACTTCACTGGAAGTTTTGGGCATGTTACAGATGAGGCAGTAGAGCCCAAGCTAATAAGTCTTGCTAGACCTGGAAAGCAGTTCTGGCATGAATAGGGAGTGAGGTACTAGATTCACCGAAAGGTGGAATATTTACAGTATAACTGTGGCACATCTTTTCTGGACTGTTCTTAACTATCTTAAAAAGCCCTTTATGTTTTTAAGAATAGTTTCCCAACAAAAGTGCTCATGTGTTTATATTAAGTCATCTTTGTTGTTCTTTTTGATAGGCTGAAGGGGTGAGGCTCATTGAATCTCACTGTTTTCCAGCCCTGGAAATGCAAATCTCTTTATAGAGTCTCTGTCTTGGCTTTTAAGATCCTCAGAAAAGGATCATTCGTGTGAGCATGCACGCAAGAACTGCACCAGTCACTGTAGCCATAGGTTTGTTGGCAACAACTTCATTTGTTACCTGTTGTGATTCCTGATTTTCTTTCAGAATCACCCTTCTCCAGAGTTCAGTTCTATATTTGAGAATTGTGACTGGATTTTATTTTTCTTTAAATGTTCTGCTTTTAGTTGCATTAAATTGTTACTCTAATGGAATAACATTACTACAGTCAGTGTGTCAACACCAAAGGTAGTGGTAGTGTTATTTTGACTGTGTTCACACCTATATTTCCAAATAGCTCATTCTGTCTCGAGACAATTAAGTACATTCATCAGTGTTCATATAATTCCAATAGAAATTACGATTTTCCAGTTAAAACTCCTTTTCTGAGAATGTAGTTGTCTGTAAAATTTATAGTTACCTGTTTTATTTTACTCCTGCAAGCAATATTAAATAAATACGTTACAAAGTTTTTCACAGCTGTGCATTTCTATTTTCAGTCAGTAGTTGTAAATAAAATCAGTTTTGCTGGACAAAACCTGCTTTGTTGCAAACTGTGTTGACTGATGTTGTTTATATTCCTATATCTTAACTCTACTGTAGCTGAACCGTTTAATCACCTTTTCCATTGTCTTGTTTAGGATTAAAGAAATGTCAGTTAGTTCATTTGTATCTATACCATTCCACTTTTTTCTTTTCTTCTGAATGGCATACTAGCTCACTTTCAGCTCTGTAGTATTTCAATAAGTATTAAAACATGATTAACTTAAGCCAGAAGTTTTCTTAGACAACTCTTCTAAGGCTCTCTGATTATGTTATGCATCTTCTGGTGAAATGTGTAGCAGATGGCTTTCTAACATTTTTCTTACTTATTAACACATTTGAAATTGGTACACTATCTTCACATGAAACAAGGTTTACATCTTTTCTGCATAGTTTCTACCATTTCCATCTAGTAGTGAGTCTCTGTTGTTGTTAAGAGTTTTCTTCATATTAAGTCTTCTAAACTTTTTCTGCTGTCTTTAACCCTGCTAAGTGATTTTTGCCCTGCCCACCCTCAAATCTGGCCCTTAGATTTTCTTTCTGTTTCTTTTTTCTATGTTCAAAACTTCTAATTGAAGTGCTGGTTGCTGCCCGTCCCTCACGTTCTTTCTATTCATTACCTGTATTTTAATCACTATCTTTGTTTCACCTTGTAGCTGGAATAGGCTCTAAAAGGAACTTTAACTTGCCACCAATTATGTGTTTGAGGTGAGAAGTGTCTTCTGTTTGCTCAGAACCATGTAATCAAATATGATCAGTGATACCTAAGCAGCTAGCTATTTGCAATCCAATGATACTAGTCTTTATCTGTTCCTATGAGGTCCAAATTAATTACCCGGTTTGTGTGGAATACCTTTTGTGTTTGAGATACTGTGTGGAGCTGTCCCCACAGAGTGGTGTGAGATTTAGTTAATGTGTATATATATGCCTTTTGAGATCCTGGGAATAGAGCCATAAAATCCACTGTATTATTGTTGGCCTAAATTGTTCTTATGTAAATATCTCTGTAAAGTTATTAAGATGTTAGTCTGCTTGAGTAATAAGAACTGCGGAATTTGTCCCTTTCATAAGAGCCATTAATTTAATAGGAGGTTGGTAATTTCAAGGGTGGTGTGGAAGAGGAAATATTCATTGTGCAATCTCATAGATGATGTTTACTGTTGGATCTAATATGCTAGATACCATTGTACTATAATAGCTGCCTGAAATAATTTAAGTAAACAAACAAGACCTCTGTTTCCCTTTCAGAAAAAGAAATGCAGTAAAGCACCATGCACAAATAACATGTCATAAAATATTAGGTATGCATCAGGAAACAATTTTGCTTTAAATTATAGCTACTTCTATCGTTCAAGAAATGCCAGTGACATCTGCAAAGGTATTTGGCAAATCCAGTGGTAGGCTAATAAGTAAAGATAACTGAACGTTAAACTAGGTTTTATTTGCAATCTTTCCTCAGAGTCTTAAAGCATAATATTTCCATATATTGTACCATAAATATGCATGGAGCATGTTTGTAGTACAATGTATGTGTATGTTCTATACTGTACCAGAAACATGCATGGACCTTACTGGCTCTTCTTTTGACTGGCTTAAGGTATGAGTCACCATTTCAGGTTGTAATAATTAATTGTAAGTATTACTCAATGCAGTGGATATTAACTGAAGATCTTGCAGTGCCAGGATCCGAAAGTGAGACAAGTGGTAGTAAAGATTAAATGAAAGTATGCTGATGTCACTATGACATTGCTTACAAGGACAGATTTTGGCATGGAAAGAGATTTTAAAGTTCTAGTGATATTCTGTATCCTGTCAAAGACAGGAGGTTTGAGTAGAGTACTGCTGACAGGATAAAGTGGGATTTGACCTATACCTTGGTGTAACTGACTTGTCCTCTTTTAAGCAAGGTAAGTTGGATGTTTCTTTCTCATAAAATTATAAACTTTATTCTTGTATGTGTTTTATGCATGAACAACTTCATGCATGGGACCAGTTTTACAAAAGTGAGTATGTCAGCTCTCTTGAATAGTATTACCCACATAAATGAGCATTTATAGGAATTGGGCATTAAGTTCCTGCACCAACTGTCAAAGTAATTCATGCAGTTCTAGAATTAAATATACATAATATAGGAGACTTTCTGCAAAGACAGAACTGTAATAATTTATTGAACTTATGTTGAATCAACATATTAATAATGTGCAGATATGCACAGAGTTGCTAGTTTAAGTGTAAAAGCCAACATGCTTAAAGCAAAGCTTTCATACTGTCAGCCTGAATACAGAAGAAATTTATGTTTCACTCAGGCAGTTTAAACACACGGCAATATCCAAGTGTTGTCAGACATTGCTTATAATATGCAGGAGTATGATTCAAGATTGAAGGGATATGAGAATATCTTCATGCATGTTTATTTAAGTAGCACTTTGGAAAATAGAAGCATTATTAGTGCAAAAAACTAAGCTATATTTGACTGTTAGCTGATAGAAGCATTATTAGTGCAAAAAACTAAGCTATATTTGACTGTTAGCTGTTTGGTTTAGAGACTGTTTGCTTCCATGTGTTTCCAGGGTGCCTTGCACAATGGGATCTCAGTCCTTAGTCATTACCATAATAAATAGAGTTATTTATATTAAAAGTAATAAATTGGTCTTTCTGATCTCTGCCTTCCCAACAGGATACAGGCTTCAAATTGTTCTTTAGTTGTTCTTTTCCTTCCCTAGGCATACTGAAACTACGTTTACTTAATACTTCTTTGTTCCGTACATATGCACTCTTCTAGCATGTATTACTAGATAGTTTTGAGTTGATTCATATTTTTTAATTATAATAAAAAATCTTTCCCTTTTTTTCATCTTGCTTCTCCATTGAATATAAATCATCTCTTAAGCTTCCTAACTGTTAAAATAGGTGTCTTTTCAGGAGACATGAGAGAGGGAAGAAGAAAAGTGCATTTAAGCAATAAAGTTCATTTAAATGTGGGTAGTGCTGTTTGGTGAGCAATCTGGGAAAAATATAAAAACTTACTCATTTTGTTTTGGCATATTTAAAATACTGTTTATCAAGATTATAGTACAAATTAGAAATTGTATATCTTTATTTTAAAATAAATATTTCATACACTTTTTTCCCAACATTATATCATGTCACCGTTCAGTAAATTTGTCTAAAAGTAATTTTTGCTTGCTTTCTTAAAGGAACTTTATAGTGGTAGCAAAGATTGCAATATCCTTGCGTGGATACCAGCTCTTCGAGAGCCAGTTCCTGATGACGTTTCTGAAAAGGTAATGAGTTTGTGAGTTTGAACTATACTTTTTATGGCTGTTATACTTGGGGAGATGGTGTGGAAATTAAATATGAAGTATGTGTTTCACCATCAAAAGTTGTAACAATTCCTAATTAAGAGGAGAATCACCTACTGTTTCTGTGCAATTTTTGATTGTTGTGGGGTTTCGAGAGGACATTTTCTTTCATAGTCTAGTAAAATCTTTTGCAGACTTCTAGCTTCTCACTTAATTAAAAGTAGTACTTGTCATTTGGCTATCAGTCTTTCAATTTCTACTTCAGCTTCCTTGATTTCCAGACGGTTTTCTGTAGTTTATGCTATTTTGGAATTGGAAAGGTGCCAAAGATTGTATTTTAAATTGCTTAAGAATATACTGTGTATTAAACAGTAAGATTAGGAATGCCACAGTTCATACTCATATATTTTTGATGCAGAAATATAATAAAATTCTAAACAAACTTATTTTAGCATCTGAGGCAAGACGTTCAGGCTGTTACAGGGAAGATCATATGTAAGACTGTTTTCCGGGAGAGTATTTTCTTTCGCTTAGTATTAAAGCTGGGCCATCAAAATTTCAGTAATCAGATTGAGCATGAAAAATTCTAGATTTTAAGGAACTGAAACCATTCACAGAATCAGAGTCTGGCTAACTGTACTAATGTTAAAAATTCAGGATATACTAATGTTTTGGCTCATAGCATACAAAAATTCCACTTTTTTAGATTTTTGAAATGTTCCATTTTGGATGAGGAAATAAGAAGCATAAAATTTTTGTAACATTTGCTTTGCTTTGTAAGACAACTTATTTCAAAACTATCCTACACTTAAGCAAAGAAGAAAAAAGTAGTTTCAAAGGTTAGATACCCTAAACCCAAAATGTTTTCAGTTGACCTGAAATTAACATTTTAGCTGTAACTGAGAATTTTGATGTGTGTGAATTGTTTTTTCTTAGTCTGAAAAACAAAAACAAACCCACAGCAGCAAGATTATTTGCCCAGCTCTGATTAGAACTGCCCCTTTAAATTTGACATGGTGGAGGTATGTAATATGTGCCATTGTTTTGAAATCTGTTAAGTTGCATCTGCTGTTTGCAAATGTTGTAGATTAGCACTGCCTCTGAAAGAAGCAGTTCTGCTCTCCACAGGCCACTAGCTCCTGCTACCTCTGATGTGCTAGAACAGCCATTTGAGTGCCTTTATGACCAGAATCTGAACCCAGGATAGAAGTAAACAAGAAAAGAATTTTATCCTGAGTCACTGTGATTCAGTGCACTGCATAGCTGCACAAACCCTTTAGCTTGACCAAAGTGGGGCTGAGGTGAGGAATAGTTGTTGGATGTGGATAGAGGCCAGGACTACTTCCTGAGACAGTAGTGCTCAGTTACACTGGGCCAAGGAAATTATGTCTTAAAACCAATGACACAAACCAAAGACAGTAATATCTATCTGTTATATTTTATACCAGATATTTATAAAACTTCCCATTAGTGCTCCAGATATTTTTTGTTGAAACTGGAATTAAATAGAGTACTATTTCTTTTCATAATTTATCTTCTGTCTCTAATCAGCAGAATGGCCAAAGAAGTGGTTAAAAAAAAAAATGCAGTACCCATGAGAGACACAATAGTTTGTCTACATATAGTAATTTAAGAAATGCCTTTAGCATTGCTCTTATTTGATTTTAGTATTTTCAATTAAGCAAACCACTGAGAGAATTTTTATTTTCTTTAGTCTCTGCCTCAACAGCATTTAAATCCAGCATATGAAGACGCATGGAGCAGCAGTGATGATGAAGGCTGAATTTCAATTATGTGCTGATATAAAATTGATATTCAGGCACTGCATTCACAGACTTTATCTACAGAATTGGATATTGTCAGATGTATTGCAACTGGATTTTTGGTACAGTTCTGTTAGAGCAAGGTCTTTCAGAAATAAGTTTCCACTGTTCTCTGTGTTCTTTCTTCACTGTTACAGTTAAATCTAAAGGATTGCTTTTTCATACTTACTGACTTCTATACTTATCCTTATGCATTGGTATACTTTATTCAGTGTTGAACAGCTCATAATGGAAAAATAAAAGCTCTTGGAACCAGTTAATACTGCATTGTTTCTGGTATCACTAATACATAAGGAGATAATCCCTTTGTTTCCAAGAGACACAATACAGACGATTTTGCCTGAAGGAGGACAAGCTCAGGAATACTTCCAGCTTATTTTTATCAATGTCTAGATGGTGCAGACTGTGTCCATTTTCAAGGGCTTATGTGCCATGGGAGTCAACAGGATTTTGTGCCTATTCTTTTGCATTTTCAGTTTTGCATAAGTTTCTCCATAAATGCAGTCTTTGGTTCAGAAAGAGGTATAGCTGGGATCATCCATTCAAGCATTTATATGGTGACCTCATCAACTAGTATCTGAATCTCTCCCAGAAAGTTAGGAGTAGAAACAAGTTTAATGAGAGGTTTTGTTGCTCCTGTTAGCAGGTTTTTAAGCTCAATCTTCTACGTATGAATCTCTCACACTTCCCTAGCCAGTGTGAAGAACTCCTGGACAGAAACAGGCATGAGGTACAGTACAAGGCCAAGACTGGATCACACTTCAAGTTAGAAATATTAATGTAGTGCTTCAAAACTGTTTTCATCTGAATTTGTAGTCCTAATGCTTGCTGTGTTTTGAAAGGAAGGAGCTTTGTGGGGTTATTGTGTCATCTCAATCACTAGTTTGTGCTTCAGACATAGTGTAGTCATCAAGCTGAAAGCCAAGTTAGAGGTTCCCATCAGATTTAGATGCAGCTCCATAAAGGAAAAATTCCTTCCAAAGCAGAGTAGATATTAAGACCACAAATTCAGACAAAATGAAAAAATATTGTACAAATAAATGAAAGACGATAATTTAATCTTTGTATAGTGTGTATTATTTCTATGATTAGTATTCATTTTAGAATTAATTCACTGTGCTTCTGTATTTTAGTATTTATACAAGATACAGGCTGTCTGTTTCTATATCAATCTAGAGTCTAGTATTGTAAAATGTTACAAAGCGAGGAGTGGGCATATCAAGGGAATGTTGTGATTAAACAAGCTTCATATGTAGTGCATATAGTGGGGAGAGACCCACTATTAAGTGGATAGCTGCAAGGTGGAAGACTTCCAGAAGTTTCAGCTGAAGTTAAGGACCAGCCTGACACTGTTACTTTACAGGAATACAGAAGAGATTTTTCTTTTTTTTTTTTTTCTTTTTTTTTTTTTCCAAATGATAGTTTTCTTTACCAATGGTGGCTATTCATTCTAGAATTAGAAAAACTGGGGAACAATTTGAAGAAAGATTGCACATTTTGATTTTTGTCTTGAAGAGGATGACTTTTTTGCATGTTATAATTGTGCATATCATTTCTATGACAACTACAGTGCACGTATTTGGTATTTGAATTTCTAAAAATGTGCTCAGTAAATCATAGAGCTAGTTATCCAAGAGTAAATGCATTATTTTTTTTCAATCAGTTTTCAGTTATCTGTAAGGTGACTATAAATGGTATTGATTTTAAAACAATCAAAAAGCCACCAAAAAAGCCACCAGCCCTATGGTGGTCTGGGAACGTTATATAAAATGGGAGAGGTAGAAAAATTACATTTATTAAAAAAGGTAGGAAATCATAACAATTAAACCCATCAATAAGAATGTTGTATTAATTCTCCTGTTTTTTGGAATGGCCTTTCTCATGAGGTTTTTTTTCCTGTGCTTTGAGTACACAATCATTGACATTGGAAGGGACCACTGGAGATAATCTAGTCCAACCTCCCTGCTTAAAACATGGTCACCTAAAGCAGGTTGCTCAGGCTTGTGTCCAGTCAGGCTTTGAGTATCTCTACAGCCTACAAACCTGTTGCAGTGTTTGAACATTCTTAGAGTAAAAGTTTCTTCTTAGATTTAAATGGAATTTTCTGCATTTCAATTTGCACCCATTGCATTTTGCCCTGTTGTTGAATACTGCTGAGAAGAGTCTGACTTCCTCTTCTTTCCTGTCCCTTTCTCTGGCTCCATCAGATATTTCTATGCATTGGTGAGCCTTTTCTTCTCCAGGCAGAACAGTCCAAGCTCTTTCAGACTCTCCTCATAGGAAGAATCACCTCCCTCAACTTGCTGACAGCACTCTTCCTAATGCAACCCAGGATGCTGTTGGCCACCTTTGCTGCAAGGGCACATTGCTGGCTTGTAGTCACTTTAGTGTCCACCAGGAGTGCTGGATCCTTTTCCACAAAGCTGCTTTCCAGCAGGTTAGTCCCTGGCCTTTTCTGGTCCCTGGGCTTTTTCCTCCCTGGGTGCAGCATTTGGCATTTGCCTTTACGGAACATCATGAGATTCCTGTTTGCCTATTTCTCCAGTCTGTTGAGGTCCCTTTGAATGCTGGCAGCACAACCATCTGGGGTACCAAGCACTTCTCCTGGTCTTGTATCATCTGCAAACTTGCTGAAGGCACATTCTGTTCTATCATCAGGGTCATTAATGAAGATGTTCAATGGGACTGGATCCAGTATTGACCCCTGGGCTACACCACTAATGGCTGGCCTCCAACTGGACTTTGTGCCACTGATTGCAACCCTCTGGGCATGGCCCTTCAGCCAGTTTTTGATCTTATTGTCCACTTTTCTAGTCTGTAATTTATCAGCTTATCTATAAGAGTGTTTTGGAAGGTGTGTCAGGAGCCTTGCTAAAGTAAAGATAGACATCATCCGCTGTTCTCCACTCATCCACCAAGCAAGATACCATGTTGCAGAAGACTATTGGGTTGGTCAGGCATGATCTTTCCTTCATAAATCTATGCTGACTGCTACCTTCTTGTCCTTTATGTGTCTGGAAGTGGTTTCCAGGCTTACTTGCTCCATCACCTTCCCAGAGATGGAGGTGAGGTTGGCTGACCTGTATTTTCTGGATCTTCTTCTTGAAGGCATGGGTGACCTTGGCTTTCTTCCAATCCTCATAAACCTCTCCTGCTCACCATGACCTTTCCAAGACAATTGAGTGTGGTCTTGCAGTGACATCAGCCAAGTTGTGGGTGCATCCAGTCAAGCACTGTGGATTTGTGTGTGTCCAGCTTGTGTAAGTGTTCCCTAACTGATCCTCCTTCACCAGTGGTATGCCGCCTTTGCTCCAGACTTTCTCGTGTTCTCAGGGATGTGGGGTTGCTAAAGTCCAGTCTTACCACTAAAGACCATGGTGAAGCAGCATTGAGTACCTCAGCCTTTTCTGTGTCCTTTGTCCCCAGTTCCCCTGCCCTATTTAGCAGTGGGCCCACTTCCTTTTGCTACTGATATACCTGTAGATTTTAGTTTTGCTTTTCATATTCCTCACCAGATTTAACTCTAGATGGGTTTTGGCTTTCCTAACCATTGCATGCTAAGACAGTTTCTCTGTATTCTTCCCTGTTTCCACCTCTTGTATGCTTCCTTTTTGCATCTTTAATTTTGTCAGGTGCTCCTTTTTCATGAATGCAGACATCCCTCCACCTTTGTTCTATTTCCTGCATGTGGGGATGGACTGTCCTTGAAATGCAACTAGCTCTCCTTGACCCTCCTTCTCATCAGGGCCATATCCCATGGAATTCTTCCAGACAGAACCCTGAATAGGGATCTATCTGGAAATGCAGAAACTTTCCTCTATACTTTTATGGGGCTTATTTTCATACTGTTGCTGGATAACTTTTTGATACCAGTTTTGCTAAGTTGCACTGTGAATACACAATGTGGGATTCAGCTCAGGAAGAGGTGGGCTGGGGATTATTTGCCCGAGTATCTGTCCACCCAGACACCTGAGTGTCTGAAGCTGTCCCAAACAGTTGAAAATAGAAATTAGTTGCCTTGGGGGCTTATTGCTCCTACTAACAGCTAGTATCTTCTACACAGGAATCTTTTCCAAATTCTCTTCTGGTTGATGATATCATTATTATCCCTCTTGACTGTTGTTCTCTGCTGGAAGGACAGGTATTTCTGGTGGGGGAAATTAAAAACATCTGTGTCTCATCTGGGCAAGAATCCAGGACATTGTACAATCCGGCACTTGCAAGCCTTCCATGTAATGGCAGTAGCTGTTAGGTGGTGTTTAGTTTGTGAGGTTTGAAACCTCTTGGTACTAGCCAGTATCTCAAACACCAATTTCTGCGGAAATTCTACTTTGAATAGTGGCATATATGTTATGATTTCCTTCAGTACTTATGGTTTTCTGTAGATGTGGTAAATTTATTATTTAATTTTTTTATAGAAAAAAAGATTATTTTATTTCTACTGCATTCTTATGGTGGCTGTACTTAATTACTAATTAGAGTGTTGGTAACTTCAAAACAAAAAATTTTAAAGGATGGTATGTTGTATTACTTTTCACTGGAAAGAACCAAGTACTAAGCCAACAGTGTCAGTTGCAACTGTGCATTTTTTGCTTGTGTGTAAGTTAAATGTGACAATTAAATCTGAGTCTTCCCCTTCATTTATGCCTGTTCTGTTTCTGTGCTTATACTATGTGTTTTTATAGTATCAGAGCTTTTTCAGAACCAGAAATGCAGCAAGTGGGGTGGTATAGACTTAATTGCACTTCCTATCCTTAATGTCAGTCAGGAAGAAACCACATTTGAAAATCCCATCAGGTGTCAAAAGGGGTGCTGTATTCATGTTGAAATAAAGTTATGCACTTGAGAGGCAACTAGCTGATAGCTGGATTCTAAGTTCCTGTTTAAACTCTTAACTTTCTTACTGTTTTTAAGAGAGCTTTAACTGGAATGGACTGCACCCTTATCACAGTAGTGGTACTGGCATTTAGTAGTCATACTCTGCATCAGAATATGTAGAGAAGTGCTTTCATCTTTTCAGGCCATTCTGGGTATTGACTGTTGCTTAGAAGACTTGCTTTGCCTGCCAAGGCAGAGATTTTTATTTGAGCTTGATACAGCAGGTACCAAAAGAGGGAAAATAATTTATTTGTTCTTGCAAGAGATCAAAGAATTTCCTTTCCCTTCTAGCCTAAGGAAACAATGGAGGTGGGAGTCAGTCTGAACCAGCCTAGATGAAGAAATCCAGAGCGCCTAAGACAAGCCTCCTTCAACTTGAGTGAAAGTTGAGTTCTGTAGAGACAGTAGGATAGGACTCTGATTATTTATGTATAGGTTATGATGCTCAGAAAGAATCTGGTATTGAGACATCCAAGCAAAAACCTGGTTCTTTTTTCCTTCCTGTACACAGACCTAAAAGAAAGCATTAGCACATGAGAATTTAAATATGGTTAATTCCCAAGTATTGGGAAGAACAAGTTAACACCATGTGGTTAACTCCCTTTGCCCTTTTCTGTGTCCCCAATATACATACTTTTACATGCAGGCTGACAAGACTGAAAATGTAGGGATTTGTTTGCCGCTTTTTTTTTTTTTTTTTTGCATTGTGTGAATTTGTAGTCAGGCCAGGCTTCTCACTGTGCAAGACATCTGGTTTGGTTTGTTTTTTTTTTTTTCATCAAGAATGGGTTCTTCATATGCTCAGTCAGCTTAGGGCCCAGAATTTAAGACCCCTCTCATTGTAAAGCTGTAAACCTCTTAGATTTGACATCAATAGAATTGACTGTTATTTTTTTTTTCCCTTATGTTTACCCTTGTGTTACAGCCCTTATCCTACCTTGAGTGGAGATACAGAGATATATATGTATACACACACATATATATATGCACACAAGATATAAATATATTTTAAATACTACTGCTTTGGCACCATTGGATCTTGGTTTTCTTCCTACCTCATTTTTTAATGCAGGTGAAAGTCTAATGCATACAGTTGAGAATAGTAAGCTCTTCAGTGCACATTGGCCTAGGATCTGCCACAACGAATGGGTAAGCCTACTGTTAGCTTAGTACAAGTAAAGTTTGCAATACATAGTCCAGTTATGGGCATATCAGTTAAACCACGGGAACTGTCCAGACATGTATTTTTGGCACGTAAAACATACGAACTAACATGGTTAAAGTAGTCCATAAAGAAAGAGAGCTTGAGTATTGGCCATGTGCTTAGTCACCAAGATCCGTGCTGAGGTTTTGACACCTCAGAGATGTTCTTGAAGGCAGTATGTTGGTTTTAGTGGACAGCAGTTAATGCTTATGATACCCAACTAAACGAAAGTATGTAAACCATATCAAATCACACCAGCTTTGGTGTGGTTAAAGCTGAGTTATGAAATGGGCATGCCTTCTTCCATCCTCCCCTTGTTTTTGTTTTCTTTTAGTCTATTTTATAAAAACAGTGGGAATGGAGGATATAATGGGATGACTGAGTGGCCAGGAATTCAGGCAGGTGCATAACTATTCCACACAACTTCACCCTTCTAATCATATCTGTGTGCTGTGTAGTCAGCCATATCCACCAGCCCACACATTCTGCCCAGATGACAGCTAACCAATGTCATTCTCCATGCTGGCAACCCTTAACCACTCCCAATCCTGCCAAATTCCACCAAGCCCAAGAGACTGGAAAAAAAATATTTGGGACTATTAAGGCAGTTTTCTATTTACATATGAAAGAACTTTTTAATTGCATAGGCATACAGCTTTGTCTTAATTTTCATTTTATCACCATTTGCTTTCAAATTAAGGTAGGAAGAAACCAGGATATTTTTAGGTAAGCATTTTAGCTTAACTTAGTGACTTTCAGTCACTGAGGTCTCTACACTTGGAAGATTACCAATGTACCCTTTTCTTGCAGCTATGGGACAGAGATGCATCTGCAATCCTAAACAGGTTTTATAGGAAATTTCCTCATGCCAAATTGGAGATTAAAATCAGCAGTTTAAATCAGTCCAACCAATTACTTTTACAGCCATATGTTTGTAATCTAGAGTAACATGTTTAAGCAAGAATGGGCTAATTTATTCAGCAACAAAAATAATATGCCTTTGTTTAATACAAAATAGATTAATGTGGGGGGCAGAGAAAGGGGGGGTTATTAAAACATTTTTTTTTGCTCTTCTCAGCAGCCACATTTGAAAGATACTGGGCATTTTCCTTTTCTGTTGACTGCAAAGCATTTATTTAACAGGATACTTGCGTTATATTACTTACAGGTCTTAGCCTCCAACAGAATTATTAAAACATTCTAAGAAAATTTGGTATCATAGTTTTAGAAAAGTTAGTTCAAAAAACGTATTCATAATAAATGAAGAAATGTATTATGCTGTTGCTGGAGATCATTGGCAAGAATAAACTTATATTTGGTAGCCAGCCAGTTCCATTTAAAATTTAAAGTTCATTCTTGATCCTCTCTGTTGGTAGTTCAGGATGGCCTCTGAAGGAACTGTAGCTATTAATGCTTGCGTGCAATGTTTTACTTTCATCCACACAAGTATATCTTGGTCTGTATGGTGGATCTTTAATCTGTCAGCACCATTTTAGAAAGGGGGGTAGCCTAGGAAAAAGAAAGAGAAAAAAAGATAATCTTTTCCTCTAACTTAGGGGTACGTCTGTTCTGCAGGCAGCAATGTAATACAGAGATGTTAACCGTAGCTTATGTGAGCAACTCCACCACAGGCTAATGTACTTTGCTGGGATAATGCATCAATTCGCCTATGTAGAGCTTAATACCGTCATGGCTGGACTACTTTGTTACTGTGTTAATATGCTTCTTTCCTAATTTCTGTATATATGCTGTGTCAACAAGGCACAATGAATGCAGCATTTTGGGGAGCTCATATTTGCTGTGATAGAAGATATACCAAATAGTAGGTGTATGGTAAGAATATCAAGTTCTCATGTGTTGTGGTAGTGAGTAGGGAGTGTCTCCTGTTGCTCAACAGTTAATTACTGTTGCTATCACCTCCTACACTGTTCTGTAACACCTCAGGAAATCAGCTGATTATGATTCTCATGCTAGCAAACATGAAAAAAACGTTTGGGTACTTTGTAAAATAGTAGATTTGAATGAAGCTCTTTTGCCCATCACTAGTTCTTCCACATGGAGTATATGGCCCAGAGAATATATTTTTGTACCTGAATCGTATCTTGTGAGGCCAATGTGAGTTGAAGCTAAGTATCTTAAGTATCTGATGCTATTCTGTCATTTTGCACTGCCACTAGTGCAACAGGAGCCTTATACTGAGCATTTCTTCTACACATCTTCTGTGGGAAATGGTGACATTTGGCACTTACTTGGAGTGTATTGCACATTCTCAGGGTAGTGCATAAATCGTTTCCCAAGGAAAAAAAAATACATCTCTAGAGTTGCATAGAACTTTGCCATGTGAATGCTATTCATCATTGTTTATAAAGAAAGTTTCCAGAACATTTAATCGTTTTGCAGACAGCTAATATACCTGAGGGCCTAAATGAATGTTTGAAACAGCTGCTTCATCCTGTTCTGCCACTATGGATAACTATTAAAGTTTAGGTTGACTAATTAAGTATATCAAAGTAATTTACATAACACTCAGTGATGGGCTACTTTATTAAATGTAGATACCTGTGAGACATGCAGAACTCTGGGGTATAAGAATCATATGGCTGCTTAGCAGAATTCCCCTGTGTGGGATTATAGGTTTCGGTGCTTCAGGAGGCTTGCTCTGTGTGCCCTAAACATGTGTAAGGTCTCACTGGTACATCTTATATCAGGAGGAAGGCTTATTATATATTCCAGTGGCTTTGAAAACTGTGCCAGCAAAGATTTTTCCCTGCCAGCTCGATGAAAAGTGATGCAAGTCAAAGGGTGGAAAGTGGTCCAGGACTTCACAAGGCTGCTCAAGCATCAAGCTTGACAGGCACAAGAAAAATGAAGATAGAGTGTTGTAGTTTAACCCCAGCTGGCAACTAAGTACCACACAGCTGCTTGCTTACTCTCCCTGCCTCAGCAGGATAGGGAGATGAGAATTGGAAGAGTAGAAATGGGAAAACTCGTGGATTGAGATAAGGACAGTTTAATAATTGAAATAAAATATTATTATAATAATTATAATAATAAATGTAATGAAAAGGAAAATAACAAAGAGAACTAAAATCCAAGAAAGACAAGTGATACAAATGAAAACAATTGCTCACCACCAACTGACTGATGCCCAGCCAGTCCCTGAGCAGCAGCCGCCCCACCAACCTTCCCCCAGTGTTATTGCTGAGCATGACGTCATACAGTCTGGAATATCCCTGTGGTCAGTTCAGCCGTCCTGGCTGTGTCCCCTCCCAACCTCTTGTGCCCCCCCCGCCTCCTCGCTGGTGGGGTGGTGTGAGAAGCAGAAAAGGCCTTGACTCTGGATAAGCACTGCTCAGCAGTAACTAAAACATCCCTGAGTTATCAACACCGTCTCCAGCACAAATCCAAAACATAGCCCCATACTAGCTACTACGAAGGAAATTAACTCTACACCAACCAAACCCCGCACATAGAGAAAGGAAACAAAGGAGCCGTTCAAGTTTGTAGAAGGAAAGGTAGAGCCCTACTTGTGCCACAAGACGCACAGGGTGTGCATGTTTGACAATCCTCTATGCTGCAGTGGTGCATCGCCAAAGCCAGTGCTCAATTCTGTGGCGCCTTGATCTCCCAAACCCTGAGCTCAAGGTCCTGCTCCTCATGGGCCAGTGCGTGGGAGCCATGAAAGCAGTGGTTTTCACACTGCTCCGTCTTCCCTCCATCTTCATTGCTTTACCTAGGGTCAATTAAATATGTATCTTTCATGGTTCCCAACTCCTGCCTCCTCTCTCCCCAGCAGGCTGTTCATAATCATTGCTGTTAATTTGCTTCTCCTTCCTCTGCTGCACACAGCCACGCCCACACACAGCTCTTTTCACTTTTCTTTCTCTTCAATAAATCACTTTTCTTTCTCTTGATTAAATTTCATAATTCTTACCTAGCCTGTCTCCATAAGCTTCGTTCATTTACTCTTCCAGCAACTATATCCACCCTTTTTACTACCTTACCCCAAGCTGGTCTACCCAGGTTGTAACTTTTCACTCTTAGCAGATTTCAAGTTTAGAAAATGAGTCAGATATTTATTTATGGTTACCTCTTAAATATTCATGAGATGTTTCTGCATTGTGCTTTCAGCTGCATCCCGTGCTGTCCCATTGTCATCGGTGTCCAGGCCATCATTAACCCAGACAATGGACAACTGCCATAGCTGACAAACATTAGACCTTGCTTCTTTTGCAGGATCACATCATCCACTCCTCTTCCTTTCTCATGTCCTAAAGCTTTAACCCCTTCTTTGTGTCAGTACTCACATCACTCGATACTATAACACAGGTATATTAAACATATGAATGATTTAACATAGGAGGTAAACCTTCATCTAACATTAGCAGAAAAACAAAACAGTGTTTATTACATCTGTGGGTGTATTCTAAATTATTACAGGGTAATTAACTAAGAAATATAGGGGATATCTAAGGTACATTGCATTACAGTGCCTTGACAGAGATGCTTAACTTTGTTAAAAGCTGTTCTCAAAACTGCTTTGAGGAAAATAACAGTTCTCCCAAATCTTATAAAATCTGAGCTCATGCTGCACAAAACAGAGATTTGCTTGACTGGACTCTGCAGAAATCTGCAAGTAAGTAGATATGCTGCATTATTCCAAATCCACCCAATGTTATCCCGCTCAGAGCTATCACCTATTCAAGAAGACAAAGGCGTTACCAGAGATGACAAAGTCAGGGACAGTCAGCAGAAAGTGGCCTGTTTGTGTCTCCACCACCTCTGCCTGCCTGGTCTACACTGCAGCAGCCGCCACCGTCCGCAGCGTTTGAGCCCCTCAGGGCTATTCAGTTAAAGACAAGCCAAACTGGCACAGGGATGTCCTTGGCAATTGGGTGAGAGAGTTCAAAATGGTTAAAATTAACTTTGCCTCACCTCTCCTCAGGTGGCAAGAAGGAAAGCCTTGCCACAGAATTGGATTGCTTCTTTACTTTCCATGCATGAAAATCCTGCTATGTTTTGGCAAAATCTTAACAACAAATCCAGCATAATGGAAGGAGTTTGTAGGGAAACTCCCCTTCTTTGTCTACTCAGGTTATTTCTCTCCTGTTTTTCTGTCTCATCCATCTCCCTTTTATATTACTTAGACCATTCTCATCCTCCCCACCTTTCTTTGTAGCCTGTTTGGAAAAACAGGGTGTTTTCTTAGGAACTCTAATCTAAAAGCCTTTTAACTGTTAAAGATTAACCATTAAAGCATCTGTGGAAAAGCATACATTTCCCTGACACTTGACTCCAGCTCGCCGCATTCTGAAACTCAGCTATTGGTAATGCTTCAACAGCTTGTTCACGGTTAACAGGTTGATAGGAAGACAAGCTCAGATCCTATGTGGAAAATACACAAATGCAGGTTAATATCGTATGCCTGGGTGGGGGGCCACAAACGCCTCTAACTGAGAGCAAGCAAGTGTAAGAACCTGTCTTTCAGTGGCACAATTTGGGGGAGATTTTGATTTTGAGAGTGGCTTGGGCACTTTCAGAGTTGGAGCGAGGAGGGCTGTGCACATGCCTATGCACAGAGGAAGAAGGGTGAATGCAGCAAATCAGGCCCAGGTGGGGGACATCAAACAAAAAAAGGATGTTTAGAGAGGATGATGTGCATGTGCAGCTGGAAAAGCAAAGCTCTGAATTTACTGTTTCAGAGCACACAACATGCTTCAGATAAGAAAACTCACTGCTATGGCACTGGTAGGAGTTTTCCAAAAGGTATGTACACTCATGTTGAATTTGGGGGCCAAACATGGTCTAAATGCTCAAAACTCAACAACTTCACTCGGATTTCCCTACAAGATTAACCGATGTTTGGATCTTCCCTTTAAACAAGGTGATCAAAAGCAGTTTCCAGTTGTCAGTGAGATATTTCCTACACAGCATTTTGCATAGTCCCTTTTTAGTGATATTGGAATATTTGTTTCTACCTCGCCATAAAATCATGGTAGAAGCCATTTCACCATTTAGACTGA
Organism: Harpia harpyja; assembly: GCF_026419915.1. Lineage (NCBI taxonomy): Eukaryota > Metazoa > Chordata > Aves > Accipitriformes > Accipitridae > Harpia > Harpia harpyja. Next base: position 95,303,149 of record NC_068969.1, read on the forward strand.
ATTAGCTAAACTCTTTTTAAAGAAAGACTGTAAGGCAGACTAGACTTTGAAATTTGTTTTGTTTTAGGAATTTCAGTGAAATTTCAAATGGCTTTTCAATTTCTACCTTAAAAATAAAAGTAATTAGTTTTATTATAAATTCATTTGTGATTTGGAAGCATCTAGATCCTCTAGCAGAATCAAAGACTGAACATCCTAGGACAAGAACTAATGCAACAGTCAACCAAAAAGAGAGTGGGAGAAAGGGAATGATGTTGGCTTTTCTCAATTATTTATTTTTTATTGGGTTTTTGTTGTTGTTATTATTACATTAACTGGTAGTATGTAGGATGATTTACTTCAGTATCCTCTGCAATTTGCAGAATTGTAGACCAGAAAGATTAGGGGGCATGTCCTGATAAAGAGCACTAATTCCTATATGGCTTCGTATATGAAAATACTGCCACCAGAAGAAACAAAGATGCTTGGACGTAACTTCTTTTTCCTCATCTTCAATATATGACGAAGAGACAAGATGCTTTAAAAATGGTAAGAGAGAATAGTAAGCCATAGTAAGTAATTCAGTCCTTTCTTTGTGTCACAATGACATTATATCTGCTGAGAGAGATTGCAGCTGCATTCATATGTATGAGCTTGTGTAGCCTTTGAGATTTTTTATGTATGTAGAACTCATTATAAACAATTGTCGTGGTTTAACCCCAGCCAGCAACTAAACACCACGCAGCCGCTCACTCACTCCCCCCCACTCAGTGGGATGGGGGAGAAAATCGGGAAAAGAAGCAAAACCCGTGGGTTGAGATAAGAACGGTTTAATAGAACAGAAAAGAAGAAACTAATAATGATAATGATAACACTAATAAAATGACAACAGCAATAATGAAAGGATTGGAATGTACAAATGATGCGCAGTGCAATTGCTCACCACCCGCCGACCGACACCCAGCCAGTCCCCGAGCGGTGAATCCCTGCCCCCCCCCCACTTCCCCGTTCCTAAACTGGATGGGACGTCACATGGTATGGAATACACCGTTGGCCACTTTGGGTCAGGTGCCCTGGCTGTGTCCTGTGCCAACTTCTTGTGCCCCTCCAGCTTTCTCACTGGCTGGGCATGAGAAGCTGAAAAATCCTTGACATTAGTCTAAACACTACTGAGCAACAACTGAAAACATCAGTGTTATCAACATTCTTCACATACTGAACTCAAAACATAGCACTGTACCAGCTACTAGGAAGACAGTTAACTCTATCCCAGCTGAAACCAGGACAACAATAAAGACCAAGATCAAGCCAAGAGCAGCCTGGAAGACAAGAGCCTGAAATGTCTCTGAAAACCTTGACATAAGTTTAAATTTCCATTCTGTCCTCTTACTGCATCTCTCAGTAGAAAAGGCGAGCACAATAAATATAATAGCGGTTTACCTCAACCACAGTAAGTCTCTGGAGAAGACAGTAGTTGTCAGGAAGGAAAAAGACTGGGGAGAAAGTTTCAGAGTATTCTTTAGAAATACTTGAGAAGCCATGTTAGAATCAGAATAAAAGACCGGCAGGCTCAGTTAATAGTTTTCTACTATTCAGTGGTTAAGCTTTGAAGAGAAACTATTGGCTTCTAAGAATACAGAATTCTTCCTATGCTCTGTCTAAAAATCATCATTTTATGTGTTTGTGGGTGTCACAGGCACAGAGAAAACAGTACCTCAGGTGCAAACCTGGTCTATGAATGTAGGTCTTGCAAACTTCGCTGAAGATTTAGGCCCAAGAATTTCTTCAGCTGAAGAACATCAGACTATGTATTATTCCATTGTAACATGCTGTAAACTAATGCAGAAGTAACAATTCATGGAAGAGTAACAACCAAGGAAGTGTAAGCTTTTTTTTGAAACACTGGGATTTTTAAATAAGATTCAACACACTGTAAAGAGTTGCATTAATCTCAGCCAGTCTCTGTTTGAGCTGTTCTTATAACTCATTACTTTGCCTGTGGCTACTCTAGAGTAAGTGTAAAGGCATGTCAAAATGGGTGGAGATAGGAAAACAAGTACACTTAAAAGGATTTTTTCTCAGCTCCCACCTAAGATTCAAATAATGCTCTGCCATCTGATAGGAAGCCACATTCCCACTTCCACCTTTTACTCTTGACCTATTTAAATTCTCAGCCCCAACCATAAAGAAATAGGAGGAGTGAAAGAATGACAGCACCTACTACGAAGCGTGCTGTTAAGACATAATGCTGTTTCATGCAGTTGCCTAATATGTTCCCAGATGCAGTTGTTGAAGATGACAGGAGTCTGCCTGGGAGAGTGTCCTCAGTGGGACTACAGGCTCCGGATATACCCTGTAGCAACAACATACCCTGTTGCATTTAAAGTCTCTCACTGGCAAGTCTAATTTCTCAGCTAGAATAGGAAGATAGTGACAGTGATCTTTTTTGCAAGAAACCATTTGGTTCACTGAGTTCAGACTAAAAGTTTCACTAGTTTTGTTTGGTGGGTTTTTCCCCACCTTCCTTCCATACTGGCCTTAGACTCCTTCACAGAACATTTCAGGTTTCATGGCAGATTCTCCAAGACAGAATGTGTTTTTCCAGTCACATTACTATTCATATCTTTAAGCCTTGCCTTGAGACTCGCTGATAGCTCTGCTGCCCTCCTTTAAAAATGTAAAGAAGGCATTTTTATCTGCAAAAACTCATTGTTCTGAACTGTTGCAAGTGACATTTATGGTGAGTAGTACTAAAGGAATTTCAAGCACTTCATAAAAAAATCAGACTGTTCAGCACATCACTGTAAGCACATCATATCTGTATCAGCAGTAGTGCTGCTTGTTAGTAGTGTCTACCCAAAAGACACTCTCATGGCTGCCTGGAAGATCAAGGGAAGTTTGGCAATGAAAATGCATCTGTGTTGGCCTGCAAAGGGGTGCGCAGGGGTTTTTCCATGACACACTAATAAAGCCAGGCCAGTAAAATCCCCCAAAAGGAGGCAATGCCTAGCCCAATAACAGCCCAAGCAACTGTTCAATAACCTCATGGGGTCAGCTTCTCTCCTCCCTCCCTCACTCCTGCCGTGGTGCCAATTAAGTACAGCTCAGCTTTGTCAGGCTCAGCAGTTTGAAGAGTGTTTACTCAGCCCTCAAGGAAGCTTTAGTTACTTGCTCTGAGTTTGCTGTTCCTGTGGTTGTGCTACTACAGACACTTGAGCTAGAAAGAATAAAAGGAGTTCAGGTATGTTTATGTGAACTGTTGTGATAGTAATGTAAGTGTGTGTCCTTTAAAACGAGAACATTAATCACAATGGGAAGGCATGTGTTGTCTTGCTGGTGCATGGTGCTGGCTCCGGTACTTCCTGTGAAAATGCCAAGACTTGATTGTAAAGGTTAAAGAAAAGAGGGATACAACAAGTAATGCTTTGAATAAAAGTTTCTTTTATATTCTAACACTGCTGCCTTCATCATGGAGGAAAAGATAGTGATGTGTATGCATGTCTGTGCTAGCTGGTCAGGAGCATGTAGAAAGGATCAGAATTTTTTGTTTGCAGAGGGCTAGGGATAGACTCAAGTAAGTGAATGCGAACTGTTGAGCACAGCTTAGCTATTTGCACATGGGATTTTATTTTCACTTTGTTTTGTTGAAACCTTAAGCCTTAAGATTGTGGGCTCTCTGCTACCTGTTGGAGAGAGAGTAAAAGGTACCAAAGAGAGAAGATGCAAGAACGGAGTATATTCTTGATGCCTACTTTCATGGCATGAACTTGTCGGCTGAGAGGAAGAGGAAGACCATGGGCAGAACTGATCAAGAAAGGGTTTGAGGGTAAAGTTGTTTGTGTAACAACACTTTGAGTTGCAATCTGCATCATCCGCTCCAGGCAGAGCACTGAAAGGACCAGCCTAGTGTAACAGAGCTGTGCTCTTCCAGGCTTTTGCACTGGGCAGATAGATAGCTGAACGGAGAGGCTCAGTGCATCGACTGCTGCACTTCTTACCGGGAAATTGTGATTTGCTGCAGCTTCAGGGTTAGGTGTTTAAATTAAGAAATACCAGAACTAGTTATTCATTCAACTCTTACTGCTCTTTCTTATGCCTATGCAGGATGATGGTTTATCACTTAATATTACTTTCAGCCATTCTTCTGGATCAAAATATACAATAACTCCAACTCTTGGCAAATTTTTGCTGATAATTATTACAGAGTTTATGAAAATTGTCTGAACAAATGAACTTGCTCCAAATTCTCACTGACATAACTAAGATGGGGATCCACCATGCAGGGAAAGCTCTCAATAAGCAGAAAACTAAGGCTTGTTCAGCTGCTTTACTCTCTCAGCATTCTTCTTCTTCAGGGTGCAGCATATAGCCAGCATTTAGGGTCTTCATGGTTTTGGTTTTCTTTAGAAGGAAACTCTTGAGACAACTGGATATATTCTGTGGTAGAACGCTGTTTCCTTAAAAACAATGTTTCCCCCAAATAATAGGGGAAAAAGATCAAGCTGACAGCCTCCTTCTTCAGAAATCCAAGCCTGATTTCTGCAAGGATAGTGTCTCCGTAAGAAATTGTTTCCTAGCTTACTCCGAAAGTTGCGTTTGTACACATTTCCCTTATTTCCTATCTCTCTTGCACAGTTTCAGATCATTATTTCTAGGGACTGGAAGATTGTAACCTGTCCTAGGAAAAAATATCTTTAAGATGCTGCAGGTTAGTCCTTGTAAAATCTTACCATGCAGCTATTTGATTTAACCGCTTTGATCAGTGTCTGCCTCACTCCAAAGAGAAGCATAAATGGCCTTTCTACTGAGAGTGGCAGACAGTGCTTTCTCACTCTTCCAATTAAAACAGATCTGTGACTCTCCAGCGTTTTCCTCGTGACTGCCACCACTACTTTGCAGCACACCTGCAGCATCTGAACATGCACTGTGAGGCTGCAAGTGAGATGGGCTTTTGTGACTCTAATAGGTTATGGATGTAACTGCAGACCTGCACAGTACATCCTTTCATAAAGGAAAGCCATTGGGTGTCCACATTTCTCTATATAGAAGCATGATAACGGAAGATGTCATTACTAGCTTTTGCAAATATTTCGGGGAAAAAAAAAAGTGAAGAATCTTTTTGCTGTTGATTTGAGTGGTTTTTTTGTTTTGTTTTCTAGGTTTTGTCATTTGTTCTTTTTGCTTAATTTCAAAAGCCTAATTTAAAATACTTGATCTGTGGTAGTACTGTGGGTATGAGAGACCATTATTGAATGTAATATAGATTTCTGTTTGATTGATTAGTAATTCGCTTAGGAGATTTCTTTTCCAGGAATCATTGTCTCACAGGTCTTATATTGCCAGTGAAGAGGCTCAGTTTCAAAACCAACCTGTTATTGTGTGTAACCTAGCTATGACAACACAGTACGAACTACAAAGGCTCCTCCATCATGCCGCAAGATTCAAAATTTGTTGAAATTCCCAGCCTATTCTTCTTAGCATCTTATCTAAAAATTAATCTAAATTAGCAAGTTCTTACACTTAATCAGTTGGTTTCATCTGAATTTATTGGAGCCCTTATTAGGAAAGTGGCAGTACTTATTTTAACCCATTTGAAACATATCTTGCCTACAGCTCCTTTTCTGAGTGTTTTGAAAAGCATGTCTGCCGAAGGCTGTTTTTCCATGGTTTACATTTCCTTGAGCATGAGTGGGTATCTTCAGTTTCAGAGTAACTTATTAATCTGTGGCCTGTGTATCAAGCACAGGTGACATTACTGTCACGGGGAGAACGGGGACAAAGATAGCCTGATTTGTCTGAAATCAGATGGGAAACCCAAGCAGGGAAAGCTGTAAAGTATTCACAGAAATGGTGTGGCATACCTCTTTCCCTTTTGCTAATCTATTTCTTTCTTTTTGTTTTCCTGCTCTTCTTCCCAATCCCATCTTCAGAAAGTTTTATAAAAATTAAAAAAAAAAAAAGGAAAAGAAAAAATCCACGAAAGACTTAGGTTTCCACAATGCATTGTTAAGTACGTGTAGTGTGACCAAAAATCAATTTTGGAAAGTAATTTCTTGGTACAGTTTTATTGTAGTTTTGCATCCTATGAGTACTGGCATATCTGTCAAGGCAGAATGGACTGTGGATTTATTGTAATTAATGGTAAAGCTCCCTTTTCTGGTCCTTTGTTTTTGTTCACATCTCAGAGATCGACAGAGAAAGGAAAGAGAAGCTGCTTTGCTGTTAGCAAGGCTCTGCAATTTAGTAGCATTCACGGGAATTCTTGTGGACATTGGCATGAGAAATATGAGAAGAAACAGGAGAAAAAAATAGATGGTTGGTTTCTGAAGAGAGGGAGGTGGGTTTTCAATGGCTTCCTCAAAAGTTTTGTATATCTCCATTTCTCACTGTGATAGTTGCCTGAGCCTTGGCTGTCTGAGTATGAAACAAATGAAACAACTGAAGGGCTCTGGACTGAGGGTCTGTTCTCACTCCTTAACACAGGTGTACCACCTTTTCAATGCATTCTCACAGTAAAAATGTCTGGAAACTGGCAAAATTAGTTGGAGCTCTTGCATGGACACTGAACATAGCAAAGAGAACACTCTTTGACAGGCATCCCTGTCCCTTCTGTTCCAGGAACACAGCAGCCCATGAACTCCCAGAGCATGGTCTTTTCACTAGTGAGGGAATAGGAAATTATGTGAGAGATACAGCTGTTTGCACATCTCCGTGTCATCACATGCTGCCTGGATAAAGCAGCTGTCCCTTTTGTGTTCAGACAAAATGCCATCAGCAGCTATTCTAGCTCACACCTGAGAAAGATCTTGCTCTTATCCTTGCAGATGTTGCGCAGGACATGGCATGCTGTGGTGACATGTACAGCTAATTCTTCACTAGCACCGAAGAGTTTCCCTAGGCTATACTGGTTTATCTTCAGCTTGCCTAATTAACTCACTTGCTTCTAACAGCACAAAACAAACTTTAGATCAGATAATAATCCTCACTGATTACTCTGATTTAGAGGCGGTGTAGTTTGTACTAACAGCTTATTGTTATTGATCTTCCCAGAGCTCTACATCCTTCTGGTGTATTTCACGATGACGTTCCTGCACCTGCCAATTTGGCCAGCTAAAGCCGATCAAGCACAGTGCAGGTATTCTGCAGAGTTAGCATTCACTTCTTTGTTGATTTTGTTTGGTTGGGGTGTTTTTCATGATACATGTTAGAATGCTTTTGCAGTCGTGGAGCACTGCTCTCTAAAGGGAACTTATTTTTCCAGACATGTTTATGCACCCAGCTCATGTGTGATTATGGCATAATGTTGTGGCCCAGGCACAAGAAATGGACCACACAACCCTCCAGCATCCTGAGAAGATTACTGCTTTCTTTAGCTTCGTCTGTGTGAGCTCCTACAGAAAACATTTGCTCCCATCACTGTCAATAACATATACAGGTAAAATTTGACTTATGAATGATTTAGTGATAAATTTTGTACAACAGAGCAGTTGGTAGATACCATCTAAATTAAAGTTCTCAGCTGTGAAAAGCTGTAAGATGTCGTGGGCTCCAGAACAGCCACTGTCTGCAGTATCATAGAACGTGCTTTGAGTGTTCATTCACTGGTTATCCACACTGCACAACAAGTATTTAAATCTTCACATTTATATATTTTTCAACTGGAGATTATATTCACAGTGTTAGTGAGGTTGGCTCTTTTTTTCACATATTGTTTTCAGAGATGGGACAGATTAAAATAAAAAATCTGGTGATGCAAGGTTATGGATTTTGGGAATAGGCTGGCCAAGTATGTTGGCTTTGGTTTTCTCCTTATGTTCAGTAAGGCTTCTTTGCCTGACTGCAATGTACTTTTTGCAGGTGATTTACTTCTCCTTCCTGGTATAGATTGAGTTGCAGCCTGCATTTAAGCAGTACACTCTGAAGAGTTGTGTCACTACCAGGTTTCATTTGAGAAGCACAGTGTGTATGTAATAAACTGTATTATAAAATGTGTGTGTGTGTGTATGCATTATAAGTACATTTATATATACAGTATGTTATGTATGTCTATATAATGTGTATGTACTATAATAATAATAAAATAATAAAATATAATACATAATAAATATATATACACATATATAATAGAGTGTATATATATCACATATGTATGTCATATATATATATATGACACCATGACACTACCTCTGTTAAACACACCCTTGAAAGACATTTTTCATACACTTACAATTATTGCTTCTACTTTTGCAATAGCTTTTTTTTCTACTTTTGGAGCACCTTCCTTCACTCCTCCCTAGCATCACCAGTCTCAGCTGTGTAATAGTAAAACAATTTTTTATGGTAAGGACCTAATGATTTTAATACTGTTACTTGAGATAGGTGGGTTTATACGGAAAGTTCCCTATCTGAATAGCTTTGTCACATTTGCAAGAATTTATCAAATTCACTATAGTTCAAATGGCAAAACTGGAGCTCAACTTGTGGCAGGTAAATGTGTAACTGTTGAAACAGAGCTGACTCGACAATGCTGCAGTAGCTTGTGGTGGGTTTGTGGTGTCAAGAAACCATGCAAAACCAGTAACAGCTACTCACTTCTGTACAGTTACCTGCAGTGTATTTCCACAGAGAGAGGGAGAAACCTCCTTGCACAACCCAGCTCATCCATAGATGGATGAGCAGGACTGTGTCATCTTCTCACCTTGTGCCACAGCAAAATTGGTGATACATGTCTGAGGAGGAATTTCTCTGCCATTTGGAAACTGCTTCTGGAAGGTCACTGCCAGCATTACACAAGGACCCATGCATGGCTCTCCGGAACAGACATAGGCAGAGAAATGTTCAGAAATGCCCCAGCTACTCAAAGGACACTGTTCTGGCTCAGAGGATTAGGTAGAAAAAGCAATTTTTTTCTGCAGTAAGCAGTAAGCAAAGTCTGAAAGTAACTCCAGCTGGAAAATGAGAAGGGCCACAGAGGGCCCTTTTGTCTCCAGTCCAGCTGCCTAACACAGCAACATGCTGTGCTGCTACAGCTGTGGGATGCAGGCCACTTGCAACAGAGTCTGCCTGGGACAGGTTTGGCAGTTGTGACTCAGAACACCAGTGCAGGTGCACAGGCAAACCAGATGTTCTCCAGGAAACCAAAGCTTGCAAACAAGATTTGGGTTATGTTTGCATCTCTTCAAGATTGGTATGCAGATATCTGTTGGTGTTCTTTGGATGACTACCTTGCTTGGTTACAGCCCTTACTATTACAGCAAAAGCTCCCAACACTGTTGGTGCACTAGGAAGTGGCTCCTGCGATTCTCCTGCTGATTTGAGGCTGATCAGCCCTCAAATACAGTCCTAGAGAGTACTCGTCTCTAAAAGACTCTTAAAACACAATCTCATCAACATAATGACAGTCTAAACATCCTTTAGTCAGTGGAAGAGCAGCATCTGAGCTATCTGTATTCTGGTAAGGCAACAAAACAAGGAAAAGCATTGGTTAGAAGTATTCATGGCAAGCACAGTTCTTCATGCAGCGTAAACCAGGAGTTAAGTCTTCAGTGCCTTGTAAAATCTGGAGAGCTGTCTCCAGTGTCTACATTCATTTCCCTCTTGCCCTGTTCTTTGATGGTGAACGCAGGGAACTTAAAAGATTACTTAAATTTACAGTAAATCTCATGTGCAGCTTTCACGGGCTAAGCACTGAGAAAACCTAGCTGCTGCTAGCTCCCTCTTTTACAGTTTAAATGCCTCCAACTTCCTGTGTGTCTCTGCTTTGTGTGTGCAGGGCACAGCTATCTCCTTCAGGCTGCCTTTCCCCTGCTGCATGTTAATCATTTACCTGCCATGAGCAGGTCAACCATTATTTCTGTCCTTTCCCAACCCTCACAGACTTGCTTTGATGATTCAAATTACCTTTGCTCCTGAAGTGCATGGAAGGCGAGGCCACTTACTCTCTTTATGGGGCTCCAAAGAGAGAAGGGCTGTTGTTGCTAAGAGAGTTGGCATCAAATGTGTTAGAGCTGCTAGCTTGCATCTGGTAATTGTTGTTATTTTTTTCCATTAATGACAACAGCCTTGCATTTTGAAGTCTACAGCTGACCTACTTACTTTTTATTATTATGCACCCCAGTGTCCCATTTTGGCTCAGCCAAGGCAGCCCTATCAGGCATGGCAAAATAGATATTACAACACACGAGGGCTATTAGTTGCTTGCTGAGCCACAGAGCTGCATCCCTCTGGACAAGTCAAGACTTATTAGTCTTAAGGCTCCCAAGGGCTCTGTCTGAGCAGGGATGTGATGTTTCCTAAGGTCTGTTTGTAGTTTTTCTTGGCTAATGTCTTAGAAAAAATGTTTTTAACCAAGAAATCAAAGAAAAGGTTCCAACTCCTGAATATAAAGGGGGTGGGGGAATGGGGTGTTTTAATTTTGTTTAGTGATTTTCCCCTCCTAGGTGAGACATACAGTATTGCTCAATGGATTATCATATTTCTACATATCCCTTTTGGCCAAACCCAGTGATCTTATTAAGATGTCTTTTCAAAAGCCCCAGGATTTCCTCACCTGTCATAATCCTAAAAATTCCAATAGGAGCATGAAGCAAATCCAGAAGGTCAAGGTCCTCCTCCTCATCTCCAGCCTAATCAATAGCTCGGCGATGGGGACTTTCTACAGGATCTCTGTGACAAGTTACGTTTCTCCATTCCCATCCCACCACCTGTTTCTCAGCCTCTCATTTCCACCCTCGTAACAAGCTTTCTATGCCGGTTCTGCCTCTTGCAGTCTCGAACTTCTGGTTTGAGCTTCTTGCTGTACTCCAACTCAGAGGCCCCCTCTGCACCTACACATTGACTGGGTATTCATTTCACAGCATCAGCTCGCAGTCCCTTCACCCTGTGCTTTTCCGTACATCATAAAAAGGAGTTTGCCTCTTTTCTTCAATTTGCCTTCCTACCCCTGCTCCTTGTTTTTGCCTCTTCTTCCGACTCAAGCTATCATCTCCGTGCTCCAAAAAGCTGCCATTTCTAGCCTTCTGTGCGCTAAAGCGACAAACTGAAAGGAAGCACCTACTTACACGCTAGCGATTCCCCGCCACCTTTCTGTGCGCCCCATACTTCTCCAGGTGGGAGCCACTGGGGCTCGCCGCCTTCACCCTGGAGAGCGTCTAAGAGAGGAGCGCGGCAGTCTTTCGGGGGTGAGAGCGTGCCCGCCCTAAAGCACTGAGCTAAAGCCGACCCGTTGCGCCCCGCTTTTTAAAACGAGGACTTATTGCGCCGTCCTAGCGTTGCCCCGAGTGACTCTGGGCTGCCGCCGGCCCCGGCGCCGCGCCCAGAAGCCGCCCCGCAATTCGCGCTTCCCGGCGCCGGCAGAAAGCGCTAGCGCGACGGAGACCTCGGGGCGTCTGCAGAAACCCCCGCACGCCGCAGCAGGCGCGGACCCCCATGGCTTTCCCCTACCCCGAGCCCCGGCACCCCGCCGGGCCCGGCCTCCTCCCGCCCGGGCCGGGCCGCTCGCCCGCCCCCGGGCAGCGATGTCAAAAGGGCTCCGGACCCCCCGCTCCGCCTCTGGGGAGGGGGCGGGGGAGGCAGCGCCGGGGCCGGCGACCCACCGGCCGCCCGGCCCTGCCGTGAGGGCGGGCGGGGCCGGGGGCGGGGCCCGGGACGGGCCGCGGCCCCGCCCGCCCGCTCGCCCTCCCTCCCTCCCTCCCGCCGGCCGCGTCGTCCCGGCGTGCAGTTGCTGCCCGGCGGCTGCGGGGACAGGTGGGGCCGCGGCGGCGGGAGCGGGAGACTCGGGAGCGCGGGGCGGGGGAGGCACCGGCGGCCCGACGCGTTCCTCCCTTCCTCCGTCCGTCCTCCCTCCCTCCGTCCCTGCCTGCCGCCCGCCGCCGCGGGCTGGTGTTGGGAAGGGGACCCGCCGGCGTCCTTCCGCGGGGTCTCTCCCGCGCTTGGGCGCGCAGGGCTGGGCGGGATGGGGGTGGGCCCCCTGTGGGGATGGGTGCTTCCTGCTCGCCTGCCCCCCGAACTCCCTGCTTGCGCCCGCATCCCCCTGTGCCTCTCCCGCAAACCCCCGGCTGTGCCCCGCTGTGCCTCTTCCCTCCCCACCGCCGTCCTCTGGCTGCAGCCGCGTCCCGGGTCCCTGTCCCCACCTGCACCCCGCTGTGCCTTACCCCCAGGCCCTCAGGCTGTGCCCCGCGGTGCCTCTTCCCCCAAACCCTCTGGCTGTTGCCCCGCACCCCGCGGAGCCTCTTCCCCCAAACCCTCTGGCTGTGGGCTGAGCTTGTCTTCATGCCTTGAAGAACAAGTCGCACCGAGGATGGGGCATGGGGATGGCCTCCACCTTGTGCAGGAGGCTGCATCGGGAATGCCTGATTTATTTATTTACTTGTTTATTCCTGAAAAATGCCGTTTCCCCTTAGAGAGAAGAGTGGTCCCAGGTGTCAAGAAATGGAGGCTTCTTTCTCGGGGCGTGGGGAGGGGGGCAAAGGCTGGAGGCAGCCAGGGGAGAGGTGTGGCCCATATGCTTAAAATGATGATATTAAAATGTAGGGCTGGAGGGATGATGTCTGGTCAGGGGTTGTCTGGCAAGTCGAAGGGGCAGCTGTCTGGTTTGCTGCCACCTTCCTCCTCCTCAGAGACACGTCTCCCCTGCTGCTATGCATGGTGGGTCCATCCTTAAGGACTGGCAGCAGCAGCAGCGAGGCCATGAGCTGAGGAAGCAGATGGATGCCGGCTCACATGGCTGATGAGGCTACATTGGGCCAGTCTCTTGGACTTGCCCTTTGCAACCGTGGATGTCGTGTGTGGTGTTTGAGCATTTTGACTACATTGGTGCTTAATTTGTAAACATGTTTTAGGTATGTCGATACTTTGGTTGGGTTTGGGGCATCGCTGCCACTAAGATAAGTTGTATGGTGCTTGAAAAGGTGTAGTGAGGCTACAGACCAACTCTTACTGATTTCTTTGCTTGCTTGTGTAGGAAATCAAGGTAAGTTAGCTAAAGCTGTTAAGACAAATCAGAAACTTTACAGCTGTGTATGGATACCCTCTTCCTTATTCCACTGTAACTCAGTCCTTCCCAGACCTGTGCGTAGGTCTGTACTGAACATTGCCATGTGGGAGAAGTTTGAACGAGTTTTTCTGGTTGTTGGGAGCAGCCTGGGAACAGCATGCTGCCTGACTTAATCTGCTCCTTAGCATCTGGGGTGCTGGCCTGGGAAGCATTCAGGCTGCCTTGGACCTGCCTCGGGTAGAGGTAGTGTCGTTGTTTATCGGCGTTAGGCAGTGTGGACATACTCTGAGAATGCTTCACTGAGGAATAGGAGCACTTGTGCTTACATGTTTCCTTGAAGAAAAAGTACAAAGACCTAGGATATGAAAACCTAGCCAAACATAGGCTTAAAGTCTTCCTAGGCAGCACCTCTGTTGCAAGTGCGGGGAGTAATGCAACTTTATGGTATTTCATTATAACGTGTAAATCTACTTTCTATTAAATAGTATTTATTTACCAGTAGAGTGAGGCAGGTTATGGTGCAGGAAGCAATATTCATGGAATGTGTTGGGAAAGATGCCATGGCATTAGTCAAGTAATACATGCCAAATAGGATTTAACTAGTTATGAATCTCACTGAATACCATGAAATACCTGTCAACTAATTACATACCAGTAAAAGAACTGATCAGGTATGTTTCTGTATCCTGATGTGACTTGATGGCCTTTGCTGAGTGTGCTCCCCTTGCCATGCTATGCCCTTCCTGGCTTTGTTTTACTCCACTGCAATAAACCGGGAAACTTTTTTTTTTTTCCCTACCTTGGACTCATGCTCTTCCTCTTGAATCTACTTCTGCCCAGTGCTTGTGGTTTAATGCTTATCTTATCTCTTCCTTTGGCCCACCCCTGTTGGGTTGCTTAATGCACAGATTTCTGGAGGTGTGGGCAGATGCGGAGCAAGGCAGAGGGGTGAGCAGTGCGTGGGGTGGGCATAGGAGCGCATGTGTGGTGAGGGAAGCAGGAGGACATTGCCTCTGTGCCGTGTTCAGGTGCAGGAGGTGGAAGGGAACCAGGATGCCTTCCTGGATCTTCGTTAGCTGCTCGTGAAATCATGTTTCTTGTATTCTGCATCTAACTTGGCAGACTTCAGGTGGCATCTCTCCCTCCCTGATCCCTCCTTGGCTCAGCATGGCTGTCAAAGGCCACCGCCCTGTAATTCCCCTGGTGAAGGCTGGTGTGAGCTCCCTGCTCTTCCCCGGTTGAAATGAGATAGTTCAGCTCTTGACTATGGGTTAAACTAGCCTGAATGGCTTTGTCTGAAGTGGATTAAGGACCATTTGTAAAATATGGGTAGTAGAGCTATGGCACTTAGGCGAGGATTAATAGATGGGGTGGTATCATCTTCAGTGGCACAGCATGACTTTATAAAAATAATTTTATAGCCCAACACTCATATCAACTTCAGGCTAGTGGCTGTCTGAATCTTTAAACTGCTTCCCAAAGCCTGAAAAGGAAGAAATACTCCATTCCTCTCACTATTCTTGTCCCTCGCTGCAGCTCTTCACTGCTCTGGTTTTCTTTCCTGAAGTCACAGCAGGTGACACACACAGGTGCGGTGTTTTTATCCGTTTCCCCATTGCCCAAGTACATATTAAGTCTGAGAACTGAGAGGTTTGATTATGTTTTTCTCTATTGCAATTTATGGGTGCTTCAAACAGCAGTTTTGGTAGGCCTTTCTGACTATTTAGGAGGAAGCTGGTCTGTGCTTGGAAGCCGCCCCTGAGGCGGAAAGGGGTGGGAGCGAAGCACTGAGAAGCTCAAACAGAGGCTATTCCAACACTAAGAATAATTGCTGCCATAAAATATATTTAAAGCATCTCACAAAAGCTTCATGGTTGTTTTAGGTTTAATTTTAGGATCTTTCTGCTCGCTTAAAATTATTTTACGTGTTATTTAAAAGTTGGGTAGTTACTCTGCATTGTTGGGCAGCGCTAGGCAGCAGGTCCCATGTACTTGTCCCGGGGCCTTCCTCCAGTACCCAGGCTCAGTGCCACATCTAGAGGGCAAATGCAGCCTAAATGGAGAAAAGTAAACCTTTTACTCCTTGAAAATATCAGATTATTGGAACAAAAACATAACATTAACAAAATAAATAATTTATTTTGTAAGCCTGATTGTACTTTTTTAAACGTAGTTCCTTTAAAAGGCAAGAAAATGAAAGCCAGAGGGTCATGCAATAGTTTTATTTTCTGTAGCCTGTTGTCACATGTTCAATTTGTAAGAAGTTTTGCAAAGTTGCAGGTGATGTAGCAGTTAAGAATTTTTTCTATCCTTCTGATACTTAGTTGAAATCCAAAAAGTAAAAAATTGTTTCAGCTGAACTTGAATATGTAAGTTTATGCCAATGGGACACACCTGAGTAACTCAGGTGTCTCTTTTCTTTACCTGTTTTTGGTTTCAGTGTTTAATGCTGACCATTGAACTGGAAATATTGAATAGGTTTGGGGTTTTTTTTAATTTCTTTTTACTAAATTCATGTATTAACATGCTTTCCACATGTCTGTTGATGTATGTCTTAATTTTTTTTTTCTGCATGTATTTTGCTATTTGTGTTCTGTCTGCTTATGATGGTTACACAAAATATTTTATCACTCAAGATGTTGACTAGAAAAGACCTATAATTAGCTCATAAATTGAGTAGTGTGAGAAGAATACACAGTTTAGATCAGCACAGGTTTAAAAGTGTCTTGGTTGTTACCTTGGCTCTGGATGAGAATCTGAGGAACTGCATTTCAGTAGCATTTTTAACTTCGAAATCCTGAGCTAGCACACAAAACTAGTCTCTTAAAAACTACTTGTAAAGCCTGTCCAGCCCAAAGCAAGCTCTGGGTTCCATCTGCAAAGTGGCACAGATGTCACAAGGAGGACAAATATAGGTGTCAATAAACTCTGTGAATCATCTTATTTGCCAGGAGCAATGGTATTCAGATTGCCCCTCTTAACTGTGTCAGGACTGTATTACTCGTCGCGGCAAAAGCAGTGAACACTGACTCTTATCTCCACTCTGCTCATGATACCAGCTTAGGCTGATGTTGTGGTTTCACCAGCATTTCTTTCATCCTGAGTGCTTTTGCCCTTGTGTCACCTTTCTGTTGTGCTGGTATAACCCTTGCTGAAGGGTGTTGAAAAGCAGTGAGGAACTGGTCTGGGTTTAAAATACCCTTTCCTTTTCTGTGAGGCTGTCTCCCCCGCCCTGGATCTGTTTCCCAATCTATTTTATTATGTGGCCAGAAAAATGGTTATTCCAGCACAAGTCAAGTGTGACATAGGAGCGGGTATGAGTAATGGGGGGAGAGGTTGATTAAAATGACATTGCTACCAGTAAAAGTGCTCTTGTGATTGCAAACTTACCCTGAAAACAGTAAGACTTGCTCTGCTTGAGCAGACTATGGTCAAGAGAAGCTGCTTGTAGCAGCTTTATTAATTCCTACATGCTGCCTGCGTACGTTTGATTGTATTTCAAATTCTTTTTAGTTTGGATTATCTTTTATATTGATATGGTGCCTAGCATGTTGGGCCCCATGCCTGGAGCCTCTATTCAAAGTAGTTTGTTTGGTTTGTTTTTTTTTTTAAAGCAGTACCTTGCTAAATGTGTGTGAATATGAGCATAGCTTTGTATGGTGCGCTGCAAAAACCTGTACAAAGAAATAGTATACACAGTGCAAAAAGTTGTTAAATTTTGACAGGCATCTCCTGGGCTGGAATTCAAGAGAATGCTCCTATCCCAGGGATGGAATTCTGGGTTTATGGGTATGTCTGAGATGAAAATATAGCTTACTAAGAATAACTCTATTTGTTTCATTCTTTGCTTTCTAGCAAAAGAAGGGGACAACTCTTGCTGGAGTTTGAAACACAAAGATCAGTTTGTTGATTTGGAAGTAATTTGCATTGTATCATCAGTCCTGAAATGCCTTAAAACAAAGTCACAAAAACCTGATTCAATGCTTCTCTGTATGCTTTTAGAGTATGGGTACAGTTTGCCTTGGTACTGTGCCCCTTCTTTCAGGAAAGTGATTTGAAGTTACAAGTAGTTTGGTTTTTTGTTTGTTTTTTAAATTGGGTTTTGCCTGATCTGTTAAAAAGTAAAGTGCCTCGAAATTGTTACCAGTGGTTGAAGCTGATGTTTTCTGATGTGTACCTGAGCAGAGTGCAAGGCGACTGGGAAGGAGAAACTTCTTGGTTTAGAAATGGTGTCGCTGGTGGAGGACAAAAGACCTTTTTGAGAGGGAAAGGAAGTGTTTCTGTTTAGTTAAGTTTTGAAACACAGTATTTGTTAAATATATCTAATTTTTTTTGGTAAAGACTTTACAGCCAATATTTTCAAGTGTTTTCTTTTGGTAAAATGTTTTTTTGTATTGTTTTTAATGAAAAGGTGTTGGCTGAAGGTTGTTCAGTCTAGAAAAGAGGAGGCTGAGGGGAGACCTTATCGCTCTCTACAACTACCTGAAAGGGGGTTGTAGTGAGGTGGGTGTTGGTCTCTTCTATCAAGTAACTAGTGATGGGATGAGAGGAAATGGCCTCAAGTTGAGGCAAGGGAGATTTAGGTTAGATATTAGGAAAAATTTTTTTACTGAGAGGGTTGTCAAACATTGGAATGGGCTGCCCAGGGAAGTGGTTGAGTCACCATCCCTGGAGGTATTCAAAAAGCGAGTGGACAGGGTACTCCAGGGCATGGTTTAGGGGGCATGGTTAATGGTTGGACTTGATGATCTTGAAGGTCTTTTCCAACCGAAATGATTCTATGATTCTATGAAGCATCAAGAGTATCAGGGTTATTGGTCACATGTGCTCATTTATTCTAAGTAAATACTGCTGTGTTTGTTTACGATGTGACATTATGAATAGACGGGGATGGGCAGCATGGAAATGCTTATGGTCTGTTCAGAGAAGTAGTAGCTGGTAATGTTGCCTTCTGTACAGGTGAAAATTACTTGCATTCAGGTATACTGCAAGTGAATACTTTAGAGTTTTTAACAGTATTTGCATTTATAACATCCACTACAATCCCGTTTTTGTTTCTTTAGATGTACAGTGGGAAATATCTGGATTAAATACATTCTTTAATCCCTTTTGTGGTCAGAGTTCTGTGGTTTGTCTTTTCACTACTGAAATAAAAGATTCACTTTTGAAGCTTTAACTGTACAGAATGGGTCTGACAAGCTTAATGAAATTATTTTAATGCACTTTGGAAGTGCCGTGTCCACCCTTGTCTCTTGTGACTGAGATGTGTAGAAGACACTGTGCACAAAAGCCAGGAGGCTAATGGAGTAAGCTCAGTGTTCACTGTCATCTTTGAAATTAAACATTTTACAAACCCAGTTGTGAGCTGTATTCCTCAGAATCTTTGTTACAGCTATTAATTCCTTTGGTCACTTGCATTATTACTGTTGTGCTGACAACATTGTTTCTGTAGCACCTTTTGTTCTGTACCAAGTTAGGTTATTAAAGAGGAGTCTGCTTGAGTTTGCTTTTACGCAAGGAAGTGATAAAACTGTAAGGCAAGGCTGTAAATAGCTTTATGCATAGCTGTGGTGTTCAGGAAATTAACTTATGTTAACTTCTAACCGTGGACATGACTCTTACGTTTTGGAGAAGGGAGAAGGTTGGGAGGAGGGAGTGCAAAACATAGGAGTACTGTTAGAACTCTCTGTGCCTCCCTTCAGCAAGTCCTTCAGCAAGTCCTTGAATGAGTGTTTGAAATCTTGTAGGGTAAAAAATCCCCCAGCTGGATTTCAGATTATCCTGAAACTGCTTCTCATAAACTGAAGTGGTCCACTCGATCAATTAGGGAAGCTTATCTGAAAGTTGCAGGAAAAATAGGTTCGTGAACATGGCCTGGACCACACCAAGTTCTGGTTTGATCTGGAGTTTTTCCCAATCTGTTGAAAAGAGGCTGTTACTGTATTTTAAAACTGAACAGCTTAGATACCCCATTTGAACTACATTCAAAAGTATGGGATGGAAAATTGCCTCTGGAGCTGTGGAAATTGTACCATTTGGTGTTCTTGCTTTTATCCTGTAGAGACTTTACACGTATCCTTGTGAAATGCGATTGCATGCCATCGGTTGCTTTCATCCAAGGTGCTGGAGCATCAGACAAAATTGAATCTATACAGACTTTTGTGATAAGCAAGGGAGCTGCTTTTACAGGTGGTGAAATTATATGACCTTGGCTCGCTCGTTGAGACGACAGCAGTGGGAAGAGGTCCAGTCCTCCATTCCAGTCAGCGGGAAAGCATCACGCTTTCTGGGTATAGTCAGCCAGATGAACCTGCAGTTACATAATGTATGTGGAAGACAGTGAGTGTGGGTGAAAGCAAATTCCTTGATTTGAGTGTGAACAAAAAAATCATCCCAAAGTGAGATAGAAGAGGAAGAGTGGAGATAAACAACTGTGCTTAGAAACCTGTTTGAGTGATGAGGGCTGTGGTGTTGCTTTAGGTTCAGAAAGTGGTGTGTGGCTTGGTAGTTTTGCATAGCAACTGGAATATTGAGCTGGCATCCAGCACTTCAGTTTTGTTCACAGCTTTGCTGTGCTAACTGGTGGAAAAGATGCCCCTTTTTCTCTGGTGACTGAGTGTTCCATACAAAGAGTGAACCAAACACACTGACTTCTTCTGCAAAGCACTGAAACCTGTATGTGAAAAGTGCCATCTAAGACTTTTTTTGATAACTTAAATGCATAGTTATATATAAGCCTAATCTTTCTTTGTGCTGGAGGCAGTCCAGTTTTCTTCTTTTTTTACTGCTGTTGCATGCTGAGTAGACTATTAGACAATTGTCTGTTTCTTGTATACTGGTGTTTTACAGGAACATTAGTATTAGGCTGAGTACTCTGCTGCTTGCCAAGTTTCTGCGCTGGAAGTAGTATTGTCTCCTGTGTTATTCTGATGTGGCACATCCATTGTCTAATGGACTTTCTTGATGGGATACATTTTTTTGAGCTATTTGTATCTGGCAATCTTTCAGTATCAGAAAGAGGGGAAAAAAACAAGTGCAGTTGAGTTGGCCAGATGTAGCTGGTTCATCCCTACACACTGTCTGGCTGAGCTGATCTATTTTAAACTGCAGAGATGTCTTGTGGTCCTGGGTGGTCTCTGAATGCTTGGAAAGGTGGTAAAAACTACATTCTACTGTAATAGTGGAAAATACCAATAGAAGATGGAAAATCCTTACAACTTACCTGTGATTAAACCTGTGCATTAATGTGGTGTTTCATTCTGTCCTTCTCTGAAGTTATAATTTGGTGTTTTAAGCTGATTATGAAAGCTCTACTGTTACAAATTCACAGCCTGCATAATGCTGCTTTATACACTGTTACCGAGCTTCCTGAAAGTGCAAAATAATGAAGACTTTTAAAAATTCCTTTTAGCAAAGGAACTAAGGGCTAGCTAACTAGATGTGGAGCAGAAGTAAACCTTCACAGCTGTGTAATGTCATTAATATACTTTGCCCATAATATCAGCCTCTACTTTGCATTTTGTGTTATGCAGACTCCTGTGTGTTTATTGCTTAGAAGTTGAACAAAGAACTGATATATTTTTAAAGTTGGATTTTTATAACAAGATCTAGTTTAAAAAATGTTGTAAGATACTTTTGCTAATCAAGCCAGTTAATGTTTTAAGGTGATGGAGAGTTTTGTTTTCATGTAAGCTTTTGAGGTCAGGTTGTCGTCTGAATACTGTCTCATGCAGCATTGCTTTGGCCTTGTAGCAACCTTTTTCTTTTGCCTCCATAGGCCTTTGACTGCTCTGCGTCACGACTGGATGTTTCCTCTCTGTAATGCTTGTAGGCAGCTATGAATGCTCCTATTCCATACTGTTTGTTGAGTCCTAGACCCCAGGGCTTTCACGGGAACCCTTTGGAAGTCCAACACTTCTACAGTCCTTAGAAGGGTACCTGCACAGCAAGTGGGAAAGAGCGTTTCTGGAACTGCCATTAGTACTGAGTCAAAGCAAAGGTGCTCCCATTCTTGTTTTCACACCGTGTGCCCAACCTCTGCCAAACTGGATCACCCTCCAAGGGGCACAGTCACATCAAAAGGGAAGGGTGTTGTGGAAAGTTATCAGCCGTGAGGTGGTGCAAACAGCATTTGAGATGGCTTGAGTGGTACCCACAAGCTTACCCAAATTTCAAACAAAATCAAATGGGACTTTATAATATACTGATTTCCATGCATTCATCCCTGGACTTTATAAGAGTAATGCAACCTTGACAAGTGGCTTTGACTACAGGATGAGTCTGGAGGGTCATTTCCTCCAGCTGTCCCTAAGTTCGGACATCAGTTTGCTGTCTGTTCTCCATCCCTCTGCAATTCCTTCCTTCAGTACAGACTACAACAGGCGCTTACTGGGAAACATCTGGCTTTTCCACCTCACCTCTATTTCTGAAACTGTATTTCACTTCTGCGGTAACTCTGGTCAAGTATAAACTAATTATTTCTCTTTTTTAAAGTGGAGATCTTCTTTGGGATGCAGGAATAAAAACAGGGGTGTCAGGAGAAATTAGAAGTCTATTCATGTTCTTACTGCTCTGTTTAGTTGCTCTGGCTGAGAGGCCTGAGTCTCCAAACAATGGTATAATGTACCTTCACGGGTGCCTAACACTAATACTCCTGAGCATGTGATTAACTAGATCTTTCATCATGCTGAAGAATGTTGATTTAAACAACAACAAAAAACCCCCAAAACCTAAGGCCTTTATATCTCATTGCATATCCATCAGTGATTTCGAACCTCTAACTGCAGCTGTACGAATTACCAGCTCTGGACTGGAAAGATTTAGGATGTGGCAGTGTAGTACCTTCCTGGAGCACTCCAAAAAGCACATTCACAGCAGCAGCTGATGTTCCAAGACTGAACTTGGGAGCAGCAGCTTTTTTTCTGATACTGTCAGCATGCTTCCTTGGGTAGGGGACAGCATTCTGAGACTTTAGTTTAAAGGAAATCTGTGCCAAGTGTTTTTAAAATGTCTTTTGTCACTCTAAAGCTCTGCCATCAACTCTCGCTGTGCCTGTGTCGCACTTCCCAAAGTTCAGGGTTGCGCTGTGTGGGTTGTTGTAGAAGGTGCCAGCACAGCTGGTTCCAGCTTTCTTTTGAAAGAGCCTCCTAGGGAGGGTGCAGTTGCTGATGTTTACAGTGCTCAACAGCATGTCTGCTATGGTGCATGGTAGCTTAGAAAAAAAAAGTGGGGGAGGGAAGGGAGGGTGTCAGTACTAGGTCAGCTGCCTTTAAAATTTATGCCTGCCTAATGCAATGCAAGCAAAATTGGACAGAAGGAATGCATTATTTTGCTGCCTAGGATATCGGCCTAGGACCCAGAGGGTGGGTAGGTTGAGCAAGTGCAAGGCAGTGGGAAACAATGGTAAAGGAAATTAGCCCATGTCAGCATTAGAGAGTGGTGTGGGAGCAGTTCAGCTTTTGTAAAGCGCTGCATTAAAGAGTGAACAAAATAATATGTTGCAACACCGCACCAGTGTTATCAGTGTTACTAATATTCTGAACCCAGCAAGATTACAGCTGGTGCAATAAAAGTTCCATAAAATGACATTGACTTTGCAATGTCATTTTGCCACGGCAACTACACTGAGAGTAGTTGAGTTGAGTGTATGCTATAGGCAAGATGTGACTGTAGAAAAATACTTCTTCCTTTGGTAATGATGAATATTTTTCACTTTACTTGCTCACCTTTTCTTTCTTAAGGTGAATATTGTGTTCTTAAGGTAATTATCTATATTTTCTATCTCACCTTCCTATGAAACTCCTTTCCGCTGTATTTTCATGTTACAAAAGACAGCACTGTCTTCCTGTCTTTGTCTACCACAGGTGGAAATTTATGGTCTAATTTTTCTGTATTTATTTTTCTCTAGTGCTGAATAGCTACAGGTACATTGCCATTGATTACTTGGGTACAAGATGTCTTTGGAAATAAGAAGGCTTGTATGCTTTTTTCCATTGGTATTGACTAGATGAGCAAGATGTTACTTGTGCAACAAGTCTTGTTCCCATTTCTTTTAAGGAGTCTTTGGAAGCTGAAGTCTAGGTCTGCATTTCTCTTTTTATTCTCCACTTCCATGGAGTGCTCCCCACTGTGACTATTTAGTGACAGTTTACGTCATTGTTCTATTAAGTGAGGGGTAAACACAAACTAAGTTCTTTACCCCTTGGTAGCAAACTGCTTCTACTGTAATTAATTGGATGTATGAGATTCTCATATGCATTAACTCTTAACTGTTAATGAGGATAGATGATATGATGGAGCTGACTCAGTGACTCAGCTTGCCACTGAAGGCAGGGGATGGTCTCATTCATGTCCCTTCTCATATTTTGACATGAGTAACTTTAATCAGGCAGGTAGATACAAGCAATAGTACTCATAACCACAGTCAATTCTAAGCCATCCTACCTGGATGTTCAAGAATAATACAGACCTGGGACAGTGGTATCACAGTGGAGAAGGAGGGAGAGCTTTAGACTCATCACAAATCTTGGCAACCTTAGCTGAGTCTGTTTTGCTTGTCTGCCCTTTGTCAGGTATATTTGGAAGATGTTGATAACTGATAGGAGTATGCTCTTACCTGCATTCCATATGCTTCACTTTAAAAGGAGCGTCTGGTAGAAAGCTGAAGAGTCTTACCAAAGCGTTCAAATAACTACAGTGTGTACTCAAAACAAGTAATCTTCATCATCACAATGAAAAGAAATTAAATGTCATTAGTCCTATTTTGTGTATGCATCCACAAAGCCCCTTTGTTTTAATCTTATAAAATGCAAACTTTTGATGTCATCAGGCATCTTTGATCCCTTTCATTCAAAGTATTTAATTAGGACTTGCACTCCCTCTACCTTTTTAAAGCTTACCTATATATCGTGTCTTAAAAACAGTATACTTCCTATGCAAGTTAAGAAGCCCAGACTGTGCTATCTTTGCAGTGCAAAGAGTTTAGTACAGAGTTTTATATTCTGGATATGCTTGGTTACTAACGATGCATATGCACTTTAAAAACATCACAGCTGTAAATAATTCTTACATACATTTATCAGAACTGTACCTACTGTAGAGGAAAAAAACAGAATGGGTAACAGCTCAGCATACTACGAAGATGTTGGCTTGTGGTGGAATGAACGGGGAACACTGGATGTATGAGTTAGAGTGATTGTGTAGCACAGCTGAAAATACTAGGTTGTGTTACTGCTGTCTAGCCCCTGGTTCTTGTTTTGTGAAGGTGTGTTTAAAGTGACCCAAAGCTTCGTTAATATGACCTTGAAAGATAAATTGAAATGCTGCAGAAAGTTTTCTAGTTACATAATAAGCAAGGAGGAAAAGGAGAATCTGTTAAGTCCTTTGGGTAAGAATGAGATTAACTGGAGTTGGATATGGCCCCATTACTAAATCAATACTTTGCCAGAGGTCTTTGCTAAGAGTAATGATGTATCATTATCTAATGGAAGTGAGGTTGCATTAATAAAAATAATTACATCATAGATGAGCCTTATTTTGATTTCTAGGTGAAAGTTGTCATATGATATATGCCACAGGGCTCACTATGCAGGCAGGGCTAGGTGACTTTGTGAGCTGGCATCACTGAGCTGGAATCAGATGTAAAGGAGCCAAGTGCAAGTCATGCACTGAGGGACCAACGAGAAGAGCTTCTGTCCCAAGCTGGGTGCAGGAGCCACTCACCGCAGCAGAGGAGTAGGCAGGTGAGACTAGTTGGCTGCAGGATGGCTGACATACAAATGCTCAGGTAAAGAGTTTTGGGTAAAGGCAGGGGAGCACTGATAAGTTAAAATTCTAGGAGCTTTTCCCCCTGTTTATGTTTTTGCCTTTTTCTGAAACATTGGGAATATGAGGAGAGAAAACTGGGGAAGATACAATGATGTTCATGGTGTTCACTTCTCAAGTGAAACCAGGAATCTTTTCAGCGGCCCATCCAGACTCTTTCTCATACTTGAGTCAAAATGATGACTGGGTTCAGACTTGTAAAGAAACTTCCTTCCAGCCTATGATTGCAGAAGCTGTTAGGACTTGATGTGTTTTTCTGCGTGATGTGGGACATTGGTCCCTAGAATCACTTTCATGTGCATCACTGCAACCCTAGGTGATGCACTTAAGATATTTAAGATATTGGGGATGCCAGATCTTTTCCTGCCTTACTGTAGCACAGTGTAATTTTTGTGGCTTCGGTTCTCATGTTGTAGAGTGTCTCTTGTGGCTTGTGATGGACAGAGTGATGACTTGCTGAGGTGCAGTGTGAACTTCTTGACTACATATCTAGTACATGATTGTCTATGAGTACGCAGGACTGGATGTGGTGATACTGTGTGCCCTCTACATGATTTCACTATCAGCTTAAAGGGAT
This sequence comes from Harpia harpyja, assembly GCF_026419915.1. Lineage (NCBI taxonomy): Eukaryota > Metazoa > Chordata > Aves > Accipitriformes > Accipitridae > Harpia > Harpia harpyja. Next base: position 95,328,522 of record NC_068969.1, read on the forward strand.
CTATGACAGGGCTGCTGCTCCCACCTTTCTCCTTGCTTGCAGCATCCCGGTTTGTGTGTCTCAATGTTTCCTTTGCACGAGCCCGTTCAGCCTTTTAGGTCTGAGCTGACTGAAAAAATAACTTTTTTCTTGAAAGACTAAGCTTTCAGTTGGGTTGGTGAGCTGCTGTGACTTATCCTGCAGCTGCCTGAGGACAAGGCCCGTCAGCAGTGATGCTGTAGGACTGCACACTAGGGCTTTGCTGTTCAGCCATTGCTGGTGATTGATCAATGTATATGGACCAGGAGAATGCCCATATGATTCTGGCTGGGAGTTGGGCACAAAACAGGGCCCCTGAAATAGTTCCCACAGGAAGGGGCTTTTCTGTGCCTGTTGCTAGTGTTCAGCCTTGCTGTGAAGTCTGCAGTATCAGTTCTTTTAACAATTTATAGGCAGGTGTGGAAGGAAATACAGATTGGTCTTTATTTTACGCAGCATCAGAATGGGAAATCCTTTAGTCTGGCAGAAAACCACTCTGAAGTGTGATTGAAATGAAATGTGTTTTCACTAGTTCTGCTGCTTACAGACTACTTTATTCATGTAGGTAAACAACAGATTTCATGCCAGTTTAAAAAGCAAAACATTAAACAAAGAGGTACCATATAAATAATTCAGTAAGGGTGACTACACAGGGTGTTAGATCTCTCACTGAATACTGCCAATGGGGAATTTTACAAGTAGATGTTTTAATATAGTTTCTAAACCTTTCATCTGTTTTTAAGATGTCCACTTTTTTTAAAATGAATTTATATTTATTTTGAAATTTGCTATTCTCTCCCCAATGTCTACTCTAAAATGTACATGCAGAGATTGCTAATGTACTCTGAGGAGTTAGGATTTGTGTTTTAAAATGAACTCACTTCAAAGACAAAGTTTGAAATTTAATCAAGGTTACAACTAATTAATACATCTATCAAAACTTGGAAATTTCTTAAAGTATCTCTCTTGCATAAAGCTGCCTTGCCTGCCTTCTGTCACTCACTTGGGCAGAACTGTCATCTAACAGGAACAGTGTTTACAAGCAACATTATCAAAAAAAGGAAAGGCCACGTAATGCTAAACAGGATGTAGACAACTTGCCTGTGAGATGAATCTTTCAAAAAATGGATTGGGTGGCTGAGAGAAGGCATAAAGGATCGGGGAGGTGATGGAAACTTCTCTCAGGGAAATCCGTAACAACAGGCAACACCTGGCTAAAGTTTAAAACTTTGTTGCAGAATATAGGTGAGTAATCCATCTAATGTAATATGCAGTTTGTATTTGTTTGCCATGTGGCATAAGGGAGTAACGTAGTTAACATAACTGCAATTATGTAAGCACACAGCCTTGGGAAATAGGAAGGGCAGAGCTGGTATTTCCCAGGTAAAGCTTAAGATACCATTTGTGAAACATCTCAATTTAATTACCTTCTGAACTTCAAGAGCAGAATTAACAAGAGCATACCAAGTGATTCTGAAACAGGAAAGTTTCATAATTGTGCCTGAATGTGTAAGCTAGTGTTACTGTCATTTCTTAAGCTATCATTTTGAAATCAGACCGGCGTGGGTCAATGCTTTCTGCGGGTTCTCCCCATCTTCCAGTGGTCTCTGTGGGGTGGAGGGTCTCCCTGTCATTACCTGCTTGCCAGTCCAGGGGGTGATGGTCCAGAACCTTTGCTTTTGGGATCTGCCTTCAATGGAAATTATCCCCTTGAAGTCTGTACTGTATTGTCATATTGTCCAGTCTTTTGCTAAGGGGTCCCTGTAAAAGTAGCTTGTCTGTCTTTCTAATAATTAGCTGTGCTCTCCAATGCAAATCCTTAACTTTAAGTGTTTTAAGTTCCCACTGAGTTTTAGAATTTGTTTTCTGGAGTGACAGAGCTTACATTAGATTGTTTCATTTTGCTTGGTTGTCTGTCAAGTTCTTTTGTTTGCTTGTTTTGTTCAGTAGTCATCACCATAAAACACTTGTAAAATCACTGTTTAAAAGCAAATCTTGATATCTGTTTTAATATTTAAAAACTATGTAGGGGGAATAAATGAGCATCAGGAATGGCAAATATCTTTCACATGGGTTAAGTAAAGGAATGTAAGAAACTTGTTGTTCTCATTTAAAAACAAGGAATGTTTGAGGCATACCAGTAATTGCCATTACAAGAATCACTAACAGTTTTGTGTGCTAACCGAACTTGAGCACTTCCAACAACTTGTTACCTACTACTTGTCATCGTGAGGCATTCTCATATGGTTTTCTGTGGTATTTGTGGCATTTTTGGCTGGTGTAAATGATCGTATCATCTACCCTTGCCTCTCCAGTAAACATAATGGTCCAACTTGAAATTGGTTCTGCGAAGCTGTATGCCTTACCTCAGCTGCAGGGGACCAGAGCTCTTTCAGCTGTCTGCTGAGCTGCAGGGGACAAGAGGCCAGCAAATGACTTTGCTCTTTTCACACAGCCCTTTCCCTCCTTAGCCTCACTTACACCCCCTTTTTTTATAACGGTCAAGACACATTTATTTAAAGATGTCTTCAGAAATTGTATTGGTACAGCTGGCTTGAACCTAGGTGCACAATACTACTTCCATTGACATTTTTAAGTAAAAATGAAAAAAAAAAAAAGAAAAATAGCTCTTATTTCTTTTTAAGAGCTGAGTACCTTGCCTATGTTTTTGTGGTGATTTCAGTTCTTCTTTTCTGAATGCATGTGCTTGAGAGGACTGCCTCTATGTTCCTTAGAACTTTTCAAGCTAGGCAGACTGAACTTACATGACTGCATTTTTCTAAGTTTATGTAAATTGCTTGCAATATGTCATTTAAAATAACCTAATTTTGAAAATTAGTCTGCTAGTGTGACTTCCCTAATTTTGAAAGAGTTTACTACAATGTAGACACTTCATTTTAGAAAGAAAATTCCCTACTGTTAGTGCATTTTAGTTGCATTTTCAAATTTTGTTACAAGCAGAAAGTGGAACATTGGAAATAAAAGTGCCCATGTGCTGATTCTGTAAGTACATTAGCAGGTATGTATATTTTCCTGACTGAACTGTGGTTATACAAATGCTTAATGTGCAGATGAGTTTACAGTATGAAGAACTAAAGCTGTGTTAGTTCTTAACACATGGCCTTCTCTATCCCCAAGTCTTTGTCCCTTCAGGCCAAATCTTTCCAGTCTCACATTTAGAGGATAAGTTCTGTAGAATTCAAAACTGCTAAACATTATAGAAGATTGTATTATGGTCAAAGTGTTATCAGGTTACCCCTTAACAAGATGGTTGTACTGTAAAAAAGCAGTCTTTCAAAAATTTTTTGGTTTTTTTTCTGAAGCACAAGGTAGTTTGTCTTCTGTGGGGGTACGTGGGGGTTTTTTACTCTTCTATTTAAACAAAAAAAACCCCAAAACACAAGCCTTGAGCATAGTATTTTCCAGTACATATGAATTTGTGTGTGAAGTAAGTGTAACAGGATAAGACAAAATACCTTCCATGCTGCCATTAACCCTACTTGTAGGTAGCTAACAAACAAAAAATCCTGAAAACCTAACATTAATGCAAACAATTGTTCCAAGAAATGGACTTACGAAGGAAAACTATGTAGCTAGTTAAGAAAATAAGTAGAATTGTAAAGCACATCGGAAGTGAAGTAGTAGTGTTACATATGAAAGTTGATTTTAAAGAAACCTTTTAACTGTGGAAAAGTTCTCAACACCATTGTCTTGCAGGTATTACCCCTACTCTTAAAATAATTAGTTTTAACTTATTGTACTTAACTTACCTTCAGAGTCAGAGTAATTGATCTGTTAGTACGTCTGTGTGGTGAGGCTGTGGCTGCTCTCTGGCTGGTACATCCTTCTCTCAAGGATAGTAACTAAACTGCAAAAACTTTCAGAAAAACTTTAGCAACTGCTGTGGAGTTGTATCTTGCTTGCTTGGTTTTGAACAGAAAAGAAACCTTGAAGGCTAAGAGCCTTGGCTGTCTTAGCTCTTGTGAAATGTTTTAAAGGGAGAAGAGCTGCAAGTGCTGGGGTCAGGAGAGGTGGGACAAGCCTCTCCATCAGTTTAGCAGGGGCTGGGAAACATGAGCATTCACAATTTTCATCTGCTGCCTTTCTACTACGAGCAGGAGCAATCCACTGGAAATAGTCTGGTTCCAGATAAAAGGCTTGCTTTTGGTCCCAGTGCCTAGCAGGCATAAGAGGTGCTATTTAAACACCAAAAGCACATTCATCTGACTCCCAATGCAAAATTAAAGTGATGTCGACAAGTCAACTGGATAAATGTAAAGAATTGTGTATTTGTAAGGTTGCAGTTGTCAGGATGAGAGGTTTGTACCCTAAGAGGGAGAAAAAGTCAATCAACAGCCCCAAGCCCATAAAAAATGGGAATTCATTTTGAGCCAACATCCATATAGAATTTTCTGGATTTTTGAAAGCATGTTACTTGTTTAACTTAGGTTTTGGTCAGCATGTAGAGCTAGCCAATCTGAGTTCCAGTAACATCTTTATCAGGATGAGAGCAGGAAAACTGACTGGCAGTAAAATCAGTAAACTATTTTTCTTACTGAAGAACTGATTAAAAATAATGTGATTGTTTGTATTCAGTGAATATATTTGTTGAAATATTGAGCCATACTGTGCACAAGGTATCTGTAGGCTTTGGTAGAATATTGTTATAACCGCTGAACAAGGTACGTTCTGTTTACCATGTCTTGTCTCCTGATAGACTGTTCTCATGAGACTGACATGGGAAGAATACTGGGTTTTAAGGATAACTTCTTGTAACCAATTTAACTATTTTAATAAAATAATTAATTATAAAATACAGATTTTTAACACTTCCCCCCAGCACCAGTTACTTACAGCTGAGTTGCCTGGCTGTCATGGGCAGTCTGAAGTACCTGGTGTTCAAGACAGGGTTGGGTTTACGTATGTTTGATACCATCCATAGTTTAGCTTACAGAGCAAGATAGCAGGGATACTTATAATATGTCTCTAACCATAAAGTCTTTTCTCTCGTGTGATTGCTAGTGCCAAAAGGAAGAAGGCGACTCAAGTTTCCATTAGAAAAGGAAGAGGATGTCCCCTACTACTTCTGATTTTGCCAGAACTCTATGTAAATATAGAGCTTTTTAGCTAATATAGTAATATGTACATAGGGCATGTGAAATTGGTCAGCATAAAGGCAGTGACGTTGAGTTGGGAAATGCTGGTGCTGGAGGATGGTGTATCTGGAAAATGCCAACTTTAAAGAGTCTTGCAGAAGGAATAATTTCTGAAAGTGAAATTGATGGTGGTTTCAGATGTTCAGATGCACAGGACAAGTGCAAGCAGGAAAACAAGTGGGTAGCAAAAGGAGAATTGGGAAGAGGTAGATCAGATGAACTCTAATGAAGGCAGGCTTGTCTGTGTTGCATCTTGTGATGAAGGGTGGGTGTAGTGTACTTTGAAGTGCCTAAAAACTCCCGTGAAATGGCAGTGAACAGAAGGTACTTGTAGAATTGGAGATAAGGGTGAAATTATTTTTCAGGCATGTTAAGGTGAGGACAAATGAGAAGACGATAGTGAGGAGATCTGAGGAGAGAGATGCATTACCATCCTGAGGGCAGAACTGGCTTTCCAGACCTGCAGCTGGCTTAGCCTTGAGGAGATGCAGAAGGGCAGCCAGAGGAAAGGAGCTGTTTATCAAGGTGTGCTGCAGTCTGGACTAACAAAGGTGAATACAGTGTGAAGATTGCACAGGGGTATGGAGAGAAATTGTATGGTATGTATGAGACATGGCATGGGAATAGGAGAGATTACCCTCCAAATGTGTTGGGATTTTTAAAAAGTGTTTTCTAGGGGAAATGAGGCAAGGGAAGGGCAAAAATCAGTACTCACATAAGCATACTTCTCTGAAAAGTTTTACATATGTAGGTGGTGCTGCATGCAAACTGGATGTGCTGGGTAATTTTTCTGAGTTAATGGTATTACCAGTGGTACTATGACACTTCATGATCCTGGTGTGGAAACGGTTGATTCATGAGAGTGTGATTTGCATACTAATTATAACATAGCTAATTATTGTATTTAAAAGGAGACATATCAGCACCTTTCCTCTTTCCAACCTACCTTAGAAATACTTCTTAGTTAGAAAATCAAAATTTTCAATAGTAAGTATTGCAAGCTGAACTTCTTCACATATCAGTGACTTGGAGATGTGGAGATGGTAATAAAAATGAATTTAAGTAGCTGCTCTTTATTTATATTTTCCCCTTAACTGTAATGGTTAAACACAGCGTGGTTTCTTGAGATAACACTTTATGGCATGGAAGCACCTTGTTTGGTATGTAGAGAATACAAAATCATATGGTTATGCATAACGGCTCAGCTATCAATCAGCCCCAAGCATAGTGTGATGTGGTCAGCTAATGCTCCCTGATCTGTATTTCACATGTGGTGCTCTGTTAGCCCTCTCTATATCTTTTCCATTTTGTTTCCTGAAAATCTTTTCTAAAACATTTTACTGACCTTTATTTTATTAATTACAAAAATCCATATTTCTGTTTTGGTTTGTTTTCCTGCAGGCAGCATCATAATATCTTAATCAAGTGAAAATGGCCTTTAGCAACCTGACATCAAAGGCTGTACTACTGTATGATGAATGGATTAAAGATGCTGGTGAGTCATTTAAATCTAAAACTTACTAACTTTCAATAATTTTGAATAGCAATGTGTAGCTATTCTAGGTGTACTGTTTATCAAATTAAAGTAGCTTTGTCTTCCTGTAAATGTTTCTAAGACTTGCCAGGTTACCTACTGAACATTTTTAACTATGAAGAGCAGACTGTTTCTGCATTTTAAAAAAGTAAAAAAGCAAAACTCAGCTAGTTTATGGGTATAACCTCAGACTAAATAATGTGCAGACAGTGATTCTTGTGTAAGAGTTTCTGGTTTGCCTGAATATATAGTTTACATTTTTTCTGTGCTGCTGAACATAAAACTTCAACTCATTTTCATTACCGAACAACAATATTTTATCAGTTAATTGAGCTAGGTGCATGGTGTTACTGTATTTTGCTTTTGCAAAGTGAAAGAAATAAAAAACCTGATAAATTACAATATCTGAAATTAATCCTCAGAGTAAACAGTTCTGTTTTGAAAAAGAATGTTAGAATCTTGTTGCAGCTGGGTATGAGGATATTAAACACACTTTGCTTTAACATTGTTGTTCTGTAGTTCTGCATGCTTACCAAAAAATGACAGAGAAGATCTCAAGTTTGTGGTTAAGACCCATCTGTCGCAGTGGCATCCCTGAGTGTTCCTCACTGTGGTAGGCATGTAGTGACAGAGATTAGCTGATTCCTGGAGAAAACTTGAGAAGCAGTTAAGGTTTGATCAATAAAATTACTAATTTATCTTTTCCAGTATAGCTGAGAACCATTTCAGTTGTTCTGTAGAACCACAGCATAAAAGTGAGAAGGGAGTTTATCAGTATGACTCATGGCGTAGAGTGGATTGGGGTGGAGCTGGGTGATGGAGCATTTCTGCTGCAGTGTCCATGACTTCAGAATTTGAGTTCCTCATCTCCCTGCCTACCAGTGCTTGTATTTGGTACCTCGTAGCATACTAGTGGCGGGATATGGTTTACTCAGGATCAAGCTGGGAAGACCAATGGGAAAGTTTTGGTAGTACCAGTGCAAAGGGTGGATGCAGAAAAAGCAGTTATGAAGAGCTGGTGACTCTCTTGCAGGGCAACACATACAGATGTCTAGTGCTGTGGTTCACAATCTTTGTTGGTTTGTGGGCAGCAACACTGGGCACACTGCAGGCTCTGAGCAGCATTATAACGTACTTTCCTCCTCAATCTGTTTTAAAATTTCCAGTGGCTGTAAACAATATCAGAGAGTCTCATGGGTGATAGGTTGCTTGAATGCTGTGGGTTGAAAATCACTCACTTAAGACATCTGGCCACGCATTAAACACTTAACAAAAATTGCAGTGGTATAATTTCACCCCCAAAATACAGCAGCAAACCATAAAAGCAGCAGTTTACTGAGTCAATAGTTGAGTTTGGGGTCATTCAGAAATGAATCTTTAAAAGTCAGTTTATAAAAATTAAAAAAAAAAATTAAAAAAAAAAATTAAAAAAATACATGAAGTTCATACCAGTTCTACTGCTTATGGAAAAATGTGGAAGCCTTTGGTGAGCTGGGGCTCTGTGATGAACCACAGAAGGGTGCAGTGGAATCATGGTGAAGCTCAGAGGCAGCACCTACCAGCCTCAGCTGCAGGGAGAGGGAGCAGGGCATGCGTAGGAGGAGGACTCTGCAATACTTCTGCCTGGGATAACTGGAGAGGAACATGCAATACTTTTGCCATTTGGAGGCTTGTAATGTGAAAGTGTGTGTTTTGTGGCACTGTGAAAGCAATGATATGTCTCGACTGAATAGGCACAAGCCTCGAGTGCTAAGCTACGAATACCAGCTGATGGGGCAGAAGGTCTTCTAACTTTAAAATCCCCTACTTACTATGTCTAATGTTGTACTGCTTATAAAGCTCAAGGATCTTGAAAAGTGGGGCTAATCCCTGTCTCTGACTTGAACTTGTGAAGTAAGGTTCATGCTTTTCCAGAAGAACGAAGTCTCAGGTGGAAATGCAGCCTCAGTGATCTGCTTCTGCATTGCCTTCCTGTGCTGCCCTCTGAACCCCGTTCATGTGTGAAAACGGAGAGTTTTCATGAAGGAGAGCTCTGGACAGAAAATGGGGTTACTCATGATTCTGTGTTCTCCTCTTCATTTCGTGTAAAGAATTGATGCAGAAAAAAGCCTTGAGTCCTACAGGTGCTAAATCTTGTTATCCAGTTGGTGTGGATTTGAGGTGAATGGACTCTGAAACATGACCAGTGACAGCAAAACCTAATCCGTTAAGAATTAAGTCCCTTTCTGTAGCTGTTTTAGGATTTAGTAAGTACCGGAAAGATCCAATTAATTTTTTTTTTTTTCCTCCCCCCTCCTCTAGATCCAAGACTGGAAGGCTGGCCACTCATGTCTTCACCTTTTCCAACAACCTTTATCATCGGAACCTACATTTATTTTGTCACTTCCTTGGGACCCAAACTTATGGAAAATAAAAAACCGTTTGAACTCAGGCAGATAATGGTGTTTTATAATTTTAGTGTGGTAGCCCTTTCTTTATATATGACTTATGAAGTAAGTACTACTTTTATTTGTAAAATATTTATATTTTTTGTCTCTACTAACTTTTAATAAATTTATTAATATAATTCCCACTCTGCAATTCTTAAAAAACTGTTTTTCTGATTGTTGTAATTATATTAATCCAAGCAGTATGTTAAACTAATTGAGTTGATAATTGAAAAAAGGGAATAAGTCATACATAGAAAGAAAAGTTGTAAAATATTTTGTGTCATTATATACAATTTACAAAATTAAAAATTCTCATGACTTATTAAATTTCTCTGGGCTGTAACAGGTAAAGCAGACTACATGTTTTTCGTAGTTTGTTGTAATTGTTTCTGTCCTACTATGTGATAGTCAACACTGATGTTTCAAACACTGTATAGAGTATGTTTACTATGGAGTAATCTTCAGTTAGATCTGCCTTTTAAAAGACAGAAGTTAACAAAACCTAATTTGTGGATCTTCATCCTTTAAAAAAAAAACAAACCAGCAACAACAAAAAAACCAAGCCAAAACAGAAAAACACCACCCTCCCAAACCATGAAAATCTCTAACATTGATTTTTTTTTTTTTTTCTCCCCAACCCAAAAATAGCAAATGCTCTTTCTCTCAAAAGGAATGTTGAGATTTTGGTGTAGTTCATAGCTCAAGCAAATGTTAACCTTTAAGACTGGAAAGCCTGATGAGTTGTATAGTCTTATGGGTTGAATGACCTAAAAATCCTTAACAATGAATGGTATAGACTGTGTAGAAGCTTTAATTTAGAACCTTAAACCTAGTTGGTTGGTTGGTTTTTTGTTGGGTTTTTTTTATTGGTTGTTTTTTAAAGTGTAGCTATTTAATAATAGTATTGTGTGAATGATAGCCTTATACATTTGCTTGGTGAAGCATCACTACACTAGTACTGACCCTGTTTGTGTTAAATCTGGCTGTGTGGCTATTTCAGGTTTGGCAAACTGGTAATGCAAAGTTGTCAGATTATTGTGCCAAACTGGCAGCATACCTTTGTGTTAGCTCAATTTGCATAAATTTCATCATGAGTTACAGTGAACTTCTTGACATTTCTTTAACAGCACTCTAAAGGCACGGCGGCAGCAGCTGCTTTGTGTCATGACTGTTGTGTGGAAAGCGGTGGGCAAGGTGCACGCGTTTGCTATTTAGACTGTGTTTTGAAAAATCGCCAAACTTCCTTTTCTGATTTGGTGCCAAGTTTGGTTTTGGTTATAACCCCCGGAAACAAAAAAAAAATATTAAACTTCTGTTAGTGTCTGACACTAACACAGTATTCAATTAATATGCTGTCAAGACTTCCACATTACAATTTCATGAAAGAATGCATGGGTAGAGGGCAACAGATTGAATTTCTGCTATTGTCTAGTGCTCAGCAAAAAGCTGATTCTTTCCCTCTTTGGAACCAAGCCATTTGGTGGGTGCTGTAGTATTGTGCTGTCTTGGTGGTGTTTCAAATCTTGTTTTATTTAAGCAATAGAAGAATTCAAGCAATTCTTTTATGAAGTTAAGAGATGGAGGGGTTTTAGTCTATTTAAAAGAGCTGAACCTCCTATTGTGCGTGAGTGGATGATGATGATCAATGGATGAGAAGCACTTTATAAACATATATAAGATACAGTAGTCCTAGTGGCTGGCAGGGGAATAAGCCAAGTGTAATATTAACAATGTTGCTCTTGTCCGAGCTTTAATATATTCCAAGAGAAAAGATTAAATTGTATTTGTTACATACAGTCCTTTGGTCATGCATGTGCTCTCGATTGTAAAACCCTAGCTTCTCATTGCTCATATCGGTGAAAGACTAATTGAATCATGCAGTTTAACTAAATAAAATTTTAGAAACTGTGATACTAAAAATATAGTGCATATTGATTTGTTCCTTGTCTTTAATGAAATTAAGCCATATTCTTCTGTTGTGCTGGTTTTCTTTCAGTACTAAGATGCTGTGTTTCTTTTTAGTATTAAGACGGTTGGCTGTGATATTCAAATTTCAAAATGTTTGATTTGTTCTTGTGGTTGGATTTACACAGTAAGTTGGTTTTTTAACATTGGTTTTGAGATGCAGCTGTTTCTCCTCTTCAGTTACTAGTGCTGAAATAATGGGTGTAGGAAGAAAGTTCTTGTCTATAGGTGTGGTCCTGGAATTAGAAATTAATTAATCTGCAACAACAAAGTATTTTGTGGTAGCTAGCCGACACAGAGGTAGATGATTGACAAGGTTGCTGATTCAAAAAGTTTTTAATATTGTTTTCCCCTCCTGCTTAGTGATTGTGAAAGTAATCCGAAATTAATTTTTTAAAAGACATAAAGTAAATCGTTGCCCTTTCCCTTTTTTGCTCCAGTTTCTTATGTCAGGTTGGGCCACAGGGTACTCATTCCGGTGCGATATCGTTGACTACTCGAGGTCACCTACAGCTCTAAGAGTAAGTTGCCAAACAGAAAGCCAAATTGTTATGTTACACTGACTTTATTTTTAGAAATGCTTTTTGAACAACCAAATGCATGGCTGTAGGGTGGAATGCACTAAATGGAAATACCTGCTTGCATAATGTAGACCATGTGAGTTAACTGGAGGGGTTGATTGTTTGGGAGAAAGAAAGAGGCAACATATTTGTTGGCTTGTTCTTCTTGGTTGTAAAATTCCTCCAGGATTAAAAAATGTTTTGTGTTTTTAAAGAAAAACTAAACAAACCATACATTTAAATATTTCTGTCAATCTTGTGACACCACTTACCCATCCCAGTACTTTCCCTTATATAATTACTTACTTTTCCTGCAGCTGCTTAGTTTTATTTACGACTATTATGATTTGACAATTTTTGTTTTTTACTCTTGCAGATGGTACGAACTTGTTGGCTTTACTACTTTTCCAAGTTCATTGAATTATTAGACACTGTAAGTATTTGTAGCTTAATAAAAGAAGTAGTGATGTCTCCTTTTCACAGAAGAGGAAACACTGCTGTTGGAAGCTGGGGGCATAAACTGCTTTTGATTTAGCCCTTCAATCTTCAATTATTGGAATACCATCAAGGTGTTTACCCTTATTATCGCCTCTCATCTTATTGTCCCATTATACTGTCATTCCTTGATTATCAGGAAAAATGTTAATGAGGGAACACACCTTTAAAAATTTAGGAAGCCCTGATAACTTGTCTGTTTAACAGCTGAATACACTGACCTGTTGTGCTATGGCAATGCTTGTCTCAACACTGCAGATAAAAACCAGTGTTGATCATGCTGAATTTGTTTTCCACATCATCTTCAGATTTTATCTTCCACGTTGGGAATATTTGCGTCAGCAGCTCTGAATGCAACATAAATTGCCATATCTACTTGCTCTAAATTCCTGTGTATGCCTTGGGGGTCATGACTATAGATGTGTTTCATATCAGGCTGGCACTCTAACCTGTTTCAAAGAAAGTCTGAGCAGCAATGCATTGAAGCAGAATGCAGACCTTGCTCACCACCAGCAGCCATCTGCCTTCCCCTCTTCCTGAGACCAATACCTAGTAGGATTGGTTTAGCTATTTTCAAACTAGCTTCTGAGTGTTGGAATCAGCTTTGATTTCATTTGCCCTATTCACACAATAGTGTGAATAGGCATGATAGTGGTGATTCAGGAGCTGACTCATGAGCAGTTAGAATGTTCTAAACCCTGCGAGCAAAGTCAGCCATTTAACTTTCATCTGCAAATACTCATGATTCAACACTGGAAGATCTTACTGACTGAGCCAAATGGAATGGTAATGGAAGGGCCAGGAATGCTAGAACTGGAAAAGCCTGACAAGTTTACTCCTCTACCTTTACTACCTGCTGGTTAGACTGCTCCTTTTTAATTAGTCCTGGGCCCAAAAAATTCTTCTTTTAAAAATTTGTTGTGTTTGAATCCAGCTGACCAGGTATGTGTTTCTCAGCAGCTTTTTGGTTTTATTCAAAAGTAATTTCTTAGCTGTATTTAAGTCAGCTGTTTCCAAATGTTTTGCATGGCACACCAGACTTCTTTTCTTCTGTGTTCATTTGCTTGCCGTCTGTTACTACCGTTTGCATGACCTGACTTTTCCTTATACAGTTTTCTTGCTCTGTTTTCCCTTAACACTTCCCTTGATGTCTATTTTTTAAAATGTGGCCTGACAAGAATACCTACATATATTCTGTCCAATTTTGCCTTTTTCCAAGGTTAGCTAAGTCAGTGTTCATAATAAAGTGCTATTTCTCTAACTTAATATTTTCTATTGCCCCTATCTGTTGCTAGTCCTTCAGTTAATTTTCTGAAATGGCCTTGCATTAGTAGTTCAGGGGACTTAAAATCTGATGCTTCTAGATAGTTCTCAATCCAAGCAAGTCTGTCTTAAGGTGTCCGTTGCACACAGAGGTGATGGCTCAGCCTTGGACATTTGCTTTCAAAGCTTGCCCTGGCTTTTGAGACTTCACAGGTGGATTTTATGTACTGGTTTAATTTTTTTTTTAAAACTAATCTCCATATCCAGAGCCTCAGTTTCCCTTTGTCTCTCAAGACTACAATTGTGAAGAATTTTTAAATGTATAGTTGTGAGCAACCAGCACTGATGTGTACAGTTTTTTTTAAGTATGTTGGGCTTGATGATCTCCTGTAACATTCTGTTCATTAAAAATCTGTTTCAGATATTTTTTGTGCTGCGTAAGAAAAACAACCAAGTTACATTCCTGCATGTCTTTCATCATTCCATCATGCCATGGACCTGGTGGTTTGGAGTCAAATTTGCTGCAGGTAGTGGAGAGAGAGTTTAAGTTGTACGTTTCTTCTGGTAGTAAAAGTTAACTATACTAGACAAAAATATTTAAAGAACAAATTAAAAATCTTGCAAACATCAACGTTTTTACATTTAGATGTCTGCAGTATTTCATGGAACATCTGAGATCACCATAATTGTTTAAATGGGGCGGGAGTATTCATTTTTCCCTTTTGACAGTGTTTTGTGCAATGTTGGTTTCTCACGGAGGGGGAAGGTGCAGAGGAGAGAGCTGTATATAAGCAAAGAGCATTATTACGTGAAAAAGATGTGACTGCAAAATCAGAAGTGCTAGGGGAGATGTATGAGGCAGACGAGCCATTAGTCCCCCTGAAATGTAAGAACTGAGTTGGAGGGGAGGACTGTGTTCTCATTTTTTTCACCTGTTTAAGAAATCTTTCAGGCTTTGCTGCACTGATTTTTACTGGCTTTAGGTAGCATAATTGGGGTTTATTTACATCCATACTTTGGCTTTCACAAAACTACAGAATATTTTTCTGGACCTTACTTATTACAGAAACTTACTTGAATTGTACTGAATTGAAAGTCTTTGTCCACTTCTAGCTTACCTTCACTTTCTCCTTTCCTGCTCTGTGTGTCTATGCACGTGTCTTCCTATGGTATTAGTGTGCACCACTAATAAATATAGTTGGCCATGAGAATAGCCTGATAAGCACGGAGTGGAGAAATGCACAGTCATTTAGTAGTCCATCTCTAGGAGGGTGTGGGGTTTTTTTAGGAGTTTCTACTGAGAAGTAGGGGGTATTTTGTACATGTTTCTTCACTCATGTTCTCTGGTATGTTTTTTTTCTCCCAGAAAATCAGTGACAAATTGCTGAAGAAAACCAGTGCTTATTAAATCTGATCTGTTAGTGCCTGTTTTATGAATACAAAAATAAGACCTGGAAGCAGTCCAGAAAATTTGTAGATGGGATCTTTTGAACATGTCTGGTGTGCAGATTTTCCTAGTGTATAAAAGGATATATTTCTGCTGTATTTGTTGAGTTTCCGTTATTAGGAAACTGGTGTTTTGACCATGTCTTTCTTAAATGTTGTTATTGATGAAACTGTGAATAGTTTTCTCAGCATACAGTTCAGTGTGTTCATAGACTTGCAAAACAAACAAACAAAAAAACCCAACAAGCCCAGCAACTAATAGTCCCTCCTCTTCAACCTTGAAAAGTTTACATTTATAGGTGATTAACTTTCTGCCTTTTATCTGGACATAGGATCAGTATACCAGCTACAAGCTTGTGATTTTGCATCAGATTAAAATTTCCCATGTGATAATTTGACAAATACTTCCAGCAAAGTGTGCAAGAACAGTTTTGTCCTCTGCTAATAATAGTCCCTCATATTCATGCAGAACTGTGTTTATCCCTACAACTCCATTGCTTATCTTTACCCTAATCTGTCCAAATATTGTTCTGTTTGAAAACTTAAAATTTTTTTCCAAGAATTTCAGCCCTGCTGCTAATTACTTTGTATTCAGTTTCATCACTGTCTGTCCTTCTAAGTAGTGGCATTGATCAAGTTTTCAATCTGTTTGTAAAAAAAACCAACAGGTTTGAATGGAGATGCTGATTCTTCTCTGATCTGACATAAACAGGGAATTGTAAAATGGTGCTTATGTATGGTGTTGCTTTTTGGAGCATATTTTTGTACTGTTGATGAGGTTGTTTTTTCTTTTTTCTCTGCTTTAACTATTTATTTTTTCTTCTGAATATTCACTGTACAAGCCAAGAAAAGTATGTATGTTTGAACTGTAAGAACACTCAAATTATTTTAAAAAAATACAAATAGCCAAGTTTCAAAGAAAGTTTGCAATCACAGCTGCAGGAGTTATGATCTATCAAGCTGGAAGATTAGTGTGAGCTACTAAAATCACAAAATAAGTTTTATTTTTAACTTGAATGATTCTTAATGGAAAATTGGCTTTTTCTTACCAAATGTCTGCTTTTGTCATCTTCTTTTCTTCCTGATGCTCACTATTGTCATGTTCATATTTCTCTTAATACTTTGCTGTCTGCCACTTCTTGGATCATTTTTACCTATAACTTCTTGTGTTCATTAAAATAAAATTACATTGAGCAGAATCATCTAACACCATAGCTGATCCAATGGAAAAGGAAATATTTCCTTACTAGCTTTGTGAAATGTTTGTATCTTACCAGTTTCAGTCATGAGTTTGCCCCAAATGGGGCTACTTGGCCTTAAATTTCCTTTTCACTGTGAGTATGCTTTTGAGATGGATGATGGATTTGTGAGACCCTCACTTAGGTCATGATTCCAAAAACTTACTGTCTGAAACTGTGATTCTTTCCCTGGGAATCTGGAAATCTGTGTTGGGGAGAGAATTATTCCTTATCTTCCAGAGCTTTGCAAGGTTCACCATGAAGTCTAGAAAAGAGGTATAAAACAGGAGGAACACTGTTTCTACTAAATTCTCTGCATCACTATCACGTATATGTTTTATGAAAAAATAATGAACCCAAAGAACAAAATTCCACTAAAACATTTCACAGGTAATTAGATCAGCTAGGTTTTATTGCTGTTTTGGAAATGCTTAGATAAGCCTTTTCTGAGAAAGGAAACTGGTATGATCCCTCAGAATTGGTGTCAACCCAATTCAGGTTAAATACCTTGAGGGTTAATCAAAGTCTGTAGGTTTTGTGGTACGTGTTTTTTCTACCCTGAGTCAAAACAAACTACTAGGATGTGAGGTGGCTTTTTAAATACCTGATGCAATAATACTATGTTTTGTTTTTCTGCAGGTGGTTTAGGAACATTTCATGCTTTGCTGAACTGTATTGTCCATGTTGTCATGTACACTTATTATGGAATCTGTTCTTTGGGACCAGCCTATCACAAATATTTGTGGTGGAAAAAATACATGACAAGTATACAACTTGTGAGTAACTTTGTTTGACATAAACACCTCTCAGAAAGCTGATTGTGGCTAACGCAGACTTAATGCAATATGTTTGTACTTTTAGTTTACGTTCATGTGTGTAGCTGACAGTTGGTACAAGGTTTAGTCATGTTTTAATTGAGTAAAACAAAACTTGTGAGCTGCCCTCAGTTATATACTTAAATCTGCTGACTTCAGTGTTCACAGTAATCACAGAACTAGAAACATGAGCTTTTCAGTTATGCAGTACTTGGTAAATACATTTGCAAAACTCATTGCCTGTATAAAAAAGATTAGAATGTAAGTTTACACCAAGAAAACATAATTAATGTACAGAATACACATGTGAATAGTAGTGAGGAAAGGGAAAAAGAAGTATTTCTTTAGAATTTCATGTCTGTTCTTTCACAGTTTAGAGAATGTTTAGAGTATAGTTTTGAGTTTCATATGTTTAGGGAATTTACCCCTCTCTCAGAGCATTAAAAAACACTCTTGCAGTAATTACATTAAGTGTTCTATTAGCCTTAGATCACTTTCAAAAGGTTATTGCTCTGGGTGCTTTTTCATGCCCAGCTTTTTTAATAGCTGAATTTTTGAAATTCAGCTTCTGGCTAAAGAATTAGTTTGGCCTGAGCAAGGATGCTGATGGAGGAGGGAAAGGAGCAGGGAGAAGCAGCCATGGCTGTCTGCTTCTACCAGGTGTGGTGTTAATAGAATAGTTCATGTGACTGTAACTGAACAATTTAGCTTGAATATATATAACTAACTGAAAGTGTTTTTGTCTTGGAGGCACTACCAGTGGATTATTAACTTGGAGTTCACATGGAAATTTATGTATTTATTTATTTATTTGAATCTGCTATTAAAGTGGTTTTTGGGACCTACAGATGTTTGTGTTACATGCTAGTGTTGGGGGAAGGTGGGAATTCATGTTCACCAATCCTATAATGGTTGCCTTTTTGTTTTTTTCTGGATAATTTTTCTAAATGAGTCTCCCACTTGTCACTGGTCAAACACTGTCTGCCTCCTTTCTTCTCTGAACTGTCCAGGGCAGACTCCCATTCTCCTAGTATGGGTTACCCAGTGCTGCTTGTAATTCAGTTTGTCCCAGGACTTTTCTTTCTTTACTCTTTGAAAGTGTTTTTCAGTGGAGTAACATTTTGGGAGAGGGGCTCTAAAGGTGCATCTATGTCACTTTAAAAGGGCACCCCCCACCCCTGCTTTCTGTTGCTTGTTGTATGCAAGTTATGCTGAATCTTTTTAAACTTCTGTAGTAAGTTTGTCATTTATTTTAAAAGTATTTCTTTTCTTTACCTTTTTCCTCCAGGTCCAGTTTATTATGATTACAGCCCATATAGGACAAATCTACATCATGGATGATTGTCCGTACCAGTACCCAATTTTCATGTTTATTATTTGGCTGTATGGCTCTATGTTTTTAGTCTTGTTCCTCCACTTCTGGTACCACGCCTACACCAAGGGACAAAGACTACCAAAGATGGCAAGAAATGGGATCAGCAAAGATCAGTGAAACAAACTCTTGTCTCTAAAACCAAAAAAGTGTATGTCAAAGTGGAAACTTGCACTACTTGACAATCAAGATATTTAGGTGCACACACTACACGGTGTATATTTTATATGTTTTCTTCCAAAACAGAATTTGTATTTTTACCGTAAGTTATTTGGGATTCAGAATTTGGGGGGCGGGGGGAGCAGCATGGATCTCTGATTAAAAGAAAAAAAGGCATTTTTTCAGCAACTTGTTCATGTCTATCCTGTAAGAAATCAATGGATAGATGATCTCTTCTCTAGAAGGTGCATGAAAATAAAGATATTCACTGGGAAAATTAAAATGTGTATGACAAGTACTGAGTACTTTGAACACTGAGAGGAAAAAATTACTTCACTTTAAATGTTATAAATTGCTGAGACTGTCAGCGGTATTTTATTAAAAGAATGAATCTTCAATAAGTACTGTTTATAGAATCTGAAGCTTATTACTAATATAGTTAATACATAAACATTGTTACATGTGTTTACAAACTATATTACTTTAAAGAAAGGAATGGATGTTAATCTGTCAAGGTATGGTGTTTCATTTGAAGATCACAGATTTTTGGATATGCTATCTTTTACTAAGATAACTTACTTCATTTCATGTTCTACTCACTTGAACATTATTCTGAATGTTGGGAACCTACTAATTTGAGGATTATCCAAACTGTCTTGTAGTGTAATGATCAAAACCTCTTACTGATTTGTTCGCCAAAGTAGCCTAATATACTTATTCAATGTATCCATGGATATATTTTGATATTGGTAGCCTAGGCTGTTTAGGAGGGGGGGGGGGGGAAATCTTGTAATTCAATAGTCAAAATCTTAGTCCTCAAATAAGTTTAAAAAAAATATTTTTTGATTGAAGCCAAAATGTCACCTAGCATGATGGTACTGTGCTCTATTTTCTTCCATTTTCATTATCTATTGAAATACATGCCTAGAAAGTTTTTCTCTTGGTTTCTTTAATGATTGTTTTTGTTTGTCTTTACCAACTTAAGGTTAAAGTTTCTCCATTAACAGCACCAGTTACCTTGTCCAGAACTAGGCAAAAAGATATGTGCTGTTCTCTGAGCTGCTGAGCGTGGGGCAGGCAGTGGCGACTGGGCATGACTCCAGTCCATGTAGAATTAACCACTATGTTGTTTTCCATGGTTAGGCAGTTGTTAGGGTCACACATGTATAGAAATCAAAGGACCTAGCTATTTGTATGCAAGCTGCATTTGTACTGTATGAGCTTATTAAGGAATTGGTGCATGCAACAGACCTGTAAATGAGGAGTTAAAGGTGTTTCAATTAACGTTACCTTTAAAAGTACTGTCCTCTGTTATGTTTACTACTAACAGAAGAGAAGCTCGTGATACTTGCTTTGTGCTTGATCTGATTTGTGGGATTTTCAAATACCCCAGACTTTGGGGCAGGTTTTAATTGCCTGCCTGTTGTACCATTCCAAGAAAGTAAGTTATGTTACCTGAATACTTTTATGGGAATACTGACATTTATGGTGCATTGTTAATGCTAAAAGAATTTATCTTGGACATGAGTTGCAAATTATTTTTTATGAGATTACATACAAGTCTTCTTTATAAAACAAATAAAAAAAAATATTTTATCTTTCCACTATTTAATCCCCGTAGCTATCAACTGTGATGGCAGATTGAAGTTAGATCCCAGAAAGGATTTGGATGGCTTGAGATGCATATTGCAACCCCTGAATTTTAAATGCTTCATCCTAGAATCCTCAGTGCTGGGTTTTGGCTCCCTGGCAGTGCTTGGGGAGAGGTGCTTTAGCACAGAATCCAAGACAGCCGGGGTGCTGATTGGGGCCACACACATTTTGAGTGGGAAATGCAATCACTGACTGTTAAGTTTCAAATCCTGCCAGCCTCCAGCTTGTGTGTATGTCCTTGGCTTCCAGAGTAGGGGGTCATCTCCTAAGGATAGAGACCTATTGCTGTTTTTTCAAACAGCTGGAAAAGATTTGCCTCTGATTCATTTTTAAAGCTTGAATGGTGCCTATTTTTTATATAATAATTTATTAACTAAGTACTGATGAAGAAAGTGGGACAATTTGGTTAATTTAGGCTTTCTTGAGCCTGTGGGTTCAAATGTGTTTGGGAAACGCAGGCCTTTTGGTGAAAGGCTGTCACAGCTAGTCTGTGGCTTAAGCTGGATGATGCTACCCTCAGCTGCTTTTAGAGGAAAGTAGGCATTACTCTCCAGTCTTGCAGATGACTCCTATGCTGGTAGGGGAAGTTGTCATTGTGGTCTCCCATTTTGCAATTATCCGCCCTCTGCCCCATAAATATGCATGGAGGAATGCATCCTGCAGCATTCCTGTGTGTGAGGGGTCAGATACTTGTTTGTTGGTTTGGGATGTAGATCTGCAACTGATTCTTCAAACTCCCTTGGGCTTTTAAGTAGGAGCTGAGAGTATACATGGTCAAAACTAAGTAGCTCTGTGCACAGGCAGGTGCTGAACAGAAAGGAGCTAGGAAAAACTTCCAAGTCCAGCAGTTGTACAGTAGCCAACTGCCTCTGGAGTCAGTTGTTTGAGATTAAGAATTAATAAGCAGGAGCAGAAACTGGAGATGCTGATCATTCAGTGGGCTGTCAGCAAGTGCCATTTCAGATTCCTGCTATGTAATTTCTTGCACATGGGTTTAGTCTTCTGCAGGTTATGAAGCATTTGGAGAAAGAGAATGTATTTTTTCAGTGAGTTGTGTGAATGTATCCTAAGAGGTTGCATATAGTGTAACTATGCTAATAACATTAGTACAAAATGTTATTAAACCCCATCCTCGTGGGCACAATGTTGCAGGCTGTGAGAATCACACCATCTTGATCTGGACAGCTGCATTTTTCTCCTGCCTAAAAATTGTGCATCTTACATGCTGAAGTGCATTATACATTTGAGTTATGCTAGAAAGAGGAGAGCGCAAGTCAGCAAAATCATTAAGGTTACAGTGAATGCTTACTGTTAATGAGGGGAATGGTGCTGAAATTTTGTGTTCCTTGGATTTGGTGGAGGAGAAGCACTAGTATTAATAGCTACTGCTCTCCTAAGAAATCGAGTCCTGAAAATTGGAGTGGGTTTGGGGTTTTTTTTGTTGTTTTGGTTGGGTTTGTTGTGGGGGTTTTGGTGTTTTTTTTTTGGGGGGGGGGGTAAATTAATGAAAAGGTTGTATTCTCTTCATCAATATTTCACAGATGTGGTTTGACGGTTCTCCAAACCTAAGCCTGAGCCCCTGACCTGACTGAGGAAGTACGAACAACACCACGTAGTGAATGTTCGCTTTTAAAAATTACGTCAGGTGTCTCCGGGAAGCCAAAATGCCCCGGCGGAGACGAGACCTTCTCGCTCTGCCTGCCCGGGCGGAGTCCGCTCTCCCCGCCGGTACTCCTCCCGGGCCTAGTCGCGCCCCGCGGCGTTCCTCCCTGCCGCCCGTCGTCCCACGGCCCGCCCTCCGGCCGAGGACCGTGGGCTCGCGTGGAGGTCTGTCAGCGGCACGGCACCCGAGCCCGCGGAAGGGCAGAGGGGAAGAGCCCGGGGGTGCGCCTGGGGGCAGGCGGGCCTTCCCCCCCCCCCCGCCGTGGCCGGCCAAGGGGAGGGCTGGCGGCGGGGCGCGGCGGCGGCCCCCCCCACCCCGCCAATCAAGGGCGGCGCGGGCCCGTCACGTGCGGCCGCCGCCGCCCAATAGGTGAAGGCGGCGCCTCTCGGGCTCGGATTCAAACGGTCGGCGGGCGCGGCGCGTGGGGCTGCCGGTTTCCGTGGAGACGGCGAGGGCCGGCCGCGTCCATGGAGCCGAGGCTCGTCGGGCCCGGGCCCTACCGCGCCACCCGGCTGGTGAGTGCCCCCGCCCCGGGCTGGGGTGCTCCGACCCCGCCTTTGCCCCTTCCGTAGCCTTACCTACTCCGGGTGAGGCCTCCGGGCCCGACGGCGGCTCTCCTGGGTACCGGCCGGCTGCCTTGAGGCGGCCTGGCCGCCCAGGCCTGCCCCGCTGTCCAGGCCTCTGCGGCCTGACGGCCGAGCGCCGTCGTCCCGGGCGGTCCCTGGGCCCGTCCCCGGCAGCCCGTCCCCCGTCGGGAGCCAGCGGGGCGGCCCCCAACGCCGTCCGGGTGTTGGTGCTCCCCACGCTGAGCGTGTGCGGGGCGGCTGGAGCGGAGCGTTAGTCCAGCCTTTTGTCAGGTTAAAAGCCCGGGGGAGGTGAAAGCTGTATCTGTAGAGCCGTAGGTAGTATGGGGCTCTAGATCTTTCAGCTTCCGAAACCTGGTGTTCGTTCTCAGACCTCAACTATTTAAATCATTGTTTTAGGTTTTGGTGTGCTCGTAAACGCCAAGTGATCAAAAAAGTACGTAGTTCTGCATTAAGATCTGGCTGCATTCTGATCTCGCTTTGTACGACTAAAACGCTTCAAGGGGAAGAGCTCCAGTAATGGTTTGCTTTGTTCTTCTTCCCTAGTGGAACGAGATAATAGAACTTTTTCGTGCTGGGATGCCTTTACGGAAGCATCGGTGTCACTTCAAAAGCTACGAGCGTTGCTTCAAAGCCTCGGAGGCAGTGGACTGTTTACATGAACTGCTTGGCTCTAATCAAAACTTTGGCCCAGAAGTGACTCGCAATCAAACGGTTAAGCTTCTTAAAAAATTCCTGAAAAATCACGTTATTGAAGATATTAAAGGAAGATGGGGCAAAGAGGACTTTCAAGATGATGGCCATTTATATAGGTAAACCTATATACGGTGACTGAAAAATTTGGGGTGTTGGAAACAGGGAGTAATGACTCTTGTGCATTGGTCTTACAAATGTTTTTGTAGAATGCTTTTGAAAAGGTGTTTATGTGTCTTCCCCCCCTTCCTTTTAAAGACTTTATTTTCTTTAGTGATAGGCAACTGTCATGATTTAATGTTTGGCTTGCTTTGAGTTTTTTTTTTTTTTTGCTTGGTTTTTTAAAATATTTTTGAAGGGCACTTTTACTCAATTACATTCTATGAACACTAACAAAAGCTTTTGCTAGACATCAGGTCTGTCAGTGTTGGAAGAGTCCATATCAGGAAGACATGGATGGAAGTGAGGATACCACTGAGCATCCAACTGCAGTTGTCCTCTCTCTCCCCCAACCCCCTCACTATTTCGGCTGCTGTTTCTACTCCTCCTAAGACAAGAGAAAGGCCTTCTGAATTTAAGTCATTCACGATGTAACCTTTTTCTATACTCCTTGGGTTGTAGATTGAAATTGTCTTAAGAGAGATGAAGTTTTATTCTCTCATCCTCAAGGATGTTTGCTTACTTATGCTGGTTTACCCTCTCAGCTGGTGGCTTGTTCACAGAGGAAAAGAATTTTCCTTGTAATGAAAGCTTAGCATTAATGGTTCTTTGACCTCTTGTGGCCTCAGTTAAGGTTTGGGTGTCCAGAAGTTGCAGGTTCTGAATTTGTACCATCTTGTAGTGTCCTGTTCAATGAAAAAGTAATGTAAAAATGACCATTGCCTTAAGTATGGATATGTAACTTATATCATGGTCAGTCTTCTTCTGAGGAAATGGGAACTCTCTTTATGCAGAGCAATAGAGAAAATAGGCCAGCAATAATGATATGTTTCTACTTACTCTACCTATTATATACTTAAATAAAGATTATGTATTAATTTTTTGGTAATGATTTCTTAATATTATTTTTGGGAAAATGTATGTAATACTGAATTTCCACTTGATGTGGATGAAGTAAATTTTTCATTTTGCTCTATGATCTTAACTGGTTTGTTTGTAGAGTGTGCCTAAGCTTTTTTGCTGCCTAGTCTGAATACCTATGATGTAAGTGAAGTTGTTCATTACTCTCCTAATTTTATTTTTTAATATGGAGTACTTTAAAAGTAGGAGGTACATGTGATGTAATTCTTTTACTTTGTCATAAACAAACTTGTGTCAAGATACTTTCTTATAAAAGAACCGTGGCTTATGTTAAACTTGTTTCACTGCAGTTCAGTTAATTTGCAGTCACATTGGATCAGATTTGTGCTTAATTCCAGCAACAAATTAGCACAAATTCAACTCATTCTTTATGATACTGCATGGTATCTTTCAGTAAAAGTAGTAGTTGTTTTTTAGCCTGCCTTCTGAAGGCAACGATACTGAATGCTACAGCTTCCCTGCCAAAAAAGTTAAACATTCAAACCAATTTCAATCAGCTTTAATGGAAGAAATTTTAGGTAATTTGGGGCGAGTAAAAAAATGAATGTTCTCTCCAAAGTTAGCTCTGTAAAGGGAAATTCCATATAACAATTAATCAAGGAAAATGTTAAATTTTAGAATTTGGGACTCAAATTCGGAGGACTTAGTGTATCAAAGGTCTTGTATCTGAAAATATTTTGAGAAGCTCACCCAAGAAAGTCTGTTGTGAATTATCTCAAAACAATATGTGTCTCTGTAGTCTGAGCCGAACACAGCTGAAGGCTGGGAAAGGATGCTGGGGAAGTATTATGTATGCTTGTCCTGTTCTTGAATTCTTCTCTGGCTGTCTGCTTATGGCTGCTGTAGAAGGGCAAGATACTGTGATAGTTTACCTAGTCGTCGACTAGTTCAGATTGGAAAACAGGCATGGAAGACAGGAATAGCTTCAGAGGATCTTAGGTCTTGACTTCGGCCTGGAGGAGGTTAAATGTAAAAGAGTGGTGTGGAGTGGGCTTTTTACTTGTTTAAACAGTTAGAAAAACAGTTAGGTGTTGGTACAGCATATGGTGGTAGGTGTGTTATTGGTTTGGTATGTTCCTAGCCCAGTCCTGCTCTGTCTATTCTTTTTAGTACAGCACTACCTGCAGTTTTTTTCACTGGTGCCATAGGTGTTAAGTACTTTGTCTCCTTTCTTTCTGGGCATTGCAACTCTGTCAAAAGATTAAACACGGGTTTTGGTAACCACTGGTATGCTATATCTCTTTGGTTTGGGTTTGTTGTGTTTGTGTGGTGGTGGGTTTTTTGTTTGTTTGTTTTGCATTGTCATCGTGACACATTCAAATTATTTTGTTCTTTCCCCCTTTGTATTTTCAGCCATGACTTTCCTGAGCTGCAGGCTGTGGAAATTGGTTGGGTGAAATATTTCTGTGCTTTTCACTTTCTATGTGTTCTGCCTAATGATCTGCTATCAGACAAGAGAGCTCTTCTGTTATAGCTATCTTAATTATCTTCTGTCCTCACCTCCCATTCAAAAAACGAAGTTCCTAATTGAACAGGTTTTTTACTAAAACTGCATAATTTTCATGCATCTTGAATTGGAGCCAGCTTTTTCCCACCGGGCTTGGTGCATAAATAAACTGTATGCTACTCATGGTTTTGGTGTTCGGGCTTTAAGTATTAAAACATGCTTTTATCCTGTACATGGAGCAAAACATCGGTTTTCCAGCCTGCCTTTATTCACGTATTTCATGTCCTGTCAGCTCCATCTGGTGGACTTTGCTAATACTACGTTGTAAATACGTTTCTCACCGTGTTGATACAGGTAGCAGTACAAGTCGCTTTTAATTCCACTGACAGTGCTTACTCTGGAAACCTTGATATGCTTCATACCTTTTCCTGTGAATTCCTGTCTTAATTTACTGTAACTGCACGCTGTGATGCATAGCTGTGTCATTCATTAACTTCACATGTAAGTGTAGTTGTCTGCTCTTTTTCACTCCACAGAGCATGCAAAAGAGACATTGCCAAATGTTGATTTGCCTGAGAGTATTAGGCAAGTATTAAATGTGAAAGTGAGAAGTAGCGTGGCTTCTAAAAATAGCAAAGACTGCCTGTGTGTCCGGACTTACTGGCTCAGTATAGTCTACGATAATGAATGAGAAGTTACAGTTTTGGAAACTGTCAGGCTTTGCATTTTTTGGAATCGAAGCAATTGTATTAAAAGCAGAAGTGTTAGTACCCTTGCATTGCTAGTAAATTTCTGGGAATTCAGCTGTGGTACTTGTTATGCCATTGATACCAATATTATTGACCCTGTTGTCTATCCATTGCCCTGGACACAAACAGGTATCTCTATTTCTTCCTTGTATAAACTAAAACTAGTGCTGCTGGCTGTGAACCATGCTCATCTTGACATGTCAGCCTTGAAATCCTCCTCAGTTGCGAGCTTTAGGTAACATTATTCTGTTCATCATAAAATCAGAAGCTTTTCGTTGTTAATCCAAAAACTTGGCTCTATCTCAATCTTGCTGTAATGCTACCTGAAAAAGGGGAATGCCCCTCCTTTTTCTGCTTGTAAGAACTCATTCATTTACTGGTTCGTTGAGAATCAGGGCAGCAAATGACATAAAGCTAAAAATTGTGGTGAACTGGAGGGGAAACAGGGAACTGTTGAGAATACTGTAAGGCAAAGAAAAAAAGGCTGCAGGTGTTTTAACAATAAACTCTAAGAAATAATGAATAGCTGAAAAATAGTTGAGAACATTCAACAGCTGAACATCTGCAATGTAATCTGGGTTACTTTAAAAAGTATCGCAGGATTAGTGCGAGGTGCTTATTACTTCTCCTCAGGGTTTGTCCGAAGGAAGTGATTTCTCTCTGTGTTGCAGATACTCTGTTGAAGAGCGTTGTGGAATATGCCAAATGGGCTCAGTGTGTGTGGTCAAAACTGCAATGTGTTTAAGCCATGCAGTGTAACACTACTGGACTAACAAGACTGCAGTACAAAACAAATTTGAAAACTAATTAAATGCTGGAATTGCCTTGAGAGTATGGGGTGAAATTTTAGAGAAATCTTGAGGATTTCTTGAGCATGAGAATCATTTTGGTAGGATATAAACGCATGCTACCCAGCAGTGTACAAGCTCTTGTTGCATGGTCACAGACTTAACTGTCTTTTACATTCTGATTAAAAGAGTAAGTGAGACTGAAGCAATTTCTTGAAGCATGAGGAATCTCAGCATCTAAAACCTAGGAGTGTAGGTAAACAAGATCTGATGTGGGCCAGTCTGATGACAAGTTGCCATCAAACTGATTTGTCTTTCTGATGTGCTGCCATTAACTCCTTTGTATATGCTCTGACCTAGGTTTGGCAGTAGTTTAATACTGGTCAAGCTGGAGATGTGACTGAGCTGACTGTGATCTGGGATAGTTTGTTCTCCCTGTTTTCTGCAAGGTCTAGCTTAGGGTTTATTTCTGCTAATTTCTTCAAAGCACTTCTTGAAATGCCTTAAAAAGTGAATGAGTTTCCTGCACAACCAGCTGGAAAAAGACTCCAGAAAAGAACTGCAGGATATGATCTTCGCACAGAAAACATGTAAACACAGAAGTACATGGTAATGTTGACAAAACTT
The DNA here is from genome assembly GCF_026419915.1 of Harpia harpyja. Classification (NCBI taxonomy): domain Eukaryota; kingdom Metazoa; phylum Chordata; class Aves; order Accipitriformes; family Accipitridae; genus Harpia; species Harpia harpyja. Next base: position 95,356,256 of record NC_068969.1, read on the forward strand.
CGTGTGGACACTTGCGTGCACACTAAATCCAAGCATTAGTCATGTGACTTAGTTATATAGCTTTGCTTTAGGAGATGCATGCTAGCAGTGCACTTGGCATGGGGAAACTCTACCCACAGCTTTTTCAGCAGAATCAACATCTTCTGGTGAAGACCTGAGTCAGTTGTCTATACATAGGCAGCCGGTGCTACTTGAGATGCTCTGGGATATCAGACAGTCACCCATGGCTCAGCTATGTCATGGGAGGTACGAAGGACCTGAACTGTTCTGGAGCAGCAGATAGAGGCCGAACAAGACACTTTAGGATGTTTTATGTGTCACCCAACACCAGTCTTCAGGCAACTAAGTCACACTGTGAACATCCAAGGCATTTTTTGTATTTTTGCATGTGAAGGCCTACACCAGTTTTGCAGTGGTGATTATGGAGTAGGGTGGAGTTCAGAGGCATTAAAAATATTCTCTAATTGTAGATTTCCTCCTTCTTCACCGCTGAAGCCATATCCAAAGAAACCTTCATGTGGAAAGGAAGTAATTAAATTTCCAGACTGGAATGAACCGAAGGCTGGCACTTCCCAAGATCACATCCCAGTGAAATCAGTCACAATGGTAAGATATCCAGTTTTCATTTCCCCAGCCATAAGCATATTTGGAAAGCAAAACTGAACTAATGCTCTCTTTGTTGTGGCACAAAATACTTGGTTACAAAATTAAATGCAAAATACTTCTATTTTAAACTTATGTGAAGTAAAGTTGTTCTTAATGATTTGTTGGCTGGATGTTGACTTTTGAGCGTTCTTACTGCTACAGATGCTCAGTCCTGAGCATCCTAAGTTCAGCATGGCTGTATTTGCCAGTATGCTTGCATTCCAGTTTGCTCAAATTCCAATAGGGCATTTACTATACTACAAAACAAAAATAGTTACTTTACTGTCACTTACACTGTAACTCTTATTCAGACATTTCATGTAGAAGAATAGATACAGTATTACTGCTTTCCTAGCTGCTATGAGGATGTCAGTGATTCAATTTCCTTTTTCATAAGGAATATATTGTGGCTAAGGAGAAGCGGTCTTGATTTCATTGTTATCCTTTGTGAGCTTGGAGAATCTTGCCACATAGTTACCTGGATTGATCCAGCCTTTGTAAAGTTGTTGAAAAAACTGTTGCTTTTATTAGTAAAACAAAATTGTATCAACTCTTGCCACCTGGACATCTTAAAAGCCTAGGCTTCTGGAGTTATGTATATTCTAAACCCTTTCTCCAGTGTATCTTCTCTGTGAGTGTTCTCGTATTTTGTGAACTCTAGGGACTTCTTTGATAATTTTGGCCTTTTCATTAATGCTCATCAGTGCAGGACACTAGCCTTGGATTTCTTGGTGATCAACAGTCTGGAAAAGTAGCTCTTACTGTTTTTCTGGACATCTAGAGGTCCTGAATGAATGGTTATTCCGTATTTGTAATCCAATTACTTATGTGCAGATCAAGAGCACCTTTCATGTACAGCAGGCTTCTGAAGAGGAAAAACATAGTCCTTAGAACTTCAATAGTAGATAGAAGATTAAGAGGGAAAAAAGAAAAGATAATGCCAAAGACAAGTAAAGAGAATAGAATATTTTAGTTACTGAGCAAGTATCTGCTGCAATTTTGACTTGTTACAGCCTCCAACTGTCTGCTCTAAATTTCCATCCAAGAATCCTGGCCTGATAGGAGTTAGCAAAACACTGCCTATATACATCTGAATCAGATGCGACAGCAAACAGTCTGGCATAGCTCAAAATCTCTTTCATTGGTAGTTTTGGTTAGTACAGTGTACCATAAGTTGAAGTAACTGAGGCAAAGGAATAAGCTGCTTTCTGCTGGCTCTTTTATGGAAAGGTGTAGCTTCCACTGCAATGGTGAAGTAGATAGGTAGCTGAAAGTGGTGGCACCTTAAACTGCTCCAGCATCAATCAGAGCACTTACTGTCTGTGTGTGGATTGATGGGCATGGGTCTGTGTTGTGAAACACTGATGTGGAAGACCAGACACTAATTTCAGAGGGTGCTACTTGTTTCAAACTACTCTAGTCTAGTGTCACGGAATGACAGACGATTAGTGCTTGGAGTAATTAAAGTGCATTCCTGGAGTGCATTTCATCATTTGGTTGTGATCACAAGGAATACTGTTAATGTGCTTTAGGGCGGCTCTGTGATGTAATTCAAAGAACTGGGAATGATTGGGAGGTTTGCCTTGAAAAGTACACTCCTGACATGAACTGTATTGTATGTCCACCCATCGACACATTGATGACAATCTTCAAGCATCGAGCTTGGACGTGAAGGTTGAGTAAAGGATAGTAGTCTCTTGCATTCTCTGCTTTATTCTGTTATAATGGTGGACTAGATCTGATGGGTGTCTTCAGCTGTAGCTATTTTCTTCATGTATAGAACCTGCTAATGAACTTAATGTTTAGCTGTGATCAGTAAAGGCTGAACAAGGATGAATATCAGTCTTTGATATCTCATCTAATAATTCTCCAATAATTTTTCCATAAGCAGATGTTTAATCTTGGAGTGGCAGTTGAAAACAAGTGAGCTGAACTGATTTTAATCTTGGAGAGGATCTGAACACAGGACTAAAGGCTATTGACTCCTGACTTTAATGGCTATTTTGACACACATAATTTTTCAGCTTTGGACAAGTTACGTAACTGAGAAAAGGTGCTGCGTGTCTGTGAAACCTAAACACTCACTTCCATCCTGGAGACTTTACTGGGAGTTAGGAATATTTAAAATACTTGTAATAGGGAGCATGCTGTACTATAAATGTATTATAATGTTTAATACTTGAAAAGTCACCAGTTAATGAGGAGTCTTTTTGTCTGATTTCAGAACTCTGAGATGTGGTACAAGCGACACAGTATAGCTATAGGGGAAGTACCAGCATGCAAACTTGTATTCCGCAGAGAGCTAACACAAACAAATATAGAAGAGATATGGAAATCCATGACTTTGTCACAGTGAGTATACTTGTGACTCATTTGCTGTTAAAGTAAAACTCTGTAGTAGGTAATAGTCTTGTCTGTCTTCTCTGGTAATGCCTGTAATTTCACCCACTCACTTTTCATCGCTGCCATCAAAGCCATAGTGGCTAGACTAACTATATCGCTTGTTATTTGTCTAATGAATTCAGCAAATAAAGTTTGCAAAGAAACTTTGTTGTGCTTAATACCTTTTGACTTTTTCCTGTTGTGTTATACAAGTCCTTTTGTTGTGTGGGCTTTGTCTTGTTTAATCACTTTTTTCCTCAGTTTTTCTCTTTTTTTCTTGTTGCTATGAAATAGAAGCACTTCTGTGGAAGCACAGTACCATGAAACCTTTCAATGGCAAGTACAGTACTTTGTATGAGATAAGAAGTGGAGTAGCTAATTGAGTGCTAAAGGCTTTGAGATTCAGATGTTTTTTATTATTTCCAGGAGGAATATCCTATGCAAAGTTAAAGGCATTGGTTTAGACTATTTATGCAGGAGAAAAAAAATATATAATTTAGCTATTTTTACAGCAGAGTTGAGGCCTTACTAATGATTACTTTCATCTAAACCTAGCACATCATCTCCATGTAATAAAATTGATGCTGAGGTGAGCAGCTCCGGTGCTGGCACGATTCGCAGCACAGCAATCTAACACGGTGCGCAGGGGGTTTCCTCAACCAGGGAAACCTCAGGGGAGCCGAGAGACCCACTGGGAGCCTGCAGCTTGTGCCACAGCAGCTGACGGGACCTGGCCGGGGCCAGGAGCAAGGATGGCCAAAGCCCCCCCAGCTATGAGAGAAGCCCCTGGGGAGTAATGGCGACCAGGAGTACCGCGAACAGGGTGGGCAAACAGGGCATGGTGGGGCAGTTTGCATGGCAGTTTGAATGGATGGGTGCACAGGGAGGGAACTGTAGCTCTGCTAGCTCAACTAGGGAGCAATGGTATCCACCCAGTAGAAAGCCGTGGCCTCTCTAAGCTGTGCACCTGCTACGACTGACACAGCTTCCCAGACAGAGCTCCAGTGGGAACACGATGCCACCCAGGTGCCAGGCTGCAGGGTGTGCCCTACTCTGTCAGTACCGGATGGCAGCAGTGAGCACACCTGTGGGAGGTGCGCCCAGGTAGAGGAACTCCTCTGCTTAGTGACAGAGCTCCGTGAGGATGTAAGTGGGTTGAGGAGTATCAGGGAGTGTGAGAGAGAGACAGACTACTGGATCCGCACTCTACCTTCCCTGGGACAGACCTGTCAGCTAGACAGTTCATATGACATGGAGGGTTCCCTATCCTTTCTCCGCCTGGCTGAACATAGTGAGTTAAGGCACAGGAGGCAATGGTGACAAGTTCCTGTCTGGCGCAGGAAGCATGTCTCCTCCGTGACTACCCCACCTTCCCAGGTCCCCTTGCATAACAGGTACGAGGCTCTGCAAGTTGAACCAAACAATGACGAGGACGAGGGTTCATCTAGGTCTGAAGTGTCACCAAGGTTAAGTCGGCTTACACCCTGCATCAAAACCGCTTCCATAAAGAAAAAAAGATGCATCATTGTCATAGGAGACTCTCTTCTAAAGGGAACAGAAGGCCTAATATGCAGACCAGACCCAATTCTTAGGGAAGTCTGCTGCCTCCCTGGGGCCCAGGTTAAAGATGTGAAGAGAAAACTTCCTACTCTGGTATGGCCCTTGGATTATTATCTATTATTAATTTTTTCAGGTAGGCAGCAATGAAGTCGCAATAGGAAATCCAAGAGCAATCAAGAGAGACTTCAGGGCCTTGGGATGACTGGTTAAGGGATCAGGAGCACAAGTAGTGTTATCCTCTATCTTTCCAGTTGCAGGGAATCACGTGGAAAGAAACAAGAACAGCCAGCAAAGCAGTACCTGGCTCTGAAACTGGTGTCACAGGCAGAATTTTGTTTTTGTTTTAATCATGAGTTGGTCTACAAGACACCAGGCCTGCTGGTGACAGATGGGGCACACCTGTCTCAAAGGGGGAAAAGGATCTTTGCACAGGAGTTAGCAGGGCTCATTGAAAGAACTTTAAACTAGATTTGAAGGGGGAAAGGGATAAAACCAGGCTTGCTAGACATAAGCCTGAGGGAGACAGACCAATGTTTGAGGGACGGTGTGCTAGCGAGGTCCTTCAGTCTGCTCCACAATGTGCTGAGTACACTGGAGCGCATTTGAAATATCTTTATACTAATGTGTGCAGCATGAGGAATAAACATGAGGAGCTAGAAGCTTTGGCCCAGTCCCAGAGCTATGGGGACATCATTGGCACAAACAAAACCTGATGGGATGAGTCCTGTGACTGGGGTGCCATGATGGATGGTTATAGGGTCTTCAGGAGGGATAGGCAGGGCAGGCGAGGTGGCACGGTGCCACTATATGTAAGGGAGCGGTTGGGCTGTATGGCACCTACAGTTGGTGATGACACAGTTGAGAGCCTCTGGGTAAGGATGAAGGGGAAAGCAAATAAAGTGGATGTTGTTGTGGGAGTCAACTATTGACCACCCAGCCAGAACGATGAAACCAATTACTTATTCTACAAGGAATTAAGGGATGTCTCTAGACCAAATGCCCTTGTCCTTATGGGTGATTTTAACTTCCCAGACATCAGCTGGGAATATCATACAGTGGACACAAAGAGGTCCAGGAAATTTCTGAAGCATGTTGAAGATTATTTCATGGTGCAGGTACTAAGGGAGCTGACTAGGTAAGTGTCCCCCCAGATTTTTTTGTTTGTAAACAGAGGGACTTGTGGGTGAAGTAGTGATTGGTGGCTGTCTTGGTCACAGTGACCATGACGTAGTTGAGTTTCAAATCATTGGTGATAAGAGAAAAACTGCCAGCAAAACTTCAACCTTGGATATGGGGAGTGCAGACTTTGGGCTGCTGAAGGAGCTAGTTAGTGAAGTCCCCTGGGAATCTGCTTTTGAAGATATTGGGGTCCATGAATGCTGGTCACTTTTTAAGAGCCATCTCTTAAGAGCGCAGGAGCAGGCAATTCCAAAGTGTTGGAAGTCAAGCAAGTGGGGCAGAAGGCTGGCTTGGCTAGGTAGAGAACTTCTAGACCTTAGGCAGAAAAGGGAAGTGTATAGACCTTGGAAGCAAGGACAGATGACATGGGAGCACTACAGAGATGCTGCTTGCCACTGTAGGGAGAAAATTCATGTGGCCAAAGTTCAATTAGAGTTCAAGCTGGCCAGCATGGTGAAGGAGAACAAAAAGGGCTTTTTTAAATACGTTAATAGCAAAAGGAGAATCAGCGATAACATTGGTCCATTGCTTGACAAAGTCAGTCACCTCACAACTAGGGATGTAGACAAAGCGGAGATGTTTAAGGCCTTCTTCGCTTCTGTCTTCAACACTGATGATGGGCCCCGGAGCCCTGTGTTGGAAGACTGTGACTGGGGGGATGATAAACTCCCAGCTGACCCGAACTTGTTCAAGACTTGCTGCTCCAGCTGGATGTACATAAATCTGTGGGGCCCAATGGGATTCATCCCAGGGTACTGAAAAAGCTGACTGATGTCATTGCGGGACCTCTCTCCATTATTTTTTCAATGGTCTTGGGAGTCTGGAGAGGTCCCAGTTGACTGGAAGCTGGCAAATGTCCCAATTTTCAGAAAGGGTAAGAAGGAAGACCCTGGTAACTACAGGTCTGTCAGCCTCACTTCACTGCCTGGTAAAATTATGGAGAAGGTTATTCTGGGACTTATTGAAAAATACTTGAGAGGCAATGCAGTCATTGGTCACAGCCAGCAAGGGTTCAGAGGGGAAAGCCCTGCTTAACCAACTTAATTTCCTTTCATGACAAGGTCACCCATCTAGTTGAGAAGCCAGTAGATGTGGTGGTTTGGGATTTTAGCAAAGATTTTACACTCTATCCCCCAGTATCCTTCTAGATGAACTGTCCAGCACACAGCTAGACAAGTCCATAACATATTGGGTGGGCAGCTGGCTGACAGGTCAGGCTCAGAGGGTTATAGTAAATGGGGTTACATCAGGCAGTTGGCCAGTCACCAGTGGCATTCCCCAGGGCTCAATTTTGGGGCCAGCGCTCTTTAATGTTTTAAAAATTATCTGGATGCAGGAATCAAATGCACATTAAGTTTGCCCACAATAGTAAATTAGGAGAAGCTGTGGACTCCCTTGAGGGTAGAAAGGCCTTACAGAGAGATCTGGATAGACTAGAGAGCTGGGCAATCACCAACCATGTGAAATTTAACAAGAGCAAGTGCTGAATTCTGCACCTGGGATGGGGTAACCCTGGTTTTAAGTACAAATTGGGGGATGAGAGGCTAGAGAGCAGCCCTACAGAAAGAGGTCTGGGGGTTCAGGTTGATGGCAAGTTGAGTATGAGTCAACAGTGTGCCCTGGCAGCCAAAAAGGCCAACCATGTCCTGGGGTGCAGCATAGCTAGCTGATCAAGGGAGGATTGTCCCACTCTACACTGTACTGGTGTGGCACCACCTCAAGTACTGTGTGCAGTTTCGGGCACCTCAGTATAAGGACATCAAACTATTACAGTGTGTGCAGAGGAGGGCGGCAAAGATGGTGAAACACCTCAAGGGCAAGACTTAGGAGGAGTGGCTGAGGTCACTTGGTTTGTTCAGCTTGGAGAAAGAAAGCTAAGGGGTGATCTCATCTCAGCCTACAACTTCCTCAAAGCAGGCAGCGGCAGGGGAGGTACTTATCTCTTCTCTCTGGTGACGAATGATAGGACACGAGGAAATGAAATGAAGCTGTGTCAGGGGAAGTTCAGACTGGACATTAGGAAAAGCCTCTTCACCGTGAGGGTGGTCGGTCATTGGAACAGGCTCCCCAGGGAAGTGGTCACAGCACCAAGCCTGTCAGAGTTCAAGGGGCATCTGGATGACACTCTTAGTCGTATGGTTTAGTTTTAGGTAGTCCTGTGAGGAGCAGGGAGCTGGACTTGATGATCCTTATGGGTCCCTTCCAATGTGAGATATTCTGTGTTTCTATGAAATGGAGAGGTCTGTTTTTCAGAATCATATCTCTCCTAATACTACATGTTTGCCTTTTTTGGATTAGATGATCTATGAACTATGTGTTTGTGTATTTTTACAGATTACAAAAGGTCTTGGGTTTGGATTCTCTGGACGAAGTGTTAGACCCCAAACTTGTGAATTCAAAGCACATAGTCCAAAATGCATACAATGTCAATAAGCAAGGCATTGTTACTTTGGAAGACAAATCAAGTGAGTATTTTAGAAGTTTTCATTTAAGTTTTTTATATTGTAGTTTACTAGTATAAAAAAAGTATTAGTTCTAATCTATACTAACATGTAGCATCTTTATACTTGTATGACCACATCTATACTAGAGTTTTTACAAAGTATGCCATTGTTGTCCTCTGACATCTCAATAGTAAGCAGTATTTATTCCATATTTACTCTCTTAAATGTATTCCTGCTTTAGCAGGGTTGAAAGGTGAAGGTGAAAAATCAGCAACTTTTCATTTATAAAGACAGCAATATCATTCACTTCAAGCTGGCTTTGTCAACCCAGCCCTTAACTGCCTGAACTGGAGCATTTACATGAAGGAAATGTGTATTAAAACTTGGGAAAGAATCAAAACGTACACTAAGAGATGCTTAAAATTTCTCAGTTTTGAGTTTTCAGTCAATGTGTTTTGAAACTAGTACCAAGTTTAAACTGCTTTGCACATCAGGGAGAAAGTGAGGCATCTTTGCTGCTGTGATATATCATTTACAATATTATTGCCACCATGTTTTCCACAAGTTTTGTAGAGAAGTGAAATATGAGATTGGAACCTGGTTTGGTTTGTGAATGAAACCTCCTCCAGAGCATATACATGTTCATTTTAAAGGCAATTGGAGCACCTCAAGATATTAATTTCCTCCTTGCAGCGATGACAGAACTGAATGTCTGAGTGCTTTTCATCATCTTCAGTGCAAAGTAAACACTTCACTGTAATGCACTAGTGAAGGTGTAGCTTGAACTAGTTTGGCTGATATTTGCAGGGCAGGTTAGGGATTTGCAATATGATCTATTTTGCTGATTGAGTTGGAGGAGCAGTGGGCATAACTGGTTGGTATTGAGTACTGGAGGTACTGAAGTATAGATGTAATTCAAGCTAGATCCTACATTAAGGTATAGCCTGCCTTTGCAATCAGTCGATCTACTATATAGGAGGAACTTCTTAAAGAATTTTCAGCTTTGCTTTTATCTTAGAGTTTAACATTTTTCTCAGTTTTTTTCTCCTTTTAATTTCTGTTTCTCCCCTATGCAGAGGAACTACCTCACTGGATATTATCAGCAATGAAATGTCTAGCAAATTGTAAGTAAATTCAGGAGGGAAAAATAAAAACCCAAACCACCTCACCCCTGTAAAAATCAATTGAACTGACTGTGTCTTTACTGCTTTATCAAATCCTTTTTATATTCACAGTCAGTATTTTTTCTGATCATTGTTTTAAACAAAGTTGGGAAAGATCAACCAGCATATATTCTCCTGCCAGTGCAGCTTATTTCAATGAAATATATAAGCGTTTAACTCTTCTATTCATATTTTTCCTCTACTATGTGTTTTCACTAAACCTATTGGAAATAGATCAATTCAACAGATCAATACAATTTCACTTATATTTTGAAGAATGAGTCTAAGTTTTAGGTGTGGGGTTTTTTTCTACTTGACATTGCATTTTTATTGGCTGGAATAGAAAATAGTGATCTGGTTGGTGTCTGCAAATTAATTTTCTCTCTCTTTTTTTTTTTTTCCTAATCTTCTTTGTAGGGCCCAGCTGTTCAGATTTGAAGCAGCCTACATACTCAGGATTTGAAAGAGATGTCTTCAAAACCATAGTGGAGTACTTTGGCCAGATGAAAGAACCTCTTCTCACATTTCATTTTTTTGATGTTTTTGTTAGTGTTTTAGGTAAGTAGTTTGGGATGTAATGAAAAAATTATTCTTTTGAATTAACTTCCCAGAGTTAATTTACCATACTGAAATAGTATCACGGCTCGTTTCTTGAGGACCTGTCCTGTCCAGTCTACATAAAGAACAGTTTAATATTTAAATTTATTTCATATCACAAGGTGGTTTTATTCTTGTGTCTTTTTAATCACATTAGTTCAAAAGTCTTCCATTGCTTGCCTTAAAGGCCTCTGTTCATTGCTCAGCACTGCCACACCTAACAGATGGATTTTGACAGATTTTTCTTTTTTTACAAATGCCTGAGCGTCTTAAAAACTCACAGAAGCTTTTAGAAATTGCTTGACTGAAGTCTAGATTAAAAAGGGTTAGGGCCATAAGGACTATTTTTAACCCTGGCAATATGGCATCTGAAGGAAATTGAAATCCTTCATTGCTTAAACTCAGAATACACATTAACTACTCTAGTGCTTTAAAGAAACAATAATTTAGTTATTAACTATAACTTTGTAAGGGTTCACACTATATTAAATTCACCTATCCTGTAGCTATAAATGGCCCATTGAAAGACAGTAAATGTGAAAATATTTGGTTACATTTTATAGTTACATTTCAGAAAAGAACAACGGAGTTGAAAAGTAAGTATGCTTTGTAGTATGTCACTTTTCTGAGTGTCTTTAAGTGGGAACAGCATTGCTTTTAATAAACTATTGAGATGAAAAAGGAATTCAGAATAACACTTTTATTTCTGGAATTTAGTGTTTTTATGCTTTGTTAGTTGACAATCCTTCTTCAAACTGAATACAGTTCCTTTTCTGACTTCTTTTTCTTGGACCACAGATATTCTTGATAATAACATCTTTAAAAATCCTTCCTCTCCTTTCATACTCTCTTTCTGTTTGTTTTTCCATTGCATTTCACATCTTTTGGGTTTTAAGAGTTTTATTTCACAGTATTTCACAGATGTAAAAATGAAAAGAAAGAATTCATGCCAATGTTTATATGGAAATGAAAGGAAATTGTGCAATTTTTCAAAAAGTCAAAAAATCATTTTGTGGTCTCATTCACAAAAAAAATAAGATGTTAATATGGAATCCTTTCTTACTAACAAAAATAGATTTATACAAAAAAAATCGTGGAAATACAGGCTTTCAAGAACTACTTAGTTTGTTTTCCATCTTCATACTTATACAATTTATTTTAAAGTATTGGCTGTATATGTTTGAAAATGTCACATTTCTCTAGAAGTCTTGCCTAAACAGCCTATTCCAGATACCTAACACAGGTATTTGAATGGCTAAAAAGCTGCATTTGGCTTTGGTGAGATGAATTGGGATACCTGAGTTAGGCACTCTGACTGACTGGGGGATGGGGTTGGGCCAGATGATCCCTTGGTGTCTTTTCCACTTTTTTATAATTCAAGACTATGCTCCCTATTTAGCCAGTGGATGGAGTTCAAGACGACAATTCAGCATACCTGTGGCGAAGCCTAACCCTCCTTTTTGTACTCCAAACTACTTGGAACCAGTAGTAAGAAAATAAACAAGTAAATATAAGGCAGAGATGCCTAATCTGTGTTTTCAGTAGCAAGGTTTTCTCTAACCACTCAGGTTCTCTTCTGAGATTTGATCTGTGATACTTGGGGTTGGGAGGAGAGAGGGAGGAGGAAGGCATTTTGGGGGGGCTCAGCTGATAGAGAAATGGGAAAGTTTTGGGCTCTGCTCAATATGTAATTAAGTCTTAACAATGAGGCTAATGTACAGATCATTATGAAGCTGTAGGTAAATGCAGAGGATAATGTGCACCACAGAATACTATTTCGTAGTAAGTGTCAATGCTAGTACTGAATGCTGCCTGTGAAGCAGTAATTGCTTAGCAAGTTGTGCATTTACAAAATACAGAAAAGCAGATCCATGTCTGCAGTTACATTTCTGTGGTTTGTTTTTTTTTTTTTAATGGAATATGGCTTGCTAAATTGGCAATAATTCTCAATCTTAAGACATTTATAAACCAAGGTTTCAGTCATTGAGTCTTTGACTTTTTATATTGCTACCCTCAGGCAATTACAAGCTTTCCACAGTTGATTATAGGATGTCTTTCTTCCTTCAGTGGATAAGCTTTCTGTTTAGTGGAAGACTTCAGGAAACAGCAAAGAAAGTGTTATCAGATGATATTTTTAGTCATTTGAGGCAGCCGTGATGAGATTTGTACGTGTCTAAAAGCTCCATCTTAAAACCTGAGAAATATTTGCAAAAATCATAGGTGACTTGTGTAACCGTGTCAAGATGCCTCACTTGCTTCTGTTTTTGAATAAAGTCTACAGCACTTCTCTTCCAAGAGATTGGCTGAAATTAGTTTTCAGAATAACTGAGAAAATAGGACTAAGGTGTCAGTGATCATCAGATATTTTACTCACTTGGTAAAATTAAACTTGCTCGTTGCACAGGTTATAATGATTCTTTATGTACAAATCTATTAAGGTTAATTATTATTCCTCAGGGCCTCTTCTGAACATATGCACTGGTGTGCTTGCCAAATCTTCCTTTGAAATTAGAGAAAGCTTTACTTTGAAAATGAAATTAACTACAGTGCTTTACCACTCTTTTCTTGGAATACTGTCCGTTTTGGCTGCCCTACTCACTACTGCACTCCTCTGTTCTTTTTTTAATAACAAACAGCTTTCACTTTTTACACAGTGTGGAATTGCCTGGCGTGGTGGATGAGGGGACAGCAGTGCATGCTGTTTGTGTTGACTGTGGTAAAGCTTTCAACACTGTCTCCCATCACATCCTTACAGGTGAACTGAGGAAGTACAGGCTAGATAAGTGGGCAGTGAGGTAGACCAGAAATCAGCCGAATTGCTGGGCTCAGAGGGTTGTGATCAGTGGCACAAAGTCCAGTTTGGGCTCAATCTGTAGGGAGTACCCCAGGGCTGATAATGGGGCCAGTAGTGGTTAACACTTCATTAATGACCTGGATGGTGGGACACTGTCCTAAACAAGGACAGAGTGCCCTAAACAAGCATGCAGATAATACAAAATGGGAAACGGGTTAATGCAGCAGAGGGTTGTAGGGCCGTGCAGAGGGACCTTGACAGGCTGGAGAAATGGGCAAACAAGAATCTCATAATGTTTAACAAAGGCAAACGCCAAGTCCTCTCTTGGGGAGGATGACACCATGCACCAGTGTATGATTCTATGCTGCAGATGACTGACTTCAAAGCAGCTTTACTGAGAAGGACTTGGCAGTCCTGGTGGGCACTAATGTGACCATGAGCCAGCAGTGTGTTCTTGTGGCAAAGAAGACCAGCAGCATCCTTAGCTGCATTAAGACCATCGCCAGCAGGTTGAGGGAGATCTTTCCTCAGCACTAGTCAGTGGGTCCAGTGGAGGACCACAAAAATTATTAAGGGCTTGGAGCATCTGTCATGTGTGGGGAGGTTGAAAGCAGGGACTGTTTAGCCTGGAGAGAAGGCTCAGGGAGGATCTTATGTGTATAAAAGACTGATGTGTGAGGACTAAAGAAGAGAGCGCCAGACTTCTGTCAGTGATATCTAGTAACAGGACAAGAGGCAATGGGCATGAACAGAAATACAGGAAACTTCGTTTATACATAGGAAAATAGCTTTTTTTTAGTTGGAAGGTGATCAAACACTGGAAGAGGTTGTCCAGAGAAGCTGTGGAATCTCCATCTTTGAAGATATTAAAAACCTGACTGGACATAGTCCTGAGCATCTTGCTGTAGATGGCCCTGCTTTGAGGAGGGGGAGAGGTCTAGACAATCTCCAGAGATCCCTTCCAACCTCTATAATCCTATGGAAAAAAAAGGAGTGTATTTCTTTGTTGTCTTCCTTGTTCCTTTTTTAAGATAATTTACTGTTAGACTTCAGTCATGCAGATATTTTGCTCCTGACTTCTGTTTTGTTCTGATAACTAGTGCTATTTAGGCAGATGTGTAGTAGATGCTTCCTTCATTGAGCCTTAGAAACCCAAAAGAGGACGACGTTTTGGTGGTGAGACCTCTTTACAGGTACCTAAACTACTACCAGATTGTACTGTGCCTGGCCAGTCTTCAAATATCTCTGCCATGCTCACATTCTGTGTTTTCTCAAGAGTTTGTAAGTACAATTAGTCATAGATTTAACTTCTAGAGGCGTGAGGGATATGTCAGTATTGTCATAGTTGTCATAGATGTATAAACACATGTTTTGTTTAGATTCTCTGATTGTTGCCCCAGACTTAACTTTTTTATGTGGTTGCTACATCTGTGCATACATCTTAGTTGTGTTTAGAGCTGAGGGTTATAAAAGAGCAAAGGATGAACCAAAACATTGTAGTTTTTCATGTCTACTAATATCTAGAGTTGTTGGTTATGGTTATTATTATCTCCCAATGCATCATAAGGAAGTCTTTTAAATACTTAAACAAGGTGCCAGTTCTAGGGATATCTTCCTAGACTCTTTGGGGAGTGGAGTTCTAAGGCAGTCGTGAATGAGCAGGAAAGGAATTTGGGGAGACAGATTTAGAAATGTTATGTTAAATGTTATGGAAATATATAATTGAGAAATGTTTCCCAGTCTCCTGATCTTGTATAAACCAGGTCTGCTACAAAAACACAGCAAGGCTGTAGAAGCTCTTCAGATATCTTGTCTCCTGCTGCCGCCAGAAAATCGGAAAAGACTGCAGCTGTTGGTGAGGATGATGGTGAGAATTAGTTTTAACAATGATTTGCCGCCTCTTTCTGAATCAGTGAGGACCAGAAACTTGGTACGTATCGTGTAAGGCAAAAGTTCTGGACAAGGGTTTTGGAGTAGCACAGATACAAGTTTCTTATTGGAGAGGGTATGCAAAATACAGTTTGCTTGTTTGAAGAACAGTTTGTCTATTATAGCTATGTGGAAAGATACTCTGAATTTGAATAAATTAGGATTTCTTGGTAAGTTGTGAGCAAATGAAGAATTTGCTCAGAATTTGGAGGTTTCCTTATCTTGCAAAGTTAAATCACCACTGATTTCACTATTGAGTAGAAAAAAAAAATATAGTAGATGAGGACTCTGGTGTTCTTTATCACTGCAGACAGTGTGAAAGAAGCAGACTGCCTGTTTCAGTCATACTTAGAAATATGTAGCTGAATGTTTTGATTTACCTGTTTTCAGCCATTTAAAAAAAAATTCTTACCAGTTTATGTCAGTACTAATTTTTTTTCATCACTCAACTACAGAAATCTCTGAAAGTAATTTTAACCAGATTTTGACAAAGCCCTAGTTTTTGCTAATGCTCTATCTGTAGGACTACTTGTAGAGTTATCGTTGATGTTTGCAATAGCATGTTATTACAAAGTTATTAGGCATAACTTAGCAATTCTGACTGGCTATAAACATATATTTCTTTTCGTTAATTTTCAAGTCTTTTGCAAGAAGGGCAACAGAAAACTCAGCTGTAGAGCCAATCCATAAATATCCTATAGTATCATGCATAAACCTAAATTTGTTCCACTGCAATTAAGTTTTTAATTAACTATGAATAGTATTTGATTAAAGTAATTAAATTTTTGACTGCTAAGGTTATAATTTAATTAACTGTAAATGGTCTTTGATTAAAATAATTATGTTATGATGTAAATGTTATTTTTGGAAGTGAATAATTTACAGTCCAAGTATTTTGTGTTAAGTTTTAATTCAGCAGTGTAGTCTATGGTACCTGACAGAAAACCTTGATTGCCTTCTGTGCTTTTAATGTTACAAGTGACTGGTGCACAGACAGGAAACTCTTGTAACTGAATGCTCGATCATGAGACTACATACAGTGAGCTAGACCTCAGTTTGGTTTGATGATTTCAAAATAATGGTATTAAGTTTTCCCTCTGGTGCTTAACTTCTATTAAATTCCTGTGTTATTTTTAAAATCTCTGAAATATTTGTGCCCTGTAACTGGAAAAGCTATGTGAAGTTTCTATTTGACAAAGTCTTGAGAATAAAATGTAATTCAGCCATTCTAAGTCTAAAGTCAGGGTTAGATTATGTATATGATGCAAGAGCCATCTTCAGTCCACTCAGATAATGTCACTGTACACAGTACCCTTTTTACTCTTTTTTTTTTTTTTTTTTTAAAATTGATGTGTTGGAAGTATAGTAAGTATTGTGCTGTTAAAATCTTTTTTCTAAAAGATCACTTTTTAAACACAGTCTGACTCCCCACCCCCCAAACAGAAAAATATATAATAATGATTTCTTTTTTCTCAGATGGTTCAGGCATTTTCCCGTTGTATCCTCTGCTCAAAGGATGAGATGGACTTGGATGAACTGCTTGCTGCTAAACTAGTATCTTTTCTCATGGACAATTATCAAGAGATCTTAAGTGTTCCTTCTGCCTTAAAATCTTCTATAGAGGAACACGTTGTACATCTCCAGAAAGTCCAAGTAGGTATCTAGTGAAAAAAGCCTCTTATGTCTCTGTGCTTCTAGATCAAATTTATCCTTTCTTCTCTGAAGTTTGATGGTTCTTAAAGACTTTGTTCTGTCTCTGCTAGCTTATGAAGAGCTAATTAGTTTTGACTGCTGATACTCAACCATAACTGTGTATTTAAATTAAACTAAGCAGATCTTGAATGGTTTAGAGACAAGAACTCTAAAATATGTTTTCCTGTTAGTCAGCACTATCTTCCCCATGGAATGGGCAAACTATGTTTGTGATAGTGAGGAAAACTGTGTATGGTTAAAAAGTGTTTCCTTTAATGCTCTGCTTTTCTTTTAGAGACATCCTTACTTGCTCAGCTTTTTCATAACTCTTTTTCTGTTTCCTGATACCATATTTTGCTTTGTTCAAAGCTGCTTTTTAGTTCTTCCTTCTTTAATTTCTACTGAAAAAATAACTTTTAAATTTATTCCTAGAGTTAAACAGGCTTCCTTTGTGCCATGTTTTTTGACTTACTAGAACTCAATCATTTAGTGCAGGAGATAGGATGTACAATTTAGGGTCTTTAATCCATATCTTCTCTACTTAATGACTTCATATGGTCAATTTGATTAAGTCAGTTTTTGCAAAATTATTGCAGAAAAAATAGCGCTCTTTTTTTACTCTCTTTTTTCAGATAAAATATGCTGGAGCTGTTACTGAAGCAACTTTTCCTTCTCCATCATTTTGTCACCAAATCAGTACAGATGAATTTGAGTACCAAAGGGCAACTGGCTCTCAAGAACCACTGGCAGCTTTATTGGAAGAAATTGCAATGAATAAAGAAATATCTGTGAAAGATAAGAAGAAGCAGCTCAAGCAAGTAAATAAAAATTCTTCCACAGTCCTTAATTTTAACTTAAAAAGTTTTATCAAGTCTTAGACCTATAATCCTCTAGAGAAATACTGAGATTTAAAACAGTAGGTAGTCTTGGGGATTTAAAACTTTTTAATCATTTGGAATAGGGGTACTGTGATGAATCAAGCCATATTAGAAAATATTGCCTAATTTTCTATATAGTGGTATAGAAAGTCCATTTGAGAAATAATCACTTTCCTGTTCCAGAGGTGGAGGTTGAACTTTAATATTTTTTTTTTAATATTACAAGTTTGAGTGAATTCTTCATTTAAATTGATGTATTTTTCTAGTTTCAGAAATCTTACCCTGAAGTGTATAGAGTACGATTTCCTACCCCTGAAACTGAAGCCATGCTATTTCCAGAAAAAACTAAACAGAAACCACCAATACTGATGTGGGCCTTAAAAAAGCCTTTTCAACCATTTCACAGAACCAGAAGCTTTCGGATGTAAACGGTTTGAAATGTATCAATGAACTGAGTCAGAGAATATTATCAATGGATCTTATGCAAAAGGAACCTGAGCAGCATGTATTTACTCAAAAAACTACTGGAGATACTGCTGAGATGGTAGAAAAGGTCAGAAGAAGAAAGTATTGAGGTGGTAGAAATGTGAGCCATTATCAGTATTTTTGTAAATCATTATTTTTTAAATGTCTGTTACTTAAAAAAACCAACAAACACAACAACAACAACAGCAAACCACACCAAAACCCCCCAACAACAAACTCAAGCTGATTAATCTACATGGGTGATAAACTACACTTGCCGTAGTTTGATTTGACCATCATTTCAAGGTCTAAATACATTTATGTGTAATGTATTGTTGGTAACTAGTCTACAGCTTTTTTTTTTCCCTGAAAATAAGTCTCTTGCATAAACTAGGCTGTGTTTGTTCACATAGAGCTTGAGGAATTAATTTGCTGTACGTGCTTGAATAAATATGAAACACTGGATTTTGTTTTTGCTGTTGTACAACTTAGTGTTCTTGATATGTAAGATTTATTTTGGAAAACTGTAAAAACTCATTCTTAATTTCCAATTCATATGATGCATTACAGTTTGAATCAACTCCTGTTGAAATTCCATTGACCTCTGTAGTGCTGACCCATTCTTTTAAGCAAGCTGGTCTTTTAAGTCTTTTCCCATATGCTGTTACTAAATATTGCCATACAAAACTCTATGCTTGACAATAGAACATATTTTATCAGAAAAATCTGAAGCCTTGCATTTCCTCTGGAAATGGAATTCAAATATTGAAGTGACATTGAAGCACATATATCTTTAATGATTTCATTTGTTTTGCATTATGAAATACTGTACCTGTAACTTGACTGTGCATATAACATACTTGATTCTGACAGCACTTTTGAGCTATTAAAGCATTGCCATTTTCCCCGTTTACTTAGAGTGGTGATTTCATGTTATCCATTAGAGATTTAAAGAGCAGCATTTCATACCTTATTGAATGTCAGAGCAGTCTATACAGGAGAGAAGACAGCTGACATCTCAAAAATTTCTACCTGACATTTTAGTAAGCAACATGGTGACTATCCTGTAATGCAACATTGACAGTGTTTTCACTTTGCTAACCTCCTAACCAGTGAATAAGCTTTAAGACATACATTACAAGTTGTGGGTTTAATAGATTGCAATATTTCCTGGGCAATGTGCTTTTGAACAGCACATGTTTCCATGATCTGTTTTCACACATCGGTTATACTTGGACTTCATATCAGTAATTTTTTTTTTAAGCAAAATTGATACAAAAGGGTACACTTTTCAAATAATAAGGAAATATTAAAATTAATATTAGAAGTAGTCTAAGGCCACTTCTTATCTTTTGTACTAGCTCTTCAAGGGTGAGATAACCTTTTAGATGTGTCATAGTATTCTGTGTATGCTTACATGCAGTCAAACTTTGACTATGACTAGACTACTCATACATAATAATTTGGTTACAGCACTAATCCATGAAGTATAGTAATGAGTAAGGCTAGTTGGAAAACAAGTATTGCATAAAGGTGGAAAACCACCTTAACTGGTATCTGACATTAGTTCCTAAATAGCAGAGTAGAAGCGAATCTATTTGCCATTAGAAATAATCTCACTGTCTGCCAATAAGCCTTCTACTGTCATGTTGAGTTTTTTCCCCCATTGTTATTTTGTAAAAATTTGTAGCCTTTCTGAGCCTATTTTAAGCAGTAATTAGAGTTTACTTATTAGTTTCCATGAGGAGAAGTTGAAGATGTGTCATATATTTCTATGGATCAATTGTACTTTTCTTTCAAAGAATTATTTCCTTGACTGTGGTAAAGACAAACCAAGCAAGTCCATTTGCTCACAATTTACAAGCCTGTGAAAAATATGACCACAAAATGTCCTCTAAAAGGGACTGTAGGGAGGGAACTTCATTTGAGATCATAATCTCACAGACTGACTTTTAACTTACCCTATCTTGGGAGACACTTAGGAAAGCTTATCTCAATAATAAAAGAAATGTGACTATGGCCACTGCTTACAGCTCTTCCTCGTCATAGCTGAACCAACTGCAAATATGCAAGACAAATATGGTATAAACACAAAAGTAAGTTTACCTCTTCCTTTCAGGATGGAGGTTAGAAAGTGAAAGCTTGAAAGCTAGTTCAGAGAGGACTGTGGGCTTGATGAAGTGTCTTCGAAAAAACACAGGTTCTGTATCCCTAAACCATAGTCAATAGAAACTTAAGTTTTGATACTTTCTCAGGAATTTAACCTTTACTTCTGTGTTAAAGCCCTGCAGTGTCTTGATGTTGCCAAGACTGAATAACATGGGCCCTATTGGGTTTATTTCCCTTGAACTGTGAGGACCATAAGCCAAACATTCTTTTTCTTAACCTAGTGGCTATTTTCTGAAGAGGCTTACTAAATGGAGTACTAGCTGACCTTTTAAAGTACATCAGGAGGAAGACTCAATAAAGATGGAAGATGTTTCAGCAGCTTTTTCAGTCTACTTAGACCAACAGTTGTACCCTAAGAGGAGCATCTGAAATATACACCTGTAAGTTCATATGTAAGTAGGAGTTATTTCTTGCTAAATTTGGACAATGCTGTTTAACTCCTTGTCCTGGTTTCAGCTGGGATAGAGTTAATTGTCTTCCTAGTAGCTGGTACGGTGCTACGTTTTGAGCTCAGTATGAGAAGAATGTTGATAACACTGATGTTTTCAGTTGTTGCTCAGTAGTGTTTAGCTTAAGTCAAGGATTTTTCAGCTTCTCATGCCCAACCAGCGAGAAAGCTGGAGGGGCACAAGAAGTTGGCACAGGACACAGCCAGGGCGGCTGACCCCAAAGTGGCCAACGGTGTATTCCATACCATGTGACGTCACATCTAATATATGAACTGGGGGGAGTGGGGGTGGGGGATCGTGGCTTGGGGACTAGCTGCTGTCGATCGGTGGGTGGTGAGCAATTGCACTGCACATGATTTGTACATTCTAATCCTTTTATTATTGCTGTTGTCATTTTACTAGTGTTATTATCATTATTAGTTTCTTCTTTTCTGTTCTATTAAACTGTTCTTATCTCAACCCACGAGTTTTACTTCTTTTACCAATTTTCTCCCCCATCCCACTGTGGGGCGGGGGGGGAGGGAGGGAGCGGCTGCGTGGCGCTTAGTTGCTGGCTGGGATTAAACCATGACACTCCTCAGTACTGATACCACTGACACTCCTCTAATGTAATGCCATTAGCTGTCATGGTACTGTTAAGCTTTTTGGACAAGATCTTTGAATAGAAATTTCTATTGTGTGGGTGTTTTTGTTTGGTTTTGTGGCGGGTTTTGTTGTTTGGTTTGTGTTTTGTTTGGGTTTTGTCTTTTTTTTTTTTTTTTTCCTCTTTACTAAGTTCTTTGCCCCAAGCAGAGCAATGTCTTTTCCCTCACCTGCCACCCCACTTGGAGCATAACCTCTCTCCTGACCTGTTGGTTCCTAGTGACACATCTGTGACAGCTTTGCTCCAGCATTTCCTGGAAGAAGGAAGAACAGTATTTATCTTCCTTTCTTGGGAAGGGAGCCGAGTCTTTGCTTAACATTGCTCTTGCTGATTGTTGCATTGCTTTCTTTCCTTATGCAAACACAGCTTGCTCCAGCTCCTAAATTAACTATCAGTCATCTGGAAAACCTTTTGGTTCACATGTGTCTATTTCTGCGCTAGTCCTCTGATGTTCTTTGAGTAATAGCTTCCATTGTTAGTTGCTAATACATAAAAATTATTTAATTGCTCATATTTTGTATGAAGTCTGTTTAAGTCACTAAATTTACCAGGATTGCGGTATCAGCTGTTTACACTTATGACTACAGAGAAAGATTGGCGACTGAAGTTATTTTGTGAAACTCTGTTCAGATGTTGCTTTCTATCAGAGGAAGCTTAGGCAAAATCTGGGTGATCTCATCTTCTCATTCTACTAAGTGGAAACAAGAACTAAAGTGAAGAAGGTAGTATGTTAACATACCACACTTTTTAAGTTATTGCTGTGATATGCCAGAGCGTTTTTCCCCCCCTTTTCTAAAAAGTTGTTTTACATTGTAAGAGAGTCTCTTTCTTTCACAGAGACTGTGCTAACTCAGATGACTTGCTTTATTTCTTAGTCACAATTTTTTAAGTCTCCTACTGCTTCAGAGCTTATGATTCTAGTTATTGTAGTTCTAGGTAAGATCATATTTCTTAGATTTTAAATCCACAAACTCATAGATACCATTCTGTAGGTATATAAGTGCACTTGAATTAATTTTATTAATTTGGAACAGCTGGTGTACTTTATACCAGCTGTAATGCTTTGATGTTACTATTTTCATCAATTCATTAGGCTTGAAGCACAAGTGTAAGGTGACAAGCTTTTCAGGAAAACAAAACCTGTAAAATGGGATTAGAATTTATACAAGTTTTTAGCTCTGTTTTCAAGTGTCTGCTGTATGGTATTTGTTTATCAACATCTATTTCTGTCTTAGATGTCAGTTCTGTTGCTGTTGGGTTTTTTTTCCAGAAACCTAGATTATAGAATAGTTATGCATCCAGGATGCTATTTCTCTCCTTTCTATATGAATCATGTTTGAGAAATGAGTGTTGCATTCTACTGTCTGTAAAAGGAGTTGACAAATTTACTAAGTATAAATACAGAAAATTAGGTGAAGTAAGTCCCTCTTCATGAGTTTCTGTTTTGGTGCCTAACTCCCATTTAGTTTTACCAAGATAATTAAATAGCATAGAGGAGATGCTGAAGTCTGTGTTTAAAAAGAAGGAAGCTGATAAATGTTTGTGAAGTTCTTTCTAAACGTAATTGAAAGAGGCAGGATATTTAAACAGTATTGGTTAGGGACAGTAATTTTCAATTTTATTGCTTTTTTGGGACTTAAGGTGTCTGAAGCTGCCTGAAAAGATCTCTTGCTTGTCCTAGCAAAAGCAGAAAAATATCAGAACAGTGCTAAATACACCGTTATTCAAGAGGATAATTGAGAATTATCTAAATGGCCAATAGCAAATGAGTCTGATGGCAAACCTGGGCAAAACAGTGGAAAAACTGAGACAGAATTTTAGTGGGGAAAAAGTGCAGTAATAGAGCTAAAGCTTAGTCAATGCGTTGTTTTAATTCTTTGTAGAGAGTATACTCTCTTGCATGGCAAACTTGCTTTTCTTAGTGATGGAGATTACAAGTCTATTTTATAATGTGTGTCAGTTTTTCACTGCTGAAAATTTTTCAATGAAGGTGGGGTATTTGTATAGCAGATTTAGGTAAACTGACTGGTTTTTATGCATTCCTTGGAAGTACTGATGGAGCCATGGATATGGCTGAAAACTGTGGGTACAATAGGCTTTTTATGCTATTTCGTTTAGTAGCATCTGATAAAATTATTCCTGGATAATGTTAGTGTTTAAGTGATTAGGAACTGCCTAAATGTAGGTACAGGGGAATCATGATGGAGATACTCTTTATGAGTTTTTGCAGGAAATTAGTACTAGATTTTCCTATCAGCCAGTGCTTTCCTTGAGGACATGAAAATAAATATAAAAATCACTGTTAGCATCATTAGCTAATCTCATTAGTGTTTTCAGACTGTTTAGTAATAATAGAGGCATTAATATGGAACAGCGCAGGTTGAAAACGAATTCAAGTGTGGTCACTTCAAAGTTATATGTCTGAGAACAAGATATGTAGGTCATGTAAAAAAGGGAAAAAAAGAGGAGGAAAGACAGGTTTCTCTCACAGTGAAGAAGGTTTCCTGACATTATGCTGAGGCAAAGGGCTAATGTGGTTCTTGAAGGTCTAAATTGGAGGTTGTTACGTAAAATCAGCTGACTCATGCCGTGTGACCTCTACAATCAGGACTGACTGACTGACACTGAAACATCGCAGGTTTTGCAGCTTTTATAAAACTGTAGGTGATGCAAGGTGAGTATTTGGAATTATTTCCTTAAACTGAGAGCTTGCATTACTTCAGTCTTCCCATTTATGAGAAGCAAGAACAGGATGTCACTTGATTATCTTGTGACATACATTCACATAAAGAAGTACTTATATTGGTAAGCAGCAAAGAGTTGAGTTGAGAAGGGAGTAATACTTAGTGGATGGAAGATGGAGTGGGATATGTGTTTTTTTACGTGAGGGTACTGAATGACGGGAATGTGATGAATTTTAACTTTTCCTGGTGTCTTCAGAGGAAGATCTCTCTGGTGGATTTTTATTGAAACCAAAGTAATTGAGCTCTGGGCAGCGTGAGCAGAGGGGAAGTATAATGACTCATCATGTGTGGAAGACTGGACAAAATCTCAGGGCTCCTCAGTCTTTACATGCTATGGATTTTCACATGTGAGTCACACATCTGTTCAAATTCATTAGCTTCAGTCAGTGACTTGATAGGCAGGAGCTGATGTGAAACATTTGATTTTTGTTCCTCTGTTGATTTTTGAGGCAACTAAAGAAAATGGCATTTGTTACTTTTGTTCTTCAGCCAAACCCCAGTGAATATAGGCAAAGAGGGGTCACCTTTTGAGTTGCCAGGGCACAGCTGCTTCTGGGAATAATGAAAATCAGCTCTGCTCTGCCCAGCACTCTGGTCAGGGAGGGTGAGGTATGTCTCTGGTGTGCTGCAGTTGCTTTGCCTGGGATTAAGAGAGAGCATAAGATACATAGAAATGTGATCTGGTGGCTGGTATGAATTACAGTAATACAGTCATTGCTGATTTATCATCTAAGTAGGTATTTTAAAATGTGTGTCTTGGTCTTGTTTTTTTTTAACCTGGGATTATGTGGTGCTGAACTGGTCATATCTAGAAAAGACAACTCTTGAACATCTAAAGCAGCCCGAAGTATCTCTTGTCTTAGCACTAACTTCAGGCTGTCTATAGCTACTTCTTTCTGTGAACTTTTTACACTTTCTCTGTAATTGTGGTTTGAAATCACTGCAAGGTTCTCTGAACCTTAAGCAGTGACTGAGAGAGAAGCTCCTGGCAATAATTCGTGAGCGTGCCGGCTGAAGAAAGGATGGACTGACCTTGGCACTTCTAGACAGACTCCAAAGGTGAATAAAAGGCACAATGTAATATATTTACATGTTTGCAAATCTTTCTTTTGTTTCCTTATTTAACCTGAGTGCTTATTCATGTGAGGATCTGGCCTTGTGCATGACTAAGATTTGCTATGTGATTTCAAAGCTTATATGCAGTGCTAGCTTTTAAATTTAATCTCATAAAAAGCAGTAGTTCTGAGTCCTGGAGCTAATTTTGTATTCAAATTCTGGTGAGAGAATGAGTAGTGGGATCATTAGTTTCTTGTTTGTTATAATGACTTGCTGTGTATTCACTTTCTTGTTGCAAGAAACAGTGTAAAGAATAATATGTCCTTTTGATGTTGAAATCTATGCAAAATATTTTGGGATCCTATGAAAAATTCCTTCTTTTCTCCTCCTTGATAATTATTTAATGTTTTGTGTATCACTCTAGATGCTTGGTAATTTATGACCCAGCAGAGGTCAGCCTTGTGACATTTTTCAAAACATTTGCTCAAAGAAAAGGACTAGAGACAAAGTTCTTATTATAAAAGCCTTTGGAATTTTGTTATACAAAATACATTCCTGTAAATTAGAGTTGGTGTGATATTACTGTTTTGTAGCTAGGTGTGTGGCTTACATATCTCAGTGTAACTTCTCTTTATATAATGGGAACGTTTATTGGTTTGTAAAATTGTTACAAATGGTCTTAAATGTTAGCCTCGTTGGTATACTAACATACCTACTTACTGATTTGATTAGATGAGAGTATTGTATTTCCAGAGTTGGTTCTGTAGTTCAGTGAAACAACATCAAGAAGGAACACATGGAACTGTTGTTTGAATGCTACATGCTTCAGGTTCACAATGATGTCTTGAAGTAGCATGTCTGTATAACATTAATGACTGGAGCAGGGCAAGAAAAAGTGAGAAGGAAGTTGGGAAGGATAGGCAAGTATTTTGTCACTTCTTTCTAAGAGTCTATGAAAGTAAAAGGTGTCCTCACCTTTCCATAAAAGAGCATTTTTTTCCTTTATGATACTTAAAAGAATGACAGTTGGAGAGTGGAGGGAAATCAATATTCGCCCCCTACATTAGCTCAGCAGTACAAATTATTTGTTCACAATGTAAAATGCCATTCCTGTGTTTTATTGCAATGCTAGAATGATCAGTGGTAGTTTGATGCTAATAAGGGTCTAACTGTATACAAAGTTGATGATTCAGATTATAATCCTCATCAAGAATAGCAGCAGTCCTGCCTTAAATTAGCTGACTACCTGGTTTATAAGTTTAGTTTCAATTGGCAAACTCAACAGTGGCTGATGTAATTGCTCTGCTCTGCTTGAACACAATCTTCTGTGTACCTTGAGCTAGCTTCAAAGTAGTTTTATCCAGTTAGACAGGAGAACTGAATATGCAATAACAGTATTGTCAATGCTGCAGCTGAGTCTTCTGCAATAGAACGTGCTTAAGTGACTTGAACATGACATTGGGAACTGGGAAAACATGTTGCCTTTTTCAGCCAGTTTGTTTTCTGAACTTCACAGAGATGTTTTACTCCTTTATTGTTACTGCATTTTTTATATACTCTGAAGTTGTTTTTCAGACATTAAAAACACAGTGTGATGAGAACAATATTCTGAAGTTTTGGAGTAGGTAATAAAAACATATTCTAAGTCTTTCGCAGCAGCAAGGCTGCAAGTGAAAATCAGCCTCAGGAATAAAGCCTGTGCTTTCTAATGCTTGCTTTTCTTTTAAAACCCTCTTCTGTTTTTCTCCTTTTTTAATTTACCTTCAAGGAGGCAATATCAGCTGGGAGCAACAGCAGCTACTGTGTTTATCTTTTGTAAAAGATGGTTACAAACCACCCAAAAACCTGCCAGACAGAGCATTATCTTACAGAAATGCTCTCCAATTAGAGACAGAAAATAAGAACTTTGTTCAAATTGAAGCCTTTCCTGAGATGGAAGCCTTTATTAGTGTGCTGTAACATGTTGTATTGGGTCTGGCTGAGATGGAGTTAATTCTCCCCATAGCAGCCCTCATAGCACTGTGCTCTGCATCAGTAGCTAGAAAGGTGTTGATAACACACCAGTGTTTTGGCTACTGCTGAGCAGTGCTGGCACAGCATCAAGGCTGTCTCCCCAACATTTTTGCCCCCCCCTCAATGGCAGGCTGGGGCAGGGCAAGATCTCGGGAGGGGACATAACCAGGACAGCTGACCTAAACTAACCAAACAGATATTCCATACCATATGACGTCAGCTCAGATATAAAAGCTAAGTAAAGGGAGACGGAAGGGGGGCATTTTTGTCTTCCGGAGCAACCACTACGCGAACTGAAGCCCTGCTTCCCGGGAAGTGGCTAGACATCGCCTGCTGATGGGAAGTAGAGAATAATATCATTTGTTTTTCTTTGCTTTCGGACGCGACCTTGGCTTTCACTTTATTAAACTGTCCTTATCTTGACCCACGAGCCTTTTGTTATATTTTCTCCCCCCTGTCCAGCTGAGAAGGGGGAGTGATAGAGCGGCTTTGGTGGGCACCTGGCATCCAGCCAGGGTCAACCCACTACTTTTTGAATATGTTATTGAGGACTCTTTAATGTTTATTATTGGCTGGAGAATAGGAAAGCCAATTTATTAAGACAAAGAACCCCATTTAATGTTAATCAGCAACAGTATATGTTGTTCCTATTCCTGTTTGCTTACTCTATTGAAATGAAAATAGCGTTGAATTCTTTGGGCATCCTGTGGACTTAATAGTATATGCTTATGTAATTAGGCCCTAACCTAATGGGCATGCAAAAGAAAAGATACCGTGAATTAATGTTGCATGAGTAACTATCATTTAACGGTGCTTCCTAGCCCTTGAGTCCTGGACTCTGCTGTCTTAACAGTCTCTCATTGAAAAGCGTGTTTTGTCCTTAGCACAATGGCTTTTGCCAGCACTTTTGTTGTTATATAGAAACCTCAGATTTGTGAGCAATGCTTCAATCTAATAAGCCTTCCTTTAACAGAGACAAAAGTAGGTACAGAGACAGGTGCTCTGAATTGAATCAGCTTGGGCCCAGGTGTACTGAAACTAACTAACCCAACTGAACTTAGACTATCTAAGCAGAAAATCACTGAGACATTTGCACTGTGTTCCCCACCACACCTCCTTTTGCGAACGCAGTGCAGAAATGGCTGGTCTGGTTTTGACAGAGAAGCCTGCTTCTCAAGGTGTCACATCGAGTATGTAAGCCTCAGCAAGTAACCTCTTCAGACTTTAGACATCTGCATCCAAAAAGGGTGCATAAACTTATCTCATCCATAAACTTACCTCAGACAAGTAATTCAGGTGAATGGATATACACAGCACTGCTTCTGGGATGCTGTCTACAAAGTTTGTCCTAAGCCTTCAAAAGATCTAGATGCTTTTACCCAGTGTGTGTTACTCCTGAATTTCTACACATCTGGATTAAACAGGAACAACAACAGCCCATTTCTGTCCTTTCAAACTGAGCATGGTAGATTATGAGGCAGATGAACAACATGGCTATTTATTAGAAAACAACAAGTTCTGGTAAAATTTACTTTCTTTTTTCCCAGTTTGGGGTAAGGAGAGGTATGATGGGTTGACCCTGGCTGGACACCAAGTGCCCACCAAAGCCCCTCTATCACTCCCCTCCTCAACTGGACAGGAGAGAGAAAAGATAATGAAAGGCTTGTAGGTGAGAGATCACTCACCAATTACCATCATGGGCAAAACAGACTCAACTTGGGGAAATTAATTTAATTTATTATCAATCAAATCAGAGTAGGATAATGAGAAATAAGACCAAACCTTAAAACACCTTCCTCCCACCCTTTCCTTCTTCCCGGGATCAACTCCACTCCTGATTTTCTCTACCTCCTCCCCACCAGCAGCGCAGGGTGATGGGGGATGGGGGTTGTGGTCAGTTCATCACACATTGTCTCTGCTGCTCCTTCCTCCTCAGGTGGAGGACTTCTCACTTGTCCCTGCTCCAGTGTGGGGTCCCTCCCACAGGAGACAGTCCTCCATGAACTGCTCCAGGGTGGGTCCCTTCCATGGGCTGCAGTCCTTCAGGCACAGACTGCTCCAGCTTGGGTCCCATGTGGGGTCACAAGCCCTGCCAGAAAACCTGCTCCAGCGTGGGCTCCTTTCTCCACAGGTCTGCAGGTCCTGCCAGGAGCCTGCTCCAGCGTGGTCTTCCCACGGGGTTGCAGCCTCCTTTGGGTATCCACCTGCTCTGGCATGGGATCCTCCATGGGCTGCAGGTGGATATCTGCTCCACCGTGGACCTCCCTGGGCTGCAGGGGGACAGCCTGCCTCACCATGGTCTTCCCCACGGGCTGCAGGGGAATCCCTGCTCTGGTGCCTGGAGCACCTCCTCCCCCTCCTTCTTCACTGACCTTGGAGTCTGCAGGGTTGTTTCTCTCTCATATTCTCACTCCTGTCTCCCAGCTGTGATTGCTGTTGCTCAGGTTTTTCCCCTCTTCTTAAATCTGTTATCCCAGAGATGCTACCACTGTCGCTGATGAGCTCAGCCTTGGACAGCAGCGGGTCCGTCTTGGAGCCAGCTGGCATTGGCTCCGTCGGACACAGGGTAAGCTTCTAGCAGCTTCTTACAGAAGCCACCACTCTAGCCCCCTCCTACCAAAACCTTGCCATGCAAACGCAATACAGGAGGCTTACATAACCTGAGAAAATACGAGAGTAGTTGTGCAGATCTGCATAGAAAAGTCGCACCATGTGCACCTAAGCAAGGAACACTACATATTCAGACAGCTCAGATTTGGAGTAGAGAATGTTCTATGATGTGTAACTAGTGCGCACTTTAAATTTTATAAAGGCTCTAATTTTTTTAACAGACTAGGAATATGGAGTGGACTATACAAATCAGGTTTGACTTCCTGAAGCTACAGGATCACTTGTGAAGTGTTTGTTTCGGCTCATCTGGGAAACACCTGTCTGAGTTTCTTTAACTCAAGCTAGTCTTGTTACAGGACAGACTACTAAGAGGGTTTTTGTCCTTGCTTAGAGTGAAATAGGTTCAAATTTTCCTTTGTTGACTTCCTCTCATGACTTTGTTTTCAATAATAATGGGAGTCGTTTTTCTGTATCCAGGTTCACCTACTACTCTGTGATGATGTGCAGATTATCTGAGTGTGGAATAGTAATGTTTGTGTTTATCATAATAGTGCTGATTTTCTTACAGTTAGGAAAGAAAAAAGAGGAAGTCAAGGTTTGTGCTGGGCATCCTGTTTTAGTGCCTGATTTCCCAAATTATTCTGCATATTTGGTTGGCACTGTGTCTGAATATACTCAAAATATTTGCAAAATATTAACTGACATAAAATAACTAATGATTTATTCTAGACAACCTGTTTGCTCATTTCACAGGTATCTAAAAGAATAAACAAGTTTTTTGGTAGTTTTTTGTTCCTATTGTGTCAGGAAATAGAATAAAAGAAAAAAGAAACTTTTAGACTATTTCAATGCCAAATGTGTAAATAAAGAAAAGACTTGGTTTATAACATCTGAAGAAATTTTCTTTCTAATCTAGAAAGTCTTATTTAATCAAATTCAAATTTATTCCAATTTTATTTTGAAAAAACCCCACAACATTGAAGAAAAGACCTTTGTTTAGACACTTGAATTCAGATTGGAATAAAATATTCTTAGTTGTAATATCAGTTTTGTAATGTTGGCATAAAATATGATATCCCCCCCCCCCCTTTAAATTCAGTTGGAAGTCAAGCTTGCACTGTCAAGACAAATTCACTACCAAATATTGCAATCTTCTTTGTACTTTTCACCCAATTTTGTCAATTTTTTAGGTTCTTGTTAACGAAGAAAACTATTGCCTGAAACCGTGAAAATGAAATTTAAATTCAGAGGTGGAGTGATTGAGAAAGCTTGGCAGGCTTGTTATTCTTATTTAAGGTGGCAATAATTATATGCAACTTCAGCCACATAAAAATCTAAATCCCAAATGAATCCCTTTTTATTGCCATTTTCAGGGGACTACTTATCTCCTGCCTTCTGAGATGAATTGTTTTCAGAAAGTGCCTGTATTGGTCTGTTGATGTAACAAAAGTGTAGATAAAAGTTATCATCCAAAAAAAATATGCCTTCATGTTTATGAAGCCTAATGTAGGCAAGACTGCAGCACTCTATAATATGCTAAATTTAATTTGATGTGGTAACATGGGTGATAACGGTGAAGAAACATAACTTTCAATGCAGCTTGCAAGCCTGTGAGGAGCCATGGAGAGGTACTCAGGTTTCTGGCCTACTCAGAAGCCCTTGTTCTCATGATCTTCGCTGGGACGGTTATTAGTGCTAGCTTAAATCAAAGCTGTGGCTGTCTCCTTACTTCAGGTGTATGAAATATGTATTTGGGAGAAAGGATTTTTGAGAGGCTATCTGACGAGAAATTTTTGAAGTACACATTAATCCAAATATAGGTTTACAGAGTATTGTTTTGTATACAATTTTGATGAGCTTGCTTGTGTATTTAAATTGCAAAAATGTTAGTAAAACTGAACTTTAAACATATATTTAAAGAAAGGAATTGATAATCCTACATGACTTATGGGGTAAATGAAGAAAGATTCTGCCATCTCTTAAAGAGTGTTATGGTGAGTGATAACCTTAGAAATATACCTAGGGAAAATGAAAGGCTTGAAAAGAAATTTTGTATTCTGAAATTTTCTCTGATTCTCAGTATTTATCTATGAAAGAAGTGCTGTGACATAAATGCATAAAGAGGTTTTCTTCAGGATAGGGGAAAAACAAATTGACACAGGAATCACAATAAGAGGGATACCCAGCCATGAAATAACCAAAAGGAAGTAAAGAAAAAAAATTTTTAATAAATATTTATATAAAATCTCTAACTGTTTAAATAGGAGACATTAAGCAGTCAAGGAGGCAGGAGGGACATTGGCCTCAAAAGTTTTTGAATGATAAATCTAACATGCAGAGGAAAAAATTCTTTTTTTCTTTTCTTTTTCTTTTTTTTTTTTTTTAGCTTATTATTCCTG
Organism: Harpia harpyja; assembly: GCF_026419915.1. Taxonomy (NCBI): domain Eukaryota; kingdom Metazoa; phylum Chordata; class Aves; order Accipitriformes; family Accipitridae; genus Harpia; species Harpia harpyja. Next base: position 95,388,067 of record NC_068969.1, read on the forward strand.
ACAAACTGAAGGTCAAAGTAGAGACAGGGATAAATTACTCTGACAGGACAGTGACACGGTAAGAACTTTAATTTTCTTGCCCTGCATGGACAAAAAAATCGATAAGAAAATGAAAACTGTACAAATAATAGTTCACAGCATATAATTAAAATTTTGCCCCGAAACTTTGGCTCATGGGGTGCTTTATTCACATCTAAGAGTAGCAAAGAGTAGTGTGATGCTGCTTGAGGCACCCTACCTAGTGTTTGCATAGGAGGAACATGTGTCTGATGTCATTGGTTGCTAAACATGAAGAGCATGTGGACCTCTTTTTTTTGCATTAGCTCTGGTGTGTTATTTGAGGAATTTTGGTCATACTTAAATTTTTATTTTTACTTAGAAAGTAAAGAAGATTATTGTCTGCTGCTATCCAGCCTGGACAAAGGAATTGCCCTAATGCTTGTGGGGGTGAGGTATCCTGATAATGATGCTGCAGCATGTCATGGGTATAGCAGGGAAGAGTGGCCACTGCTATTGGTACAGGTAGGTTGTCTCAATGACTGGATAAAAGTATGCTTAAGCAACACTACTGACACCATTCTAAAGGCTTATCACAGAGCAGAAGCTGTCTTGAGACAAGCGTTGAACAAATGAGGCTGAATGCTATCCACATGCTAAAGATCGATGAGAAAGACACAAACTGTAAATCATCCCACTTTATGAAAAGTGTTTTTGGTTTTGTTTTTTTTTTTAAACACTTACTGTCCAAGGTGTTTGCTTTTTGTGGGAAAGGTTTTTCAATATATGTAACTACCTTTTCTCAGGGAAGAACAGCCACCATTAATACAAGCTTCTGCCAAAAAAATTTCTATGCCACTGAAAGCATTAAGATGATGTCTTCAGCTTCCCATATTTTTCCTCCTTGCCCTAACATGGTTATCACTTTGTTGGAAATTGGCAAAATGTAGTATATGCAGAGACTCATCTTTTCTCACTATTTTTTCTGATGCTTATATGTCAAACACTTAGACATGCTCTGTTACCAGAGTAAGGACCAGGTTCTGTATATGACCTCTATAATTCTAGCCCCAGACTTGACTCTCATGAAGCCAGTTCTCCAGGTACGATGATGATTGCACTTGATTGCATCCAAGAGTAGCAAGACCTTCTTAGTCTTATCTTGAAATGCTGCACAAGACCATTATGCAAGTTTGGCAGAATAAGTTAAATTGTTGAGGGTAATACAAAAAGAGTATGGGGCAAAAACAGCTGTGTGGTGAAAGGTGAGCCATGAGATTAGATATTGTTTGGACAAAATCAATAGAGTAATGTTATTGGAAAGAGGTGGAACCTTTTCTGGCTGTCAAGATGCCTGTTATAGCCATGTGGGAATTGTCTGGCACTGTTTTAGTACTTAATATGGTTTCATACAGCTTTATACATGAATGTGTATGAACAACAGAAATTAAAATAATGCACAGGAGGGCAATCAGAAAGATTCTGTAATGAGACTAGCTGAGTCTGGCATTCTCTGTACTTAATGAAAATTAAACTAAGAGAAGACTTGGACAGTAGAGATGGCTACCTGTAGGTAGCTATGGGTTTACCAGGGAGGAGGAAAGCCTGTCGTTTTCTACTTCTTTCCACAGATCACTTTCAAGGTTTGCAGTTGGCCGAGTTGTTTAATACTGAGGACATGTTTCTATCTTTGCCAAAATGAAATATAAAACTGTGGGAAGGAAAAGGTGTCCCAACAGTTCTCTGTGAAGAAATGCTGAAAGCTAATGTGTGCTCAGGAGGCAGGAAAGGATATTTCAGACAGCTTTTTAAAGGATTGATAATTTGCAGTAAACAATAATAGAACCATGTAGTGTTCTGTATTCAGAAAACCCCTTGCAAGTTTACTTGAAAAGAGAAATAGAAAAACCACTACACATCTTCAGGAGCAAAGCTGAAACTGTGAATAGTTCTGTATTACCCTTTAGGATGAGAGGCATATCTCTACTGTTGCAACTTTGCTATGGTCTCTCCAGTATCACATGCATTTTGCTATTTAAGAACACAAGGGAAATTGAAATAATATGATGTCATCAAGAATGCTTTTAGTCTTGTTAGTATTTCCCTTTCTATATATTGCAGATAACATCTTCTGTAAGGATGCTTGCTTCACAATACTGTGCTGTAGTTTAAATTGTGGTTAACTGCTGTAGGTTTCAGGAAAGGGACTTATGGGTAAGCTTCTGCATCTGCGATGCCTCCATGAGCAGAGATACTTTGGGGTCCATTTTATGACTCTTCAGAGTAGTAAGACTAATATTTCCTCAGATTGTCTTAAGAGCTTAACAGGTGCTAATTGTAATCTTGGTTTCATGAAGTCATTTTTTTGATTATACTGTTGGGAGGTACAAACTGGTAAGTTAAATTAGGAACTTTGTCACCATTTACTTTTCTTACTTGTCTGTTGGTGTCTGTGAGGAGCACATGGACATGTTTTGCTGTTATTCCATAGCTGTCCCCCCAAAATGTATGGAGAATAGATATGATATCATGTAGATAATCCATGGCATGTTCCTGGAATCTTGACCAGGGCATTATATTCTTTGTTCAAAAAGCTTTAAAGGTTTGGAGACCTTAAATTGTAACTGGTGATTACAAATGCTTGTAAACAAACAAAAATCAATCCAGCTTCTAATTGCCATTCTTTTGCAGGGAATGTGCCAAGGATGATGTTTTATTACAGGTAGAAGTTCAAACTATATGACTGTCATGGTTTCAGCCCAGCCGGTAACAAAGGACCATGCAGCCGCTCGCTCACTCCTCCGGCTCCCCCTCCAGTGGGATGGGGAGGAGAATCAGAAAGGAGAAAAGAAAACAAAAAGGGAACCATGTGGGTTGAGATAAGGACAATTTACTGGGACAACGCAAAACGAGAAGCTACAACAGCAGCAACGGTACTAATAAAAGAGTATACAAAACTAGTGATGCACAGTGCAACTGCTCACCACCTGGAACCTCACGCTCTGCCACTTCCCCCAGTGAAAGCCAAGCGCACCCCCCAGCCCGCTCCCCAGTTGTATAGTGAGCATGATGTCACATGGTATGGAATAGCTCCTTGGCTAGTTCAGCTGTCCCGGCTGTGCCCCCTCCCAGGTTCCTGTGAAAATTAACTCTATCCCAGCTGAACCCAGGACAATGACATAACAGTATTTTTTGTTTCACTTTTTCATGAAGAAAAAAAAATCACTAGAATGATCTGTGTATGAGCAAACTGCACAGGATTTGTCCATATGCTTTAGTGCTTTAGTCATCCTTTAAAGTATGCTATATTATTACTAAAGCTGGTGCAATCTGTTAGTATTGTGGAATTTTTTTCTTTTTTTACACACCCTATTGCACATTCTCTTTCCGTCTCAGACCTTGATGATGCTTCTCTCAGTAAGCCTATTTCATTGCCTGTGCTTTGGGAGGATCCTAGAAAGCTTCTGATATTTAGTGCAGTTCCAGCCTCTTCAATGCTCTTGAAACACCTTATGTTTGAAATTCTGTATGTTGTATCTTCTTTTAGGGCAGCTTTGAAGATACTGTGCCCCTTCTAGAGGGCCACTGCATCTTTTGGGCCTGGCACTTGGATATAGGGCTGGGAAAACAATAATTTTGCTGCACTGCAGGCTGTCCTGACGCTGCAGGAAGTTCTTCAGAAACTTTGCCCTAGATGGTAAAGAAGCATGATGGTTTTTTATCTTACAGACTGCTAGTAATGCTCGAAATGCCTCACTTAATCATCCTTTGGGTTTTCACTGAGACTTTGGTTTTCCTTTGCTTGGAGCAGCTGCCCATGAATCTCACTGAATTGGCACCACACAGCATGCTGCAATTGCTTTTGCAGGGCTGCCAATGCTCCAGCATGTGCCAAGCTTGCACCATGCCTCTTGAAAAGCACAAGAACATATTTCCAGGTTCTGTTTCCTACTGCATTTCTTTCAGTAAATAGGTAAGCTTTTCCCCAGAGCCTTACACCAGTGAGATCCATACTTTTTCCAGGCTAATGTCCAGGCATCAAAACTTGTTATCAGCTACAGCTATTCAGCATCAACCTTAGTGTGCCACACCTCTCTTCTCGAGACAAGTCTACTGTTCCCCTGCCATCCCATGGATTCTTTGCCTCCCCCATCTTAAAAGCCAAAACTGTCTTTGTTTCTCTGACTGTAATCTCTTGAATTATTTCACTCTTCCTGTTTTCCTGTGAACACATTTGTCTTTAGTGACTGTATTTCTTTATAACTGTTTCCTTATTGTTGCCTTGTATTTTAAGAGATGCCTTCATCATTATGAAGAGAGAAATTTTAGTGATAGGGGCCTCGTTGTCTACAAGATGAGACATAACAAACTAAAGCAACTAGAAACTGAATTCAGACAAATCTGGATTAGAAATTAGAAGCCACTTATTTATTATACTAGTAGGAATAGTTAACTATTAAAAATGCTTACAAAGGGGTTGTAGTGGATTTTCAGTGAGAATCTTAAAATCAGTATGGAGTAGTATTTGAAAAGTCTATAAAGTTTTTGTCTTCCTTCCTGAAACTCATCTTATTTTTTCCTGTTCAGGAGACAGTAAGACATCCTCCTTAATTAAAACAAGAATTGTTTTACATAGGTTAGGTATTGCCTTCTATACTGGACTAGCTAGGCTCCTTACTGTAATGAAGCAGAAGTCTTCCCCCCCTTCCCCCATTGCATAGCTCATTAGTATGATTCAGTATCAACTGTCTCTCACATTGGATCTTTATAGATTCTGCAGCAATCAATATATTGACAAATATACTTGATAAAAGCATTTAGATATTTGTCTATAAAGTTTGTAGACAATTTTTATAGAATAATTGTTTATAAATAAAAATAAGTATAAATAAGTATCTCTTTATTTAGACCACCTACAATATTAATCAGTTAGATGTTAGTGATCTCAAATCTCTATCTCCAATACATGCTCACACTGGCTTACCAGAGCAAGACAAGAGGGAAAAGACAGTAGGTTCAAAAAAGTGCTACCTTCTCCAGTTCATTGTTAGCCTGGGAGAATGAAGGACTCCTTTGTGTTGATGTTTGCTGGCATTAAGGTGGAACATTGGAAACTCAGTAACTGGAATGATATGGTTCAGCTAATGACAAAGGCTACTTTGTAAGGGTTTTTTTTCTTTAATAGCTCCTGAACTCTGTCATATGTTTTATGAAAACAGGAATTATGCAAGAATACATCTAGTGCCAAATCCATACTTATTAAAAAGTGCTTGATAGTCAAACAGATACATTTTAAAGGTCAGTTGGCTAGAATACACTCTAACATTTTTGTTGTCAAGTGACTTGAACAATGTTTTTTTAAAGGAGGAAAAGAATTAGTGCTGTTCCATTGCAACATCTAAAAAGGTTACACTATTCATCCCATATAAATACCCAGAAGCATATTAACACTGCTGATCTTGCATAGTTTTGGTTTTTTTTTTAAAGACCAGGTAATGCCAATGAAAAAAGCTACTATTGTGTACCAGAAATGGTATTTCCAGAGGGACTTCCAATCCTATTCATTATATCGTGAGATATCTGTAAAGGCAATCTCTTCTTTATCTGGATATAGCTTGAAGGGCCATTTTCTTGAATATGAAAAATGGACAGTCATGCAAAATTTTACATTGGACATAGGATAACTTTATTGATATTTATATATCTTGAAGTACTTACTTTGAATATGTAATAGCAAATCACAAAACAGTGATCAGTTTGTTGCCTTTTAATTTCAGTACATGTCCACTGGTTCTGGTTTTTTTGAGACAAAAATGTTTTCTGTTTTCCAAAGAGAGTTTATGTCACAATTTCTCTTAATCACTTTTTGTATGTAGGGTTCTCAGCACCTCTAAACACTTCAGTAATCCTTTCCCATTTCCCATTTATGCTCTATCCTCTTGGATACTGAATGACCAGAATCAAAGAGATGAGAAAATAAAGTGGTACTGTAACTTTCAGTTCTTACTCTGTTCTTTTCCAAAGGCAACTTAATATTCTTTCAGACCCTTACAGCTTATACATTTTGTGCCAATTATTCCATTAAGTTGTCACAATGTTAGCTTTTTAGGATACACAGATGTGATCGTGAGCTGGTTTTGTTTCCTGTCTGGCTGAACCTACAAAATGCAATTGGCACAGTAACATACCGCTCTCCATTGGGATGAAATGATTTGCTTGCTTTCCTTGCAGGGAAAATATGCTGGGAGGTCCTTGTGGGTTCTTTGCAAGCGCTTACCTGTGGCTTGTAATATACTGCATGGGCAATGCGGTCCCCAGTGAACCATCAACCACTTTGAACTCTAATATGAAATTAATCTGATAATTTGGATACTTTTCACAAATTACCACAAAATTTAATCTGATTCAGCAGTATCTATCAGAGTTTGCTCTGTAAATGTAGCTTTCTTAGAAACATAGAACAGTGAATTAAATTTCTTTTTTTTGGAAACTGTATATTTCAAAAATGGTCATAGTATTTACATTTTTTAAATATATGGCTTTGTTCCTGTTAGCTCAGGGGGTGGACACTGGTTGCCTAAGGCTACTCATTTGTCACTTCTTGACTAGTCAAACAAATCCATGTGACATGTGAATCTGTTTAAAAAATCTAGATCATACAGTTTTTCTGTGTGATTTCTATAGATTTCTTTTCTATGTGCTTTTTATAACCTGACCTTTCTTATATACCCCTTCCACTCCATCCCTCCCCACTGCCCTCTCATCCCCAGGATCTAGAAATGGTTTGTTAGTGACATAACTAAAATGACTGAAAAGCTACAGACTACTACTATATGCAACTTGATGTGTCTAGTCAACATAAATAATTATCTGGCTATTTACAAGTATTGTTCTGTTTCTGTACTAATGTTTGCAGCTTCATGGAAAGAAAACTGAAGAAATAATTAGTAGATGACAGAACATTAAGGCATTTCTCAGAATTGATTGGAAACATTTTGATTTTTTAAGAGCAAAAAATATAAATGCCTGAAGACAGGAAGGATATGTTGCTAGGCTTTTGAACATGTGTTCCAAATGTCAGTAGCTTTCATTGTGGCAGACAGTGGATTAAAAAGTATTATAAGTTCTGCACTTAATTTAAATGTTCAGTTTGATTGGTTATGTTAGTAAGGAGTCTTTTTACCTAGTCCCACAGATACTGTGGGTACTGTAGCTGAAGTGCTTGAGTCACTGCCTAAGGGTAGTTGAGTGGCATTCTGCGTAATGTATCCATTTATTTTTAAGTCTATAGTACTATTCTGTTTTCTCTTGCTACTGTACAAAACAGGCCACAGAAAGATCGTTGAGCATTTCAGTGATTACTGAAATTGATGTTTTGGTAGTATAATTAACATTCATAGAATACTATGAACGTTTCTCCTCATATTAAGACTGTAGGAATTACAGTAGCCTATATTATTTCTGTGTCTCTGTGTATGTAGCATAATGTTTCCTCTGTTAGGAGAAAAGATAAAGAATCAGTCTTTTGGTAACAAGACCATATGGCTGCTGCTTAGCTTATGTGCATAATCTTCAGGATATGTTACTCGCAGTTGCTTCATATAGTTCTCCAGTGTGGTGGGTTGACTTCGGCTAGATGCCAGGTGTCTACCAAGCTGCTCTATCAACTCACCCTCCTCAAATGGACTGGGGGAGAGAAAATATAATGAAAGGCTCATAGGTTGAGGTGAGGACAGGGAGATCACTCACCAGTTACTGTCATGGGCAAAACACTCATCTTGGGGAAATTAATTTATTTTCTAACCAATCAGAGTAGCATAAAGAAAAATAAAACCAAACCTTAAAACACCCTCCCCCCCCCTCTCCCTTCTTCCCAGGATCAACTCCACTCCTGGTTTTCTCTACCTCCTACCCCCCAGCAGCACAGGGGGACGGGTAATGGGGGTTGTGGTCAGTTCATCACACGTTGTCTCTGCCACTCCTTCCTCCTCAGGGGGAGGACTCCTCACTCTTCTGCTCCAGTGTGGGGTCCCTCCCACAGGAGACAGGGCTTCATGAACTTCTCCAAAGTAAGTCCTTCCCACAGGCTGTAGTTCTTCATGAACTACTCTGGCGTGTGTCCCTTCCACGGGCTGCAGTCCTTCAGGCACAGACTGCTCCAGCGTGGGTCCCCCATGGGGTCACAAGTCCTGCCAGAAAACCTGCTCCAGCGTGGGCTTCCCAGGGGGTCACAGCCTCCTTCAGGCATCCACCTGCTCCGATGTGGACCTCCCTGGGCTGCAGGGGGACAACCTGCCTCACCATGGTCTTCCCCACAGGCTGCAAGGGAATCTCTGCTCCAGCACCTGGAGCACCTCCTCCCCGTCCTTCTTCACTGACCTTGGTGTCTGCAGTGTTGTTTCTCTTATATATTCTCACTCCTCTCTCCCGGCTACAATTGCCCAGTCTTTTTCCCCCTTCTTAAATCTATTATCCTAGAGGCGCTACCACCATTGCTGATGAGCTCGGCCTTGGCCAGCAGTGGGTCCAGCTTGGAGCCATCTGGCAATGGCTTTATCAATCATAGGGGAAGCTTCTAGCAGCTTCTCACAGAAGCCACACCTGTAGCCACCTCCTGCTACCAAAACCTTGCCACACAAACCCAATACATCCAGAAATTTTAGGTCACCTAAAAGACTGCTTTAAGGCTTTGGCTTGTTTGCAACTTTACATGGGGTCTGATGTCTAGGCTGTTGCTCCTCGCCATTCACTGACTAAATATCTGTATGTGAATGACAGCTGCAGGACTCTGTTGAACTGCTTTTAAATCTTGGGCACTTGGTTTGACTCCGAAATATATTTTCAGCTTGGAGGTCAGGTCATTTTACATTGCCAATACAAAATTTATTGGCTACATCATTCTCAATTCCTTAGATATGTAGTGGGTTGAGAGGAATGTCTCAGTATGGAATGATTTAAAAAAAAATTCCAAAATTTTATTAGTATTGTGATAACTTATGAAAATAAAGATTTCTTCCTCTTCTCCAGCTGTTACAATACTGCAAGGAAAAATAACATCATTAAATTAGAATGCATACTTTGTCTTCTAGAATGTTTGATCTTTGCTTCAGAGATCTGGCACAGCATAATAAGCAACAATTTCATAGGAATTTGTCTCAAGCACATGAAGCGAAGAGATGTGCATAAGGAAATGGTAACAGTTCCAAACATGTCTTTTTTTTTTTTTTTTTTTTTTTTTGAGTGTGGTGGGTTGACCCTGGCTGGACGCCAGGTGCCCACCAAAGCCATTCTATCTCTCCCCCTCCTCAGCTGGACAGGGGAGAGAAAATATAACAAAGAGCTTGTGGGTCGAGATAAGGACAGGAGAGATCACTCACCAATTACCGTCATGGGCAAAACAGACTCAGCTTGGGGAAAATTAACTCAATCTATTACAAATCAACCAGAGTAGGGTAATGAGAAATAAAACCAAATCTCAGAACACCTTCCCTCCACCCCTCCCTTCTTCCCAGGGACAACTTCACTCCCAGATTCTCTGCCAACCGCCCCTAGTGGCACAAGGGGATGGGGAATAGGGTTTACGGTCAGTTCATCACACGTTATTTTCTGCCGCTTCATCCTCCTCAGGGGGAGGACTTATTGCACTCTTCCCCTGCTCCAGTGTGGGGTGCCTCCCACAGGAGACAGTCCTCCATGAACTTCTCCAACGTGGGTCCTTCCCACGGGCTGCAGTTCTTCACTAACTGCTGCAGCATGGGTCCTTTCCATGGCATACAGTCCTTCAGGAGCACACTGCTCCAGCGTGGGTCCCCCATGGGGTCATAAGTCCTGCCAGAAAACCTGCTCCGTGGGCTCCTCTCCACAGATTCGCAGGTTCTGCCAGGAGCCTGCTCCAGCATGGGCTTCCCATGGGGTCACAGCCTCCTTCGGGAACCCACCTGCTCCAGCGTGGGGTCCTCCACAGGCTGCAGGTGGATATCTGCTCCACTGTGGACCTCCCTGGGCTTCAGGGGGACAGCCTGCCTCACCATGGTCTTCACCACGGGCTGCAGGGGAATCTCTGCTCTGGCGCCTGGAGCACCTCCTCCCTGTCCTTCTTCACTGACCTTGGTGTCCGCAGGGCTGTTTCTCTTACACGTTCTCATTCCTCTCTCCAGCTGCCATTTCCGTCTGTCCCAACTTTTTCTCCCTTCTTAAAAATGTTATCACAGAGGCATTATCACTATCGCTGATTGGCTCGGCCTTGCCTGGCGGCGGGTCCGCCTTAGAGCCGGCTGGTATTGGCTCTCTTGAACACAGGGGAAGCTTCCAGCAGCTTCTTACAGAAGCCACCCCTGTAACCCCCCGGCTACCAAAACCTTGCCACACAAAGCCAATACATTGAGGAAGAAAAACTATTTACATATATTTACCTAGAAGAAAGAACTTGCAATGGAGATGCCATCTTAAACAGGTCAGCTGGATATATGGTCTTAAAGACCAAAGAATTATTTTAAGTGGCAGTTGATTCTTAAAAAAACACCTTAGGTTTTTTTAATGAATGTGTGTGAATTTATGGTCTTAAATTGAGTTGAATGCCTTGCATTAATTATGTGAAAATGAAAGGGTTTTCATCATGTGTCTCAACTTGTTTACTCTTTAACTTCCAATAACAGAGTCTGAACTAGTAATTTTTTCACTCATCCCACCATATAAAGGTCAAACTGGTGCCTGCTCTTTTGGTGTCTGCTGCCAAGTAGCTTATCATGCATTTGGATGTGAAATGGGGTTAAATGTTTAGCACCAGACTTAGACAACAGTTTCCCTTACTGCTAAAGCTTCAAATTTCGTTTAGGGCCTGATTACACAGGTGCCCTGAAGAATAATTTCTCCCTCTCAACCTGTGCTCAAATGCAAAGGTCAAGTTCTCATTGTATGTGACAATAAAACAAAACTAGTCATTATTCTGTCTCTCAAATGGGATGAACAGATTTCAGTTCCAACAATGACATAAGTAAATCTCAGAGAATATAACACTTTTCCAAGAGTTCAGCAAGTGCACTGTCTCTAAAAATGAACAACACCGAATCCAGGAATTTAATAATTTTTGATGAATTTAATAAACTTTAAAAATGAAGCTGTTCACATGGATGGTTGAAAAGCTGATAACATGAGGAAGACAATTATTAAGCCTACTCCATTGCCTGCCAAAGCAACTTATGCTAACAGGAAAAAATAATAAAAGTACTGAAAATTAATAACTACTAAAAGATCAGATTCAGCAACAATATTAACAATAATGATGTAGCTTTAAAATTACTTAATCCAGGCTTAAAAAGGGAAATAAATGGAATTACTGAAAGTGACCTTCAACTGGAAAGAAAAGTCCTTGTGTCCATGACTCATAATTCTGGTCTTCTAGTATACACAGAAAATTCTTAGACATACAGTGCAGTAAGAGGCTTTTCTGTTATTTCATTACTATAGGAGAAGGTGGAAGCTGTCCCCCTCTGAGATAAGGGGAAGAGAATGAGAATGGACAATGCTAGGAACCTCTTTCAGTTCTGCACAGAGTCCAACTCTGAGAGGTGACAGTTTTGTGACAGGTAGGACACTTGCTGTCAGTATAGGATATGTAGCAATTTACTGTCAAAAGAATATTATGACAGTGTAGAAGTTGGTGGTGTAGCCATACAGAGAATATTGGAAGGGTTTCCACATGAGAAATGAATAAACAGAACAGAAATCTTCAGCCCAGAGAATAGATGATGGAGGGGTAAAATTGATGTCTACACTATAATGAGAGAGAAAGAAGAATAGGGAACAATTATTCGTTGCATTTTCAAATACAAAAACTTGGAATCATCAAATGAACCTAAGGGGAGGTATCATGTTTGGAACTAAAGGATGTGGTTTTTATAGGCGTAGTTAAGCTGTGGACTTCTTTCTAGCAGATTGCTATAAATGCTGAAGGCTTAAGTGGGTTCAAAATGTGGCTGGATGAATTAATGGAAGGATTAATTGGGAGTTAATATAAGCCATGATGCCAACTTTGGTTCAGTGCATTGCTAATCCACAGCTTGCTGAGGTTTGCAAGTGCACTCTGGAGAGGTGTTTTTTACATATTTAGTCTTTCATTGGCATTGTCTGCTTGCTAGTGTGAGAGAGGATCCCAGACTCTATCAACCTTAGGTTTGACATGTGTGGCCATTCTTACCACATGGTTGTCCGTTGCTAGTGATGTTTCAGTGCAATGCAATTTCAAAGCCCTTACCTTCTCTAGTATAGAATAGACTAGACTATTTCAGTTGGAAGGGAGCTACAATGGTCATCTAGTCCAACTGCCTGACCGATTCAGGGCTGGCCAAAAGATAAAGTACGTTGTTAAGGGCATTGGCCAAATGCCTCTTAAACACTGACAGGCATGGGGCATCGACCACCTCTCCAGGAAGACTGTTCCAGTGTTTGACCACCCTCTCAGTAAAGAAATGCTTCCTAATGTCCAGTCTGAACCTTCCCTGGCACAGCTTTGAACCATTCCTATGCATCCTGTGACTGCCTAGCAGTCCCTCTCCACTTGCCCTCCTCGGGAAGCTGCAGAGAGCAATGAGGTCCCCCCTCAGCCTCCTTCTCTCCAAACTAGACAAGCCCGAAGTCCTCAGTTGCTCCTTACAGGACATGCCTTCCAGCTCTTTCACCAGCTTTGTTGCCCTCCTCTGGATCCATTCAAGGACTCAACATACTTCTTAAATTATGGGGCCCAGAACTGTACACGGAGTATTCAAGGTGATGATATTTATGAATTTATTAGAACTTGTTTATGAAGATAGAAAGATATGGCCTCTCTTTGGAACAAGGGTAAGAGGACACAGGATGTTCAAGTGTCCTCTCCAAACATTTTGTATTTTGTATAGAGTGGAAAACCTCTGAAGAAAAGGCTGTGGATGATGTATGTCTTGAGAGTGGATAGACTGTGACTTTAGAGAAGGATGAATTGGGCAGAAACATGGCTTAAACCATAACTCAGCTTCCAGGCTATTGCTTGCTATGAGATGAGCTACAGAGAAGAGAGGGTGAAAGCAAGAGCCAGCATGGTTTTCCCTGTCACAGGCTTTACAATTTGTTTGTGGTCTAGAGATGACACTGACAGTTCTTAAAAAACTATTTCATGTTCTTAAACAATTTCAGTTGGCATTTTGCAACCAAAAATGTGACCTGCCTTGCTTATAACTTGATTGCTTAATATTTCCCACCAGAAAGAAAACTCTTCCTCTTAAATCTCTTGTGCCCTTGTTCACAACAGTTGTTTGAGAAAAAGAATACCAGGACTGAAAGAACTGGTTTGTTTAGGGATTTTTTTTCTCTATGCAGTCAAATCCTATCTAGGTCTAGCTGAGCTACCCAAAGTATTAAATTGGCAGATTTTTTTCTGAGAAGAAGGAAAAAGGCAATATGCTAAAATAACTGCATGTATGAACTCAGCTGAGCTCACACTGCTGCTGCCAGAGTGACAGCTGCTGCTTCACTAAGAACATCTGAGATTGCCAGAGGGGGTGAGAGAGAAAATCGGGGCAAGAGTCCAGCCCTGCACAGATCCATCGCTACCATTGAACTTGTGGGGCTCCCAAAAAAGGTAAAGTGTACGCTGGGGTTTTTTTGCCTCTTCTCCCTTGTGATTGTAACTTTAATTTCTTCCTGACAGCTATGAACTTTTCCCTTCCCTCTCCCAGTGACTTGGTGGGGGGTCTCACAAAGTGCTTGGAGTTTTTTCTGGTGTTAATATCACTCTGCATGTATTTCCCGACTCATGGAACCTCTGGGAATTGCACTAGGCAGGAAACATGCTGCGTAAATCTTCTCCACTCTGTTTTGTACCTGATTCTATTTATAGGAGACCAAGATGCAACAAATAGTTTGGATATTTCTACTTTTCCCAACTGGGAGCAATAAAAGAAAAACCTGATGCTCCCAGGCTAGGATAGGGAGAGAGATAATGGGAGGGTTCATCCTTCAGTACTCATTCTCGCTCCTAGAGAGCCAGTGTTTGGTCCCAGTGATGCATCTGTGCCAGCAGGCTACCAAGTTCCTGGGCTTGTCAGTAATGTCTTTAGATGGTAGCTGTGTGCTTTAGTGCTTAGTCTGCTGTGTGGGTGGACAACTATCAGCTCCTCCCAGCCATCACTGAAGGTTTAGAGTGGCAGGTATAATGTATACTGTTTTTCTCAGTATAAACCTAGGAAGCTACATACATATCACCTTTCTTCCCCTCAAGAAAAGCCTCCCCTGCAAATCCTGTGCAAAATATTACACTGTTTCTGAAATCTAGTATTCAGAAGTTGGAAATGCCAGGTTGTATAGTTTTATAACTAGTTTCTCACGCAGTTGCTATCTGTTCTCAAAGGACTCCAAACTTCCTTGCTGCTGGGTCTGAATGCATCAATTTTTGTGTGCAACTGTAGAGCTGTCATTTTTAAACTTTCTAGTGCCTAGGTGCTCAATGCAAGCAAGTTCTTCTAATACAATCAGACTTTTCTGGGAGCAAGAAAATGGAAGCATTGTAGGGCTTCCCCAGCTCAGTATTTACTAGGTTTATTGACAGGGCTGCAAACACATTGGGTCTGCTAGCTGCTGAACTTCAGATGGCTGCTTTCTTAGCTGATCTGGCATGTGTCTGAGCATAAGATTTATTATTCTTTTAAAGACATGCTGTCTTAGGCTCTTGGAGACAGTTTCATCATACCTGACCAGATGTTAGCAGTTACTATGGAGAAAAGGAGCCCCTTCTTATGAAAATTAGTTCTCTGGATCATGGAGTTTCTCTTCCATCTCTTCATGTGAATTTCTTACCTCTGTGGGAGAGAGAATATGTGCAAGTGAAAGCATTTTTTTTTATATGTTTGTCTCCTGTGATCCCCTCCCTTGGATTAAGCTTCCTGTGTATCTGCGAAAGTCTATAAATTCTTCTATAGCTCTCTAGTTACTGAGACTCATAATGATGTCCCCATATCTTCTGCTGTTTCTGGAATAATTCTATTACCCTTCTCCCTTCATGGACCAGCCAGTGTGGGTGGACTGATTTCCCTTGGCTTCAGCATCTCCTTAGTCTAAATGCGACTCTGCTTTCCAGAGGACCAGTGAGACTTAACAATCTTTCATCATTGTTGGTCTGGGATATAGGTAATACAACTTTGAGAACATAAAGTTGATTCCATGTATGCAGGATGCTCAGTCATACAGTGGCAGTTTATATAACCTCACTGTATCATAGGTAGTCTATAAGCTGTAACTCGTTGCAGTAAATAGTTATGAAGATGGGTATCTGGTGGCTTAAATCCTGGAGTAAGGCTTGGAAGACTGGATTCCATTCCAGAGTCAGTTATCATGGGAAAAGCTCATTAATATTGTGTCTTGCTTGGCATGTGTTAAACTGAGAGGAATTCTACACTCTCATATTTTTTAATAAGTGCTGTATAGAGTGTGGGTTTTTCCTTTCTTTGTATGTGAAATGCATTCTAGATCTCAGTCAAACACTCCAGGCTTTATTAAAAGGCAAAGGATGCTAATAATAAAGCCTATCTTTTTTCTCCCCCCCCCCCTTTTTTTTTTCTTTTTTCCTGTTTTGTTTTGGTTTTGTTTTGGTTTGTTTTGGTTTGTTTTGTTTTGATGGTGGTTGGCATGTCTTCCACTAAGCATCCCATATAGCTCACTTTCAAATTTGGGATGCTGGGCTGAATTAATTTTCAGTCTGACTTAGTGCAACTGTTCTGTTAACAAAATCAATAATAGGTAGTTTTCTAGCTACTGAAATAAGAATATTTACCAATTTATCAAGTTGGCTTAGAAGTTCTTTGGGGTCTTGAAGCATCTCCATCCTGAGCACAATACAAGCACATGCATATAATACAGCATAATTTTGTGTGGGCTTACGTACTAAGGTGTGCAAATAACACAGTCAGGCTGTACAACACTGTTCTCCCTCCATGCAGAACTGATTAGCTACGAAAATAGCTTATAATGTTTTTATATTGAAGTTGTCAGTTAGCTGTGCATCTAGTAGTGAGTTTAGCACTGTCTGAGCTTGTTCATGTGCATGTGAACTAGCAGAACAGATGAATCCTTGGGTTCCTAAATGAATATATGTATATAGGATTTTTTTATCACCCCCCCCCCCAAAAAAAAAAAATCTGCTATGCATACATTGTGTTTCTTCAGCTTGGTTTCTGTAGCCACATAATGTAACCTCAACTAAGGGTTGTTCTTGTTTACTGTAAACAGGAGTTTCACATACTTTTACATATTGTTTTGCTGAAGAATTATATACCTACACGCTGGATGAGGTCCTTCTGCTTTTGATGTAGGATGTGTATTCATGAATCACATGTTCCATTCCTTGCATATTTTCCATGTTTCTTTGTGCACTGTTCAAAAGATTTCCTTCACAAAACTATCATACAGAGTACAATTATCTTTTACGATCTGGTATTTGTTGGCATTGCTGCTGTATAAAATAAAATCAGCATCTGGAGACATGAACACTTGTTTATTAAACTATTGTATGTTTGTTTATACCTCAAGTCATTCAACACGTAGTGCTTCTTTCCTAATATTATCAGAGAAACCTCATTCTTCATGTAATGTTCACTAGCGGATTATACCTGCTGATTAATCAGAGGAGTAAACAGTCAGAATTTCTCTTGTAGCCTGCCTGAGCATCTCTACTTCCATTGTTCATATCTGCTATTTTCAATGCTGTTCTAGTGTGTAGAATTTCCCTGCTGTTTTTAGAGCTGGATTTGATAGCAATATGCCTTTCTTTCCATATATTTTGTGTGTGTGTGTTGCAAGGGGTGATTTTGTAGTGCTGCTTATACTGTTAGTCCATACAGAGAAATGGGTAACAATCACCTCTGTATGAACTTCATGGATTGCAAGTAATACTAGGAAAGCTAAACACAAATACATTCTGCAGGATCAAGTAAATCTGCAGATGTTTCTGTTCATATATATATATGGTCATCTACAAGACACTCTTGGAACTGCAGGAATAAAGGAATGTGAAACCTTAAGGATGAGCAGCATAATCCACAATGGGGTTGAAAGTGTGTTGAGAAAATTGAAATATATTGGAATGTTACTTAATCTTGCATTCTTCTTTTGGACAACCTAATTGCCACTGACAAGAGTTAGCCCTTTTTTCACAGGTCCCAACTTAGCTAAGGAGAGATGAGGAAGGAAGTGCCCCCATTAGCACTTTCCCATAGAGCCAGCTGCAACTACCAAGTTGTCTCACTCATATGTAGGCTACGCCTGCCTCTTCCAATCAGTTAAACATTCACAGTCTACTATGCCCAGACACTTTCATGTATGAAAATGGGATTCCCCTTCAATCTGCCAGAAAGACTAACCTCCAGGCAGATAACTGCTGAAGTTCCTGCTTGATATGTTTTCCTTTTAAGCTGTATGCTATAGTGTTTAAAAAGCTTTCCACTAACAAAAGTATTTCAAATATTGACAAAGAGAAATCATCTGGGGGTGAACCATTTTAAAAAACCTCTGACTGGCAGAGGAATGCATTACTTTTAAGGTTGCTGACTTTATTAGTAGATGTGAAGTTGATAGCAATGTGGCAGACACAGAAACACAATAAATCAGGGAGTTCTGAAAGAGTGCCTAGTACAAAAAGAACAAATTACATGCAGAAAACTCCTATTATGGAGATGAATAATTTAACAAGATAGAAGAAAAATGAAATGCCAAGGATATGATATCTTAAGTACTGAAGGATTAATTGTATTGCTTTACTTCAGACATTCTAGTTATTCAGTGAAGGCTTTTCTTAACTGCTGATTTTGTTTCAGTAAATTACTTGGTTTTAAATTTAACTACAATAAACTGGCAATGGGATACTGTCCAGACTTATACAGCAAATAAAGGAATGGTACCAATTTATTATGGTACTGCAGTGGATTTTGTTTCCAAACATTGAATATGGGTGTCAGGCTATGTATAACTTCTGCACTAGTGGAAATAGTAGGAGTTAATGCTCTTTGTGATCTTGAGAAGGAAAACCAGAGACTGCCGCTGTTTGAGGGTATAGCTGAGAGTTGTGGTAGGTTTCTTTGTTGAAAGAACTAGAGCTAGCACCTTCACATTTTAATTGGGAAAGTCATAAAAAGAAGCAAAAGGTGTAAGTCATTGTATTTCTTTCTAGTATTTGTCAAATAGAATAGGGGCTGGTGACAAGGTTGCCAATATAGGATATAGGTAACTGAAGATTTTTGTGTTTTCAGATTTCTAGGTTAAATTTTATAATATTACCCCTTTTAAAACATATTTTTATATTTTATTTTTATGTATGCTATCACTTCTATTTGCCCCTTTGGTTAGCAAATGCTCTTCTTTGGAGGTGGCTGCTCTTCAGTCATTGCGGAGTTGAAGAATCTTTGAATAAAGTTATTCCTTTTATTTGTTGCTCAGAAATCGGTGGGACATTAAGAATTTCTTCTAATTAATGGAAACAAGGTAACTGAACATAACTTTGAGTATCTGTTATAAACTGTTGATTTTCAGCACATTGAGTTTTTTTTCTTTTTGCATAGTAATTTTCATTAAGAGCCATTTAAAAGGATGCAGTGCTGAAGTAGCTCATGATTACTACATGTAGTGACAGACTGGAGACCTGGGGAGGAGACTGCTTAGGTATGCAAAAAGCCCTGATTCATGAGATTAAAGGCTTCTGTTTCTCTAATTCAAGTAATAATACCCAGCAGGACAAGGTGGTCCAGATGGTCATCTGCAGCTACTAACTGTCTTCTGGGAAAGTATCTAAAGCTGCAAAATATCTGTAGAAGCTGTTGAATGTGGGTGTCATGACAGCAAATACCAAAGCAGGTTTTATGAAATACATTTTGCCAAGGGGATAGCAGAAATGATTAAGGCATAGATTACAAGAGGAAGGAGAAAAAGGAAGGTGTGTGAAGAATAACCATATGTCAAAATGTTTTAAAGATAAAGCAACCAAACCTACGTGATTTTCTTCCTTGTAAAATTCATGCTAAGTCACCCCACAGTATCTATGTTTTCATTCAATACTACTAGGATTTCTGTATAAACAGGCTAACAGCTCTTTTCAAAAACTGTAGCTTTCTTATGTATTAAAGTTTGTTTCTTACTTCTTATTTGAGTAAATAGAAATTTATCAACACGGAGAATTCAGTGGACATGTTTACAGGAAGATAGTTCTGTAAGGTCAAAATTTCTTACCTTGCCAGATTCCTGTGTATTTTTCACTACATGAAACTATAAATTTTATTTTATGAATTTTTATAAAATAAAGCAGAATTAAGAATAAAATGTTTTCTGTTAGTCTGAAGCACTTCAGAAGTGTTATTTAGCAGAAAACATCAAAGCACTGTTAGTTTCAAATTGGTCAAACCCACATTTCAAAACCATGGAATTTCCCAGGAAGGACAACTTTGGCTCCATATGCTCTAGTGTGTAAATCCTCGTCTGCTCCAGATTGTTTAAAGTGTTTCTTTTTTGGTCATTAATTGAAGACACACTTTCTTGTCCTCCTCTCATCTCTCTGATAAGTGATGGCCTTTTAAATCTTAAACCCTAGGACCATGCAGATGGCTTTCCAAGAAGGGCTGCTCATTAATGCACTGAACAGCCACCTGTGATCTGAAAAAGATATATCTTACTCTAATAAGATTTTATGGAAGGGTGTTTCACATTAAGCAGACACATTATATTTAAATTAAGAGTAGGAGAGCACTGAAACAATTGCATAGGAAATATAAATCCAGTTCGTGTAGCTTTCTGTCAGTAATGTGAAAAAAACCACTACTAAGGAGGATCGTGGTCTTCTGAAATCTTTTAGCTGATGCTACCAATGTTTCAGTGTAGTACTAGCCATCTGACTACAATGGAAAATTTTCCTGTTGATTGAAATTTATTCTGTTGTTTCAACAGCAAATCTGTGATTTTTCTTTCTTTTTTTTTTTCTCTCCTTGTTACATGCTTCCCTCTCTTTACACACAAGACAATCCTAGATAAGCAGATTAATATGTGGGATAGCTCCTCTTCATTGTTCTCTGCAGCACTTCCAGCTTTTCATAGCCAGTTGGACTTGTTAGGAGGAGCTAAGCGATTGGTTGTTTCCTGGGCTCTGTTTCATAAATTATAGCCCAGCATGCACGAGCATGATTCCTACAGTTGCAGTAATCCAGAGGCCTGTCAGTTCCTGACTTTATGCATGTTTATTCCTACTTATTTTCTAGTGTTGCACTGGAATTTCCTGTCTTAGATAGTTTGCAATTGCATCTTCAGGACTCTGTGAGTAATTTTGACTTTTTCTGCTCTGTTAATTACATACCATAATCAAGAATGCTTGTGTTTAGGAAGTAGTTCACTAGCAGCTAACATTTGAGATTCTGTGCTGTGTGAGATCAGGTACATTTAACTTTGTGGCTCTTCTCTTACTAGGGTTAAAATAGCTTCATAATGTTGCATGTGGTCAGTGCATTTGGGGTTCATTCATTTCTGAAACGGGCTGTGTTTGATCCCTATATTTTTTGTTCTTCTATAATAAAATATAGTGATGCTGCATTACATCTCATTTGTGCCTAATCAAGACATGTGGCATGTCTTACGTTTTCATACAATTTGTATATTGCATACTAGCAATTGTGGTAGAACTATTGAAGAAATGCACACAATTCTCAGCTTGCAGTATAATAAAGAACCCTCACTCCTTTCACACTCTCCCCCTGCATCTTCTCTAAATAAGAACAGGCATACCAGTAAAAAGCAGGAGAGTGTTAACGTCTAGTATTATAAACAACTGCAAAGATTAACTAACACCCTCTCCCCCCTGCCCCCCTTTTTTTATGGTGTTATGATGCTTTTCTTGATTTGTAGAGGTTGTTTTTATAGCAAGCGAAATGCCAGCAGGTGAGAGTTCACACGTTTATAAACAAATTCTACTTACAGTGAATTAGAAGCCAGTGGGAAATGCTGTTCACGATCTGCGGTTTAATCAGATGGAGTTATCACAGTGACTCCCTTGTTGGTTTCCTGAGATTGTCAGGTGTTACCTCTGCACAACTCTGGTTTAAAACAATAGAGCAGCCGATTGAAATCAGAAATTAGAAAGCTATTAAGCTAGTGCTCTACACCTCTCTAGTAAATGCTACAAGGTCATATTCATTGCTATAAATGCATTAGTTCATGCAAAGAACTTTCCACATTGCTTGTTTTTCCACTGGAAACATCGTTTCATTGTGTGGTGTAATTAAGCTAGCATTTGTGGGTAAATAGCTTGGGTTATACTAAGAAGTACATACTTTCTGCTAGCAGGATATAAGCCTGTGCTGTTTCTTATTAGCTTTCCTTCTTGAAGCCATATCTTTTCAGATGGATTTGTGTGAGTAAATGATTTTAAAATATGTTCTTCAGACAGCCGACTTGGTCTTTCTAATGAATATTATAGATTCTGGGGACATAAAATGTCCTTGTAAAACTTGTGTAAAAATCTTTTTTCGCTAGCAAAGAAATTATATTTTGAACCTGTAACAGAAAATAGAAATGTAATTTTAGCAATATTGCTGCTTGGATGTCTTACGTTGTAATGCATAGAACCATGCAAAATTAAAGTGACCATCACAAACTGAAGGTCAATAGTATGGTGATACCATCTAAAATATTTTTGTTAGATGTGGGTCAGCAAGGTAAACTGTTTAATTCCTCTAAATGGCTTTATGAAGTTAAGCAAAAAAGGGTTTTGCTCACACAGGTAATACCTGAGATAACTTTCGCTGGCTTTATCTTAGTGGTCAGGTATAGTAAATAGGTACACTATTATATATCTGATATAAAACCTAAAGCACAATGAAATCAATTTGACTGAGATGCTATGAATTAAGCGAGGCAGTGAATTATAGAATAAACTGTTAATTTCTATGATATTTCAGAAATAAGAAATCCAAAGTAGTTCTCTTTGATGTGAAAAGCTGGTTTCAGCATAGTTTCTCTGACATATGCGAAGCTCAAGGAAATAACTTGGTGAGACATTAAACTTGGAGAATATGGTATTGTGGTCTGAACAGCCATGTGACTTGTCATGTCTCATTTGAATGAAAGTTATCTCTGCTGTGATAATTTTTTTTAATCTAATCAGGTTATTTAGCTCTGAACGATGCTACTTTACTTTTCCTGTGCTGAACAACAAAGAGAGACTATGGAAAAAAACTTGCAAGTTTAAGTGAGTTTCTTCTGGCACTGTGTTTGCTGTGATCCTAAGGGGAGTAATGTGGAAAATTGGTCCTGTGCTGTAGCTGAGTACATGCACTGTTTCAATACTGTTAATACCAAGTTGCCAGGAACTGAAACTGTATTGATACAGAATTCTATAGGTGATATTTGGAATCTAACATACCGCAAGCAGTGCCTACAGGCTGGATCAAAGTCCTGTTGTGCTGGATGCTGTTCAAACAAGTAGTAAAAGGCAGTCCCTGCCCTTATGAGATTATAAACTAAACAGGATGGTAGGCACAGGATGGAAATATGCACAATTTAAACATAAAGTGGGCAAGTCAGAGCAGGTCAGCAGCCAAAGAAGGAATGAAATCCTGGAATATATCTGTAATATAATATTTTATTAGAGATATCTGTAGCAAAAAGCTATGGCAGTGAAGGTCCACATTAGGATACCTGTTTGATACCAGAAGCAGTATAGGTACATTGTGCCAAGGCTAATTAGGGCAGAATTAGCTTGCAGTGAGCATTTTACTGCTTCTTGTACACATGCTCCCCTAATTCATAGTTCAGTGCCTCCTTGGCTATGCTGATGCTACTTGAAAGAAACTTTTTGTCTCCTATTATGTTAAATAGCTATTCCAATATTTTACATCCACTTTAGGAAGTCTCTATAGGTGGTTTTTTCAGAACTCTTTGAAAAGGTTTTTCCAATTGTTTAGCAGACTCTTGGATTTGCATCCTTGTTTAAAACATACCAGAGGCTTTTCTCTAAAATGCAAGGGAGCTTAACCTTGCAGGGAAGACAGCCCATGTTACAGCTTTTATATAGCACCTACCTTGAGTCCTGCTGGCTGAGTTGTATGTATTGGTGTTTGGACAAAGCAGATAAAATTAATGTGTGACCGTCTGCTTAAGTGTAAGATTGATATGAAGAAATGCTTTATATAATTAGGAAGAGCTTATAAAAAGAACTAAAATTCCCTTTAAACTTGAATGTATGATGCTTTGCTAGTGAATTTTCAGTGTCAGTTCAGGTATCCATGTCAGCAACATAATTTATATAAAAACTGCAACATGTTTTGCAAAATATTTTTGTAAACATTTTGCTTGCAAATATTGAAACTATGTCTGCTCAGTACAGCACCAGAGTACTGGCTGCAGGTGTGTCCTGCTTTGTACCCATGTTATAGTCTCTTGATGAGCAGTTAATTGTAAGCCATTTGCAGCCGGTAAGAAGCATTTCTTCCATTGGTATCTCTGTGTGCCAGTTGTCTGAAGGAACCCCCATCCCAAAATACTAAGCAAAAAAAATGGGGGGGACACTCACAAAAAATTGTGCCCACCTTAGCTGCTGGACACATCTTAAGCCTGTACAAGAGGTGGGTTCTTCATGCAGACAACAGACAGGACTGGTCTTACAAAACCCAAAAAAGGTACAAGCATTGCTCAGTAGCCCATGCTTTTGCTTCTGCTAATAATTCATGGCAGCCCTGGGAATTAAGTACAGGTCAAAATTAGTAGAGGATCTGACAGGGCCTTCTGTTGCTGTTGCAATGTAATATTATTTGAAAAATGACATCAAGTCACTTTGAGTGTCGCACTGCTTATCTTGGAAATAAATATTTCCATATGCCTCAGTTTTACAGATCTAAAATACTTTGGCTTCACAGAAGATGTATCAATGTGACTGCATTGTTATGGTTTTATTTTATAATTTTTCATACAAAAAATATAGAACTTGTAAACTCTAAATTTCTGGTTATAAGAAAAGAAAAAGAATTTCACTTAGCCTAAGGTATACTGAACTTTCTTTTCTCTCATTTACAGTGGTCAGTTTAAATTTCTGAATTAACTGTGGACTATATAAAGATTATTCTGAAGCTTGAAAAATAAATAACTAGATTAAGATCAACAAAATTTTTTTTTTCTCCTGTTTAAATAGGAGGAGTTTTGCTTTCTTCCTGCTTGATCTTTAAAACAGCCTTGGGAAAAAACCAAAAAAAGTGTCATCACATCAGTACAATAAAGTATTGTATCTTCTTAAACCAGCATAAACATGTATCTGTGATATCTTTGTGTTCTGGTAGATCACTCAGCAGATTGAAAGGTGTGGAGTGTGGGGGGCAGAGAGAGAGATGAAAGAAAGAAATCTAGAAGAAAAAACAAGTGAGTTCCAATCACATTTGGAGATAGGAGGAAACCAAACGGAATAAGTGGAAATATTGAAGCTAAAATTAGCTGTTCAAATTAGTATCTTCAAAGTATGTTGAAAATGTTGGTTTATAATTTTAAACAAAGTGTGTGATGCAATTTGGCCCGGAGGGGAAAAGAAAAAGCCTCCAAGTGATATTATTAATGAAGCAGCTTTTGGCTTGCTTGTGTAATTTTGCCTTTGCAGTTACTTTCTGTAAATAGTTGTGCAATGAATGTACTGATATTAAAATGTATTTCAGAGATGCATGTGTGGATGTTTATAGCAGGTGAGCATTTATACTCGTATTTATGTGGAAAAGGCCTTAAGCAAAACCGGAACTGGTTGTTTACATGTATTTGCATTCTCAGGATCAAGGACAGGATTGCTTTGGTTTTGTTGTGTCAGGATTCGAATTTTGTGCATCTGAAAAAGTAGTATTCTGTTCCTGCATTCCAGCTTGCTTTCCTTGAATGAAAGTATAGTTACCCAAAGTGTAATACAGATGTATTTACATTTTCAGGCAGTTACACAAATATTCTCCCCAAGTAGCAAAGCTCCTGGCTTGTGCACAGAGAACACGCTGTTCCTTCAGGGGCTTCCTGGAACTTGCTGTTCTCTGTATGAGAAATAATGGTGTCTTTTGTATTAAATAATTTGCCAGCAAGTTTTACATGTCACAGTGATTTTTAGAGCTAGCAAAGCTCAGCCTTATTATAGCCTAGAATCTGAATTACAGCCCATGGATAGTCTATTAGCTTTCTTGATACATCATTTATCTCTCCAGTTCTGCCAAACAAATGCAGACCAAAACTTTTTGAATTTTCATGGTTGGAGGCTCTCAAGTAAGGACTGCAAGTATATAATTTGTAGGTTGCCAAACTAAAAAATGAAATTATTCCAATTCAGTAATGGATTTGAAAAGATGATAAAGGGAGAGAAACAGCTGTTTGTGTATTATCTGTATGGATGTAATGTGTGGATGACAAATATTTTCTTTGTGCTTGATAAGTGTCTGGAAGTGGTCTGAGGGCAAGTTAGGAGCTGAAGTGGAAGAAGGTGGAAGGTGGCTTTATGGCCTGTGACAGAAAAGGCTCTAGATGGACTAAAGGGACTCTGTTTGCTGTGTAAACCAAGCTGGCAAAGCTTGGAAGCTGTTTTATACTGTTTCACTGGAAAACCAGAATTTTGAGAACGTAAAGGATGTACATGTCATGAAATGTGATTAATCAAATCTATGTTTGTCTGTGGTTGTAGTTATCCCAAACAGCTCTCCTATATCTTAAGGTTTCTGGTTACTGTTAAAAAAAAATTGCAGTTGACTGCAGTACATGAATGTCTGACATAGTAGGGGAGAGGAATACAGATGATCTTGCAATGCTGAATTTCAATATGTGACTCAACGAGTTTCCAGTGATAGCTGTATTTCCCCTAGGGTCCAACATTTTTGCAAATGCAATTAAAAATAAAAAAAGATTTTGCTCATTCTATCTTAGAATTTTGAAAACGTAGGCCCTTACTTAGCATTAAGCTCCTTAATGTAGTTATTTTTACAGCATTAAAAAAAAAAGGTGTTTTACATGTGATTTTTATGATGATATACCCCCAAAACAGAGTTAATGTGTGGTTGTACATGTATAAAAATTTACATGCACAATTTAAAGTTGAATTTTGATGATGCTGATTTTCTGTCCTGTTTTTAAATCTTAAATATAAGATTTCATTCCATCTGAATAAAAACATTTTGAATTTTGTTTTAAAATCAACACTTAACAGTTAAGAAGTTGAAATGTAGTCTGTCTATTCTTTATCTTACTATCTAGGGATCTCATCCTCCATAAGCTCTTTCAGATCTGGGCATTGATATGAAGCGTAGTTTTGTTAATTTACAGCCAAAGAGTCTGCATTAATTTCTATCTTTCTGTCTCTTCTTTCCTGCCTCATGAGTAAAGTGATATAGAAGGGAAGATATATTTGCATGAGAATATGTTTTCTACTTTCTTTACTCTCAGTAATAAATATACCAACATAAATTTACTGTGGTGAGTAGATATTTATGTGTACAAACCATAATTTACACAGAGAAGAGCTATAAAATGCAAATTATACTTGAAACCACTCTTAAAAATTAAATCCAGTGCTGGATTTTTAATATTTGCACTTTTCAGAATCTGAATACTGTATGCAACTTCTGGACTCAGCTCATACAGAGGTTTGAACATCTGTGGCTCATCCATTTAAACAGATGGTAAGATCTGTGATGTCCCAGGCATTTGCAGTGCAATGTGGTGTCTGGCACAAATGTGTTTGTACATCCACCTATCTTTGACCATTAAAAAGACTGGCCTTGCTCCAGACTTTTGGTATATGCAATTTCTAGCAGTGTGCTGCCCTTGGACTTCAGGGATATAAAATCTGTTATTTGCTTCTATTATCTCCATATGGGTGCTTCCTATCAAGATATCTAATTATGAAGAGAGGGGAAGTTGTTAATCACTAACCTTTTTTATAATAGATTCCCATATAGTGGATATAGCACAGCATGTGTGTATACAGTAAACAAAACAATTAGCTGAGACCTGAAAAGACTGGTTATCAATGTGCTGTGCATTTAATTAAAATTAAAAAGTATAGAACCATCTACCTAATGCCCCACTAATCAACAATGGGGGTGTGTGTGTTATTTAAACATAAATCTTTCTGTTTGAAAAACATCTGTTGCTCTGAATAATCTGTTCAAGTTTATTTTGGATGAAGACAGCTACTCCTGATGACAAAACAAAGTTTGAGAACATAAACCCCAGTCATTACAGCCATTTCCTGAAGCCTTCTCACAGAAATAACACTAAGGCCCTTTATTCAAACATTCAGATTGAATTGCTTTGTTGTGTGCCTAGCTGTGGGAATACTGATGTATAGGATAACCTATGGGAAGAGGTAGTCATAATGCTGGTGTTCCCCCAAAAGTGCAATATGGACTCATCGAATGGCAGTCTTGTAGTAATATTTCTGTGAAAGAGGAATAATGAAAGATAGCATTTAAAATCCACAAGAAATGTAGCACTAGAAAGGAGCTACATCAGTGTAATAGGTTTATATGGCCTTTTATGTCTAGGTTTGGAGTGCAATTGGAAAATACAGCAATAGTAGAAAGGAAAAAAAGGCAGTTTTCTGTAGGGCGTTTAGCAACATTTGTTGGCGTACTTGGTAAGGTGGGAAAAAAATATGGTATGAAATAACCCTTTCAGGAGCCTTTAGTTGAAAAGCCAGGAAATGTCTTCTTTTGCAATGCATTGGACTGAGAGATTTGAAGGTGATGCTTTATGGCTTGAAGACTTGATTTTTCTGCAGGTCTTACACTAGCTTCTTTCTGAAATGCTACACTTACGTGCTGTTTTAAGGAAAGCAGAATTGCTTACTTTCGGATATCATTTCCTCTAGCTTCAGCTACTGACTCTTAATTCTATCTCTTAGTAAGTCTTACCACAGATTAAGAGGAAAATATCACCTTCAAAGTCTGTTAATAATGTGTGATAAAATCATTACAAATACTTCCCAGTCCTGGCTAAGATTCTAAGGTTTTTAATATAATCCCTGGTTTTAGATATTCTTGATCCGTCTAAACTAAATGGAACATTACTTCAAAAATTCCTCTCTTCATTGAGGATGCTTTTCATCCTCAGAAGGTTTTCATGGCTCATTGCAGTTTCCACTTTCAGAGATATTAAACAATTTACCATGTGTGTTGTATTAGTGTTAAGATAGCCTGTTTACTATGTGTGTTGTATTAGTGTTAAGATAGCCTGTTCTGGAAAGAACACATTTATTTTCTTCTGTACTTATTCTCCCTGGAATCTGCTCTTTCATGATCTTTCCTGACCACAGTTTGCTACAAGCTGACCACTAAAAGTTGTAACTGTACTTTCCTGATGGTAAGCAAAGTCTGTGTTGTTGTGATTTTTTTTTTTTTATTATTATTTTTAAACTGGTAGCTGTGTGCAAGACTGCAGTGTTGGAATCCTTAATAATGCAGAGATGAAGTTCACTATGAACTTGAGGGTATGCACCCACCCATGTTATGTAGCTCTAGGTCCCACGGCCCTAAAGCAGTTCAGACTTTATTTATTTATTTATTTATCTATCTATCTATCCACCCCCACATTCACCACCCTGGGGCAAAGTATCCAAAATGATGTTGAAATTATGCTTTCTTGCAGAAAATTTCCTGCAGGTGAAATTTTCATAGTATGAAACATGATACATCCAGTATGCTTCCGAGTCGGGCATGGTGGCGGTATTTAAGGGTAGAAAGCTAGCTTGGGACAGTGAAGGGTAGAGGGAGACAAACCTAGTGAAACTCTGTCTCTTCTTCCTACTGGGAACAGCCCCCACAATGTGCTACCCTTCAAGACTGTGCCAGCTAGCACACGTTGTCCCCCTGCGCTAGCTGGCACAGCCAGTACTGTCCCAAGAAACATGTTTGCAGTTCCCGTGGGGGAACAGTGGTGCAGGGTTCAAGCTTGCACCCCAGCCATGCTTTGTTTGGCTTTCAGGGGTACAGATCTATCCGCTGTGTTTACTCATTGTGCTACCGCTTCATCTTTTGTCTGGATAACTTCTCAGCCTGCTTCCTACACTGGCTGACCAGCTTGCTCGTTGGCTCTTTGCTTGCTGGGGAGGGCAGGTCCTCCCAAACCAACAGCCCTCCAGTTGCGTAATGAAGGGCAGCTCCCCGAAGAAAACCCTACAGGTGAGAGGAATTCCTTTCCCCAGAGCAGGGATTGCATGTGCTGTACCCCCCTCGGGATGTACGCTGCCTGGGGCACCTGCTGTGTACTTTGCACAGGGACTTGTATGTGCGGGCTGTGATGGCTTTGGGCACAGTCTGCAACCAACCTGAGTGATCCCAGGGTCGTGGCTCTGGACCAACCCCCTTTCCTGCTTCAGTTGCCTTACTCACAAATGCTCTGGGAGTTTTGTGCAGAAAGACTTAAGAAAACTTTGAGTTAAAAACACTGAATTGAGGCTTTGTCATGGGAAGCTGTATCTGGGCTCATCGAGGTGTTTATGATATATCAAGATAGCACAAAGGAACAGCACAAGCCATTTTAAAGTATACAAGAAGTTAAGCTAATGGATTTCAGTGGAATTACCTGCTTGAAACCAGACACTAATGTAGTCCCTTGCTGTCTTTGGTTAGTGATACATTTCAGACACCTAGAGTGAAAAGTTTAAAAAATGCAACTTTTCTCCACTTTTGTAGCTTGCGCTATTTTTATATTAAAGCCTGTAGTTTTTGCTGTTTGTCACAGGGATAATCCATGGGCAGTGCAGTGTGCAGGGATTTTTTTGAGCACTTTGTATTTGCTTAGTTTTTTATTGATTTACTTTACACCATCATATGTCTGACTATCCAATACTACACATGTACTTTAATTCTCCTGTGGGGAAAAAAAAAAATATCATGCTGCTTCAGGGAATTGGTTCATATGTGCATAAAATCAAAATTCCAAAATCTGCATTGATGGTTCCTTAGTAATCTGAAATAAGACAATTATGTTGCTTGAGAGAGTTAATCCATGGACAGGCTGTGAAAATTTAAATGCACACACACCTACACATACACACACTGCAACACCCTGCCCTGATATATAACCAGGTGAAATAAATCTGGCCCTGAAGCTATGATTGAATAATTGAAATTTACAGGTGCCACTTTGTGCACAAAGTCTTGCTGACACACATGCTAAATATTTTAAAGTGTCCTATACTCTGTGATGATCAGCTATGCACTAATGACTGAATTAAAGGACAGCTGAATTGAGAGGCAAATCATGTAATTACAATAGAATGACAATCTATAGTAATTTATTGGTTTTATTGTTATTCCTCTTTTTTCCCTAGTTGCTACTTAAACTCATTTTCTCATCATTCAGATTTGTAAGTGATCAACTGTCAGACAGTAATTTTGGAATTCAATTACGCTTTTATTAATAAAATTCAGTGAAATAGCTTATATAAGACCATATAAATCATCAAATTGCAAATAGCCTATTTTAAAAGCAGCATAGTGCTAAATGCATTTATAATATTAATCCATTAATGAAATTACATTTTAACTTGATAATTCTAAAAGCCCTAGATTTGAACAAAGCCAATTCCATGGCAAGACTTCACATGGCACTAGATTTGAAGAAAGCAGAAATATAAACCATCATTGAATTGTGACATGTTGTGCAGCTGGTCCCCACCGATTTCACTTTGAAATCAAAATTCAGGTCACAGAAAACATGTAACTGTAGCAAAATCTTAGGACTGCTGCTGCCAGTTACTCCTGTGCAGATGATTCAGCAAGAAAAAGGGAATGGATGTGGACAGTGGTTTCAGCTGCGTTTGCTGCCTTGGGCCAGTCCCTTTTAGGGACAGTAGAATTCTGGGTTCATTTTCAGGTTTTCTGGGGGATTATTTTTCAGCCTGGAGAAAAGAAGGCTCGGGGGAGACCTTATTGCTGCCTTTCGATATATAAAGGTGGCTTAAAAGAAAGATAGGGAGAGACTTTTTACCAGGGCCTGTAGTGACAGGACCAGGGGCAATGGTTTTAAACTGAAAGAGGGTAGGTTTAGACTGGATATAAGGAAGAAATTCTTTACCATGAGGGTGGTGAGGCACTGGAAGAGGTTGCCCAGAGAGGCTGTGGATGCCGCATCCCTGGAAGTGTTCAAGGCCAGGTTGGATGGGGCTTTGAGCAACCTGATCTAGTGGAAGGTGTCCCTGCCCATGGCAGGGGGGTTGGAACTAGATGATCTTTAAGGTCCTTGTCAACCCAAACCATTCTGAGATTCTATGATTAGAATCTGGTAGTTATAGCTGTCTCTGTGTCTCCACATATCTCTTCTCTTCCTGTACACTAATCCAGTCCTCACCTTTGGCAGCCTCTCCTATATTTTTCTGTGCCCACCTATGGTAGCTTTTCCTCTCTCCTAGCTAACTAGCCATATTGATTCCTGTTCCTACTTACTTTCCTCTGTTTTTCCTAACCTGTTAACCTCTCTGTCTCAGTCTTCCCCTTTTCTATCCAGATACTTTCACTCCCTGATATATTGCCATGGTTACTTATGCCTTAGTACTAGACTCGTGTAAAATCAGAATCAGTCTTGTAATAGTGAGGAGAGTTGTGGCACTTAAGGAAGCCTGTACTTGCTTTGTATTTGGGATGTCAGTCCATTATGACTCTCTGGCTGTAGACATGTCAATTGTTTATCCTTTTCAGTCTCCATGTACTCCACCATAACGTGATACCTGCAAGACATGAGACAGGACAGAATAGGATTGGTTGATCCAAGTCTTCTGAAAACTCAGCTGCAGAACTCGGCCCTGTAGTGCATGTGTCAGATGATTATTTTTTTCTCTTCCTCTCAGAGGTTTTATTATTTAGGAATATTTACAGGGATGGCTGAAAGCACATCCTTGGTGTGCTTCATTTATGCAAATTTTCCTTTCATTACCTTCTCCAGATTCACTGAACTCTGTGGCTAACTTGTGTCCCAAAAATTCAGTTGGAAGTAAATATCTGTTAAGGGAAATTTCACTCCGAACAAATGAAGTTTGGCAAAATTTATCAGTAGCTGAAAATAGGTTCATATGAGAAGAAGGGTAAAGGAATTTTATTTGAGAGGTGTAGCTGGAGGGTGGTTAACAGTCCTTATCCCACGAGCCTTGTGCGGTTGTATCCAGAAGGATGACAAGACAGGCATTGGTCTCTTCAGAGGGAAGCAGGGAAGGGGAGCTCCTGGTGCTGCTCAATGACACGATGGGGTTAGGCTAGGTAGTGGCCAGCTTCACAGTGATGAGCCATGGCAGCTGTGTCAGTATTTGCTGCCTTGCTTTATCCTGTAGCTGGGAGCTGATTTACACAGTCGCCCCTAAACCAGAACAGGCATGTGTTTGTTGTCGTCTGACAAAGCATATCTGTGTACCAGCATTAGCCTGGCTGGAGATGCAACTGACCATCTGGACCCTGAATTTCTAAAGGATTCTTTCCAAATCAGGCTTAGCATTCCCTTCTGCTCCATATTCATCTGGTTTTAATTCCGTTTCTTGGGAAATATGTTGCTGATACGTACAGGGTACAGGGCAGATTCTATACACCAGGAAATTTTTCACCTTTTGTACAAAGCCATTTTAGAGGGCAAATTGATATTATTTTTAATCTAAATGTTATTTTTAAGATTTGCTAGACAAGCTCAAATAAAAACATGGTTTTCCCAACTCAGATGTAAATTGAAAAGCATTTTTAAAAGCTTTGCACAAGATTTTCAGAGGAAATGGAAATATTAAATTCAGGTTTATGGCTTTAATTTCTCACAGCAAATTTTTTAAGGCAGTTTTGCAAATGTTATGTAAATTTTTATGTTATATAAATTATGTACATTTTATGTTAAGTACCACTAGTTTGATACTTGAATTAGTTTTGGTAAAAAAACACTAAGAAAAACTCCAAGATAATACTTTCTACTTCCTGCTTCAATACTGAGTGGATGGTGAAAGGAAACTGTACAGATAGTTTGGTTAAATGAAGACAAAGATAGTTCCTTAGATCCAGCCTCTCCTTTCCAAAGAAAAGTCAGGAATTAATCTCCCTCTTGAAATGTACGCCAGAGCTGCTGAAAGATATATTTTAAAGTGCATAGGGTTTTTTCAGCTGCTTAAGAGATCATCAGTTTTGTTGAACTGACCAATGCTTATGACACTATAAAGTTGTATCTGCAACTTAAAATTGGAAAATGTTTTAATCATATTCTATACCTAGCAATCCTCTTTTTCCTTTTAGTTACAATAGAGAGAATCACAGAGTAGTTGAGGCTGGATGGCACTTCTGGAGATCGTTTAGCCCAACTCCTTGCTCAAAGCATGGTCAACCCAAGCAGGTTGCCCAGGACCATGTCCAGTCAGGTAGCTCCTGTAATGTTTCTGAATACTTTATTTAATTTCTTTCACTATTTTTCTATTATCAAAGCATTTTAGCCATTTAAGTCAAGCAACATATGAAAGTGCCTATCATAGTCTGTTTGCGTAGGATAGACTCCCTTTGGTGGAAAAATATTTTTCCAGAAGATTTTTCCCTAAAAAACTTGTCCCTCTTTCACATAAGGAACACAAAAAGCTCTCAGGCTATGGAAACAGGCAAGTTTGAAAATTCTTTTAAAAGTAAATTTGAAAAAACAGAAGTGCCTCAGGGCTCACCCAGTTATCACAAACACACTGTCCCGAGAACAGCATTATGTCTACAAAATAGACAAGGTGATTTACAACAAATGACAGGGGGTCTTGACTCAGGCCAGCAAAAACTGGGGCAAACAGGAAAGAAAAAGAATGTGTATCCAAGTTTATCCCCAAACAGTTTGCAGATTAAAGGTTATTTTTATTAAGGCATGTACCTGTAGAAGGAGCAGACTTGCTATTTGTTAACAAAAAGACAAAAGCTCTGCAGATCTTTGTATGTATTTCTATCATAAAAATACACATTGCCATATTGAGAAGAATGCAGTGGCAAATACTTGGATATTTACCTATGGTGGAGTGTGAGTACTGCCTACCCCAGTTTGTTCTTTACTTGGCTTCTTCTTCCTTTATTGAATGTTTGTGTATTGCACAGATGTTGGCATTTCTAACTTTCAGATTAATCTCAATGTGCCCTTTGTCTAGATATTTGACTATGCGAAAGAATGGGGATCTAAAGGTAGGGATGCGTGGAATAAATCTCTTGTACAGTAGCAGGTAATCTAAATATATTAAAATATTCTTTATGTGATTACATTAAAAGTTACGGGTATTTAGAATCTGCTGTAGAGTAAAATAGGAAATCAAATTAAGGACTTTATTGAGCACGATGATCTTTCCAGATGTTTCTTTGTCATGAAAAGGACTCAATTGTTGGGAGCAAATCACTGTCCTGCAGGAATGCCTCATATCATCAGGTAGTCTCCTCTGAAGCCTGTGAGTTAATCCATAAATACTTGGTACTGTCTGTGCCCCAGCTGTGTTTTGCCAGAACGTTTTGCAGGAATTTTATGTGAGACCACTTGTGTTACCAGTGGGTGAAGAGCTAATGCCACAAGATGGAAAATGAAATAAATGTACTCTGTGGTGAGGTCAGCTCCTCAAAATGAAGAACAGCCTTTTTGTGACGGCCACATGCTAGGCAGTGTTTGGAAATCCTATATTGCAGGGATAAAGCGTAATTGACAGTGCATGATGCAAATGTGATTATAAAGAGGTGATTCTTCTGTTGACTGAGAACTGAATGTGGTTTTCGGGCTGTAAAATGCGACTAAAATGGCAATAGGTCCAGAAAGGAGAGCAATAGTCTATTTCTGAGAAAAGACTAGGATTACTCTGAGTACACACAGCAGCACTATATGTTGTACACATGCTATAGCTACGTGTATGGGGGCTTCTTCTGATGCTGTCCCTAAAGACTGTGTACAAGTAATTGTGATAAATTGCCAAAGGTGAGCACTTCAAGGTAGTGCTGCAGAGAGATCCACAAGAATATGTCAGTCATAACCTAAATAAATCTTGCAAGTAATAGTGTAAATCTGGTAGTAGAGAATACCCAATGCAATACATTCAAACTGGATAAGAGTATCTGTGAAGATGAAAGACACAGCATAAAGAAATGTAGGGATGCTTAGCCTGTAAGCAGAAGTTAATGATACAGGAAAAACTTTCAGAAAACAGTCAGTAAGCAAGAAACTGAGTATGACTTTCCAGAGTGCAGAAAAGACCCTGCAAATGCAATTCAGACTTCAAGTAGCATGTCTAGAGGTACAGTATGATGAAGCTGAGAGCAAATAACTCCTTTAAATATACCCCTGATGCGAAAAAACTTTATTTGTTTGCTTACTTGTTTGGGTTTTTCTTCTTCTTTTGACCAAGTCAGTGTGAGAAAATTAGAGGAAGCATAGAGTGAAAACAAAAATAGTCTCAAACTAATTGCACGCTAGAAATCAAAGATGACTCATAAGCTAATGGCAGCAATTCAGTTGCCAGTTTCAACATTTTTGAAGAAGGGATGACATTTGCACTAAAATATAGCTGTGGATTTTGTTGACCAAAAATGAGGATGAGGAACTTTGAGCAGTGGGAACTTGTGAGTTACTGTGTACAGTCTGTGTTCTCTGACTTTGCATTTCTTAGTTTAGCTACAGTTCATCCAGGAAATTTTATTATGAGTGGGGATGCCTGCCAAGATGGTGCCATGTAGGGTTAAACAAGAGAGCCTGGTATATAAAGCTGCTCAAGGAGAAGGGTTTGTGTTCTCTAATGTTTCATGTTGATTTATTTTCTCGGCTGGGGAAGTTTTTTAAACTTGGCTTCAGCTAAGTACCGACGGATGACTTCAAGCGCCTAAACATGGGCACCCACATAAGAAAATTTTAGGCTATCTTTTGGACACTTTAAGTTACCTGAAGATGAAAATTATGCAGGGAATTTATGCTCCTGTTTCCTTTGAAAAACCTATTAGTTGCCTATTTACACAGTTAGGTGCCTAGCTAAATTTTAAATGTGTTTTTATTATGACAGACATAATGGCTATGTATGTTGGGAAAAGACATGCAAGAAGCTGGATAGGAAAGGTGCACTTAAATTGAAGATGTTTATCTTCCTGACAGTTCAAGGTTTTTGTTATGCACCTTTCACAGGAAAATCCCTGAAATTTATTAATAATGCATCTTTAAGTGTGTCTGGCTTAGCTGGCATTGCTCACTGACTTTTTAGTATAACAGACATGAATAAGAACAGTTCAAGTAAACTTGGTAATCTGCAGAGAAAATTTGAAAAATATTAATTTACTTTCATGAGGTATCCTTCACATTCATTAGCCATATATTTATATGGCATGCAAATATCAATAACAAAATAATTTCTAACATGTAGCTGGCAAATTTACACTTATGCCTTGCCTCACAGTAACTTAAAATTACTGTTTTTCAGGGAATATGCTCAGGCTGTTTATAACCAAGTATGACCAATCTCACAAATTGATAGAATGTGTCTTCCAGACAACAAAGCATAATCTTATACTGTCAGTAGAAAATTAAAAAGGAAACCACTATTAAGAGGGAAAAAAATTTAATTAAAAAAAAATGAAATCTTTCTGAACAGAAAAGATTTATATTTATGACATAATCAACAAAAATAAGACTGTTCACTTACAAGGTTTGCTTCATTTAAGGTTACCTTGTGACTTGCAAGCAACTAATCTTCTTTAAGTGTCCTGTCCACATATCTATTTTATTAGTCCTAAGTTAACAAGGTAATTTGAGGTACACCGTGGTTAAATTATTTGACTGAGTTAACAAAATAACTTTGATTTATACAATACTCACTGGTTGTATATTTTAGGCTTCTTGAGGTTGTCTAGCAAAACAGTATTTGAGTCCTGTTGTATCTTTGTATTGTCATTTGAGGCCAATACTTGGGAAAATAAGCAAGCACACCCATATGGCATTAGAGTTCAGACTGGTTTCTCTCCCTTCATCCATACCAGGAGCGCAGGTCTTCTCTTTGCTCCCAGGTATAGCTGGGCATAAAACTGGTAGTGCAGCCAAAAAGTTCCCTTCTGTTCTAGGGGAGTCATATAGTAACATGACAATACCCAAAGGTTAAGGTGGACTAAATGAGATTGGTTATATTGAAATACAGTGGTAGAGATAAATCTGTGATACAAACTCGATGCACATAGAAGCACAACGTTTTTAAATGATAAAGAAATAAGAGCAAATGCAATCTTCTGGTGCAATGTAGAAAAATAGAAATCTGCATTTCTAATCTTAGATACTAGTAAGTTTTTCTCTCTCATGTCATCATTGCTTATGTCAATAGTGTCCTTTATTCACTGTAAAGCAGGCCAGGAAAAGATTTCAGATACTTTGTCAGTCTGATGTTATAAATATGTTTATTTGCTTTTACTACCTCTCCTGAGAGTAGTTTTGATCCTTATGACTTAAAATACACCATGGTTAGGGATTTTGTACTTTTCTGTCTGGTAAGTCCAGTGCAGACTGTACACGGCATTTGCAGGCATCTGATAAGAATCAAGGGAGATGCAGGATAGAAGACTGCTTTATTTAGAAGCTGTACATAAAAGGAAATGCCCTAAGAAAGTTGTTTAGTTGGAACAACATTTGTAAAGGGAAACACATTAGCTCATTTAAGAAAAGCACAAACCCTGAAAATATACATGTGTAGACACAGACATAGAAGCATGATTTTTAATTATGATCTCTCACATTGCCCATTTAAAAACTTGTATAAACTCACTTTTTTGCTTTAAACAGCATCCTTTCAGAAGCTAATGTTTAGTAGTCACAAATATCATTGTGAACACCTTCGATATCAATATAACCTCTTCCAATGCTGGTGGGTAAAAACAGGATTCTGTTTTAATTTGAACTGATTTATGTGAAGTGGCATGGCCCATGTACATGTGTGGGAATGCAGTAACGAAAGTTCCTGCTTCGATGTGATTCTGGTTTGGGGGAGTTTCTGGCATTCTGACTTCCAAGTCCAGTGTTCTTTAGGCCTGGAATGGCCACAGGGCAGAGTCCTGCAGTGGAAGCTGCAGACACTGAATTTGGCTTTCCAGTGGGGCTGAAGAAAAGGCTTTTTGCTGTCCTTCTCAATGCAGAATTGCAGTTTGGTTTTGTTACAGTCAGTTTCCAAGGCTTTTGTTCCACTGTGGTCAAACAATTCCTGGGTAAATTTTGCCTGGGTCTTGTATTATTTGACCCCTCTGCCTGAGCTGATTAGTTCTTGCCCCATTAGGCAGAGTTCAGGCAGAACTGCAGCCCTTTTCTCAGAACATCATTATCCATCTCTCTGGAAGGTTATGCGATTCATGAAGATGGTCATGACATGCTTCCATCCACCCCCACGGTGTCTACTGGGTAGTAAGGAGCTGTGGAGTTTGACAAATGATATAAATATATATCTTAAAGCAAAGCAGCTGTTCAGTTTCCTCCTCCCCCCTCACTGTGCAGCTCTGGGAGTGCAGTATTCCCATTGCTGTACTCCCACACTTCAGTTTTCAGTATCGTCTTGACCTCCAGTCCTCTCTTCTAAGGGTTAGTTTTTACTGTTTCTTTCTTATCTGGCGAAAAACATCAGCTGATGGCCTACTTCAGAACAGGCAAGAAGGGCAGTTGCCTCCCTTTTCCATGATGAGAGCAGGCACGTGATGGACATGGAAAGCAACCTGTAGTTCTTCAACGTGTCATCATGTGGTTAATATATTCCAGGCCAGCAGGAGACAAGCTGACCCTACTTAGAGAGCCTCTGAGACACTGTAGCACATTAGCATGCCCCTGTTGGCACGTGTCAGGTGGATTTTACTGGCTTGGGCACTGTCCTGTGAGCACGTGCAGGTACCTGTTGTCAAAGCTCCTGTCATGGGGAGCGCAGGGCAAGTTAACATAGAGTGATTTGCACCTCCTCATGGTACACAGATGCCCATCATTCCTCCAGAGTCTTTCTTAGGAAAAAAGTAATTATCTAGCTGCACTGGTTGTGAAAAAGCATTCAGAAACAAGGAGTGTGTAACCAACACAGAGATGTTTACAGGAGCCCATAAGGAATATGTAGTAGGATACTGTGATCTGTTTGGCCGTAAATATTTAACATCTCCCAAACTGTCTAGTGATTTGAGCACATATTCCTCATTTCCCATTTCCCCCACCCCACGTTGGTATTCTTTTTATCCTTTCAAGGACAAATTATGGGAAGCAAGTAGCATATAGCTTATCCTGATGTATTTATAAAGCAAGTGCTCTTCACTTCAGGAAGCACAGGGAATGGATACCAATAGGCAGTGGTCTGTATAGGCCCACTATATAGAAGTCCAGCATGTCTTCATTGTGTGTTGCTGTAATTAGCACATCTACTACTAAGCCTGTTTGGAGTATGGCTTTGTAACACTGTGTACACAAGCTCAGTTTGACTACAGGATCTGGGCAACACAGTGAATCGCTTCTTTGCCATTTCTGGTCTCAGTTTCCTCTGTGTGCTTGAGTGTTCCTGGGGATTCGCCTGCATGTTTTTTTGCAAGTTCTCTCTACCAAGGTTTTTCCTGGCTGCTCCTTTGGCTCCTTCCTGTGTGCTAGCTTCCTTCCAGCTTTGCTGGGATTCAAAGCTCCTGCTTACTAAGAATCATGTACCTCAATACCTTCCTGATTTTCTTAGTATTTTAGCCTTTAAAGCCACTTGTGTTAGCTGGGTTATTTTCCATTTGGGAATTTTCCATTCCTCTGACCCCGCCTCTTCTTCTTACCAACAAAATAGAGCAGAACAGGTTTCACCAAGATTAGACTTATATTTTACTTTAGGCCAAGAGTGTTTGTGTGCTAAGGGTCTTTAACAGTTGCCTGATTTGGAGTAGATATGCATAGGCTAGCATCCTTGTCTCCTAAATTCCGGGAATGTTTCTGGGAAAACACAGTCTTGAGAACAAGTAGGTAGAAATTACTCAGAATTGCTACATGAAGTCATCACTTTTTCGTAAACTCAATTCACATACTCCCATGCCTTTTGCATCTTTTTCTGTTCAAGGAGTTAAATTCAAGTAAACCAGTATTCTCCAGAAACTTTAAATATCACAAAAGTGAGCCACTGTAAAGAAATCTTAGAGAAAGTAAAACAATTGTCTTGTATATGTGTAAGTAAACGGTTTGG
This sequence comes from Harpia harpyja, assembly GCF_026419915.1. Classification (NCBI taxonomy): domain Eukaryota; kingdom Metazoa; phylum Chordata; class Aves; order Accipitriformes; family Accipitridae; genus Harpia; species Harpia harpyja. The sequence goes on from NC_068969.1 coordinate 95,428,226, forward strand.
CATTTTGCTTCAGCAGCTCACATGAGCCAGAGTTAGTTTAGGTGCTCTGGGCAAGGATTATGTTGCTGTCTTCAGTCTGACCTGTGGCCACCCTTAGGTGGCTTTGGGAATGAATGCAAGTGAGCAGCAGTGTTTAGAAGCCTTTCTTCTAATTTCTACCATTACTTATTAAAGCCCCATTAGATGCATGTTTCTTTCCCATGTTCTGGAGAGCAAGGGGAGATCCTTAATGCTTGGTATACTGGTACGGGCATAATATTTGCAGCTTCCCTCAGCAGTGTATTTTGGCACAATAAGGACTTGAACTGGGTGGGATCTTGGTTTATATCTGCAAATCCACAGTTAGAAAAAAAATCGTATCTGTCCCACTATCTAATGAAAACAATACATTTCAGTGTTCTCAGTGAAACAAACTCTGGAAACTCATTTCAGCTGACATGAGATGTTTTGTTTCCATTTTGACGGTCATTCTGTGTTCTCTAAAACTAAAACATGAAGAATTCTGTTGAAATGGCAGATAGAAATGTTCCTTTTTTAAAAAGGTCAAAGCAATTCTTCAGCTATATCAAAATGTTTTTTATCTTTGTAAGTGCCTTTTTGAAGCAAACTTACTTTGAAATGAATAAATTTCCACATAGCCATTTTTCCTTGATAAAATATCTCATTGGAAAATTTTTAACTGTCTTTAGCTAGTACCTGGAGAAATGCTTCAGTAGTAGCTCATATTTCTTGGGCCTCTGGGTGAAAGCTGTTTTCAGCTCTCCCCACATTCTCCTCCGGTTTGTACTCCTGGTTCTTTCAGTAATAAGAATAATAAAGGTTTTTTTCTTCAGGTTCAGATTTTGATGCAGTTGTATGATGTGTTGCCAACAGTTTCATCCAGTCTGGGCTGAGACCTACAAGGACCCCAGGTGGGGTGTCCTCTGCACAAAACAGCGAAGCATGTCTGCCAGACAAGCACAACCACAGGCTGCGTGGATAACCAAGAAATTTTCTGTACAGCAGCAAACACAGCCAGAAGTTGAGAAACAAGGTTGGCAGGGGTCTTATGGCATTTTGATGAAGTGCAGAAGAAAAGCCAAGAATGATTGTTAAGCCTGGTGCCAAAGCAAGAAAAAGGCTTAGCCCCATGCACAAGAGGAAAGCGTAGGGTTAATTTGTAAATGGGTTGCCTATAAGAACAGTTTGTAGTGAAATTCACCATCTAAGCTGAGGATTTGAGGCGCATTCTGCAAAAGTGAGGAAACTGAGGCATGACAGCATCCAGTTTGGAAAAGTACTGTGATTCTTAATATCGAAGTCTCTTGGTGGAAATACACAGCAGGAAATGCAGGGAAAAAGGAACAGTAAAAATGGAACTGAGAGTAGTTATATGAAGATTCTGGAAAAAATAAAAAGACCTTTGGATAGGATGTTTTCTAATAGTCATTACATTAAGAGGTGAAGAAACTCTAAAAGAAACATAGTGATCTTAGCTTAATATTGCTAGTCTGGAATGCCAGGCCTGCAGGTCTCTCATTCCCTTATTTCTGAGTGATTGATTCTAATTCTTTTGATCAGCTGGAGTATCTCTAGTAGATGATTCAATTTGCCATGGTATAGTAGTAGAAGTAATAACTGTATCTATAAATATTTCTCATATTTAATTGAATTTGGAAATTACGGACATGGCTCTCTACAACTTTAAATTGGTAGTGTTAAAATGTAGCTGCAGATGTAACCTTAAATGTCTGGTTTGAAATTGCTTCATTATATGACTGAAAGGAACACACAGAGAAATGGCAGATGAAATTAATGCATATGAACAATCACCCCCACACATACTGATTCCCTATTTTAATTTCACTTTTCCTATGTGCTGATGAGATAGTCACTTTGTTTTGATGATCCTTGAAAGCTCATTAAGAACATTCATTAAGCTTCACAATATGCAGTGAAGTATAGCTGCTGCTGTTACATGCAGGGTACAGTTCAATAACCTTTTCAGACGACAACAATTTGATGGCAATCAGGAGTAGTACCCCAGAGACTGAATTACCAAAACATGATATAGATAAAAACAAACATCAGGATGTTTGGTGTCAGGCTGATGTATTGTCTGGGCTGGCAAGACTATCATATTTTAAGATGCTGAGAGTTAAACTTTGTCACAAAGGGATAGGAAACCAAATGAAAAGTACTGACGCTTCAGTTGTACTTGTGTGGATTGGTTAGTTTAATATTCTTCCCTGTTTTGGGTTTGTGTGGTGGCGTTTTGGTAGTGGGGGAGGGGCTGCAGGGGTGGCTCCTGTGAGAAGCTGCTAGAAGCTGCCCCAGCTACAAGTTGGACCTGCCTCTGCCAAGGCTGAACCCATCAGCAACGGTGGTAGTGCTCTGGGAGAACAGATTTAAGAAGGGAAGGCTGCAGTGGGGGAGGAAATTGGAATGTGAGAGAAACCCCTCTGGCAGACAGCAAGGTCAGTGAAGAAGGAGGGAGAGGAGGGGATGCCCCTGCAGCCCGTGGTGAGACGGCAGGCTGTGTCCCCCCAGCCCATGGAGGGGAGCGGGGGAGCAGATGCCCACCTGCAGCCTGGGGAGGACCCCATGCCAGAGCAGGGGGATGTCCCCGAAGATGCCCGTGACTCCATGGGAAAGCCCGCGCTGGAGCAGTCTGTGACTGAAGGACTGCAGCCTGTGGAAAGGACCCATGCCAGAGAAGTTTGTGAAGGACTGTCTCCTGTGGTAGGGACCCCACGCTGGAGCAGGGGAAGAGTGTGAGGAGTCCTCCTCCTGAGGAGTGGACAAGAGGCCTCATGGTGCTTGGCTGCTGGCTGGGTTTAAACCACGACATTCCCTCTCCTGCTGATTCTTTCCCATTACTTGAGTTCCTTTATGCATTTATTCTTTTATCAAGGTCTAAATTTTTTTTAACTACATTGTTTTCTGTCCCCTACTTCTCTCTCCTGGGAGGAAATCTTTCAGGCCCTTCTCTAATCTCTGCCCCAACTTCCTGAATTTCTAGTGACTTGTGGCACATCACTGCTGCCAGTGTCCTCAGATCCTTCCTGTGAGACTTGGGGTCTGTTGCATGGGACTGAAAATGTCTGCCTTGGGATAAAATGTTGCATTTCAATATATGACAGCTCATAAAACACTTGGAAAACAATAGGAGTAGGAGTTCACAAGCAGCTTCAGCTCTGCTGAGGGATGAAGCTCGTACAAAATTCTGTTAGAGTGAATTTCCTTGTTCCTGTGTGGAGGAAAAGCACGCTCATCCCTACATGAGGAATGTAAAACTTTCTGTAAAATATTAGCTGAGAATTAGCATCTGCAACTTTTCTTGCCCACAACAGATCCTTTCCTGTTTGCTTAATCTTGTCTCCCAGTCCATTGCTATCACTTTCTCACAAGGCATCAGTCTCTTTTCCCCATGATACTCACTCTGCTGTGGGAAATGTCCTCCTTTTGGTAGTTTCTATCCTTTTTCGGCACATTCTGCAACTGAGATGGTTCCTGTCTCTGCCATCCTTTACCATCCCTGCTCCCTCCCTCCCCCAAATGTGCTCACAGCTGTTTGCTTTCTCTGTTGCACATTTGGTTCTCTGACTCAGGTATCAATAAAACACCCTGCCATGGATGAATGAGAGCAAAACTGAGAAGTCTCTCAAAACGATTGCTTCTTAAGTGCTGCTTGCTTCATCATACCTATCTATCTCATCTGAAGGGTGTGAGAGCCTTGGTAAGGTTTTGAAGGGTGCATGGAGATTTGGGCAGTCCAGTGAGCCAGTGAGGAAGTCAGGAGGCAAAGGCGTTGGGACATGCTGTCTATTGTAGCCTAGAGGGACTCAGTGGGAGATTGTTCAGTTACTGTCCTTGGGCTGGGCAAGGAAGAAGGAAGTCCCCTCCTCCGTCGTCAACCCCGTGTCATCAGAACAGGGAATTGAATGAAATGGAGCCTTAAACAGGGATGTGGCCAAGTCCTACTCAGCATCAGCTGGGCACACAGTTTGCTGAGTCTTCTAGCTAAACTATGAGAAATGTCCCTTTCTGGCAGTAATGAGTAGAGGCCTAAAACATCAGTTAAGTTTTTTCTCTGATTTAGCCTTGCAGATCAGCTATTTGTTAATTGGGGTGGGTATATCTCACAGAATTGTTGCTGGGGCTAGGTTTCAGCTTTGAGCCAGCAGTGCACAGAACCTGAGGGCAAGTGAGTCACCCAAGGAAGAGGGAGCTGTTTCAGAGCTGGGCTTGAGCAGTTTAGGAGGAGATCATCACAGAAGTTCTGTATCGGAAGGGAGGAAACGGTTTCCTTAAGCCTTAACCTGAACAGACAAGCGGCATGATGCTACAAGCATTATTTTGAATATTATCAGACATTATCCAAGAGTACAGTGAATTAAAATGTTCCTGTGTTGCTGTGAATCAATGAATTAGAAAAAAACAATTATTTGGATTTCTTTGCAAGCATAATACTGATATTTAGTTGCTGCTAATTCATTTTTCAATTTGGACTAATAGGCATTTAACTTTTTAAAAAATTTAATCAGTCCCAGTTACAATGAAACTAACTTTTCTCAATTGTCAAAACAGGTTTAAAATTTTGGGTACTCAGCATGGCTTTTCAGGAGAATGAGAGATCATCAGAGTAACTTAAATTGGAAGTGAAACTGGGAAAATAAGGCTTTCCACCTTACAGAGAATTCCAGTATTCAACATGTTTATTATTTGGGAATACTCTGTTTCAGCTTCAGAACAATCCAAGACTTTAATATTGGGTCAATTCCATTTAAACCAGATTTTCCTGGCTGTTTGAGTTATTGTTTGGGTTTCCAGTTATTAGACTGCATCTTTATATGACCCCTACCTTGATATGGCCATTCTTTAATATAGCATGACAGTGTCAGAGAGGATTATGTTGCACCACAGAAGACACCATCCAGCAGAGAAGCCTGATTTGTCCCAGCTAGGCTAATCTAGCAAAATGAAGTATAACTTCAGTAAGCAATTCAGATGCCTGAATCTCTTCGAAATGCCTGTAGTGGCAAAGGTCAAAGGCCCATCTTTCCCCGTTATCCCTTCTCAGTTTTGGTGGGATAGGATGATTTTGGCGGAGAAGGATGTAGAAACAGAGCAAGCAGAGACAGTGCCTCCCCATAATGTTCTCCTAACTTCCAATGAACTCCAGGGTGTCCCTATGCTGAAATAGGTGTGGGATTTCCTGAACTGGGTGTGGTTTCCATGTGGGTAGGAGTCATACAGGTCAATTATTTGTATGAAAATATAAGCTTTGTCTTATCCACCTTGGTATAAACTTTGTCTTATCCACCTCCTTCACTGAAAGCACATCTTCTGCAGGCAACGAATCAGAAATTCAGTTTAATATTGGACTGTTTTAAAGAGAAATGTTCTGTGTCTTTGCAGTTGTTCAAAACATGCTGTGTTAGTTCAAGAACATCAGAACTAAATACCTATTTTCAGCTTCCCCCCCCCCCCCTTTTTTTTTTTAAAGTTGAATTTTGTGCTGGATGGCAACAGAAAGTCTGGTTTTGCAGCAATTGCATATTCTGAAAGAAGATCTCCCTTAAGGAAAATCTTTAGCTATCTCCCATCCTGTCCTTGGAAACACATTAAAAAAAGAGATGTTAGTGATTTTTCAATAGCCAATGCAAAGCTTCAAATAATAAATCAATAATCCTTTAGCAAGATCGAAGTAATTTGTTCTTTGCTAGGCTGGTTTGTCACAAACTGTTAGGAGGATTTATTTCCCTTTGGGACCATGACACTGCTGCCATGACAACAGTTATTCACAAAGCCAGATTCATCCCATGATATGTAAAATTATGGAAACTGTCTAGGATGTTACTGAGTATTATATCTTTTTTTCTTTTGTTAGTAATTTAACTTGGTGGGTGGATAATAATAGTAACACATTTTCAAAGCTTTCAGATGTCTATTTTGAGACTTTCTGTCCCATATGGAGGCTTTCTTACAGAAAGGTCCAAATCTAATACAAAACATGTTTTGCACATGATAAGCCCTTGGTAACATGCAACAGCATTAGCAGAGGCCCAGGTAATTCAACCAGATTGGTTTACATATGTGATCTTCATAGCTATATTTTATGACTCAAGGTCATCTTCTTTTACATTTTGGGCAGAAAGGGAATGTTAGCACGGTTCATTCACTACCATATGCTTGTTCTCAGACTATATAACAAATAGAGTCTATTTCCTAGGCATTACAAGGGGCTTTCAGCAGTAGAGAAATTTGTTTTGAGCTCAGGAAGCATTAAACCAGTTCTCATCCAAATTTTCTTTTTGTAGGAGAAATATTGCAAGTTTCAGGGCAAGCCTGATATCAGGTCGATAAGTAATGGTGGTTTTCTCAGCCCTTGCCATCAGATGTCTAACTTGTCAATGCAGAATTTGCATGATTCCCTTGCATTTCATCAGTTTTCATCTTCCATTTGATAATTTTTTTCCAAAAAGGAGGAGTAAGAGTTGGCATTCTTGGGACTATTTCTTAAGTAATTTAAAAAATAAAGCAAAGCAAAAAACCCCCTTCCCATTTCCAAAGACTTTTATAAGGATTAATTGAACCTACCAGTGACTTGTGCAGGGTAGACAAGTTGCAGCAACTGAATTATGGATTTTGTACTCTCCAGTTCCCACATATTGTCTGCCACAGTCATACGGAGAATCTTTAACTTTTTCCTTCCTCTATTCTTTATCAGGCTGTTTGGGGTCTGAGCAGGTAGCCGAGTGTAGGTTTGGGAGTGGTTATTTAGATGGTGGTAACACATGTTCCTGCACATCAGCTCTTCCTTACTGATGAGGGGAAAGACTCAGCTGAATGGTATTTTTTTTAAGCAAGGTGGTTTGGCCCATGTGCTATCAGTTAGACTACATCCAAATCAAACTAGTATTTGTGCTCTCTTGCTGCTCTGCTCAAAATCTCCCAATGGTACTTCAACAGGCTGCTGTTTGGACTGCGTGCTGCATGCCTGGGTTTTTAAACTCCCTCTGGTTTTTGGATCAGGCCCATAGCTATCGAACCTACAGTGACCACAGTCCCCTTGTCTTCTGCGAGTAGAGTCTGTCACATCCCTTCCTGAATTGGGACCTTCTGATTCAGTGGCAGTGACTGCTGTGCTATTCCTGAAAGATATCTCTATGAGGATAGGTGGTCCCACTGAGGTTGTTCTGGTGTGTGGTTTCAAGAACAGAAGATTGTTAAATCGAATCCAGACTTTGGACTGAAGAACAGTGATTCATTTTAGACACTTTAGATTTGTTTTAGATTGGGTAAAGCAGCAACATACATGTCTGCCATTCCTGGTAGCTTGTTAGTTCTTACTTCTGTGTGCCCTTTGGACTTTGAATCAGGATCCTTTCAAATTTTCAGGTCTCCCTTGGTGTGCTGAGCATCTCTAAATCATGTAATCCTTCTTTGACATCCTCAGTCCCTGAAATTTCCTCTTTTTATCCTCCATTTTTCTGGGTCCTCTTTCTATTTCCTAAATATGTAGACTTCAACCCTTCCAGGAAAATTCTACTTCTCTCCTCCCTCTGCTCCTTCCTGTCCTTACAGACAAGGCAGAACAAACCTGGTTTCATAGATTCCAGGTTTTCTGTTTTCCTGTGTTGTGGCCATCCCAATGGTAACCATTAGGACTGACCCTCTCTTCTCTCCATCTCGTAAAAATTTGCAGTCTCTGGTACCAGGTAGCAAAATTGTATATGTTATGCTATTGGCATTCAGTATTGCAATAATTTCCTTAAATCAACAAGATTTAATAAGCTTTTGTGAGATAAATTGCACAATCATTCTGGAGATCACAAAAAAAAGACCCTGGCTTTCATGTCAGTGCTTAGACCATATGATTCATCCCATTTTTTCTTAAATGCTTGCTGTGTCCTGACTTCTGCTTCCATGTATTGAAAGCTTCCCTTATGGGGTCATGCTGACAGTAAACTACTATGACATCTTCCATAATGCAGGGCTAGGATTGCTCTCAGTGAGAATTCCTGGACAGAAATCTGTCGCTATGTAGTGTGAATGCAATTGAAAACCAGTCTCAAATCTGAGTTGCAATTTTTTTTTTTTTTACTGTTAAAAACTTGTTTATGACTTTTGTACCTGACCCATTTTCTTGGATAACTGTACTCCTTTCTGTGCCTGACAGGTTGTCTTAAAGTGATTTTGATCTAACCTCTCTGTACACTGCCTGTGGTAGCACAGCAATCCATCATGACCCTCATCCTTTACAAAGCTGGCACAGCACTGGCAGCAGTAAAGGTTAGTGTTGAGACTTGCCTGCTGAAGAGGACAAAGTTGGACTTGCTGTTGGGAGTATAATTAAGTAATATTAAATAAAATACCCCCCCCCCAAATATTGTGTGCATGTATGACACTGTGCCCTTGTTCCCTTGCTGTATCTTTTGTACCATTTTCCCCCTTTACTTTGGAAGGGGTAAAAAAGGTTTATACTTCATTTAAATAAAAATTATTTTGCTACATTAGAAACTTTGGGGAAGTTCCCATTTTTCAACCAATTCTAGGTATAGCTAAATTCTTTGCTTGCTCAGTTACCATAACAACTTGGGATGGGACCTTTCTTTCTCAAATCCTTGACCTTGCTTCTTGTGGTATGTTCTAGCATAAGCCTGCATTTTCCATTGTGTGCACAAGCAGTTTTCTGACATTTTTGACTGGCTGAGTGAGCTGAAACTCTGGCAGCTGAGTTTAGGAGTACAGGGGCAGTGGATACAGACGGCTAACAACCTTTTTGCTTTACTGCAACACATAATGGTAATATAACTCAGCCTTCACTTGTTTGCATCTTTTCTAGGGGACCTTATTTGAATTCATTAATTTGCATTGAGCAGTGAATATTAAGCGTTGCCACTACTTAATACATGAAAAGTTGCCTTGTGTAAGCTCCATTTCTGTACTACTTAACTTTCAGCTGGGATTTTTTTTGCCTGCAGTATTGTCCATGTCTATTGTCTTCACATTACTAACATGAAAAGGCAGAGAACTGTTTTGTTTTTATTAAACTTTGTTAAAGAAGGAACTATTGTAAGAATTATTATTGATGGAAGAGAAATTGGATAAATAATAAAGGAATAAAAGAGTTTTAAAAACCTTTTTTTTTTTCCTCCCATCTGGACATAGCATTGTAATGATTTTGAGGCAAGAAAGAGAGAATACTTCTAAAACTCAGGAAAAATATGGAGTATAAAAATTTCACCCACACATAGCTGCAGGTATATTTTTGCTGGATTATGCATCAGTCCTATGATGTGGTACACACAGCTGCTTAAACTGAAGATAAGATGCAACTTGTCCTGAGCTAAGGTTAAGATCTTTGCCCATTGAAGTACCATTTGGGGTGTGTATCAAAACCCTGTGCTGATTGCTTAGATATTAAATACCAACAGTTTGTTATGACCATTCAAGCATACAGAAATTATTCTTCAGTTCAGTGCAAATGTGGGAAGGGTAAAAGTTTGTGATATTTCTTTCCAAGATAATGTTCTCTTGTGGTACAACTCTTTGCAATATGAGGCCAGAAGGACACTTCAGAGTGCAAACTCATTAGAGATCTGAAACTTAAATAATTTAATTTATAAATTGAAAACTTTGTTTTGCAGGGTTGTTAAATTGGAAGGGTCAATGATCACCAGATTAATTTGGCTTAAAAGGAAAAAAAGGAATCCTAGAACAGTGAAAGTAGCATAGAAGTAAAGCTGTACTCAGTTCCACTGGTTGATGTGCAATGGCTCTGATATATATGTTTCAGAAAATGTACAGGATCCTGTTTGCTTTTGAATTTAGCTTGGTAAGGACTGTGTTTTGTACTTCATCTCTGGTTTTTGTTTTCATCCAGTAGACCAATAAGTATGCTTTATAGATCAAAACACAGGAGCTGTCTGAAATGCAACATGAAATATGCCAATACTTGTATTAATGGATTTTTTACTGTGTTTCATGAGCCATCTTTAGTTGCTTTCTTTCATTAAGAAGTTTTATCGCCTAAGAGTTTATCACATTAAGAGTTTTATCACCTAAAAGGTGATAAAGGGATAACTCATAGGCATTTATGTGTGTTATCACTAATATAAAGTCCTTAGCATTGATAACGCTGTTTTGATTTCAATATGCAAACTGTTTTTACCATGTAGAATAGCAGCTTCTCCCTGTATCGTAGTTTTCATAGTACATTAAGTTGTGAAACAACTTTTTATTTTCCCACAACTGCTCAATTTTTCCTCTTATTTTTCATGATTTTTGGGAAAGCCCCAAATTACCCACTTATTATGCTAACTCATTTCAAGGTTTTATACTTACTTATGCTGTGTTTTTGTTTATGATTTTCTTCTCTGAATTGAGCACATTTGTACAAAATAGTTATTTTTGAAAATGTGTGCTGTCTGTGTGCTTGTTCTGTAAGTCAGCCAGTTTGAGGGAGAATTAATGTAAAAGTTGAATCAGAGCTGACAAACTCCAATTCCAAGTACTTCTCTCCGTTGCCTATTTCTGGGAATTTATTTTTTTTATCTACAAAGTAAAGCTATCCTGATGCCTGTCTAAAATTGGACAGTCACTCAAATACAAATACTGCTGAACATTTTAGTTGGGAAGATAGATTTATTAATCTCTAAATATTTTATTAAAAATGTTTTAATTGGATGGATGATTTTAAATTGTATTACTTTCATTACGCACTTCATCATAGCAATGGATTTCATTACCAGTTCACAGTGAAAAGTAGGTGCACAAGGGATGCATTAACCAAATTATGTGTGTAGGGAAGGTGTGTGCATTTTCTTTAAGAGAAAATAAAAGCTTGTAAACTGCCAGAGGAAATGAATTTATTTAATTCCCCATTTTTTTTTTAATTTAAGTCTCAGCTCAGATTCCCTTAAACATTTGAGTTGCTAAGATGCTGGTGTGTATTGGATTTTGAAAGAATAACATGGAAGATAGTCTGGGGAAAGTCCTTGTCCCAGATTGGTTATCTTCAGCTGCTCAGCTTGACAGAACCACATACAGCTTCAGAGCCATCAGAGTAACAAGTTTAATGAATAAGTAAATTTTTCTAATAGAACAGCTTTTTCCTCCTGGTGTTGGCTTCCCAGCTGCCACCTCTGTGTTACACCAAAGTCACTAAACAGCATCTGTCAGCCCAACTGTCTGCCACGTGCATCACACTGAACTCTTTGAAAATTATGTATAACAAGGAATTACTACTCTCAAGATTACTAGAGCAGCATGGAAGGTTTTTTCTGATGCTGAATTTATGTAATTTGTATAATTTTACAATTCAACAGCTGGATATAGAAACCTTCAAGCAATTCTGTTTGGAGGTAATTTTTTGACTACTCTCTTTTGTGTACATCCCATTCTTGTTTTCATGAAACAGCTTGTTACTGCTACTTATTCCTCTAAAAGAAATACTGTTTTGCTTTGGATCATTAGAATGGTAAGAGGGCAAAACAGCAGGAACAAATGAAATTCAGGCAATTCTGCTTAAGAAAAGAGGAAAAATGAATGAAAAATTTGTTAATCAACATGCAGTTAGCACATTCAGGTTGCAGAAGAAGCTTATGTTGAATACAAGGCACGTAGGACAAGGACTTGCTCAGGTGGAGTGACCACCTTCTTCTATTTTCATGACTTCAGGCTTGGCCTAAGCATAGTGCAATACTGGATGGCTCTTGGACTACTTGACAGGTGATTGCTTTTCTTCTGCTTGTCTGCCTTGGTTAAATGCACCTGTGGTTCACAGTCCTCCTGGCATAGTCCTGAGGATCAATGGTCAGGGGAACATGGGTATCTAGGACGTGCAAAAATTCTCTATTAGGTGCTTCTTAGTCACTAAAGATTACATTAAATATTTCTATTCTAGTGCAAATGGTTGTGAGGGATCAAGAGTTTAAATAAAAGAGCCATGAGGCACACACAGATGGATACAAACACAGCAGGCATAGTACAGGCAAATTGAAATGATTCTTAGATGTATCTGTAGTGTGTATTCCTTCCTGAGCATGCATTATTTGGGCTTCTGTCATTATTCTGCTGCTCGATGAAGAATTGCTGCTTGTGCTATTAAATTTGGTAGTTTAATTCCATGGTTTATGAAGGAGTGAGCAAAAAAGCAAATATGGTTTCATTTTAAGGTACTTTATTCATTGTTGGATGAATGTAATGAAGTGGAAGCTAATCCAATTAGGGATAGTGAAGTTATATTTTGAAACTGTCCCTGTTCAGCCTCTCAGTTTGTGTAGAATTTATTTATGACAGAAGTGGAAAAACTTCAGCTTTAGACTTGAAACATTTTATGAGGTGTCACCTCTTTAATGATAATGTCAACTTCTGAGGGAGAAAAAATCTTCCTTATATGTTCTCGAGTTTTAGTGGTGCAAGTGTATGGGTCACTGCTCCTTATACATATTCAGTTTTGAGCTCACTGCAAAAAATCAGATTAGTCCAACTGATTCTGAAAGGTGCTTTTGTGGAATCTGTTAAGAACTCCAGGGACAAAAATAGTCAATATTAATTTTTTCTGCTGTTCCCTTTTTATATTACTTTTTAACCATTTGTGCCTTCTCTTTTCTCTCCTGTGTCAGTGGTGCTACCTGTTAACCATAAATGTCTTGGTCACCCTAAAGCTACACCGAGTGCTGTTTTTGCCATTTGATGATGGCCTGAAGTGGATGCTTACAGAAGAGTATAAGAGGGCATGTATGGAACAATGCTTTCTCTGACACAGCCTCACAGCTTCTGGCATGGTGATATGCATTGCAAATTAAACTAGTGGTTTGAATTCCAAGTATCTGCTTTGTTTTGGGTTAATTCCAGAATGCCCAAACAAGGAAAATAACAAATGAATACATTTTTTCCAATTCTAAATATGAAAACAGTCTCCACCTCTTGATAAGTAAAGTATTGCTGCTTTGCAGGCACTATGAGGAAGTCCTTTAAATGTTGTCAATATCCTTTCACTTAATAGTTTGTTTCAGGAAGGTATTATCCTCAGGTGAACATAGGATTTTGCAATAAAAATGAACAACAAATGTAAATCTTTTTTTTTTTTTAATAGTAAAATGTGAGTTATGTTAGTGTTTCATGGGTTGCAGAATAACTTCCTAGGTGCTTCGTGTGATTAAAGTTTGGAATGCAGTATGAACAATGAGGTCTTTATTTCTGCTGGATGAAAATAAAGTTATTTGTTATACTATACCTATTAAAATATGGAATTTCATGCTGCTTATTAAGTAGTATCTGAGCTCATGCTACTTTTTCAGCACTTATATTTAGAATACAGTTAAACATATACAGTTTTGAGCTTTAGTATACATATTTCTTCACAAGACTTACAAGAAAACAACTAAGATGGACTGTGGATTTACAGTTTGATGAAATAATCTGTGTTCCAAACAGGTACGATAACAGCAATTGCTGAGACATGCTGCCGTAGTAGTATGCCTGTGGCATCTCGTCAATGGAAGGCAGTGTAATTGTTTTACATGTGTCCTAAAATTGTTCTTTCAATGTCATCGTTGTGGGCATATTTACTTGAAAATCAACAAAATTCCTGCTAAGGGCTGGAGTCCTTGTAGTGAATAGCCACAGGTCTGTTTTTTTCCATATGGATTTGTTAGTAGTTGGCTTAAAAATTGGTCCTGAAATCCGTGTATGTAGTATAAATGTACATGTTCTCATTTTTCATATACTTTTCTGTATCTCTGTAACAGCTTGGTTTGTCTGGACAAGTAGCGTGGATTATCTAAGCTTCATGATAAGCTTGCCTGCCCTTTGTGTAAACCTGATATTTAAATCGGGGATTTTGGTGATCAACTTTAACAAAGAATTCAGATGGCTAATCTCATAAAGAACTGTAAGATTCAGTGCCTAATTCCCCAGTTCTCTTTTTTTTATATAACTTCTAAGTCTCTGGTCCACCCATAAGTCTTTGGCAAAGAAACAGATTTTAAAGGGGTTTGTAATTTGATTGGAGTTCAGTCCTTCGTCTTCACTGCTCTTGAATGAAAACCAGTTTGTCTTTGTGCCTTTTACCTAATTTGTGTCAACTATAAAACCAGAGGGTGAGAAACTGGATTAAGGTGTTCTACACATTTCTCAGAGGCCACCAAACAGCTTTTATTTGATAGTGTAAAGGATGTGAAAAACTATGCAGAATTAGACCCTAAAGCCAAGTGATATATAACAAAATTGTCTTATTATGTGACCAATCATTTATCCATCTAGTTCTGCACTAAAAACAAACAACTCCCTCCTTGTCCCCAAAAAAGGATGACAATATAATTGCACAAGGAAAAAAGAGGTAGGACTGCAACTGGTATGTTCACACATACTAGCATTTAATATTGATTTGCTTTTAGCTGTCCTGCTATCACTTTATATGTCCAAGCTGTTTTAGTATTTATATTTACATACTTTTACTAAATTGTTATTTAAAGCAAATATTTAGTCTTCTATTTTTGAAGAAGGGTTAAGCTAAATTAAAATCATGGCTTGTTTTCTGAGACTCCTCGTTTAATTACTGCTGCATGTGAATATGGTAACCTTCCTCAGGCAGCTGATAGCTAATGTCATGGTAAAGCAGTCCTGAATTTTAATGAATGCCTCAGCATTGGAGTTTCAAGTCTACTGATGTTCCTCTTGTTTATCTAACCTGAAATTTGTCACACAAAAAAGTAAGCTGTAGGACATAGTTATCCTGGGGGAGATGATGTGGAATGAGAAACTTGCATGTGGCTGTGGTTTATGATGATGGTTTTCTGCCACAAACACAGGGTCTGTCCCAGTTTGCTACTGGCTGGCATGAGGGTTTCTCTGTGCCAGCAGGTGTGGCTCAGTAATTGCTGAAACCAACAGGAAACCTCCCAAATGAGTGGCAAGCCTATTTGTGTGAGAACTATTCAAACAGAGGAAGATAAATTTTAAGTGTCTATTTCTAAGCTGAAGTAAGTGCTCCAGAAGTAGTATTTCTGTACTTTAAAAGCAATACTCAGTGGGTGGCATCAAATCCTTCTCCTCCACAGGAGAACTTCAGTGGCAGCAATAACTCTGCTGTTTCCTCACTCTAATTTATCATTGTATCTTTGCTTTGCTGTTGAGAGGCTGCTGAAGTGGATCTACTTTCTTATCGCTCACAGTAAGTCCACATTTCTGCGATTTTGTGGACAAGCTGGGATTGGGCATAGTTTTGTGCTGTTAATACTTGCCTGAGGAAGTGCTGTCGAGACCATACTTTTATTTTTCCATAGCTGTTGACAGTGGAGGATTAAGAAGTCCTCCAAATGGTTTCTACCACCTGAGGATTCATCGTTTTCTTTTCCTGTAGAGAAGGCAAGTGTGCTCAGCAATAGGGGAGAACACAGAACTCAGGGCATCTCCTCATGTACTTTCAATG
Organism: Harpia harpyja; assembly: GCF_026419915.1. Classification (NCBI taxonomy): domain Eukaryota; kingdom Metazoa; phylum Chordata; class Aves; order Accipitriformes; family Accipitridae; genus Harpia; species Harpia harpyja. The sequence continues at coordinate 95,443,650 of NC_068969.1, forward strand.
TTGAATGTATTTGACTAAATGCTCTAAAAAATGCTGAGAAGGAAATCCTAGTAGTCTATACTTCTGCTGAAAACAGTGAAGGATACTAACTGAATAACATAATCAAAGTTCATGCAGTAGGGCCTTCAGCCTGATGTCAGCCTACCACAAGCTGTTGCATGCTCCTTTAACAACCAACCTATAACAGACGCAAGCAATTAAATGTTACAGAGCGCTGAAATAGCAGCTGTTGTACTTCTACAAAATGGAGCATAAGGGTCCCAAAGTGAAAACAACTGTAGGTAAGGTAGCAAAATGTAGGTAGTATTGCTTTATATTTGATTGAATGAGAATTGCACAATTGCCTGCAGTTACAGTCACTTGGGTGAGGTGGGAAGAAAGTGCAGGCATTTCCCACTTCATTAAGACATCTCTGTGGTAGCAAAGTTAGCCTTGCTAACATGAGATAACAGAAGCAGGTGGAAGTCCCTTTTATTCCTAAAAGATTTTATAACTCATATGAAAATTTCTTCTGTATCTCAATTTTAGAGTTTACATGTGTTACCAATGATTTTATGTAATCTGTGACTATTCTGCTGTAATATAAAATAACTCAGTTAAACTAAGCTGATTCAGCATATCCAGGAGTTGTCTAGCTGGCACAGTGCTTCAGTATGTTTACTGTCATTGAAATGACTTTCAGCGCTTGTTTAAAATCTATGCTCCTATCTCTTCTTTCATCCCCTTTTTCCTGTCTTTTCATTAATATTTTCATGCTTTAAATGTGGGCTTGTTAGCTTGTTGATTGCAGGCCTTGTTTGCTTGCTCAGTGTTTGATGTCTGCAGCACTGTAGTGTTTCTGTATCCATTAGATCAAAAGTATTAAATATTGCCTATGAATACTGATTGGAAATATGCAGTGTCAAGTGCCCTCTTGACTTTTACAAAATCTGTGCTACTGTTCCTGAATATTCACTGTGATAACTATACCAGTCACTTGCTATTTTCTTCAGCTTTTTGCCTTTGATTAGCACGTATATTTTGCTACATTTAAAGAAAGTGTTCTGTATTGATATCATTACCTGGGCTGTGTATTTCCGAAGTATGTGGAAAAATGTATTGTTGGGGAATTTACAAAATTAAAAAGTGAGATGAGACTTTTTGGTAGCTTCACTGCAGTGCAGCCTCATTTTGGCTACAATTATTTTGAATTGTTATTAAATAAGTATATAAAACTCACAAAGGGTGTATTCCTTTTAAAAAATTACATGGCAGGTCAATAGAAAGAGAGAAAGTGACTTTTTGTTAACCATAGTATATGTCCAGAATGTTTCAGTATGTCATTACATCTTCTTTATTCAGTCTCTGTGGTGAACTTCCTACATTTGTATTGGAAAATGTCTCCAAAATCTTGACACTCTTTAAAATAAGTAACTACTTGGTGAAAAAGACTAAAGAACCCCAAGGGATTTTTGGCTCATTGTTGGAACTTCCAAAAGTCATGGCTGGACATTGTTTTGCTTTCTGGAAATGGCAGTATTTACTTTTACCAGAAAAAGCGTGGCTAGTTTTAAAGGTAATGATGTGAGGGAAGCAGGGAACTCGGGGGATGGGGTGGAGGGAACATGTTAGTTTCCAGGCAGCTAACATTCAAAGAAGTGACAAAGTCTGCAGAATAAACATAAATTTTGGGGGAGAAGAAGTGTAGTCTAGCATATAGACTTTAGAAAGTTATTGGTAACATCTTAGCTTTCTTGTGAGATGGTTTAGGTAAGTCAGTGTGAAGTTTTTCACTTTTTGGAAAAGCCAGTGAAGAAGAGAATGGCACCAATTCCAACTCGCTTCTCCTCAATGTGAAGAAGTCATCTTTCAGCCAATCTTTGCTGAGAAAATGGAGAAAGTACTAAGGTCTCTGAAATCAGAAAAGGCTGCAACTTTGAAAAGAAATGCTATTGATCCAGAAAATGCAGCTACAGTTGTATAGCTAACTATTAAAGAGCATTCCTTCTTGTTACCTGTTGTCCTACACCATTTCCAAGTTATTTTCACATTGACTGGTTGCAGAGTGAGCTCTTTCTGCCAGTGTCTGGCACCTGTGTTAGAAAACACCTTGCAAAAGAATGGTAAGTTTTGAAATTGACAATAAAATGAGATTTGTTGTCTACTCCTGACCAAGATGCCAAGAAGAATATTTCTATGGATTCTCCTGGTCATAGTAATTGAGACAAAACTGTATTTTGAGACAAACAATATTAAATAATGCAAAATAAGTTGAAAATGAGAAGGAACCACACAGTTGCATTTTGCCATGGTGCTTTAATTCTTGTCACATATTTATGAGTAACTTGTCCTCATAATTTTAAAGCCATTCAGGCATGGAGATGAGTAATGGATTTCTAAAAGATTGAAGATGGTAAACTGTCACATGGCAGCCACAATAAACTGTTGAAAACCTGGATACTTGTAACCTTTGATCATTTTTAATGGTGACAGCTTAGCATCTTATGTGGAAAATAATTAGTATGAATCTTTTGCAGTCAGGTGCCTAGCATCTGAATTTCTCCTCTTTGGTGAAACAAATGTTAGCTCTTCTTAAATGATTCCTTCAAGGAGAGTCTTAATTGGAATAAAGCACATTCATGGTCCTCTGCCCTACTGAACCAGACAGCAAGTTATCTGAGATTTCTCTTTTTATCTGCTCAGGAAGAAGACTTGCTGCTTCTTGGCTGCCTTCTCTGGCAGATTTGGGCTGAAATATGTCTCTTAATGATTGCAATATGCTAAGCTTTTGATAACTTGACTTGTCGTAACAGTTGATGAAAGAGCTGTGAATGGACACAAACCCATTAAAATAAGAAATGAGCTGTTTCATGAGCAAGCATGTATTTTCAGACAAGAAGTGCTGGAAATTGAAGGAAAATCTTTAAAAATGCCACAGATTTATCAGCTGCCTATCTGATAAATATGAAAGTAGCCTTCCTGGTATTTCTGAATAGTAAGAGTTGCCCAGATAAAGCTGGAAGTTTTTCACAGAACACTTTAAAATGGCTGCTTCTTAGAAGATATTTCAGTAGCTTCTTTTTACATTCTTTTTTTGGCTGGGTACAGAGAAATGCAAACCTTAATCTTGAATTTCTGAAACTGAAAATTTGTTGTTTTCTACTCATTCTTTTTCCTCCTGCTTATTTATCCATTGTGTTTTTCCATGCCAAGATAAAACAAAAATATAAGTGGAGAAAGACAGAGAAGCAGGAAAAACAGAAGTAGAGAATCCAATCTCCTGGATTATTTCCAACCTTTGAAAGAGTGAAAAGACCCATAACTGGTCTAATGAGGCAGCCCAGGCTGAGCAGCTGTAGAGCCCTGGTGGTGAAGATTTGGAAGGAGCTGTGTGCTTTCTCACTTTCATTCCAGTCTTGCTCCTTTGAGACCTCATGGATTCTTTGTTCTTCTCCTTTTTGTTAATAAATGCCCATTCTGATGAAATTTTTGTGTGTATGGGTATGGAGGATCTCAAATTTGGGGGAAAAAAATTCTGAGTATACCTAATGTTGTATTCATCTAAGAAGTGCATGTGATTGAAATAGACTCACTTTCTCGCTTGGCCTTTCTGATAATGAGCTAGCAGGTTGGTGAATGTCTGATTAGTTAATTGTTGCATAGGGATAATTCTCTGTTTGTGCCTGGCTGGCTTGCTTATAATTCTGTAGATAGAAAGAGACTTAGTCAGGTCAAAAATAGAAATACACCAGATCCTATGTTTTCTATATAAAACATAGTGTTTGGCCAGTGGTTAGGATGACTCTTTACTAATGTCACTGTTTGGGCCTGGATTTTTATTCATTTAATGTTGTTTTATCTCTCCTTTGTCTTTTTTTTTTTTTTTAAAGCCTCTAATTTATTTTTTCCTTTGTTATACAAAGGTGAAATAACATGCATTGTTTATAGTAATATTCATAGGATCATAGAATCATAGCATCATTTATGTTGGAAAAGACCTTCAAGATCATCGAGTACAGCCGTCAACCATGCCCACTAAACCATGTCCTGACGTGCCTTCCTTGTCTATGCGCTTTTTGAATACCTCCAGGGATGGTGAGTCCACCACTGCCCTGGGCAGCCTGGTCCAGTGCCTGACAACCCTCTCAGTAAAGAAATTTCTTCTAATACCCAACCTAAACCTCCCCTGCTGCAACTTGAGGCCATTTCCTCTCATCCTATCACTAGTTACTTGATAGAAGAGACCAACACCCACCTCACTACAACCCCCTTTCAGGTAGTTGTAGAGAGCGATAAGGTGTCCCCTCAGCCTCCTCTTCTCCAGACTAAACAACCCCAGTTCCCTTAGCTGCTCCTCATAGGACTTGTGCTCCAGGCCCCTCACCAACTTGGTTGCCCTTCTCTGGACATGCTCCAGCACCTCAATATCTTTCCTGTAGTGAGGGGCCCAAAACTGAACACAGTACTCGAGGTGCGGCCTCACCAGTGCCGAGTACAGGGGGACGACCACCTCCCTGTTCCTGCTGGCCACACTATTTCTGATGCAGGCCAGGATGCCGTTGGCCTTCTTGGCCACCTGGGCACACTGCTGGCTCATATTCAGCCGGCTGTCAACCAGCACGCCCAGGTCCTTTTCCGCTGGGCAGCTTTCCAGCCACTCTTCCCCCAGCCTGTAGCGCTGCATGGGGTTGCTGTGACTGAAGTGCAGGACCCGGCACTTGGCCTTGTTGAACTTCATATGATTGGCCTCGGCCCATCGATCCAGCCTGTCCAGATCCCTCTGTAGAGCCTTCCTACCCTCAAGCAGATCAACCCTCCCTCCCAACTTGGTGTTGTCAGCAAACTTGCTGAGGGTGCACTGGATCCCCTCGTCCAGATCATTGATAAAGATATTAAAGAGAACTGGCTCCAAAATTAAGCCCTGGGGAACACCACTTGTGACCCGCTGCCACCTGGATTTAACTCCATTCATCATAACCCTTTGGGCTCGTCCATCCAGCCAGTTTTTTACCCAGTGAAGAGTACGCTTGTCCAAGCCATGAGACGCCAGCTTCTCAAGGAGTATGCCATGAGAGACAGTGTCAAAGGCCTTGCTGAAGTCCAGGTAGACAACATCCACAGCCTTTCCCTCATCTACTAGGCAGGTCACCTGGTCATAGAAGGAGATCAGGTCGGTCAAGCAGGACCGGCCTTTCATGAACCCATGCTGGCTGGGCCTGATCCCCTGGCTGTCCTGCACATGCTGTGTGAACACGCTCAAGATTAACTGTTCCATAATCTTCCCAGGTACTGAGGTCAGGCTGACAGGCCTGTAGTTTACCAGATCCTCCCTCTGACCCTTCTTGTTAATTGGTGTCACATTGGCAAGCCTCCAGTCATCTGGGACCTCCTCCGTTGACCAGTATTGCTGATAAATGATGGAGAGTGGCTTGGCAAGCACCTCTGCCAGCTCCCTCAGTACTCAGTATTCATCTCTGGAAGCATATTTGCTTACAGACCATACATCTTTCTATATAAGTCCACTCAAAACCCTAATAAACACCTTTTTGCCTATGAACTCATCTGTTATTAAGGGGAAAAGAAATTTACTCCAACGAATGAGAGTAAATAACCAAAATAAGGGGGAGAGTGTTGTGTCTGCCTATAATGAGGGCTGTTTTGTTGGAATATCTTTATAAAGAGCAGTGATCTGTTCCTCCTTAGTCCCAAAATAGCTATGCATTTAGGAGTATACTCTTATAGGGGATTTAATACCAATTCTCCACATATTTTTTTGAAGAAAAACTAAGAACTTGCAGAAGTGCTCAGCTGCCTTTTACAGCAGCCTTTCCTGGCATCTAACTTAAGGTGAGGCATAGGGTATGCTCTGGATGAGATGACATACTAAGACAGAACAGACCATGGCTCTGTTATTGCTGATTTATTTTCTGTGGTGTAGTATGGCAGAAACCACCAAGAAAATTAAAGCTCCCTATGCAACCCCATGTACTGTCAAAGCTAAGCTTCTAGTGAGCTTCTCTGTCTGTAGGCTGAGAGGTTTGTAGACTGCAAATGCACACCCTTGGATCCAGTTATGCCAGCTGAAGACATCCCTTATGTGTTGCTCATCATCCTGTCTCCTGTACTGACCTACACGTCTGCTGCTGAATGAAGGGATTTTAAAACTGCTGCTTATATTCCTTCAGGCAAAGTCAGGTGAGAAAGATTAAACACCTGATGAAAGTAGTTCAAGTTATCTTAGTTGGCCTGGATTGTGCAAGTGCCCCATAACCCATCCCTTCCACTGACAAAGCCATTGGGATGTTGTGTTAGACGGATGGTAAAAAACAGCTGAGGGACAGGTAATACCTTCAGTTAGTACAGATATTTGCTAAGCTGGATGTTGATTCATTAGGAAACATTTAATGTTTCTTTAGGTTTATAGCATTTTCAACTTGTACTGTGTTCACATCTGGAGGGTATAATGTGTAATTTATGCTTACAAGTGCCATTTTGGGTATCTGCTTCAAGGTCCGTTTTAAATTGCCCCCCCCCCCCCCCAAAAAAAACCCCCAAACCTAACAAGTTGACACAACAGGCAATAATAGGAAGCAGTCCTTAATTTCTACAACATTGCCTTGCACAAATTTCACCATGCATTCTTGCTTGTCAATTCTCCACCCAATTCTGTTTTCTGGCATTTTTTTGCTGCTACTGTATTGATCCTATTCTGATTCTTAAACTATATAACTAGGATATTCATACTTTCAAAGAGTTCTGTCTTTGAACCCAGCTATGTCCATGTATCTCTGAAACATGAGCACCCCAATTTCATGCAGCTCTTACTATGTTAGGTTTTTGACACACCAGCCTTGTTTAGGAGACCGGCCCACTGCTTGTGATCATAGAATCATTGAATGGTTTGGGTCGGAAGACACCTTTAAAGGTCATCTCGTCCAACCCCCCTGCAATGAGCAGGGACATCTTCAACCAGATCAGGTTGCTCAGAGCCCTGTCCAACCTGACCTTGAATGTTTTGAGGGATGGAGCATCTACCACAATTCTGGGCAACCTGTTCCAGTGTTTCACCTCCCTCATCACAAAATATTTCTTCTGTCTATCTAACCTGAATCTACCCTTTTTCAGTTTAAAACCATTACCCATTGTTCTATTGCAACAGGCTCTACTAAAAAGTCTGTACCCATCTTTCTTGTAAGCCCCCTTTATGTACTGAAAGGCCACAATAAGGTCTTCTTGGACCCTTCCCTTCTCCAGGCTAAACAACCCTAACTCTCTCAGCCTTTCCTCCTAGGAGAGGTGTTCCATCCCTCTGATCATTTTTGTGGCCCTCCTCTGGACCTGCTCCAACAGGTCCATGTCTTTCCTGTACTGAGGACCCCAGAGCTGGATGCAGTACTCTAGGTGGGGTCTCACCAGAGCAGAGTAGAGGGGCAGAATCACCTCCCTTGACCTGCTGGCCACACTTCTTTTGATGCAGACCAGGATATGGTTGGCTCTCTGGGCTGCTGTTGTAGTTTAACCCCAGCCAGCAACTAAGTACCACACAGCTGCTCGCTTATTCCCCCCCTCACCCAGTGGGATAGGGGAGAGAATTGGAAAAAAAGTAAAACTCATGGGTTGAGATAAAGACAGTTTAATAGGACAGAAAGGAAGAAAATAATAATGATGATAATAATAAAAGAATTGGAATATACAAAACAAGTGATGCACAATGCAATTGTTCACCACTCGCCAAAAGATGCCCAGTTAGTTCCTGAGCAGCGATCTGCCACGTCTGGCCAACTGCCCCCATTTTATATACTAGACATGATGTCAAATGGTATGGAATAGCCCTTTGACCAGTTTGGGTCAGCTGTCCTGGCTGTGTCCCCTCCCAGATTCTTGTGCCGCTCCAGCCTTCTTGCTGGCTGGGCACGAGAAGCTGAAAGATCCTTGACTTAGTACAAACACCACTTAACAACAACTAAACACATCAGTGTGTTATCAACATTATTCTCATATTAAACCCAAAACATAACACTATGTCAGCTACTAGAAAGAAAATTAACTCTGTCCCAGCTGAAACCAGGACAGCTGCGAATGCACATTGATGGCTCATGTCCAGCTTTTCATCCACCAGTACCCCCAAGCCCTTCTCTGCAGGGCTGCTCTCAAGCCCTTCATCCCCCAGCCTGTACTGGTACTGGGGGTTGCCCTGACCCAGGTGCAGGACCTTGCACTTGGCCTTGTTGAACCTCCTGAAGTTCACATGGGCCCACTTCTCGAGCTTGTCCAGGTCCCTCTGGATGGCATCCTGTCCCTCAGGCATGTCAACCGCACCACTCAGCTTGGTGTCATCTGCAAACTTGCTGAGGGTGCACTAGATCCCAATGCGTGTCTATGGCATTGATGAAGACATTAAACAGTCCTGGTCCCAATATGGACCCCCGAGGGACACCACTTGTCACCGATCTCCATCTGGGCATTGAGCTGTTGACTGTTACACTCCGGATGCAACCATCCAGCCAATTCCTCATCCACCAAACAGTTCATCCATCAAATCCGTATCTCTCCAATTTGAAGAGAAGGATGTTGTGGGTGACCATGTCAAAGGCCTTACAGAAGTCCAGATAGATGACATTTGTAGCTGTTCCCTTGTCCACCGATGTAGTGACTCCATCACAGAACGCTTCTAGGTTGGTCAGGAAAGACTTGCCGTTGGTGAAGCCATGCTGGCTGCCTCGAATCACCTCCCTGTCCTCCATGTGCCTTAGCATAGCTTCTAGGAGGGTCTGTTCCATGGTCTTGCCGGGCACAGTGGTGAAGCTGACAGGTTGGTTGTTCCCAGGGTCCTCCTTTCTGCCCTTTTTAAAAATGAGTGCAATGTTCACCTTTTTCCAGTCACTGGGGACTTCACCTGACTGCCATGACTTTTCAAATATCATGGAGAGTGGCTTGGTAACTACATCAGCCAATTCCCTCAGGACTCTGGGATGCAATGATGGCTGTTGCTATTCAGCATAGTGTCTTTCAAACTCAGTCAAGCAGCTGCTTGTCCATGACCATTTCCTCTTCCTCTTAGAAATGTGATGGAGACTTGTGGAATAAAGGAGGCAAGGAGGGGAAATACTCTTTAAAAAGGCTTTTAATGTATAAAATGTACCCCTCAATATAGTGTCATTCACTGGACTGTTTGGGCTGTATGTTTTGTTTGCGAATGCCTTACCTAATTAGCAAGGATTTTCTGGCACAGTCTGAAAATACTAGCAACTGTAACAATTTTTACAAGGTTTTCAACATGCATTTGCAAGCAACAAGCACTTAATGCTGCTTAAATTACTAGTTAAACCACGTTTCTTTCTTTCTGAAGTGTCAAGGAAAAAAGATACTGCTTGAGGGGACCCATTTCTGACAATCACTGCCACCAATGAGTCAGTCTCTTAACACCAGATGGAGCTGCCGTTATGCAACCCCATGTGTCTATAGGTGAATGAAGGAGTAATCAGAACTCCTGTCCTGCAGGCCTCAAGGCAGGTGCCAGCTTGTCTGATGCATTCAGGCAGCCCTTTGGAAATGCTCTATCATGTGTAACAGCCATTTGCTTGCTACAGGAGTGGCGGTATTTAAAAAAAGTGTTTTCCCTCTAAATTGTTTTAAATTATATTGCTATAACTTGAAAAAAAAATAATCGAAGCTAGTTCAGAGTTTATTTTAGTGGGGGGAGGAGGGGGGAATCACTTTTCTCCTCCACCTTCCTCTCCTTTAAGAAAAAGAAATTTAGAAAGCTCTGGCTGTCATTCTCTATGCTTTTAGTGCAGAGTGGGGGTGGAAGTAAACAGCTGTTCTGAAGGGTAGAGGGGAATGGCCTTGCAATCTGAAACTGGTGGCTGAAGTGACAAAGCATTATAATAGTGCTGCATCTGTTACCTCCTGTCATGAAGACATAGAATTCCTGTTATGAACTCAGTTTTTTGTGTTCAGATAGGAAAACTAGCTCTGCTTCTGTGTGTCTCCAAGAAGCTGGAGGAAGAGGTTACACTTCTAGTTAAGGTGACAACCTTCGTTTTTCCTGGCTCAAGCCCAAATAATCTCTATGCAGGGTCTCATTTGGTGTGTGTAACTAAGGTTGGTATGACTCTCAAACTATTATTTTTCACAAACCACTTAACTTTGAGATTGTAAATACTATTATTTTTATGACAATTAACAGGGTAGCTGGACTATGGCAAAAATAATAATGTAAAAAGCTGCTATCTAAAGTGATTTTAATGTCCTAGGCCAAAGTTTGGATTTACTTTTGTGCCATCTCAGTGTGCCTAGATCATGATTCAGTTTAATTTTGTCAGACTGTCAGAAATCATGTTTTATTGAGTGTACTCCCAGGTGAAGGTGACTGAAGCAGCAGCAAATATCTGAGGAAACAGGCAGCTGGCAACAAGACCTGCTTCTTCCTCTATGTGGCTTTCTGGGCATGGAGAGGAGAGGTGGCTAGCACCAGGGTCCCTCTGTCTTAGCAGGTCACTAAGCCTTCTGCATCACGGAAATCCATTACACGTACTGATTCCTATCTAGTCCCTGAAAAACTCCTTAACTGAGGAACTGAAGCAACAGCAGTGGTAAAATTTTTTCATTTTAACAGTTGGGTGTAACCTATTTAAATGCTATGTGACCTTCATGTAAGTGAATCTTACCACTAAAATCCATGTCTCTGCTAGTATAAAAGGCTATCCCCCATTTCTTTAACCTGAAACTGATGACTGAATTTGATATGAATTCACAGATAATATTGATGCTACTGAAGGTTTTGCTGTTCACTGAAACTTGCTATTCACTGAAAGATTTCTCTTAGCCATGATGGTGAAGGTCACAAATCTTAACGTCAGAGCCTTGCAGATTGGAAATCCTACTATAAATGGATTTGTTTGTTCTTTCTAGTTCTCTTTTGCCTGGATTTGTTCTCTTTGGCTGTCACTGTGTTACTCAGATTTGAAAACATTCAAATTCAGAAGGAGCCTTAGACACCAGTTGGAAGTGGTTTCTACTTTGCACTGACATTTCTTTAGAGGTCAACCAATTCTTCCAAATACCCACGGATCTCTGAAAAGATGGTACAATTTCCTACTTTCCATTTATAGCTGCAAAACTGTGACATACATTGGTCTTGGGTTTTGTTATAGTGTAGGTATCTCTTCACTACTCCTCAACTGATAGATTCAAGAAAGAGCTAGAAGTAGAGACCTGTTTTAAGGGCAAGACTCTCACATCGTCTATAGTTATCTATGTAGAGTGCGTGTGTATTTGTCAGTGTCTGGTAGATAGAATTGTATTAGCTGGATGAATAGAAAGGAGTCATTGTTATAAATGCTTTCAGGTTGTGTCTATGTACCTTGCCTTATCAAGTCATTTTTAATACACTTGTTCCATAGTAGAGCTATTGAACTTGGTGCACTGTTTAGGGGATAGTAGCTCTTTATTTATTTGATTCAAAATCAACAGAAGCTTTGCTATGAAAGTATTAACGAACAATCCATTTCCTGAATAAGTTTTAGATTTTTCACTGGAGTCAACAACATTCAGTGTATTTTTGCTCACTTATTACTGTGGCTATGGGAGCAGTCAGCAACAAAATGTTTTTACTTGAGCCTTTCAACCTTTTAACTTGGCAGAATGGGATATAAAACCTTTACTATGATGGTGAGTGTCATGACCCAGACTGGACAGACCAGGGAGTCGTGTTTAATTCAAAATTCCCTCGGGCTAAATTAAGGTGAAATGACACCAAATGATCAGTTAAAGATTTTATTTATGACAGAAGCAAACTGAACTGGGGAGGCATGGTAGTAGGTGGCAGGGTTTCTCACAACAGGAATTGGCATAAGACTACTTCTGTAAACCATGTAACCGTATACATCAATTCAGGGAATAAGGAGATCCCTCCCATTGAGTCACGAGGTTCAGAGCAGACCCCCTTGCTTTCCAGACTCCTCCTCAGAGAAGGGTCTAGGGGCGGCTGAGTCTACTCTTAGTCTCAGACTTGGTCAATGGTTTATATCTTGAAACGGTTGAGGTGTAGGGATTGTGGAAAAGGAAAAGGAGAGAGAGAAAAAGGGAGAGAGAAAGATTTCACCTGTCCTGGGTGCAGCGTTGGTTCAGTCAGCCGAGGGGTCCAGTCAGCCGAGGGGTCCAGTCCCGGTGGGCTTGCGCACCCGGGGCTTCAGTTTGTGTCCTTTTATTATCCTTGCCCCTCCTTTGGGTGGGCACTCGAACTCGTCAGGTTAATGAGCAGTTTTAGAGCCTCTGGGATTGGGGTCGTTTGTGGAGTAACTTCTCCTTCCCTGCAGACACGGCCATTGTTTGATCTTTGTATCAGAACAACTTATCAGAACAGGGAGCTGCGCACCCTCCAGCGTGCCCTCCCCCTCCTGTTGCTGATGTCTGAGCTGATGGGCTTTTCACCTGAGTTCCTTGCTGTGCAGGGTTTGTCTTTAAGCAGAACTTGCCCCACCACAATGTTTGAGACATTAACTCTTTAGTCCCTCACAGTGAGTCAGATCAATAATATGCACATGTGACAGAAAAGGTGGCTCATACCATGTGAACTGCAAGGACGTTTGTAAGTCCGTGGATGGTTTTTAGCATATTCACTTTAACTCCATTAGCAACAGCAAAAGTGTGTAGTCTGTTGTGTTCTCCATCTGCACTCTACTGAGCCTGTAGTGGCAGAACAAAAGATTGCAAATTTCAGTGTCTACGTTTGCTGGGGAGATTTAACACACTTCAGAAATGATCTCCACAGGGTGTGTGTGCTTTTACATATAACCCTTCATTTCTACTAGGTGGAAATTGGAATTTAGTCTGAGCTTGAACTGCTCTATATTTCTCGGTTGCCTATTTCAAGTTATCTTTTTTCTTTTGACCACCCACGAGGCCTCTGGTGGTTTCTCTCTGGCAACTCCCTGCTGCTCCAAGGCACTCCAGGCTGTTATGTAGCAGACAGATATTGGCAGAGCGTGGGTGTAGAGCAGCAAGTGTGCTAATCAGCTGTGTGGCCTTTGTTATGTCAGAAGTGCCCTGTGCCCCCAAACACACATCCTGAAGTGTCCTAATCCAAAAAGAAAACAGAATATTTGGTGCAAGGGCAAGGAAGAAAGGAACATCTGGAAACACCATAATGAGCAATGTACTTTACTAAAATAGACTTCTATGAAAAAAACTCATCTAAGTAGAGTCTCTTCAGATATGCAGACTCTCTTCTTCCAGGGCTTTCCCTCACACCAGACAGCTAAAATGCTCAGAAAGCAAATGTGGCTTATATTAACATATCGTGTTTTTTCAAGAGTGAAAGAAGACTTGTTATCAGATAATCAGCTAATTCTCATACCAGAGATGTAATGAAGTTGGTGTGATCTGCATCATATTGAGGATGTGTGATTAAAATTCTGTTCTTATAAAGAATTGTATCAGATGATAGAAGCACGTATGTGAGTGCTCAAAGTCCAGGACAAAGCACCAAAAATGTACCAGTTGTGTTTCATAACTGAAGAGTCTGTGTTCCTTTTTGCTCTGTTTAAAGACATGTCTTTTCAATTCACCACAACTGTATACCCTATTTTCTACATATTTTCCTGTTGTGTAGGAAATAAAAAGTGATTACAGAAATTTCAGAGGAACTTCTAATCAGGGCAGAAATGGCTCAGCAAAAGATCATGCAATATACAGTTGTATAAAAACATCAGTTTCTTTAATACAACCTGATTCAATAGCTACAGAAAATCATTGCCATCTTAAAACTACTTGCAGGCCATGTTGAAATGAGTTGACAGTTTTACATTTCTGCTTTGCAGGTCTCTGTACTGAAAGCAGCAGTCTTCCAGCTGTTACCTTTGCTAACTATTTAATGAAAGACTAAGGACGGAATATGGAAGTGTCAATCTGTAGTCCCATGTGTACAAAAATACAGGTTTTCTTTTCAATGACTTTGGATATATGGCAACACCGCAGTGGATCTGAACCATTAATGGCATGTTTTACATGGACTGTGAATAGGACCCTTGACAGGATGAACATCTCTTAAGTATAGCTGGCATTCAGAGAACAAAAAAGCTAAATTTGTAATGTCTTTTTGGCACAAGAGCTTCTGGATAGACCTCAACCAACCACAAAGGCACGTAAATGAATAGCAACACAGCATACTCTGGAAAAGTGTAGGATACCATTTTTGACAAAGACGTCTGGAGTTTACCTGCCTCAGTAAAGGAGGCCAGCTTTCCTTCAGATGAAATAAATACTAATGGAGCTGCTAGCAGCTCCATTCACCCTCTGCTTGAAGCTATGGGGCCATTCCCTCACCGAAAAGTCTCTTTAAGCATCTCAGGTTTATCTGTAGTCAAATTTAGTAGCATGTATCATCAATGGGTATGGTGTGGGGAATGTTGCAGAAAGCTGCTAACAGCTGAACTGTGGCTGTTTCCCCAATGTCGCACCACAGATAAATCCAGAGCAGCCAAGCACATACATCACTAAAAAACTTCCTCTTTTTCAAAAGGTACGGCATTAGTACTACATAACGCAGGTTGCCAGGAGCAAAGCTTCAGTGGTAGAAACTGCAGGTGATTGGTGCAGCAGAGTTGCAAAGACTCTGTGGAGAGTGGCAGATTGTGCTGGCCTAGGTACTTCATTGCAAATATTTATTTAATTTTTTTTAATCCTCGTAATGAAAGATAAAGCCATTTCACGCAACACCCTCCAGAATAGTAATTTTTGTTGATTAAAACCAGGAAACTCCTCCCATACTTCTTGCAAGTTTTCCTGTAACAGAGATTGAAGATGGTAGCTCCTACTTAACTATCTCTGGCAACACTGGAGCAGCCTGGTGTATAAGTGATTCTGCAGGCTTAGCCTTGAATAGATTTTTGGACTGTGAATGCAAGATTCCTGTTAGCCTATCCATCCAGGACACTAAAGTCTGGGGTACTTTGTACACTGTGATCTATATTTAATTTGTTTATCTTTTCTGTTGCTGTTTCAGTCCTGAGTGTTTCAAAGCATAAAAACATAAAGTTCCTACTGGGAAAGTAATGGTGAAATGAAAGGTCAAACCTTTTAGTACAGTGGCAGGTAAACATGGAGTTTTGGCTGCCACCTTTAAACTTGTGGTAGATGTTATTTACGTTGTTAGGTACTCTGCTTCATCTCCACTTTCACTCTTTTCTGAGGCAGTTTTAGACTAGAAGGTATTCAAGGTATTTTAGTTATAACTGCTCCCTCTTGTGCTTACACTGCTCTGCTCTCTTCCACTGCATGGTCAGACAGGTTAGTCTCCTGGATATTGTACTGAAATGGAAGAGAAGCACTCAGGTGGACAGAGATTGGTGTGGGTGATTAAATGTCAGATGATGTGAATCAACATCCAGAGAACAGCATATATAGGCAATTCAGCCTCCCCAAGGACAGCTGACTCACTTCTGATGCCCTGCTCATCAGAAGGTTGGATTGAAAGCCAAGGCTGTTTGAACAGTCTGTGAGTTATGGCTAATGCTTGGACTGTAACAAGGAGGCTCTAATTAAGTGTGCAAACCCAGCCTGTTCCTGCGCAGCTCTGCTCAGCTGGCAGCCTCTTGGCAGGCCTTTGCTGAGTGAATTGCAGTGAGCTGTTTGAAAAATGAAGGGATGCTGTATGGAATGAAGGGTTAAATGCTGACTGTGTATGAACTAGAAAGAGTCTTCAGGTGCAGGCAGTAGAGTGGGAAGTGAGTGAACTGAAGCAATGGAATATGCAACACTCGGGAATTATGGGATGGTACCAGCCCATTATCTCAGTGCAACTCAATTGCATCTTCACTTAGCTAACATACTTAGCTGCCTCTTTGCTGAAAAGTGGATCATTTGGAGCTTGTATAACAGCAAAATATGGACTTTAACTTCTATCTACACTTGCGGAGGCTCAAAGAGCATATTCAATATACACATGATTATAATGCAAGCTTTAAGGACTGTTGCTATAACCAGTGTAGGAGCAGACGACCAGCCTTGAGTGTCAAAATAACCCTTAGCAGTCTCAGGAGCAAGGAAGCTATTACCACTTACTTAGAATCATAGAATCATAGAATCATTTCGGTTGGAAAAGACCTTCAAGATCATCAAGTCCAACCATTAACCATGCCCCCTAAACCATGCCCTGGAGTACCCTGTCCACTCGCTTTTTGAATATCTCCAGGGATGGTGACTCAACCACTTCCCTGGGCAGCCCATTCCAATGTTTGACAACCCTCTCAGTAAAAAAATTTTTCCTAATATCTAACCTAAATCTCCCTTGCCTCAACTTGAGGCCATTTCCTCTTGTCCTATCTCCAGCCACCTGACAGAAGAGACCAACACCCACCTCACTACAACCTCCTTTCAGGTAGCTGTAGAGAGCGATAAGGTCTCCCCTCAGCCTCCTCTTTTCTAGACTGAACAACCCCAGTTCCCTTAGCTGCTCCTCATAAGACTTGTACTCAAGGCCCCTCACCAACTTGGTTGCCCTTCTCTGGACACGCTCAAGCAGCTCAATGTCTTTCCTGTAGTGAGGGGCCCAAAACTGAACACAGTACTCGAGGTGCGGCCTCACCAGTGCCGAGTAAAGGGGAACAACCACCTCCCTGTTCCTGCTGGCCACACTGTTCCTGATACAGGCTAGGATGCCATTGGCCTTCTTGGCCACCTGGGCACACTGCTGGCTCATATTCAGCCGGCTGTCAACCAGCGCGCCCAGGTCTTTCTCTGCCGGGCAGCTTTCCAGCCACTCTTCCCCCAGCCTGTAGCGCTGCATGGGGTTGCCGTGACCTAAGTGCAGGACCCAGCACTTGGCCGTGTTAAACTTCATACAATTGGCCTCAGCCCATCGATCCAGCCTGTCCAGATCTCTCTGTAGAGCCTTCTTCTAGAGTACTTCAGAGGACAGAGTGCAGCAAGGATGCATGGGCTTAGCTGAGCGGTAGGAATGGAGTCACCTGGAAGTGACATAGTGTGGTTGGCTTTTTTGGTTGGGGTCATGACCCCCCGTCCCCCTGTCCCCCTCCTTTAGAGACAGGTTAAAGGACACCTCATTAGCTTGTAGCTGCTAAGAACAGTCATTTCAGCTTGCAGGTTGAGCTTTGCACAGTTAAGTTGTGGACCAGGGGAAGACAGGATAAATTTCAATATATTGTCCTTGCTTTTCAACTACTTTCTTGAGAGACTCTGCAATTGTATGTAATTGGGAGGTGAATAGAAACAACCCCCTTGTGTGTTAAGGTTGAACATGGTTCATTTCTCTCTCTGAATCTGTACTTAACACGTAGGGAACTTTATGTACTGGAGGTTGCACTGGGCAGTCACCTGCCCAGGATTTGACTAGCTCACAGCATTATGGTGGAGTCACTGGGCTGGAAGAGAATTTGTTGGCTTGTGCTGCTGCCCCATGGCACAGTTAAATATACCTATATTTCCACTCAAGGGAGATTTTTTTTAGGAGCCCTCCAAAGAAGGATGCCATGGTGTTTCCAAGCACTGTATCCCACTACATTGCATTCTGTGCTTAACTAAGTTGCCTTAGTATCAGATCTTTATCTTTCTTACTGAAATAAAGGCATTCAATTCAGTGCTCCAAAAATGGTCATAGTCTTGCAAAGAAGACATTCAACTATTTAAATTCCATTTATTTTAAACATTATTTGTGTTAAATATTGAGAGAAGAGTCTTGAAGTTACTTGTGAATCATTCACTGTTTTGATTGGTGATTTCCTTAGCAAGTTTGAATTATGCAACACTACAAAAGCCTTTTTTGCTTATGTCTATCAAATTTTGATGGATTTTTTTTTTATCCATAAATCAGTGTTTGGGAGTTTGGCCTTTTGTAACTGGAATTTAGGGTCCAGATAAACCAAAAGAAAATACATGGGTACAAAAGGCACTCTTGTTATTCCTGCTGCACAGAGGTGTTGAGTAGAGATAAGTGTCCCAGTTATTGTTCTGCTATTTAGATGATCATGGTAATGTCAGTGGACATGGCTGCTGTGGAAACCATTTTCCTTCTTTCCATTCTCTTTCTAATACCATATTTGTGAATCAATTCACTAATTCAACTGAAAATTAATTTGAATTGATGTATTCTGAATTCATTTAGAAGCCACAGTTATGCACACAAAATAGTATTTTACCAGCAATTGTCTTCAAGAACTGTAAAGAACTGTGCAAAGTCCTCAAATCTCTCTCTCAATTTTTTTTTTTTTAAATTGGGCTAAATGGATTTACAATTTGACAGTGCCAGAGATTCAGGATGTGAATTACTACCAAAACCTGTTGAGATCTTTGACTTACTTAGTAATTAACTTGATAGGATTATGAACCAAAACTTTTGAGATTTTTGATCTGCAAGTTTGTAAGAGAAACTGTTGAAAAAGGAATAAGCATGCCAGCAATAGTGGAAATATTTGTCTCAGTTTTTCACTGCTAGGTCCCTACACCGTTTTTGCATTTGGTTCTTTTCTGTCTTTTTTTATTGGTTAATTGTGCATTTTCCATGAAAGTAGGCTCATATCCTTTAATGTATTACATTACAGTTGTATTATATCATCCTTCCTTTCCACCCCCATGGTATTTTAAGCATAAGTGGGTAGGTACTTTTGCCTCTGAGGCAGGTACACAGCACAAAATTCATGTATAAATTTAACAATGTGAGTAAGTTACTGGCATTTTCAGCATTGCTTGCTTTCTCACATGGAATCATTACTTTTGATGTGTGATTTTTCACTTTTGTTTCCACTCTTAATGATACCCTGTCTTAAAGGTATATGTATCTGCTGCTCTTCATACTAATAACTCGTAGATGAAAGCTACAGCAGGGACATCATTGCTCTGGTAGCTCTGCGTTTCATTCTATTTTACATAGCAAAGTGACTCATTAACAGCAAATGTTGCTTTTATTAGACTGTGTAAACCAGAATATTTAAAACTATCTTTCACTTTTAGTCTGTCAGCAGATAAAAAGTTAGATCATGAAATTAGTGCTGCCATGTCTGTAGCATATCATATTAACATTTAAAAGAAAATTACTTATTTAACTCAAGTAAATAAGAAAACAAAGTAAAAGTAAAACCCAAATGTGTTTTCTAGATTCCTGTCCACTTTATATTACATTTTATTAAATGTGTTCTGCTTCTCTGTGGTTATTGCATACAAGCAATTGGATCTTTCTTCAAGTACACCTGACAGGGGAAAGAAAAGAAATTTCAAAAAGCACAACTAGTTCTGTTTCCCCAGGTGTGGTCTACAAAATTGTTGTACAAGTGCTACTTTGAAAACTGTGGTTTTTTACAATGTAGTTCAACTAATCTCACCT
The DNA here is from genome assembly GCF_026419915.1 of Harpia harpyja. Taxonomy (NCBI): domain Eukaryota; kingdom Metazoa; phylum Chordata; class Aves; order Accipitriformes; family Accipitridae; genus Harpia; species Harpia harpyja. The sequence goes on from NC_068969.1 coordinate 95,462,968, forward strand.
GTATGTTCTGTTTTTCAGTATGGTCTGTTTTTAGTAAGGTACAAATCTAGGTTTAAAAGAAAATGTTCCCCATATCTGTCTTCTTGGTCCATTCGTCAAATGGAAGAAGTGGTGCAGCATTTTTGAGCGCTAATGTCATTGCCAGAACTGTTCTTGCATTTGATGCATAGAAAAGTTCAAGCAATAAATAGCTCAATAAATGATTTATGATATCCTAGGAATATTGAGTTATACTAAAAAAGTCTGAATCTCAGCTGGACATCTGGCTAAAAATTCTGAAAATATGCCATGCCCATTTTTTGGAAGTAACTAGTATCCCAGGAGACAAGTTTTTTTATCAATAGAGTCCCACAGACACCTACAGACTGAAACAGGCAATTCCTGAAACTTCAAAAAGTGCTTATTCCTGCAAAACCTATTGAAATCAATGGAAGACACGCCTTGAAATTTTCAAAGCTCTCACTAGGTAATTTTTGCAACTGGCAAGTCTTTGAATATCTTTGATGTTAAAGTTTCACTCTTTTACTTGATGTGTATGTAATAACAGGCAGATAAATTAGAAATTCAAGGTAACTTTTTTTTTTAAAGGGGAACTTATTTAAGAGATGTAATAAAATTAGATAGTATTAAGATTGTGGTACTGGTGGACATTTAACAAAGCCACCAGAGAAATGACTATGCCTTTGTTTTTTTGCAAATGCTTATTACATAGCTGTTTAAAATCACTTGATAAAATGTCAGTGTTCTTTAAGGTCACTGCAGTCACTTCCAAGTGTGATGTCATGATTCATAGCATCTTGAGTAATGGTGTGTGAAAAAAGACTTTGCTTATATAAATGGAGGTAGGTGGTAAGATATAGTTCTTATTTCTGGACGAATGAGTACCTGAAATGTGCTTGGCTTTTTAAATTGTCAGAAGAAATAACCTCTCATCTTTATTTTTACTAGAAAACCAACTGCGCACTGACCAAAAGGGAATAGTGTATGATACTAATTTTATGGGGCAGAGAACATGGGGGGGGGGAGTATTTCTGCAGAAGTTTTGTTTTTAACAGATCAAACAAATGCATATGAAAATAGAGCAAAATTTTAATGCATTCTGTTTTAATGGAAACCCATCAAAAGCTCTGGCTAGCAATATTCAAAGTTGTAAGGGACCAGTGTTACTGGGGGGAGGTTGGTTTCCCTTTGTCTAAATATAACACAAGTTTCCTGTGTGTAAGCATAACCCATTGGGTAGTGAAAACTACCACACCCCATTTTAAGTATGTCTGATGCTGAAGCCCAGGTTAGACATCCAACCTTCCTACACAGCTGCAGAAAGGTAAGATGCTAAAGCCAGCTGAGAGCTCATCTGCCCCATCCCACCTTAGCCATCTTTTCCCTGTGCAGCAATTTTACTAGCCTGTCAGATGCATCAAGAGATCAGGCTGCAAACCAAAGCACTGCAATGATCTAGGTTAAAGCAGCCCTCTGCAAAAACATGGAGGAGGGGGGAGAGGAATCTTTAATCATTTCAGCAATCTGGTTTGAATTGTTGTCATGATGGTTCTGCTGTGTTAGCATAGCTGTGTGGAGAGAAACCCCAGTGACACACAGCTGGAAAGGTGGAGATAGGAGACCTTTAAAACTCCTTTCCTGTGGAAGCCAAAGTGTCTGGTATGTCCACCCTCTGACACTCTGTATGGGTCACTGAAAAAGCCAGTGGCTATATTGGTACCTTACATCGCTCAGTTATATCCCTCAGTCAGATACATGAAATAAAACAGTATGAATACTCTCTGTGCTACTGTTTTTTAATTACAAGAACAAGCTATATACAATAACACAGGAAATGAGGAATTTGTAATGCAAAACTTATTGCCCATTAATTCCTAGTCTTTGTGAAGATATTATAGAACACTTTAAAACTGAAAGAATTTATTAGATAGAAATAATGGCGACGTGTTGTCGTGGTTTAAGCCCAGCCACCAACTAAGCACCACGAGGCCGCTCACTCACTCCTCCGCCCTGGTGGGATGGGGAGGAGAAAATAAAAAGAAAAGCTTGTGGGTTGAGACAAGGACAGGGAGGGATCACTCACCAATTACGGTCACGGGCGAAAGACAGACTCAACTTGAGGAAAAAACAAAATTGATTTAATTTACTACCACTGAAATCAAAACAAGGATAATGGGAAGTAAAACTAAATCTTAAAAGCACCTTCCCCGTACCCTTTCCTCCTTCCCGGGCTCAACTCCACTCCTGATTTTCTCTACCTCCTACCCCTCAGCGGTGCAGGGGAACAGGGAATGGGGGTTGGGGTCAGTTCATGACACCTTGTCTCTGCCACTCCTTCCTCCACAGGGAGAGGACTCCTCACTCGTCCCCTGCTTCAGCGTGGGGTCCCTCCCACAGGAGACAGTCCTCCATGAACTTCTCCAAAGTGAGTCCTTCCCACTGGCTGCAGTTCATCATGAACTGCTCCAGCGTGGGTCCCCCATGGGGACACAAGTCCTGCCAGAAAACCTGCTCCAGCGTGGGCTCATCTCTCCACGGGGCCACAGGTCCTGCCAGGAGCCTGCTCCAGTGTGGGCTTCCCATGGGGTCACAGCCTCCTTCATGCATGTCCCTGCTCCAGCGTGGGGTCCTCCCTGGGCTGCAGGTGGATAACTGCTCCCCCGTGGACCTCCCTGGGCTGCAGGGGGACAGCCTGCCTCACCATGGTCTTCCCCATGGGCTGCAGGGGAATCCCTGCTCTGGCACCTGGAGCACCTCCTTCCCCTCCTTCTTCACTGACCTGGGTGTCTGCAGGGTTGTTCCTCTCACATATTCTCACTCCTGTCTCCAGCTGCAATTGCACAGGTTTTTTTTCCCCTTCTTAAATATTTTATCCCAGAGGCACTACCACTGTCCCTGACGGGCTCGGCCTTGGCCAGTGGCGGGTCTGTCTTGGAGCCGGGGAAGCTTCTAGCAGCTTCTCACAGGAGCCACCCCTGCAGCCCATCCCCAGCTACCAAAACCCCACCACAAAACCCCAATACATACGTATTTTTGCTTTTCTCCAGTTTAGACATCATAAGGTTTTTCCTTTCATGCCTATTTTTGTGTAATTGTTATATGATAAAATGAAAGGTTTTGAAAAAGCTAGATATTTTGAAAACCTAAAATGAGGTGTTACACATACTTTCAACACAAAATAAGTTGGGAAAGATATTAATAAAAGGCAGTAATTTTGCCAAGGGAAGACTTGCTCTTTCATCAGCTGCTCCACTGCTTAGCTCAGGCTAACTCTGCTCATGTTTTTCAATTCACCCAAGGAATAAGACAAATCTTAGACATGATTATGCTAAACCTATTCTGCTCAGATTCCTATCCTTGCAGAGAAGAATGAATAAAGAATTAAACGGAAGGCTTCTGGAATCATAGCATTGATTTTCATGAAAAACCAATATGATATCTGTCTTTATATTTAAATTATCCCCGTTTTTCTAAGAGGGAAACAAAAAGGTTAGGGCATTGTTACATAGCAGTTTTCTCACAAACTTTGAACAAAGTATTAAATTGCTGAGGTTCTGTAAAAAAGAAGGAAAACTGGAGATAAACCTTCAGTAATAGAGAAGCCCTGTTGTTCTTTTCAAGTGTCATTGTAATATATGGTGATCGAAATCTCTCTTCTCTTGCTAGCACAAACAGATTTAGAATTCTGTCTTCCTTCATAATTGTTTATTAAGGGATTCCTCTTTAGCCACTTTAGACATGTAATAGGGAATAAAAGGAATTGTGAAGATATTGCTGGTTTTGTCTGATCCCACAATTTTCCACTTAAACATTGAACTGGCTCTGACACCTTAGCAGGTGCATTTGCATTTGGCTTTATTCACTACCGGTTTACTATGCTATTTGTGAAGGCATTAGAATGAAAATAATTGCAAATTCAATTCCAACTCAAACATTTTCATCTCTGGCTGAACCTGGCTTTGCCTTTTGTTCATCTGTAGCAATTGTTGCTGCATTGTCTAGACTCAATTTACATTTTAATTGAGTTTTAAACCTTCTTAACAGATGATGATGTACCAAGAGATTGTGCAACCATTTCACTAATGGAGAGAAAACCACTTTTTACAATTTTTTTTAATATGGGAGATTCAGCCATAAGGAAAAATATGTTGCCAACAGAACAGAAGCTAAACTTTGATAGTATTTTGACGTGAAACAGACTATACTAGAAGAATCACAGGAGCCAGATGGTAAAAGTGATATTTCCCATAACTGCCAGCATTAGAAATCCAAGCACTAGTACCAGCTCTATAGCTACAGGACATACTTATTCCAAAGTCAGCTGAATTGCAAATGGAAAGGTAGTCTGAGTATTTAAATTTCCTTTTAAAATTAAAATTTCACTTACGTTACTCTTTCTGAAGTTTTAGTGTCATAACTGCCATAGATACAAAATAGCAACATTTAAGCTACCTAAAAGAGAAATTTTTCCTCTCTTTTCTTCATGGCACTCTGCTAGGCAACTGAAAACAGAAGTTTTAATGTTCACTTCATAGCTCTACAGGTGTTTCTTTTATGGGGAGAGTATGGGAAGAACATAATGAAATCTTTCATTATTTTGTTTCCACTGATAACCAGTTTGTATTTGTTCCTTTTTGGTAACTGACTAATTGCTTTGTACTTAGGTAAAAAGGAATTAACACCAAGCAATATTATTTAGAAGAGAAGATGTATTTTGTTTTCCTAGAATTCATGACTCAGTATACGAATACTGAATGCATTTGTAAGTGAAGAACCTCTATTCTCATTCTGACAATGTTCTTATTTCAAGTATCTGTCACTTTATCTAGTCAAATATGAACCAGACAAATGTGATCTTGCACCATTAAGGTTAAAAAAGTGCTTGATGCACTTTAGAAAGTTTAAAAATTCCAGATGAATGAAAAGCCTAAAGGAAAATGTAATACTTAAAATGAACTCTGTAATATTATAGGGCCTACTTTCTCTCATGCTTTAAAGCTACTATTCCCATAATTTCACTGATTTCTTTTGTCACCTTCTTTTAGGCATTGTATTTGAATTTTTTAAGGTGGTGATCTAATCCTTTTGTATCATCATGCTGTGTATGATGTGGGATTCAATAAATTTGAAGATAAAATTATTTCAGCATAGAGAGTGAAGTCAGAAATAATTCAAGGACCTTTTGAAATCAGTTATAGTTTTGCCTGTCTATTTAATAGATAAAACTTTACTTGTGATTTACTAGTGATATGTTAAGGGGTGGAGAGGGGAGGCAGGAAAGATAAGATTGATTGATAGATTGATTAATTGGTTGATTTTATTCCTTGTAAGTGTAATCCCCTGCAATGTATCTCCTGTATACTTAAGTATGTCATCCTATTGTAACTTTTTCACTGCAATTTCTGGAACTGTCTAGTTTGTTACTTCCAAACAAATGAGAAGACCGAAGTTTTAATGCCATTTTGGAAAATTAACTCTACCTGATGGTAATAGTCCTATGAATGCCATTTAAGCACAGAATATATATAAATAATTTTTGTAAAATATTCTGTATTTTTATACTTTAGTGAAGGACCAGTAGTTCTGAAATGGGAAACTAAAGAAGCTTGCATCAGTATAGCTTCAGTGTTTTAGCTGAGGCAGTTTACAAACTTAGCAAGATAGCAAATTTATTCTTGTGCTACACATTTATAAATTGAAGTACAGAGAAAAATTTTACTTTCTTTTGTACTCTCTCTAATACAGAGAAATGCCAGGGATTAATTCAGTTTCCTAAAATCCAGTTTTGACTACAGCAACAAACCAAGCTGCTTTCTAATTTTACAGTTAGAGTAGTTGCTAAGCCATCCTAAACTCATGGGCAGAGTCTGATTCAATTCTGTTGTTTTAATGAAATGCTGCTTATAATAGAAAATATAAGAAAAATCAGCTGCAATGTGATCAGCATTTTGTAATGTCCTCACTCATTAATCTTCTAAAGCAACATAACTGCATTAGAAAGATAAAATTAAGACGTATATTTTTCTTTCACTGTGTTACTGTGTTCCTTTCTAGCTCAGCTAACTCTCCTGCATAGATGTTATTTGTTTGCACGATCTAAATCAGATCTCACTCAATACCTAGATAATGTGCTGAAAGGAAAAATATATGCTTTAGTGAAGAAGTGAACCTGGAGGCATAAATAAAAGTGCTGATATCCTAGTGAGCTTCTTGGTTGTACTATTCCTGGCAAAGAGATGTTCTGTTTGAGATGTCTCTCCAATCTGTTCTTAAAGCTGCATCTCCCAGTCACTGCCTTCTATTGTCTTAGAATTTTACCTGATGCAAGCCATATCCTTCTGCCTGGGCCAAGAAAAACTCCTCAGCTGTTAGGTGGTAGCTGGTTCCTCTAATCCTACTGTTCTGTGCATGAGAACATGCGAAGTTAAGTAACTGTCCTTGGCGGTATGAGTTGCTTTCCAGAAGAACATTTTAGTTTGTTCCTCTGGGTCTCCTGGCAAAAACTTAAGAGTTTTTAGAGATGCAAGTTTTGCTAAGAGCTCTTAGAGAGTGGATTTCAGGTCAGCTGTTAATAACCAACAAATCTTACTGCCTTTTAAAGCACATTTACTGGGCTAATGATTCTACAGAATATAAGGGTTATTGTGAAGTTTGGTCTGGAGTTTATAAAATATTTACATTTATTGATTAAAAGTTGCAGCTGTACAATGAGTAGAAGCTTGTATCCATACTAAATAGCAGCAGTACTAAAAGGTAAAGACGTGAGCATTATGTATTTGCAATATGCATTGTGTATGAACAACATACTTTTAAATGCTAGAAGGGACCATTAGGGTCATATAATTGGACCCTCATAACACGAACTCTAGTAGTCCACAGTAAGCCTTGCACTGGACCCAGAACATACAGAAAGTCATCCAGCCTGGAATAAAAACTTCAACTAACATAAAATCAAATGTGTCACTTAATAAATATTCTAATGGTTACTTAACCTTCTTGTAGTTATTACTTGTATTTATCTAATGTCAGTTGTATCCTTCAACTGGTTAGGTTCCCTAACACATCTCTAAACATAGATTCAGTAGCAACACTCTTATGTTAAGCATGATGAGAAGATGGGAGTAGGGTTAAAATATAAGTAAGGAACAAAGGAGTCAGCTGGTAGTCAGCTCAGGCACACTGCATCACAGCAGTGCTTTGTGCTTAAGTGGTCTGCTTAAATTTAAACACTTTTTTCTGCTTTAAAAAGGTTGCTGACTTGCTGAAGAGTATCTATTTAGATTCAGGGAGTCAATTCTTCCCAGTTCTCCCTAATATGAGAAGATTGCTTTGAGTACCACTTAGGTGTCCCAACAGATACACAGCAGTGGAATGCAAATTTAGTTTGGAATATCGAGTGTACAGTTAAATCATATAGTCTATGCATAGCTGATCTGAATAAACCTCCTTTGCACATTTTCTGGGGCTGAAGTTGATAGTCAAGATGGTGAGTGCCTCCAGCTAGCATTGACTCATTTGCCTTTCCAAACACCTGGTGACTTTTGCACTACCTACTCTGAAGAATCTTGACTATTAGCCTTTGGAACACAGTTTACTAACTCACATTTAAATATGATGCATTTGCCAGCTTGTGTAGCACACCAGAAATAAAGAAGGCATTTACTATTGTTCTGAGGCTCTCACTCCAAAGCACAAGGTCAGCAACTGTACTAATGTTTTCTTTCGACAAAAAGGAAGAAATTTTTTACAATGAGGGTGGTGAAACACTGGAACAGGTTGCCCAGAATGGTGGTGGATGCCCCATCCCTCGAAACATTCAAGGTCAGGTTGGACAGGGCTCTGAGCAACCTGATCTAGTTGAAGATGTCCCTGCTCATTGCAGGGGGTTTGCACAAGATGACCTTTAAAGGTCTCTTCCGACCCAAGCCATTCTATGATGCTATGATTCTATGGAAGTGGTTCCTAAATAGGCATTAATAAATGAGGGAAAGTTTTAAAAACTTCAATAAATAATGCTTATACCAATTCAAAAAGTGGAGACTGAGCTTCAGGAAAAAAGGCAGAGGAAGCCTCAACAATCATTTCCTTTCTTGTTTCATATGTGCAGTTGTTTTGTTTTGTTTTTACCACCTTGCCTAGCTGTTACAGCTGGTGGTACTTCTGTGGTAACTGGTCCAGCCTGATACAGTATGCTTCACTAGAAAAACAGGGAGGTGTTCAGATATTCCCAATTCATAAATAAAAGTTAAATAGTTCATATAGCATTTTTCTTTTGAAATGTAGCTGCCTGTAAAGCATGGGTAATCATGGATGAAGACTTTTCAAAGGGAAAGGCTTGTTACTTTACCTTGGAGCACAATAATTTTTGCTTTTACAAGACTGGCCTGGGAACAGTGCTCTAAATCCAAACACTACCCTCTTAGTTAAATTATTAACTGGAGGGCTGTCTGTCCTCCACTTTCCTCTTTTGCCTCTTGCTGTTTCAGGTATTCTTTTCAGTTCCTTCAAGTACTTATTTTTGTTGGAAAAAGTTTTACTCAAATAGCAAAGGCATTAGGAGTAAAGCTATTTTTCTACAAAAAATGAATGTCTTTTTATATCTTTATAGGCTACTTGACTAACCCTCCCTTTCAGGATGCCAGGCCATTTATGGCTCTTGGTTTAAAATGAGACATTTCTGTAAATGAAGAGAAGACAGCTCAAATGATAAGGCAGAAACCTCTCAGTTTTTCTTGGTTGTAGATTCTATCTCATTTCCCACAGTCCCCAGCTTTTCATTTTTTCCCAGTGTTTCCCTGAAAAGGTATGGGTTCACTGTGTTAGTATCTGGGTCATTTGATCATTCCATGAACTTAAAAACCAGTATGATACATGGATTCCTGTTGTGCTTTTGAATAGTCATTACTATGAGCTGAAGCTGCCATTTATTTTGCAATATTGAACAACGCAGTTGGCTTCTTTATCAATTAACCATACTATCAATGCTAACACTTATATTATGATAATGGGTAAAGACCTGGGAGCAGACTAGAGATTGAAAATGGATAAAATGAGGTGTTAGGAACACCAAGGGATTTCTTCAAATGATATTCTTAAACACTAATAAAACTGTAGCTGTGTATGCTTCTCATCTACAGGTGGTAGTGCCCAACGTAGAATGAAGACCACATTTTGTCTGTGCTTATCTGTGAGTATACTAAGGTTACTGATTGAGGTCACTGGGTTTTTTTTATGTAGACTTTCTCAAATAATATTTCTTTCCCAGATTTTGATGGAAATAATACAAGCAGTGTCCTTCTAGTCTCAAGAATCCATGGTAAATTGCAATGGAGTTCTATTAATAATTAGCCTGCTGATTTCTCTTTTTATGGGGAACTCTGTGATTTCAGGTAGAATTTCCAATTTATTTGGATGATGTGAGAGTTTATTTTAGCTGTGCAGTGAATATTCTCAATTTAGTTATTTATTTAATTTCTTCTAAGGAAGAATAATAGGCACAACATTTTATAACTATGAGATGTAGCTTGTATAAAGGATAGCTCTGCTATCTTAACTAGTTTTGTAACCATTCTAGGTGGTATCTAAGCAATTTGGCTATGTCTGGTTGGCTGCATACAAAATGTTTTAGTGTTATGTGGCAAGTGGTAACCCTATCATTTTAGGAACAGTCTTAAACTGGAAAATGTTGCAGGCCTTTATAGTGTCATCCTTTCACGAGCAAGACTTAAATGGAAGGCAGAGAATGAACACCTACACAGCTGCTTTACATGTTTATTTCCAAAAATACTTTTTAAAATCTGTCAATGCCTTAAGAATTCACATTCTGTTTGAGTTTAAGCTGCACTTTACTTGACGCTTTGTCAATACACTGATACTGTTTGGGAGTCATCTTATTTTTCTCAGCTGAAAACTCAATTGCCTTTTAAATGATTTTATAGTTGGCATGAAATGTTCCATGAAGCACAGGAATGAAAATGAGTGCAAACATTTCATGCTTTAATGGTTGCAACTGCAGTCCGTGCAGCAGTCTGGAGCTTCAAAAATAACCTGTGACTAATCACTATGTGACCAGATCATTGTACTCTGAGATCCCCAGTGAGACTGTTTGTGAGATACCCTGACATACGTCTTGCTGGTTTACCAAGTGAGAATTTGTGGTTTGTTTCTATATGCACAGTGGTGTGCAGTGTTTTTTATTGCTGAAAGAGGCCCTAAAAGTGTCAGTAAGGGATGTGGGGAGCAGTGCAGTGAACCTCTCATTGTGGGACTGCACAGAGGGATGGGAACAAAGAACAGGGAAGGACGGTAGCTCCTGTGACCCTTCCCTTTCTCTTTATCTTCTGCCAAATATATTGCATTTTGGGGGAGGAAGGAGGTGAATGGAAACCTGTCAGGCTTGCAATAAATATACTGTGTTTTACTGTTATTTTTCAATAGTCCTTTTGATTTTTATTAAACATGTTTTAAACTGCTCTGTGATTACATGTCAAGTCAGAGTTCTTTAGTTTCACACAAATAGAATTAAACCCTTTTTTCTTTAATCAGTCAACTGCTTGCTTTTTTCCTGTGTATTGTGACAGCATATTGAAGAAAAATTAGAAAAATATAATAGATTTTGGTTGAGCATGGCACCTTCCAAAAATGATGTAACCCTTAAACTGAGTGTTGCCCTTTAAAAAATAGAATGATTTATGCCTGATATAAAAGGTTGCTGCTTAAAACTTTCTAATAAATGACACTTATCATGCTAGTGATGAGTCAGTCAATTTTTGTTTTTTCTTGGGAGGTCATGTTGTTGTATAATTTGAGTCTTTCAGTTTAAGCCTGTCAAAGCTAAATTTAATCGTAGAGTTGCTGAAATACATTTTTCCTACAGTCCTTCTGTAGATCATTTGCAAACCTGGCTTGTGTGTGTTTTAGTCTCCTACTAATGAAAGGAAAAGAAGCAGCACTAGCAGCAAGGAGAATGACTGCTCCCATGTTTGGGTCATGGACTCCAAGGCTTCATTTTGCTCTGTCTGTGATGGAAACTCTGCAGTCAAAGGCCACCTATTCTGGAGTACTGATGTGAGGAAGTCTCTGTCACTTTGTCCTTTTTCTGACTTGACCCATTTCTCAGAATCTCTCTCCAACCTGTGCTGTTTCCTTCCAGTTCTCGAGCTTCTACATCTCTTCAGCTGCATGTACAGATGAGAAATCTCACCATCACTGTTCAACTTTTTTGCTGGTAGGAGACTTTCTGTATACTTAACCTGCTGCACAAGCAGGTTTCACTGCTTACAGTATCAATCAGGTAACACAAACTTGCTCTGCAGCTAAGTAATGGGCAAAACAGGAGAAGAAAATAGAAGACTAAGGTTTTTGTGCTTAGCCCAAGGTCCATGATAGACATTTCTGACAATTATTCATTTTTAAGAAGTTACTGACTTGTGTAGGAAATCTAACTGCTTTTCAAGTAGTGCCTTTAGTACTGTCCTAATACAAAGTTACAGAAGAATTCAGAGCTTTTACTGCATCAATAAAAGTATTATTTTTAGATGACAGAAGTGTGAAACTGAGAGACATAAACTCTCTGGTTAGGTGTTTTGCATTTATCTCTACTCTTAGAATGAAAAATTCTTGCTTTTCAGGCCTTGGCTCATGTAACTTGCGGCTGCTTTGTGTAGAAGTACTTGGAGAATGCTCTAGATACAGGACATATTACATTCATGTATTGTGAGATGTTTTTTCTTTGATAAGTTCAATATAAGACAATTCTGCCTATAAAATAATTTCTCAGCCGTGTAAGATTTTCTTACTAAAACAACTCAGGTCTGATCCTTTATTTATTTATTTGCAGTGTTTGGACTCTTGCTATAACTGACTATCTTACACAGCTCTAAAAAGGAGGGCCAATGATTTAAGCTTGAAGGTCATGTCCCAAAAATAAAATGGGGAAAAAACATAAAGGAATATCAACTTTGAACCTGGTGCTATAGAATAAAATTCAAATAGATAATAAGCAGTTGTATTATCCTATTAATTATTTGAATATAAATGGATTTTCACAAAGGAGAGGTATACCTTTTTTATGCCACTGTTTAGGTAGATTCCAATGGCATAACAAAATTACCACCCCTTTAAAACAGTTATGAGCTCTGATAGAAAATCAGCAGCCATATGAACTTATTTTTTCAAAATAGCCTCTAGGATTGGATTTATAAAAAGGCCAATGCTAGAATAACCTTCCTACTCAATTGATCTTTCAATTTGCGGGTCGTGCAAACTGTTACTGGAGTGCTGTGTTGAGTTATGGAGACTGAAGTTCAAGAATGATGAAAAATTAGAAAATGCTCAGGCAATATGACTTGTAATGAAAGGACTCAAGGAGGTCAATCAAACTGATTAGAGAGGTCTGAAAGTCAGACAGGATTAAATGGCTGAACATTGAAGCAAGACAAATTCAGATGATTGAGGAGCATTATTTCTTTTTTTAAATTTGAGTGTAGTCAATCACAGAACTAGTTGTTAAGATTGCCATGGAGTCTTCATAGTAGCAACATTTTTAATCAACCTTGGATGTTTCAAGAATACAACTTCTCATTCAAATGATAATTAAATCTGGGCAATCATTTAGTCTGGATTATGCAGGCAATCAATCTGATCACAGTGATTATTTCAAATTTTGCAATTGATGTAAGCCATTTTAAATTAGAAGTAGAGAAAGGGGGAATATATTGGAGTGCTGTTAGAAGATTTCATGTGTATAAAATTTTTTTATAGTCTTGGATAGACTTTCCAATTAAGTGCATAGGGTTGATGCTGAAACCATTTTGAAATTTTTGTTACATTGCACCACATATTCTTTTAATAAAAGAACCTCTAAGGTTTGCAAGGGTTTTTGAGTGCACAGGTTTAAGATAGTGCAGTATTTTCTGCTCTTTGGAGGTAAATGAAAAGCAGTTTGCTTCAGAAGTTCTTGCTTGCTTGCTGACATTTAGTAAGGCTGTGAGCAATTAATCTAAAAACATATTGAGCCATATATGTCACCCATATTAGCTGCTCTCTACTGTGGGACATGAGTGTTCATGTGGTCATATGTTAACACTCAACAACTGTTTTTCAAAATAAAAGTGTGATTTTGGCATTTATCCAAAGTTAGAATTTCTCATACTGATTTATACTCAAATTTATCAGCAAACCAAACAGAGCAGAATGAAGACTCAGTTTGACAGGTTTCATGTTAGAAAGGAGAACTTTTTCTTTTGTAATTCTTCAGTCACAATGTATTGTGTGGTTTGGGGTTTTTCTTTTGTCTGCTGTCTTAATTGGTTCACAAGGTGCTCAATATTTTATAGGCCTGCACTGCTTTGTTGGTCTTCTAAGGATGCATACAACCATAAAGGGGTTTTTTTGTGTGTGTGATCTTGCAGGTGCGTTTCACCTATTTCTGTCAGCATAAGAGTTCCATTTCCACTCATTAACTTGGTATTGTTCTTTTATTTTCTGGTTTTGATCTGTCTGCTCTTACAGCTACAAGTAAATGTTTAACAACTTCAGTATTAGTTTCTGAATTGTTGGCTTATTTTTGTCACCACCCCTTGAAATTTACCAAGCTGAGAGAAACAGATAGGCTTTCCTATTTGCTTTTGATAGACTCCATCAGATTAACACTTTTCTTACAATGAGTGAGTGTGTGTCGCTTGCCATTCTTAAGGTGGTACATTGCTGATTTTATCTCTTCATTTCAATAATTAGAAAATTCTTATAAAGAGAGAAGATCAAAGATAGATGCAGTGTCATGAAAAATATTAAAAGTTTCTTCAAAGGCAAATATCAAATAGTCAGTGCATTTTACTTTTCTTTACTCTTCATCAAGCAAGTACACCTTTTTTTCTAGGGAGTGAAAGACATGTTGTATTCCAAAAGCCTTTCAGCCAAACAAATTTAATGACTTGCCATTACTAGTATTTTCTACCTCTCTTACTCCCGCTGCTATATTATTCTTACCAATAGATTTAGAGAGAACATTTTTACAGTATAGTATCTTTACATTCCAATAGCCTACAATACAGCATGACATTTATTTATCAGTCTGAATTGTATAGAAAAGAATAGTGATTATCTGAATCTTTGGCTGACTGTAGAAAAATGTTCATGAAACATTTACTTTACCACACATTTTTTCCTTTTTTATCAAAATATTCAGTTACTCTTCTTGTTCTATCTCCTATTAGCTCATACCTAAGAAGAAGTAAAAATAACTTACTTCAGTTCTACTCCAAGAAATAACTTTTTTGTAATCATGATATAGGTTTGTGTGTTTATCATTCCATTTTTTTCTAGCCAGTTTTTGATATAACTGGGAAATATACTATAAGTATAGCCAATACACCGGTATGCTAAAATAAAGCCAGGGTAATTTTTTCTTTTTTCTTCAGCAGAGGTGAAGTCTTTCCAATTGAAATTTAGCAGTTATTTTTATAATCTATAAATTGAAATGGATGACATGTTTTATTCACCTGTGTGCTGTAAAATGATATACATTGTAGCAAAATAAACACTTATAACATGGAATGTAAAAAGGGCCCTATTCTAGTACATGTGCTTATTCTTGCTTTGAAGTTAAAATGTATTTATATGAAAAGCATGAATATACCTGAAAGTAGTTTTCTAGCTGATGTAGTTTTTACAGGTTTCAGGTGACAAGGACATTACTTTGGTTCATGGTGTCCCTGAACTGGAAGTCGTTGGAGTCTGGGAGATTATGCAAGGAAAACATCATCTGTGCTCTTGCCGTGTTCTTCTGCTCTTCCACGGGTATCTGGTGTTTGCCACTGTGAAAAACAAAAAGATTGCATTACATGGACTTTTAATCTGATGATGTCATGGTCATTGTACTTTTAAATTTTGACTTCTGTATCAGTTAGTTTAGTTATAGGCATGCTTCACCAAAAAAAAAAAAAAAATTGTGGATAAACAACTTTATGTAAAAGTTTTCATGCTAACCCTATTTATAACGGGCATTCATCACCTCTTCCATGCATTACCCTAAGATGCAGGATACAGTTAAATGTCAGACTCCGGATTTTAGGGAGGTAGCATAAGATATTACCACCCTTTCTTATGGTTACTACACCACTAACTGGTGTAAATAGTAACACAGTAACAGCTCCTTCTCCTTTCAGGGCAAAGTAAAACAACTGGCACAGCTTTCAGTGCTGACTGGCTGCCATTTGTTTTACTTTGCTCCAGATTAGGAACGTGTAGATGGCCACTACTTACCTGTCGTAGGGTTTTGTGAACCCAACTAAAAGCTCTAGGCTGCAAAACAGTTTCCATTCACTCCACAAGTGTGTGTCTACCTCTGCCATAAACAACCTTCCCAGTAGCTTGGCTTTCTCTTGTCATTGTCAGAACCTTTAACGCAATCTCGCATGCATGGTGGAATGGTTTGCTGTCCAGCCTCATGATGGTAACAATCAATATAACCTCTGTCTGCGCGTGTCCATGAGAAAGTAATATTGGCTGGCATTTCTTTTGGCTGGTGATAGATAGGTTGCTAGATAAAGGCCTTGTGTACAGACAGATGTAAATTAATTTAGTTAAAGCAGCTCAGACAATTTGAGCAACTTCTGTATAGATGCTCTTGATTCCTTAGCTTAGCTAAACTCTATTTCTAGCTGACTTTAGTAAATCTCCATTTAAACTTAGTCATTATTAATCATGTGAAAATAGATTAATTACCTGAATTTAAATACATTTATTTAAATTAACTACTTGAAACTTCTTCAACCAGTCAATGTGAGGACCAAAGCTGGCTGTGGATTGGACGCGACCCACATTTTTCCCAATTAAAATAAAGACACAATAGTAATGGTCAGGCTGTGCTATAGAATGAGCTATAAAGTACTTTAGGAAGATATGCATCTGCATTTTCATGGTTTGAGCATTTTTTTGAATGAGATTTGCATTTGAAAGCATCCATCTGTGAATAATTTCTGGTCTTCCTCCTTGCCTGAACTCTGGCCATAATCATTTGACTGTGATACTATTACTGTTTCCAGACCAGTTAGTGATGCCTGAAAGAAGTTTTTGGTATGCAGTGGGGAAGCTGGCCTGATTAGACAAACTGTATGGTGACAAAGATCTTGATTTCAAACTCAAATATCTTTTGTGATATAAAACAAAAGTAGTATAACACAAGGGCCAAAAAAAAAGGGAAGTCATGCAGAAAGTCTAAATGGAATAGGATTTGAGTTGCATTTTACTTTTAAAGGAGCATCTGCAGGGTGTGGGGTGGGGTTTTTTTGAAAAGCATGAGAAAAATCTTTTTAAAAGATGCCCGAAAACACAAGGGGAATGAATGTGTATTAGTCATCTCCAGCAGGATTTCTGTCCTGAGCAGTAACTGGTTAGTGTCCTGGGTATAGTAGCCACCTTTCCACTCAGTGAGGGGACAAAGAACCACCTCTTTGTCCTATAGGCACTTAATCAGTGGAGGCCACTGCCTTACATATCTGCCTGCAGAATGGATTAAGTAAAAGATGGGTTGCGGAAGCTGAGAAATTATTTTGACTGCCAAAGAAGTAAAGGGGCCTGTGTTTTTGAGGAAAGGCAGGAGAGAACAGCAGAGCACAGGGTTAGAAAGAGATATGGACATAGCAAAGTAGCATTTGTAATGTGGTCCCAGATTAAGCACAGAGTGCTAAATAAGGGGTGGAAAAAGATTTCCAGGCCCTTTTTATAGTGGGGAGTTAGATCTCTAAGGAAAAGTACTGAGTTTTACTTATTTCTGATGCGCTAAAAGAAGGTGGTCTCTCACCTCTCCCTCCCTCAGGAATAGTTGGGAATGCAGCAGGGAAAGAAACCTGATGCTGTTATAAGTTTTCTTTTTCTTCATTGATATAATCTGTGAATTTTTGGCTACCTCATCTGTGCAAACGTGGTAATCGTAGTTTGCAGATAGAAAACATATAAAATGGTTTGCAACATTTTTGTCATTAAATGTATCATCAAAGCACTTATTAACACTCTTACCATTTCTGAGAAGTGGCATTTTAGATAAGCATTTCAGTACATATTCAAGAAGTTGCAATAGTTTTTGTGAGAGAAGGAGGAAAGAAATAAATTTTTTTCCACTTTTCCCTGATGTGTTAATTCATAAGCTATTTTTCTAGTTTTTCAACCATCTTGTGTTGTACCTGCAGTAACACTTGCTGTACTTTGTATCTGATCAGATTTCTTACTCTTATGCTACAGAATCCCTGAAGATCCACTAAGAGACGACATTGGCAAAGAAATAAATAAGTTTCTCTTTCATTTTCTCTGTTTATCATGCACTGTACATAGTAGAGCTATGTCTTTGACTTGCTCATATACTTTCAGCTTGTTTAATCTCAGCAGAGAATTGACATGGTTAACTGACTCCAACCTGTGGGTCCAAGAGAAGGTGCAAAGAACTTTTCTCTATTTGCTTCTGATTTCTCAAAAATCACTAATTCAGCTATCCTGTTCTTCATAGCACAGGTTGAACATAGGTGCAAGGGTAGATGTTTCTACTGTCATTCAATTCTGCAGATATGAGAACAGCCCCTTTGAAGAAACTTGATTTTGAATGACAGCTGCTAGCTGTCATTAAAATTTAGCAGTTCTAGGAGCTTATCCTGTTATACAGCTGTAAGCCAGATGTGGAAACGCTGCTTTGATAGGTCCCAGACAGGAGTTTACTATAGAGCAAAGGGAAACTGAACAAGTTGGGGGATAAAAATTATTTTTGGAATCCACTTTAAAAAATTCTTCAGGGTTTAAAGGACAATCTGTGAAATCCTTACCATTAAGGCCATTGTCCACTTGTTATAGTCTTGTCTGTCTTTGCCTATTACTTTTTTCCTTTTAGTCAGCCTGGATGTTAATACAGAAAGAATGACAAACAAGCAAGAGGAGCTGAAAGTCTTAATGCACAATTGACCTTACAACTTAATTGAAGTAACAGAGATTTGTGGAATAACTTATCTGACTGTAATACTACTATAAAAGGAGGGACAGAAAAGAGGGAAGATGTATGTTGCTCTATAAATCAAAGATGTGTATACTTGGTCTGGAATTCAGAATGCAGAAGGAATGGGATCTGCTGAAAGTCCGTAGATGATATTTAAAGGAGAAAAAATCATAGGCACTATTGTGTTGATGCTGCATGGGATGCCACCAAACTTAGAAGGACAGGTAGACAGTGCTTTCTGTGAGGAACTACAGACTAAATCAAAGCATTGGATACTGCAGTGGGAAGGATTTCCCAGAAATCTTTTGGGGAAGGAATACAACAAGATATTAACTGTCTATCAGATTCCTGATGATTTTTTTACAGCTTCTTGGTATAGAAAACTAAAATACAGCTCAGATGGATACTGTCTAAGTAGTGGGATTTCCCTGAGGATGTGAAAACGGAGGGCAAATTCCTGAAGCTGATGAAAAGAAGGGAAAGTCAGAGAACAACAAAAACAAACAAATGAACATCGAGAAGCCAGCCTCCAGACTTCAGTGCAGTAAGCAAGTTGGTAGATTAAATTTCTTGAAAAGCAAGCTTAGAAAAAATTAAGCTATGGCAGTTTAACAAACAAATGGGAACAGCAGCAAAGATATAAACTAATAGTAGGTTTAGTGAATGGCAACATGAATATAAATGAAGCTATCTATGCTGTCCCCCAAATGTCAAACATCACATAGGGATGCTGCAGTGTAACCTGATGTTGCACAGGAAAGGATGGCAGAGCTTTAGGAAGCGATGGACACATGGTATTTACATTTCGGAAAAATAATTCTCTGTCCTTTAAAAGTACTTGACAATGTTGAAGCCACTTTACTGTGAGCTTTTCTGTGTAATTTGGTTTTTTCTGTACCAAGATATACATATTCATATACTTTAAATTTAAAGGTCAGAAATATTTATAATGCTTTTCTGGGATTTAAGTATGCATGTAATTTGAAATCTGTCCATATATTGCAACAGTTAGAGAATGTTTCCCTTTGGTTGCAATCTCTCCTTTGTATACCTTTGGGTTTTTTTTCTTTTATTGTACATAATAGAGTTGAATTCAAATTTACCACCTAAGTAATTTCTTGAAATGATGAGGACTTGCGAAGAAAGTGGACAAAAAAGCCCCAAATTTCTAACTTTATTTTAAGTTAGCAAGTTAATGAGACAGTATTAGATTTCTGGTTTCCAGTAATATCTTCCTATAATATAACAAACATCTTGTTTATAATATCTGGTTGGAGGATGGGTATGTAAATTTTGAGGAGAAAAAGAAACAGAGAAAAACCTTTTCCTATCTAGTATATAGGGGTTCATGTTTAACATTTCTTATACTGCAGAAGTGCCATTTTGATAATTTTTATTCCTTTTGCTTTTAACTTATTAACATGGTGACTTTATGGCCTAGGAAGAAATAGACATATGAATATTTTTGTCTGGATTGTTAGGGTGCATATGCCACATAAACTGTGTATTTTGTGACAGAAGTAGCATACTGAAAGGATTTAAAGTAAACCTTGGTTCCTAGGCTTTTATATCTAAATATACATAATTATCCATTCAGAAGTTCTGATCAATGCAGATTCTCTTATTTAGTTGGGAAAAGATTTTCTTCTGGATTATATGGCATCAGATGCTTTCTCACCTTCATGTGTTTTGCTTGAGCTGTGAATTAAATCCCTTCTGGATGTAAGTATTGCTGATTTTTATGGCCTCTTTTTAAGTATTTCATGAAGTCATAGTCACACAAATTATCTTAGTCACATTCTAATTAAATAGTGTGAGATCTGTGTTTGCATTTCAGAATTCTGTCTCCCACTCATGATAAATATAGCAAAATGTGTGTATTTTTGCACAGGCAAATGTATGTGTGTATGTCTATATATGAAAACATGTAAAAATATGACATGCCTCTCAGATCTCTTTCTAGACTGAGCTCTCAAAAAAAAAAGCAGTAGGATTCAAAACTAGGTTTTGGTTAAATCTGTGGATTCTAGTGGTTAACTTGGCAATCCAATTTAAAAAAAAAAGCTGTAGATCTTTGTTACACTGCCTGGGCTAACAATTTAATGCTTGATAGTGGAAAAAATAGGCATGCAGAATTGGTTTTGTAAGATGATGATTTATTGCCTGACATGAAGACTGCTTAGAAAAGCAGGATTTTTAGTGCACTGCTCACGTAACGATTACTGTAACAGTGGTTTGCAACACAGTCTGAGACAGAGCTTGATGTTTAAGGAGAAATTTAAAGAAAGAAAAAATCTTATTATTGTGAATGGTAGAAGAACAACAAAAAAAAAAGATTATTCCTTGAAGAAAAAAGTAACCTAGAAATTAATATGAAATCCAAGACTTACAGATTTAAAGTTCAGTTTTGCAACTGTACCAGGATGATTTCATCCAGTACTGAGCAACAGACATCTAATGAATAATGTTAAAGATGTGCAATTAAGCTTGTTTACTTTCTAAAGATCCACTTATTGACACTGTATGTACTTAGGTTACTAGAACTAGAAAATAAATGTAGGTCTGTGCCTGGTGTAGACTTGTTGTCATTATTTCCTATTATTTCATTATCCAGCCATCAAATGACAGTTTTGGAGACTTTACCCACAAATATGCTTGCATTTCCTATGTACAGTTCAGCAGTATTTTAAATTCATCATCATAATCCTAAAGTAATGGCTTTAAACTGAAAGGGGTAGGTTTAGATTAGAAATAAGAAAGAAGTGTTTTATGATGAGGGTGGTGAGGCACTGGAAGAGGTTGCCCAGAGAGGCTGTGGATGCCCCATCCCTGGAAGTGTTCAAGGCCAGGTTGGATGGGGCTTTGAGCAACCTGGTCTAGTGGGAGATGCCCCTGCCTATGGCAGGGGCATTGGAACTAGGTGATGTCTAAGGTCCTTGTCGACCCAAACCATTCTATGATTCTAAAGAACCTGCTAAGATAAACTCATGCCATTTCTCTCACCTGAGACAAATGCACACTTCTGAAATGCCAAGGACACACTGAATAGCAAGTTCTTTGTTTGCCAGCCATGCAGTGCAGCAGGCTTAACCAGTGGTAAAAAGTCCTGGCTCAGTTGGCCAGGCCATGAAGTCTGTGTGTGATCATCCTGGTTATTGCTGTAGCCAAAGCTCAGATGTGAACATAATCAGTTCAAAAGTAGAAACTTACAAAAATACCAGCACCATCATATAATTTAACGGTATCTCTACTGTCAAATCCGGGGAAGAAGTTTAAGCCCTCAAGATGTAGGTGCCAGAAGTTCTCGTGCAGTAAGCCAGTGTGTGTACACATGCTGAATGTCAGTTTCTTTCTAAAAATTACAATGTGTATTCTTATGTTGCAGAAGAATTAAGGGAATTTCTTTCTCTCACTGAAGGTTCAACAGGATAACGCTAAGTTACTCCAGACTCAGAATTTATCTAGAATACATAATATCTTGCTATTTGAAACATTTGCTTAACTGCTATTCTTTGGTATCCCCTGATGATATTGCTACTGAATTTGGTCTAATCTAAAACATAAGCAGAAAGTAATGGGGGACTCTAAGGACAGAGCACCAATTTTCTCCTCCTTTAGACACTTGATTATAGTAATTTCTGCAGCTTCAGAAGAGAGATCCACCTCAGAATCCATGAAACGTGCATCACACATTATGTAGAGCACTCCCTTGTGAACTGGAAGATGTATATTCAAGGCCCTCTCCCAAAGTGGGCAGGGGGTAAAGCTCAGCCCAGAGCATCTCCCAGAGCTCTGGGAGCACTTAGACTTTTATAATAATGAAGATAACTAGAAAAGACCATGGGGTCTTCCATTTGAGAGGAAGTATCATCTTCTGTGTTAATCCAAAGTTCTGGAAAGGTTTTTCTCTCTGGGAGATGCATTGTCTTTCAAATTAACTCTAGCTTGACTTTTTTTTCTTGGGTAATTTGGTTGGCTACTTAGTTGCAGATCATATTTTTAATTTTCTTAACATGTACTGTATAGGAAGTCTGGGCATACAACTTGTGGTTAAGAAGGATTTTTCAATGCTGAAATTAAGGACCTTGAAGTCCTCTTGCAAATTAACACAGCATGCATTTTCTTGATACTCCTTCCTTCTTTGATAACAAGTAGGCAACTTGTGGGCCTCTTTTTGCTTTAATTTTGATGATGGCGTTGATTTCTCATGGCTTCTGTGATTATTTTGGTATACCTTATACATGGAATTGTTTTCCATTCCCAGAATCAAAACTCCAGAAGAAGCAGTCAGGACTTTTAACTAAGAAACACAGCAAAACCGACTCCTCTATGTTTCTCAATTGCTCTCTTTCCTCTACCAGACAAAAAGAGGGAGACAAATCCAATCAAATAAAAGGTGTTTTAGTCTTTCCTGGGCTGGCACAGATAAAGCTTTAGATGTGTATTTTCTGTATCCAAAATCAAATGCTTGTCCTGGAGTTTGTCTTGAGCTAAGAGAAATCTTATCTGCAGTAGTGGAGATGATAAAAGTTAAGATATCATGAAGCCAGTGCTGTATCTGTGTAGCTGTATCTGTGAAAGCTGCTGTCCAGCTCGTTATAAAAAGGTAGGAAAATCCAAAATACTAGACTAGACTTTGGAAATAGACATAAATTTCTTCTTGGATTTCTCATTTGTGAGTTTGGGTTGGTTTTTTTCCTTTTTCTTTTGCACTTCATCCAAATACTTTTTTTTGGTGTAGCAAATGGATTACTGTGTATTCAGAAAGCTGTATTTTAGCTACACTGTGAAGATTCTTCTGTTTCTCTTTTAGATCATATTAACTCCTCTTCCATAAGGAAGTTGTCTTCCATTGACAGACTGTAAACACAATAAAAAGTAAATTAAATTTGTTATGTAATAAAAATCTAGTATTTCTGTAAAAAATTATGTATATTTTTGAAATATTGAATAGCAGTTTAAACAAATTGATTTTTAACTCCAATCTCCTTCAATTAAATTCAGCAAGAGGAAGAAAAACACAAACCCGTATTTTGTACACCTTCTCAGTCTAATCTTGTAGAATAATAACCTTCCAAATTCAGGTTTGTGAAGCCTGAGCACAGCTCATTTTCAGTCACATCAAGTAATTTCAGAGTAACATGCTTCTCATTTTTGGTATAATTTAAATAAATGATGTAAGATCATCAGAAGATACATGTGTATCTTATTTTATGAAAGCCAAGATCCTTGTCACTACTATTTTTATGTTTCAAGTTCACAAACTAGGGATTAGCTATTTGACCTTGACAGTCATTGGCATATGACAGGAATATAAAACAGGAGATTTCTCTGGACCAAACATATCCAAGAGTCTGTCTAGTGTACAAGGTCCCCTAACTATTTATTTTACTATTAGACAAAATAGTATTAAAATCATAGCCAACAAGGTTGTTCTCTCAATTTATTTTTAGATTTGTCAGCTTTGATTTTACTCCATCGCTTCTGTGGCAAAATCCTACACAGATATGGGGTTGAAAATTATCACACTTAAAGGTTTTATTTCTAGGTTTTTACAAATCTCTTAATCTGTTCCCAGCTCTCACCTGTATGAAGAATTCGTACTTGCAAACATCTGCCTTAAGTGGTACAACTGTTAGCCTTGCATAGCAAGTTTTAAGGGTTTGTCACTTGGATCACACAGCTCTCGCTAAACAGTCATTTGTATGCAGTGTGTTATATGTTTTGACATGGAGCCAAATTCTAAGTTCAAGTGCCTTGCTACCACTTCAGTCTGGACCTGTTCCTCTGGAAATGCCCTGAAGTGAATAGAATAAATTTGAGTAGCTTGGGGTGCAGGGATTAATTTTTAATAAACTTGAACTATAAAAAATAAGTAATATATGCACTAGCAAATGTGCACAGAAGGAGGGAAATTATGATGGATTTTAGAAAAGCATAGAATGTGAAGAAATTATAGTACTGTGAGGCACAGGTGAATGTTAGTGCTGCCTGTAAAAGAAACAAAAAACAGCATACAGAAGGGGACACTGAGTGGCTCTGTAAAGTCATAATGTGAACCAATGGCATGGGTGGAAGATGGAAAGCAAACAATTACTGATGCCTTATAGCAGTTAAAACATTCGAAAGGGGATAGCATATGCTGACTTTTATACAGACAATATGCTATTTTTAAATTAAGGTATCAAATGTGAGTTTTGTGTGCTAGAACTGTATCAGTAAATTCTAACAGATGTAGTTATAGAAAGAAAAGAAAAGGTGGCTGTGTATTCTGAAATGCTGTTATTGCTATCCTTTATTCAAATGAGTAGATGATGAGATGGGGAAAGTGTGAACACTTCCAGAAAAAGATTTCAAAAGTTGTATAAGTAATACTCCATCTCTGCTGTGGTATTCTCTCAAGTGCTTCCCATATTGCATGCAGAACTGCAAGAAGAAGCAGAGGGCCAAAGTTTCATCATGTGGATGGGAAAATAGTACAAGAATGAAGGATTTATGCTTCTAGAATAGAAGAATTCTTTTCAGAGAGATAGACTTAATTTGAACCTCAAAGGAAGCAGGTATCAAATGAAGAGGTTGTACTAAGGTTTTAAACCCTCTGACGTTGAGTTATAGCTGAGGTTTTAAATTCAAGAGTGAGGGAAGTCAGGTAGTTCTGAAAGAGCATGTTTCAAAATGATGCATTCCCCTAGGACATTTTTGCATCTCCAAAGAAAAGTAGAGCTAGAAAATTTTTATCAAATAGGAAATTTGAAGGGACAGAACAAACAGTGTCTTTATTATTATACACAGTAAAGAAAAAGGACACACTTCTATAATTTTTTTTTGTACAAGTAGTTGAAGCCCAAGAAAAACAATCAGAAGAATATGAATATATAGTTTGAAGTTTTTTAGAAAGTAAAAGAAAGCTGACACAGTAAAACAGTAGGATAAAGACAGTCCTTGAAAAAACATCCTTCAAAATGTTAAAATTTTGCCCAAATGAGGAAAATAGAAAACATTATAAAATCTGAGAAGTTACATATAAAATTGCAATGAGGAAGACCAAAAAAGGGCAATAGGAACAAAGGTATGAAGGTATAAAAATCTACTGAGAAACCTCTTCCAGATCATGAAGTCAGCTAGAAAGATTGGAGGGACATAACTAGGATTAAAAGAACATTTAGCAAAGGCTTAGTACGGAGATTTTGTGAAGCCTCTTATGACAGACTTTTTTCTTGGAAGAGATATCAAATGATCTGCCCCAGATTTAGGTAATAGTAGAAGACCTTACAAAATAAACAGGTAAAGGGGACAAGGACAATTGACAGAACAGTTCTAAAGGAGCCCAGGAATTAAATAGAAGAATTACTCTGAAATGTGAGCTTGCCAGGAAGCCGAGCTTTGTGCTGTTCTATATGCTAAAAATGATTCGAAAAAAAAAAAAAAAAGGTGATACTAAGCTATTCATGGCATTAAAGACAACTATGTAAAATTTCAAAACTGCAGAATGTGACAAAATAGCAGATGAAATCTAAAATGAAATGCAAAGTGATGCACACAGTGGGAGGGGGGCAAGCTTAAACTTGCATGACGGGCTCTGACTGAATATTGCTGTGTAGAAATGAGGTCTTTGGGCAAAAGTAAACAGTTATATGAATATGTTAGCTTGATGCTCAGAGGTCTAGGAGGAAGCTGAAATGTTAGGAAATGTGTGGAAAACAGCAGAAAACGAAGGAGAGACTGTCATTATGCTGGTGTGTACGGGCTAGGACCACCTGCATGTTGACCAGTCTGGGAGGTTCTGGTCAGACATCTTGAAGTGTACCCATTTTTGTTACATAACTGTAGTATCCATTCAGTGCTAGGAGGATATGCACATGCTTGAGAACTTGCAGTGTATTACAGCTATTTTAAGTCAGTTAAAAAGACTGCATCATTAAAGCATCATTAAAAAGAAAGCATCCTTAGAACAGTCATTATCCAACAGGCAGAAACCTGGGGCTAGCAGTGCCTGACCTCAGTGCTACTCACTGTTGTGCGTAGCATCAGGACACGCACAGTATTCTCTTGCACGTGAACTATTCAAAGAGTTTGTGAAAGAAGGAAGCCTCTCCAGGTACGGTGGGATGGAGCAGGTTCAGAAGAATGACAGGGATGATTCAGGATGAGAAATCATTAGACTGACCAGGACAGGTTAGGCTATGAAAGAGACGTCTGAGGGAGAATGATGGCTGTCCCTCAGGGGTGTTCCCGATACATCGTGGGTGCAGTCCCCTCGTGAAAGTGTCCCTGCTCTGGTGCAGAATTCCCATGGGCCGCCGTCTCCGCAGAGAAACCCTTTGGGGCGAAGTGCCTCCTTTCTCCAGCCACGTCTCCTGCAGCACCTCCAGCCACCCTCGGAGCTGGCATGGTGGCCGCCTCTGACCAGCTGAGCCCTGGGGCCTGCAGGGCTGCTGGCGGCAGTTACAGAACTGGCCGGAGCCGGCTGCGGCTGCCTCAGGCAAGCACATGGCTGCCTCCCACACAAGGCACTGCTGGTGCTCCGGCCTCTTAAACCCTGCTGTTTACACCCAATAGCCTACATTAAAACGGTAGGTGAGCGGTGACAGGGCGGGGGAGTGAGTGGTGGCAGGGAACTACAATGGCCTCTGCTGTTCTGTTCACAGGGTAGCTCCCAGCCTGGTTTGGCTCCGGCCCTCTGGTGCACTCCCGGACAGCTGTGGTAGTTTGGGAGCCAGGGCAGGCAGAGTATTCTCCCCGTCGTACACGGTACACATGCTGCCATACTGGTTTTGAGGATAAATTTATTGTTTTGGATGCAGGCTAGCAGGCCTTGGTGCCAGACAATGCTCCCAGGTATGTCTAGTTTGTCAAGCCAGACATAGACGGATGCAACCCAGTATCAAACATGTATTTCACTTGATACAGTGCCTGGGACTGAGTCAGCCCAAGTCTGTGGCTGTGAGTCCTCAGTGCTAACGCATAAAAGTGACAAATAAAATACTAGCAATTCACCTGTAAGTTTATAAGTGCAGTTATCAAATATATAGTCATAAGGGAAGTATATTTAGTGGAAATATTCTTACCCAAAATTGCCTTTTCATGCCCCCTCCCCTGACTCAATGCCTGACCGAGTTCCCCAGCTTCCACATCCCTGTCTTTCTGTTCTAAAGCATTTTTCTGGTGTAAGCACTGGACGCTTACTTCTTGGTGGATGGATGTTATTTAAAAAAAAAAAGACAAAGAAAAAAGGCACTGAGTGGACTTTAGTGTCCCCCTAGAGGTCATGCTTTATTCTGCTAAAATCACATTCTTCGTCTCCAGAAAATCAGGCTTGATAACTTTATCCAAAGAAAGAAATATATAATCTAGCAGTAGGAATATCTTTGCATTCCTCTATGTTTTATAACCTGCTACAGTAATTTTACTCCAATTTTTTTGTTAAAAACCCAGCATGCTGCTGGCCAATATTATCCAATACATAGCTGTGATTAATGACATTTCTAGTAGCGAGTCCTCAAAACTGTGACTTCAATACTTGCATTGTATCAATACAGTAATATACCTTCTCAAAGAAATTCTGAAAATAGAAGGTTTCTCCTTCTTGCATAGGCTGCAAAAGTTTCCTGAAAAGTTGTTCTCATAACCTGCATTTCATGCATTTCAAATTGTTGGAGAAAGTATATAGAAAAGTAATTCTTCAGTATTGCTTAATTTTGTTTGCTAGCATCTTAGGAATTTGCCTCTCCCCCAGGAAAAGGGTACAGTACTTAATCAAGGGTTGACAGTAAAAATATTCATGTTAGCTGGATTTGTGATTAATGCTTGCAGAGTCATTCTTGTTAAAGAGAATAATGGTAAATACTATTTCCCTTGGAAAAATTAAAGAAAAATGGCTGAAAATACAGTTTTCTGCAAGTGTAACAAGAGTTTGTGTCTATTCTACTGAAATTAAATTTTGACATTACCTGGATTAATGACAAAATTCCCATTTTTTCCACTGGAGAGATTGTTTACATATCATTCCTGCTAACAGAAAAGGTTATTGTAGGAACAGGAAATTCCCAAAAAGCACTAAAATACAAAACATTTATGAATTAATTTGGTCTATTTACCATGTTTAAATGCTATTTTTATGCACTCTTCAGAGTTGTTAATATTGTATACAATACATTTCTACAGGGAACTCCCTTGTAGTTCCAAACCACTTTGCTTTTATAGTATTGTTTTTAAACTTTGGAAAATATAAGGAAAGTAGAAATGATTAGCTTTTCAGTTTTTCAGTTTAATAATATAAGCAAGTTTTTCTCTCTCTCTTTTTTTTTTTTTTTTTTTTGACTGATGTAGCATTGAAATTTTTTTGGTACAACATTCATGTTGTTGCTTGCTCTGCATTTAGCCAAATGTAAAGAATGTGGAATGTTCACACTCATGCTAGTTATGCTTTTTTAAAAGCAGTGTAAATGTATATAAACAGAGATGTTATATACGTTCTGTTTGATATTATCGTATTTCATATAAGTTCCACTGTTCTAAAATAAATTAAAATACCTGAGATTTTGGCAAAGTCCTTCAGTTTTCAGCATCAGTTTCTGGATATTTGTTTTCTGTAGAATGATGGAACTTATTTGCTTTAGACATTACCTTGCACTTTATTATTTAAATTGGTTTCTCTCTGTTCTGAAGAAATCCATGGTTTTGAAAAATGCCTACAATGTGAAGCAGAATATATAGAAAATAAGTCATATTGAATGAAAGGAGGTAAAAGCTAGTCTAGCTAGGCAAGTTTGACTGATTTCTGGTTTATGCTTTACCAGACGGTTAAGGAACTAAATGGCCAGTAGCATGATAATAGGAATACATTTGGCCTTGAATATTCAGGTATTTATTTGCACAGATCTCTCTTAATTATAAATTTCTCATATCTCAGTAATAGCCTATACGTACAAGCTGGTTTTTCCTACTCAATCATAACTAGAGAAATACAGTGTCTTGCTTAGCATAGGAGGGATGAATAAAAATTGAGCATGTACTCTGGAAGAAGATGGATCTAAATGCATTCTTATTTTGGGACATCTTTCTTCCTCATGCTCTTGCCTTTCTTTCATATCTGCTCCAGTTGTCTAGGTCTTTAACAGCCTGTTGCTTTTGCAAATTTCATCAGTGTGGCTTAACAGATTCATTGGAGTGGCTTTGCCTTTTTGTTTCAGCTTTTTTTCTTTTGTATGCTCTTGTGCTGGGGAAGAACAATGTCCCTAAACAGCAGTTCCAACTGAAATTAAACAAGCTGACATTAAAGTGTTCCAGAATCAGTCCTGGCCACTGAATGAGTCATACACTGCAGAGAAAAGCTCAGGCCTTTTGGATTTTTATCCTCAGTTGTAAAAGGACTGTGCTTTGCTTGTCTCTGAGATTACAATCTGTAAACAACATAGTTTTTCAGAGCAGTGCCAGGTTTCTTCCAGCAGATCAGAGAGACATGCAGATCATTCAAGAGATCTCTAATCCTGTATGATGATGTGCTTTTTTCCCTATCTTTTTAATTGAAAGAATTTTGGCTACCTTATCAGCCCAGAACTGCTCAGAAATAGAGACATGTCAGAGATAAACAGTATGAGTTCTTCATCTCACTCACGCATATGGATGTTGGGTGGCAACAGGGAGTAAGCCATATCTTAAGTCCTTGTTACACCTTTTATAGAAAGATTTTATGCAGTGATTGGCAACCTAAATCACTGTTTAAAATCTTTCTAGATCATTCATGTTTCCAAATGATAAAGTGTAACATTTGTATTGTTGTCAATCAGAAAGGAGAAAAAACTTAAGCTTAGAGCTGTATTTTATTAAACACAGCTCTGTTGCAGACACAGGTGCCTTTAGAGTTAGTTTTAGTAAAATAATAATTAGTACCATAATCTTGCTAGCTGCCAGCAGTCTGCTCCCCAAAATCACTTCATTCTGAATTCATATATTGAAACCCCTTTGCTCAGGCTTTAGATAAGTACCTAAGGTAAACAAACTTGAACTATATATGTAAGAGTGAGCAAGCACAATATGTAGGCATGCAGAGTGTTAACTCCTCATGGAAGACAATGTCTTCACCTTAATTTCTGTTTGTTAAATGCCTGGTAGAGGGTGGATGAGCAGCTGTTGTACCCAAGCATTAAACACTCCAGGTTTTTGATGGCCAAGTCATAAATGTTAAAACAACTTAGGAATTTCCTGACTAGTTCAATGTATGCCTATGCAAATTTTAGTGAATGTTCTTGAAAAATAAATAAAATTAAAGAATGTAAGGCTATCTGGCAAGCAGAAAGAGTGCAAGTCTATCAATTTGTGCAGCAAGGATTATTTTGCAGTGTTCTATAGCTCTTTTTAAAGAAAACATGCTTCTTCTGTGAAGAGGCAGACATATATACAAACATACAACAATAATATCCTAGATGTTATAAGAACTTCTCTTACTTTTAAAATCTTCTGATCTACCCTGGAATCTGCTCAAGCAGTCTGGCCAAATTTTTTGTTGTTTTTAATTTCTCCTCTTTGTATATTGCTCTGGTTTTGTTTTTTTTTTTTGTAAACTTCTTAGAATATCCTGAAATGAATGATAGTGTTTTGCTTTGTGTGAATATGCTGTTTTACTCAATGGACCTCCACTCCATGCAAATATCTTGAAAGAGTAGCGGAAACATACAGCTAGAAACAGAACACAAATGGGAAGTTGTTTTTATTTATTTTGTCATCTCTTAATCTCCTATTCAGAAAAATAAGAATGTTTTGTAATTGAGCTATCAGCTTAGTAGGAGCATTTGCATTTTAATTGTCCTCTATTGTTTAAAAGCTAAGCAATATCAGAAAAATCTTTAATTTAAAGTAACTAGCTTTTTTGTCCATCTTTGCTATGTTTGACAGTTTCTATATGAATAGTAATTACTAAGGCTTAATGACTAAGGTGGTGAAATAAAAGTGTATATATATGGCTCTGCTTGAAGTCCACAACGCATACCTTCTGTTTGCACTATTTCTTTGGCTAATATTTTGGTCATAGCTGTCATGTTCAACAGGAATAAGGTTCATAGTGCTTTGAATGAAAACTTGGGTAGCTTTAAAGGTTTGAAAGCAGGGCATCTGAATGATTCATGTCCCATGTTATAATAAACTGCACCAGTCCGGCTGCCGGAAGCACATCTGGGCTAGGTCAATGAGGTCTCCTCTTGTGATATCATGTAATGATTCTAGATATTACATCCACAGAAAAATAGTGATCAGGAAATGTTCTTCAGTCTTTTTGATCAAATGCATATTGGGCAAGAAGTAGTATCTTCAAACTTCATCCTAGCAATGACTAGCCTTTGTTTTTCTCTTCTATTCTATGATTTTAAGAGCTCTGCTATCCTGCTTTCTGGCCGTGGTATGGACTTGTACATTACGGATGTTGGTACAAACATGACTGAAAGTGTTTAAGACAGAAAGTCTCTTAATATGTGAAAGAAATAATTGACCCCCCTTTAATGTGCTACTACTGCTTTCCTAAATTAAAGCCATAAACTTGTACCTTGGTTTCATACATAGTCTCAGATATTTTATGTGACTTCTGTGAATTTTGTCGAAATGCATTAACTAGTTTAATTAGCTAAGTATATTTTTCTCTTGTGTGTATTTTGAGCATTGCTGGAATGGATTGAGCAATGATTTATGTACTTTTGTGTCCATTTCATCCTGTAGCTGTTTTAAATAGAAAAAGTAATGTGAAGGTACTCCTTTGTGGATACTGATTTCTATGTAGAGATGACAAGTGAAAGATTTGTCACTGAAAATTCTTTTTTATTTCCACAAAACTTGGATAGATATGGCTTTTATGTATACCTGTATATATATTCAAATATGTTAGATACAGTGTATGACTATTATATGAATAATTTACAATAAGATAGTTTTCTAGGAATGCGAATTCTCTTAGGAAAAGCCTATAACAATATCCCAGAAATGGATTAAGATCTTGTGGGTTTTTTTCAATGCAGTCTCCACTACTTGCCTCCTATGTGCTTCTAAATCTAGTGATGTGATTCTTAGGTTTCTTACATGAAGACTCTATCACCTATGTGCAGAAAAAATATGCGTATGGCCTTTGCTTCTTTTAGAGGATTCCAGGGAATGCTGGAATAAGATCTTTATCTTTCCATGCGCTCTCTTTAGATATTCAATCAGTCCCAACATTTTTCCTATCCAGTTTCCACAGCATGGACATGATGAATTTCTGTCCAGGACCTTCACAACCGGTGTACCCTCGGTTGGCAAATCTCCACCGGTAGCCAGGATAGGTGTTGATGGCAATGGAGGAAATTGAGCCATGGCTCC
The DNA here is from genome assembly GCF_026419915.1 of Harpia harpyja. Taxonomy (NCBI): domain Eukaryota; kingdom Metazoa; phylum Chordata; class Aves; order Accipitriformes; family Accipitridae; genus Harpia; species Harpia harpyja. The sequence goes on from NC_068969.1 coordinate 95,495,288, forward strand.
TGGGAGTGAGGATTCCTCCCCCTCCTCACTCTCTGCCTCCATTGAGCATGGGCTGATGGTAATGTCCCTGTGACCCAGAGAGGTAGGCACCTCATACATCTCTGGCAGCCTGGCCAAACTGTCATTCTGGGTGGGAGGATGACACCATTCCAAACCATCAGTCTCTGAGTCAGTAAATTCCAGTCCACTCAAATCAATTTCCTCTTCCACCAGTCTCTTGTGGTCTCTGACGTTTCTGATGACCACTTCATCTTGCAAGTCCAATGGACTTGTTTGTGTGGCCACTAAGACAAATGTAATCCACAATGGCTGACCCGTACTGTCAATTACAATATGAGGGTATACATAGGCCAGACAGCACTACCCTCAAGAACTTCCAGACCAGGCCCAACTACATACCTGTGGGCACAGGCTCTGGGCAAAAGTACAAAATCAATGCCAGAATTTGTTTCACCTTTGTAAATAACTATTGAGTGGTCAGTGAAGCCACTTGATAGGGAGGAAGCAACTATAACTCCATCACACTGGGGCGGAGGGTAACTTGGTTACCCTGAAGGGCATCCAGCAGGATCATGAGAAGGTGTAGCCTCTGCAGCTCTGATTGCAAATTAGATCCTCTGTTTCATTGTTGTAAAACTGCCAACAACAATATTAGTATATAAGATATCTAAATATGAAAAAAAATTAGCTGTTTCCTCAACAGTTGGCTTTGCTTCTCTGTTACTGGATGTTGCCTATAAATAATTAAATACATAAATAATCAACACATATTTATTATTTATCTGAAGGATGTGGCAAAGTTTTAAACAAATCAAAAGATCAAGTAGTGTGCTGAAGACTTGCTCATGCATTGAGATGAGTGGGGTTCTTAGGAGGGAAAACTAGACTTTTAGCTCTGTCACAGGTCATGATGTTCTCCTGTGGTGCAGGAAACTACACCTGTACATGTGTATAACTGTGTGAATATATGTGGCTCTTAGTATCAAACTGATGTTTAAGAGTTCATTTTCTGGTTTGGCAGAGGTGGGCTTTGGAGGGTCTCAAAAACTTAGTCATTTTAAAACTGTACTTTACGCTAGCAAAACTATGCTTGTGTGGATGATGCCTAACCTAGGAAAATATTTCTTGTACCCATACAAGTTGTATCAGTGATGTGTCTGCCCATGAGGGAAATAAGCCATATCTGTAATTTTTCCTGCTATGATTAATTATATATTAGGAGATTTTACTAGAACAGATCTGTTGGTCAGAAATTGCGCTTTACCTCACCTTTGGCTGACAGATCTAAGGAAAAAAAATGTGTGCAGAGATGTAGGTGGCCCAAATGAGAATATAAATCTTTCAGCTGCCTGATTCTGGAGCATATGAATTTCCCTTTAACTCTGCTCTTCCTTGATTACTGCTATGCACTTACCCAGAGGCTGATGAATGCTGCTTTTCAAAGCTGCCATGCTGTGCCATCATCAGTTGCTAGCGCTTTTGCTTAGTTATTATTATAATACAAAGACCAATTTGTCAAACTCTGACAACTGTATGAAAGTACCCAACTGCTGGTTTAAGCATCCTTGGCACCTGGATTTGAAAATTACTCTAGCTGACCTTCTTCCCCTAAATTCAGCATAAGTCTGCTGGTCTGAATAGTATATAAGTTAACAGATTCCCTCAGGTTGAGAAACTGGCTAAAAAATACCCAGTAAGGCTTATTTCATTACTGCAAACAATACTGCAGATACCTAGTTAAATAACTGTAGCAAAAAGCCCTGCCTCAGAAGTCTGTAACCTTCCTTAATTGTTTGGGTTGGCATGCATTTGTTATTGACTGGAAAGAATTCACTGTTCATGGATATGCTTGTTGTATGGTTCAGGGTAACTGTATGTGTTGAATGATTTAGTGATACATGAAACATCTGCTCTACTGGATCTTAGAATGTTTGCAATTTTTATACACTGAAGCAGTGGCTTATGCCTGGCTGTTGTACAACTTGCAAGACCTTGATGCTAACGAGATAAATTAATTTCCTTTCAGTATAACAGCTGGTATTTGGATGGTCAAGGGATAAAACCTCTCCTTTGAAACTTGCAGAACTCTTCTGATTTAGTCATAGAGTCACCATGAACAAGAATACCTGTAGTCTACATGGGACGAGCAAAAGTGTGAGTAGAAGGTTTTCTTTTCCTTCCTTCTATTTTTATTACCAGTATTCTTCCATACTACTTATGTGTTGTAGTAGCCTTTCAAATACCACTTTCTGAGTAGGATAGCAACTGTGTTAAAATCTTTGTTAGTTGTACCCTATTGTAACTCTAACCTAAATAAATATGTATGTGTGAGTTGCACACACAGAGATAAGATTATTGAATAGTACTAGGTTTTTGAGTGATTTTTTGTAATTGAGACATTTGTTTTTCAGTGTGTATTTTACACAGAGTTATTAAAAATGAGTTTTTTCTTGAGCATTCATTAAAATGTAACCTTACATATTATCTACAATGTACTTAGTCATAAATGCATGCCCCTGCATAATGCATTGTTGAAATGTTGGCTGTGTAATGTTCCAGGAAACCAGTGTGAAAATATATGCATAGATTTGGATGAGTCTTAATTTTATTTGTTTTCTGGTCTTTGTGGTGTTTTTTTGTCCTATGTGTATGTGTCTCCCAGTATCCAAGACTATTACTGAAACAGAAAGGTTTGGATGCTGCTGTAGTCTTTTCTGTCTTCCAGATTCTCATGGAACAACATTAATGTGTGGTATTAGATACCAATGACTCTGCCTTACAGGCACAGATAAGAACTGAATGTTCCTTTCTAATACGCTACTGCTATGTTTAAGCTTTTGAATATGCCTCTTCTAACAAAGAAGGACACTTTATTTAAGTTCTTTGATAAATGGTAAGTTCTTTGATAAGTGGTAAGGAAAGTTCCACTGTGCATCTACAAGGACACTGCATCTAAAAGGACAGAAGATACAGTTATATTTCCTTGTTTTCTGAGGGGCTCCCAGCTTGTATGTAAACAGAGTTCACTTGAGAAATATTCCAAATCAGTCTCGATCCAGATTATTTTAACTACCCATGAGTATCTTCCACCTTGCCCTGTAATGATACTGGGACTGCTGTCTCTGCTTTGTTGCCAATAATGCCTTGATGTGTCTGCTTCCTTCTCCCCTTTGCTGCTTCAGTTTTCTAATCCAACACAGTTGGTTGTTGGACCAAGAGGATGAGCTTAGTTGATTTTATCCCGAATTACTCAAGTTTCTTCCTGTTGTCTCAGGTGTGGAAAGGCAGCACAGACATCTCTGACCAGGCCTGGTGTGGAGCTTCCTGAATCTGGCAGGCTGTATCTACTTGAGCTCCTGGGTGTTGGGAGCTGTTGCTCTTTTTGGCTTATTCTTAAGAATTTCTATTTTTAAAAAAAGTTCTCTCTATGTAGATAACATTTTCTTTCCTGTAATTTTACTGTACGTGCTATCAGCATATGTATGTAGAGCCACAGGGGGAAAGGGACAGAAGTATGCTAAATTCATCATGGTGCCACGGTTTGATATATGGATCAAATACACAGCCTGATAATGCCTCAAAAAACTGAAGACAGGTATTCAGAGTGCTTAATGAAGCTTCACTGTTGCTGTTGTCTGACCTGCTGAGGAATTATGTGAAGCATGAGGCTGCCCATAAAATTTTTAAAAGACTGCAAACCATAAAATTTTAATGTTAGATGATCTAATGAGATTTGGTCAATCTGGGGGGAAAGACCAGCATTGTTTCAGTTTAAGTTAACTGAATGATTTTTTGTCAAATCTATTCATCTTTATTAATTAAAAGTATTTTCATATTTTAGTACAAACTTCCTAGTATATATTTGTCAAAATAAGTTCTAAAAGTTCAATAAACATATTGAACATGTCGGTCCCTGAATGAGAATTCTTTAACCAACAAAATAAACTTAATTATTTTTACTGTTAAATCCTAGGACATCTTGCTGTGTGAACTTAATCATAACCACCTGCAGCTATTTTTCTTTAAACTGGGTATATAAAATATTTCCTACTGTTTGTTTGCTGTTTTCAAGTTGCAAAATATGTAATCCCCAGAAATTGTTTTAAGCCATGTGGTAGTATGCTCTTTAAATAATTCCTTGACTACTGCTTGTAGGGGAATAATGGCACTACTTGAATAAAAGTGACTTTGGAGAAATGTCTCATTACACTTGCTGAGTACAGCCAAAGGTTTTATATCATATGATGGTGACATCAAATCTTCCATCTTCCTACATGTCTGTCAATTTGAATTTGCATTGTCAAAGTTATCCATGGTCTGCCAGACAAGGCATTTAATCAAAAGACCACCTAATCAATATGTAAAAATGTCACCAGTGAACTGAATAATCTTAAAAAGAAAAGTGGAATATGGCTTTTATTTTTATTTCATGGGATGTTGTCACATAGCTTTCAAAGAGGCTTTTATGTTTCTAGGAAGTGTGGCAAATGAAGTCTTGGTTCAGTGGTTTCAAATGTCACTGAACATAATTTATCTAATATAGAAGATGAACCTGCAGATGTGTGCAAACATTTTGTTTTTTTCACCAAATGTATGTCTAACTGTGCATCATGAACTAGTTGAAGCTTACCTTAACAGTGTAGAATAATAGAAACTTCAGATAGAAAAGACATTTTTAATTTTCCATTTTTTTCTGACAATACGATGTCTAGTACTGTTTTAAAAAAATCATTTGCAAGTGATCTTAACACTGAAAATATGTTGTTAATATTTATTTTTATTCTTCCTCTAATAGATTTTTATTCCATTGCTTGTACTTCATGTCCTCAGACAGCACAATATGTATAATCCTGCTAGTCCTCCACCCTCTCCCTGGCTGGTTTGCACAGTATTGCTATTCATTCTTCTGTTGGTAGCCTATGGAGTTGCATATAAGTGTGTTTTGTAATAAAGGTTTATATAATAGTCTGCTATTTCCTTCACTCTTGCTCACAGTATTCAGTGAGGATGTCTGCATTTTTGTCCTTTCAGTCTATGTGTACTATTTGTCTAGCCCCTCTTAGTCAGTTTTCTTAGGTAGCTTTTTGTTTGTTTAAACGGTTTCCTCATAAATAAATTACTCCTTTCCTGAAATGCCTATTTTTCTGGTGTCTTGAACTGCTTAGAATATTCTAGGTGATTTATTGCTTTAACTTCCATGACTTACCATCTGGTACTTCTGAAAATACAGCTAAATGTTGTTCTTTCCCTCCCTCCTTCCCTCTAATTTGGTTCTCTCCCCACCGCTTACGTTACTTCTAGGATGCTATGAGGGTTTTAGTTAGTACTGATCTGCTATGGAAAGAGACTTTTTTGAATATTTTTATAATAAAACACTGAACTTTATTATTCATGTTTTAGAAGGGCTTCATATTATTTTCATAACTGGATGAACAAGCCAGTGTATTTCTACACACAGCTTTACAAATTTCAGCATAATTTGTTCTTTATCAAAACCCATGATGAAATACATTACTAATTGGTATTTTTAAAATCAAACTTTCAGCCTATTTTCAGTTAAATCAGCACAGCTTTACTGGTGATTAATACACCATCAATAGTAAATAACTTTTCAATAGAATATTATAATAACTAGATTTCTATGGGAGTATACTGGGGGCATATTTGGTCAGCTAAATGAAGTAAGATTCTACTTTCAGGTGATGAGAGTGCTAGTGTATGTGGGAAAAGAATGAAGTCTGAATGTTACACTGTGTGGGTGTTCATCTTGGAACATTGTGTCAGAAGTGAGCCAACTCTTGTGAAATCAGAAAGTAGTTATATTGCAAGAAAATGAACCAACCAAGAGGATATGTTTAGCAACTGGGCCTGCTTAAACTGTGTAATTTCAACAGCTTCAACAGCAACAAAAAAAAGGAAGAGGGGGCAGAAAACAAAATCAGAGCTTCAACAGTATTTGGTCAGCCTTTTAGCTTAAGAATATCTGTAAAAGCCTAGAAGTGTGAGACTGTTTTGAATTCATAAATGTATTACATGTAAAAGGTGTATTTTCAACAACTGTAATTTCTGGATAAACAACAGATCACTAGTAGGAGACAAAATGGCTGTCTCATTCTACGATCAAAACTTTAAAAGCAAAGTTGTGACTACTGATGGGATCAGATGATTCCGGACCTCAAAAGGGAATGCTCAGAGAGATTGGAGCAAAGCTTCTGAGAGCTTAGCTGCATGAAGAAGTTGCGGGGGGAGTGAGGGGTGGGGGGCTGGACTCATGCGAATGCAAAGCAGGTATGGAGCACCCATAGAGATGAAATGCAAAGGAAGGGGGAGAGCTATTTGCAAACAGCTGACTCACTGAGATGTTTTCATCCAAAGTACTTAAGCCTAGATTGTCATAACCTTTGCTTATGACGGGGGGGAGTGAAGAGGAAGTTAAAGACTTCCTTTATTCCTATGCTCATTTCTGCTTAGATTATGACTCACAAAGACAAGAGCCAGGGGCTCTTTGTCCACCACTCCTTCTGTAAGCAAATGGTCAGGGAGAGGGAATGTCATCGTGTCTGTCCCAGCCAAATCCAGTACACTCCTCTGCTCACCAGCTAGAATAGCTATTCAGCAATAGGGGAAGATACTCTACATCAAAGAGTAGAGTGATGTAGTTCTCCACAGAAAGTGTGAAGGAATTGCAAGTAAGTTCAGTTCCAGGCCCTTTTCTGTCACAGTGCAGTTCTGTCAGACAGCAGTCCTTCCTTCAGGTCAATAGTTCTAAGTAACCAACTCATCAACAGAAATGGGAGAAGCTTGCAGTGTTCCAGAAGCACTTTTCATAATAAATTTGCATTGCTTCCAAACAAATTGATTTTTCTTTCATTGCCAGTGGCTAGGACCATTTGTTAGCTTATAGAAGGATATTTAGAGTGAGATTGCTTGGACTAACCATTCTTTATTAATGGGAAGCAGTTACATTATGTATTCTTTGCCTTCTTCCACCCCTCCATCTGTAATACAGCCTTTGCAAAGGAAACAAGGGATAGAAAAGGCAGAGGTGGGACATTGCTAAAGGGAAAATTGAAGCCCATTCAGTAGTGCTACTTTTCCCTTAAAGTCAGTTACTGTTGTTGCCTGGCAGAACAGACATTTTAAGCAGCAAGTTCCCTTAAGCAAAGCAGCAGCTGATGCATAGGAAATGCCTGAAGAGAGAGTAAGTAACGTGTGGAGCAACTTTAACCCTTACTGCATGTTTTCTAACATTCATTCTACAGAGGTTAGTAACTTATGTCTATGGTGAGAGTCCAGTCTGAGAAAGAATAGCTGGATTTGACCTATAATAAATTAATTCCTTTAATAGTCAATTACTATTGATTAAATTGTTTTGGATTAATTTACTATATTCACATGTGTACATTTGACTATACACTTTTAACTGTGGAATTATCTTTTGGAGAGAGAGAAAGGGTTATATAGCAGGAAGATACTGGTATATTCCTGACAAAGCAGTTGCAAATGTGTTCCTTTCCTCCCACTCATTCTGGATTTCTTCCTTTCTGTCTTCCACCCTCTCCAGCCTTTCATGGATGTTCTGACTGATGTTTCCAGCCATCCTATTCTGATCAGATCTCAAAATCTGTTCTCCATGTTTTTCTTCCTCCTGCCTCTGACATTTCTGACATTAATGCACATGCTTTTGTCATCATTCTCTTTTTTTCATGACTCATCTCCTGGTTCAGCTCCTGCCTACCTTCTTAACTAAGTTCCAGCCTTTTTGAAGCAAGTCTTACCTCCTTATCTCAGACTTGGCCAGTACTTAGAAGTTTGCGACTTATAACTGCACCATTTTGGAACATGGAAATACTCCTACCTGTATGCTAACGGACATAATGAACGTAACCTGCAATTCAAATGTCACCCATAATTATGCAGATTTAAAAATAATCTGTAGGCCAATAACATTTATTTAGTTTAAATTACATCAACAGAAGAATTCTCTTCATGGTTTGAATGGGTCTGACAGAGAATTATACAGCTCAGCTACACTAGCAAACCCTTGAAGTGTAGCTGAGTGTTTATGTTTTGGAGTTCTTGCACATTTGTGTCACTGGCATCCTCTGTCCCAGTTCTTCCTATCTCCAGGGATAATTGTCTACATGTGAGGCTGTATCTTCCTAGCAATACAGATTACTCTTATACTTCTGAATCTTTCCACCCAGTGCTGGAACTCAGGCCGTTTTTGAGAGGCACTGTGGATCGTTCAGGCCCTGTTTCATGGGAAGGTCTGGGATGTCTCAGCTATTTGTATCAGAATTACACCTACTTCTGTGTTTTACTGCTTACTAATTGCCCCAAACCAGTTCTTGTTCTCTGAAACCAGCTCCACCTCTCTGTTTTTTCTGTTTGAGGGAAACTACTCTCACCTTTGTAATCATTTACTGCAGTGGTAAAAATAAAACTAAATGAACCTGAAGGTCCCACTCAATGACTGTAAGAGAATATACTTACCTTTAAGAGTGTAAACTTAACCAAAAAAACAGATGAAAGCGTTAGGAAAGGAAAGGAAACAGTAAATTGAGGGCCTGGAGTAAATGAATTAGGAAGAAAAACTGTAAAGATCAGGATTTTACACATTGCACTTCACACTGAAGAAGGCTGGTGGTCAGGACGGGAGTACAAAAAAAGCATGAAGGTGGTGGATAGTGTAATTAAAGCATAGTAGCATTAGAGATTCAGACAACATGGTCTCTCCCTATTTTTCTTTCCCACTTATTTATTACTGTATATTTCTTATCCATGACTCAGTTTCTCCACACTGTTTTCTCGTCTTTAAATATGAAGGTTGTCTTTCAGGCTCTTCAGTTGGCGATTGCTGCATCTTTTGATTCCTTCTTTCAGACCAAATTTTGAAATGGTGCCTAGGAGAAGGCTGACTGATGCTGATAAAATGAGGGACACATAAGGGGAATGAGCATGTGACTGATGCACAGTATATATGGAGGGAAATGCAATATTGTGTAATTCCTTTCCTAAAGTACATTCCTTTCCTACTTATCTTTCACTTGTCATTTTAAATTGCAGGTTGTTACGGTTAATATGTGTGGATTGTCCAGCTCATAGTTCACAAACAAGTTTCACCATGTCTAGTGCACACTGGGGACTCATGGGGGTTTACAAAAGTGACCCAGCCTTGGATTGCCTTGAGGCCCTGTCTCTCTGCAGAGACAACTCACGGGGAGCTGTGTAGACAGCTTAGCCCTGGGTTGTCTAATAAGCCCTAAACTAAACAGGATGGTGGCTGTGCCATTCAAAGAACCAAAACCTGAACTGAGCCTTGAAATCCCTTACAAATAGTATGCCCTGAGTCTCAATCCAACCACTATTCAGTTTTGTGAGCAAGCAAGGTAAAAAAAAAAGGGGTTCAGCTTCAGTTTCAAATGACAACCTTGTGTATTCAATCAATCACAGACCAACAAAGGAAAGATAAGGGGAAACTCCACTCAGATATACATAATCCATTTAGGCATATATCATAATCCACTCAGACATAGTCATACACACCATTCCACAAGTCAGGGGCTAAAAACTCTAGGATTCAGGTTGGAAATGGGGGAGTCACTTCTCCAACTATACAGTTGGCTTGTGAAGGAAACCCTTCCCCCCCTTGATTGGGACGCTGGTCGAGGTAACTTCCCTGGGATTGAAAGCCCTTACCTGGAGGGGTAAGTGAATACTGTTTATGCTTTAAGTTTGTAAACACATGTGTTCTTGAGGTTGTCTGTGAATCGCTTGTGGTTTTAATAATGTACTACTCTTGCCTTAAAAAATTGCAATAGTGCATTCCTCCATTGTATCTGTAAAACCTGCAATAGTGGCGTGTTAAGTCTGTAAGTGAAGTTCAAGTAAATCATTTGCTTGAACTTTGCAGTTAAGTCTGTGAGCGAAGTTCAAGTCGTTTGCTTGAACCTTGCAGTTAAGTCCTTTTCCGTCACATTACAATATCTCTGTGTCTGTCAGAGTGCCTGCAATGGCCAAACCAACTGGTTCTCCAGCATGATGAGGTTCTTGGCATACTTGCAATATAAATATTAAATAGTTTTAATAGAAATATACAAATGTCAACCATTTGGAAGTACGATACATATAAATGCTAAGAATACTGAAGAGTAGTAAGAAGCAGTTACATGGAGGATGTTTGTAGCGGAACAAATATTGTAGTCACTGGCAAAATAATTTGCTAGATATTTTTGTGGAAAATGGAAATGGTTTCATACATATTTTTATAGAAAAACACAGATAATTCCCTGGCAAGGATTACTCTTCGTTGGTGTTGTGGTTTAAGCCCAGCTGGCAACAAAGCACCATGAGACCGCTCACTCACTCCTCCCCCCAACCCCCAGTGGGATGGGGAGGAGAATCAGAAAGGAGAAAGGAAAAAAAAAAAAGAAGGTAGAACCTTGTGGGTTGAGATAAGGACAGTTTACTGGGTCAACACAAGGAGAGAAGTTACAATAATAATACTCATAAAAGAATACATAAAACGAGTGATGCTGTGATGGGTTAACCCTGGCTGAACGCCAGGTGCCCACCAAAGCCGTTCTATCACTCCCCCTCCTTCTCAGCTGGACAGGGGAGAGAAAATATAACAAAGAGCTTGTGGGTCGAGATAAGGATAGGAGAGATCACTCACCAATTACCGTCACGGGCAAAACAGACTCAGTTTGGGGAAAATTAACTCAATTTATTACAAATCAACTGGAGTAGGGTAATGAGAAATAAAACCAAATCTCAGAACACCTTCCCTCCACCCCTCCCTTCTTCCCGGGCACAACTTCACTCCCGGATTCTCTACCAACCCCCCAGCGGCACAGGGGGACGGGGATGGGGTTTACAGTCAGTTCATCACACGTTATTTTCTGCCGCTTCATCCTCCTCAGGGGCAGGACTCATCACACTCTTCCCCTGCTCCAGTGTGGGGTCCCACTCACAGGAGACAGTCCTCCACGAACTTCTCCAACATGGGTCCTTCCCACGGGCTGCAGTTCTTCATGAACTGTTCCAGCATGGGTCCTTTCCATGGTGTGCAGTCCTTCAAGCACAGACTGCTCCAACGTGGGTCCCCCATGGGGTCACAAGTCCTGCTAGAAAACCTGTTCCATGCGCTCCTCTCTCCACAGATCCGCAGGTCCTGCCAGGAGCCTGCTCCAGCACGGGATTCCCACGGGGTCACAGCCTCCTTCGGGAACCCACCTGCTCCGGCGTGGGGTCCTCCACGGGCTGCAGGTGGATATCTGCTCCACCGTGGACCTCCATGGACTGCAGGGGGACAGCCTGCTTCACCATGGTCTTCACCACGGGCTGCAGGAGAATATCTGCTCCGGCGCCTGGAGCATCTCCTCCTCCTCCTTCTTCACTGACCTTGGTGTCTGCAGGGTTGTTTCTCTTACATGTTCTCACTCCTCTCTCCGGCTGCCAATTACCGTCTGTCCCAACTTTTTTTCCTTCTTAAAAATGTTATCACAGAGGCATTACCACTACCGCTGATTGGCTCGGCCTTGGCCAGCGGCGGGTCCATCTTAGAGCCGACTGGTATGGGCTCTCGAACACAGGGGAAGCTTCCAGCAGCTTCTTACAGAAGCCACCCCTGTAACCCCCCCGGCTACCAAAACCTTGCCACACAAAGCCAATACAGATGCACAGTGCAATTGCTCACCACCTGTAACCTGTCACTCTGCTACTTCCCCTGCTTTGATACTGCCTCCACCCCGCAGCCCGCTCCCCAGTTATATACTGAGCATGACGTCACATGGTATGGAACACCCCCTTGGCTAGTTTGGGTCAGCTGTCCTGGCTGTGCTCCCTCCCAGCTTCCTGTGAAAATTAACTTTATCCCAACCGAACCCAGGACATTATCCACCCCTTATTCTATACCATCTACATCATGCCCAGATCCTACACTTTCCAATTAATCACCACCACTTTCCCTGTCTTTGACATATATATATATATGTGTATATATATGTGTGTGTATATATATATATGTATATATATATATGTATATATACACCCACCCACACAAATATCATTCCCATAGTCTATGGGCCATCCCTCTAATGTGTTTGTTCATTTTATTTAATCCATGACTTTGGGGCTCCATCTGTCATAACAGTCCTTTAGGGTAGGAGAGGTGGTGTGTGGTGTTGGATTGTTGCATGCTGCCTTCAGAACTTGCGGCTGGTGTATTTGGCACAAACCATACCCACGGTCTGTGGGTTGAAGATGTCGATCTTGAGGAAGTCTCTGGGCACCAGTTCATGTTTCATCACTGCTGCACTTCACTTGGTTTCAAAGCCCATCCTTCAGTCATTTGGGTAATTCTTACTGTAATACCGTTGTATGGCATATAGCCACTATAGATGTAATGACGTACAGTGGCAGGGTTATTTAGCAATTAACATCATACAGTCTAATTCACTGGCTATTCTCTCCCCAAATCAAATCTCCTTGAGGTACAAATTGGATTTCCCCATCCTTCCACATCACCCACCAAGTGCATCCAGGTCCTTGAGCAAAAGCAATCCCACGGGTGGGTTTGTGTCTGCCCAAGGCAGGACTAATCCACTGTCTTCCCTTACATATTCTTCATGTGTACTACAGGGACTTTATCTCCTTCTACAGTATGTGGAAATTTTGTTTGGGCAGGGTCAGCCCGATTGGCAGATCCTCTAGAATTAACTAACCAGGTGGTTTTTGCTAAATGTGTGTCCCAGTGTTTGACAGTTCCACCCCCCATTGCTCTCGGTGTATTTTTTAGCAGTCCATTGTATCATTTGATTTTCCCAGAGGCTGGTGCATGATAGGGGATGTGATACACCCACTCAATGCCCGCTGGTCTTTGGCCCAGGTGTCTATGAGGTTCTTTCAGAAATGAGTCCCGTTGTCTGACTCAATTCTTTCTGGGGTGCCGTGTTGCCATAAGACTTGCTTTTCATGGCCCAGGATAGTGTTCTGGGCAGTGGCATGACACATGAGATATGTTTCCAGCCATCCAGTGGTTGTTTCCACCATTGTAAGCACATGGCACTTGCCTTGGTGGGTTTGTGGGACTGTGATATAGTCAATCTGCCAGGCCTCCCCATATTTATATTTCAGCCATCACCCTCCATACCACAGGGGCTTTAACAGCTTGGCTTGCTTAATTGCAGCACATGTTTCACATTCATGGATAACCTGTGCGATGGTGTCCATGGTCAAGTCCACGCCTCGATCACGAGCCCATCTATATGTTGCATCTCTTCCTTACTGGCCTGAGGTATCATGGGCCCACTGAGCTATAAATAATTCACCCTTATGTTGCCAGTCCAGGTCCACCTGAGCCACTTCAATCTTGGCAGCCTGATCCACCTGCTGGTTGTTTTGATGTTCTTCAGTTGCCTGACTCGGGTATGTGAGTATCTATGTGATGTACTTTTACAACCAGATTCTCTAGGCCGGCAGCAGTATCTTGCCACAATGGAGCAGCCCAGATGGGTTTGCCTCTATGCTGCCAGTTGCTCTGCTTCCATTGCTGTAACCACACCCACAGGGCATTTGCCACCATCCATGAGTCAGTATAGAGATAGAGCACTGGCCAGTTTTCTCTTGCAGCAATATCTAAAGCCAGCTAGATAGCTTTCACTTCCGCAAATTGACTCAATTCACCTCTCTTTCAGTGGTTTCTGTGACTTGTCATGTAGGACTGCATACAGCAGCCTTCCACCTCCGATGCTTTCCCACAGTGTGACAGGACCCATCAGTAAACAGGGCATATCGCCTCTCATTTTCTGACAGTTTATTATACAGTGGGGTTTCTTCAGCACATGTCACCTCCTCCTCTGGTGATATTCAGAAATCTTTGCCTTCTGGCCAGTCCGTGATCACTTCTAAAATTCCTATGTGAGCTCGTTGTGTGATCAGTGCAACCCACTTACTCCACATGGCATCAGTTGCATGATGTATAGAGGAGACCCTCCCTTTGAACATCCAGCCTAGCACTGGCAGTCGGGGTGCTAAGAGGAGCTGTGCTTCAGTACCAACCACTTCCGAGGCAGCTCAAACTCTTTCATATGCTGCCAGTATCTCTTTTTCAGTTGGAGTATAGTGAGCCTCAGATCCTCTGTATCCCTGACTCCAAAACCCCAGGGGTCGGCCTCAGGTCTCCCCAGGTGCTTCTGCCAGAGACTCCAGGTTGGGCCATTCTCCCTGGCTGTGGTATAGAGCACATTTTTAACATCTTGTCCTGCCCAAACTGACCCAAGGGCTACTGCAGGAACAATCTCCCGCTTAATTTGTTCAAAGGCTTGTCATTGTTCGGGACTGTTGCGGTTTAACCCCAGCCAGCAACTAAGCACCAAGCAGCTGCTCACTCACTCCCCCCCCCCAAGTAGGATGGGGGAGAAAAACGGGGAAAAGAAGTAAAATTCATGGGTTGAGATAAGAACAGTTTAACAGAACAGAAAAGAAGAAACTAATAATGATAATGATAACACTAACAAAATGACAACAGTAATAATAAAAGGATTGGAATATACAAATGATGCACAGTGCAATTGCTCACCACCCACTGATTGATGCCCAATTAGTCCCTGAGTGGCGATCCCCCACCCCCACTCCCCCCCAGTTTCTATACTAGATGTGACATCACACGGTATGGAATACCCCGTTGGCCACTTTGGGTCAGCTGCCCTGGCTGTGTCCTGTGCCAACTTCTTGTGCCCCTCCAGCTTTCTTGCTGGCTGGGCATGAGAAGCTGAAAAATCCTTGACTTTAGACTAAACACTATTTAGCAACAACTGAAAACATCAGTGTTATCAACATTTTTCTCGTACTGAACTCAGAACATAGCACTGTACCAGCTACTAGGAAGACAATTAACTCTATCCCAGCTGAAACCAGGACAGGGGCCGCATTTGAAATCATTTTTCTTCCAGGTCACTTGACAGGGAGGGCTTACAATCAGACTGTAATTTGGAATATGCATTCTCCAGACCCCCAAAATACCTAAGAAGGCCTGTGTTTCCTTTTTATTAGTCACTGGAGACATAGCTGCTATTTTGTTGATCACATCCATCAGGATCTGAAAATGTCCATCTTGCCATTTTATTCCTAAAAACTGGGTCTCCTGTACAGGTCTCTTGACCTTTGTTTTATGGCAAAACCAGCCCTCAGAAGGATTTGGATTATTTTCTTCCATTTCTCAAAAACTTCTTCTTCTGTGTTGCCCCATACAATGATGTCATCAATGTATTGCAGGTGTTCTGGAGCTTCACCCTTCTCCAGTGCAGCCTGGATCACTCCATGGCAAATGATGGACCTGTGTTTCCATCCCCGGGGCAGGCAATTCCAGGTGTACTGGATGCCCCTCCAAGTGAAAGCAAACTGTGGCCTTCACTCTGCTGCCGAAGGGATTGAGAAAAACACATTAGCAGTATCGATTGTGGCGTACCGCTTGGCTGCCTTTGATTCCAGTTCGTATTGAAGTTCTAACATATCTGGCACACTCAGCAGTGGTGTGACTTCATTCAGGCCACGATAGTCGACTGTTAGTCTCCACTCTCCGTTAGATTTCCACACTGGCCATATTAAAGTCTCACACTGGGACTATTAAAGGGTGAGTGAGGTTTGCTGATCACTCCTTGGATCTCCAGTCGACAAATTGGCTTATGGGTGGCAATGAGGGAGTCTCGGTTCATGCAATATTGCTGCTGGTGCGCTGTTGTGGTAGCAATTGGCGCCTGTTGTTCTTCAATCCTGAGCAACCCCGCAACCAAAGGGTCTGAGGGTCTTCAGAGAGACTGGGCAAGGTGGACAGCTGTTCAGTTTCCTCCATCTCCAATGCAGCTATACCACAGGCCCACAGGTACCCTTTTGGGTCCTTGAAATACCCTCTCCTGAGGTAGCCTATGCCGAGGATGCACGGGGCCTCTGCGCCAGTCACTATGAGGTGTTTATGCCACTCATTCCCGGTTAGACTCACTTCAGCTTCCAATACAGTTAGCTGCTGGGATCCCCCTGTCACTCCAGAAATAGAGATGGGTTCTGCCCCTTTATAGCTTGATGGCTTTAGGGTACATTGTGCACCAATGTCCACTAGAGCCTTATACTCCTGTGGGTCTGATGTGCCAGGCTATCGAATCCACAGCATCCAGTAGACCCAGTTGTCCCTTTCCTCCACCTGGCTGGAGGCAGGGCCCCTCTAATCCTGGCCACAGTATTTTTTACTCACTTTTTGTAAACATGAATCGGAAGTCCCTTCAAGAGGATCAGAAATGAGATCAGCCCTTCTACTCTGTCTGGGGAACTGCCCACTGGCAACTGGAGCAGCATTTTTCCAGGAGGAATCCTCTTTTCTGATTGCTTTTTCTCACAACTCATGTACTCGTGCATCTAGGGTCGAGGTGGGTTCTCCATCCCACTTCCTCATGTGGTTTCCATGGTCACGCAAGTAAAACCACAGGGTACCCCATCGCATGTACATTCTATCATCTCCTCTCTCCTGAGCAGAGAGGAACACTTACTCCTAATAGCTGAGATCTGGGCCCGCACAGGTGGGGAGAAGGATATATCCACTTTGAATTGCTGGAACTCCTGGGACAGGTCCTCTACAGCTGAGACACAGGCCTGTAGGGAGGAAGAGAGACTTCCTTCATATTGCTGGAGTTGGACAGCCACTTCATCCACTGTTTGTCCATTGTCTTCTTTCCAGGACATTAGTGCCAGTGAGTTGGCATACGATGGTGGTGCTCTTCGTAGAAACTTCTGCCACATGGGTTCTATGCATTGGACTTCCTCTGGAACTGTGGGTGACTACTCATTTTCCGGATTATTTATAAATCACCTCTAGCACGGCTAATTCCCTCAGGTACTGGATACCTCTCTCTATGGTGGTCCACTTGCCTAGGTGACATGTAACATCTTCCTTGAAGGGGTATCTTTCCTTCACACCTGACAGAAGTTGCCTTCAGGGGCTGAAGACTTATGTCTTTTTCCCAATCGCCTTGTCAATGTCCCCTTCCCTAGGCAGGGATCCTAGCTGCTTGGCTTCCCTACTCTCTAGTTCCGAACTATTAGCCCCATTATCCCAACATCGGAGCAGCCAAGTAACAATGTGCTTGCCCGGATGGCGACCAAAATCCTTTTGCATCTCGCTCAACTCATGGATAGGGATCAGGTGATTATCTCAGGTTCTGCCTCTTCTTCCTGTTCTTCTGATGACCCAGGTTCCCCTTCATCACTCACTAAGTGAACTGATTTCTTTGTGCATTTCTTCTTCTGTATAGGGGTGACATACAGGCACAGGCTGGTTCGGCTACAGTGCCTGTCGCTGGGGTTTGAGTAGCTGCAGTGCCTGTTGCCGGGGTTTGAGTAGCCACAGTGCCTGTCACTGGGATTTGAGTAGCCTCAGTGACTGTTTCCTGGTTTGGGGTAGCCACAGTGCCTGTCGCCTGGTTTGGGATAGCCACAGTGCCTGTGGCCAGGGTTGGGGCAGCCACAGTGCCTGTCAGTCTGTTTTCCCTCCTTTCAACCTGAGGGTGCTGCATAACATCAAGCAGTGTTTGGTAGATATTGGCCAAGGCCCAGCACAGTGCAGTAAGTTGTGCCTCTTTGGAACAGCCACAGCATTTTCCTTTTAAATATGCTATCACTTTATCGGGGTCCTGTAGTTGTTCGGGAGTGAAGCTCCAAACATTGGAGGTGAAAAGTTCTCTAGATACCTGCCCATATTCTCCCACATGCCATGCCACCCATGACAATCCAGCCTTGGGGCAGATCTCTGGGTGGTATTCTTAAGAAACATTTTTATAGCCCTAAACAAGACCTGAAACACATTCAGGAGACATAGCAATAGCAACATGCTGGCTTGTGCAACCCAAGGATATTAAAAATTCTTAAAGCTGTTGTAATTAGCCTGAAGGAGAAAGGGGAGGTGAACGAATCGGAGAAGGTACCCCCCCCCCGACTTCCCCATAGATTTGGTGCGATTACCAACAAATTCCGATAGAAGGCGCCCGAGGTACGGGAATGACAACAATGCCACATACAACTACTGACTCAACCTCATGACCAGTGATGTAATCATTTCATAAGTCGGCATTACCCAGTATAGCAAAAAATCCCGATCCCTCTCCCAGAGGTGATAAACATCACCGCAGTGCATGTAAGAACTTGCATAATACCACCATGTGAACAAATGAACAAACATTGCGACCAGTGACTATTTAACTAATATAAAAAATGGGTATAACAAATTTGTTTTAACATGCTCTGGCCAGATTTGTCATTATCTCAACCCTTCTTGCCCCACGTTGGGAGCCAAAAAGGACTGTTGTGGTTTAAGCCCAGCTGGCAGCAAAGCACCATGAGACCACTTGCTCACTCGTCCCCCCAACCCCCAGTTGCATGGGGAGGAGAATCAGAAAGGAGAAAGAAAAAAAAAAAAAAAAGGTAGAACCTTGTGGGTTGAGATAAGGACAGTTTACTGGGACAACACAAGGAGAGAAGTTACAATAATAATACTAATAAAAGAATATGTAAAACGAGTGATGCACAGTGCAATTGCTCACCACCTGCAACCTGTCATTCTGCCGCTTTCCCTGCTGTGATACTGCCTCCACCCCGTAGCCCGCTCCCCAGTTATATCCTGAGCATGACGTCACATGGCATGGAATACCCCCTTGGCTAGTTTGGGTCAGCTGTCCTGGCTGTGCTCCCTCCCAGCTTCCTGTGAAAACTAACTTTATCCCAACCAAACCAAGGGCATTTGGCCACTGACAGCAACAGGAGACATAAGGAATTTGAAACAGAATGAGAGTAACAGTTGAGTACTATTAAAGTTTGAGTAGGCTGACAAGAGCACTAAATTTCAGAATTAAGACTGCCCCTGAACTCCTAGATTGTGCTCTTGTTATTGGAGTTTTACAATTTATATTGTGTTCCTTTAGCAGTGGCTTTCAGAAAAAGCTGTGACTGTATGTGCAAAATGAGCTTTTTTTTCTTATATGCTATAAACTTTTTTTCCTTATGACACTTGCTATACACATCACCTTCTACCTGTGTATACATACATGTCTGCACACACAAATACACAGCCTAGAAATGCAGAAAGCATATGCTGTGAATGTACATCAGGAAGCTTTAATGAAAAAAAAACAACGATCAGGTTTCCTTAAATGAATACATAATTCCATTCAGAAAAATTTCAAATATAGTCCTGAAAACAGCTAATAGCAAACTTGTTTTTCTAGAAAATATTGGATTTCTCTCACCTAGTGCACTGCATTCAGAGTAACTTGAGTCTGGTTACCTTACATAGCATCTCACATGGAACAATGCAAACTTTCCTCCTGCCAGCCTATGAACAGGGGAAGCTGCATGGTCTGTAGCCCCTGGGCAGATGCTTCTGGTGGCTTGAGGTTGGGAAACATAGTAATATCCATCAAAGTGCTGATTAAGTCTTCAGGTTCTTGCCTATTTCCTTCAGCATTGCAGCATCTGGGAAAATCTGGTTTGTCCATTATTTCCCCCCCCCCCCCCCCCTCCTTTTTAACTTTGATATGATTTGGACAAAAATCCAGCTTCAAAAAAGGAAGAAAATGTCCAAGTTCTGGGGAAGTTCTGCTTTTCATTAAATTCCTTTAACAATTATAATTTGCAAACTGGTTACTGGAATCTTTCTATCTTATCTGTATTGAATTAACACTAATTTACCCAGTATCAATTCTTTAGAGCTAAATCAAGCTGCCTGTGAATTTTAAAGCACTTGACAATATCATTCTCTCATTTTTGGTCTCAGTGAAAAAGGGTTTTCATCAGGTTTCAGAGAACATGTCTTTTGATAGATCTTCAATACAGTGTGAGAACACACCTAACAAAAAGAGACAAGCAGCATTATCTTTAGCCAAGCCTGTGCAGCAAAAGACCTCTTAAAGTGCTGGTCTCTCCCTTCAGAGCTCAGGCTAGGTTGATGTAAATGTTTTGATTTTCAAAGTGGATCTAGGAGACAAACCATTTCCAAGGTTTTTGATGAAACTTTTGGGCTGGTTGCAGCTCATGCTTTGGAGATGGATCTTGAATAATATTCCCCAAACCCAAATGAGACCCTGTGAGGTGTTTGTTCCATGTCCCTGTATGGAGAGAGATCACAGGGAACAAAATTGTGCAGTTTGTCCTTCTATATTGCACTTCTGTTATTTGTACTTTTCACATTTACATACACAGAATAACCAGAAATTTTCCAGCTCCTCCCTTTGTCTCTTCATAGAACCAATTAAAATTGTCCCAGCCCACCATGCTTTCAATAAGCCCTAACAAAAATAGCTTATTATTTTGATGTCTCCAAAAGACCGTTTGTGGGTTACCTGCCTCTGCCTTGTCATTCCACAGCTGGAAGAATAAAAGTGGCCTAAACTTGGTCTAGGGTTAGCACTCCTACCTCAGATCCTGCATTCTAGACAGCTATTTGTTTTTCAGATCTATCTGCTTTTCTTACTGCTCCGTACTCTGCTTCTATTCTCATTTCCCCTTTATTTTTAAATTCAGGATACTCTACCAACAGGCTCAATTACTAGTGACTTCACCTTTTCTTTTTCAGAGCAGAAAATAATGGAAGTTTTTAAAGTTGATGGAATTTCACTACGATATGTGGCCCTCCTGAATACCAGGCTTTCTTTGGTACAACTTTTGAGCTTTGCAGTTGCTCTAGGTTCCTAGCTGTTAGCTTGCACCTATGCTTTTCAGACTTGCTTATAGTTATTTCATGGTCCTACCTACTGGTTTAGAACATTATTTGGATCTCTCATAGGATGTTAGACCAGTCATCTTCCTTTCCTATGTAAGATCCAGAAAGGTAATGAAGTAATTATGCAATGTCCAAAATAAACTGTTACAATGTGTAAACTGAGCCAATTTCTGTTAGCTGTCTTACCAGATCATATAACATCATCTTAATCGAGGCATTTTGCTGTAAAATGTAATAATAAAAATAAAAATAAAATAAATAAAAAAATTAGGGCTCACCTGAAAAAGCCAATGCCGCAATATCAAAGTGACACTTAGGTAGCTTGCATGCTCTTAAATAAATGCAAACTACAACTGATTGCAACATGATTTTTAAAAATGAACTAACATACTCAATATTTTTGGCTAAGGGATTGAGAAAAATATCAATTTTTTAACGAGATGGGGGATATATTTTTCAGTGTATATGCCGTGTTTCTTCTGATAAATTTTGAATTACCATGTCTTGAGAAAACTGACTTCAAAACATAAGTGAACTGTGGAAAATACTTAGAGGCAATACTGCCCAATTTCTCCATTAGGTATATAAATTATTGAGTTTTTAACATATGAAGTTTGAAACTTAGACAAAGGCTATCACACTTTTGTCTACATACTTTTCACTGCATGTGCTTTATAAATAATGTCACTTAATAGCCAAATTCCATCTCTTACTGGGGCAGAACATTGCATATCTTGATTTCCCAGCAGGAATCTATATCTACATTGCATGACACATGCTGAGACCTAGATCTTGCTAAGTAACAATAGTGTGAATGGCAATGTAAGAGCAAATGAACTAGGGTGGGAGGAGAAGACTTTGTACATGGATAGTAAGAAGAAATTGTAATCAAATTTTTATATATCTACAAGCCTCTACTTCTGGCCTCTTCTTTGGTTGCTTTGCTTCAGGAAATAAAATGCTAGAAGTGTTCGTGGTACCTTTAAAAACATCCTTCTGGAAACAATTTTCAGCTGTTAGTATCTTCATAAGAAACCAGCTCAATGGCACAATCTAGACAGTAAATGCTCAAGTCTCAAGGGTTTCACTATGCAGTTTTCAAAATACAGCAATCATCTCCGTTCAAATACTCTTACTTAATGATCCTCTCTTGATAGAGCAAATTAGGCTTTCTGTGTTCGTCTCTTGAAATGGCAGCTCCTCTGTCCCTGGAAGAGGTTGTTTTAGGAAAGATAAAAGAGAAACTACATTGGAAAATGAGATGAGATAAAGCAGTGAATAATAAAGCTTTGTAGAGAATGCGTGGTTTTCTAATAAGACCTGTGTGAGGGGGTGTGGAGGGGACCATCACAAAACCAGCATGATGTTGTGGCTGTACTTGGATCTTTCTCCAAGTTTCTTTGCAGGCTGTTCTGGCATCTCACTCTACATGTTATCTAGCAATTCACTCCTTTTGCATACAGAATCAGTTTAAAACACCAAATACCACCCTAAACTGGAGTCTGGAGACAGCTACAGTTTTCCTCTGGTGTCTATGCTGTTCCATTTCCCTTCCACACTCTGAATGTTTGCTTATTTTTCTTCAAACTACATTCTCCTCAGGGCAAAATATGATACTTTTAATACTTTAAATTCTATGTTGCAAGGCTGAAAATTACTTTTATATCAAATGAGTACCCACACTGTCATGGAGATTAGCAGGGTTCTCCTGAAGGAGAGGCACTACTGTTTGCCATAAACTATTGAGCTGTAAGCATCATAAAACTGCTGTCTCATGTAAACTTTTATTACTCCTCTTTTTTTTTCTCTCCTACATCATCATACAGTACTGTGTCTTACCTACCTTTAAGCAAAACTAAACTGGTATAAAGGAAAGACAACAATGATACCTGTTACTTTTCCATTTAATTACTCCTATAGTTCCGTCCGTTTTGGGATCACTTCAGACCGAAAAATCTCAGGTCATAAAATTATATAAAAATAACTGTCTTGAATTTCCTTTTTGTGTTTTCTCTTGGTAGAATCAAAAGTTACTAGGTTACTATCAAGATTGCAAGATTTAAAAAAAAAAATTACTATCTAGATTGCTGGGTAATAGGAGCATATAGAAAATAATTGGAACACTTTGACAACTTTTGAATAGGTTATAACAGCTTTGATAAATACTTCTATTGAAAGCGCTTCATATTTTCAAAACTCTTCTCTGGTTTCATTGGTTGTGCAGTACCTTGTGTAATGATGCAGTCTCAGCTAACCATTTATATTTCCTTAATCAGGCACCGGATCAGAAGTCTGATCAAAACTGTTGCTATTTTACAAGCATCTGCTATTTTCATGATTGCTTCCTACTTTTCATCTGCACTTTGGTACAAAGATTTAATTAAAGTAAAGTAGTTAAAATAACCAACAACAGATGTGATCTGCTCAACTAC
Organism: Harpia harpyja; assembly: GCF_026419915.1. Lineage (NCBI taxonomy): Eukaryota > Metazoa > Chordata > Aves > Accipitriformes > Accipitridae > Harpia > Harpia harpyja. Next base: position 95,518,484 of record NC_068969.1, read on the forward strand.
AAGTCAGCACTTTGAGATTCCTCTGTGGATGAAGAGAAATTAAAATAATTATGTTTCTGTAATTTATTTCAATTACTTTGTTTACCAAGATTAGTTAATCACTGTTGTCTAGCACCCTTTCAATAGCTAATAACATGGAAATTCTTAACAGTTACCTACAGCATTTGCAAAAGGTATTTTGGAGATGTGAAATTCCTGTCTTTTTCTAATTCCCTACTGACAATGTTCTCTACTGTTTCTTTCATTCCTGTTTTGTTCCATTAAATAATCCACAATGCTATGCTCTTGGATGAGTTGTCAGCTGCAGAGGTAGAGACTGGAACCTCTAAAGCTTATATATTGTCATGGCAAGCTCATCAATCTCAAATGAGCTGCAGAGGGAGTGAAGTGTGACTTGCATAATTCCCTGGGAAAGTAAACTGCCATGTTTTGATTGTTTCAATTACAAGAAACTAACTGTGGCTGAGTATGTCTTAAATCTTCACCTGTTTTCTTCAGCTATAGGATTTTATATTTGTAGAAAAGTGTGTGCATGTGGAAAAGGAAAGAGAAACTGAGAAATTTTTTTCCCCTAGAAATTTTTCCCCTAGTTAAAATTAAATATATGCCAATTAATTAGCTTGTGCTGACCATAACGTCACTTGCTGAGTTGCTGTCTAATGGACTTTATCAGTCAGCAGAATAGTCAAGATAAAATGGGATGCAAATTAGGGAATAAATTTATTTGATATTTCCACCCTAATCATGCCTTCCCCTCCCTCTCCCCCATGTTCACAAGTAATAAGTTTCTGTTCATTTTTCCTTTGGTTAACCATATGTTCTTATTCTGTTTCTCACTGCATAACAATTCCTTCTACTGCTCCAGTTTCTCTTTGTGGCTCTATTTGAAGTTTAACCTCTCCTCTGGTTGTTTCTCCATGAGCAATCCCTCTAAATGGTAAGTGCAAAGTAATTAAAAAAAAAAGTCCACTGTATTATTCTAAGATTGAATCAATGAATAGAGAAGTAATAGAGAAGCCACAGTAAAAGTAGTGAGTCTGGGAGAAAGAACATTATTTTGGCTCCAAGAGCATTGAAAACTATCTGTGATGCATAAACTGAAAGAATAAATATGATACAATTCATCCATCAGAGTATCAGTAAGGAAAAACAAACAAAAAAATTAATAGTGCAGTAAAGTAAATATCATATGGTTGAGAATATCAAAATACTGCTTTCACAGAGCTGAATGATATTCTTTCCCCTGAAACAACTACTCCCTCAGGAAAAGCATCTATTGGCTTTACGATGTGCTTTGAAGGTCTGGCAAAAGAAAACCCTCAGGCTTTGGTAGACCGCAAGTTAAAATGTGTTTAAAACTGATTTATTGCTTTTGCCAAGGGTCTGGTAAGGTACCTTAGCTAGCATTTTACAGAAGAGAAAGGGAGCAATTTGTGACAGGAAAAGGTACCCTTTATGTGGCCTTGAAAACCCCTATGCAGCTTTGCACTGGTGTCTTTGCTGGGACTGATGAAGTTTTAGAAACCCAGAATCTTCATTCTAAAAGGCCAAAAATACCATCTTCCTAATTGTTGCTGCCTGGTTCAGGTTAGCAGAAGACATAGAATTGAATGCCCAACATACTTTGATAGGGTGGATATAAACTTGATGCAAAAAGAATGGTCTCGCTTCCACACTTACCTTTTGTTGTTTAGCTTTTTTAATTGCTGTGCTCTACCTAAAATGAGTTCCTGCATGCTGGCTTTCAGTCAAATGCAGTCTCAGCCAAAGAAGTTGACATGATGGGACAACGTGCAGCTACTAAAGGAAATATGTAGAACAGATGACCATGTCTAAACCAATGATAATACTGTCCACACAGTCTTATCTTTTCCCCTACCAGCCTTATGTATGAGTCAGTAAGAAGGGGAGAATCGTGGTGCAAGTTAAATTTTAAAACTGTTGTGGGATGTCTTCTGGGGTTTTTGAGAGCTGATATATAAGCAAAACTGTCTCTTCAGCCAGGGACTGCAGACTTGTTAATGACATGCTGTCAATATTTTGAAGACAGTTGATAGACCAAAAAGAAAACAGCTGCATTACAAGGAGAATAAGCATCACAGTCTTAGAATCTTGTTCAGTCTGAAAAGCCTGAAGGAGACATGAAAGCTAGAGAAGTTGCTGGGGTTGTTTCAGTGTACTCAATATCCTCTCCTTACTTCCAAGAACAGGAGTGGGGAAGGGAAAGGAAAAAATGCTGGTATGGCGACTCTTGAAGCATCCTAGAGTGAACAACAATTTGCTAACACGCTCTTAATTCCAATATATTGGTGTGTAGTCAAGGCTGTGCATCAAGGATACTGGCAACTAATTCAAGCATTGGCACTCCATTCTGCCTTTTTCTGTTGTCCTGGTTTCAGCTGGGATAGAGTTAATTGTCTTCCTAGTAGCTGGTACAGTGCTATGTTCTGAGTTCAGTACGAGAAAAATGTTGATAACACTGATGTTTTCAGTTGTTGCTAAATAGTGTTTAGTCTAAAGTCAAGGATTTTTCAGCTTCTCATGCCCAGCCAGCAAGAAAGCTGGAGGGGCACAAGAAGTTGGCACAGGACACAGCCAGGGCAGCTGACCCAAAGTGGCCAACGGGGTATTCCATACCGTGTGATGTCACATCTAGTATAGAAACTGGGGGGGAGTGGGGGTGGGGGATCGCCACTCAGGGACTAATTGGGCATCAATCAGTGGGTGGTGAGCAATTGCACTGTGCATCATTTGTATATTCCAATCCTTTTATTATTACTGTTGTCATTTTGTTAGTGTTATCATTATCATTATTAGTTTCTTCTTTTCTGTTCTGTTAAACCGTTCTTATCTCAACTCACGAGTTTTACTTCTTTTCCCGATTTTCTCCCCCATCCCACTGGGGCGGGGGGGGGGGGATGAGTGAGCGGCTGCGTGGTGCTTAGTTGCTGGCTGGGCTTAAACCACAACATCTGTCCATGACCCACCACCTTCCCACCCACCCCTCCAATCCTTCTGGGGCTTTAAAATAGTCAGTCATGTCACAAAAGTGTTTTTGGAGAGGAAATGATCAGGGGAAGGAAGTGTGCAGTTTGTCCTAGTTAGGTTGGAGAGGAAAAGTTTGGGTGTAACAACTCAGGTGAAAAGTTTGGGGTTACAACTCAGAGGAATAGCTAATAAAAACTTGCTTACACAAATCTCAGCAAAACAATGTTTTTGTTCTTCTCTATACAGCAGTCTATCACAGACGTCCAGCGTCATTAAGAAACAAAATCTACTTCTGATGTAAGAATTCCTTTCTGGGTGCTATAGAAACAAAAGTACATTCATGACATCACCAAGGCAACACAGAAATAACATTGTAAGCATCCTTTCTTTAGGGGTGTGAGAAACTCCGAGATTATGGACTGGACAGTAGCAGTGCCGGATGTGTTTGAAGATGCGTGTTGTTTAGTTGGTGGTCAGAGATTACAAGGCTGCCACATGGGATGATTTATTGGCTGGTTAGTATACAGGAGCAGGGAATGACAAGACTCAAACAACAAACTGTATTTCTAACCATTTCTTTCATTCATGAAGCACTAAAAAGTGCAAGTTTTTCAAAGTACCAGAACAGAATCTAGGAAGCTGTCTCTTCAGCAAAGCCAGTAAAGGTAAGATATATGGCTTAATATAGTATTTGAGAAACAGAAGAGTGGGGGAAAATGTTTTTAAAGTTGGGACTTCGTATTGGAACATAAATACAAAATAAACTGCCATAAAGTTTATTACATGAAAACAACAATCTAAATAACAAAAAATTCCTTTATAAGCGCAGGACATCTGGAGTTGAGGCTGTTTGTTGACATTCCTCTGCTGGAGTAAAGAAGTGGAATTTTTCCTCTTGCTGTGTAATATTTTCAGGGAACTTTGCCTCAACATTTTCAACTGTACATAAATGGATACATGAGATTTTCTAAGAGTTTAATTTCTGGAAGCTTATGTACTATTGTTAAAGAAGTCTTAAATTTTGGAAAAGGACAATATTTTTAGTTATGGGACTGAGTTTGTATAGTGCCAGTTTCACAGTAGGTGAAAATGTTGTCAATATAGGGAATGCTTGTGTGGACAGAGGTAAGCAATTTATTCTGAGCTTTGCAATAAGGCATTACAAATTTGTGTCCAGATCTTGCACATTTATATCTCTCAAACCTATCCAAATGGCTAACAATGACCTCTTCCCCCTCATCTCTCCACAGTACTTTGATTTTTTTAAAAATGTGTTTTATAACGGCAAATCTCTAGAAAAAATAAATTTGTGATGTTATTGTATGAAATGGGTTCAATGGATATAAAATGGATTATATTTGTAAGCACTTTCATTTATTAGCTGTGAGAAATTGCATGTTAGCAGTTGATTGCCTGATTCTCAGGCACTTGTTATGTCTATACAGCACTCTATGTAGTGCCAGAAATCTGCTTCTCTGTGCTCATTCAGTGCTTCTGGAGACTCAGAGCTCAAGCACTAAATTTATGTTTTAAGAGCTGCAGAAAATTTTATAAGTGGACACAAGTGTGGATTCTGTTGAAGTTCAACAGCAGGCACATCTGTACATATCCCTACAGTCACAATCTTTTTTTCATGCCATTGCAATTTCACAATGCCAGCCATAGAAGCTTATAATTTAAAAATATAATATTTCTGTGTTAAAAGATCTATGCATGACCAATGAGATTTGTGGCATGATGAAGAATGGAAAGCAGTGAGGGGAATGTCTAGCATTTTAAGTGAATCCACAATTTAGATGAAGAGGCTTATCTTTTGGCATCATAACACCATTTTTATACAGATTATTTTAGGGGAAAACAAATTAAATCACTCAATTTGATTTTTTTGAAAGGAAATGCCTTATGGAAGTTTTGCTGAAGATGCTTAGAGTAAATTCTATTTGCTGCTTTGAAACAAAGGGATGCTGAATTTAAACAGGTACAAAATGGGCAGTTATGATCCCATAATTCAGGTCTCATTTTATTGTCTTTTTTTAAACAGAAGAAGAATCTAGGATGATAGTGGCAACAGTATGTCCCAATTCTGTCCTCTTTGCAGTGAGTTTTCAATTTTTAAATTTTTTAATATTTGCAGAAAGGAACCTATTGTGGAAGTTATTTGGAAATTTGGGTTCGGAGCAGGCCTTCCTTGTGTCCTGCACTTCTGCAGGTCTTAGGATAAATTGCTGATACGCCATTGCCAAATTGAGCACATGCTGCCACTCTCCCTGCTTGACCAGCTTTTATTAAAGGTGACAGGTAATGCAGTCTGAAAATAATCGAGGCCTTAAATTGACACAGGAGGGCACTTCAGCTGTCATGCAAATGAAAGCTGTTGACATTTAGCTGTGTTTTCTTTTTCTTTGTTTCATTATTTAATTAATGTGAACTTTGGAAGTGGAGGAAAAAGTTCCTATTCTCACTGTGACATATGGTGAAAACGAAATTTCAGTTTTCCTCCTTTTTCTTTTCATTAAGACCCAGATCTGTAAAATAACTGGAAAATTACCTGGAAATGGTAAACTACTTTTAGAAAAGAAGATATTGAATTGAAGATGGTATGTATCTGTGCTTATAGAAGTCTTAAAAATGATAGAAAAGAATATTCATCAGTTAAATGGTACAATTACGGTTGTCTATGAGAAACTGCAGCAATGGTTAGATTTTTATAAACCCTATGCTAGACTGAATAGACGGGACTACCAATCTCTCCCCTTTCACTGCTGGGATGAAAAGCATAAGGATGTTATTGCTTGTGTAAGAAATGGACAGTCTGTAACTCTTGAATCTCATTTGATTTGCAAACCTTACTAAAGAGATAAGTTTAATTTGTAGTTTGACTCTGACAATTTATTCATTGATGCTAAATCACCCATTAAACAGCATGCATTTACTCCTGCTGCATGCACTGCATGTGCTGCAGTTGATTATATACTTTTGCTATAAAGTTTTATTATACAAATACTGTTATGAGGCAGCTTAATTTAATATAAATACGCGTTAGTTAACTCTTGAGTCTTACTCTTTTGCCTCATAAATATGAATCTGTATAGGTCTAAAAAAGGCTTCCCTAGGAAATCTGTTAATGTGGCTCACATTTTGGATTTAAAAGTCCACTGACATATGTTTCAATCAAAAGATCACTTTGGAGAAGTAGCCATACTCCAGTTAAAACTGTGCATTATTCTTTAACTCAGTATAAGGCTTAAGACTGGCCAGTAGTATTCAGTTAAATGTTTCATTTACAGCTGTCAGATAGCTGAGGACTTTTTGTCCACCTGAAATCTGAGAAAGACTTGGTTTAAAACCTGACCACTTGAAATCTGTGGGGTAATGTAATCTGTTCTCTTGGACTGCCTTCTCCAAAGAGCAGTCAAGAGCTTACAAGGGATTACGAACACCAGTGAGTAACAAAAATGGAAAACGCATGTGTGCAATATATTTACTATACATATTGTCATTGGTAAATTTATACTGCAACTTGAAAGCAAATTATACTTCAAAAACAGCCTATTCATATCAGAGTAGAAATTGGCTGTTGTAGAGATGTACAATTGTCAAAATACACAGATAATATAAAACTTCCTACAAAGCAATATCTAAACTGAGTTTATGTGGAATGCATGTATTACTAATTTGAGGTGAACTGAATTCCTAAGGACCTGTAATTACAAATTCTTGGGTTTGAGATAAGCCTTGGAATTTTCAAGTTAACCTTGTATTCGAACATGTTGAAATAGGGTAGTACATAGTAGTAGCATGCAAAAAGTGCTATGATGTACTGTCATCCATATGAAAAACATTGAAAAGACATACATACACATTTTTTAAGTAAGTTGAATCTAAACTTTGTGTATAGGTCATAAAACATCTGAATCAGGAAGATGTCCTCTTATTAATGCTTTTATGCAAGAAAAGTTTAAGGTTTCAGCTGAATCAGATAATTTTCAATTATGAAGAATAGTGTTGAGTAGAAAAAAACCCATAATACTGTATTTTAAACACTGAAAGAAAAAATTATTTTAGAGTAAAATTCCTAGAATAAATTAAGAAATGTTAAAATGTATAAAAAGGCAGAATCATACTGCTACTTTCCTATCATATTCTGCTTCCTTGTGATGTCTGCCAAATAGACCTGTCCAATGTGTGTTTTTTGTTCTTAAAAAAAAAAAGAAAATAGATAGCTTTGCTTGTTGTGCCTGAAAGTTTGTCCCAAATTATTGCTGTTTTAAAAGGGTTATTACTGGTTTCCTGTCATTTAGTGTGGGGGCAGTATGGTGTCTGACAGTTTACTGAACATGTTTTAAAGGAGAAAAAAATAAATATGGAGTTAAAAAGAAAATAATATTAAAATGCATCGCTGTTTTGCAATAGAATGCTCTAAGCTGCTCTCTTTATTCCCTAATTAATTTTCTAGATAAGAAAATGCAATCAATGTAATCTAGCCAGACTTTACTGAAACATTTGATATGATGTCCCATAGTTAGTGTGGAGAAGGCAGTGATCAGTTTAAGAACTACAAGTTGGACAAAGAATTATCTAAAGGACAGGCAGCAGGTTCTAATGGAGTGATACCTATAAGTTTGGTGGGAGGTTACACAAAGATTTAATCTGTGGTTTGGTTGACCTGATTTATTTCAACTCATAAGGCATCATCGATAAATGGAAGACTATGATTATTTCCTGTGAAGATGTTAGTGGCCTAGTGGACTACCTGAAATAGGAAGAAATTTAATAACTTGAAATAAAAAGTCACGCATATAGGGGACTTAATAACAAATATTTCTGCTATAAGTTGGAGGCTTATCGACTTCAAAGTACAGAAGACAAGACAGACCTCAGTCTCTTAGTAGATCACAGACTTACCTATAGTTAACAATGTGAGGTTGCTGTGAAAAAGAAAAATGGGATTCTAGAATGCATAAAGCAAACTTTTTCCACTAGTGAAATGAATACTGTTGGCTTGTATAATGGAAAACCATCCAGCTGGAATATAGCATACACTTCTTATTACTCAAGTTTGAGAAAGGTTTATCCATAACGGGAGAAGTATGATGTGGACCAGTGATATGATGTCATGCTGCTGAATCCTCTTAAAGAGGAAATAAAATGTAATAGCAATGAAGATATACAGTCTGGGAACCAGGAAGGATTAAGGTCTTGCTTAAACTGAAGGAAGTATCAGTACAAAAATAAAAAGAATGGAGTAGCCAGGAAGAAATTTAGGCTGAATATAAGATGTCTGTCAGGGAAGGGAGATTTCACAGCAGACTTTCAACTAGGTGTGTTGGAACAATTGATTTTGTTTACTTTGTGAAAGGAATTGTATGGCTGTAGTGTTAGTAGAAGGCTTAATTTGATCACAGAGCAAGATTAACAGAATCCTTAACAGTAGGACAAAATTGAGGAGCCTTTTCTAGTTTGTGGTTCTGTTACTGGATTCACAGTTAGGCCTTCCAGACACACAGGATATGTAGTTTATAAGCTTCTTAATATAGTTTCATTTGACAACACGACAAGCTAGCTGCTATTTCTGTTGAAGTAATTTACCTAAATGATGGAATTTTCTTTATGGCTCCCATGAACAGATGAAGAAGTAATGAAGGCAGAACTTTTAAGTATCAAAGCAGAGTTGCTTGGGATACGGTTGCTTTTGGGATGCGAAGGGTGCCATTAGCAGTCATACCAGAGGTACTCTTCAGATGCCCAGGTTGGGAGCTTGTCTTTCCCACTGACTGGGCAATCTCCAGGGCAATTCAGAGTATCTAAGATGGGAGTGTGCCCTTTTCTTTGCTGAATAGGTAAGGAATCTATGCTCCTCACTTAAGTCACATTCCTACATTCAGACAATGAAAATGCATTACTTGCTCCTCACTTCTGTGTTAGAAAATTGTGTTCCTCTTTCCTGTCTACTTCCTGACGTAGATTCTTTCCACTTGTGTCTTTATTTCCAAGTGGTTTTGAAGCTACTGGGAAAAGGGAAGAAGAGGAAAATAAATGTTGTTAGGGCAGTATTGGATTATTTTTTTGCCTACTTGAACACTTAATTTTCCAGAAAAGTCTGCACACTTAGATTTTAAATGCTGTGGAGAAAACTGTATTGGCCAAATATGTCTGCTTTTATATCATTCTGTGCAGCTCTTCTAACACTGTCAACCTTTTGAGGAGTCAGTATCTTGAAACTAGACAAACTGTGAGATTGTGTCTTCATTCTGAAAAAAAAAATCTTCTTAACCCAATGAATTTAAACTAAGAATACAGTTTATGAGGGGAGTAAACACATATGTATACATGCTTTGTTTTTTTAGGATATTCAGTTCTGCCTGTAATGAAATTTGTTGATTGATTCACCTTTGGACTTGACTCCTAGTATATGATTTACTTCCTCTGCTGGAATTTGTATTTTGTTTTACATGGCAACTCCTTTCAGTATTGTTTGGCCTGAAATCGTGCAATGACTGATGCAACAGAAGATTTTGTGGAGCTCTTAAGACTGCATTGTCTGTAGTATTCAAAGGTAGTTTGGACAACATCTTTGGTAAAATAAGAAGATATGGCTCTTCCTTATTTCAAAAGAGATATTTTTGACATACCTTTCAATCAAGTGAAAACAGGGCAATGTAATAAAATCTTTCTCTTCAGGGTAAGAGATTTATTTTCTAGTGTATTTTACCTCTGGCAGATTTCTCATGTTTCTGTCTACTGAGTTATTCAACTTTTTTCACCACTCAGGACAAAAATAAAAACAAAAGCCCCACCCCCTTAAACCCAAATCAAAACAACACCCCCCCACCCCCACCCCCCACCCCAGGTTATGCAGATACTTTATAGCTTTTGGCTCTGGCCTGAGTAATTTTTTTCTTTTCTTTCCACTTCATCTTTGAACCTCCCTTTTCCACCAAAGTTCAGTATATTCCCATATTTGAACTAAATCTTGAGCCAGCAACTTCTAGAATTGCTTTCAGTTGATGAAAATAAAGCATATTACAGGAAGAATAATCACATCCTAATTTGAAATGAATTCAGGTAGCTTTTTATGCTCCTAAAATTCAAAATGTCAATGGCCAGCTCAGTAAACATAACCACTGTGGCAATTACATATCATTCATGGACACTACAAAATATAGTGATTTCTCCCTAGCTACAAATGTTCCTCCAGATTTGTCTTTCATTGTGTCTGTACTATTTTCTTGCTTCATTTTTCACATTTCATTAGGTCTTCAGGATTTATTATCTAAAATAAAATCACAGAATTAATGGCATCCATCATAAATACAGACATGTCAGTTATAAAACAGTTATAGTACATTCATATTTTGGGTCTTGACTTTTGAAATTAAAATACTTTAACTTGCAGCTGTTAGCTTCAAGGTCTGTTTCTTGTTAGTAAGCCATACAAACAGCAAAATTTCTCCGAGATGGAGAATTATGGTCTTCAATTTTTTTATTTTGTTCTGTTTGTGTTTGTCAGGGTGACTTATCTTTGTTTCCTCCCCCTTCCCAATTGAAATGGCTTAAATACATGAATGTAGATTCTGGAGTCAGCTGATGCAAAATATGAGACAGGACATTTGGAACAATTTTTAATGATCAGCAAAGTGTACGCAGGAGAAGTTAAGTACCAAATGAGTGATGTACTGCTGCAGATAGTCAGGAAGTGCACTAGTGGAGGGGCTTTGGGGAGATTTTAGGAGCACTTTGAACATAGCAAGTAACATTAATCCCTAGCGTTCAAGACTACTAAATTCAGCTTTCCTAACTCATGAAGGAGGTTTCTTGCCCATCAGAACCATTATTTGTAATGCCTCATGAACCTTGATCGTATTTTTGACAAATCATCACTTGCCTGCAGAGCTGATGCTTTGGGTCTCTGGACAGCATAGGTGGGTTTATCAGAGGCAGATTATAAAATCATGGTGTTTAAAACTGTGAAGAGCTTTGTTTGATACACATTGTGTAAGCAAGCTCTGGATGGAGAGATGGGCTATCATTATATAGAATTAATAAGGAGAAGAACTGATCTGAAAAATTGGAATCTATGCTTCCCATCAATGGTGGGTATGTGTTACCAGAAACTGTTAGTTAAAAAAGCGTTAATGTAACAGCTGTGTCAGGTGAGAACAAGGGTTTACTTACCCAAATATCACATCTCCTAAGCATTCATGAGGAAGCTTCAGTGGATTACTTTTCTGTGGATGGATATGCCAAGTCTCCTTGAACCCACATAAAATTTCATTATCTGCAAAAGTCTCAGCAAGAGTTCCACAATTCAGCCAGCTGTGTGCCTGTTCCTTTGTCTGTTTTGAACCTTGCTCCTGCCATCTTCATTTGATGTAATTTTTGTGTTTATTTTGGAGAACTACAGATATTGATAAAGATGAGTGAATTCAGTGGCTCTTGGTGGAAAGAGTGGAGGTTTTGACTGGATATGAAGAAAACATTTTTCATTGAAGACCAACTTAGCATTGGCAAGTTGCACAGAGAGGTTGTTCAGTCTCCATCTTTGGAGGATGACCCAACAAGACCTAACTGGACAAAGCTCTGAGCATGTTAGTCTGAATTCAGTATTGACCACGCTTTGAACAGGAAGCTGGAATAGACATAACCAAAGGTTCCTCCCAAGCTCTAATCATTCTTGGATCAGTCTGATCTATCTCTTCATGCTGCTTCTTAATGTGGTTATTATTGTTATTTTATTTAGCAACTCTTTGCAAAGAAGCTTTTCCACACATTTAGTCACCCTTCTTACTGACCTCTGAACCTCTCTGAAGTTTATAAAGTTCTTTTTGAAATGGGGATAGGCCAGAACTACATGCAGTGTTTCAAGATGTGCCTGAACACTTATTTATACAGTGGTATCATGCTGTGCTATGTTTCATTTCCTATTCCATTCCTAATAATGTCAAAAATCTGCTTTTTTTTTAACCACTGAGCAGTGAGGTTATGTTTCCATGGAGTCTTAACTTCACAGTCTCCTGAGTGGTAATGATAAGTTCAGAGCTCTTGATTTATATATGAAGTTAGAAATTTTTTTTTCATGTGCATTACTTTACTTTTTTCTATATTAAATTTCACCTGCTGTTTTATTGTCTGATCACTCAGTCCTGTGCTTGTGTTCTGCTCTTCTTCACAGTTAGCTGTTACTTTTACTACTGTGACCTAGTATCATCATCAAACTTTGTCATCTCATTGCTCAGTCTTCTTTCTATAAGTTGTTTAGGACTTCATTGAATAGCAAGGACCTCAATGCACATTCCCATGGAACTCCAATGATAATCTTCTTCCAAGGCAGAGCCTGACCATTTGCTTCTATCTTTTGTTTCTTTTGTTTTAACTAATTACTTATTTATGAAAATACCTTTTCATATTTCATTATCTTCCTATATGGCAGAAAACCTTCTCCAAGCCCAAGCAGGTTATTAGAGAAATAAGAACTGTGTGCCCTCCTTCAAAGAATTTAATTAGATTTGTGTGGCATGATTTCCCTTTAGAAAAGCTTAAGTAGCTGTTTTCAAGAACAAATTTCTTGAGATACCAGCTTCTTATTTTAATTTCACTTTATATTGTATATGTAGACTTAATTAACATGACTTTTCACATTTGACTGACTGATGTTACATTTTCCATTGATTTCCATCTACTTGTATTTCTTGCAATCTGACAAACAAGCAAGGAGTAAAAGGAGATGAATATTTCAAAATTAAGTCCCCAGTCTATGAAGAGTTCAGTGATGCAGAAGGGCTCTTTTTGCTTAGAGCAGATAGACATATGAAACTCTGTGGGACTGTGCTGTAAGAAGTCAAATGAATAAATTCTTTGCTCAGCGTTAATAATACATTAAGAATGAAACCTGTACACGTGTTAGTATGATAACACTGCCTTGGAGGAACACCCTTTTTATTTCATTCCTGTTTATTTCTAAAATCAAAACTTCAATTCAGATTTAAAACTTTTTCAGACACTTTCCCCTGGCAATTTCAATAGATAGCTCTGTGTATTCTAGTGAGCAGATACCTGAATGCATGTCTTCAAGGTCCGTGTATTGAACCTCACTCTGACCTTAGCTGCAACCCTTTCCTTAATACAACTCCCTGCTGCTGATTTATAGATGCTTTCTTTTTATTATGCTTAATGTTGATTGTGACTGGATTAGGAACTTTTCACCAAGAATGATTTTCTGAGGCACAGAACTTGAATACAGTCATGGAAAAATAGCAGTTTATGAAAGTAATAAGAACAGCATGATCTGGATTAGCAGAAGTTTCTTTAACTGTTCTTTTAAAATAACTTTCTAATTTTTATTTTCTTATTATAAGTGTAGCTCTAGAATTTGACTATATAGAGCATAACGTAAAACTAGATTCCAGTCACCTGGCAGGCTCCTGCTCGCAGGAATAAACACCTTTGTTTACCATTAAGTGCTAATTCCTAAGATAATGCTATTATACAGAATATGGCAATGGAATGCATTTGTAGAGAATTGTTGCGCTAAATTAAGTTTAGAATTGTTAACACAATATGCATTTTCCACAGTGTGCTAAAGACACAGGACTTTTTCTTTTGACTAAAGAGCAGTTCTCCAGTGGTAAGAATACTAAGTAACAAAATCAAATTATAGACTATTTAAAAGATGTGTGCTAACTGAACATGGATTCCTTCCTCATGAAGCAGAACTGTCTGTCTTGAGCATTATGAAATAAAAAAGCAAATTAAACTCCTTGCTGAAATTATTGCAGCAGGCTGAAGCCTGTGCCTGGAATCTGTTATACTGTAAATCCCCATAATGTGGAAAATTATAGTGAAAATCCCCCCAATTTTTAAATTATTCCAGTAAGTCAGCATAGCCATGAACAAGCAGAATTAATTCATAAGATGAAATCATAAATAATCATAGATTATTTGTCATACCTTTTTGGCTGGGAAATCCTCTTGTGAATGTGGTACGTCACATACAGAGAAGCAATGGCCCCTTCCTAATATTGGCAGGAAATCCTCTAAATGATTCAAAATAAGTCTTATACCAATGTCATTGATACTGCAGTGCATGACTATAAACCAAACACTTTCTTAAAACAATTCCTGAAGTGTGCATGAACACTGACTCTGTATGCTAGCATTTCCCTCATGTAGATAAATTATTGCAGCAATGTTTTAAAAGGACTTGCCAGTCTAATCTTTCATGTATACTGTTCTTCCTGACAAATAGATAGAGGGACTGAGAAATTTCTGCTAAGAATTTGTTTCTCTTGTCTTTGGCCTTCTGCCTTCAAAACATCAGATGAGTTCAATTCATTTCTGTTTTACAGAAACAGTTAATTTACAATTAGTATTTGATTAAAGTTCTGACTAGGTTGAAAGGAAATGGAACTTCTGTCACTTGTTTCAATGGGAGGACCTTAAATGATGTGTATCATTCTGTAGTGTTCCACAGTACATGTTGGAGTTCTGGATCTTAGATTCGTTACCCAGGGCAGAGATTTGGGAAATAATTAATTAGCTTACTGGGCTTACTCTTCAGTTATTCACTGCAAACTGGTAAATGATTTATCAGGTCCTACAGTTCAGTTTTGGAGATATGATTTACCCCTGGTGGTAAATATCACCAGAATTTAGCTAAAAATTCTTTAATGTCAGCATGAAGCCCTTTTCTGACTAAAAGAGGAGGAATCTTCCCCATTCCCCTGAAGTGCCACTACATAAGAGGTACAATGCCCTGGGGCTGGAATGAAAAGAGAGTGAGTAATGGGCAAGACCCAAGAAAGGCTAACTGTGCAAAGTTGGTCCAACCACCTACCCGCATTAGAACCAGTGCCACCAGAAAAGTATGTAGGCTGTTTGTAATTGGAGACTCCTTGCTGAGAGACACCAAAGCACCCATTTATTGCCCAGACAGTATCTCTAGAGAAGTTTGCTGCCTGCCAGGAGCTCACATCTGTGATGTCATGGATAGGCTGCCGAGCCTGGTAAAGCCTGTGGACTATCACCCATTTCTACTATTCCAAGTAAGATCGAATGATGCTGCAATGAGGCAACACAGAAATATCAAAAGACACTTTAAGGGATTGGGAGTACAGGTGGTAATCTCCTGTATCCTCCAAGTCGGAGAAGGCGGTTCGAGAAAAAGGAGATGAATTGAACAGGTGAATGGCTGGCTGCAGAGCTGGTACCATGCTCAAGGTCTCGGCTTCTACGATCTTGGACATATCTTTGAGAAACTGGGCCTGTTGACAGGTGATGGGGCTCAACTGACCAATTGTGAGCAAGAGTGTCCTGGGCAATAAGCTGGCTGGATTTATAAACAAAGCTTTAAACTAGATTTAGTGGGGGAAAGGGATGCTGTTCTAAGCACTGAAGAAGGGTTGCTGAAGTATTGGGAAGCAACAGGGAAAGCCCTGTGGACTGCTTCAAGGGAATTAGGGTGAGCTCCTCTAAAAAGGGGATGTGGCTGATAGCCCAGCTGAAGTGCTTCTGTACCAATGCACACAGCATGGGAAACAAACAGGAGGAGCTGGTAGCCTCTGCCCAGATGGAAAACTATGACCTGATTGCTATCACAGAAACTTGGTGGGATGAATTGCATGATTGGAGTGCTGTGATTGATGGCTATAAAGTATTCAGAAGGGACAGGCAAGGAAGGAGAGGTGGGGGGAGTTGCCCTCCATGCCAAAAATGAGATTGATTGCACAGACTTCAACCACCCAGACATCTGCTGGAAAAGTGGCGCAGTGAAATCCAAGCAGTCCAGGAAACTACTGGAGGGCATTGAGGTCAACTTCCTAGTACAGGTGATGGAGAGACCAACCAGAGGAGAGGCACTGCTGGACCTGTTGCTCACTAATGCGGAAGAATTTATGGGAGAGGTCAAGATTGGAGGTAGCCTGGGCTGCAGTGATCATGCCCTTGTGGAATTCTCAATCTTGAGGGGTACAGGGTGGGTAAAAAGTAGAGTCAGGACCCTGAACCTCAGAGGGTTGGTGGGGAATGTGAAGCTCAAGGGCAGCCTTGGCTGCAGTGACCATGAAATGGTGGAGTTCAAGATCCTTAGGGCAGCGAGGAGGGTGCACAGCAAGCTCACTACCCTGCATTTCAGGAGAGCAGACTTTTGCCTCTTCAGGGATCTGCTTGGTAGAGTACCATGGGATAAAGCCCCGGAGGGAAGAGGGGCCCAAGAATGCTGGTTAATATTCAAGGGTCACCTCCTCCAAGCTCAGGAGCGATGCATCCCAACAAAGAGGAAGTCCAGCGCTGTTTAACATCTTTGCCGGCAACATGGACAGTGGGATTGAGTGCACCTCAGCAAGTTTGATGACAACACCAAGCTGTGTGGTGCGGTCAACACGCTGAAGGGAAGGGATGCCATCCGGAGGGACCTTGACGGGCTTGAGAAGTGGGCCCGTGTGAACCTCATGATGTTCCACAAGTCCAAGCGCAAGGTCCTCCACGTGGGTTGGGGCAATCCGAAGCACAGACTAGACAATGAAGGGATTGAGAGCAACCCTGTGGAGAAGGACTTGGGGATATTGGTGGATGAAAAGCTGGACATGACCTGGCAATGTGTGCTCACAGCCCAGAAAGCCAACCATATGCTGGGCTGCATCAAAAGAAGCATTGCCAGCAGGTCAAGGGAGGTGATTCTCCCCCTCTACTCTGCTCTGGTGAGACCCCACCTGGAGTACTGCATCCACAGCGTGGAAGTCCTCAATACAGGAAAGACATGGACCTGTTGGAACGGGTCCAGAGGAGGGCCAAAAAAATGATCAGAGGGCTGGAGCACCTCTCCTGTGAGGACAGGCTGAGAAAGTTGGGATTGTTTAGCCTGGAGAAGAGAAGGCTCCAGGGAGACCTTATAGCAGCCTTCCAGTACTTAAAGGTGGCCTACAGGAAAGGTGGGGAGGGAGTCTTCAACAGGGAATGTAGTGATATGACGAGAGGTAACAGTTTTAAACTGAAAGAGTGTAGATTTAGATTAGATATTAGGAAGAAATTCTTTACTGTGAGGGTGGTGAAACACTGGAACAGGTTGCCCAAAGAGGTGGTAGATACCCCATCCCTGGAAGTGTTCAAGGCCAGGTTGGATGGGGCTTTGAGCAACCTGGTCTAGTGGAAGGTGTCCCTGCCCATGGCAGGGGGGTTGGAACTAAATAATCTGTAAGGTCCCTTCCAACCCAAACCATTCTATGATCCTAAAGATCCTTCTCTCTAAACAGACATAAAAATGCAAGCATTGATACCATTCTATTTTAATTATTTTAATTCCCTTTTTTAGTTTCTTTATCTCAAATGTGAGGCACACTTGGTTTGGTTTGGTTTGATTTGGTTTCGTTTGATTTGGTTCTTCTTTTTTTTATTCCCTCAAGTTGTCATTAAATAGCGCTGTGCCAATATATGTTACGGCAGATTATGATGTTTTTCCTCCTTTTGCTAGAAAGAACAAGAAGTGCAGTATGGCTGTTGTTGCTCTAACTGCAAGTTTCCTGCTTGATGGGAGCATTTGATATTTACTGGGTCACTGCACTGTGTTGCATTGCAATACTATTGTTCTGGCTGGAGCAGCTATTTCAGGGCTGTACTCAATTTTAGGAAAAAGGCTGAAACTAGGAAAAATGTAGGATAAATCAAAGTGTAGCAGTCCTGTACATAATTTACCATCTGATTCTTCATTGTATTCAAATTCAGCACAAAATGCAATTGTGAATCCTTTTTTCCTATTTGTTGCACTTCCTAATGGTCTCTGAGAAGGATCTGCAGTATCAATAATCAGTTTTTCACTTTAAACATAAGTAGAATGGCATAGCATATATGCTACTGTGAACCATTCTTGGTGTGTAAGAACATGTTTGATAGTGAATGTTACATAGTTTATCCTGCCCCTTTATCAAATCCTTTTCTAAACTCAGTGAAACAGATTCTGTACTCCCCACCTTTATGCCAATACAATTTCCTACAACTTTAGAGTTCTCCTTGTTCTGAGGACAGAATCTGGCCCTTATTCTTCATAGCTACTAATTTCAATTGTGCCAGTAATCAAAGGTCTGCATAATGACACTTATTTAGTGATATTACACACACATAGATGAAGTTGGCTGATCAGCCAGCTTGTGTAATTCCAACCACTAGTGATTTTCCTCAATGCCATTATTAGTACTTGATAGGATTGTTAGACCAGAGTTCTTTAAAAACAAACAAAAATACCCATGTTCAGCATGCAAAAGTTTTTAAAATTAACCATTATTTACTTATTTTGTAATTAATCTGACATATGTACTGGTTATGTAGCAGAACGACTTTAAACAGACCAACACTGTCTTACAGAGTTTATAAAGTAATTTTTCCATAACACAATGAATGAGAGTAAGAAATAAAAAGAGAAAAGGATACACACATAAACATGTACAAGAACTGTAGGTTTAATTATTAGGTTCCAAAGTTTGAGAGTACCTTTCCAACAAGTAACATTTTTACCCTGACATTGTTGGGGTAATACATCAGGAAATGTAAAGCTAAACAAAAGCGCTAAGAAACCTTTACAAACAGATATTACAATGAAGGTTCTGCAGTTTATGGACTGTGGTCAAAAATCACTTTAGATGAATGCAGGAGGTTTTATTTCTAAAAATGTTAGTTTTAATTGGACCTGAATATAATTTTGGAAAGTGAGCTGGTATAGAGCTCTTGAGAATTTTTTTTGAAGAAACACCTTTAATTGTCTGTTTGCAGGCTGGCTTTTGCTTCAGACTTCTTATTTGATATCTAGCCATTAGCTAACTTGCCTTTTCATACTTCTGTCACATCTATGACTATTCATCTAGATAGGGCAGTAGGCACTTGCTTCTTTAAGCACAGGTGCAAAGAAATATATAGTACTAAATTCACACCACCATTGTCAGTCCGTTGCATTTCAGAGTTACTGCCCAGGATAACATAATACCTTGAGTTTAGGTTTAAGGCAATCTAATAGGTCAGGGTCACTAAATTTTCGTTTCCTGTATCTATTACTGACATCAGAGTACTTCACTGTTCAGAGCTGCTGTTACATCTTTTGCTAACCTGGTGTTACACTTAATCTAGAAAAGCTGTTTTAACATTGTGGAATGTGTCTTGTTACAACATTAGAATAAATGTATGGTAGGAATAGGAAATTATGTTCAACTTTTATTTGAATTTCTGAAATATGCCAGATCAAGCTTTGGGCTTACCCAGTACAAGAGGGATGAGGACAAACTGGAGAGAGTCCAGCAGAAGAAGGGCTACCAGTGTGGTCAGGGACCGGAGCAAATGACATTCAAAGGGGAGGTTGAGGTAAATGGGCTGGTTTGGCCTGGAGAATAGAAGGCTCAAGCATGGGGGGGAACTAATTTCAGTCTTCCACAACCTACAGGGTGGTTGTAGAGAAGAGAGAGACAGATTCTTCTCAGAGGTGCACAGTGAAAGGTCGAGAGGCAGCAATCATAAATTGTACCAAGGGATAGCTCATTGGGCAAAAGGGACAAATTCTTCCTGTGAGGGTGGTCCAGCACAGGCAAGAGCTGTGCATGGAGCCTGGGCGATCTTCCAAAACAGTGTGCCACAATTCCGCCTGAACAACCAGACTCAGCTTTGAAGACAGCCCTGCTGGGAAAAGGATGTCAATATAGATAGCTTGCAGAGGTGCTTTCCAACTTTTTTTTTTCCTTAGGGATCTATGTTTTCATTTGCTTGTTTTTCTGTACTGCTGTGATCTGTTAAAGGGTACTTTAGCACTTTTGACTACAGTGTAAGAGCATCACTTGAACGTGTTCTTGCCGAGTGCTGAGTTCTTGACAATAGTACCAAACTCTTTAAATATTTTTATTTGTTAATTATTTGCATGCATGATTATTTATAGGATGGTAGGCACAACTTTTAAAATCTTTCATGGAACTGATAATTCTTTGGGTGTTATAACACCACAAGTGTTACGCTACTATTCAGTTGTTTAATAAAAGGGTGCTTCTGGGACTATGGGTGGGAGGCTAGGGGGTGTGCGTCTGTCTCACCCCTTAGTCCCCTTCAGCTGATCTGAAGTCACCATGCAGAATTTCATTGTGGAGGCTGTACTTGAATAACTGTCTTGTCTCTTAAGGCTTGTGATCATTCCCCTCCCCACCCCACTGCCGCAAGTGGTAGCTAGGTATTGCTAGCTGCCACTTGGGAGAGCAATCAACAGATGAACTGCCACTGGACACAAAGAAGAGAGAACAAGCAGTGCAGGGTGAGGGCAGCATGGTATCTTCCCATGATATCTCAACTGCTGGTTCAGACCACACTGCCTCAGTGCTGAGCAAGGGGACATAGCATCTATGTCTTAGTACATAGGATAGTACCCAGAAAACAGGTCTGGATGGGGATTGTATAGGAATGTGAAAGCACAATATAGTTTTAGGAAAGTTACCACCATGCTCTCTAAAACAAAGCAAAAGAAAACCAACCTCATGTTAGACGAGAGTGACTCATCCAACATCTATTTTAAAACCCCTTCAGCTGGTTAGCAGCATTATAGAGGGTAAGATCCAGGTGTATCCATTGACCCTGGCATAGAAGAGAGTAAGAAGGGAAAGGCAGACAACCAGTCTGCAGGCGCAGAAATATCCCAGGATGGGTTCTTCTGATGCAGCCAAATTCTTCTTGGAGTTCCCATCTATGGCATAGCCCTGTTCCCCAACTGTTGCACCATTGATATATAGGGCTGCATCTACCCTGAAAATGACAGTTCTTGTTCTAGGAGCTTTTGATAGAAATTACAGAAATGCAGAAAAAACTACAGCATAAAATGGACTGTGAAGTCTGAGGAGAATAAGATTTGTTCTTGTCTTATGCATGTATACTGAACTTTTACCATAAGTCGGCACTTCAGAAACTCTCTAAGACTCCATTTTGGAGTTTTAGAAAGCAGGCATTTTTATTCATATCCCAGCGCTGGATGCACAGGGGATCGTTCCGCCTATCATGCATACCAATTCTTTCAACAGTTGAGATTATATACAAAATGGATATACATATTCATGATTTTTCCTGGAAATAATTAACATATTCATCGGAATTCCAGGAACTCATTAATACATGTAAATGTCCTTGGCGCAAGTGCATTCGAGATCTTTGGTGGTCTTCAGGGGTCCTCTGGTGGTCTTCAATAGTCTTCCTTACTTGTCCACTAGTTGACCCTTTTCTAGTGATTCTGCGCAGTGGAACACTTTACATGTTTGATACAACTTATCCTGAAGAATGTTCGTTAGGAACTCTGCTATCTATCTTTTCTTGATTTACATTCTTTTGTCACAAACCATATTGACACTCCAAGCTAAGTTATCTGAAAAGGGCCTAAGGTTTTTTATCTTAGGTGATTTGCAAGGTCAGCCAGAAGTAATTTTCTCTGGTATCTTACACATTTTGCAACATACAGGATTTCTTATCCACCACTAGTCAGTATAACAAAGCCACTGTGTTCTTTTCTTAACACAAGATTTAAAACATCTTGTATCAGAACTCTCAAGGACAAGATAAGAAATGATTGTCAATATATGCCATTAGAAAGAATACAATAAATTTGCAATCTTATAAAATTGAACAAATTATGGAAGAATCTTTCTTTTAATAAAGTTGCATTTCAACAGTTGTTAGTTTCCAATCTATTTCTTAGCAGCATTTTGAAGAGATTTCAGGATTATTTTAAGTTATTCAATGGTAGCCCAAAATGGCAGGGCTTGTGCTGGAATGCTGTTTTCATGTTTGGTGAAGCCTCAAGGACTTAAGCTTTTCCGTCTAGTGCTGGAAGGCAGTTCAATATAGCCCTTAATACCCGGGAGAGAGTGAGGAGATGAGGGAAAGAACTTTCTCTTTCTCCCTTATCACCACTAAAAAAAGGTAGTCTCTAATGTTTTCACAGATCAATTCAGCAATTTACTTCTTTTACTAACACATTCTATGTGACTGAAGATTGTTAAGATAGGTCTAATAACACCTGATATTCTTAGAGGACTATCTGATGAAGAGACTTTCAGCTCCAATTCACTAGCATGTATCCAGTCAAGGCAGAGTTCTGGTGTGAAAGTTGTTGCCTTCTGACAAACGTAAATTTTCAAACTGAGCTGAACTGATCATTGTGGATTAGTGTCTAGTGCACAATTTCTGTGTAACAACACTTGAAACTATGTTGGAAAGAGAATGTTGCTTCTACTTTACAGACAAAGAAGCGGGCGGGTAATCAATTGCTTGGAGATTCAGTTGCCATCTTAGAAGCAGAATCCAGGTCCTATTTGAAATGTATTACACTATTGTCGTGGTTTAAGCCCAGCCGGTAACAAAGCACCACACAGCTGCTCGCTCACTCCTCCCCTCCCTGGCCATGGTGGGATGAGGAGAAAATATAAAGAAAAGCTCATGGGTCAAGATAAGGACTGGGAAGGATCACTCACCGATTATGGTCACGGGCAAAAAACAGGCTCAACCTGGGGAAGAAACAAAATCAATTTAATTTACTACAAATCAAATCAAAATAAGGATAATGGGAAGTAAACGCAAACCTTAGAACACCCCCCCGCCCCCCCTCCCTCCTTCCTGCCTCAACTCCACTCCTGGTTCTCTCTCCCTCCTCCCCTGGTGGCGCAGGGGAACAGGGGATGGGGGTTGTGGTCAGTCCATCACACAGTGTCTCTGCTGCTCCTTCGTCCTCAGGGGGAGGACTCCTCACTCTTCCCCTGCCCCAGTGTGGGGTCCCTCCCACAGGAGACAGTCCTCCATGAACTTCTCCAACATGAGTCCTTTCCGTGGGCTGCAGTTCCTCACAAACTTCCCTGGCGTGGGTCCTTTCTGCGGGCTTCAGTTCTTCCTGAACTTTCCTGGCGTGGGTCCTTTCCACGGGCTGATCTTCAGTCACAGACTGCTCCAGTGCAGGCTTTCCCATGGAGTCACGGCCATCTTCGGGGACATCCCCTTGCTCCGGCATGAGCTTCTCCAGAGGCTGCAGGTGGGCATCTGCTCCCCCGCTCCCCTCCATGGGCTGCAGGGGGACAGCCTGCTGTCTCACCATGGGTTGCAGGGGCATCCCCTCCTCCTCCTCCTTCTTCACTGATCTCAGTATCTGCATAGGTATTCCTTTCACATTCCAATCCTACTACTCACTACAGGTTTCCCCTCTTAAATCTGTTCTCCCAGAGGTGCTACCACTGTCACTGATTGGGTCGGCCTCAGACAAAGGCAGGTCCAACTTGGAGCCAGGGAAGCTTCCAGCAGCTTCTCACAGGAGCCACCCCTGTGGCCCCTCCCCTGCTACCAAAAAAACCATGCCACACAAACCCAAAACAGCTATCTAGATCAGTTTGCCTTCCTTGCACATAAAGACCCCAAATCTGTATAAATCATAGCAGGTTTTACAAAAGTTCCTCCAGCAGTGGTGATATGTTACTTCTTTCCCTAGAGCACTAGTGGTAATGGGAAACTTAACTTGGGTGTTTTGATTTTTGTTTTGTGATTTCTTTGTTTCCTTGCAAATTGAAACCATCTATATTTGGGGAAGTATAATGAAAAAAATAAAACTAGGAAGTGCAGAGTTGCCAAATCCTGAATGGAATCATAGTGTTCTTGAATAGCAGCACAAGTGTCCTTAAAAAGGCAAAACATAAATGAAGGACAATTTGTACTCTACAATAATGGAATTTTGCTTCTAGTGGTTAATAGATTTTTAAAAGTAATTTTTGTGGTTATTGCATTTATGTTTGTCATAGGTGTGTGTATGCATGTAGCCTTTTTAATATTATTTAGATCCTCAAGTTAGAGGAATGCACACAGTATACAACACAGTAGACATCATGAAATGCATACTGAATATTGCAAGTATGCCTAGTGTCTTTCCCTGGATTAGTTATCATAGAAGTGTATAAATGAAAAATTACTACATTGGTTATTGCTAAAGGAATAGAAGTAGGATACTGCTGTTAATATTATGTAGGCAAAGCTGAAATAACCTGTACGGTACTTATAGAGGAATCCTGTTGCTATCCAAACGCTGATGAGTCACTAGTGGTTGTGGTTGTTGTCTGCTTTTAAGAATGATGACTACCTTATCGGAACAAAAGTACTTGTTTTCTCGAAGTGGTGCTAATAGCCATGGATGGGGAGATTGCATTTCTGTACATGACTGTTAAATCTGTCTTTCTTGCATATGTACAATATCATTAAAACAGTAGATTAATATAGCTGAATTTATTTTCATAATTTCTTCTGGCTTAGCCTGAAATGAGGTTGTGAGGTCTTCTTGTTTCCTGGAACTTGTCTTTTAACACAGTTCCCATATGATCACTTTTGAGGGGAGTCTTTTTGGGGCATACTTATGGTGAGTAATGTCCTACTAAGGACTTCTGTCCTGATACAGTCCAACACAGAGATTTCTGTAGAGAAGAATCAAATGAAATCAAAGTTGTCACCACAGTCAGCACCACAGTTTACCTAGGAGAACTCTGTTCTTACAAGCAGGGGAAGCAAGATATGTACATTGTGCCTGCAAAGTTGACTTTGACCTGGCTCAGCAGCTGTCCTATCATAATACTATTTGGTGGGATATCTAGAATGGAAGATGAGTGGCTGATTTAATAAGAAAATTTTTGAAAGACTAAGCTGAAAGAAGAAAAGGAAGAGCAGAAGAAACAAAGGATTGGGAGCTGTGGAGGACATGGATCAGTAAGAGATATTGTTGGCAGTTCCACCTCTATGGGAAAGCCTTTCAGCCAATAGAAGGAAAGCCGTGACTAGAAACGTGTAGCTGGGAAACCCAGATGATGAAGAAAGGTAACCAAAACCCCACTGGAACATTCCTAATGCAACAGAACATCATGCAAGCCAAATGAAGATTTGTCTAGTCCAGCAGAGAAAAATAAACTACCTGAAGTGTTCAGAAATTTTGCTCTTGTATTGGTTCTTTTGCTTGCTCATGCAGCATTCATAGAGAGTGAATACATCACTGCTTACTTCACTAAGAATCAGATAGGTTAGCACTTCAGTGGACTGCTAATTCTTCTATTGCTCCCTTTACATGAGAATTCAAGAGGTAAATAAAACTTGACATAGGAAAGAAGTCACCAAAGCATACTACAATTTTTAACTATTGCTATTAAGCATTATTATGAAAGAGTTCTGTACACACAAATAGGTGGTGTTATAAAATACAATTCTGTTATTGTCACAGACCTCAATTTGCAAGGTTCAGTCAATGTCTTTGGTGTAGTTCCTTGGCTCGAATAATATTCTAGTCATAATACAGGTTTATGTAGGATCACACCACAGAAGACCTAATATTTGCTGACAAAAAGAAGAAAATTTGATGTAATCTAGTAAGGTAGTTGCCTTATGAACACTGACGGCAACATTGCTAACAA
The DNA here is from genome assembly GCF_026419915.1 of Harpia harpyja. Taxonomy (NCBI): domain Eukaryota; kingdom Metazoa; phylum Chordata; class Aves; order Accipitriformes; family Accipitridae; genus Harpia; species Harpia harpyja. Next base: position 95,543,896 of record NC_068969.1, read on the forward strand.
ATATCTGTATTCAAGTTAATTTTTTTTTAATCCCATTGTGAAGAAGGGCAATATGAAGTGAATTGCAAATAATTACAGTAAGGAGTGATGACAGGGCCAGTAACTGAAGCATCTACTCACAAATTAAATTGACTCTAGACATTAATATGGACAAAACTTCAATATCCTGTTGTCATGCTTCTGATTTTCCAAGAATAAGGAACCTAAGCCAATGTCAGAAAAATAGTAAGTGGGTAAAGGAAAAATGGCAATTAAGACAGTTAAGATGTCATGGAACAGAGACCTATTAAAGTAGTAATATTTTAATGTGAAGTGTATGGACACGATCCTACCTCTTGTCTGTTATGCTGAAACCATCATGGAAGATTATCAAACAGATTTCAGTGCAGCCCTTCTGAATAACTGTTGGTTCAAAGAGATACAGTGATAGATACAGACCACTGCTAGCTGCAACAGTGTGCTATTAACATTATTTTTCAACAGTTTGGCCAAGAATCAGATAGAAGTGGCTGACAGCTGTGATAATGACTTTTCCAGAAACGTAGCTAGAAGCTCTACTATTATTCAATTTAATGACCCCAACTTTTTGAATTTTCAGTGAAATGAAAGAAATGGTAACTGCCAATTAATTATTTAGTCATAAAAGTTCTTTTCTAGACTAATAATGCGTAATTCTCTTCTAGTGTTAATGACTTATTAAAGAAGAACTTCACTGAAACATTTTATTCTGAAGCAGGTCCACAACAAGACCTCTCAAGAGTAGCATTTAAATAATGATGGAGTTGACCCACCAGGTTCAGATCCAGAAGCAGATACAAACTTTTCTGATAATTAAGGTAGTTGACTTCAGGTTTTTCTATCTACAGTAAGAAAAATGAAGCACAGTTTTAAGACTCAGAAATCAGTTTCCACAGGATGTGGAACACTTTTAAAGTCTAAGCTTCAGACCAGGCTTATCTTCCAAAGCATGACTTGGAGGAGGAGCTATCACAATGCATTGATAAATAATAATGAATAATTTGAAATAAAATAAGGATGACATGGAAAGCTTGCCTATACCAAATGAAAATATCCTTTCATTTTACAGCTTCATCTGGGATTAGAAATTCAAATATGAACATCTATGCAAAAGCTTGTTTAAGATTTTCAGTATAAGCTGAAATCAGAAATAATATGCATTTCTAGCCTGACTGGATTTCCCAAAGAGTTCTGATGTTCAGAATGTTAGAGATCGCCCAGGCTCCATGCACAGCTCTTGCCAGTGCTGGACCACCCTCACAGGAAGAATTTGTCCCTTTTGCCCAATGAGCTATCCCTTGGTGCAATTTATGATTGCTGCCTCTTGACCTTTCACTGTGCACCTCTGAGAAGAATCTGTCTCTCTCTTCTCTACAACCACCCTGTAGGTTGTGGAAGACTGAAATTAGTTCCCCCCCATGCTTGAGCCTTCTATTCTCCAGGCCAAACCAGCCCATTTACCTCAGCCTCCCCTTTGAATGTCATTTGCTCCAGTCCCTGACCGCACTGGTGGCCCTTCCTCTGCTGGACTCTCTCCAGTTTGTCCTCATCCCTCTTGTACTGGGTAAGCTCAAAGCTGGATCCAGCACATTCACATCCAGCCTCATGAGTGCTGAGAAGAGCAAAATAGTCACTTCCCCTTACTGCTGGCTGTGCTTTTGCAGCCTGCTAAGTGTTTGAAGTTAATTCCAAGATGCATCCATACCTATTGAATTTCATGAGGATTCTGTTGAAATGGCCCTTGTGAAATCTGGATTTCCGCTTTTCCTTCTATGATTGATTTGCCTTTAAAGGACCTATGGGCTTGATTTTCTAATTTTTATTTAGGCTTGATGGGTCTATGTAAGTCTTACAAAATATGGTTTCTTTATGCAGTTTTTTTGCAATTAGGACACTTGCCAAATGTTTCATCTCTACTTAGATGTTTTCACAAAAATGTTAAAAGTATGTATTTCAAGTACCTATACTCTAGTCATATTTTGTTGACACTAGTCAAGAATTTTTAAAATTGTATGGTAGAGAAGGGGTGAGAGAAAGGGTGTGCACAGAACCAGACACACACATGTATATACAGGCAGCATAATACTTATTTTGAGCTTTTTTTTCTTTTTAAACACTATGATTTACTGCCAAAATTGTAGGTAACCCCACTAGAAAAGTAAACTGGAGATACTGGAATGCGGCAGGGGAAAAATAAAAGATGTTAATGTAGTGTTTAATGGTACTTTTTTCTTATATTTCTATTTTCAACAAACAAAATATATATGCATTTTTGTTTTTTTATTCTGAATGCTCCTTCTGGCATATTTTTCATGTTTTCCATAAGATAATGTGCATTGAAAATGCTCTAGGTGGAGAAAATATGTTATCTATTTGCTCATGCTTACAAAAACATTGGCTTCTTTATATTGTGTATATTTGTTGTTTATTTTAGGGCTCGTCAGGAATGTGGAGTTCTTCATACTATTGTAACCAATATATAAAATAATAAAACAGGAGACAAAAATATCTTTGGCCTCTGTCAAAATAACCTAAGGAAAAATTGAGTACGTATTCAAATGATACTGATCATTTTTGCAAGCATGACAAATATTTGTCCCATATTATGATAATTACCATAGTAATGTGCAAAGTTTGTCACAGAAGGTAATCCAAATAGGCAGTCTAGAATATTATTCTGTTTTCCAGGCTTTGTAAGAAAAAAAAGGGGGATAAAGCAAAGCTAGATACAAGTTATTCGATTTCTTTCTTTCAGTTAATAACGTCTGGAATTATGACAATTATAGCAATTGTGAAAACCTATTTCTAGCTTTTGAAATGCACTCCTAGTTTTGCTTTGTCCTATAATTAATTCCTAATTTGATATTGTAGCATCATTTTTACTGCAAGATAGATCTTTCAGTTTTTCTTCAGCTTGAAAAGGAGAACAGTGAAATCACTAACTTGCTAATACAATTAAGTTTCTATGTATATACTCAGTTAAGAGTGTACCAAAAAGAGAAAGTCATAAAATTCTCACCTTTCTATGTATATACTCAGTTAAGAGTGTACCAAAAAGAGAAAGTCATAAAATTCTCACCTACTTCTTTTATAATAGGGAACCGAGACTTTTAATTTTTTTATGCTGAATGACGAGTTTAACTTTTTAGTGACTAAATACATGTCAAGGGTTTTTCTGTGATTTTTAGAAATTTTATCGGAGCAACGGAGAGGGAAGAAGTAAAACATTCAGAAAAACCTGAAGGTTCCTTTTTAGAGTCTTTAAAGTAGTTAGCAGTGGCCTGCAACTTTACTTAAGGTTATTGTTGTTTATAGTTTTAGTTGTCCTGGCTAATGTGTACTGTACAATGGGACACGGATGCTGAGATGTTGTGCAGCTGTTTATATGATTAGAAAAAAACCTCAATTGCCTAAAGTTGATTAAAAAAGAAGTTTACATCCTGACTTCCAATTAACATCATTGCCAGAAAATTAAAAGCCATCTGGTCTGCAAGGCCTGACTGGAATTCTTACATTTGAATTGCCTTATCATGCTGCACAAATTAATTTTTCATTTCTTTCAGTCCCTTCCTGGAGAAAATTAAAAAAGAAGGCTTGCCTCCATTTCAGAAGCCTTGTTTCAGTAGACACTGAAACAACTTACCCTTTATTGGAAAAGTATCTTCCCATGTTCTTAAAGAACACGGTTACTTTGTGCCTGTGCAAAAATGAAACAGATCTCCATGTCTGTGTGAGTAGGAAACAAGATATACTTAGGACATTATTTACAGCAAAATGAAAATAACAATTTAAAAGATAGTAAAGATTAAACATTTCCCATAAGGAACTGTAACATGTTTTGTAGTCACCATACCCACAGTTCAAGTTATGAATACAAATGCTGACTATGAACTCCTCCTGAATTGAACACCAGTCCAACGTTTTTTCACAAGAATGACTCAGTGTGTAATTTTGTATACTGAGTAACTTGAAAAATGCAATCTATTTTAAGGGAATTTGTAAGATGGAAAAGCACAGAATTTTTGTGTTAGGCCAGTTGCCAACATGCTCCCAGTGGTAGGATTTTACTGCACTTATTTGAGAATGGCCATGTCTTTCTTGTAGTGGGGAGCCCAAAACATGACACAGCACTGCAGATGTGCTTTCCCTAGGGATGAGTAGAAGGAAAGGATCACTTCCTTGACAAACTGACAGCGCAATTCTTAATGCTGCCCAGCGTGGTCTTGGCCTGATCCTCCTCCACTGAGGGTAAGTCCTGTTTGTTCTAGACTTCCTCTCTGTTCTGAGGGTCCTGGGTTTCCTGAAGGCCAGTCTCACCAGTAAAGAGCAAGGCAAAGAAACATTTTGAGTATTTTGGTGTTTTCCCTGTCCTTTGTCATCGGGTCTCCTGACCCATACAGCAGACAGACCCCCATTTTCACTAGCCTTCCTTTCACTGCTGATGTACCTGTAGAAGCTTTTCCTGTTGCCCTACACATCCCTCACCAGATTCAACTGCAGATGGGCTTTGCTCTCCTAACGTCACCCCTGCATGCTCAGACAGTATCTCTATATTTACCTGGGTCACTTGCCCCTGCCTTCTCCTCTTGTATGCTTCCTCTTAATATTCGAGCTTCATCAGGAGTTCTTTCTTCATCCATGCAGGCCTCCTGCAACGTCTACTTGATTTCCCCTTTGTTGGTATGCACTGTTCCTGAGCTTGGAGAAGGTGATCCTTGGAAATCAACCGACTCTCCTGGACCCCTCTTCTCACCAGGGCTGTATCCCATTCCTAGCAGATCCCTTAACAGGCCAAAGTGTGCTCTCTGGAAGTCCAGGACCATGATCCTGCTATCTGTCTTTTCCCTCGTCTCATGATCCTGAACTCCACCTACCTCATAGTCTTTGCAGCTAAGGCTGTTGCCAACATTCAATTCCTCTACAGGTCTTCCTTTTTGGTTAACTATCAGGTCCAGCTGAGAGCCTCTCCTTGTTGGTGCCTCGATTGCCTGTGCCAGGAGTTGTCATCAAAGCACTCCAGAAACCTTCTAGGTTGCATGTGCCTTGCTGTGGTGTCCTTCCAGCAGATATCAAGATGGTTGAAGTCCCCCATGAGGACTAGGACCTGCAAATGTGAGGCTTCTTCCAGTTTATCTACTTGTCTACTACCTCTTGCTGATCAGGACGTCGGAAGCAGGCCCCTACCACAACACTGCTGATGTTGGTCTGCCCACTAACCCCAACACATAAGCTCTCAGCTGGCTCATCACCTTACCCTACACAGAGCTCTGTGCTATTCTAGTTGCTTTTCAGCCACCTTTGAGAGGGAAAGTAAGTTAAAAAGAATTTCTGTATCACTGTTATAAAGACCTACTTAATGAAAGATTTTTGGTGAAAGTTAAACATAGAATCATAGAATCACAGAGTCATAGAATAGTTTGGGTTGGAAGGGACCTCCAAAGATTATCTAGTTCAACCCACCTGCAAGGATTCTATTCTGATTGTATGATCCTGTAATCTTCAACTAGATGAGGTTGCTCAGAGCCCCGTCCAACCTGACCCTGAGTGTTTCCAGGGATGGGGCATCTACCACCTCTCTGGGCAACCTGTTCCAGTGTTTCACCACCCTCATCATAAAAAAATTTCTTCTTTGTCTGAATCTACCCTCTTTCAGTTTAAAACCATTACCCTTCACCCTGTCACAACATGCCCTACTAAAAAGTCTGTCCCCATCATTCTTGTAAGCCCCCTTTAATTACTGAAAGGCTGCTGTAAAGTCTCCCCCAAGCCTTCTCTTCTCCAGGCTGAACAACCCCAACTCTCTCAGCCTTTCCTCATAGGAGAGGTGTTCCAGCCCTCTGATCATTTTTGTGGCCCTCCTCTGGACCGGCTCCGTGACTCCCAAGCTGCGGACGCAGTACTGCAGGTTGTGTCTCACGAGAGCAGAGTAGTGGGGCAGAATCAGCTCCCTCGAGCTGCTGGCCATGCTTCTTTTAATGCAGCCCAGGACACGGTTGGGTTTTCTGGCTCACATTGCTGTGTCATGTCCAGCTTTTCATCCACCAATATCCCCAAGTCCTTCTCCACAGGGCTGCTCTCAATCCCTTCATTGCCAGCCTGTACTGAGACTGGAGGTTGCCCTGACCCAGGTGCAGGACCTTGCACTTGGCCTTGTTGAACCTCCTGAGGTTCACATGGACCCACTTCTCCAGCTTGTACAGGTCCCTCTGGATGGCAACCTGTCCCTCAGGCATGTCAACCGCACCACTCAGCTTGGTGTCATCTGCGAACTTGCTGAGGGTGCACTCAATCCTACTGTCTGTGGCATTGATGAAGATGTTAAACTGTCCTGGTCCCAATACAGATCCCTGAAGGACACCACTCATCACTGATGTCCATCCAGACATTGAGCTGTTGACCACTACCCTCTGGATGCGACCATCCAACCAATTCCTCATCCACCAAAGAGTCCATCCATCAAATCTTTCCAATTTAGAGAGAAGGAAGTTGTTGGGGACCGTGTCAAAGGCCTTACAGAAGTCCAGATAGATGACATCCATAGCTCTTCCCTTGTCCACTGATGTAGTCACTCCATCACAGAAGGCCACTAGGTTGGTTAGGCAGGACTTGCCCTTGGTGGCTGCCTCAAATCATCTCCCTGTCCTCCATGTGCCTTAGCATAGCTTCTAGGAGGATCTGTTCCATTATCTTCCCAGGCACAGAGGTGAAGCTGACAGTTTGGTAGTTCCCAGGGTCCTCCTTTCTGCCGTTTTTAAAAATGGGTGCAATGTTCACATTTTTCCAGTCACTGGGGACTTCACCTGACTGCCATGACTTTTCAAATATCATGGAGAGTGGCTGGGCAACTACATCAGCCAATTCCCTCTGGACTCTGGGATGCATCTTGTCAGGTCCCATAGACTTCCATATGTTCAGGTTCCTCAGGTGGTCACGAACCTGATCTTCTCTCACTGTGGGAGGGACTTTGCTCCCCCAGTCCCTGTCTTGCAGTCCATCCACTCGAGAGATGCGGGAAGAGAGATTGCTAATGAAGACTGAGGCAAAAAAGTTGTTGAGTACCTCAGCCTTCTCCTCGTCTGTTGTTACCAGTTTGCCAGTTGTACTCATCATGGGGGTATGCTTTCTTTGACCTGCCTTTTCTGGTTGACATACCTATAGAAGCCCTTCTTATTATTCTTTGTGTCCCTTGCAAGTTCAGTTCCATTTGCACCTTGGCCTTCCTGACCCCATCCCTACACAAGCTGGTAGTGTCCCTCTACTCTTCCCAGGATAGCTGTCCCTGCTTCCACTGCCTGTGCATTTCCTTCTTGCCCTTTAGTTTGACCGGCAAGTCTTGAATTATCCACGCCAGTCTCTTGCCTTTCTTTCCTGATTTCTTACACGTGGGGGCCGAGAGCTCTTGTAGTCTATGGGAAGTGTCCGTTAAGATCTGCCAGCTGTGTTATGGTCCCTTGTCCTTGAGGGCAGTTTCCCAGTGGGTCCTATTGACTAACTCCTTGAACAGCTGGAAGTTTGCTTTCCTAAAATTCAGGGTCTTAGCTTTACTCTTCACCTGTCCCCTATCCCTCAGGACTGAAAACTCCACCAGTGCATGATCACTGCAGCCCAGGCTGCCTTCAGTCTTGATGTCACCAGTTAGCTCACTTGTGTTGGTGACCATCAGGTCCAGTATCGCATCCCCTCTGGTAGGGTTGTCTATTGCCTGGCTTAAGAAGTTATCCTTGATGCGTTCCAGGAGTCTCCTGGATTGCCTACAGCTCACCACGCTACTTCTCCAGTAGAAGTCAGGGTAGTTGAAGTCCCCCAGCAGGATGAGAGCCTGCGAGCACGATGGCTTCTGTAGCTGGAGTAAAAAGTCTTTATCAATAGGCTCCCCTTGATCGGGCAGCCTGTGGTAGACACCAACCACAAGGTTCCCTTTGTTGCCTCAGTCTCTAATTCTTACCCACAAGCTTTCAACCTGCTTGTGCCTATTCTTCAGAGACAGCACTTCACAATCTATCCATTTCTTGACATAGAGGGCAACGCCTCCACACCTCCTTCCTCATTTGTCCCTTCTGAACAGCCTGTAGCCATTGATAGCCGCACTCCAGTCATGGGATTCGTCCCACCAGGTTTCAGTAGTGGCAACCAGGTCATAGCTTTCTAGCAGCACGGTGGCTTCCAACGCCTCCTGTTTGTTGCCTATTACTGCATGCATTGTTGTAGAGGCACTTCAGCTGGGCTGTCACCTGTGTCACCTTTTTAGAGGAACACACCTTAATTCCTTTGAGGTATTTCACTGGTGTTCCCCAGAGTTGGCTCCTATTACCTCAGGAGGCCCTGACTCATCTCTGTAAGACTTCAGGTGTGCTGCAGTGTACCCAGCACAATGATTAGTTCTAAAAAATTTAAATTATTAGTTCTAAGGTATAACAGTTTATAAGGAACCATGGTTAAAACTGCTAAATTTTGCATTGAAGCAGTTTGTGCACCAACACAAGTTCCTTTCTGCTGACATGTCAGTGTTGTGAGTAGCAACCTCAGCAAACAGGATGGAAAGGGAAGTAATACTTTTAACTGCTGGCAGCTATTTCTTCTTTGGATACCTGCCCAAGTGTTTTTTAAACTTGTTAAAGATATGTAGCCAGCTCTGTCTTCTGATTTGTCACCACACTGCCTGCCTTAGCCTGAGCCTTGAGGTTTTTAGAGCAACTACTATAAACTCAATATATTCTGCAACTGAAGGAAGGCTGAACAAATGTAAACCTTGTTTCATAGCAAGTATTCATAGCATTTCTCTAGGAAGAAGTTCATTTAAGTATTTCAGATTTTGGGATGTCCTTTTTTCCCCTTTCTGCTTCAGATAGATGTAAACTTTGCTGTTTAAAAAGAGGAGTTTCTCAGGGAATGCCCCTGATCCTAACCAATGATGCTAAAGCTTTTGTGGTGTTAACTTTTTCTGAAAGATTGTTCACCTGGGGATGATTTTTAATGGATACATTTTCAGTAATTAATAGGGGAAATGATGATGGGGCTCATGAAATATACCAGTGGAATGAACCTGTGTGTTGTGCATTGTGTTTGTCTTTAAAACCTATTATTAAATATTTTTGGGTAATATTCTTCAATTTGTCATGTTTTCAGATAGGAAAAGATCAAATGTTGTCTCTTTTTGCCAAAACATGAAAAATTCTTTCAGCAGCAATTAGTTGTTAATGTATAATAAAAATATATTAAGTATATATATGAAAACATTATTTCATTCATTATTATATGACCTTAGCTTTTACATTTCTAAATATTTTCTTTGCAAGATAGGCAGGAAGAAGAATCCGTATATTGCAATTGTTCATAAATACGTGCTTCTACTCCACTAAATCTCCCTACAAATGTCAGAATTCTTTGCCACACATATGCTCTTTTAAGGGTATAGTTGCAATTTTTGTCCCTCTGTTCCTCATTTCTAACGTGGGGACAATCAAAGATCCATACAACGCAATGGAATTTTGAACATAATTATATTCAAGTATGAAATTGTGACACAACAGTAACAGGAAAGTTTATGAGTAGTTTACTTAGGTTGTACAGGTAGGAAAAAGGAAAGAGAATGCAGAAATTAATGACTTCAAATAGGACATACATTGGTTGGAGCATGAATGAAAAGCTAATATATATTGTGTTACAAATCAAATTATCTCATTTACTGTAATAAGTATATGAATTGCATGCTGTTCATGTATGTTATTTGTGATCTTTCAGTAATAAAATTTTGTGAAAATGGAACATTTTATAAAATCATATGTTTATGAATTGTCAGCTGAATAGGCTAGTTATGATTGACCACCAAAGACATGAAGTACAGCTCACCATATAAAGGAAGATTTTTCTGCTAGGAATTTCCTGTGCAGAAGCTGATTCAATAACAGTAATCATTAAGAGCTAAATTCTGCATTCAATTACCTCTATGCCCAGATGCTATTCCCACTAGAATTATTACACACCTGCATATATATGTACAAATACAACATAAACTTGATTGCATTATTTAATTTGGATGTTGCTAAAGAAAATTTACTAGCTATGAATCCAACAGAATGCATTTCACATCCTTGGAATGAAGCCAAGATAATATCACAGCAGACCTTCAGCAGGTAGAGTGGATGTAAGGTGAGGAGTATGAACTTTGGTTAGCTTCTTTTTTCCAAGCCTGCAAACTGGTGGTCCAGTTTTACCTCTGCTTCTTTGGAAACAGGAAGAGTAACTTCTGCAACTCGTTACATTACTGTATGATGTTGCATCAATGCACATTAGTTGGGGGCCAAGGAATGATGAGCTCACACACACCACTTCTCTGAGAAATAAATGAGTAATGCTAAAAATCAGATTAACAACCCTCCCCAATTTTCTGTAGTAAGTAAAATTAAAGCAATTCTTATAACCAAACTATACTACATGGATTGGAGTCTAAATTGTATCAGTTGCTAGCACTCACTCATTTGAAGAGAGAACAGAAGCTAAATTCAGTTGTTGTCATAGCCATGGGAATGTGGCCAAATATATATTGTGGACCCTCTTGCTGGAACAGAATGTGTTTTCTGAAGAAGCAGAAAGTATGGCTTCTTTGGAGCTGTTTTAACAGGGAAAATAATAAAAAAAAAGAGCGCCCAAGTCTGCAGAATCAATGTGAAGACTGGGGAATGTGAAATCTTTCTGCCTTTCCCATCAAATAGGAATTGTGAATGAGTGTCCTCTGATGTACCACTTTGGAGAGAGGTCTTCGTCCATGGATGTGCTTGGGAAAGTGAAGCATAAATTTGTTGATTTTATCAAATATGTTGTGCTGCTTAAGCTGGTATTGATTCTCTTCAGAATAACAAAATAAACTAAGATTTTGCCTAGCTCATTTGACTTCAGAGGAGTAACTCTAAAGATTAATTTGGCCCTCTGATTTCATTACTTTGTCCTTCTCTGAAATTTGTGCTCCACCTGAATTAATGCTTTATTGGGCCTTCATAAAATTTCAGTGCTACCTTGGATGTCATTTTTCCATTAGAGTAATTTTATTTCCAATATCCACTTGGCTCTCTTCCACTGAGAGCCCAGCTGCCTTGGACTGCACTCAGTTCTTCCAGAATTTGGTGCCATATAGAGGAACTCCATTTTCTAACTGCTTTAGACACCTTTCTTCACTGTACTGTATTTAGTATTCTGGGTTACCCTTGATCATATCCACAATCCTAAGTATACTGGTCTAAAAGCTTGTCTAGAACAGAGGCTAAGATTCTGCAAATGTTGCTTCTGAAATATTTGAGGTAGACAAGTATATTTTCTGCTTGTACAACTATGCACTTTTCCTATTGTAAGGGCACCGACTTTCAAAAAAGTTTTATTTAAAGACAGTTGCTTATTTTAAAACTATTGTCTTTGTAGCTTTGGTAATCGAAGAAAAGGAAATTTCAGTGTGATCTCCTCTGATGCTCAGGAAGCATAGGAAGATAAGGGTTATAAATACACTTTTGTAACATCAAGCCATAACAGGAGGAGCAAATAAAATAAAGAAATCTCAAAACAGTGTGAATTCAAGCGTGCAGGACCTATGTGTGTATGCTCAGATGTATTATTCTGCAGGTGGTATTATCTTGTGGGAGGGCCAGAGTTCACGATCTTTGTGCAGAGAGGAAAAACATCTTTTCCCAATAGTGGAGTCTGAGGGCATCATGATAAGCATTACATTCACGGTTTTTTTATCTCCATCGTGCTCTGGGTTGCCTGCATAAGGGACAATAGGCTTTGCTGTAAGTACTTTCCATTCTTGAAGTTGTGCAATTCCAAAGGGCTCAGGAAACACATACTTAGAAAACAAACTGACAGAAATGCCTACTATCTTGGCAAAGCAGCAAAAAATGAAGGCATTTACTGTGAAGACATACAACAGTTCTTTTCAGTTCATGTTGTATAGAAGCCAAGGACCTGCACCTTGCTTTGTCTTCTACTAACATTTGGCAAAGAAAATCTGTACTCACTGGAAATGAAAGTAGGCAATCTCTCTACTTTAGTCTCTTCAGTGCTTTGTGGCAACTGTCTGCCGTTTCTTTTTCATGCATGACTCCTAGCATGATAGAAATTTGAGCAGCAGCTTTGCTTAAAGTTGTGAGTGGGGGTGGGAATGGGTGCCCTTTGCGCTCATTTGCAGGTATTCAAGCCTGATTTCCCCTGGCCTTCAGGCCGATGTGTGGGCCTTCTGCTTTTGAACTGGCAGGTGAAGGTCTTGTTAGAATGAAGAAAGCAGAATAATTCTTGACCAAAGCACTGTATTCATGCCTTACAGGTAAATTGCTGTTTAATGGGTTACTTGACATGCTAGTTCTACAAGTTTTCGTTTTCCAGGAGGAGAGATACTGAGCACGTACCTTACTACTGGTTACTGAAAACATTATCAGGTCTCTATTTACTGTTTCATGAAAACAGTTTTGAGATTATTTTTTTACTGCTGCATTTGCTAGATTATTAAATTGTTTAAACAGATGCAAATCCTGCTGTGTGATATATTATTTTAATTTATGCAATTGCCTGTGTTAGAAAAATAATCATAGCCTTTACCTTTCTAATTCTGCAAGAAGTGGCTATTTGTAATGTTTTAGTCAGCATAGTCACATTTTTAATTGAAAATCTGATCACATTTTTAATTCTTTAATGAATAATTAATTAAAATTGTAAGTGTTGTGCTTTTTTGCTGTGTTTAACAGCAATTGTGCTGGACCTACTAAACAAAAATTGAATCAATCTGTCACTGCACCTGCTCAAACAGATTTTATTAAGAAGATGAAGTTCAGTACCTTTTTATGAATGACCTTGAAAATAATATTTTGAATAAACATGCATTATAAAAATGGCACAAAGATTTTCACACTTGAGTTCTATTTTCAGCTTTAATGGATGCCTTGCAAGGAGAAGAATAACGATTTGGAGTAGGAAAGTATAAATAGGAGGTTTAGTTTTTGCATGTAACTTGCATGTACATACTTGCTGCAGATGTTAAGACTTCAGGATAAAAAGCCAAAATTATAAAAGTGATAATTAGTAAAAACTCAGGAAGCAAGAAAACGGAGATGAGGGAAAACTTTAAAAGACGCATACAAAGAGCTTTAAGGATTGGTTGACGAGAATTACTAAGTATCAGTGATTATATAATGCATTTTGACTGCTCCAGTCTTAAGCCATGCATAGTCTTTGCGCTGGGCTTTATATCAAAAAATGCTGAAATCATATCCTTAGCCTATTGCACCCATGTCAAGCCTGTCTGAAATCTTGTTTTCAAGAATTCTTTACACTCCCATCTTAACAATATCCTATAGGTGTACAAACCTAAGGATGGCTAATAGACTTAGCTGCAGTGACTATGGAATCATGGAATCATAGAACACTTCGGGTTAGAAGGGACCTTAAAGATCACGTAGTTCCAACCCCCCTGCCATGGGCAGGGACACCTTCCACTAGACAGGGCTGCTCAAAGCCCCATCCAACCTGGCCTTGAACACTTCCAGGGATGGGACATCCACAGCCTCTCTGGGCAACCTCTTCCAGTGTCTCACCAGCCTCACAGTGAAGAACTTCTTCCTTACATCTAACCTAAATCTACCCTCTTTCAGATTAAAACCATTACCCTTCATCCTGTCACAACAGGCACTACTAAAAAGTCTGTCTCCATCTTTCTTGTAAGACCTGCTATAAGGTCTCCCCAGAGCCTTCTCTTCTCTAGGCTAAAGAACCCCAACTGTCTCAGACTGTCTTCACAGGGGAGGTGCTCCAGCCCCTGATCATCTTCGTGGCCCTCCTCTGGATTTGCTCCAATAGGTCTATGTCCTGTTATAACTTGAGTAGATACGAAGTAGAGAGGGAGTGGTTAAAAAAGTCCAATGCTTAAATGCTAGATGGGAAAGAGAATGACCAGCCACTTCTCTCACCATGTCAGCAACACTTAACTGGGGTTAGGTATGGATTGAACTGCTCCCTCAAGGAACATGATGCCAGCTGGAAGACTACGGTTTTAATCAGCTACTAATGATTCACTTGTGGTCCCTAAATTAAGTTATTACCCAGTAGGATGTATCAGATATTTAACAATCTTGTAATGAAACTCAGTAATAATGCAATAGTACAGAGAAGAGAATTCATACAAGGTGTAGCTCCTGTAGAGAAGAGAGGCCCAAGTGGCTCTCATTGATTCATGTACTGTGGTGTCCCATGGGGAAGAGATTACAGAGAAAACTTTCCACCTTGACTATGGTGGTTAATGCTAGATAGTTCAACCAGGTCCAAATTTTGAAACTTTTATCTGTGTAACATTTTGGCCAATTATTGTACGCTTTCTAATGCTTCTATGTTAAGAAGGTGTAGAGAAAATCTCTTAAAGAGTTCAGCTCAAGTCAATGGTAGGGCAGACATAGGAGTTGAATAAGCAGTGCATGAAAAAACTTGCCAAACAGTGAAATGCCATTTGCATAAAGAACCAGACATATGCGACTTTTATTTGTCTAAGGAGCTTATTTTTCATAGTGTGTCTCAGATTTTGTCTTCTGAGCAATAATATACTGGTCAAAATCCATTCCTGTGTTGTCAGCCAGAAATTCTTTGTATAGGATAAAATAAATGTTATCACTGATAAGAAAAGCATGGCTGTGAGGTGGGCTTTCAGGCACTTCAAAACTTTCTCTTGTAGAATCTTTTCTAGATCCCCGTGATGCCAATGTGCCATAAATGGTAATATCAAATTGTGTGCTGACACTCTCTTTCTAGCTGCATTTAAAGTACAAGGTCAATTGCAGAAAACCTACTTGAATGCAGACTTTTTGTCAGTATGTACAAAGGAGGATATGTGATGGCCTCATACCAGAAATCATTAACAAACTGGTTTGTGGTCAGTCTGATCCGCATAGCCTCATGTGCAGCAGATGCCAATGTTGTAGGAAGTAAAATTGGAACACATGGTTAATATGTGTTTGGATGGGGAGGAAGTGCTTAACTGTGAGAAAAAATTAACTTGAGTTTAGAACTGGACTGAAGACATCTGTATGTAAACTTTCTGTGAGAGAAGGCAGGCCTGGCACTGGGTAAGAGTATTTCTTGGTTTTGGTTTTGATGTTTTGGGGTTTTTTATTTTTTTGTTTCTTTTGGTTTCATTTGGTATTTTTACCTGTGGCTTTCTAATGTCTGGAGTGGAAAGCTGTATGTGCTGCTTTTATGGAAAGGGTGGTAGTGTTGTCCCAAAGCAGGATTCTTCATCTGGCGTGCAAAAAGCCGATAACACACAGAGCCGAGATACTTGTTTATTTCATGTCTGCATAGAGATGGGTGCTAGGTGGTAACTCCGCAAAGCTAGCACACACTTGAAATATAAACCAGGTTTCATACATATATCAGGATCAAGGAAAAAGTGGTAACAAAATAGATGATTTGTTGCAAACAATTTATATAACAAAAGTACTTAAATGCATGTCTAGATAATTACCTAACTCATTGTATTAAGGTGGTCTTACATTTACATACTCATTATGCACAAGTGGGTGTCATTTTTAATATTAGAATCAAGCTAAGTTAGCTAAGGACACACTTTTTTCTTGACACGACTCCAGAACTGGGCACTTGTGATATAAATCAGAAGTAAGGCAATAGCATTGACAGAACCTTATTGTTTCACATCCTTGCTTCAGTGGATTTACTGTAGGGACCTTCCATTCTTGTTCCTGTGGTTTCAATAACAGATTGTCCTTCTGACATCAAATTCCCCCCTTTAAGAATTATGGATATGTTTCACATTTCCCATATGTCTCACCTTTAGATTCTGTCATGGTTTCAGCCCAGCTGGCAACAAAGCACCACAAAGCAGCTCGCTCACTCCTCCCCACCCCTCCTCGGTGGGATGAGGAGGAGAAAATATAAGGAAAAACTCATGGGTTGAGACAAGGTTGGGGTGGGATCACTCACCACTTATGGTCACAGGCAAAAGACAGGCTCAACTTGGGGAAAAAACCAAAATCAATTTAATTTACTAACGATTAAATCAAAACAAGGATTAAGAGAAGTAAAACCCAATCTTAAAACACCTTCCCCACAACCCTCCCTCCTTCCTAGCTCAACTCCACTCCTGATTTCCTCTCCCTCCTCCCCGCCAGCAGCGCAGGGTGACGGGCAATGGGGATGTTGTCAGTTCATCACACATTGTCTCTGCTGCTCCTTCGTCCTCAGGGGGAGGACTCCTCACTCTTCCCCTGCTCCAGCGTGGGGTGCCTCCCACAGGAGACAGTCCTCCATGAACTTGTCCAGCGTAAGTCCTTTCCACAGGCTGCAGTCCTTCAGTCACAGACTGCTCCAGTGCAGGCTTTCCCATGGAGTCACAGCCATCTTTGGGGGCATCCCCCTGCTCTGGCGTGGGCTCCTCCCCAGGCTGCAGGTGGGCATCTGCTCCCCCGCTCCCCTCCATGGGCTCTGGGGACACAGCCTGCTGTCTCACCACGGGCTGCAGGGGCATCCCCTCCTCCCCCGCTCCTCATCCCCCTCCTTCTTCACCGACCTCGCTGTCTGCAGAGGGGTTTACTCTCACATTCCAATCTCCTTCCCTGATGCATGTTTCCCCTCTTAAATACATTCTCGCAGAGGCGCTACCACTGTTGCTGATGGGCTTGGCCTTGGCCAGATATAAGTCCGACTTGGAGCCAGGGAAGATTCTAGCAGCTTCTCACAGGAGTGACCCTTGCAGCCCCTCTCCCACTACTAAAACCCTGCCACACAAACCCACAACACATTCCTTTTTTTCTATATTTTTAAAAAAAGATATCATCCTATAATGTAGTCACCATTATCTGCTGAGGTTTTCTGATTTTCATTGTTTGCTTATACAAGTCTGTACATAGAGGCAAACACTGAATCACATAGTGGCATAATACTAGGACTGTTATTATCATGATGATTATCACAAAGAGTTGTTTTAGCCAATTTAGCTTGGGTAACCAAGAAGTTAATCAGGAAAAATCTATAGCTTCTCTTTCATGGAACTGGGATGCTATATTTTTTAATTTCTGAACATTTTCCTCTATCAATTGGGAGTTATTTGTTAAATTGAAGCAACACATTCCCTTAAATTCTTTGCATCTGTGATTAGGCTTTAAAAGGAAATAGTCAATTGCTGCCCTATTTTCCAGGTTTGCTTTTCTTATTTGAACCATTTCTGGACAAGCATAGTTGACTTCATAACCTGGAAAAGAACAAAAAGTATGTAACCCTTCATTTTATGACACAATTGCATGACAATATAGTCTTTAATTGTCCTGACAAGATGGCTCACCACTCATCGTTAGCTTCCGGCAGAGAAGCTGTCTTGACCTGCGTGTAGTGGATCTAAAAGCTGATTTTCTCCACCTTCACTGCTGTGTAGACAGTCAACAGGACAATGTAAGGTCCTTTCCGCTTTTCTTTCAATGGTTCATCTTTTCAAGTATGAATGTAAACTGAGTTTCCAGGTTGAAAGTTATATACTGGTGAATCCAGGGGCAAAGCTGTTTGCTGATTGAGATACCTGTGCAAAGACAATAATGCGCAAGAGAGGCAATAAATATTTTCTTAACATTCCCTACCTTTTAATATGCATTTGATCATTCTGAATTTCTATGCTATTGACTGGATACAGTTTCCCAGATAGTATTTCAAAAGGACTCACCCCTTCCCTAACTAGGGGAGTGATTCTAACGCTCATCAAGGTTATTGGTAAGACATCTACCCATTTGAACTGAGTTTCCTCACACAGTTTTGAAATTTGCCTTCTAAGGGTTTGGTTCGTCTTTTCCACTTGACTGAGGTCTCTAATCTAGGAATTATTTCTTTTAATAGTATTTTAATGACCTCTGTAGCTCGATTGGTGTGACAAGGGAAAGCCTCAGGCCAACCTGAAAAGGTATCAACTAAAACGAGTAGATACCTGTACCATCTACACTTTGGTAACTCAGAGAAATCTATTTGCCAGTGCTCCCCAGGAGTTATTCCCCTCTTCACTTTACCAGTGGGTGGTCGTCTTTGTATTTTGGGATTATTGACACAGCAAATTTGATATCTTTTTACTATTCTATTAGCAGTTCCCAGCATTTTTGCTCCCTGTGGCATATCTTTTAATACTATTTATCATGGCATCTGTTCCTGTATGAGTTTCTTCATGTAATCTTTTAAGGAGAACTTCCATCATTTTGGGTGTGATGAGAACCTGTTGACCTGAAGTCATCCACCATCCTTCAGCACTTTTTGAGCATTTTAACCTTTCTACCAGTTGATTTTTCTTCTCGGAATATTGAGGGGCTTTATGTTAGTTCTTTTATCAGGTACCAAAGCTCCAGTTACTTGATCATACAGTGCCGCTTTTTTGGCTGTCATTTTGACCTTTCTATTTCCCTGGATTGTTTCTCCTTGTCCTCTTTGGTGGTCTCTGCAATGAATTATGGCTACCTCTTTTGGTTTTGAAACTGCATGTAACAATTTCAAGATTTCTTGCCCATTTCAATGTTTCTTCTGGTCCCTTCATAGTATGATATAATGGTTTAGTTATTAATCCAAAGTTCAGGATCCAAATACAACAAAATTCAGGCATCTTCAAAAACCCCCTTAATTGTTTTTTTTAATTTTTGGTACTGCAATCCTGCATATAGTCTCTTTTCTTTCTATTCCAGGTTGTCTTTGTCCTTTTGATCCTTCAAAGCCCAGATATTGAACTTTTTCCTTTGCTATCTGTGCCTTTTTCTTGGAAACTCTGTATCTTGCCAATCCCAGATAGTTTAACAAGCTGATTGTTGCCTTCAAACAACTTTCCTCAGTGTTAGCTTCTATTAGTATGTCATCAACATGTTGTAACAAGGTCACATACTAATTGTTACCTTGCTATTGTTCCAATTCTTTTGCCAATATGTTACCAAACAGGGTAGGGCTGTTTCTAAATCCTCGTGGCAGTACAGTCCAATGCAGCTGCACTTTTCTGCCTGTTGTGGGGCTCTCCCATTCAAAGGTGAAAATTGTTTGGCTTGGTTTGTCCACTGGGATATAAAAGAGGGCATCTTTTAGATCCAAGATAGTAAAATAAGTGTTTGATTTATCGCTTTCACATCCTGTACCAGTCTGTATTCCTGACAATGAGGCTTCTTTACAGGTAAAATAGGAGTACTAAATTCTGATTGACATTCTCTGTGCAATCCATACTGCATAAAACCTTTTATCAAAGCTCTAATCCTTTGCATGCTTCCAGCCTAACAGGGTACTGAGTTACCCTTATTGGGCCTGGCCCTGTTTTGAGCTTGATTTTGATCGTGATCACATTCTTGACTTTACCTGGCATCTTTGAGTCCCATACCAGAGGAATTACAGCATCCAATACCATGTCCAGAACATTATCTTCAGGTTCTTCTGATATTTCATTCATCAGTAAACAGAGTTGAGCCCTCCATGCTGTTTCTTGAGGAATGTGCAGCTGTACAGAATTCTCAGAGAAGGTTATTTGAGCATTAAGCTTGCATAACAAATTCCCTCCCAAGAGTGGAAGGGGGCATTCAGGCATATATAGAAACTCATGAGTTAATTTAATGTCTCCAATCACATATTCCATAGGTTGTAAAAATGGCCTCAAAGTTCTTTTTCCCATTGCCCCAATAATCAGTACCACAGTCTTACTAAGAGGTCCCTTACAACTTGTTACCACTGAATGAGTAGCTCCACTCTCTGTTAAAAAAATCAATTGTTTCATTCCCCAGCTTTATTAGGACTAAGGGATCCACCGGGGATGCTTCAGTGTTCTCTCAGGTCCTCTTCATTTGGTCTTCATTCATTATCTGAGCTCTCTAATACCATCACAGTAACATCCTTGTCTGGCTCCTTTTTCCCCTTGTTGGGGCATTCATTCTTCCAATGCCCTTCTTGCTTGTAAATGGCACATTGTTTCAGACCTAAGGAAGGACCCCTTCATGCCCCCAGCTTTTTGCCTTTATCCCCATGGCCTCAGCCTCCTCCCCTTCTTCCTTTCCCTCCTTTTCTCTATCTACTATTGCTGCCCCTAACAAAGAGGTTTTTAATTTCATTTTCGCTTGTTCTCTCTTTTCTTTCTTCTCCTCTCTGTTATTATACACTTTATAGGCAGTTTCAATTAATTGTGAAATAGACATTCATTCTGCCCTGTCCACCTTTTGCAGCTTCTTTTCTTATGTTTTGGGAGGACTGACCCATAAACAGCATATTAAACAGATTTCGATTGACTTCTTTCTCTGGATTGAAATCCATCCACTTCTTAGCTACCTTACAAAGCCTTTCATAAAAGGCTGAGGGGTTTTCATCAGGCTCTTTTCTCACTTCATATAGTTTGGACAAATTTTTATCTTTAGGGACCCCATGTTGTATTCCATATAATATCAACTGTTGATACTGCTTCAATTTAGTTTTTCCAAATCCAGTATTTGGGTCTCATCCCAGATCCTCCCTTACAGGTAAGTATGGAAAGGATCTTCCTGCCTATTTCTTTTTCCTTGTTCCTCTTTTGCCTTATCTAGCACCATTCTTTTTTCCTCTGCAGTAAATAAATGTGTTCAATAAAGCTTGCATGTCTCCCCAGTTAGGGTTATGAGTAATACAATAGTTTCTAAAAGCTCGTACATCCCTTCAGGATTTTCTCGATATGAACCAACTGTTCACATGACTGTTTCCAATTTAACAAATCAGAGGTAGTAAATGGAACAAAAACTAGTACAAAAACTAGTAAACACTCTGGCCCCACTGCTTGCCTTTAAGGTACTTGTATTACTGGCTGAGTTTGTCCTTGTGTTCAGCTTGAAATAGGACTAAAATTTTAATTCCCCATTTGTCCCCTTTTTCTACTCATTCCTTTATTATCCTTATCTTTTTCCTTATAGGTTTCTGTATTATAAGGAGGTGGAGGAGGTGGAACCCAAACCTGTATATCTTCTTTTTCATTCTCCCAGCAACATATAACTCCTTTTTTTTTTTCTTTCTCCTCTATATATGGCCTCAGTGTATGGCCCCCCAAATTATACTTCTTCTGAATATTGGGGTTTCTATGCAAAGTCATGAAGGCATCAACATGTGGAACTTCATCCCATTTTCCCAATCATTGACAAAACAACATCAATTGCAATATTGTATTAAATTGTAAAGATCCATTTTCTGGCCACCACTCCTCATTATCCAATTTATAATTTGGCCACCATTGATTACAATATCTTTTCATTTTATCTTTAGTCATCGGATCTCCCCCAAACTTATTCCAGTTTTTCAAAACATAACCTAAACAGCTACAGAGAGGAATCGTGGATTGGCCTGATCCCATTTTTGCTAAGTATCCAGATTGTTAGTTATTTGCTGGCTCTGAACCCCCTGGTCAGTAATTCCTTCCACGGTTCTACCCCCCTGGTCAGTAATTCCTCTTGTGCACACCTGGCTCTGACCCTACTGGTCAATTAAAGCAACCTTTGCCGAGCATCTACGTGCAACTTTTTCCCCTTGTGATCACTTGGCTCAAACCCTGATTTGTCAGTAAAGGCAATCTTTTCCCCTGTTGCCAAGCGTCTACATGTGACTTTTTGTAACATTCCATGGAAGCAATTAAACTAATTTAAATTACTTTTAATACTCACCAGTCCTGGAATTTCCCCCCCTTTCACTCTTTGGCATTGCACCTTTGAGTCGCTTGCTGCCCTGACTTTGGAGACAACCTGGAGGAGTCCCTGGTCAATAGGTTGGTGTGTGCTGGAGATCTGTCTGGTCTGGTCCACTGTTGGGGATGGCAAGGTGATCCAGGCAAGGCCTTATGGCTGCCCCATCTGGGTCACCAAAATGTTGTCCTGAAGCAGGGTTCTTCATCTGGTGTGCAAAAAGCCGATAACACACAGAGCCGAGATACTTGTTTATTTCATGTCTGCATAGAGATGGGTGCTAGGTGGTAACTCCGCAAAGCTAGCACACACTTGAAATATAAACCGGGTTTCATACATATATCAGGATCAAGGAAAAAGTGGTAACAAAATAGATGATTTGTTGCAAACAATTTATATAACAAAAGTACTTAAATGCATGTCTAGATAATTACCTAACTCATTGTATTAAGGTGGTCTTACATTTACATACTCATTATGCACAAGTGGGTGTCATTTTTAATATTAGAATCAAGCTAAGTTAGCTAAGGACACACTTTTTTCTTGACACGACTCCAGAACTGGGCACTTGTGATATAAATCAGAAGTAAGGCAATAGCATTGACAGAACCTTATTGTTTCACATCCTTGCTTCAGTGGATTCAATGTAGGGACCTTCCATTCTTGTTCCTATGGTTTCTATAACAGATTGTTCTTACAACATCAGTAGCCAGACCAAGAAACTGCTTTTGCATCTGACCAGCCACGTGGCTGTGGTTTCTATGTTCCTGTGTTCCTCAGGGAATAACAGGGCAACACGGTCCCTCTGTTCTACCAGATGATGTCAGCCTCAAGAAACCACTTTTCACATTCCTTTCCAAGCAGCTGTGGCCTTCACCAAACCTGTAGATCCTCTTCTTCTTATTCTCCTCTGGTCTTATTCTTCTTTGTGGCTCTTCTTGTGGTCAGTGCAAGATTGAAAAATATCACTGGAAATAGCTACCCTAAACTAGAAACTACTTTTAAAAAGCAAAGAGAAAAGAAGGAAGGAAGGAAAGAAGGAAAGAAAGAGAGAAAGAAAGAAAGAAAGAAAAAGAAGGAAAGAAAGAGAGAAGGAAAGAAAGAAAAAGAAAGAAAGAAGGAAAAAAGAGAACACTATACTTTGATTTTAGATTAGATTCACATGAATCTTGGGAAGAGGGTAGAATTGTGTATGTAAGAAAGACACCAATGTTATAATCTTAGTAGAGTCCAGCTCTAAGGCAGGTGATAGAAGAAAACTGCATTATTTAAAGTCAGGCTCCATTACTTATAAAAGCATATGCTGCATAGAGTCTGTAGCTTTACTGGAGAACAACATAGAAAAACAGAGGCAGGGTGGAATACTTGCATTTTATTTGGAGTACTCATTACTATACATTCACATATTCTGCAGTTAAAGACCAAAAGGCAGTTCCTTCTCCCCTGCAAGCATACACTTAAAATAAGTATTTTATTTAATGATGAAACTGTGTCCATCAAAACGATAATGTAGTTTCTGGCTGTGAAGTAGCATGTGGATTGTTTGTGGTTTTATATGCTATACCAAAGGAGTTGCAGCACTTAAAAATCAAGGGGCTAGTTTTGCCAAGAATACCAATAAAATAGTAGTAACTAATTATTAATATCATTACTGTTTTGTATTTGAACAGGGGTTTGTTTTGCACAAAAGCTAAGAGTAGCTTTTTCACATGTCCATTCTAAATTCTTTGGTTTTTTCATCAGTTTTTTCACTGATTCTATCTTTTCTGTGAACTTGTAGTAGCTCTTAGAAAGTAGAGATAGAGACCACTTTCTTTCATCAGCAGTTGCTGCTTCTTTAACAAGCACTTTTGAGGAAATAACTGTAAAGAAAAGCTATGGCAGTAGAAATCACTGATTTTTCCCCCCAGTTTTTGTGTTCATCCAAATCAAAAAAGGTTTAGTGTTACATGCTGAAGTTATAGAACCCTACTCTCAGCTTTGGACTGGTATTCCCTCAACCTTAGGCTTTTCATATAAACTTTTTTCCTTTGAAGTAGGTAATTAGTTAAAAACTATATGTCTTGTTGGTTAGTAAATGGTTTTGTCATTCACCACTTCCAAAGAAAACTCCAAGAGAATCCAAGGCAAAAGTTGGAATAAATTTTCAAATTTTTCACTGGAGACTTAAGGTTACCTTTGGACTAAGTCCTTGCAGTACATGGACTTAAATAGAAAAGGCAGAATCCTGCATCTGCTCCTTGAATTAGAATATAACAGAATGGAATAGTTTACTTGGAAGGGAGCCACAATGATCATCTTGTCCAACTGCCTGACCACTTCAGGCCTGACCAAAAGCTAAAGCATGTGATTAAGGGCATTGTCTAAATGCCTTTTAAACACTGACAGGCTTGGGGCATCAACCACTTCTCTAGGAAGACTGTTCCAGTGTTTGACCACCCTCTTGGCATAGAAATGCTTCCTAATGTCCGGTCAAAACCTCCCCTGGCACAGCTTTGAACCATTCCTATGCGTCCTGCGACTGGGTAGCCGGGAGAAGAGCTCAGCACCTCCCTCTCCACTTCCCCTCCTCAGGAAGCTGCAGAGAGCAATGAGGTCACCTCTCAGCCTCCTTCTCTCCAAACTAGACAAGCCCAAAGTCCTCAGCCGCTCCTCATAGGACATTCCTTCCAGGCCTTTCACCAGCTTCACTTCACTAGAACTGAAGAGAGTCTTGTAGGACCAATTTCTCTTTAACAGTACAAATATTGATACA
The DNA here is from genome assembly GCF_026419915.1 of Harpia harpyja. Lineage (NCBI taxonomy): Eukaryota > Metazoa > Chordata > Aves > Accipitriformes > Accipitridae > Harpia > Harpia harpyja. The sequence continues at coordinate 95,568,340 of NC_068969.1, forward strand.
TCACCTTATATGTTTTGTCTGGCCCTAAGAACTTTTTAATAAATTTTTTCTTGGATCACAGTCTTTGAACATCAGCATAAGAGTACAAGGTGTTATGGTACAGGTTAGGATAACCCAGTGGTGGTTTGAGCATCCTGGTGGGTAATTGGGTGACTGAGAGTATATGAGAACCTCATTATCCCATGCATGAAGAGAGGAAAAAGAGGTTGCTGTGTAAAATGTGTCTGTCTATTGTGACCTATGCCTAAACTGCAACACATAAATCCAATGCTTCTTATGATACATGGAAAGTGATATAGGCACTATGCAGGCAGATATTGAGGGGAATTCTGTTTCCTTCTCTGTGCTGTAAAGATCTTTGCACAAGGGACCTGAAAACTAAGAAGGGAAAATGTGCATAGGACAGAAATGAAGCTCTGTAGCATATGTATGTACGTTAATTTGACCAAAATTGTATGGTGTATGTAATGCAGACGTTGTCTTACAGAGCTAAGGAATATATTTTGTATGCATTATGATGGTTTTGCATCAAGCAAAGCCCTTTTATTTGCAGAGGTTAGCTTCTATCAATAAGTGTAAGTTGTAAATTATCACTGTAAAGCTTGTTCTTTTTCAGTCACAAATGTAACAAGTAATACATTTACAGATTATTTATTTAGAAATAGCCTAACACTGAGAATGTATAGGAACCTCATTATCTTGTGCATGAGGGGAGGAAAAACAGGTTACATAGAGACTTGAGAAGCAAATATTTTTAGTCAAATGTTGTGTATCCAATCCAAATCTTAAATTTCAAGGTCTTGAGAGTGAAAGTGAAAACATAGACTCTAACTTACTTCTTGCAGTGTTAGCATTGCTAATGATATAGTTCTCTATGAGGGGCGTCAAAACAGAGAATGAAATAACATGCCAAATAAACTCTAATGCTCAGATATGAAGCAAATGTTCAGCACACTGGGGCTTTGTGTTTGATCCAGTTTCTTATTATTGTTTTAGCAAGGCTATTATTTTCTGTGGGAATTTGTATTATTTTTTTGCCAGCTTCATGGGAACTTACAGGAAACCTGTGATAAATCAGTAGGCTGACACAGTTATTCTATAAAATGTCATTTTGTTCCAGTTCATTAATGTTGGAATACTTGTTAAATGATGTAGTTAGTGTCAAAGGATTTCATATACATTTATAAATTCCTGTGGACCTATCTTCACAACAGGAGACTCCTTAGATAGAACTATCTGATATTTTCCTAAGGCACTTTAATACATCTGAAATGATGGTTACTTTTAAAGTATATTTTCCTTCAGTATTTCATTAGTTTAGGTTTACTGAAGTACTTAGGGAGCTTAGAGGATTCTAAATGATAACATGATCATCTAAGAAAAGGCATTGGGGCATTGCTGAGAATAACTTAATTAACATTTTTCCCTCCTCTTATTGTGGCCAACACCAGGAAATGAACGCTCAGAGTGGATTGAGGTAAAAATTTTTTAGTGAAATAGTTTGGCAAAAGGTAGCAAGATTGCAGTAAAATTGTGCAAAGGACACGTTAACTCTGTCAAAACTTCTGCTGGAAATTTGGCAAGCCAGCGGACTCTCCAGGACTGTTTCCTGCCTGGGTTCCATGGTAGTCTAATCCAGTGAGCCAGTCTACAATTTTAACACTGTTTATGATTCCTGTGAAGATAGAATACTTGAAAAATTATGTTCTATGGAAATTCTTAGCTTTTAAAAAAGCTGTCTAAATTTAAAAGCAATTAGAAACACAAAATTTATCATGGGCTGGTAATTGTGGCCACACAGACCTACTTAAAAATATTGAGATTAAGATTATGTAAATCAGTGATTCAAAATGGAGAGATTTGCTGGGATTTTGACCATGAGCTATCATGTGAAATATTGATTACCTCATCTCCTAAATCATATCAAAGAGTTGGGGCTGAATTAGAAAAGGATAATGAACAGAGACTCAGTCAGGAAAAAGTCAGGATTTTGGTATTAAATAAACAACAGTTCATGATGAAAAAACAGGGTGGAAGAAAAATTGAGAAAGATACAAAACTTCATGTCTCTGGGTTTAAGACATTTTTTGATTTGGATTAGGTAAAACTTGGTAAGGATCAGATTTCTTCCAATCTGATAATTAGAAGGGTTTTTTTCTACCTGCTTCCGATATATTTTTTGCTGCCCACTGCCTGAGACTGCAATAAAGCTGGTCTAGTATGGAAATTACACCAAGTCATTTCTTTGGCAAAAGTAGTGTAGATTATCTTAACGAAGATGACATTTGCCACATATGTTTTGTTTTGGTTTTGTTTTCCATTTTTCCTCTATGTGTGTATGTAGATGTGTGAATTACAGACAATCAGAATCACCAGTGAGGGGGAGTTTACAAATATATGAGAGCTGCAGTCAAACTCTTAAAGCTATGCAATGGGAAAATTATATGATGATGTCACAATGTTTTTCAATTAATTTTTAATTTAAATAATCCTCTCACCTTTAAGTCTCAGATGAGCCTAGAAAAAATACCTTGCTATTATTTGAACACATACTTCCTCTTGGTTTAGCTAATAACTGAAATGGCTTTTGCTGTACTGCTGCTACTGTGAAGACCTAAGCTATGACAGAGCTACAGGATTTATGCTTCAAACTATGTTTAAAGAAGGTAGAATCACAGAATCATAGATCATTTAGGTTGGAAAAGACATTTAAGATCATGGAGTCCAACCATAAACCTAACACTGCCAAGTCCACCACTATACCATGTCCCTAAGTGCCACACCTACGTGTCTTTTAAATACCTCCAGGGATGGTGTCGTGGTTTAGGCCCAGCCGGCAACTAAGCACCATGAGGCCACTCACTCATTCCTCCTCCCCGGTGGGATGGGGAGGAGAAAATATAACAAAAGACTGCTGGGTTGAGACAAGGACAGAGAGGGATCACTCACCACTTATGGTCAGGGGCAAAAAACAGGCTCAACTTGGGGAAAAAAAAAAAATCCATTTAATTTTTTACCAATCAAATCAGAAGAGGATAATGAGAACTAAAACCAAATCTTAAAACACCCTCCCTCCACTCCTCCATTCTTCCCAGGCTCAACTCCACTCCTGAATTCTGTACCTCCTCCCCTCCAGCAGTGCAGGGGGACAAGGAATGAGGGTTGTGGTCAGTCCATCACACATTGTCTCTGCCGCTCCTTCCTCCTCAGGGGGAGGACTCCTCACTCTTCCACTGCTCCAGCGTGGTGTCCCTCCCACAGGAGACAGTCCTTCACAAAGTTCTCCAACATGAGTCCATCTAACAGGCTGCATTTCTTCATTAACTTCTCCGGCATGCATCCCTCCCACAGGAGACAGTTCTTCACAAACTGCTCCAGTGTGGGTCCTTTCCATGGACTGCAGTCCTTCAGGCACAGACTGCTCTAGCGCGGGCTTTCCCATGGAGTCACGGCCACCTTTGGGGGCATCCCCCTGCTCCAGCATGGGGTTCCCCCTCGGCTGCAGGTGGGCATCTGCTTCCCCACTCCCCTCCGTGGGCTGCAGGGGGACAGCCTGCCATCTCACCATGGGCTGCAGGGGCATCCCCTCCTCCCCCGCTCCTCCTCCCCCTCCTTCTGCACTGGCCTTGCTGTCTGCAGAGGGGTCTCTCCCATTCCAATATCCTCCCCCACTGCAGGTTCCCCTTCTTAAATACATTCTCCCAGAGGTGCTACCACCGTCGCTGATGGGCTCGGCCTTGGCCAGAGGTGGGTCTGACTTGGAGCCAGGGAAGCTTCTAGCAGCTTCTTACAGGAGCCACCCCTGTAGCCCCTCCACCACCACCAAAACCCTGCCACACAAACCCACAACAGATGTTGACTCAACCACTTCCCTGGGCAGCCTGGTCCAATGTCTGATAACACTTGTGATGAAGAAATTTTTCCTAATACCCAATCTAAACCTCCCCTGGTGCAACTTGAGGCTATTTCCTCTTGTTCTATCGCTTGTTACTTGGGAGAAGACACCAACACCCACCTCACTACAACCTCCTTTCAGGTAGTTGTAGAGAGCCAATAAGGTCTCCCCTCAGCCTCCTTTTCTCCAGACTAAACAACCCTAGTTCTGTCAGCCGCTCCTCGTAAGACTTGTTCTCTAGACCATTCACCAGCTTTGTTGCTCTTCTCTGGACACGTTCCAGCACCTCAGTGTCTTTTTGTAGTGAGGGGCCCAAAACTGAGGGGCCCCAAACTGAACACAGTACTCGAGGTGCGGCCTCACCGGTGCTGAATACAGGGGAACAACCACCTCCCTGCTCCTGCTGGCCACACTGTTCCTGATGCAGGCCAGGATGCCGTTGGCCTTCTTGGCCACCTGGGCACACTGCTGGCTCATATTCAGACAGCTGTTGACCAACACCCCCAGGTCCTTTTCCACCAGGCAGCTTTCCAGCCACTATTCCCCAAGCCTGTAGCATTGCATGGGGCTGTTGTGAGCGAAGTGCAGGACCCAGCACTTAGACTTGTTAAAGGTAGATACTCTTTTCCTAGTACATTTGAAACTTTAAACTTTTTTCTCCTGTCGGTCACAAGCATTACAGAAAAACCAGCAACAGCTGTTACAGGAATAACTCTGATTTGGTTCTAAAGATTTTTCCTGTAGTAAGGTATTGCTGCTAGGTTTATAGAGTATATCATAAGTGATGAAAGTACATATAGTTAGACAAATGCTAAGAAATGGGAGGGTTTGAAAGAGAATAAAGGGATGTGAAATTAAAGAATTGAAATTGCACAGTGATGTAGCAAATTTATACTTTCAAGAATAAATGGAAAAAAATTGTATATAAAGAAGAATGTTAGATGTAGGTTCTTACTCACAATGGGACAATCAGCTTTTGTTTGAGTCTTATATTTATAGGAAATAATTGTTTTAACTTAAAAATCAGTAACCATTACTGGTTTTTATTCTCAAGAAAGTCTAAAAATGAAAATTCATCATGTTTTAACCTCTTCTTCACAAAATTGCCACCAATAACATAAATATGCTGATGTATCTAAAACAATGAATGTTTATTATAATGTGAAATTATCAATACAGCACTTAGAGATACTTCTGGGAGTCCCATATTGTTATAATTTAGATGGGAGCAGTATGAAATACACTGAAGTATTCGAACAAAATTAACAAGAAGACCACCCTGAACAAATTAAATTATAATTTAAAAATATTTTCCATATGTAGAGAAGGTGAAGGAAAGATTCAGACTATAATGAATTAACTGTTGTGCAGGAAAGAAAATAAAGGTTATTATGTCTCATTCTCTTCCTAGAAACAGTGTTGCACTAGTCAGTTTGAAAGCAAGCAAAGAGCAAGCGTGAAGAATTTGGATAAAATAATAAATAAAGTCATAAATTGTATAATCCCGAAAGAGTCAAATGGTGAAGAGAGAAACTTTTCACAAAAGATAAGAGTGAAAATATTGTCTGGAATGTCAGAAATTTCAAACACCGTCAGGAAGCTGTAATTTTGCTAATTTTAAGGATTCACTGATATGTGAAAAAATAATTTTGGGTGTATAAGTTTTACTCCCACAAGAATACTTACTGTGGGAACTGGGGAAAAAAAAATTAGCATGTCTCCAAAACTATGCAGATGGAGAAGGAGTGTCATTGATTTTTACAGGAGACAGGGCACAGGGCACGAAAATGGAATATATCTGTATATTCTCTTATATGTTATTTAACCAGGCTCAGGAAATGCAAGTTTATGGGGTTTGGGGCGTTTTTTTGCATGTAAAGAGCAGTGTTCAACAAGTAGACAAAAGGAGAATGAAAGGTGCTTGCACACTCTAGCAGTTTTAGAACAGAACAAACTGTTCTCCATGAAAAAGTCAAAAGATGAATGTTTATACAGAAGAAACAGCAGGATCTCCTAGTGGTAAGGGTATGTTGTGAGTACTCCTGCATCCTAAATGCATTCAAAATATGAATGCTGGTGCATGATTTGGCTTTTATAAATAAACAACAATAACTTTTGACATTAGTGATTTTAAGTAATACCTTGAATGTCACAGGCTAGCTAAAAACTAATAAAACATTGGTAGTTTAATCATGAAAATGGAAAAAAATCAATTAGAAATAATGTAAAATATGAATTAAGATGAAATTGGATGTCAAGGGTAAATTTCTAATAAAGAACCTCAATATTAAAAAAGTAAATAAATGAGAATGACTGATAGCTGAAGGTGAGTCTTCTGTTGTGTTGCTTTGGAGTTCAGAATATCAAGACAGTGCATAATGTGAAGAAAGCGATTTGTGGTAGAGAGAAATTGTACAGATTTCCAGCAGGGGTCGGCTGATACATTTTAGGTTGAGGGGACCTCAGAAGCAAAATACAAATTAGAAACAAAAAGAAGTGTGACATACGCATGGGTGCCTAAGAAGATGGGTTATTAGAATTTTTATGCAACCCCAAAGAACTGAATGAGGTTATTCAGAAAGTAACTATAAATGATCTTTAAAAAGCACAGTACTTTTGCCAGGGGATGCTGAGAGATATAAAAGCATTTTTGCAGTCTAGTGTAAAATATTAAAGTATTATAACCTAAAATGATGATAAACTTTATTACCTTGATATGTCAGAGCAGCAGTATTGTATGGAGTCATATTAAGCTGAGTCACCTAGTGTTACATATAAAAGCTGACCCTGTTTTTAACTAGAGGATTCATGGGGCTCTGCTCTGATACTCCCCTACATGCTTATATATCAGTAGCATAACAGTTTCCATAGAGGGTACCTCTTTATTACACATGGAGAAATCCCTGCTCTTCTATCCCATGCCTTTGCCAGGCCTGAGTAACCAGGCAAGGTTCAAAGGCACTGAAGAGACACCAGAAGGGAGTGATTCCCCACCACTAGTCAGACTGCCCTGATAAAATGCTGCCATCCCCATGCTGCAGAAAACTCATGCACTGATGTGTCATATTTGCTACTTTTTCTTTCTTTCCCATCCCTGTTTTGGCCTATAACAACTGCAGCATGGCAAGGTAGAGACTGAGCTTACCAGGGCCTGCAAATATGTATGCTGGTCCAGCTTGTTCCATCTGGACAGTGATGACAGTTGCAGTTTTGCTGAGACTGTGCAATGTTCTTTCTGCTGCCATAGTAGAAGTAAGTGGCTGGATTTGCCCACCATACTGACATCCAGTGAAGCACTCACTGTGTCATTGTTTCATTCCCACTTACAAACATTATGGATGATCAGCTCCTACAGTGCATTATAGTATGAACAAATCTCTGTGGTTTTTAATACCAAACTCAATATGTTAGAACTACAAAGCAGCATGCTTTTTGGACCACTGTACGACAAATTAAGAAAATGATCAGATTTGCTTGCCTCTCTTAGAAGATTGATTCTAATGAGCAGTATAGCTCATTCTTCCTTATGGAATTCTACTAAAAAAAAAAAAAGTAATCTTTTTTTGTTTGGGGTTTTTTTTCTGGTACAAACTACTACTGCGGGGAGTAGTTGCTGAATCATCATCTCTAGTGAGTCTTGCTGTAGTTGCTGTTGCTGTATTTAACATTTTGTAGACAATAAGAAACTACCCCTCCCTTCCTGGGTCTTTTGCATACAAGTTCAAAACTGGTTAACATACTCTGCAGCAGATCATGTCCTGCATTGTAACACTTCCTTTTCATTGTGTCCTGGTTTCAGCTGGGATAGAGTTAACAGTCTTCCTAGTAGCTGGTATGATGCTATGTTTTGAGTTCGGTATGAGAAGAATGTTGATAACACTGATGTCTTCAGTTGTTGCTCAGTAGTGTTTAGTCTAAAGTCAAGGATTTTTCAGCTTCTCATGCCCAGCCAGCGAGAAAGCTGGAGGGGCACAAGAAGTTGGCACAGGACACAGCCAGGGCAGCTGACCCAGACTGGCCAACGGTGTATTCCATACCATGTGACGTCCCATCTAGTATAGGAACGGGGAAGTGGGGGCAGGGATTCGCCGCTCGGGGGACTGGCTGGGTGTCGGTCGGCGGGTGGTGAGCAATTGCACTGCGCATCATTCGTACATTCCAATCCTTTCATTATTGCTGTTGTCATTTTATTAGTGTTATCATTATCCTTATTAGTTTCTTCTTTTCTGTTCTATTAAACCGTTCTTATCTCAACCTACGGGTTTTGTTTCTTTTCCCGATTTTCTCCCCCATCACACTGGGTGGGGGGGAGTGAGTGAGCGGCTGCGTGGTGTTTAGTTGCTGGCTGGGGTTAAACCACGACACATTGTTGTAGATGCTGACTTTATCAGTTTGTGTATTCAAGGTCCTGTAAAACGTACATGGTGAGATTTAGTTTACTTTTACCATTAGAAAAGAAAACAATTTGTGAAGACTGAAACTTTTCATACAAATGTAGGGGAGAACTAGTGAGTCATTCACTGAGGACTACCCTGGATACAGAACTGGATTTCTGGTTAAAATAATTCAATTCCTTACTCTTCTCTCCTCTCCAAATGAATTGTGCTGTTCTGTTTTATATTTAATTTGAACAAGTACTAGCCAGTAACTTGTCTTCATAGATGAAGAGAGTCTCTTCCCATCCACCTTGCAAGTAATTAGTTGTAGGTAATGATCTGTTTCAACGGAATAAACTGAGAAAGACCTAACAAATGTTTGCAGATAACACCAAGCTGAGTGGTGCGGTTGACATGCCTGAGGGACAGGTTGCCATCCAGAGGGACCTGTACAAGCTGGAGAAGTGGGTCCATGTGAACCTCAGGAGGTTCAACAAGGCCAAGTGCAAGGTCCTGCACCTGGGTCAGGGCAACCCCCAGTCTCAATACAGGCTGGCAATGAAGGGATTGAGAGCAGCCCTGTGGAGAAGGACTTGGGGATATTGGTGGATGAAAAGCTGGACATGACACAGCAATGTGAGCCAGAAAACCCAACCGTGTCCTGGGCTGCATTAAAAGAAGCATGGCCAGCAGCTCGAGGGAGCTGATTCTGCCCCACTACTCTGCTCTCGTGAGACACAACCTGCAGTACTGCGTCCGCAGCTTGGGAGTCACGGAGCCGGTCCAGAGGAGGGCCACAAAAATGATCAGAGGGCTGGAACACCTCTCCTGTGAGGAAAGGCTGAGAGAGTTGGGGTTGTTCAGCCTGGAGAAGAGAAGGCTTGGGGGAGATTTTACAGCAGCCTTTCAGTAATTAAAGGGGGCTTACAAGAATGATGGGGACAGACTTTTTAGTAGGGCATGTTGTGACAGGGTGAAGGGTAATGGTTTTAAACTGAAAGAGGGTAGATTCAGACAAAGAAGAAATTTTTTTATGATGAGGGTGGTGAAACACTGGAACAGGTTGCCCAGAGAGGTGGTAGATGCCCCATCCCTGGAAACACTCAGGGTCAGGTTGGACGGGGCTCTGAGCAACCTCATCTAGTTGAAGATTACAGGATCATACAATCAGAATAGAATCCTTGCAGGTGGGTTGAACTAGATAATCTTTGGAGGTCCCTTCCAACCCAAACTATTCTATGACTCTGTGATTCTATGATTCTATGTTTAACTTTCACCAAAAATCTTTCATTAAGTAGGTCTTTATAACAGTGATACAGAAATTCTTTTTAACTTACTTTCCCTCTCAAAGGTGGCTGAAAAGCAACTAGAATAGCACAGAGCTCTGTGTAGGGTAAGGTGATGAGCCAGCTGAGAGCTTATGTGTTGGGGTTAGTGGGCAGACCAACATCAGCAGTGTTGTGGTAGGGGCCTGCTTCCGACGTCCTGATCAGCAAGAGGTAGTAGACAAGTAGATAAACTGGAAGAAGCCTCACATTTGCAGGTCCTAGTCCTCATGGGGGACTTCAACCATCTTGATATCTGCTGGAAGGACACCACAGCAAGGCACATGCAACCTAGAAGGTTTCTGGAGTGCTTTGATGACAACTCCTGGCACAGGCAATCGAGGCACCAACAAGGAGAGGCTCTCAGCTGGACCTGATAGTTAACCAAAAAGGAAGACCTGTAGAGGAATTGAATGTTGGCAACAGCCTTAGCTGCAAAGACTATGAGGTAGGTGGAGTTCAGGATCATGAGACGAGGGAAAAGACAGATAGCAGGATCATGGTCCTGGACTTCCAGAGAGCACACTTTGGCCTGTTAAGGGATCTGCTAGGAATGGGATACAGCCCTGGTGAGAAGAGGGGTCCAGGAGAGTCGGTTGATTTCCAAGGATCACCTTCTCCAAGCTCAGGAACAGTGCATACCAACAAAGGGGAAATCAAGTAGACGTTGCAGGAGGCCTGCATGGATGAAGAAAGAACTCCTGATGAAGCTCGAATATTAAGAGGAAGCATACAAGAGGAGAAGGCAGGGGCAAGTGACCCAGGTAAATATAGAGATACTGTCTGAGCATGCAGGGGTGACGTTAGGAGAGCAAAGCCCATCTGCAGTTGAATCTGGTGAGGGATGTGTAGGGCAACAGGAAAAGCTTCTACAGGTACATCAGCAGTGAAAGGAAGGCTAGTGAAAATGGGGGTCTGTCTGCTGTATGGGTCAGGAGACCCGATGACAAAGGACAGGGAAAACACCAAAATACTCAAAATGTTTCTTTGCCTTGCTCTTTACTGGTGAGACTGGCCTTCAGGAAACCCAGGACCCTCAGAACAGAGAGGAAGTCTGGAACAAACAGGACTTACCCTCAGTGGAGGAGGATCAGGCCAAGACCACGCTGGGCAGCATTAAGAATTGCGCTGTCAGTTTGTCAAGGAAGTGATCCTTTCCTTCTACTCATCCCTAGGGAAAGCACATCTGCAGTGCTGTGTCATGTTTTGGGCTCCCCACTACAAGAAAGACATTGCCATTCTTGAATGAGTGCAGTGAAGATTCATGAAAATGGTTAAGGAAATGGAGCATGTGACATACAGGGGGACGCTGAGAGCTGGCATTGTTTAGCCTGGAGAAGGCTCAAGGGTGATGTTATCAAGTGTATAAAAGCCTCTTGGAGACGGTAGTATAATGCAACCAGATTCTTCTCAGTAGTGCCCAGTGACATGACAAGAAGCAGTGGGCACATATTAAAAGACAAGAAATTTCATCTGAAGACAATAAAATACTTTTTTTTTTTAACTAAGAGAGTGGTCAGACACTCAACCAAGATGCCCAGAGACCCTGTGCAGTCTCCTTCTGTTGATATATCCAGAACCTGACTGGATACTCTCCTGGGCAACATACTATCTGAACTTGCTTGAACAGAGGGTCTGAACTAGATGATCTCCAGAGATCTCTTCCAAGCTCAGTGATTAGGTGATTCTCTGATGTGAACCTAAGAGAGCTTGGTTCATTTGCTTTCCAGGAGTTTGTACTGTGTCCTGAACTACTTGACTATGAGGAGAAATGTGGGAGAAAACATGTATCGCAAACTCTGCTTTTTATGAAAATGTTGAAAGAACTTTGTTTCTATATGACACAGAATAGGAACATCTCTGAAGTTGAACAGTTTGGCAGGGTAGAAAAACAATTTCCTACTCAACTCTGCTGACATACATTTTTCTTGGAAGAAAGTGCACTTGTGCAATGTTACATCAAATGTCAATATGAAGTCCTTGTTATGGAACTGGTTTTTACTGAGTTTTTAGCTTGAGTTATAATTGAATTAAGTCAAGCAATAATAATCATATGGTGAAGCATGAACAGAGAGATGTAGCAGCCCTATCTGTCTCCTCTGTAAAATTACAATCTTGAATGTTATTAACACTTGGATTTCTGTCCATACCCTGGCAGCTCAACTGAACTGAGTTTAAATCATTATTCAACTCAGGTTGGACATTTTTATGTGTAGATGGGAGTGCCAGAATTAAACTGGATTTAAACTGTACCTTGATTGCAATGAAGACAAGCATTTGTGGAGAGAAGATGGTTATAGGAATAAATTTTTACTCTCGGGTTTATTCAGAAGCATGTATTTGCATGGATATTTGGATTTCTACTCCACAGTGCAATTGGCTTTAGACTTTCATTCTTTCTCTTTCTTTCATTTTTCATTTTTCTGTCTTCTCTGTTTTAAGTATTTAGATATGACAGTGCCTTTTTAATTATCAAATATGTCTTTTGCAGAACTCTCCATATACTTCTACTGACAGTAGGTTCTGTAAGACTTTTTGATCAGCTGCTAGGATTTGGTTAATAATCCCTGTGTTTTTTGGTTTGTGGGTTTGGGGGTTTTTTAAGTAAAACATGGCTTACTAACATTTATAGTAGGACCATCCTAAAAATCTGATTTCATTGTGTTGTGTGTACTCTTTGTTTTACTTACCTTCATCAAGCTATGTTTTTACAATTATACGCAATAAAATATTTTTCCTCTTTATCGCTTAATAGAATATAAACATCTAACTTGAGCTGAATGGTCTTACTACCTAGTGTTTCAGCAAATTTCCAACCTGTTTCTTCCTGTCAGATTGCTGATAATTCTGTAGGAAATAAATTGTAAATTATTTCCCTGTCTGTCTTCCTACACCAGCATTATTCAAAGTCTTCCCTAAATACAATTGTAGACATTCTATTTCCCTATTGACCTAAGGATACGAAATAGAACTTCTTGACTTTGCGGTGCCTCTCCTTTAAGAGATTAGTGTGAACCTATAGGTGCAAAGATTCTTTGTCAGGGACTGTTCTCAAACATCTTTAACTGGTGACTTCAGAGATACCTGTTTGCAAGGTAATGTGCTGAAAAATAAGAGGTATTTCTTCATTTGCTGGAAAAAAAAAAAAAAAAAGATTTAAACTGCTTAAAGGTAATAATTCCACTGAATTGGTCTTAAGATTCTATGCTTTGCCTAGCAGTTTGACAAGTACTGACAGATGCACATGGGAAATATAAAAGAATTACACATTAATTGTATGCAAGGGCTTTTTAGTGATCTATTTAAACTCAGAATAGAGATCTTGGACATTATTGTGGGTATTTCTCTGCAAAAATCAACTCAATAATCAGCAGCAGTCAACAAGTCAAATAGAATATTAGGGATTATCCAGAAAGGCATAGAGAACAATGTAACTACCAGGCATCTGTTTAAAAGCAAAAGTGAGGGGGTTTTGACAGAAAATATACTTAAATTGTAGAACTAAAAATTACAAAATGTAAAAGGAAAGTATAAAAATAGGTTCAAAATAAGGCACATAGATTAATGGAATTAACCATGAATTTCTATTGATGCCTATTAAGTGCAACAGTCCAAAAGAAACCCCTGCCTCAGGAAACCTTAAAGTTGTTGATTGAAAGAAAATAGAAGCTATCAAAGTGCAAGGTGGATTGCTTTTACTCTTGACCTTTTTCTAACACAGTTTCCCTAGGCATCTCCTTCAAACTGTCATCAGAGAGGATACTGGGCTAGGTGTGGTATTAATATGAACCTGTATGGCCATCTCTCCTTGGGTCAAACAGGATAAAGAAACTGTTGTGACAGCAAATTTATTTGTTTTACTGTAGAACTTAAACTGGATGTATAACAGTGCTCTCAAATACTTATTTATTCTGAATACAGACTTCCTGGTGTGGATTGCTTACTATTGGTGGTAAACAGAACACCTTAATAAAACTGAAGCCATGTCTAGTAAAAAAGTAATATTTCAAAGCCTCGTTCATGCAGTAGTTTGATCTTAGTGAACAAAAAGGATATGGCTTCTGTACCTTGGGATGCAATTTCAAAGGACATTATGAAGTAATCAGAAGTTTCCTTCACGTAATTCTTGTTAGTGTGAAATGCAGAAACACCTTTCTCTTCTAATTTTTCTTGATAAAGTGAACTGTGTAATAACATACACTTAAAGGTAGAGTCATGCCTCAAAATTGTATAGTCAAGTTTAGTATTGTCCTGCTTATGAAGTTTCTAAGAACAACTTGAAATGCAAGACGTATGTCCCAGCAAGTAGGATGAAGTGGTTTTCCCTTTTAGACAATAGATGGATTCCTTCAAGGCAGCTCTGGTCCCCGATCATAAAAAGGTTGTAATAAAACAATACCTTAGAAAACAGCACTTGAAAAAATCAGTTTTGATATATAGAAGCTTCGTGCTCAAATTTCTTTACGTATAGTTTAACTTTTTTCAGGAATACTTGTTAAAGTACAGCATGGAATAATGTCTAGTTGTGTTATTATAGAAGATTATTTTCTTTTATTTTGTCTTGTGTTATTTTATTTAGTTCAACTACCTCTGGTAGGTTTTTCTCTAAGAAAATTAAAAATTTCAAGGAAGCTAATTCTACACATCATCTGCTTATCTAAACTTTGTTGTTTCTTGTTTTTTACAGTCTGCTAAAATTTATAAAATTCTAAAATTTTATTAAAGTAAATTTTAATTTGCAAGTTCCTAAAGCAGCATAATAGCAAGGGTAGGTGTAGCTGAGGTGGATTATATCTAGATCAGATTCTATTGTTTCTTCCTGTTGGTGCAACCAGAGGTCTCTATTAGAGGTGGTAATTCATTCTGTTGTACGGTTTTTCAGTATTACTTTTTTCTATAACTTTTCTTTTAAATGATAGGATATTTTATTTCATTTCACTCCTATCTGACTAAAGTTTATTTTCCCTACAAGTTAGGCAGCTTATTATGTTACTCAGCTCCATTCACAGAGAGAGCATAAACAAACAGGTTAATCCAGAAACCAGCCTATGAACAACCTATAGTCTCACAACACTAAAAAAGAGCATTTTGGAAGTGTGATACTGCTTTCTACAGACTTTTTACAAGTAGTGGGTTATATGTCATCTGTGTACAAAGAGGATTAACAGAATTATTTTCTTCAACTCAACAAAGTTTTGCTTAGGTAAGTCACAAAACATATTCCAGTAAAACTCACTTCCAGAAAAGAATCTGTAGCTTTTGTACATGAAATGTTCCTTTTGTCCAGGGAGCTAAGTTTCTAAGCTTGTGCTGCATGTAACAGATAACCATGGAACTAGCTTCATTTATCCTTTCTTGCTGGAGTGAAAATTTCTTTTACACATTTTTTCTTCAGCCAGACTGCCACAGAACATGCTGGTTTTTTGTCCTGGTGATGGAAATCTTCGCAAAGATTATCAGTTGTGGCAACAGAAAAGTTGGGTCAACAGAAAGAGCATCTTTGAGGAAATTTTGAGGAGAGATTCAAAATGTGTGAATGTCCTGAAAAACTCAGTCATGCAATTTTTGCATGTTAGCAAGGGTGGAAGAAACAAACAAAGGTGGTGTCTGTAGTCAAAAAAAGACAAAATTTACTTCACTGACATTGAGGATAACATGTTTTACTTTGCATTTGTGAGAACATAAGAGTACATATGTAACCATTTGCTCTGTTTGATGAACAGTACTTTGTTGAATCATAGTAGCAATGTTACAATGTGCCTACCTTCTCTTTTTTCCTGACACCTTTTCTGCCTTTTGTATGTTTATGTCTTTATTGTAAAAACAAAAGAGAAAAATGTAATAATTGCTGTAAAGTCCCTGATGGAGATAGTGTATTTGTAATTTTTAACTCTGTGTCTCCTTTGTGTCTATCTTCTGTAGATCTACAGAAACATAAAAGCATAGAAAATTTTCACCAGCTTGATGTAAAATACTTCTTCAGCAGAGTCTGTGATGATCTGCAGAATGCACATATAAGGAATGAATTTGTTGAACATGCTCACTCATTTCTATAGCTACTTATGTTTCTGCAGAAGACTAGTGTTCTATAAGTTTACTTCTAGTTTGTGCAAAAGTTCTTTACTTCTGTCTGTTATGTACAGGAACATCAGAGATAAAATATGAGGTATGTGACATATATGCATGGACAAATTTGTAGGATCTAGTGTTAACTTTTAGTAATGATTGTTTGGCTATTTTGTATTTATTAGTCTTGATCTGTAAATATCCTCTTCTGTATTTTTGTCTAGTTATTAGGTCTGTAGAATGTATTGTTGGTCAATGAATCTACCAGTTCTTAAGAAATCTTCATTTTTTAATCTTTTTTTTATTCAAAACCAAAGATATGTAGAGTTAAAGGAAAAGGAATTATATTTGAAACAAAACAACTTGGCATACTTTTTCTATATGATAGCAATGTAATAGCTGCATGGTTGGAAGACTATAATCCAGAAATATTGATATGAAAAATTAAAGTGTCCAAAACTTTTTTCTAAGAGAGGTTGTGTAAGAAAGACAAAAACCTTTATCTTCTCCAAGGTAGAAAGGAAGACTCAGTCCTATAGTTTACCAGACTTCGTAAACTAACTCCTTGGAAATGTACTAAAGATGTCTTTAAATTCTGGGATAACAGTGTATAAGCACAAGGTAAATACCTTTTTACAGTTACACATCCGTGAAGTTAAAGAATCTGGAATGGAAGACTCTCTTGGGTCCTGGAGCCTGAAGTTTACTAGAGAATGATCAGATTTTCTCTGATATTCATCTTGCTCAGTGATTAATATCTGATACCTGCTCAGTGTTCAACCAAAATGGATTTGATTTTGCAAACTTGGCAATATCTAAGACTGAAAAATGTCAAAACATATAATGGAAATATAGAGAGGCCAAATCTGTATTTTAGTGCGTGTACCCAAGTGATCATATGAGCTGCTAAATAACTATGATTTTTGGAGTTGAAAAGTAGGAGGTAAAGACTTGTGGGAAAAGCTCTATTCTCAGAGTTGTATCTGGCACAGCATTAAAAAAGATAAATTTCCCTTTTAGGAAGCAAATGGCATAGAAGGACTTCTGTCCGCTATTTTTCTATGTCCATGTGATACAATCAAGCTCCACTATCAGGGTTCCCCAGCATTTTGTAATGTGCTTGGAATGTCATGGCCTTATTTCAGGACATATATTGGAAAAAACTTAGTAATGAATAGTCTTATTTCCAGAAGTTGGACAAGATCAATAAAAGGACTTCATTCCAGCACTTCTGGTAATCAAGTTACTTGTTGAAATGTCCAAAGAGGGATTCAGGAGCTAAAAGAAAAATATTGACATGAATTTTTTGTCAGCTTCCTCTTGTATGCCCCTGTCAGAAAGGTGCATTTACAGCAGTAAGTAAAGTATCTATTTCAAAGCTTTCATTTATCCTGAAAGATTTGACGTCTGTGGTGCCACATAACTTTTTCCACTATGAAAAGGAATGGAGGAAGCATTTTTCCATTTTAGGAACTCTACTTTTTGCATGGTGTCCATCTCAGCTTTCTTCCCATGCAGAGGGCAGTCTACCTGAGTTCAGTTAGCTGGAGAACTCCAGGTAACAGTAAACAAGCTGATTTTTTTACAACAACAGATACCAAACAATTAGGGCTAGTATGGGTGAGCCGTTGTTTCTTGATTTTTCAACTGCCATTGAGAGGCTAAGTCTTGTACTACCATTTTTGGAACATTTGGACAAGTATGTCAGCAGCTGCCTGACACATGTTTTTAGCTTAGTTACTGAATTCCATAGGATTTGAGATTATTACTGAAGGAGGACCTCCTATGTAACCGACAGTGCATCATGAAGCTGAAATCAGTGTACTTCTGCCTTACTGAAGCCCACAAAACCTAAGTCTGTATACCTACATTTTTTCATTATACGTGCAGCAGAGAATGCAGTACTCTTGGCATAATCTACTATATGAACTGATCTGAAATTCAAAACTGTTTATATCATCACCATGACTTTGAATAACTTGCTTCAGTTATTTTTTTCCCTTGCTTTTGGCATGATTTTTTTTTTTTTTCATTGCTGAGCATCTGCCTAACCGCAGGCATCCTTTCAAAAAACTTGTACTGTCAGACAAATAGTCTCTAGAGATAAAAAAGAGGAGTTTGTAGGAAAATTTCTGATTGAAGAAGTGCAGGCCCAGGAAAGCTGTCTAATACATCAAACACCTGGGCTGAGATTTCAGAAATGCACACACAGTCCTGAGGCTGGAGCCTTGGATTTTGTACCTCTGGGATAGACCTACCCTACCTTTTCCCAAGTAACAAGTGATAGGACAAGAGGAAATGGGCTCAAGTTGTGCCAGGGGAAGTTTAGATTGAATATTAGGAAAAATTTCTTCACCAAAAGGGTTATCAAGCATTGGAACAGGCTGCCCAGGGAATTGGTTGAGTCACCATCCCTGGAGGTATTTAAAAGATGTAGATATGTAGATGGGGTGCTTAAGGACATGGTTTAGTTGTGGACTTGGCAGTGTTAATGGTTGGACTCGATGATCTTAAGGGTCTTTTCCAACTGAAATGATTCTATGATTCTGTGATTCTAAGAATAAAGCTCAGGACCAGGAAGTGCTTACTGAGCTAGAGCTCAGTTCTCTGCTAAATTAAAAAACCTCATGGAAATGGGGCTGGGAACCTGAAAATCCTGTAGCAAGTTCCCAGGGTATCTGCCTCAGAGACAATCGTATTCATATAGCATTATTTTTGCCATCAGTTTCATGTCAGTGCTTTACAAAACTCTGTTGTATGTACAACCAAAATGCCAATGATTTGTTTGAGAAGATCTGTTTTCTGTAAAGTCAGATTCACTGGATCATTCTTACATCTTTATAGTAATAGGATTTATTTCTTTTTGTGATGTTGGTAGGCTCACTCTTCTATTAGAATTTGGGTCATCTAATTTGTCCTCTTTGTCTTTTCAGACTTCCCTTGTTTTCCAGAATTTGTTATTGTTAGAAGAGCTAAAGGACTCTCTGCCAACTTTTTTAGGGTTTTTCTGTGGAAATCATTTGATCTGTTGAATGAAAACTTTTTTTCTTAGAAAACTTCCCATATTAATGGCCTGGAAAGTATTTCCTTTTCATTTGCTTTGAATAAATAATTTTCATCCTTCTAAATGCAGAACAGAAACAAACATGGGTATTTCTTGCACCATTAACAATTCCACCATCTCCATCTAATTAACTATACTATCACTAAGAATTGTTCATGTTCTTATGTACATTAATACTTCTTAACTTGTGCTGAGATACATAATCACATTTTAAATGGTGTAATTATTTTAAAACACTTGAAGAATGGTATAGCAAAAAAATTTATTCTGGACATGTTTTAGAGTTATTTTTCCACTAAAAATATTTGCGTTGTAGACAAAAGAAGGAAAGAATTGCCTGACTGTATAAAAGTTCATTTTATTTAACTATGAGATTAAGAGTATGGATCATCATTGTTTTCTCTTTTTCTGTAGTGCAAATAATGAGGAACAATGAATCTAGTTACAGTGAAACAGAACCTTGAAATGGTCTGTGAATAATATAGGCTCATTTATTTTTTTATAAAAATTAAAGAATCCAAAAGCAAGAACATTTTACTGGTTTGATAGTTTCCTTGGGTTATACTTTCAAAGTATTAAAATGGTTATTGGTGAGGAAGAAGTGGAGAATATGTAGGAATGGAAAGTAGAGAATTGCCTGAAAGAAGGATAGTGTATTTAGTCTAGATCTAAAATAGCTATGCTAATAAACAGTGCTAGTGGATCTCAAACACATAACAGCTAGATGGGAATAATTATATCAGTTCTTCAGGTACAGAAGCTAAGGCATGGTGATGGTGAAATTATTTCCAGTGTAACAATGAACATCCATAGTGAAGCGGAGAAGAAAGTCCAGATATTAGTACTCTCAAGCCAGCACCTATTCTTTGTGTGCTGTAAATGTATTACTGGCATTTAAAACAGTCAGTACCCACTCACTGTCTGTTTAGGTGAACTGTTTGAACACTTTAAGTTATCATGAATACTACTATGTCAGCTTCTAGTAAAGCGTAAAATAATAATTATTCTAAGTAGAAGTATAAAACAAATATTTGGGCAGTTTACTCAAAATATTTTGGTGCAAATGAGAGAATTATTTTGTAGGGAAGAAAGTAGAATTATTAGAGATTATTATTTTCTGACTCAAATGAACGACAAAGCTGAGTCAAGAAGTTGTTCTGTAGGTGGGCTAGAAACAACCCCATCATTCATTAGGAGAAATTTTTTGCTTCATGTCAAACATCAAAAATGAATTTTCATTGTGTTTTCTGGCTCTTTGGTACTCAGTATGCCTCTGGGCTGCAGATAAACAAACCGGGGTGATTATTTTTACCTATTTTTCAGCTACCTTCTAGTCTAATTCATTGTGTGGGCATAATGTATATTGTTACATGGTAATGCAAGAACACACACAGAGGTTCAGAAGCTGTACTTTTTTTCCCCAATTAGTATTCTTTTAAAGAGCACTGTGCTGGCATGTCAAAGTCGTTAAAAGTATGACTGCAGTGTTGGGTTTTTTTAAGCACTTGGAAGTCTCCCTATTTGTTCTTGGAAGAGAATGGATAAACTTTAGCATGTCAGTAGTCATTTGATCCACGTCACAAGATTGAGCAGCAGATGGAGGGGATGGGAGGGTGTGTCAGGGTGGGTTGGTTATGGATGATTCAAGAACTGGGACTGCACAACTGCTTTGTTAGAGATGCATACTGTGATACTTCTAAAAAATGTTTTTCAAAGAAACTCTAAGGAAGGTAAGAAATAGATAATCTTGTTAAGTCTGTCAAGAGGCCTGCAGAGAAATGGCAACAAAAACCAATCTGTATTTCCATGTCAAAACTCTTTACTTTTTGACTTCTTTTTTTCTTCTTTTATTTTCTAGCAAGCTTGTGATATGTGGCTGACTTTTGTTCCTTAGATTACAATCATTTATTGTTGCACAAAAATCTATGCCTACTAATGAACAATTACTGATAAGAACTAAGAAACATACCTGCTAATTAGAGGGCTAGCAAACGATCTCATGAGCATTAAGTTAGCCAGCAAATGATTCATCATATTAGCAGAGGGATTTAAGGAAGAAATGGAATAAGAAGGCAGACACTTTAAATGACCTAGCCTGGAGTCTGCTCTATACAAAAAGAGCTGAAGTAGGTTAATTGGTATCTAAAAGGATATTGTGTTCTAAAATTCAATTAATTGGTTACAGGGCAGGGATTAACAGTCTTCCAGACCTCTAATGTAAAAAAGAAAGCCTAAAATGTTCTATTTAACTGATTTCATTAACGGACACCTAACAGGAACTTCCTTCCTCTTGTGTACATTCTCAGAGATCAGAAATGTCAGGAGCAGAATTATTTCTTGGAGTTGCTTTTTTTTATTAGCAATTATGATGTTGGGTCACTTTATGTAGCAAATGAGATACCTGCTGTTTCAAAGCTTAGTTGTCATTCTTGGTGGTTTTGTGGTAATGACAGCACTGGCTTTTGTTATGTTTGCCCAACAATTTCATCATGGAATACTGGTATAAATTGTTTACGATTGAGGAAAGCCTTAATTGTGACCTTGGATAACATTATCTATACTGGTTGTCTGTCTTAGGATAATTATTTTCACAACTCTAACTCAAGATGCTTCAGCTGTTAACAAGAATAAGGCTTTGTCACTGGTTAAACGATGATAGTAAACTTTCAAATAACTTAGCATTCTCATACTTCAGACTGCAGATACATCTGTTGCCATCTTTGTGAAAATTTGCACAGGGACAGTCAGAATATAAAACTTTGCACACACACACGCACAGAAAAGGTATATTCTTCAGTTCTGTTTTGTACTGGAAAGCAGGCCCTCAGCATGTGTCATGGTTACTTGGGAAGACAATTGCCATAACCCCAAATGCCCTCAATCTTCTTCCTCCTTTTCCTGAGCTTTTATTGCTGAGCACAACATCATATGGTGATGAATACCCCTTTGGTCAATTGGGGTCAGCTGTTCTGGTTGTGTCTTGTCACAACTTCTTGTGTATGCCCAGCCTGCCACCTGGGAGTGCAGCACGAGAAACAGAGAAGGCCTGGATGCTGTGCGAGCACTGTTCAGCAACAGCTAAAACATGGGTGTATTATCAACACTGTTTTGGTCACAAATCCTAAACATCACACCTTATGGGCTGCTATGAAGGAAATTAATTCCATCCCAGCCAGACCCAGTACAGATGCCAAAGCAATTTACAGAAATCAGTTGTCTGCCTTCTTCCCCTGCCCTCCCATGGCTCTTGGAGGCCTTCTGCTGATGTTAAGAAAATAAAATGAAAATAATTATCTAATTCAAGAAATGGACAGAAGCAAAAGGGAGGACAAGAGAAGAAAATTGAATAGGGAAGAGAATTTTGATAGATTTTGAGGAATTAGAGGAAAAACTGAGTTTAGGTTTGAAAAGTAATGTGTTTGTGTGGAGAACACATGGTAGTGAAATATCTAGGACCATGTACCACCTTTATTACTGCAGATATGATCAGCAACACTACCACAGCAAGATGCTTCTGAGCCTCTCTGGCTACTTCTCTGTGGAGAGTGGGGTACACAGGACATGGCATGTAAACTTTCTCACAAAGAAGAAACTACATTCTGTGCATTCCCTGCAACCTTTAGAATGGGCATTTCTGCTATGTAAAGCTGTGATATCCCTTGCAAAATGTAACATTGACGATGTATGGCAACATGTTTCAGGGTCTGGAGGAGAAGGAAGGGACAGTCTTGGAGTAAGGGAGAAAGAATAACCTGTGTTCCCTAAAATATTTAGCCTGAAACAGATTCCAGGACTCTGACAGAAAACAAAACCAATAATTCCTAAATCTCATGTTTTCCTATGTACTGAATATCGGGAGAATTCACTGGAAAAGTGCTTATTTTGCATTGACTACAGATCTAAATAGATCACTAGCTAACAACTTGCTGCTTCTATTTAAATATTTGTCTGCGTGTCATTGTTTTTTGTAGTCAATCTAAAGTTTCCACTTAGCTGAGGAATGAAGTGTGTGTCAATGTCACTCCCCATGATGGAAATGTGCCATCTATTTTCTGAAAGAAAATTAAGTGGTGCATGCCAAATTTGTCACAAAAAACACTACAGCAGAAAGTCAAGCACTCAAAAATCAGCCAGTGCCAGAATTACCTATTTTTCTGTGTGTCCTTATGCTTGTACTATGATATATAATATATATAGTAGGATAAACTTTAATGTGATGATCACATATTCTCTTAGACATGACCTTGTAGGCTAAAGCTGCTTGTAGGATCAGTAAGGACTGTGTAGCAATGGTTACTATAGTCTTCTTCCCATTTCTTGCAGAACTTGAAAGATATTTAGCAAATGCTTTGGAAGATTTGGAGTGAAATAATGGTCTGAAAGTTAAGATAATAGACTCTTACCTTAGAGAAAACTTACTTCTATAAAACTGGGTCACAGAACATAGAGCTACTATATAACATTAAACAAACTGCTTAAAGAAGGCTTTTTGTCCAGTTACTGTTTTCCTTATTTTCTGAATGTCCAGTATGAGCTAGTAGTGTTGCAAACATGTTGAGCTAAATTCTTGCAAATTAAAGTCAGAGGAAAATACGCTTGGTGATGTTACGGGAAGCTAATGTGAAGTATTCTGAAATTTGTGTTTCCCAAATTGGTCAAGCAAAATTAGAGGCTGTTTTTCAGTTTATCTCATTGTGTCTCTGACTCTTGGCTATAAAGATGGGATAATGCCATCCTTGTATCTTCAGTAGATTTTACAGAGTTAAATTAATGCCTGAGAAGCTCATAGCTAGTGAGATGATAAGCACCTACGAAAAACCTATGTGGAATGTCAGGCAGCAGGCAAGAACTAAGCATCACACAGCCACTGTCACTTGCTCCCTGCCCCTTGGGATGGGGGGGAGAATCAGAAGGGTAAAAGTGAGAAAGAAACTCATGGGTTGAGATAAAAACAGTTTAATAATTAAAAAGAAGCTTAAAAGCAATTGTAAGGAAAAGAAAAAAAAAACAAAAACAAACCACAAAAAGAGGAAAAGAAAACCCAAGAAAAACAAGTGATGCAAATGAAAACAATTGCTCACCACTAATTGACTGCTGCCCAGCTAGTCCCCAAGCCGTGGCCCCTCCACCAACCTCCCCCCCAGTTCTATTGTTAAGCATGTCATAGGGTATGAAATATCCCTTTGGTCAGTTGGTGTCAGCTGTCCCAACTGTGTCCTCTCCCAACTTCTTGTGCACCCCCAGCCTACTTGCTGGCAGGGCAGTGTGAAGAGCAGAAAAGGCCTTGACACTGTGTAAGCACTGCTCAGCAGTAACTAAGACATCAATGTGTTATCGACACTGCTTTCAGCACAAATCCAAAGCAGCCCCATACAAGCTGCTGTAAAGAAATGTATCTCTATCCCAGCCAAAACCAGTACATTCTTCACCCCTTATTCCATACCATTTACATCATGCTCAGGTCCCACACTATCGCAACATGTCCTCATTAACTACCCCTTTCCCCCTAAAATGTCTGTAAAATGTCCATAAATATGTTCACTAAGTTAACTTTGTGTATGACTTTGGGCTCCATCTGTTATGGTGGTCACTCACGAAAGCAGAGGTGGTATGTCATATAGACTTAATGGGCACCAAAACCAGCTCAAGTCAGGTCACTGCTGCACTTGCATTGCTTCTTGTAAGGTTTGTCCTTCATTGATTCAGGTGGTTTCTACTGTAGTATTTCCTATAACACACAACTCAAATTATGGGTTACAACCATTTAAAGGCATATCCATTACAGTCTCTACTCCTGGCCCCTGTGGGCTAGGCCATAAGGTTTAACATTGCAATGAATTTCTCCTCTTGCCTCTAGCCTGGCTGGCAGGAAGAGGTTCCTGCCATAATACTTTAGATATATGGCAGCCACAGCAGTGGTGACATACAGCATCATGTAACATTGCCATCATACACCCTAAAACATGGATTATTTTCACCCAGGATTATATCACCTTGAAGTACACATCGGACCTCCCCATCCTTAGTGTATTACCCACCAAGTGCACCCAGGTTCTTGAGCAAAAACAATCACACAAATAGGTTTGCCCTTTCCTGAGAAAGGAATAACCCAGACTGTTTTTCCCAGCCATTTCCTTATATGTACTACAGTGAACTTATCTCCTTCCAAAGTGCATGGGGTTATGATTGGGCAGGGCCAGGGTGACTGGCAGACCTTCTAGTGTTAACTAGCTAAGTGGTTTCTGCTAAATTTGTATCCCAATGCTTGAATGTCCCAGCACCCACTGCTCTCAGTGTAGTTTTTAACAGTCCATTGTATCATCCAATTTTCCTGGAGACTGGTGTATGACAGGGGGTGTGATACACCCAGTCAATGCCATGCTTCTTGGCCCAGGTGTTTATGAGGTTATTTTGGAAATCATAGAATCATTTAGGTTAGAAAAGACCCTTAAGATCATCAAGTCCAACCATTAATACAACACTGCCAAGTCCACCACTAAACCACTTCCCTAAGTGCCACATCTACATGTCTTTCAAATAACTCCAGGGATGGTCACTCAACCACTTCCCTGGGCAGCCTGGTCCAATGCTTGATAACGCTTTCAGTGAAGAAATTTTTCCTAATACCCAATCTAAACCTCCCCTGGTGCAACTTGAGACTATCTCCTCTTGTTCTATCGCTTGTTACTTGGGAGAAGACACCAACACCCACCTCACTACAACCTCCTTTCAGGTAGTTGTAGAGAGCCAATAAGGTCTCCCCTCAGCCTCCTTTTCTCCAGACTAAACAACCCTAGTTCTGTCAGCCGCTCCTCGTAAGACTTGTTCTCTAGACCATTCACCAGCTTTGTTGCTCTTCTCTGGACACGTTCCAGCACCTCAGTGTCTTTTTGTAGTGAGGGGCCCAAAACTGAACACAGTACTCGAGGTGCGGCCTCACTAGTGCTGAATACAGGGGAACAACCACCTCCCTGCTCCTGCTGGCCACACTATTTCTGATACAGGCCAGGATGCCGTTGGCTTCTTGGCCACCTGGGCACACTGCTGGCTCATATTCAGACAGCTGTTGACCAACACCCTCAAGTCCTTTTCCACCAGGCAGCTTTCCAGCCACTCTTCCCCAAGCCTGTATAGCATTGCATGGGGTTGCTGTGACCCAAGTGCAGGACCCTGTAAATTCTGGCTGGGCTTTGGCCCTTCTAATTTTCTCCCTGGATAACCACATAACATCTTTGTAGTCCTCCTGCGTTGCCTGTCGTTTCTTCCAAACGTCATAAACTTTCTTTTTTTCCTGAGTTCCAGCCAAAGCTCTCTGTTCAGCCAGGCCAGTCTTCCTCCCTGCTGGCTCATCTTTCTGCACGTAGGAACGGCCTGCTCCTGACTATTTAAGACTTCCTTCTTGAAGAATGTCCAGCCTTCCTGGACTACTTTGCCCTTCAGAACTGCCTCCCAAGGGACTCTGTCAACTAGGCTTCTAAATAGGCTGAAGGCTGCCCTCCAGAAGTCTAAGGTAGCAGTTCTGTTAACCACATTCCTTAATTCCCCAAGAATTGAAAACTCTATCATTTCATGACTGATGTGCCCAAGACAGCCTCTGACCATCACATTGCCCATGAGTCCTTCTCTGTTTGCAAACAACACATCTGGTGGATCGCCTTCTTTAGCTGGCTTACACACCAACTGTCAGGTAGTTATCTTCCACACACTCCAGGAACCTCCTAGACTGTCCTCTCCACTGTACTGTATTTCCAGCAGACATCTGGTAAGTTGAAGTCCACCATGAGAAGAAGGGATGGTGATTGTGAGACTTCTCCCATCTGTTTGTAGAATATTTCATCTGCCTCTTCATCCTGGTTGGGTGTTCTATAACAGACTCCCCCCATGATATCTGCCTTGTTGGTCTTTCCCCTGATTCTTACCCATAAACACTCAACCCTTTCATCATCATCGTCAAGCTCTAGACAGTCAAAACACTCCCTAACATACACGGCTACCCCACAGTCTCTCATTCCTTGCTATCCCTCATGAAGAGTTTATAGCCAGCCATTGCAGCACTCCAGTTGTGTGTCATCCCACCATGTTTCTGTGATTGCAAATAAATCACAGTTTTCCAGCTGCACAATGACTTCCAACTCCTTCTGAGTCTTGTTGTCTGATTCAGTTCTTTCAGGGATGCTGTTTTGCCATAAAACTTGCTTCTCAAGGCTCAAGATAGTATCCCAGGCAGTGGCATGGGTCATAGGCTATGTTTCCAACATTCCAGTAGTTGCTTCTACCATTGTAAGCACATGGTGCTTGCTATGGCAGGTTCGTGGTAGTGTGATATAATCATTCTGCCAGGCTTTCCCATATTGATATTTCAACCATTGTCCTCTATACCAAAAAGGCTTCAGCTGCTTGGCTTATTTGATTATGGCACATGTTTTACATTCATGGATAACCTGTGCAAGGGCATCAATGATGAAGTCCACCCCTCGATCATGAGCCCATTTGTATATTGCATCCCTTCCTAGATGTCCTGATGTTTCATAGGCCCATTGAGCTAAAGATAGCTCACCCTTATGTTCCCAGTCCAGACCCACCTGAGCCACTTCAATTCTAGCAGCCTGGTCCACCTGCTCATTGTTTCAATGTTCTTTAGTGGCACTGCTCTTGGGTATGTGAGCATCTACACGACATACTTTTACAACCAGGTGCTTCACCTGGGCAGCAATATCTTGCACAGTGGGGCAGCCTAGATGGGTTTACCTCTGTGCTGCCCGTTGATCTGCTTTCATTGCTGTAACCACCCCCACAGGGCATTTGCCACTATCCATGAGTCAGTATAGAAATTTTTCTCATTCAGCAATATCTAAAGCCAGCTGGATGGCTTTACATTCTGCAGACTGACTTGATTCACCTTTTCCTTCAGCAGTTTCTGCAACTTGTCATGTAGGACTCCACACAGCAGCTTTCCACCGTCAATGTTTCCTCACAACATGACAGCACATCTGTAAACAGCACATATTGATTTTGATTTTCTGGTAATTTATTATACAGTGGGGCCTCTTCAGCACACATCAACTCCTCTGGTGACACTCCGAAGTTTTGGCCCTCTGACCAGTCCATGATCACTTCCAGAATTCCTGGGCAGTCGGGGTTTCCCATTCAGGCCTGTTGCGTTATCAGTGTGACCCACTTACTCCATGTAGCATCAGCTGCATGATGTGTAGAGGGGACCCTCCATTTGAACATTCAGCACATGCAGTCGATGTGCCAAAAGGAGCTGTGCTTCAGTACAAACTACTTCTGAAGTGGCTCAAAGTCCTTCATATGCTGGTAATATATCTTTTTCAGTTGGAGTGTGATGGGCTTCAGATCCTGTATATCCCCAGCTCAAAACCCTGGAGGTCTCTCCAGGTACTTTCTGCTGGAGGCTCCAGGTACGACCATGGTCCCTGGTTGCAGTGTAAAGCATGGTTTTCACATCTTGTCCTGGTCAGACTAGCCCAAGGGCTACTGCATGAACTATATCCTGTTTAATTTGTTCAAAGGCTTGCTACTGCTGCTCAGGGCCCCATTCAAAATCATTCTTCTTCTGGGTTACTCAATAGAAGGGTCTTACAATCAGACTGCAACCTGGAATATGTATTCTCCAAAAGCCCACAACACCTAAGAAAGCTTGTGTTTATTTTTTTAGTTGGTGGAGACATAGCTGTTATTTTATCGATCACATCTATTGGAATATGATGATGCCCATCTTGCAATTTTATTCCTAAAACCTGGATTTCCTGTGCAGGTCCCTTGACCTTTGTTTTATGGCAAAACCAGCTTTCAAAAGAATCTGTGTTACTCTTCTCCCCTTCTCAAACACTTCCTCCCTGTGTTGCCCCACACAATGATGTCATCAATATAATGCAGGTGTTTGGGAGCTTCACCCTGTTCCAGTGCAGTCTGGATCAGTCCATGGCAAATGGTAGGGCTGTGTTTCCACTCCTGGGGCAGTCACTTCCAGGTGTACTGGATACCCCTCCAAGTGAAAACAAACTGTGGCCTGCACTCTGCTGCCAAAGGGATTGAGAAAAATGCATTGGTGATATCAACTGTTGTATACCATTTGGTTGCCTTTGACTTCAGTTCATGCTGGAGTTCTAGCATGTCTGGTATGGCAGCACTCAGTGGCAGCATGACTTCATTCAGGCCAAAGTACTCTAGTGTTAGCCTCCACTCTCTGTTAGATTTTTGCACTGGCTGTATGGGACTATTAAAGGGTGAATGAGTTTTAGTGATCACTCCTTGACTCTCCAGTCGCCGGATCAGCTTGTGGATGGGAATGAGGGAGTCTTGATTGGTGCGATATCGTCACCAGTGCACTGTCATGGTAGCAATTGGTACCTGCTGTTCTTTAACCCGCAGCAAGCCCACAACAGAAGGATCCTCTGAGAGACCAGGCAAGCTAGACAGCTGTTTAATCTTCTCCTTACTCAAGGCAGCTGTACCAAAAGCCCACTGGTACCATTTCGGGTGTTTGAAGTACCATCTCCTGAGGTAGTCTATGCCAAGGATACATGGACCCTCCAGACCAGTCACAGTAAGATGCTTTTGCACTCTTTCTGATAGGTTTACCTCAGCTTCCAAAGAGACAGTTCTTGGTATCCTGTCACTCCAGAAGTACAGATGTATTCTGACCCTTTGTAAATTGATGGTGTTAGAGTACACCGTGCACCAGTGTCCACCAGAGCTTTATACTCCTATGGGTCTGATGTGCCATGTCTTCGAACCCACATAGTCCAGTAAACCTGGTTGTCCTTTTTTTCTGCCTGGCCAAAGGCAGGGCCCCTCTTTTCCTGGTCAGAGTCTGCATTACTTGATTTTTGTGACTGCAAATGAGAAGTCTCTTCATCAAGGTCAAAAGTACAATCAACCCTTCTGCTCTGCCCAGCAGACACTGGGGCAGTAATTTTCCTGGATGGATGCCTTCTGGCTGCTGATTTTTCTTGCAGTTCCTGTACCTGAGCTTCTAGTCTCCAGGTGTGTTCACCATCCCACTTCCTTAAGTCTTCTTCCCTGGTCACGCAGATAGAAGCACAGGGTGGCACATAGTGTGAACCACTGATATTCTCTACCTTGAACAGAAAAAGGCTGACTCTTAATAGCTGAGACATTGGTCAGCGTGGGTAAGGAAGACCTATCTTCTTGGATTGCTGGGACAATATTGGGTCAGTTTCTCCACAACTGAGATGCAGGCCCATAGGGAGGAAGTGAGATTCTCTGTCAGTCTGTCTGCAGATGACACCTCCGTGTCTGTCTAGCTCATTACCTCCAGGATGTTTGCATATGATGTTGGTGCACTTTGTACAAACTTTCACCACATGGACTGTGTGCACTGATTTTCATCCAAGTTTTTGGATACCAGGTTGCCATCCACGTTTCTATAGATCACCTCCACCACAGCTAACTGCCTCAGATACTGGATAGCTCCCACAATGGTGGTCCATTTTCTTTGGGAATTTGGACAATCTTCTTTAAAGGGACACCTGTCCTTCACACTCAACAGGAATCATAGAATCATAGAATGTTTTGGGTTGGAAGGGACCTTAAAGGTCATCTAGTTCCAAGCCCCCTGCCATGGGCAGGGACACCTTCCTCTAGACCAGGTTGCTCAAAGCCCCATCCAATCTGGCCTTGGACACTTCCAGGGATGAGGGGTCCACAGCCTTTCTGGGCAACCTCTTCCAGTGCCTCACCACCCTCAGAGTGAAGAACTTCTTCCTTACGTCTAATCTAAATCTACCCTCTTTCAGTTTAAAGCCATTGCCCCTTGCCCTATCACTACATGCCCTTGTAAAAAGTCCCTCTGGCTTTCTTGTAGGCCTCCTTTAGGTACTGGAAGGATGCTCTAAGTTCGCCCCAGAGCCTTCTCTTCTCCAGGCTGAACAACCCCAACTCTCTGAGCCTTTCCTCACAGGAGAGGTTCTCCAGCCCCCTGATCACCTTCGTGGCTCTCCTCTGGACTCGCTCCAACAGGTCCATGTCCTTATGTTGGGGGCCCCAGAGCTGAACACAGTACTCCAGGTGGGGTCTCACGAGAGCAGAATAGTGGAGGAGAATCACCTCTGTCAACCTGCTGGTCACACTTCTTCTGATGCAGCCCAGGATACAGTTGGCTTTCTGGGCTGCAAATGCACATTGCTGCATCATGTTGGGCTTCTTATGAACCAATACTCTCAAGTCCTTCTCTGCAGGGCTGCTCTCAATCCACTCATTGCCCAGCCTGTATTTGTGCTTGGGAATCACCTCCAAAGACTGAGGACTCCTGCCCCTTTTACAACCCTTTTTTAAGGGCCTTATCCCTAGCAAAGGCTCACAACTGCTGGGCTTCCTTACTGTCTAATTCCTGACTATTGGTCCCTATATCCCAGCATCGTAGTAACCAGCTGAGAATTTGCTCACCTGGTTGATGGCTGAAACCTTTTCACATATATCCTAGCTCACTTAGGGATAGGCATCAGGTGTTTTCTGTTTCATCTATGATTACAGTCCCTTCCTCCTCCTGTTCCTGTGACCGCTCTGCTGCAGAACAGACCGCCTCTTCTGATTCTTTCTCCTGCTCCCTCTTAGGAGAAGCTTCTTCATGTCCTTCTAAATGAGTTGACTTCTGCTTCCATTGTTTCTTTTTAATTATAATAATTGTGTGTGCAAGCCAGGACTTGTGCAATTTGTAGTAAATAAAGCATATAGTCACAGTCAACAATGAAGGTAAATAAAATATTAAATAGCTACTCATTAGTTGAGAAGTGTCAATTTTGTGCAATGAATAAGGCAAGGATCTTCTTGAAATACATCTATATTGATCATGTGATCAACAACTGTTTTGTAATGTGTGAATATAAGTACATTGAATTGAGGTAGCACACATGGCTGTTAAAAATCTGCCATTTTCTAATATTTAGGTGTATTATTCTGCGATCTTCTTAGTGTTGTTTTTGTCGATTTGGGTTTATGTTGCATAAGCATGCCATATGAGAGTAACTATTTTTTTCCTTTGAGTTTTTTGGTCTTAAACAGTGTTCATAAGGGCTCATTTGTGCCCTTATTTAGTTTTTTATAGTTTTAAATTTAAACCTTTGGCCGTAATTTAAAGTATTTTTACAAAATAATGTAACTGTGTACTCTATTCTAAAAGGAGGAAATAGTTATTATTAGTACTACAGTTTTAATTATGGTGCAGACAGATTTTCCTCTCTGTTGCTGTATGACATTCAGTTCTGTCCAAAATTAAGTCATTCTTGTGCTCTGTCTTAACTACTTGAAAAAGCCTTACTTATGAAAAAGGCTAC
Organism: Harpia harpyja; assembly: GCF_026419915.1. Taxonomy (NCBI): domain Eukaryota; kingdom Metazoa; phylum Chordata; class Aves; order Accipitriformes; family Accipitridae; genus Harpia; species Harpia harpyja. The sequence continues at coordinate 95,600,385 of NC_068969.1, forward strand.
AGTGGTCATAGCTGCTGACAGTTGTACTTTTGATCTGTTGTTTGGTAAGTGCAGAGCTTGTTGGATATCGTGGCTATCTTTTACTCAGTGAAAGAAGCAATTAAAAGTGCTGTATAGAGCATCTATCAACTACTAACAGAAGAGACTAATCAAGGTAGTGATATTGTGGGAAAAACCTATGAAAGTACTAACATGGTGAAAGTAAGAAGATTTTGTGGCAACTGACTAAAATCTAGGTTGCAAGATAATGGGAAGTCACAATAAGAACTGGAGACAAGCAGAGGCAGCCAGGGAAGTACCTTCAGTATAAGTCTGTGAGAAAGCCAAGGAAGAGGTCTTGATTATATAGAGAAATAGGTGAAAAGAAAGATTTATAAATTAAAAGGAAGAAAAAAATTACTGAGTTCAGGGAAATGGATTATGTTGGTGTTGGGGTTTTGGGGGGTGAATTATAAGGTCACCTTATGCTCCTAATAAAAGATAACCAAAATTTGGGCTTTGAGGACACTAAGGTTGAAGGGCAATGAGGCTTTACTTGTAAGTAAGCATAAAACCTATCACCTCACAGACGAAAAAAGCAGTCTAACCTAGTTAGTAGGCACAATTTGATGTAAATAATCCTCTAATTAGCACACTTCAGTTCTTGTAACCAAACATAAAGGCTGTTTTTCTGGTCTTGAAAGAGATTTCTTTTCTATTTGATATACATTAAAAAGACATTCAATTGAAACATTTTAAAGGATATAATCCTAAACTGTCCTAGTTTCAGCTGGGATAGAGTTAACTGTCTTCCTAGTAGCTGGTACGGTGCTTTTGAGTTCAGTATGTGAAGAATGTTGATAACACTGATGTTTTCAGTTGTTGCTCAGTAGTGTTTAGACTAATGTCAAGGATTTTTCAGCTTCTCGTGCCCAGCCAGCGAGAAAGCTGGAGGGGCACAAGGAGTTGGCACAGGACACAGCCAGGGCACCTGACCCAAACTGGCCAACGGTGTATTCTATACCATGTGATGTCTCATTTAGTGTAGGAACTGGGAAGTGGGGGCGGGGGATCGCCGCTCGGGGGACTAGCTGGGTGTCATTCGGCTGGTGGTGAGCAATTGCACTGCGCATCATTTGTACATTCCAATCCTTTCATTATTGCTGTTGTCATTTTATTAGTGTTAACATTATCATTATCAGTTTCTTCTTTTCTGTTCTATTAAACCGTTCTTATCTCAACCCACGGGTTTTGCTTCTTCTTCCCGATTTTCTCCCCCATCCCACTGGGTGGGGGGGGGAAGTGAGTGAGCGGCTGTGTGGTGCTTAGTTGCTGGCTGGGGTTAAACCATGACATAAACTGAGATGAACATTCCAGCAGTCAGAAGGACAATATGAAAAAAAAAAAAAAATTGTGCAGTGCAAGTTCATGTAAGCAAATATGAGTTATCACCTGTTGCTTCTGTGAACTGGTATGCAGACAGCATCATGTATGCCTTTTGAATGAATGAAGATATTTTGCATACCGTTTAGAAAAGTTGAAGTATGATGGTAAAGTAATTCCTTGGCAGCATCTCAAGTGGTGGCAGGACTTCTTTAACTAAATAGATTTTGCCATATTTTATTAGAAAATTGTGGGGTTTTTCTATGCTTTTTCATCAACGACTTGCCAAGGTCATCATGTAGTGACTGTGATGTGTACATTAGAAGCTGACTTTAGAATTGGGTTCTTTGAGTGACTGGCAGTCAAGGACAATATAAAAACTTTCACTGGTTGTTTCAATTAATCTTTTACCATAAAATTTTTATTTCATAAATTTGATCATTGGTTTGTGTCACAGTTTGCCTTCATCCCCTTCCTTTTTCAAAGGCAGGCTTCTTATGGGTTATCGACATGGAGAAACTTTCGTTATCTTCCTCAGTGTTATGAGTCTGTATTTTGCTTGATTAGTCATAAGATCACATACAGTTAAAATGGCTTTACAAGAAACTCTTAACTGGTCTGTCCTGCATCTGTATACCCACCATAATGTTTTTATATTTCTTTCTGACTTTAGTTCAGAAACCATAATTTTTCAGTAGATTATAAATATATAAAATATGTAAATTCACTGATTCCTAAGAATTTTGAAATTATTATATTATTTTCATATCCATGTTAAAGAAAGAGGAAAACCTATAAATACCAAATAAACCAAGAATCTTTGTTCCTACTTAACCATCCTTATGTTGACAGTTCAATGTATATACTGCCCTAATAAAATTATTAGGCATTCCACATTCTTTCTTTTTATCACAAAGGTGGTATTATGACATATCATGATACACTACCTTAATATCTATTTTATATATGTGTACAACGTATCTAGCTCACATTCATGTGTTACTGCTGTGGCTATTGAAACTGAAAGGTCTTTTATGTGCTGATGCTGTGTAGCTTGATTTCTGTACTTCAGTAAATGCTTTAGAGGCAGCAGGAAGATGGCCAACACCAGGTCTTTTGCTTTTCATATATTTCTTGCATTTCTGAAAATTCAGAGCTTTTACAACTGATTTTGATGTCCCATTGTTTGCTGTTTACCTTTATCCATCTGGTAATTAGGAGCTCATAAAAGTATCATCTTTACCCTCATGTAACTTCATGCTGTGCAATTTAAGTTTTCTATCTTTGTTTCTATCAAACTGGTGGGTAGTTTTCTTGTCTTTCATATAGTGATACCATTTTAAGTATATCTACATTCAGATGCATGACCTGTTCCATATTCTCCACAGAGCTACAAAAATATGAGCTTCTTGGCCTCTATTTGACTTTCTAATAGTCCTCATAATAAGACAGAGTCTGGATCCAAAGAAAAATGTCCTTTGTCCTCAGCATGCTCTTCCTTATCCTTGTATATACATATGTTTATGTAGTCTCTTTTGGGTCTCTCTTTGAAGCCCTTTGCATCATCAAATGTCTCTTACTCTGTGTCACTCTTTCCCCTAATAACTTTTAAAGCTCTCAGAGCTTCAAAAGTAATCTTATTTATTTACTTATATTCTGGATTTCTCAGTCATTCTGTCTGAGAAAGATAGATTGCAATTTGTTTGATCCCTCTCCACATCCCCCCCCTTTCCCCCCTCCCCCCTTTATCGTGGCAAATCTGTCTTAACAGACCACAACCTTAAAAAACAGTGGTTTGAATTCCAGTCAGGAGACCTGGGCTGGATGAAAAGACTGCTAGGTGGGCAGAAAACTAGTTCCACTGCTGCGATCAAAGTGTAGAGACTGATGGCTCAACATCTGGCTGGCAGCGGTAATAAGCACATCACCGTGAGGGGTTGATACTAGAGCCCATGTTGAAGTGCAGAGTTCAGCAGCCAGACAGGATAACCTGAAGCACCGGCACAGGCTGGCAAGTGACTGACTGGGTCACAGCCCTGCTGGAAAGGACCTGGGGGCTTCAGTGGGCTGCAGGGTGGATAGCAGCCAAACAGCGCACCCTTCATCATAAATAAAACAAACTACGTGCCAAACTGACTGTAGCTAGTGGATCGGGGGAATGCATTACTACATTACAGCTAGATTAAGAAAAATAGCTAAATTATTAATTTAGATTTTGTGATTAAAAACTTAATTAGAAATAGTTTGCTCACAGCAAGTGATCAAGCTCCAAGTATAAATGGAACTTATTAATAATACTGTGCTGAGTGGACCCTGGCTGGATGCCAGGTGCCCACCAAAGCCGTTCTATCACTCCCCTTCTCAGCTGGACGGGGGAGAGAAAAGATAATGAAAGGATCATGGGTCAAGATAATGGCAGGGTGAGTTCATCCAGCAATTACTGTCACAGGTAAAACAGACTCGACTTGGGGAATTTAGTTTAATTTATTACCAATCAAATCAGAGTAGGATAATGAGAAGTAAAAACTAAATCTTAAAACACCTTCCTCCCACCCCTCCCTTCTTCCCAGGCTTCGCTACACTCCCAGTTTTCTCTGCCTTCTACCCCCAGCAGCACAGGGGGACAGGGAAGGGGGGTTGTGGTCAGTTCAACACACATTGTCTCTGTCGCTCCTTCCTCCTCAGGGGGAGGACTCCTCACTCTCCCCCTGCTCCAGTGTGGGGTCCCTCCCACAGGAGACAGTCCTCCATGAACTTCTCTAACGTAAGTCCTTCCCACGGGCTGCAGTTCTTCACGAACTGCTCCAGCATGGGTCCCTTCCACAGGCTGCAGTCCTTCAGGCACAGACTGCTCCAGTGTGGGTCCCCCACGGGGTCACAAGTCCTGCCAGAAAGCCTGCTCCAGCATGGGCTCCTCTCTCCATGGGTCTGCAGGTCCTGCCAGGACCCTGCTCCAGCACGGGCTTCCCACGCCGTCACAGCCTCCTCTGGGCATCCACCTGCTCCGGTGTGGGGTCCTCCACAGGCTGCAGGTGGATATCTGCTCCACCGTGGACTTCCATGGGCTGCAGGGGGACAGCCTGCCTCACCATGGTCTTCACCATGGACTGCAGGGGAATCTCAGTTCCAGCGCCTGGAGCACCTCCTCCCCCTCCTTCTTCACTGACCTTGGTGTCCACAGGTTTGTTTCTCTCACATATTGTCACTCCTCTCTCCGGCTGCCATTTCTGTCTGTCCCAGCAACTTTTTTTCCTTCTTAAATATGTTATCACAGAGGCACTATCACTGTTGCTAATTGTCTTGGCCTTGGCCAGTGGCTGGTCCAACTTGTAGCCAGCTGGCGTTGGCTCTGTCGGACATGGGGGAAGCTTCGAGCAGCTACTCACAGAAGCCACCCCTGTAACCTCCCCTGCTAGAAAAACCTGGCCGTGTAAATAAAATACAATTACTTATCAGGAAAGGTGTTGCATTAATGGCTCCCCCTGTACGCACAGAATAAATACATTGCCATGCAAGTTTTTCTTGCAGGTGTGCATCAGTACTCATGAGACATTTCAAACTGAAGGCAATGTCTTTACTGTTAAGTGGAGGTGTGATTGTAAATTGTGGGCATAACCTAGCTTGCTTTATTTTGTACACCATGTATACCATAATATACATGTCAACTCTAGTTTGGCAGAGGTAAATACTTGGTGTACCAGTCTCAAGTATTGTATTGGGACTATGAAACTATTGACACCTGACCTAGGTGGAATAATATATAGCTATATATGCTGTATTCCTAATTCTTAGTTTAGATGTAGAAAATATTTATACTTGCTCAGAACTTGGGTTTCTTCACTGGAAAGTAATCAAGGCAATAGGTGCAGACAGTGGTATCTGTGCTGGGGAAATTATCAAGTAATGGTAAAAGACTTTGTGTAAGACATGGAGAAAAAAGCCAATTTCTTCTTGTTATTACAGCAGGCTTCTGAGAATAACAGTGCTCTCAGAAAAGTAATTCTTTGAGCAGTTTCTTTCAATGGTGAGCTGTTTATTAAAAGTTCTGAAAACTTTCTGAAGAAATTTTTTCCCCTTTAAATCAGTATCAGTCAGATTTCTTTCCTGGATTGTATGCCATTCTTCCATGACCCAGACAATATTACTAGTGGTTTAGATGATTAAATTAAAAATAATATTTACACTTAAGATTTCATTAGGGCCTGACCTTCAGAGGTTCTAATTATTGACTGTTTCTAAGCACTACAGTGGTTGTTTTAAGTCCTCATCACTTACTATTAACATGAAATCACTGTGAGCAAGAGAAAGACAGAGTTGGGACAGCTGACAGAATTTACGGTGAACTTTATCCTGTCTTCAATCGAGAGGTGTGTAGTTGTAAATCTCTGACCACTGCTTTTATTTTATTTTATTTTATTATTGGTATTTGGACTCTTACTTCTTCCAAAAGATAGATAACTTGTAGGGAAGCAGGCATATTGTGGGAAAGAAATTTATCTAACGCAGAGCACTTCTGTCCCCTGTACAGGTATGAGTACATATTTTAGACAGCAGTGTGTTAATCTTGTCGTAAAATAGCTTTCTGTTTGCTTTTAAAACCCCAAATTATCTAAACCCTAGAAAATTTTTACTGCATTTGTCATTCTTTTTCATTTTCTCAATAATTATAGTGAAATATAAATAATACTTATAAGAAACTAGCTTATGGAAAGGAAATAAAAGAGTTATCAAATTAACTTTATAGGTATTTTCTTATATGATGGGTATTTTTTTACCTTGATCACAGGTTTCAGAAGAAGGTCTGCATCACAGCACTGAGGATGAAGAGTCTTTCCAGGGAATGGAGCCCTATCTTGTGCGGAGATTATCCTCCCGTTACATCCAGCTTCCGCCCCTGGCTTTCAGGCAGTTAGAACAGGCAGAGTGGGATAAAAAGAATGATGCCGAAACTATCCCAAGGCCCACGACTCTTCCACTGAGGATTCCTCCTCTGATTGCCATTACATCTGCTGAGTCCAGTAGGTAAGGTCCAGCAATTCCTTCTTGATTTGACATTTTCAGTGGCAGGTGAAAGACGGCAGATGCTGCTTCTAGGACAGAAGTTATTTCTTTTCTAAATCCTCTAAATAAGTGAAAAAGAAGAATAAAACATTAATATGTAAATTTGTGGCTGACACTTGATAATACTGCTTGTAAACCTTTTGGTCATGTCTAAATACAAACACTAAACAACATTTTCTCTGAACATTACTAATGCTTTATATTCAGAAAGAAGACTTCTGGAGGCTTGAATAACCATTTTTGTCTTATTATAATAAAGATAGGAACCTTTTTATACACAGAACATTTTTTACATGATACAGTTGCAAAACAAATTTCAAGGAATCATGACAGGATTTTGCCTGCTCCTGTATATCTATGTTATTTGTAATGTAAATAGTTGAACATATTTGATTCTAGTGATTTGTATTATAGTTTCTTCATATTACATTTGTGACTTCTTATATCATGCACATTTTCTAGAGTAACCTTTCCTCTTCTTAAATGCTTCTGATACCATCCTATTTTCTGTTGCTATTTTCCAAAATGTGAATTGTTTAACATGAAATTGTTCCTTACAATGGTGACTGCAATGCAGCCATTTGGTAACCTGAGAATATATAAGGAAAAGATGAACACACTGAGAACTGAAATGCACAACTGAAGAACTTTTGGACATATCTTCAGAGAGAATACTGTATTTGGAACAATGTAGCTGTGAAAAGAATGTAGGACTTGTAGTACATGGGAAAAAAACGTAAGTATTCATTAGGGTGCTATGGCAAAAAAACACCTAATACTAAGTTTAAATTTAATATCACCTCCCATATCTTATTTCCATGTGGATATCTTTATTTTTGGAATAAGTGAGACCAGTTCTTGAAACATGTTCATAAAAACGCTGACTATATCCATAAGAGCATGTAAACATTTAGATTGTTTACAAATGTAAATATTATTTGGAGAGATAAGTATAATGTCATTTAGTAAAGTTTTGGAGATAGATTGGTGTCTTGATTTTTTTGTTTTGTATCCATGTGTCACGGACAGAGTCACACACTTCACTCATAAGAAAGAAGTAACAATATGGGTTTTGATATAAAATAGTGATTTAACAAACTTTGATAGTAAATGCAACAGTTGATCTTGAATCTCTGGGAATGCCTAGGACAACTGCTTTCCTATGCCAGTTGTCGCGAGCCCATTCTTCTGAGAAGTTGGGACTCAGATTCGCTCCATGCCTCCTTAAATAATCAGCAATACTACTTGCCATCCTGCTGACTATGCCAGTTTGTTGTGGATGAAGTCACTCGCTTCACTCGTAAGAGAGAAGTAGCAATATGTTTGCTGATATAAAACAGCGATTTAAGAAAGTTTGATAGTAAATGCAACAGTGGTTTAACAAGGTTCAATGGCAAGGTTCATCTGATATTTACTGCATAGAGGACAGTAAATCCTCAGATTTACAGTAAATCCTCAGGGTCAGACAAAACTGCCAGGGAGACCCTCCCGTTGAGTCATGAAGTTCAGAAAGGATCCCTTTGCATTCTAAATGCCTTCTCAGAGGGGAGTTTGGGTGCAGCTGGATCCAGACCTAGTCCCAGACTTTGTCTATGGTTTATGTCTAAAGTATTATATGTGGACAATCAACCCTTTATATCACTTAGTGTGGTGGGTTGACCCTGGCTGGATGCCAGGTGCCCACCAAAGCCGTTCTATCACTCCCCTTCTCAGCTGGACGGGGGAGAGAAAAGATAATGAAAGGATCATGGGTCAAGATAATGGCAGGGTGAGTTCATCCAGCAATTACTGTCACAGGTAAAACAGACTCGACTTGGGGAATTTAGTTTAATTTATTACCAATCAAATCAGAGTAGGATAATGAGAAGTAAAAACTAAATCTTAAAACACCTTCCTCCCACCCCTCCCTTCTTCCCAGGCTTCGCTACACTCCCAGTTTTCTCTGCCTTCTACCCCCAGCAGCACAGGGGGACAGGGAAGGGGGGTTGTGGTCAGTTCAACACACATTGTCTCTGTCGCTCCTTCCTCCTCAGGGGGAGGACTCCTCACTCTCCCCCTGCTCCAGTGTGGGGTCCCTCCCACAGGAGACAGTCCTCCATGAACTTCTCTAACGTAAGTCCTTCCCACGGGCTGCAGTTCTTCACGAACTGCTCCAGCATGGGTCCCTTCCACAGGCTGCAGTCCTTCAGGCACAGACTGCTCCAGTGTGGGTCCCCCACGGGGTCACAAGTCCTGCCAGAAAGCCTGCTCCAGCATGGGCTCCTCTCTCCATGGGTCTGCAGGTCCTGCCAGGACCCTGCTCCAGCACGGGCTTCCCACGCCGTCACAGCCTCCTCTGGGCATCCACCTGCTCCGGTGTGGGGTCCTCCACAGGCTGCAGGTGGATATCTGCTCCACCGTGGACTTCCATGGGCTGCAGGGGGACAGCCTGCCTCACCATGGTCTTCACCATGGACTGCAGGGGAATCTCAGTTCCGGCGCCTGGAGCACCTCCTCCCCCTCCTTCTTCACTGACCTTGGTGTCTGCAGGGTTGTTTCTCTTACATGTTCTCACTCTCTCTCCGGCTGCCATTTCTGTCCATCCCGGCAACTTTTTTCCTTCTTAAAAATGTTATCACAGAGGCATTACCACTATCACTGATGGGCTCGGCCTTGACTGGTGGCAGGTCTGTCTTAGAGCCGGCTGGCGTTGGCTCTGTCGGACATGGGGGAAGCTTCGAGCAGCTTCTCACAGAAGCCACCCCTGTAACCTCCCCATGCAACCAAAACCTTGCCACACAAAGCCAATACACTTAGCTAAGATTTCAAAGTTTCAGTATGCTTATTCCCAATTCACTTACCAAGTATCTGACATGATAAGAATCTCTCAACCTCGAGGAGTAACCTTGAGAGGCATCCCTATTCAAGGAGAGACCCTGGCATGAAGCCCGCTGCCGTCCAGGAGAGCTCAGCAGCCCTGGGCTGTCCACTATTAATGGAGTATGGTAATAATTGACTCATAGTCATATTTACATACTGACTATAGATGTTCATTTCTTCCAAATTTGGCTTGAGTTGGACATTGACCAGCACTGTGGTTAGATGGGCATGTTGCTCAAATTAACCCTTGACTATTGTGTTGTTATCTGTTGCCCCCAAATCCACATGACCAGAAGACATCCATTATTGTTATCCACTCATGGTTATCACTAGACCAGGGTTACGGGAAATACAGGTTGTGTTGCGGGGGGAGGGCTGGAACACACCATCACACCATCGAGGCTGGAGAGAAGATTGGTCTGAGATACAGAAGGAAAGCTAAGTATATGTGGCATGATTACAGTTCACACTCCTGGCCTTACTAGATTTCAGAGTATTTGGCTTTGAAACTTCAATAGTATTTGGTATGTCCCTTGTAAACTGTGTAATACACAGGAAGTACTTTGTGTTTTGTTAGCTTTAGTAACACTGACTGAAAAAAAAGTATGCTCCTGATGTGGTAGAAGAAGGATAGAAAGCAGAATGAAAAACATTACTTCTGTCCTATGAAAAAGTCTAAGTGATTACAGTTTTCTGGAGACTGCATTATTTTCTAGGCTGGATTCGATATTCAAATAAATAACAAACCTCAGATATATTGGTTATTATGGATAGCTATCTGCTGTAGTCAGAGAATGATTGCTTCTGTGAGAGGCTTCTCTGTGGCTAAGAATCTGTCCTGGGCATAGAGAGAGAACTTTGTATCCTGCCTAAGCCACTCATTGGTGTGGTTGGTAGAATATGTTTTGAAAATGGACAAAACAAGATTTATCTACAAGTAAGTTTATTTCTGAGAATGGCAGGGAAAGAGCAGATCTACAGATTGCTGAATGGAGCTGCCAGGCTGTTTAAACAAACAAACAAATCAAAAGTGAACACAAGAGCAGAAGCAATTATAATTTTGATGTTTCTTTGTAATATAAAATCTTAAGCCTTTATGATTCTTTCTTAGCTAAAGAGCAATTATGCTGCTACAGGAAGAATATTGTTCAGGAAATTAAATTTCTCTAGATGCTTAGTGCCATTTTTCAGTTGTTAGCTCTCTCAAGCAGCTATGCATTTCCTGTTTACGTGCTTGCAATGCCAGCCAAACAGCTGGAGAAAGCTACCCTTTTATCCAGCTTCTTCTCTGCATGCAAGTGCAGAAACTTCATAGAATCATAGAATGGGTTGGGTTGGAAGGGACCTTAAAGGTCATCTAGTTCCAAGCCCCCTGCCATGGACAGGGACACCTTCCTCTAGACCAGGTTGCTCAAAGCCCCATCCAATCTGGCCTTGGACACTTCCAGGGATGAGGGGTCCACAGCCTTTCTGGGCAACCTCTTCCAGTGCCTCACCACCCTCAGAGTGAAGAACTTCTTCCTTACGTCTAATCTAAATCTACCCTCTTTCAGTTTAAAGCCATTGCCCCTTGCCCTATCACTACATGCCCTTGTAAAAAGTCCCTCTGGCTTTCTTGTAGGCCTCCTTTAGGTACTGGAAGGATGCTCTAAGTTCGCCCCAGAGCCTTCTCTTCTCCAGGCTGAACAACCCCAACTCTCTGAGCCTTTCCTCATAGGAGAGGTTCTCCAGCCCCCTGATCACCTTCGTGGCTCTCCTCTGGACTCGCTCCAACAGGTCCATGTCCTTCTTATGTTGGGGGCCCCAGAGCTGAACACAGTACTCCAGGTGGGGTCTCACGAGAGCAGAATCACCTCTGTCAACCTGCTGGTCACACTTCTTCTGATGCAGCCCAGGATACAGTTGGCTTTCTGGGCTGCAAACGCACATTGCTGCGTCATGTTGACCTTCTTGTCAACCAACACCCCCAGTCCTTCTCTGCAGGGCTGCTCTCAATCTACTCACTGTCCAGCCTCTATTTGGGATTTCCCTAACCCCTGTGCAGGACCATGATGTTCACACAGGCCCACCTCTCAAGCCTGTCAAGGTCCCTCTGGATGGCATCCCTTCCCCACAGCTTGTCGACCGCACCACACAGCTTGGTGTCGTTAGCAAACTTGCTGAGGTGCACTCAATCCCACTGTCCATGCCTCCTACAAAGACGTTAAACAGTGCCAGTCCCAATACTGACCCTTGAGGGACACCACTCATCACTGGTCTCCACTTGGACATTGAGACATTGATCGCAACTCTTTGAGTGTGACCATCCAGTCAATTCCTTAGGGGACCTATTATGTCTCTGGAAATACAGCTTACATCCCTTGCCTTTGAATGTATGGAAATGGGCAGCTGAGAAAAGGAAACCAAAGTGTGGGTGGGAGACAGGGCGATCTTCTGTGTTCAGTGGGTAGATGAAGGTAGAAGAGCATTTGGGTCATAGAAACTCATTACAAGGCAGAAGAATTTCACCACTGAAAACACCTTAAATTACAAGCATCTTATGTTGTGATTTAAATACCTGGAATGTGCAAAACTAAAAAGTGACAGTGGATGTAGTTTTTAAAATAAAATATGCATTCTATTCCTAAACATGCACATGCACAAGTGCACACACACACACACTCCCTTTTTCACTCCCTTTTCCTCTCTCTTTTTATCTTTATGATGTCTCAGGATTGTTTCTGGGTTTATGTTAGCTTTGTAGAGAAATGAGCTACACTACTTCATACAAAGCTTCTCTTTTTTAAAAAAATGAGAAAGTAAATATTCAGTAATGTTTTTCTAAATCTTTCACACTTTGTAAACTCTTAGTCTTCTGACTCTAAGGAGACATCACAGTGTCTTGTCATTCCTTTCATCCTTATGATTTTTTTCTATGCATACAGAGAGCCAAAGTCTGATTTTTTTTCACCCAGGTTAAACTGAGACAATAATAATGAACATTGTTAAGGTGAAGGATTTATGTCTTATATTGAAATTTCACATGTAAAATTGCTAACGTGAGCTATAAAAACAAGTGCTTGCAAATTGATAGACCGAGCCTGCAGTTGGTAGCAAGTTACATTTATGAAATGTAACAATTGCCAGACCTTCTATGGGAAGGATTAGAAACAAGCAGGCAATTGCTTTTGATATTTCAGTTCTTCCTTTTTTTTTTTTTTAATAAACAATATATTTCACCAGTATATACAGAAAATTAAATGTGATATTTTACTGTAAGCTAGGATAGCTAGGATATTTGGAGTGTGCATGTGACCACATGCTTTAAATTTTGCCAGTTTTCCTCAAATAACTGTAACTAAGTTTACCAACAGTTTTGGTGCAGGTAACAGCTGTGATGACATTTAAGATGGGAAGCATAGATAGGAAGCGATGGACAGCAGAATACTTTTGCTTTTGCCAAAGCAGCTGGTATTAAAAGGGTGGGAGGCTATTACACATGGGAACTTATTTATTTAAGGAGACTTAAAGTATTTGGTCTTACCGCCTTTATAATAACTATTTCAAAGAAAGTTTACTCTCCTCTATATTTGTTTTGCGCAATAGCTGCAGCTCCCACCCTGATTCAGTACTTGAGCAAATATTTTTATCATGATAGTAAGTGTGGTATCATAAATTTCCCTTCTTCCTTCAAACATTTGGATGTGATTTAGGACAGGTGGTCAAATCTGTATGTACTGATGGTATTGATTTGTCCAAAGATTCATGAAATATGGAAGTCTCTTCAGTCACCTTTGTTATGGAAACTATCTCTTTGCATTGTTTAACTCAGAAGACGTGGGATAGGACAAGGTAGGATAGGATATAGACATTCTTGAGCTGGCTAAACCAGCATTTGTTGGACACTATGAAGTGGAATGGCACATATACATACCCCACTCTCAGCGGTAGGGATCCAAGGTGTCAGAGGCTGATGTAGTCATTTATTTTCCTGTTAAAGGATAGCTTTTTCAGTGGCAAAGGAGCAAACTATCCCAGCTATCGCTGTGACTCTTCTTTCTTCTTAATACATGTGACTGACATAATGTGATGGGAAATGTCATGTTCATTGGATGTAAGCTCCAGAAACGTAAGAGTACATCATGTACCTGAAGACTTCATTAAAAGGGTTATTTGAAAGCAAAAAGCTATTTTGGACTTGAGATGTGGTTAGAAAGGCTTTCAGTACAAAAATACATAAAATAAATTTTTGTGTTTCATTTTGTTATCTGTAATTCAGTACATATAGTGTCTCTTCTTACTATTTAGCCTATTCTTTGCTCAAACATCATTTGGGAGAGATTATTATAATTGTACAACATAAGATCTATTTTAAATTGCTTTCATGTTGCTTATGTACAACTGAAAGTGTGTATATTAGTGTGTTTATGAAACTCTAGGGAGCTACAGGAATGACTTACATGGTAGTTAATTTCTGAAGTATCTTTTTTGCAATGTTGCTTCTGTCCTAATTTATCAGTTTTTCCTTAAGTTAAAAGTTCTGTGGATTAGATAGGCACTGTACTTCTTAAAAACTTCTGTGTTTTATTATCAATTAAAGAAGCAATCAAAACTCTCTACTGGAAATCAGATAAAAACTTGATTTAAAATTATCCCCAGTTTTTCTTTCTGTCCTTTAATATCTGGTTTTGAAAGGAAATATTAGAAAATTGTTATTAGCATCTCTAATGTAAGTTTGATACTATGGCAATACAGACTGAGAGTCTTAATTTCAAACTAAATGTGTCTTAATGTCTACCACTTCCTCGCTCATTGTCTTCCCCCTGTCAGAGTAATACCTCAAACACTAGATTTTGCCTTCTGTAGTCAGGGCAAGAAAAGCTTTTTGAAATGTTAAACAACTGAAATGTGTGACTCCTGAGCCATATTTTTGCAGTTTTTTACTTACTGTACCAGCAAAGTATTTTTAAAACAACAGCTAGAATTCTAAATTTAGGTTATTGTTTTAAGGAACCGAATGTTAGAGAGAGATGATGAAAGCAAGGAGATTGGACCTCAGCAGAGTAACATGTACTAAAAATAAAGGCTGGGGAAAAGCTGCTTTTCGCATTTATTTATTTGCAACTCAGTAGGGTCGTGTATATAGTGAAAATAAGTGGGAACTGTGCTTTACATAGTACTGAAAGAGAAAAGAAAAAGAAAATTTGCTATTTCATTTCTTTTTTAAGTCAGAATTGTGACCCTGGGCCTGCCAAGCTGTAACTCTTCTCAGGAAGCTTCTTACAGTTCTAGGCTGTTTTCAACAGCAGCTGTGCTCCCCGACTCACCTGCCAGTTAAGAATAATGAACTGCACAATAATTCTTAGCACTTTTATTGCACATTTCTTTATTCTGAAAGCATTGTAAACATGAACAAATTCTCATGTTACCTTTGGGAGGCCAGTTAGTGAGCGAGTAGTGTTATTTTCATTTTATGCATAAGAAAACTTGCATGGAAAGGGGTAGTGCAACTGGCCAAGGCTACAGAACAAACCAGTAATCAAACTATGAAGAAAATTCAAGAGGCTTTGGCTCCTAGTTTTGTGTCTAGCCTATACTACCTGTCAGAAAGCTGAAGAAGGAACTTGGGGGAAAAAAAGATGCCTCAAGTTTATCTCAACCTTTAAAAATAAACTTAGTATGTCAAAGAGAATTTTACTGACCGGGTCTGAGAAGAATTTTAACTGTTATTAGTAGCAGTTAAACACGTAACTGTTGTTATGCATCTGGACTCACTCACATTGAACCTATATTTTTATCATACTGACTCAGTCTCATCAAACAATATCTGACAGCAGTATCTATTACAAAGAAAAGCATATTTTAATTAGTGTGGAAACCAAAACAGAGTCAGCATTTAAGCTCAGATCTATCAGTCAGAAAAATCAGTGGGAATTTGTGAGGTTAAGAGGACATTAGAAGCCTTAATGTTTTGTGGCATCCAAGCCTTGGCTTTTAAGGGTCTTCTGTTCTGGTGACCAGTGTCAACAATTTCTGTGTTGCTATATGTATTCTGGAATATTTTTGAAGAACAACTTAAAAATAATTCTGTTGGTCAAGACCTACATTGACTAGGTGCTGAAGAGAGGAAAGGAAGCTGTGAAAGTGGCAGGTCCCATATCAGAATACTTGCATAATAGTAATTCTTAATACCTGTGGAAGACTTCAGATCTCACACTTATCTCCAAAGAAAAGGATTATTTTAACTTATGCCTAGCATTAAGTGGATTATTTAGAACTGATGCACAGGTAGACAATGAAGGACAGCAGGTACTGTGTCCAGTCCAGCATTAGCCATTCTGAAATCCTTTTTAAATATCAGAATTTTGACTAAATGCTACCATTTTATTCAGCAGTGGCAAAATTTCTAACTTTTGAATAATAAAAGTGACCTTTTTGCCCCTTTAAATTATTATTTATATAGCATAGACTGGAAACAGACATTACTGTAAATTGTGGATGAATAGTGTATGTGTGCATGTACTTTCTAGTTTAAGAAAAAAATGTACAACTACTATTTAAAATAGGCATCTTGAAATACTTACTTTTAATCAATAGATACATCTGAAAAAATCTAAAACATGATATAACCCTCTTTGACTGCAGGTTTATATAATTAGCAGGTAAAGTTTGAGATGATAAACTTTTTAAAAGTCAGGTAACAGCAGATAGCATTCTGAGCTGGGGTTATTTTTTGCCTTTGCTGAACATTATATGATTCCTGTCATGCCATTCGTCCAGCTTGCCAAGGCCCTGTGAATGGCAGCCCTCCGGTGTATCAGGTGCTCCCACCATTATGGTGTCATCTGCAAGCTTGCTGAGGATGCATTACATCTTACTGTTGAAGGTGTTAATCAGTCTTGGCTCCAGTATTAACTCCTGAGGAACTCCATTCTTATCTAGCTGCTGCTTAGATTTGGAACCACTCGCCCGCTACCTTTTGAGCCTGATGGTCCAGCCAGTTTATTGTCTGCCTTGTAGTCCAATCATCTAATGCCTATCTTTCCTGCTTGGCTACAAGGTTTCAGTGAAAGTCTGTCAAAAACCTTGCTGCTGATGCTCTTGTCTTTCACAGAGCTGGGAATTTCTTCATGAAAGGGAATCGGGTTCATCATATATAATTTGCCCTTGCTAAATTTATGCTGGGTGTTCCCAAACTCTTCTGGACATTCATATGCTTACAAATGACTTCCAAGAGACCTTGCTCAATAACCTTCCCAGGATCTTAGATGAGGCTGGAGCAGCCTGTAGTTCCCCAGGTCTTCTCCCCCTCCCTTTTAAAGATGTTCTTACCATCAGATCTTCTCAGGCCATTGGGCAGCTCTGCTGATCACCACAACTTTTCAAACATGATAAATAGAACATGGCCTCACAATGACATTGACCAGCTTTGTCAGCTCTGTTGGATGCATCCCACATGGTCCCAGGAACTTCAACATGACTGATTTACTTAAGCAGAACCTAACTTGATCTTTCCCTACAGTGGGTGGTACCTCCTACTCCCCCAAAATTTCCTTCTGGACAAGATGACCTGAGAGCAGATGTTGGCAGTAAAATAGGGCAGAGAAGGGTTTGAGTACTTCATACTTTTCCATGTCCTTCATCACTTAGTTGCTTACTCCATTCAGCGGCAGGCCCACATTTTCCTTTTTGTTCTTTTTGCCTCTGATGCACCTTTTTGTTGCCCTTCATCTCTATTGCCAGGTTCATCTCAAGCTGAGCTTTGAGTTTACTGATGCCATTCCTGGGAAGCAAGTTGATACTTCCGTATTCCTCCTTGGGAATGTGTTTCTTGTTCCACCTTCTGTACTTCTGCTTTTTGCATTTCATCTCTAATGGAAGTTGCCTGTTCATCCGATTTAGTGTCCTACTATTATTTCTAAGCCCTTAGTCACAGTTTATCCAGTGTACTACAGGACAATGAGTCACTGGCTGATTATGTAGGATTTTTATGATAAAATATTATTTTAATTTTCAATTATTATTACATTCCTGTATGCATTCCATAAAAAGCAGGGATTTCTTAATGTGATTACACTCTGTTCTCTGGTTTTGCATTCATGTAATTTGGTGCTGCTGTTTTAAACAGAGTAGGAGAGACTGTTTTCTTGCTTCATAGCTGATTTGATTGTAGGTATAAAGATACTGGTCATTTGCTAAGTGATCTCTTTAAATTATTTCTCCAGATGATTCTTCCTAGTCTGTGGCTCAGTTTTCTGCTTAGATGATTATTGGTGCCAAGATCTACAGCTACAATGGCTCATCCTGCAAGGGAAAGCTCAAAAAGTAAAAGACTGCTTATAATTATAATTGTTTAAAGTTACAGTGACGTAGAGGAAGGCTGGGAATTCATTAAGATCAGCATTACTTTCTGTACCATAAGTGGAGGAGGTATTATGTTAATAGTTTTTAAAAGATTTATGCTTTTCAGGTATTTTCTTTTTTTTGAGCAGTTAACCAGTAAAACAGTTATTTTGTTAAAATATTTCTTTAGGCAATCAGCCAAACACAAGCCCACGCACTATTGAAAACTTTGTGAAATTAAAAATGGTGATTCACTATTGAAAATGCAGTGTGAAAAGAAATGCATAACAAAAATAATCTCTTAATATATACTTTTTCACTAAGTTATATTCATGTCAATTTAAAGATGACAAAAGGAATCAGAAAGCTTATCCAGTTAGAGGAATACATAGTGTCTTCCTTGAGAGGAATTTTTAATGTTGGAAATTGTCACTTCAGATTAGCTTCACTATTGAAGATTTCTTAGGCTCTTTCTGATTTGCATTTCAATCATCCCTACAGCAGCAGCTTATAAATACAAACAAGAAACTTACTGGACTGTCACAGGCACATAAAGCTGTGCGTGAATCCAGCCCTTAGGACAATTCCATCCAAGCTGTCTTGGCTTGGAAGGACATGGTGAACCATTGAAGGAGAGCACAGAGCAGCTCAAAGGCACCTCGTGTGGTTGTGTGCAGAATCGTGCCTAAAATTTGAGCAGCCTATGCATACCTGGGAGAGATAATCGAAGTAGAAACATATTAATTCTGAGCATTTATGATGTGACCCATCTTTCTACAGGTCTGTGTGCACAGTCACTGTTGTATCATCTCTGATGATTACAGGGTCTATTTTTTCTCATGCATTCCTTTCTCTGGACAGCAGAAGCGACAACATGGTACACAGGCAAAGGATCTGGGCTAGGTAGTGAATCAAGCTGTTGTCTACATTCCTTACCTCTCTTACTTCAGTACAATCCTGTGTGGAGACAAGCATCCGATCACATAACCTGACAATTAGTACACACAATTAATAATAAATTGGATGCTACTTTATAACCTTATGCTATTTATAACTTAAAACATACCTGGCTAAGGAAATCCTCTGAGAAGAAAATTGATGGATTTTAGGATGTTACTTGGGAAGGTCTGCCTTGGTAAGCATATCAGCTATGCCCATCCCCTTCTTTCTTTTGTCAGGTACCTACTTATGGCCAGTACCAGTTACAGGATGTTGGCTAGAAAGACTCTTATTCTGGCTATGCATGGCCATTCTCTCATAAAATTGATTGTAATAGTTCCTCTTTTCTAGACCATTGTAATCTGTTCATAAAATGCATTCCTTCAACTTGATTCTGCAGAATTTTTATCCATGTTCAGATCATTAATAACCATAACTTTACTAATAAAGTTACATTTGTACATAAGCATATGCATAGTATGATTGGGTGAGTACAGATTTAAAATTGCAAATTTAATTTATATCTTTTGAACAGATTTCCAGCAACATTTCACATTACTAGCAAATGATGCAGTTAATGCAGATTCCAAATCTCACTTTGGAATTTGAACATTTAACACCTTTAAGGGTTGCTGTTGAAATAGTTTACAATATCACATCCAAATATATAGAGAGTATTTTAGATAGAATAGAAAGAACATTTTATAATGCAACACTTCTATCAAAATGGTGTTTCATTATATGATATAATTTCTTGTTGAATATTTAGAGAAAAAAATTATTTGGTATTCTTACAAATGGAACTTATTTTTTCACTCTGGAGCAATTTTTTTTAATTTGAAAAATATAGTCTTTTATTAAATGGAAAGCTTAAATGCAGAAAGTAAGATTTGAATTTATTGAGGTGATGCTTTGAGTTCCATTAAAAAATTTAAGAGGAAAATTCATAGAACAGACAATGAATAATATTCCAGACTGGAACACAGGGGAATAAATGGGATTTTCTGGAAACAGGAGGAAGTTGATTTCTCCACTGTTGTAATCAAAATGATACTTTGAAATTGTCAACCATAGAAAGCGATTTCCACATACATATTTTACATTAGGTGTACTCTCTGAGAACAGCTGGTTAAGTACTCATCAACTATAAGTTCAGTCATCTACTGACTTTCTGTTTCTAGTCTAAGGCTCCAAACTTTCTTCTGATTCTTTGAAACATCCTAGTTATAATTTCCCCTTTCACTTCAGTCAAAGGCTTGACATTAGTTCTCTGAAAAGCAAACAGATCAGATCATCTTGGGACTTAAACATACCATAGTTTTTGCTTTTCTTAAAATGGTTTTCTTTAAAAGAGATATCTATAAAATGGAGATGAAGAGAAAGGACTTCAAAATTATCTTGCAAAAATATACGGGCAGATAATTTTTAGTTCTTGTTACAGCAAAGAAAATAGACGATACAAGCCATGAAAGGCTGTAACTCTGGTTTTACCTCTTTCCCAGCAGTGAACCAATTCTATGAGATGTTTTTCATAGGTCTGTTGCTTGAACTTCTGAGTACAGAGTAAAAAAGTGGGCCTTATCAGAGGATCTACTCCTTGTGATGGAGTAAGACCTGGTTGACTGCTATTACTTTCAACAAAATAAATTTCTGTGCAATCTCGCGTAATGGCTGTGTAATGGTCTCATTCTGTTCTCTCTTGCAACATCCCTTCTCAACTATACTTTTCTTTAATTCAAAACTCTGGTCTTTCTTCTGGTATAGGTGAGAGGGTGAGTAAATGCAACAGTTTGAGGATGAGAAATGTGTGAATAGGTGGCTGCAGAATCTCACAGACTGCAATTAAAAGTTTCATTATGACAGTCTATGGCTTTATCAGGTCTAACATGTTAGACATATCTGCATGTTCCTAACACAAAATAAATGTATGTTGATGAGATAATTTTTGATAGCTATGCGTGATCTGAAATCCCTTGAACATGCAGAAATTGAGACTTTTCAATGAAGACAATTCTGTAGTGTGTGTTTTCAGCTGCTGTTATCTAGTTTTATACTTGAGCAATTGGATTTTTATGACTTTGGAAGGTTTGAGGGAGTTGTGTCTTTCTCTGACTGCAAACTTGCTGCAACGTTTCCTTCCTTAGTTTCCTTCTCTTACTCTGTTTTGGGTCATACCTCCTTCCTCCTCCAGATGTTTATACCTTTTTGATGCTTATAGGTGTTTATTATAATCTCTATCACTAAAACATCTGTTAATCATACATATTCTGCTTTTCTTTGTCTGCCACAATGTAAGTAAGTTTGCTTTCATGTTCTGTATCATTTTTGTAACTATTCCTCATCTTTGGCGGAAAACCTGAATTCAATGTGTTTTGAGAATATTGAGTAGACTGTATTGAGTAACTTATACAATGTATCAAGTAACTTATACCGTATTCATCAGCATGGTTTCCAAGCCATTTTATGACAATGAAATTACAGAAACTTTTGTGCAATTCTGGAGAAAGAATTGTCAGATTTTTCTTGGGTAACATAAATACAGGTATGAATAGCTTTTTTTTTGTATATATGGAGAGAACTACATCAAGATATTCAATAATCAGTAGTAAAACTCGATGTCATCCCAGTAATTTTCCTCAGTCAAAGGTCTAATCTGATTTTATAGTTACAAAAGTAAAATGTATGAAATAATCCTTAGCCCTAGATGTTTCTTTAGAGATGCTTCATTTATTATGTATGCATGAATCAGTAGTATTTGCTCCTCTTCATCAAATGCGAATATTGCTTTTTGATTCACAGATCAATTGATATAAATTTGGACAATAACTATGCTTTTGTCATCTTTATGTTTGATACTAAAATTTCTTTATGTAGAATATATTTGCAAAGCCTGATTGTTCTGCATGTAGAGATGGTGGCAAAATCCTGCTTAATTAAACGGCGACAGGGTGTGTCCTACACAGAGGTGCTAAAAGCTGTGTGAGAGATTAATGTAAAGTCATCAGTAGTCTGGGGTTTCCTCTGGATACCATTCTGTAAATTTAGCCTTAACTGAAAACAGAGAAAACAAAGATCTTTAGATTTTCTCTGTTAAGTATAAATGACATACTAGCTTAAAGTAAACAACAATTACTTAAAAACTTATAGAATTATGATATTTTTATTGTAGCAGAGGAGGTAATCACAAAAAAAAAAAAAAAAGAATGAGGTGTAGAAAAATTATTTAAAATCCCAGCATTAAGATAATAACATAAAATAAGCAGTGTTGATTATTCTGGTAGTTTAAAAATCTTTAAGCTCTTCCTTAACATGCTTGTATTTCAGATGATTGTCATTGATTTCCTGGATAAAGCAGAGGCTAGATGTACTCTGTCATAGCTTTTTAGGGAAGAGTTACACAAAATAAAGTAGAGGTTGCTAACCTGAAAAGCAGCTGCATCATTGCAGATGAATAGAGTTAGATTTCTTTCAACACTGGTTAGTACTGAATTTCTATTAGAAGCTTTTCTGTGGTTCTGATGATGTCATCTCTCAGGATTTTTCTTCTTGCCAAATGTCTTACTGAGTAATGTAATGATGGCTGTTGCACTTTTTGGGATCCCCGTTACCGTTGTGAATAGAACCCGAGCATCTTGAATCCCAGTTCAAAAGTAAGTGGCATTTCAATTACAGGCCGAGCTGAAGATCCATTATGCCATTGACGCTCTTGGAAATACATGCTTGCCTTACACAATACTTGCTGACAGATGTGAAATCTACAATTGCTGAGAAAGGTGAGAAATTGCTAGGACTTGTTAGATGTAAGAGTTTTCCCTAGATTTAAGGACAGTCACTTCAATATTGGGTTATTTTGTCTATCTTTGATACACCTTGATTTTGGAAAAAAACCCAAGCAACTGTTAAAAATATTAATGGAGGTCTACCACAGACCAAGTAAAGGTGAACAACAGACCTTCTTGACCTGTGATAAAAAAAATCCAGAAAAGTAAACACTAACCTTTTCAAGATATTTTAAGAGGATTGAGTGGGGGTAACCCAAGATAATCAGGATAGTAAGGTCAGAAAACATGGATTTCAAAGATAATTGAAATACAGTTGTAGATGTTGGAATTTTCTAAGAACATTTGAGGTTTCTGGGTTTTTGCCTGAATATGTTCCACTGGCAGCTAGGTAGCTAAGAATGATTGAAGTCAGAGAGATCCAAGCTTAAAACTTTTTAATTTGAATTTAGACCTTTGAAAAGCTGCACTGCAATTGACAATACAACATTTTTTTTTTCAATCCCAGAGTGCCAGCATAGTCAGCAAAAAAAATTTGCAAAGCCTTTCTAGAATGCTTCTAAAGACCCCGATGATAGTGTGGAATAACAGAAGTTATATTCATGGCAGTCCTGTAATACAGCAATAGCAATTGCTACTCTCTTTTGCACCAATTCATGAGATGCTATTAGCGTCACAATGAGAAGAATTGTTTTGCGTGCTCTCTTTTGGCTTTGAATCCTATTTAGAAATCCAGTAATAAAAAATGTTTTGTTGATCATCAGTGTGATTCCAGAAGGTAGGGCTGGCAGCTTTAACACAGGGAATTCAGTAAGTGTTATCTGATTTGTTTAATTATAAATTAAAATAACTTTAAAAAATACAGATAGCTTAGGTTATTAGAAAAATCCCCTATATTCCATAAAAAATTTCAAAGATATTTGGAAAAATGTCACTCTGCAAAACACAGAAAGTTAAATTTATAAGCCAAGATTAATTGTGGTAAGTGTTTTGCCAAGGAGCACTGTAAAGACAAGCAAAGAAATCTCATCAAAAAGCTATGCCACCAGTTTTCCACGTTGTGTCAAGGCTAATAAAATGTGCATAAAGTATTACTGAAGTAACACAGAGTACCAAGGAACTGTGATGAGAATAAGTAAATGATGCTGTTGAAATTTTTTAAATTACCATCATTCCTGTCTTGTATAGCATTTTCATAGGAAATATCGAGACCTGTATGATGCTTAATAGCTACACAGTTACTTAAACATAAACATATCTATTATTTGATGCACTTGAGTAAGAATTAAGAGGGCATATCACAACCTATTGAAGAATGCAAAAAGCTGTGGAAAAGGTAGCATGGATAAAAGAAAACAAAGCAGGTATATTGTTGCTGCCAGTAGAGTGGTGTAAGAGTATGAACTAAGAATATAAACTTCACTTAGAAGATATACTTGGATTTTTTTCCTCTTGATGATTTCATCTGAAACTGCCCAACACTTTCTATTTATGACAGCATTTACTGTCAGCCATTATTTCAGTAATTAAAGCAGTAAGTGGATTATGATTTCTTACCCAGTACTGTGTCTCAGTCAGAGAATTCGTAAGTATTGAGCTACTGGCGGTGGGGTTTTATTCAGCATTAAGTGAATATTAGCTATCTATCATGAATAAGATCTAAACCAGATTATTTCATTGCCTGAGTGATCAGTGGCACTCGAAGTCCTGATTCCCTAAAGTATGAGCTGTTTGCTCATTTGCAGAACCTGAGGACCTAACTTAGTGCTCCATATTTTATGATACCTAGCAGACTGTAAGAAAATAAACCTGTACTTCATTTATTCTGTACGTAGATACTGCAATATTCATTTCTTCCTACAAGGATGTAGATTACACAAGTTTTTGGGAAACTATTCATGACCAACTTTTTATGTGTATGGAAAGCTGCTGCATTGTTCATGAACACCCTCATGATACTGAATATATGAACACTTCTTCCTTTGAAGGTTCACTATCAAAAAAACATCAAGACTCACAACCTCCAAACCACCAGTAACAAAAATGCAAAGATATAATCTTACAAGTATTCCCTATTAATCCTGAGATGTTAATCACATTCTAACTATAGTGGCTAGGCACTGATATTTTCCCCATCTTAACCCCTTTTCGAGTACAAATTTAATATGTCATGATTGCACTGGACCATGTTAGTACAAGCAGCATGTAGTCACACTCCTCTAAAAGAGGTCATATTTCTAAGTCTACTATTCTTGCCTCTGTAAGGCTCCGTTGATGAGTTAGAGGGGAAGCAGGGCAACAGTGCTTCAGTGAATGCTGACCCGAGAGAGAGACACAGCTGGGAATGGTTTCAGAGCTTCTCCTCTTTGTGATTGCTGCCTTGGGTAGTCACAGTCTGGCTAGCATCCCTATAGGGTTTATAAACCCTGAAAATATCAAGGAGAAGCTCAGCTTCTGGTCTTGGTTTGTTTGTTTTTGTTTTTGTTTTTGTTTTTTAAAGGACTGAAAAGTAGTTTTTAATCATTTAATCTTTCTCTATTTCTCTCTACTTGAAAATACTGGTGAGAGGAAAGAGAGAGTTGAAGAGAACTATGTGGTTGCTAGCTGAAGTGCTAAGATAGGATCAAAGCATTCCACCATTTTTGTAAAATAAGTAACTTGGAAAACATGGTATTTTACTGTGCAAACTGTTGTCTATGAGATCTTTCACATTTGTCTCTGGAGGGCAGTACTCTTCTTATGCAAGTGATTCATTTGACAAATGTGAAAGAATTTTCAGCCAATGAATTTCATATTTTTAGAGCATAACTAAAACTGATATACAGGCTTCAGGCAAATATTGCAATTCAAATAATGTTCACTCATAGCTCAAATGTGAGCAGAACAATCCAAGTTTCAATGAAGACAGCAGAAAAACCTCCTAGTGGTTCTAGCTGGAGGACTATCAAACCAAAATGAGCTAAGCTTAGTAAATAAAGCCATTAATATCACCAGGATATTTCCAGCAAGTATGAGATGCACAAGTAACAAATGACAATTTTGATAAATAACACTTTAAAACTTTTTTTGTATCTCAAGTTAATATCCTTCAATAAAGGCCTTTATTTTGCAGAGTTACAGATGGGAAATTCAATTGGCAATATTCACTCACTTACCTGCATTAATGAATGCTACTTTCCCCTCTATCCTTCATTTAAAAAAGTAATCCACTGACAAGTAAAATTACATTTTACTATTCAAACTGTTAATATTTTTAATTCACCAAAAGCAAGTAATTAAGAAACTTTTTACTAAAAAAAAATAAGATAATTTACATCTATATGATTTGTTTAAAAATCATTTATTGAAAAAATGACTGATACTGATTCCTAACTTTCTAATTAAAAAATATGTAGTTTCTGCTATGTTAGAAATTTTGACACTTTAATTAGTTTCAATGCGTTATATTTTTAAATTTTGGTCTGTGTCTGACAAAGTTAAGATTAGGTACATGTTAATTAAGCTGTCCAGTAACTGAAATATATTATATAGGAGAATGTAATTTTCTTTTGAATGCTGTTTCCA
Source organism: Harpia harpyja (assembly GCF_026419915.1). Lineage (NCBI taxonomy): Eukaryota > Metazoa > Chordata > Aves > Accipitriformes > Accipitridae > Harpia > Harpia harpyja. The sequence continues at coordinate 95,626,271 of NC_068969.1, forward strand.
AGAAGGAAATAAATTCTATTATTCATTCGAAAAATGGTGGATAGATCTACTGCTTTACTTCTTAAAAAAAATTTAAAAATTCCAGACATATTTTTAGGAGGCTTTGAGAGTAATTAACGGAAATCTATTGCCATGAACCTTTCCATTAATTTGCCCTTCTTACTACCTGGGAACAGTCAACTGAAATACCCGTATTGCTCTTCCTGCAAAGTGACTATTTTAAAGCTTGTTTTAAAAACATTTTTACTTTTACTCTCTATCTTGCTTGATAAAGTTGGAGAAAGTTGTTAAAGCTTATGTGAGAGTTTGAAGGAATTAAGGGAATGTAGACAGAAAAATATCTACTTAAAAAAGAGTTATTTCAAGGTTAGCCCTACCAAAAATATGGGTTCAGTTGAATTAGTGGAATACCTAGCAGCCCTTTTTGTCTCTTTAAGAGAACTTAAATAGCAGAAATATTTCAGATGTGAGGGGGGGTCCATAATCCAAATGCTCTTTAGAAGTTATGAAAATAATTAAGACAATGAGTAGCAAGCTTCAGACATGGTTTGAGTAATATGAAGGAGCCAAAGAATTATATTGCCTAGTTCTGAATAAACATCTTATCCAGCTTCATCCAAAAGAACAATCTTTACCAATTAGAATTTGAATGATCTTGAATTTTCCAACACGTTTTTCAAGACATTGGTTAAAATTTGAAATCATGCAAAACTCACCTACCTTGGAGTTTGATTAAGCACTCCAGCTTTTTTTTTTTTTTTTCCTTTGGAATTTTTTCCTAGTGTTTGTTAATACAGCATGGTCTTATGCATTTTCACTGAGAACTGAGTGAAACTAGATTTGAGTGAGGTTTGCTTTTAACTTGTAGGCTTTGTTGTTTGTAGAAGTCAGAGCAAAATTAAGAAGGTTTAATGCTGTGCAAGTCTTATAGGAATGAAATGCTCCTAAACCCCTGCAAACTGAAGTCATTATGTTTCACACAAGTGTACCCTTAATAAAATATCTTGGATGCCAACTACGTTCCTCTGCTTGAAGTGAGCAGATCAGTAATTCAACTGATAGAGTGGGAAAGAAACTGGAGAAGTACCTTTATCCTTCAATCTTGTTCAAAATGGACTAGATTCTCACTTTGTGATTTTTCCAGATCAATGGATGATGTGTAGTTCTATTATTCTGGATAGAAAGTTTGAATCAAGGTAGCACCATTCCCTATTGCTACAAAAGGAAGAAACTCCACAAAGCCTCTCTCAGGGTTATGCTTCATTTAATCTGCTGCTGTGGTAACAGTGGAGAAGAGAAGGTAGTGGGAAGAGCACTAACTGTGCTAAATCCCCCCTCTTGCTCCTGTTCTATCCAACTGGGAAAGTAATAACTGTTGCTGTTGTTTCCTCCTCCAGCTGCAAATCAAGGCAGTCAAGGGAATGTTTTTAAGATCTGTCTCCTTTTACATTTGGTAATTATATAGAACTAGTGAGAATCTAGCTTGTGATTTTTAGTGTGCTTCTGAAATGGACTGAGCCTTTGCTCGTTGCGCCAAGTGGGAGGTTACATGACATTGTGATCTTAGTGGGTGCAAAATCCTTTCGCCTCAGTCAGCTCAGCTTTTCATCAGTAGAGCTCTGCATCAGCCTGGGGGTGTCAAAGCCCAGGCTTTAGCTGTGTCTGTCCATGTACCTGCAGTGTCAAACACATGGTTCTTACATACTTGACAGATTTTAAATTACCTGGGTAAAAGGAGAGGGTTGGCTTTGTGTGTCAGGATTTTTCTCTTTGTGGCTAGGTTGTGACGAATGTATTCCACAGGACTGAACTTAGTGCCTTAAAATACAGAGCAAGAATACAAGCTATACAGAAAGACTATGCTTTTGTAACTGAAATTTTAGTAAGTTCAAAGAAACATCCTTCTAGCATACATATTTTCTGTAAGAAACAGAAACTGTGTGCTTACAAGGAACTGCTAACTTTGGGGTTGTATTCAGATTTTGAAAATCATGTAGTAGTCTGTATTGTAGTAAATACTTAAATCAATATGACTTCTATTTTACTTTATACTATAAATTAATCTGGTATTTATACCATACCTATTCTAAGAAAAGTAGACCTTTGAATCAATTGTAACTGAACACAGGGAAAGTTAAAGAACACTCAAAAATATCATCTGTAGGGTAATAAATTAAGCATTTTAATTACACTTATGTATAGAAGGCATGAGATTAGATAGCTGATTAGATTACAGTGTCGAGGTTTTTTCAAAACTGGAAAGTGTTACTCCTCACTAAAAAAACTATATCAAAAATAAGACCCCATGGAGCTACCTGCAGGAATATTTTTCTGCAAACTGGAAAAGCAGCCTTCCTAATAGGCGATAAGCATCAAACCTGCATAATTATACAGTTCTAGATTAATCTCCCTTTTATCATGTTAATAGTAATTTTAGTAAAATTAAATTATGGAGTCATTCCATAATTTACAAAAGGCATTCAGCAAAAAAGGCTATTGATTGTTACTTTCTCTCTGCAATAGGATTTCAGCATATATATTGAAACAGATACAGTGCTCTTACTGTAACTGTCCCTTTGTTTGCAATGGTAAAGAAGTTCATGATTAATGTGAATACCTTCTACAAGTAGATTATGTGGGACTTATATGGGTATGTTCTTGTAATATTTTCTTTTTCTATGATTTGTAGTTCTACATCTAACACCATATTCTACATTTAATCAGACCTCTACTTTTTAAAGCACTCAGTTTTTTCCTCTTTAATAATTCATGTTTTCAGTTGGTTTATAGAATGATGATCTGCTGAATTCCCTTTCCGTTGCTAGCAGCAGGAATGTGTTTCTGCTTCATGAGTCAGACATGATAAAAAAATTTATATGAACAGCTAGTGATTGTCCACTGTATCTCAAATTCAACCTTATTGGACTTAAAAGAACTCAGTGAAACTTTGTGGTTATATGTAAAATATAGTGCAGTTTCTTAAGGGCCATTGTGCTGAATTATAACAGGATTACTATGAGTGCTGTAGTCAGTGGCGAATACTACTGAACAAACTTTATCATCATCTAACGTGCATGTTTTAGGATTAGTTCACTTCTTGTATAGACAATGCAAATGATTTTCTCTCCCTTTACCACTGTTTACAAGGTATGTAAACTATTACAGAAGTATCTTCTCTGACATGAAGTGGGTGGACATTATTAGTTTCCGAATTAAATTGCCGTATGTTTTCTTTTCTAATCCAGTTATACTTGTTATTTGCTTAACATATTGACCTTCAATGTTATGTTTTTATCTCAAATTTGAATGGTTTCTATCATACTTAGACAACATATTTCCCTTATATTCAGGCCAAAAATAAAATACAGTGGTTTGTAAGGACTGCACGTCATTATTAGTCCAGGAAATGAAGGGACAAAATAAGATGGTCCCCATTATCGTCTGTATGTCAGAATTAATTATCTTCACTGCAGTATCATCACAGATCTCTGTTAAGAACTGCAGTGCCATTCTGAAGGAGTAAAAGATAAAACAGTTTATCTAGTACACTGTTAATGCAACCACCATCAGCTGAACAGAGCCTTGAAAATATTGTTAAAATCTTTCTAAACAAAGATACAAAAGCAAACAAAAATATTATTTTTGAACACTATTCTTTCTATTTTTCTAGGTATTTCTTGAAAGCAAGGACATGCTTTTAAAAAGAGATGTGAAAGGTTAAGAATCCTAGCTAACTTAAAATGGCATTCTCTTATGAGGTATGGATCTCTGGGCATTTTGGTGTGATGTACACAGAGAGCTCTGAGATGTTAATACAAGGCTAATACGTGGGTACGGCTGGAGCAGTAGTTCTCGTATTCAGGCCTCAACTCACTAGGGAGGTTCCAGTCTCCTGTGAGGAGGCTCAGGCAAGTTCCAGGAAAATGAAAAGAAATGTTCTTTTCTAAATCATTTTCAGTTACAAATCTCAAATGTAGAATGTTCTGTTGCTATTGAGTCTTCAGCAGTCTTAGTGCTTTTGAGGATTCTGTGGTGAAATAAGCTAGGCAAGTAAGAAAAAAAAATACTTTGCCTTGACTTTGTACAGAAAATATTGACAAAAAGGTATGATATACTTTTTTTTTTTTTTTTAGCTAAAGCTGCCAGGTCCCATTTATAGCATACTTTACAGGGAAGTGTAAATATTCTGTACTTTAGGAACAAAATGTTCTGGCAGTGTCTTAGCACACTGCTGTAATAAAGAACTGGTCATACACCTGTTGGTTTTTAAAATTTAAATATGAATATTAGTAGGTGACTGGAATGAAAGTCAGATATTTAACTGTAATTGAATGTCTGCCTTAATACTTATTTACTAATTATAAAATAGGTATACAAATGGAATACACAATGCTATAATTAACATATAGCTATTACAATATATGTACTTTACTCTTCCTTATAATAAAGCATTTTTAAAATGAAATCTAGGTAAGCCTGTGTATTGGGTTTGCGTGGCAAGGTTTTGGTAGCAGGGAGCTACAGGGGTGGCTTCCGTGAGAAGCTGCTAGAAGCTTCCCCCATGTTCGACAGAGCCAGTGCCAGCTGGCTCCAAGACGGACCTGCCTCTGGCCAAGGCCAAGCCCATCAGGGATGGTGGTAGTGCCTCTGGGATAACGTATTTAAGAAGGGGAAAAAAACCCTGTGCAATTGCAGCTGCAGAGAGGAGTGAGAATATGTGAGAGAAACAACCCTGCTGACACCTGGGTCAGTGAAGGAGGGGGAGGAGGTGCTCCAGGCGCCAGAGCAGAGATTCCCCTGCAGGCTGTGGTGAAGACCATGGTGAGGCAGGCTGTCCCCCTGCAGCCCAGGGAGGTCCACGGTGGAGCAGTTATCCACCTGCAGCCCGGGGAGGACCGCACGCCAGAGCAGGGGGATGCCTGAAGGAGGCTGTGACTCCGTGGGAAGCCTGCGCTGGAGCAGGGTCCTGGCAGGACCTGTGACCCTGCAGAGGAACCACACTGGAGCAGTCTGTGCCTGAAGGACTGCAGCCCGTGGAAGGCATCCACGCTGGAGCAGTTCGTGAAGAACTGCAGCCTGTGGGAAGGACCCAAGCTGGAGAAGTTTGTGGAGGACTGTCACCCGTGGAATGGACCCCATGCTGGAGCAGGGGAAGAGTGAGGAGTCCTCTGCCTGAGGAGGAAGGAGTGGCAGAAACAATGTGTGATCAACTGACCACAACTCCCTTTCCCCATCCCCCTGAGCTGCTGGGGGGGACGAGGTAGAGAATTCAGGAGCGGAGCTGTGCCCGGGAAGAAGGGAGGAGTGGGGGAAAGGTGTTTTAAGATTTGGTTTTATTTCTCATTACCCTACTCTGATTTGATTGGTAATAAATTAAGCCAGTTTCCCCAGCTCAAGTCTGTTTTGCCCATGACAGTAATTGGTGAGTGATCTCTCCCTGCCCTTATCTCAACTCACGAGCCTTTCATTATATTTTCTCTCCCCTGCCCAGCTGAGGAGGGGAGGGATAGAGGGCCTTTGGTGGGCACCTGGTGTCCAGCCAGGGTCAACCCACCACAGCCTGTATTGCATAGGGGCATGGCCACAGGGACTGATCTGGCTTTGTGAGATCCAAGTCTTATCAACTCCTTTTGATTGGAGGTTACCATCTCTATGGTCTGTCAAACTGTTGGCTTGACTGGTCTCTAACTTGGTGCGAATTTTTGGGGGGGGTGTATCATTTCACAAACCTGAGTGAGAGAGTGGTCAGAAGAACTGTTTAACCAGCAGAACCAAGGAAGAGATGATCTCCAGATTGTGAGGAAAGAAAGATGGTCTGGGCCAGTTAATGTGAATGTACTGCATCTAGAGTAATTAATCCGATTACTCTTAGGAACCCTCTTTTTGTAGGTGGAGGCTCAGAGAAATTTTGGAGCTTCCAACTGGAGAAGCAGATAATACTTCTAAAAAGATGAAATCATTCCTCCAGAGGTTCTGAGCTAAGCTTAGATGATAGGCAAATTTTAACCGGATCTAACCTTTCTCCATACTGTGCTCCTTTCAGCCTCTGAGAGCAAACATGAATCTCCCAAATGTAGTTATACAGAAATTGTGTTCTTTAATACCTGACTAGAAAGCAAAACATCTGGTTTTAAGTGTCTTTGTGGTATAGGCTTTTGTTCCAGAAGTTTTGCAAAAGGACAGTTTATTTTGGCCACTGTTCTTTCACCCTTTCTCTCTGTAACTGGAAAAATTTCAATTTTATACTGATCTTCAAAGATGGGAATGTTAGCATGAGAGGATTAACATACTCTTTTTTTTTTAATTTACTTGTATTGATGCTTGCTGTAGGCTAGCTTTTTAAAAATAAAACTAAAGATTTTGCCCTTAAGAGCTTACAATGCAGGAAAAAACATATTCATATGTGGTTAGTTTCATTCTTGAAACCTGACATTCCAGTAAAATTTTAAAAAACAATTTAGGCCCATGTTCTCCAGGGAAAGCAGGTATCAAACTGTGAGCTAATTTCCGGCGTAGGTCTCAGGCTCCAAACCCAGACATATGTCTGTCTGTGTTTCATCTTAAATCTGCTAGAAATTATTCTCCATCCTCCAAAAGCCACTTCAGTAATCAATACTTCTTGCTCAAAATATTTAAAAACATTTCAAAAAATGGAAAAAAACCCTCAACCTAGTTGCTTTCTGTATGGAGTCATGAGTTGTCTCAGTCCAATACAAATCTAAAATAACTTCTGTTTGTATCCTAGATTTTGGTAGGATTGTTAAGAGTTCATGTAAAAGAAAGGGTTTGGAGCCATAGGATGCGTGTGTGTAGTTTTATTCTTCTTGTTTGTATGGTGCCATAAGTTCAAAGATTTGTTATATCAGTCAATAAAAATTCCTATCCGAAAGAGGATAGAAACAAAATATATCTTAAAAAATCAAGCCTTCCATTGTAGCTTGTTAGCAAACTGGGAGCTGTTGGCTTCTTTATGTCTGGACAATTTTGAAAGTCATAGAATTGCTAGGTTAAACAACAAAATAAAAGTTAATAATACTGTAAAAGTTAAGATGGTCTGCTTTTACACCTCTGTTATTTTACACAAGTATTGATGAACTAGTACGTTTATTTCACTTCCAGAAACTTGGTGATTATTTTCTGTACTGGCAATTATAATCACTACAGATAAGTATTAATTTAGTCAGCAACTGAAGCTGATCACAAACGCTACATGACAATGTAAAACCAAGGCTTTAGTCTGTGACACTTGTTTCAGTGGTCAGGCAAAACTTTCTGGGTGTTTGAACACCATCATGTCATGCTGCCCTGTAAACCAGATCACTGACTTGGGCTATATCAGTTCAGCAACCTGTGAAACAACCCCATTAGTGATGTGGTCTACAGCAAGCTTCTGCATGCTATTGTTCTGCCACACCTGAGGATCTAAGGAATTGCTGCACGGTAAGAATTACAGATGGCAGACGAAGGATCTCAGACAGTCTTGGCTGCTGATGCCAGTCATCTCTCCAACAACCTTGCATTTGTATCTTATCTTTATTTCAAGTATATGACAATTGCCATTATTTCACTTGTATGTCTTTCTGTCGCATTACTACAGAAAAAAATGTAAAATTTTTTTCAAAGCACATAATAGGCTTATTCATTCTTAAAACAATCCACTAAATTGGTCACTGTCATCATAAGATTTTAACAGATTAGAGCTGGACTTTCTAATACTCTGTTCATTTTAAATTGCTGGTCTATTAAGCCTAGGTATAATTACAGCTTAAATTGCATTTTACAAATATTACCTGTGATTATGGATTAAGATTACAGTTTGAAACAGTGATACAGTTAAGACATTGCAAAATATATTTTTTTGTATCAAAATATCCTTTAAGATTGACAGCATATCTGTTTCTTAAACCTAGAGGAGGTGAAAAGGTAAAAGAAATATGGGGTAGACTGAAATAAAAAAAGTCAGGAAACTGATTATGAACTAGAAAGTTACTGGTTCAGTAGCTATATAAATATATAGCTATATTTAATAAGTCTTTGTTCATAACGACTAAAAGTTGTCCCATGTGGCCTGTGTGAAGGACTGGAAAACTCCATTAATTCTGAATTAAAAGCTGCCCATTTCCTTCTTCCCAATCTCAGAAGAAAAGCCAAAAATGCTAGCAAGGATGGGCTTTTACCAAAAATGGCTGTCGGCAAATCTATCTTAGTTTACATCAATATATACACTAATGCAGTTTACACTACTGACCTGAATTCAAACAAGGTAGCCTAGTGAAAGTTTATCTACTTGTATGCAAGTCTTATTGGCATGAAGCTACAGTAAGGTTTCTGTAGAAGGAAAAAAACAGACACACATACACACGCGCGCGTGCGCGCACACACACATACACACGATTCACCCCCTCCCCCTGCCAAAAAATAATTAAAAAAAAAAAAATTGTCTGACTTCTTGCAGTATGGATTCTGATGCAGTACTTTGCATTCTACTTGCAAAAGTACTGGCAGTGTAATATAGATAAGCCTGTACTTCCGCTGCCTTTTCTGTGTTTCTTGGAGCTAATGATTTATATTTTAAATGCTAATATGCTTTGATTATCTGTCAAATTTTACTTGGTGTCCAAAACGTTAGGTGTACTCTGAAAAATATTGGATTGAATGGGGAATATCAGAAGTGTCCTTATAAATTCAAATACATAAGATCAGATCAGACTGATCCGAAGGGCAATGCCAGTGTGACTGCGAGGCTGCTGTTTTTCATTTGTGGAAAGTCACAATGGTTAAGGGAAATCCCTGTCAGCTGGGAAAAGGTTAATGTTAAAACCATCCTTAAGAAAGGCAAAGAGAAGGATGAAAGTACTGTAGACTGATCAGCCTCACCTCAGTTGCTGGAAAGATCCAAGCTCATCTCTGAATCTATTTCCAGACCTGTAAAGGACATGAAGATAGTCCAGACTACTCAACATAGAGATTTACCAAGAGCAAATAATGTTTGATTGATCTGACTGCCTTCCATGATGAAAAGACTGTGTGGAAGAGAGAACAGTGGGTGTAACATACCTTCAGTTTAGTAAGGCTTTTGAAACAATCCCCCCAAACATTCTCATTTAGAAACTGAGGAAGTCTGGACTGAATGAACAGACTGTTAGGTGGGATCAAAGTGTAGAGACTGATGGCTCAACATCTGGCTGGCAGCTGGTAATGAGCACATCACCGTGAGGGGTTGATACTAGAGCCCATGTTGAAGTGCAGAGTTCAGCAGCCAGACAGGATAACCTGAAGCACCGGCACAGGCTGGCAAGTGACTGACTGGGTCACAGCCCTGCTGGAAAGGACCTGGGGGCTTCAGTGGGCTGCAGGGTGGATAGCAGCCAAACAGCGCACCCTTCATCATAAATAAAATAAACTACGTGCCAAACTGACTGTAGCTAGTGGATCGGGGGGGAATGCTGGGAGCCCAGGAGAGGGCAACCAGGATGGTGGGGGCCTAGAGCACATGATGGGTGATAAGCGCCTGAGAGGGCTGAGCTTACTTAGTCTGCTGTGGAGGTGAAAGGTGATCTAATGGCAGCCTGCAGCTACCTGAAGGGTAGATGCAAAAGACAACAAATTTAAGCTCTTCTCAGTGGTGGCATGCTGTTTAGGCAGGGGCAAGGCCCCCTGATTGGAAGGTTCAGATTGAACATCAGGAAAATCTTCTGAGGTTGTCCACTGGGAGGTTGGACTGGACAACCTCACGAGGGCCCTTCCAAACAGCAGCTCTGTGATTCTGTGAAATTGTAGTGAGATTGTTCACAGAAGCTGTGTCTAATTTTAAGAGTGTAGAGGGAACTAGCAATTGTGAAATACAGTCCCACTGCAATATGGGAATGGAGGTAAAGAGGGGGGAGAAAGTTTTTTTCTCTCCTCTGAGTTTTTAATGGAATTGCATCCTATATGCCTATAACCCACATTGGAATTATCTCCATTGTTTATTTCATTTTGCATATCATTCTCTCCTCTTGTCTCACTTCAGTCTTTCTCCTTCCATCTTCTTCCAATTTCTGTGTCCTATACTTGCTGTCAAAACTGTCACAGCCTGCTACGGCTGGGCAAGTGATAGCATCTAAGATGTCTGGTTTGGAAATAGTCTTGTATGTCTGGATAAATAGCAGGAGAATCAGAACTTGATAAATGTATGAGTTCAAGCTCAAGTTTCCTTCAGTGGAAGTAATACTTCAGCTCTTTCCCATTATTTACAATATTTATCACAACTTATTATCTTGTCTGAAATTGGTTGGTGAACCCAAAAGTTATTAGGGAAGGAAAGAAGAAATGCAGGGATGATGGATGATTATCAGGATTATCTAGGAAAGTACTGTTGGCTTGGAAAACACATGGACTGGGAGTTTTGCCCAACAGAAGCTTGGATGTACATGGTTCAAGTGTGAATCTTGATTTTAGGAGCACTGTATGTCTGGGAAGGAAGGCTGAATTTTAAGATGGAGAATGGGAAAAAATGCATCAACACATTAAAGAGTTGACATAGGTGTACATTTCCATTAATAAGAAATTAAGACAATTAGAAAGAAATTTACGAGGTTTAAAATGATTGCAGATCTGTGATGGAAAGGGAAGGATGGCAAGACCAATTTTGTGATTGAGGAAGTAGAAGTTGTGCATGAAGATAATCAGAAGGGTGTGATGAGTAGATGAACACTGACTGGAAGAAAATATATGTTTTTTGTAAAGGTACTGTAGGAGAGCCATTTTTGCAATGCATTCTTGCTTAGTACGGATACCCTGGCAAAGAGAATAGAAGGACCAGAGAAATACATATTAATAGTTTTCAAATGAACACCTGCATGTGCCTTTTTCTTATTTGGTCAGGAGTGTAGCGATAATAATTTTGTCATGAATAAGAAGAAGTGTTAGATTTTAGAATATTACCACACAGGACAAATAGGAATTCTACTCTTAAAAAAAAAAAAAAAAGGCAAGCAAAAAAAAAGTGGGAACTTAAAAAAATGCAACTTCTTTCATTTCTGGATTATTGGTTGTACATGAGCACAAAAGAATCTGAAATGTAAAACTAATTTAAAAAATTCTTTTTAGGATGAAGTTCCTGTTGTGTAAATTTTAACTTTAAATTATTTTTTCAGCGGCAGTTACAAACTCATGAAACCAGTGGTTTATAACATAAAAGCTTCTCTGTAGCAGTAGGCTCAGCATCGCTATAATTAAACCTTCCTCACACTGATTTACAGCCAATCTTACTCGCAGGGGGGAGACAGCTTACTCATCGGTGAAGATGGGAGACCAGGGGAAGGTTTCAGGTTGGCAAACAGACGATTTCTGAACCTGATGTGGCAAAGATTGAAAGTACGTGTCGTGGTTTAGCCCCAGCCGGCAGCTAAGCACCACGCAGCCGCTCGCTCACTCCTCCCCCGCCTCCCGCAGTGGGATGGGGAGGAGAATCGGGGGAAAAAAAAAAAAAAAAAGAAAAAAGTAAAACTCGTGGGTTGAGGTAAGAACAGTTTAATATTTGAAACATAATAACAACAACTACAACAACAACAATAATATCAGGAAAAGGAGGATAACAAAAAGAGAGAGAAACAAACCCCAAGAAAGACAAGTGATGCACAATGCAATTGCTCACCACCCGCTGACGGATGCCCAGCCAGTCCCCGAGCAGCGATCGGCCCCTCCCGGCCAACTCTCCCCAGTGTATATACTGGACAAGGCATCCTATAGTATGGAATATCTCTTTGGCTAGTTCGGGTCAGCTGTCCCGGCCATGCTCCCTCCCAGCTTCTTGTGCACCTGCTCAGTCGGCAGAGCACGGGAAACTGGAGAATCCTTAACGTAGGACAAGCGCTACTTAACACCAACCGAAACACCAGTGTGTTACCAACGTTATTCTCACACTAAATCCAAAATATAGCACTGTACCAGTAGCTACTAGGAAGAACATTAACTCTGTCCCCGCCGAAACCGGGACAGTGTGATACGGGGAATAAGGGGTGGCGGGGGGAGGAGTTTAGGGAGTAAGAACCCATTTTTAGCCCACGCAAAGTTCTCGGCCGAGTGGGGCGTGAGCAACTTTGCCACCGGCCGTCGCTTTGCGGTGCGAGTCCCTCTGGGAGGGGGGGTCACGTATGGCCAGCAGCGACCCGCCGGTGCGGTGCCGCCGGCTCCCCCGGCGTCAGGCCAGCCCGGGGAGGAGGCGGGCCGGAGCGGCGGCAGGGGGAGCCCCCCCGCGCTCCGTCCTGGTCCCTCCCGGTGCTCCCCCGGGCCGGGCCGGGCTCCCCGCCTCCCGCACAGCCCGGCGCGCTCTCCGCGCTGCTCGCAGCCCGCCGCCGGCTGCGCTCTCCCCCGCCCTGGCTCCAGCCCGGCGTTAAATATTTCCGAGCGGGAAGCCAGCCCCTCTCGTCCTCCTCCTCCTCCTCCCCCTCTCTCCGCCTCCCCTCCCGAGTGTCCAGGAGGACTCGGCGCCGCGGCGGCCCCAGAGCCGGCCGAGGGGCGGTGCGGCAGGAGCTGTCCAACTTTTCAGCACAGTTTCCCCGCCGCTGCCTGGAGGAAGGCGGCGGCCGCCGACCCGACCCGACCCGACCCGACCCGGCCCGGCCCGGCCCGGCCCGGCCCCCCGCCCGCCGGCGGCATGGAGGCAGAGCGCGGCGGCGGCAGCGGCTTGTCCGCGCCGCCCGGCAGCAGCGACGGCGCCGGCGGCAGCGACGGCGCCGGGGGCGGCGGGAGCCTCAAAGCCCCCAAGCATCTGTGGCGGCACGAGCAGCACTACCCGCCGCAGCTGCGGCAGCACCAGTTCCTCCAGCACCAGCCGCCCCCCGGCCCGCCGCCGCCGCCGCCGCCGCCGCCGCCGCCGCCGCAGCCCGCCTCGCGGGGCCGCTGCCTGGCCGGGGCTCGCGTCAGGCACCGCGGCTACTCCGACACGGAGCGGTACCTCTACTGCCGAGCCGTGGACCGCGGCTCCTACGCCGTGGAGACCGGCCACCGGCCCGGCTTGAAGAAATCGCGGATGTCCTGGCCCTCCTCTTTCCAGGGACTCAGACGGTAGGAGAGGGCTTGGCCCACAGCTGCGGGCCTGTGCGCGTGGGGGCGCGGCGGCGGGGGTGCCGCTCTCCCGCCCGCCATGGCTGCTGCCCGCCGCGGGGAGGGGAGCCGGCGGGGGCCGCCGAGGCGCGGGCACGGCGGGACCCCCGTCCGACCGACCCCGCTCCCCGCGGCGGGAAGGAGAAGAAAGGGACGCCGCGCGGCTGCGGAGGCTCCGAGGGGGAGGCGGCGCCGGGCTGGGGAGCCCGGGGCGGGAGGCTGCGGGGAGCGGGGCAGCTCGCCTCCCCGGGTCCCCCCGGGCGGGGCTCTCCTGGGGGCCGGCGTGACCGGGGCACGGTCGGCGGCACGTCGTCCCCCGCACGCCCGTCTGTGGGTGGAAAAGCAATCGCGAAACACGTGGGTTGGAGCGGGACCGCAGCAGTGCCGGCACGGAGCCGCCAGCGGGGCGGCGGCGGGAAGCGGGAAGCAGGGCCCGGGCCCCCGCTTCCCGCTTCCCGCCGTCGCCCCGCTCCGCTCCGGGGCCTCCCCGGCTGCCCCTCCTGGCAGGAGCTGCCCTTGCCGCCCGCCCGCCCCGGGAGCTTGCAGCGCTGGTGCCGGGTGGGAAGGAGGCAATTCGCGTGGTGTCTGCACAAAGTTAAAATAATGAGATCTCGGGGACGGACGGACGGACGGACGGACCGACGGGGACAGGGACGAGGACAGTCCGGCAAACGCAGGGTCAGGACCCGGCGAGTTTGAGTGGGTTTAGATGAGAAAATAGGCTAATGGTTTCTTAGCCAGAGGGAGGAGTCCGTCATCTACTCGTCTATTGTTCCCTGTTAAACGAGCTGTAGATTTCTTTTGCGGTGCGTAGCTCACCAATGCCTGTTTTGCCCTTGATGGCTATCACAGGCATCTGTTTTAAAACCAAATTCTCTGTCAAAATCAGTAGGATATTGTATTTGATCTAGCAATTTATTACTCGGTCTTCATTTTCGGTAGCTGGAACCACTTCCTTTTAGCGAAAGCCACACGCTTGTATTTGAATATTAAGCAGACATTGTGAATAAAGGATTTATGGACAGAATGGTGGGCAGAGGGACAATACTTAATACTCAGTTACTCTGTAGATTTTTGATTTCCTGGCTTACCAGATTTTTATAGCATGATACTCTCGATGAATAAATAATAGAATCCTTTCTGAACGAAGACTGCTTTGTGTGTTTCTGCGGTACACCCTGTGTTCTTTATTATGGAGCCTTGGCCATAAATCTGAGCAAGACATACTTGAATAGTCTCTGGCAGTGTTTGCTCTATTTCTACCTGACGGTTTCATTTCCACTTCGTATATAATTGAGAAATAAAGACAGGTTCAGCAGTTCTAAATTAGAACTACACTTTCACATCAGTAATCTTTAAAATCTGACTTTTAATATCTTTGGTTTTCACGCAGCCATTCTGCTTCTACACCTTTGTATCACTTGTGTGAACTCATGCTTGTCTGAAGTTAAGGGTGGTAAATTTTTCACTGTGTAAGATTTGAAAGAACAAATCATATGCTTCAAAAATGAACAAATGTTCAATTTAATGCTCTTTTCAATACATTCCTCTTTCTTTTGTAGAAAAAACACTAGGTACCCAGGGTTTTTAATCTTTAGGACTGAATGCATTTCTGTTTTCTGAAGGCAAAGAAGTTTAATTTTTGTAAGTTGCAATGGTTGGTTTGAGCATATTCAGCATTATTACATAAGTGATTAGTTATTGAGGGGATGACAAGTCAAGGTGGGAAGGGAAAGTACACATATTATTTTTTTGTTAGGATTTTGGGGCCATTTTAAGATTTTAAATTACAATTCTTATGTTGCCTATTTAAATAGGAATTTAAAATTCTCTATGAGCAGTATTTTTGTTTTTTAAACCTTTCTTTTTATAAGTGCAACAATGTTGTTTAGACAAGACATGCTGCTTTAAAATACAGGGTGGGGAGATCAGTGGTTTTTATTTTAATTTTATGGGATTGGTAAAAATGCCTCAGATGTGCCTCCTTTTTAGAAGTACTGAAGCAAAGCGGTGTAAAGAAGCTCAATAAAATTGACCATTCCATGACATTCTTAGCAAAAATAAATTCTCACAGTTAAAGTTTTTGAATGAAACAACCAGCTATAGTGTGGAAACACAAAGTGAAATGTAATAAATTGCTTTACAAATATGTTCCAGAGATATCAGAAAAGGCTGGTCTTTCTAGGACTTTCAAGTTCTGGGTCAACTGCTTTTTTTCATGGAAAGCAAAGCAAAATCTCTCCTTAGGATTCTTGTAAAACCAGTAACTTGCAAAAAACCCCAATACCTTTGAAGAAGACACCAGTCCTTTTTGAAGTATTTCAGTTCCCTTTTCATATTAAGACTTTTAAATATTTCTCACTTATTTAACCTGTTTGTCAGAAGAACATTCCTCAAAGGATTACCATGGATTTGTTATGGTCTAGGTCGATAAGCTTGTCTTTCAGAAAACCCCAAATTACTCTGAATATGAGAGGGTGGGAAGAATTGTGTATAGAACTGTACAGAAAACACATCATGTATTAGGGATAGTATTAAACATTAATGGCTCAAATGTGCAAAAATTATACCCATGGCATTGTTTTTCCAGAATTTGTTTTGCTTTCCTCTGAAGATATCCTAATTCTTAAAACCTCAGTGAAACCCATAAAGGAACATTTAAGAAACCAAATACACAACTTTGAAGTTTCTTCTATTTTAAGTTTTGTAGAAAACTTAAAAATATGTAACAGTTATATTTTTCAAAATAAATAAGGAATTACATATGTTAAAATTACAGTTAGAACAGACTAGTACCTCTTTATTATCGAGACTGAAGACAGTTAACATTTGAAAGGCAAAATCAACCAGCAAAAATTCTAAATTGAATTAGTTGAAAAACACAATGCACTTGTAGTTCAGAATATGAAGTCTTGTTTATAACCATTTCAATGCTTACTCTGGCTCCATATGATTACCCGTAACTTTGTATGCAGTTTATTTAGTACAGCGCTATATTTCCTTCAAGGAATACAATAGCATTTCATTACACAGAACAATGCATCAGAACCATTGACTGATGTCTTTTTCTTAAAAGTCAAGATTATTCCTATATTTTCAAATGAGAAGGTAAGTGCATGCTTTGAATTCATATACACAAGAGCTATACAAAAGCCAGAGGAGTCAAGAAGATAGCTGGGACTATCTGTGATCATTTTTTTTGCCATTTGTTTACTGTGTGGTCTCAGGCAAGTCAATTAATCTCTCTCTGGCACTGTTTTCTCACGTGTAAAACAAAACCAGAAATACAGTCATTACAGGTTTATGTTAAAGTGATTTTTTTTAGATCATAGAATAAAAGTTACTATGTAATAATAAATAGTAGTAGTGGAACTGGGAAATAAATACTTCAACTCAAATAATTGTCCAGTCATTAATGCAAAAACATTCAGAGTAATACATGGAGGTGATGGTCTGGTTATCTTCAAAAATTTCAGGTACCTCTATTTGCTTCTTATGTAACTATCACTATTGCATGCTCTATATTCACAGTTTAGTTGTTTAAAAAAAAAACCTTAGTATTTTTAAAGGCCATTAGTCATATGTCAATTAAATCATCTTGCCGTATCATCTTTCTATGTTCTATTTCTCAATACTGAAATTTCAGACTGGAAAAAATAAATACCGTTGGTCCTAATTCCACTAGCCATGGAATTTCCCAAGATGTTGTAACCTTAAGATACATCCTAATCTCTTAGACCTTAGACTTCTTTTTATCAGGTTTCCCAGACCATCATTTTTTTACAGTAGTTCTCCTGTAAATTTTATCTCAAGTGATTTACAGGTCTAGGCTTCTTCATGAAACCAACTTTTCATCTGTATTTATACATAAGCAACTGCATAAAGGCGAGGCAACATTAGCCTTTCACAATCCAGTAATCCTGGTGCTTGTTCCCTAATGTTGTCTATTTAAAACTATACTTTGATAAGTGGCCATTAAAATTAGTTGCTATCAAAAAAATCTACTTCCTCTCCCTTTCCATTCCTTGTATGGGACTGGGTCTAACTAGGTAGCATCCACCACTGCTTTTCTTACATGTGGAGATTGTTCTGAAGTATCATTTTTTTCTTGAAGTGTCAATCTTGTCCTTATACCACTCAGTTAAGGGTTAAGAAACCAAATTAACATCCAAGATTGAATGCAGTGTAGTATTTCAGTGGCCTGGAGGCTTTATTCTCTGTTGGGAGAAGAAAGGAGTTTTATGTGTTAGTTTCTCAACTTTCAGAAGTCTGGGATACTGTATGACACTGTAATCATTTAGCTAGATAAGCCCTTGGTTTCTGTAGCTACAAATAGACCACCTGGAAAAATAACGCTGCCTTTGCAAATCTTGACAAAAGTCTGTTGTGTACTCCAATAAAACACACCCTTCTTTCCATCCTAAAACCCATTCTGTTCTCCTGCTTGGTTTGAAAATCTGCTTTTTATCTATTATGTCCTAACTACTTCCACACAACCTAAGGAAAAGGAAGATGAGTGTTTTCCAACTTACAGGCCAATAGAAAATGCTCTCAGAATTTAGTAGCAGTCTCTAATTAAGAATTTTGTTGTTTACGTGTCTGGCAGTGTTTTATTGCTTTGTTTACTACTAAGTGGTACTGGCACCCAAGATGTTACAATAATTGGCATATGCTAGCCCTCCCTCAAAGATAAAAATAATTTTTACAACTTAGTAAACATCATTAGATTAATGTTCTTTATGAATTGTCCATAAAGATAAACCAGATAAGAAACTCATATTGTCAAATGTTTTAACTAAGTGACTATAAGGGCCTTATTTTCATGTTTGTTTCAAAAGGCTTACATTTTTGGATGGTTAGAGTTGCATGACCTGAGCAATGCAAATAGCATTAATTTTCATGATGTTGGAATTTGTAAAAATATTAGCTTTAAAAATGTTGCTGTAAATAAATGGTGCCAATTTCCTAACTTAGTGAGTATAGAAACCTGGCAATTTAGCAGGACAAGCCCATCATAATCAAACGAGATTAATCAGGTCTTAAACACTTTTTGTTAAAGACATAGCCATGTAAAGTTCTACCTTAAAATTATTAACATAACTGTTTACTATATTTCTCAATGGGAACTATGTAATGCAGTTTTTCTTTTAATATTTTTAAAATAGGTTTTAATATAGCAACATTACGTAAGTATTAAATAGTGCTGCAAGACAAATTTATAAATAATAATTTGACAGCATTTATTAATGTCTGTCCAAGAAGTGGTTATGTAAAGGAACACACAGACTCATGGTGTCAGCTCTGTGGCACTCAGCTGATGCTCTAAACATCTCTCCTTGGGACACCACGTGCAGAGCTGAGGAGAAATTTAGATGGGAATTTTGTGGAAAACACTAAAAGAACCTTAGTGAATTTCTTATAAAAGTTATCTTAAATGGAATTAAATAATTTTAACTAACTAACAGTGCTCCTCCGTTAGAGAGGACTTTGGAGCTAGCAGATGTTTGGAGAACCTGTGAGATTATGTTGATGTGTTAAAACTGTGAATAGGAGAGGAAGCTGGGATCACATAGGTCCAAAAGCAAGGCAGAACCATTTGACTGCTAAATAGGTCGTCTTGATGGACAAGTTCCAAGACTGAATTTTTTGCTAGTGGAAAGCAAGAGTTTAATGAAGAAAGGGTGTTAGACAAACCCCATTCCATGTCACTTGATAGAATGGTTTGAAAGAAGGTTGGTATGTGCCAACATGGGGAATGTCAACTTTCCTTTGCCAGTTTAACTGGTATGAGGTATATTGCAGCTCTAGAAAAGAACAGCATTGCTAGAAGAGTTTATTCTTGGAAACAAGAATGTAGCTTATTTCTGAGAGCATGGGTTCTTTTTTTGGTAATATAGTGGATCACTACCATGTCTGGATCAAATCCAATGCTCTTCTGGTAATCTAGAGAAACTACATGTAGTGATGCTTGTTTAGACTGCATATTTAAAAGTGATTATAACATTTGCTAATAGGAACGAAAATGTATAGGTAAGATATTAAATTCTGTTGACGTTTATTCTGAATGCAACAATCCTGTTACCTACATCTCTTCCTTGATGTATTAAGGTCTTAAGTTATGTGTAGCAAGGGTTACAGGAGGGAGGCAGTATCTGTCAGTTATTGATAGCTAGGAGATGCCCCCCTGTTGTTCATTCCCCAAATTCTTTTCAGTTGTATCTGTCCCCTCTCCCATGTCTTCCCAATGACTTAATGTGTCCTGCTGTGAAGACTTCAAACTAACCATTTAGCTTAATAATGTAGCTGCTATTACACTTTAGCACCTGCCTAGTTCCAGTTACTTTAAATAGGTCTGTATTACAGTATTACACTACAGTATTTGCCCTATAGTTCCTGACTATCTTCTAGTATATTAAAGAAAAATAACTACAGACTGGTGAGACATAAGACAAGTTCAGATGCTCGGTTAACTTGGTACGTGCATATAAATGTGAAAGGGCCTGTTGTGGTGAGAGACACCACGAGAGAGAAAATAGAGACATATAACATTATAGAATCATGGAATCACAGAATGATTTAGGTTGGAAGGAGCCTCTGGAGGTCACCTCATCCAACCACTGCTCAAAGTAGGTCTATTCAGAACAGGTTGCTCAGGGCTGTGTCCAGTTCAGTCTTGAACACTCATAAGGATGGAGGCTCCACAGCCTCTCTGGACAAACTGTTCCAGTATTTGACCACTTCATGGTAAAACATTTTTCCAATATCTAATCAGAATTTCCTATGTTCTGACCTGGGTCCTTTGTTTCACATCATATCACTGTGCACCTCCAAGAGCCCGGCTCCATCTTCTTTGTATCCTCTCTCTGATCAGGGAGGCAGCATGTCCCTCCAGGTGCAGTCTCACAAGTGCTGAATAGCAATTCCACAGGTCTAGTGGAAAGTCTAGTGCTGGAAGCATTGTTTTCCACTGCTATTTATTAGATGATACACTATTTTAGGAATGACTGGATGCTTAGGTAGATTAGTTTGCATAAATTATCCCTTCACTCTGTTTGTCCTTGTGAGGCACCTGTAGCTTCTTTTCTCTCAGATTTCAGGGACAGAGTTCAGATGCAAAAGTAGTCAGGGGGGAAAAAAGGGAAAAAAAGAACTGTGGCTTTCTATCAAATAGTTTGTTGGGGAATCTAGTATCTCTCAGAGATGTTGTCAACATTCCCACTCTTGCCCCTCGTACCTTGGCCCAAGCTGATCTAAGGCCATCCAGCTCCAGACAGGAAAAATAGCCATGACGGGAATGGTTTGCTCCAGGGACAGCCAGCTCTCCCTCCAATTCCAGAAATTAAAACACTTCAGAACAAAAATCATACATAATTCACTAGTGCAATTCTTGAATCTATGCCTCTGACTGTTGAGCTTAACTTTCTGTTACTTCTACTATTCAAAGGTTTCGGAGGAGAGCATTACATGATGCGATGCCATGAAGACTGGAGAATGTAAAATGTGCCTTGAAACCAAGTTCTTTTCTTTCCTTTTGCCGCTGTCATTATATCCTTTTCCAAAAGATGTTTCCAAATTTGGCCTCCCTGGAAAATAGGCCCATTTCTTCTGGACCGTACAATGCAGAAAAACTGCTGGGAAGCTCATGTCAAACAAGAGCAGAAACGTATAAAGGAAAGAAAAGCAAAAATCTACTGTCTTTGAGGTCTTAAAAATCACTAGAAACTGATATATTTGGAATAATGGCTTAGCTTAGTTTTGTTATTCCTCCCGAACCGAAGTCTTAGAGCTTCATTCCCACAGGGAAGTAAATGTGTAAAATGAGCGCTTGGTCATACATAAGGGGGGCTAATCAAAACTGACACATTAAATATCTATGTGTAAACAGGTATTTGGATGTGTATTTAAATACACACATGCAAAGGCAACCAAAACACATTCAGTCATAGGGAAGTAAGTCCAGCTCTTGAATTTTGAGTTAGGGGGGTCAGTTAATAGTATAAATTTATACTAAATATAGAGAGCAGAGTTTCAGGAGAATATAAAGTACTGCAAAGCTGTGCTCAAGGGATCTGCAAGTTCATGAGGCAAAAGCGCATTTTCCAACCCCCTAGGATATGTTATAATAGAGGGATGAAAATTTCCTGTCAAATTTTGAAACTGAGAAATCACTGGATAGACATCACTCAGTTATCACCGTAGGTTATCACACCTATGTTTTGGGATGTGGTCATGTTCACTTGTTTACAGAAGCTGATCATCAAGAGTGAGCAGAGTTAGAGCAGCTTCTATTAAAATTACTTTTCCTTTTTTGGACACATTCATCATTGTTTTCAGTTATTAGCTCTAAACTATAATTTTATGTTAAACTCATGAACTTCTTTTACGTATTTACTTATTTTTCTCTCCACTTAGAAAATGAAATAGCACCAAGTGAAGGGACTTTTTATAGAATTGAGTAGAGGTGCTACTAGTAAGAAAGCGTGGTAGTAAATGGAAGGAGGATAAATATTCTTCTGAACTGTTCTACTTGTTTTTATAATATCAAATAAAAAATATCAGAAATTTAAGACTGAGATGCATTTTTGCAGATGCACTTGTGTGTGCTCTCTCTCTCTCTCAGACACTTGAGACATCATTAAATAAAACAGTAGTAAAATCCCATCTAATGATAGGATAATGATATAAAGAACTGCTGCATGTATACATGTGCTTCAGGAACTGATGTTCATTTCATTTCCCTCTGTCCAATAATAAACATTACATTATCAGCAATTCGCATTTCTCTATGCACCAATGTTCTAGGAATTTTTAGGCATAATCTGTGCTTGGCTGTGAGAATAAAAACAATTTACTCTTAAGACAGGTGTTTTGATATATCGACATTTTTTATAGACTTTCCCATATGTGAGCAGAAGAATGCCTCTGTGATATTTAACATTACAGAAATTTCACTAAAGATCCATCTTGTTTTCCTCAGTTAACAAGGAGTAAATACTGAAGACCATAAAAAAAATTACTGAGGTGGTCACCTGACTTTCTGTTTTCCATTAGTGTGAGTGACAAAAATACAAAAGAAACTGATAATTTTAGCAAGTAATAACACTCTGAGGACACTAACAAACAAAGATTTTGGATGAGAGAGAGAAACTGATTTGAGCAAACAAAGCCCTCCACTAAATCTTCACTAAAATTGTCTGGCAAGTCTCACTATCTTTTGACCACTTTTCTGACTAGCTTCCATCAGTCTATCTCAACAGTGATTCGTTGGCTTTCCTTAGGAACTAAACAAATTTACACTCATGCTTACTGACTAGAAACCAGTAACAGGAAAGGTGGTCACCTGGAAAATGTAGATTTTAATAGGGTAGCCAACAGAGTAGGTGTATGGCAGGAGATTGTTCTGAACAAAGTAGTTTTCCACCCACCTCATACTGACATCTGTCATTGTGAAAATACAAATAAGCTAGTTTCCTGTATTGATCTTTTGAAGACTAGCAGAGCTCCTTGGATTAAGGAGTATTTCATGTTTGCAGTATATTTTTCTTGTGGAAAAGTTCTGCAATATTTAAAAAACTACAAGTTACTTTCTGTGAAAGGCATAGCAGATCTTTTACATACACATTTTAAAACTGTATGGCAAAAAATATCTTGTTTTCTGTTTATTGTCTTAGAATCATGAAGCTGGGAGAGACCTCATATCAGAATCACCTACACCTGTGTCAGATCTTTTTTCCTTAATTTTTTTTTTTACTCCATATTTTTAGGGTTTTAATCTAGTTGCTCCTTTCTTCTAAACTCTTTCCAGTTTCGATCCATAACTTTCATTACATAACATGCCCCAAACTGATCAAAGCCTTCAGCTAAGGAAATGCTAGGAGTGGGTAGTGCAGAAGCATAGCTTAAGTGTTCTGCAAGTTATGCCTCTGTTTATTTATCCTAGTTTGATGATTGACTTTTTTCCAACAGCATGGCAATGTTGTATCATAATTGGCTTCTAATGCACAGTAACCCCAAATGCTTTTCAATGGAACTGCTATCTAATTGTTATCTTGCAGTTGAGCAATTTCCCCCAGTTTTATGTTCCTGCAAATCCTATAATAATAAATAGAGATCAAGTACTTCCTTGAACTCATGAGGCATCAAAAATGACTATAATCAATACATCTTTATTTTTATAATGTAACTTGTAGTATAGGGTAAGCAGGAAGCTCTGTTAGATTGCTGAAACTTCTGATGCAACTTTTAGTGCTCTGTAAACAGCTAGAAGAAAAGCTTGTGCCTTGATAGTCCCATTGAAATAACAAGCAAACATGGATGCCATAGTAATAGAAGTCTTAGTGTAATATAAAGGGTAGTGTAGTGTAAAAGTAAAATATAGAGTGGCGTTGTTTTTAGTGACAGGTGCATACTCAAAGAAAACAAGGTAAGGAAGTAACTTAAAGTGCCTCTTTTCTTGGGGTGAAGTATGCAGCAAATAATTAAATTATTCATTGTGAAATTCTTATGCCTGTTAAATAATGCATCAGTATAGCATAATCCACATGAAAGGAAACAACTAGCTAATCCTTACCTGGATCACACTCAGAAGCAAAACTATATCAGCAAAGTTTCTGTTGTAAACCTTTTCTATACACTTGTCCAAAATGTACATTAAATCGTTTCTGACCTGTTTAACTTTTAATGTCTATAAACGTCATTGAAAAATTAATGACTGGATCCAGGAAGAATAGAAAAAGAAAATTATCAGATCTGGCAAATATTTTTTATATTGTTTTAGAAAACCTTGATGCCCAAAATGTGAATTCTAATATTTTATTCTACCTCTATTTGAAGAACCCTTCTTTTATCAAAGTATATCTGCACTTAGTAAAGGTAAGGAATCTTAAAGTGTAATTTGAAAAACAGGTCAGAATAAAAAAAATTGGTTTGAATTGGCAGTAACAAAACTGAAAGAACAAAGAATTTAAACTGGTACAAAAACCTACAGAAATGAGCAGACTGAAACCCATATGTACATTTTCTGCCCTTTCAACCATACAATATTTTCACTGGTGGATAAGCAGGAAATTAGCTGAGAAATTACACATAGATAGATGTCAATTAATTTCAATTCA
Source organism: Harpia harpyja (assembly GCF_026419915.1). NCBI lineage: Eukaryota > Metazoa > Chordata > Aves > Accipitriformes > Accipitridae > Harpia > Harpia harpyja. The sequence continues at coordinate 95,650,474 of NC_068969.1, forward strand.
GAGAGCTTAATCGCTTTGATTCTTGCTTTAGATACATCACATGTAGTTTAAGATTATGCCTTATTACCATGCACAAAATAGTGAAAGAGAAACTCTTCTGCTTATGCCTCTGCCTCCCCTTCCAGGAGCTGTGTAGTAATCTAATTGAAGTCTGAATTTCATTGAACTTTGCCTTCTTAGACTTTGCAATAGGAAGGTGATAAGGCTGAGAGGTCCCAGAGCATTGCTGTCTTTAAAGGCTTATTTATTACGAGAAAAACTCTTCTGTTAGTACTAAAAAGGCCTTTGGCTTAATGCGAGCCTTGATATTGCTCAAATTCAACTTTATGACTTGTTTGCCCTTCTCATAAAGAGAAAGAGAAACAAAAGAGAGGTATGCAATATGCGATTCAAACAGTCCTAACGTTTTTCAGCTGTATAGGTTTATTCAGATAAGAAGCTGAATGCTTTTTCAAGATGCTGCTTTGACAGTCATTAACAATGTGATATGATGAACTGAACACACGTTTGATATGTAGGATATCGAATTTTAATACCAATTTACCCCCATACTTGCTATATCTCAAATGTACTGAAGTCTGAATTTTTATTTAAGTATTCAAGATTTTTGATGCTCCAGTTTTACCCTAAAATGCAGCTTAAAAGAAAAGGAGATTATTATTGTTTTAGATGGAAAAAACCACCCACAACTTTAAATTAAAATTATTAGTGAAAATCGGTAATGAATATCTCAAGACAAACTTCCTCATGTTCCCAAGAGTTGGAAGTATTATGAACTTAGCAAGTGCTTATTTTAAATACCCTGGATCAAAATCTCTCATTTGCCAAGATAAGCTTAAAGTGCACAGCCTTTTCAAGGGTAGACCACCCTTCTGCAGTCCCATTTTCAGCAGAAAAAAAAATAAAGATGCCAAGGCATCTTTGTGTTGACTTCCTAAGTGAACCAAAGGATTCAGTAGAATGGAGCTCAGTTCCTCAGTGTCTGATTCCCACTTTTATAGTCTCTTGGCCATTAGGGAGGATATATCCAGCTGTACCAACTCTTACACCATATGTGACAACCCAGTAAGAATATCAAATATGTATGTGAATATGTATTCCTCAGCATCAAAAAAGATCTTTAAAGAGAGACTAAAGTAGTGTTACACTTCTGTTTTCAAAGTTCTTATCACGATATACATGTAAAAGTACACCATTTGAGCAGACTTTATAAAATGCAGCTGATGGATCTTGAATAGTTTGGAAGTGTTAAATTCTGCTTTCCTATCTATCATTCTAGGTAATAATGATGATTTACTGATCGTGTATTAAGTGTACACCAGTTTCCTTGCTTCTAAGAAATGACTTTGTTCTGGGACTTACATAGCTATTTTAGTTTATGACATGGAACATATTAACATTAAGGATGTTAGCAGAGAAAAAAGAATATGTTACTTTCACAATACTTAATTTCTAGCTGGATCTTTGAGGTTTAATTTCACTTGTGATTATACCACCCTCAACATACTCAATGTGTCTTTTTGTCATTTATATATTACTAAATTTGATTCTTCAACATTAAGCTTCCTAAATGTTATTTTATGTTATTTATTTTTAAAAAGTTAATTCCATATTTATAATGCTGTTCTAAACTGAAAAAAAAAAAAAAGGTTTTCTGAAAACTAGGTAAAATAACTGCTTTCTGAGTAATTGCTGAAATCCACATAAAATCCAATGCAGTGGTAAATTTATTTTGGTGCTTTTGGAAGGAACTGAATCAAATCCATAGAATTTATAGTGTTGTGTTTTTATTATAGAACCATAGAATCATTTAGGTTGGAAAACACCTTTAAGATCATCGAGTCCAACCATTAACGTAACACTGCCAAGTCCACCACTAAACCACGTCCCTAAGTGCCACATCTACATGTCTTTCAAATACCTCCAGGGATGGTGACTCCACCACTTCCCTGGGTAGCCTGGTCCAATGCTTGACAACCCTTTCAGTGAAGAAATTTTTCCTGATATCCAGTCTAAACCTCCCCTGGCGTAACTTGAGGCTATTGCCTCTTGTTCTATTGCTTGTTACTTGATAGAAGAGACCGCTACCCACCTCGCTACAACCTCCTTTCAAGTAATTGTGGAGAGCAATAAGGTCTCCCATCAGCCTCCTTTTCTCCAGACTAAACAACCCCAGTTCCCTCAGCCACTCCTCATAAGACTTGTTCTCCAGACCATTCACCAGCTTCGTTGCCCTTCTCTGGACACATTCCAGCACCTCAATGTCTTTCTTGTAGTGAGGGGCCCCAAACTGAACACAGTACTCGAGGTGCAGCCTCACCAGTGCCCAGTACAGGGCGACGATCACTTCCCTGCTCCTGCTGGCCACACTATTTCTGATGCAGGCCAGGATGCCGTTGGCCTTCTTGGCCACCTGGGCACACTGCTGGCTCATATTCAGCCGGCTGTCGACCAGCACCCCCAGGTCCTTTTCCATGAGGCAGCTTTCCAGCCTCTCTTCCCCAAGCCTGTAGCGCTGCATGGGGTTGTTGTGACCAAAGTGCAGGACCCGGCACTTGGCCTTGTTGAACCTCATACAGTTGGCCTCGGCCCATCGATCCAGCCTGTCCAGATCCCTCTGTAGAGCCTTCCTACCCTCGAGTAGATCAACCCTCCTGCCCAGCTTGGTGTTGTCTGCAAACTTAACTGAGGGGACACTCGATCCCCTCATCCAGATCACTGATAAAGATATTAAACAGAACTGGCCCCAGTATTGGGCCCTGGGGAGCACCACTTGTGACCAGCCGCCAACTGGATTTAACTCCATTCACCGCCTCTCTTTGGGCCTGGCCATGCAGCCAGTTTATACCCAGCAAAGAGTACACCTGTCCAAGCCATGAGCAGCCAGGTTCTCCAGGAGAATGCTGTGGGAAACGGTATTAAAGGCTTTACTAAAGTCCAGGTAAACAACATCCACAACCTTTCCCTCATCCACCTAGTGGGTCATTGTGTCACAGAAGGAGATCAGATTGGTTAAGCCGGACTTGCCTTTCATAAACCCATACTGACTGGGCCTGATAACCTGATGACTCATTCCAAAGATCAAATCATCCAGCACTAATTCAAAAGATCCTAAAATTTAGGTATATGATAGGAGATTGCAGATGCAAGGAAAAAAGACAGTAGTTATGGGCAGCTTAACCTAGATAAGAATTCTGAAGTGTCCTAAAAAGATTTCCTTCCATATCAGAAGCTTCTTGCTCACTTAAAACTGTGGAGACAAGCATCTCAGCTGGAGTATCTTGGAAAATTGGATCAGCACAAGAAACCAGTGTTTTAGCATTTACATAAGGCAGTGTAGTTGTAAAACACTAGTAAGTGTTGATACTGAAAAAACAGCACCTTCTGATTATGTTCATTCTCAGAAGGGAAGCATATTTCCAAGTCATTCCTTAAGCACTGTACCTGCACTGTGCAGCTTTTAAATTACATGAACTTCCATTTCTCCTTCCACAGATTTTGTAAATGCTTCTGAGTTTTATTTATTTCTGTATGATCTGTCAGCACTTCTCTCTCTTGGGGCAGGCAGAAGGGCATCTAATTGGAAGGAAGGTGGTGGAGTGAGATAAAATCACCTTTTTTTTCCATTACTTAGAAGGAACTTAATGGACCTTTGGGAAAAATATTAAAATTTAACACCAGTGAAATTCGCATGTACTACAAGTGGTGCAGATGCTAATTTTAAGTGTTTTTTGTTTTAAAATACTTTAATATTTTTTCTGTTTCTGTTTTTTCATCATAAGATGTCAGCTGTTGCTTTTGATACTGAAGGATAATTTTATGTGAGATGCTAACACTGGTTATTACCTGTCATCTGAATACGCTTAATGTATGGCAGGATGTATGGTTAGCAATTAAATCTACAGTAATTGATCCCATGCTGAACTGTTTGACTGGCCAGGCTTGATAACTTTAAGTCACGTTCATGTAGAATATTATCAATATTTTTCCAAATGTCATGAGAAAGCAGCCACTCCAATGGAATTTGAAAGAGAGTGATGGTTTAGTTTTGCAAACCACTTTCTGGTGGATTTCTCCCTAGCAATAAGAAGAGAACAGTTTCAGCTTGTTTGAAAATTTGACAAGTGCTAATCGAGGGTTGGCATTGTGAACTGATTTGGACGTGGGAGTTGTCATACAGGAAATAAGGTATAAGTAAGGTGGGGATAACTAATGAACAACCTGAAGGTGAAAGGAGCAGCTTGTATTTGATGCTATAGAAAGGGGAAAAAGACAGCAGGGGAATGCACCAAGGGAGACAGAGGTGTTGAAGAAATTGATTAGGTAATTTTCTTTGCAGCAGCATTCTAGGTGAATAAAGGAGATATAATAAGGCTGTGGATATTAGTGCTATCTTTGCAGATGGATAGGAAAAGTTGCATCTAAAATCTGAAAAATGGGTTTTGCTTTCCAGTGTGCACTTACTACATTGCATAGAACACCCCTGAACAAGTATCAGTTACAAATGTACTCATACTCTTAGGCAGTTACATTCACCATTGTTCAGTTCCTTGCTCCATCTAACCTCAACATGTATAGAGGAGTTGTGCATCATCTGACCTTATTTTGGGAATTCTATAGGTACAAGATCATATGTATGCTACTCTAGTACTTGAAGTCTTCATTTCCTATAGATTTTTCTAAATATTTATATTTTCTAAAGGTATTTCAGTAGGAATGTTATAACATGATTTTAGATAAATATGAAATGGTACTTAACCTGTTATCCATTTGTAAGTGAAATATGAAAAAAAGCCCTGAAGGATGTCTCCCAGCATGTCTGGTTTGTGCCTATTAGTAACAGAAAAAGATAGCTCCAGATTTTTTCATAGCATGTGCGGTATTCTGCTGAAACTCTGTGTTCATTGTGCCGGGAAGGTCTGTTCTTTCAGCAACATGTGGGTGATTGTGCTCAACTATCTCACTCAACTGTTTGAGAATGAGACTCCTACATTAATACATTTTATTACATTATGGCAAATTCTCTTGTTATTTCATCAAAACAATCTCTTTTAGGCCATGTCTTCTTCTTTGCTAACATTAATGTCCTAGTAATCAGAGGAAGTTAATGAACTTGATTTATCCAAGGAGTACCTTGAGAGGTATTTATGGAACTGTAATAAAGGGGTTTGTTTCTGTGCTTCCTTTTAAAAATTTTTGCTTTGCACTGCTCTCTGCTTTCAGTGATATTTTCCCATTCATCCTTAACAGAACGTAATTATAAAAGTGACTGAAAAGCATGGATCACAGTACTTGAAATAAGACAATTCAGTAACCATTCACATGGATGTAACTTGATCCCATGGTATAGCTAAGGTATTTTGAATTACAATAATGTAACAAATTGAATGCAAATTGCAATGTACAGGGTTTCAAATATTTTCTGACCGGATTCCAGTGATGAATTTAGCTCTCTACACATGTTTTTTGGTCAATTCTCTATTTTATGAAAAAAAGTGTATTCGCCTGCTTTTTTCAAAGGTAATCCCACTAATTTTCTAGGCTCATGTCTGCTATAATTTTTCAATAAGCTATTAAGAAATATGATGTATCTATTAAGAGTGAGTAGGTTCCGCCTGAAACTGTAGGTACCTATAATTCAAAATCCGTTTCAGGCGGTCAGAGATGAATATATATATATATTTTTTTTTTTTTAAATCAAAGGAGGAAAAATATAACTGACAAGTTGGTATGCTTTACACGTAGGCTAATAAAGTTTCATACCACTTGCTAGAAGTTTGTTGTAACAAGAGGATGGCAATATGATAAAATTATATGATAGGAAGTTGATTAAAAAGATATAAGCTAGTCATGAGTGTGTAAACAGAAGTGTCTTATTTGTATGTCTGCATGTGTTTACTTACTATTAGGACTGTGATTTTTCTAGGAAGCCTATGGAAGCTAAGCAACAGCCAGCTTTTGAAACCACAAGCCAAATAGTTTACATGGAAATTTTTATTATTGTAGCACAGAGGGTTTAGTTAAAGAATAACAAAAATCAGGATAAACGGTTAAGAAGGTGTCATTAGTTATTTAACTGGTTTCGATACAAATATATGAAAACTCAGACTTTAGAAAGACATAAAACATTTCAACTACTTGTTTTACGACAGTGAGAAAATAGGCTTGAATTTATGCAGAGGGATGCACTCCAAAAAGTCTGAACATGTATGTTAAGTTGTAATGTGAAATGAGAGGTTGGAGGGTGTTCTACTGCATAGTAGACCCTTTCAACTTTCTACAAAAGTGGCGATAGATCCATCGTTTACAAGGATCATGGCTGAAAATAAGAAAGCTTCTGGGAGGAAATACAAAAGCATTAGGGAAATGAAAGCGAATTTTCACAATATTGATATAGTAAAAAATGTACTTCCCCACACTTGGCTGTGTGAATAACTCATTTGCATTGTTGTAGCCTGAAGTGGGATTACAAACCTAGACTTTTCTAGCACACAATGTAGGGGATATAGCATGCAAAATATTTCAATTATTAATAAAGCTCTCACAAAACTCCCATTCTGAAGATATAAAAATTTACTTGCACAAGGATGGCCAGCTAAAATGGAAGGTCACACAAAATACGATTTTAGTCTTGTGTAGAAGTTCAGTTTCTTGTAGAAGACAGAATAATTTCTCACTGAGGAGAATATAATTTTGAACTCTAATTGAAGAATAAATGCAGCTGAGGAACAAGATACTCCACATTTTCTATGAGGTTAGGGTTGAAAACAAGGAGCTACTTTGGGACAGTTCATGCAATATAAACCTTGTATGTTAACTTCCAGGAATTAGTTACTACAGTTTTATGCAATGGCTAAATAACAGATATTTAGGCTTTGGATACCTAGTGGTAATTCTATATGGTACTATTCATACAGACTTTGTTCAGCACATAAATACCACTTCACCCTCAGAAGCACTGTATTCATTCAAATGAAAAAAATAAATAATTAGATCAGAACTTTGGGCTGTTTGGCAGTTATCTAACTTTTGAGATAATTTTCAATATAGTGAATCTTGAAATATGTAATTTTGGGGTAGATAGGGTTGGCAGGAAACTTTGGAATGTATCTTATCCATCTGTTATTATTATTTGATGTTTCTGTGAATATATAATATTGATATATGTATACATATTATCAGAATATTCATGTGCATGTGTGATTCTGGTGGTTGATTAGAAATAGATAAGAAGACCAGCAACAGCGAGGTTCTAAAAATAAGTTAAATGTATGTACAAATACTTATTCTGTGTTAATACTAAGGGTCATTGCACAGCTTTCATTGTCTGTGTATGAAACAGGGACATTCTACTGTGTCTATGCATAAAACTTAACGAAAAGTGTAGACTCAGTAATACTCAATAGGTTAAATATGAAATACCTTGAGACTAAGCAACGTACATTAATTATCATTGTGAGACCTTGATTAAAATTGAGATTAATATGCACATGAAAACACAGTAAGATAACTGAAATAAAGTAAATCAGCAGACACTTTATAGAGCACTAGGTTTAACAGACATAAAAGTTCTATATTTTCAATAGGTGGGAATTCTAGTGAAAACAATTTTTTTCTGTAGGGCTCAATTTTAAAACCATATATATAATTTGTTCTTCAAATTACATTATAAATATCCCAGTTTGATAAATACAGCTGTAAAATGAATTTCTTGTAAATTGGGGAAATACTGGGATTTTCTCTATTCCCTGCTTTGATCATTTGGCATACAAAACGATGAGCAAGAAAGAGGGAAGTCTTACTTTTTAAACCTACAGCATGAATTCCTACAAGTAACGAGAAAACTGGAACATGCATCAGTTCTGTGTTTTCAGTTTTGCCTTAGAGACTATAAAAGAGATCTACTCAGGGAATGGTTATCAAGCACAGGTCCTGTCAAGCTAGTTATTATTCAATTTATATATGGCTTTATGCATACATCAAATGAAACTTTAAGTCCCAGTCCTATTTGAATATGGTGTTGATAATTTATTCTTCAGTGTTTTTCCACCACAAAACTCCTTTAAAAATGCAGGTGAATGGCCAGTTTTACAATCTATGAATGTGTTTTGTTTTCTGTGTTGTACCTTGTTTTTTGACAGTAAGTCCTGAACTTGATCACGTTTCACTTCCTTGCTGCTTAATCAGGAATTGACCAAAAATTTAACTGTAGCTGGGTAATCTGAAGTCACCTTGATTACAGGATAAAGTTTCTGAGATGATGAACCGTTCCAAAATCTGAAGTATATTATGATATCCAAATGTGTATTCCATTTTCTGTTTTTTTTTATCACAGAACACATTTTCTATAAAATTATGCAGAACTAGTTACGTGTTTGCACAGAAATTCACTACTTACCCGGTTTCACTGGTTGTTTTGCCAAAGGATGCAGTAATGCATACTGTGAAGTATTCTAAACAGTACAGGGAGAGGGTGTGCTATCTGAAGACTAGACAGGAAGTATCTTACTTAGAAGAACACTGTTCATTGCTTTGCTTTTTGTAAAATCAAATTGCCTACCACATTATCCAAATGAAACAAATTCTGTAAACCTCCTTTGAAAAGCTTTCTAGGTTTCCAACTAAGAGGAAGACAGCTATAGCAGAGGTTACTTTTGTAAATAGGTGGTTAGCTTAAGTACTGCTCTGCCACCTTAGGTAATTTGAAAAGCTAATGAAAGCTCTGTATCTTACATCTTGATCTAGACATCCCATAGCAGGGTATAAAATAAAACTGTAAAATACTGAACTGTGAAATGAGATACAGCTTTTTTGCACAGGCCTTTTTATAGTTTTCTTCAAAATGTTACTTTGTCTGGAACATCAGGTAATAACACATTTGTAAAATTTCATGTTAAGTGTCTATGGAAGAGTGATGATACAATATATCTGTAATTACAGAAGTCTATAGAATATGGGATTCTAATATTTTTTACTATAAACTCATATGTGCAGCTCTGTAGAAGGCAACCTATTGCATGACTCATATTTCCTTGAGCACTCAAGTCCATATGTTTCCCTAGAGATTGGAGGGATATTCTAAATCCAGAATTCTGTCTGGTGGGAATGATAACACAGAATTGTAATTTGTACTTCAGGTTAATTTAAAATAATGCTTTTACTGTAGTACAATTTAGAAATCTTAGTACTAGAGCCTGAGATGCTTTAGAATGGAATTTATATAGTGATGTTACACTATATAAATGAAATAGAATTTCAGTTGCAGGTAATTATTTGTCTTCATTTGAAGATTGCTATCTTGCAAACTTTTGTCTATCATTTAACCTCTTTGAGGAGATTCTCATATGTGAGTTATTGCTTTATTAACTCTCTTCTGTGGGATATTCAGTATAGCTTGATTGGCACTTGATGATACATATTCACCATTTTTATTTTCCTTTCTGTATTTATATGTTTAATATTATTTTAAAATGAGATTATAAGTGTGGCTGCCAAAGTGTGTTGTTTTATTCTTAAAATTCCTTGAGCTGTTTGATTTAGATCTGTATGATACTCTGATTTAGTAAATTTAGACTATGGAAGAATCAGTGTAGCACTGAGTAAGACCTAACTGGTAATGTCAAAAAGTCGTTTCTGGTAGAGCATCTTCAGTGCAGGTGTTTCTAGAAGGGCATCACATCACTTTATTATTGACTTAGTGTACACAGGGTTTGAAGATAAAAAAATAAAACTTGGGCAGATAGTTTGTAAATGAGATTAAGAAAACAGTGAAGTCATAAATAAAGATGAAATACCAGCAGGGTCCTACAGAGTGATCTAGAACACAGTAAAATTAAAACCAGATTTTAAAATGGTAAAATCCAAGACATCTAGAAATTGACACTACGGATAATATGAGGGGTATGAAAATCTTTAAGCAAGATAAAAAGGCAGAATTGTAGTGAATAGTATTTGTTGTGAGTCTACAAATTTTTCCATACTGGCTATAGAACATTTTAATATTTTCTTTACTTTCAGCTGTAATATTTTGATACTGTAATAACGGTAATCCAGTTAACCCTATGCTGTAATTGCTCGTGATTAAAGAAACATTACCAAGGACAATCTTTTTTACTTTAAAGTGTATGCTTGCATTATTTTTGGTGGAATTGAGGTAAAGATGTTGAACTGGAAAAAAAAATGCAATTTGGTAATTTTTGCTGTATTTATGCTGAAAGTTTTGTGGTTTTGGGACAATACAGTTGTCCTGAAAAATTTGGGGGTTCTTATTACTTTTCTGTGTTGGATCAATTTCACTTAAGTTTCGATTCTAACCCCTGGTATTCAACCTCCCATTTTTTGACAGGAACCTGACAGAACAAATTGAAATGATAATTTATCATTGCTATACGTAAGTAGAACCTTTACAGATGTCTTGTGACAAAAACATTCATCACATTCCACCAGACTGTGTTTATTGCCATTTAAAACACTTTTATCTTATGGGATCATGTTGTGCACTACAACATTTCATTCTTTCATTAACAGTAGTTTTTCTTCCAGCTTACTTAAAAATGAGTTTGGAACACTTTACATGGAAGTGATTACTTGCAGATACTGCCAAACTTTAAATATCTTCTCTCATTATTAAAAAGAATATGAGCTTCAGCTGCCCGGTTAAGTCATGAGAAGAGGGACAGAAGAATATTGCATTATTTTAGTTTTGTTTATTCCACTTTCTATTGTTTATTGCCTTTATGACATTTTAGTGATCATTTTGTCAGAGCAGTGATGTACAATCTGTGGACACAGTCATATATGAGCAATAGGAATGCCTGCCCTCAGTATTAACATTTTAGTAGTTTAAAGATTGCTGATCTGTATTTATATGAGCAAAGTATCTCATACTTGAAGTAAAGCTCACGTCATAATAGAACTACATTTTTTTGGTAGTTGTGTATGTCTGTGTATGAAGAAAATATGAACATGATATGCTGATGTACAAAATTTTCTTGCCAGTTATTAACATAGAAAATCTTCTTGCCTAGCATCATGTTTTCTTTGGGTGACAAAATGCACATAGTTCAGAAATGTAATCTGAAGGTAAGCATATGAAATACAGAAAAAATGTGGTTGACAGTTACTGGAGCTATTATATATTATCACTGTGTCTGCTTCAAGAGAGACAGTGTGTCTGCTTTAAACATTCTAGATTAGATCAGGACTGTGCTTTTAAAAAGCTTCTGATAGACCCCTTATAGTATTCTGGTTTACACTGAGTAGGTGTCTTGGAACACATTAGTTTAAATCCTCTCATATTCTAAACCTAAACCAGAAGATATTAGAGCACACTCTCTGGCACTCCAACCGCTAATGAGGATTTTTTCTATGAGACCAGAACAGAGGCAGACTGAAGTAAAGCTCTTGAAACAAATAGCATGGATGTTGGATCTCTTGTACCTGCTATTTCACTCTTCGGGTATGTTCTTATTGGGCCTCACTACTTGCTAATGTCAGCAGACCCTTAGATAAACTCCTTCATTTTTCTCTTTCTCCTTAAACTTATGCATAAAGGTTCTTCATGATAATTATGGTTTTGGCTTGGGGTTTTTAAACAGATCTGAATTTAATCATTTACTTTAAGGCACTTCTTTGAAGAGGACACCTTTTCAAAATCTTCAGTATTTAAAGAATCTCTAAAATATCTGAATATTCTCTAAAATATGCTAAACTCTAAAATATGATTTTTGCATTCATATATACTCCTATTTTAAAGTTCGCCAGCAGACAGCTGGTGAAGATTATGGCCACAGTAGTGTGAGGCAGATGGCAGATTTTTCAAGAGAAAACTTGTCTGCTTTAGGCACCCAACTGAATTATCTCTTTTCACATCTATTCAACATTGAGGGACTCCCTTGAGAACAATGGGAACATTGGGCATAGAATTATTTTGCATATGTGGGCTGAATACCTGTTAAGCTGAATACCTGTTACACTGAATATGCTGAAAATATTTCTTATTATTTGTCATAAAAAGCCACATGTGTATAATCATGTGTGGAAACACCAGTTTCCTCAAGGAAACTGTTATTTAATGTCATGTAGAAAAAGAAAATGAATGAAAGAATAACAGGAATTTTTAAAACTCCAGAGTTGAAAAAAAAATAATGACAAGTGTTTCATCATGAAGAAAGTGAAACATCCCTATTCTCTATGTAAAATGGGTCAAATACTGTTCAATGACACAAACATAATTTGCAGTCAAATAAACAGAAGCAGGTCCAAGCTCAGTACCATACTATAGCAAATTGAGCAACAAGACAGCACCTGTATCTTCTACCAATAAACTGTTCTTACCATATTCTGCCTTTAGTTTCTGTGTTTAAAGATGTTTTAAGTTACAAGTTACACAGAGCAGTTTTCTCATTCATACAGGCACTTAAAGAAGAAACATCAGCCTATGAAGTGCTTTGTGTGATTCCCTTTGAGGCCAGCAAAGAGCATTAAGTTTAGAAATTCTCCTGAAAAAGCAATAGTGGAGAACAGAGAACATACTTCTAAATTGGATCAGGAATTATAACAGCAATGACAGGAGAATACTATTAATTTAGCAAGTAGATAACTGGCCCCCAATGTAACTCTTTAGAAGGAATATTTAACCAATAAACTATTGCATTTAATATAACTTCTGATCCATCCCTGAATTTACAACTAGAGAAAACACCTGGTAAAGCCAAAAGAGAATGCAGTCCATCACTTTCCTAGAATATTGGCAGCACAAAAAAAATTTTATAATCCTCTATACAGAGATCTGATAAGATTTAAGTGTTTCTTCAAAAAGCACCTGAGATTTTAAGATTTAGATTCTTAATCAACATTTTGTAATCCAACTGCTATACTGTACAATTTTTACACTGTGGGAATATTTCTGTTAGGATAAGTATCTCAGTTCAGGATAACCATTCAGACTGATCTAAACCTGACTTCCAAAAATCAGGTCTGTGATCTCACATCTGAACTGTCTGCAACGTCTACTACAGATGTTCATATTGGTTTAGAGTATATGCAAATTTAGCAAGCAGTGTATCGTTATTAAATCTTCAATTTCTTTCAAAGAAATAGAGATAAATACTGATATAATTTTAATGTGGGCCAATGGTAAAAGTAGAATATCCATGGCCCTGACTGCATACCTTATTAACACCACAGACTAGTCTTTTCTAGCCTTGAAGAATAAGTTTAATGAACAGTAGGAGAGCGTGCTTAGCTGCAGATTGGTGTCTTGCGGTTGATTGACGTTGGTGTCTGAAGCGGTATGTTCTCAAAATGAATCTTTTAAATGAAGTTGGGACTTATAAATATTCTATGTGTATTCTTTGGATGTAAAGTTCACACTAAGCCTGCTTAGTGGAGCTGCAAACATAGTTTTTCTCCTTTACATAGGTGTCTTGCAGAATTTACAATCAAGAAATAGTGTTGCTTTGACTTTATCTTTACAGTTTCTTCCTTTTAATTGGTCGATTTCTTCCAAATTGTTATGAAAATAACACATTATTATAAAGCTTAATTTCCTTAGGAAATTAATATTATCAGCCTCAACATAATCAGGAATTTTTGCTGGAGTAATATTAAATCTTTTTATGTGACACCCTTTTTTTCTAGCCAAAGGTCTACTTCTGATAATGTTGATTGAAAAAGTTTTCTTTAAAGGATTTGTTTAAACTTTTATTAATGAAACCATTCTTCAGATCAAAATGCAAAGTTTCATTTATAGAAAATATTCCAAGAATAAAACCTAAAAATACAAGTTTTCATAACTGACAAAAGAAGGTATAGAGCTGTTTAAAAATACCGAGTTGTAGAAGTTTAAGACTATATTCATGTTAGGAAAATTTTTTTCTTTTAAACTTAAAGTTGCAGGGAGGGAAACCTGTTTAACTACAGCCATAGACCTTCCTGAACTTCCCTTGTCGTTTCAGAGCAGCTTTAATAAATCTACCTTCCAGCTGCCTCCTTTACTCCAGATGCTATAGAATAAACTAACTTACATACTTAAGGCACCTGTATACTAATTGGGATTCTGTGGATGTTTTGGTGGGAATAATGTCAACTGACTTAGTTTTCTCACCTGACTTACCACACAGGTGATAGGGCTGATTCAAAGGAAAAGGTAAAAATACATGGCTTAAGGAGCGAGGAGATCCAATTTCAGAATATGATCAGCTTAATCTGTAATGGAGTAGCATTCTGAGCATCTGAGTTTTGTGTAATTTTTTCTGTTTTGCCAGCATTTGGTTCTAGGGAAGAATTTTGTCTGGAGCTAATTACAGCACAGAAAAATCCAAGTTCCCACAATGCGGAGACTTTGAAATATTCTGTTCTGAGTATCTATAACAGATAATATCCTGCTTAACAGTTGACTTCTATAGCTTATAAAAAAGTTCAGTTCCCTGGTTGGGGTTTTTTTTTGTGTTTGTTTTTTTTTTTTTAATTATTATTTTAATGCAATCAATCTGGCATTTGGCTGTGGAATATCTCCTCCTACTTTTTTTTTCTCCAGTTCATTTGTTTTAGCCCCTGTGGCAAGGCTACAGCAAACAATATATTTTATACTTCCAAAGCAATTAGGTTGCTTGGGGTTTTAATGTTTTGGGTTTTTTTTCATTTCTGTAAAAATGTTTATTGCATTCTGTAAGAAATGTCTAATAGATGCCCATATGAAAAATTAATTGCTTTCATAAGATCTTGTTGTTTCATATTCTGAGAGCTTGAGGTGGTGTGAACAAATCTCTTCCAAATCTCCTTTCAACTCCCTAACCACCTTGTGCAGACATGTATATGTATTTACCTATGGAGCTTTGTTTGTAAAATTACTTTTGTAGTTTGTATAGTTTTAACTGTGTGGATAACTGATTAGTTAATCTCTAATGATGTGCCTAAATCCCAAATAGCTGTGTAATTAATTTGGTTTCAGTTTTGAAAATTAACTGGTGGGGCTGGTTTGGAAATGTGGCATTTTAACTGCTGTAGTGGGGGACACTGTATTCCAGAGTGAGGACTGCAGAAAGTCATGTGTAAACTTTGTAGATTGAATAGTTATAACTTTGAGCAACAACCCAGACAGAGGTTGTTGTGTATTATAAAATAAAAAAGAAGAAACAGATATTCAAGAATATTTTTTTGAAAGCATTGTGAGGCAAAATAGTTTTTTATATGCACAAAATTTGTCTTTTACATTTTAACTGTGATCTTTCACAAGTGATCATACTCATTAACGTGTTACCCTTATTGATTTCCTAAAATAAAAAGTTGCTTAATATTATATTAAAGCCCTTTTTTGGTGTATTTTTAATATACCTCACCATTGTTTGTTGTAACCTGTTTTTAATGCTTCATTGGAGCTTTCAAGGCACTTTTATGAAATAACTTGAACATTGTTAAATATTCTTTCTAAGAATCTTCTGCCCCACCCCCAAAACCTCTAGAGAGATTCCATTATTATAAAATGCATGCCATTGTAATTCTTTTTAAAAATTTTGCTGACAAAGAAGCTTGACTAACTTAGCAAAAATAGGCAAACATTATTATTAGGGTAACTATATGCAATTCCAAAGAAATTTTTTTATTTTTTATGTTTTAATAATAAGGTTAAAGTTTGGAAATCTTAAACCCCAAACAGAGAAACTATTTTTTTACCATTTTAGTATTTAAATCATACTTCAGCTAATACTTTTTTTTTTTTTAATAGTTTGCAGGCATGTGTAGGCTTATTTTCTTGTGTTTATAGGATTAGCCTAAATATATGGTGAATGAAACAAATCAGCTAACAGACAGTTAGAAACTACTTATTATGATAGAGAAATAAAAAGACTGTTACCTCAATATGTGTAATTAAAGGGGAAAAAAAGCAAAGTGAGAAATTACAATGTTTTATTTGTGGAATGTAACTACATTTTCAGTGGGAAGAAGTGGAAAGAAAGATTTCTATGAATCCTTGGTGGGATTGGGTGGTCAGCTGATTTGATCATTACAGTGCCACGGAGCTCATTTAAAGAATATGGGGTTGTGGGTTTATCTACTTTTAATGTTCATGAGCCAACTTAATAAAAGCATGACCCAAAGCTGAACGAATTAATCAAAAGACTTCCTAAGGTTTTGCTAAGCTTTGGCTGTCGTTTGTAACACAACATCATAACTTCAAGGCAGTATTTAATATTTTTTAAATTGCATTTCATTAAGAAACAAAAAAATATTGTAATTCCTTGTTGTTCTTATATTCAGAAAAAATAGTGGTGAGAAGGAATGTGAGTCTGTTGCAAAACACATTCCAAAATATATCCCAAAGCTGCAGTTGGGGCTGTGCCTTTTTGTTGTTGTTTTAAAGTTAGCTTTAGGAAGTAGAAATAAAAATCATCCATCAAAACAATTTTTTTGAAGCATTTCCCCCGTGTTAGCATATTCCATTGCCTTCTGAATCATGTCTTTCTCTTTGTACTGCCATCCGACACAAATATTTGTCCTGATGAAGCTCCTGCCTCCTCAGAGCACACGTTTCCCACATGTAGCTTTCTCAGACCACACTGATAACCTCCATACAATTTCTATTTCTATGCTCTTCACTGGATGGGAAACACACACTTATCTCTTATCCTGGGTAGATAGGGGTAGCTGTATGCTGTAATAGGCTTTCCTCCTTTTTATTGTTCTTTTATCGTCTTTCTGCACCTGTTTTATAAAATGTAAACAATTTAGGTAAAATTAGGATGGGTTTTCACACTAAATCAGAACTCTTTCATTTTTCAAGTTAGCATTTAAAATGTTTTCAATGCACAGCAACTTTCTTCCATAATACATTTGCAATTGTCTTTTCACTTTTTCTTTTTGACTAGTAATATCAAAGACGTTACATTCAACTTTGTCAATGCACAAAAGTGATCTTTTTTAAGGTAGTGGGCCCCCTCTACTGTTAAACAGCAGTAAATGCTGTTGCCTTTTTTTTTTTTTTTTCCCTTAAGCTGGAGCAAGTACGAAGATGATGACACCGGATGGTTGAGGATAATGCAGTAGTCAACGTCTCTGAATTTTTTATTTCTTTATTAATACAGCATGGGATTATATGTGATGATAATGCATGCTATTTTTGTTTTATACATGTGGTCACAATCTGTAGAGTTTCAGGAAAAATGAAAGACAGCTTACAGGACTGTGACGTAGCTAAAGAAATGCTCTCAAATTTGCCTTCATGTTCAGCACTGCTTGTCAGTTCTATAGCTTGCGTGTTTTGACTGCAGAACTTTAGACCACTGTTGTTTTTAATCCGTACTTCCATGTGCAGGACATCACTCAGGCTTCAGGATTTTATTTATTGGTGTGGAAATACATATTTGAATGATAGATTCATTTTACAATAAAAATAAGCCTTTGAAAAAGAAATTTAATTATAGGACAGAGTGTCAGAGAGACAAATTTTTACAGTGGTTGCTGAAAAAGTCTAATTTTATTTCCTGGTGCTGGTAAAGAAAAGAGATGCATCAGGTATGGGTTACTTACCTAATTACCGATGAAGAACCTACAGAAATTACACTGTCAAAGATATGGAGAGGGGCTTCTCTGGATCAGTTTCATAGATGTTTTAATGATAGCAGTTTGGTGGTTTTTTTTAAATTAGTGAGAACTTTAAAAGTTGTTTCATTGGTACTAATAAAAGGATTTCTTAAGACAAGTTTATAAAGGCACTTTCCTTATTTCTGCACAATTTTTCAGATCCAATAAAGAGAACCTTGCTAGATTTATTTAGAAGTCCTTTGAATGATCCAAATTTTATTTTAAAAAAGAAAAAGGTATTTGTGAAAGGCAGTCTTTGTAGTATGCAAAGAGAATGATTTATCTTACTGATCTGTTGTTTCTTTTAAGTATGAAAACCTTGGAATTTCTTGATAAAGGGTAGGAAAGAATTTTTACTGTATTACGTATCCCATTAATAGAAGCAAGAAATAGGATTTTTGTAATTTTAGCCTGAGCCAAAACTAGCTGAATATCTTGGTCCTTTACAACAAGATAATGGAATTTGCATTACCATACACTTACTGCAGTTGAAGACAGGAAGTACATAAGAATCTGAGGCAATATGTTGTAGGAAGTGCATTCAGAAGACTTTTAAATTATATTTCTGTATTTTTAATGCAGTCCTTTATAAATGTTTTCAAAGGTCAGGTTTCTCTCCTGCTGTGCAGTGCTCTCTAGGATGGCAATTATGGGAGGGGAAAACAGATTTTTAAAAAGCTTTAGCTTCAAGTGGTGTTTTGAAAACAATATAACAGTCATCAGAAGTCTCTAAAAGCCTCTTTGTTTCCTCAAGAATAATTGCATTATTGTTATTTTTTAGCCCAACAAGCATATTTTATGCAAGCAGAGCCAGTAGTGTTTTCTCACTTGGAATATCTTCATATATGTTCAGGTCCAGAGTAATTTTTCAGTCTACTCTCAATCCATTAAGAATTGACAATGACTGAAAACCAGCAACTTTGTAAGAAATGGAATTTGCAATAACTGGTGTTGGGGAGTCATCATTATAAATTTTCATCAGTTCATTGTGGTTTTCCAAAAATCTGTACATACTTATCTTCCTTTTTCTTTCTGCCCTGGTACTTCAGCATATCTAGTCTTTCAGTCTTGCAATATTGTGGTCAAATATTTTGTCAAAACTGCAGTCTCTGAATTCTACACTTTCTTTAAAGCATGTTTCTAAATACCCTGCTCTCACTTTCTGATCTCACAAGCAAAATTTATGCTATTCTGATGTCTTCAGTTATGTATTGTGAACTGTTTTCTTTTGGTCTGCCCATTTTTCCCTCTGCTGTAACATGCAGAATACCGTTGTTAAACAAGCCCATTCCTATTGTTCAACCAAGGTTTTTCCTTTTGTTCCTGAACATATTGTTGAATGCAATTGCCCGCTCTCTTTTTTTCCACTTCACATGAAGTTAAAACTCAGATTGCTCATCTTCAAATCTATGCACAATTTCCACTTCAGAAATTCTTTTCCGCTAGCTTTCCCCTCTTGCATGTTATCATGTCTTTTGACTGTTAATTGGCTGAGTGCTGTTTTCTCTCTCTCCCTTTCTCAGAACAGTTGTTGGGGAGAGGCCAATGGTTCATCAAGCACAGTATTTTGGTTCTGACTGTGTTTTTCTCCATAAGCAGGTCTTTAAGAACAGCACACGCGTATATGATAAGCCTACTTAAGACTTTTTCATCTGCCAGCCATTTTCAGCTGCAGGCCTTTCTGGGCAGGATGTGGGTCCTATTGAGTTAATAACATGAAATGGATTTCTCTTCCATGAACTTGCCTAGTGTGCCCTTCAGCTTATAGAAACTTTTGTTATCTACAGGAACTCTTCACAAGGATTTCCACAGTTCAACTCTTTATTACATGAAAAACTAAGTTGTTTATCTGTGAACTTCATCCCTAATAGCTTCATACTATGCCCAGTTCTCAAATCAGAAAACAGAACAAAATATTTAGCCTATCCCCTTTTGTTATACATAATCTTGTAGATGGGTTTGCCTCTTTCTCCTGCATTTATTTGCTTACCTTCTGGTTTTCTTATAAATTTGCATTGTAGTATCATGGGCTTATCCTAATTATGAAAACCTGAATTAATTTTAAAATGCATTCCCTGTTCTGTAATAGCGAGTGATAGGACAGCATGCAGACTTAGAGAGTTGCATAGGTTGGAAGGGACTTTCTGAGATCTCTAGTCCAGCCTCCTGCTACAGCAGGTTGCTCAGGGAATGTCCAGTTGGGTTTTGAATCTCTCCATGGATGCAGTTTCTACAGCCTCTCTGTGCAACCTGTTCCAATGTTTGACCACCCTCACAGGAATTTTTTTTTGTGTACATCCAGTCAGAATTTAACATGTTCCAATTTATAATTCTTGCCAATTGTCCTATATCTGTGCAACTCTGCTAAGAGTCTGACTCCATCTTCTCTACACCTTCCTATTAGGTAGCTGCAGACAGCAGTAAGATCTCTACTTAGCATTCTCTTCTTACGGATGAAAAAAACCACTTTTCTTAGCCTCATCTTTGTGGCTGTTCTCTGGACTCACTCCAGTATGTCAGTGTATTTATTTCTTGTACTGAGAAGCCCAAAACTGAACATAGTATTCTCAAGACAGGGAAAATTACTTCCCTCAGTCCGCTGAGAACATTTTTGTTAATAGAGCCCAGTATGTGGTTGGCCTTCATTGCTGCAAGGGCACACTGCTGAAACGTATTACCTTCTCCACCAGGAACCCCTGGTCTTTTTCTGGGAAGCTGTTTTCTGGCTAGACAGTAATTGCCTGTACCATTGCATGGGCTTATGCCATCCCAGCTACAACACTTTGCAGTCACCTTCGTTGAACTCCCTGACATTCCTGTCCACCCATTTTTCCAGCCTGTTTATGTCCTGAATAGCAGCCTTGTCCTCCAGTGCATCAACTGCCCCCAGTCTGGTGTTGTCACAACTGCCATTCTCTATTGCAGATACAGAAAACTCAGATTTAGTAGCAGCCTGGAGGTACAGGGGAAAAATAGAAAGTCAGATTTGTGAGCGCTCAAACTAAATGTGTCTGAACAAAGGAAGAAACTTTTTGTTATTGGGAAGAAACTACCAGTAATTTCACTAATAAAAAATGTTGAATCTGAATTTTAATGGTGACAAAGTACAAAAGAGTACCTGCTTGCTAAGGTCAGTGCAAAGCAAGATAAGAAAAAGGCCAAAAAGTTGTTGCTAAGGAGTGTTAGGGAGTTTTCAGGTACCACAGTTCTCCTACTTTGGGATCCTATGTGCCATGCATACCTGATTGGCTTGCCTCTGCAGCTATTGTCTTTGCCATATAGTGTTTACAGTGCACTCAGGAGCTCAGCTGAAAGCAGATTTCTCCATTTCATCCTAGTGCCTGCCACTTTGCCTCTCCCATAGCTGATATGTCATTCCTCCCATCCTGCAGTCACTATGTCACCTTGTGTACAAGAAATTATTCCCTTGGTGCTTTCAGCTTCATCAGTTGAAAAAAAAAAAGTTCTCTGAACTGATTAGCCTCCTGTGAGAAGGACTGACGGCTGAATACATTCCATGCTTCCCTGTATAGCCAGTATGACAGGGCACAACATGTTTAACTGTTTGAAATGTACAGATTTTGCCTGTTCAGGTGGAAAGTACTGACCAAACATTTTTTACTGACCAGTGATTACAAGCAGATATCATTCTTGAATTAACTACATTTGATTAAGGCTCTGCACTTTCCTTTAATTTGGATTACCTTGCAACTCTATGTGTAACTTGACTCTCTTCTAGGATTTCATTTTATTCAGTAAACACAGGGTTTTCTTGCCTGCCACTCTTCTTTAAGATCTATTGAGCTAAACCACCACTTATAATTTCTGCTTTCCAAACCCTGGATCACATTTGAATCAAGTCCAGCCTTTCTCTTGTTCCAGACTGTAGGATTTGCAGCTGTGCCTCCCTTCATCTGGACTGCAGGTTATAATTTCTAGCTATGCTCAGAAGGCAAAAATTAACAGAGGAAACAGCAGCTGCAGCATGGAAAATTGGAATAGGGAAGGGGCTGAAGTTAACCCAAAATTATGAACAGAAGGTTGAAGAGAGAGGGAATGGGCTTTGTAATCACGTGTGTGAGTGGACGAGGGAGGAGAGAAAGAGGCTGTGACTGACCAGAAAGCACAACCATCTGGAGATCTCAGTAACCAAGATCCAAACACTACTTTAACTGTTTGCTGTCCAGAAAATTAAATATAAAATCTTTCAAGCTGGACAAAACCTCAAAGATACAAGTTTTCCTATGGCAGTGATGAAATTTTAAACTAAATCTTACGCTGTGTTAGCCTTTGTAATTCTGGATGTGGAAACTGAAAACCATTTTGTTTACATCCGTTCAGGCAAAGCATGAAAACAGTAGAGTGGTTTCCTTTATGTCCACTTGTTTTTTGCACCAGTCCTCTAATTCTCACTTTTCTATTACATCATAAACCAGCTGCTTGTCTTCCCCTCCAAAATTCATCATTACTTCTGTCCAGCTCACCAACAATGTCCATTGCAAGAAACGAGCACCTGGCTTTCATCAGTCCATAGATGAGCCTATAATACCTTCCTCTTGGATTTCTGACAAGTTTTTATATTTTCTTGTCTCTACCCCTCATGTTTGGCAGAAACTATCTTTAGAACATTTACAGATATATATAATTGTTCTTGAAATCCTCCTTAAAACTTTGAACACGTGTTCAAAATCTTGAGAATTTACTACTGCATACAAATCACTATCTTATGTGTGAAAAATTCTGTTTCCTTATACTTTTCCTTTCCCTTTGTCTTACTCTTCTTTTCACTACGATTTCTGTTAAATTTTAAGTTGTTTATTGAAGCTTTTTATTCTGTAATTGTATAGAATCTGTCCCAGTGGGGCTGCAGTCCTTGGATATGGCTCAGAACTACTGCAGTAGGGTAGATGTTAAATAATTAAAAAAAAAAATCATTCATTATTAACAAATTGTAAAAAAAGATCTTTTTGTTACTCTTATTTGCTGCAACTCTGTACTTCTCCTTCGAGTCCGCTAGGGGGAGGATTTCTACTTGTATTTCCCCAAATGTTTACACGCATCCCATCTGGTAAATTTTGAGCATTTTCTTACTGCAAGCTTTGTAGCTAGCATCGACTTGACTTACAGCAGATGGTAATTGATATTCATATATCTCTTTAGCACTTATAGATCATTGTCTGTTGCTGGATATTAATAGAACCATACACTTGGGTTTTCAAGCACTCCTTGTTACTGTCATTTTTTGTTCATTGTTTACATTTTCCCAAATTCTAAGTAATTCATAATTAAAAATCACAAGAATAACCCAAGACCAACATTCCTTGACAAATAGATCTTGCAGTTTAAAGCAACATAAGCAGCAGATCAATACAGAGATTTAAAAGTGAGTATGTGACTACAGTAAGTATTGTTTTCAGTAGTCTAGTTTATCAGTTTTCTAAAGTCACTGCAACAAAGAATTTGAAGGTAGATAATGAGATAAAGTAACAGATGTTTATAGGCAGCTTTTCCTAAGTGAAAGACTATCCTGAAGACAGCTTGAAGGCGTTGAGTAATGTCAGAGGGCTGAGGGAAATGGGTATCTTAAGCAGAGGTTGATGTTTCAGCAAGATGAAAGAAAAGAGGTAGGGTGGAATAGTCAGAGAAGACTTTTAGAGGTGAAGGCAGGCAGCCTATGTCAGCAAAAAGGGAAAAGAGACAGATAAAATTGAGTAGAGTGTCTTATCAAAATGTTTGGCTGGAGAAATTATTCTTGTCAGCAGTGTTCTGAATTGCTGACAAGGCTGTATTTGTCAAGGCCAGGAGAAAGGATGGAAGACAATGATTTTCTGGATGAGAGTTCTGGCTGTGTGGACAGATGAGATCGCTACATCATCATGTGACTCTAAAAATTGGATGCTAGGCACAAACTGACACTGCTTTCTGTCTTGGACATACAGTGCCTCAGAGTTCTCAATTTACAGTGTTGAAGTTGTAAAGCTCTCTATCAGCATAATGACATTCACAATCTATAGACAATAACACAAACATCCCACCACAGTTTTGGTTTCCTCTGAGATAAAAAGTTTCCAGGGAACTGGCTGTTAATTTAGCAAAATTGGCAGAACTAACTTTTCAGTACTGTTCTTTGTCTTGCACCATCACTGCTATTTCTTAGACCTCCAGGTTTTCTTCCTAGTTCCTTTGTGTACCGTTTTTAATGTGCCTTTTTCTATGTACTCTTTCTCTTTTGTACCTTTATTTTTTCCTTTGAGTGTTTATCTGAAAGCCCATTTACAATTTGCAGTATATTTATTGTGCTGTTCAATAATTTTTCATTGTAGCATTTTTTCAGGTGTTCATCTTCCTTTAAGGGCAGTTTGTGTGATAATGGAATGATCTTGGACACATTTGCAGGACACAGAGGTTGTTTTCCTGTTTCTGCTCTTTCCATGTAGGCTATAAGACTGTCTGACCTTTAAGTTGTCAGGAGAGCTTGTTTTGAATACGAGATATGCATTCTTGCAGTTGAGCAGGAGTAAAAGAAAACCAAACAGTTTAAGCGTTATGCAGTAAGAAAGTAAACATAGAGTGTAGTTACTGGTGAATTTCTTGAATTGCTTCATCTTCCTTTCGTGCCATGTGCCTTCTCAGAGCATCACACACCACCTCCAGGTACTTTTCTAGAGATGGGAGATGTAGAGGTATTTCTGGACCATTTTTCAGAAGTCTCTCAGTTTCTGCAAAATGACATTCATTAAAAGCATTGACAACTGAGTCGGTTCAAGAGTTTCAATATTTTCACCTGTGCAGAGGTTCCTGGGGACTGGAAAGAGACAGCACTTCAGCCCCTTGCTTTTCTTAGCCTGTATCTTCTCAGTAATCCCTTCTGATCTTTCTCTGTACACATCAAGATGTGATCAAAAGGGAGCTTCCAAGAGAAAGCTCCTCAGGGAACCACAAACACTTCTACAACATCTTGCCCACCATGGTACATATTCAAAGCTTTCTAGTAGGCCACTTTTGGGACCACTTTTGGATACTACTCTGCAAGAGAATGCTGCCATTTTGGTACAATCAAGATCCCAGCACTGAACCAT
This sequence comes from Harpia harpyja, assembly GCF_026419915.1. Taxonomy (NCBI): domain Eukaryota; kingdom Metazoa; phylum Chordata; class Aves; order Accipitriformes; family Accipitridae; genus Harpia; species Harpia harpyja. The sequence continues at coordinate 95,675,136 of NC_068969.1, forward strand.
ACCACCACTGTCCAGCTCTGGGGTTGGGGCAGAGAAAGTATTTCACTTTATCTTTCCTTCCTTCAAGCAATTTAGAATTGCCCTTCTGAAAAAGCCTTCCTCTGAGGCCAGCAGATCCCACAGTCTTGAATCCAATATGATTATACTTTCCTTGTCCTGTCAGTATCTCCCAGGTTCAAAATGAACTAAAATGCATTGCTCTCTACAGAACTTTTAATCAAGTTGTGGAAGTCCTTGTATCAGGAATTGTGGATGACAAAAGTTTGAATGGTTCAAGAAATGACTGGACAAACATATGGAAGAAAAATCCACTGATTTTTTGGTTAAGTAAAAAGACAACATGCAACTTGACATGTCCCAAACTGCAAATTATTGGAAACTAGCTGTTATGGGAAGTGCCATGCTGCTTCTCTTCTACTCTACAATTATTATTTACTCTTACCAGCTGTCAGAGAAAGTATAGTCAGGTAGATGGACCTTTGGTCTGACCCAGTATAGTTCTTATTTTCTTGGTATTTAGCACTCTCCTTAGGTTCATCACACTTGTTTCTGGACATCTTCTATCACTGGTTGAGGTGCCACTGTTTATCAGGTCTGCTGTCTTGGATCCTGCCAATCTCATTTGGCAAAAAATGAATTCGCATATGATCATATTAAAAGTAAATAATTAAACCATCTACATAGGAGATGCGAGTTTCTTCTTCACTAATGCAAACTGCTGCCACTAAAGGAAGAGACAGGCCGGAGCCTCAGTGTTCCCAAAGGAATGCAAGTGCCTTGATGCTTTGGCTCAACAGTTACATTTTTTCTGATACTCTATTTCTACAACAGCATTTTTAATCAGGTATAACAAAAACCTGCTGACTCCATTAATCCTCTTTTCATTTCACCAAACATCTACAGGAGTCTCGATCGTCAAGACAGAGAGCTCACTTCTATGACAATAATTCATTATGCAACCAATATCCTAAATACAGTTCTGTGGTTACACGCTTGTTTTGAGAGGCAGTCTTGATCTCTTATTTCCCTAAAGAGGTACTCAGTCCCAATCTCCTTTGATAGCAAAGGACTTTTAAGCTTATATGTGGACAAGATTATGCATTCTACAAATGATTCTAGAGGCACATTAAAATCTTTAGAGGTAGTCCAACCTTCCTAAAAGAAAACGGGCTGTCCTCAGGCACCTTCTTCCAGACTGTAGTATTCCACTGCTTTGATTCTGTATTGGGGCAGGCAGCAAAATTCCCCAAATGCAATGACTGCACTGTCTGTAGGCACCCTTCTAACCTGATTATGTGTGGCCTGGTGCCCTCAATATCAAGAAAGAGTTTTGGAAAGTGTTTTTGGCTAGTAGAAATTTTCTTTTGATAGTCCTACAGTGTTATCTGATTCTTCCTGGAATAATTTTTATAGCAGAAAGGTACACTGCATAACTATGTTAAGGTAAATTAGGCATGGCTGGGTTTTTTTCCTTTACTTTTCTACATCTCTGCGTTCTGTGATCAGCACAATTTCAATTTTGTGCCCTCGAAAGTCACAGAGGGCATGAACTTCTAGTATTTTCATGCATTGCTCTTTGACTGACTGTTCTGCCAAGACAGAGCATTTGAATATTCCCTTTTGACTATGCACTAAAACAATACATTTCACTGAGTTAGATACAGTTTGTGGTGTGACTGCATCAGGGAGCAGCGAGAGTGGGGATGCTCACATGTGCCGGGAGCAGAGGATTCCCCTGGCACGGGCAGGGCACAGTCCCGCAGCTGCTGAGCAGGGCTGGCAAGGGGGAGAGCAGCCAGCAGCCCTGGACGAGGCCAGGGAACGAGTCAGGTCCAGGGACTCCAGACAGGAGGAGCAGAAGATGGGGCTGGAGACAAAGTTACCTACAACAGAAGTGGAACCAAATGGGACAGCAGAAGGCAGGGCTGGCCACGGCCACAACGCATCTCTGCCTGCTCACGTGGGGCTCCAGCACAGAGCTGACACAGGGCCCATTAGTTCGCTCAGGGCCCTGCAAGATCTAAGTGCCTGCCACTTGTAAAATGTTTTCTTCCCAAGCAACAGGGATAACAAAACTTGGAAAGGTAAATCTTCCTGCTACAGAAAATTAAATTATCTCTTATTGTGCTGCGCTACCTTAGTCACTGAAAATAATATAACCTCAGGAAGAATTACTCTCTTTTTTAGTTTTTGGGGTTTTTTGCCTTTGGTTTTAGACTCAAGGTATAAATGGACTCAATATTTATTCTTAATGTTAATCTTAGGACATTATCTAATTATCTCAAATCTAATAATAAAAACAAACACTGTGAAAACAAGCAAGAAGCAGCAGAATTATAAAACTAAGAAAATACTAAGCTGCTTCATGGCCTGGCCTTTGAATTATCTCTTTCAGTTAATGGATTTCATGTTTTACATTTAAATGCATAAAAATCCCTCTGAATCCTTAGTGCTTTTTCTACTTGCTGGTAAACATTATTTTTAGTGAACTCCTTTATGTGTTCTTTGTTAACATTAAAACCATAATATCCTATCTAAGCACAGAAAGGATATTTCAAAATTCAGCTTAGAATTCTGGATTCTGCAACTCAAATGTTTCACATAATTCTTTGTCATGCTAGTTTGCTTTGGTTTCAGTCAGTAATCCAGGGGTGTTAATGTAATACTAGTGCTTAACATATTCTATAAAGATCTGGCAATTTTTCTTGCCCTCAGCTTTACAAATGAAGAAAAGGGACATTTTCATTACAGTTATATCCAACAAGCACGTTTGAAACATTAACTTCTTTGAAAATTGAAGTGTCCCTTAAACCAGTGATGAAGTGGTGGCACAGATGTGTATAATTCTGTATTAAGAACTGCTTCTGGTTTAGAATTTTTCCTGTAGAGGGTGACAGAGGACTGATGATTTCTTCTTTCATTGTCTTACTTCTAGAGATTGTTCCTGTCCCCTTTTGAAGTCAATGGACGTAGGCTCAGACACAAAACCTCTCTATAGTAATAGTTTTGGGCAGCCTATAAGGTGATCTTAAAGGTCTGCTACTTATGTCTGCTTTCTATTATAAATACATTTATTTTCTTTACCTGATAGACCATATATGACCCTCTTATTTAAATGCTATTGCAGTACTTTGGCATATCTGAAAGCAGGGCAAATATTAGGATGAATAAAATTGCTTATACAAAGACAGATCTCTTATTATACAAAAAGTTTATAAGCCATATGCAACCAAAAGGAATTTTGAAGGGTTTTTTTTTCTGTACATTCAGAAGAAAATAATGGTATTTAAGACTGCAGGGTAGAATTCTGCAGGGTAGAATTAAGTTTCCATTTATATCCACAAAAGTTTGTCTGAAACCATTTAAGTCCTACTCCTCAAAATGGAGAGAGTCACACTATAGAATTGCCAAATACACAAATACCTACTGTTGATTCCAGAAAAATTTATGAAAATCATACTTTCTGGGGAACTCTATAAAGGAAAAAGTGTGATATATTCATAGGATCACAATCCCAAGCTTTTCCATGCAGCGAAGGAACATTTTTTCCCCCAAATTTATTCAGAGAGCCTTATCACTTGACTGGGAATACACTCTGTCGATTCTTAATAACATTGTAGAAGCAAATCCTTTGTGTTGTTTAAATTCCAGTTCTTAAAAATACGTAAAGTAACCACTTTAAAGACCACTATAGAAAAGATAATGGAAGTGATTCTAAGTGAATTGTATGAACGGGTTTCTTCGAAAGTATATTTTCATTATCTACTCAAAATTTTAGTAACTTGAGTGTTCTAAAAAACAATTTACAATAACAAGCTTGAATTGAACCATTCATAAGTTCATTCATAGGCAGAAATCTCCAGACTCTGAAGCATCCTGTGGTATTAAAGGTTTTTCAGTAGCTATGATTTCTCTTTTATTGCACTTATTTTTTGCCATCAAGTAGTAGCTCATCTCCAGATAATGGATTAATTATGTAACCTTACTGTAGACTTTTAATTTTTTTTGTTTTCTAACCTCTCTCAATTTTATAAATATTTCTTTGAATTGCTCCCAGCTGTTAATGCATGGTCAAAATAACAGATTACTTGAAATATAACAGATGGTCTAGATTCCTTACTAAGTAAACTTTTTGTGCGTGCATCTGACCTCTCAGAAATGTACTTGTTTATTTGTACGTTATACTCTGGCTTAACCACCATGCTTGGAGGGACTGGGTTAAGCGTAGTCTGGTAAGAGCTATTGCTCCTGCTAGCTTCAGAAATAAACACTGAAGTCTGGCAATCTGGAATGTCTATATGCTTTTTGCCAAGTACCTGTGATATTTTATACTCCTTAGATTTTTACAAAGTCATCACGCATTCACTGACATCAACAGGTAAAATTACACTCATGACTAAGCTAATTGATTTTCCAAAAGCTCTAACAGTATCTGTCACAGGTCTAAGCCTAAAAAATCTAAGATTACAGCCACCACTTGCCTAGCTGTTATACTTTTTAATCAAGCCTATATCGATATTAAATACAGACTGAAGATGTGGGGCTCGGCTTGGTTCATTCTGTGCCCTGTCCTCTCCTGCCCTCTCCTTTCCCCTCTCCTCAGGACTGCTCTGCAAAGCAATTTATGCTTATAATTGTTTTCTGCTCATGTGGGCCATGTCCTTCAATTGCAATTAACTAACAGTTAGCAGATATCTTTATGTGTTTTAGCGGCAGGAATGCTGCCTAATGTTCCTGTCTGTGCTTTGATGTAATTGTGTAGAATTACATTCATTTCCCTTAATCTTACCCTAGGAAATATTTTCTTACACAGTTGTTTAGAAATTACAGTTATTGCTACTCTGTTTATTCTTATTTGTCATATGAGGTCATTCACTTCTATGTTAATGCATATGTGTGAGGAATGATATATCTGCCTATCCTTCCCTGGCAAGCCAAACTTCTTGCCACACCGAATATAATCTTTTTAAAGAAATGCTTCTTTTATATTTATGAAGTATCTGTTAGATATTCTAACATGTCACACTGGCTGAGGCCTTTTTTCCAAGGGTTGGTGGAGTAAAGGCATTTCATTTTCAAATGTTGACAGCTTGCTTTGTGTAGTCAAATGGGATTGTGTTGGCAGTCCTTTCTAACGGAAGCTCTTGATTGTAGAAGCACTTTTTCTTAATCCTTTTTTTTTTTTAAGTTAAGGAACATCTGACCTTGTTAGAAGGAAATCTCCAGGCTATCCTATGCAGTGTTGACACAGTGATTTCATTTATAACCAAATGCTAAGTAGACTGCTTTTGAGATGACCGCTTCCCCCACTTCATTTGTTTTGTCTTCTTGTGTGCATGTATGGCAATGCATGTTTTTAAGCTGGAGGTTTTGACAGACCATTTACTGTATTATTTATGGGTCAACAGTGGATGGCCCCCAATAGCGCTCAGTTTATAGAATTTTATTCCAGAAACAAACTGTATTGTGAAAATTTCCTTAATTCATTCTCTGTAGCAGCATGAATTGTAGAAAGAACTGTAGAACCTTGCAAATATTTCAGAGAATCTCTATTTTCAATTCATTCTTCAGAAACACATTGTACTGTTCTGTTTAAAGTTTGGAGCTGGTTTAGAAGTTCTGTTATGGGTCTGTATTCCATTTAGCAAATTATTTTGAAAGTATAAGACTAAGTGTTTTCTCTGACATTTGCATAAAATACTGCTGAAGTCCTTGTGCATGGATTGCAAAATCTTCCTCTTTTTTCTCAGAATGGACCCTGGCCATATTGTAATACATAGCTGTTGTATCTACTTGTTTTCTTTTATTATCACATACCCAGTGTTCTCTTATCTCTGTTGTTTCTGCCATGCACAGGAAAGAGAACAAAAATCCAGCAGCTCATTCGGGGGAATCAGCAACTGAACAGTACTTTATTTTCAGAGAATTGTGACAATATTTCCAAACACTCCAAAAAATATAATAAAAGAAATTACTAAATACAACACTTTATTGAATTACAGGGTGAATCTGAGCCGATATTATGAAAAAAGTTTTTATCAGGAACTTCTCAAAAATAGAAGTGCTCTAAATTTTAAGTGAGAGCAAGTGTTTTGTTGATGGTGGTAAACATACCATACCCAACTTTGGGTGTACCACAAGCTGTTCTTTATTCTGTTCTCCTTCTGAAAATATACTTCTAAATGTATGTCTACCTGACTATTATTTAGAAAGTTGACCTAATTCGGTCTTTTAGTGCCATTTTAGGTACCATTGTTTCATTAGGGTATTACTGAAAACTTACTTAGATCAAATACACAGAGTAAACAAAGCAGCCTGAAATTTCCTTGGAATATTTAGAATTGCATGTGTTTTCCATACCTTTGTCTATTAGAGAGTTTCATCTATCAGAGGATGCCCGCCATTTCTATGCTAAGTGCGACCAATCCCCTTTTTAGTCACCTATTGCAGCTCCATGGTACCTATGGTCTTCCCAGCAGGCCGTGCATGTAACTGCTAGGAGAACGGTCTGATAATCACTACCCTGCACTTGACAAATCCACAAATATCATATCAGCTTTTTGACTTTGTGGCAATTGGCAGGTATTAAATTTATACTGTGAACTTTGCTGTTACATAGCATTTTATTAAGGCTAGCTATCACCTATTAATTTCTTCTTTTTTCCTTATTTTCTTCCTTGACTGCTGTGCTCCTCAATTCATGCATTAACCCCTCTTTCCAAATAAGAATCATAGTATCATCCAAGATTCTTATTTTATACCTTATCTCGAATTAGAATTCTCCTCAGTCACATCATACCCTCAGTATTCTGTTATTTGCTTCAGGAAATTAAAACATGGTATAGCACCCATTCTTCACAACCACCTCTGACTTTGTCTTCTTTTCTCTCCACTTCTGCACCATTCTCAGGTGCTCTAGTACCTCAGCATGGTCTGACCTTACAGCTGGTCCTGCTTTGAGCAGGAGCGTGGACTTGATCACCTGAGGTCATTACCAACCTGAATTCTTCTATGATCCTGTGATACTGGTCTGCTTGCTTTCAAAGAAGCAACACGTCGGAGGGTTGTTCTTTCGCTTGCATTCCTATGTGTCTGGAATTCTCTACTTGGTCCCAAGTAAGATATTTTAATAACTTTTCCTCTCCATATTTTATGTGAAAGAGTTCTTTTGCTCCCTGTGAGTGACTGCATTTATGGTCTAATAAGAAAAATTCTGTTAAAGGTATTTTAAAATAGCCACAATCGCATAATGTATTTTATATGTTGATTAGTAGTATTAAAGTAACTTTATCATACTCTGTGTTCAAAGTAGCTGTAACACAGAAATTACTTTTTAATCCTTGTTTAGTCTCTTTTATGTGAAATCAAATACATGTTTAATCTTGTACAGTATTACCTGCAGAACCTATTCGCTTATTCTCTTCTGTATGCTGTAGCTCTTTCTAGTCTTCATGATTAACAGAAATGTGAGCACATTAAGCCTGTAATATTTCAGTACATTTATCATAAGCAACATATTTTATAAGAAAGTTTATGAAAAGTACAAGAATTGAATGCTTGCATTTCATTTTTTAGTATCTTTAAGTAGTAGTAGGAAGAGAATCGAAGCTACTGGCTCTTCTAGATTTTTGTAATACTGAGTTCTGTTATAAGGAGATTCTAGTTCTCTGCTTTCGTCCTAAGCCTTATGATGATTTAGCTAAATGTTTAGCAGGCAGAATTAAATCTGATCTTGATACAACTTTTACCTATGCAGCTGTGACTAAGCAAAACCTGCAAAATTAGATTTAACTGTGAGTGCCTGAAATTAGAACATGTAATCAGAAAGTGAATCAAATGCCCTAGGGTGTACAACATACTCATTTAGTACTCCCAGACTTTTTTTTTTTTTTTTGAGGAGGAGGAGGAGGAAGAGGCAGGCATATGTCAAAATAAGGTATCTGAGGGAATGGAACATCTACATTCAGAAATTTAAGCCATTAACCAAGTAAGGAAAAGCATTTTAGTTAGCTGTTCATGCAAATGGTGCTGCTTTATAATGACTGAGTTCACTTTTCCTGTTAAAAGGCCTTATCCTGCTGTTCTATACACATTACCTCTTTGAATATGTGGCAAATCCACTCAATACCTGTAATTCAGGGTGTCAAGCTAAAGGTCCTTGTTGATTTAGTTCTAATATTTTTAAGAACAAGGGTAATAGAACTGCTGTTCTGTGGACTAAGACTTTCCTCTTCTATAATTATCTTTGTAACATAGTGCAACTGAAAGCATGATCCCAGGCCCGCTGTAATAAATGTTAATGGTCTTATTGACGTCATTGATTCATTGATCTCCAACGGGTCCATTTGTCTAGTTTTATAAAGCTACTGCAGCTATCTGAAGACCATACTTTGGAATAGACGTCAGATGGCAGTATTTCATAGCATAAAAGAAAATAGCTCTCATTGTACAGTGTGTTGTTTGAAAAAAATGATTGGACTCATATGGACTTGCTAATATTTTTTTTAATAAATAAGAAAGAATAATAGATTAAGAGAAAGGTGATATGTTTGTTCTTCATAGATATAAAATAAACATTTTCATATAGTATGCTTTTATTTTTTCTGCTTGTTGAGGACCAGTGCTGTCTGTACTACTCTTCCAATTGTAGAAGAGTGGAAGCAGTTATTGTGTTAGTTATGATTTAATCCAATTCTTTTTCTGTCTGGGGATTAGCCCTTCATTTCCAGTGAACTGGAAACTAATAAAACATAGTTTAAAATTTTGGTTTTGTAGTTTTAATAATACCTGGGCTTTATTCTATATTTGGTCAGTGTTAGTTTTTATATAGTGATTAAATCTTCTATAAAATTTTAGAAAAATACACAAAAACATAATGCACAGTGATTCCTGCATCCCGTGGTGCTGTTCAGTATTGAGTTAAATTTGTAAATACATTGTTATCAAATTTCACATATGACGCAGTACAGTTAAACTTGTCTACATCATGGGGCTGACACCTGATAGCAATGTCATTCTTAACATAAGCTGACCTTTCAGTTGCTGTTCTGCTCTACTTCTCTCAGCATCATGATGTTCTCTTTATAATCCTCATCAGAAATTGTGGCTAAGTACAAAGGCGATTCCTTTCCATTGTGACAGAAGGCTGCTTTTGCAGGATTTCTGAATTTGGCATGAGACAGAAAACAGTATTTGCCTTTCACACCTAGTCATGTAATTGTGGTCAAACACCCTTCACTCCATTGAAAGCCTGGACACTCTGTGTGCTTCAGAAGGAAATTCTTATTCACAAAGGAAAGCTGGATTGTAAGACAAAGTAAAAGAGGAAAAATATATTGTACCAATGAAAATTATATGTAACCAATGTTCTGACATTAAAAAGAAATCTCTCACAAAATGGTGATGGTTCGTTCCTGTAGGATGAACAGGAAGTATGGTTGTAACTGAAAAGATTGTTACTGTTGTTGCTGTAAAAATGAATGTACAAAGCTTAAGCAAATATTAGCCTACTACCAGTTATTACAGCTCTTTGTCCACTGTCAGTGAGTTATGAACAAAATTGAACATGTTTATAAAAAATTTCTCTTTTGGAATAAAGTGAGTTATTTTAATTAAAAATGAAAAAAAATCTTGGGATTGATTGACAAAGGTTTTGTTGGGTCAGAAAACTGCACCGATATCTTGTTGCATAATGCAATGAAAAAAGATACTCTAAAAATGAAATTTAATAGCAGTATGATTGACCAAATAACTGCAAGTACTTCTGCCTTTTTGGCAGAAGAGAACTGCCTTTCAGAAGTTCTCTTTTAATATCTTTTGACAGTTTATTTCCCCACCAGCTGTGAAAAGAAAAAAGGCACTTCCTTTGTTCAAGTAGTGGTCATGATATGATGACATGCTGAATTAAGAACATCTCGTTAAACAGATGCTAGTAGCTGTCAGAGTCTGATTTCAGTTTGTGTGCAGATCTTAAATGTTTGTTCTGTTTTTCTGGAAAACGTAAGGTAGCAAGTGTCAGCCTTTCCTAAATGCACTTGAAAACTGGTTGTGGTAAACTGACTTGGGGCGGGGAGAGGGAGAAGGCAGAACGTAAACTCTTTTACATTATTTAATTCTAGAATTTGCTATTAGCTTAAGAGGCAAAAGTTTGTAATCTTGATTTGTAAATGGGGACTGCACAGATAAATACTGTACATCTTGGAAAAAACAGAAGAGGTTTTTCAGCAGTCCTCCTTCCCTCCAGCCTCCCTGAAGGTTCAGGAATAAGCAAACAGAAAGAATAACCAAACAAAATGAGCACACATCTGATGTTTAAGCCCTCCTCCAGCACTTTTTATGTACATAATCAGAAGTCACTCAAGCAGCTGCAGCACATTAGTTCTGATAGTTTAACAGGCAGCTTTACAGCTCCGACAAAGGCTGTGCTGAAGTAGTTTCTTCCTCCCGTGCTCACTTGCTATGATAGCTAATAAGTGATCTTTGGCAGCAGGGCTGTGAGAGGAGTGGTAATGTTTAATAGGTTTCTGTGGAGGAGTTAGCTTGCTTTTTCTTTGTAGATCATTATCTATAGAGAGACGCTGAGGGCAGGCGACACCATGTTGAAAACAGAATAGGCTGAACTGGAGTTGGAGCTCTGCACAGTTCTTGGGAACTGATTTAGAAAGGAAGTATTTTAAGCAGTTAAGCCAATATTCGATTTTATTAGACCTTAATAACAAACTTACTTGGGAAGCATGGCTCAGCAGACAAGTCCAGACACTTTGGCTGTTCCTGAAGTGGATAATACACATTGTCAAAATCCGTGGTTAAATGAAGATCTTGTGAAGACCCTCAGGGAAAACCTGTTGCAACATGAAAAGTCCAGGACATCTAGGAAATCTTCATCTGCTTCTTCCCGGCTGTCTCCAGTTATTTCTCCTCGAAACTCTCCAAGGCTTTTGCGCAGGATGCTTTTAAATAGCAACATACCAAAACAGCGGCGTTTCACTGTGGCACATACCTGGTAAGCGCTGAGCAGGTTGTCATGAAATGTCAGGTTAAGTTTTTTTCATAGAGCATTTATCTCCTTGATGTCAGTGCTAATGTTTTTTGGTTTGATCCCTGCATGAAACCCTCTGGTTGAAAGAGACAGTTCTAATTTGTGACTTAAGTTAATTTCAGACCTGAAGTTTAAAACAGTAATTTATATAAAGCAAGAAAACATATATTTGCTTGCACAAAAGCTACTTTATTTCCTCTGATTTCTTAGGTAATAATTCCTTTCTTCTCCAGAAATACAAACTAGAGTCTTAGGAAGGAAAAGTACTTATCTCATTCTGTGCCGTTCAGGCCAGAGTGAGTAGGCAATTTTTTTCTTAAATGTATATTTTAAATAATTTGTTTATTAGTTTATTTATTTATTGGTAATTTATGACACCCCCCTGCCCCTAAGCAGGATAGCATAAGTTTGTTTATCTTTTAACAGTGCTCAAATTAAGAAGGACATGATAGAGAAGAGTGGTGGGAATAGATATTGTATATGAAACAGTGATTTTTATTAAAGCAGTTGCTAGAATAAACAGAGGAAAGATGGCAAGGGAACCCCTTGTTAAATGATTCACTAGGACTACTTTTTTGGTAACTCGATCATTTCTTAGACATGTGTTTGTGATGAAATCTATAAAAGACATTCATTTTGTCGCATCCATCTTCTGTAAAACAGCAGCATAATTACTTAATTTATTCTTTTTTTTAAAATGTTACATACGAGACTATTGTAAGTCAATAATACACTCCTGTTTGCTTTGATGGTCCTGAGATCTTGATGTGTTCTTTCTTGTGAGATTTTTTTTCCCCCATTATTTTTCAAATAAAAATGTAATATGAAGAAAGGAAGGCAATGAAATATATTCAAAGAAATTTAGTCATGCATTCTAAGCAGCAAATGAATATGCTATTCAAGTTTATCTTCATTTGTCTGAAATTAGGTTTACACCATAGCTATGTGACTGGTATGTGCATTGCACATTGTATACAAGTTTCCCTAAATCTTTATGTATGTATTCATGTAGCTAAAATACTCCTTTGATAAAATAATGTTTTTACCCTTGAAAAGGATGAGGAAAAACAAGTGTGCCTTTATACCTGAAGAATATTTGTTTTGAAACCAGTGTACCTGGTCAAAAATTGCAGAAATTACAGAGAAAATGATGGATATTTCATGTCCCTTTAACAGTTATGCATAAATCCCTACAACATTAAGGATCTCTAACTGCTGGTCTGCATTAAATAATTTATAAAACAGTCATACGTAAGAACATGCAGGATAAAAAAATAATTCAGGCAGAGCTGTTTTACTTTGTAAGATGAAAATAAATAAGAATTTGTGAAGGTTTGCAGAAGGAAATTATCATGTGTGATTATGTATGTGTTATTGTAGAGAGTTTAAGATGACAGAGAAAGGAAGAGTATTAAAAGGGACAGATATGAAGTGAACAAACAGGTTTGGGCAATGTGAAAGGGCAAAGGCTGGCATAGTCTTAAATAGTGGAATTTTGTTTAAATGCACTTCCTCTAGTGAGCTTCAGAAAGTTTTGAGTTTGGGTAGAGTGCCTTTTTCAGCATGATGTGGAATGTTGGAAATGTTTGGGTTTTTCCCAAATATGTGAAATATTAGGCCTGCAAAATACTGTTGTTAAACAATTCATAGCTATTTCTAAATGATTTTTAAGACTGGCTCATCTTAGCAGCACTTTTTTCCAGCAAGTAGAGAAGTAGAGAGTCAAGCAGAGAGTTACAATAAATTACCTGAGAACCTGCAAAGAAAAATAGTATTTCAGAAGCGGAGATGGAGAAAAAACACTAATCTTAAGCAGTAATATATGTGATCAGAGTTACAGGCGTATGAAGGGAAGGAGAAGCACTACTGTGTGCTTACAAAATTTATTAGTTGCCAAATCCCATCAAGTCCGTAGTTACTGATAAGTCTTCACTTGGTTATCTATTTAGAAAACGGAAATGCTGTGTGATAGACATGTGGTTTCTGGATGCTTTGGCTACATAGGCAGTATAGTGCTTTTAATTCCATACCTATATAATCCATTTTAGGCAGCTCATAGGAAAAAAGTGCCTTTGAAAATGGAGTAGTGGGAAGCTTACTCCAGAATATTGTACTATGGAGGATCCATTCTGGTTTTAGTGCATATAGTTTGTTCCACCATAGTTATGACCTTCTCTGTAAGTGCTCTAATTTTCTTTTATTTCTGATTTAATGTGTTTTGTACTTTAAGAATAGTCACTGAATTCTTGTATACATCTTTCTTGTTTAGTCCATTGCTTACACAGGCATTAAAATTTTTAATAACATGATCTTATTCAAGCCACCAATAAGTTGGAAAGCCATTCTGACTTTGTAAAATACCACTAGTTTTATAGATTTGTTATTTTCTTATGTTTTTCTTATGATTAGAAGTTTATGTATACAGGTAGCATAAGAACTAAATGTATAACACTACACATATTGCTGTGGTGCCAAATACAGCAACCACAGATTCAGTACACCAGGACAACTCATTTATATTGTACCTAACTCCCTGATTTCCAGGCTCTGAAATGGCATTGAGATACAGTCAAAAAGAGGGTGGCAGATAGAGTAATTGTCCTGGCAACGTGGTTGTATTGGGTTTGCAAGGAAAGGATTTGGTAGCTGGGGGGGGTGACTACAGGGATAGCTTGTGTGAGAAGCTGCTAGAAGCTTCCCCTGTGTCCAATAGAGCCAATGCCAGGTGGCTCCAAGACACAACCGCTGCTGGCCAAGGCCAAGACAGTGATAGCACCTCTGTGATAACATATTTAGGAAGGGAGAAAGGTTGCTGCACAATGGAAGTTGCAGCTGGAGAGAGGAGTGAGAATATGTGAAAGAAACAACCCTGCAGACACCAAGGTCAGTGAAGAAGGAGGGGGAGGAGGTGCTCCAGACAGCAGAGCAGAGATTCCCCTGCAGCCCATGGGGAAGACCATGGTGAAGCAGGCTGTCCCCCTGCAGCCCAGGGAGGTCCACGGGGGAGCAGATATCCACCTGCAGCCCGTGGACGACCCCGCACCAGAGCAGGTGGATGCCCGAAGGAGGCTGTGACCCCATGGGAAGCCAGTGCTGGAGCAGGCTCCTGGCAGGACTTGTGACCCCGTGGGGCACCCACGCTGGAGCAGTCTGTGCCTGAAGGACTGCAGCCCATGGAAGGGAACCACTCTGGAGCAGTTCATGTAGAACTGCAGCCTGTGGGAAGGACTCACTTTGGAGAAGTTCGTGGAGGACTGTCTCCCATAGGAGGGACCCCACGCTGGAGCAGGGGAAGAGTGAGGAGTCCTCCCCCTGAGGAGGAAGGAGCGGCAGAAACAATGTGTGATGAACTGACCACAACCCTCATTCCCCCTCCCCCTGCGCTGCTGGTGGGGAGGAGGTAGAGAAAATTGGGAGTAGAGTTGAACCTGGGAAGGAGGGAGGGGTGGGGTAAAGGTGTTTTAAGATTTGGTTTTTATTTCTCATTACCTTACTCTGATATGATTGGTAATAAATTAAACTAATTTCCCCAAGTTGAGTCTGTTTTGCCCATGATGGTTGTCATGGTTTAAGCCCAGACGGTAACAAAGCACCATGAAGTTGCTCACTCGCTCCTCCCCCCTGGCCCTGGTGACATGAGGAGAAAATATAAAGAAAAGCTCATGGGTCGAGACAAGGACTGGGAGGGATCACTCACCAATTATGGTCACGGGCAAAAGACAGACTCAACTTGGGGAAAAAACAAAATCAAATTAATTTACTACAAATGAAATCAAATCAAAACAAGGATACCGAGAAGTAAAACCAAATCTTAAAACACCTTCACCCCACCCCTCCCTCCTTCCCGGCTCAATTTTACTCCTGAATTCTCTACCTCCTCCCCCCCAGCAGCACAGGGGGACGGGGAATGGGGGTCGTGGTCAGTTCATCACACATTGTCTCTGCCGCTCCTTCCTCCACAGGGAGAGGACTCCTCACTCGTCCCCTGCTCTAGCATGGGGTCCCTCCCACAGGATACAGTCCTTGACGAACTTCTCCAGTGTGGGTCCTTCCCACAGGCTGCAGTTCTTCACGAACTGCTCCAGCATGGGTCCTTTCCACAGGCTGCAGTCCTTCAGGCACAGCCTGCTCCAGCACAGGCTTCCCATGGAGTTATGGCCATCTTCAGGGGCCTCCGCTCCCCTCCATGGGCTGGGGGGGGACAGCCTGCCATCTCACCATGGGCTGCAGGGGCATCCCCCCCTCCCCCTCCCCCTCCCCCTCCCCCTCCCCCTCCCCCTTCCCCTCCCCCTTCCCCTCCCCCTTCCCCTCCCCCTTCCCTGACCTCAGTATCCACAGATGTGTTCCTCTCACATTCCAATCCCACTACTCACTGCAGGTTCCCCTTCTTAAATACGTTCTCCCACAGGTGCTACCACCATCACTGATGGGGTCGGCCTTGGCCAGAAGGAGGTCTGACTTGGAGCCAGGGAAGCTTCTAGCAGCTTCTTACAGGAGCAACCCCTGCAGCCCCTTCTCTGCTACCAAAAACCCCACCACACAAACCCAAAACAATGGTAATTGGCGAGTGATCTCTCCCTGTCCTTATCTTGACCCATGAGCCTTTTGTTATATTTTCTCTCATCTGTCCAGCTGAGGTGGGGAGTAATGGAGTGGCTTTGGTGGTCACCTGGTATACAGCCTGTCTTTCATAAAGCCCATAGGTCTCCCCCTGTAATGGCCTGGGATGTATAACTGTTGACACCAAGATTCATTTTCTTTATCATGTGACTATTATCCTTTCACATGGATAATTGAGTTATCATTTTTCTTCATATGGCAGGAATATTCGGTCTTGTAAGGACTGCATAAATGGCCTGGTTGTGAACTGTCAAAATGCCTTCATTTTTTTTGTTATGTGATGAGGTATACAATCATAGGATGCAATGTTCACACAGATGTCCACTTACACAGTGGGGCAGTGGTATATTATGTAAAAGGCATGTAACTACTTGTGATTAAAAAAGTTGATGTAGTATGTAAGCCTTTAAGACCTCTTTAAAAAGCTCTATGGTTCTTCTTTCTAGAAAGTTGGACCATTGCATCTTCTGAAAACCACATCTTGTATAAAAATTGTCATGAAAATATTACAACTGGGCCATTTGCTAGTGAGTGCTTAAGAAACTGATGGAACCATTCATTTCAATCTGTTCTCTCTGTATCAGTTGTTTTCAGGAAGGCACAAGTTAATAGGTTATTTTTCTAATTTGTTTTTAATAGGAGGTTTCCATGTAGTATGTTCAGAAATGTGGTTATATAACTTGATTTTGCTTACAAGAGTGTAATGGAAAATTTTCTAGTATTTAACTCAGAGTTCATCACTAGCCATTAACCTCAGACATTTTATGAGTCCTTCTCTCCTTTCTTTTCTTCTTCTTCCTTCCCTAGCTGTAACTCTGAATTTTTTCTAACACTTGAAATAAAAACTACTAATTTGAGGATTTTAGAGTGGAAAAAATACAGCATTTAGAGTGAGTTGAAATAGAAGGTTTTAAGTGGTAGAGATGCATGGGGTCTTCATTTTTGTTGGAGAAATTTCTGAATAACTTACAGCTTCAGAGAGTGTTGCAGCTAGTCATGCCTATAACTGTGAAATTAAAACTAGTTAAGTAACCTTGAACTTTTAGCCTGTATCACTCAGTCTATAGACAGTATCAGTCTGCAGTCTATAGGAAACAACCATAGCAACTGAAGAGAAACAAGTGTTTGAAAGTTTTGTGGTCAGGAATTCAAATGTACTCTAGCCAAAACCAATTCAAGTTCCTCAGAAATCTACATTATATTGCATTACGGTTAAAGTAATCATAATGCTTTAAGATCTGGTCAATGTAGTGATGCGGCAGCACGTATTACAGCTGGACACAGACAAGACCCATTAAGTCCTCTGGTATGTGCTTGACAAACTCAGTTTCTGGATTGTCTTGGTTGGCTCTTCGTATGCCTTTTCTAAGCTGCCTATTACCCCAGTGCAGTTTGGCAGGAGAGATCATTAGGGTGGGATCATACGTGCTGGGATTTGTGAGCAGAGAGGGCCTTCAGTTACAGGAAAGGAGACTGTCGGTTCTCCAGCTGTGTGAACAGCCAGTGTGTGTGAGACATGTCCAAAGGTCTGTGGAAGGATGTTTAGATACTTTAAATCATACAGCTTTAGTCAACTCATGTGGGAAGTCAGCTTTCCTTTATTTTCCATGAAAAATTCCTTTCTGTAGGAAAGGGAGGAGAAGCAAGAAGCATAAATATTTGGAGCAGGATAGTAAGGTCAGCTCAACATAGCATCTAAATTGTATCTATTTCATTGGAAGGATGAAGTCATGGCTTGTGCTAGATTTTTTTCAGCCTTTATTATTTGCTGCCTTAATACTTCTCAGTGAACACAAAATGTTCAAACACTCATTTTTTCTCTGCTGTATATAACTTTGAACAGAATATTTGCTGCCTTTGTGATTTGTGTGTTTTCAGATACAGCAAGTAGTGATATGTGACATTTTTTTCCTTCTAATAAAGTGGGTTTGTTATTCATAGGTCCATGGTCAGTGTTCCCCTTTGATATCTGTCCCCTCTCCAGCTCTTCTCAGGTTCATTTAGTACTTTCTGATGTTCAGGGTTTTATGGTTTTGCTCTTTAGATTTTTATTTTTTTTTAAAACAGGCACCCCCAAACCTAACCATTTAATATGATTACTGACTGTAAGAATACAAGTATGTGCTCAGTTATATAGAGTACTTTCTGAATTCAGCCAACCTTTGTCCCCACCCATAGTAAATAGTTTTACATTGACTTTGGCATTCAGATATGAAAACGATAGATGCCTTAGAAATAGTTTAGATAGATATGGGTAAGGTGTGCCATTTCAAGTTTCAGGAATGTAACTGACATAAAGGTACCGATAAACTCAGGTCTTTATTTTTATTGCACAGTATCTTTTCATGCACTCTTAGCACTAATTGCAAAAAACAACACAACTTCAAGTGTTAGTTATAGGTAGATTGCAGAAGAGCAACATATTTAACTTGATGTGGCTCTGCACTGCCTGGTTCAGTGTATTTATGCTGAAGCTACTAAACTATAGTGACGCTATACCAAACTGAAACTATAGACTTTTTCTCAGTACAATTTTTTTCCAATTTTAAGGATATATTTTCTTCAAAGATTTTTAATGCCTGTCTATGCTTTCTTCTCCTTCACTACTCAGTGCTTTTCAGGGAACTGAAGTAATTACAATTTGATGTATGAAAAGCATTTCAAAAGGAAGACCCATCGAAGCAGAGTAGGATCATAACTATGCTAAGAACACTAGGGAAGGATAGGAATTGTAGTCTCTGTATTCTATGTACATATTATCTATACTAACAGCTGAAATATTCTAAAGAGTTCTGCAGAGTATTTAAAACTTCTGTGGAAAAAAACCTGAGTGTTATGGAAGAATATTTCAAAGAGAAGCCAGATCATGACATAATTTCCCAATTTAATTAGATGCATGTACTCATGAGATTAAAGGCAGTGTTTAATCAGGTTACAGATGCAATAAAATTTAATTAACAATAACATCCTTTTGGAACTATTGAAGTAAAATGTAAAGATTAAGGGAAGATTATTTGAGTAAGATGAAGATAAGTTGCACATTTGCATGTGACCTTATTTGTTTCTGTTCAATTAAGAAAATAATCTGAGTTTCTTCTACTAGTGCCTTGTTTTTTCTCATGTGAGTTTTATTCACACTTTCTAAACCAGCTGACCAAATATTACTTAAGGTTTTAGTCAAGGTAACAACTGGCATATCACAGAGAACTCTCCTCCATTGGTTTTCAGACTTTTTAGAATGGGTTACCTTACTCCTTTTCTAGAATAGTATGTGATCCTCTCCACATATAATGTAAAGATATCATCATAGATGCATGAATCATTCCCAGGAAATAATTTAATTCACAATATTGTCATAGTGACATACTACAAATGTGTAAGATAACTCAATCCACATATCCACTCTTTTCTGGAAATACTGTTATGTAAAGAGGAGTATGCTTGTGTAGATGCTTGTGTAAAAATAGGCAACAGGTTTGCAAAGACAGTATGTGTGTTTGATGGGATCTGTGCACACGTATGCATGGGTTAGTGGCGCAAAGGCAAAGAATGAGCTAGGGGAATTTGATGCTGTCTAGTGTCTACAGAGTGGCTTGCAATAAGCTGAGGATGCTGCACAATGGTGTTAGCTACTGACAAGTTAATTTGCCAGGGAGAAATAATACTGTTTCTCCACAGCTCGGACTGGAGGGGAGACAGATGAGGAGAAAATTAATCTCCCCATAAAGAAGTAAGAGGCAAAGATGCATTTTCCCAGATAAGAGTTATGTTAGAGCAGAGCTGCTGGTGTCAGAAAGGAACCCCAAAACAACTTCAGAAAGATCAATGAACAATCAAAGACTAAATTCTAAGTCTTTACTGTACAGGAACAAATAACTGAGTAAAGAAGAACAATACAAAACCAATACATTTGGCTGGCTAGATTTGCTAGTACAAGAGTAGTCTTTTATAGCAGTACCTGTTGCATCTCTCATTTTCTTCCAAAAGAAAATGTATCTCAACCATTTTCATTGAACCTTTCTGTCTTGTGGATGATGTCTTTGCCTTGTAGATGTGATACTTCATAAGTTTTAATAGCTGAAGTGCTTTGCCTGCACTATTGTCTTTAATGACGGGTTCTGTCTGGGACAGAATTTAGGAGAAATTCTAAATAATTTAGCAGAAGTGGAACTGCATTCCTGTACTTACACTTTTGTTCACCTCAAAAGTAGTAGTTACCTCAAAAGCAAAAACGGCTTTGCAAGAGTGCTTTTGCATCCACAAATTTTTATTATATCTTACTATAATTTATTATATCTTACTATAACTTGCAACTTATTGCAAGTTATCATGTGTGACTGCAAAGGTTTTAACTATTGTACCCTTCCAGCATGATAAATTCTCTGATTTCCTTAAGTTTCTTTTAAAGAATTTGCAAAAAATTCCAGTAGTTTTTGTAGAATGGTTTTATTAGCTAACTGTGTAATAACTTGGGAGGCCTGCTAGGCTCAAGCAGTCTTCCACATTGGTTCTTGTTGGATCACTCTGATTGCATTTTGCAAACTTGCTATCTTCACTTTCATTTTGCATGTGTATATTACTATTTTATTTGTGGTTTGCTAAAACAGGTTATTTTTCTTGCCCCAGCCTGTGCAATCCTGTCTGTTTCTTCTGCAGTTTGACACATTTTCAATGTTTTATGCAAGCTGAAATTGATATCTCATGGTAGCCTTTTCCTCCGTTTTGAATCTCAAGACTCCACTGTACCTTGGCCTTAAATTAAGGATTTTGTAGATATTGTATAGTGCCATATACATAATCTCAGTTTCAAATGTGTTATAAAAGCTTCAGAAGTTTCTTTTCCTTTTTGATTTCTCATAGTAATTCATATCTCTTAATAGCTATATTTCTTATGGGAGTAAATATTCTTACAATTTCTTTAGCACAGTCTAGCAACTACCTGGCTTTTCCTTTCATACATTCCTGAGCAACTTCATCTGCTTTGGGATTTGTAGGTATTACTCCCTTTTTTTTTAATCTTGTGATGTTTCTTCTGTATCTCATGAAATTTTGGGGGTTTTATACTTCTGTTTCAAGTAACACCAAGCATGATTTTTCCACTGGTTGTCCAGGAGAACACCAAGCTTAAAACTTGCAAGAGTTCATTCTAGCAATAGATAAGTTAACATCTAAGTGAGAAAGACGAGTGGGAGAGGGGTCTCAGCATCTCTATCTGTCAAGCTACCAGTCCCACAAGGAGCAACTGTTGACTGGAACCAGCAAGTTTTACTCTGTCAAAGGGCAGAGTACTGGCAGGCTTCTAATTTATACAGAAGTATAGTGAAATGTTTGCTAGCAGAAGGCTTATTTCTGTCCTGGTCTAGGGAAAATGGCCAGTCTTAGAACTGGTCTCTAGCTGGGGCAAGTTACTGATGCTTAGACTGTGTCTGCAGCAGAGTGTGGTCACTCTTGTGGTGGGATGCACTGCCAGACCTGTCCTTTCACTCAAGCCCAACTAATGTCTGATCTTAGTCACTAGATAACATCGGTAATATTGACATCTCCCCTCACCACAAAATTTTAGGGAATAATCTTGTAAAACCTCTACTGTTTTATACTACGTAGATTAGTACATTTAATAAATGTATAGTGGGTTGACGTTCCATTTTCTAAACTCTCAAAATTCAGGAAGCATTCTTATCTTCTTTCTCCTTCATCAGACATGGTGTGATGCTACATGGCTAATACTTCATTTTAGCACAGAACTTCTTCTCTGGTAGTTGTGTAGTCCCCTTTTAGTAAACATTCAGGATCTTCTACCTGTTATTTTCAACAGCTTACTTTTACTAAGCCTCTGCATTCAGTTCTTTAAAAAAAGAACATGTACAGAATTAATATAGCCAAAAAAAGTAAAATTTCATGCATGCACAGGGTGAAATGTAAGACGAAAAGGACATCGTCTGTTTCATTTATTGTTTTATAAACACCTGTAGTCATGTCATAATGCTTTAGTTGTAACCTGTTTTTCTCTTAGATTTTACTTTTCTTAGACAGTGATCAGATCTCTTCTGTGTTCTTCAGTGTACCAAATTTATCAGTACCCATTAAATATTCTTATTGTAACAGACAGAACTAATCAGTTAGAATCTCATTGTGACAAGTGCTCCACGGGTATCCTTCTGACAGTGAGGCTGATTATTGTAGACTAGTAGTCACAGACTTTTATGGATAATGGATTGTTCAAGTAAGCTTGGAATACTTTAAGGTGTAATAATGTGTGAAAATGAATGAGGTACAATTGAATACATTAGCTTTATGGGCCAGACTAACTTTAGCTGGAATATCCAGGAACTTTCATAGTGTTCTTTAATGCATGAACTTGTCTTTGGGATTATCTCTTGATAGCATTACCTTGATAATTTAAAAAAGTCATTGTGGATGAATTAATTGAACATGTAAACTGTGAGGTTTGTGTATGTGTGTGGGTTTTTGTGGTGTATGTTTTACTGGGCTTCTGCAATAAATTTGCTTCTGCTGAGCCTGACAAATAATCTCCAAAAGGAGCATGCTAGGGAAGGAATCTCCACAAAGTGTTTTAAGAATATCTGTCTATATATTCATATCCCCCCCCCCCCCCAATAGAATAAGACAGCAAATAAGTTGTATCCTGAATAGATTTTGATGGTTTTTTCCAGCCTTATTGGAACAATATATATTCCCATCTTATATAAGTTAAAGGAAAATTAGGCATTTCTAATGTGCTTTTTAATATTATAAGAACTTTCCAGTTATATTCAGATAAATAATTGATTTATTTGACCATTACCATAAAGGTAATTTTGCATTATAGAAGACACATGCAATCACAGATAACATATATTGTTTCTTTTGGGGATGGCAAGGTTCACTGAATGATGAATCAGAAACGTTAGATATTGTATTTCCAGTCTTGCTGTGCAGCTGTTGTAAGCACAGTCATAAGCAATAAAATCTAAATTATTTGAAAATATCTACCTCTTGGGCCTCTTCATTATTATGCATGTTCACATGACAGAGATTGAATTCTCCAAATGTATTAATTACAATCGTAGCATGTAGCACATTACATAATCAAAAAGAAGAGTAATGATTTGTGTAAATGGATGCTGTCATGGGAAATAGATTAGACCACATAATTAAATGCAGAAATCCAGCAAGATCACAAAAAATATTCATTAGAAGCCGTAAGAACTGACTGCACAATGAGCTCTCTTCCCCACGTAAAAAATAATTTACTCCAGAAAAAATATTTGAGACTTACAAACAACAGTGTTTCTCCAAGTATGTATCACTTGTTTACAAGGAATGAGAAGTATGTGAGAGAGAGCTGTTAGATATGCCAGCTACAAAATGATTATTTAAGAACAATTGTGTACTTAAGTATTTCTTACTTATTGTGATAGTCGCAGTCTGGAGACTTCCATGTGGTTCTCTTGTGGGTGGACTATATTTGTCTGCGGTGACTGTATGAGGTATATATACCCGAGAAGGAGTCATTGCCACTGTAGTCACACAATAGTTTGTGATAACTGGTGGCACTAGTATAGAAGCAGCTGTGACAATACCAAGCTTTTGGCCCTTCATCAATAATAGCTTGCCAAGAGAAACAATATTAAAATGCAAGTTGATTGGAGGGGGGGGGAGTGGGGAGGAAATGGGCTATGAGAAAAATGAAATCCCATCATATGATTATTGTTAGCAATTTAAAAAGTAACACTAAGGCTGAAACAGGCTGAGTTCAAGATTGGACTGCATCTTTCAGTGTGTAAAAACCATCTCAACAGGAAATAAAGATTTTTAGGCATGAACTTCAGGATAGAGGTTGTGAGGAATTTTCTAATAAAATATTGGAAAATACTGACTTATTTTGCCTAAAATATTTAATTTTAAATACTTCAGAGTTGCCCACCCGCTTGTCCCTCAACTAGTTGCTGCAAGTAAGGAATGCCTTGTTTTACCTCACGGGGAGGCTGCTCAGGTGGGAGTTCTACAGAGCTATGAGATACAAATTACAGTACCATGTATTCTGTTCAGTTAGGTGGCAATGAATAATTAATATATTTTATTATACATGTATTATAATTACATTATTCTGTATTATATATGAGATATATATATCTCATGATCCAACAGCAGGTTCTGCCATTACTGCTTTTCTAAATACATACTTCTTTTCCTTTAAGCCACCTCTCTTCTTTTAGCAAATTCACAGCATAGTCAATGGCCATATCTGCAAATTATTCTCTATTTTCTCCTTTTACATTATCAAAATTTCTTTCTGATCTGTTTTGTGGGGTTTTGCTCCAGTCTGGAAGCCTTCTGTTTTTAAAGATCTCAGTGTGATCGTAATAGAGCTTAATGAAATGCTCCTTGAAACACTATTGTACACACTGCTGTCTCTTCGTAATGGTGGTCTGATACCCATTATTCCACCTAGGAAGGCAGTGGCTTATCAACCATTCTTCCGGAACCTCCATATCCTATATTGTATTGCGTGGAAGTTCTTCTGTAAGAAAAAACATAAATATTTTGCTGGTAATAATCTTGTATGTTCACCAGGTTTTGCTGGGACAATGGTCTAACCTTCTCTGTGACCTATGCAGGAATCTCTTAATCTGGCTTGTAAACTGACAGCCACTAAAAGAATGTGCTTCCCAAGAATACAATTTGTCAGTATTCCTATCAAGTAAATACACACCACAAAAAAATTGAAAACGTGTCTTCACAATTATAAATTCTTCAGAATCTTTGTCAAGATTGGTTTTGGATGAGTTGTCCCAACTCCCTTTTTCTCCTTGGTACAAATGATCTGCCATCTCATTGTCCTGCTCTTCATGTAACAGTTGTGGGGTTTTTTAATTATAAGGCTTCTTGGAGAATGATTGATCTCTGCTCCCTTCAGAGGGTATATTACAATCTACAACTTAATCTCAGTGCTGATGAATTTAAAGGACATGCCTTATGAACCTTCGGGAATGTATCACTGAAAATAATTTTTTTTTTTTTAAATCAGTTCTTCTTCAAACTGTCAAACAAAAATAGTTTAAGCTTAATGTCCAATGAATTGTTAAGAAATGGGGTTCATTACTAAGAATTTTTAAATTGTAAATTAATCTAAACTCTGTATAGACAGCATTGAAAAGGGTTTTCACAACCTTTTCAGTCCCTGGAGCATTTGCTGCAAATGCTATTGATATGCTGGGCAGGAGTAGCTCCTTTTCTGATGTGAAGATTATTTCACATGTTGGGGGAAATAAAAATAAAATCTTAGCTGAGTCCAAGAAGGAAAGCCTCTATCTTTCATTCCCCGTATATTTTCAGAGCTATCTAGCTCTGCAGACCACATGCTGCATTTAATTACAAAGTCACTCTAGATGTAACTTGCACAATAAAAAAATGCTTTGTGTGTTGTGCTTTGCTATAAGGTGCTACTTGCATGTTCGAAGTGCAAAGATCATCACCAGACAAAAAGAAATAAAAGAAATTTATTCATGTTTAAAAGCCTTATAAAAATGTCATCATTTTTTTGAATGCAGACAACGAAACATCATTGTTAAAATACATAGAGAAGGCAAGGGCAGGTAAAAACATGAAGTGACCTTGGTCTGCAAAAGTTGTCTAGTAATATTTTTTGGATATAAGCTTGTGCTAAAGCTGGAACTGTTCAATAGTTGCTGTTTCCATCCCCACCCTTTTGGTAATAGGAGGTGATGCTTTAGTTGTCATAGAGGGAGTTATACAGAAGACAAAAAAGAATGACTGTGAAATGGAAATCCCCTAGTATTATAAAGGCGATCCTTTCTTTATCAACAATAGGGTGGCATATGGTAGCTTATGTAAGAACTTATGTTTAGAAAACTTGATTGGAAAGTTCATGAAGCCTATGTCAGAAAAGACTAGGGCTCTTCCAGACTTTAGCTAATATAAAGTGAAAGAAATAACATACTTCAATAGAAGGATGATGTAATAACCAATGGATAGTTTACTTTTTCTTTGATACAGTCTTCATTTGTAAAATGAAGTAGTTATATAAAATGTAATTTAATTCTTTTAAGGATGTTTAGACCTTGGACTAGACTTATCTCATTATATTGATTCTGCAAAGGTTACTAATATTGAATAACTTTTGCTTAATTAATTCCATTCATATAATAATTTTATAGTGGAAGCACCCAATTTTACTGTGACAGAGTACTTTTGCAAAGAAGTAGTCTGCTTAAATATATTACATTTTGCAGACAATAAGGTAAAGACTTCATGAACAGCAATAGTCTTAGATAAGGAATTTGAGATGAATGCCTGTAAGTAGCAAGCTAGCTGGTTTTGGAGCATTTCAATGCAGATGAAGTTACCTGGGTGAGAGTAAGGGGAAAAACTCGACCAGCTAGTAGTAATGCCTTGTCAGCAACATTGAGATTTGAGGCTTAGAAGGGCTGGAGAAAAGCAGGTATCATAGTGCGGGGGCTTATATGAAAATCATCTGATTGAAAGCCACTAAACTGTTTGACTCACATTTTGTCTTCTTGAACTGATGATGCCTCAGTATGTTGACCAATGGGTTATAAGCAAGCCATGTACAGTATTATAAATAAGCATCTAATTTCAGACTACTTGAACAGGAACACCATTGTTGCTTGTCTATTATCACTTAGTCTAATGAGTGAGAAATAATGACTGTTTCTCTAGCAAAGCCCTCTTCTGTGTGCTATTTGCCAACATTGGCAAATGAATTTCTCAGTAGTTCTCTACCAAACTTCTTAATTGCTTTCACACTCATCCTGACATAGTTACATGATTACATAGTTACTTGAGGGATTTTGGTACTAATTTGAAGTTGTTTTACCTTTTCAGGAGCTTTGTTGCCCCTAAAATAATGGTACTTAAATCTTATTGCACTTTCATGCGATGAATAATAAAAATAATCAGCATCATGTTTAGAATAAAATGTGATGTGGTTTAAAATCACTTTTAATATTGTGAAAAATAAAATTACTACCACAAAAATAGAATTTTCTGGTTAATTAATTTCCTTGTTTGTAACTGCAAAAAGAAAAGTCCAGCTCTTCTATAAAAAGACTAATGCAACATTGCTTAAGCTGGTAGCTTGTGACTCACTCCTCTGAGTAAAAATCTTTGGGTGAGGATCAGGAAGCATTTCTATAAAACCTGTTTCTGCTCCATTCATTTATTTGAATAGAGTACTAAATTATAACATCTAATCATTAATTATCAACTGCTTAAATGGTTTTGAAGAGGAAATAAATTCAAGTGACTTGACCAACATAGTAGGAGATGAACTTTGGGTACCTCTAAATTTTTCAAGGTGAATTGTAAAGTACAGTTTTAACATTTGAGAAGTATTTTCTTGATTAAATACATGATCTATGGAGAAGCACTTAAATCAGTAGAAAAAATGATAGTGTCCCTTTTAAATCAATGTCTATGACATCATAGTGATATCACTATGAGTTCACAACAGAAAACAAAAAGGTAAACTGCAGTTACACATCTATTTTGCTCTGTTGAAATAAAAGCATGATTGCTGCGTGATTGAACTGTGCAACAATCATGTAACTCTAGAGAACAAGCTTCTCAGCTCAAAGACAAGGTATATAAATAAAATATAAGAATCCAACTCCCACTTACAATAATAACAGGCAAATAAGTGCTATGGTTACTGAGTCTTGTAAGCAAATTCAAGTAGAGGGATGCATGGCCTTACAGATAGGGTGTGAGACTGGGTCAAAATATCCTGGGGTTTTAAACCTAGCTCTGCCATCAGTTCCCATTCTTTAGATTCAACAGACTTGTTTATACTCCATTGTCCTAAATTCTACATACTTGAAATAAAACATCATAACATTTATCTCAGGAATGTTTTGTTAATACTTTTCCAATGCTTTCCAAGTATGAAGTGCTATTATTGCTTCCAGATTAAGAGAATGTTCACTTTTCACCTTCTAAATATTAAATATCCATTTATAGTTTCTTGTATTGTCAACATTCTATGTACTGTAGGGATCTAAGAAAATATTGTCCTGGTTTTGAACTTTTTAACTGTAGCAGAAACCAAACTAATACAAGCTTTAGGGGCTTTTTCCTTGTAATTGTAAGACTACTCACTGATGTGTAGCAAAAATCTGAAACATTAATGTAGTTGAGTATGACACGTACATCTGAACTCATTTATCTTGCTTGTCATCAGACTTACTAGTTCAGGGCTATGCCATACTAACCTTGACTATGCAGTTCAAAGCACAGCTGTGTCTGATTCACAGAAAGAGCAGGCAATGCAAAAGTGTACCTGCTTTCAAAACAGTGTGGACATCCTCTAGGGTGGAGAAAAGGCCAAACATGGTTTTACAGAGTAGTGTTTCTTTCTCAAAAACTCTTCGCTTATTACAGTTTCCAATGTCTGCAAAAATCGAGGGGCAACAGATCTTTGCCTCTTTTTCTGTCTGTAAAATGCATCTGTTTTGCTCACCCAAAGAAGTACTGGTCTCATGGAAAAGATGGTTGTGATCATTGTTGAAGAACACCTCTATCATAATGTGTGCCACACACAGAGGGCAAATGATGGCTGCTTGGACAAACAATTTTGGCATTTCTTAACATTTGAGGAACTGTCTTACACTCTTAATGTCCTTTCCTGTAAACAATTTCTAAGCGCAGGCTGGTTTTTTTTCTGGTGTGCATTCGTTTTTGTTGGTTTTTTCATTGTTTTTGTTGTTGTTTGTTTTTTTAATGCAAAAAAAAGGTCTTATGTTGTTTTATGATGTCTCCTTCATCACTCTTCTGCAGGCTTAGCTGTACTCTATTGGCCTTCCATACATGTATTAAGAGGGATTGACAGGGAGATGAATGAACTTTCTGATGTTGGGCTGCTGGAGCCACATAATACCTGACTAAGTACATTAACCCATCTAGAAAATATTGGTAGCTGTCTAACAGACATCATTGCAGAAATTACACATTTGTGAGCATTTGTGGGATTGTATTTTCCAGATGTTCAGCTTGCTATTGAGCAAACCAATTTAAATATTCCATTTTAAATTTAATTTCTCTTACTTAAAAATAATCTAAGCCTTCTGGGATCAAAAAAAAGGCAGATCCTTTCCAGCAAAGAAATCTTGGCTGATCTTGGCATATTTCTATTATGATTACCTATCAGTGACTCAACTGGAAGGGCTATGGTGAAGTTTTGCATTTGTAAGGGACAGTGTTCTATTTTGTCTGCTAAACTGAAGATCTGAACCCAAAAATCACCTTCAGAAAATAGATGTACAAATTAAATATTAAAGAATTTAAATTTGGAAATTTAAAGTTTATATATCTTTATATATTCTCTTGGGGTTTTAATTAATATTAATTTTACATTCTGCTTCTTGTTTATATATTTTTCCATACTCACAACTGTGGCAATTAGTCCACAGTTGTCACTGATGGCATTGCTTTCAATGAGATGTCTAGCATATGAGTGGTGAGTCATTCTGTAGATAGGGGTTAAGACCAATGTGGCAAAGTAAACAGTTTCTTTGCAGTCTGATACCTCTTGGATATTGTAAGGGTTATAACTTTCCTGAGACCTTCATGTGTGCTACTTCTGCACCCGTAGGCCTGTAAGACCCCTGAATTTTGTGCAGAGCACTCACCGAAATTGTGTAAAGAAATTATTCTGTTTCTACAGCTCTGAAAACAACAGCAAGTGGGGAAGAAAGTAAAAGAAAAGGTTCTTATTCTAATAGTTTTTATACTGGCATTAGAAGCACAAAATATTTTTCTTCCACTGCAAAGTAGGAGTATTTGTATGGTGGCAAAGAAGTATTTCTTAATGAAGAATTCAAGCTGGGGCAATGCAAATTTTGGTAGTTAGAGACTAAGGATGCCAGAGAAAGACCAGGTCTGAACATGTAGGATAAGGGTGTGGGTGGTGTGCTGTCAGAAGAAGTCTGTTGGCTGTTGAGTTTGCTCAGGTTAGAGATCACTTTGCAGCAGAGTGTTGCTGCCCGGAGGGTGTGTTACCATGTCCATGGCTCTGAGCAGGCCTCCTGCCATGGGCAGAGCTCAGAATTACACATGCTTGAGGAATAAATTGTCTCGATACAATCACTGTTATCATATAACTGTACATTTAATTAGGGAAAGGAAGTAGGAGCTTTGTTTGTTCTCTTTTAACAGCATTTTGTACATTAATACATTCATGTATTTATGTAGTGTTGTGCAAAAGTGACATAAATGTATGTCACTACATAAATACACATTTCACACATGCAGTGACTCAAAACCTATTGCAATTGGGTAGAAGTAAATATTCTACTATTTTTAATAGCAGCACAGTTACAGTTACATTTGCAGGAGATCTGCCACAGTAAAGATTTGTTAAAGATTTTAAAAATTCTGGTTGCTAGCGATGGAGGTTTTATGATGGTTACAAGAGTGAACAGGAACCCTCCAGAAAGTAAATCAAAATTACTAAGATTAATTTTAACTGATCACTAATAAAGTCATTACTTTTGTTTAAATTCTCATTTTATAACTTAAATAGTTTGAAGGATTTTTAAAATTATTTATTTATTTTGGAGGTAAGTTTCACCAAATAACATTAGACTACTTTAACTCAGGATGATTATTCCTATTACTGTTCAGTATAATTTAAGTAAGCCCCTTTAAATTAAATCTTCTGTGAAACAGTCAGTGCTTAGGCTGCTGGATGCCCTCTGTCAGAATCCTACCTTCTTTCCATTCTCCGATCTATCTGGATCAAATGAGGAACAAGTTCCAGAGCTGGCAAAGTTGCGCAGTTATCATTTGACTTCTATATCATTTTAGTAATAGACATTTACCAAAGGACTTTCTCCAGGGAGTGGCTACACTGATTATACAGACAGACAATATTTTAGAACAAAAATGTCCTCCACACATGATGACTAGGAAGGAAGGAGAGGGAGAAAAAAAAAAAA
This sequence comes from Harpia harpyja, assembly GCF_026419915.1. NCBI lineage: Eukaryota > Metazoa > Chordata > Aves > Accipitriformes > Accipitridae > Harpia > Harpia harpyja. The sequence goes on from NC_068969.1 coordinate 95,705,772, forward strand.
AAAAAAAGAGATGGCTTGGAATACATGAGATGGAAGAAACAGAAATGCTTAAAATTAAAACCCACTATAATTATGAGTTGTAGCACCTTTTGGAACAATGACCAGCATGCTGCGCAGTCATTACACATTTCCGTGTTGCCTGGAAACTGAAATGAAATGGCCTTATTCATTTGCAGCTAGCCCCAGCTCTCCCCTGCTGTAGTGTTTGATACGTCAGAACTGAATATGCACTGAGCAGAACACAACTTAGGAAGCAAACATTGGTAAACCCATTAGCTGTGTATTTTTTCTAAAGTGTGATTAGTACTACTACATTTCAGTATAATACAATACTGCAGAACAAATAAGAGAGAAATTTTCAGTAATATAGGGCTATTTCCGTTCTATTAATCAGCAGCATGCTTTCAATGGAAAATAGAGCTAACCCCAACATTCAAAATGGCAATTTTTAATATCCTGTCTGAATAATTCATACATTTCATGCCTGGCAAACTTTGGTATATCATGCTATTTGCTAAAGCAGGAAGTATTGTGTGTCTTGGACTGTTAAATATTTGCAATATTTATAATTTAAAATATTTATTTAAAAATAGTAGAATTAATAGTCTTAATGAAAGACAAGTGAATCCTATACAATTTGATGGAAATTAGCTATTTTTTGTGTCAAGTATCCTAAAAAAAAAAAAAGAAAAAAATTAATACGTTGGTAATACAAAGGGTAAAACCAAAGTTTGTGTTATTGATCAAACTATTTGTCAAAGACTAGCTCTTTCTGTTTAAATAGCTGTAGAATAGATGCTAATGTTGTTTGATAATGCATAGTTTCTAAGTTTTATTTTTTTAGTCAAAGCTTCTTTGGAATATTTTCATGTCTGGACAAAAAGAATATTTTTTCACAAGTGTTATTTTTCAGTCCAGTGAAGTCAGTGGAAGAGAATACACTGCTGGTGTAAGGTATTGTAGATCCCTGCATGCCTCTCTAAATAGCCAAAATTAAGTGTATCATGCTTTGTATTTGATCGAGCCTAATTCACAGTATTAAAGGCCAGTATTAGCATTTCTGTAGTTTTGTAAATTCTATCGTACATTACCTCTTGGAATAAAGTATAACATCTAAAAGCCAGTAACATACATCCATTTTGTCAGAGCTTGTTTCAGGTTTTGTGGTTTTGCATAGGTAGATAATGGGCTCTTCTAGCCCACTTCATAATTTCTTTTGGAAAGAACTCCATGTTAGTATGTGTAACATTTGGTACATAAGCTGATAAATGATTGAGAGATAAGAAGAGTATTCAAAGAAGTCAAAGCAAAAGCAGAAAAACAAAACAATCTTTTTTCTATCACAGTTCACTAAAAAATAACTTAGGCTATGTCTTGTACTAGAACTTTTGTTTAAAAGTGTTGACTTCAAGGCTTGCTTCAAGCAGAGACCAATGTCTACTCTAAAAAAAATTAAAAAATAAAAAATTAAGGTGAAAGTAGTAAGTTTCCAGGTCCAGATGTTATTCACTCAAGATTTCTAAAATAACTCAATACCAAACTTGTAAAGCTATTACTTACATCTATCAGTGAGATGTATGTTATTACCAAAAAATCAGATGATGGCAAACATGATGCCAGATTTTTAAAAGAACCGTTTGTGGAGAGAGATGGAGGAGAATCCAGAGAATTGTAAGCAAGCATGTCTGATTTCTGTACTGAAGGAACTCCAGAAACTTTTAGAATGAAAGTAAACATTTTAGTGCATATGATAAAATAGAGAAGTGTGAAATGGGTTTTTATAGCAGAAAAGCATGCTTCAGAACTGGTTAGAGGTTGGGGGGGAGAGGGTGTATTTTGGGAGGGTTTATGGTTTTGTTTCTTTGGTGGGTTTGTTTTTGTATGTGTGGGGTTTTTGTTTGTTTGGGGTTTTTTTAAGGAATCAGCAAACATGAGTAAAGGTGATCCAGTTCTTTTTGTATACATGGATTGCAAAATAGCTTTTTATAATGTACTTTGTTAAGAGTTCCTAAAGATACAAAGCTGTCATGCAATACTGATTTGACAGGAAGCAACACATTGAAGAAAGTTTGTTGACAATAAATAAAAATGAATACATAAGGGGAAAACTATTTTAGCTATGCATAGCTAACAGCGGATCTTAGCACCCTTGAGGATGGAGTTCTAGCAATCATTGTGGGTAGTCCTTTGAAAATATCAACTTGGTGCTAAGGAGTAGCCAAAAAGATACTCAGATTGTTAAGAACTATTAGAAAACAAATAGTGAGAACAGCAAGGAATGATCAGGTAGACTAGGATGCTTCAATTTGGAAAAGAGCTTGGGTTTATGAAAAAATAAATACAATTGTGAACAGCAGAGGAAATGTGAATAAGGAAAAGCTACTTGCTATTTCTTATGTAAGAACAAGGTCACTCAGTGAAATGATCAGGCAGCTGGTTTGAAACAAAGTATTTTTTCACAGAATGCATGGTAAATTTGTTTATGTGGATGCCAAAGTATACATAAGTTCAAAATACGATTAGGTAAAATCCTAGGATAAAAGCCTATTGAGAGCTATTTGACACAATGATGATGCGAATTCAACCATGAATTCAGCTTGCCGTGTCTTGGCAGGAAATATTGAGAAAAATGCCATTCTATTCTTGAAGTATTATTTTCACTTATTCCATGAGCATCTGTTAGTGGCCTCTGTCGGAAAGTCAAAAATCCAGCTAGGTGAACTTATGGTCCAACCCAGCAAAGTTGTATCCATGTGTGTGTGTGACTGGGGAGTTGTTTATATGTCTGTATCCAACCAGCGCAACCTAGAGCATTCCTAACCAGAAAGGAAATATTTTGAGAGCTGTTAGTATGTATTAGGGGCTGTCATCTTTGGCTGAAATTATTCACCAATACTTAAGTGTGGAAGTTGACTGTATCAGAGGCAAGAAATTCTTCCCTTCCTTTTAATGATTTTCAGTAATTAAGAAGAGTCCCTGTGAAGACCTCACTTGCTCACCTGAACTGGCTACATCATTTGCATACATTCTGAATATTGTTTATCTGCCTGCTAGACAGTATTGCATCAGCCTCAAATTCTGTTGAATTAACATCATTGCTCATCCCAAGAGAAGACTGGCTAATTCTTCTTCTTTTGAAGGATTTTGCAGTTGCTTTCAATGGAAACAACATCATTTCTTGCGATCTTTGTTACTTATAAAAACATTGACTAAACTGAGATGAGGAAAAGGAAAAAAAGGGCGCACATGGTAACTTAGATGATATCTAACAAACCTTTACCTTTACGAAGAAACAAACAACTCGGTAAGGTTTGGTTTAAATATTTTGCTCTTTGGTAACTTGATTGATTTACCACTTTTACTTGGATTAATTTATAACCTGAATGTGCCTGTATAAGTTTCTTTGTGTTTAAGCCCAAGAACTTAATAGAGGTTTGAGGTGGGGGTGTGGGGAGGAACTATACAACACTGCTAAGGCTACTTATAGAGGCTTGGGAATATCTTATTCTTGTTTCATTACTAAAACTAGCCTTATTTTGATATTGCAGAAAATAAATGAAAATACCATGCTGTCCCTCTTGCCTAGGTTGATTTTTTTGGTCATTAAATAATTACAGAGCAGAATTTTTTCAAGAATATTTATAATTCGAGCACTATGATTTTTAGGATATGGGAGTATTATATTGCCTTTGTTAAATGTCTGTTGTTTGTTATTCAATAGAGTCAGATTAAGAATGTTCAAGAAAGAATTATGTAGGGTGTGAACCACTGCTGTCTTTTTTTCTTCTTAAAAAAGCTTTTCTTTTAGAATAATGTAAAATGCGCTGTTGTTTTCCACAGTGCTTTAGCTCAGCATGTGTGTGACATGCATCAGAAATGTGTAAGGCAAAGAAGAGGCTTTTTTATTCTAAAGATCAGCAAGCAGGGAGGCAGTGTCATGCTGTCAGGTAAAAATACCATTCCCAGGAATTTAAGCTGACTGGAGACCAGTAGAGATATTTCCTGATCACTGTTTATTTGTTTTTAATATTTCTTTTATTGAAAAAGTATTCATCATAAGGCATAAAAATGAAATTAAATTATTACTTTACAACACTTTCATATTCTGCATAGTTTTTTAAGGATGGAAAATGAAAATTCACTGACTTTCTATTCGCTTTCATCTGGAAAGATTTCAGATGTTTTTCTGTGTACATATATATGTACAGTATTAAATCACGTAATTTTTATCAGTTATGTTGCACCTTCTCTGTTATTATTTTATGCCTATTTGGCATTTTATCTAGCAAATTAAGACCCTTCACCTGACTGTCTACAGCTGGATTAGAGTATGGGCTAAATATGTCAAATAGAAGAAATTAAACCAGAGGTTGAAATGTATCCAGCTGAGTTATGCATTCATAGAACTGTAACTTTGTACATGTATAAAAAGCATATGTTCACTGCAAGTCAGTTTTAATGAATGGCAAGATAAAATGGCAGTAGCTGTTGCATACCCTCTTTAATCCATATTGATTACATCAAGAAGGATATTCTGGACTGAGAGATCCTGAAAAAAGGGCTACACATGAAAAATTTATTAGCAGACCAGAATGTCTGAATTAACAATTGATTAAAAATTAACAATTCATGAGATATTATGACTTCAGCTCATGTTATAGTGAAGTAAATTACTGTATGAATTTGCAGCACGTCCCTTGCTTTCCATGTATTTGTCATTGATGTCCCATGTTCCGGTATCGTAATGTCCCTTTTAAGCATATTTACACAATATAAAGCTATACAGCAGTATTTAGCAACAAAACCAGCATCTGTGATACCAGTGTTGTGCTGTGCTTTGTGCAGCTTTTGGAAGTTGGTCTGTGTTCGGTGTTGCTTGGCCCTACTCTACCACTGCTCCCCTGGCCCCCTCTGAGAGTATCTGCTTGCACGGACTCCCTACTCCAGTTTTAGGAAGAAGAATATGATAGGGGTTAGCCTCACTCTCTCCTTCTTAATGTGCTGAGAAATGCAATTGAACAGAGCAGATTTGCAGCCGTTTTGTAAGTTTGCCAAGTCCTAAGTAAGAAAGAAGCAAGAATGGGAAATTCTAGTGAGGGCTGAAGGAAGACAAGAGGGTTGCAGTGATTCTTGTTGTGTTTTGCATAGCAGACCTGAAGTCTTCCTGACTTATGTTCCAGCTCTCATTGAGAGCGTGGTAGCAGAGGACCAGGTCCGTAAAGCAGAAGGAAAGAAAGAGCTTCCTGGGGAAAAAGAATGTTTGGGGATTTGTTTTTTTGGGTTTTTTGGTTGGTTTTTTTAAATCAAAAGTATCATAGAAGTAAGATCCTTGGTGAAAGTGTGATTTTGTTGAGCAAGCCCAGGTATTGTGGCGAGTTTAAAAAATCATCACCCACCCTGAATGCAGTGCCTTGGTTGATGTAAGAACTTACTTTCACTAAGAAAAAAAGCTATATTGCATTGTTTCACATCTACTGCATGGTAAAAATGAGCATGTGAGCAAAAGACACAGAGCAATAAACTTGTAAACACTTGTTACCCAAAGGAGACTTGTCTGTTTTTCAGGAGGTTTTTAGTAACCACGCCGCCTCTGCTTTACTGGCCTGAGCCCCAGCAAAACTAGAACTTTAATTTATATATCCTGGCATGCCAGATACTTTGAATTATAGCATCCTAAAACGTAGCCTAGGGTTCTGTGATTGTGGATGGAAGCGTAGACCAAAGTTCAATTTGTCATTTGGGCAACTGTGCAATGAAAATAAGACCACAGCATGGAGGTTTACAAACCTATCTTGAAAGAAGTTACAACAGGCAACTGAAACAGGCATTGCAAGGGGATCAGACACTGTTACGCAGATAAATGCATTCTCTGCAAATGTCTTTGGGGATGTAAAAGACAAGATTAGTGACTTTTGAGATGTTTTAAAACAGTTTATCCATAAAGGTTGTCAGGTTGTGGAATGTTTGGGGTTTGGTGGTGGTAGTGATACAATGCATTAGTAATAGTAATAGAATGTATTGTTACCAACAGCATAAAACAATGACTCAGTAAAATTGATAAAAGAGAGAAAAAGTCGTCAGTTGCTTTTTCACAATTACCTGAAAGAAGTACGTAGGTAAGCATGAGAAACTCCTCAGCTTTTGGGTTGAGCCCAGTTACCTGAGCTTGCCTCAGAGGTCCTACCTCCCCAAGCTGATTTACCTATGAAGCAGTCTCATGTGGCTTACTATGACCACTGGTGCAAAAAGGTAAGAAAATACTATACAGAGGTAATTTCAGTTTCACTGAGCAACAGTATTCCAGCACTACGTTATAAAAAGTGAGTCATGAAACAATGTAGATTATAATTACAACTTTTAAAGGAAGTTTAACGGCGACTTGGATTTCTTTGCATAAGGTAATTAGTGCCTATTATTAGCAGAACAAAGACTTGAAACAAATCCATTACTATATATATATTTTACTCCATTATTTTGATTAAAGTAATCTTTCTTCTGTAATATTGGATGAAAGATAATATGCCATGCTAATTTACGATATTCATTTAACTACATATTGTTTTGAGTACACTTAAAAGTAGTCTCATACAGAAATGCTAAAACTGAAATAAGGCAACTTCCTGTTGGAAGAGAACTTCTGAGAAACTGGTTTTGACCATCTAATAGATAACAGACATATGGAATATATCTGCAGTTATGGAATAGCATTGAGATTAAGGACATCTAAATTCTGTATTGTCTTGTTATTAGACTTTGTAGAGGAGAAACCTCTCCTGCTCAGGTGACTTTGCACAGCTCAAAGTAATTGTTGGGGGGATGATTATTTTTCATTTCGTGATGAATGTCATACATAAATAATAAGAAAAATGTTTTGGTTCAGTTGCTGTATTCTTTTTTCCCCTCTTTAAGACACAAGATTTAGTTTGGGCATGAAAAGATCACCACCACCAATGGCAGAGGACTTCCTTTGGTCTTTCAGAAATGCCTATCTGTTCTGCTCTTCTGTTTTGATTAATGTATCTTCTGTGATAGTATTTGACATAGTCAATTTCTGTTGCTTTTAAGAATACAAAATGATGGATGTCATTGCCTGTGGTTCCAGTAGAAGGAGAAAATGGCAACAGAAAGTTTTGTGCTAGAATGCTAACAACTCGAATGCATGTCATCAGACTTAATGTACAAGAGCTATGCTTACATAGAAAACCCCATGGTTTTGTATCAACAATATTCAGCAACTATTCCCTCCTCATTTGCTTCGCGTAGTTGCATACACAGAGAACTAAATGGACAGTGAGAGATACCATCCTGCACATGAGATTCTAATGTTTAAAAGAGGATATGTAATGCAGGTGTGACAGCAGGGTTGTGACTGTGGACAGATAATAGTTTCTCAGCTCCTATTTACTTTACTGCAAATTCAGTAGGCAGGCAGGCAGCCTCAGGCTAGTTGGAAGTCCTTATTTTAGAAATAAGGGGGAAAATAAATAAATAATATCTATAAAGCCCTTGATAAAGTAATCTGAGAGGAAATAACTCCATGAATGTATAATTTTCCAGCTAAGTATTTACATTATTTTTATAGCATATTTTCCAATTTTAATAATTCATAAGAAAGCAAACAGCCTGTTTAATGAAGTAGATTAGTCCTTTATATAGACTAAACTCATAATTCTTTCTTTGTTGCATAATTTCTGAATACATTGCGCAGTTAAGTTGTCATTTTCTTGGCAGACTTTCACATTCATGTCTCCTGATGTTTAAACCTCAGTATGCTTTGTAAAGATCTGTTTTTCTTATGTTTAAGCATTAATTATAATGTTTTCAAAGCTAAAATTAAAAAAAACCCACCTTGCACAAGTAGATACAGAAAATGTGTGTTTGTGCTTTCTGGTTAATTTCTTTATGATTTCTGTCATCCTAATACACCTAAATTAATCAGTAACTGCAGTTTGCAAAGAATTTTGAAGTCCTTTCAATGCCATGAACTGAACATGAGTCATTTGGCTAAACTAGTTTCATTTCTAATAATCCTTATAGAGTTCTAGTGTTCCAAATTAATTTTTGGGTTATTGTTAATGTTGTTTCCTAATAGGAAAAATGCAAACGTTCTTGAGTTTTTGAGAAATTAGAAAAGTTAAGATTCGTGTTTAAGGGAAAAAAATAGAGCAGCCACAAAGAAAACCACACTTGATTGGGTAACAACCAAGAACAGAAGACTTGGACTGGTGCAAAAGGAGGATAATATTCTAATATTTCCCATCCTATCATCCACAAGGAAACTTTACTTGCAGCTTTGAATTATGAATAATTTTAAATGCTTAGTTAACTCAATTCTATATAACATACAGTGGAAAAAGGACCCCTTTCCTCAAAAATTCATATTTAAAAATCTTTGAAAACATTAATACTGTCATAAACCCATAGCATGCTTAAGCATACTTGCTGCTCTGTTCTCTGATACAAAAGATAGACTGACTGTAGACTGATACAAAAGTGGAATGACAGAAGACCTGCAGCCTGGAAGTAAATTTTCTTGGCACAGTTGTGTAGGTAGAATGGCCATTGCTTACTGAGACACACTCTTAAGCTATTTCAGTTGCAGTAAATTGAACTCACAGATCAACTAAAACCAACAAAAAATCCTGGAACTATATAGTATTAAAAATTGCCATTGTTTTATACTTAAATTAGCAATGATAAGGTTTCAGTGCTACTAAGCCTATGAGTACTGTCAGGTAGATATGTGATTTCATACTCATGTAGAATTCTGTGCAGAGTTGATTGGATTAGGGTATTTCAAGACTGACAAGCGCCTGATTGGAGTCTCCAATATTATTCTCATTTTTTTGAGAACTGGGATGGAGGGGAAATTATTTTCTTTGGTTTTTTTTCTTTTTTTTTGTATTTAAAAAATCATAATTACTTTTGTTATTTGTGGATATATTCAGTAATCAGTACTGAGCATTTAATGTAATTTGACTGTGAGCTAGCTTTCAGACTTCAGGCAGGACAGTAAAAAGTACTGGTGTAATATGGTTGATCTTCATGAGCAATTAGATTGTCTCAAGGTCTCTGCAGATGAGCTTTCCATGATATAGGTCGAACTTTCCACAGATACATGCAGCAAGCACACCTGTCAACCTGCTAAGACTTACATATGGGGCTTGATATGTTGGAAAATGTTGAAGAAGTTGGTAAGATCAGTCTTCCCAGGAATCCTTGATCGCTATGGGATTTTTTTTTATTAGAGCATGTCATGCTCTATGTAACCTCCATTGTTCTTCAGCTTGATGTAAATAATTTTCAAAAACTAATACCAAGAGATCAAAAATTCATGTAAATGGAATAGACAGATTAGGAATTTCAACTTGATATTTCTTTCATGAGGAATGATAGAAATTGTGCATGTATTTAGAAAAATAAAAGCATTTGTGACAATTTATAGTATGATTCTCCCCCCCCCCCCCCCAATGTTTAATACCTGGAGTAAGGATGTTTTGAAGGCAACTGCAAGTCTTGCAGCTTCCATTCGTTGTCTTTAAAAATTTTGTTTTGAAGAGATTTTCAATGGCTAACAGTTTTTCAATGGCTGAAATGGAAATTCATTAATTACAATGCCTTTTCCAAGCCTTCCTGAACTCAAATGTCTGTCAGCCTTGAGGAAATACCTCCAGTACCTTTCCAATTCAAGTGTATGCTATCACAATGATTACAATAAAAAGAGGCTGTATGGAGCAAGAACATCTACCGTTTTGGATGGTCTAAGATATATGTGTCTGTTGTTCTGAGTTTGAGTTTGGGATAACATCTTTGCTTTATTAAAAGTTACCTTTATCTGATGGCTTTCTGGCTGTTGTTCTGGCTATATAACATGACTGTGATGAGGAGAGTCAGTAAAGCAAAGAGGTTTTTCTACAAATATGCACACATCTTTCCAGCTTTGTCATGCACATCATGAGCAGACGGGCATGTTTGCTTGAACCACAAAATTCCTAGGTTGGCGAAAATGGAGCATTTGTGTTATAGAGCCTAGATAAGGAAAAGGAAAAAGCAAAGTCAATTACTACTGTAACCAGGTTACTGGGCACAGCATTACAACACCCAGTGCGGCAGCTTCACTGCTAATTCATAAATATGTAATATAGCTCAGTTTAATGTAGGCCTTGACACTGTGTTTTGCTGTGCAGAAGTAGCTCACAACCAATAAAACAGAATGTGAAACAAATTAAACAGTCTTACATTTGCCAGTGTCATAACAGACCTTTCATATCAAATCTCATTCTTATCTCTAGTTTGAACAGAAACTGAAACCTTTCTGTAGCTAACAAATGCTCGGGAGTCTTTGTTGCTGTGGAGTACTGGAAACAAATGATTTTATTATAGCCTGCAGACAGATAGGTATGGAAACATTTGCATGCAGCAACACAAAATAATTTAGAATAGCTGTAGCAAAGTAGGACCAACCCTATGCAGTAATGCCAGTACTTGGGCATAAAGCTTGATTTTGGGATTTGTGCTTGGTTGGGTTTGTTTTTCATTGTATGCACATGCATACAGTGTTTTAGAGCCTATTTTACACAATTGTACAATACAATCGCATTCTGGTGACCTTTGCCTAAACACAGGCAAGAAATTCACAGCTTTGAAATTCATACCATTTAAGAAATTTCTCCTGTATTTTTTTATTTTTCTCCCTTTGAAAGAACAGAAAGCAAGAGAATGCCTCATAATTTAATGGTATGAAATGACTCTAAAGGGTGAGATTAAGCATGTTCATCCACTCTCCATTATATATCACATGACTGGGTATTTGAGGACTAAAGTATTATTTCAATCTGATTATTGACTGATTTTTGTGAAGTTGGCCAAGTCAATTATGTGCCATGTCGGGTTTTTTTACACTGTCAAAGGTAGGCAACACATGTGATTGAAGAGTCAGACCTATGAATAAACAATGTTATTTAGTGCTAAATGTTTATAATATTGGAACAATTTTTGGAGCTCTGATATTAGAAATAGTTTGAATTGCAGAGTAGCATTATCTGAAACTAAAGCATAAAGCCAGATAAAAAATGTAAACTTTTAATCTTTTCAATAACCTATTTGGGAATATGCTAATTCTTCTTCTTACAGCTGTTATGATTGTACTATTTAATTTTGTAGCTAAAACCTTGTACATTTTTAACATATTTTTGCATTGTAACTGATTATTAAAATTGGAATGTAGGGCAGGTAGCAAAACTTTGCAAGTCTTTTTAGACCTTAAAAGTGGTGATTTTCCAAAATTAAGAAGGAAAAATGCAAAGTAAAACTGATATGAGAATCCTTGTATCCTATACGTAGCCAATGATGTATAAGTTGTAAATCTAGGAATATGTTTTGACTGGAACCTTTTGCAGAAGTTAAAACAATACTGTGATGTTCTGACATCTTTTAGAATGCTAAAACATACATGTGTGTCTGTATAGATTTTTAAGGCTTTTTTCTGGTTTTTTGCTTTGTAGGTAAGTACCATTTATGAAGAAGTACATAGTTTGGTGAGAGTTTGCATTGTGCCCTTCTGTGAATTCACATGTCCAGTGAGTACACATAAAATTGTTTAATGTCTTGACCTTTTTAACTTGTCAGGAATTGCTATTATGTGTAATGAAATCTTTCTGCTGTGTTCTCTGGATTTTGGATGAGATCTGTAAGAATACATTGAAAAGTGTACTCTTGTCCTCTTCTCTGACACGCGCTGCTTTAGATCAGCGCAAACCTAGCACTTCTGTGAAACTTTTGTGTGTTTAGAACTCAAGTAAGAAAACCTATAGATGATTTAATTGCAGTGTTTTCAACTAGAGATGCTGTTGGCACATTACTCTCACTTTACTGCAAATCTATGTCAGACAAATTACCTTGAATGCTGCCATTTTAAAAAATAAATTGCAGACCTGCATCAAGATTTATAGCAGCAAATCAATAAATATACAATGAGCTCCTGTGGTCTTTCCTCTAAAGTTCTTGAAGTTTGTATGCAAAGAAAATTTTTAAGGAACATACCTGTGACAAAATACAAGCTATTTACCTGGTGGTTGTATGGTGTTCAGTGGAAAAATATGGCACTCAGGATTAGCTGGAATTTGCAGAAATCAATATTCTGACCTCTAGTGACATGTTCTAGCAAACTATATCAAGGGCTATTTTTAAAGAAAATAGAGTATCACTGTGTAACATTCAAGGCTACTAATGTCTAATTTTCAAGGTTAAATTATACATTTGAGTTAACAGATGTTATAAACCCCTTTAATATTCTTGGATGGCTGGAAATTGTTAAATTTATGAAATTTTATCATTTATATCAGTATTTGTGATCTAAAGCATAGATACAATGATATCTTTAAATACATTGTGACCCAAACGATACACAGAAATCTTGTATAATGATGAAATTTCTGTGGTCTTCACTAACTGCAATACCTGCAGGCCTGAGTGAAAGCTGAAACAGCATACCACAAAGCAAGAGCCTTTACATTTCAATAATTCTGATGAATCATTCTCTGCACTATATGTAGGTGCATGAGCTGCTGTCCTGGTTTCAGCTGGGATAGAGTTAATTTTCTTTCTTGTATCTGGTATAGTGTTATGTTTTGGATTTAGTATGAGAAGAATGTTGATAACACTGATGTTTTCAGTTGTTGCTAAGTAATGTTTATACTAAGTCAAGGATTTTTCAGCCTCTCATGTGCAGCCAGCAAGAAGGCTGGAGGGGCACAAGAAGTTGGGAGGGGACACAGCCAGAATAGCTGACCCAAACTGGCCAAAGGAATATTCCATACCATGTGACATCATACTTAGTATGTAAACTGGGGGCAGTTGGCTGGGGGGGAGCGGATCGCTGCTTGGGGACTAACTGGACATCGGTCGGTGAGTGGTAAGCAATTGCATTGTGCATCACTTGTTCTGTATATTCCAATTCTTTTTTTTATTATTATTATTATTATTATTATTATCATCATCATCATCATCATCATCATCACTATTTTCTTCCTTTCTGTCCTATTAAACTATCTTTATCTCAACCCGTGAGTTTTACTTTTTTTCTGATTCTCTCCCCCATCCCACTGGGTTGGGGGGGAAGTGAGTGAGGGGCTGCGTTGTGCTTAGTTGCTGGCTGGGGTTAAACCACGACAGCTGCTTAAACATTCATGCAAAACACTAGTGTATTGTGCTTCACACTAGGAAATAGAAAATTAAGAAAAATTGCCAGATGCAAGATTGAGAATGACAATTTTCATCTCTGTTTACAACTGATATGTGTCCCACAGACGCGCATTAACTGTACAGATATGTTTGTATATGTTAAAGATTTGAATCACTGAGGTAGGCACTACTACTCTTCTGTACGGCAAACTCACTTTTGTTGTGTTGTAACCCTCCCTACTCTGGGCAAGATTCCTGGACTTGGACTGCAGAGCAGGTTCCATGTTAGAAATTCATACACACAGTCATCCCTCAGGAACTCATTTCTATGGATTCATAGCATGACTTGGTCTCCCTGGAAAGTGGGAGAAAGAAACTATATCCAGATACCTTTGGGTGTTCCAGATTCAGTATAGAGGAAGATTGGAAAATTCACTTCATTCAGCATAGGTATTAGGGACTTTTCTACTAAGAAGTTGTCAATCTCAGTGATGGTATATGATAAAACAGACATTAACCAGTGATTTCTACAGTGCAACCGTAGACATCCTCAGTGTTTGTCAGGACTTTGCTCAGAGGGATTATCTTTAAAGACCCCTTAGGCTGTATCTTAACTAGCAAATAAGGTATCATAATGGGGGGGTTACTGCAACATGAAGCAGTCAGTACTGAGAAACCAGTGCCTATGTTGCCTGTGTTTCAGGGGTTTTACTTCAGATGATTAGTTAGATCCTAATGACCACAGTGCACTGTGTATACAGTCTTGGTGTATACCTTCTGGTTTCACTTCATTTACATTCTGTTTGTGCACCAGGACTTGTCTGCTACGCAAACCAAACTGATAAAGGTGGACTAGCTTCAAAATGCACTCCTGAGCCAAACTAAAATACAAATACATATACATCCTTGAACTGTGGGCTTATGACCAGCTTTTGTGATTGCTGATTTTGCTAACCTGTTTTACAGAAAGAGAATATGTTTATATTCTTTGCAGACCAGTACCATAACACAGGTCTTATCTTGAAGAACTCTGAAATGAATGAAAAATTGTGCTTATTTCAGAAATGTAAAATTTGGTCAGCTATATATAAAACTGGGTTGTGTTTCTTCTTAAGATAGCTGTTGTCACCCTGAACAATCATATGGACTAGTTAACTAAATAAGCCATTTCATCTTTTGCAGTTCCGATTACAGATTTCTTAATATTTTGTATTTTGTTTCTTAAGTGGAAAACCAGGTGGGGTTTATAATATAATTGCTTGTAAATCTTCCTACTTTAATAAATTCTTTTCTTATTAGCCAAACTGGAGTTGTTTTTACTACTATATTATTTTATCATCATCATCAACTTCAACTAAATTGGTGGTTCAGATTTTCCATTATCATTAGAAACAATACCTTTTGTATCTAAATTATGCAACCTATTTTATTAATAATTTATTAATAGTTTAATTAATCATTAAATATTAGTTGTTTAGGCAGGAAAAAACAGAACAGCTGGAGAAGTCTTTAAACTAGAAGCTATATTTTGACAAGCATCATCTATAACAAGAATTTACTAATGTAGTTATTTTGGCTGCTTTTTCTGAAGTTCTGTGGCTCAGCTCTTGGAGTCAGCATGGGATTAAAATGAAAGAAGATGTGTTTACCAATTCATTCAGTCCCTGCAGAGTTGTTCTGCTTAAAACTTGGTGCAGACTTGAAAGGCAAAACATCTTTGCCCACTTCTATTAATGGGAATAAGTACACATATAAATAACTCTCTTATTTCAAAATGCCTGTTTTTAGGAATTTTCAACATCGTTCTTTGCATATGTAACAGGACAGAAATGATCTAAGGTCAGCAAAAAATTTGAGTACATTTTTATTTGTGTTACTATTCAAAACAGCACTTGCAAATATGCCTAAATTTCATAATTATCAGTGGAATTCAGATATATACTTGAGCCATTGGGATAAAAGGATATGTTGCAGGAATATGCTCCAGTATTTTCCTGAGCTAAAATGGGCCAGTATATCATGTGCAATCTTTCTTTACCAAGGAAATGGAGAATTAAATTACTGTATCATTACTGAAACAGCCTTCTAGATGAATTTTTAAGTTTTTCAGGAAGAAAGGAAAGAACTGTAAGATGATATATAGGACACATTAGATAATGTAGCTACTGTGAAAATAAGAATTATGGTTTCCTATAACAAATTTCCAATCAAGGGCAGCTGGAAATGAGTCCAGAATGGTACAATAAAGACAATAACATTACAATAATGTGATGTAGTTCAGTGCCTTGTTTTGTGTCATGTAATTAATAGAACATAAAATGAACTGCTAAATAGTACAAATGTTGCTTTACACAATGTTATGTTGTCAAGTTGGTAAAGTAAAAGCTGGAAAAGACACATAATATAGGGAAAAGATACATAATATAGGAAGGCATTTGTAGGCCGAGATCAAGATTAAGAAGACCTATCATGCAGAAACATGAGTACAATTTTTATATCCCAGAAATTCATTCCCTGCCTAGGACACTGGGAGGGAAATAATGCCCTCTGGGGGAAAAAAAAAAAAACAAAAACAGCTGTTTGGAAAAGATTAGGTAGACTAGTATTGCTTGAACTCCTATACTTTAATCTACAACTACAGTGTTACCACCAAGCTTTTATGTTATTCTTTATGTTGCGAGCAGAATAATACAAAACTCTGAACTTTCTTGGTGTAGCATCCACATTGGGGGCAGGGGGAAGTATATAAATAGTACACTCATTTTTGCTAGTTTTTACAAAAAAGTCTGTCAAGTGCAGGTTATAGTTTACTACTTTCTGAACATGTCAGTGTATAAGATCTTAGGGTAAAGTATGAGGGACATTTAATTTGTGAAATTAAAATGCTGTGCATTTAAAATGCAGCTGGATAAAGATCCAAGCAAGCCAGGCAATTTAAGTCTTGTTTGGTTTATCATTTCTGCTGATTTGTAACACAAGAAACAGTTAATCTTGAATCTACAGTGAGTATATAGATGCCACAAGTGTAGACATGAATGTGTATTCAGTCCTGCATAGGGAAGACAGTGCTGTGATTTTCTGTCTTGTCACTAGATGTCATCATTTTTCTTAAGAGTATAGCTGGTAGACATTTGAAAAGTTGTCCAATATTTCAGTGAGTATTTGAAACATAATTAGGCAACATCAGTTGCAAAGAACAGAGCGGTCTCTCCTCTTCTTTAAAGAAAATGAGATGTCTTGGATTATTTGTTTTTATTGGTTGTGATTTACTGCCTATCTGTGTTAAGTTCTGCGCCCAGACAGCAGGAATGAAGACTGCCTATTCACCTTGCTCTAGCCACTTCACACTGAATAGGCGAAGCTCTCTGGAAAAAGGGGGGTTTCTACCATTGCAGAGTGCAGCTAAGGATGAGTGGGACAGGGGAGCGGCTGGGAGACACAAAGCCAGGGAGCCCACAGCATCCGGGGAGTGAGACACAAATTCTGAGTAAAGGAAAGAGAGGGACGCGTGGCCAGACCAGAGCAATGGGAGAAAGAGTGGTTTTTCCTAGGAATGTGGCTAGGGACATAACATTGGCAGAAGCTCAGGAAATTTGTTGTTGGACTGAGGGTGAGCTCTGAGGGAAGAACCGACCCTGTGGGATCGGTCAGCAATATTGATGAAAAGTCATCCGTATTGATTAAATGTCATTCTCATGTATCTGATGTGGCTATCTCAAAGACAAAATGCAGGCAGAGCTCTCTCAAAACTGTGCTTGAGTTGGTCTCATCACCAGGCTATGCTATCTGACTCCATCCTCTTAAGGATGTGCAAAGGGCACCTACTTCAAGTATTCCCAAGGCACTCATTGTTAGAGCTAAGATCTTCTATTTTCTAACTGACTCTCTTAGTCTTTTTGTCTTACAGTGTGTAGATAAAAGTTGTAAGTAGTTACAGGTTAATGTTGCATGTTGTCGTCTTGCTTGCTATATGCTAAATTCATTAGAAAAGAAGTTGGTTCTGAAGGACAAATATTATTTGCCCAACATTACTATAAAGAGAGGAACTATTTCAATTTTCAAAGCCATAGTTCATTTAAACAATTTAGTAGGTATTTATTTTCTATTGTTTCCTGAATAAGGACAATTCAGTTATACCTTAGAAAAGCGAATTCTTAGAACATTTAAAACTCTTATTTTCCCCTTTCTTAAGTGAGATCCAGTATAGTCATTCCTATTCCTTTACTACTTAAACCTCTCATGGAGCTTTTCTGAAAATCAGACAACTAATGCATATGTTCATAAGTTAATGGCACACATGGGTTAATTTTTATCTTCAGATCTCATATTTAAAGTAACTAACATAGAGATTTTATATGCTACAACATTAGTTTTATCTTCTAAACTCTATGGGAAAAAGCTATGACTTTCAAAATTATTTTATAGTAGGCAGATGCAAATGGGATCTCAGAAAGCTATTTCAATATGAACATTAAATAAAAATATCATAAATAGTTCCAATGCAAATTTTCTTACTTTCAAGTTTCTATAAGGCATGCTTTCTGAATGGACTTCAGAACAAAATGTGTGCAACAGGTTGTTGTGCTGATTACATTAAATTAGTTAGGTAGCAGCATTTCTAGCATTTTGCAGCCTTGTTTTCAAATTCTTTGGAGAAATCCATCTATTTCAGGATGTTCTGCATGTTTAAAGATCTTTTATATTTTGTGTGTATTATTGTTTTACATATATAAAATATAAAAATAATCTTGCACTTCTAATATGTTGTCTTGAATGTATATATTCTCTCTTTAAATATGTGCACAGACATGTTATAAATATAGAAATACATGTTTATTTTATAAGTTTCTGTACTTGTTATTGGTTGCAATGTAGGCTATGAATTTGAAGAGTTTTATAACTTGAAGATAAAAGGAATTTCTATTTTATCTTGGCAAAAACAAATAAAGGTAGAATTTTGCTTCTGAAACTGAAGCAAATTTTCATAGCGAAACTGATTCATATTGTTGCAAATTAAAGATTCAGATTCATAACTTATCCTCAAGCTGTAAGTAAATATATTAGTGTGATTATTTTAGACAACAGGTTGAACAGGAGAAAAAGGCTGGGTAGGGAATATGAGTTCTTAATGCTGGACTATGTGGTCCAGGTCACAGCTTTGACCTGACTAACAGCCTGCAGTTAATAATGCTCTGGGGATCTCTCAGTAGTGCCCAAGAGGACTGTTTCCATCTCTATAATCAATTATTCACCTGACCAGAGAGACTGGTAAGAGACTCACAGTTTCTTACCTCTGTTATTTGCCTTCTGTTAATTGCCCCTTTTTACTGAGGCCAAGAGTGTTTGAAACACTCCTTGGAATTAGCAAAACTTTTTATAGTTGTGGGATACAGACCACCATCACTATTATGCTCTGATGGTTGCCATCAGCATCTTTCAAACCTATCAATAATAACAAAGTGTGTTTGGAATATAGCCATGGCTTTTATGTTCTTTTCTTAAATTTCTGCCTTGGTTTTTGAGACTGTTTTTTTTAGTGTCCTTGATAAAACCTTCACTTACTGATGTCTTGAACTGAATTTCATTCCAGCATGCATCATACCTCCTTATAGTGCTTGGTATAAATAGGAAATCTGGAGCTCTGCAGACTGACAAATGAAGTCAAAACTAACACTTTGTTGTCATATTAATGAGGAACATACCAGCATAGTTCTTGTTATGTTCAGGCTGGCCTTGGAGGTTTGTCATGTATCTGACATAGCTTAGCTAATTATAAGCTATAGTGCTTTAAGCCATGAAAGCCCATGGCACTGAATGAATAAAAAGGGATTTAGATTCTTAGGGATTATAAACATGAAAATGCATTATTGGTAGGAATCTTTTTACCTCAGCATTGTTCTTTTTTATTAGAATCAGCAGTTAGAAGCAATGTATCTTTCAAAACAATTGGATTTGAATAGTTGGAGTTGAAACAGCCATGTTTTTTCTTAATAACTATATTTATTAAACTTAAAATTAGGCTGTGTGTCTATATTTTTGTAAGGCAGACATTTAGCTACCTTTCACAGAAAAAAATTGTGAACACATCTAGTGCTGGCCTCTCCCCAAGCCTGCATGTACTTTAAAAGACAGTTCCAAACCCTCATATATTTTTGTTAGCAAATCCTTCCCACAACAGTGCTATGATCTTGAGTGCCCAGTTTGCATAATAACAATCAAACATGCAAGTGTTTGGAGACAGTGAAAGGAAACTTCTGTGTTTTGGAAATGGATGGGGTACAGAGAGATGATCCTGACTTTTGCATGTGTCTGTGTATATCATTCTCAGTAATCCAATAGTGGATTCAATCAGTCAGCTCACTCAAGCAAGTTACCAAGCAGTGATGTACACTTCACTGATGAGACGTACTAATATCAAAGATCTCTTGGATTTATTAGTCTAGGGGCCATGCTGAAGCAGGTATGATACTGAGAGCTAGCCCTACAGAATAAGGTAGCAGCAGACATTATCAGGGAGATGAGATGCAGCAAAGGAGCTTCTACAGGAGCTACACTGAACCTAGCCCTCTTCCTTCAAGAACACTAAGAGGTTTACAAAGCAAGAAGGTTAAAAATTTGTGGAGGCACAAGAGTAATGCTGGTTCAGATGTTGGGTGGAGGTCTTCAGATAAATGTGATAGTACCAAGGGATGGTGTGGGGGGGAAGAGGAGAGGTGCTAGTTGCCTCTTAGTCTTCAGGAGCTGGGAAGTGAGGAATAGGAGGAGGTGAGAAAGGCAACTTAAAATAATGTAAATAAATAGGAAAACACTTTATTACTACGTTTATGTTGCTTCCAGGTGCTACCAACAGATGGTGTACATCTATTGCTGCTCAAGCAAAAAAAATTCAAATCCTTATGTCAGATTGGGACCATGGAGTCCCATCACCACGGAGACATCAAAGAAAGATCTAAAGTTTCCTAACTTCTGAAAAAACTCAAGCAGATGTTTGTGTTTTGATCTCAGAAAGAAAGGAAATACTAGCAGGAGACAGTGAATTTAAGATGTTAACAGAGTGACAATTCACCAAACTAGGACTGAGATGGGAATTCTGTCAATCCTATGCTTTCAAAGCACCTTATTAGTTTCTTCTGAATGCCACCTTGTCCTAGTGATGCTGAACATTGAATAATTTGTCATACTGCCTCTCTGAGAGACCCATCACAGAGATGATGTTGGTATGTGACTATCAAAACATGCCATCAAAATTGCCACTAGATTTTGTGGCAAATTTACCTGGGTTTATGTTTCCATTTTAGTGTTATGTAATATAAAACATTTTGGAGACAAAGCCTGAAGGTAAGCTGAAGGTTTTTTCTGAAGGGCAAAACAAATCAGTCATTTTATTCTCTCAGGATACCTCCTTTTTGTTATTTAATTTCTTAGGAGCTTACTGGAAAGGCTAAGAATGAGGGAAGTTTAAGCAAAACAAAATGAGACAAGAAAGTGTATGGCCATTCAGTAAATTGTAACCAATATTGTAGATTCCTACACTGGGGGGCTATGTAGTCACTTCTTTCAGAAATGAGTGTTTAATAGGGTGATAATATTGGAGCCTGCTACTCTAGGTTATGATTATCAGGAAGCTGTCACAATTTTACCAGGGAAGAAATAATGATAGTACATTCATGAATAGTATACAACTGAAAAGGTCATGTAAGAGTCTTATGGACTTGGCTTTTTGTAGTAAAATATTAGTTCCTTTTTTTCTTTAGGTGGAACTTCATAAATGTAAACCCTTCTTCTGTTTACATGCTACAGTAACGGCCTCTGTTACTTCAGAAGTGTTGCTGCTAGTTTCCTTCTGTATGATGCTGTATATATGATGTCAAATAGGATGGTTGTCAGAAGTTTAACAAAACGTAATTCCCTAGCGTAAGGTTTTACTCTAATTCTTCTTGGTTTTTTAAGTGAAGGTAGATACTGAAATGTATTTTTCCAATTTTTCTGTACAGTTTTGTCATAGATTGACCAACAGAGGATGACAGTGTTCTCTGTATATAGACTTCTTCCTAAAGAAACTGTCGTTACACCAGTTAACATTATTTTCCAAAAGACTTTGTATGAAATGCAGTGTTGTACACAGTGAACTGTTGATGGGGATATTTAGTATTGGACTGTTTTGCATACAGTATACTGTGGTATTGTAAGTACTGTGCATGCCTAGTGATTATGTCTGATAACCTTAGCAATGAGGAGAGAATAACAAGTCTGTCTGGAAAAGGGGAAAAAGGAAATGAGAAATATATGCATCTCTGAGGGAGTCTAAGGGAGAGGCAAAAGAAAATAATTTGTGCTTTCACTGGGCAAAACTAAGGTCCTGGATACCCAGATCTGGCTGGAAAATGAGAATTGTCTTTTGGAGGGAGAGCAGATTTTAATGTTGCCTTTGTATTCTACAACAAACCCAAACTTTGTAAATTTATTAACATAAAGTCAGGTGTCAGGGATCAGCTAGTCCCTCATGCTTTCCTATATGCAAGTGATTAAAAGGGTATTTAATTGTACTCTAGGAAGCCCAGGTACAAGTTCTTGCTCTACGTGTGCCAGCATTGAGGCTTCAATGTGGGTTTCTCACAACACAGCTGACTCCTCTAACAGTAGACAACTAAGCATTGGGTACCCTGAAATGGCAACCTAAGTCTGCAGATTGACTTAGCAGTTCCTTAGTCTGTTTAGATGCTTGACATGTTTTTTCCTTGTCCCCTTCCCTCTTCTCTCACCACCCTAGGCTGGATTAAGTTTTCAAAGATATAGAATTTACAAAATCAGAACACAGTAGGTATTAAAATGAGGAAAAATCTGCAGTGTGCTGCTGTTTCTTCCCACTCTCCAGCTGAAAGAGCTGTGAATTTCCTGATTAATAGCAGAATGTGTATAAAACCTATTGTGCAGTAGTTTTCTTTTTTGTTGTTTTTATTTGTTTTGCTTCTGAATTAGCCATGGTGTTATACAAGGAGTTACAAACAAAATGTATGTTTAAAAGTTTCTAATACCACCAATGTTTGCAGCAAAACCCTGAGATTTCTTAAAATTCAGCAGTGTGAAAACTCTGGATAGAGAAATTCCTCTTTCTGATGAATTCTGCTCAATTTTAGCTTAATTATACTGCTTAAAATACCAATTTCCTTCTGCTGATTGTATTTCTCAGAAAGGTTTGGCAGCCTACCAAAACAACTAAACACACAAACTTTCTAAAACCCAGGGTTTGTCCCATCAACAAGGCAACAGCAGCAGACTTTAGTGGGCAGACCTGGAAGCCGATGGCGCAGTTGTCACACACGTATGGCCCTGGCAACCCACAGTCTGACCAAGTTTTAGCAGACAGTTTTCACTGGAGGTATAATGACACTTCCTGAGCAGGGCTCACACCTCGCTGCCAGCGCCAGAGTATGACCACAGTAGACACTACAGCCATTTCCCACAGAAGGACATCACCTCTGTATGGCACAGGGCCCGCATACAGGCATGCTCCCAGTGGCACCTCACATGTCTGGTGCGATACATGATCAAAGAGCCACTGGAGGCAGCTGCCCTCCCTTGTCAGCTGCCCCAGGCACCCAGTTGCCAGGGCATTGCAGTGCTCCTACTTCAGGCTAAAGAAATTGCTTATCAGTTTCACATGCTCTGTAAAAGGTAGGACCACCCAGCTCCTGTTTAGTTGCTACCCTGCTTATCTTGGGAAAGAGAAGTCCAGTCTGCCACACCATTCTGCAAGGTTTGTGGAGTATTAATCATCTGTTTCCACCTTACGTGGCAAGTGTTTTACCTCCAGCAGTGGAAATTTGTACAGTGGAGTGTCTCCCTCTGTTCTGTGCCAGGGTGGAAGGTGAGGAGAGGGAGAGAAGGTGCAAGGTTCTTTCTGAATCTCAATAAGAAATGGCCTGACAACAAATGACTTAATATGATAACTGCTTTAATAAGACAGAAGAAGAAGCGGAATATAAATAGCAAGTAAATCTTGCATCCCTTCAGATGCTGAGCACCCTATGTTCATGCAGCATCGGATGGAGCCCAGATGGATTTTCCACAGCACAGTGTAGAGCAGAATGGATCCTGCCCATGGAGAGAAGCTCTCCCTTTTGGTCCTTTGAGCAAATACATGTAATTTCCTTATAAGAAAACAACTCTGTTCCCCAAAGGATGTTCTCATGAGAACTTCTTGCTGTGCTGTTAGGTAAACACAAGGCCATGAAGGTGGTGTAATCACGGTGCTGAGTGGGAGCTGCCCGCAGGCTCCCCTGTTGCAATCGAGCTGGCTGAGGTTGTCCTGCGGCCACAGGATTTGTGCAGCACAGCACCAGCTGGCACCTGCTCAGGTTAACTGTTATAGGGGATCACTGCCTGCTAAACGTGCAGCGGTCTCTTGGTCAGTATCAATACATTCTACCCCTCAATCCACATAAAGTTTATATTTCCCAAAGGTAAGATAAGTTACAGGTGATATGAATGACATATGGGTTTCTCAAGCCCTAAGTATGAGGCCCAATAGAGCAGGCATGGCCTGTTAAAGATCCCTGACCGTTCGAACACAATGTCTTCTGCAAGGCTCCCAATACACCATCTTGATCAAAGTGCACTGTAATCACATTTGGGTGTATTGCATAAATTTAAAAACATTTTCTAACATTTCACTATTCCATGAAAGGCTATGACACTAACCATAACATAAAAGTATTAATTAGCAAAGTGGGAACATTAGAAAATTAAAAAATGTCAGCTTTATGCCTGGGCAGGTGGCTTGCATTCTTGCTCACTGTATACATGTGTTGTGATGCAATATTTAATTATTTCATCTTATTTAGTTTTAGTTTGGAACTTGTTTTGCTGGCATGCAGTATAGCATAGTCAAGATTCATTGAAGAATGGGAGCAGCTAAAACAATTTTATAGCAAAAAGCAGCAGAAGGATAAAGAAAGAAAAACATGAGAGATACTAAAGGGAGGGAGACCATTTAACCTACAAATGCTGAACTGATATTAAATTTATGTAATGTCCTCAGGGCAAGTTTCTCTTTAGTTTATTTTTGCAAGTTACCATCGTAAGCTAGTACTTTAAAAGACTATGTTCAAAATCCTTTTGTTTTTTATTCCACTTTCTTAATGTTTTTAATTTTTTTCCATTTTGCATAGCATCCCTATTATTCTCTTAACAATACAATTTTAACTCCCACTTTTTCTCATTGATTTTAGTCTATTTTACTCTCTACTTACCCAAAATGTTTAGAAATGTGTAATATTTCTTTATGCTGAACAACAGCAAGATATGCGCTTAGTACTCTGCAAACAGGAAAGAAAACATACCCCTTTCTTTGTAAATCCAGTATTAAATTTATCTATTGACAGTATCAATGATGACACTACAGAAACTAATATATTTTGTGACTCTTACTCCTGATAGCAAATAAAAGATGAACAATTCCCCGCAGACATAAGAAACATAGAATCCCTGAACCAAAAGGATTAAAATACAATATTTTAAATAATATCATTTAATATCAGTATTTCCTCTGTCACCTGATCATCAAAAAAGTACTTTGCAAACATATGAAATTTTAAGTCTCGGGTATCAGTTGATGGAAAAAATAAAGCAGTGTCATCAAAATGAGTAAAATGCAGTGAAATCTGTAACTGTAACTGGAAATACATTTTTCAGCCCCCAGCAATTGAAATATCTATAAATATATTTAACACTACATGGCCTTCTAAATCTAAGTTAGTACTGTTGCAAGCTCCATGTCTTAGGAAATAAAATGACACTCTTTTGAATAGTCCAAGAAATCAACTATATCATGCAATGAAATGTCAGCTCATGAAACAAATCCCTGTTTCCCCCCCTCCTTTGTTAGATTGTAAAAGATGTCAGAGAGACAAATTTATTCACAGAATTTTTACAACACATTTCCTAGGTGTAGTTTTGGATTTAAAAAATGGTGTCTTGTGGCCATTTGCTTCATAAAAACAGTATTACTAATGTAGGTAGATACATTCAAGTATATTTGTCTCATCCCCAAGTTTAGACCTAAACCAGGCTTATTTAGGAAACGATGTACAAAGAAGTAATTTTTAGAAGAATCCCACTTTATAAATCTGATGAAACACTGATAGTCTTTTTCAAGCATCAGCAATGTGATATTGACATCCTGTAGACTGATACAATGCCAAGAAAACTGAAGCTGCAAGAAACACTTTATTGAAGATTATAATATTCTTTCCATGTCCCAGGAAATAAAAATAATACCCCCCCAACCTTTAAAAAGGTTATTTTCATTACTATTCCATCCTCTGCTGAATTGGAAAAAGTTGAAGAAACAACTTTATTAGAAACATTTTCTTTTTGCTTTTGTTCTTATTTGCCTCTTCAGCTTATTTTTCCTTTTGAAGCTGTTGCAATTCCAGCTAAGCAGCAACAAAAGATGAAAACGTTAGGAGGCCAAAACATAAATATTTAAAACAATTACTTTTATTCAGGAAGAGTCTGGTCACAGTTTCGTGGAATCAAATATGAAGTTATATATCCATTGCTAAATTATATCATTGATATTTCTTTTTTTTTTTTTTTAAGTTTACAGAATGCATAGCCTGACATGCTAAATCTCAGGAACAAATGAGCAATTTAGCATTGTATGTGTTCATATTATATGTATTACTGTTGTTAATATGTTTAAGGATGCATTTAAGGACTTTTGTAAAATGTTGTTAAAGTCTTAACTAAGCAGGATTGCTTGGCAGATTTTTAATGATACAGGAATTTTCTGAATCACTACTTGAAAAACATGAGACAGTGCTGCTGTAAATTATAATTTAATGGCTGTGCAGTAAGTTTCAATTCAGTGGGAACTGGTCACTTTACCTTTGCCTGAATACAGTAGAAGTGTGAAACTAATAATTACAAAAGGGCCAATAATTAATTAAGATCTGTATCTTGACTGTGAAGAGGAAGGTTTTCCTGAAACAAGGACTGGGTAAAATATTTATCCAAATAATATGAATTTGTAAAGTGAGTTACTGAGTCTTGTCATAAGCATTAAATTTTCCCAAGAGGAGTTTTTTATGTCACTTCTAAAGATGTTGGTAAATTGAAAATTAAATCCCTTGGAACTATTATTTTGAAAAATTAGTGTTAAAATTAGTTGTATCATAACTGCTTAAAGGAAGAATTCCCACATGCATTCAGCTGAGAAAGACATTTTTGGGTCCATAAACTACCATGTAATATGTGTTATCTTATTGAATTGATCCCCTTTGGTAAAGAAATATTTTGTCAAAACAGTAGATGTTATTGGTGCTGATTAGTGTTTACTACCCTGGAAAAGTATTACGTTAAGGAAGAAGTTAATAAATGACTGGAAATTATATTGTATCTAAGAAATCTGAAATGTAGTCAACACAGTTCTGGAATAGAGACACATGCATTATACATAATTACATATAATATATGATTTTAAATTATTATATAATTACAATTTTTCATATAACAGAGAAATATATTATTGGGTTTGCACCTCATTGTTCAGCTTTATTGAATCTATGAGTTTATTTAAGTAGTATACTTAAGTAAATAAATACTTAAACTGTTTATTTAAGTAGAATACTCTCGTATTCTGCTTTTTAGATGCACTATGAAATCACTGCTAAATATTGGGAATTATGCTTGTTAGTTTCTTCCCAGTTAGTTTGTTCAGCTGTGGCTGAACACTAAGAACATTCCTTAAGTTACATACATATTGCTTATATAATTATGCTGCAGTTTATAACTTCAGGAATAAAACATCATCTTGATTCTGGATAAATATAGAGTTCCTGTTAAAAGTAAGTAGCATCCCTCCAGATCATAAATTTATAAAAAGGAAACCTTTCAGACACATTAAATTATTGACTTTATGTTTTACAGTTTAACAAGTGGTGTTCCATCTATTTGTAGTTGAAGATAACACCAGATATGTTTTACTTTGCTTCCAGGATCTGACATGATGTGATCTAACCTTGTGTAGTCTAAACTAGACTGCTAGATTAGGTTTCAAACAGTTTTATTTTATACCTCTCATATTTGTGTCTAGTAATTATTTCTGTTAATTAGACTTCTGTTTGTGAAGAGTACAATAGATGAATGTGTTTCTCCCATTCTATTTCATAGGTAGAGAATGAGTAATTACTAAAATAATGCAAGCTGGTTTGGTTTGGGTTTTGGTTTTTGGTTTTTTTGGTTTGGTTTTTTTTTTTTCCAAATAGACCATTGTGTATATTTACTATCAAAGCTTTGCAGAAAGTTAAACTGCTATCCTAATTCCTGACAAAGCACTTAAAACCAATATGCTGAAAAGTTAAACTGGCTGTAAGAAACAGTAGCTTATTCTTCACAACCCAAGGCAAAAAAAAGAATTGTTTCTTTTATTCAGATTGCTTTTGTCAATAATGAAATAGAAAAGCTGGTTAGTTTTCCTGCTTTGCCAGCAACTACTTTCCTTCTCCTAATCATTTTAAGAAAAGGGGGGAAAGAAAAAATCCCCCAAACCCCTCCCCCAAGCCTAAATCTCGGTTCTGAAGTCTGGAAGGATACAAAGAAGTCTTTTGCTATAGTTTCAATTATATGCATGTCAGCTGAAATCCATGCCCACCACTATTTTCCTTTAAATATCTATAGCATATTCATTCTTTTCTATAAATAACAACTCTAATAACAACAAACATTCTGAAGTGCTGAGTTCTGTATTGCAATTGCATTTTAGTTTCCAGTGAAATGCAGCTTGACAGAAACCTTGAATAAAAGATGTCATCATCAAATTTAAAAAAGGTGACATTTAATATTTTAATATCATAAGATAGTATAAAAAGCTAAGAAACTTGTTAAATGTGTACCAAACTATGTAATTATTTAAAATATTTGTAGGTATAATGTATCTTGATTAGTAAAAATAAATGTGAAATTTAAAGGAGATGAACAGTTCTTTAGGTTAAAAACCTGAAAAATGCAAATGCAAACCAAGATTTAAATCAATTATTTAAATCATTATTTCTACTTGTTAATTTAAATCATAATTAATTTTGAAGATTTAAATATATTTAAATCTGTCCAACAAAATTAGATGAGCTAATCTTCTGTGTCTGTGTTTGAAGAACCTTCATCCTAAGTTACCAAGACCTGCCTCATTTCAGAGTGTTTTGGATCCAGACCTTAGTCCCTTTCAGAGCTTTCTGCTCAAACCGTCCTCATGGCATGGATTTTATGAAGCCTGAAGTCATCCATCTATCCTGCAAGATGCATCAGTTCCTGGGTGTGATGCTTATCCCACAAATTAAATGATGCAGAGTGGCCCAAGTTGCTCAGGACTCTAGCCCAGATGGCATGTGTTCTCTTTGCACAGCACTTGGCTGTGAATTCCCTCTGGGCCCAATACGATGCTGCTATGACAGCAAGATAATTTTTTTTTTTTTATGGTTGTTCAGTTGAAATTGTTTGAAATAATAAATGAGAACACAGACTGTAATGCGGCCCACTGCACTGTTGTTTTTACAGTGTGTCCTGAGATGTCGCATGCGGGCATTTAGTGATGTTTGGGGATGAAAAACTGTAGGGTAGTGCTGGAAGATTGTGTAGGTCAAAGGAAACCAAACTGATGCAGTCTGGTCCATATCACCTGCTGGGAGTCATCTTTAGGGTGAACTACTTCAGGATCCTCTCCTGGTTTTATCTTGGAGCTAGTTGGAGTGCTCTGAAGAAGAGCCAAGGAGAGATCATGGCTCCAGAGCCTGGCAGCTCTGGGCCACCATTTGCTCTTGCAGCGTGGACACGGCCCATGCTGAGGCTGGCAGCATCACAGGTGGCAATGCTGTCAGTAGTTAAGGAAATACAGTCTGCCTCCTGTATAAGGAGGCTTTTGAACAGAAGCAGCTCTGAGTTTGGGGGCTGTATAGTCTGTGGAGCTAGATGACCTCATGATTTGAATCTTTTCATCTGAAGTTATTTGGTCCTTTCTTGGAATTTAGAGGCACTTTCAGAAACTGATTCAGTACTGGTTACAGTTGCTGAAAAGGAATAGTGTTCTTTACATAACTGAGGACAATTGAAAACTGTTCAGCCTTTTCCCTATATATTAGTTAAATGTCCCATATTAAAAATACTTGGACTTATGTTTTGATCATCCCAATACAGACTTTGCACTTCCAAATATATGTTTAATTTATCTTGTTCTTATTTGATAGCATAGTAAATGTTGAAAAAAAAAAATTCATCATAGATATGATGAGTTGCTGGTTTCAAAACATCATACTCAACCTGATGTGCTCACTTTTAGAGTGTACATGTTCAAGCTTAAAGCAGCGAATATTTAGTTTTCCTAAAGCATTTAATTATTTTTTAATAGAAAAGGTATAGTTCTGTAATTTGCTTTAAAATAATAACTTCAGAGCTTTTGATTTGAAAATATTTTCAGATAAACTCTCGAAAGCAAGAAACTAGTAACCATTCATGTTCCCAAACTATTTTTCTTTTGTTTTTAATTTCCAATATGTTGTTATAATAGCGGTAATTATAAACGCTACATTAATAGCATTTTGTCTGAAATAAAATTGAAGAATTACTTTTGAAAATATTGGATGTTTGGTCTCAGTGAAGACACAAGTGTTTTGACATATGTCTGATGATGAATGAAAACTTAAATTAAATTTAGATTCATCTATTAGTAAGTATAAGAAAGGTATATAATGGGGTTATTCAGCCTGGAGAAGAGAAGGCTCCAGGGAGACCTTATTGTGGCCTTTCAATACTTAAAGAGGGCTTATGAGAAAGATAGGAACAAACTTTTTAGCAGGGCTTGTTGCTATAGGACAAGGGGTAATGGCTTTAAACTAAAAGAGGGTAGATTTAGATTAGATTCAAGGAAGAAGTTCTTCACTGTGAGAGTGGTGAGGCACTGGAACAGGTTGCCCAGAGAGGTTTGGATGCCCCAGCCCTGGAAACATTCAAGGTCAGGTTGGACAGGGCTCTGAGCAACCTGATCTAGTTGAAGATGTCCCTGCTCATTGCAGGGGGTTGGACTAGGTAACCTTTAAAGGTCCCTTCCAACCCAAACCATTCTATGACTCTATGATAATAAAAGCAATATCTGCTTTGTTTTATCAGACTAAAAAGTCCTGTATGCATGTTGGTGTTGATCTGTGCTTACAAACAGAATTGCTACAACTGATTAAGCCCTACCTCAGACTTAGCAGTGTTTTGTAGCAAAATATAATTTCATTAAATATGGAGAACTATTGCAAATACTTTGATGTTATCTACTTATTTAGGGCTAAATGAGAAGTATTTGGAGAATAATTACTGCAGATAGTTAATTACATGATGAATCTCTCATATACCTGTCTTTTATACTTGTTTTCCCCACCTTTGTTAACTGACCATGTAACAAGCTTTCCTGGCAATGGCTTTAGCTAGATGATCCTTACAAATATGCTGGTTTTTTGCAATTTCAGTTTAAAACAAATGCCATTGGTATTTCATTTTTATTCACATACATAGCAGGTTGGACTTGTCTATCTTAGTGGGCTACATCATTTACTGCACAATGTAAGATTTCTTTTCAGCCTGATTGTGATGGAAGGAAAAGCAGGAATTTGTGTGAAGAATAAAGCCTGTAATGATTGGTAAAGGCAATGTATTTAGTTACCTCAGATACTAGGAATAATAAAAATCATTACATTCAACAGCAAATTGAAAAAATATTTTAAATTTACATGAGGAACATTAAGTTGGCAACCTCATGTTCTAGTCTTAATTTTCCTAAAGTTTGGGGAAAAAAAATCTAAAATAACATTTTATCGTATGTCTTCACTTGAGAACTATCCTAAATTAGAAAGATTATTTTATTGCTAAATTGAAATCTCTATTACTTCATGTATACATACTCATGCCTTGCTATATTTCTTTTTAAAATAAAAATTAAATCTGATTTTTACTTATTTAAATATAAATATGCATGGATGCACAGTTAGTGCATTATAAAAGGTAGACTGTGCTAAAAGTAATTATGAGTGAAGATGGATTGTGAAAAAATGTGTAACAGGAAATTCTTTCTGAATACTGTAGGACCAGAAAATGGGTGATGAAGAAATAGTATTAATGATGAGTCATTGTTACTGGTCTTGTTTGCTTGGGATGTGAGAACTAAATCAGTATTTAGTACAGTCAAAGCTAAGACCAAAGCCAGTGCATGTGTCATCTGACATGAGAATCTGTTCTGGAAAGTAGAATGGAAGGAATTGGTAGATCAGAGCAGAAATACAAACGTACATTTTCCAGAGCAATGATGTGATGAGATAGCTAATGTTAGTCATTAGCAATGCATAAAGGGGATTATAAGTAGGGATATATTTTTGTTAAAGATGCTGGTGTGACGATAATCAGAAGATTGTCCAGTTCTCAATACTGTTACTTGAAAAAAGGGTAATCCACAGATGTTTCAAAGAAGAATGACTTGGAAGTCTGGAGAATATTTTCATGGCATATGTAGGACTGCTACAGGACAGGTCACTGACTTATCAAAGGAAAAAAGAGGAAGGTATTTGTATTTGAAACTAGTAAGGCATTTCTTGTCAAATATTTTTATTGGTAAACCTTTGCAACAGAGATGCATCTTGTTCTTCAGAAGTTTTTTTTTTGTTGCTCAGGCTTGAATTTATTACCATAACAGAACAGCATATACTACAAATGGCCTGCACCAAAGCTTTCAGCAGACATTGTGGGGCAAAATCACACCCTGCCCATGAAAGATATTGGATAATTATTAAAATCATATTGGATATTAACTATCAAAAGACTACAAGAGACTACACAGAGCTAAAATACTTAATGTGTATGTGCTTTCTAACCTGGCAGGCAAAACTGTGACAATATTCCATCACTGTATAAAGTTAGCAAGATACATAAAGATATTTTTAAAAAAATCACTTAAATGTGAAATGAGCTGTCCAAGATTTGAAGTCTTTAGACTACCTCTCTTAAAACAAAACAAAACAACCCCCCAAAACCAAAATGAAAAACAAACAAATAACCTAAATGTTTAAATTACATTTTATTGGGTTACGTGAAGGAATTCCTCAGCTAGACTTTGTTGACATTTGTTTTTTTTAAAAACTGCTGCCTATAGTGATCTCTTCCAGTTTTAAAATCTCTGAACCATACTATTTTATATATCCTACAGAGAATTCTAGGGGACAATCTGGGGAAAACTTAAAAATAATTACAGTAATAAAAAATTACTTTGCATTTCCAATGCCCCCATTTTTAACGATTCAATTTTTAATTTTTTTTTTTTTTTTACCAAATCTAGGCTCCTTTTCCTATGAAAGGTTGGACCAGATGATCTTTTGAGGTCCCTTCCAACCTGGGCTGTTTTATGCTTCTATGATTCTAAATGGCATTGCAATGATTTTGTAGTTCACCAGTAACTGAACAGCAATTATTAACTCAGATGTATGGGCTTGCAGAAATGCCGGCAGTCTGACCTTCAGCTCAGTACAAATGTTATCAGTGAAGCATTGCTTGTCTCTGTACATCAAAAACCAAACAAACAAAACACATGCACAAAAACCCCTACCCCAAAATCAAACAAAAAAACCCAATAAACCAGAACTGGCTGATCTTACCAAGAATTTATTTATTTTTCTTGCATAAGAAGGACAGATGATTTATATTTTCTATTTTTCCAAATATGCCACAAGCTGCAGCATACCCTCACAGTGCATTCTTGCATGCTTTGTTCAATTGTCCCAGAACCTTTTCCATATGATAGATAAGGGCTTCTACTTTTGGTAGTCCTGGTGTTTATAATTTTTTATAAACATTGGCTGTTTCACATCATTGCTTTTCTGCAACAATGCTGTCATTATTTAACAGCTTTCTTTTCAATATGCTTGTGAGCTGATTATCAGACACTCCAGGCATAGTATTGAACATGATTTTGTTGTAGTATCTTCAGCTGTTTCTGCATATATTGTGCCTATAAATTGCTAAAGACCCTGAAAGTTACACAACTTTTAACCAATGTGTACAGTTTGGCTATATATTTTGAAATTAGTAGACAATGCTTAATCCGTGTCTTCCAGGCCTTGCCTTGAGATTTCTATAGGATTGTTATTCATTTGCAAAATAGTTACCATATGAACACACCTAAAACTCAAAAAGAGAGTCTTTTTTCTGGAATGGCACCTTTTGAGAATTAATCAGTAAAAATCCAGAGACCTTGCCTGTATATTCATGTGAGATCCCAGTTCCATGACTACTTTTGGAAAATTAAGAATTGCCATTCTGTTCAGTCTTCAGCTCTGTTTAGAAATACAGTAAGAACTGATAATTTTAAAATATTTTCTATAATTATTTCCATGTATTTTTTTCTTGATGATTGCATATTAAGGCTTTAGTTATTAGTGAGACTGTCTTTAAGCATTATTTCCTATGATATTCAAAGATATTTGTTCAGGTTTTCTTATTACATATATCTTCATTAGAAAATTCATTAAGGGTCATGAAATGATCTTCCAGCAGACATGTCATGGTTTAAAAAAAAGTACACTCTAATGGTTAATTGCAATTGGCCCTCAAACTCAAATCTAACTATCACAAAGGAATTTATTATGGAACAGTACTACATACACTGTTGCTTTATTGCTTTAACTACATTATTTATATTTGGCATTCATGGTTAGCTTTACATCTTTAAAGCACTTTATAAAGAATAATTAATCTTGAAAATGTTTTCTCCAGGAGTGATTTCTTTGTGTGGCACAGGTCAGGTATTGTACAATACTAAAGTAAAAAACTTTATATTGAAAACTTTCTAGTCATCCTTTTTGATAGACCTTATGCATAATTTTTTGTAAAAAGCCTTTATTCATGGTTTGTTATGGAGTATATTTCTTTATGTGTAGAAGACAATCTGTTGAAATATTAACATCGAGTAATATGTAAAGACTGAATAAAAACCACTGTAACTAAGAGATTCAGAAGATATTCATAAGCCTATGAAACATCCCAGAATAGAATGTGTAAGAATAGTTCCACCAGTGGAAGCATTATGACATGATGCTTCAATGCACTTCAATTTGTGCCTGTTACCTTTTAATAAATTTATGTAAAATTATCTGAAACATGCTTTGATTGTGTCAAGATGAGCTGCACTAGTGGCTGCAAGTTAAAATTTTAAACATCTTGAATTAATTATAGAAAACCTACATGCCAAGATTGCATGTTACTTGATTTAACATCAAAAATTCCATTTGGGTCTGCTGACGTTGAAGGAGAAATACTTTTGCATGCAATTATTTTATGTATGTCAATTACAGTGCACCTCCTCTCAGCTTAGAACTTTTCTTCTTCAGCTAATGAATGTAACTTTACTTCTTGCCAGTTGTGAAAAATGTGAATTTTATGCTCTATGTTTATGCTATAAATGTGTGAATAGTTATTGCAAATAGTAAACTGATACAATAGTTATTGCAAAATATGTTTGAAAATTTCCTGTGAACTTTATTGCTCATATGTCTACAGATGTTTTCAGGGTTTCTTTTTCAAATTTTGTTCCAGATGAGAAATAAAATAAAACTAAGTTCAGTTACCAGCTCTCCAAAAGATGAGCGAAAAGAGGTACTTACTGTTCAAATAACAGAACTGGGAATTTTATAACCATTTCTGAATATTATTTTCTAAGCACTAGACTGAGAGGAGGAGCAGGTGATCTTGAATTTAGGCAGCATTCCCATCCATACAGATGTCATGTTTTCTGCCCAGATGGGCCATTACTCACACTTGTAATCTACAACAGCAACCTCCTTCTTTAAGTAGCAACTGGCAATTTTATGTTGGGTATGATTTCTGCTCTAATTTAATCTGGCATTGTCCCACTTTTAAAAAAATCTGGGTTTCAGTATTACAAGCATAGTGTGTATTGGTCAAAACTATGAGTAGATATACAGAATATGGAAAATGACAGTATTGGTTTTGTTCATACCATGGTTTGGTTTTTCTTCTTTAACTCATTAATGATCTCACATGAGCAAAAGGAAATGGCAATATTGAAGCTGGATTTGACGGAAAAAGCAAACTACAGAAAGAAACTGTATGTGATGGGAAAGAAAAGGTCAGAAACTGACTGATTTTTCAACTGTTGAGCTTTCCAAATTCCTATTCATTCAGTGGAGCTGCTGTACATCCAGCCCTTTAGAGGACAAATTCAAGTGTTCAGATCTTAATTTAGACAATTCTGTTATTCTCCTAGTTTTGAAAAATATTGGTTGCCCTTGAATTTTTCCTTCAGAAAATCAGAGCTTACATTAGTTTTCTAAAAAGATGGTACTGCATGATACCCTTTCAAGTGATCAAACAACAACCCCAAAAATTCTAAAGATGTCAATTAGTTAAAGTTTTACCTTTTAGAGTGTAAGCATTGATTTAAATGAGTGTTTAGAGCTGTTTTCTCAATCTTTTTGCAACCCAACATCACTTGAGAAAATTGGAAATTTTGTGACTCTTCTTATAAATAGTAAACTTGTGTTCCTTATAACAAAGATCTGTAAAATAATACAGAAGGTTTGTGGCTGGCCTGTGTTAAATGCAAGATGAATCATTTCATTACCAAGAAATTAATGCATTCTTTCCTCAACAGAATATTTTTTAGAGAGTGAGAGTCTTCTGGATGAAGTGGCAGTAAAGTATAACAATAAATAGTAGAAAATGGTCCAGCAATAATTTTCTATTTAGTCCAGTATTGGAACAAGTTTGAAGTTAATACCTGACAAAATACACTAATATGAGTAATTGTGAGAAGATACGAGGTAGTCAGTTGCTGGCACCAGGCCTTATTTGTAATGATATACTGCATTTTGGTAACAGGCTTATTTAGCTGGCAATCTAAACCAGTATTTTGTGAAGAAGACATTCAGCAGCTTTTCAGTTTTAGCTTAGTATTGCAATAGGAAGCTATAAGTCACATTTATTATACTTCTGTCTTACATTTAAGGTTCTAAAGCTCATTTCCACAATGAGTTATCTACTTAATCCACACAAGAAATACCCTGGGCACAGACAAGCATTTCATTCTTTTAAAATGCAAATCATGAGGGCAGTAAGAAATGTGTGTAGCTTTACTATCATTCTGTAGGGAGTAGTAAGATGGTTCTGTCCCCAGTTATCTACATTAACTGAGGGAGAATATTTGAGAATGTAAACATAACAAGGCTGCTATCCTCCTCTAAGGACAATGTCATTTACTCAAAAAATCAGTGTATGGCCTATGAGTCCTAATAACATCTATTCTGTTTCTTTATACTCACAAGTGGAGAGCAGTGACAAGTGGCATTCCTGAAGGGTCAGTATTGGACCAGCACTGTTTAACATCTTTGTGGTGACGTGGGCAGTGGGATTGAGTGCACCTCAGCAAGTTTGCCGACGACACCAAGCTGTGTGGTGCGGTCAACAGGCTGGAGGGAAGGGATGCCATCCAGAGGGACCTTGACAGGCTTGAGAGGTAGGCCTGTGTGAACCTCTTGAAGTTCAACAGGGCCAAGTGCAAGGTCCTGCACATGGGTCGGGGCAATCCCAAGCACAAATAGAGGCTGGATGATGAGTGGACTGAGAGCAGCCCTGCAGAGAAGGACTTGGGGGTACTAGTGGCTGAAAAACTGAAAATGAGCCATCAACGTGCGCTCACAGCCCAGAAACTCAACTGTATCCTGGGCTGCATCAAAAGAAGCGTGACCAGCAGGTCGAGAGAGGTGATTCTACCCCTCTGCTCTGCTCTGGTGAGACCCCACCTGGAGTACTGCATCCAGCTCTGGGGCCCCCAGTATAAGAAGGACATGGACCTGTTGGAGCGAGTCCAGAGGAGGGCCATGAAGATGATCAGGGAGCTGGAGCACCTCTCCTATGAGGACAGGCTGAAGGAGTTGGAGTTGTTCAGACTGGAGAAGAGAAGGCTTGGGGGAGACCTTATAGCAGCCTTCCAGTACTTAAAGGGGGCCTACAGGAGAGGTGGGGAGGGACCCTTTAACAGGGAATGTAGTGATAAGTTGAGGGGTGATGGTTTTAAACTGAAAGAGGGTAGATTTAGGTTAGATATTAGGAAAAAATTCTTCACTGTGAGGGTGGTGAAACGCTGGAACAGGCTGCCCAGAGAGGTTGTGGATGCCCCATCCCTGGAAGTGTTCAAGACCAGGTTGGATGGGGCTCTGAGCAACCTGGCCTAGTGGAAGGTGTCCCTGCCCATGGTAGAAGGGTTGGAACTAGATGATCTTTAAGGACCCTTCCAACCCAAACCATTCTATGATTCTACTTATCAGCCTGTCAGGAAATAATAGTATTCTAGTAACTATAGTTAAAAGAAGAAATCTGAAAAATGAACAATTAGGTAAAAATAACTTTCAAATATATCCATTTTCTTGATTAGTCTTTCTAATAAGCTCTTTTAGATTTTGTCTACATTGCACTTGATAGTTATTACCAAGGCCTTGCAAATAGTCTATTTTAATATACATAGTTTTGGATAAATAGCAAAAGCAGTGCAGTCACTATGGCCCAGGCATAGCATGCCAAATAAACATTTTCTACTTCAAATGGTGCTGCCTTGGCATTCCATAGTGCTAAAAAGCTTCCATGTGTCTCATGGGTTATGTTGGCAAAACCAAGTAAAACTAAATTATGTCATGACAGCTTTCCAAATTTCCAAAGTGTTAGTAGCTAGTAATTAGAGGGCTTGACTTTAGAGACCTAATCTTCTAACTGGACCTGTAGATGCCTGCCTTTGTACCAGTTATATGGTCCTGGTTTTACTAATCAAATACCAGAAAAAGATCTAATTTGTTTGTTTTTAATGTCACAGAGGTGACTTATGTCTGCAGGAATATTTTAATAGAGCTGGTAAGTAAGTAGGTCCTCGCTTTCCCTGACTAGATCTAATATTCAGCATGTAAGTATACAATATAGTGCAACACTTTACTATCAGTCTCCAGGGATAATGGGGAACTAGGCATAGATTCAACTGATCCTGCAAAGACATCAAATCTATTTCTAACTTAAAGTATGAGTCCCATTGTGTCTCACCATCTCATCTTGCTTAAATTTGCCAAATAGAGGGAATTCTCTGAAGAATATTTCAGTAGCCTGACAGGAGACCAGTCTGTAGTAGAACTGTCTAAAGCAGCTAAAGTTGTTGCCTGTCTCAGAGATACCCAATTTAGGAGTCTTTTCCTCAAAAACATTGGGAGCATATAGGAAAAAAGGTGGGTTTTTATGTCTTGTGTGCTTCTTAAAAGCTGATTCTCCAGTTTCTAAGCGTTACACTTTTCACAGTCTGAGATACATTGTGGGGAAGACTTCCATTTCTTGCATTATATGTATTTGAGGAAATAATCAGTGAGGCTTCTCAGGATTTCTCAGTTTGTTCACAATCACACTGGTAGTGGTTGACACCATAGATGGCATTGGGTTACTCATAATTTTCAGTGATGTAAATGCAGTAGGATTTGGACTTCAGTCTTTAGAAGAAGCTGCTATAAACTCACGCAAATTTGTACTTCAGTCTGCAAACTGGAAAGGTTTGCTACTTAGATTGTCACATGTTTGCTCTGTATTTTACTGCTCTAAACAATAAATTAAAAAGAAACCAAGAATGGCTTTGTATACAGGGAATATTGGCCCATATTCATTTAAGAAATCTCATTAAGTACTTTACAATCAGTTTATTATTCTGCTTCTGTTAAGAACATTTTAGTCCACTTCTCTATGTAATGAGTAATAATTTCCTACTGTTTTCTACTTAATTTAGGACTGTAAACCATTTGAGATAAAGATCTTGTCTCTTTTATGTTTCTTAGCTACCCTAAGCATCTGTGGTCCTGTGTTGCTATAAAATACTATGTACTTGTCGCGACTTAGCTTTCATTTGGGCACTCAGCAATTTAAATTACGTGGTTTCCTTAAATTCTGAGAAAACAGAGAAGTTTAGGGGTTGATTCTTAACCACTTTTTACTTAAGAAGCAGACACTGGCTGCAATGTCTTTTTTTGATGAGTTTTAGTTCTTGTACTCTAATACAAGTTACAAATATATGTATTTTTGTTAGAATACAAGTTGCCACTTATTTAATGCTAGAAATTGCCAGACAGGAATATACAATTACACATTGACCTTTTGTGCACATCTGACCAAAAAAAAAAAAAAGTATTTGTGTACAAAACTTAATTACCATGACAGTTCCTGTCCTACCAAATAAAATAATATTATTCATAAGAACTTGTGTGTAAAGGTAGGAAGACAGCATCATGCAGTTTGTGCATGTGCATCATACATGTGCTCTGCAGACTCCTGGGGGTTTGTGGACTGGTTCTAAAGGCATCTGTGAAAGGCAGTTAGAAAATAACTTCAATGTCATTTTGCAGAAATTAGCTCTATGGGATCTGCACGTCCACTGGTAAGGTGAGGGGAATTACAGTTCCATAAATTGAAAAAAATAATACTGGAAATGAAAAGGAAGGTGTTTCATAGATGCAAAAGAATTGTTTTGGGTGAATGTTACCTGATAGAAGGGGGTCTTCTGCAAGAGTGCTTGGATTTGGACAGAAACGTCCCAACTTTATTAAAAAAACCCAAACTATCAAGAATTATGATACTATGAAAAACTTAAACTTCCCATGTTTGTATTGAAAAAAAATCTGTAAACTATGGTAAGGATTAGATAGCCTGATAAGATAAATCTGATCAATTTCTTTATTACATACTCAATGAACCAACAGAAAACAGAAGGTGTATAAACTGTAAAAGCAATGTAAATAAAGGGAAGAAGCAGCATAGACTTGTGCCATAGGATTGGTTTTGGAATTACAGGAAATGGAGGAATATCTTCCTTTGTCTTAATTAGGATAATTATTTTAAGCATCAGGACAGGCATGATAGATAATAGGAACAAAAGTATCTAAATTGCTGCAATTGATATGGAGACAAACCTCAGGCATTAATGCTCTTAACTTATGGGGACTGGATGATCTTTGTTCAAGAGCTTTAAAAGAACTGGTACAGGAAATCTGAGTCTTGTAGTAGGGATTGTTAATAAGATTATAAAATCAGGAATAGTATAATAGTAAATGTGTTACTTGTATTTAAAGAGACTAGTGATCTAGACAGAATTTTTTTTGAAGACCAGAATTACTAGACATCAAGACAAATACAAAATGAGATAAAATCGTATGTGCTTACTAAATTAAGTTGCTTTCAGCAATCTTAGTATTATTTTCCAGACAAAGTAGTAGGTGGACTTACGTAGATGATATTTGTTATAACGTCACTTGCGAAATTACTATTTAAAATGGAAAACATAGGTATCAGTAAAAGAATTTTAAGGCAGATGAGGAGCTAGTAAGAGAAGATAACAAAGGGCTGTCAGACGGCAAGTGTTATTTCCCAAGTAAAATGCTACTAGAGTTCTAGGATTCCATTTAGTATTTTTATTTATGGTTTTCTTAAAAATAGTAGGCTGTAGGAGTGCACTAGTGACACTTTCATATGACTCAGTGTTAGCAAACTATCATTATAGAGAAGAATCAGAAAACAGTATCTTGGAGTAGTTCAGCAGGAGGGAATGTAATGCTTAGAAGTTTCAAGTCCTGAAACTTTTTGAAACTATGAAAGAAAATAGAAAGTCTGTTGATGCCAATGAGGATAGGCTGACCACAAGGGACAGACAAGTTCAGTGACTCAACATTACTTATATTACTTTTGTAATTGCTAACCCTTTTTATTACATAATCTCAATATTGAAATTATTTGATTTTGCAGGCCCTGAAGGTTTTGACATAATGCATTTATTGATGAGTAAGTTACAAACAGACAGAAATTCTTTACTCATAAATAAAATTAAAACCAACAAAAACAAGGCAAATCAGGGCAAATAGAAAAGGTTTTCATTCATTAGTGTACATTACCTCTCAAATATCTGACTTCATATTCTGATTTCAGAAAGAAATTATACTAATGCAGTTCGGGTTTTTTTCTCAGACAAGGTGTATCAAAGGTTCTAATTTGCCAGAAAGCTGGAGGATCTAGATTGTTTAATATGAAGATACAGTATTACAAAATTCATTAGGGTGTCTGGAGAAGTTTCAGGAATCCTCACATAGAAAATAGTCTAAATTTCTTGCTTCAATTTCTTAAAAGCAAAAGAACTGCAGCATGTCTATTCCCATCTCAAAAGTAGCGAGAAGTATTTTCCATGAATAAGCAGCTCCAGACAAACCAGAAATCTGCTCATTAATGATTCTGATAGGGTGATCTACAACTCAAAGCTTTGTGAAGTTTTTAGGTGATGATTAAAAAGATAATTTAAATGTTCTAAACCATATTATAAATCATAAATTGAAATTTAGTTGATTGAACTGTGTATTTGAGGACATCAGAAAAGTGTACTTCATAGACAAATATGTTAGGAGAAATGACATTTCAGGAAAAAATATCTCAAAGCATTGTCCCTTATTTTTCATGTATCCCATTCTATCGCTTCCCCTTCTCCATCCAAGAAAAGATGCCACCTAGACAGGAAAGTGTCAAAAAAAAGTATGTCTAAGTGTCCTTTTTCTAAGTGTCCTAAAGAGTCCTTTTTCTCCATTTCCTTTTGTAAGTCACTTCTGCATTGTTCAATACAGGTGGCTATAGTTCCTTTTACAAAGTGTAGTTGTGTTCAGAATACGTATGATGCTTGGCAATATAGAAAGAAACCGTCTTCACTAGGCTAATATGCAAATTAGTAGCAAGTGAAATGCAAATATTACCAGAGGTAGGGGGAAAAAAAGGATTGGGTTTTTTTTGATGCCAGACAAAACACCAAATATGTTATAGGCTACCTTTTCTCCACAGTCCTGTAGAGAAGTTAAAGCTGATATAAATGGAGTATAGCTGAGTTTCCAGTGTGCATAGTAAAGGCATACTTTGTGATTAAAACAAAAAAAAGGAGTTATTCTTGGTGAATACTTATGCCCTTTCATGTTGATATTGTCAGTTTCTGAAAAGGTTTATGTTTTCTCATGTAAGATTCTTAGCTACTTTTGAATACTTATGTCACCATCATCTTGTAAAGGGAAGAGTAGAAGTCTTTCCAGAAGTCCGTACTTTTTTTCAATTAACCTAAGTATGGGCTGCTAGCAAGCACCGCTCTGTTAACTCCATCTCGTAGGCTCACATGCCATCTTCACAACATTCTTAGTGTACCCAGGTTTGGAAAAAAAGAACTCAGAATAGAAACTAGTTTCATCAGATAAGTTTGTGAGCAAAATAAATAATCCCTATTTTAGCTTCACTTACTAAATTGAAGACAAAGTGCTTATATAAATAGAATTATCTTAAATCATATGCTTTGTT
Organism: Harpia harpyja; assembly: GCF_026419915.1. NCBI lineage: Eukaryota > Metazoa > Chordata > Aves > Accipitriformes > Accipitridae > Harpia > Harpia harpyja. Next base: position 95,748,384 of record NC_068969.1, read on the forward strand.
TCACTTTAAGCTTCTTCTTCCAGAATGAATATAATATTGTACCTTACTACACTAACTAATGTTTACCGGAATAAATTTACTTTCTCTGTTTTTTTTCAAAGTATGAACAACTAAAATTTCATTCCACCTTGTCATGTAAGATTCAAGTACTCTGAACTATGATGTAATAGAGTATGACTAAAAATAATAGACAATAATCTCCCTATTATAGAACAGGTCATGACTATGCACTGGAAGTGTATTTAATCTGACTTCAGTTTGTTACCACTGTATAAATAAAAAGCTGTCATCATTTTCTCAATGTTTCAGTTTTACAGTTGTTGAAACAGACAATTGGTTTTCTTAAACAACTTCTGCCAAACTGTTTCTGTGAATTTCAGTCATACCTAAAGTTTTCAGGGAGGTAAAATTTTAGAATTTGTGGTTACCGGGAGTCACTTCCTGTTCCACAGCACATATACATGCAAACTGTCAATGGAGTGCCAGCCACATATTCCATAGCAATGAACTGAATAACATGACTCCTTACAGAGACCTCAAGCTCTGCTTCTGGCCATAAATAAGATGGCTAGGACATAGGAGGCAAAATGACTTCATAGATATGAACTTAAACTAATCTCCATTTTAATATGTTAAAACCCTATTCTGTCAGCAAACTAGTTGCTTCTCTTCTTCCTGCTTTTCTTAAGGAAAAGGAGATTTGTGGGTCAGTAGGTGGGCAGGGAAAGGGGTCAAATGGGAAAAGAGAGAACAATGATCTGTAGTTCCTATTTACAGTTCTTTTGCATACATGTAAAACTTGTTTACATTTGTGGAATGATCTTTAAAGCATCTGAATCTGATCTTATGCAATAGGGAAGAGATGAGTCTGTGAGCATAACCAGTGCTGCCTAATCTAGGGAGATATATTGCTTTCCAGGACAGTTATTTTTCTTCAGGCATCACCAGTCGGCAGTATCAAGGATAGCAGGACTATTTCTCTTCAAATGAGACAAAAGGGTAGTTTAATCTCCCTGAGATGTGCTGGCATTCCTGTCCACACCACTCCATCTATTCCAGTTTAAATCTGGGCAGCTTAAGGATCTTTTTATGTCAATTATAAGAAATAAATGGCACAGCAAAAGTATAGCAAGAACTGACATTTACCAACTGAGATGAGGAAAAACAATTATTTTTGATACACCTGAGCAGATCTTACATTTTAGAACGAGATTACCTGAAACTATCTCTTGCTATAATTGGAGGGGGGAAAGAGCGAGAGACTGAACAAGCTAAGAAATTAATAGAAGACACATAAAATATTAGTTTTTCAGAGTTCTTGACCTGAAGATTCTTTGGACTTCAAAAAGGGCTGAGGCCTGGAAGAAGAATGTTCTGCTCAAATTACATTTAGAGTTGAGCACATCATTTTCAGAACAAAAATATACTTGATAACTAGGCTCTTTTTCTTCTTAAGGGATAGCCACAAGCTCTTAGCAACATTACCTAATTCATGATTGTTGTTCAAAAGTAAACTATATGGGTTTTTAAGTTTTCTCTTTTAGTATTAATTTCAGTGAGATGATTATGGCTTTAAGCTCTCAAGCCCTGAGGGCAAGTTATGTGGAGTGGGTTATATCCACACTGCACAGCGCTCATTTAGACCTTCTCTGGGTACAAAGAAACAATTTTTCTCTGTCATTTTTCATTTCAAAGTGTCTGAAATCATGTGAGGCTCTGTCAGAGTCCACTGGAATGTTGTTTCTATAGCATGACACCAAAATGCACGTGGCTTGCCTCCTGATTTGTCATGAAGATGTCTGAGGGTGGAAGGCCTGTAGGGATGCAACAAGACTGCATAGGAAGAATAGAGAGAAATAAACCTACTGTTATCTGGACTGCTTGTAGAAAAGTGCTTCTAAAGTTGCACAGGTTTTTCTCCTGAAGGAATAGTTTAATTACTCCAGAAGTGGGTCCAATAGTGAGGTAATTTCCATGCAGGGTGGATGGTAGAGGAAGCAGACAGGACAAAAAGCTAAGTTACTTGGCTTGACATACACTCATATAATACCTGTCTGTGAGTAAAGCAGTCTAAAGTGTGGTAAGGAGTTTACTGGGCTTATCTGCTCACTCTGTTGAGGATTCTGATGAGATGGATTTGTGCCTTTACTTTCTATGCTGTTATTACTGAATGTAACTTCTGTGGACCTAAAAAGTTGTATGACTAAAGACCTATCACTTGGATGATTTAACTGTACGCAGTGGGATGCATTTCTTACTACTTCATTAATCAAGTTGATTTTTTAATCTATATGGTTTTAATGGAGAATTTAGAAATAATAAAGGGATCCTAACAGTCAAAATATAGAAAGGAATCCGAAGTATTGGGGAATTGTTACATCCATACATTATATTTTCGTAATATTGCAGATGAGTCAATATTAACATTTAAGTGACTGTTAATTTTATTCAGGCCTGTAGCAATAGGATAAGGAGTAATGGCTTTAAACTAAAAGAGGGTAGATTCAGGCTAGGTATAAAGAAGAAATTTTTTACGATGAGGGTAGCAAAACACTAGAGCAGGTTGCCCAGAGAAGTGGTAGATGCCCACATTTAAGGTCAGGTTGGACGGGGCTTTGAGCAACCTGATCTAGTTGAAGATGTCCCTGCTCACTGCAGGGGGGTTGGACTAGCTGACCCTTAAAGGCCCCTTCCAACTCAAACTATTCTATGATCATGACCACCAGTGCCACCAAGTAAACTCTTCCTCTGGTGTCTGCTAGTGCATTTGCAGCTATGAGAAGAGGCAATGAAAATAATCTGCAAGACTTCAGTTTAACAAACACAGACCTTAGTCAATTCTTGAGTGAATTTTCTGATAACACTAGTAATTGAAAAGCTGAGTGCTGTGGGAGGAAGACTATGTGGAAATTAAGAAATACAGAAATTAAGAAGTGGAGATGCAAATAGTCCTTTCTTTGGTTCTCCTACTCCTAAAGAACAGAATGGAAAGGTGTTTGCAATTTTGCACTGTCAACAGGCTGCTTAAAAACAAGGTTTATAGGACACAGTCTTCACTCCTCCCTGTTTAGATGTTTCATTGGGCAGTCAGAAATGCAAGATTCCCAACACCAGTAAGAGAGAGAAAGAGGATAGATCCTCACTCTATTGTCCAATGTAATTATTTATTTGGAAGCGAGAAGTGCTTCCAGATGATCTGGTTCCTGCTACAAACATACTTTGTCCATTACCTAATTAATTTTGGTGGAAAGTTTCAAGGAGACCTTGTAGAAGGGACTGGAATCTGGCATTCTGCCATCTCAGGGAAGAGCCATTATCACTTGCAGACTCCTGTTTGTGTCTCTGTCTTTTTTCCTCCAGCTTCTTTATGCCTAGCCTAGATGAAGATGCACTAGGCCTTCCTATAGCCTAAATTCTAATGGTCAGAGCACTGTTCTCATAGCAGAACCAAGGAATCAAAGCCAAACCTGTTTTAAACTGCTTTTTTCTATCTTTTTTTTTTTCTTGAACATAAATTGTGCTTCGATTACTTTTTCAAAGAACTTGGTGAACCTGAATTGGAACTGACATACCAAAATGCTTATTATCCAGTCAAAAAAAATAATGCCACTGAAGTTAATGTCACTAAATGCTTTTAGCTGTTGCATTTTTTTTTCCAAGGTGAACTGATTAGCAAACTATTAATGGGCTTGAACTGGAAAAATTTCACAAGTCAGTCTATACCGGCAATGTAACAAAAATTCTTTACTGGTTAAAGTCTCTGTCTTTAATTTAACCCAGCTCTGGAAAGCCCATATATTGTGTATTCCACTTTGTTGGTGAGTTCTTTAACTGGTTTGTAATGCTATATAGTAACTTTCTATATGCCCACCCTCCTTCTGCAGCTCTGCTTCTGAATGAAATTAGTTGAGTCAATGGGTGCCATGCTTTGTGCTGAACTTAATACCGGAGAAAAGCAGATAAATAGGCATATAGATGCAGAATAGACTCATTCGTAGATTTCAAATGTGTTAGGTGCCGGCTCAGTGTTAAGTTCTTTCTTGAGATAGTACAAGGCATTAAGTAAGCCTAGTGTTGAAAATGTCAGCGCCCATGGATGATCGGGCAAGTATGCAGTTAAGTAAGTGAAATATGAAATAATAATGTGGTGCAGATTTGTGTAGCATTTGGTGTAGTTAATATTTCATAGTAAGTGGATCTAGCCTAGAGAAAGCAATAGGCAGCTGGATTAGTTAGATGTAATGTTTATTCATATTCAGATTAATCACACAACCTTGCAGTTTTCACAGTTTTGTTTGTATTCTCTTCAAGTGTCTCTGGTATATACTCCCACTAATTGGATGGGGGGTGGGGGAGGGTAGGGGGTGGGAAGGGTGCCGGTTTTTACATAAAGCATGAAAATATCATAACAGTTGTAACAGCTTACCTGGTCCTTTTAAAAGTTATACTGAATGTTTATATTTATTGAGCATGATTATATACTTTGTTTTGTAGCTTCATAGCGAGAAAAGACTAATTTTCATTCTTGCCATTTGTAACCTTCAGTGTCTGCTTCCTATCATGGTTGTATTTAAATGAAAAAGAAAACCCAATCTTCTGCACAGAGTAGTAGGACATAAATGATGCTAGAGCCCCTTTAAATTTTGGAATCTGTTGTATTTTGGTGCTCAAAGTCTTCAAAGTACAGTAATATGCAAATGTGTGCAGCAGTATGGGCTCCCTGTTTGTTACTGAATTGAAATAAATACTATTTCACTGTCAACGCATTGTGACATTCAAGTAGTTTTAATATTTTATCCTTCCTCCAGAATGGCATCGGTTGTACTGGGGCTAATTTGGGGTATTGTAGAACAGAGCTGTGACAGCAACAGAACTGAGCTTAAGTGCTCAGTTCTATAAAAGGGATCTCTAAGAATGTGCCCCACAGTATCTTATCACGTTACTCCCAAGTCCACCCACACCCTAATCAAATACACGGTCTTATCGCATGTTTTAATGTCATTGAAGTTGCAGCTGGCTTCCATGCTGCAGGATTTCCTGTCCATAAGGGCGAGGGGTCGTTTGAAGTTTAAAGAGTCTCAGTGCGGCGTAAACCACGTAAAAAGGGTGGCAAGCAAACGGCGCACGGCCTGGGCACGCTCAAGTCTGAAGGCGCGTCCGGGAATCCCTCGCGTCTCCGCGGCGAACGAGACCGCGCGCTCCGCGTACACCTCCACGCACCTTTCCCGACCGACGCTTGCACGCCCACGCGGCGTTTCCTTTGCTGCCGGTCCCCCGAGGAGGCAGAGGCCGCTTCGAGGCCGGCTCTCCCGCCTTCCCCTTCGCCGCTGCCCCCCGTCCTTGCCCTCCATCCCTCCCTCCCTCCCCGGGTGGGAGAGGCCGGGCGGGACGTGCTGTGCCGGGAGAACCCACCTAGAGGGCCCCCTTGACGCCAGCGCAGCCTCTGCCGGGCAGAGCCCGCACCGCAGCCGAGCCCAGCCCGCTGCGGGCAGAGTCCGCGCCGCCGAGCCCGCCCGTGTCCGGAGCGGCGGCTGGGCCGGGGTACCGGCAGCCCCGGGGGTAGGTTGGAAATTCCGGTCAGGGAAAAGGAAGCGAGAGCCTGTTGCCTGCGCTGCTTCGAGGTATACGCCGTCTCGTTAGCTTGGGCTTAAGAATCTTCCCCAGGATATCCACCAGACCGCCAGGAGTGACAACTGCTGTCTGGGAGCTGAACTGGGGGAAAAAAGGACAGCAGAGAAAGAATGCTTAGGTAACACGGGACTTAAAAGCTTTGCTTTCGTTTTGCAGCGTACAGATTGATGCACGTGGTTTTATGTACAGTGTAACATCAAGATAGAACTAGGTTCTGCAGTGACAGTGTCAATAGCTTAGTCATTTTACTTAAAGGGAGCAGGCAGCCTTATTACAGGGTTAGACAGCAAAAATGAATTTGGTCACGATGTGATCATATCTCATGATGGTATCTAACTGTAGTCCTGTCCTAAGGAGCGGTAAAAGCATACTTCCTTCCTTCTTCCTTAGTTGAAGAAATAAACCCACAGTATCAAATTCAGAAAGAAGTTCGGGGTTGTTGTACATGGCTGTTAAACATCATCCTGTTCCCTGGGCTTGTAAGAAAGGAAAGCTGCATTAAAGTGATCACTGATGAATATGTGTCTAAGAAAGAAGAAAAAGCAATATTCATGTCTGAACATGGCAAAGCAATCTGAAGTTACATATCTCCCCCTAACCACCGATTTGGCATGGATGACAAGAAACTATCTTTTGACTAACCTTTTCCAACTGTCCAAAATGCTGCATATGAAGATGCTTTAATTCACAGTCAAAGCACTTGGATTTTTATCAAGGCAAACTGTTGGCATTGTCATAACAGTTTCTGTATACTGGTTAGTTTAACATTTTTTTAAGTAGCAAGTGATGCATAAATGGATGGACATGTACCTAGAAAACCCTGTGAGAAGTCCTTCTTCGGATCCTGGGAATTTTTATTTTTGTGGATTACAGTAATTCTTGCAATAATCCCCGCTGTTAACTGCTCATGCAGTTGTTCTGGAATGCATCTATGAATACCATAACAGATAAATCTGTCTGACAAGGAAAACACTAATGTTGGAAGATCTGTGAACATGATGCATGTGAATAATTTCCCCTTTAGGAGGCATTCATGGATATGGTGAGTAATCAATACACATTACAGACTATTAAACTCAAAATGCTTGTTTGCAAAATACTGTGGCAACTACCAGATGCTATGTTTTTCCCTCCATTAATGTCAAATGAGGACTAACCGGGCTATGAGAAAAATGAAAATCTTACAGAGATAGTAGTGATAAAGTAATATGAGTTTGGCAGTCTTTTGCCTTTACAAAATAGGCAAGTCATAAAAATTGTATTGTTATGGCCATGTTTTCTTACATGATAAAAGCCTTTTGAGCAGGGAGATGTATTTTCTTCCTGTATCAAAGGAACACTTCTTCCCCTTTCTTTCTTAGCCCGACTTGAAGGAAATAATGAAGACCTATTTTCCCCCTATGATATTGTGTTGTTTGTCCTGGAACTTATTTATATACATTCAAGTGACCTGAAAACAGGAAAAAATGCTCATTTATATGATAATTCAATAAGCTTTAATAAATGCATTTGTATGGCAGGTTCTGACATGTGGCTGTTTGGAAGACAGTCATATAGCATTAAAATCCCTTTATCATCATTAAAACAGCTGTTTCCTCTTTGAACCACAGGCATCTATAGTCCTTGCTCACTGAAAAATCTGTCTCTGTAACTTTCTTTGCAATATTGCAGGTAACTTGCTTATAAATTCTACCAGTGGTTGTTGCGTCATGTCTTGTCCCCGATGTTGGAATTAATGTCTTGATTAGTGGTCAATTAATATTATTAGCTAAGGCAAAAATTCTTCCCCAGAAAACTTTTGCTCTTTGGGTAAATATTGAGTCCTTGGGTAAATATTGAGAATATTAGAAGCAAACATATTATGGAAGCTCATTTAAAAAAAAAGAAAATTGCATTCAAGCTGAAGGATTGGCTTTAGGGTGCATGTTTTTTTGACACATTTGCCCTTAGAGTATGTTAGCCTCTTCATGTAACTGATTTGCAGGAAAACCTGAGAAGGCATTTTCCCTGGGAAATGTGTTAGCGAAGTTCTTAAAGCCACGTTCTTTTTATGGCATTTCAAAGTTGGATTTCAGAACCCTGTTACAAACCCGAGACCCCGGCGCCTGGCAGCGCCAGTGTTGGCGTCAGCCGGGTGTCATTTGTTGGAGGCGGGGGCTGCTCTGCGGGGAGCCAATGGCAGCAGCCGAAAGCAGGTCGTCAGAGCCGGGGGGGGGGGCGGGGCGCAGTCTGCCCCTGTGCTCTTAGCACTTAAGTTTTAATAAACAATTAGTAGGCATGCTGTCCTTTGAATGCATCTATTGAGGTTTTTAAAATTACATTTTAGTCCACCTTTCCATAAGATAATTTTAGTCTATGTAAAACCCTTTTGGAGCCAACTTCAAACCACATCACCCAAAAAATGAATAATGTGATCTTGGATGTATTTCATCTTTTTGTTTTGGCAGTAAGGGTGCTGCAGTTCACACCTAACAGGAAGACCGTTTCCATTATCTTTTAAAAATTCGGCCTACTTCTGTTTTCAGTAACTTGGAGAAATTATTTTAAGCATGTTTTAACCCCCCAGGGTTCATCTTCTGACTAAGTGGTTTTCAGACATTAGCCCTGAAGTCTGCTGAAAGGGGTTTGGAACAAAGCGACTGTTTGTTATTTATCTTCTTTAAAAGGTAGTTACCTGGTTCCCCAGTGTACTCCTTGCCAGCCCCTTGCTGTCTGCCACAGTACATGAACCCATTGTCTGGGAAAGACTGGCAGGAGTGTTTGCTGGGAAGATATATGAAGATAATTATATGTTCTACATTTACTATTTAAACTGAATGCAAATATACCATGACTACGTTTGTGCTTACTGAATCATAGACCTTAATTTAGAATGGAAACATTTTTAGCACGCTGTTGTTCTTCTCAGCTCTCAGAGAATTGGCAAATTTGCTTATTCATGCTACAGTAGGTCTGTAAGGAGCATTTATGGGTGCCAGGGTTTTAAGTTGCCAGCCATAGCTTTTCTTTTAATTCTGAACTTTAACAAATCCATGCATTACCTGTAAGGTATGCCAACCTTTTCTATTGTGAACAGGAGGAATTGGCACAAAGAAAAGTTTTCTATATGTATATAACCTCCCTTCGTGCTACTTTCAGATGTCCATTAAACAATGATAATGAAGATAAAGGAAAGGACCTCTTTCATGGGCCCCAATTAGTTTTGTGTTTGTTTAATACAAATATCAGTTGATCATCTTTAATAATGTTTCCCCAAAGTTGATGTAACACATCAAAGGTGTTTTGTGGCCAGCATCATATACATGATAGTATTTGTAACCTTCATATGCATACAGAGCCAAGTATTTCAGAAGTAGGACTAATAATTTTCTGTACCTTAGAGATGTTGCTTTTTTAAGATATTTTGTGTACCTTAGATACATGCGCTATGCCTTAATGTGTTAGTTCCTGCTCATCTCACAAGGAATATGGGGGAAGAGTGGGGGGGGGGGGGGATAAAAAATGAACCCTTCTGAAATATAGTTTATGGTTTCAAATGTCCAGGATTTTAACATTGTGTAACCAGTCAAGGGGGTAGACGTGTTTTTCATGTTTGATCCTCTATGTGGGTTTAGGGTAAGAATAGCCAAAAAGTGTTGGCCCCGAGAGTAGGGTTTGAATGTGAACTGGTAAGCTTTTGGAAGTGTAGTTAGAATTCCAGTTTCTGAACCCTCCTAGTAATAGGTAGGAACTGACCACTGGCAAAAAGCATCTATAAAATATATATGTTTCCAGGTAGTACGAATGGGAGGACAACTGTATCAGACAGATAAGGGTAGCTATAATCTGAATGGACTCTAAAGGGCATTTAAAATGATATTGGAGTAGACAAAAAAAAAGGTTTTTTTTCTGAAGCTGTTTCAAACAGTTTGGATTGTAGAGAAGAAAATACAAAATATATACAATTAAAGGGGTGCAGTGGTTGGGGCAAGTGATGTCCCAAGTGATGATAAAGTTAGTCCTAGCAATAGTGAGAAACATTTGTGATGATAGTAGAAGGAGGAGTAGGATTTTATAACTACTTACCACATTGCACACTATACAACATAAATTATGTATTAACAATATGCAGCTTACTGCCATTCACACTGAAAACAATTTTAGAAACATTTACTGCTGAATTATACAACCTAGCTTTCCTTTCCATTACATTTTATCTGCCTTTTTCATGTCAAACCAAATAAAGATAAACATGGTATTCAATTTTGACTTGCCTAATTGTGTAAACAAATATTGCACATGCCCCTCAGCTTTACCATCGGAAAAACAGAAGTGAAAAACCTGTGTTCAAGAATATCTGTCTTTCAACTGGTAAAGATTTGAAATTAATCCACAGGTGAATACACTAACTTTTCAGAATAAAAAAATGTAACCTATGACTGTTCATCCTTTTCTGCCAACTTTTGGCCTATGAAGATTGAATGAGATTTAATTTGGTTACCAAGGTAGTGAATAAAGAAAAAAAAATCCTTTCTTGGTTCCTTTTTAATTCCACTATATTTTCTTGATTTGATCATTATTGTTCTATATACGTCATCTAATGCAAAATGATGCGGATACATGGTTATACATGTTATCCTTTGCCTCAGATTAATTTGATTACTAACTAGCTTTTTGAAAAGCACCTTAGTAAACCCCTGAATGAATGCAGTTGTCAATAAACTTCTGTCTTCTGTTTTTGCCGGTATTCTGCAATAATGATACTAAATTGTTTATTTGTGCATTTAATAGAACACCACATGGTTTTCAGCCAGTGAAAAATGGTTTGGCTTTCCATTGTTATGCAGGTTCTTCCCTTTTGTGAGACTAGAACAATATGTAACTGTGAAGAAAACTGATGGAAAATTAAGATCTCAATGCTAATGCATGAAACAAAGTTTTCTTTATGTTCTTAGGACATGATGAGTCACCTCAGCTCACTAAGGTATCATGGGGAACTGAGTCTGACCAGTGCTATGCTCTTCACATAGCAAAACTCTTCTCTTCTAACCCAAACCAGGATTAAATGTTTCATGCAGATATTTACTCATTTGCTTGTTCTAGAAAATTTTGTGTATCTTATAGTGGGAGAATAAAAAAAGCTGCTCTCTGAACTGCTTTTCAGCACAGTGTTTGACTAGTTTTTGCATACTTTATACTTAAGATGTTAACATAAAAACTATAGAGGAATATCTCAGTTCTTTTGAAATCTGGATTTGAACCTGAATTTGGGGAAAAAAATCGTGATTTCTTAAACTAAGAAGAAATGTTTTTAATACCAAAGAATTTTGTTTAATCCTTTGTGACCGGTAGATTTTCACAGTACTGCTAAGTATGAAAGGTCACCTTTTTCCCTGTTTTCTTATGCTCGGTGACAGGTGTTACTTTCCTTCAGGCATTGTTGAAGTTTATTGCTCAAGTTAGGGTGAGTGTAGGAAGAGATGGTAAGATACTGAATGAAAGAGTTTCATTTTAAGGTATCTATTGCCTTTTCCTTTATATTTCTAAAACCTTATCTGCCCGGTGGCACCTAACCAGCCTTCAGCATGTGAGTATCAGGGAAGAGATGATAATATTTCTACTGTTTGCAAACAGGGCAAGGGTTTATTTGTTTATAATTCATATTAGCAGTACTTTGACTTTCTGTAATGTTTCCATGTGAAAAGCCGAAAGTTCTCCAGATACACTAGTCAGCTAAGCATGGCAACACCCCTGATGGGTAGGTTAGATATGTATCTGTATATGTAAATTACATCTCTCACCACTGATGTGCTCTATAGTCTTCCACACAACAGTTACGACACTTTTGCATGCAAAATTTCTGCACGGGCAAGATAGTTTAACCATATGAGCTAATGTAAACTGTCGTTGCTCACTTTGGGTGTCCTAGACGGGTGAGTGTCCTGTTGGGACTTTAATCTATTGTTCCAGAATAATGAGATCATTTAACCTGTGTTTTCAGATCACTAATATACTCATCTTTATATTACTGCAACTGATTTAAACTAAACTTCTGTATCTTTAAAATGCAGGCTCTTGCCAAGGCCTGCCTTTTGCTGTTCTGTCCTCAGCATATGATCTGTAAATGAAGTTGTTATTTCATATCTCTGTCCTTTGGATGCACTACCTGTTTTTTTAATTTGGACTGAAATCACTTTGAATTGCTATGTCTCATTAAAAGTAGAATACATCTTTTAACCAGTCATTTTCAGGCTAAGTTAGAGTCAAGTTATTTCTTGAAGGATCCTATAAACTTGCAGAAAGTCTTGCTGTCTCTGGATATAATCCTGATTTATATCTTCTCGGAAACTCAAGTCACAATAGGAGAAACTAAATTGGAGCTGCTTTTACTCATAAAACACCTGTCGACTGTTTGTGCATTTCCTCTACAGTCTCTTCACTCTTACCTGCTTGCAAAGAGCCACCTTTTCTTCTTTGGGAGGAGTTGATCTGTACCTGTACTTTGACTCAGCAAAAATTACCCTACACCTCTAACTCTTAGACAGTAGTTTAATAATGAAGAAAAAAAAATTTAAATTATTATTACATTAAACATGTTAATTAAATATTACTTATTATATGTGCTGTTTAATATATAAAGTATTTTGTAAGTATATTTGTGGGTACTTCTATTGTTTCTAAACATTCTGGCCTGAGTTAAGTGAGGATAGTCTTTCATTCACAGATGGGTTCACTTGAGAAAGGGAATTTGTCTCCTACTGGGAACGGAAATGATAGTGTTAAATATTCTAGTAAATTAGCAGGTTTACTTGAAATCCATGTATTTGTCATTTGGAGACAACCAAAGAATTGTCCAGGTCTGTATATGAAGATTTACTGTTTTGTTTGATATTTTCAACATAGTTTATGGGGGCAGGGGAAAAAGAAGAGTAGAGGAAGGGGAGAGAAGAACCACTAAAAATGTTGAAAGCTGACAATTACAAAACTGAAGAAGGTTGGTCAACAAATATTATTTACAGATTATTATAGTTTCATCTTATTAAAATAGAAATAGTTAGGTTTTACTTATACACTATGCTAAATGGCAGGTTTTATGCTAATATTCAGTATTGTCTGCTGAAACCTTAACTGAATACATGATGCTTGATATTTTTTTATGACTGGATCAACTCTAGCAGAATTATTTAAGATAATTTTTATTTCAACCATTTAAAAATACAAGAATATTTCTAGTAAAAGCTGCTGGTCAGTAGCTGTTAAGAAACAGTAATTTTCCCTGTGTGACTCACTCCATGGAATTAGCAAAATGGAGCGTACAAAATAAAAAGTTTCAAAGGAGTGGATAGGACCAAGCACAGCATCTAAAAAAGGAATGAACAGTTTTGCTTAGGAAACTCGTAACTGTTTTTAAGTGTCTGATCCACTTACATTATAAAGCATATAAAAATATTACAGAAGGAAGGGGTGTTTATTACCCTACCTTTAAAACTGGCTAAATTGATATTCCTAGATTACCTTCAGAATTTATTACTGTTTTTAAAGATGAGTATGGAAAAATGGTATGAAAATAAGTATTTTGCCTTATTTAGGCAGTAACCCCTTTTCTCTTGAGAACCGATTAAAATAATTGCCTGCATCTTAAAGATATTCAACCACTGGAAAGCTATAGTGAAACTGAGTATACTTGAGTCTCAAATTCAGTTATCTGAAGGGAACTGTTTCTTTTAGTTTTAGTTAGCTTAGTTAATCTCTCAAAAGGAGGATCTCTAGTCTTCTTGTATCACAACTTTTAATTTTACAGAATGACTTTATTCAGTAATTTTACTAAAGCGTCAAAGGTTTAATTTTTTTTCTAAAATAGCATGGCTTCATATTTTCAATTGTCTGAAGCAATTGGTTTAGATTGTATTATTTCATATTGTCTCATTTTAATTGGGTTACTTTAGTATGACAGATGACAGCTTGTCCCCTTCAGGGAAACAGATAATTCTTACTGAGATGAAAAGAGGTGACTTTAACTCTTTCCATCTGCAATGAAATCTAGCTCCTGATTTCATGATTTTTGTATAGTGCTTATTAAATTTTTAATTTCAGGCACTAACAAATGGTCTTTGATACTTGATCTGAAATACAGACACATTTTTAACACTGTCAGTAGCTGAGGATTAAATCAGTTACCTATGTTTATCATACGGATGTAACTCTAACAGAAAGTTTGCATGTCCTTCACATGTTGCTGGGCTTGACACAACAGTTACTTGGTGAAATCTTAGGTCAGTTCTAAGCCTAGTTGAACAATCACATGATCTTTAGAACATTTTAAGAAAAAAGGTATTCTATCTTCTGTCATAACATTTTATATTGCATTCCTTTCATGTGCCTTATTCTACTTTATTACTGGATTTATTTTTCTTTACAAATTTATTGGAACAGATTTTAAAGAATGAGTTCTTAAACCATCAGTTTTTTAAGAGCGATTTGTTTTCTGGTGATGTCAATATACCCTCTGTTATTCACAAGCAATTTAAAGTTTTCAGAGTTTAACTTTCTTTGAACTGGAAAAAAATACAGCTCATTTGTAAAATACCTTGCAGATTCAGAACTGGACAAGACCTTCAAGGTAAAATAGCCTTTCTGGTTACAGTAGAAGCATCAACCACAGTGGCTCATATACCCCAGTGACATGTGTGTCTGGATACTAGGGAAGAAATGTTTCAAAAGTTGGTTTTGTTTGCCTTTGTATCCAACTATATTCTCGGTAGGCAAGTAATGCCTTCAGGGAAGTGAGTAGATTATAGTTATCAAATGATTAATTATAATGTTATTTTTGGCACATACTAAAAATAGTGGGTTAACTGTGGTTTTGGCTGCTATTTTAAGGCAAAAGTTTGGTTCAGTGAATCTGGACTTTAGTTGTTAATTATTATAGTGACCAAATATTGACCAATTAAAAATCATCCTAACACATCCAAGTCTAAGCTTTTTATGCATCTTAGACCATTTGTGAAATTTTGTTTTCATGGTCTGTGGATTTAAGAACGTCATCTTCCAGTATTACTTTTTTGGCTAGTTCATCTTTAATTGGATAAGTGTAATAATTCAAAAAGGAATGAGGCAGGTCATTTATACCTACTCTTAGAACTTCAGACAGAGGAACAATTATCCTGTCACATTCAGTATCTAAATACATTCAGAAATGTATGGAAATCAATGCTCAAATAAATTAGAATTTACATATTAAGGACAAAAAAATTCAATATTAATAGGTTGGATTTAGTGTATTGTGAAATAACAATGTACATATCATGCCATCCTCCGACAGCAGGATTATTTACTAAAAAAATACTGGTGTGAGGACTTAATGTATTTAGCTTTGCATTTGATTGCATCCATTCATCAACTTATTTATATTTAGGCATCTAGATAATTATTTAGACTTCCAACTTCACATATTTTATTTAATTCTTAAACTCAGATAGAGGTATTTTATCCAATGTTTATCAACTCACAGAGGATCCCAAAGTTCCCATCAACCTTCTTGAAATCTGTCACTCCAATGTTTCCTGCCCATTATAAAGTATCATTTCATGCAACAGATTTCATGACAAAACTGCCCTAACAAACATGGCCTATAATTGCTATTAAGCTCTTGTGTTTTGCCTTTCCTCAGTATTTTAAATTGTAAATAGTGGGTCTGAACCTTTACAGATATTTCTAATTAGCCACACTATTTCATTTTCTTGCACTGTACTTGGCTCCTTTGTATGTCCTACTATATGACATGTTTTTTCATCTGGCATCCCATCATGTCATCTTTGTAGTGTCTTACCTTCTACCAGTCTCCAAATAAAAGAAGCTGTGGTAATAGGCAACAAAAGTGATGATAGAATAGCTAGTTTCCAAACAGGTCATAAACCAAATAGACATGGTGAAATAAAAATAATCCTTTTCCCCATCCTGTACTTAGAGTATTGAGGTATGCAGAAATTTACACCTGGGAAAAAAGTGGGAGATAAATTCCTTTAATGCTAGGGTAGTGTCATACAGAAAAGCATATTTTCATGTACAGGCCAAGAGATACCCAGCTCCACATCCATTTATTTTTTTAATGTACTTTCAGCCCTTTTCACATTTCTTGCTGGTTGTCTCTAACGTTGTGAGAGAGTAGTTTTCTTGACTGTAATTTAACACAGAGATCTTGAAATGGAGATTTGGTGAAGGTTACCAATAAACAAATACCTTTTCTTTCCCTGTTGCTGTTTGGGATTTTGATCTGAAGTGTCCTTGGAATGCTCTTCAGGGTATACAGCGGTAACTGTGCAGTTCCCCCAGGATAAAAGTATAGCGGTAACTGTGCAGTTCCCCCAGAGAATTTCAAAGCCCTTTGAATAACTGCCATTGAAAGTGGTCTTTCCCTCTTGGAATATTTGTACCAGACTGATCTGTCCCATGAAAGTATAATAATCCTAGGAATTGCCCAGAGAAGGAGAGTAGTTAAAGACTGCTCAGGTTTTTTTCCCTTTCTAATCCAACAATATTTGAAATGTCCAGCCCTCAAATACTGAAATTACCCTTTCCATTAGGCAGATATTAATGAGGGGATTAGTTTGGGATATTCGACCATCTTTATTCGTTAGGAAGTTATAGCTAGATAAAAAGACAGTTAAGGTGCTGTGTTGGACATTATATAATAAACATTTTCAAGTTTTAAATGCTGTAATGCATTTAAATGCTCAAATTATTGCAGCATATGTTGGTGAGCTATATGCTATACAGTATCTTTAGCAAGAGTGGAATCTCTATATGGTGTATAATTCTCACAGCCTAATCATATTTCTTTCCATAGGATTGCATTTTGCAGGTAGATGTGGCTTGTGGTGAAGTAACTGTGGTGAAGTAACTAGGAATACCACAGTCACGAAAAGGTATGCATGCTGAGCTGCAGCTGAGCTAATATATGGCTATTTATGGCAACCAAGCAGGAATCGGAGATTAAGTCATAATAAGGTAGGGATTGTACCAGCTAGAGGCTCAGTGGCTTGTTCCATGAAGTAGAAGAAGGATTTTAGAGATGATGAGTTAGAGCATTGCTTATCCCCTGCAAAGTGAGTATGAATAAAAGTTTTAAGAGTTTTTTATGTAATTAACATTTCTGAACCATCCATTCATGCAGTCCTACAAAAAGATTGGATACTCAGGCCATTGTTTCATTCATTATATAATATATTAAAAAAAAAAAAAATCCAGAAGGCAAAATGAATCTACTTCCTGAAACAGAATACATGAAATGTTTCATTTCTGCTGTCTCCCACCGTGCCCAAAAAAAGGACTGCTCATCTCCTTATGCAGTACTTTTAATAAAGGTTTTGATACTTGGAAAATATAAAACACATAAGCATACTTGTGACTATGAGTTTAAGTTCACTGCTTTCCTGAAATGCCACTTGCTTTACATATATTCACAGGTGTTTTACTGGGTGTTAATCAAGGGAACAGATGCAGAATGCTGGGCAGGAAGAAGTGCTTTGGGACCCTCATTTGAATATATAACTATTTATATATGAGTTGTTTTTTTTTTTTTTCCTGGTTTCTTAAAGAAATGAGGCCTACATGATCATACGTATCTGTTTCCCCCTCTTATAGCTTTTGAACCTGTTGTCTGATTTCAATTAAATTTTGGAGGATAGAAGTTTTAAAACTTAAGTCCTTTTAAAAAACTGTGTTGGTTAGAAAGTGCCTTCAGTTTGTGCTCTCCCTGAGGGAAGGACTTCTGCATCCTAGCAATGCAGCTGCTGGTAGTGGCTGGACAGGCAAAGCCCTTGCAGACCTTGCCGTCAGCTCAGCGCTTCTTGACTCCTGTACCCTCAAACTGATTATGTGCGGGGGGGTCACTGGAGAGCGAGGTGGCTAAGCTTTGCATTCATGCAACAACTTCCTATTGCAGTTCAGGTGTACTGTGAAAATGAAGCTGGTGAAGTCTGTTACATGCACATGGGTGTAGAAACAGTAGAGTCAAAGCATCATCCATGCAGAGAGGTTCAGGACAGAAACGCAGAGAGAACAGGGTTTGCAGTAATGATGAACCCCTCTCTTAGCCAGAGATTTTCATCTGTTAACTTCATATTCCGTATATTTCCAAAAGCCCCTCATTTAGATCTTAAGTCTTAAGCTCCCTCTGAACTCTTGAAGAAGAATTCAGTTACAAAGTGACAGGCTAGTCCACTTGTGTTATTCTTTCCCGTTATCAATAGCGTAGGTAACAGCAAGGATTTAGAAAGCACCAGAAAACCTTTAAAACCTCATCAGAACAACCATGATACAATATTTTCTTTACTGAAAATGTACTCAGCATTTTAACTGTCAGTTACAGAAAACACAGAATGAGATAAGCATATACAAATTTCTGAGAAACCTGCTTTACTTTCCTAGCTGTTCACCAGTGCTTGAAGTGCTCTGAAAATGCTGAGTATTCAAGATTTATCAGTTTTAGCTTTCAGGAACAGAAGTTGAGGACATCAATACAGTTGGAATGAGATTTGTCATAGTAACAGGCTTCAAGAGGTATCATATTTCTGATATCAAAAGAGACTGTGGTGTCCTGTACTCTTAGACACGTAACTTTTGCACTATCATTAATGTTTATTAGGGGATGCTGTGAAGAAAGAACAAATGTGCTTGCATGTCTAGAAAAATAAGGAAGAGGGTTTCTCTAGTGTTCTGAGTCTCTTGTGGGATCCTACATGAAAAGCGCAGAGAATCATAGAATCATAGAATGCTTTGGGTTGAAGGGACCTTTAAAAGGACATCTTCAACTAGATCAGGTTGCTCAGACCCCTGTCCAACCTGATCTTGAATGTTTCCAGGGATGGGGCACCTACCACCTCTCTGGGCAACCTGTTCCAGTGTTTCACCACCCTCATCACAAAATATTTCTTCCTTCTATCTAATCTGAATCTACCCTCTTTCAGTTTAAAACCGTTACTCCTTGTCCTTTTGCAACAGGCCCTACTAACAGGTCTGTCCCCATCTTTCTTATAAGCCCCCTTTAAGTATTGAAAGGCCACAATAAGGTCTCCCCTGAGTCTTCTCTCCTCCAGGCTGAACAACCCCAACTCCCAGCCTATTTTCATAGGAGAGGTGCTCCAGCCCTCTGATCATTTTTGTGGCCCTCCTCTGGACCCGCTCCAACAGGTCCATGTCTTTCCTGTACTGAGGACCCCAGAGCTGGATGCAGTACTGCAGGGGGGTCTCACCAGAGCAGAGTAGGAGGGCAGAATCACCTTCCCCGACCTGCTGGCCACGCTTCTTTTGATGCAGCCCAGGACATGGTTGGCTTTCTGGGCTGTGAGCACACATTGCCAGGTCATGTCCAGCTTTTCATCCACCAGTGCCCCCAAGTCCTTTTTCACAGGGCTGCTCTCAATCTCTTCATCCCCCAGCCTGTATTGGTACTGGGGCTTGCCCTGACCCAGGTGCAGGACCTTGCACTTGGCCTTGTTGAACCTCATGAGGGTCACACGGGCCCACTTCTTGAGCTTGTCCAGGTCCCTCTGGATGGCATCCCATCCCTCAGGCATGTCAACTGTACTGCTCAGCTTAGCATCATCCGCAAACTTGCTCAGGGTGCACTCGATCCCACTATGTCATTGATGAAGATATTAAACAGTCCTGGTCCCAGTATGGACCCCCGAGGGACACCACTTGTCATCTGGGCATTGAGCTGTTGACTGTTACACTCTGGATGCAACCATCCAGCCAATTCCTCATCCACCAAACAGTTCATCCATCAAATCCGTATCTCTCCAATTTAAAGAGAAGGATGTTGTGGGTGACCACGTCAAAGGCCTTACAGACGTCCAGATAGATGACATTTGTAGCTGTTCCCTTGTCCACCGATGTAGTGACTCCATCACAGAACGCTTCTAGGTTGGTCAGGAAAGACTTGCCGTTGGTGAAGCCATGCTGGCTGCCTCGAATCACCTCCCTGTCCTCCATGTGCCTTAGCATAGCTTCTAGGAGGGTTTGTTCCATGGTCTTGCCGGGCACAGTGGTGAAGCTGACAGGTTGGTTGTTCCCAGGGTCCTCCTTTCTGCCCTTTTTAAAAATGAGTGCAATGTTCACCTTTTTCCAGTCACTGGGGACTTCACCTGACTGCCATGACTTCTAGGAAGCTAGAATCAAGGTTTTCTATGTGAGATTTCTATGAATCGATGCAGTTTCATTTTCAGGACAAAAATACCTGATTTTGTTGAATTTTTTTTGTTTACATTAGAAGCCAGTACAGGGAAATAAATGAAACAAATTGTGTAGGGAATACAATGTGTTTGGCAATATATTTTGTCACTGCACAGAGGTTTTCAACTACTGAACATCAGAATTCCTCATGGACTGTGAAATTAAATGGCAAATGTCAGAGAATTTTTGTATTCTAGGTACATACCTGCAGTGATGGGAGATGGTTGGCTGCAGAGCCTGAGAGGTCTCTTGTTAAAAAAACCCCAATTTTTCAAAAAGTCGTTCTTCATAAAGATATGCTTCAGATGTTAAGAGAAATGTCATGCTTGTGGGTCCTTTATCATTGCAGATTTTTAAGGGCAAGTTAAACCTATATCTGCTAGGCAGATTTAGCTACAGTTCTACTGGATTTTCTAATACTTCTCTGTTAGAGCTGTGTTGGCAAAATAGAACAAATCAATGGGGTTTAATTGGCCACTTGGACCTTCGGGCTGGAATTAGAGTACTCCTAAACTCTATCAGACAAGGAAGGCTCTGGAACAGCCTTCCAATAGCATATTGGAGAAAAGCATGAAGGTAATTGGCTGTTGCGTGCTAAAAATAGCTGTGAAAAGGGTTGTATGATGTGGAGCCTGTGACAGCAGGGCAGCTAGACTGGGTCACCCAGAATGTCCCTTCTACTTTTAAGTTTCTTTCTGGTGAATGAATTCATTTAACTACTTTTTTTTTTGTCACTCTAGGAGTTTAAATCATCTTTGGATGTATTTCTGAAAGATAGTTCCAAATTATATTCTGTGGGGTGCGCTATATTTGTCTGTAATGACTAAGTAGTACTGCTTCTCATTTCTGAGGACTGAAGTTTGGGAGTAATAGGGATCTGGTAGAATTGCTTTAGCAATGCAACTGGTATATTTCAAATAGTTCCTGTATTGTATCTGTAATATAAGTAATATGTAAAATGTTTAAATGTAATGTTTAAGTATATTTTAAATTATCTTTGATACCTGTTTGGGTTCTCTTTCTATTTTCACTCTTAATGTCCTTGTAAAATAATGTATTAATTCTTTCTCTGTCTGAAAATAAATTGCTAGTGATGAGCTACTTTTCTTAAAGTTACTAAAACAAGGAAAGAGAGGTTGATGGAACCATCAACAAAATAGATTACTCATCTAATAATAGATTCAAGAAGATGATTCAAAAAGTCATTTAAACCTTTGAAAATGGGATTGATACCAGTGCAAAAACCTTTGAAAATGGGATTGATACCAGTGGAAAACTTTTGTACCAAATTATCTAAGCTCCTTTTAGTAAATAATGCCTTCTTTGAAAATGTGGTTTCAGTTAATACCAGTGGCAATTTTGGCTTAAATTGCATGAATAGTTTCAGCGTGTAAAAAGGTCATCCATAGGAGGAAGTAGTTCTGTGCTGGAGCAGTCCGCCAAGCTCAAAAGAGAGTTTATGGTTTTGGTGGCATCCTCATCTACCAGACATATCACCAAGGATGCAGAGACTTACATTTAAGTTTTCTCCCATTCCATAGTCCTGTAGAATGCCCTAAATGCTAGGCCATATAGTAATCTTCTGTGTCTTTATTTCTATCCTTTTCTCTGAGCTGTTATATTTTATATAGAATGCTCCCATAGTAGTTGTTCTATATCAAGGTGAATAGGGCAATCTGCAAAAGCAGAAGCAATTAAATATAGATCCTATTGTCTCATGGCAGAGCTGTTTAATAAATTGTGATGCCCCAAGCAGCAGCAGCTTATCTCAATTGGTTTTTCATGTCAGTGAGAAAAACAGATTAAAAATAATTTATGAATAATCCAAATTGATTTTTAACTTTTTAAAATTAGATTGCTGAATCAAAAATCTAGTTACTTCAGCAGCGTTATTTGCAAACTTATTTTCCCTTTTCCTTGTTAGATTATATCATAATCTTTTAATACACAGGACTCATATCTCATTTGGATCAAAAAACTAGCACACACAATTGAGCACAACTGCTTTCTACAATTGCATATAAGTTTGATGAGAG
This sequence comes from Harpia harpyja, assembly GCF_026419915.1. Classification (NCBI taxonomy): domain Eukaryota; kingdom Metazoa; phylum Chordata; class Aves; order Accipitriformes; family Accipitridae; genus Harpia; species Harpia harpyja. The sequence continues at coordinate 95,770,265 of NC_068969.1, forward strand.
TTTTCAATCTCACTATGCTGTGTAATTCAAGTATTTTCAACCTGATCTGTTATGAAATATCTCCATAGTCTCTATTAAATATAATATAAACTATACAATGTGCTTAATATCTATGCATCACAGTTCTAATAATTCTATTATTTCTGCTGAAGATTTTCTGTATGGTACTGTATGGCCAGACGAAATACATCTTTTTCTGAAATTTCTGATTTCTGATGTTTTCTAATAAACTAAGTAACTGAAAGAAGTACAGTAGGCTTTTTTACTAACATGCTGAACAGATACTACCAGCTTGGATATCTTTCACTGACAGCCTAATTTTCTCTTACATTATTCATGGCTTATTTGGGTGAGATTTTATATCACTTTAGTTCCTTTGTGCATATTCTGTCAGGAGAGTAGTGTAATATGTGAAATACAGTGACAGGCATACTAGTTTTTTTCTCTCTCATTCAATTATGTAAATAGTTTCTGTTTTGATTTAGCTTGTGTATTTGGCAATACCTTACAATGTTTTTGCTTTTCCTCGCTACAGACAAAGGATAGATTGATGTTTGAAAAGATGTTTGTTCAACAACTTCTAGATAACTTTCCAAGCATGTAATTTGTGTCATATTTAAGAATGCTTTCACCTTTTTATTTCTTCAGTAATGTTTGGCATATTTGTTGCTCGCATTTTATTTCACTTTTCAGTTATTTTCAGTACTTTTATGGTAATGTTGTCAGTTATCTGTATTTCCTATGATATATCTTCCCTTCATAAGACAGAATTGGTACCTTTGCTACAGTTTTTCTATATTGTTCTTGCTGCATATCTTGCTCTAAGCATTATAGAACACCGATACTAATACATACAATATTGAAAACATGATGACTGTTGCAGGAACCTAATAAAGAGTTTTCTATCTTTAATTTTTTAAGGGTAGTGGATTCTTGAGAAAACGTTTTCCAAAAACGATAAGCTAGCAAACCTATTAACTTTTCTTTTTTTTTCCTCAATCAAGATGTAATTTCTTTAGCAGAAGTTTCATAATACTTATTTCGTGATTATTCTCTCACATACCCTACTTCTGCGTTAGACTGTGACTATAAATATCAGAAAGTTTCTATTGAATTACATTCTCATCAGTGAGAAGAAGCAGGCTTTTAGTAGCCAGTAGGGCTTTTTAGCTCTGTATGTGATTAATAGGTCAGTTCTGAGTTCTCCTAGTACTATTTCAGTGCCTCATAATCCAGCTCTGCTGTAGCTAATTTCATTGAGACATCAGCAGCTATTATTCTTACTAAGGTTACTGGTATCACTCTTAAGGACCCATGTGACTGCTCTTCTCCTCTTTCTTTAGTCCTAATGATGTCTTTAACTTTGCAACACATCAGACACCTGTTTCAGTGTTATTAGACTTCATTTCTACTGTGTCATGAATTAGCGCCTTGACCTTGACATTCACATCTTACTAAAAAGAGAATCACGTGCAGATTTTCTGAACTAACTTTTTGATAAACAAGGGTCTGTCTTCTCATCACAGTCAGGCAGAAACAAACAAAAAATCCAGCCAAAATAATTTAACAACATTGATCACATTAACTACAGAATAATTTTATGGATCTGCAAACAAGATAAAAGGGTACATTGCTACAAGGAATCTAAGGATAATTAAAATCTTCCATTGCAAATGGTCTTTCGCCTTCTAGTAGACATGAATCTGTTTTGACTGAATATTAAATAGAATTCTAATTTGAAGGGGTTGAAAGATAGTGGATACAGTGGAAACCCAAAAACTCAAGGTAATTTTAGGCAAAGCTTCATTAGGTTATGAAAGGAATTAGATGGGGTGATGAAGCTCCAGAAGTTCTCTAAAATATATATATAATTGTATTATAATCATAAAATTATTAAACATCATGTAGTGTAAGTGTTTCACTTTGCCTTCCCCCTTCTCTTTCTCTAATAATTGCTTACAGGGTTCAGGTCAATGTTCAGGTCTTCAGCATTTAATTCTTTCTGTTTAAGGTGATAGAAATACGTGTTGCCACTGAAAGGGCCAGTCATTCCTTATCCTCAGCCTTGGATACACATGGTCATGGCTTCCCAAACACTGGCACTGCTGAACACAGAGCAACACACTGGGGAACATTAGAACACTGTCTCACTGAACACTGAGACAGACTGGGGAACATTAGAAAGAATAACTCTGGTTTTCCTGTGTTTGCCTACAGTCTATATTTTATGTTCTTTAATATCCATTTAAGAAAACTTGTTGTTTTGGAATTATTAGCCTCTTCTTCCCCAGATATCTGGGGTGGGGTTCTCTCATTTTTTCCTTTCACTGCTATTTCTTTCTTATCTGAAACCTGATCTAATGAAATCAACATGTTTGAATGAAAAATCTTGGTTAAAAAGTGGGAATTTAAAATAATCCAGATCCCCCACCTTCCCCTACCCCACAAAATGCAACCCTACCCTTGCTTAATCAAAAATTCAGGGATTTATTTTTTTTTAATAAACTACAATAAATCATCACTTGCTGGCACAAAAAATTTATTTTTTGAACCAGTGAAATAATCAATTTCTAGTTTTAGAAAGTATGGACAGAAGTCAAAGAGAGCTGAGCTTGCTAAATATCTGTCAAAATCAAGCCATTTATTGATGTGTATCATCACCAGGTTACAAATTTGAAAATTGTGTCTGGATAGCTTTTTATTTAGTGTAATATTCAAGAATTATTATATTTTAGCTATCCCTGCAAATTAGTAAGATGATTGTTAGCAGGCTTTTCAATGTCAAAACAAATTCCTGAGGATAAATATTTTGCCTTTTTGGAATAAGAAACAAAAGATGCTGTGATAAACAGCTGATTTTATTGTGTTAAACAGTACACCGAGTACCGTTAGCATTTCTGCCTGGAAGTGACCCACCTCCTGTATAGGAGGAATAGCATATTGACATTGAACTGCTGTGTTCTCAGGGATTTTCTAAAGTCTTTAACTGCTACGCTGCGGCAAGGAAAAAAACCCAAACACCCCACAGCCCAGCATTCAACTCAGTCAGCTGTGTGTGGTGGAAGACCTGAGGCTCACACTCATCAGAGCCACAGTGTGCTTATTACTGGTGATAACATCTTCTGTAAAAAGATGTTTATTGTTGGAGATCAAACCCTTGTCTGTTTAATAACATTCTGAATAATTTTGAAACTATGTTTTTACAAGATATCAAATATCCTAAAATTATGTGTTGTTAATAATACCCTTTAAAAGTGTAGGGATGATCTCAGTAACAAAGTCTCTGATACCATTCTGAAACTATTGAATTGTTCCCTTGTGAATCAGTGTTTCAGTGGGGTTCTTAAGGTACATTGTTTTCTTGTATTCTTTTCAGAGCCAATTATTAATCTTATAGATTAAATCTTAATAATTGTATTCTAAGAGGTGCTTTTTGTTGAGCCTGCCCTGTGCAGGAGTCATGAAAATTAAATATTTAAAAAAATATATACAAGTTAGACACTGGCCTCTGTTTTCATACACTAATTATTCTTGACAAAGCTATATAGTGTCACTCTGTGGGTTAAATGGTTTGAGAAGATTTGTTTTACAAATCTGAGAATTTTATGCCAATCCAAATATTTGAATTTTCACTAAATCTCATCTAAGAAGATTACTTAATAAGTTGTCATTTTGCATTTGACCCGGGCTTCTTTTTAAATGCGGATTTTTTAAGATGGGAGGCAGTAGATAAGAGTCCTCAGAATACTCCAGGGTTCTCTTTTCATTTAGGATGCATTTCAGGTAATAAACAAAAGTGAATCATGGATCAGAATATAGATTGAGGGAGTAATCAAATATAAATCTACAGGTTATCAATCTTGATGCTGATCATTATAATTGGTTAACTGTGCATATAGCTAGCATTTTTTTGTGAGACCAAGACCTTTTGCCTAATTTTGATGCAGCATCTATTACTTTCTCTTAGAAACAAGTAACAGCTAGAAGAAAAATTGCATGCAGATAGACCTGGATTGGAATACCTCACTCTTCTACAGAGCTCATAGGAAGCTGGAATTGCTCTGGAAGTGTAGGTAGGAAGATCTGGCTGGGTTTTTTTTTTCCTGAGAAAATGGTGTGGATCCTTTTCTCAAGAAATAGATGGCAGGAAGGCTCCTGCATTCAGCTCAACCAGAAAAGGTAATATAGGATATTGCTAAAACTAGGAAAGGAGGAGTAAGGCAGTTTCGATTTTTATTGTGATTTGCTGTATGATTTATTCTTGAATAACATTCTTTAAGAAAATAATTATGTCTAGTTTTTTTCATAAATTGTATTTGTCAGCTTTGGTCAGACATGGGTTTCTTGCAATTTTCAGAAAAGCAGAAAAACTTCTAGAGAAAAAAAGTGCTATGCCTTGTCTGTCATTGCAAGGGCTTCATACCTATCACTTTGTATAGGTATGTAATGGAAACAGCATCTTTGCTCAAACAAATTTTGATAACTACCATTAAGAGATGAGACTCATGTTTCTTCAAGCTGGTTCTTTCCACTGGGAAGTACCTTCCTGCATCATGGTTTTCTTCAACAGATACAAGCTAAGGTTATTAGAAATAAAAATACATTAATGTAAAATTTGAGGGGGAGTGAGATAGCCTCTAAGTCTCAAAGGTAGCAATATATTCCCAACATGCTAAAGGGCACAGTTCCATCTACCGTGGTTTTCTCTCACTGCTTGTTTATTGTACCACTAACTTGGAACATAAGATCTATACAAAGTGCGATTGTTGGAAGGTTAAAAAAACCAATGTGATGCAATACTTGAAAAGAACTTTTCAGTCTTACGTGCTCCATTAAGCATCCTGTTTGTTTGTCAGTCATCAGAACACTAAAGCTGTGTCCGTTTTTAAGTTTATTTTACAATTAGCTGTGTCTTTATTTCATCATTGGAAAAAAAAATACTAAAAAAGAGAAAATCTGCCAACATTTTCAAACAAAATAATGTAAATATGGAAACATCATATTTACAAGTATAATTTTGAAAAAAAAACCAACCCAAAACAAACCCTTGTGGTGTTGTAACAGGTAAAACTAAACAAAGCTGCTTCTCTCATATAAAACCTTTGGAGGAAATAGTGAAATGTCTGTAATGTCAGGCTAGTATCTTAATTTTGATGCTTTTTTATAGCAGAGAATACGACCACTGTATGCAATATGACATTAGCAGATGTGAAGCACTGAGCCTCATAGGGTGGCTTGCAGGAAGGAGTATGTGTCAGAGGTTAATGAATAAATAGAGAATTTTCAAATACTGAAAGACACAGCTCTGTTCAATTCTGCTTTCTTCTTGGCATTCTGCTTGATATGTTTGACACCAGTTCTCCTTGGTTTTGATTCTGTTGCACAAGTCACATCAGATCTAGATTTGGGAAGGACTGCAAAAGGTTGTAGGCCACCAAAGTGTCTTCTGCGACACTTCATGTGGGCAGATGATAGATAAATCTGAAGTTTGAATATCCCCCAGATCTCCCCTGAGGACACAATGATTTTCTGTGACTGTCTGTCAGTGATGGATCTAGGGTGATACAAGACAGCTTCTAATCTAAATACAAAAAGTATATTTTACTTCTTATTTAAACTACAGAAATGTCACTCCCCCCCCCCCCCCCAGTCTTGATAGAGTGTATACTTTCCTCTGTTTATAGGGATTAAAAGTTGCTTTCAGGGGGAAAAAAATTAATTGTGTAACATGCAACATCCATTTCACAGAAGGACACCATCTTTACTTTGTGTTCCCCCATACAGTGGGACGTAATGTCATTGATCTGACTCAGAATTAAAATATTTACATATCTCTTTCGAAGTGTTTAAATGCTTTCCTGGCTGTACCAGACCAACTTCTTGCTTTTTAAATCTCAGGTGTTCAAGAAGTATGATGATGGGGGATATGGAAATAACCAGTTACATTCTTATGAGCTTGTTATGCACATACAAATTGAGTAGCTGCAAAGAGGCTTTCTAATAGAATCCCCGTTTCCTCCTATTAAAGATTACAGAATGTACCAAGGCATAATTTCACATGCAGCTGTTTGAATAAATTTAGCATGGTATAAAATTGACTTTTGTAGCAAAAAGCGAAACTGTTGTTTATGAGCATATGTGAAAACAAACGTAATCGTGTTAAAAACAAGGTTTGAAGGATCCAAAAGTTAGGAAATGTTACAGTTCTGGTGACTTGCACTGTATGGTGACTTTAAAGTTGGCATTCCTATGCGTGCGAGTTACTTGTTCCAAATGCATGAAGGCATATTGCAGCTTCCACAGAACACCTTATTCCTTCACTGCCTTGGCAGTTGCCCAGTATTTCTTGCTCAGTAGACAGCCCTGCACTTCTTTCTCAAAATAAGTAATTTCAAACCTTCACCAGATTCAAAATGGCCTATTTCTTAATGAGATTTCCTTAGCTCTTCCCATTGTAGAATCCGGGTGCTTTACAAAGCTTAAAGGACATGCTGTAACAGCACTGACAAATTATCATTAGATCCATTCTACAGATGGGGATTTGAGGTATGAAGAAGTGTCTGCTAATGTGGAGTAAGTAATTTGAAGCATCCAGAGACTAATTATCCAGCATTTCTAGTACTTTAGTAGCACAAAATGTCATCCAAATACTATTCAAATCAACTTCTTTAGCAGTTGGGAATACTCTGCGTTTCTACTAATCTATCTTCAAAATTTGGAGCTAAGTACTCCCAAAATTCAGGGAGGTACCTATGGAGATCATCTGTGAAGGGTGTGAATGGGAGCTCAGAATCTCATTCTACAAAACTGCTGTGTCAGTAATGAACTACCCTGGGATATATACCCAGCGTGAAAAATTTCTGGCTGGATGGATAATTTTAGGCAAAGATATAAATAGCTAAAAAATAACATCTTAAAAGAAATATCAAGGAATGTTAACTAGCAACAGTGCTGATAGTTTTGTCAAAAGAACTTCCTTTGAAATGTAGATTAGTAATAGATTCTGTCACTCCCATATATGAATAATTTGCACAAGAAAGTAGCTGTTGTGGTTTAACCCCAGCCAGCAACTAAACACCACGCAGCTGTTCACTCACTCCCCTCCCACCCAGTGGGATGGGGGAGAAAATCGGGAAAAGAAGCAAAACCCGTGGGTTGAGATAAGAACAGTTTAATAGAACAGAAAAGAAGAAACTAATAATGATAATGATAACACTAATAAAATGACAACAGTAATAATGAAAGGATTGGAATATACAAATGATGCGCAGTGCAATTGCTCACCACCCACCGACCGACACCCAGCCAGTCCCCGAGCGGCGATTCCCTGCCCCCACTTCCCCGTTCCTATACTGGATGGGACGTCCCATGGTATGGAATACACCGTTGGCCACTTTGGGTCACGTGCCCTGGCTGTGTCCTGTGCCAACTTCTTGTGCCCCTCCAGCTTTCTTGCTGGCTGGGCATGAGAAGCTGAAAAATCCTTGACTTTAGTCTAAACACTACTGAGCAACAACTGAAAACATCAGTGTTATACACATTCTTCGCATACTGAACTCAAAACATAGCACTGTACCAGCTACTAGGAAGACAGTTAACTTTATCCCAGCTGAAACCAGGACAGTAGCATTTTATGCACTTACTTTTTTTAAAGGAATTAAATAATGACCATCAAGTTACTCCTTAAATACACCTTTGTCTCTTAAGAAAACTGTTTTGCTTTTCCAAGGATTTATTTTCCTGGACCATTACCTGATAAATAGTAACTTGTTTCAGTAATGTTTAATGACGCAGGACCCATCTGGCATTATATCAGGATGTGCAGCTGGCTATTAATTACTGAAACCTCCTCTACAGCTCAGACGAAAGCATCCGCCAAAGATCTGATTCAGCAGATTCTTTTTTCTTCTTTCTTCTGTAGTACCAACCAAAAAAAAAAAAAAAAAAAAAAGAGTAAATAGTTCATACTTAGTCAGTTAGTCACGGATACTAAAATTGCCGACAACATGAATGGTGGTTGCACTAATGGTTTCTATTCTTCGCCTGTATTGATTTTTAGTCTTGAAACAATGTAGTAGCTTCTCTGTTGAGTTTTTCTTCAAACTTTATGGGAGGAAGTAGCATTTTTTTTTTCTTAAGTGTTTACATATAGTGTAACAATGCATACAGTTTTGCACATAATCTTGGATTTTATATTTTCATACATGCCTAATAGAGGTGAGGCTGCTGCAGCTCCACGTTGTCAGGTCCACTCTGTGTGTGCAGCGTGAGTGTGCCTCCATAGGCACCTACATGTGTACAGCATTGATGAACACATGTGCATGGTCACAGCCACACAGATCAGGGCAGACAGAAGCACTTGGCACTCAGGCAAACACAAACAGCACCACTGTCTGCATCCTATTCCCCGCTCTGGCTGATCGGGATTCAGGCCCGTTAGTGGGACATACATATGTTGTCAGTCCCTCCAGGAGCTGCACTCAGGCTCCCCAGTAGCTACGTATCCAGTAGCTGGTCCCCGGTTTCCTCATTTCTGTGAGTGCACGTGTGCACACGTGTGCGCGCACACACACATGCGCACACACATATGCAAATGGGCCTCTTGGTTGACCTCCAGCCCCATCGCCTGGACCCCTGGTCCCTCTGGGAGCCACCTCCTCCAGGTGCCTCACTCCCAGCACACGGCTCCCAGCCCGCTCAACCTACTCACCAGCTAGTCTGGCTTGATGCTTGTTAGCGACTGCACATGGACTTGCTCCAGTTGCTGGCACCACGGACGCAATTACAAGCCGTCTGACCCCGTTGCTGCCACAGGCACAGGACAGAGAGCCCCTCGCCCAGGAAGAGAGTTACTAGTGCAGTTCAGTAAGCAGAGGGGACAGACAGTGGGGATCCAGCGCGGATCCAGCGCAGGGCACAGCCCGACAAGGGAACGAACCAGCTCCTTTTAACCCCTTGCCCCTCTATTTTCCCATGCTTGTTCCTCTCCAGACCACCTTGATCTGTCCCTTTCCCCACTTTTGCTTCCTCCTCAGTACATCCCATGGTAAGTCCCATGCAGTCCTGAAGTGCCCTTGCCTGCCATCCCATAATGTGTCCCATGCCCCTGGCAGTAGCCCCTCAGTCTGTATGGTGCTGTGGGGAGCCTCTCTCATTGACTCACCATGGTGGGGGTCAGTCACCCCCAGCCTGGGGGGGCTGAGGCTCCCGAGGGAGGGGCCAGGCTGGGGCTCTCTTTCTCTGACTGGGCTGTTGAGGTTCCTCCTCCTGCCATCATGCCTCTGTGCTCCTCTGTGTGTGTGTGTGTAGATGAGTTTTTTAATTGCATTACATGTATAGTTTTGCTGTTATTCTGAAAATGTTGACACTTTAAGCAATGCTGTTGGGGGATTTCTTAATAGTTTTGCATACAGAGAGTCAGAAGTATGTAACCTCACTGTGATAAATTTATTTTAAAATCATGTCTTAAGAAAAAAGTACATGAACGGGTGACATTACTATTAAAAAAAAAAGAAAAAGAAAAGCATATTCTGAAAAAAATAAAAATCTTTTTTGGAAAAACACAGCAATAAGTACCTGAAGAATTGCCTCATAACTGTAATGGGACATTACTAGTACGGAAATGGCCCTCCAAGATAGGAAATGGGAAGAGAACTGGAAAACAGTTCTTCGGGTTGAGATTTCACTGAATGGTTTAATAAGAGTTTTACTGAAATGTTTTGGATGTTTTACAGGCTGTTGTTGCTGTATTATTGTTCATCTCATAAAAAGGGGGTAAATGTGTTTCCAGCTTTGACAGGACCCCTGAACTGGCAATAACAGAGAACTTGTCAGAGCAGATAGGCTCCGCAGTCCCACTCTGGACTTGTACATTTTGTAATATATTTTTGTACACTTCTACAGGTCAGACATCCAAGGAATGCTAGTGGCTAAATGTAGTCTGACTTTACCAATCATTTAGTTGTTGAAATGAGCTGTCCTGAATAAATAACTGAGCCTGGGAATTTGAAAAATGAGGGCACTGTGGCTGGAGTTGAAGGCTTGGCAGAAGTATTTGCGAAGGGGGTTAGCATCACAGGCAAGTAATTGGTTCACATATAGCAGTATTTTTTCTGATCTCAAAGAGGGGGGAAGTCTCTCTCTGCAAGTTCTCCTTCAGAACATTTTACAATTTGCCATGCCCTAATATTCTCATTTTTAGAGGAAAACGTACACTGTGAAAAGTCTCTTGCTGATTCTAACTAAATACTGGGTTTAATGTATTTAATTCACCACAGTAAAATTTTTATCAACCTGTTTATCAGAGCAAAACTTTTTGTCACGAAAATTACATGAGATTGGGTGTCCAATTTCCTAGAGCAGTTGGGAGGAGCGAGTTTGTGGAAAGCCATTGATAGGTCTTCCTAGTCTGAAATACACTGAGAGGGCAAAATGGCCGTATGCTTAGTTTATACAGACTGTGCAGCTACTTTGTTTTCTGTGTTCCCTTTTCAGCTCTTTTTTTTTTTTGCTTTTTGCAAGTGCTAAAAACTTGAAAAGTAAAGGAGGTGAAGAAAGAGGAACTTCTCTAATTACATCTATAGTTTATAGCAATGCCTTTATTTTGTGTAAAAAGACTACAGGCACAGGCATGACCTCACACATTTTAATCAACAGTATTTCAGCCTTGAGGGATCAAAAATTAAAAAAAAATCCAAAGTTTGTATATAAACCTGCTAGATTAAAAAAAAAATTAAAAAAAATCTTTGTATTTGCTGTTTGGTTGATGCTTCAGGCTTCTCAGTAGTGCAGATGAGATCTGTCATTCCAGGACAAAGACTGTAATATGTTCCAGCTGGTGAGTTGAGCTGAGTGCCCTAGGAAGATGAACTTGCTTCCCTGGCTGCTGCCACCAAGGAGTTGGGAGTAGCAAAGCTCCTGTTTAAAAGGGTCACCCTCCACAGCAATAGTCACCACGCACGCAGCCTGCGCAGGGCCATCCTCCAACATATCGGTGTTGTATGAGTGGATGCAGCCTCACTAGCCCTGTGTGTGGCTGCGTGAGAATGAAGAGGAGAGCTGCTGTTCAGGCAGCCTCTGCTTCCCAGGCAGCTGGTCCTTGTCCTCCCCAGCCTTGGGGGCTCCCTCCCCACGCTGGATCTCCACCGTTACCCTTTGTGGCCTGCTGCAACAGGCAACTGCAGGCACGAAACTGGCTCGGCAATGCATTGCATTTTCAAGTTTTCCCTAGAAAAGCTGGAAATAGGCTGTAAAAATAAAAGTTGAGATTCCAGCACAATTATTTTCTTAGCCAAAGTTTTAGAAAGAAATTTGAGGTGTCGTCAGACTGTGTAGTGATATAATGAACAATGAAATTCCCACAGAACTTTGCAGAAATACTGCAGCCTTGTAGAAAAATGTGCTGATTAATGTTGCACATCATGTTGTATGAAGATTCAAGATAACGATAAATATGCATAATTGCACATCTGCATCTGTTAGAAGACTGAAACTATTGTTGACAAGATACTTTTTTTTGAAATTGTAATTGTCCATCCACCATTCTTAAATGAAAATTATTTTTAAAAATGGAAGGGTGAATTTTAAAAGTAAATTACATACCAAAACTCAGCACAAGGAAAGGGTTAGGTATCCAACAGGTAAATGAAACTGCTCCAGAGTAACTTCAGGTAGGAGGCAAGAGCTTCGTGAATAGAAATAAAAAGACCGAATGGGAACACACAAATCTCTGTTAAGTATTTACCTTAACTGTACCTGCAGAACTTCAATTTATCCATACACATTTTCTGGAGAAAATGGCATTTTTTTGCATAAAAAATTCAGAAACGGCATTAAAGGTCATAAATATTGTGAATTATATAGAGCGCATTGTATTAATTTTGAAAGGCTGTCTCCAAGACAAGAAAAAGATGGAAATAATTGTGCCCACTTTGTGAAGTAGCTTTGGTAACAGGAAAATTATGCTTAATAAATAAATCCTAAAATTCAGGTATCTGAAGAGAAACAAGAAGTCACTCCAGATTATAACGGTAATTAATGATAAAGTTGGCTTTAAAAAATGGTGTTTAAAATAAGTAAGAGTCTGTTTTTATTCATTAAATAAGAAAATCCCTGAAAGCAATCACTTGTTTTTAAAATAATCTGAGTAGATGACTTGTTTTGCATGGAAGTCACCTTTACACTGGAACAGAGAATAACTGACGTGAAGGTAGTTACCTAACAGCCTAAGAATGTGAGGTTTTGAAATGACAGCTGCAACCAGCCATGTAGGAAAAAGCATTTACAGTGCTGCCGCCTGAAAAGGCCCCATTTAGTTTCTCATAGAGTTTGTGTAGAAATGTTTTTCCTTACTTGGGAACAGCTGACATTTCAAGGCAGCCCTGGAAAAAAATTTAAATTACATTAAAGGAAGAGAGGGTTTTTTTACAGAGTTCATGAATTGTAAACCCCTGAAGTTCAGTTCTCCTGGTGTCTCCCTTCTGCTTTGACTCAGAAGCTTGAAGATTCTTACGCTTTCAATTATAAATATGGTGGAATAGTACATGATTACTGTAATTTTACAGAAAAATGCCCCAGCAATTTCAAATTATGATTTTATAGTAATAAATAATACCTTAAATTATTCTTCAAGATCTGAGGTAAAACCTGATTCTGCTAAGGCCAATGGCAACTTTCATTGACATCCTGAAGGTGAGGATTTTAAGAAGGGTTTGAGAGAAAATCTTTAGGGAGATGAAGATTTGTTAAAAATATTCTGTACTTTTAACCTATTAGTAACATGTTGAAATTGGTTGGACCAGTGATTTTCTACACAGCCCGAGTATGTGTAACATAAGCAGTACAGAGATTCTACAGAGAAAGTGCCATATTTTGTGATATTTAGCAGGACTAGATATTCCCTCTCTTTTGTTTGGCTGAAGAACAGTGTGCAGGCTGCAGAGCAACGGTATTGTCGTGGTTTAACCCCAGCCAGCAACTAAACACCACGCAGCCGCTCACTCACTCCCCCCCCACCCAGTGGGATGGGGGAGAAAATCGGGAGAAGAAGCAAAACCCGTGGGTTGAGATAAGAACGGTTTAATAGAACAGAAAAGAAGAAACTAATAATGATAATGATAACACTAATAAAATGACAACAGCAATAATGAAAGGATTGGAATGTACAAATGATACGCAGTGCAATTGCTCACCACCCGCCGACCGACACCCAGCCAGTCCCCCGAGCGGCGAATCCCTGCCCCCCACTTCCCCGTTTCTGTACTGGATGGGACGTCACATGGTATGGAATACACCGTTGGCCAGTTTGGGTCAGGTGCCCTGGCTGTGTCCTGTGCCAACTTCTTGTGCCCCTCCAGCTTTCTCACTGGCTGGGCATGAGAAGCTGAAAAATCCTTGACATTAGTCTAAACACTACTGAGCAACAACTGAAAACATCAGTGTTATCAACATTCTTCGCTCTGAACTCAAAACATAGCACTGTACCAGCTACTAGGAAGACAGTTAACTCTATCCCAGCTGAAACCAGGACAGGTATCTTTCTTGTGCTTTTTGTGCCTTTTATAATTTTAAGAATTCCATCCTAATCCTGCATCCTAAGTACCAACTAGAGTGACTATGCGGCTTAGTGCTCTGCACAAAAACTGGCCAGGCTTTGTACAGCAGGCAGGAACATTCCCTGCAGTAAATAATGCCAAGGAAAACCACATGCAGGATGTGTGCTTGGGTTCTCTAGACCTTTTGTAGTCCTAGAATAGGTTTGTGCCAGGAAGGTTTCCTCAAATTGTTCTATTATGTCTCACAGACTTCTCTATTCTTAAACAAATTTATATTTCTTCTTAAATCAGCTGGAAAAGTATTTGGAATGGAACTATTCTCTTTCTCTGTATTTGTATTTTACTGGTACAATTGTGCGTTAAAAACACCTTGTGTTATCGTTCTCTTCAGATTCTGCTCTCTCTTGAAAAATAATGGATTTTATTTAAATATAGCATATTCATGGAATTTATCCATACATAGTCTAGGAATCTACTGCAATCATAAGGAATTATATGTCACTAAATCTAGGTTTGAAACCACATTTTGGGGGGGGGGGAATTTACGTCTGGCATTGGGATTTAGGAAGTCATCCAAGCACATTCCAAATTAAGCACTGTGATTCACCTGTTTCATATGGTACTTTTTAGCCCTGTTACTTTTTAGACTATGCTTTCATCTTACAGCTTCACCAGAGTGTCTTTGGTCTTTTCTTGAACCAGAGTTGCAAAGGTCAGATGAATATTTTATATCATTCTTCAGTTCTCTATTTCTGCATAAAAAGAGGAAATGAAAATATGTTTTTCTCATATGTTTGTGTTCTATGTATAGTTGAATCTGCCACATTTTTACATTCCTTCTCACTGAGTACTACTTTTTATTTTCCAGCTTTAATATATAACCATGAGTTTTGAAGTGGTATCCACATAATATCAATAATAGTTGAGAGAATTGACAGACTATCCTGTTCAGTAAATTTAGGCCAAATCTAAAAATATTGCCTGGTCATTTATTAAACAGTGCCAAAACACAAGAGTCAATGTACATATCACAAAAATATGCAATAAAGGAGAAAATAAGGGTGGTAAAAGGACAAGTCTTTTCACATACAGACTATTAGCACATCTAGAAAAGTTTTGGGCTTAAGATCTGTGACCTTTTTCTCAGCATAATTTATTCTGGCCAGAGTGCTGTGCAGAACTGTTTAAGTGCCTAATGCCTATTGATTTTGATACAGGAAGTTGTGTACCTAAACTGGAGGGGAGAATCAAAATCTCCAGTGCCTTGCTTGGCAGTCAGTATTTTAATTTTCCATGAGAACAGTCTGAAGGGAGTCCAAAAAAAGGTATTAGTTTTCAGAAGCAGTCAAATGGAAATGAAAAATTAATTTACCTATCTGCTTCTCTTTTTTCCCCCCTCTATCTTATGACCGCTGAATGTAAACCAAGCCTATTTATGCTTAGTAAGTTAGCTAATGTGCTCTATTGAGAAATGTTGCACAGGTTCTTAGGTAAGTCTGTATGCCACTCTTTGTGCCACAACATACAGAAAATCTAAACTATTACTTGACTTCTGATATGCTATGCCTACTCCCTACTGTGCTGACCAATACTATGTCATTATCTTAATGTGTTTTCCTGGCTGTATTAATTCATCAGGGTCTGCCTATGTTTGTCTCTTCTTTAGAGTCTAAGGTCTTTGAGATAGGGATTGAGTTTGTTGTTGCTGTTCTGTTCAGCAGCTAGCAGAGTAGACTTACGGTCCCTAAAGTGTGCAGAAGAATAACTGTGCTGATAACAGTGGGATGCCCTTGGGGATGCTGTCTAAGTGTTGAGAGTTGTCATTCTTAAATCTAAAAAAACCATATCTTTCCCCTTCCATAACTTCTGATTATCTACATAATTTGCTCCATTTATCATCCAATTTACAGATGTTCCTTTAAGATTTTAATATATCCAGGTATTAGTCATAAATTAACTTTTATATTGCTTGCCTGCAAAACAATTTTGAAAGTTGAATGGAATGGGTATTATTATTTCTACCAGAATGATAGGGATGAAGATATCTGAAGAGGTCATTATATAATAGTTTGATGCAGGATCACATATACCCAGACAACTTTATGAAGATTTTTATGTAACCTAACTGACCTGTCGTGTATAATATCCAGTGAACAGGATAATGTATTCCAGGTTTTGGCCATCATTATCTTTAAAATGGTATCTAGGCCAAATTCCCCTGGCTGCAAATTAAGCAAGCTTCTCCTCTAAGCTCAGAGGGCAACGGAGAATAACACATCAGTGTATTTTTTACATTGGAGGAGCCACCAAAAGCTGTCGTCATTTTTTCCCTGGTCTTCCCTTGCTGAGATTAAACATGACCTTTATGGATGTTGGCAACATCTTTGCTTATTGGGACACTTTCCACTAATGCCCAAACAAGGTTATGTTAGGTGGACCTCACAGAACACAGGTTTTGTATAGATTTTCCAGTGTAAAGTGTGGTGACAGAAGTATATTGTGGTACACAGAGGTTTTGCATTTTAGTGATGATCCATTGGCTCAAGGTGTTCAGGGGTTACTGTTCTGCACCTTTCTTCAAATATTGTGTCCCAGATTGGTACGTTGTTTAATCTGGAGGCTTTCCCAGTTCAGATTAAAGAAAAAAAATGCAGCCCATTTCTTCTAGATAATAATTTCTGCTGCCATCTCCAAAAGTGGAATTTTCCTGTGCTGCAACAGCATTGAGACTGCTATTAGGTGAAACTGAGTTGTGATCCAACGCATCATTACATTAATTTCTTCTTCGGCATTAGTAGTTCTGATTATTTTCCACAGGTATTTTACTCAGTGCTTGTTTCTTAAATGCCCTTGTTCTCAATGTCCAGGTTATCAAGGTCACTTGCATGCTAATCCATCTGCCTTAAAGGTTTTAATCCTTCTTCTACTTATAAAATCGACTTTTTATCACTTCATGCTTTACTTCAAGTCACTAATGGAAACATCTGGCATGAGACAGTCTGAAGGATTTCATGAAATATGTGCTTTTACAACTTGATAGAAGTTTTTAACTATTTTTACTTTTGTCCATGATTTCTGCTTCTGCCAAATATTAATTGAATCTAGCCCAGGTATCCCTATGTCATTTCTGTGTGCATCACATAAAGAAGTATCTAAGTTTTGCAAAACTCGAGATAGATGAAACCCATAGCATCCAGTTTCAACCTGTATCTGACCAGTTATTTCGTCAAAGAAAGTTATAATGGTCTGGCAAGATTTTAAGCTATTTTGGCTGGTTATTATCAGCTTGTCCTTTAGATTCTTACGAACCAATTAGCGATTTGCTTTTAGTATTGAAGTTAAGCTGGCTCCACCTCCTTTTTCCCACTTGGCATTGTGTGCCCTCTCCATTGCCCTGTACTCTTACCGTTATCCTGCAGTTCATGGAAAAAAAGTCACTCATGATTTAAATATTATTTCAGCTAGTTTCACAAACACACTGGGGTAAATTTCATTTTGTCCTGCTGATTCTCTATCAAATACTTCCAGTATCATTATTTGGCCACTTATTTTTTTAATGTCTTGATACCTGATAGTATGACAATGCTTCTATTATATTTATATTAAAGGAGAAAATAGAATATGCTGTCATCATTTTGACAAATGTCAAAAGGTTCTTTAAAGTTTTTAAACAGACTTTGAAGTAGTTATTACAACTGGAAAAGTTATTAACATGCTTTTACAGTAACTCTGAATTACATTGTTTTTAAGTAAACAAATATTTTTTGTCTGCTTGTCTTTTGGATTATAATGTCTTAAAAGTATTCAGTAATTCCTAGCTGTAACATTTTCAGTGCCAGTAATGAAGAGATTTCAACAGGTATCTTATGTAATATGTGTACCTGGGGTGCTGCAAGGGTTATAAGCAAATTTTAGCCTACATAACATGGCTGATACAATATTCTGAAAACTAGGCTCTTCTGTTCTTGTTAGTGTTCCCTAGGGAAACAAGGAGATAGGTTCACTAAATTCTAGTTTTATATGCTTGTGCGAATGTGCTCCTTGGCTTGGATATAACCATGTGAGCAGTGCATTGTATATTTTCTTCAGTGTTAACTCTGTAGGTCTTTGCATACTCCTTTTGTGAGAAAGAGCACCCAGAAAAGCATTACTTAATTTGTCTAGAAAATGTGTTTAGAGTTTTAAAAGTATGAAAACTTTTTAATTATTCAGATAGGAATTTATACTTTTCACTGTTACTGAAGCAGATTTTTTAAATATTGCTAATAATCTCTTAAAATTCTTGTGATACTAATACCTGCGAGACAGATCTACTTATGAATGACTCAGAGCTTCAGCATAGACACTAAATATTCTGAACGTATAGAGAAAAATCAATCAAATTTGGTTTACACTTTATGGTGTAGATTTACTCTGAACTGGGATCAACCTAATCTATTTCTCAACGCTAATTTGTAAAGATTCAGCCGTTAGGTTGAATAGATTTGTTTTACTCTGAACAGTTCTTCTCTGATGTAGGTTCAGGTCTGCATCAAAGGTGAATAACCTTGTATATTTAAAATAACATAGATAAATAATAAAACAATGTGGATCAGTTTGGCCTTCATCTCAAAGTCGTGCTGCTCTGAAAGAAGGTAACAGTAGTGTTATCTCGGGCATTTTTTAACCACGCTACTTAGTGCCAGTTTCGTACTGGAAGCTTGTCACCCCTGCAGCATCCTGCAGCATGTGGATCCTCACTCTCCCCAGCAATCCTCTGTGCCTGGGGTAGCAGGCTCAAGCATACAGTAGCATCTGGTAGGCTCAGGTATACGGTAATGGTGATCTGGAAAGGGCAACTAGCTTCAGAACATGTGCAGTTACCTTTCTGTCACATTTAATCACTTTTATTAGAAGTGACCCCTCTTTGATTCTGGGGTCAGTGGATGAAAATGTTTTAGGTTTCTTCGTTAGAACTGAACAAGGCTTCTCAAAATAGATAAATATAATCATGGGCAAACATGAAAAAAATTGTCACTTCTGAACACAGTAAATCTTACAAGATTGAGGCAAACTGTCAGAAGAAAATCTAGGGAAATCTGAAATCAGCTCATATTGATCAGATCCATAGAATCATATTCTAAAGTGATGTTTAAACTTACCTTAGATCACAAAGTAAACAGTATGTCTAAGCATGCCCTTGCTTCTGTATATTGCACCATTTCCCAAAACATAAGATACATGCTGAAGCCTCTGTATTCATTAGATGTTTAGAGCAAAGGTAAGCCAAGGACTCTGGGAGTGACAAAATGAAAAAATAGATTTGTGTAAGCCTAATTATAATCACTCTGCAATACCTGTTCTGACAGAACCAGAAGGGCCCCAAAAGTATGCAATTATTTAATTTCCTACCCTTAACTTAGACTTCTAGCAATTTACCAGTCCGTTTTATTTCCTTTTGATGGATTACCTAATGAATTAAAAAGTTTTTCATCTTAGTTTCCACTTACTTCTATTTAAGATCCCAAAGACACTGGTACAATTCAACTAAATGGGATATTGCTGATGCAAAATAGCCCAAAACTTGAAAGCATAGATAATTAGGTCAAGAAGTTATCTCAGATGTGCTCTTTTAAGAGCACATTATTAGCATTTAGCTAACTGCTAAGTTATTTAGCAGACATAACTTTCTTGAGCAACTGAGGATGTATGTTGTGTTACTTGTTTGTTTTCCTTTTTACCTTTACCTTTGATGTTCTGAAAAGGTGTAAATGCTATCTTTAAAGTGGTAATTTCTCTCTTTTGCATGTGTGTACACTCTCACACACGTATTTATCATAGGCTTTTTTTGATGTTGTTTTTTATCCTCTTTTCCAAGATTTTTTCACCCCTGTGTAAGGGAGGGAATAGAATTCACCCAGTCATCTGATATCTTTAACTCCATGGCTCTGCAAGCACTAACACCTTTCTTTACCAGCTTTTAATTTCAGAATATTCTGATCTTCAGTAATCAGAAATAAAGAAAGCAAGCATTTGAGTTTTAATAGTTCCTTGGGATTGTTCATTCCTATTCTTACTCTAATGTGAAAAACTTGAAATGAGAAATTATTTTAGTAGCTTTAATTATATTCTATTGTTTAAATAGCTTAAAAAAAATCTTAAAATAATTGAGCTAATCAAATTTCCATTACTGATTCCCTTCTTGAGCTGGCCAGTTACTTTCTGTGTTCTCCCCCGTTAAATTATAGGGTTTTTAATACAGCAGCCGTCCCTCATATTTGTACACACTATTAAGTACAGTAACTCACTGGAGCCTGTAGGAGTTACTGGAATACAAATCTCAATTTAGAAAATTAATTCAGTTGATTCATCATGTTGGTCTTTTCAGTCTTTTTACTATGTGTGATAGATCCATTAGTCTCTTCTTTTTTTTTACTGTTCAAAGCCAAATTTACTTTCTATTCCTAATAATGAATATATTCTCTTGAAATTGGGATAGGGTGGTGGGAAGGAAGATAGGAGGATACTAAGGAAATCTAGTCTCTAATCACACTTCTGTGCCAGAGTTAAGCAGGGAACTGTGTCCTTTACTCACACTTACTAAGTGCTCTGCAGGACAGCTTAAGCACAGGGAGCATCTACTTTTTGTTCATTTTATCAACAGCTTTTTAGTATGCTTTCTCCAGGAGGAAATACATGTGTTTTGAAAATTAAGCCCATAGTTCATGTCACGTCTCTTTTTGGCTCTGTAGACTCTATTTTAAAAGTGGTAGCTTATCTCTCACTGGCAGAACTGCTCTCTGCAGTTCAATACAGCTAAAATTTCCTGAAGTGTATAAAATGTGTATACATAGACCTAGTGTGATACCTGCCATCCTGGCTGAGTCACTGGAGATTTAGGCAGGAGAAACCTCCAGCGATGAACTTAAAGCTTTACAGCCTCAACTGCAAAGTCATAATTTTATGGCTGGGATTTGTGCAGAAATCCCATACAATCTCTGAAGCTGGAAAAACCATCATCACTAGCATTATGGGTCCATTCACTGCCTCTAGTTACTAGTGAAATGTAATTTTCAGAGTTATTAAAGAACTACAGAGGATGCAATCTGCCTTTTAATTACCTTGTCCCAGAGAAACAACAAAAAGGGCCACTGTATGCATTCAAATGCAAGAAATTTATAAAAGAAATTCAGGAAACAGTGTTTAATAGTTTTAATTAGTCTGTGTGATTCACTGCTGTGGGAGATTATTACAGAGTCAAATGCAGTAGTGATTTCAAATGATGCCAGATATTTTTAGAAACCAGCAATAACGTTTTACTGCTGAACATACCAGGAGAGGCATAGCCAGATAAGCTTCCAAATGCCAGCTGATTTGCTGCAGAGTCCATGCGAGGACTTCCCTCACCCACATACACAAAGCAGTTCACAAAGTGGTCTTTTCAGAAATATCTGGGACTTTCCAGCCTGTCCTGAAGGAAAGAAGATTACTGGCCATGCCCCTGCTTTAACAGCTATAGAGGCTAGGAAATGCCACTCTCAGGATGAGAAAAATTAGTAAATAGATTCTGCATAGCATTGCCCTCTTACACATGTCTTCACAATGTCTCTTATTCATAATTGTTATCGCTGTTCACAGAGTTATCTTAAGATGTTCACCGGTTTTGTACATTTTACTTATTTCCTTGAAATGTGTAAATTATTTTTTTCCTAGTTAAAGTGGGAAACAACTGTTAATTGAATTTCATTGTGTCAGACTTTATTTTAATTTGCTCATGAATCAAAAAGTCCTAAAGCCTGGGGTTTTTTTAGAATTTCTTTTATCTTCTTGTCCCTATTTGGATATTTTTCTCTCTGTAGTAGAATTATGTGCAATATACATTATTTAAAAAAAATAAGCCAATACTGATGCAGATGAATTGTCATCAGTGAGTACTTGCTAATTTCAAAAGGTGCATTGATAACATTCTGGGCATATTACTTTTTTTTTTAGTTAGTTATCTTGGCTTTGTGTATTTATGTCTACAAGGAATTTAATATTTCAAGTTTTTCTTAGGCCACTATAATACATGCAGTTTCTTAATAGCCCTATATTGCTTTTAGGTCTGCAAGCAGGGATGATGGTATTGCAGTGAGCTAGAGAGCTGTGGCCATGTCCTGAAAATGAATTTTCAACTCTCACAATTTCCCTAAAATATTTGCATTCACCAGACAGAATCTGAGAACTTGATCACATTTCACATTTATCTACTAATTGTTCAAACAACTAGACATTCAGATGGCCTTTTTTTTTTTTTTTTACTATCTGACCCCAAGGCTGAAGCTAATAAGTAAGACAGTAATCATGACCAAAAAGTTTGTAAAAAAGCTACCAGTGTCCTGAAAAGAAATGTGCAAATTATCAACTAAAAACGTGCAAAATCAGTGTGAAGACACCAACAAAACCCGGTGTAGCTTACTGAGATATAAACGATGCGTTAAGCATGTTGGGAAGGTGAAGATACTTGTTCTTCAAATACTTTAAATACTTTTTTTTTTGTTACAAGAAAGGAGAATTAGCTGATACGTTCAGAGCTTGTTTATCTGAAACTCTTCTTTTAGAAGGTCTGTCAAACCGCTTTTCATGTTTGTCATTGGCTTTGCTTTCACCTTCTCCCCACCTCAGGCCATAGTTTTAAGATGATAGTTTTTATACTATAAGCTGGTAAATTCTAATCCATAAAATTACGTTCTGCAAGTAGCATCATATTTTGAGTTACTATCAGTGATTTCTTTTCTGTCTGTCTCTCAAATGTATTTAGAAAATGTTTTCTGACTTTTGTTTCATGCTGTCTCTCATCAAATCCGTTCCTCCCTGCATTCCTTTCTCCTAGTACACTTCATAATTTATTTCTCACTTTGGTGCGATGTCAGATCATACAGCTTGTCTTAGAGCTCCCCCTGCTGTAGGATGCCCCTATGAATTGTCCTGCTTGGTTATTCACAACAAATAATCCAGTCTTATTATTATCATAAAGATTTTTCTTTGAAATTTTACACCTATTACACAGATGCGCAAGATGAGTCAGATTATGGAATTTGGTCCTAGCCAGCTAGCAAATAACTGGTAGGAATGATTGTCTAAAGGACATAGGTGGAACTCTTGCACTTATAGTCAATGCACATTTAAAGTGAAAATGAAGATTTCAAGAAGTTGTTTTACTAGGTTGAATTCATTAGCATTTCTATTTCTTTACTTTTTTAAATAACATGTTGATGTTATATGCTTATAATTTAAAACCAAGTGTGGTTAAAAGATAAGATACCAGCACAGTTTCTCCTTGGCTGACTGCAGGCCTGAGTCATTTCATAATAACATGGATCCCAGTTTAATCTTGTCAAGATACCTAGACTGGTCTGTACTTTAAACCAGTGGAAAGAAAGCTTCCCTTTGAGAAATAAATTTTGAGATATCCAACTACCCTTGGTACCTAACATAAGGACCTAGTAACAGACATGATCTGTGAGAAAGAAAAAATATTTTAGTTCTGAAAATTTATATGTAAGAGAATTTGAATTATTTTCTGCTTCAAAATCATGC
Source organism: Harpia harpyja (assembly GCF_026419915.1). Classification (NCBI taxonomy): domain Eukaryota; kingdom Metazoa; phylum Chordata; class Aves; order Accipitriformes; family Accipitridae; genus Harpia; species Harpia harpyja. The sequence continues at coordinate 95,793,376 of NC_068969.1, forward strand.
TGATTTATATACTAAATATTTTTTGCCTTCTCTTTCCATGATAATATTTTTTCTGTAAGTAGTGGTATTTGAGTTGATGTTATGCACACCTACATAATGCATTTGTAAGAGGCAACCAAGAAGCAAAGAAATGTAATTTCCTGCTCCTCTTTCAGCAGTCTCATGCTAATAATGTTGCTTGAACATATTCCAGGAAGAATGTTGATGGAAAAATCAGTTGTTAGGTTGGTGGACATTTTCTAGTATTGTTATAATAATAGATATTGCTAAATGCCCTGATGATCTCTCTTCCCTTCAGGGTTTGCCAGAATTGCTACACTTGCTGTTTTGTAAAAACATATTTACATCTTTTCAACCCACCAGCCTGAGAAATCTGGAACTGTACCAAGGAAAAAAGCTAAGCTGAAAAGGTTTATCTCAGCAGGGAAGAAGGGGAAAAAAAAAAAAAAAGTGTTGTATTTGTTTAGTTTTTATCCTTGGTAATGCACAGAGAGTTGAAAGGCTGAGACTGTGATCCTGACTGTGTTTCAGAAAGAAGTTGTGCTACCCTAAGTCCCACAGAGTTTCTTAAGTTTAACTGATGTAGCAGAGCAAAGATTTATGCAAGAATTTGTTCTGACAAAAGAGGAAAGAGGATTAAACTTCAAAATAAAAAGCACTCAAGTTTAATTTGCCAAATAGGAATTTGTCCTTTATCAAGTCTTGTCTGAGAAGTCACTATATTTTCCTATATTTTCAGGACTATGTAATATCAGGAACAGGGAGACACCAATGCTTTGAAATGAGGGGAGGGTGCAGGCTACCTCTGATCCTAAAATGTATTAACCCAGGGACAGCCTATGCAAAAATATTTTACCTTTCAGATGCCCTCAGAACACTCAGCAATCTTTATTACAGAGCTTGTATTCAGAGCTTGCTTGTGCATCATCAGTTTTGAGTATGGAAAACTGTCTGCAGTATTTTTTTTACTTTAAGTACATTAGAAACGTAAAATTCATTCAAGGGAAACAAATATCTTGCTCGAAAAAGACAAATATTTATTTGAAACAGCTGTACATGAATTGTGACAAAAACAGAGGATGTGAGTAGCAAAGTGTATAAATTAGAAACTAATCAGTGTCAAAAACTGATAAAGTGAAAGGATGCAAGGAGGAATCTAAACCCAAGAGAATTAAGAGTGTTTTTCAAGATTGTTAAACACATCATCTTAGCAATCCACTTTATACAGTATGAGATGAAAGCTGTCAGACTACCAATCTTAAGAAGGCAAAAGGATTTAAGTAATATTTTTGTTCTTAGTTGGAGAAGCAGACGGAACAGAAATACATTTGTGAAAAAGTAAAAAGTTAAAAAATTGCAAAAGTAATCTGTACTGATAAAATGAGGGAGTTCAATCCATTTTACTTCTCCAACAAAGAATTGAAAGGTAATCCAATGACAGCACAGACATACTGAAAAATAAACAACAGTTTAATAAGGGAAGACCACTCTACCTAGAGGATAAATATTAAAAAAAAGAAAATCATTGAATGACTGGAAGCAAAGCTAGGAAATTAACAGTAGAAACAGTATTTACATTTTAAATAGAATAGGTAATTACTAAGTGCACTTACCAAGGTTTGCTGTGGATTCTTCAACAGTATATTTTAGAGTTATGTTCTGTTTCAAACAGAAATTAATTTAGGGCAGTTTAACGATCTGCATTATACAAGAAGTTGGTTTAGGTGATCACAGAAGTCCCTTCCAGCGTCACGATTTCTAATCCAATTTCTGTTACTTGAAGTACAGGTAGTGTATCTTTCCCTATGCCATGATACATATGGCTGCTGCCAAGGTAACTGTGAGACCTCACATAATAGTTGTCTAAAATTAAAAAGGCTTTTTATTCAGGCGGTGCTCTGATTATGCCTTCATTATGAGGAATGAAAACTAGTCAAGGCAATAAACTATGTAGGAAAACACAACTCAGCATATCATATATTAAATATATATGAAATCATTTAAATGCTTCTTTTCTGTGTGTGTTAATAGCATGCTTCTGTTGATATATCTAAGGAAAAAAGTCTTGAAAGATATGATGACCTGAACCCATTCATAAAGTTGCTATTACAGTTCTAAAATATACTTGCTCCAGTAACTACCTGTATTCAGTTTTTGTGCTAAGGAAACAGCTACTTTTTGCACCACTTCCCAAAAAACAAAAAGAAGAAAATGTTAGATTTCCTTGAATCATCCCCAAGGCCTTTTGAGTCATACTAAGTGTTAGGACCCTATCTGCAGATGCCTCTCTGCTATGTCTCAGCATTAATAGACACCAGTGATATGAATGTAGACGACAGAAGAACAACAGGGCTTCCTTAATGCAGCAAGTTGGAGCACTGAAAATTTTTGAGGTACTGCATAAGAAATGAAGAATTGTTTTAAATTATAAGAACAAATTCTGTTGTCCTAAAAGACTGAATCATCTATTGAGGTGTTTTCAGTGGGAGTTTTGTTCACCTAGAAGCAGATAATTTGGCTCACTATCACAGTCCACATTATACTCAGATTTATTCTTATTCTTCTCAGCTTCTCAGCACCACCTCCTGTTAAAACTGGAATATGTTTTAAAAAGAAAAAAAAAAAAAAGATAGCTTGCTTACTTGGATATGATTGCATTATTTCCTGCTGTGACATACAATTTATGATGAAAGGCTGTTAATGTCATTAACTTCAAGGAGAAAAAATAAATCTTCCTTTAATTAGAGGGAAAAAGTAGCAAGTAAATAAATTACAGCTTGGGCATGGGTATTTGTTCATAAGCAGGTTATTGTCATCATCTATTACTGAAAAATATTGTCAGAAAAGAGAAAAGTGCCTTTTACAGAAGCATAAGTTAATTATTTTGGAGCTGTATGAAAATATTACTTCCAGTCACAACTGTTAAAACTTGATAGAAAGGTAGAAATATTTAATAGGAATACTCTGGTATTGTACTTACTCTTTTCTAATTCAGCTGACTATTTACTTACATATGTTGATCTCACATATTTTAAACCAGCTAAAATATGAGCACAACAACGCTTCATGAATATAGTGTTCTTTAAAATATTAATGTGTGCTTATTTTTATATGGAAATATTATTTATTGAAATATCAGTTTCTTTGGCCTTTTGTTAAGGATTTTAAGAATGAATTTTAAGTTGAATAGTAGCTTGCTTATTTCTGGCTATGATCTGATTTTGTTACAAAGTAAGAGAGATTGAAATGCCTTTTTAATTGTATATATATAGGCCTTTAAATGGTGGAAGCATATACAAAACTTGAGATAAGTGTATTTAAGTTACCTAGGGTGTTTTGGAATAAAATATGATAAACCCAAAATATAATCAATGTACAGAATATTCAGTTTGTATAATCAAATTTCAAAACATATGCAGGGAGTGTCCAAAGTGATGAATTATTAGGTTTATTAGTCTGTCAAAATAAATATACCCACTTATGTGAAAGGGGACTTGTTTTGTAAAGTACTGTTGTACAGTAGAACAGACCAATGGACTTATTACCACTTTCACTGGAGAAGATCACACAGTATGCCAGGAGATCCAGTAGAGAAAATGTAGTTAAAAAGTTCATCTCCATTAAATTCTGCTTGACAAGTTAATTTTATTGCAAATTTCTGGAACAAAATCCTCAATAATTCTTCCCAACTTGCAATTATCTGAATAAGTAATATTTTTGTTAGAGCATAAAGTAAGGCAAGGTGACTCTCTTGCAACAGAATAGAGTTTAAAATGTGACAAAAATTAGACTTCATCATAAAGACTTCTGACCTGATGAAACTGAATAGATTATTTCAATCTTTATGAAATGCAGGACGCTCCTTTTATAGTTCAGACTCAGGACACTCTGCTGTGTATTAATTAAGATTGCTGTCCACTTTAGTTATATGACCTCAGAGATCACATAAGAAAAAAGAAAGCCGTCTTCCAACCATTGCCACTCCACTTCAGCAGTGAATCTCTCCAACGCCTTTTTATCACACCTCACAATCTGAACTGGGATTCCCCCATTAGGCATGTTTTCCAACCATATCATGATGCATTCAGTGTCTCTGCCTGGTGCTGAAAAGGGCAAAGATGGGAAGAAAATCAGTTTCTTGCTCTAGTGCACTGCTAACACTATAATAAGGTATTTGGGATCCCTTGGGATTTGTTACGTATTATCCTTAAAAGATCAGTCACCTTTTAAGAGAGTCTTTTAGGAAGCACTTAAATTGTGAGTTGGTCAGACCAGTGTGAAATTTTTTGCTGAAAAGCATGTGGCTATCTCAAATATTGGAGATTTCATTCTATAAATGTATTTGTACACTACCCCATTAAAATTTGGGGATAAAAAGAAGTATTCATTTTAATTTGAACTGTTGAAATCACATTTTGCAGAGCTGGTGCAGGGGAGAGATTTAAATTTAACGCTCTTCCTGATAGTCAAAATTCACTTCAGTACTAATTACAATAAAAATAAGCATTCTGTCAGTTTTCATGACTAAGAGAGTACATTGAAAATACATTTTTTGGATCAAAATGATAGGTTTCTTCTTTCTGTTATCTCAATAAATAGAAGTACCTGGTATGGTTTTAACGTTATTCTGGACCTCAGAATCTTTCCTTTTGAAAATGCAGTTCAAACATTTACATCACTGTTAAAGGTGTTGACTTCAAAATGGCCTGTTTTAACTCAGATGCATTCTCTTGAAAAACAGGAAGCCCTGTAGCTTACTTTTGGCTTTAGTATGTTTCCTGCAAATACAGTGCAAAATTTAGCTGTTTGGTTGTACAGGTTGATAGGATCATTTCCATTAAATTTTAGGAAAGTCATTAGAAATGTCTTTTTTGAAACACAGGGGTGGGTATATTTTACAGTATTAAGTGCTTCACTTACAGTTAAAAGTTTGACAATAGGCTTAGAGAAGTCTGTGAATATAAATCTCACTTCCTTTGGTGATACAGGATCACAATCAAAGATACAAGGTCGAATTATGTATGAGATCCTTCAATATGATTCTGTGCCTACTTGGCTAGCTATTGTGAAGGTTCCACTGATATCTGTGAACATAATTGTTGGCAAGAGTAATATTTTTCAACTTTTCAATGAAATTAAGTGCATGAGAATATCACACACAAGGTCACTGATCTTGCATGGGAGAAAGCAGCAAAGCCCACATTTCCTGAACCTGCCTGGTCTTTACTCATTCATCTGTGTGCCTTTGCTTAGCAGCCCAGTTTGATTATTTTATATTTAAGAAGTCCCTCAACAATGAAAGGTACTTGCATTAAAAGTTTGTTTTAAAGGATTCACATTCTTACAGTGTGGTCTAGGACCCTCCATGACTGCAGCATTTTCTTATTTGGGATGCTGTATTTTGTTAGTGAAGGTATCCTCACCTGCAGGTACAAAATACCTGAGCATAATATGCAGCACAGCAATAAGTTACGTCTGTTTTCTACAAAACTATTAAGGGCATGGTTTTGTTTTGTTTTGTTTAAAAAAAAAAGAAAACTAAAAGCCTTTGCAGCAGAGTTCTGCGAAGCTTCACCTTTCCTCATAGTAAAAGACCATTCTCTTCTGACTCTTCCTTCTCTCTGATCAGTGGTGGGGAGCAGCAGACGGCTGTGCCAGGTTGCATGTTCAGCCACGAAGGCAAGCTGGTTGTGAGGTTTCACATGCGGGACTCATCATGGGGGACAGCAGGGACGGGGCTGAGACCGAGGCTGAAGGTGCCTGGGGAGGGGTCAAGCCTGGGCAAAGCTGGCATGGCTGCTTGATGCACCCAGGGTCTTGGCAGCACCTCTGTCTCCTTCTATTTCTTAATGGCATTGAAAGGTTTGAAAACATGGCATTTACTGCCTGGTTGTAATTCCTGCTCTGTCTGCTGAAGCCAAAAATGGATGCAGTTATTGTTGCAGTCGGGAATAGTTAAGCCATGATTTCTCTAGGGGCTGAGTAATGCTATCCATTTCTGAGTCCATTTCTGCGTTTGGTTATTATTCTGTAGTTTTGTGTTAATGACTAAATGGAACCTACCCTCCTCTTCTGTTTTTGTTTTTTGCAATATTTGGGAACTGGTTTTGTTTCCCAAGAAAAGGCTGTGAGAGAATGGTGTGCAGGTGTACTCCTCTGTCTCTGGGAAATGGGGCATTATCTCCGGATCAGGTTGCTTCACGTCTTGTTTAGGGGCTCAGACAACTAGAAGTGGGCTGTTGGGAAACAAGGGCCTTACAGGAATCCCAACATGGTAAGAATGCAGAGTTTTCTATGATCCACCTTACTGTTTAGACTGGGTTTTATTTTCTGTTGCAAGTAATTTGCTACTAAATCTTGGGTGTATTGTTGAAGAAAATCTTTGTACATCTGCTTACATCTGATGAGTTGTTCCGCTGGGCTGTAGGCAATTATGACAGAGACCTTTTTTCTTTAGAGTGAACAAAATGGCTTTGTGCATATGGCTGAGCAGGATCAACAGTCTGCATACTACAGCTCTGAGTAGGAGTGTAATGCTCATAAATACACTATTATCTATTCTTATTATTATTTTGATTTGCCATATTCATGGCAAAATAAAATTTTGATGAGAAGTCACAATTTATGATTTGCAGTCCTGCTAACAAGTCTTCCGAATTTGTGATATTACTGGAACATTATACTACTTCATGCAAGTGTTTGAAGGCATTATTTTTTCCATATATGTCAGCAATCATGGAAACTTTTTCCTATTTGCCTTGTTGCAAACGATGCTGAGACACTGGAATAAGGACAGGGGGAGGGAAGAGAGGAGGATGCAAGAGAAGAATGTTGTTTCCTTGGCAACAGGCACTGTGCTGCTCAGTGCACAGGTGGCATCTGTCTTAAAGACTGTTAAACAAAATGTATGCATGAAAATATGAAAAAAAGCTTAGCATTTCTGTGGCAAGAGAAGACTTCCGTCAACCAGCCCCCAAGAACTCCAAACACTTCCAAAAAAAATCTCAACCTTTTTAGTTGAAAATTTGAATAACAATTAATAGGAAATAAACATTTATGTTTATTACTTTAAAAAAAAAAAGGTCAGTGAAAAGGTATTAGAAATGAGTGAGTTCTAGTAATCACTGGTGCTGATATAGCAAAGTTATGATGGTCAGCTTTAAGTTGGGAATAATTTTGGAGAGAGGGGACTCCCACAGAGGTCAGGAGCTGGCTATGCAGGTTACAGCTTTTGACAAAACCTGGCATCACTGGCACTGGGAATGCGGAAAGCAATTTGGAAGTTGGCTTCTGTGGGCATTGTGCTGGCAAGGAAAATGGATGCTTGCACTTTTAATTTTCTGCAATGTAAAGGCAGCCTGAGTATCGGTGTGAAATGAAGAGTGTATAATATACACATGTAATTTTGAGTCTATATTCTGTTCTGAATTTTCTCAATTAGTGATTCATGAAGCTCTGTTAAGGCTCTGTCCTAGCTTTGCTATTCTTCCATTAGACATATACTTGCAGGAATGAAATTTGTGTTCAATTTGGTGTAAAATAAGATGAACAACATCCTTTTCTCTGAGACTATACTTTTAGACAAAATTGTCTTCAATTGGTTGTCTGGATACAATACTTTTGCAAGGGAACTTGAATGGTGCATATGTGTTCTGAGTTATGTCTGGAAAATATGTGGCAGAGGTGGTAGATGTACATAGTGTGTGTGTGCTGCAAAAATAGCCAAGGAAAAGAAAAGAAACAATTGCCTTGTAGACTTTATATCTACATGAGTGTAGATCAGGATTATCACCCTTTTTGACAAGTACAAACATGCCCGGTGTTACTGGAATTATATGCATGAAATAAATGAAGTAAACTTACAAAGTTATTTATTTCAAAGTAGAAAAATAATATATTAAGAATTTCACTTGTCTGTTAAGAATCTAGTGGTAAGTCCATTTCTCACCTCTTCTGTTTAAGGATATATCAGGCAAGGTGAGCATAAAACAGCAATAAACCAGAACCATAGTAATTTAGACTTGGCTGCCATTTGTTAGAAGGATGACTTAAAGTCTACACAAAGTTCATGGCAGTGGAAAAAGAGAACCTAGGCATCCTCCTCATTCTTCTGGAATCATGCTGGCCTTTTATGTTTAAAAATAACTGAAGCGAGAAATAACTTACAGTTACTCCCAATGGCCTATTTTTTTTTTTTGCCCTGCTCAAAGAAAATTGTTGTCAGCATTTAGATGAGATTGCTCCAAACCATAAGCAGCATTTAATGGCAGTGCTCATAGAAAAAAGTGGCATCTCTCCAAGGGTAGAAAAGGATTAGTGAGATTAGTTTAATATTTTTTAAAGCTTGGGGAATTATTTAATAAAAATAATATTATATGTGATAATACTAGAAATATGGTCATGTGGGCTACCTATTATTTTATTTTGCATACTACTCTATCTAAGATGGGATCAGGAAGTAATTCTTCCCTCCATTTAAATGAAAAAAATTATTGCCTAGCTCAGTATTTGAAGGGAATACTTTTTTACCTTTCTTTGAAGTATCCTGTCATTAGCGCCCTTTCTTATGTCATCGTGATGCAATTTGGAAATGCAGTTTGGAAATTCATATGGCTTTATAACGTTGGATTGTAAATATGCCTCAAATGCTGTGTTCTAAAACAAAAAGCAGCTTCTGTTCCTATCAATCATTGTTTATAAGTACATCTGTAAATGTGTATATAAGTATATATTTATAAATTTTTCTCTATTCTTATATATTTAAATAAGTTATATTTATGTACGTATATAATTTAAACTTATATAACTATAGTTATAAGTGTACGTATAAACTTACAGGTATATAATTTATAATGCAAAGAACAGAAATTACTTAATAAATGAAAATCAGTTTTATTTGGTTTTCATAAAACTATTCTATGCTGGGAGTTTCATTATGCTTCTCAAAGAAAATCAAACTGTTCCATTAAGCTTTAGCAGTTTATGTTATAGCTATTCTGCTAACATTACAGAGTCTAGTCTTGTAGATTTTAAAACATGCGTAACTCTACTCATGTATGTTAGTCTTGTCTTTGCTTATGAGGGTAAATTAAATGTTGTGTTTGTCACACTGAAAAAACAGTTACCAGAGACTTCGTGTTTGATTTGCACTACCTCAGGCAAATATGAAAAAGGGTGGTTAGAATAAAAGGGGTCCAATCACAAAGTGTTTCAGGAGTCTAGGTTTGTTATTCATTTGTTTGTAAAAGTGTCACCTTTTATGATTTTTAATAAAAAAGAGAATTTAGGCCTTTTCAAGGACAACCATTTAAACCAGTGAGAGACAGGGCTTTCAAACAGTTTTCTTTGGAGTGTTAAGGTTTCCTAACTGCTGGGATGCTTGGAGATGACACTGCCCTGGGGAGATCTTGATTCCTTTTTCTGTGTGAAGTTTGACTGGAAATTCAAGTAAGGACCTCTGGAATCTTTCTTGATCAAACTTTCAATATTTAAAATGAATATGTTTCAATGAAAAAGCATTTCTATTGTTTTTCATTTTTTTTTAGTAATGCAGAAAAGTTTTCAAACATTTCTGGCCCTTTATATTTGTAAATCTGAGGTACAAATAAGGATTTTTTCCAGAAAAAGAAATTATAGCTGCAGGGTTGGTGACAGCAGAGTAATGATGTCTTACGACCCTTTTTTTCCAATGCGGACTCACTGTTGCCTTCACAGCTAGCCTGAGCTTACAGTCTGTGTAACTCGTCTTGGCATGCTAAAGATTGCTAAATGAGGCAGTCATACGGAAAGTGGGAGAGAAAAATGAAATATCATTAAATAAATGTTCATTTCATAGAAACTTCTGTTACCTTACTGAGTATTTTCAAACATGGCCTGTTTGATTTTTCAGTTTGGAAGTCCTTTTTTTGTTAATGCATCCACTCAGCATGTAGGAGGTGTTTCAAAAACAGAGGAATGGAGTAAATCATGTTCATTTCAGTGGAGGGAACTTGGAAAGAAAAGACAGAACTTCACTCTGTTGCGGCTGGGGGCAGTCAGAAACACTGATCACAGAAACGCTAGTAAATATAGTCAGTGAACGACTATATGTATATGTATATGAATGATGCAGTGATACAAACTACTGGACAGTATATACATGAGTGGACTACATCAATGGACAAGGGAAGAGCTACAGAGGACATCTAGGCCTTTGCCATGGTCCCCCACAACATCCTTCTCTCTAAATTGGAGAGATATGGATTTGATGGATGGACTGTTTGGTGGGTGAGGAATTGGTTGGATGATCGCATCCAGAGGGTAGTGGTCAACAGCTCAATGTCCGGATGGAGATCAGTGATGAGTGGTGTTCCTCAGGGGTCCATACTGGGACCAGTACTGTTTAATATCTTCATCAATGACATAGACAGCGGGATTGAGTGCACCCTCAGCAAGTTTGCAGATGACACTAAGCTGAGCAGTACAGTTGACATGCCTGAGGGATGGGATGCCATCCAGAGGGACCTGGAAAAGCTCGAGAAGTGGGCCTGTGTGACCCTCATGAGGTTCAACAAGGCCAAGTGCAAGGTCCTGCACCTGGGTCAAGGCAAGCCCCAGTACCAATACAGGCTGGGGGATGAAGAGATTGAGAGCAGCCCTGTGAAGAAGGACTTGGGGGCACTGGTGGATGAAAAGCTGGACATGACCTGGCAATGTGTCCTTGCAGCCCAGAACGCCAACTGTGTCCTGGGCTGCATCGAAAGAAGCATAGCCAGCAGTCGAGGGAGGTGATTCTGCTCCTCTACTGTGCTCTGGTGAGACCCCCCTGCAGTACTGTATCCAGCTCTGGGGTCCTCAGTACAGGAAAGACATGGACCTGTTGGAGCGGGTCCAGAGGAGGGCCACAAAGACGATCAGAGGGCTGGAGCACCTCTCCTATGAAAATAGGCTGGGAGTTGGGGTTGTTCAGCCTGGAGGAGAGAAGACTCAGGGGAGACCTTACTGTGGCCTTTCAATACTTAAAGGGGGCTTATAAGAAAGATGGGGACAGACCTGTTAGTAGGGCCTGTTGCAAAAGGACAAGGAGTAACGGTTTTACACTGAAAGAGGGTAGATTCAGATTAGATAGAAGGAAGAAATATTTTGTGATGAGGGTGGTGAAACACTGGAACAGGTTGCCCAGAGAGGTGGTAGATGCCCCATCCCTGGAAACATTCAGGGTCAGGCTGGATGGGGCTCTGAGCAACCTGATCTAGTTGAAGATGTCCCTGCTCATTGCAGGGGGATTGGACTAGATGACCTTTAAAGGTCTGTTCTAATGCAAAACATTCTCTGATTCTATGATTCTATGATACGGGTATGTGTCCAATTACATGTGCTCCAGTCTAAACATGTAAGTCCAGTTGCAGGATTGTGGCTTTTCCAAGTACACAGTACAATTTTCAAGGTAAAACTTCATGGGGTTTTGCTTCTTTCCACTTGCTCTGGTGTATGTATGCAAAAGCTAATGGAACTTGGTAGGTGTACAAAAGACAAAGGCAGCAGAAACACAGCAGCACTGTGTTTCATTGGGCTTTTGGAAATTTCTTTTTAAGCACTGAGGGACAGGTAGATTAATTTGCTATTTGTGATAAGCAATCCATAGAAATTTAATGTGAACTCCAACAAGAGTGAAGAAATACTACAAATGTGACTGCCTTTTTTTTCCAACACATTTTCTTCCAACACGTTTCTTTCTTAAAAGCATCACTATATTTACCCTGCTTTGAGCGGGGAGGTTGGACTAGGCGATCTCCAGAGCTCCCTTCCAACCCAGCTATTCTGAGTTCAGTGTACATGTACTAAAAGAAGAAACACAGTACATAAAGTATTTAATAAAACTTCTGCCAAAGACAGATGATTCCTAGTTGCTGAGTTGGGTGATCGTCTTGTTAACTTTCTATACACACATTATGGATTGTAATTCATATATATGTTCTTTGAGACTAAATTTGCACAAGGCTTAAAACGTTGATCAAAATGTAGTGAAGAATGTTTCAGATTGTAAATCTTGAATGTAAATGCAATTGCCTTCTAGATGCTTTAGTGTCAAGAGATATGAGAGATTGCAGGTGAATTCTTTTTCGTACCCTAATTATTGATACCTGATAGAGAAAAGCTGTGTATGACTTTCAGTACTGCACTTTATTTTAATGGGAAATATTTCTCTTTTTGTATAATGAAGTGCTAGCTATTAGAAACATACTTTTCTCAGGCTCCTATGGAGAAATTAAAGAACAAGAAAGTGAAGCAATTTGCCCCAAGTTGTGCAACCTCTCTGGGTAGAAACAAGAATTGAACCCAGATTTCCTGGCTTACAGTCATGGACTTTCATAGGAAAGTCAAACTTCAGAGGAGAAAATAGGTATCTAATTACTTTCAAAACAAAGTTTCAAGTGAAGTATTGAGGAATCGGAAAATGTCAATATAAAGGTAGTTGCTGCTAATTCAATTCATCCTGTCTGAGTGTGGGTGTTATTTCGAAGTCTTTAACTACATGAACACTATGTTTTACATTATTCCCTCTATGATCAAATAATGAAGAAATTTTATTTATTTTTAAATAAAAAGTATAGAGTCCAATTGTGGCCTAAGGCAGGCTTCATTCGTCATGATGATGTAACACAATGTAGTATTCTGTTACCACCAGGGAAGATGCGCTGTTACATTCTGTTATTACATTGTCAGATTTCAGCATGACATAAAAAATATCTAAGTATTCCTGTAAAGAGGCACAATAATAGGTATTAGTAACTTTACACTAATCATGTTGGTAATAGAGATTTTCTTGTCCAAAGACATTTTTTACTTCTTTTCTTATGCCATTCTAAGAAAATTACTTAGTATTTCATATTACTTTAAAGTGTTTGCATATTGCAGAACCAAGAAGAACGTAGAATGAAAATGAGTTTCCTGTAGACTAGATGATCTCTAGAGAGTTTAATTTTGATATGTTTTGCTACTCAGAAGTCAGTTTACAGGTTTTTTTATAGCACTAACTGATCATCTTGTTGGTGCAGAACAATACATGTTGCTCATTGAATTCAGTATATCTAGACATAAATGTGCATCTGTTTATATTTAATGTGTGCTGTATACAGATGCAACATTCACCAACAATTATCTCAACCTACAGATCAGAAATTGTAATAGAACTATTATATTACAAATCTAAGCAATGTTTTTACAAGACATCTATTACAGAAAAATCTAATATTCTTGGAAAATATGCTGTTAAAATATTTATAACTGCATGTTCATAGTAATGAACACTACTTTGGGATACCCAAAGTGATAGTGATGAATGTCACTGTTGAATTAATTAGACACAGGTACAACTGTAAATGTTTTCTTGCCAATCAGTATTGCTATATTACTGACCTCTGCTGTGAGTAACTCTACATCATGTAAAGCTGTATGAATTTTGGGGTTTATGCAAAAGGTAATGCATCTTAGCAGAGCATTCTGTTATTTTGCTATTGAGAGTAAATTTGATGCATTATTAAGTAAAGAAAAAAATATAAAGTCTGTACTTAAGATGTAAAAAAATTCATAGCAAATGAAAACAACAACAACAACAAAGTATGTGGTAAGCCCTGGAATTGAGGATCTCTTCTGCTTATGTTTTTGCATAGTTACCTGCAAAATAATTATAGCAAGTGGTGCTGTCAAGGTATTAAGAATAATTTATTGTGCTTCATTTATATTCACAATTATCCTAAAGAATGCTTATCAGTTCTTATATGAATGAGGCTCCATAATACAGTACCCTTCAAAGTGCAAATGTTTCCAGAGTTGCTAACAGTTTGAAATTGGGGTGGGCATAAAGAAGAATTGACTGGCCACAGACGGGAATACTGATTGCAGAACTAGCGTGTTAGCCATGTGTCATGACCTGAACTTTTGAAGTATCTGTCTGTTTAACTCTTGTTAAACAGTGAGCTGGTTTGTCTCATATTATAAGGAAATTTTAGGTTTTCAGTTGTTAGGTTTGGTCTGTCATGCTAGATAGCATGGATCATAGATTTGTTGGTTCAGCTAGAAATTATGGGAAGCAGTTCTTCTGTGTGTGTCTGTCATTTCTTGCTGAGTGTTTCAGAGTTGCATGCAGCTGCTCGCCCCTTCTTAGGTGTGTTCCTAAGAAATGCTGTCTCACCCAATATGAGCAACATAGCAGCAATTTCTCATATAAAAGTTCCTGATCCTGCCTGTGTAAATATTATTGAGTAAGACGATATAGATATTATCAATAAATAAGTAATAATAAGAAAAGGTGGTGTCTGTGAAGGAGGATGATACCTAGCGTTAACCTGATCAACCATACCTTTCTATGTGTGTTCTTTGCCTTTAACAAATGTAAGGCAATTTGTATTATGTCGATCATCTTTCACTGATGTCATTAACCATTTTTCATAAGTTCTATGAATAACACAGCATTTTCATTGTCATAGCAACTTTTGAAATCCTTAAAATATAATATATCGCATATTGTTTTGCTTTGAAATGCAGTCCTGTTCAACTGCAAAGTATATCAGAAATGTCATATTGGTCATGTCTTATTGCTAGAATAGTCAGATAGTTATGCACAAAGTATTACATAATCTTAAAAGAAGAGCTATCAGATCAGGCTATCACCTACTTGGGTATGCTTTTCATTGAGATGTTTGAAGACTATTGGAATTATAACTACCAAATGCTCTCTTTAAATATTAGGGAGGTTGTGAGAAGAATTGCAATGGTGAAGGGGACAGAGCAGCAGTACATAGAAGGCAATTCAATGCTACAGCTTCTCTGAGATCCTTTAAATATTCTCTTTAGAATAAGTTTTCTACTCTAGCCATCATGGTTCCAGATTGTGTGATTTAGAAGCCCACATAAATTTTAAGTGGGAGCACATTAAGGTATGCTCATAGTTAAGACTCGGAGACATAGGTACAGACATGATGTGTTCAGGAGGTGAAAACTCATCGCTGCTTTATCTTACCTGGTACTCATGGGAAGCAGGCTTTCTGAAAGGGCCTGATCTCCCTGGCATCAGAGCTGTTGCAGCAAGCAGGATAAGCAGACGCAGCCAGGACTGAAACTCTCAGCCACTCCACATGGTAATGCAAGATCCCTGCAGGACGTGCTGCAGGTGCAGTACTGACAAAGCAACCTGCTGCTGCACAGAAAGGCAGAAGCCTTCTGCCCTAGCTCTCCAGGGGGTTGTTACCAAGGGTGCTGTTCTGACAAGAGGGCTAGTGACTGCCTCGCTGCTCTTGCTTCTCTTGATGGGAAACCTCTTCTGAGCCCTCGCCTTTCCTGGCAATGCAGCTGCAGGATCTTCACTGGTTTCTTTTTCAGGATGCGGTAAAGATCATTTTGCAGATAGTTACAGGCATCTCTCTTTCCTCATGCTTTTATTATCATCCCCTCACAATGTTTCCATTCCCTAGAGCTTGACCAGAAGAGGAAGCCTGAGAGCACTCCTTGGCCACTTCAGTCCAAAATCCAGTAACTTAGTGCAACTCATTCCCAAGAGCCATTGAAGTGACTCTTTGTGTGGAAGTGGCTCAGCAGCACTCACGTATTCCATTTCACCAGCTTCTCCCTGGAAACAGCAACCTCTCCTGGGCGGACAGGGATACCTTGCTGGGTGACCTGGGAGGGTAGAGGAGATGGGCCACTGAACACTAGCAAAAGTCACAGCCATTTGCTAAACATGTGAATGTCTGAGTCCTAAATGTTTTAAGAAGCATTCCCAAATGGACAAGTATGAAGGCACTGAATTTATGCAAAAGTAAGGAAAGAAAAGTATATGGAAGAGAGAAAGTGTGTAGGAGGAGGAAAGAGGGAAGAAAACAGTTTTGGGTAGTAGAAATATTGTTGCAGACAGCAGTTAACATTTTCTTCTCATGATGAAAACACATATGACATTAGACCATAAATGTCTCTCCTGTTGTCAGTTCCTCTAGCTGTTAGTGTTACACTGTCCCAAACTGGGAGCAGAAGCATGCAGAGATGACTTTCTCTGCCTGATGTGTACCATCAACATTTGAGAATCATTATTTTCAGATTGGCCATCTTTGATCTCTTTCCCTAAGAAGAACAAACAAAAAGAAGAGTAGAAGGAGAGCTAATGCTCTGTGTGCAGTGGCAGTGCCATATAGCAGTCAGTTTTCAAATATTCATTATGCAAGTATTTTTATTCTGCAGTCTAGTGAGAAGCCAATTATGTGTCTTCATCTGGTATTGAGCTTTTCTACAAAAAGGCTGAGAGGATTTGAGTGTGTTTCGGGGAGAGGAACTAAAATTGCTCCAGATTTTTTCTTGTCCTTATAATTCTTCCCCCAGCTGTGGCTTTAATTAGGAGTCCTGCAACAGCACTACTGAGAGTCTATCCATCAATGCCAAGATTTGAACACTAGAAATGTACACTGGTCTTGCATGTAAAGAAAATAGGTTTACAAAGATGGAACTTGTTTTTAAAGTTGTGTATAATTTTGGACTTCATGAAGATCTCCATTGTAATATTTAAACTATCAGAGAAGCTCATTTAAATTATGAGAGAAGCGCATCTAAACTATGAGAGAAGCTCATCCTTTTCATCCTCCCTCTGTGGACTGGAAAACATAAAAATACACCCCTGCGTAATGCTTCCAGGATATCTGTTGCTCTCATATGGCATTAGGAAGCATGGCTTCCTGACAAAACAGGTAATGGTAGACAGACATTATGAAACAACCTATTTAATCTCTTATAAAACTAAGTCAGTAGCAAGAAATGGTATTGTTCTTAATATATTGAATATTATACCCTGGTTTTGTTCCTGTGTGTCATTTCCATAATGTTCCTTTCACCAGACCCTGTTAGGAAAGAACATAGTCTAGCCCAGAATCCACATATACAAGCCATGATAAGGAAAGTTTACACACATTTCAAAATTGTTGTAGGAATTAAAAAAGTAAATCTCACATGGATTAGATGAGAAAAGATCAAAAGCAAGTATCAATTTACACATCTAAGGGCTACAGCTAATACACAGATAACACTGTCTGCTTCTTAGGAAGTGTTTATTCCCTTTCCTGAGTTACAAAACTGTTTTATAACATGGTGCATAATGAAACAGGAAATGTTTAACAATACTTATGTGTTTAGAGCATGCATTCATAGATTAATTGTGGACAATTGTTTACAGAGCATCTGGGCTGCACAAAAAATGATGGCAATAAGGAAGCTATTAGTTTTAAGCACAGAAAACAAAATTCAACAGAAAATGCTGTTGTGGGGAGGGCACAGGAGACTGCCTACAGCTGATGAATTCATGGTGTCATGTCAAGGAAAGGGAAGGGTATAAAGAATGGTCTGGCTTTTTCATTTCTGTTCTTTTTCTATAAAACTGTATTACTATTAGTTATAACTACAAAGTTAGAATCACTGAACCATAAAATGATTTAGCTTGGAAGGGTTCTCTGGAAGCTATCTCATCCAATCCTCTGCTGAAAGCAGGGCTAACCTTGAAGTTTGATCAAGTTTCCCAGGGCCTTCACCAGTGGAGCTTTGAGCATCTCCAGGAGTGGAGATTCCACAACAGTTTTGGGCATCTGGTTTCTGTTCTTAACCAGCATTATTGTGAAGATTTGCCTGATGTCCATTCCAAATATTACTTTGTGCAAACTGCAACTGTTGTTTCTTCTCCTTTCTCCATGAATCACTGAGAAGAGTCTGGCTCTACCTCCCTATATCCTCCCTATAGGTAGTTGAATGCAGTAATTATAGCTCTCTCCCATTATCCATGCTATTCAGACCCAGTTCCCTCAACATTCCTTACCATGTGTCTCAGTAAGAAAGTCCTCCATTCGACTCTCACCAGTTTCCTAGTGTCAATGGAAAAGTCCCATGCCTGTTCCATTAATGCTCTGAAGTGCCTGAACCATAAGCAAGTCCGGCAGACAAGCTAATAAGCCCCATCAAGAAAGAGAATACATTAACCTGGGCTTGACTCTTTCCAACACAATTACACAGCACAGCGTTCCATCTTCTTCCTGGTCCTAGGGCAGCTAGCAGAAGCTGTGACACTGCACAACACCCAGGAGTGTATGAATTATTGCTGCTGTGCTGTAGAGGTCTATGAGCTGTAGTTCAACAAGCAAACCTGCAGCTCTTTGTCAGAAGCTGGTATCCTTTGAAGGTCTGGTGCTTTGAAAATCACAGATGTTCTAGCTTTATACATAATAGCTACAGCCTCTTTAGCTAAAGAGGGAAGGAGGACATCATTAAAGCTAAACCAGTTACCCTAAAACCCTTTCTGGTAGTATGACATATGGAATCTCCTTCCTTTTCTAAAAACTGTTTTGCAGCTCTTTTATCACTGAAGCAAATATGAGGGAAGAAGGAGGTAGATGGTGCTATTTTCGGATAGCATACAGGGATGCATGTCTTGTTTTGATCCTCTGGGTCTGAAAAAGCATCTAAAGCTATTTTTGCTGCTTGGCAGAGTTAGCTATACTCTACACCAGTAAAACATGCATTTCTATGCTGTCTTTTTGTGTTAAAACAGAAAAAATTTTAAAATGAAGATTTTTTGCTAACTGCTAAATTTTCTTTTTCCTTAATATGAAAATATACTTCATGGCATTTGTCACAGGTCTTTTCTTACAATCTTCTTATTTCTGCTATACCCTAAGGGGCACAGAATAGCTGTCATGAAAGCAAAAGAGGTGTCTTAGAAACCTGTTTTGAAAAAGAGTGAAAATGTAACTCAACTTACAGATGTAAAACGTGAAAGTGTCAGCAGTCAGCTTCTCCTGATTATATTACTAGCCTTCATGTACTGATGTCTTTAATTAATAATATTCATTTCTTCAGCCAGTTAAGATCTTTTTCAGCCTGTTTCTGCTGAATGCTGTACCTACCTCCAGAAAATATTTCCACTCTTTTTTTTTTCCCTGAGAGTTATATCCAACATAGAAGTCAGTTTTGTAACAGCTCTAAATTAAGTCTAATAAAAGGCTCTTTATCATACTTTTGTGCTAGTTTTGTATTATTAATTTCCATGTCTTAATCATTAGGCAAAACTATTAAGAATAGAAAAAGCATGCCATTTTTAATACAAGATAGTTATGGCATTTGTAGGAATGTATCATACACACACAATTGCTATCATGCAGATTTATAGGACCTCTAACAAACAAATATGGTGATTTAACAGTAATACAAAATGCTATGATAAAAAAAAACAGTTGATGCACGTAATGAATCGTTTTCTTGTTCTCTCACATTTTAATAGATGAGGTTTTATTTATTTAGAGTAGTAAATGCCACAGTTTGTGACAGTCATTTGATGGCCAGGATTCTAAACAGTTTGTTACATGTTTAGAATTATTTTTCCCTTGAGTAGAATTGGATTTAGGAAACAAAGTTTAGATCCTATTCATGGTGGTCCAATCAGTTTGAAGGCAGACAAGTAACTTTTCCACTCTGGTATACTCCAGTTTTGCACCTGTCATTGATTAACATCTGGAATGGTGTGTGCTTGGAGTCTCATTAATTGTGTCTAGTTGACAATACCAAGGGGAAACAGATAGTGAAGCCCGGGTAGTCCAGATGTTAGCCTAGTCAACAACACCAGGGGGTGATTTTGCTTTTTCACTGAGGAAGAGATCATGAAAAGCAGGCAAGAAAAATTATTAATAGGAAAGCATGGAGAGAAGTGTTTTACAGTAGCAATGTCTTCTAACATGTCAGATCCGTTTGTATAGCCTTGTATTCTTCATGAGGCTCTTCAGTGTCACTTCTGGAGTGAGCATTCGGCCATTCATTAATCATATTTTCATGGCATTTCTGCTGGAAGTGTAATAGAGTGGAAATTTAGTAGCACTGAAAAATAGGGCTTTATTCTTTGGTTTTATGTTTTTAGGCTGTGGGGGTTTTTTGGCCAGGAACCTCCCTGTGTATGGAACTAAGGTGACAGAATGTATGTTTTTAGACTGCTGAAGATGATATTTTTTAAAACACTACTTCTTTACTGTTTATTGTTAGCATGATGTGGATAAATTACTAGAGAGAAACACTGTCCTGAGCACTGGTAAAACTCCTGGTGGTCTAGCCACATTTTAAAAACAGGACATTCTTGTTTCCTCTTGCATAGTTCTTCCTATAATTCAAGTGATTTCTATAATTTTTTTCTGTTTTCCCAATTTATGGCACAGAATTTTTTTATGGAACTAAAATAGCAAAGGAACTTTAGAGATCATAAAATGTCTGCAATACTTCATTTTTAGTCAGTCTAAAATTTGATCTGTCTGTTTGTATAGTGGCTGCAAAACTTATTTTCTATGAAGATCTGAGAATTCATATTTCACTTATATGTTTTGATATTAGTTAATATAGTGATATTCAATAATACTAAACTAAAAACTAATTTTAAATTTAACTGCACAAAAATATATGTTAGCAGCTAATTTTGTAGTTGATAATTGAAATAAAAATTTATATGAGTTTGTCCACAGAAAAAGAGAAATATGTTGTACAGAAACTGTCAAATATAAGTGCTGGAGCAAATATTACGTATTCTAAGAGACTTGTTAGTGAACAGTGCCTGTAAGAAAAAAGATTCGTAACAAAATCTGGAAATAATTTTGAATATCAAAGAAATACAGTGTCCTTATAAATATATATATACGCTAAGTTCACATTCATGGTGCAGTGACATAAAAAAATTAGCACTGATACCTAAATAGAAACAATCCATTTTCGTAGTGCTTCTGTAAATACTTGTATGTGCTAATGATGTAAGTAAACATTGTAAGCTTCCATGTTCTAATAATTCCTTTCTTAATGTTCTGTTTTCTAGGTAAGTACTCTCTGTATTATTCTTCATTAAACTGACAGAAAACCTAACATTCCTGTCTGTCTTCTCGAAGTGCAACAAAAGAGGTAAAAACCAAGTCAACAAAAATGAAGGCCCTTTGGTAAGAATTCACTTTGGTTTACATGCTCATCTACTTTATTTTTGGAGGAATTGAACTGTTACAGAGGATTAGTTAGTGTAGAATTGGTGAGAGGTGAGAAACTGATTACAGCAATTGCTCATGAAATGCTCATTACACTTGCAGGCTGCCCGGGTGACTGCAGGCATCACTCCTCTCCATGGTCCAGGATCATGTTATTAATGTAAAGGACTTTTATTTCCTAAAATGTTGAAATAGAGCATAGCCAGAGAGTTTTCATGGCAGAAATCTCTATGTTTGACAGTTATTTGGATCATATCAAAGATGGAAGAAATCGCCCTTTGGGGAAAAGGGTTACATAAGGTATCTGAAGTGGTAGTAATGTTCTTATTATTAAGTACAATTTGATCTTGCTTCCTTGAAGGGAAACAAGGCAAGAACAAACAAAACTAAAAAGTGAAGAAGATGGAACAATGCCGCTGTGGTTCTTTGCAGTTTGTCTCACAATGATTTGGTGAAGCTATCTCAGGTAAAACAGGTGGCCTTCTGGACTTCTCCAAAATCTGGCAGTTCTGTGCTGAATTGAAGCTATTTACGATGTTACTTATCGCTTCCATTGTAGCTATAGTCACAGGAATACAGGATGCACCCTTAGCCACCTCGGACTGGTTGCTTTTAGTTAGAAGGCCAAGGAGAGGAAAAAGAGGAAGAGAGGAGGGGGAGGAGACTGAAAAAAAAGATAATTTTAAGGGAAATGATACAAGTGAAGGTTTTTGCAGTGGAAACATGAATCTCACACCTGTGTGAGATGTGTCCATTCCCTACAACTTTAAACTTCTTTCTTCTCATTTAAAACACCCTTTGGTGGAGAGGAGTGAGTCCCATGATATGGTAAAGATGAACTGTGAGACATAGGCCTGGCAGACCTTGCACTTTTTGTACAACCACACTTCATAGTGCTCAATGCTTTCTGACAGAAAATAAGGTTGAATCTGACTTGTGTGAGTCCTTTGACAAGGAGCCTGTTGAGAACTGGCTACTGCGGTCCCTGTATTACCATCCTCAGAGCACAAACAGTAGAACCATCCAGAAAGGAGTCCCTAAAAGGAAAGGAACTGGAGCTTGAAAGGTAGAATGAGTTTCTTTTGTACCATGCAAAATATAGAAACAGGTGTATTTCAGGTAAGGTCTTCTATTTATTTGTGCAGGGACCATTCAACTGTGCAAATTATGTTATTCAGGTAGTATCTTCTATATGTGCACAATACCTTACAGTATCTCATGCATGCACAAGTGGTGGTGCTGAGAAACGGCACAAACATAATTGAGTGCTCATAAACACAGACCAAGCTGAACTAAAATGCAACCTTGCTTTGGAGTTGTTTTTTTTTAACCTAATCTTTTTTGGTTTTAAATATTGACATTTTACCTGGAATAGTTCTAGCCACTTCTACTAATGTTTTTCTAACATGTTTTGTCAAACCAATTTAATATGCAGCTGTTCTTTCTATTAGGGGAAGACTGGATGCAAATCATGTATTTAGTAGCAGAGTCCTACTGACTTGAAAGCTTGAGTGTTAGAATTTTTTTTTATGAAACTTTTGTTGTCTAGCATACAGTGGACTTTCACTGGGTTTTGAATGCATTTTCCTTGTCATTCCCATACTTTCTCCATTAAGGTGCAGACACAGAATTAAGCACTGAAAATGTGTTCTTCAAAAGAGCAAATAACATACATTCTAACAGGCTGTTACAAGAATTAAAGCTGTGTACTCATAGACACAGGAGTGTAGCAGATCGTAGTATTGGAACAAATGTGCTAAGAAAAGAGAAACAGTCATGGGTAGTGTGTGCTACAGCTGATAACAGCAGAAATGAAAATGTACCTGGTTTGTCTTGTTGCAGCTGAGATAAGCTCAAATCTTTATTCATATCTCAGTTTGAGGCAAATACTCTCACGTGTTTAAGATAACATCAGATAATCATAAGGTAACATACTGCATACTTTCCATAATTGGAATGTAAGTAAAATGCCTAATACCATGTAGTTTGTTCAGAGAGACTGCTGAAAAACCCCAATACAAATAAGTCTGGACTATAGGGTTAGCTGACTTTGGTACAATGACTGTCTTGCTGATAGAAAATACAAGGGATCTAGAGGGAAATTATGGGAGCTGCATTTTTCTATTTAATTTTGGGTTTGTGACTGATCTGAAGGTAGCATTCCTTTCATAGATTTTTCTAAATCACTCCACTGAGTAACTAATAAGAAGACAAGGTTTTCTTTCCCTACAACATAAATGAGACTGCAGCAGTTTGTATCTTCTGCACTCTCTGTAACAAATGTCCATGGCTGTTGGATGCCATTCAGAAAAATGTTTTAATATCACCTTGTTGAGTCCAGAAGTGTAACCTGTTTCCTGCCTCTTCCCCGTGTTGGATGGCTTTACCCTCTTCCAGTTTGGACCTGGAACTAGCATGCACAGTCCAGCATGCCAGTCTGCACCCTGTCACCAGAGGTTCGCAGAAAACTTTCAGCATTGCTGGGTAACTGTGGACTTCCTTGCTCTTGCCCTCTGTCCTGTCTCTCATCCCTTGCTGCCATGTTTTCTCAGCATGACTCTATTCCCCATCTTCTCCCCTGTTCCAGCCATCCTATAGGCATATGCTCTGTCTGTCCTCCAAACTCTGTGAACTACAAGACTAGCACAGGTTAAGAATACAATTCTTAGTACAGCTTTATTTTTTTTTAAAAAGTGAGAAAGAAATACAAAGCTAGTTTGGGAAATCTGTTTATTATTGTTGAGTAGCTGGACATTTTATTGGACTTTAGTGTAGTTAATATGTTTGGATGGGTGATTTCATGAAGTTTTTGTTATTAGACCACAAAGTGGAAGATTGACAACAGTGATATCTCTTGGATCTTTTTTTCATTCTGGCTATAGAGATTTATTCAGAGAATCATAAAATCATAGAACGGTTTGGGTTGGAAGGGACCTTAAAGATCATCTAGTTCCAACCCCCCTGCCATGGGCAGGGACACCTTCCACTAGACCAGACTGCTCACAGCCCCATCCAATCTGGCCTTGAACACTTCCAGGGATGGGGCATCCACAGCCTCTCTGGGCAGCCTGTTCCAGTGCCTCACCACCCTCACAGTGAAGAACTTCTTCCTTACATCTAGTCTAAGTCTACCTTCTTTCAGTTTAAAACCATTACCCCTCGTCCTGTCTCTACATGACCTTGTAAAAAGTCCCTCTCTGGCTTTCCTGTAGGCCTCCTTTAGCTACTGGAAGGCTGCAATAAGTTCTCCAAGAGCCTTCTCTTTTTCAGGCTGAACAACCTCAACTATCTCAGCCTGTTTTCGTAGATGTTCTCCAGCCCCCTGATCACCTTCATGGCCCTCCTCTGGACTCGCTCCAACAGGTCCATGTCCTTCTTACACTGGGGGCCCCAGACTGAACACAGTACTCCATGTGGGGTCTCGCAAGAGTGGAGTAGAGAAGAATCACCTCCCTCGACCTGATGGCCACACTTCTTTTGATGCAGCCCAGAATGTGATTGGCTTTCTGGTCTGCAAACACACATGCTGGGTCATGTTGAGCTTCTCGTCAACCAACATCCCCAAGTCCTTCTCTGCAGGGCTACTCTCAGTGCACTCATCACGCAGCCTCTATTTGTGCTTGAGATTGCCCCAACCCAGGTGCAGGACCTTGGGCACTTGGCCTTGTTGAACTTAGAATCATAGAATCATAGAATCATTTCGGTTGGAAAAGACCTTCAAGATCATCGAGTCCAACCATTAACCATGCCCCCTAAACCATGCCCTGGAGTACCCTGTCCACTCGCTTTTTGAATACCTCCAGGGATGGTGACTCACTTCATGAGGTTCACATGGGCCTACCACTCAAGCCTGTCAAGGTCCCTCTGGATGGCATTCCTTTCCTCCAGCATGTCGACCGGGTGCGGTTGGCAAACTTGCTGAGGTGCACTCAATCCCACTGTCCATGTCACCGACAAAGATGTTAAACAGCGCCAGTCCCAATACCGTCCCCTGAGGAATGCCACTTGTCACTGCTTACACTTGGACATTGAGGCATTGACTACAACTCTTTGAGTGCAACCATCCAGCCAATTCCTTATCTACCCAGTAGTCCATCCGTCAAATCCATGTCTCTCCAATTTAGAGACAAGGTTGTCTCTACTTCTCCATCTTAGCCTTTTTTGCTTCAAGAGTTTGGCACCAAAATGGAACTGACTTTCCTGATGTAAGCCATGGTGGATCTGATGCTTTTTGGTTGCTAAGGTTCTCAACAGAAAATTTGCCTGTATTCTGAAACTGTATTTGGATGAGGCCACATCTTCTGTACTCAGTTTTTGTAGGTAGATCTATATACTTGGTCTGGAAAGGAACTATGATGTACAGTGACTACATCCAGGATAGAAGTTGAATCTGTGCCTATCTAACTCCAAGGTCTGATCTCACATTATTGTGGTCAGATACTTCATCACAATGCAGTGTCACTTCAATTGACTCTGTTACATACTTTGTACCAAAGAATGTGTTCCTACCTCAGGCTTACAATCACCTCTCTGTGACTCATAAGCAGTCTTATTTTGGTCTTTTTCAAACTGTTCTGCTTATACCACTCTTTTCTGCAGATTTTTTTTTTTTTTTCCTAATGGCTACTTCCTCAACTGGAAGAGCACAAAGGCTTTGAGCACAATAATGGCCAAATCTCCCTAAAGGACTCTTCATGGCAACATCAGCTGAAATGAGTTACTGAAATGGACTCAAAATTCCACTGAAATCAAGCTATTCATTCACCCGTAACATCTTCAAAATTTTACTTTGAGCCTTGCCTTATTACATCAAAAGAACAACGCTATGCAGAGTCTTCTCTGTGATTTCTGAAAAAGAGCTGAGTTTTTCAAAGGTGACAAAGTCTGTCTGTATACATAAAAAGACTGTAAGTTCCACACAATCTTTCTGAGTTCTGTCCTGCTATGGTAACACAGTGTATCCTTGAGTATCTCTCCCATCAAAGGCTTGCTCCATCCACATTCAGGCAAGACTTTGCCAACTTGGGAGATAGAGCAGTTCTCAAAATCTTCAAAGAAGCAACTTGATGTTCAGCTGTGTCAAACATACAAAGTTAACAGGATCATATGACAAGTCTGAGAGTGCCATTATAATCTTTTCTGGCTGATTATGCTGGCACTTCTCATTTCCACCATCCTGAGTGGGTAAAATCTGTCAGTCATCCACAGTGGGATCTACACTGACACACACAGAAAACCGAAGGGATTGAGACCTTTATAATTGACCGAATTTCAGTTCTGGAAATAACTTGCCTACCTCTGTCTCAGGGTTTGCAGTGCAATTTTCCAGAAATTTTCCTCTGACTTTTCACCTGCTTCAGTTATACCTTAGATGGCATCATGTGTCATCTGGTGACTGTTCACAGTTTTAACTTCAAGCCATAGAAAATGTTCAAATGTTGGCAAGGGTCACTTCTAACATTTTTTAATTTTAAGGTCCTGATTAGCGTCAACACTACTGAGCAGAATTATTTTTCTTCACTAGTTTAAGGCTCTGATAACACAGGAGTAGGTAGCCTTTACTGGTAGTCTTTAGCAAAGCTGTATGTTTAACAAGTTTGAATGGACTTCAATTTTAAGATGATGCAGGGAAAACCAGCCTTTGCTACAAAGCTTCAAAAGCTTTATGATGATGTTTACTTACACATTACCGTAAATGATTATGCGTGAACTATTGTTTACAATACAAAAGTGAGATAATGGCTTGATTTTTATTTTTCTCCTCACTTTTATAGTTATCTTCAACACATGCTCATGAAATTTGAGAAGGGTGTGAAGTAATTTTTGCAAATGCTTAGTGGGTATATTGTTTTCCCTAACTCTGCAGCTTACCCTGGGAAGCAGTGACTCATTTCATACAATGAAGCCATTTTGTAGAGAATGATTTCCTATGAGATGGTGGTGGGTTGTGTTTTATCTTGATAGAAATCAGAACTCACACGTAACAGACATAGAACAGAAACAGGTATATCCATTACATAGGAAGAGAGGACAACTAGCTACTAATTATTTTCAACAGTTTGAAAAGGGAAAGGAAACCCTGCCCAACACTTCCTGCAAGAGAAATAAACCCATTCTTTTATTTCAAAAGAGAATTATAATAGCATACCTGTCACAATGCCACATGCAGTAATGCAGAAGCTGTGCCCCTGTGTGTGAAAGCAGATTGTCTACTGGTTTCAGTTGCACATCAGCATGCAATTTTCCCTGCAATGTCTGAAGTTCATTTCCAGCAGACATCAGGAACTAGGGCGATGTTAGCAAGGAAAAGAATCCAATACTCTGTTTTAGTTTGATGCAGCATGGCTGGTGCAGCACAAAGAAAAGTGTTACAGCTATCACAGTGGAGATGTTAAAGTGCAGTACTTGTAAGATCTCTGTGGAAAGAAAAGATTTTGTTTGTTGCATACAGACTATGATTTCTGCACTATTTTCATAACTGAATATTTTCACAATTTTTCAATTTGCTTTATCTGCTGTAACATACCTAAAACTCCATACCAAAAAAAAATGGCTTAAGAAAAATCTGTGTTGCAAACTTTGACATTCCAACCTGG
Source organism: Harpia harpyja (assembly GCF_026419915.1). Classification (NCBI taxonomy): domain Eukaryota; kingdom Metazoa; phylum Chordata; class Aves; order Accipitriformes; family Accipitridae; genus Harpia; species Harpia harpyja. Next base: position 95,820,983 of record NC_068969.1, read on the forward strand.
AATGGAACTCCTTACTTTATCAACTTGATTTTGACCCTGCATACATGGACTGATAGTCTTTGGTTGTATAACTGCCAGCTTTTACAAAGGACCTTAACCTCATGTATGCAGTGAGATAGACAGGACTGACTGTTTTTTATTTTATATTCGCTGTTCTTTGTGGAGAGTTCCTATCAGTCTTTTAAAGAAAACCCCTTCAGTTCCAAAGTCTATGTAACATTGTCAGTCCTGACCAGGAAAAAAAAATTGTTAGTTCCTTTATTCACTTTTCTGAAGTGTTCAGCAGTATAATATCTGAGGCCTTGACAAATGGTCTGTGTATTTATCTTTACAGTAACTTGAACAGATAAAATGGTAGCAGTGCTTCTATTGTCAGGCAGTGGAAGATTAATGGCAGAAATCCACATTAATTATTTTGGGTGCTGAATCTAAATACCAACGTCCTGATTTTTCAAAATTTTTAAGATTTTTTTATAACACTTTTTTGTTCAAATCTCTCATCAACATCACTTAGAAATGAAAATGTTCGTTTCTACAAATGGGGCAATAAGGGTGTTGTCCCACAAGTGGGGTTTGATACCCAGTGTGCAATAAGCAATCTTACACACAGAGCCGAGATACTTATTTATTTCACGTTTCCACAAAGGTGGGTGCTAGTTGTTATTTCCATAAAGCTAGCACACAACACCGAAGAACTACAACATACATGATTAGTAAAAATCCACCTAAATTTACGTTCATTGGTTAGTGGTCACCATGTCATCTACTATTGTCTAGTTGTATTTAAATTAGCCTTGCCTGCTATGTAAATTAGCAAGCATGCTCCTTGCAGGGGGAGGGGGGCAAGTCTTTCCAGTCTTGAACTGAGTCAGTGGTCATGATCTCCCCCTGCTGCCTTTACCTTTCCCCTAGTTACCACAGTTTTTCTGACTTCATGTTTCTTTGGCAATCATCTGGCCTTGGACGCCTTCTGGGGCAGGATGTTCCCTTTTTATCAGTCTTTTAGTTATTTTTCAAGGGCATAGAGGTTAGTAAGGTATGATACAAAGTGATTAGGCCTGCATAGTGAAACTATTGAGTAGTGGTCCTCTTTAAAGGACAGTGCATCATGTTTAACCCTAAATTAAGCAATATCACCACAGCCTAGGCATTAACTCAAACATATGGCTACAAGGGTGGGACGCACCTGGCTGAAGGCAGACACCTCTATTGTAGATATTACATTTGGGGATGTTGCACTAGGCACACTTAATGGAAAGACATTGGTATTCTTTAGGGAACAACTCATCTCATTCTAGAAGTTTGAATGCTTAGCCTAGCAAAACACTACTTACTTTTGTTCTTGCTCTTTCCATTCACAATTTGAATCAGTTCACCAAGGGCTCAGATGAGCATCCTAGCCAACACAAGAAAAGCAGTAGGAGTGTATGACCAAGAGCAAAAGGGAGGCTGGTATGCAGCTCAGCTGTCTGTATGCATATGTACCCTCACCTTTATCCACACTCAACTCTGAGAAGTTGCTGTAACTTCAAGACTACTGTGAGACACTCAGGAGCTTAAGAGTGATTCTAATTGAAACACAAGGAAAAGATATGTAAGGTCTGATTTCTAAAGAAATCCTTTAGTCTTTAGGGTGGTAGATCATATTGAACAGCATTGTAAACAAAGTACTGTGAAAATTCTTCGGAGCAAGAACTCAGCTTGTTAGGACCAGCATCAAGCTATATACCATAATTATGCTACATCACCCTTTCTTAGAGCAAAAGTTCCTCCTTTTCCTAGACAATGTAGAACTTAAGACTCTTTTGCCTTCAGGAAAGGGTAACACCCTACCTTTTTTTTTATCAGACTAAGCTGGAGACATGTCTTCCTTCTCTTTCTCTAATGGGTGATTTGTGCAGAGCATGAGAACTATGTGGACAATATTTTGGGGGGTTTCTTGAAAATTAGTCGTCCATGGAAACTTGTAATGGGATACACATTCTTTCACCTGTATATTGTAAACTTTAATTTAGCCCAGATGAATAATGTGCAAATACATGGTACATGTTTCGTTTTGGCAAAATAAGAAATAAATCCATGGAAGGTGATATCACGTAAAAAGAACATAGGTATATACCCAAGAAATGGGCTCAGAAATTAGTTGATTATTAACCTGTACAAAAAATACAAATTTAATCCTAAATGCCAAATTGGTAGTCAGTATGCTACAGAAGTAATACATATTAACAGCACCTAACATTTCTAAAATGTCTTTGTTTTGCCTATTCAGTAAACAATGTTGGCATTGCTACCTTGCTATTCTAAATATAGTAGTAGCAGCTGATGTTCAAGGAAGATGTTCATTTGGAGAGATGAATAAACAGAATTGTTCTGCTGTATAACTATAGCAGTATGTCATTAATGTTTTTTAATGAGTAACATTATATACAGTGACACTGACTGTCTATGGTTGGAGACAGGATTTAATAAGGACTCTTGATTTTTTAATTGCTTCCATTTACCAGCTATTTTATGCCCTTAAATAATTTTTCTGCCAGAACAACATGAATTTTTTGCAACGTGATTCTTGGAATTCAGTCTGTAGAATCTTTCTTGTTTTGTCATTAGGATGTATGCCAGATAAATGGTAGGCTTCTTGGCCAGTGTTGCAAATGGGGTGCTGAACTGAATGGACCCAGTGTGGCTATTCTAATGACTTTATGATATATAAGGGAGAGAATAGAAGGTCTTCATGGAAGGTTCTTCAGGGTATTTAATGAAATAAGGGAAGAAAAGTCTGTAGGAGTCAGTTAAAAAAAGGGTCTTCAAGGGCAGCAGTATGAAGTTCCACGTTTCAGTAGCAAAAGTGTGTATTGGCAGAGTTGAAACAACGTATGTTAGAAACAGATTTGTCTTGTTAAGGCAAATTTAAGGATGGAATACAAGAAAACATTTCAAAGTCAAGCCAAGCATATACCATTAGTGAATATTTGTCTCACTCCTTTGAGCCTGGGGTCTTACCCAGCATGTGTTTTTGATATGCACTATATAAAACCATTTTTGTTATTCCCATATGTAACAGATGGCCTCATAACATGTCTATGCAGATTGTGCAGTGGTATAAGTAAGAGCTTGTTCTTATTCACAACTTTATTATATGACCGTTACGTTAGGGACTTTTGCTTGTGTGTTTGTTTTGGCTGACACTTCCTGAGACACATAGCATACTTTCTCAGATCACTGTCAGTCAGAGTACCTTCAGCAGTTAATAAAAATGTATGAACAAATTTTTGGACAATTCCTGCAATAGTCTTCTTTGTAAGTAAGTCAGCAGTACATTTCTGAAGAAATTCATCCTCTAAAAGATGGGAAGAACAATCAAATATTCATCAGTCAAGGAGAGAAGAATTGAAATAACACTTATATTCCTGTGTTTCTTTTGCTTATCTGCTGAGAGGTAAATAGTTGCCCATGTTCAGCAGTCAGGGAACGCTCAACAGCAAGATTTAGGAGAGTTAGTTAAACAAATATATAAAGGGAAAATCTTCAAAACAGTTAAAGGAGGGGGAAGCTTTGTCCAATCTATGAATATAAAAAAGAACATGCTTAACTATTTCTGTATTCTGGACAGACCATATCTTCATCAGAAAAATTTGTCACATGTTGCCAAACAATTTTCATGTCATCTCTCAATTTTCTGTCATTCAGGATATTTCTGGAAAGAAACTCTTGTCACAAGAAAAAAGGTCTAGTTAATAGACAAACTGACAATATATAGATCAAGAAAAATCTTCTATGCTTGCGCTGTGAATGTGAGGAACACCTGCCTCTTCCTTAAAACATTCTGTAGTCTACTGAAGCCCATGACATTGGCTGAGGCCATCTAGTCTAAATAGCAGTGCAATCTAATAGTAGTAAAGAGAGTTAAAATCTTATATAAAATGTCTCATACAGCAAGAGAAGATTTTCAGAATTATTCTTTAATATCTGGGTATTTCCTGGTGTCAAACACAAATCAAACTAACTTTTAAAAGCTTTGCAGACGTTGTCAAAATTTGATACAGACAATATTCATACATATATACCATGTGTCACAATGAATGGAATTCCTTAAAAGACACAAAGGTAGTCTCTGTTTCACTGGGATTTGGGCATATGAATAAAAGGTAATAAAAATGTAGCTATTTGTAAAGTTCAACATTAAAAAAAAATGTGTTGAAAAACTATTCATAAGACCAGTAAATGGGAAGATGTTTAAGTAACACTTGAATCTTAAATTATGTCATGGACACAAACTATGATTAAAGTTTCATTTTTGCCAAGAGTTTTGAGATACCTATAAGCTGTGTGGCAACCCAAAATATCAAAATCCCTCCACAAAGGAAAATCTCAGATGGATTAATTTTATACCAACTTAAATATTTCATGTTGAGAAATGTAAGATATTTATTTCATTTAAATTTTGACTTGAGAGTATTTTTTTATATCGTAAAATACTTTAAACCACATCTTAGTGAAAAATTCAGATTGCTCTTAAAATACCAAAATAAAGCATTTTTAATTTTTCTGCTAAAATTTCATAACATTCAATCCAATCTCAAAATGCTTTTGATATATCCTGATGCTATACTGTTCCATTAAAATTTCTGTAGTTGATAGTGATTTGGATATGCTCTAATTACCTGCACAGACGTTATTTCCAAAACATTGTTAAAGTTAGTTCACTTTTTCTAGCTGCATACTTTACAAAGGTATTAAAGTTGAAGATGTGTTTAGTATATAGTTTTCAAAGATTTATAGTTCACTCAGGAAAAAAGAGCTCTCAGGTCAAAGCCAAGTTCCACTGAACATAACTGATACCAGTGAGACTTCAAAATTAGAATAGCTCCATAATTAAAATCTACCAAAAAAAGATAAAAATAGTCATGCCTATGGGCTCTGCAGACCTGTAGGAAGTGCTTTGCAGTTGGTACAATACCCCATCTGACATGCAACCACAGACGATGAGATAAAGGGAAGACATTGTTTGCTATAAATTTCCCACTAAGTTAGCATTGCCTCTAAAGAGGGGAAGGTTGCTGGGTGGGAGACTGAAGCCTCCCAGCTCTTCCAGCCCAATGCTGCTGAGGGCTGCCCAGTGAATGCACTGGTTGAGGCACAGGCACCATCATTGCAACGGAGAATTTACTAACACAGCATGGGTCCTGAAGTGCTGCTGTGCACACTTTAACTCCTTCCTTGGAGAAGAATCTTCAATGCATCAATTAAGTTAATTTTTTTATCTAGAACAAATATCTCCAGTTGTGTGTGTGTACCCATTATGAAATGGAAAGAACCTATTCCACCTCATTAACAAGGAAGAATCTGTTCCATATATAGAAATACTGGTTTACAGCTGTCTATAGTTGCACCTAAACACCCCCCCTCCCAAAATCCCAATCCACCCCCAAGACCCCCAAACTATAACCAAGACAAAAAGTCTTCGTTTGAATGTAATCTCATTATTCTCAAATAATGGTTAAATTTCCCTGCTTTTCTTACCTTTTTTTCCTTTTTTTTTCTTTCTTAACTAAAGTAAAAAAGCTAAAACATAAGGGGTTGAGGGCTGTTTGCTTTTTAGGGTTTTTCTTCATAATAGCTGTATTTACAAGTTGGAGAATTGCTGCTTGAGGCTTAGATTAGACTAATTTATTCATTTTAGCTTTCTGTTGTACAAAGCTGAATTAATATCTAAAGGTTTTTTAACTGCTGCTATCTTATACCCTAAATGGAATCATATGTAGCCTTATACTATTATTGCCATATTTAAAAGACTCATGCAGGTTTTCAGGTGTTCTCCCTTCAGTCATGCAGCGCTACAGGCTTGGGGAAGAGTGGCTGGAAAGCTGCCCAGCAGAGAAAGACCTGGGGGTGTTGGTTGACAGCCGGCTGAATATGAGCCAGCAGTGTGCCCAGGTGGCCAAGAAGGCCAATCGCATCCTAGCCTGTATCAGGAACAGTGTGGCCAGCAGGAGCAGGGAGGTGGTTGTTCCCCTGTATTCAGCACTGGTGAGGCCGCACCTCGAGTACTGTGTTCAGTTTGGGGCCCCTCACTACAGGAAGGACATTGAGCTGCTTGAGCGTGTCCAGAGAAGGGCAACGAAGTTGGTGAGGGGCCTTGAGCACAAGTCTTACGAGGAGCGGCTGAAGGATCTGGGGTTGTTCAGTCTAGAAAAGAGGAGGCTGAGGGGAGACCTTATCGCTCTCTACAGCTACCTGAAAGGGAGTTGTAGTGAGGTGGGTGTTGGTCTCTTCTGTCAGGTGGCTGGAGATAGGAGAAGAGGAAATGGCCTCAAGTTGAGGCAAGGGAGATTTAGGTTAGATATTAGGAAAAATTTTTTTACTGAGAGGGTTGTCAAACATTGGAATGGGCTGCCCAGGGAAGTGGTTGAGTCACCATCCCTTGAGGTATTCAAAAAGCGAGTGGACAGGGTACTCCAGGGCATGGTTTAGGGGGCATGGTTAATGGTTGGACTCGATGATCTTGAAGGTCTTTTCCAACCGAAATGATTCTATGATTCTATGATTCTATGATTTTCATCTTTTCAAGAGTATGCACCCCTCTTTCCTTAGAGTGGCTGTTAATGCAGTATAAAGTTTACCTAACTTGTACTCAATCTTACAATAGCTCTTCATGCAAAATTATCATAGAATCATCATAGAATGGGTTGGGTTGGGTTGGAAGGGACCTTAAAGATCATCTAGTTCCAACCCCCCTGCCATGGGCAGGGACACCTTCCACTAGACCAGGCTGCTCAAAGCCCCATCCAACCTGGCCTTGAACACTTCCAGGGATGGGGCATCCACAACCTCTCTGGGCAGCCTGTTCCAGCGTTTCACCACCCTCACAGTGAAGAACTTCTTCCTTACATCTAGTCTAAGTCTACCTTCTTTCAGTTTAGAGCCATTACCCCTCATCCTATCACTACACTTCCTAATAAAGAGTCCCTCCCCATCTTTCCCGTAGGCCCCCTTTAAGTACTGAATCACCACCCTAAGGTCTCCCTGGAGCCTTCTCTACTCCAGGCTGAACAACCTCAGCTCTCTCAGCCTGCCTTATAGGCAGGTGCTCCAGCCCCCTGATCATCTTCATGGCCCTCCTCTGGACTCGCTCCAACAGGTCCATGTCCTTCTTATACTGGGGGCCCCAGACTGAACACAGTACTCCATGTGGGGTCTCGCAAGAGTGGAGTAGAGAAGAATCACCTCCCTCGACCTGATGGCCACACTTCTTTTGATGCAGCCCAGAATGTGATTGGCTTTCTGGTCTGCAAACACACATGCTGGGTCATGTTGAGCTTCTCGTCAACCAACATCCCCAAGTCCTTCTCTGCAGGGCTATTCTCAGTGCACTCATCACGCAGCCTCTATTTGTGCTTGAGATTGCCCCAACCCAGGTGCAGGACCTTGCACTTGGCCTTGTTGAACTTCATGAGGTTCACACAGGCCTACCACTCAAGCCTGTCAAGGTTCCTCTGGATGGCATTCCTTTCCTCCAGCACGTCGACCGCACCACACAGCTTGGTGCGGTGGGCAAACTTGCTGAGGTGCACTCAATCCCACTGTCCATGTCGCCGACAAAGATGTTAAACAGCGCTGGTCCCCATACCGGCCCCTGAGGAACGCCACTTGTCACTCCTCTCTACTTGGACATTGAGCCATTGACTGCAACTCTTTGAGTGTGACTATCCAGCCAATTCCTTATCTACCCAGTAGTCCATCCATCAAATCCATGTCTCTCCAATTTAGAGATAAGGTTGTCGTGCGGGACAGCGTCAGATGCTTTGCACAACTCCAGAGTTGCTCTTCCCTTATCAACCAATGCTGTAACGCTGTTATTAAAGGCCACCAAATTTTTCAGGCACAATTTGCCCTTAGTGAAGCCGTGTTGGCTGTCACCAATCACCTCCTTATTTTCCATATGCCCTAGCATACTTTGCAGGAGGATCTGCTCATGACCTTGCCGGGCACAGAGGTGAGACTGACTGGCCTGTAGTTCCCCAGATCTTCCTTTTTTCCCTTTTTAAAAATGGGGGTTTATTTCCCCTTTTCCAGTCAGTGGGAACTTCACCGAACTGCTACAACTTCTCAAGTATGATGGATAATGGCTTAGCCACTTCATCCACTAGTTGCCTCAGGACCTGTGGATGCATCTCATCAGGTCCCATGGACTTGTGCACCTTCAGGTTCCTTAGATGGTCTGATCTTCTCCTACGGTGGGCAGCTCTTCATTCTCCCAGTCCCTGCCTTTGCCTTCTGTGACTTGGGCAGTGTGGCTGGAGCACTTGCTGGTGAAGACTGAGGCAAAAAAGTCATTGAGTACCTCAGCCTTCCCCATATCTTGGGTAACCAGGTCTCCCGTTTCTTTCCAGAGAGGCACCACATTATCTCTAGTCTTATACCCTAATTACACAGACAAAAATGTTTCAGGACATCAATAGAATTAAGAACAACCTAAAAAAGGCTTACCTGTTACACTGGCAGTTTGTATTAGGTGTGAGGGAAGGGATGACTGCCCACTTTTTGCTTGGCTTTTTTGTCACTTGATGAAGTCCTATGAGGATTTTGACACCTGCCAAAGGTACATGTCAAATTGCTTCCATTTCCAGCAAGGCAGTGGGGGTGGCAGCACACAGAGCTGCTTCATTGCGGTTGCAGCCTGGAGCACCAGTCTGGTGCAGTCAGTTTCTTCGGTTACTTCTGACCTGAGAATTAGTTAAATTCATTCCCAGATCAGTCTTTTCAAAGGCAGAACTAACTTTTTTTTTGTCTCTTCAGAAGTATAAAGCCCATAGAGCAAAAGGTAACCAAACATATGTGCCCAGAGTTTGGCATCTGAACTTTTTTTGGCACATCATGCAAGAACACCTCCTTCCAGTTCATTTTAGCAGTGCCAAGGGGGAGGCAGCCTGCTTCCAGTTCTGTTGAGTATCTCGGCTACTTGTCTGCTTTTGCTGAGACATCGTGCGCAAGTTCTTGCCACTCACTTCTTTTTCCTTCCATAGTACTCTGCAGCCTGGGAAAGGTAAATGTTGCCACCCTTGCTGGAGCCAGGCAGAGGGTATTCCCCTTTCGGGAGCACTCGCCCTTCCATTGTTTTCACAAGGAGCCTTATCTTTCTTTTTGTCTTGTTTCCTGTTGGGGTTCCACCTTTGCAGCCTCCTTTGATTTAATTCCAGCAATTCAAGAGGATAAGTATTAGCCAGATAGATTTAGGTGCATGTAATATTTATATATTATATACACAAAATTCCCCCAGTTTTCCAGTTCTCCATGATAGAGCTTTTTCTCTACTGAACATAAATCTCCTTTGTATCCCTCATATTCTCATGCTAGATGTAAAATCCGCTTCATGATTTGATTGTGTGTGAGAGTAGCACTGAAGTACTACTTTTCTGCTTTTTGTAGTTGGGACCTCTAAGAGCATTGCACAGAGGCTGAGATAGTGGAGGCCAAGTAGATGCACTTTCATAAATAAAGGCCATCCCATAGATAATTTTGAGTAGTTGAGTGTATAAAAAAAACCCACAGTGTCTTCTATAACATAGGAAGACAATTTAATGTATTCCTGTTGATTGAAGACTGAGTAAGTTCTTATATGAGGTTATATATGTTTTTATACGTGATTTTTGCATTAGTGGAGAATGTGCTGCTACGCAATGAGAAACATACCACAGAATATAAAACTTCATAAAATGTATCATAAATTATATGATCATCTTTTTGTCTTTACATAGATTAAATCCTGAAATTGTTTGTAGAACAAATCTAATCAGTCTGAGTTCATACTGTGAATCTGAAAAGTTAATTGACCTTTTCAAATGTACCAGTGGGTAGATCCTCCTCCTTCCACAGCCATCTTTTGATATATGCAAAAGTATCTCTCCTGGCCCACCTGCTGCTTCTAAGTAAATTCAGTCTGTGGCTTTTTCAGACATTGGTCTTAACTCATTAATCTGTGCTTACAGTTTGTCTCCATCAAAAAAAGACTAGAGAAAAGATTAGTGCCTAGGGGTGGGGGAAACTGTTCCTGAGTGACTTTCCGCTTTATCTGCTTATTCAGTAATTAGTTGGAGCATGACTGGGTGGAAATAAGCAGCCAACTTCCTGCATCCACGAGGGTGGCAGCCACAGCTGAGACAAGGAGCATTTGCTTTCCAGGCACAGGAGTGTTTGGCCTCTTTGGAGCAGTGTACTTCAATGAAGTTGGTTATGTAGCATTTTGTTTCCATTTTTCCCAGGAATGCATCTTTTTGGCTGTTAGTCTTATGCTGCTTCTGTTGGGATAAAATGAGTTTACCACCTAGCTGTGAGCATCTGACTCTGGAGAAAGTGGCTAGATTCCGGAGTGCTTACATTCACGGATCGCCTTACGCTATTAACAAGCCAATTGATATTAAACAGCAAAGGAGACGGTATGAGACTTTATTATACTTCAGCAAAGTGTTTGCATTGTCTACAGCTTGCTGCCTTTAAACCTTCTGTGCTTGTGTGTAGAGAAAGGGGGGAGAATGGGCATGCTATAAAAAAAATCTCACTGTGTTTGTATTCCATATTGAATCATGGAAGAGAAGTGTAGTGAAAAAAGGAAAAAATACAATACCAGGTAACAGCAATAAATATAGCAGCACAAAGTTATATTTGTTTTACACAAAGATATGAACAACTTATTTACAGTTTGAACAGGACAGTACTGTATGTATGTGAAGTTACAAAAAAATTAGGCACTTTTTCGGGGAAGAAATGTCACTTAATTTTTTTAATACAAGTAAACTAGGGCTATTGTCTCTAAATTTCAAGCAAAAAATGTACTAGGAGTTTGATTAGTTACAAATTATTTCTTAATCCTATTTGTCAGATATTATGCATTACATGGAGTATTTTGTATCTTTTTATCTAGAATGTATTTGTTTCATATTTTAGCAAAATAGCTAAAACAGCCTTTTGTATATTGTTCAGTGTGGCAGAGTTTCTTTCTCTTCAATTTTATCAAACTGTGCCATGAAGAGAAACTTCCTTTATGAATGGAATTTAAAGACTTACTGAAACTTCTTGTATAAAAAAATCAATCATCTCCCCTGATTTTGTCCTAGTGGAAAAATCAGATATAAAGTTCCATGTGGGATCAGAGAACTGTTGATATCTGGTTAGTGTTTTAGCAGAGTCTCTTTTGAGTAAAAGGTAAACTAGTGAGATTCTTAAAAAAAGTTACCTTAAGAAAAGTGATCTTTTATTCCAGCTGCCTTCCCAAAAGTAGTTTCAGATTAAATCAATATTTATAATCTGAAGTCCTTCATGTGCTTATATGGTACATAATACTTTTAATTGAAAATACAAGGTTATATCTAGATTTTAAATAGAAAACCCAAACTTTAACATGGAGAATGAAAAATCCAATGTGAAAACTTCAGTGAAAACTTTTCTCCAATTTCCAAAAAATGCCTTTCCACAATATTTCCGATAAAGTAATTTAAAAATGATAGTCTGTTAACAAAAGTAATCAAACTCATCAGAAAATTTTTAGTACTATTTAAAGAAAACTTCCTATTTTTAATGTTAGGAAATTGCTCTATTGATTTAATGTGAGATGCTTAGAGAGCTCCATGAGTTTTCTACAAAATCTACTTTCCTCTTGAATATGCTGTTAATTGTTCATAGTTTGAAAAATCAGTGTAATACATAACTTTTCCCAAGATCATATTTCCCTGTCCTAAGATAGTATCAGGCTATATTAAAGCCTGAATTTTGGGGGGTTTTGGTATTAGAAGGACATATTACTCTGTTTTGTAAATGATTTGCCACCACATAGACTCCAGTCTTTGCTGACTACACATCAATATAATGTCATCAGAGCTGGTGGGTATATTGGGGAGAAAAAAAAAACCACAGTGAAATTCAAATGCTGTTGTACAAATTCATAACTTGATTTTACCGCCAGTGATTCATTTGTGTGTGTAAGCCAGAGAAATTTCCTCCTTTATACTGTCTTAACAATGGGGAATGTATTCCAGCCTCTGCTACCTTTGAAGGACATGGAGGCTGATGCTAGCATCTGCTGAATACAATGTGATACATCTGTCAGTCCCCATCTCTAAGGCCTTTCTAAGGCATCACACTAATCTGAGGTCACTGTACTACTGCCTTTCAGAAAGAAGACTCTCTCTTGTTTAGTAACTATTCTACTTAAGATTTTAACCTCTTCTATAGTTGATGTAACACTTTAGTCTCAGGGTTTTCATTAAAGAGGTTGATGCATTGTGTGACTGGGCATTCTTCTCCTTTCTTTTATGCAAGCTCAAACCCAAATCAGTTAAAAAAAATAATGAAAAATGGTACTAGGAATTGAAGCTCTTTCACATGCCAAGCAACTTCATCGCTCTTTACTTGTTGTTTCACCTTTAGGAAACTCATGCAAGCACCAGTGCAAGATTGTACTCCATACAGCTGGAGCTCCTTCCTGTCTTTTTCAGGGAGAAGAGGTGCTATGCACAAGTTAATTTCAAATATACACAAAATGCTCATGTGTCATATTTTTCAGTGCACTAGTTTAAGGCAGAACTTGCAAAAAATAGTAGGTAAATAATTTCTAATTATTTAGGAGCTCTTGAGAAAGTAGAACTCATAATTAAAATATTTTAAAAGATTAAGGTTAATGGGAATATTCATATAGTGGCAATGAAGGAAATGATTGGAACTTTGGAGCCAGAATCTGGATTAGACTATGCAATTAGGATGACTGGGTCACTAAGAAAACTCCTACCTCCCAATACACCAAGTTAGTCTTCCTGAGTGTGGATTTGCAATGAGACTTTTCATGGCTAATAGAAGAAAACACAGATTTAACTGTCTGGGAGGAGTGTGGATGCAAGGCATTTTAGTGGAATCATTTGCCATTGGGTAACATTAGTTTGGTTTTGCTTTTGGTAGGTGTAAGAGATACGAGAGTTTCTCTCAAAGATTGCACTATTTGTGTTACTAACATGCAGGAAGTCTCTCAGCTGAGTTGGTTTTTGTCATCAATGCGAAAAGGTATCAAGGTTTGGCGAAGGAATTGCATCTTTCATAACCAGATACTCACAGGAGGCGCCAAGTAGATATATCTAGGTTGTGGAGTTAGGACTATGAATTGTTTTGATAGCAGCAGGTCTCTTTTTAGAGAAAAAACAATCATTCATATGTGCGCATGTAAATGTTTTACACACACACACATGTATATATATACATTTTGAAATGTTATCATGCTTGTTTTCATGGCTGTTACCAAAACCGAGACAAGCATTTTTATATTTTAGTAGTACTAGTTTAATATTTCCCAGTGTTTCTTAAAAGTGAAAATGTTTTACAGAATTGCATGACACCAAATTGTTTGGAGATTTTCAAGCTGATAATTCCATTTTGTCTTTAGGAAGAAATGTGTCAAATTTCCGTTTCAAAGGAGATTTTTGAGTTTGGATTTTTATATCATAGGGTTTCCAAAGGGTAATAAAAAAAACTAAAAAAAGAAACATTTCTGGGTTTTAATACCAAATGTATTTCAATTAATCTGAAATGCAAGCCTTTTAAAATTTTGGGTCACTTGCGATTTCTATTCTGCTTTAGGATTCTGTTCTGGAATAGGATGAAAATTCAGAATTGCAATACTACCAGTCAAAGCAAGAAGTCTGTTTCTCATACAGGCCTGTGCCTGAGTAAAAGTAGGGTTTTTTGTCAAGTCGCTAAGCTAGTCATCATTTTATAATGATATCCATGGAAATGTTTCAATTGCAATAACACAGTGCTTGGACTTAGGACTTGGACTAATGTTCACATATTAGTTGTATCTTCATGTCCATAAAAACAGAACGAAACAATCAGTGAGCCCCTATATATGGTGAACCATGTCTCAAAGCACATTGTGTTCCAAGAAGTAACTGATTTAATTAGAAACTAATTGGTGGGGCAAAAAGTTATTTGTTCTAATTGAGATACAAAGGAAGCCCTGCTTTTTCTTCTGTTGAAGAAAGAATATGAAGGGAAATTATATCCAATGTGCAGGGGGGAAACTTTTTTTTTTTTTTTAAATATTATATAGTATGCACTGCTTGTACAGTGCTTAGGTGAACAGGTAGAGCTGGAAGTGACAAGATAATGAGCACCCAGCTAGTCTGCTATTGATATAAAACTTGCTTATTAAAACCCATCATTAATGTTTCTTCGTCTGTGGCACAAGCTGACCCATAACAGGGAGCTGACTAACTATTTATTTTATTTCTGTTCTGTTCTCTCGTTGATGTGAGCAACTTCATTTCACAAGCAGGTCCTGCATTGTAACATTTTGGTACTCATGCTCTATTTTGTCTGAAATGCTCTCTAAAACCTGCTTTTTGTTTCAGTCTCATTTTAAGGTATGTTGTTTCATCATATGAAAACTGCATCATATACCCTTAGTTTGCCCTGTTGTAAATCTCCATCAGGTAGATTATTTTGGAAATGATAACTTTCAACACTTCTAGGATGCTTGAAATAAATTCTGCTTTACTAGGTGATGGTGTTTTCAAATCAGCTTGTATGATACTGTAGTGGCACACTGAGAAAGACCCTCAACTGACTTGCAAAACAGTTCTTATGGTAAAATTCTCATTCTCCTTCCTACCTCATCCTCCATTGTCACAGACGGTGTTTAGGTTTGGGAGCTTGCTTCTTATCTCCTGACCTTTCAGTATAGAGAAGATGCCTTACCACGTTATACTACAGCACTGTCACAATCCTCACTCACACTACCTTGCAATTTCTGTCCCTTTTGTCCTCTCCCTCATATGTGCTCTTTTTGTGGGCAAACTGTCCAAAATAATTTGCTTATTGCCTATGCTTTTCTTTATAGTTTCTATGAAACATACATTCTATCCCACTGTGAATGTCAGGTGATCTCAACTATCCTGACCACACACCCCCACCCCCCTTACATCCCTGCAATATAAACTACTGTGTGGAGGCTAATAAAGTGCTTTGTATTTATGTATTTTGTTTGCTTCTTGTTTGTGAGCAGTACTGGCATAGATTTAGAATAATAATTTTTTAAGGACATTTATTTTATAGCCAATTTCCAATAGTAGAATTTTTTTTTTTTTTTTAACATCAAGCCATCCATTTTATTCCTTCTGGCTTTTCTTCTCGCAGGCATGAATAAAATGTTATTACATTTCTGCTATTTAACTTGTGTCATTAAAAATGTTCTTATATTGATTTCTTTTAAAATAGAAAACCATGGAAGATTGACTGCTGCTGCACAGAGCTCACTGAAACTCTAATTACTGGGGTTTTGTTTGTTTCTTCTGCTTTAGAAACACTGGTGCATCTGAATTGGGGCTTAAGGTAACTGTGAATGAAAGAACATTTACAGCATAGTCTGTTTTACTAGCTGGCATGCTTTTTAGTGCATGACTTTCAGCTCTAATTCCCTGAGAGAAATTGTAAGGTGACAGTCTTAGGTTTATTTTTAAGTTTTTAAACCTGTTGGCCTGGAAAAAAAAGCATGAAAATATTATGCAAGTACATCCAAAACAAAACCAAAAAAGAAAAAAAAATATTTTTTTTTTCAGTTAAATTGTAGGAATTTCAGTTCTGTTTTAATTACTGCCTCTAATGTTTTGTTTCTTTCTTTCATTGGATTCACTCTGTAATTGGGAGAAATTCTTCCAAAGAAGGCTTAGCTGGAGGACACTGGCAAAGTATCTGTATCTTTCACAACCTAAAAAATGAAATAGATATCCTTCATATATGTTTGTGTGTGTCTGTATACTTCTAATAAAACATTTCTTGAATATTATATGCAAAGTTAGAAAAATGTATTTTTGCATGGTTTTTTGTAATTTTTTTTAAGATTAAAAGGAACTGCAGTAAATATTCACATACAATGGAGTAAAGATAATTTTCTTAAAAAATTGAAAGTTACTTCAATTTTGTTTTGAAGAGAAGCTTCAGTAACTGTATTCTGAAACATAATGTAGAGATGAGGATCTCTCAGCAGAACAATAAAAGGAATTGTCACAACTGTCACACTAAAATGATGACTCAAATGATGAAAATACTATCAGAGTTTTTGTTAGCTTCTTTTGGTTTAGTTTTTTGTTAAGATGAATTTTTGGTGACTTTTTGGTTACTTCAGTTTAGGTGACTTTCCCAAAAGTCAGAATTACTGCAGAAATACTATTCTTAAAAATCTATATGATGGCATGTTATTTTATGTGGTGATTGATTTTGTTTAAAAAGAAAAAAAGCAGAAAATGCTTTTGAACAAAAATTAAAAAGCAGTCTGAACAACATAAGCAGAATTAGCCCAGCAAAGAAATGATGGCACTGTATTATTTTCAGGAATTATAATGACTTGCACAGTAACAAAGTAGTTTAGAAATAAAAAGTTTGTTGTTTATTGTAATAAGTACAGGAGAGTTACTGTTGAAGTGTACATGGCTTGTTGCAGTTAGAATGTAGTTCATTAATCAGTTATTATATATTGCATAGTCAATTGCAGTGGCTGGGGAAAAAATAAGTAAGACCAACTACGTAATTTTTCTTTGTATTAGTTTAGCATGCAAGTAGAGACTGATTTCAAACTTTCTCTTCTCTGAGAGCAACGTGCTGAAACCAAGTGCTGATACCCCCTAAATGACCTGGCTTAGGCAACACTAAATTTCGGGGAAGCACACCAATGAATGATGGTAGATTTATGCGCTAGGGGATGTGCCAGCAAAAGTACTGAAACTTGAAGTCTGCCATTTCTGCCAGTGAGAATGTAAAATGCTGTTTCATTTGAGGCAATTCTGTCATAAATGAAAAGCAGCTGCTATCACTAACATACAGTTTTATACTGTTGAAAGCCATGCTTCTTAATGTCTTTCAATGAAAATATCTAAGAAATTAGCTAAATAATTGATGAGTATCTTTTATATTTTTATGCAGTGGGATAGATCAAGAGAAATAGTGAGGGCAAACAAGGCTTCATCCTTAAAAATTTGGGGGAAAAGCTGACTGAAGAAACTGTACAGCAGTTGTCTTGATGGCTGAGGCACGGGGCTGAGTTACTACATTTCAGCTGATCTTTGGTGACAACCCTTTAGCCTTGTGCAGTGTGAAGAAAAAATGCCTCAGCTTCAGTCTCTACTAGTGAGATTTGAGAGCTTGAACAGATGTACAGTCACAAAATAAAACCAGGTAACTCAAGCTCTCAGTGTTCTCAGCCAGCTGCTGTTCCTAATATTGAAACAGATGTTTGATGTATTTGTGAATCAATTCCTGAACCAGCCATGGCTGTGTTTGACCCTGTGTATTAATTTACTTTCAGGTTTACTGGGGCAGAAATATTTTGTTCTATTTCTAACTTTTAGCTATTTAATATATTGTCTTTTATCTGTCAGAAATCAAAGCTAAAATATTTTGCCTGGGGCTTGCAATAGCCTAAAAGCATGCACAACAGTCCTTGGGGCTTTGCAGAAGAATGGAAACTCTTAAAGCTTAGTCGAATATTTGAGCTTTAGTTTTCATGCTGAGAAGGATAGTTAATGATTTATCACACAATCAAGTTATATGCAACTAGCAGACAATTAAGTGGAAAAGAACCCTGACAGCCAGTGTGAAGACAAATTATATCCAACTAATGTGATACTGTTCTTGAGCACGAGAACTGGACTAGTATTAGGGAAAATGAAGAGAATTTTATGTAACTATAGGAAAGCCTATAGTCCTGTCCCATGAGTCTTGCAAGCAAACTAGTTAAATGTAGTTTAGATTAAGTTAGTACAAAA
The DNA here is from genome assembly GCF_026419915.1 of Harpia harpyja. Classification (NCBI taxonomy): domain Eukaryota; kingdom Metazoa; phylum Chordata; class Aves; order Accipitriformes; family Accipitridae; genus Harpia; species Harpia harpyja. The sequence continues at coordinate 95,838,784 of NC_068969.1, forward strand.
TGAGAATCCAGCTGGTTTAAATGCATTTTCAGAAAATAGCAAACATTTAATGTCAAGTAGGGTGAATTGAGCTTGTGTGAAGGTCTTGATTTAAGTGATGAAATAGGAAGTACTTGCAAAATGCACGGATGACAACCTGAGGAGGGCTCCAAAGGCTTAGTGGGATAGCTGAGATCAAATCTAGATGAAATTCAGTGCAGGCAAGGACAGAGTGCTTAGAAATGAGGAATAGACTGTGTAAATATAAACAGGTCAGCATCATATGAGAGAACTTGCAGGTCGTGGAGAATGACAACGTGGTGGTGATGTTCCTTCTCAAGCTTACCAACAGAAACAGGCTGGGGAAGGATCTCAGTGTGCTGAATATCTAATAAAACAGCAGATTTAACTAAACACAGATAACTATGAGGTAAGGCATGTGGCAAAACCAATTTGAACTTGGGGTCTCTGAACTACCAAGTTCCATCCAAGAACAAAATCTTGGTAGTTTAATAGATAGTTCTATGAAAACATTATCTCAGCACTCTGTAGCAGCCAAAGAAGAAAACCGTGTTGGGAATTACAAGGAAAGGAGTAAGAACAGAAAGTGTAATATTATGCCATTATCTATAGCCGTTATGGCCATGTTTTGAATGTTAACTGCTCAGATTTCTCTCGATTTCAAAAACAGAGTACTTGAAAAAGCTACAAAGATAGCGAACATGATCAAAAGTATGAAAATCAGAGGAATGGAACAAAGATTAGGGCATTTCAGCCTAGAATAAAAGACAACTGGCAAGTATGAGAAAGATTGTGAAGAATATGGCTGGGTAATGACTGCTCAGCATCTCCTTCAGGGCAATGACAAAGCACCCATCAGAAGGAGTGGGAAGCAGTTCTGCAACAGACCGAGGGAGGCACTTCTCCATGAAATGCGTAGTTAAGCTATGGAAGTCTTCGTCAAAGGATGTTGTGAATGTTGACAGTTTCCATGGATCAAAAAAGCAATTGTACATATTCAGGGAATAGATCCCCAAACTTTAACTCAGGAATTCTTCAGTCATTAAAACATTTGTTCAAACTGTATGGAATATATATATAGTTATTTGCAATAAAAGGATATTAGTACAAATTATTTGCAAACCACAATGGTCAGAATTCATTTAATACTTACTCTGACAAATTCTATTCAGTCAGTTCTATTTCTTTGGTATGAAAAAATATTTTAGAATATTAAAAATTGATTAATAAAGATTAACACACTAGAAGTTTAACCTTTTTATTTATAATCTACAAAAAATAATTCAAAACAATAATGCCAGAGGCAGCAATGGAGCTATACCTGTTTGCTAATATACTTGCAGCTAGGACTCCTGACAGCAATGTGGTAAATAGCCAGCTTGCACTCAAAGCATGCCATTAACACCTCACGCTCCTTCACCCCTCTTTTTTTTTAAATGTCTGAGGCAGAACCTGTCTGATAATGACATCCCTACGCCTTGGGCTGCATCTAATGTGTTTGAGGGAGAAGAGAATGAACAACCTATCACAGCGATCACTGGACTGAACTGCTGACTGAGCTCTGCTTATTATGATAATCCAAATGGGCTATAGGAATGCATGAAGGGAAGTTGAAATATGGGATCAATAGGCAACACTTAGCATATTGAGTGACAGCAGTTATCACTCAATATGAAGCTGTGTGTCGTGTTTACTGTCTGATGGGATAGCCGTTGTGCAAACCATGTGGATTCTGGATGTGCTCTGGAAAAATTGTTTTGAAACAGAAAGCAAAATATGAAGAAACAAAATGCATTCTGTTGTTTTGTACATTTGGCGAAGCCAGTGCCTATCTTTTTCTACAGGTGGCACTTGCTTTTCAATTTTTCTTGGTGTTACAAATCTGCCCACTTGAGTCACGTGGGTGGACATTATAGTAAAAAATTCCTGATGCTCTTATTAACATGTATCTTCTCAGTAGAAAAGAAAAACATTTTTTAAATGAATTAATGTTAACATATAGTTCAAGTAGATGGGTTAATGTGATAAAAATTTTTCAGAGCTTCCTGGGCTTAAGGCCATTTTAGACAATTAGAATGAGATCATCTGAATCTCCTTTCTAACATACATCACTGATGTCTCAGTCTTGTTTAAAAGATAACTAACATTTTTTTTCAGCTACTAATGTTCCTGTTGGCTTATGAGTCCTTTAAGGGAGTAGTGCAGCGGCGTTAAGTTACTTAAATCTAGCTGCAAAATTTCCAAAGAAATTCCAAAGGAAGTTCATTTATACATTTTTCTACTAATTAAATGAGATTGCAGTGATTCAGAAGTTTGCCCAGTATATAATACATTTAAATTTTCAGACTAGAGATTTGGCTAAAGCTGGTGCAAGCTTTCAAAAACTGGTTAAGGGCTGAGTAGTAGGTTTGAGTTTATCCCTTTATCTCCCCTTGTATTATACAAAAACCCAGCTAAGATTTTCTACATGATGCAATACTTAGTTGTATAGCTGCAGCATCCTTCACGTGGAAAAGGTCTATGTATGAGATGCTCCTACTTTTTTTTCTTTGTGCTTTTAGTAATCCTAGTCTGTTTTGTAACTCGTCTGGCAAATATCCATCATAACATTGTTCTCAAATCATGCATTTATAATTTTAATGAAATCACTGGTAAGAAGTAAAAGTGTTAGGAAGCTCTCCACTGAGATCTTTAATTGACGAGAGTCCTGATAAATTATAAGATGTATGGTTTGTGTAAACACGTAGCGCAATTGTATATTTTCCTTAATCTTTCATTACTTTTCAATAAAAGCAAAATCAAATAGCTATTAGAAAAGCCTATTGGATGTCAACTAACAAATGTCTTCCAAAAAGTAAATAATAAGAACCAGCCACAAAGCAACAGATGTCGGTGAACAGATAAGCACAGCAACTGCATCGTTATTACTTTTTTATTTAGTAATGGAAATGTACATTTAAATAGCTTTATGACTGAGACAAATCAACAAAATCCAGGAAATTTGAAGCAGATGCTCACATTCTGGGGCATGTTCATGACTTGATAAGAGTGAATATCACCCATTAACATTGCAGGAGTTGCATGCATGCAAAACAGAAGATGGATGATATACCCATTTGTTTTTCACATACGCTTCTCTGAGTTTGTAACTGATTCCAGAGCCCTTTGTGCTTGGCGTTTTAAGTAGAAATATTAAGACAATGTGAAGACTCTTTTAGTTATTTACTTGCACTTCTGTGTTTTAGGAAAAAGATCAGTTTTGCTGAGATGCCTAGGTGTGAAGGTTTCATGTTACAAACTAATGGCTACTAAGGACTAGTAATACTGGGCCAGAAATCTAACTTCAGTAGTTGCTATTTTACTCTTGTATTTTCAGGGAATGATATTGGTGTGCGTCTCATGCCACACAGCTACTTTCAGTCTTACTTGCTCATTCTGTCATGGCTTTCTCTGTTCATAGAGAACTACACAAAGTCACTTTCTCCAATGTATTTTTTTAGATCTTTTTTCACTCTTCTGAACTTTGTTTCTCTCTTCCTTGCTTGAATTCTTCTTTGCAATCTGCCTTATATTGCTTTGACAATATAGTAGCCTAAAATGGAAATGAATTTTCTTTGCAGCTCCTTACAACCAAGATTTTGTTAAGTCGCCTTTTGGGAAAAAAAAAAAGAAAAAACAAAAAGAAAAATATATATTTTTCTCTCTCTTTCATGGGTAGACTACCGCAGTTGGTTTTTTGATGATAAAATAATTTGAAGAAAAAGAGTTCTGTGTGCTTTGCTGGTTTACTAAACAACTTGAATTTTGTCCAGGATTTAGAACCTCACATAACAAATATAGTCCACTGTATTATAGCAACTGCTCAGATGCATCTTTCATTTGCATCTGCTCAAGTGCTGTAGTAATTAAGCCCTATAACAATCTCTAAATGGAATATAGGATGATGATTTAATCCTCTCTTCAAACTTCATTTTTTAATGAAATACTTAACTACTTCTTGTCACTTAAACATCACTCAGATATATTGTTCTGATACTTTTTAACAACGGTTCCTAAAATGTTGCTGATATTAGAGTGGATCATTAATATATCTTCATTGGCTGGTAAAGCAATTGTATTAGTGTATTTTATGCCTATGTGACATTGCAGAAATAGATGTTCAGGTAAATCAAGGAAATTCAGAAATGCAAAGATTTTCTGTTGAACTTCAAGGTGTACATAAAGGCACTTCATAATAGGCTATATTTTCCAGAAAAAAAGGAAGAGTGAAGACATAAATATCAAACTTAATAAATTCAGGTAACTTTTTGCTATTGATATTGATTGATTTGGCCACTGGAATTATTTGAATTAATATAAAAGCCTGTCCATGATTTGAATATGCTTATTTCATAACTAACAACCTAGAGCCCTAGGTCACTTTGAAGGCTCCTAGGTACTATGGTGACTCAGATTATAAGCAGCATTAATAACAAATACAGTTGTTGAACTTTGAGATGGGTTATTGTCTTAATGATGAGAAAGTAAATGCGTAGGAGTAGACATGCCTACTACTGATGACAGCTGAAATGTGCGATATGACAGCTCTCTGAAATAAAACATCTATTGAAAAAATGTTACTTATCAAAGGGAAGCTAGATATGAATTGCTGTAAAGTGCATTTTCAAGGTTTTGTGGAAATAGCATTCAGCTTCACAAAATAAAATTATTAGAACTGTGGATTCTATATCACAAAATAGCACCTCCCAAAGGAGATATCATCAAACACAAGGAAATACCAGGACTGTCACTAAACATGCCGTCCTCAAGCTGACAGCTGTAATGGGACCTATTCTGCTGATTTATCACAGCAACCAGAATACGCTGTCTCAATGAGAAAGAGCAAACTTTATGATAAGTATTCTGGGATAGGTCCATCGTAAGACTCTAATGCCGTATTAGTCTCTCCCATCATGCTGTGGCATTTCGGAGCTAGAACAGCCAGAGAGTTCTAGGCCAATTCCCCTCTCCTGCCCACTGTGAAAAACAAAAAACCAAACAACCCCCATCCCCAATCCCTCATTTGCAAGGCATGACTGAGAGCGAGATGTACCGAGAACTTGAAAATGGGTGATAAACTGTCCAACAAGATTATTGTTTGGAAAATGGGAAATGTAATCCTCCAACCATTGCATAACAAGTTGCATAAAAGAAGGGTGCTTATAGGAAGAGAAGTAACAGTATGTGTTGGTTTTTCTAACTATGTAGCAAGAGATGTGTAGAATACATATTCCACAATCCAATATTCCACAACCAAAAAAAAAAAAAAATTAACAGTATTGGTTAAAAAATGGAAGAAAAATTTATATTCATAGTTCTGAATTAACTTTTCATCATATTTTGTGGCTCTTAAGTAATTTTCTTTGACAAAAAATGATGTGTATTTAATATCAGAAGCTTGAAGAAAAGAGACTGAGCTAGCAAAATAAATTAAATTAATATAGCTACATACTCATAATTAAGCAGCTGGGTTGAGATTCAACTCCATCGTCATTTAAGAGCCAACCATCTTTGTTAATAGTAATCCAGGTTTCTTCTGTGAGCATTGAAAAGAGAAGGGCATCTCCAGAGTTTTGTGCAAAACTGACCTTTAAGGAAGGTGGAATGAATTACCTTTTCAAGGTGCCTGTGTTTGTCCATTACTATACATAGACTTGTAAAAATATATTGAACTAAACCCCTAACTTTTAAATGACTGAAAGTAAGTGAAGTAAATTCTATTCCTAATGAAACAATAGATTTCTTTCATTCTCCATCCTTTGCAATAGGAACAAGTAAAACTATCTAAAACAGTTGCTTGAGTTACCAGAAACAATGTAGACCATTGGAAGAGAAGTCAAAATTGTTTTTCATATTATATTTTAAAAAAACCCAAATTACTAAGTGAATTAAAAATAACATAAAAGCAGTTATAGTAGATTAGATCAGGAGTCCATCAAAAATGGTATCTTGCCTCCAGTGGTGCATAGTAGGAGATGTCTATGTCCAAGTACAGAACAGGGAATGTGTAATATTTTTGGAAGACCAGGTTCTTGATTAGGTTACCAACAGCAGTGCCAGAGAGTATGCTGAAAAAGCCTTATACATAGGAACAATATGTTTTTTTATGAAATGGAGATTTGCTGCCTTTCCTCTGGGCGTGTATAGCGCCACTGCAAAAAAGTCTATTTTGAGATTGAAACTGTGCTGTGAGGGTGTTCCAGTCTCAGAGATCCTGTTTACTAAAAGAGGAAAGATTGGAGATCCCAGAATTATCCTTGAAGATACAAGTTTCATTTTTAAGAATTAAAAACCTTCAATTATTACTTGCATAATAATGGCATATCCATAGTAAAAGTTACTGCTTTAAATGCACATGTGAATTGTAGGTCATTGCCAATGCATGTGTAAGTTTTTGAAGAATTAAACAGCTTTTGATCTTAATTTAACATTGCAGGAAAATTGATTCACTAGTTGGTTATTAGTATGAAGTTCACTTGACCTTTTTCATTCAGTCTTTTAAATTAAAAATAATCTAAAAATAGCATAAAATACAGTACTTTTAAAATTAACTGATTCATAACTTCTAAATATTCAAAATTTTAATTCAGACTCAACTTTCTTGCTAAATACCCTTTGGGAATTAAAAACTGAGATAAAATTAAGACTATGTGCATTCCAAAAGAAGCAAAGCACATCCAAGATGCCTCTTCTTTTGTGGCGGTGAAAGGGAAGTGACCAACATGACAAATGTCAGAACTTCAGACCAAAGGGACATGAGGATTGGGCTAGCCTCATGAAGTTCAGTAAGGAGAAATGCAGAGTGCTGGGTCAGAATAACCCAGGCAGGGGGTGAGTAGCTGAGTAGCAATTCTGCTAAAAAGCACCTGGAGATTTTGATGGACACCTGGTTGAATATGAGCTAATAGCACACTTTCATGGTGAGCAAAAGCAAGCTGCATACTGAGCTACATTAGGAGGACTGTGGACAGCAGATCAATGGAAGTAGCTACTTCCCTCAGAACTTGTGACTTACTGAAATAATACTTCCTGTAGTTTTGGGGCTCCAGTTAAAGAGGGATTTGGAGAAGCCATCAGAGATCCAGTGGAGGGCTACCAAGGTGGAGTGTGGAGAGGTTAACAGAGCTGGGCTTGTTTGTTCAAGTAAACAGAAGACTAGGGAGAGATCTAATAGTCTGTGGCTGGTAACAGTCTAATAACAGCTACTGAAGGGTAGTTGCAAACAGTGACATAGCAAGCTCTTCTTCATAGTGGACAATGATCTAAAAAGGGGCAATGGTCACAAATTGTGGCTTTGGGGCAGATGAGTGTCTGTTTTTGACATAATTTTTCTTTTTTTCTACTGGGAGTGTAGTGCGGTGCTTTAATATGTTGCCTGGAGATGCTGTCAGATCTTCACCCTTGGGGGTTTATCAGACTCAACTGACAAAGTCATGGCTGAACTGTTCTGTGCTGGCAATAGCCCATTTTCCAGCAGGAGGTTGGGTGAGGTGACTACCATAGGCCTTTTCCAACCAATCTGTGATTCTGTGGTTCATTGCTGCAATGCTCGAGTACTTTACAGCAGAAATTATTTTTCTTCACAATGAGAACTGATTGATGAGGGACTAACATTGCTCTCTTTTTATAAATGGGTACTGAATATAGCAAAAATAAGGTCAAAGTTTCACTCTTAATTTTATGCACTTGGTTGGATGCCTCAAGGACCTGTGATAAAATTCTTCACGTGGTCAGAAAAAACTTCCTTTAACTTCATCTGTGTTTATAAACTCAGCACTTTAGCAAAGCAAGCTCAGATACCCAGAATATGAGGAAAATATAATTGCTGCCTGTGACTTGCTTTAGTGCTGCATTCAGTTTCCTTAATAATGAGATCATCCTTTCTTTTTCTGTAATTTCCCATCTCATTTACTACATGCCTTCTGCTTTGGGCCATAAGGATAGCTATGAGACATACTTATCGTGAATGAGTAGTTTGGACTGCTTAAAGAATCACCGTCAAAGGTATTAGCAAAAGTGATTTAATAGGAATTTATAAAGACACGACTTCACGAAGTTTGATGGCAAGGTTCATTCTATTATTAAGTGTACAAAGGAAAATGAAGTAAGAATCAAACTAGAATGATTTATACAGAGACTGAAAACACCAAAGTGTGAGGGATAAACATACAAAGAAAGATCGAGTTAAATTTGATTTTTCATGATTTGTACAAATACTGGGGATGCAGGAAGAGGGGGCGACCCTCCCATTGAGTCACGAGGTTCAGAGAAGACCCCCATGCTTTCTAAACTCCTGTTGGATCTTAGGTGCGGCTGGATCTACTCCTAGTCCCAGACTTGGTCAACAGTTTGTCTAAGGGATAGTGTGTGTAGCAGCAGTCTAAGGTTCTTTTACAGTTTGAGGTAAATTATAAGATTTAGTAACACTTAATCTCTGATTAGTTTAACATTTACAAAGCAATTCAATAGAATATACCTAGGTTAATTCACACATGCATGCACACAGATACAAAGAGAGAGGTGTATATATATATATTATATATATATATTCTTTCTGATGTTGTTTCATGTATTTTCTTTGTAAATGGTGGGACAAGGCCAGAGTTCATGCATTCTATGAGTTTTTGGATGTCCTCCTGCACAGACACCTTCTGTGCAGTTTCATTGTGAGTCAGAGGGACTCTATAGCTGTCCTTTCCTGAGCCTCTGGGGGAGACAGGAACATAAGGGTGATATCTCTGCAAATTTGGAAAATTATTTTCCAACACAGTCACCAGGACAGTACAGACTTCCCACTTTCTTCAGTCTGTCATGTGCTAGGTAGTTTTGCAAAGAATACAGTAACTACATAAAACTAAGTGGCCGATAAAATTATTTGGTCAGCCCAAATACTTTATGTGAGTATTATGTTGCTTTCTTATTAAGTGAAAAGTGGTCTATTACAAAGCCAACTACATAATGCCAGGGCTCTAAAACAAAGCCATGCAAAATTGGTAGCCCAGCTCAAGTGCATCTATGGCAGTGCATGCAGCATGGGCAATAAACAGGAGGAGCTGGAAGCCATTGTGCAGCAGGATAGCTATGACTTAGTCGCCATCACAGAAACATGGTGGGATGACTTTCATGACTGGAGTGCTGCAATGGATGGCTATAAGCTCTTCAGAAGGGAGAGGCAAGGAAGGAGAGGTGGTGGGGTGGCTCTCTATGTTAGGGAGTGTTTTGATTTTACAGAGCTCCATGATTGTGATTATAAGGTTGAGTGCTTATGGGTAAGGATGAGGGGGAAGGCCAACAAGGCAGATATCATGCTGAGAGTCTGTTATAGACCACCCAATCAGGCTGAAGAGGCAGATGAAACATTCTACAAGTGGCTGGCAGTAGTCTCACAATCGTGTGCCCTTGTTCTCATGGGGGACTTCAACTTTCCAGACGTCTGCTGGAAATACAACACAGCAGAGAGCAAGCAGTCTAGGAGGTTCCTGGAGTGTGTAGAAGACAGCTTCCTGACACAGCTGGTAGATGAGCCAACCAGGGGAGGAGCCTTGCTAGACCTACTGTTTACAAACAGAGAAGGGCTGGTGGGACATGTGGTGGCCAGAGGCCGTCTCAGGCTTAGCGACCACGAAATGATAGAATTCTCAATCCGTGGTGAGGTAAGAAGGGGGAGTCAGCAAATCCACTACTATGGACTTCCAGAGGGCAAAATTTGGCCTATTCAGGACCGTGGTTGACAGAATCCCTTGGGAGAGAGTCCTGAAGGGCAAAGGGGTCCAGGAAGGCTGGACATTCTTCAAGAAGGAAGTCTTAAAGGCTCAGGAGCAGGCTATTCCCATGCGCTACAAGATGAACCGCAGGGGAAGATGACTGGCCTGGCTGAACAGGGAGCTTTTGCTGCGACTCAGAAAAAAAAGAGTTTACCATCTTTGGAAGAAAGGGCAGGCAAGTCAGGAAGAGTACAGGGATCTTGTTAGGTCATGCAGAGAGGAAATTAGAAAGGCAAAAGCTCAGCTAGAACTCAATCTGGCCACTGTTGTAAGAGACAATAAAAAATGGTTTTACAAATATGTTAACAATAAAAAGAGAGCCAAGGAGAATATCTGTCCCTTATTGGATGCAGAGGGGAACATTGCCACCAAAGATAAGGAAAAGACTGAGGTAATTAATGCCTTCTTTGCCTCAGTCTTACTAGTGAGACCAGTTATCCTCAGGGTACTCAGCCCCCTGAGCTGGAAGACAGGGATGGAGAGCAGAATATACCCCCCACAATCCAGGAGGAAACAGTTAATGACCTGCTCCGTCACCTGGACACTCACAAGTCTATGGGACCAGATGGGATCCATCTGAGAGTACTGAGGGAGCTGACAGAGGAGCTTGCCAAGACACTCTCCATCATTTATCATCAATCCTGGTCAACAGGGGAGGTCCCAGATGACTGGAGGCTTGCCAGTGTGATGCCCATTCACAGGAAGGGTCAGAAGGATGATCCATGGAACTACAGGCCTGTCAGCCTGACTGCAGTACTGGGGAAGATTATGGAGCAGTTCATCTTGAGTGTGCTCACATGGCATGAACAGGACAAGCAGGGATCAGGCCCAGCCAGCATGGGTTCATGAAAGGCCAGTTCTGCTTGACCAACCTGATCTCCTTCTATGACCAGGTGACCTGCCTAGTGGATGAGGGAAAGGCTGTGGATGTTGTCTAACTGGACTTCAGCAAGGCCTTTGACACTGTCTCTCACAGCATACTCCTTGAGAAGCTGGTGGCTCATGGCTTAGACAAGTGTACTCTTCGCTGGGTAAAAAACTGGCTGGATGGACGAGCCCAGAGAGTTGTGGTGAGCGGAGTTAAATCCAATTGGTGGCCGGTCACAAATGGTGTTCCCCAGGGCTCAGTTTTGGGGCCAGTTCTCTTTAATATCTTTATCAATGATCTGGATGAGGGGATCGAGTGCACCCTCAGCAAGTTTGCAGATGACACCAAGTTGGGTAGGAGGGTTGATCTCCTTGAGGGTAGGAAGGCTCTACAGAGGGATCTGGACAGGCTGGATCGATGGGCCGAGGCCAATTGTATGAGGTTCAACAAGGCCAAGTGCCGGGTCCTGCACTTGGGTCACAACAACCCCATGCAGCGCTACAGGCTTGGGGAAGAGTGGCTGGAAAGCTGCCCGGCAGAGAAAGACCTGGGGGTGCTGGTCAACAGCCGGCTGAATATGAGCCAGCAGTGTGCCCAGGTGGCCAAGAAGGCCAACGGCATCCTGGCCTGTATCAGAAATAGTGTGGCCAGCAGGAGCAGGGAGGTGATCGTCCCCCTGTACTCGGCACTGGTGAGGCCGCACCTCGAGTACTGTGTTCAGTTTGGGGCCCCTCACTACAGGAAAGACATTGAGGTGCTGGAGCGTGTCCAGAGAAGGGCAACCAAGTTGGTGAGGGGCCTGGAGCACAAGTCTTATGAGGAGCAGCTGAGGGAGCTGGGGCTGTTTAGCCTGGAGAAAAGGAGGCTGAGGGGAGACCTTATTGCTCTCTACAACTACCTGAAAGGGGGTTGTAGTGAGGTGGGTACTGGTCTCTTCTATCAAGTAACTAGTGATGGGATGAGAGGAAATGGCCTCAGGTTGCACCAGCGGAGGTTTAGATTGGATATTAGAAAAAAATTCTTTACCAAAAGGGTTGTCAGGCATTGTACCAGGCTGCCCAGGGAAGTGGTGGAGTCACCATCCCTGGAGGTGTTAAAAAAACATGTAGACGTGGCACTTCAGGACATGGTTTAGTGGGCATGGTGGTGATGGGTTGACGGTTGGACTCGATGATCTTAAAGGTCTTTTCCAACCTAAACGATTCTATGATTCTATGAAAACATGGTGAATTAAAAGGGCAGAAATTAGACCTTAAACATCAAGTGGTTGTAATGTGCTCTTCCCTGCTCAGAAGCCAATTGCCTGATGACTGCTAACACTTCTGAGGTACTGTATTAAACCTGGCACTTAAGTATTTATCTAAGTATAATCTTGGAAAACAAAGTCATTCTGTTTTCTTATCCTGGTTTGATGATTTTTAATTAAATGCTTTGCACTGTGGGTCTTCATGAACATCTAATTAAATTGTTCAATGTAAGTATTCATCAGTGGAGGCAATTATGTTAAAAAATAATGTGTATTATTCGATCTAAATAAGAAGCTTTTGCTGACAGGGACTGTAATATCTTTGTTAAAATAGAAGGCTTAATATCAGTCATAGCTACCAGACTATAGCAGGTGAACCACATACAAAAGTGCAGGTATGCTTTGAATTTTAAATGCCAGGGCACTCAGCGCTCTCCTAATGGCTGCTCTTGAAAACAGCTTCAATAAATGATAAATTAACTTTTAAATAAGATGATCTATTTCTGTATACAGTATTAGAAGCATTATCTACTTCAAAACACATTGTAGCCTTCAAATCAAGATGAACCTCCCTGTACAGAATATGTTGCTTTTTGCAGGATGCTGTAGGAGAAACTAGTAAGACTTTGCAGCATTACTACTCAATTGGCAGTGTTTAATTTCCTCTTTAATTTCCTCCAATTTACCTTTGAAGTTAGTTGAAAAGCATTATTTTTGTTAAACAATGGCTATATCAATATTGTTGTGCAATAATTTTGGGACCAGCCTTGAGGTGAGATTTTCTGGTTTTTCGAATGTTTATCTGCGTAGATTCCTTTTTTTTTTTTTAAATCTGGAGGAAGTTCAGCTCTTACAGCTGTGAAGGAAAACTAAGAGGGCTTGTGGGTTTAACTTTATTCAACGGTGTCTTTAGTTGCCAAGTTACTAGGTCATGATAAACTGTGGTGAGCCAGGCAGCCTTCACTTATTCTTGTAGTGACATTGTCTGTCTGATGTCAGACAGTCAGGATAATCCATGACACCTCCAAAATACTAACAGTAGTGAAAATGTATTAGGTTTGAGATTTTTCCCAGAATAAGGCAGTGAATGCACAGTGTAGATGGACGTAGGAAATCTATCTAAATTTTGGAAAGGCAGCCCTACAGACAGCAAAAGGCTGGTATTTTATGAAAATCACACTTTGTTCACTTACATCCATTACGCAGATGCATTTCAACTGATTCTTAAAGCAAATCCATCAGAAAAGTTTGTGGTTGAAAATACTTAAAATGTCTAGGCTTCTAATGAGGAGAGAAGTTAACAAAAGACAGGAAGAGTCCAGCTATCTGAACTCAGCAAAGCCTTTTATTGTAAAGTAGGTGAAATTATTAAATGATACTAGATTACCTATACTGAGTCAAAATCTAATCAGAAAGGATAAAATGTCTTGAAGCTTTCTTAACAGCATAATAGACATGAAATCAATGCACTCTACAGCTGCACTTCCTGATTTCAGCCATGATTGACTGATGATTCAGCTTCATCTGTTACAGTCAATTGTCAATTTACAGAAATATCATTGAAGTAATTTCCAAAATTTCTTTATTCATTCAGCTAAATATTGTCTTTTCTTTAGAATTGTGAACCTGATAAAAATGATTTAGTGAACTGGCAACTAATGTTGCAAATCAGCATAGTACTCAATATTTTATTCGAATGTAACCTTGCAATACAATCTATAATCACAACTTCACTTCTACATAATTTAAGAATATAGAGCAACAAAAGTGCTGACTTGCACTTTGTAGATAGGGCAGAAAGAAATCCTGTTATGAAACCAAGTTGAAGATTACTGCTGGGAACTTTCGGATCTCTATTTTCCTTTTACTAGTGTTTTTAAAAGTACTAGCAGTTTTGTTCCAAAATTCTTTTTTTAGGATGAGTAAAGTTTCTGTACGAAGCTAAGGATTCCCTTTACTAGTTAATGCAGCTGTAAAAGCCTAGCACAAAGTCCCAAAGTAATATAGCCAAAGTCACATAAAATATTCCAGGTAAATCTGGGGGAAGAGCTCAGATTTTTGTATGGGTTTTCACCAAGACTGTCTTTCTTATGAGGGAAAAGTAATTTTTGGCTGCAGATGTTGGAAATACAGAACACATTGTCTCTTTCTGACCAAAATATGTACATGGTAATGAAGCAGTTTCTTCCATGAGTTGGAAGTAAAGAAATGAGAGAAAAAAAATATTTTAGACTAGAAATCACCCCCATCCCTTCCCTAGAAATTTTTTCCTGGATTAAAACTGGAGCTTTCTTCAGTCATATTTCCTCTTTCATCTCTGTGCTTCTTTTAATATCTCTTACTACTTCATTGTCCCCTATCTCCTACCTGTTTTTACAATTCTTCTGGTAGATATCTGCCTTTCCTTATTTTCTCAGAGTTCTCTGATATTCTGTGTGAAGCCCTTTTCTTCTCCTTTCCCATGGCTTTAATTAAAACTTCTGCATGCTCAAAAGCTCACCTAGATGCACCTGGCCCCAGGGCTAGTACGCTGCTTTTCTCTAAGTCCTTGAATTCTCATGAAAGAATATTGCTTTACTGCCTCTGAACAAAGGGGCTTTATTTATCTGCTTCAACAAATATGCTATATTCTACATAATTTCACCTGTGAAACTAAGCAACAAATATGTTTACTACGAAGTCATATTTTGTTGGACCAGTAAGTAAAAGAGAGCATAATGCAAGACAATATGATCTGTTTTTATAACCTGAAATATAATGCGAAAAAGGCACTAAGTTAATAGCTTCTTTACAAAGGTTACCCAGTACATCAACTGTATTTGTCTGTTCAGGGAATGTGCGCTACTCATACTTTTCCCCATGTGTTCTTATTCATGCTTTCTCTTATTTTCTTTCTGAAAAGAAGAAAAAAATTCTGGTTGGATCCTTCTACTCCAACTTTCTACTCCAGCTTTTTGGGGTAGAAATATTGTTCATATGAATCTGTTGTTCACATGAAAGCAAATCTCCAACATGGATGCACAGTTGTACCTGACTTCTCTACAGGAAATCTCTGTCTTGCAACCTCATAACATGGTGAATGGTGGTAGCTCTTGTTCCTATTTTCATTATCAAAAGAACTATGCTGAAAATTTGTTGGATATATGAAAAACAGCATGATGGCATTTTCCTTCATTTCTGTGAGGGCATGAGAGGGAGAGAAGTCTTCACTGACTACATTTCAGGACCTCTTTCTAAAACTGATTTTTTGTTTAAAAATAATCTTAATTTTCCACTCATTTTTTAATAACAGACTGGCTGAAAGGATATTGCTTTCCGCGAACTGCCATTTCTACACTTTTTTCTTTTTTAAGAATTTAGTAGTGAGCAGGTTTGGTTTTTTGGATTATTATTTTTTCATGGTAAGTGAAATTCTCTGTTATTTATTTGAAGTATATATAAAGATTCAGTCCTGGCTGCCTTGGGAGAGCTGGGACGTGGCAGCATGCCCCTTTCCACTGGGACGAGGATGCTGTATGCATGGGGACATCAAGCGGCTGCTGACAAAGGGCTGCCCTTGTGCAAGACACCTCCAAACTGTGTGCCATGAGGTAACTTGGAAGTGTACATTTTTGCTTTTAATGCACCCAGGATTTGATTTTTCTTAATGGGCAAAGCCATTACCAGTGGACTGATTCCCAAGCTGCTGAATTAATTTCTAAATTATGACTCATGCTGAGGATGTATGTCAGCGGTTTGTATGGGAACTGGGTACTGGAGATGGTCCCAATATCTTTCTTTGTGATTTGGAGTACTGAAGAGGTGCATGTATGTAAAGTTCAGGTGGTTACTGTTTTAAAAAAAACAAGTTGTATTTCAGCCCCAGCTGCTGAGATTGACTGTTTGGAAAGACAGGTGTAAGTCAGCTTTGCTGCTGGAATCACCTCTACTTTGAGTTGGTATATTTGTTACTGCTCCTACCATATAATCACATATTTTTGAGATTGAATAATACTATGTTAAGTACTTTGAGTTGTACACAGCTCACATTTTTAAAGCTATCTAGGCATTTTGCTCCCTTTAACAATGTTGCCTAAGCTCCATTTTCTGAGGGATTTAGGCCCTTAAGAATCCAGGGATGGGACTTGCTGCAGGTTAGGACAACTGTCAATATAAAGAGGCAATCTATGCATGTATGACAGATGTTGGAGCTACTGTAGTCAACAGGCAGCTAGTCAATACTGTCAGAGTACCTTAAAGATCAATTGAGCTTACCATGCAGACACCTGGTGATGGCTAGCTGAACAAACCTTTTCAGAGGAAGAAAAAAGGAATATATTATTGTCATCTAATCTGCCTTGTCAGTCTGTGTCCTTTTAGTGCACAGAAAATGTAGTTTCAGTTAGTTTAACATTTTAGCCTTCTGTTGTGCCTGCCTGCAGATTTAAGGGAAGACCAAGCATGCCATAGGGTTCGGTCACTACATATTTCTAAGGCATTTGGGGTATGAAAAGGGCTGCAAATATTCTTGTTGTGAGAGATGAGAACTTATTTGCTCCAAAATCCAGGTACGTTAGTGGGCTTTTTACACAGATGCATAGTTCTTTTAAAAGTTTTTGTATCTTGAAAATTACAGAATTAGTTCTTAATAGTCAAAATGTTTCTAGTGAAAGTGGGGGCTTGGACACATTCAGATGCTTTTCTCAGATATATTATGGTTCAGGTTAGATTTTTTTAAGAATGATTTGCTGTGAAAGGAACAAAAAAAAGTTTAGAATATGAAAAATTATATTCGATATTCCATAAAAACAGAGAAAATCAATCAGATCTGTCAGATTACATTCTTTCCAAGTCTTTCTGTGTAGCACTATCATTGCAAAATTTGAAAGCATTTCACACACAGAAACCCAGACTCTATGAAATATATTGAACATGTACTTGAATAAGTCATTTGACATAAACTAAACTACCTCAAAGTCATACATGAATTGAAGGTGGTTTAGATACCTGGATGGAATGTTCATTTCTATGCTTCCTTCTGTAAAACCTTCTAATTAGTATACATGCATTACATATTAGGCCAGTGTCGTACAGTCTGTATGTCAATGCAGGTAGAATTTCAATGAAAGTACTTTATGATGGTTGTTTATAAGGCTAGCAATCTTACTTGGATTACACCATTCTAACCAGATATTGCTGTATAACTAGAGCTTGCAAAAGTTTTGAGACAAACACTAACTTAAATTAAAAGATAACCCCAACAATAAAAAAAAAAAAACAACAACAACAAAAAAACCACCAAGGCAAAGCCTGGTTATCTTTAACTCTGAATTCCCTGAGTTGAAATTTGTTGAAGTTTAGGAGTATATTGGCGGAAAGAATTATTATGTACCAGGGCTACTCTTAAAGTCTTTTTGCAAGTCATCCGCTTTTGGCCATTGATGGAGATGAGACATGGCACTGAATGAACCTTTTTCTGGTCTAGGACAGATGATCTTATATGTATATTTTGTTTGAAATTCTGTCTATATTTGATAATGTTTCAAAGCTAGTGTTTTTTAGAACTGCTTATGTAATTCCCTAGCAATCAGATAACTCAGTTTGCAGGAGTCTCATCTTCATGTCTTCGTGCTGAAAGGAACTGAACCCCTGTTTTTAGATTTCTTAGACACTGATAAACCTCATGTATTTATATTTTCTGATTAGGGTTCTCTTCTGTCTAATTGGGTCTAATCTGGTTAAGATATTTAAGTATTAACTAAGTGAGTCAGTGGAAGAGTAGCTCTTCAGACTGGTAGTTAGTGCAAGTACTAGATTAAGAGCCCATGGTTCACTGAGCCTGCTCCAGCATTTATTTAAATTATTTATTCAAAGAGGAGCAAAAGGAAGAACATGAATAAAACAGGCTAAAGAACCCTAGATCAGAATGCCAGAATCCTTCTGTGGCAGTAAGGATTTTCTCCCCGTCTGTTTTTTGACAGAAGAGAGCGATGATAGGTACTTTTTCTTTATGTGGTTTCTTACCATTACACTTTTCCTAATTAAAATGCGAAGTCTGAATTAGTGTTTCAAAACATTTACTAGGTCACTAATATTCCTTAACAGATCATACAAAATAAAATAGTGAATTTAATACTCAGCAAAACAGTGCAGGTATTTACTGCTTAACATTTGCCCTTATATTTGTGAGTTCATCCTCTTCTGTGTCGTAGTAAAATATTTGTTACAGAATAAATCTTATAGTGTTGAGTCCTATTAAAGCAAACTGATGATTTTTGTGAAGATGTTTATACTTGTTTTCTTTAAATTTAGCAAATGAAATATTTGTGGTAGTTCATCACTGAACTATAGCTTCAGTTCCTTGTGCATTGTGAATCACCTGAACAATAGGCAACTTACTGTGTATTTCACATGAAGTTTCTCTTGCAAGATACACAGAAGTTGCTCTATTTAGAAAGAGCTGTCTCAATGTATCTCTGAATTTTGCTCACTGCCATCATGCTAGAATCATTGAACCACTATATCTTTGAACTTACTACATTATTTTGTCTTACTAAAAGATCAACTAACCTAACAAACAGGTCCCTTTGTCCCTCTTTTGATCACACTCCGAACTATTTCTCTTGATTGGAGGAATGACCTAGTTAAGGATGTGTTATTATTTTAGATGTGATTGATCAAAGTGAGAGAAACTGGTTTTATTATTTTGAACACTAGAGGGCATGAAAACGTGTTTCCAGAGAGAGAGAAATGCTTTGCAAGTAAGTTAAAGCACTTCTGAAATCCCACAGCTTTCATGATCTCTAAAGCTATGGGAAGCTGGATTGGTTTACAGCATCACAGAATCACTCAGGCAGGAAGGCACTTCTTGAAATCCTCTAGTCCAGCCCCCCTGTGGTCCAAGACCATGTCGCTTGATAACTTTACAGCTTTATTTGTAGTATTGCTGTGCTCTGAACATGAAATGACCAAAACTATTATGCTATAGTATTGTGTCATTTTTTATTTCAGTCAAGAAATCTTCAGTAAATTCATTATAGTGAATTTTCTTCGGTCACTTGCAACAACACATGGTCTAATATTACTTCTGGATCTGTTCAGCTTTTAGGTAACTTGCAATGCCAAGCATTGCCTCTTTATTTCATCCTCTTCTGTAAGTTAATTCTCATTATTTGTGTTAGGAACTTTATGATGGTACTTTTAAGTTTCAAAGACCTAAGGAGAAAATTAATGGGGATAGATATACTGAAAAATTAATAACAATATAATACTTCTTCCTACCTGCAGTATAATTCCTTGTTTAAAGATGCAGTTTCTATTATTACAGTTTTTGATTACAATGGAGTCATGTGTTAAGCAAGATTCCAGTCCTAGTTCAGATACTGATTTCCTTTTTGATTTAGGTTAAATCAGCTAAGTTCCCTACCTCAGCTACCATTTTTGTTAAATGAGAAAATACTTTTCACTTCCAGATGGATAATTTGCTTTTTAATAAGCTGGGGGGGGGGGGGGGGGGATATTTAATAAGTAGTTTCACAAATGAAGTTCTCTTTGAATACAAAACATATAGTATGTCAGTTCAGGCAATTTATTCAGGAAAACCTTAGCACTTCCTGTGAAGCTTGCATTTTAAATCAATGTTTACATATTTTAGACAAGAGAGTTATCTCCACTCTTTTGTTGCATGCAACTCTTCTGCATTTTTCCAGTGCTTTTGTCTGCCATGTTGACTACCATTCCATTCTAGTCATTTTCACAGGGTAAATTTTTCACGGAGGCTAAAACAAAACTGCAGTTTGCTAATTCTCTAGCAAATGGGTCCTGGGCAGTCCTAATGGCTTTCCTCTAATTGTTCCTTTCTTTTGAATAAGACTTCGATACATAACATGTATGTTCCCATTTAAGAACTTACCTATAAATATTGTCTATCATCTTTGAAAGACGGATTAACTTGCCTATCTGAGCATCAGGAGAATTGATACATGCTTTTTAACTGTCATGCAGAGAAGCAAGGCTGAGTTGCAAAGACTTTAAGACTCAGATTTCTCAAGTCTTGCTGGCAATGTTAGTTCTATCTTCTCATGCTTAGGCATTAAAGTAGGATCTTTATTTCCATCTTTACAAAAGATCACTTAATACTATACATGATGCAAACAGGATTTCTTATATGTGTTAACAGTAAATTCTGTAAATTAAAATGTAGACTATGAACTTAGCTTGTTTCTTTTACATTTCAGTACTGTCCAATGCTCTTCCATTTTTGCCCTTGTCCTAAGGCAGGACTTCTCAAATTAGCTCTGATCTAATTGGCTCTGATGCCACTTCTGTTGCAGTCAGCTAGAAGTAGTATGGGTTCCTGCCAAATAGTTCTTGAAATCCCACTAAAAACATAGGATTGGAAGTGTTCAAGGCAAGGAATGACTCTAATTCATGATTTGTTGAAAGGCCTTTGAGGAATCAGAGGATTGTTTAATGTCCATAGGAGTAACTGAAAACTTTCCTAGGTAATTTGTTGAATATATGTTTTCCTTACTTGTGAAATCCACTTTCAATGAGCCAGCTCCAAACATGAGTCAAAGGTGCCTGGTAATTGTTTACACAAGCTCTTCAATTTCATTTGTACTAAAATTAGGTTTCTCAGTAATTCTTGAGACGCCATTTGTCCTTGAAGTATATCAGCATCCTTTGAAAGAATAGATGAATAGAAGAGCTTTGTTTTAAGCAACAATTTTAAAAATAATGACCACAATACATATTGGGACAGCATCTCTTTGATTTGTAAAATAATTTTTGTAAATACAGGTCATACATTTATTGGAAAATTATCAGGAATGAGAACATTTCTATACCACATGTTATTTAATCTGGTTACCTTTTTAAAAACAATACTTTCAGTTGTGGCTTTTACAGAATTTTGTAGTTTATAACTCTTTAAGCTGCAGATCAGTGTGCAGTGGTTGTGTGATGGCCATAGATGAACATATAATTCTGTACCAGGGATAACATCTGCCTGCACAGGCTGCAGGAGTTGCCAATGAATTCAGAGAAGAACCCTGCTCAGCAAAAGCTCTTTGTGCAAACTGCATTGAAAACTTGACTAGACGCATTTCAGTAGCCTTAACATTCCTGCCTGGTCTAGCAGCTGCCTTTCTTTCATGATTAAACCAACTTATTTCTGAGCTCAGGTCTCTCCTGGCTTTCATTCTGATATTCCCTTCTTGATGCTATGATGTCACCTATAGTAGGTAGTGTCTGTATGCATGTTTAATGAAAGAGCCACCTGTTTAGGCTGGTACATTTTTGACATCTCTTATCTTGCTCTCAGGTATTAGTACTTTAATTTCTAGGAAAGCATTTCACACTTTTTTTTATCTTACATACATTTAGCTCTCCATGTGATTTGCTTCCAGCACAGACACAGTCATTTTACTTTCTGAGTGAGAGCTTGCTGCTTCATTGCATGGCTTTAGTAGCAATGATCAGAGCACCAAAATTTCGCTTACTTTAAATTAGTCACCATTATTTAACAATAATTCCCACACAACAGATATATGAAAGGCTACAAATAGTTCATGACTAATGAGACAAAACCCTTCATACATGCATCTCAAATCAGGTTATATTGTAATCTGTAAAACTAATGCTAGCAAAAAATTACATTACTGTAAAGTTACTGAAAGAACAAAACTCAGATATTTCGTGATGCTTTCAGAATTTTTTTATATTTCCTATTTACAGAATCAGTGTGTGAGTGAGTGCATGCTTGTGCATGCATGTATGTATGTCTTCCTTCTAGATAATTTTTAACCCTGTATGATTTCCACAAAATTTAATGGTTTTATAAGAATCTGGGAGATAAACTGCTGGAAGTTCACAATTGTAGTAGAATAGATCTGTAAAACACCCTAGAGCAGCTCTTTCGACAGAAAGGCTGCAGGCTATGATGACTCTTTATCAAATTCTTAAAAGAGAGCATTCTTGTGAATGCTCCAACCTCAGTAATAGTATCAGTACTACAAACCACTTCAGAAGCTGTTGTTCAGGTGAAAAGGTCTTGCAGAAATATTCCCATTTAGCCACCTATAAGGCAGCCAGTTTTTTCTGCAGAAACAAGGGCTGCAGAATTAAGCATTAAAGCCAACAAGGGTTGATAAGTAATAATAATCAGAAAGAATTTGCAGTGGAAAGAGGTAACAGTCCTGGGTAGCATCTTATTTAAACTTAACAAAATATAGTCAGAACATATATTTTTCTTGATACTTAGTCCCAAGTGAAATAATTGGTGATTTTTTTTTTCATTGAACACATTAATAAGGCCAAGCTGGTATCATAAATAATATATTCAGACTTTCTGACCTGTTAAAATAGATAAGTGATGGAAAAAATGAAAGACTGAAGAAAATGTACTTGCCTTTTGAGGGGTTGAAAGTTCAGACTTTCAGTTTATTACTCAAAGTCAGAATTAGGCGGGGTGTTTTCTGCTGGGGTGATTCTTTTTTCAGGTGGAAAAGGAATACTTCAGTCAGGATACTTTCAGGAAAAAATACCTGTGCTATGGAAGTATAACATTCTGAACAGGAATAATATAAAAAATGCAAGTTAGAAGAAATTTTACAAAAATAAACTTCAAGTTATCTAACAACTAAATGAAATGTGGAAAATCATTTTATTTAATTCTAGGTCATGTATTGTTAGCCTTCCAACATAAACTTTTATTGAGGTAGCTCTATATGAAACTGTAGACACTATCGTGCTACTGGGGAAAATTAAAATGCAGGTTTATCCTATATTCAAATGGTTTGCTCCTAATTCTTGTTTTGTCTGTTGTCTTTCATTCCTGTCTTGGTAGTGGCAAGGGAGGGGAAAAAAATATGGAAAAATACCTTGCTGTAATAAAGTGTGCATAAATATTATTAAACTGCTTAGAATTCAGATTGTGCAAGCAATCTCTTTGAATAGTGAGTATGTATTTTATTTTAGCTACATAATATTCAGTAACATTTTGTTTGGAGATGTCCAACTAAACCGTCAGGCAGTGTTTGAAAACAGAAGGTCTAACTCTGGGAGAAGCATCTGTAAAATACTGTATACTAATGTAAACCATTCTGTCCACTGTAGTGACCCCAGTTTGAACTCTTTCAGAGTTTCCAGTTGTTGATAAATACACATTTTTTAAACAACAAAGTTTATATATTGCTATTGTTGCGATAGAAAATGCAACACCCTTTTTCTCAAAGTACAACACTGCATACAGTAGACCAACATGCTTTGGGAAGGCTGCCCAGGGAAGGAGCACAACTGCACTATGCAGGAGCCACGAAGGGAGCATGCAGGAAAGCCGCATTGCTTTCCACAATTTACAAAGTAATAATCTCAGTTGTTTTTTCTGTTTCCGACATCTACCGCTACCTCCTCTGTCAAACAGGAACCAGTGGTCCTGTCCGCTTCCCGGTTGCTCAAGAGGCAGTTGGTTGAGCTGCAGCCCCTATGCCCCCATGGCACGATGCGCTGCCGGTGTAACATCCCCCCCGCCACCCACTCAGGACGGCACATGTCAAATGCAGTTGATGAAGCTGACCTAGGAGTTTGTCACAGGTTGCACCCAACCAACGAGATCAAGGTGCGATGGGGAGCCTACTTAAAGAAACTGTGTTAGAAGTCATAGTGTCCAGGTCCAGGCTATACTTCTGTCACAGGCTCTGTTCAACAGCACTATCTGTCACATGTCCTGATGCTGTAGTGGGTTCCCATCATATGACCCAAAGCATGGAGCTGGGTTAGAGTAAAATGGAGATCTCTGCAAAAAGGTAATCGCCACCATTGGCGAGCCTTCTGGCCACGGTCCCCTTAAAGCTGTAATCTTTTCAGCTTTGGATACATTGAGAGGAATTTAGGGATAAAACTTGGCCCTTTGAGTTCTAAAATGTGTCAGCACGGCTGGGAAAGTGAACCGACTCTGTAAAGATATTTATGCCTATCACCACACCTGCTTACTACCAAGAGCTTTTCCACTTACATGACTTCAGCTGACCAAAAAAAGTCTAATTTCATGTGGGTTTGTGTGCTCATTATTAATTTAATATATATATAATTTCACATTTTTAATTACAAAAAATACTATTTTGCTATTCGTTTATTTGAACCTTTTCTAAAAAAAATAGCAGTAGTTTACCTATCTGGGAGAACAGTAAAATAAATGTTTCTTTAATAATTCACTCTTTGTAGATCCTGTAAACCTGAAGGCATCAATAATGACATACTATAGTGGTGCCACTGACCAGCTAGGAGTGTGAATCTGATATCCCAATGTCTGTCAAAAATGTAGAGCAAAAGTTGCAATCACAAAACTGCATAGAATGTCAAATATAGTTTATTACAGTATGCATTTCTATAAGAGGTCTGGATTATCACTGAGTGCAATGACTGATTTTGCCTCTTTTATATAAAAACTAGATATTTGCTTGCTCACACTAGTGAGCTATTTTTTCCACAAAACACTGCCTACAAATAGCAACTTAATGTCAGATAATTTTATGTTCTTTGAGTGCTTCTAGAAACGTTTTCTTTTAGTCTTGAAAGAAAAGAAAAAAGGCAGGAAGAGCTAGAGGCTTCCCTGTAAAAGTCAAGGTGTATTACAGAGTTATTTGCTCCTTCAGTTCCTTGAATTTCCATAAACACTGTGATTTGTTTTGATACAGTGATCTGCTGCATGCCACTGTATAATGACAATAAGTGGTTTTGATATCAAGGTATAAATTTAGTCTTTAGTAATCTTGTAAGAAGCTTATTTCTGTGACCTTATTGTGGTTGGCTGCATTAGCAGGTTTAGTGCAATAGCAAAGGAAGGGCACTAAGGAGGAAGAAAGAGAGCTCATAATAAGCATGTTTGGTTCAGTTTTCTTTATCAAAAAAGAAAAAACAAATGTTGCTGCTGTATTAATGTGTTGTACAAAATTCTTCTTAGAAACAGAATGTAAAAAGGAAACATACCTGGCAATATTAAGTTACTTAGGATGTAGTTACAGAAATGCAGGTTTTATTTGCCAGAAGATAAATTGATATTGGCAACACTCACATCCAGTATTATCATTCAGGTATGTTTAAAGTGATCTATTAATCACTCACATTTTAATGATACCATGATTGTAAAGAAGACTATAGCTTATGATACCCAGAAAGCACCTTACTAACCATTGTTGGAATGATCACAATTCTATTCCTGTGGAAATTAGATTCTATATTATTATAATTTAATTATATAGTATATTCTTTAAATTGCTCAAAAATAATGTGACTTATGGCCTGGAAACAATGATTTCACCTATGAATCCCATATATTCAAAACTTATTTCATGGTGTAGAGAGATTTCTTGTCAGTTGACCCTGTAGGGCATTTGCCAGTGTAACAAGAAAAATGGTTCCTCCAAAGAGCAAAATATACCCAATTATAGTTTATTTATAATTTTTCTGAAGAGTGTAGTGTTTCATAGTACCCTTTACCATGAAAATAGCACATTTCATCAGATAATTGATTGATAGATATAATTTCCTCCTGGGAATTTATTTTTCTAATTCTCTGACCTTTTCCAGTAGAGCCCTGACTAATCCTAAATTTTCATTTTTAACCTTGCTCTGGGTGAATACTCAATTTGTCCTCCATCACCTTTCTTATGAATAGAAATATCTGGGTTAGCTTTGTTTCAAAGATCACCTGAATTAGAGAATTCTCTGCTTACCGGTGCTGGGAGATGGTAGCCACGTTCAGAGTTAGTAGAGGAAGTAATGGTGGCCTTGCTGGCATGACCTCAGCTGGTGTCAGAATGAATTGCAGGCTGTTGTTTGCTTTCAACACTGCTGGTGCTAGGCTGAAACAATTGCATGCAAGAGTTGGGGCTTGAATTAAAATTAAAAATAAAACAAAACAAAACAAACAAACAAAACACCAAACAAAAAAGCCAAACCAGCAGAACAAACAACAAAAAGATACTGAACTGGAATTGACCCCAGGTAGCAGGGAACTGAGTTCAGTTCTCAAAGTCACTGGTGGTAATTCAGTATGGGGAATGATGTCTTTGAGAAGAGCTGCCAAGAGGCCTGAAAATCATCTACCAGTCTGAGACGTACTTTCCTAGAGTGGCTGATCTCTTGTAGATGATTAAGCCTTTTCAGAAAAGCTACTTAATGTTATAAATTGATTCTCTTTAGAAACCATGAGGAAGGAAGACACACTTGAAGAGAGTTAAGAATTAAAGAAAGAGGCAATTGAGGGGTTTGCGGGCATGTTTTCAATAGCAGTTTTACTCCCTGATTACTAGCTCCTTACTGTGCCCAGGGGAACCCATTGGGGGACATGGTGGATTTTGGTTTGGGGTTCTTTTTGGGTGTTTGCGGATTTTTTCTGCATACTCCTTAGCTGTCTGATGCCAGCCGAAACAGATTGTTCAAATATAATCCATATTAAAAACACTTTCAACAGACTGTTAAGAGTTTGAAGGCTTTTGTCTGGGCAGCCGTGAGTAATCAGAGCATTGGCTATTTCTGGTCTGCCTTAGTTCTACAGTTCTGTGCTCTTTAGTGGCTGCTCTAACTATCCAAGGGTTTACCATAAGAGTTCTCACTTGAATAATGCGATAAGAGCCTGAATATAGGAAACGTTCATGCAAAGGGCACGTCTCATGCAGCAGGAAATCCCAGTTATCCCTTCTAGCCTGTGCTCTCAGCCAGCCACATCTCTGCCAAAGCATACCGTAGGAAAAGGACGTTCCCTTACACAGTTACAAGTGCTTCATGATTAGTGCAGGGCACCTCCAGCACAACTGTCCTGCTTCCCCTCAGGGATATATTTTTTAGACGATTTTAGAATTAACTTCGCCAATGGCCTTTCTGTGGGATCCTTTTGGAGCTTATACCCCTCGTCCGTCTCCAAGAAATAAGATGAGATTTCGCTTTTTGAAGTCCTACAGGTATCTCTTATAGTGGCTTACGGTGTAACTGACAGTGATAATAGTTGCAACTGTGGCTCTTTTTTATTCTTCTGTAGGATTATAGTATGGAAAAATTTGGAAATTTCTTGTATTAATTGTGACTCTTTTGAGCTCTTAAAGGCTTTCCTGAACATGTATATCAGGAAAATAGTACTTGTTTCTGTGTGATTGGAAAGTATTATGAATAAGTGACCATGGAAGTTCATGAAACTGCACTTTTCAAACAAATAATAATTTTGAATCTTTTTTTGCACTCCAAGTTGGGAAAAAAGTAGATTAACATTTATGTCGGTGTTCTTATAAAAATATTCATTCTAAATATTATCAGAACTTATTATAAGTAAACATATTTAATTATAAATATGACACACAGTACAGCATACCAAATCCGAATTAATATTTATAGTTGAGGGGCTTTTGCATGACCAGAAAACCATGTTTGCTAAATACTTTTGTGTTCAACATTTTAAAAGTAAGTATAACCAATGAAAAAAACAGCAGATTCTATTTTTTCCTTAGCTGTTATTTAAAAATAATAATAGCAAAGTATGCTTTCCATTATTTATCATACTGCTTTTTGCAATTGAACCAATACTTGTTTGCCAACTTCCTTGCTTTTATCTGTAATAGATGCAATATAAATTTTCAAATATAAAATTCTTAGGAGAAGATTCTCCCGTTCGTATATAATGCATTGAAGAACTTACTGCATATTATCTTAATGATAACTTTTTAATATTAATTGATGCAACACAGTCACATTTATTTGGACACGTGTACAATATCAAATGCCTAAGCAGCTAAATGCTTTGTGTAGGATTATCAATAGCAAACACTGTCTGTGTGAGTACCGTAAAAAAAACTGGCTAGGTACAGTCCAACTTCTCTCAGTGTTTCCCTTTGCAAAAGCTAGGTTGTTCACACAGAGGGAGCTGGTTTTATCACAAAAAATAATAATAACAGATAAAGGGACTTGAATAGACAATAAAAAGATGGTATCTGTAATAGTTTCTAAAAGTTCAAAACTAGATCATATAGTTCAACTGAAATTCTCTTAAGGCAATCTTTTTATCAGGGATTTTTGCTTAAAGAAAGCTACTCATTTCTTTTACAAACTTCTATCAATGTTTCAGAAGCAAAAAGAAAAATATTTCAAGTAGCATGTTAATATAGGATCTGATTATTTTGATAACATGTAAATATAGCACATTGTTTAATTTTTCAATCTAACAGAGTGAAAATAGTCTTAGAACTTGTTAATAAAAATAAAAAGCAAGGAACTCTTATCTATAGTCCAGAGGTGTGAATGAATTTTGTCTTACCATAGAGAAAATATTAGATGTTTGTTTTTCAGGAGCTTTAAAGAATTAGTGTGAAGTTGAAGATAATTTTATAAAAACTGGGTCATAGTTGTATTATTGAATGTGAGCCATTTTTGTTGTTACTATTTCATTTAACTTTTAACTGAGAAGAGGATTAAAAATCCTTAATATACATATTGCCATGTCACTGCCATGGCTCCATTCACACTGTAGGTTATATTTAGAAATCCACTACAAAATTTTACAGTACTCAGTCCCCATGTAATTTAATAACCTTGTTTATGTCAACTGACAGTTCTGCTCACGTCACTCAACTATCTGATGTCAAGGGGCTTTGGTTTCTAAATCTGAATACCTGATAGTACCATCCAGGCTTTCCATGATGAACATTGTTTAGCAATCCATGCTGTTCTACTTCATAATCTTAATTTAAATTGTGAAGTTGGGCGTGATTTTGAAATTTCTTTTGCTACATTTTGGGCAAAACCATAGTGTTTCTTCTGTGGGATACTCAGAATCTATTGATTAAATGGACCATTATGTTTTAACTTACATATTTAATTCCTGGGAGATTCTGTGATACACTGATGCCCCCTTATAGCCAAATAGTGATTTGAGCTGCTTTGCTGATCAGCAAGTGCTGGGGTTTGTATATTTCAGAAGGTGGTGGAAGAGCCAGGCTAATGCAAGTTTTCTCAGAGTAGGAAAAAAATATGTCTTGAGACAATGCAGTTTTTCTAGGAAGAGATGGAGTGCAGTTTAGCCACTTAAAGCTCCTCTTCCTCTGCCCTCACTATCTAAACCATAGCTTAACGCCTCAGCAAATTGTACTGAACAAAAACAGGAAAGCAGACCAAAAAAACTGGTAGAGATTCACTTATGATTCACTACACACCAGACGTGCAAGTATTCACAGCATTACATGTAAAGCCAAGGCAGGAGTAGGTACTTCACAGATAAGGAAAGTCAGGAGACCACCAAACCATTTCACAATTTCAGTATGTTTTTGCAGGCTGGAGAAGGAGGAAGGTTGTTTAGTTTTGTATGGAGGTGTGCCCATCCTGCTTTCTGGCAGATGAACATTCTTCTAGTCCAATGTAAACAAAATATTTGTAAATCTTTATTATGTTTCCGGAACTCACAGACAAGCTCACCTCTTTTCCTTTTTTCTCTTTTTTTCTTTTTTTTTTTTCTTTCTTTTTAAAGCATTGAGTCTGTCTAAACTGAAGCACACCTCATTTCCTGAAATGCAGACAGGAATTGTGTTTCCTGCTGCATTTAGCTTTGCTCAGGAAAATACCAGTAGATGTGACTGTAAAAACTGAGTCCTAATAGTAGCACAGTTATGCTTTAGAGCATCCCAAGAGCCTCTGAAGAATGGATGGAAACAGAAGCCTTCTTCATGACCTCTAAATCCTCTCGTGCATGGATGAAGAACAACTAAAGCACCTATCAAAATTTCCTGCACATAACTGAGATGTATGAATAAGAGCATGGTATATGACACTCAATCCTGCTAGATGCTAAACACTCACACCTGCCAATGCCTTAATGACAGGTCCTCAGGACCGCTTAGAAGATTCTCCAGAGGCAGCAGGATGTGTCCTGATTGTCTGGCTGGTCATTAAGTCTTTTTCCACAATGAAGGATTTCTGAATAACTCAGAGTGAAAATCAGCGGAGTAAAACCCATTTGTGGAGACAATTTTGTAGAGATTGTAAGCTCCAAAGTAAAATGGGTGTTACAGAGAAATGACACTGGCAATAATACGCATTAAATTGAATAATCAAAGAATTAATAAGTTCATTAAGTTATTGCAGTGTCAGAACTACATCTGCATTTGGTTAGCTATGAAGATACACCTCCTGAGACAGTAATCATGAAACTTACATCTTCATATGGAAAAGAAAGAAAGGTTCTGTGTTGTTTTATGTGAGCTTCTTTTGTTCCTTCCTCTGCTTGCTTTCTGTTTTTCTTCTTTGGCTGCCATCTGGCGTATTTCCTTGGACTAGAGGAGTGATCATGTGGCTGAAGGTACTGCCAATACCACTTCTGCAGCCAGCTGCTCACGGCATTCATACATAAGGAGGCAGATTCCCTCCTGCCAGATAATTGTACTCCAAGCCACTAAACTCTCAGGAGCTGGGCTGGAAAGTGGAATCTCTCTCTCAAACAGCAGTTTTCAGGAATCCTTTCTCTAAAGGGATTTCTTAATTATGTCAAAGCCTTCTTAGTAAGCAGAGTGTAATTTTCTAACATTTTTGTTATTATAAGCCTTGTAGTGAAATGGGAATAGAAACCAGATTAAAGTTTATTATTTTATTTATTAGGGATTAGAGTCGCAGCACACTGGAACTGGTTTGGTTCTTTTGAATGGTCATTCAACATTGTCTAGGAAATAAAATATTCGAATGTGTAAGTGTGGACTTTTCTAGTGAATGTGATAAGTCACACAGTTGATTTCATATTCAGCTCAGAAATTCTGTAATTCAGAGTATGCCATGCCACCGTTAAAACGATATTTTGAGTCTCACTCAGACTTATTTTAGACAAATCTGCATGCCAAAATATCATCATACCCAATTCAGACATTTGGTTATGTTAATTTGAAATCTTGGGAAATGTGGCAAAATAGCAAGGCGTATTGCTAGTCAGCTTAAGTAGCAGTGGGAAAGCAGTTGCAAGAGAATCATACTTGATTCTTGGTGTTGCCGCAGACTTATGTCCTTGACAAAACTGCCTAGACAGTCTCTGATAATGACTAAATATAAAGAGTCTCTACGCCATTTCCTAAAAGCTCAGAAAGTCAAGTCCCAGTCCATAGGTCCCCAACAGCAGGAAAAAAAACAGAAGACAAGTAACACGTTCAAAAGTTTGAGCTTTTGCTTAAATTTCTCAGACGTAGTTGATCCTCACACAGATAGGTTGAGTGAGTCTATCACAGTGGGACAGGTTGAGTGTGTCAGTGTTTCTTATTGCTGCTTTGGACTAGCATTACTTGAGTGCTTATTCTGTGGGATTTTGTTGTTCTTGCTACTGTCTTGGAAGTGATTTAGCTAGTGTGAAATAAACAGAAAACTGAGGTACTTCTATAGGTATTTTATCAACAAGGTTTTTCCAAATTATGCTTAAGTAAATTCTAACAGCCTAAGCCAGAGCCTGTATGAATAACCATCAGGAAATGTTCTTTTATACACAGTGAAGTAAATTAGGATGACTAGTGTTGCTTTGGTTTGCAATAAATAAATGGCTGGGCTTTGCTGTTTGTGGCTGAAACAATCCCCACACAAAGCTGGCCTTCCAGATTAGGCTGGGAGCAGACACTAGCATCCCTTGGGGTGGAGAAAAACATTACACTAACCATAAACACCAGGAAATACTCAGTTTGATTTACAAATTTTAGATGTCCACGGATATTTATGTTAATGTCAAGACTATCTGACTTGCAATTCCCTGATGTATAACAAATTCTAGGAGCACTATAAATAGATCTATCATTCAATCTGATACCAAATACATCAGGAACAAGCTGACTCTAGTTCAGCATGTACCATGTCAAAATGTTGCAATTAATTTCTAGATACTGCATTAAACAAGAATAAAAGTGGTACAGGGGTAACCTACCAATGTTTTTTTTATGCCACTGTAGAATAAGTTTATGTCCATTGTGGATCTGAATAGATAATTTTTTTATTGCAAAGGAAGTTGAAAAACTGGAATTTCTTATTGGAACTAGTAAATACAATTTATTTCTGAGCCCCAGAAACCACTAATATCGACAGGTCATTTCGTGTTTCAGTTGTCTCGATGGAAGCCATATGTGAGTGTTAATTGAAAACTTCTGCAATATACTAAAAGGAAATTTAAGTCTCTACCACACCTTTCTTCATGAGACAAAAAAGAAAAAAAAGAAGAGGAGAAAAAAAAAAGAGATACTCCTGCCCAGCTACTAGAAGTGTCTGTCACACACACCAGTCTGGTGTCCTTAGCTGTAGGGGTGTTGTTATATTTCATCACAGGGATGGTCCTGCTAGCTAATCCAGCTCCTAGTCTGTGATAGCAGCCAGCAGCAAACATTTGAGAGAGAACAGTAAGAAACTTGGTGGTTACAGTATAATCTTCCTTGAGGAAGAATATCCTCAACATCTTCCGTAGCTCCCTATGTGTGACTACTCCAGAACTCTCCTTATGGTGTGTATTGCTTACTCCAACAAGTCTGGGTATTTAATTTATTCACACCAAATTTTTATCATTTTTTAATAAAAAAGTTGCTGAATTTTTGGCTTCAGCGGTAACTTTTGACACTCACTTCCACAGGTGAACTCTCTGTGATGCGCAGGCATTTCTTCATTCTGCTGTCTTTTGCCTTGGAACGTTTTAAGTAGTATTGCAACCTTATGTTGCTAAAGGGTTAGTTGTTGGTTTATATATTTGTGTACCACTCTTGCTCATCAGCTTTCTAACTAATCTACATTTTCAGTGCCTCTTTTCACATGGAAAAATTTTGTGTCCATATCATTCATGTTGCAGATCTCTTAACCCCTCATCCTATTGCAATGCTTCTTCAAATGCAGAGTGACTAAAAGTAAACCCAGAGCTTCTGATAAGGACACATGGTCTAGATGAATTATAATATTCCTATTCTCTTGGAAATATAATGTTAATAATGTTTCCATTATAACATTTCCATTATTACCTTCTATCTCATTTCTATCTCATTTCTGATGTAGTTTAGTAGGTTTGCTGATGAACTAATTTTGAGTCATGAGCAATAACATCCCATTCCATTAAATACCTGTTAGTCTCTGTACCGGCCAGACCAGATATTCTGTGTTTTTAACACTGTTGGAATAATCTTACTTCCATTACTGTGTACTTTTCCTCTTGTTCCATGTCCGCCTGTTCTTTTTCCTCATAGAGAATTTTACAAGGACACAGTATTGAGTACAAGCAACAAAGATCATTGCAGGAGGTAGAATTTCAATCTCACTGGAATTTTTGCATTTCTAAAAGAAAAAAAAATCCCTTGTGATGAATAGGAGTTTTACTATGGGAAGAACATTTCCTTTTTTTTAAGATAATGAAATATAAAATGTGATTTATGTTTTTTATAGCCTCTCTTCTTCAGTATTCCTGACTTGTTAGGAGGTTAGAAAGTCCTTCAGGCAAGCTGCCAGAATCTGGGTAACCACAGAAATCGGGCGTCTCAGCGGTAGGAGGAGACAGATGCTTCCCTTCAACATACTCATACAGTTGGTCATTATATGCGTGTATATTATATATACAGTATGCACACACACACACGTGTGTGTGTATATATATCCTACATTAAATTGAGCAAACTATCAGAAGTTTGCCAGGAAGAAGCTGAATACACAGTACTTATTTTATTGTTTGTCCACATGAACTTGGCTTTCCTTTATTTATTTTACCTTTGCAACTTTTCCAGTCAATACTTGGCTTTTTAGTGGCTTAGCTTTCACAGGCTTTGGTACAAATTTCTCTTGAAGTTGTAAAAGCAAAAAGACACAGCAGAACAACAGCAAAGCCTTAGAATATCTATCGTCTCTCCCAAGCAGGATCAGATAAACTCCTGTTAATACTAGCTGAAGTTATTTAGCTAGTGAAGAAACCTAAAATGGAAGAAAGCAAAACTACTTAAATGCAATATAATTGCCTCCAGATGGAGAATGGGAGGCCTCATATTTTCTTGGTTATAACAGACATAGGTGAAGCAAAAAGTCAAATATAAAAACAAGAAAAAGAAAAAATAATTCCAGCTCGAGCTACATGTGTATTACTCTAATATACCCTATGAGTTATCCTGTGAATCCAACTTAATCTGCAGTTGCTGGAAAGCAAGTCATACCAGATATTTCAGTGTCTTTATGACACTTCATCTGGAAGCACCATTTCCTTCTCCAAGCTCTTTCCAGACACGACTACGCACCTGCCGCCCTTGTTACAAGCTGCTACAGAAGTACTAGCACCAAAGAAAAGCACTTGGGCAGGCTGACGCTCTTCAATGACTTTCTTTCCACTTGCTTTTTCAGGAACTATATTTGTCCCACATCAGATCTGCTATGAGAAGCCTCTCACCCGCAGAGAAAACACAGGGAGTTCATGCTCCAAGGGAAAGTTTGCCAGTTTCTTAAATGGTGATTTCTGTGTTTCTGTATATGGCCATTTTAGGTGTACAGAACACAAGGAGAATGTATGGATGGCTGAAGCTTACATTCCTTCCAAAGGGGAATGCATGCTTAGGGAACAGTACCTCAGGTTTAGTTGTTTTGTTTTGTGGTTTGTTTTTTTTTTTCAAACTAGAAACACTAGAGTCTCTTCTGTTCAATTTAAAGTTCTGTTTTCATTCTGATAAACTGAAATATGGCAATACATGGAACTCATAATTGCCAGTTAAAATATTGCAGATAGTGCAGGATCTGCTCCTTCGAGAGTTCTGGTGTAAGGCAGAAGCATCATGTAGCAGTATGCAAATGATGCAGGTTTTTTACCTTAATTCCTTTGACACTAATAGGTGTGGATATTTTCTTATGTTTACTTGGTTTTCCTAAGTGTGTGAAACATGTTTCAACTTCTAGTAACCATCCAATTGCATAATTTTTCCTTGCTTTTTGCTCCTCTTACTCATAAAATAAAAAGAAAATGGAAATACAGTCATGCAAACATTAAATGGGAAAAGCAGAGAAGTCAGCTGTTTTAAGCAACAAAGTTCATCTGTTTTATATTGTGCTTTGGAAGCCAAGCCAAACGTTTCAACATCATTTGCACTCCACTGACCCAGTGACTGAACAGTCAGAAAATTGATAATTTGAAAACTGAGGTATGTCTATAAAACAGTAGAAGTAAAATCTGCTGAGTTAGGCTTTTACTGGTGGCAGAGGAGAAAATTAAGTTTCTTCTAAACATTGTATAAGGAAAACACTCCCACGAATTTGCTGTGAGATATATAGAAGTGATGGGTTCCTGAACAGAAGCGTCATTGGCACCTGAGAATCAGGAATAAGTTTACATTATACTAGCACGTGTGGTTAATCATGTCAGCCTTCTGAAACAAAATATTGATTTTTGCAGATATTTTTCTATTATTTCAAATAGAAAGGAAAAAAAGAAAAAGACATTCGTGTAATTTTTTAACATTAATCCCAGCATCCACATCGTTCCCTTAATGAGGGAATCATGCGGTCTTGATGAGCATGGAAGTTGCAAACTGTATTTGTTACATGTTTCCTCTTGGCCACAGTCTCTGTTTAAGCTCTCTCCCATATGACATAGTGTAGTGTATATTGGAACATGGCATACTTTGAGGCATATCCGAATTTGGCATAAAAATACATGAAGTTCTGTTTTCTGATAAGCTCTGCTTAGGATCATAGAAAGCAGAAGGATTTCTAGCCAGAGTGGGTTTACAGTGCAAATACAAGCACATTTTAATGCCAAAATAATACTTACAGTTTATAGATAAGAATAATAATGATAAAACACAGATGGTATACTAATTTATACTTGGGGCCAATAGCAAAATGTAGTGTGATCTCATTAAAAATCTGTTTCAAGATACAGACAAAATTTAATCCTCACATGCAGAGAAACAGATACCTGTGATCCACCAGGGGCTTAAGTTTTGCTGTCACAGTTCTTCCTGCTTGGCTATCCCTGCTAGCATATTGTAAAAAGATATAAAATTTTAATTATGCTGTGCATACTTTCCAGTCTGGACTCCTGAATACACCAAATATTAGCCTGAAAATCCATATAAAATTTAAATAGAAATACGTAGTAATCCAGGTAGTGTCTGTTAAACACATAATCATACCACGATATGATTGGCTTATCCACACTGAATGTCAAAACCAGTATGTTTCTGTAAAATTTTGATGTGAAAGCTCTTTTTGAGGTACCTAGATGCTGTCAGAAAGTGCTAGCTGGACTGGTTTTAGTGAGTGCCATGTGGTGGCCCTTATTTTTCCTTGGTCGTATCTACACAGTGAATAAAACAGCCCAGGAATTCTTCCAGCTGGTGAACTGGGACTAGCTGGCATGACAAGGCTAAGGTCCGTAATGCTAGCCTCTCCTGCTCCTTGGAGCAGAATGTGAGGGGACAAAATACTCATCTGGAGAGGGCCTTGGTCCAGGGCTCAGGTGGTCCATGGTAGCCTCCAAACCAAGAGGGGTTTACTCCCTTTCTGCTCCATTAAAATAAACTAAACACAGTTTTCTACTGGATTATATTATATTCTACTTAATTGTATTACAGTACTGTCAACTCCAACTTTTTAATTATGCCTTGGACAATCACAAGAGTTTGCTTTAAAAGTCTTTTTTTCTTCTTTGTCCTCAAGAGACAAATCAAAAAGGGTTTCCCCAAAACAGAAAAGCCAGGAGCTTTCTTAAGATGCAGTTTGAGATTTTCATCTAATACCTGGACTCTAGGAGCTTTAGGGAAAATAGCTTAGTCTGTGAGACTGGAGATAACATTTCAGAGGTTGGCAGGACAGGATAATGCGGCTTCGACAGTCACACCCTGAAAACTTTATTTATCTAAAATTCTACTTTTCACAGCACAGAGAGTGGAAGTGTGACCCAGACTGCTCCTCAGGATGCCCTACTCTTTCTTCTGGAGTTCAAAGTAAAAGGTTGTTATATGTTAGTATAAGGGATTCACCCGGGCTGCTATTAGTGTGCAAAACTCTCCAGCCCCTTCTTACCTGATATTCTTTCAAGATGCAGATTTCCCATCTGTATAATGGGGCTGTTTTAAGATGTTAAGAAAGCAGCAGACAATCCTGGAAAGCTATGCTCTCTCTTTCCACTCAGAGATTTGCTAAATTTGCACTCTCTTCACCCTTTCAAAGGAACAGTTGATCTTTGACCAAGAAGATATTTCACAATTTGGACCATTCATTTTGAATTAATTTGTCATTTTGATTATAGTTTATAATAGCTAATATAAGTTTAAATGAAGGAGGATAAAAAGCAGTCAGAGAATGTCAGTGAAAGTTATTTATTACAGTGCAGAACTGTCTGATGGCGCTGAAGTTTGCCAGCTTCTTAGTTTTGATAAAAAGAAAGAAGTGGATGTTATTAGCAATTTATTATAAATAGTATCTCATATGATACTTCTAAATGGTTTAGATAACATTTCATTTTGGTACAATCTTATCTTCTTGATCCTGGGACCTTTAATTCGCCATTAAATGTCATACACACTGTTACTATAAAAGGATAAGAGTGAAACTGCTTCCAAGTACACACTGTTTCAATAAGACATGAGCTTGTTCATGCCAGCTCTTCGGGTTTACAAAGTCACTTCCCTCAAAATAGCTCCTTTAGGAGTTATGGTAATAATGTAAAGCAATGTAAAGCAGTTTGTGGTAACAATGTAAAGCATTCTTAGGCATCTGCATTTGAAGTCCTACAGCTCTTATCCTAACTTTGGTGCAGCAGCATCATTTTTGCAGTTATACTGGATAGCTTAGTAAAGTGAAGTATGAATGTACTGTTAGAAAGACATTACAGCTCTACATACTTAGGGAAAGGGGGTTTTTTCTTTAATAAATTTTTACATCTGTAGTTTAGGAACATTTTTATATTCAGTATTTTTATGTATAACCTAAATAATGGTTTTTCATTATAGCTGTTATCTGTTCCTATTCCTTAATTGAAGTCATTGCAGAATTTCTGACGTGTTTTGGGAATTTATTTCTGGCTAACAAATTGCCTGCTTTAGTTACCTTCTTTCTGTTTGTTGTGTCACTAAGTGTATGTAATAGCACTACAATTTGATTTACCATTAGTAGAGGAACGCTTTGTTCGTAGCACATTTATGGAAAAAACTTTTACTTTTCATACTTGGCAGGAAGATAAATAAAATGCCTTTATTTTGTGTATTTCTAATAATCTAGTGGTTTGCTTAGGCTTTTTCAATATCTCTTTAAGTTAAAATTCAAAACAGTCTGATATTATTTTTAATCTAAAAACGTTGGGTTGCACAGTAACATCGTAATACCTGTGGACTGAGAGATGCAAATTAAGAAATGGGTAGTTGCAGAAAATTCAGAGGAGTAACAGAATTAACCTTTACAGCTTTAATATCCAACTTTAATTTGGCCACATGACAGAAAAATATGGGGCAAAGAGTGGAAAGGAGAGAAGAGCTGTTAGGGGGAGAAAAGCATGCAGATGCAAGAGGTGGTGTACTACAGTGGCATATGACCACTGTCTAAGCAATCAGTATCAAAAGCTGCGTCATACTACTGCAGCTCAATTCTTTTATTTCTCCCTTTTGCAGGGCTGAAATTGTTTCCCAGCTGCCTAGAGCCTTTTGATCTGTAGTAGCTGTCTTTAGCAAAATAAGGTTTGCAGCTCCTTAGGAACAGGAGTTCCTGGAGGTGACAATCTGCCCCACTGAGTTACCCTCATGGATACACCTTACTGAGTTCAAGAGATTGAAACATACGTTCTCCTTCCCTGAATATAAATTAACCTATTATAATTATTTATATAATATATAACCAATAATTTGTGCAATGGCCAGGCGTAGGTCAGAGCTATCCCAGGTTGCCAGTAACAAGCAGCACCTTGATGCACATTTAGTTTTCAAGGCAAAATTTTATGGCAAATCTCTAGCTGTTTTGTAGACAAACATGGTAGGCCAGCAGTGCTGCCATGCAGAAAGTTCTTCTTCCGGGCCTCGGACCACATTCATAAAATTTTTACAGTGTTGTTTATCAGCTGTATATCTCTCACAGCCACTGTAACTGCAGAAGCATTTATCTAATTTCTTTTTCAAAGCAACTCTACCATGGTGAATTTAGTATCAAGACAAAAGATTTTGTTTGTGGTTCTTGTTGACAGATATTCAGAATTTATAAACTACATGTTAATGCCTCCATCAATTAATTTTAATACAAAATATGGCAAAAACTTAAAGGCTTTCTAAAGAAGACCTTTTTAGTGAAAGAAATA
The DNA here is from genome assembly GCF_026419915.1 of Harpia harpyja. Taxonomy (NCBI): domain Eukaryota; kingdom Metazoa; phylum Chordata; class Aves; order Accipitriformes; family Accipitridae; genus Harpia; species Harpia harpyja. The sequence goes on from NC_068969.1 coordinate 95,877,972, forward strand.
CCATTTAAGTAATGCTACTGGAAACTTAATTTGCAAACTCAGCTGCCTTACTATCCAGGTCACCGAAGTGGCCTGCAAGTGCTGGCATTTCCTGGAATATCAACTCATAGGACCAAAACAGCATTCCCGCTCTACACGTGCCCTTAGGTCTGTACACTTTAAAGCAGTAGGCACTTTAAACCAGTACTGCTTGAGCTCCTCCCTCTTTGAACCGCTGCAAAGTGATCTAGTCAATGCTGTAAAATTTAGGTCATGTAAAATATCACCTTGAAATCTTGCATGTAATCTTCAGTCCTTCTGAGATGGTACAGAAAGTTAGTTTTTGCTGGTGAGGAAGTTGAGAGTGTTTGTTGTTGCTGCTTTCCATTTTCAGTTCAAATACAAAACTTGTACTTAATTTTTCCTCTCCAAAAAAGAAAAATTCTGGAGGCCTAGTTAAACTAGACAGTGCAGTGCAGCTGTAGGACACTGTTCAGTGTTGACTATTCCTGATCCTACTATACAGAATCCAAATACACTATAAAACCAACCACATGTTTTACTTGTAATTTGGTATGCACTCAAGTTCACGAACTGCCTTCTGTAGGACACTGCTGTTACTGTCCTGTGTGTTAGACAGACCAAAGTACAGGGAAAAATTTTCAGGAATTGGATCTTTGACATCTAATTGATTTGGTTCAACTTTGAGACTTGCATGTTTTGTGAGATTTTTGATATATAAAGTAGTAAAAAATTATGAAATAGTGCTCAGGAAAAAAAAATATGCTGAGATAGTTCAGCTTCTTGCTAATTATACCAGAAAATTTACAGGGAAAAATGCTTTCCAAGATCCGTGTGAAACCATGTTAACTGAGCTGAACTGAACCTACCTTGCTGAGATGACTGTTAGGAAGGTGACATACCATAAATAATTCAGATTTATTAAAACCAAGGAAAGTACCTGTACCGCGAGATGTTTTGAGAATCATTTAGCTTCAAATTCAAATGGATAACACAAAAGTATGGATATCTTCATATTTCTAACTTTTGTATATTGGGAGAGAAAAGTGACAGCAGAGCACACATGATCAAAGATACACCCCTGAGATATATAGAAGGTCTCCAGTTGTTCATCCAACTACAAACCTGGTTAATGAATTTGCAAATGCTTTGGCTCATTCTTCATTATTTATTTTATTTTTTTTGTTGGTGATAGTTATCATATATTTAAATAAAACATAGGGCCATATTTGTTAGGTGAGGCTTCTATCTCACTCTTCCGGCAAACTGACTTTTAATAAAGTATCATAATGTATTATTTGTGATGCTTTTTTCTTTACCAATGTAAATAACCGCTCAGTTTACTGGGGTTTTTTTCAGTGGTTTATCTTTCCCTCTAACACAGAGATGCTGTTTGCTGAACTTATAATGCAAAATGAGGCAGGAAAGTTATTAGCAGTCATCAACTTCAATTTATAAATCAATTGCAATAGAGTAAAAATCAGTGTGTATATCTAAAATCAGTCATGTAAACTAAATGTATTGAGCAGTTAAATATCACTTTGTGTACTTAAAAGGCATGTCTGCTGTAGCAGGGCTGAGTCCTTCAGGAATAATGACCCATCAGCTGAGCCTGAAAGAGATCACAAACTGATTTCAGATACGGATAAGAAAAGAAACAATAGGGGCAGAACTGAGATCTGAAGTCTAAATTGAAGAAAGGAAGTAAAGTATTATTCGAGCATGTTCTGTAAGGTCTTATTTTAAAATGCCTTTTTTTTTTTTTGGTAGTAGCACATTTTCCACCTTGGGAAGAACAGGTTACTTTTTTGAGTGTTATACCTACCCAGGGAACAGCAACATATGCTGTTGCTCCAGTGTAGCTGCTCCATCTTATCAAAGGGGCTTATGTTAAAAAAGCTGAAGTGGGATAAATTTGAATGTGGTGCTGTCGTGCATATTCACATTTAAACCACAGATTCATGTCTACACCACAGATTAGAATTTCTGAAGTTCTATCAGTTCCATATATCTGTGGATAAATCCATGCAGGAGAGAAAGACTCAAGTTATTAATTTTGTTTAAATACTACATATTGCAAGAGATAAAAGATCAAATAAGTTTCATATTCAAACTAAAACTAGACCAAACCCAGGATATGTAAAGGATGAAAGGATGACTATTGTAGGAGAGGCCTTAAGGCTATTTAGAAAAGTGATTTAACTATTCTGATGTTCAGTGGCTTTTTTTCATTAAGATTTTGGTTGCTGATAAGAGTTGAAGAGAACTTTGTGTCAGGGAAATAACTCATGTTTTTCTAAAGCTCCAATGCATTTTTTTTCTTATTCTTTTCTCTAATGGTCCATTAACCCCTTCTCCATCTTAGTGTACTGAGCTGAAGGAGGCCTATTTTAAATGGTATTCTCAGAAAAGAAAACAAAACCAGAAGGATTTGACCAAGCTATAAAGGCAAAATTCTTAGGCCTACAAGCAGAATTTTAATGTTTTCATATATTAAGAAGGCCAATGCATGTCCAAAGCCACCACAATCAATATCTTTCACAACACAAATATCAAAATCCATAGATACTACATCTGCTCCTCATGAGTGTAATATACTTTATCCCATGCACTGGATGTTGTCATAGAAACCGTGTGAGTCAAAATACACAAGTTCTGCAATCTAGAATCATCTTTCTGAAGCAATGGAGGAAGGTCAGAAACAGCAGCAGCCATGTTGTATATCATCCCTCAGTGTGAAACACAAAGGACACCTAGCAATATCTTCAAAAGGCAAGCCTGGGAATGAAAAGTTGTGATTTTACTGGACACTAAAATTAATAGAATCCTCAGAGACCTTGGTTTTTTCAATCTTGCTTTTTCCTTACTGGCCACCTTCTATTCTATAGATGCTGTTTCTCTCTTTTTGCTCTCTATGGATCTGCTATTTGTTCCCTTTCCAGCATCCCTTTCTTCTTCACTGGTACTGCAATTTATTTTTTTTTCTCTAGGTCTAATTAAGAAACAGAATTAGATTAAACTAAGAACACATTTGGTTCTAATTCATATTAGTCTTTTGTTATTGATCTAGATGAAAGGAATCATGTACGCAAACTTTGTTCCCTTTTTCTAGTACTGTCAACTCACTTTTTGAAAGGCGTCTTTTTCTGCAAATCTGACTTCTCAAGAAATGTCTTGCATTGATTATGAACTTACAAAATTAACACATTTAAACTCTGGGGTTTTGGTACTACAGATTTCATTGTCAGTATCTACATTTTTGAAAACTTGGATTGAGATCCTGGAAGAATAGTCTCAGATCTTGCCCTGTTTTATTTCAAAAAACAAAACAATCCTTCTCTGACAATCCTGTTCTTTTAGAATTTAAGAGCAGACATTGTTTTGGTACAAATAGCTGCTGGCCCACATTTTGGAAAGACAAGGTCATCCGTAAGAAGGTTGTGAATGAGTAGACATGAAGGTACTCTGTGCATTCCTGAGAGCTCAGCCTCCTCCCTGAGACCTCTGAGCCTCCAGTGGTATGCAGCCTGGCACACGTCTGTGTCAGGTAAGGCAGCCACAGATCTTACTGCTTCATTTTCTGGGATTGTCCATGCGGGGGGTCCTGTATTAAAAAAATATGCATATCCTCAGAGAAGAGGGCATGAATCCTTACGAACTGCAAAGCTGAGGACTGCAATCATAGTTTTAGTACCTGTGACTTTTAAATGGGTTTCTTATTTTTTTGAGTTAAAATAATGTTTTTCTGTTTCTAGGCTATTCTCTTTCTCTAGGTAGTTGAAAATTTATTAAAGATTAGAAAGATTTTTGAGTCTTTATTTTCCTTAGGTGCCTTTCTAGGAAAGAATTTTAGCAGAATAAATGGTTGTTATAATATCCTTCTGTGCAAGCCTTTTCAGAAGGAAGATTTCTGCCCAGAGCTTTTTCTGAAATGATGACTTTTTGAACCATCTGGCCAAGGGTCGTAAAGAAAGTAATCACTAGAGGGCTTGAGTGGGGAAGCTGTTATGCTAGAAGGAAAAACAGTGCAGGTGCAAACCATGTGTTAGGAGAACTTCCAATGCACTGTTTGGAGGACTTTCTTTGGAGAAGAAAGATTGGGATAACTAAGCTTCAGATGTTCATAAAATTATTAAATTCATTACCACTGTTAAATACAATTTAAAATAAACTTTTAAGAAGTCATAGTTTTTCAACTGCAGTCAGCACAATATGTATTAGATTGAGAACTTCTTAGGCAAAACATCCTAGTAGCTCATCCTTATCTTTGCAAGAATGGCATCCTGACTGAGAAACATTTTATATGCCAAGACCATTTTTTCAGTTGTAAAAGGCAAAAGTGAATCATTTATTTGTGTTCTTGTCCAAAATAACAGAACACGATGGAGAGAAACAAAAGGGAAAAAAAAATCTCAGCCAGTTTTTCTCTTCTTAAATGTCACCTTATCTGGGTGTTGATCAGCTGGACATGACTTCACAGGACTGAGTTTATTGACATATATAGAAGTTGCTTAAACAGCAAAAATAAATTTCACCATTTTATAACTTCATATTCCAGAGACAGAAATGTGCCTCTTGCTGTGATTTGTAAAACTGCCAGTATATTTTGAATGCTAGCTCAAGTTAGGTAATAGTTATGAAATATGTGCCTATGAGCATGGAACATTTTAAAAGATACTGTTACAGCCAATATTTAATGTCAGTAGTAGTCTTTTAACAATGTTTGCAATATCAAATATAACATAGTTTTCTGATTTGTTAAAAATCGTGTATGAATATCAAAGAAAAAACTTCACTATTGAAATATTTGTAGATCTAAATCATTCTGAAATTTTCTATAAATGAATCAATTATTTTCATGTAAACTTTCACGTATTCTTAGAGAAGTTTCTTTTTTGTAGTACTTCTGTAGGTAATTTAAGGTGGGAATTAGAATAAGAATTCAGAATGGTCTTTGCAATCCAGTATGGTTTTTTTTTTAACCTTCCCTTGGACGTGTAACAGAAACCAAACGAACCACCTTTCAAAGTTACATGTAAAATGCTGACAGTAGGATGAAAAGGCTGACTCTACTTTTTCTAGGTTTCATGCAAACACACTGAAATACAGCCCAGATGGTCTCTAAAGCAACCAATGGTGTGCACACTCTGCTATACATGCTGCTTAAGTAGTTTCAAATAATAACTGTTGCAGTTTAGATTTATTTTTACTGTAAATTTCTATAAAATCGTTAAATATCCTTTTCCAATACAGCATACTATAAACATCTATTGGCACTAGGATATTATTTATACAAAGCAAACTGTCAAACACAATTTAATACATGTACTCTAATTTTACACTGTACCTGTGACCAGCTTCAACATAGGCTTAAAATAATTTAAAATTAATTTAGTCCTTGCATAACTGTTTCTTAATTTCTTGAATATTGTCAAGTTCAGGCATGTGCAAAACAGATTCAAGGTGTGGCATAGGCATACTCTTCCAAGGAGCTTATGATTTTTGTGAGAAATATGATGCAATAGTAAAAAGGCAACTTGAACTACTGTATTTGGAGAAGAGGTAGTCACCATAAAATGTAGACAATGTGACTCTAGATCTACTGAAGTAGCAAAATTTCCATGACCACAGCAAGCCTAGGATTCAGGATTTTACTCAAGCTTATACAAAAGAGAAGTCCAAGTTGTTGTTTTCTAGCCATTGTCAGACATGGCCATTCTCTGGCCATTCTAGGAATAGCGTGTTTTGAGGAGTAATTTAAAAGAGAAGACTGAGGGGGTATGCAATTTGATGGGGTCTTTTTCCCTGCACACAGAATCTGCATGAAAAGCACAAAATGCTTGAGAAAGAAGCAAAAAATTGGTGACTGAGGCAGTCTTTATTATCAAACTAAACTGTTTGACAAACTAATAGATACAATGGAGATGAAAATGTCTTAGAGGAAAGAGAGTGGAATTTATGTAGAAAATATAAATTTCATACAAGAAGGGGCCATACATAGGGACATACAAACGGAATTATACTGTTGAAGTAGTGAGCCAGAAAGACGTGGCAGGTTTTTTGCCTAGGAAGTGGTGATACCAGCAAGTCCAGTGGGGAATAGGTAGAATCATAGAATCATAGAATCATTTAGGTTGGAAAAGACCTTCAAGATCATTGAGTCCAACCATCATCCATGCCCACTAAACCATGTTCTGGAGTACCTTGTCTACGTGCTTTTTGAATATCTCCAGGGATGGTGACTCAACCACTTCCCTGGGCAGCCTGTTCCAATCCCTGACAACCCTCTCAGTAAAGAAATTTTTCCTAATATCCAACCTAAATCTCCCTTGCCACAACTTGAGGCCATTTCCTCTCGTCCTATCTCCAGCCACCTGACAGAAGAGACCAGCACCCACCTCACTACAACCCCCTTTCAGGTAGTTGTAGAGAGCGATAAGGTCTCCCCTCAGCCTCCTCTTCTCTAGACTAAACAGCCCCAGCTCCCTCAGCCGCTCCTCACCAACTTGGTTGCCCTTCTCTGGACACGCTCCAGCACCTCAATGTCCTTCCTGTAGTGAGGGGCCCCAAACTGAACACAGTACTCGAGGTGCGGCCTCACCAGTGCCGAGTACAGGGGAACAACCACCTCCCTGTTCCTGCTGGCCACACTGTTCCTGATGCAGGCCAGGATGCCGTTGGCCTTCTTGGCCACCTGGGCACACTGCTGGCTCATATTCAGCCGGCTGTCAACCAGCACACCCAGGTCTTTCTCTGCCAGGCAGCTTTCCAGCCACTCTTCCCCAAGCCTGCAGGGTTGCTGTGACCAAAGTGCAGGACCCGGCACTTGGCCTTGTTAAACTTCATACAATTGGCCTCAGCCCATCAATCCAGCCTGTCCAGATCCCTCTGTAGAGCCTTCCTACCCTCAAGCAGATCGACCCTCCCGCCCAGCTTGGTGTCATCTGCAAACTTGCTGAGGGTGCACTCGATCCCCTCATCCAGATCATTGATAAAGATATTAAACAGAATGGGGCCCAACACCGAGCCCTGAGGAACACCACTGCCAACTGGATTTCACCCCGTTCACCACAACCCTCTGGGCTCGGCCATCCAGCCAGTTTTTCACCCAGCGAAGAGTACACTTGTCCAAGCCATGAGACGCCAGCTTCTCAAGGAGTATGCCATGAGAGACAGAGTCAAAGGCCTTGCTGAAGTCAGGGTAACATCGACAGCCTTTCCCTCATCCACTAGGCGGGTCACCTGGTCATAGAAGGAGATCAGGTTAGTCAAGCAGGACCTGCCAGGTAGTAAAGGTCTGATCATGTTTTGGGACTCTGGACAGAATAATTCTTAGAAATATTATCCAAGTGGAAGCAATGATACTCAGCTATAACAAGGTTGGCTTGGCTAACATGAAGGATCAAGGCTGCAAACATTTTAGGATAGCATGAATAAGTCAGAGTGCTATCCATATGACAGAGAAACCTAGGAGATAATGCTCATTTAAAGCTCACTTTCAAGATTTGGCTTGTATGGGAATATCAGAAAATGGTATGAGAAGCATGGCTAGGTAAAATGAGATAAGAATTTAGTAGAGAAGGCTACATAATGGCTTCTCAACACAAACCTGGTGTTTAAAACTATTTAAGAATAGATTTAAGGTAGTGGATAAGAAGAAGATGTCAAAACCAGAGGGCTAAGGAATTAGCTTTGGAGAAGATGCAGGGTAAAACTGTGAGAAGAAAAGATTTCAGTTGGGCAGCAGAGTTGAAATATGAGAAGAGAAGATGCTGAGTGTGAAAATTTTTAGACACAGGGAGTAGTTTCTGGCTTCAAAATCTGTCATAGCTCAAGGAGAATGAATATAAGATTTGGCCAGGAGGAGGTCATTTGAGGCATTGATTGATATAAGAGAAAATTAATACTAAAAATCTGTGAGTTTTAGACCAACCCAATTATAGCTATTTTGAGGACAAAACTCATAACCAATGTAACATTTTTTAACTTTTGTACTTTACAACTGACATATAATTTATTTTATAGAGGGTAACAATCATGACCATGTAGCTCTTCTTATGAAGAATGTGTAAACCTAACCTTTCTAAAAAACTACAATGACAAAAGTTATGTTATTTGAAAAAGTATATTCCTCTAAAGGAAAACTTATTTAGAGGAAAAGTTACTTTCAATGAGTTGTTTGATTTATAAAAGAGTGGAGGCAATAGCTTCATATTTCTTCAAAGAAGTGACAATTTAATATTTAGGTTTTATTATGTTTGAGAAAGTAAAACTTTAAAAAGATATCAAGTTGAGAGGTACCTGGTTCTCTGTATTCTTTTAGAGGTACTCTTTTTATAAGAAAACGAGTGATTTAAGTCCAGGGCCCTTAATCAATTTGAGCTGCTCTTCGTCATCATTGAAAATTATCTGAAGTAGTACATCAGTAATGGACTTGCAGACATGTCAGTCACAGAAGGGAAATGAACAGGTAGGACTTCCCATTGCAATTGTATATTGATGATTTTGGGGGGGGGGGGAAATGTGCTGTTGTAAGGTTGATGAACACCCTTTATTTGAAAAGAAAACTAAGGTAAAGAAAGAGAGAGACTTGGTGCCTTTCCTCTTTTTTTAATTAAAGATTCTTTCTTCTGCATTTAACACAGCAGCAAACGTCTAGAAGGAAGTTAGCTGGATTGGATTCAATGGTTAAAAATAGAGATAGCTTTGCTAATCAACAACTGAAGGAGAGCATCAAGAAAAGAAAATAGATTTATGTGCTATATTAGAAGGCTATCATTAGAGTATGTGAAAGGAAAACACTAGCTAAGTATCAAGTAAAACTGCTAGTTTCAGAATTGCTCTCCTACATATAAATACGCCTCTGTGGAAACCCATATAATATGCTGGGCTATGACATATTTTCAGGAATGGCACACAAAGTATCTGTTTTACTCATAGACTGGCAAAGAGGAAAGATGCACACTGTCCATGTCCAATGTGGCACTGCATTGGCAATACAGAAATGCTTGCGTCCAATTTATGCAATGTATAGATCCACAACAACATGAAGTTTCTGGCTATTGTCGTCTCTGGTGGTATTTAACAGTCAGTGTAGCTGGCAGTTTCTTTGAGATTTATTCTGCAAGATGCTTTCCTTATGCCTGGTACATTGTCTAATAAGGGAAAAGTCAAACAGATAAAAATGAAATAAAGAGTTCAGATAGAACTAATAAATTAGCCCTAAATTGGGGAGAAATTTGAGACTCGGTGAACATGAGAACACATTGTTTCTCCCTTCATGACATCTGGGTATTCAGAGGAAGTCAGTCTTACATAAGTTTTAAGTGGTAGGCATAGCTGATGTACTATATATATATTCCCTTTGATCGCTTTACTTTCTCCCCCCTCTGGGGAGGAAGAGTTGAGAGGTCAGAGGTGTAGGTTTTTTGAACCAAGATAGTTACATTAGTTATGGACTGAGGAGGTGATGTCTTGACATTGTTCATCTCTCACGCAATCCAAATACGATAAGGTGTGAGGCCAAACATGAAAATATTTTGAAAACTACATTTCTATAAAAGCAAAATTTTTAATCCTATCTACAGTTAGTTCAACTGCTACAAGAGAGTCTGGAGTTAAAAAAAATCATGTTACAGAAGCTAATAGTTTTTAGGCTGGTACCACAGGATCTATCAAGTACATCTTGAATCACCCCAAAATCTAGGTTTCTAATGTAAAGTAGGCAGGCAGCCACAGTCGAAGATAGATAGACAGCTGTGAGGAGCAGCTCTCTGTCTTAAAATAGATGTCTGAATCATTGAAATAGACTTCCCCAGCAAGTACCTATCAGAGCTGTCTGTAGCAGGAGCCTAGCTGACCAGTTTAAATCAACAACCAAACCTTCCGACAGCTCAAGGCTAGTGAGAAAATTCCTTTCTTAGTGTGCCTTGTTCAGCTCTCAGTGAATAATTCATGGCAAGTAATGTACTCTCAATTTAACCTTCATTTGTGCTCATAGAATGCTCTGCGGTAAGTTGCCACATTTTTAAACACATAGCTTTTTTCTTTTAATTACAGTTTTGAGTTTGACAGTTTTGTGTTAAAAATCAAGCAAATTTCTTACTTCTGAGTGTTGATATAAAATGCTTGGTTTTTTCTTTCTTCTCCCTGTACCAGCTATATTAAGTCTGTGGAGTTTTCCATACCTTGAAAGCAAATAGGAGATAAATGAGATTAGAGAATTTCATACAAATTCAAGAGGATTTTGTGAAACACAAATGCCCTAGAGGTGTAGTTCCTCTTCAAGAAAGGTTTGGTAGCATGATGAATAATTTAGATTTAATATTACTTCCTCACATTTTTCTGAAGGACTTAGAAGTATGGATGATGTCATTCTACCAAACAAGAGTCTTACCCATGTCTGACTCATTCAGGTCATGGTTCAGTACCTGTGGATGCCAAGTTTCCAGTGAAGAACACGGAGAAGTCCGCTTTCCTGGTTTGTAGAGAACTGTGCTGTTACACTGGTGTAAACGCCGCACCTCAGATTTGTTTTCAGGAATACTTTCTGAAAGTAGAAGTTGATTGCTTCATTGCTTCCAAAAAGACAAAAGTGTTACTGAAACATACTTATTTTAGAATATGTGTGGCTGGAGAATACAGCTTTGCTGTGAATGGTAGATTTTTGTTCTACACAAGATAAATTTGAAAAAAAAGTGCTTTAATATCTATGTAAGATTAGCTAACATACTTTAAATTCAAGTGTATATGTAAATTTGCAGGTTGAATATATATAAGTTTTGTGTTCTTGAAATGGTGGTGTATTTTGTATTCTTGAAATACATACATAGTCTTCCTGAAATGGTAGTATTCTTAAGTGTCTTCCAGACATCACTCCTTAATCCCCCACTTTTGTGTTTGAGTAATATTCAGCAGAACTATCCCATTCTTCTGAACAAGATGATGACAAAAGAGGATATATCCTACAAAATACCATTGTGCTCAAAGTAATAAGCCTGACACTTAACAGTAACTTCATCCAGGACCAGCCCTAATTATGAAGACTTTGTAAAAGGAATACAGTTCTCTCTTGCTTTTCCTAGCAGCCACTGCTTCATTAACAAAAGAGAAAAAATGTTAGTCTTTACCTTTTTTTTAGCCAAAAAGACAGACATATTGCACTTGGAAAACATAGCTACTGTTTAACTCTGTACTGACTTAAGTATGAACCACCAATGTTTAAGTTTTAAACAACTATTTAGCTAAGAAATTGTAGTCCAAGTTTGTGTGGAACAAATAGTTGAAAAACAGAAGGCCTGATGGAAATATCTATAGATTTTCCCTTTAACAGTGTAATTAGTGCTGTAATTATTGCGGTATGTCCATTTAGAGCTGACAAAAATACAATGTTTTTATAATAAACCACATATTTTTATATTTTTATATATATATATATATATGTTGACATCGTTGAGTATCTGGGGGGATTTTTTATGTCTTATTTAAAAAAAAAAAGAAAAACAGCCTGACATACTAGGCAGCCTTAGCTCAGCTCAAGTCCAAAGTCTTCCACTGTGCTAGTATTTAGTTTTAGGCTATTCACTGTTATCCAGTATTAGTCCAACATTAGCAGGTACCTTTTATTCCAACCTTAATCCTAGATGTAACCACAGACTACAGCCATAGCTGATAGCACGAGCTCACACTGTTTGCCTAGAATATAATGTTTGTCAGGAAAAAAATTCTCCTACTCCAAAAAATTACCTCTTTTTTTTCTTTTTGAATCTCTAGCAATGAAATTCTACACAGGAACTAGATCTATTCTGATAAAGCTTTATTTCTGCAACTGAGTCTATGTGGACCAGCAATGGTCAGTTAGTACTGAATTCGCTAATCTCTAATTGCATAAATGACCAAATCAAAATGAAATTGGGCCAGATTAAAGGCAGAGGGACACTTTTTAAGCCCAGCATATATCAAGAACCTGGCTTTGCTATGTGAGGGAGAGAGGCACTGTAAAGGCCTCTCTCTGAGACATGCCTCATTTGCTGCTCACAGTGCAGCTCAGGCAGCAGCACCTGGCAGTTTCAAAGAGTACCAAAACTGAGTATCTTCAGACAAGGCATCATGACAGAATAGGGCATCGTCACATAAGGCCCTCTTTGCCATGCTACCTCTGAGGGGTTTTGCACGCTTGAGTCTGGGTAGAGCCTTTGAGAGCACATAGTAACTTTATTTACACTGTAATCACTGAGCAAATAAGCCATATTTATTCATAAGGCAGGTAGCTTGATCCAGGCAGCTAAATGTAAATGAATATAGAAAGGAAACACTAATGACAATAATGTATTTCTTCTGTGCCCTTTGGTTAGTCTTTCTTCATTCTTAAGAATACTAGGCTGTAATTATTATTACATTTTTCTGTTATTTTACCTATGCATTTATGTATACCTTTTTCCTCTTTGATAAAGTTGCTCCAGTCAAAAGGGAATATGCTATTACCTAGAAATGAATGACAGAGTTTAGCTCCCTGGCATTCCAGCAACACCCTATAAAAGAGTATTTTTTAAATCATTTGCTATGGTGAGCACTCACAAAAACTTTTGGTGGGTCAAAAATGTCCTTCTCTAATTCTCTGGCTTAATGCATGTTATTGAAAGATGTCTCTTCTGAACCTGCACCTGCATTACTAGTTCTCATACCCACCCATACAGGTAGTATAAGAACATCTTATTAATCTTTTCTGTCCTTCAGTCTTGTTCTGCAGGACAGGACGTAAGAGGATAAACTAGTGCTGTGGATGAACTTAGATGAATTGTGCAACTCACAGTTCAGCAAAACTAACTGGTATGGTGCTTAGCTTGTGAGAAAATGTTTCCTGTTGTGGAGTATGTATGTGCTCCTAGAAGGGTTGGGTTTGGATCTCAGTGCATATTGTTTGTACATTGAAAACTATATTTGATATAAACATGTAAACTGGCAAGCATATATGAAGAAAAGAAAGATAGAAAGTGTGCACAAGACCAGATGCAATAGTAGCTAAGCAATGCTGGGGATAGTCCTGAGTCAATGAGCACAGCTCCAGGTTTTTAGAGATACTTTAATAGTCCTATCTGAAATAAAGTTATGATGAAACTAAGATTGCACTTCAAGAAGGAGCAGCTTGTTGTATACCTTTCATTTGCTAATGTGCCTTCCAAACAATATACTTAAGAGCCCAGTCATTTTTTACATGTTAAGGCTTGATGTTAGGCTTCCAGGATTCTGTTTCTCTTGATACATTGCCAGTGTCCCTATGTGTCCTAAAGCAATGCGTATCTGCTAGAAATGCCTAAATTTTTCACCCCAGTAAACAAGAAAAGTCATATCAGCTGTTGCAGGTTTAACTTACAATGTTACTGTCTTATCAGACTACAGGGGCTTTTCACTTTGTCTTAAAAAGGAAGCTTGTGAATCTATTTCTTCAGCTTGTATACAACAACAGCAATAATACCCTAGCACCTGTTTCATGTGTTCAGCCCTTCGATGTCCAAGTGCTTTCCAAGCAGCATGATGTGCATTATCACTGTTTTACACACACGAAGCCAAAACTCAGAATGTTTAAGCAAATTTTCCATACTCTCAAGACAAAGATGTTCCCAAGCATGGAACAGAACAGTCAGTCCTGCGCCTCGTTCCCTAAACCATGCTTTTTCCAATTCATTTTCATTTTCAATTTTGTGCAGTGTAACACTGGTTTAATTCAGTTAGTTACTAATTTGAAGATGAGTAACTAAGATGCAAGCATCCTCAAAGTGGGTTGAATCCTGCACACATTTTATTATTCGTATTTTAATTACTTCTATATCTTTTCTTCTTTAGACAGCTTAGCTATACAGCCAAAACCTCAGTTGACGGATACATGCAGATAAAAAATATTGTTGCTTTTCTTGCTGCTTTTATTATTAGTGTATTTAGCAGTACTGAATGGCTCCATCTTTTAGTATTTTCCTTAATTTAAAATCTTTTCTTCCTTAGTTTCATTATGCAATTAGCACTTGCCTTAACTGTGATGGCATACCAACAAGAGCTCAGTTTGAGAGCTTTTATTCCTGCCACCCTAAAAAAGGATTCCAAAAAGGAAAAGAAGTATGATTTTTTTGAAGTTATGTAATTACATGTATGAATCAGATGCTACAGATGGCTGTTGCATGTCTCAGATAAATGCTTGAATTTATGTACTATGTATATTATAAGTTCATCCGTAAAGCCATGCACATCTTTTTATAAGCATGCAGTGTACAATAATGAATATGCTTATATTTATCTTCTTTATAGTATTTTAAATATATATCTGTACATAATTTGCCTCTTGGCATTTTGGATTTAATAACATACAATGCAGTAGCTCTTACTCATAATTGTTCTGGGATAAAAGAATGCTTCCAATTAACATAGATACATTTCCATCTTCTGATACGTAAGTCGTAGCTCTTATAATGAAGTTGGATCTGATACTCTGATTTCGTATGTCTTTGAGAAGTTTCTCTTGTTGATGGCTTCTTACTGGCTATTTTAACATTTAATTATTTGATATCACAGTTTTCCATTGCTATCAGAGTGGAACGGCCATTTCTCTCTTTATTCTCTTAATTTATCTTAATTTCTCTCTCTCTTAATTCCTCAAATGATGAGAAATTGAGAGTTTATATTATTTGACCCCATACCAAGACCTGGGGCCTAAAATAAATGCTGTGTCATCTTCTATGAGCATAGTGGACTGGTATGCTCTTATCTTTATTTAAGTCTTAGATAAAACTGCCATTGATTTTAATGGCAGCACAATAGGTTTTATGTACGAATTAGAAGCTATTACTAACTGCCAAAGTTGGTCTAATAGTTTCCTTAGAAACTTCTCTAGAAAAGGTTTGTCTTTCCCATACTGACTATCAAATCCCTGGGTTCCCTGCAAAAACCTTTTCCCACTAATTGAGCTGAGAAATCACAGACAATTGGGTTTTGCTTTGCACATGGCCTGCAAGGTACCAATCCAGATGAAAAATTAAGAGGGTTTTTTGATTGCTTATTGTTGCTCTTTTTTATGCCTCATTTTCTCAAACTCTTTTTTTTTTAGCTTCACCAAAGTCAATTTTTTAATTTCACATAAAACTAACATTCCCTGGAGGACTGTGAGCTCTCCCTCCTACTGATAGATTCTTTTTTGCAGGAAGCCTGTGCTTCTAAGGTTGCTACCTGAGGACAGGCTCTGATTTGCTTGGAATATGGTTGTAATACTGTAATCTTCTTGTTGCTAATTAATATATATTTCATAATAACACCTGGTCTGAAGTTGGCAGGCACTTGGAGGGCCAGGGTTTATTCCTAAGGAGCTGATGAAGGAGACCAAAAAAGGAAGCATGTTAGCAATAGGTGTTAGTATTTACCTCCATTGGTGGTCTGCACCTCCATCAGACTTTTTTTTCTGAATCTGCTTTGAAAAACACTACCTTAATTATATAAGTACCTGTAACTACAGTGTATTTATATTGTATAGTAATATTTGGTATATAAATATACTACAGTGTATTTCTAGTTGTATTTCTATTAACTACAAGTAAGAGGCAGCATCTTGACTGATATGCTTTTGAGAACAAACGATCCTGAAATACCTACTGTGTGGCACAGCAGAAGTAGTCCTTGAATATTACATTCAGTACGGTGTTGTGAAACCACTTAGTCAAAAGTTTTATTTTCTTTCATTTTGTGTTCCTTCATTGGTATGGGAATAA
The DNA here is from genome assembly GCF_026419915.1 of Harpia harpyja. NCBI lineage: Eukaryota > Metazoa > Chordata > Aves > Accipitriformes > Accipitridae > Harpia > Harpia harpyja. The sequence goes on from NC_068969.1 coordinate 95,893,721, forward strand.
TGTTGATATTTATCAATAATAAATAATCAGGCAAACTTTAAAAAAAGCTTTTAAATGGCCAGCTATTCTGTAATAGTCCAGGACCTCTATTTCATATGATTTTTGTTTTTCTTCCTGATCTATTCCATCTGTTTAAGGAATAAAGTTTCACAACATGGTGCCTGATTTATGTCCATTTCTATAGATGTTTGACCTGCACAGTGACAGACCCAACTGTCATGAAAGGTTCCATGACTGTATGAGCTTTTGAGCTAAATTTACCAGAGATGCTTTTTCCACTCTTTGAGGTTAACTTTTATGATTCCACAGGACTCTTACAAAAGGTCCTGCATTAACCACTAGGTGATATTTGAAAGATAGGTGCCAGAAAACATAAAGAACAGAATGCTTAGCAAGAAACCTTATTAACATTCCTTTTGCTGTTGTGGAGCACTTTATATGCAGATGACTGGCACAAGGCTCCAGCGCAGTTAGGATCTTTCCTGTTGATACACAATGTAGTTGGTAATGCATTTTATTGTACTGTTATAAAATAAAGTGCAAAGGTTCTAGAGAGCTTTACACACTTTACACACATTCCTATTTGATGAATTTTTTGATATTTCAATGCATAGCCTTTTTATCATGTTTTACTTCTATTTGCCAAGTCTATTTAAATTTTATAAACACAATTTTTAGTGCTTGCTTTCATTATTAACCTAGCTGCACTACCATCAAAAGTAATATACTGCAACACTTGTAAAGACTGTACAAAGGAATGGCTATTATGCATGTAACCACTTGTTGAGCAATAACTTTGCTCTTTCAGTTTAAAAACAATTCTAGCACACTTCAGAGCAAATTCAAAACGTGTAATTTAAATGGTATATTCACTATCCAGTTCTCAGCATTTTTTTCATCTTCTAAAGCTGAAATTGCCAAATATGTACACTAGTATTTCCTAAAAGGAATTAACTCTCAAAGCTTTTACGATAAGTTTTTGGCTGGAAATGAAAAATGCAAGTTTGTTTGTAATGCATAAACTATTAATGTATTTATTGTAACGGAAAAAGATCTCTTTCTGCAATACAGTAGAGAGGATGTCATGTTAGAGTTCTTTAACTGAGGTATTTTGTCCTTCAGTGATTTATAACAATAGCTGTCTGTATGTGTGTGTGACTTTAACAGTAAACAAGGAATTTTATTTTTACTTAACTTCCCCACAGTGCTTTGAATGTCTTTCAGACAGGGAATACTTTCTGTTTTCTGAAGTTAGACAATAGTACTTATTCACAGTATCTAGGGTTAGGAGAAAAAGAAAGGGAAGAATTATGTTTCTAGATAAGGCTTTTAGTTAACTTGGAATGAAAAATCTTTGTTCCTTTCTTTACTCCACAGAGAGTAATTTATCTAGCATGTCTCTAAGTGGAAATTCCCTGCAAACTCATTAATGTTACTGTAGCTTACATTCGTCTTTCGCTTTCATTTATTATCCATCAGTATTTTTCCTTTTTTTTTTTTTTAATGTGATTGACCTTTAAACCTGTTGTTATCAAACTGCAAGAAAGAGGTAGAGACTCTTTTCAGCTGCCTTCATTCCCATGTGACCTACAGGGAGAATAGATTCAAAATAGACTAGTTCCTCCCAGGGCAATATAAGACAGAAGAGAAAAGCACTGTCATTTCCGAACAGCACAGTGCTAGAGTAAATTCAGCGTGAAAAAGGAAGGAGTTGCAGCGTGTTAGAATTCTTCCTCCAGAGCCTGGATTGTTACAGGAGACGGATTTCAAGGGTTTTAAAAAGCAGAGGATTTTTAAAAATACTTCAAAATGGAGTACTTTGAGAATGAGCTTTGTAAGGACATCTGATGTTTGACTGCTAGAAATACTGAAGGAATTTTTCAAAATGAGCATTGTTATGAAGCCAAGATCCCGATCTACCAGCTCCTTAAGGACTGCCGACACAATGTGGTAATGTGTTTGGTTTGTTTCTTTCAAGCTCCCCTTCCTATTATGACACACAGACACATCCCAAGAAAGTCACAGGGTTTAATTTTGACTTGATAGATTTTGCATGGTTATTGAAGATGTTCAGCATCTGATTTTCACAATTAGTAATAAGAAACAAAATTTATTTAGCTTTTTCTTGTACAATACTATGTGTAGCATTTTTTTAATGAGAACCCATTGCATACATTTTTTTAACCCATTACATATGTTTTTCCCATTCAGTAGTTCAGTCCTTGCACCTACAGGTACCTTCTAAAAATCTTCAGTAGATTTATTTCAGGAACAAAGTTATGATATAAAGCTTGCAGTTCTGGAGGCTGGAGGGTAAAATGAAGCTACAGTTTGTGTGAGCTATTTTGGGATACTTACATGTCGTTTTGCTGCATAAATAGACTGACTGGTAGAGATAAGTGTCCTGGGAGGAGACAGACTTTATAGTAGCATGTGTGAGACTATGCTGTGTTATGCTTTATGCATTTCCCCTCCTCTCAGAGGCTCAGAGGAGCAGAAGCAGCCTGTAATAGTGATCTGTGTGTATGTTTTTCTTGCAGATTTTTTTCAGTTAGAAATCAGCAAAGTTCTGTCTTTTAATTAATTATTTTTTCTTGTGAGAACTTTATGCTTTATATAGCTTAATAGGCACTGACAGGACAGGTTTCTATTAGGTATGTGAAATAATTTCCCTCTTCTCTTTTAATGTCTCCCACATTTTTTTCCCTCTCTCTCTGTTTTTAAGAAAACCACCATCATTTTAATAAACACATAATAGACTAATTGTTCAGGGCTATATTTAACTGATATAAAATGATGTATTTTAAAATATAGCGTCTGTTTAGAAACAAATGGCTGATGTGTTACTGTGGGATAGACTAGTAACTAAATAAATTTCTTTGTGAGGAAATATATCAAGTTAATTGAACATTAGCCTATTAAAAACTTTGTTTCAAATAGTCTATGTTCTGAGTTAAAGCCATGTCAGCACTACCATTAAAGAAGTTAGTAATTTTTTCCAGTTGTCCTTTACTAAAACCATTTTGTAGTAAAAGAAAATGAAATAACTACACTGCTCAAGCTAAAGAGTAGTCCCAGTCATTCTCAGAAACTGCTAAGGAAGAGTTTTGCTGAAATAACTGCAGTAAGTAGTGGCTCCGTATATTTCTTAAAGTATAGTAAAGTAATACTGTGTCGGTGAACTATGAATTGCTAAAGTGTTACACTCTGCAGGGTGTCTCCGAGGTAGTGAGCTAAAACATACATACCTTAATTATTACGTGCAACTGTGCAAATAAATCAGTATCTTTCTGATTAAATCTGCCTTTCAATTATTTCTTTTTTGACTGCTTGCATTGATTCTTGCAGGAAAAAAGAAACCATTTCAAAGAAAAAAATCCGTGTAGCTAATACTTGCAGGCTGATTTGACCACCAAGTATTCTGTCTAAAATACCTGCCTGCCTGCCTTTTGTTGCTGATGCCTTTAGTTACAACATTGATCTGGTAGGTGGGAATACCTGTTCTGCTAATGGTGAATTGGGAGTTCTCTGCTACCCTGCCATTTGGAAACACTACCTGACCTCGGAGGTGGCTCTCAGGGACATCTTTGGAGGCTGACTGGACAAGGTGTATGATGTTCTCTGGTGGCGTGGAGCGAAGCCAGGCAAGCCCTGCCCCAGCTAGAGACCAGAGGGGAACTGGAGTGCCGAGGGAGGAGAGAAAGGGAGGGAGCTGCCAGCCGCCCCGCACCGAGTTCAGCTCCTGGGCACCTCGCGGGACGCGAGGCAGCAGCTCAGGCTGGCCCACCCTACCCACACTGCCCAGCCAAGCAGAACAGCCTTTGCGCTGGGCCTGAGCAGGATTGGTTTGCAAGTCACCTGCAGGACTTCAGCTGGTGTTCTTATCACCAGACTCAGGAGTCTGTGGGTTTGTCCCTGTGGGTCAGCGCCACTCCCTCCCGTTCTGTGGGCAGAATAGCAACACGACAGTCTCGCCACAGTATTAAACAGCGCCGAAATGCGTAGGGACAAGTAATGTGATGAAGTCAGGAGCACTGATGGGTGTTCGGGCCAGGAGACTGGGAGAGCTGTGGCATGTAATTCTCCTTTCTTCATCTGTTGACATAGCAATCCTGCTGTGTGTTGGAGGAGCAAGGGTGACTGGGAGGAAGAAGATGGGAGAGTGTGAGAAGAAAAGCCCGGGCAGGGTTTGTGGGTCCCGCGAGCACAGGGACTTGAGTGACAGGGTTATACTGAAGTATGGATATCCCTCTTACAAGGGTTTGAGAGAAATGGTCCCACAATATCCTTGCACTGCAGTTTCCCATGTGAACAAAGTTCCCATGAAGAACAGAAACCAGGCTCCCAACACACGGAGACCAGTGAGAGGATGGAATAGACTCAGCGACAAGGCAGGGAATCCTCTGCTCTTGGTTCCCTGAAATCACACACACCCTCTGTCCAAAAGATGCAATAACTTCAGAGTTATTCTTTCCAGTATCAATATTATGAAGCATCCGTAGGGTATCACCTGCTGATAGCGTGCAGAGGTGCATCCAGCTGGCTTTGAGGAGGTGCAGGTGAGCCCAGGCTGTGCTGATGCTTCGCCTTGCAAAGTCGACTCAGTCGGGACTGGCTACTGCTTAGCATGACAGTATGGTCTGTAGGCAAACCTTCTCTTTCTGATGCACCTTGGAAGATTTCTCCTGACGTTATAGTGACTGAAGTAGAAGCAGATGGTTGGTATTTATGCCAAATAAGAAGGTGACTTATTTAAGGATTATTACCTGTTACGTTAATGCTGCTCAATTCTGCCACTCATTCCTACTCATTCCTAACTTCAGCATGTGATTGTGAAGTGTGGTTGTGAATCAGAAAATTTCTGGGGAATAGTCTAGAATCAATAAATGATGGTACAGACTTTTCAATGAAGATGATTCATTTGTCTTGTTATTCCTGAGAAGAAATAACAAGGTACTAAGGAAACTCACTGTAAGGTAGAACCTTGGCTCAGACAGGAGTACATGCAATTAAATGAGAATATGACTCCACTTCCTTAACTATTTGCCACTGAACAGTAGAGCAGCAGTGTTCCACGGGGAATGTTTTTTTGTTGGTTTTTTTTCTTTTGTAATGAAGGAAAAATTTGAACTTCTAAAAAAATACTATTTTGGAGGAAATAAGTTAAAATTTGGGAAGTTTAGGTGAGGAACTGATGGCAAGTCAAGCAAGCAGCCAGTGTTGTTGGACAACAGCTTACCAGCTGGAAAAGGTACAGCTGATCAGATTTTAGAACTTCTTTATTTTCTCATGGTACAGATAATTAGCCCAAAGAACTAATAAGCCTCAGGACTATTGTCAGCTTTTTGCCACAATTTTTTGTGCGTGGTGTGTCTAGAGTTGATAGTTATCTGTTTACTTTGTGGGTTGGCCTTCCTCTGTCTTTATTTATTTTTTTAACATATGCCAATTCAGGCTTTCCTGTTTTTTTTTAACTTAGGGCTGGCTGATCTGCAAAGGGCATATCCCAGCCTCTCTGGTGCCCCTGAGAGCAGAGGCCTTCGATGATTCAGTCTGTGGTATTCTGTAGGACAATGCATCTGTTCTTATTTAATTCCAGAAGTGTGTGATAGGCTTGTCTACGATAGCACGGAGTTCGGTAGATTGGAAGTTGTTGAAGGATATTGTCAAGTATGACTTTCTCAGACTATAACATATTTATAGATAAGTGGAACAGAACTGCTCTATTGGATGAACTTGTTATGACTGTACCCTTAATATGTAGATCACAATAGGGATGCTAAATAAAAGTTTTGTTGAATGGAGACAAGAAAATGCTTGCGGCCTGACATCAGTGGATAGTGTTGTTTCTGGGGCAGAAGAGGCAGGACAGAAGAATGAGATGAGATCCAGCTGTGCTGACCTGAGGTAGCTGCACTGGCTTCCTGACTTAAAGGTACCACAAAGTAGAACTCTACCATGAGTGTGACCCAATCTTTTGGTGCCCACGTCTGGCAGGAGGAAGCTGTGGCTAGATCACATTGCCTAGACACTGGCCATCCCAAAACAGATCGAACCAAAAACCTTGGTTAATTGCTTAGTGCTAGGAAGCCTATTGCCAGTATAAAGATGATGAATATATATAATAAATGCTAGTGAATGAGTTGTATACCTCTGGGTTATTGGCATCAGATCTATATTTGAAGTAACTGCTGACTTTCAGATTGGGAATCCCAGTGCTGGGGAGATCAAAACTAGGGTATGCCCTGAAGAAGTATTTGTCTACAAGGCAGAGAACACTATGTAAATGTAACTGTGAATAGTATTAACAGCATCTATACCACTTGGCTGTTGAAGAGTTAAGGTTTTTATTCCTATACTGGATGAATCTTTTTTCCACTCCAGTATTATGATTGTTTGTGGGAGGCAAGTGGCTGTTGTCATTGTTGGCAGTATTACCTGTCCCCTGCTGCCATAGCTTATGAAAACTATTCTTGAACAAAAGAGGGTTGGGACCTTACATAATTTTGACTTACACTTTTAGCAGTTGAAGATGTTGAATATAGTCCACTGGGAAAGTTCAGTGCAAGCTGCACAGTGTCCAAACTCATGGGGATGCTGAAGTACCAAATATCATACGCAGAATTGGGGGATTTCTGAATGCTGAACAAAGCCTGCAAGCTAGAGATGACCTTTCCTGCATGAAGTCTGACTTCGATGGAAGTCGTAGGTGACTTAATTTAGCAAAATAGGCTTTCATAAGCAGTATGGGCCTCAAATCGTGATGACCATAGAAATTCGAGGTGGTATATGTGCTTTTATTTATTCTGCCAGTGTCAGTGCTAATGAGGAAGCCTGCATAGTCAGCATTACACTATTTTGCAGAGTGTAATACATTAAACAGTGTTATTTTTACAAAATGAAACAGAAACAAATGCTATTTTCTCTAGTGAATTAAGGGTGGAGTTTGAGGTCATCAAGTATTCTAACAATATAAGACATGTCCTACTGGGCCTAAACAGTGGTCTACCTAACCTAGTATTCTGTCTTCACCTGCAGCAACAGGAGAACATGAAAACCTGTCCAATTTCTGCAGTCCATTCCCATCATATATTGCCAAGCATCTACAGTGTTGTATTAGGGATGTTACAGGGTTCACCCTTGGCAGTTCCCTTTAGAATCCATCTAAGGACCTCTTGCCCATGGATTTGTCTAACCTCTTTTTTGAATTTGCTGACACTGTCTTCTCCCACAGCCTTCTGACAACCTTTCTGACTATGTAGGAAAGCACTTTCTTTACTGTGCTTTAGAAGTGGTGTCCTACTGGTTTCAACAAACATCCCTCAGTTTTGTCGTTGTGCCATTTGGTGAAAGATTCTGCATTCACTTTATCCACCAACTTCATGATTTTGTGAAGCTCAGTCATAACCTCCTCAGCCTTTTCCTGTAGAAACTGAAGAGTTGTAGCTGCCTTAGGCTTTCCTAAAAAGGCTGCTTCCCCATCCCTTGATCATTTTAGCTGCCGTTCATTGTATTTCCTCAAGCACCACTGTGTCCTTGAAATATAGAGACCAGATGGCATGCATTACTCAAGATGTGAACACACCAAGGTTTTTATACAGTAGTAAAATTATGCCTGCTTTTTTTCTCAGTACCTTTGTTGATGATGCCCAGTATGCTGTTAGCTTTTTTGACTGCCATTTCAAGTTGAGTAAGTGATTTTAGAGAATTTTTACTGTTTTTTCTTGCCAACACAATCTTTTGGCATGGTTTCATCTCTGCATTTTTTTTTTAGAGCAGAAATATTAGACTTGCCAACATAAAATCCAATTACTTAACATGAATGTGATAAGAATTGCTGTCTTGAAATAATAAATGTTTTTTTAAACAAACAAAAATATTGCAAACCGTGCCAAACAGAACAAATGGTGAAGTTTGACTTCAGCAAAGAAAGGGCACTTCCTTAGACACATTCTCTTTCAAGCTGCATCCAGAAAAACATATGTAATATTCTTTCCCCACCACACTCAAGCACATGATGTAGTTCTCTGCCACTCACTTTAGTGTGCAAACAATCCACTCTCAATTTTCCTGAAGATATAATCTTGCGTTTACAGTTTGTTCTCACACCTTCTCCCTGTGCACATCTGTAGATTATCAGGCCATGAACAAAGTACCATTCAAATGTAACTAACTGGACTGTGAGGTCAGTGGAGACAAGGCACTTCAGTGTCTATCCCTAGCATAATGTGATGGAGAGGGCAGCAAGTTTCATGGGGAGCTCACTTGACAGCTCAGCCTGAATGACCAAATGCCCATTTACAGCTGGTTCAACTGAGGATAGGAGGTAGCCCAAATCTGGATCAGTGTGCAGATGCCTTGATAGAAGTTCTCTCCCTTTTATTCCTTTCCATTACACCATGGCTGAACTAGTTGGTTGCATTTTTTTCCAAGACGAGGGCACTTTTCTTCCAACACAATTTCCTGAGAAGCACAATTACACTGGAAGGCATAACAGACAGGATTCAGCTCACCTAAAGATAGATGTCTGCCATACCTGAACTACTAACCTCACATTCTCAGTAGAGAGAAATACTTGCTTTCAGGGTATGACTTACATCATGTATTTTAGTTGTCTGCCTCAGGAGGAGATGTGCTCATGATGTCACTGATTTTATCAAGAAAAGCTCCACTGAATATAAATAATACATACAAATGGAATCTAACTTGTATATGGGCACCTGCAGTGTGCACATTTAACCAGATTAATTCTTTCTAGTGCAACAAACTTAGCTTATGCTGAATATATACTTTAATATTTAGTAGTTGTAGCATTATTTTGTAATATAAGGAGAGTATTCATATAAAACAAGGGAAGTCCAGTATGGAATGGAATGTTTTAGAACACAGCAGCAAGAATAAACCAACTACTTAGGCTGAAAGTAATGTTGAAAAAGCTTGTGCTCAAAGTGTGGTCAGTTCACATCCATGAAGTCACTAAGGAGTAGTGTCATCCTTCTAATGGCAGCACAAATTAGTGAACCTCATTGCTGTGATTCCCATCAGATTTCAGCTACGGTGGGTTTTAAATCAGACTAATATGCACTAGAGCATGTCTCTTAAGGTCACATTACAAAACACATAAGTAGATTTCTGCGCTTCTTTATTTGTTGACATGTGAAGATGTGTGCATGTATGACTTAAATAAGTGCATGACGTGGCTATTATATGATATGATCTTTTAAATATTTTTTCTTTCCTCAAAAGTTATAAAACATTTTCAAACCTGTTATTTATAAAAAGACAGAACAGTGCACAGCTTTAGAAGCTAAATGGCAGAAACTGATTTTGCTCATCTGACCTCAGTTTTGAGGATTCAAGAAGCACAGAGAGGAATACGTGACAAATTTATTTCTTCTCCATTTCATTTGCTGGTTTTATAACAGCACCTGATGGTGCTATTTAACACAAATACACTCAAAACCTCAAGCACAAAGTCAAAAATACTTTTCTCTATAGATATTTAGGACTTTTCCCCTTCTGTGAAAGTGCTAGGCATTAAAAAAAGGAAGAAGATTGCTTCAGAAGTATGAATAACTGCCTTTTTTTAATCAGAGATCTCAAAATAAATTCAGCACACATCAGTTGAAAAATTTCATTTCAATAGTTTCATTATGCTTTATTTCAATTTAACAATTTAGAATTATTATTCAGATCAACTATTTGAATAAAAAATCATGTCAGACTAGAAAAATTGGGTTAATTTTTATGAAAAAATTTTTGATAATTCTGAAATTTGTACTTAAATTTCTTTTTTTGTGTGTGTGTGAAAAGTTTCAGTTTTGGTGAAATTATAGTTAATTGTCAACATTTTGAAGAAATTCCCACGTGTCGTTATATAACACCCTACGAACAAATAGCTCTATAGCACATACCCATACCATGTTCCAAAGAAAGAAGGACATAGATGCTACATACATATAGTGCAAGACAACACATGGCAAAGACTTGCACGTTGGTGCCAGCTGTGCTGTCCTGGGAGCTGGTGGGATGATGCTGTACCAAGGCAAGTTAGCCCTCCACCATGGTGGCATGACTACACTGCTTTCTGAACCCCAATGACTAATTCCACATGGTGTCATACTACATCTCATAGCTGCTGCCAGCATCCACCCACACAAACATCAGGGCAGACTCCAGCAATGACTTCTAGGAAATTCTCTCAAACAGGTATAGAGAAAAAACAGCCAATTGCTACAAAAGCTTCTTAGTTGCTGCTGCCCTGAAGCATCCCCTACACAAGATCAGTTACATAAGATCATCTTCCTTCTTAGAGCTTTATATTCATAATCAACTTTATTGTCTCAGAAATTTCCATATTTAGTGATTTGAAGCTTGTGAGCAGTGCTGTCATTTGACATGTGATGTTTCCTTGACTTAGCCAACATCTATTTTCCTCTTGTCATACCCCTATACATTTGCCTTATCATTTGGGGTCCAACTCTGTAGCTAGTTTACTTCCCCCCTTTTTTCTTTTGCATTTTTTCTGTCCTCCTTATTTGCATTTAAATCTTCTTTTCCAACTGAGTTTGAAATAGCCTTCCTCATTTGAATGTCATGAAAATTTGCCTTTGCAAGACTGCAACAAACCAGTTATTTTCATAATGTTAACTTCATTTCATGAATAAATAATCACTTGGTTTCAGTTTTTGCCTTCAAAACTTACAGTTATAAAACAGGTATTTACACACCTAAAATTGAGCAATCTTACAATTGTGTTATTGCAGCTTTCATTCTTCCTTGTTCAACCTCTCCTACATGCTTTGACACCCTTATTGCTGTATCACAAACCCAGTTATGTTCTAAACAGCTTAATCCTTTTGGTTTGTTTGCACTTTAGACGCGTGCCTGCAAATTTGGACAAGTGTGCTTTTGTGGACTTGTATATATCTACATAAAACATACCGTATATGTTATATACTACAATTTGCAGTTTTCTCTTTTGTATCTCTGTATTTTCCATGTGTGTCAGGTGTGCTAAAAAGATATTTAGCCCTCACAAGTTATGTTTCTTCATATTTAATGTGAGAAGCCACAGTGTAATAAAGCCTGTACTCCTTATGGTATATATGACCAAATAAGTGCATCACACTTCCATAAATGACCCCCTTTGTCTTAACAGTTTGTAGTCTTACTGCTATCATCTCATGCCATCCTAAGGTGTGTCTGAATTAAATTGTGTGTGTAAATACTATTTTCTTTTTCCCATCCTAACTTTTGTTCCAGTCAAGTTTTTATCATTTATAAAAAAGTATCTGCTTCTAATATTTTCCACTTGGCATAGTTCTAGTAATTTTTATATAAACCCAAGCCTTGTAGTCATGTGAAATTCTCAGCTCTTACATTTTAAAAAGAAAATATTTAATGGTGACAGAAAACATAAATTTGAATTCAGAGTTTCAAAAATTAAAAGGTGATAAAAAGATCTGTTTTTCAAATCTCACCATTTTAAAGACAATTCCATCACCTGTGCTTGTATAGTCGATAGAAGAAACAGCACAGGTTAAGAGGGCCATTCAGAAAATCAGGATTGACATCCTAACACAGGCAGGTGCTCCCAGCTCTCCACTGAGCTCTCTCCCCAGGGACTGCCAGCGAGCCTGGCCTCCACATTCAGACATCTGCGCAAATCTGTGCTGTAAATCTTCCTCGCATGATCTATAAACAAAGTTTTTTTCAGGTTTTGCCAAGTGATGTTGGCAACTTTTTAGAAAACAAAACCCATGTTTTGTTTTGCGTATTTACTTCTTATTCTTGATTCATGTGTATATTTACTTTTCATGCTTTGCATAAAGATGGTATGATAACGCCTTTATCTGCTGGGGTTGCAATGTACATAGGAAAAAGGAAATACAGAGGAAGGACGTCTGATAGATTGAAATGCCATTTCACAAATGTAGATAGATCTCATCCAATTCCTGTGTACTGTTTTTCACCATTTTTAGTCTGTTAAGTCTGAAACTGCATAAAAAATTTGTCAGCAGGTATAGCCCCATTTTGTAGACAGAAATATGATGAAGACGAACATGGAAAAGTCAGCAGGCCTGCGCTTGCAGTGAGAGTGTAAGACCACTATTTAAGCTAGCTCTGACAGACTTGATAATGGTAACATGGAACATGTTCACTTATGACAAATGAAAATTTACAACAGTTGAAAATGTCAAGTTGCAAAAGAACAACAGTAACTTCAGTACATCTGCTGGTAGATGTTCTGGTTATACTCATCAGCAGACGTTTTTCAGTAGTAGAGGCCATATTAGTCCCTTGTTGCTGTTCTTGCATACTTTTTTGGCTACCAAAAAGAAACACACACAGAATTACCCTAAGAAGGTCAGGAATGGAAAATGAAAAAAAAACACTGTATGTTCTTTCAGACTGAAGTGGAGCTAAGGCCCTGAAAGGATCCCTTGCTGATGCTGGAGAACCAAGTCCCTTTTTCCACCCGCTTCCATTGTAACACAAGTTTTCTTCTAAGTGTGTTCAGTGATGTGAAAGCAATTAAAAATGTACAAAGGACTGCCCCACTTGAGCATGCTTCTGTAAAGTACAGCTTGAAAGCAGTTTGCCGCTAGGCAGCTAGGCTGAAAGGGACATTTAGGGAGATGTTGCAAATGCTTCCAAATGAGTTTCAGGTTTTTGTCATGTCTTCTTCAATTTTACATTACTTTAGTCTTAAAACAGTACTGAATTCTGAAGTTGTAATATCCTGTAATTCTATAAGAATTTAATTTCCTACTATTCTTACCTCATGCCAATCATTCAACCATCTGGATGTTGAACAATTCATGCAATACAAACTGCTGTTTCGAATAGACTCTACTCAGGCCATTCCTGGCATCTTGCTTACTTGGGAACAAATCTTCTGTTCATATAAATGGAAGAAACTCTATACCATAAATTAAGCAAATGCTTATTTACCGCAGCAGACAATTGGGTTTGGATAGCTTTTCCCTCCTGGCTCTTATTCTGGTTCTTGTTCCTTTCTTGTCTAAATTTCTTTGGATTTATTTACCCTTTAATACTCACTGTTTCACAATTTATTTTCTGAAAAAGTCAAACCACACCTGACTGTGTTCTTTCTACAAAACAGGCCTGGAAAGAGGAATTGGGTGTGTGTCAGGAGCTATTGTGATTTGTTTCTCTCCAGACTGGAAAACAATGATGTTTCCCTGACTTCTTTTCTGTCTTTATTCTACAGTATAAACCTCTGTATGAATCAGATAATGAGATAGCAGACGTATGCCTTTTCTGTGACAAGGAAAAAACCATTCTGCTTAAGTAACTCTGGCTGCTCTTTGGTCTGTATCTTGCATAGTGAGCATTTTGGCTGTTGGTCCACAAACTATTCAGTACTGTAGATCTACTTTTCATAATTTTCATTTCTTCTCTTCTGCTTTAGCAAACAGATTTTGAAAATTTGAATTCTAATATTTCTCTCCTCAGCAGCTCATGATACACCAAAACCTGCACAGTAAGCATCCCCCAAAACGAAGTTTCATTGTTACTGCCCATTTCAATAGCTATTCTACTAGCTCTGGAGGACAGTCAGTGTCCAAAGAGCTGACTAGATTGTTACCTTCTCCCCCTCTTTATTATGTTTAAGTCTTGATTTGATACTTTGGTCTGCCTTAAGTTGCTAGGAGTTCAAAATGTACTGATAAGTTTCACAAGAGAAAGAAATCAGTGATTTAGAACCCGAGGACAGTAAGGTTGTTTACCAGGCTGTTACCTGTTATCACAGGAAATCCCTGTGATACTAGCCTTTCATTTGTATCCACATATAGAGGAAATCTGACAAGAATCAAGGAGTAGTAGACACAGAGCAAAAAAAAATTACAACATTCAAGTGGAAATATACACAGCATAGGGGATCTTTTAAGAGTTATGTTTGGAAGGCATGGTAAGAGAACACATGGATCAAAGCCAGTGGGACCCCTGGTTCAAACCTTGCTGATGATCAGTGGTAGGCACTACAATTGCATAATTAATTACTTTTTAAAAGTTCAACCTATTCTGTGTCAGTTCTCAAGCAAACTGTTCAGATGCCCTCTAATTTAATGAGCCTGAAAGTGATGCTGGCTGGCTCAGTGATATTGAAGCTGTGCCCTTTCCAGCCTAGTCTGCAGAAGTTTATTTTTTGATTTATCCTCTTGGAAACACTGTGCCAAGCCAATGTCTGGTTTGGTCTTTGGTTTTATGTCGCTCTTGTCCTGTGATAGTCACCTCAGTGCCATCTGCTCTGAATTCCATACTATTAAGAAAAGACCCATGCCTGCCTAGGTTTCAATATGACCGAAATGACCATTTAGGTTCAATGCCATGTAGGGTCCAGGACATTTGAGAAAACATATAAAGTGATTCAGTCGATATTGGCGCAGGCACTGTTTTTATGCTTGGTAACAGTATGATTAGTGACTTAATTGCTGACATATGTTTTCCGTTCTTTAAGGGCCAGAGATTTGAGCTGGAAAAATGTTAGGAACCATTCTTTGAACCTCTAGTGGTGGCGGCAGCCTTCATAAAGTCTTAGCATTTGTGGCAACTCAAATGCCATAATTGCCTATTAGAAGGATTTTATCTCTTACAACTATGTTCCTCTTGGTACCAGCCAGTTTGTAACTGATGTGCTTGCTGTTATGCACATGCACAGATAGCCTTTCAAAATGAATCTGACTTTTCTAGAGGTCTACATTTCCATGAAGTCCTTACTCATATTTATCATCAATGCCATCATTTGCCTTTGAATCACAGATAGTGATTACATTGGCATTTTTGGCAAGCAGGACATTCACAGCTGTGAAGCAGTGTATTTTTCTTCTTGGAATTTCCATTCTTGGGAAAGGCTGGAAATGACATTTTATAAAGCCATCACAGCTTTTCATCTTGTCCAAACAGCTTTTCCGCCTCAGAAATGCATTCACCCCTGTGTCAATAAGATGACCTTATGACTTTTTTACTGATGGTGTGCATTTGCAACTTTCTCACAATTACTTATTTCAACAGTAAAATATAACTTTGTATTTATGCTATCAGTATGATTACATAGTTTTAGATGGGTGGGAAGCATGCATTTTTCAGTTTCTAGTAGCTCTTCAGAACATTTTACTTAATCACCTAAAATTGATTGATTTCCTAACCAGTAGTTATTTTCTTCTTGGTTACTAGCAGTAGAAATAGAAGTTCTGTATAATTCCTTGTAATTGAAAGCAAAACACTGTAACTCTTCTATTATTAAGATAGACCAGCTGCTTTCTCTGCCTTCTCCAATTTTTCTATTTCAGATACTGATCATGGTAATATTTGGGGTTTTGCTTCAAAATAAAATTTTATTTTAATTTAAATATTCATTGGCAATTAGAAATCCATAATGACAAAACAAAGAAAAAGTTACTTTCCAGTAACTTTCCAGTTACTTTCAAAAATCCCTGAAAGAGACTTTTGAAATACAATAATAATAAAATTATAACATTAATTAAAAATCCACTGCAGTTGTTTTTACAGGAGAAGAAAATCTAGGGGCTAGCAGCTTTTGGAATGTACTTTTGCTTGTGAGCACATCCCTTTTCTTCGATCTTTCATGAAAAGTATTGCTAAATAGAATTTTGTTTGCTAGAGATATTTATGTGCTAAAAAGGATGAGTTTGCAGCGTAAGGATCCTTTGTTGTGTTTCTTCTTCCTTCTCCACACTCATGTCCAGTCCATTCCACCTTTGCCTGCTGCTCTTCCTTTCTAAGTGTGTGAATATTCTCTATCATGTTATGGCTTTTATCATAATAATCCTGGTGAACAATGATTTTGAGAGCAGTCTTCTGAACCTCTTTGACATTGCTGTACTATCTCTGTGAAGCTCAGGACCAGCATCTGGTTTCAGAGTTACCTCCTAGTTCTTTTGATGTTAAATTAGGCTCAGACACTGTATTCATAGAAGCAAAAGAAAAGGCCCCATTTCCTGAAATTTAGCTTTGCAGTCTCAGCTCTTTTGCAACATTATTTATTGCAGCTGCTTAGAAAATAAATTAAATCCAGCTTTCCAGGGTGGAACTCAGAGACAATCACAAACATTACTGTGTAACATAATAGTTCATGAAGATTAAAAATATACAGATACTCCCATTATTGGTTATTTCACTTTCTCAGGTGTCAAGGAATTGTATGAACTTTAATATTTGAAGTATAAGCAGAGATTTCCCATCCTTTCTTCTTTATTTTAAATACTCCTTGATTATTATGTTTTGTTTTAGTTGAATGCTTCATGTCTCAAGCATCCTTGCAGAAATCTCTGAAATTGTACAAACCCATCAATATTCTGCAAATACATGCTTACTGTTTCTAAGTTGCACTCCTATGTTGACACTTAAGTCTATTAGTGCAAACTGTATTGGTGTTTCACTCATGCTACTTCATTCGCACATTAGAGAGGTCAGATATAAACAAGTTTCTGTCTTTATTGCCTTAACTTTTAACATTCAAAGAAAAATTTCAAAGAAGAAAATAGTACACATGCCTGCTTAATTGCCTATCCTTTTTAGTAGCGTGTCTTTCTCATGGATGGGCAGGTTCTCCTGTGTTGGCAAAGAGCCATGGCTGTAGGGGGTAAAAAAAGAATAGTACAGGAAAATATGTACTGTCGAGGCTTCCTTAAGGCACAACTACCAGATTCCCAGGAGGAGATGCTCACCCATCTGCTGTTCTGTCAGGACTATATAGTAGGGTATGCCAAGCATGTATTTGGCCATCGTCAGGTTTTTCTCCTTTAGACCTTAGTAATGTTTCATCTGCTGCAGTAATTACTCTTGTTTAACTTTTTTTTTTAATTCTATAGTCCTTTTTTTTCATTCTGAAAAAAAAAAAAAAATCTTCTTCTGCCTGAAAGGAGAATTCGTAATGATTTTCTGTGTATTATAGAAGTACAGCATAGAGTGGAGAGAAAATAAACACCACATTTTAAAAAAAAATCTAACCAACTTCTCACCTGAAGTGAAAAAGATTTTCCTTTTTCTTTTCTAAACTTTTTTTCATAAAATTTATTATAATAAATTTATGGTGAAGGTTTTTTTCCTTTGGTTTATTATTTTTTCCATTTGTTTGTTTGTTTGTTTGTTATTATTGGGGGGGGGGCATTATTCTCTCCATTTGCTTCCAAGTGTTACAGAAATATCAGATCTAATGTCTTCTTCCACTCCATTTTTAATGATGAGAAGGTCTTGAAAGTAAATGTACCAAAACAAGTAAAAAAAGCAAGTCTTTCTTTTCTTGTGTTCTTCCTCTTCCTTCACATGTTTCCTATGAGGCAAAACAGTAAAAATTCTAAATTTCTCTTTTTCCCACCCAAATCCACTTCTGATAGCTTCTTAAAAGCAGTGTTTCTGATATTTCTGCTGCTGTTAATACTACTCCCAGTAATACTCATTTTAGCTCTTACAAAATCTTTGGTTTTTTAATGACCAGAGCTCTTAGCATTTTACAAGGTACCCATTTTGCAGGTAGGGAAATGGATAAAATGATTCACTCAGGATGACTCATCCAGTGAAAGAACACGTTTTTGTATCCTCTTATCCTACTTCATTCCTGCAAAAGAAAAGAATGAAACAAAGGATTTCCTGATAGCTTGTATAGTAAAATAGCAGTGTGCCTCCTTCGGCTGCCTAGGGTGCCCCAGGCCTGCTTAAGGTTTCTCCTTGAGAGCCAAAGACTTTGACCATGAGTTCTGCTCCAGAATTGTAGGCTAGACAGGGTGATGGATGGTGCAGCTACAACGGTTCTAGCTGGGAAGGCTACCTAACCACACAGCCACATGTGTGATCAGCTTAGCAGAGCTTTGGACATGTAGGTTGAGTTTTCTGAAAAGAACTGCTTGAAAAGTATTTTTTATTTGGCAAAATTGTTGGTTCTCCTGGGAACACTTCACAGGATGAAATAACCAGATGTCAGGGGAAAATAGTTGGAGACAAAGCTTGTTCCAAAAGCAACGTTAGAGTGACTTTTTTTCAGCTGTAGAGACTGGTGCTAGATGCTGGCATTTCTCCTTCTCAGTCTCTTGGATTGCACATTTTGCAATGTTTCCACAGTGATATAATCACCTCCTTGGCGCCAGCAATTATGGCATGTCCTGTCCCAATTTTAGTAATGACATTGGTATCAAGAAAATAGACTTTTGGAATCAAGTTGCCAAACGGCTTTTTTTCAGAAAGTAAAATAAAACACACACAATTTTTCCTGAAAATGGGAAATTACTTAATTCAAAAGATGCCCTTATGCATTTGATTTATTTTGGCTTTTTTCTGTTTGTAAACAGATAGCATTTTAATCATTTTATCCTAAGAAACTTCGTAGTTCAATTGTTATGATTTGACCAAACTTTGCAATGCCTTTGGTAGTTTAAACACGTAATCCTTTGGTGTTAGAGGGAGGGCTTGCAGAAAGGATGAGGAAAGGCAGCATGTTTTGCCTGATGGAGAGCAGCAGCAGAGGAGGGCCTCCAGTGGGGAGGATTGTTGATGGATGAGCACAGCAGTAAGCAATCAGTCTGCTCCCCTCCTAAATTATTAATGTGAACTGGAGCACTAAGTTCATTGTCTGCAATTGGCTTGCACTTACAGATAACTGTGTAATTGATGAGAAAACCTGAGCTGTCCTTGAATGTATTGATAGTTCTACAGATACATACTTCTGTATGGGGCAGGCTGAGTTGTAAATTTTAGTAAAACACTTTGGTATTGCTTTGTGGGGAGAATGTTTGATTTTGTTTTGCAATACACAGTGATTTTTAACAGCTTTGGCTTGTCAGATCACTCACATTTATAAAAAAGTGTATTTTTTTTTTCAGTTCCTGTCTCAACTCACTACATCAAATCTGTTTCCAAGTTTGTTTAATACTGGGAAAAATGCCTTGTTACAAGTAAAGAGTGTAAACTGGTATTTCTGTTACCACATTCCTCCACAGAGATAGACTCATTTCTTTGGTGAGACATGCTTAGCTTAGCTCTGTGTGTGGCACTTGAAGACTGTAGCAGCTAGTGGTTTGTTTTTTCTTGTTTCTAGTTACTTTGTGAATAGCACTTGAGAACTCATAGACTTCTGCTCATTTAGGTATTTTACCAAATGAGAGTTGCATAATATGTATAGTAACTTTACACCTAATAATATATTCTTTAATTTGCTAATAGTTAAAGCACTGTATTTATAGCTTTATAGCTTTTGCTTTATAGCTTTTGCTTTCAGAGTCCGACAGTCGTGTGCACAAAAGGAATCTTACAGTGACTAACAGAAACTTTGTAGACAATATAGGAGCACAAGAGATTTGAGTGAGAACATGCTTATATTACAATAGTAGTTAATCTTAATGAGACTATGAATGAGATGTTCCAATGATCTTGAAGTCTGCAGAAGATGAGGTTAATCAAACATGCATTATAACCAAAATGGAACATGCACTTGTACTTGTGTTCATCTGTATACTAACCATTAGAAAGCAAATCTGCAACACTGCATTTGAAGTCTGAAATTTCTGATGGTCTACCAGTAGTGGCTGTTGATAGTGCTACAGTAGGCTGAAAAAGAAGATTGGAGAAAAACAATGACAAATGCAAGAGTTTAGAGAGATTAGGCCATCTCCCCAACGTGTGCACATATGTATACACAATAACCTCATATCCACATTTTTATGATTGAAAAGTCAAGCACAAAAGAAGGAAACACCAACATTATGATGGACTTAGGAACTTTGGTTTAGTCCTGTGCATAAATAATTTGATAAAGACTTTACCTGTATGATTCCATACTGCTTTTACTTCACTGAGTGCACAGCATGAATGCAACTCAATTCATGAGACAGTCAGTATTCTATCATTTTCTTGCTGCTCATTATATGGCCACATGCTTTATTGACAGCTTGCTGTTCAGACCTATTGGAAAAGCAGTTATAGTGCTTTCATTGGCTTTTCTATGGTGTTCATCACTATGATACCTTATTACTTCTCAGAGGTGATTAAATCATTTTTCATATAACCCATGTGATATGAGGAAGTATTATCATCCTTACTCAACATAAGGACAACTAAAACACAGAGATTAAAGTGAAAGTATTCCCTAAATTGAATATCCAAAATGAGGTGTCTAAGACTTCTTTTTTTTGATCTACTTGTCATAGAATGACTCATATATTTAGAGCATAGCTTTCATGAAAGGGTGAGAGAATGCTGAAGGGCTGCGGTACACTGGGGAGATATCACTTCTACTTGCTTCTTCTTACCCTCTTCCATTGGCATTCACTTTTGGCCACTACTAGAGACTGAATAGTGAATCTGATGAAGCTTTGATCCATCCAGTAGCTGCTTAGATGTTCTGAATTAATCTGTATCTGTAAGTGCTGATGCCCACATGGCTCAAGCAACAGCCTTTCAGAGTAGATACCTCAAGAATGAGAACATGTAATTTATGATGTATGATAAAGTTGGTGTGACTAGTTCAGTATCAGGTGCTCTGCAACTTGGGCAAATATTATTTCCAGTTCCTGATGATAAAAGCACTTTTACCTGTCCGTAGTCCTTTGCCTGATTCAGTACCCACCTTCTGCAGTGAAGGAGACAAGTATCCCACTGACAGGGGCTTGTTTCTCAGAGCCCTCTTAGACCCTGAGCAAGGCAGGATATTTTTAAAAAATAATATAGTATCACAATATTTTTTCAATAATGCAGATACCTGAGGTGACTGACCTAAGGTTGGCCTAAGCTTATAACTTTTTGTAATTTATGAAGATGTTCACAGAATCAGCAAAAAAAAGCATTTTGCAGACACGGCTAAATTCCACTTTTCTGCTGCAAAATATGAGTCACTAGAATATCTCACAAAACAGCTTGCAGATTTTTGTTTTTAATATGAAAAAATACATATTTCTCTGCCGTTTTCTCAGCAACAGTTGACCCATTTTCCCTCAAAAAAAATATTTGGAAATAAAATTTCAGCACCACTGGACAGAATTTAGTAATGGTAAAAAGAAAACATGGTCTTATAATGTGGAGGATCAGGCAGCCCTCCTAGGTAATGTTATTGGGCATTATAATAATACAGCATTTAAAAAATGCAAAAAAAATTCAAGAAAAATAAGCCTCAAATGATCCATAATTGTAGATTATAATTTGGCTTGGACTAGTGACAAGAATTCTCCTTCTTGACATACCAGGTACTCAGTGAATGTGCTCAGGGTCTACGATCAGTATAAAATAAAATACAAGATGAGAGCATACACTCAAGATATTCCAGTCTTGGCACCCTTCCAAGGCAAGATCCTGACCTTTTTGTTTCCCTTGAAAGGTTGTTGCAAAGCTGTAGCAAGGATTTCCAGAGCCCAAATCATGAAGTGGACCTTGATACATTTAGTAGATGTCTAGGGAAGTGGAAACAACTAAAAATTTAGCAAATGTGGTAAACTAAATACAAAAATACAATACAAAATAATACAATACAAAAATAACTGAAATGGAAAGAAGTGAAGCAGAAAGGATTTCAATTAAACAATTCTGAAAAAGCAAAGTACAAAAATTTTAGAGCTCTGAAGCTTTTAATATTTTAAGCTTTTAAGCTTTGAACAAGACATGCCATGATTTAAGTGATGATTGCTGCTAACATATCCCAACACAAATTCTTGAGAAGAACAATTCATATGTGATTTATTGCCAGCAATTGATTATTGCAATTAGAGGAATTTTACAACTGTGAGAAAAAAATGTTGCTTGACAAATATAATTATGTCTCCTTTTCATGGAGCTTTCATTTGCACAGGGAATCTAGAGCAACGCTGGAAGACTCTTTCTTTGCCTAAACAGACAACTGCAATTTCTTATCCAGCTGCCTCCCGTCCACTCTGCTCTGAAGCTGGCCTTGATTTCTTGTAGATATCTATGTATGCACATCATACTGGTGAAACAAACCATCTTATCTTCTATGTGCAGGGTTCTTATAGTCTGGGCTATAGACCTTCTTCTTTTTGGACTTTTCTGTCCACAGCCCTTATCCATTTTCTGGAAGACACACTTTTTGAAGAGATGTTGGCTTAAGCTTAGTTGTGCAAAAGACTTAATAGCTATGAGCTGGGTGATGCTGAGGGATGCAACCTCCTTTTGTCATGATGATCGCACCTCCTGGCTCTTTGGACCTCCTTCTGTGCTGCATTCTCTGGGATGGGAGAGCAGCCAGGATTAACCACAACTGCTTTTTCCTGTCAGCTTCTGGCTGGGGCACTCTTTGCCAGAGATCTCTGCCACTAAGCACAGGGTATGTGTAACCATATCTTCTGTGACCGTGCCAAGTGTTTATCGTCATTGTGGCTATATGTGATGATTCCTCAGAAGGATGTGTTTACCAGGAAGCTTCCCAATACATACTAGTGTTAGCCCTGGGGAACGTTTATATCTATTTTTTTGATTCTGTGTGCTTTAGCGTATTGATTTAAATATTACAGGTCTGAGGAACTACCTCATACATACTTGCTTTATCACACTACCAATTCAGATAGAATATATAAGCAATTTGGCCACTTTGGATACTGGCATCCAACTGAATTCATAGAAAAAGAAGGCTGAATTTTTTTCAGTGTATTGGATTTTTGTTCACTGGCAGCAGTCTGCTTCTCAACCATGATCTTACATTCATTTTTATATTTTAGTTTTTCCTGAAAGAAAGGTGTTCTGCTAATGCCTTAGGGGAGTTGCATTTTAATTAGGATTAGTCAGTATGCTTGATGGATGGTTTGCATATTTTTATAAATTGCTAAATAAACATTTTTAAGTACTTTGAGATTTGATTCCAGTACATTTAAAATAAGAGAAAATTATTAGCAATGTTAATTACAGTAAATACATGCTATATAGTCACACTCAGTGCAAGTTGGTTTTGTATCCCAGTGTCCAAATACTGCTCAGAAAGTAGTGCTGCAGAAAGAGAAGTGGGGACACTTGGATCAAAACTCGCCCTCAAAAGAAAAACAGTGGTGTTCTAGAATTCCTTGAAGCAATTAGGTAAAGTGCTTTTTTAAAAAGAGTTTGAAGATACTTTAGTATTTAGAGCCCAGAGAAAAGCTACCTTACGGAAAATAAGTGCAGACAACACTATGGAATGATTTAAGTGAATGGTGACAGATAGACTGTAATTAAATAATGACAATAATAAAGTGGAGAACCATCAGTCTTGCTGAGACTGCACTCCTAGAAATGCAGTGGCACTGACAGGCGCCTGCAGCAGTGGGAGCTGGCGGGTGGCTGGGGCCAGCTGGCTGGCGGGCTGCTTGGGAGCACCCCTGGATTTGCTGCGTATTCTTTCTCATGTCTGGATTAAGTCATTCTATTTTTTCAGCCTTCTTTACCTCAGGTTCCCCAAAATAGTTCCAATTCTTCAATATTTTCTGCAGATTTCCTCATTCAGACCTCAAACCGCCACGGATTTTATCAGAAGCCTTGGGGAAAACAGATAATGTCTCAGCGGCCTTTATTTATTATCTAAGAACAGGGATAGTCCCACTAGGATTATTAGATCAGAAGAACCATACAAAGTGACTTAAACCTGGTAGAAGCGTGAACAGATTACCACTATTTTGTATTTTGTTTCTCTTGCGGGTTTTTTTTGCATTTTTATTATACTGCAATAAGACAACTATTTCAGCTTCAAAGAAACATCAAAACATCAAATCCATGTAACAGGATCTGGAATCCAACACTCTTATCTGAACATCACATTAGTAGGAAGATGTTCACTCACAAGAGCCAAGTTCAGAGAATAAAAATTGCCAGGTGAGGGACGATCCTCTCTCTGAGGAAAGAATAAAAGGAATCACAAAAAGAATCCCAGTATGGCTGAGTGCAACAAGCAAATTGATTTAATAGGTGCAACAAAGGCTTGCATGCCAAATGCATCTGAGGTATAATTAAGGATAATGAAGTGACATTATGAAAAGTACACCTCAAGTATAAGGAGACGATTCACAGCAAAAGGCCCAAAGATATGGGAATAGTCACAGGAAACTCCTTGCTTGGAAACTTTAACAAAACACGGAACACTTTGTTTTGAGAGATTGGCTACATTTCCTAAGATGCTTGCTAGAATATCATGAGACAGAAGCTAAGTAGGTAGTTGGGGTTCCTTTGCTAACATGTTTGAGTAGACTAATTCTTACAAACCTTTTTGCTTGAGTGTCCTACCTATGTTCTATTTGCCTGTTATCTGGGCTTTTAATATTAGTATTAAGCCTTGTTACACTCTAAATGTTTCCAAAAACAGTTATGCCAAGAGCAAAAGCTAAGTTCTGCTGCTAAAAGCAGATTTCATTAAATGTCACATCTTCTTCTTTTGCTTGCAGTTTTGATACTGGAAAATCTATCCACACCACTTCTAAAAATGGAGTTAATCACAGGGCTTGCTTGCTGAATCGCTTAACTGGAAACCCAAAGCCACAAGTAGATAGTTGGCTTGAATTCTCAGGTGGTACAAGAAAATTCAGATTTAGATCATATGTTCCTTTTAATGTCATTGCTTACAATTCACTGAAAATATTTTTAAGCCATGGAAGGAAAAAGTTTTTGTTAACTTAGCTACAGAGAAAATAGAAATATCAGGTCACATATAAATTTTTTTCTTCAAATGTAGAGTTGATATGATATTCCTTCTAAAATGTCAGTACAAATATTTTTCTTTTTTTTGCCCTCATTTTCCTGATTTCTTCAGTTTTTACTTGGCATGGGGGAAGAGACAGAAAGGAAAGTAGAAGGAAAAAAACAGATGTGGTCTCCTGCATCATTGGGTAGACACTGTCAGAAAGGAAACATTTTGAAAGGTCCCAAGCAGAGAACTGATATAAGAAATAAATTTTAAGCCTGCTATTCAATTATTTAAATCCACTGATTTGTTTTTACAGGTTTTTTTCTGATGCTGCAGGTTAACCTATTTAACATCTGAAGTCCAGTGGGAGCCTATGGCAGGGGCTGATTAGTGACAACTTGTTTCTTTCTGATAAAGAAAATTCTAAACTTTCACCTTTATTAAACTCTGGAGATAACTATGTCTGGCAAAAAAGGGGACACCCAAGTCAGCTGGTGGCTCAGTGTAATGCTTAGTTTATTAACAGGCAATAAAAAGGCCCAAGAGAAGTCATAAAGACATAACCAAAGTGCTTGTCCAGTCTAGTTAATCAATGTAAAGTGTGACTAAAATCAGTATTTCACAAAGAACTTATGATAATTATTTGGGGTAGTAGCAAATCTTTGGACAGATTTACAGCTGAATTCAGTGAATATATTTAGTCTATAAAGTAAAACAGAATTTAACTACCTAAAATGCATCAATGAAAATTCAGTTCTTATTAGCAGATAATGTCTGTTCCAGAGGAAGAGGTTTTTGTCTCTGTCTTCATTTATTTCTTGCACTGCCTTCTCTGACTGACAGCTGTAAAATTAATATAACAGAATCAGTATCCACCTCACACAAAATGCTTTCTAATGACATAGTATCTCAGGAGTCTCTGTACATTTTTTGAAGAATTGGGTCACAATGAGCGTGATTTCCACAGTAACTGAAATGGTCTGTCCTACTAAAATAACCTGTAACTAATGCAGAATAAATCCATTATTATCTATGAACAAAACTTTAAACTGTCCTGCTTTTATTTGAGACAGACACATCTCCAGGATACACAGTAATTAATGCACACAAGGTTTGAGAGCGCACTACACTCTGCCTGTCGCATCCCGTCTGACAGGGAATGAGATTTCCCCTACCCTGCGATTTTATGCCTAGAGACAGGCACACTGTGGCCGTTCTCTACAATCCTCCATGTCCATGGTGGGTCACACTAGCTGAGGTGGCCCACTGCTTTTTTTCATGCCAAGCAATCCAATTAACAAATTCGGATTCTGCATTTGAAGAGACCATCCGATCCTCCCCTTCCTCCAGTAACTGCAGGCTGCCTTCTCCAGGGGTGGGCTCCTGTCCCGGGGCACAAGTGATAAATAGCTTACCTTTTCCTTGGAGACATAAAGTTCTATTACCTTGCTTTTGCTCTAAATAAGACCCTGCCCAAAAGCAGTTGCTACAGGGCAGCTCTTCTGTGATAATTTCAGGGTATTACAGCTGCTGTGCGAAATGCACCCATTCTGTGTAATGGTGGGATTGTGCTTCCAGGTGAAGATACAGGACGGGACTTTTGGGAAGTAGGGACTTGAGATGTGTAGGTGGGTCATAGCACAGACAGATTGCCAGAGAGATTGCCTGACACTAGGACAATGGACTCCTTTGATGGGGGACTAAATTTGCTCCTCTAGAACTTGCTTGTCCCTCTGTAATGTTTAAAGATGGCCTTAAAAGATAAGGTGTCCCTAGAGGATCAATTAATTTGGCTCCTACCTCTCTCCCTCCCCGTAGTTTCCAAGATAGGATAGGCTGAAGGTGGAGAGAGACTTAAAGGGGAATAGCAGGAGTGCAATTTGTATTCTTAAAAAGTCTAGTAAATTCTTCATTTTGGGGGTGGAGTTTATTTCTTTCCCTCTTTTACTATTGCTTACTTCTCTAAAAAAACCCAAACCAAAATGAAAAAAAAAAAAAAAAAACCTACAGGATTAAATTGCTAAATTCTCAGTAATAAGGAAGACTACCATTAAGATTTTCTATGCAGCCTTAATTACAAGCTCTTCTGCTTATTCATTATGATGCCATTACTTCTTATGTAACTGAAGGCTACATTATGTACACAGGTCTTCCCCTTTTTTCTTTTAGCAGCTTTGCAGAGAGTAAGACAGCATTATTTAAGGACTCAAAAGGAAGTCTACAGAGGGTTTCTTTCACTGTGTAAAGAAGCTGTGCAGTCATTAACAATGAAGCACCACTGCTGAGATCCAGGATCCAGAACCTCTACTGTCCCTGCCACAGATTCCTACTATTGCCTGAAGCAAATCATTAATAATCTTCCTAAAGGATGTTATTACTCCTTGTCCTATTAGAAGCACAGGGAGGATCAGCCATGAATGTTTACAAGTTGCTCAGGAGAGTTCATGACTTCTATCCCCATCTCAGTACAGAGCCTGCGTGATACACAGCGGGCAATACATGCAAACAGAATGAATAGCCAAAAAAGGGAAAAAGGCTGAACTTTCATCTGATGTCATGTTTGTCATCACTGAACACTGAATAAGGCAGGCTCTAAGGATAAACGATATCCACTAATGGCGTAAAACTTTTTGTCAAAATGCAGACACAAATGTTGCTGAACTAGCACTGGCTTTTCATAGTTTTGGCATCTCTGGAGTTGCAGCAGAGCCCTTTGAACATAGAAAATTCTGTGATGTGTGCTGTGCCAAACGCTCCTGTCACTAAAAGCAGATTCAGTTTGCATGCCTTGTGCAAGTGTCTGAAGCTGGCTGCAGAACAATGGTGGAAAATTCTGTCTTTAAGTGTCCACTTTCTTCCTGTGAAATGATAGCAAAACAGTTCCTGTGCCTTCCGTAACAACTTCCATGCTCCTCCTTCCTTTCCAAAGAGCACCTTCCACCAAAAGTGCAAGGAGGCTGAGGAACACGCTAGGGAGAGAATAACTTTTGGGTTGTCACTGAACATGCACTTCTTAATTCACAGCATATTCTTGATGTGGCTTAAACCTTAACAGGAGTAGAAAAATAAATAGAAGCAACCATAGCTGACTTTCTGTCGTTCCTGCCCAGGCAAATTAAAGAGTCTATCCTATTTTGCATCTTAAACTTCTAATTTTTTTCAGTGTATGCAGCAAGAAAGAACAAACATCTTGTGTGAAAGTCTTCAATTCCCCGTTCTGATTCTCTGTTCATTTGATGCATTGTGATCAGCAGTGCCATTTCTTGCAAATAAGACTTGTCATTCAGCCAAGAAAACCCCAATTTATTTGATTTTCACTGTAATAACATGCTTTTCATTTGGATTTCTGCAAGGTTTTGTATCTGAAAGCATTAGCAAATGTCTCAGTAAGTGCATGCTAAACAAGACACTTAACTGCTGTAGCATTTTAGAAACTTTTAAATATAAATATATGTTTCTGGCAAACCAGTGCTGTATTCACATTCCCCTTTGACTGTAGAACTGAACATTTTTTTTCTTGATGGATATTTACATAAAAAACATTTTCGTTGAGCAGTGTGAGCCAAATCCCGTTCATTACTTTTGACACCCATCTAGTGGACACAACACAGTATCACAGGATAAAACTCCAGTCGCAATAGCCATGTGCAAGCCTTGTAGTTATCTGGTGGTGCAAACCACAGGGCCTCTCCCAGCCGATGAACCTGCAATTTTATCTAATAGACTTTTAATTTTTTAAAAAAATCACTATTTTATAATCCCACAGTGAAATCATTCATAGAAGCCTGCCTCAGTTTCTGACTGGGAGAAATAAGAGTGGTAAAAAAATATTCGTATCATGTTCACAGAAGGTGGGTGAAGAAAATAAAACAAATCTGCAAACAAAACCGTGTGTTCCTTTAATCCAATAAAATACATTTTAATCAGTTGAATAATGAAGTCCGCTGTTAAAGACATCAATTTAATAGTCACTCCTCATTCAAAATTTTCCTGCTGTGAGACAGACTTACATTTACCTTCATTTATTTCTATCCCACTTTTAACTTTTGCTTTAGAGCTTTCAGACAAGCTTATATATTTTTTTTTTTTAAATGATACTGCCATTGCAGAAGTTAGTCTTATTGAGCACAAGAGTAAACAATCCTTTTCTATTTTACCTAAAATTGTATGAAAGGTCTCCCCTCCTGCCCTCAGTAGAAAAACAAAACATACAGACTGTGTATTGTTTAGGAGTCTGTGTGTTCTTGCAGCTGTTTAAAGAAAAAAATTATTTTATTTAGGCAATGAAATAGAAGTGTTAAGAAATTTGGATATGATGAACTCACAGATGTTCCAAACCCTTCATTGGTATTGTGAGTGTCTGGTGCTCCTGGAATACTCAGGAAGTCAAACTCGAGAGATACTGATTGCTAGTGAGTAATAATAGTCATGCTAGTAGTAATGGCAATATGATTATTAATTTATGTCACTATGAGCTGCAGAGGATGTTTTACTTTAGTATTCATGCTATCTTGCCCTTTCCAATATGTTTTTCAATATTTTTTGTGAGCAGATATCACAATGATCACAAAGATGCAATGAATAGGGAAAATGAAGGACAAAGAGGAGCTTCGCGTTGTCCAAGATCACCCAGCGGGCTGGTGGCAGAACTCTCATTTGATTGTGTTTTAAGCTTTGTTAGCTTGAGATTGATAATGTCATGTAGTAGTAGCACATTTGAGGGCGCAGAAAAAGTATTCAGGCATAATCAAAAGAAATCAAATTTGAGAAGAAGTGTATGTGTTAGGATTTACTGACAATGAATTGTTCTGAAAACTGCAGTGAAAAGAGGATTAAATTGCTAAGCCTTCTTGAAGTTTGTTTAATACCATTTTCTGAATAGTTTTTTTGGAAAAAAAGAATTTGCTTTTCTACATTCCAATAGTGAAAGGTGAATACAAAATAAATAATATAGTCTGAGACCAGCAGAAAGCTTGCACTTCCAGGAATATGTGCAAAGTAGCAATGAAACAATGAAATAAAGCATGAAACCAAGGTCCGTTCTCTGCCAGGCAATGCGCATCTCTGTCAAAATAAGCAATATATGTTTTTTTTATTAGTTCATTTAACAAAGAAAAAAAGGCCATGGGAATGCTGTCACTCCAATAAAACATTAAAGCAGCAACCTCACTGCAACTTCAGGTCAACAGTAGACGACAAGAAGAAACAAGCTAGTGCAGAGAGTAGCATGTACCTACTGTGACACCTGCACCTGGCTAAAATCAACAGCTGACATGTACTGAATATTTTCTCTTCTGCTGTCATTAGATATAATTGAAAATGAGTCAGTATCCTTCACATAAACAGTTTTCAAAATGATGGGTTTAGATGGGTTCAATACAAATACATATTAGGATGTTAACACTTATCCATGTTTAATAAATCATGGGAAAGATCCTCTGTTCATGCCTCATTCCCAAATGCTCTAGCAGTATTATTTAAGTTCCCATTAGTATGGCAAGTGAGCCGACATAGTTATAAGCCAAGGTCTCATGCACACCTCTCCTACAATGCTGTAAAACTAAAACTGCTTGTTGGTTTTATAGAGACACAACCAGCTAGGGAAACAAAAGTCATCTTCCACTTCTAGCTGGATAAAATGTGCTCCATCCCATCAGATGGAGACATAATCTTGCTAATCCACATGTTTGTAACCTCTCAGATTACATACCACAACACATTAAGTCTAGAAACAGAGCCACATGCTCCAAAAAGACTCCATACGGTGCCAAACACAGCTGTCGGGCTGCTAAGCAACACAGGTTGCCATGAGCATGTCCTCCCAGCACTGTCCAACCTGCACTAGTTTCTAATTGATTGCAGACTCCCATTCAAGGTCTTTGCACTGATTTTCAAAGTCCTTTGTGGAAATGTCACAGACTACATGAAAGAGCATCTTCTCTTTCCTTCTCTTTCTTTCTCTTCTCTCACCCTTTAGCCTCTCATGACAGCAGTGTTCCCTAGGAATTATAAGCCTGTTTATCACTTTTAATACCAAATACAATAGCTAGAAGTGCTGGATCTAAACTGTGTAGTTCAAAGACACGAATGGCCACAGAAGTTGTGCTGCTTGGCAGTGAGCAAAGAACTAATTTCTTCAATCTGGTTGTAAAATAGCAACTCTAATGCATGCAAACGTGCCCAAGCACAAACACATGCCTTAATCCCACCCCAGTGCTTTGTTTATTGGGATAAGACAAAATATGTTGTTGAAATATTTGGGTAGAAATGAAATATTAGGGCTGGGTACTCAATAAGAAAAAAGCCCTCAACTGCCTCAACAGTGGGAGACAGGATAATGAAGGTCTGGCTCAGGAGAGATGGGGCCTGAGGAAGAAAACATTGAAGCATCATGTTTCCTCAGGTATAGAGCTCATGGATACTCTACATGCAGAGAGGCATAAGGCTTCTTGTATTCCTAATAGTGTTTTTTTTCTCTACCAAATTTCATTTCCTTCAGACTTGTTCTTTTTGATTATCAGCAATTTTAAAGTATATTTCTTGTGTGCCTTCTGCCACGTAGCAGTGGACTTGATCAGGTCTTTATTTCCCCATTATTACCAAGAAGCAATTATCTAGTAATAAATTTGTCAGAAGAGTGTTTATTACTTTCAAAATTCTTATGTCAGTGGCATAAATCTTTTCCTCCTTTTTTTTGCAGTTTCGATGTAGACAATGGTACATCATCGGGACGAAGTCCTTTGGATCCCATGACAAGCCCTGGATCAGGGCTAATTCTTCAGGCAAATTTTGTCCACAGTCAACGTAGGGAGTCTTTCCTTTACCGGTCAGACAGTGACTATGACCTGTCTCCAAAGTCCATGTCCAGGAACTCCTCCATTGCCAGTGATATGTGAGTACATTATAAAATATGTTTAGCCTATGTTTTGTCCTCTGTCTTTTCCAGCCACAAGAAATTTCTTTTAAAAATCAAAGACAGTAATCACTTATGGTATTGATGTTATGGATAATTATTTATTTCTTTAATGAAGCTTGTACTTGTTTCTCCAGTTTTCTGAAAGTAAGGGTGTCATGAGGGTGTACTTGATGTGTTTATGCACTTTATTAGCTTTGACAGAATAATGAAGACAGCCAATAGTGATGTATCAAAACGGTAAAGAGAGCTCTGATTTCCTGGCTATTAAGTTATTTTCAAAAGAAGTGATACAAACTCAAGTTCTGCTTCTTAATGTTCTTAAGAAAAAGATTGCATTTGTTTGCACCATTTATTTTTAGGTTTTTAGAGAAAAGATTTACCAGCTGGCAGAAATTAATAAATTCAAGAGAGGCAAAAATTATTTCAAATACCCTTTTAACTAAAAGGCCAAATTTTAGCAAAAGGCCTTTGGAAAGTTATCCTATACTCTCTCACTATTCTTCTGAGATGTGTGTATTTTCTGCTAGTGCATCATACTTTTCAAGTATGTGTAGACACTAGGTTACATGGATAGTGGAAGTCAGATGCAAATCTCTGTTTAGTTGTAAGACACTAAAAACATGTTAAATGTCCTAGCTTCTAGTCACTTCTAAGTAGTAGAAATTAAGAATTAACTAATTTTTTTTGTTTGTTTGCCATATCTGCTCCAAATTTCACTGCCAAGTAGGTATTTATGGTTCAATTATACATCACTAAAATAAAGGACCAGGCTTGTAAGGGTCCCCTAGTGAAAGAGGAAGCCTAAAGCATTAAAAATCCAGCATTAATATCAATGCTGTTTTTTAATGAGGCAAAACCCAATCAATATCCTCTTTAAAAAAAATAACAGAGTATGCACAACAAAGGAAAAAGGTTTTCATAATGATGAGTGAAATTTCACCTGATATTTAATATGCAGTCATTATAATTGAACACTATTTTCAGCTTACATATAATTTTTTAAAATGTTGATTAGTCCATCTAATTATAGCTGTCTTTGTAAGCATCAAGATGAGAAAAATTCATGCCTTTACAGAGGGTTTGTGTAAGGTCCATACCTCAGTTAAGGCCTGTAGATTGAAGTACTTAGTAAGCTTTGTGCACAGTGTGATCACTTTCTGTTGAGACAAAATGAGTAAGAAAAAGACCAATCCTTCTTGCCTTGTCGGAAGGAAAAACGCATTTTGCTTGCAAATAGTGAACCCCTTCCAGCAAATCTTCCTCTGACAGATAACCTTTCTTTTAGATAGGCAAGAGTCAAGCTTTTAGTGTGGCACCTGTGCCAGGATACCATTTGGAAAGATTTTTACATTCAGGGGGACAATCCAGGTCACTGTGTTGCTTAGATGAATCATTTCAATTAAGAATTCAATTAGTGCTCCATCTTTGAACTCATAATCCACTTCTGTATTTCCTAGAATTCTGGGTAATATTTCAGCACATGGCAGTAAATTGGATAACAATTGAATTACTGAAACACTGAGCACACTTTTTCCTTTGGATATTTGTATCTATTCTTCCTTTCAAAATTTTCTTAAAACACATCTGTGTATAAAATTTGTTGGACCCCACATCTGGATAGATTTTTTTCACAGTCTTCTGTCACAGAGGAGCTGTTGGACTAAGAAGGTAAATATTCATGCCACTGTTGGATGGGAGCACATTAGGAAATGTAAAAGGCAAGTTGTTTTAACCATGGAATATTAATCATATATTAGTAAGCCTAATTATAATAAGCTTGATTATATCACAGAAATGAAGTAAAAGAGAACCAAGGAGTGAAAGAGGGGAAAGTTTAAAAAGATAAAATAGAGAAAAAAAAAAAAAAGAAAAAATACTACAAAGCTCTTTATATATGGTTTCAAGGAGAAACTGGATGTGCTCATGAAAAGGAAACCCACTGAAGTTTATAAAAATAGATAAACCACTCCGGTTCAGGACATGCCTAAATGAGGTGGAGGCTGGAAGAGTTGTCAGGGGAAGTATCACACAAATTTTAGATTACTCCCAAATTATCCTATTTCCCTTTTCCATCTATATACACACTTAATTTTAAGTATTGCATGTTTCTTAAGCATGAGCAAAATATATTACAAAACATACACATCATTCAGGTAATGCAGGTGAATTAATTGTACATAACAGTTTAACATAGAATCCCCTGATTCTTCAGTACTTGAGCTACCAAC
This sequence comes from Harpia harpyja, assembly GCF_026419915.1. NCBI lineage: Eukaryota > Metazoa > Chordata > Aves > Accipitriformes > Accipitridae > Harpia > Harpia harpyja. Next base: position 95,927,493 of record NC_068969.1, read on the forward strand.
CTCAGTATTTCACTTTGTAAAGCAAAATAGAAAGCAGAAGGCATGCATCTTGTATTTGGAAGGAATATAACATAAAGATTTCTGGCATTTCCATTACTCTCAGATAGTGTGCTTAAAATAATACATTCCACTTCAGTGGCAGCAGATGAAACAAAAACAAAGCTTAAGATTTTAGTCAAACATGGAGTGTCATGATAACAGACAGCCAGCGGATGGCAGTGCTAAAGTACTGAATTCATCATTCTGTCATTTATTATTTGCACAGCTCCAGCCGAGGAAGGGAACACAGTCATGCTCAGTTCTTTGCAAACCCAAGATGAAAAGATGGGCTCTGCCACAAACAACTTAAAGTCAAAGCATAAAGTGATAACCAAGAGACTAATATAGTCAGATACTATCCCCAGGCAAAGGTATAACTTGAGTCCCTATGCCCAAAGTAGTAAATGTCACAGAGCAACCAAAGGGAGTTTCATTCAGTGAGTTGAGCTGTAAAGTAATAGAAATAAGGGCAGAGAATGGGGAGGTGGAAAGATTTTTCAAATCAGAGAGGCTAAAGTATATTCTAAAGTGAGAAGCCAGATTAGCTATGGAAAAGAATAAAAGACAGAGTGAGTGCAAGGCTGCTCAGATGAGAGAAGGTTCATGGGACAAATGTGGGTGCAGTTACAGCACTGAAAGAAGCAGAAGAATCAGCTGTACGGTAAGAAAGGAAAAACAAATAAAAAGGAGTAGGAGTGAGTAAGATATTTTTTCAATTATATCTTGGAAGAAATAACATGGTCTTAGAGAGGAAAAAACACAGGACTTGGAGATGACATGAGGACATGAGAAAAAGCCATTCAAGGTTGTGAACTGGAGAGGCCAGTGGTTTAGACAGGAAGATGCAAGGTCCAAGGCCGAAGAGCACAGATGTGTTGTGAAGCCTGGCTATGGGATTTCCAGCAGAAAGAGGATGTGCAAGAGAAAGAGAAGTGAATGAGTGAGCCAGTGAGGATGAGTGAGCCAATATGAGGGAATTACAGAGCAGGATCTGTGATGAGAGACAGGAAAACAAGTTTAAAGGGAAGGAGAATAAAGAACAGAAAATTAAAAAAAAAAAGTCCCCAACAGCACTGTTGCAACACAGAGAAAAAAGGGAACAGAAGCTAGAATCGCAGAATCATAGAAACATTGGGTTGGAAGGGACCTTAAAGGTCATCTAGTTCCAACCCCCCTGCCATGGGCAGGGACACCTTCTACTAGACCAGGTTGCTCAAAGCCCCATCCAACCTGGCCTTGAACACTTCCAGGGATGGGGCATCCACAACCCCTCTGGGCAAAATGTTCCAGTGCCTCACCCCACTCATAGTAAAGAATTTCTTCCTTGCATCTGATCTGAATCTATCCTCTTTCAGTTTAAAGCCATTACCCCTTGTCCTATCAATACATGCCGTTATAAAAAGTCCAGCTTTCCTGTAGGCCCCCTTTACATACTGGAAGGCTGCTATAAGGTCTCCCCAGAGCCTTCTCTTCTCCAGGCTGAACAAGCCCAACTCTCAGCCTGTCCTCATAGGAGAGGTTCTCCAGCCCCCTGATCATCTTCGTGGCTCTCCTCTGGACTCGCTCCAACAGGTCCATGTCCTTCTTATGTTGGGTGCCCCAGAGCTGGACGCAGTACTCCAGGTGGGGTGTCATGAAAGCAGAGTAGAGGAGGAGAATCACCTCCCTCGACCTGCTGGTCACGCTTCTTTTGATGCAGCCCAGGATACAGTTGGGTTTCTGGGCTGTGAGCACACGTTGATGGCTCATTTTCAGTTTTTCAGCACTAGTACCCCCAAGTCCTTCTCTGCAGGGCTGCTTTCAGTCCGCTCATCGTCCAGCCTCTATTTGTGCTTGGGATTGCCCCGACCCACGTGCAGGACCTTGCACTTGGCCCTGTTGAACTTCAAGAGGTTCACACGGGCCCACCTCTCTAGTCTGTCAAGGTCCTCTAGATCCCTTCCCTCCTGTGTGTCAACCACACCACACAGCTTGGTGTTGTCACCAATAAGCTAGCTGAAAGATGAGCAAAATCATCAGTGTTGTACTGGAAGAACTGTCAGGTTTATGTCTGAAGACATCAGTGAAGCAGGGAGCTTTGTGGCTGTCTTGCAGAGGTGGCCTGATTACTTACTACTCACCTGTTTGAACAGCTATTGCTGCTCAGAACTTGCACGTGCAGACAGAGACAGAAGTGGTAACACTTCATATTCCTTTCTTGCTAAGGGATCACTGCCCTGATTAATGGAGCAAGTTATCAAATGAGTAGAGAATCTCAATTTTAACAAAACACAGGTCTCTAACCAGGTTAAAAAAATGGATTCTTCAATGAAATCATTAGCACTCTTATGACCACTGGAAAGAATTCAAGAAGCAGTCCACTGGCTGGGGCAGAGCCATGTTTTAAGTGCCACTCTAAAGGAAGAAAAGCATGTGTAAGTCCTGCTGTGATCCTAAGAAGTAGACCACAGTGTAGCAGACCAGACCAGAGGACCAAGTCACTCTCGGTACAGATGTCTGTCTGAGCTCTACTATGTCTTCTGAATGTATCTAGGGGAAAAGGTATGTGACAATAAGCACTCCTTAAGTCTACCCTTTTTCCATTTCCACAAGGTCACAGAACACAGCTCGGACACAACATCCTGGCTTTTCCAGGACTTGGCCAACTGAACCTCACTCAGTAAAAAAGTAGCTCGTGTGGGGAGTTTTATGGGCTTCTTTAGAGAGGCTTAGCACTCTTTCCTCAATGAGGTGAAATATCATTATAACCTCTAATTAGTATAATTACACAAAATTTCTTGATTTCTATTAAATCTTGCTTCCATCTTTTAAGTATCAGAACCCAGCCAGGGAACACTGACTGTAGGGAACTGCATGGTCATTGGCCTGGTGATCTGCTAAATGGAAAAATGGCCAGCAGTACACCCATTCCCCAAACTGGTCAACCTACTGCTATTTTGCTATACCTTCTGTAGATAGTAGCATTCCTCTCCTGCTGTCTGTGGTAAAAGAAGTGTCAAGAGGATGCAGTTTACTCCAGGATTTTTTCCCCTATAAACTACAGTATTATCCTGCCTTCTCCTAGAGGATGTGCTGCTTTGTAGAATGTATTTGAATGTATCTGTAAGCCTTGGCTCCATGTTTACCAAAACAAAAATAAAAAAATTTAAAAAAATATGTCTTTGAATAATAAAACCCAAATGTGGACTACTTTGGAACAAAAAGAGCCTCAGTAGTCTGATAAACATGGATACTGACAGAGATTTGGGTTGTTCTGGCAGGGTGAATTATTCCCTTCTTCAATAGCTGGAGAAGTAGTTATGGGATTTTTAATTTGTGTGGGTATTTTTTTCCAAAATAAAGTGAAAACAATCTGTAATTTTGCAAAGAAAAAAAGAATAACAGAATTATTCTGGCTGCAAAAATTACCTTAAATAAAGGGAAATTCCAAGGGAGGGAGTTCCCTCATTTGTCAGTGACTGGCAGGTGTGGTCCTGACCTAAAGCTGCAAACAGGCTAAAATATCCCTTTAACTGGCATGTAGAACAACTGCCAGAGAAGAGAATTTTTGAGGTAAACCTGCACACATTTCCCAGTTCTCGACAGTCTGCTCAGCTTTTAAAAAAATTGCATTGTATTCAGTCTGGGTCAGATTCATAAAGGGAATGTACTTTAAAATAGCGGCAGACAAAGATGGCAAACCTGGACAGTTAATAAGGTTCACCTGAGCCCTTAACATGCCAATAAAATCATTAAATTAGGATATATTTTCTCATACAGAACAGGAAGCTAAATTACTAGCAATACAGTTTATTCTTCTGTTTCTGAGCCAGGAAGGCCCAGATTTATTAATAAAATGCTGTGCAGATGCATCTGAAGTTACAGAGAAAAAAAACTTTTCCCTGAAAGGTTCTGGCCAAGACTCTAGGAGAGCAGAAGAGACATGCAGTTACTGAGCAGAGTAATTGCACCTCAGTGTAACAAATTAGAAACAATTGTGTTTCTTTCCAGATAAACTGCTGTTGAAAGTCCTTATGATTTATTGGATTCTTTTCTCAGAATCTGTGATACTACTATATCACAGGTATTACTGGCTGAAAAGAGCCAGTTAAACTTCAAAGTCCAGCTTGCTTTAAAAAAAAACTTCTAAGATGCGTTTTCTATGTGTGTTTCAGCTTAGAAACAATTTTTAATGAAAAAAATGTATTTAATTGCTTGACACATTTATTTTTCCATGGAAAGAAATGTGTTTATGTGACTTTAGGAAAAATAGGCCAATATTTTGCTTCATTGGGTTTTGGGTTTTTGTTTTTAAGATCTTTTACATTGAATAAATCTCCAGGTTGCAGCTAAGTAATTAGTAAAGTCACTTACAATCTTTTTTTGCGTTGTAAACAAAAACATTTCGAAAAAAGACCACTGTGTCCTTTCCAGGTGCTTGGGACATTTTACAGATGGACTCTAAAACAAAGAACTCAGTAATACCCAGTTTACTTAAATTTAAATAATAAGTTTGCACTAACTCCATTTGTTGATCAGGAAATCAGTTATGTTGTAAACAAAAAGAGAACATTTTCACATTAAGAAGGCTTGTTTTGATCTGCTTTTTAATTCAGAAGATTCTAAGGTATTCTAATATACCTTTATATGGTTGTTGAATCAGGATTTTTTTGATGAAATGCATTGATTTTATCTTACGTTCAGACAATACAGAATCATTACCAGTTTTATGTCCAGATGCTAAAATCTTTTTCCAAATATAACTGTCAGTTGTCAAATACATCACTTCCCCTTCAAACACTTCTAACATGTCCGGCTTTATTTTCCCTCTTCTGGAAATAATGGGTGTTTGAAACAATAGCAAGTTACTGCTCCTGTGCTAAACAAGGCAGACCGAATTCCTAAACCTCTTGGGTCAAATGTGGCATGTTGTTAAAAACATGGTACCAAAACCGATTCTTAGCTGGGGTTTCAGCTACATCACAACACCACTCATCTCTGGTCTTGCTACACAGTTCAGCCATGGAGGAGAGGGAGGACGAGTGTGTTTTGTGTGTGCACACACGTGCACGCAATACTGAAGGATGGGAGCAGCATGGAGAAAAAAAACTTTGCGAAGAGAGACGAGAATGTTTTAGGAGATGCCTCTTAGACTGTTTTTCCAGCTCAGTGATCACCTACATGCACAGCCTGAATTTATTTCACAACCCAGAATAACTTTAGCTCTTGTTTCACCCCTCAGGGCACAAACAACACTCTGTATGCTTGCAGTGGCACTAATGCTGTGTTAGCTGTAGAGTTTGTTCCCTGAAAATGGACAATCTGAAATTCTGATGGTTTTGCCTTGTTTTTCTTGAAGTCTTCTTGTTTCTTCCTACATACGCACATTTAGGTGCCTTTGAATTTGGTTAGGGGACCCTTTTTTCTAAATGTTGAAGCTGAGACAATCTTCCTGTGGCTGGCTGAAAGCAAGCTCACTCAGGCTGGGAAGTTACCTTGTGTAGGTGCTGTTCTCAGCAGCTCTGCTCTTGTTTCTTTTAGAGAGGAAATCTTTCAGCCTGCATCAGTAGGAGATTCACATGGAAAGTCATGTATCCTTACTCTTCAGAAGTAACACAATCATATCAGTTCTCAAGACTTAAGCACATGGGGCAGGGACAAACAAGCAACCAAATGTCTGCTGCTTAAAAACAATTCAAGGTAATAAATTTTATTTTCATTTGCAACAAGCTAAGAGTTTATATGTGTCAGCTAATGCAATCAAAACTGATTAATAGCAACTGTTAAGCTGCACTAACTTGATTGCTTCCAGTCATGTGTGCACACCCACTAATTTTCTCTAACCTGAGCAGAAGACAAACCTATCCTTTAGTCATTGATACTTGTTTGTTTTACAGCCTTGCTTAAAGCTAAATGATGATTTCTCTTCTATGAACAGTCCAACAATGGCATTGCTGAACTGGCCTGGACTCTTCTGATTCAGTTCAGCTCTTTTCTGGTTCAAAGTCCTACAGCCTCTGGCTTAATCCAGTCCCTCTTCAACACACAAACCAAACCTCTGCAATGCAGTAGCTTCTTTTCCCTTGCCATTGCCTCAGTGATCCCCAGGCAGATTGGCTTCTGATTTTAGAATGAAAACCAGCTACACCGGTGAAACACTCTGGCAAGTCCATGCTCTGTTTCTCTTTAGGACTGGGTAATTCTGTCAGACTTAGCACAGGCTAGTTGCTCAGAGTTGTCCACCATTCTTCTGTCATCTAAATGGTCTGCTGTATTAGGGTAAGATTAAAGCACTGAAGCTTGGTGGCTGTTTGGGGCAATATGATACAGGTGATTTCTTGAGTTGTCCTGTGTTTTCATATCTTGCACATCATGCTGGCATCCTTCTGTGATGGCCCACTACATCAGTATCTACATGATTTCCTTAGGCAGATTACCCAAGTCAGATGTGCAAATGCAGTCTCTGTGGAAAACATTTAAGCTTCTTGAGCAAGGAAGTAGCTGGGCCTGGCACAAGAGGCCTTAATCTCCTTGAACTCTTCCAAAGGTGCTATGATACTTTCATGGGAGATGGAAGAAGCTTGATAGTGTTCCTATAGCATATTATATGTCGTGCTGAAAAATAGTATACTTCCCATTTTTTGAGTTAGTCAGCTGATTCTGATTCCAGCCCATCCAGCAATCCTGAATGAAGCGTCTGGATTCGATGGGTCTTGGTTCATATCACCATCACTGAGATGTAGTTAGCTGCCCTTGTCACCCAGCAAAGTCTCTTGTTTCTAGTCTGCTCAAAAGCACAGGCACCGTGATATGATGCTGGTGATGCACAGTAAGGTAAATGGGTAACCAGATAATACTTCCTGATACTGCCTGGATTAAATCTCAAAATACTGATTTAAAAACACCTTGGTATTCACTGTTCCTTTTCAGTCCTTTATTCTGTAATGGATATGATCATTTTGTCTTTCCAAGTCTTGAGAGTGCTTCTCACCTTGGGTGCTAATGCAGTTCAACTGGAAGTAAGGTTGTAATTTGAGTAACCTAACAGTGGTGACTTCAACAGAGCATGCTCCATGTATTCAAAGACTTCTTTCAAACCTAATAAAGCATATCTTCAGGAACTCAGATGGTGGCATGAAAAATTCTTGTACAAAATATCCACTATACCTGGAAAGCTCCAGGTACATTAGTACATGGCATATCTTGGTGTGTATTAGTCATGTAGTCACCCACATTTGTTTTGAGCTGTCTTTTGGATCTCTAATCATAAGGTGGCCAGGTGTTGTTTTCTTCATCAACATGCCATAATGGAGTAACTGGATTTGTGCTCCATATGAAGTTAATTGGGGTGTTTGGAAACACATCTGAAGTATTTGCTAGTAAGATTTATGCTGGAGAAATGGTTTTTCCCTTTGGTGTGTCTTCCGAAGTCTAACTTGCTTAGTTAGATAGCCCAAGAGGAACCACTATAACCAGCCCTTCTTTTGGCTGGGGTAATAGACTTTTCAGGGCCTATGGCTTTTCTGAGCCAATCCTCTTTCATCTGGTGAAGCTCAATTGAAATTAAGTAGGTTGAACTCTCCAGTACTTTCAATATTATAGCAATACTTTTGACTAATTAGGGCAAGCTCTCTTGCTGTATTAGCAAGAAGTATCGGGAGGACATAACTGCACAGTGTTCAGAAACACTCAGACAATAGCTGACAAGAGTCTGCTTCATTCAGGGTCTAATTTTTGTCTACTGTGTGATAGAACAAGTGGTTTCAAGTAGCTCTTCATAAAAATCCTTTAAGGTACCTGTTCCCAGAAATAAATAAATGCTCTGGGAAAAACAACCCCCTCCTCTGTAGCTCATGACTCCATCAACAATTACAATTGCTTGCTGTCTCAACCCTAAATCCCAGCCTGCCCACAATGTCATAGACTCTAGCCTTTGTCTTAGATGCCTGATCATCCCTCAAATGGCACTCAGCCTTTCAATGAGATGCAAATCACTGGCAACCCACTGACTATCTGGGAAAAGCTGTAAGCCAGTCTATGTCACACCCCATAATGTGGGCACAACATTGAGAGGTGCCTCATACGCCCAGTCAGCCTTAACTTTTGGAGCCAGGCCTGGGCTATCTCATATTAGGACTAGAAAATTGTTTTCAAAGTCTTCCAAAATTGAGATGATATGACTTAAGCGCTATACCTGCAGAATAAACTTGGAGCACTGTGATTTTGGACTCTGCAAAATAAGTATTGCGAATCAGCCCATTTGGATTCTCCAAATGCAGATGATGATAAAGTGCAAGCTGCAAGGAGCAGCCAGCCACCCCTCCTGCCTGCTGTCCTTAGAGCACAGCTTCTGCTGACTAGTATCATTACATGATGTTTCCATTACCCTATGAGAGTGCAATCTAGAGTCAGATTTCATTGCTGCTAAAATCTGAATCTGAGCAACATGCATATTTTCAGCATACCTAATTCACGTTTCTTGTGTGTTTATTTGGCTTCACCTATAAAATGTTATTGGGGCAGAAACAAAAAACCCTAGCAATTATGGTAAACTATCACCTTACTCTCTGTTCTCCATTTGTGGTTTTGCACGTAGTATATTTGTGTGCCAGCGTATGTGCAAGCAAAACACAAATGTCTCATCTAAGCTGTATTTATTGCATGTTAGTGGACAGAAAGTCTGAATCAGCCTTGTATACAGAAATGAGTGGATGTCATGTTTAATCCAAATTTAGATGTTTATACTGAAAAAGGAGGCTGCAATAGATTTTCTGGTTCAAATAGAAGACTACTTTCATGTTCATCTTCTTTCCTATTTTGTACGTTGTGTGTAGACAGTATGGATTTTCCCTTGCTTTTGTATTTGCTATGTTTCTATATTAAAAAATAATAATAAAAAACGCCCAAATACAGCTCTGTAAAAGTGGAGTCAATTCTTGTGACAATGCGACAAAAGCCTTAGTTCTTGCTGTGGAGCATAGTTCAGGGATTCCAGACAGCCACTGTCCCTTAGCACTTTTCAAAGTCTGTTGGCAGCTTTATTCTTTCAAATGGGCTATGTCCTAAGTTTGTAGCCAGAGAATTCAACACAGAGTACACCAGTTGGATTTAAAGCCTGACTGACAACCTCAGCCAGTACTTATCCTGGGGAGATAAGTGAGTTTTTCATTCAAATGGAGGAGTGTGGCAAACCAGTATCATCATGCTTTAAAGTGGTACAAAGCGTCAAGATTCTTTCCACTAGTCTTATAATTTAGGCTATAAAAATTGTATCAAGATTAACCAGGAATTTTATTTTGACTATATCTTGTCCATGAAAAGGTATGTGTCAAATTGGTGTAAATGTTTTGTACATTTTCCCCCCTCTATGTAGACAGAGCTCTTATTTATCCTGTTTATGTCTCCCATCTGCAACATGTGTCCTCAAGATCACTCACTTGGTATTCTTCACGTATGTCTAGGAAAGCTTAATCTGAGTTTACTATGGCCTTTACGAAGACAAACCTTATTCAGGACTTTCACTGCGAAGCTCCACACTGACAAGTGCAGACTCGCATTTTTAGTGGTCTCTTAAGGTCTGGGACTCACTTCTTCTTAATAGGTATCTTGACTTTTTTCTGACCACATTAAAAAAACACCCTCTCTTTTTTAACTGTATCCTAGCAGGTCTGCAGAGTATCTGTCTAGCTACTCCTCTTATTAGATGATTATATTAAATTATCCCAACTTAATTAAGAAGTAAATGTAACACAGTCACCCTGTCTATCCTTGTGTTAATCTTCCTGCCCGCTCTTCTGTCTGTCCATGCATGCATCTCTAAGTTCCTTTTTAGTGGGGGCAAAGTTAATTACTGTCCTGTAATTGGGATAGAAGAGACAAATTAATGCCAGTCTTGAGGAAAGGAAGCAGAATTTTTGTACATTTTATTTGGCAACAGTCAGCTGAACATGTTCATCTAACTTCTGACTTAGCACAGCACTTTTATCTCTTCTCCAGGGTGGGGACGATCATAGGTTATATTGGGTGAGTTCAAGTATGTCCCATAGGAAAGGTTAGGAAGCAAAACCCAGAAAATTTGCAGAAGGCTAGGTTTCATCACTTTAATATGGTAAATAATTTGCAATGTGTTATATAATCTTTGGTCTGCTAATGGAAATTTGGCTTGTGTTTTGTGTAACAGCAATTCATCTCGTGGACTGTTGTGTGCTTTAGCAGTGTTTTTTGGTGGTGATAAAATTTTATAATTTTAAATTTTCGGGCTATGTGAAAATTATTCTGCTTTCAAATCTGTCTTTCTTTCAAAAAATGAAGTTGTGAATAAGTATGCCAACCATTGTAGTTAACAGAGTCTAACACTGATGTGAACAATTTCTTCTAACCTTAAAGATTAACAGCTCTGTCTATATTTCAAGCTTGTGATATATTGCACAGGGTTTACGCTCCCTCTTGCTGCTTCTGTATATAGATGTGTGGCATTATCCTGTCCAGAATCCAGACAGAATCATCTATCAGCTTCCTTATCATCTGGAAAGAAAACAGCAGGACACTCATACATTGTAGTGTTTACTATACCACAGTACACTGTGGATCAATGGCGCTTTGATTGAATCATATGTTCTTGCTCTTTGGTACAAAAAATAGCACACTTCAGACGTGTCTGCTCCCTTTTTGAGAACTCTCACCTTTTCCAGATTTCCTGACCAAAGTGGATTAAAGATTACTCACCACACTATGCAATTGCTTTTCTGTTCAAGTGCGTCTGGTGTGTGCTAAACTGCTTTGCAAAAGCTGTGGATATGTGTACTTTAAGTATCACACTTTCACCAAAATAATGATAATTTCTGGTATTGTTGCTCTTGACACAAGGGGCATTTGAAAAGTGGAAATTAAATCCTGGGTTGATTTCAGTGCATTAAATTAGTATTTAATAATGCCTCCTCTAAATATAACAAGCTACAGTATTTTATCAGTATTCTCCGATGAAATGGAATCCAGCAAGAGCTAAAGTAGAATGAAGTTTGAAAATTAGAGGAGCGGGGCCATGCTATTTTATATAAAGGAAAAAAAACCTCCAGGGCAGAAAGCCCAAAAATATGTACTTCTTGCCTCTTAGAAGTGCCGCAGTATTCAAAGGGTGGCAAACAGGGGCACTGAATGGGAAGAAGAGCAAGAAAGTACCGCCTCCAGTAAGGAAGTCCACAAGAAATTTTCAGAAGAAGGACCATCCTGTTTTCATAGTTTTGCCAATGTGCACTTTGACAGTTAATAACTATGTTATAGCAGTTGCCTGGGAATTTCAAGCACTGATGAATATTTTGTGCATTTGTGTCCTATGTTGGGCATTCAGAGTGTTTGCCACTGACAGGTGCTTGTGATGCTAAAAAGAACTAGCTCTACTCTATCATCTGGCATATTCACAGGTAGAAACAATTTAATATTTTTGTTCCTTGTCCAGTGCTGCTGCTACTTGTAAAACTTTTCATCTCCAGGATTTTGCCCCTTCATCATTTCCAAATATGGGAATTAGACTAGATGAATAAAAAATGGGTTTGCATATTGATTTTAGATACAGTTTCTATGCAGAATTTGATTGCTCAGAAAACACACTCATTTCTAAGAATTTGCTCAACCATTTGTTTGCTTTTTGCCTAAACAACCTGAGTAACAGATAAAGTGGGTAGGCATGATAAAGACTGGCAAATAATTTACTTGAGGCTTTAGGCTCTTCCATCTTTGCAGAAGTCATTCATATGACTAACACAGGATTCCTTGCTCTACACAGCTGTGCCTTTTTTAAGTGTCAACACAGAAGAGAAAATGGCAGTAGCTATACATAAATAGTGAAAATATTATTTATAAAGGGGAAGAAATGAACAGATTTTACTGAGGAACAGGTAAGCCAGCTGTCACACAGCAGATAATACCATTTCACAGAATTTGAAGACAAAGAGCATAATTTTTTTGGAAGTGAGGTAGCATATATATTCACGCTATGGCTGTTTAAGTGGAGAACAGGAGAGAAAAGGAAAAGATAGATGTGGCTTATCTTCTGCTGAAGCCTTTGTGTAGCTGTGTAACTCATTAAGCAATCCTGATCAGAAATAATAGTCTAGGGCATTTCCTGATGTTTTCATGACCCAATGAAAATGTGAAGAGGTACTAAACCCATCAGGTCATTAACTCCCCTGTTAATGCCCTGAGCTGATTCCTGATGTCTATAATAACTGATTGGATTTGGCTTCATTGGGCAATTAAAGCCTCTGAGTTCCTCCCATGGTGCCATGTTTCTTCTGGTTTAGTGTGAGGATCAGGCTTACAGGCTTTCTCAGCCAGTCTGGGACTGTGGTTTCACTTGAAGCAACACCTTATTCCAACCACTCCTGCAAAGACCTTGTTAAACATGCAGACTTCTTCCACAGACTTCTGTAAAAATCCATTTCTCTGTTTCAACTAACAGGAATAAAACAGATGGTAGTAAAAACAGCCTCACAGATATTAAGCATTATGATAATTTTGAATATTGGGGAGTTTTGTTTCTCTGGTTGTATTTACTGCTTTTTTATTAGGTTTTTACAATACCTGCAAAAACATTACTGTCTTGTGGACAGTATATAAATTGTAACAACGATGTTGTAGCAACTCAAACGCAAATCATATTTCTCTATTTATCAGAAAGCCATTTTCTGATCAGATTTTCATGGATTTGAAATCCATTGTTAAATACTCATAGTTTATGCTTCAACTTAAATAACATTAAAATAGCACCAAAGCAATGGTAATTTCTGCCGAAAGCTGCAACTTGTAACTCATAACAACAAATTCACTGCAAGAAAATACAGGAGAATTAAAAACGGAGTCATACTGGATTTTTGTATTTGGAAAATTTCTTTCCGTCTTGATTGCTGCCATATACTAGATGTGATAACTGAAAACTCCCAAGTTTGCCCTCTCCCTGTTGTCCTCTGGAGAGGACTGACTCCATATCCTCAGTGCTACAGATGCTACTCTTAAGCTCAACAGCCCTTCAGCCTACTTGTATGTACAAGACTATATTTTTTGGAAACGGCTTCAAGTGGCAGCTTTCGGTGCTGAAGCAAAGGAACCCCTCATTCCCTTCCTGCCTCTTCCCTTACAGTGCGTCATCCCAGCACCTTGCCCATACATCACCCCACGGTGTGGGTGAGGTTGCCTCAGCAACACCACACTCTCAGTAACACCCCCTATAGATACAGAAGTGTGAGTCAGTTTAAAAGTTTTATAGGTTTTTATTTGTCTGCAATGCGCTACCCAGCCATCTGCAGTTACTTGCCCATCCAGTGCTCACAAACCTGCTGGTAACCCTTAGTGGGGTGGCTTTCGGTATTTTCAGCTCCATCCTTTGGGATGAAATCTCTGCAGATTGGTCCTGGGTGGTCAGTCACCTGCCCAACCCGCAGTGCAGAAATCAGCTGGTTCATCAGCCATCCCATAGACATGCCAAGCAGTTGGGCAATAACTAAGTTCATATTTACTTTTCAAAGAATGTGTAAAGCAGGGGTAGTGAGTAACTGCAGAAGAATAAAATTGGAGTTACCTACAGTGCATTGTAAAACCTGATTATGTTAAAGCAGTGAGATAAGTTTTCAATAATACCTAACTTACAACTCTGCTCATTTTTTCAGACATGGAGATGACTTGATTGTGACACCATTTGCTCAGGTAGGCACAATTTTGCCATATTTCTCATGCAATCTTACAATTTAAAGGCCAAATGGCCAAACCAGTTGTTTTCAGTTGTTAATATTATATGATATGTTTGCTTGAAACAGGAAAAAGCCATCTAAACAAGAAAGTCATAAACCTCCCATATCCTGTTATACCTCTTTTTTAATGCTTTTTGATTATCTGAAAATTTGAAGTACAATAACACGATAAACACCTTTGATCTCTTTTCAAATACTGTAGCAAACAGTCATGATGAAGACAAATCTGTGCTCTCTGTTATTCTCCTGCTTTTCGTAGTTACAATTTCTCCTTTTGAACAATTTTTATGTATTCAGTACAAGGCAATTTTTAGATGTGAGATAAGTTTTACCCAGAATACTTATATTCCTTTACAAAACCATCTCTATTTTATTTTTCCATTCAGATTCTGTTTTATAAAACATCAGCACAAAACTCTATATGATTTAGATTGAAACTCCACAATTTTTAGCAATAGAGCTGTCTTATCATGTATGAAAAGTTAACACTGGTGTTCCTTGAACTCATGGTGATAGGTTTTACCCTGTAAAAGACAGGAATGAAAGTTAATTCAGTGTAAGTACAGGGGGGGAAAATAAATCTGGAAGTCGTACGTGATTGAAGGTGAATGGAAAAAGAAACATTGAGTCACACAGCAGTCTCAAATAAGAATAAGGTGTCCAGCTTCAGTCTGAATATGCAGGTTGCTTTGGTCTAATGATAAGCTGTTAAAACAATTAATAATGCATTTAATAGGTTATCATATTTAATTATATTGTAAACAGATACAGTGTTTATAAGACACTGGCTGATCAAGTCCTTAATATGAACAATACCTCCATCTTTTATTAGCAGAGAAAAGATTAAGCCAGGGTCTTTTCTAAGAATACTTTAAGGTCTCTCAAATGGTAAATATACTTCAACAATAATGGAAGAGAAGAAATTACAGGAAAAACAAGGGGGGGGAAATGTAAAACCACTTCTGGTTTTAGTTCCTCAGGAAACATAAAAACCCTAACTCTTGGGCACAGAAAAAATACAAATTGTATGCTAGTCAAGCAATCCAATAATATTTACTATATTGAATTCATGTTCATTGTCATCTGAATTTTTATTACAAATTATGCTACATAGATAGGACAAGTTATATTATGCCTAGAAAAACGGCAAATATTACACCCCATTTACGGACATTTTTTCCTGGGACAAAACACCCTATTTGTTTTAAGGGCAGTTTCGTATTCTTGTTGGCATTGAGGGACGTGCTTCAGCAATTGAAGCAGGAGTAGATGAATGTTATTGATGCTTGCACCAAGGTGCCGTAATTGATTATTTGAGAGCTTTTAGTATTTCAGTGCAAAACCCTATTAGCAGTGGTTTAAATCAACCTGTTTTCATTTGCATTGAACAGGAGAAAGAGCACTCACAGGGTGTTATCACACGTCACATTCCCCAACACAGGGGGAATTGAGATGCAGTTGAGAGAGCGTGCCTAATAGAGGGGAAGTGACATCTGATTGGACTCAGGAAAAACATAGCCCTTATCTGAAAGTTATTTGAATATGCAAATCCCATCTCCCAGTGGGGCCTGCTCACAGACTGCATCTGCAGCTAAGCCCAGGGCCCGTTCCTCTGAGTTATGTTAGCAATATCAGGACCTCACTCAGGACTTCAGAAATTGCATCCCATGTGCCAGTACAATGCCTACGCATCGTACAAACTACCCTTTCAATATCTTCCTGGAGCAGTATTTCATCATGTAGATGCATTTTTGTGTTGCAAACAGCAAAAGCACCGCTTTAATCCATTCGGGCTTCCTGGTAGCAGTAGATCATGGCACGTGGAACACACGTTCCAGTTATTTCAAACCATCCATTTTTTCTTCAATTGATCAGGAAGCTTGTTTCATCTGATCATGAGCCACCTGGTGGTAATAGTTCCAGTTTTAGCATTTCAGTTGCTATTCAGCACATCACCATGGTAGTGCAGCTGCACTTCTTAACTGGAGGCAGGGTGGCACACTGTGTACCCAACATAGAATCCAGCCCCAGGACAAGATAATTTACTATTTTTACTAGAATGGAATTCTGTAAGCTAAAATTTAAAAATTTATCACAAGCATATTATTAGTTGCACTCCTCTATATTGTAATACACAGCAACTGTTGTAATTTAGTTATTTGTAGAATTTCGCTTTTCAAGAGAAAAACATTTGAATGATTTGAAATTTAAGGGAAAATTCTGTAGGTTTCGTATCATCAAAAAAGTTTAATTTTTTTAATTCACTTGCAACTGTTTGTGTACAACTTGATTTTGAAAATAGTATTATTTACTTAGGGATTAAACCCAAAGAGGTTTGCAGATGACTGGTTGCTTTTTGCTCACAAATCTAACTCTAGAAACTTTAAGCACAATTGGAACCTCTGTGGACAGAGAAACTGTCACTTAAGCAAATTATAATGAAAAACTGAAATAGTATTTTATGTACTTATACTATAATAGACTTATAAATATTAATACCTTTATACAATAAGTCAAGTTGTTTAGGTCCACTGTAGCCAATGGCCAAAGTTTTTGTTGTCGCTTTTACATTCATTGCTATGCATGTGGGACACCTTGCACTTGTAGAAACTGACAAAAAATGTGCATGTGTGCTAAAGCAGCTGGGGCGCTGGGCAGGGATTGGACATTTCACCCCTGGACCTACAAAACAGTTATCTCACCTGCCAGAAGAACAAGTAGAAGGACATACAAACCAAACAGTCAAGTCTTTGCCTTCTGAAAAAGGAGAGATTGATAATATCTCAGACAGTGGAAAAATCTGGTCAATGTGCATAGTGGTGGGCACAGTAGAGAGACTCCCTTGCAGCTCTTCAGGGACCCGAGTGTAGGTCCAGCAAGGCTCATTAGCCTCCACTCGTCACTGGCCCTGAGCAACCTTGCAGCTCTGCACACTTCTTTCCCCTGCACCCCAGGTGCTAAATGTCCTGTTATTTCAGATCCAATACGTACCTCAGCTAGGTTCATGTTTTCACATGGCATTGTGCCTAGCCTACTAACCGTTCTGAAACTCAGCCCTGTGCTGCTGGTACAGTCATGTCTTGCACTCCAGCAGAGGCAGAGCTAGTAAGCATGGCTGTACCTGAGATCACTCACCAAGGAGTCACTTAGCTACCTTTGTATGTGCTCCCAATTCTCAGTGCACCTGAATATACAGCCAATTTGAGTCCAGCAGGGCTTATTGAGTAGAAACTTACAGCCAGGAAAATCAACTACATTTTTTCATGGCCTGAGACATCTCTGGGAGCCACATAGATATGCTTCTTTGATAATACTAGCATATACAATCTGTCTCAGCATCCTGGCACACATAAACTGAACCCAGGCAGATCAGCTGAAGAGAATTGAAAATGGACTGCAGTCACTGAAGTGTCTTACCTTAATAGGCCCAACTTTTTTCCATTTATGCTTTCCTTCTTTTCCCACCTTCAACTCATCCTTTCCTTTTACAATATTTTCATACTTCAGCAGTTTTTCTTTGTATTGCATGTATTCATTTTTGAACTTTTGAACTCCAAGATCTTCTTTCCCCTTCTGCTTGGTTTATGCCTGATTTCCCTCTGCATATATCCAACATCCAAATACAACATTTGTTAGTGTCACTGTACCCTGGGCATGCAAATTTGATGGCATATGTAATTATTTTTATTCCGTGCTGAATGTAAATTATGTGAGTTTGCCTCCTGATCTTTGGAAAGGAAAACATAATGAAATTAATACTGTCTAATTAGGCAAAAAATGTATTTTTATTATCTTAACTCATTTGGGAATTACCTACGATAGCTAGAGCACTGCCAGTCATTATTATCTCCAGAGTATTTTTTGTCTGTTACAAGCTTTCACTAAATCCTTCTTTTCTTTTCAGCCTCCTACCCCCTTCCTACCTCATGTATAAATTTAAGGGGCTATGAAAAGAAGGTCGTATCCTCCTTGACTCAGACCTCTGGAACCCATATCCCCTTTCCCACCTTTGTAATTCCTAGGACAGGTTCACCAGGGAACCAGCCCAGTCTGTTCTGAGAAATAACAATGGGCAACTCCTGCAAAGACACACCAGTGATTAGTGTTGCTCCTTCCTCCTGTTCCCAGTCTGGTTCCAAACAACTTGTGGTTCCTCTCTGACATCAGCTGAACTGCCTCTCCCTAGTCAAAAGTGCATCTTATTATCCTTACATGGTATAAATTTGCTGCATTTATCCAGCTGCCTTCAGAAGAAAGTGCCTATGCCATTTATAACAAGAAGACACTCTGCTACTGCCTCCACTATCTGCTGTCTTGCATGAAATTAAGTCCAGAAAGAAAGAAGTTCATTTATGTCATCTTTCCCAATGTGCAAACCTTGTAAGAGCCTGCAGACATTTCCCACCTGCTTAGGTGATACCTTCCTCTTACTCTGGCCTTCTGCACAAAGTCCCCAAATGTGCCCCTTAAGGGACTCACTTCTATTTTTCCTGGCAGTCTAGACAATCTCATTCCCTTTGTCCTTTGAGGTTTGTGGGGGCTGAACTGCAAATGGAAGATTCTGTAATCATTTCTTATGCATGAAGTCTTATGCTTGAATAGGCTATTATCTTCCAATCACGAATGCTTTTATGCTCATTTTAAAGAACTAAGAAGTATTCTGTGAAAAACTTGCCTCCTCTTCAAGTAAGTCTGCCTTTAAACAAATAATGAGTCATTTATGAGGAAAAACAAGAAATAAACTATTGCCCTTGTATTACAGACATGTTATTGTTAAATAATGGTCAAAGGCTTCAGACAAACCAACCCTGGAAACCTTTTACAGTTGTTTTGCAATGTCCTTTCCTTTTTCTTTCAGCACAGTGGAATGGAGATAAATCAGGCTCACCTGTGCAGAAATTTAGACTGAAACCATTTTGTCTGTTCCAGGTGCTGGCCAGCCTGCGTACTGTAAGGAATAACTTTGCCGCATTAACCAATTTACAAGATCGGGCACCCAGCAAGTAAGTGTCAATTTTTGGCCACTGAACTTTTTGCAGTGATACTTTTTAAATGTAAACTAAGAATAACAATTAGATGTTACAGATTTCAGTCTGTGCCACCAAATCTGCATAAAATGTGGATGAGTAATGAGTTTATTAATCCCTTAAAGATGCTATACTTGATAGCTGAGACGACAGCCTCCTTGCCTACTAATTGCTCTTGCATTGCTTGCATAAATATATCCTTGCATAAACTTGGAGTGGGTTTTGTGCAATTTACATGATTTTCAATAAATTAGTCATATGTCAAAGATCATTCAAAGATGATCATTCAGGCAGAGTCTGCGTCTTGCAAATGAACCAAAGTGAGCAGACAGCAACACTCATTGTGAGCTACTTGCATGATCTGAACCTAGAACTTTGCCTAACTCATTCAAGATAATGACATCCCACTTATCCACAGTAGTTCATGATTATAAATGAGACATTATAAATATGGTCTTTCTCCAACCATGTTGCAGCGTCACAATTAACATTAATGTTAGTTACACTGGCAAATTTTGTGGTGGAGTCATTTCCCTCACCCAAAATGTGCGTCTCTAGAACTTAGAAGCAATTAGCATTCCAAAGACAGCTGCCTACCATTGCGTATGCAGCGACTGCCACTAAAAGATATGTCCAGCCCCCTCGGTTGGATTATGCAGACCCTGTGTGGCCCCTGCTTGCAGTCATCCACACATCCCTACACAGCTGTGTCAGTCCACCAACTTCTAGCTTTCATCAATGGGCAAAGCAGTCCACTGAGCTGTTTGCCCTAAAGATTATTGTGAAAGGTATATGCAAAATAGTGTGTGGAATGTATATGCAAAATAAGGGAGTGAAAAATAGTAATAATAAAAAAAAGTATTTCAAGTCAGAGAACATGGGAAGTGCAAGCCCTGTTAGAATTATGGTAACTATGTATATAAATTAAACTTTGAGCTAGGTATAAGCACTAGGTATGATTAGGCAGGTTTTTAATGAACTTGTACATTCCTAAAATATTCCTTTTTTGGAGTTCCCAATCTGCAGAGAGGTTTCAGGGTCAGTTGTGAATTCCCTTCTACACTAGAAAGAAGTATCTGTTCTAAATGAACTTTTTCTTTGGCAATGCCAGGGTATTCCAGTCCCAAATAATTTCCCAAGGAAATGTATTTTCTATTATATTGTTCAAGTCATCTGTGAGTTTATCAGGCTTATATCTTTTATTCCTTTTCTTTTAAACAGACGATCACCAATGTGTAATCAACCATCTATTAACAAAGCAACTATAACAGGTAAGAAGAATTAATATGACTAAAATTCCTCTGTGAAACCATCATGGGTTTCTAAATTTAATACTTATTTATAAAAATGTCTCATTGAAAACTGCCTTTTATAATAATAACCTTGTATTCTTTCATATCCTTATATCTGTCTTATTGAAGAGGATGAGTCATGTGTTGACTCAAACTGTCGACTTTCGGTGTTATATCATATTAGCTTTCTGATTTCTGTCGTCTTATCCTGGTTTTAATTTAAGTTTTTTCCCTAATTGTTTTTTTTCCCCTCTATATACCAGTGTGTGACCATGTCATGATTACCTTCGTTAGTAACTTTTTGCAATAAAATGTAGTAGAATGAACTGGTATGAGGAATGCATCAATGTTTCTTTTGAGACATGGAGTTCTGTACTTTTACTGAGGCAAAGTCTTCACATTACAAGCCCTTAGGTAATGAGGAGAAATTTTCAAAACCAGCTTTTCTGATTTAGGATGGTAAATTCTATTTCTATAACATTTGTAGGTGTGTAAGAGAAAATAATTCCTTTGTAAAAGACAGTATTATTTCTAAAGAAACATTAACCTGGAAACAGGACTGGCACTGTAAGTTACGTGAACACTTTTGAAAATTTTACCCTGCGGCACTTTTGGTTATTATTATTATTATGGCAACTTTGTCGTGGACATCTTTATGGCAACACACTTTATTTGACCTCACATTTTTTACATCATATTAATCCATGTGTTCTTACACTGTGTAATTTTCCAGGTAGTTGCATTCTCTATGGTGTGTTGGCAGAGTGAAAGAGCATTTGCTTTGCCTCTTGATGAAAGTACACAGACACTTACTAAACACAAATTTATCATTTAAACCAAAAACTTAATGTTTCCAGAATTTTCAAAATAGCTTTAGCCTTTTTTAATTGTAATATAGATTTGTAAGTCAAGGAAGAAATGGTACTTCAGCTCTTTTGAGAAGCGTGGCTTTGTCATGTTCAATAGTTTCTGTCTTTGGGCCCTGGAATGTGTTAACATTGTTAGGTTTTTACATCTAGCCTCACACAATATGCATATTTACCTCTAAAAAACCCAATCTTGGCAGTTCTGTACAATTTTACTCTCCTAGGAACTCATCACATAATCTGACCATTTGTGTGTAGGGCTCATATGGGAACAGAGGTTAAATCTTCGAATCTATTCTTTAAACAGGAAAGCATCCTTAGTTAAGAATGTTCTGCCATCATACTTAAATTCATGGTAATTAAATAAATAGGAAGGGGAGACAGGTAAATGCTTAAATCAGTTATAAACCTTTGTTAATATATTCCTTTAAGGGGTAATTTGGGGCATTGGTTTCAAATTACTCTCCATGAGACATTTTAGTTATTGATAGATATGACGCCCATTTTTAATTGTGGAATTTGTCTCATACAACGCAGTCATCCAGAAGTCTGTTACCTTAACTGGAAATAGAGATACTGGAAAACAGGGTTCTTTCTTTGGTTCCAAGGGACTATCTTTAGAAAGCCTGTAACAGTAAAATCCCTGACAGTAAAAGAAAATGTGATACCCAGAAGAGAAGATACACATACATGTGAGCACACAGTGAGCCTACCTTACGTGCTCTCCCACAGTTGTTTGCCTGAGGTCAACTTTTTTCCAGCAGGAGAAGCTGCTCAGACAGCAGGACCCAAGACACACTCTGCTGGAAGACGCTGTTGGTCTTTTTAAATTCCCCCTCAGATCTGAAGGTTTCCATTCAGTTAATCTTCAGAATGCACTCTACATGTCAGAAGCAATAAATCATCTGAAGTTTTAATGTTTAGAAGGAAGGTGGTGCAGTCAGTGCTGTAATTAATCTAGAAAATGCTTCTGTGCCAAGAAATTTAAAGGAAGCAAGAGAAGGCAAAGAATAGTAAGGATAATTTAATCTAATTTAGTTTAATCTGATTTCTCAGAGATGCTGCTGGAATTGCTGTGCCCAAATTATGCATTGAAGTGGGTGAGCTGGAGCCTGTGCACATTGGATATAAGTGGCTAAAAGACTTTAATGATACAGGAAAGATATTAACCCACTATAAAGCATGAAAATGGCTACAATTCATTTTGACTGTTGAATGGAGATTGAGGCTAGATACTATTTTGCCTGAATAGGTTTGCCTGTTCTTAGTCATAGACTGGTTTTGATATTTCCATAGCAACAAATTTCATGGCATAAGCACAGAAGTATGCATAGGTGCTTTCTTGGAGCATAAAAAATCCTAGTAAAACATGCTGTACTACAGCACTATGCCAAGAAAGAAAATACATTACAAACACTTTGCCTGCTCTTCACAGAATGATTGAAAACCCCATCAGATGCTACTGAGCTTTTGAATTCTTCTGGGGAATGTTTGAAACGTAGCTTATGCAGATCCTTCCTGCTGAGAAATCCTCCTGGTTGTGCTGTTCTCAGAGTTCATGTCATGGAATATCCAGAACCATACACCAGACAGGTAGAGCCCCATCCCATCATCCAGATGGCTCAGCTAGCAATCTCAGCAAGAACTGATCACCAGTGTAACAAACTAGGTGACTGGAAGGCACAGTATCATTAACTATATCAATGCTAAACCAGAAAGAGTTTGAGTTTAAGTAAATGCTCCACTGAAGATGGAGCATTTATGTTGCTAAGCTTCCTGGAAGAATTGTCTTTGGGAAGACTTTGACTGAAGAATGGGACGATCACAGAAGGAAAAAGTTTAGCAAAAGGAACTACTGCAGAAGATACGGGAAAATGACAAAGGAAAGATAAAAAGGAATTTGGTAAAGCCAAGTGACTAAAATAGCAATAGCAGAATTCTCCCATTTACTATTTTAAGCATTCATCCTGAGGCATAAATGTGGGAGAAAATGCATTAGCAAAAAAACAAGAAACTGTGGAACTGAGAAGCAGCACAGGAATCAAATGTTCAGATTCTCAGAAGCAACAGTAACCATGGTGGCCTTAAAATTTGCAGTAATTTTTCAATGTAAATATGTAGAAGTTGATGATCAAAATATGATCTGTTCTATTCAATACATCCACATGAATCCCTTTTGGAAATTGTGTTGGAAGAAGCTAATGAACATCAATGGCATACTGGATCTTCAGTATCAGCCAAGTATGCTATAGCATGCCGGATGTTCCTTTTGCAGACAAATTAGGGGGTAGGAGGTGGGAGCTTTTCATGTAACAACAGACTTCTTAGATGGCACTTTTCTTACTTGCTTTAGATATCTAGGATGTAGATACCTGTTATATCTATAGTCAGTGTGAATAAGCAGACATGCAAACTGACTTATGTTAGATGTCTTCTTTAAAGGGAGATGAATTGCTCCCTAGAAGTGCCATCTCTGTCCCATGACTGAGACCAGCCTGTTTGCTGTACAGTGCTTCCATGCGTGGTGTTCTGTGTTTCAACCAGAAGAGGGGTTCCTCTCACTATGAGTCACGTTTTCCAGGCAGTGACATGAATGGTGTTTCACTTCAAGTTGATAGTAATTCT
Source organism: Harpia harpyja (assembly GCF_026419915.1). Lineage (NCBI taxonomy): Eukaryota > Metazoa > Chordata > Aves > Accipitriformes > Accipitridae > Harpia > Harpia harpyja. Next base: position 95,951,063 of record NC_068969.1, read on the forward strand.
CTTAACACAACCAGTGTATTATAAATAACGTTTCATTTTCAAAAAAATGAAACTAGCTGTGACTCAAGGATTCAGCTTGCAAGTTTTAATTTTTGACTGATAAAAAAGTGAGCAAGCATTAGATATATTTTGATTACTACAGTTCTAATATCTGCATTTCTAAATCAGAATAATTTGAATTAGGAAGGAACCATATAAGGTCTTCCTTGATATGTTTCAGATTTAAAACAGATAGGACATCTCACAATTTCTCTGTCCATTAACGACAATTTGCAAACTCAGTCTGGTACCTGGTTTTATGTGCAAATATTTTGCATGCAGAAGGAGGTAAGTTTGTCCAAAAGAATGAGTTTCCAAGCCTCCGAATACTACAACTACTGATTAACTGGCAAGTCTTAGTTAACCTGAAACCACAGACACAGGGTCTGATTCGTATATATGCATATATTAGATAGACATAGTATCTAATTCATAGTAATAGCTTTAAAGTAGATTTAAATTTAGATTACATAAGTGGCCCTTTACATTACAAATACAGTGCCAAAGGACCTGTAAGTGAAGACTTGTATATGTAACAAAAAGGTAATTTAATTTAATCATAAAATAAATCATAATTGCAAAATTGCACTTTTTAGAAGTTGTTTACAATTTTGCACCAAAAGCTAACCCAAACCTATTTCATCAGATAGAGGAAAATATATGGAATTTTTCAATAACAAGCTACATTTCATTTATTAAAATGTAGGAAGCATGTGGCTCAGTGTCAGGAAAACCCCTTAAGATTTTTTTATGTATACAAAAACCATGGCAATAGAGAAATACACTATTTGCAAAGATTATGAGGTTATATATCTAACTGAAATAATATGCTACTCCATGATTTCATTGCTTCATATTGGACTTGAATTACACTCTTTACATGCATCTTAAATCCAGCAGAAATCAATATCCTGCTAATTAAATGGAATTTATTACATGTTTTTCATGGGCTTTGTCCAACACATTTTATGATTTGTTTTGATGAGCTTCGGGTTTTCCAACTAAGTTTATGTTTGTGAAATGGGATCTGCCAGCCTTTTGCTAGAGATTTTATTTTATTAATTAAAAGTATAATCAATCATTATTTAATAATTAAATATTAATTAAAGATTACCCTCCTGTCTTTCAGTAGGACACAAACAAATATCACAGTGGTAAGCTAAACTTCTATATTCATACAGACTAAACCCTTTCTAAATACAAGCAGCTGGACATAACAAGAAAAAACAAAAGTTACAGATGAAAATTAGTAGGTCACATCTTATGGCATTGGGAATAAAGGATTATTTTGAGTGTGTAGATCTCTATGTAAGTGTATCTCTCACTCATACCAGTTCTGTAACTGAAAGATTTTACTGAATAACAGGATGGAATTAAAACAGAATAAATTCTTGTTCAATAAGAAGTAACATTCTTGATATACTTTAAACTGTTCAAAAGTCCAGAAAGCAAAGTGTTACATACCCTGCTGACTCTTTCAGGGCCTGACTGGACTGTACAGTGTATCACTGCATGGAGATGTCCTCAATAATCCAAATGCCTTTTATTCTTTCCTGTGTCTGGGATTCTGCCAGAGCACAGCAGAGGATAAAGTAAACACGAGAACATGAGTAGACAGAAAAAAGCACAAATGCATGCCTTACAGAGGTTAATTCCTGCAATCTGCGGTAATAGCCACTAGGTTGGGAGCGGGTACATGAGATTGCGGGGATCATAATGTCTATGAAAACAGAGGCTTAAAAATAAAGAATATTTCAGGTTTTTAACAGAAGAAAACTCGTCATACAATATCAGTGTCACATTTTAAAGTGCTAATGACCTTAGATTTCATACCCAGATTTAGGCACATATACAAAACATGCCCTATTGAAGACGTAATTGCAGTATATGTATCACTCCTCTAGATTTAGTAAGCAGGATTACATTTATAATGAGAACTTCCCCCTCTTACTTAATTTGCCCACTGAATATATTTTTATCTTATTACAGAAAAGTACTTCTATGGTAAACTGCACTGCCAAACTTTTGGCAGAGGCAAGGTAAAATGTTCTGAAATCTTCATTCAAGTTCATTGAATAAAGGGTGCTTTCCTGAAACAGTGGAGAAACCTGAGACCCTGGTTTTAAAGCGGGATGTTTTTGATAAAATGGCCTTTGTTCTTTGTGCAGTATGTTGAATTGTATGTAAATGTTCTCTTCTTTGTACTTTTGCTTATATCCATACACCTATGGATATTTTGAATTATTTAACTCACCTCAGGCAATTATTTTAATTTCAGGGTAAATACCACAGACACTTACATTTTCAAGTGTGAATGTGATTTGTAGCATTTTCACGTCTTTCAGTCTGTGGTAAATACCATCTATTATTTGAGAAATTAGCAGATGTCTATCCACAGACTCGTGGCAGGTTAACAGTATACATCACCAGTGGTTGAATTCAAGCATTACAAGTGCCTTTATATGCACGAAAGTCACTGGCACACACATGCCGGTCCACCTCAGTTTACTTCCTAGGGGAATATGTTCAATACTCGCATTTACGACCAGAATTCTTACTAACAGTCAGTTAAATGTGTCCTTTCAACTTCTGTGAATGCTTTTGAAATTCCCCGTGTATGTGAACTATGTGAAGACAGCCACATTCATTACAACTCTTTTCTCAGATAGACCAAAAAATAGCACATTGTGTTGTCTGGTGTGGATTTTATGCTATGTGAAGAGTAATAGAACAAGAGAGAGGAACTGACAAACTGAAAGAACACTATGTGGAAGGTTATATACCTATATTAAGCTGTTCATATTAAGGGAGTCCTGAAAATGTGTTTTTTGGAAGATAACCATAGCACATATACATGTAAGTGCTATTTGTCCCTGTCAATTTATGATTTTGTTATTTCTATCCAACTCAACTCCTGCCTTTAAAAACAAAAGGCCTCTTCCAAACTCACACCCCAGGCCTAATATTCTATTTTAAATTAAATTGAAGAACTTGACACAAAAAAACATTGTAGAAGTCAGACTTGACTTATTTATCCTGTTTTCTTGCATGGCTACTCATTTAATTATCATCTATGCAACGCTATTGCTCTTCCATCCTTTCTAAAAAAATAAAATATTGCTGGTGTTATTTAGACCTCTATGGCACAGACCAGTGTGAAAGGACAATTATCCTCTGCAGTTGTTACTTTCTCTTGCTGCTAGCACTTCTGACAGCCTTTAAGCATTCACAGTGGCATCAAATTTTGAAACTCAGTAGGCAATTTGAAACTAGAGAGAAAAATGCTAAGAGAAAGGAAAACACATACTTTTTGTCAGAAAAAATATATTTTATCATAACTGAACAGTGTTTTCTTCTGGGAGCCAGACAGAGGTAGCCTCCTGTCAAAACAAATTGGTTTCCACACACCACAGCTGCAAAGCTGTGACTGAAACCCAGATGTGAAGTGATAAAAACTTCCTATATGGACACCTACACCCAGACTGAAACCCCAAGAATTGAAAGAGCTGCCCAGACCCAATGTTACATGGAACTCCAGAACCTGGAAGTCCCCCTAGGATCTGAAGGCAGAGGTGGATGTCATGGGTGTAAGTGTGCCCAGCTGGAGAAACTCTTCATGCAAGGTGGGGCCGTGCAAACCTCACGAAGTTCAACAAGGCCAAGTGCAGGCTCCTGCACATGGGTCGAGGCAATCCCAAACATGGGTACAGGCTGGGCAATAAGTGGCTTGAGAGCAGCCCTGCAGAGAAGGTCTTGGGGGTATTGGTGGATGAAAAACTGAATATGAGCCAGCAATGTGCACTAGCAGCCCAGAAAGACAATTGCATTCTGGGATGCATCAAAAGAAGGAGGCCATCAGGTTGAGGGAGGTGATTCTCCTCCTCTACTCTGCTCTTGTCAGACCCCACCTGGAGTACTGCATTCAGCTGAGGGGCCCCCAACATAAGAAGGACATGGAACTGCTTGAGTGGGTCCAGAGGAGGGCCACGAAGATGATCAGGGGGCTGGAGAACCTCTCCTATGAGGACAGGCTGAGAGTTGGGGTTGTTCAGCCTGGAGAAGAGAAGGCTCCGGGGAGACCTTATAGCAGCCTTCCAGTATGTAAAGGGGGCCTACAGGAAAGCCAGAGAGGAGCTTTTTACAAGGGCATGTAGTGATAGGACAAGGGGTAATGGCTTTAAACTGAAAGAGGGTAGATTTAGATTAGATGCAAGGAAGAAGTTCTTCACTGTGAGGGTGGTGAGGCACTGGAACAGGTTGCCCAGAGGGGTTGTGGATGCCCCATCCCTGGAAGTATTCAAGGCCAGACTGGATGGGGCTTTGAGCAACCTGGTCTAGTGGAAGGTGTCCCTGCCCATGGCAGGGGGGTTGGAACTAGATGATCTTTAAGGTCCCTTCCAACCCAAGCCATTCTACGAGTCTATGAATTCAGATAGCATATAAAAAGAAAAGGATTTATATTGTGCAATCCAGAGCAAATACAGATTTATCTTCCAATGAAATCCCTCCAGCTGGTCCATGTAGTTCAGTAACCAATTAGCAATGCAGATATCCTTTGTTTAAGCTGGTTTAGCTATTCTGTTTGCAAAACGAGCTCACAATTTTCCAACAAACATTCTGAATAAAGGATTGACAATCATCAGCTTCAGTGGAGTTGAACCAATCCCCCATCAGTACTGTACAAAGTACTTTAAAGAGGCCTGTATATTTTTTTCAAATTATCAATAATATTTTGCATAAACAAAACAGATTTGGAAAATGGCAATATTTACATCAGGTACTCTTTTTAGTTAATCATTAGAGGCCTTATCTAGGTTTTGATAGCTAAAATGAGTGTTATCTCATTTACAGCCTTCTTAGCCACAATAAAAACAGAATCATATTGCTTTGTGAGATACAGGGCACAAATTACATTCAGACTGAAATTCATTTATATGTCTCCTGCCCATAGTGAACAACATACGCAGTGAACAGGCAGGGAGTCAGAGGCAAAGGAGTCTGCTCCCCAGCCAGTCTTTCACAGTCACTTTGTCACTGTCGGAGGGAGGGAACTAGCAGCTTCTTTCCTTGCACATACAGAGTTTATGGGCATTTGATATTCATAAATGGATGCCATATTTGCTATATTCAATGAAAAACTAGCGCTGTCATAGTTTGTGCAGCACTGCCATGTGATGTCATGAAAAAATACCTGCTTAAAATGGGTATTGTATTGTATTAATTAATTATTAAATTGTATTTCCCTGTTAATGGGAATAGTATTTGTGCCTCCGGTTCAGCCCCCTTCCTTGGTTTAGGGAAGAGGTTGTTATTGACAGGATACGTCTCTGAAGACTTACTGAATGCTTTCTCCATCTTCATTTGTAGCCCTTTAATTAATGTTGCAAAACTTTTCTAACTGAATGAAAGATTCGAAATGAAATCTTTATCTAGTGCTCCTTTAAGTTCAGTGGGTTTGTTAAATAGTGATTAACTTTCTTGAGGCAGAACAGCAGGAAGAGGATTGATGTGGTTTTGGACAACGTAAGCTGTTCACGTATCATTTCACATTCAAGGAAGTGAATAAAACCAGGGTACAAAATAGAGTACGCTCTACATTTGATTACTGCAAGGTACCATAGAAAAATCTGAAAAATTCAGGCTTTCTATACAGTGAAAGTATGAGAAACCTAAGAGCTTTCAGGATCCCTTAGGATGTTTAAAAAATGACTTGCCCTGACTATACTAATTGCAAAATGGTGGTTTACATTATGTAATTTAAAAATGCCAACTAACATGTATTATGAAAAGATGCATTTTGCCCAGTATTACACACACCTTTTGTTTTGCACTTCAACAGTGACATCTGATAGTCAAATGTATAAGCTTCCATAAAATAGCAAGTTACTTACTTAAACAGAGAAGTACAATCATAGTTTAAAAAATTCCTGGCAAGAATGTCCATGTAATTGAAACTAACTATCCAAATCAACAATTAGAAAATAACTGTCATTGTTTTGCAGTGTGTAGACTACAACACTTGGCCCTTATGTACGATTTGTAATTTCTTAACAGTCTGTATTGGTGGAAACGTGTGGTTGGGTTATCCAAGTGCATAGAGACTAGAAGGCAGCATAGGGCTGACCTCTGCTTGTAAGCTTCATCCAGCACTTACTTAGGTTACTTTTCTTTAGGACTTCAGTGTAGTACAGCCTTGATTTTGAAACAGACTCACACATTTTGGAGTCAGAACAGCGATCAGTTTAAAAAGAAAACATGAGAGGCATTATCAATCTCCACATTGATAATCTGATATGCAGCCCAACACAGATCATCGCTTCTTACCTTTAAATAGGTCTCATATTTTGCTGCATCAGTAAAATTTCCTGTATCACCATTTCACCCAAACTGTCCGTTTTACTGGAAAGACAGAGAGGATGACAAGCTCCGTGTGCTTCCTCTTTTCCTTTCAGCCCACCTGTGTCACTTAGAGTTGAAAACTGTACATGACCCCAGGCTGCATTTACCGTATCGATAACAACAACAGAACAACTGAAGAGTGAAAGGTGATTTGGTTTGTAGGACTGAGGTGAGAAGAATCAGAAAGAAAAATAGGACTCTTGTCTGTGTCATTTTTCTCACTGCTGTTATGAATACAGCCCATTGGCTGATGAATATAGAAAATAAAACTGTGCAGATGTGGCTTCTGGTATGACTGTTGGGTGCAGTTGGAGTGCACCTTTGTTCCACATTTCATCCAGGTTCTGACATCTCTGATCAGTGATATATTAACTTCTGTCCAATTGAAAACTAAATTTGGAAGTAGATCTCTTTTCCATTAACAGGTTACCAAGAAACTGGTGCATTAAGGCCTATTCACTTTCCTGAGTATCCATTTAAAAAAGAAGGGCTACATTGAGATTACCCATTAAAGTGCCTAAGTTCTGCTTTTATTATATGCAAGCTCCTAAGTATGGAGCCTGAACAAAGCAGTGAATCAGAGCAGGCAGCAACCACGGTCAGACAACCCTAGAAACAAGCAGGAACAGCTCTTCTCTTGTGGAGTAGGAAGTTCTGCAGGTGTCTCCACATAGTCTTTTGTTCGTGCTCAGATGAAATGAATAAATTACCCTAGGAGTAGTGCTCAGAGTTTAGGATCCGCCCCTGCACAACATCTTGTCCAGCAGTGACCTCATCACTGGACAACAGGGACAGCTTTTGCTCATTCTCTCTCTGACCGTATGCATTTTGCATTACATTCTGCAAAGTGACTCATCTTGAGCTGGAAGGAGTAATTCCAGGTCTAGTGGTAGGAAAATCGGCTTGTGCCTACCACACTTTCTCACGAACTGGGATCAAAAAATTCAAGAATCAGAAATGCCTAAAACTCAGCCTTCTGCTCTCAGGCCAGGAGTTCTAACATCTTCATGCAAAAAGACATTTTTTTCCTGTTAGGCAACTCACCTCAGAAGACCTTTGGTGATGGGAACTGGGAAGTATGGAAGTAACTGGTTAGCATGGAAGTAACTGGTGAGGACACCTTAGTCACATATTCAGACGTGCCCCTGTGTTTCATGCTTCCAGTTGGCTGGCTCAGTATACCAAATTCCTCTGAACAGCCCCTTTACAGTCAGGGGAGGCAGGCAGGTGTCTCAGGCAATCCAAGTGCTCTGTGCAGGCCTTAACCCCTCCAAGTGCCTAGGCAAGAGCTTAAGAGTCATCCAATAGACATTACATTAGTGTCACTATTCATAAAAGAGACACCAGCAGTGGGCAGCCTAACATAGTCCCAAATATTGTAAGGTATTCCCTAGCAGAAACCTGCCAGGGAAGAGTTGCAACAAGGAATTTGCCAAGCTTGCTTCTGGGACTTTGGGGGAAATGGCAGGAGGCACAGAAAGAGCCAGTAGTTCTTACTGGAGAGCTTTCACTTGAAATCTTAAAAGTGCTGGGGTATGACTTCTTTAAAATTTCCTAATCAAATCCAAGCCGTAGTACTCAGGCAGGTTTGCACAGCTCTGTGACTCTTGCTTTCTGCTAACAGAATTGGAAAATTTGGGGGTTTTTATCATAGTCCTTAATCAGCTCACAGTTAAGAAGATTCAGCTCCATCTTCTGTAGGAGCAGACTTTTTTGTACCAGGAATGTCTTGATTTTTTCCTCATTATGATGATGTTCTGAGTTAATGAAGCAGCTGTGGCCACATGCGTAAAATTTTAGTTGATACTAAATATTAAAGATTATTCCCAAATATTTACATTAAAATACTAGTAGCAAATTGCCAATCTAACTTGTTATTCTTTCCCCATGCAGTAAGCTAAATTAATTTCTGTGACTGATACTTATCTTTGAAAGTGTAAATTAGATATGAAATTGAACTAATTCTAAGCCAGATAAAAAATGAAGCTGACAGACAATAAATTAAGGTACTCTCTCTTAAATTACAGGATGATATATGATAAAAATAAAAGGTTTCTTGCCTTAATAATAATGAAAAAGGTAGAATTACATCTAAGTGAGTGAATTTTGCCACTAGATAACTTATTACTATGCTAAAGAAACATGAAATAACTCAGGAATATATTACAGAAGTGACTACTGGATTAGCAAGCATTTAAAAATTCCCCTTGTATTAAGTAAGCCATATGCTAGTGGCTTACTTAGTGGACATACTGTAGGAAACATTGACTAATTAGTCTTTAACTGAAGGAGTCCAAAGATGATTAGAAGAAAAAGCCCAGGAAGAAGTCAGTGCCAAAAAAATGAAGGAGAAAATCAGAAAACAATTTGACATAGTCTGGCTACCTGAGCTAACTAAATGTTATCAATGGGATGCAGAAAGGTCTGACAGATGATGGGAGGCAGCTAGTGGGAAAGAAACCAACATTTGTTTGGGGAAGAGTCTTTAATACTATTATTGTTATTATTGTTGATGTGGTTGTTGTTGTTATGATTAATATTACTGGTTTTGAAACCCACTTCTTAAAGGGAAAAAGCATAATCAGGATTTGGGGAAGGTTTGTTTCTTTTTAACTGGAGTTTGGCAAATAGAAGAAGCAGCAATGGCAAATGAAACCCCTCCCCTCAACTGCTTTTTGTATTCTGTCCTTTCTATTTCCTAAACAAAAAGGGATCTGTATGATCTATTTCAGCATTTCAGCTGCATAAATATTTTTCTTCTCCAGTGTGTGCCTTTTTTTTTGAAAAAGGTGAATCTCAAAACTTTTTGGCATATCAGATAAAATGGCTGTTTGAACCTTGTCATCCCCCATTCAATATTCAACTCTGAAAATCTGTCAGACAGAGGAGGCAGGCAGAGAAGGATTAGTCCTAAAGCAATCTATGTCTTTGCAGTTCAAGACACTGTTTTCAGAGAAAGAGCAAGCAGCTGACATACATACACACTACACATACGCGTTTCACACAGGAAAGCAACAGTCAGGTGGTGAAACCACTTAGTTCTCATGCTTCTGCTACTTGGAAATGTATGTAAGCATGTTACTTACCAGACATAGATTTTTACTGTATGATGTTGTGAAACCAAAATGTGATTTCCTTGTTCCTGCTAATTCTTACAATGAAGTCTGCAAGCCTTTGTTTTGCTGAGTAAAACCTGAAGCTGCAGCACCCATGAGTCTTTTACAACACTTTTCTCTGGTCTGCTGCAGTTCTACCCTCCTTGCAGATTTATACTCCCTTGAGTTCCATGTCTCACCACCTTACCTATTTGGCTTGTTTGTTCTTTAGGAGGTACAGGTGGCAGTATGATACAATGTGGTGATAAGCCATAGTGGGAGAAGACACTAGGAAGACAAAGGATCCTTGTAGCCTCAGTACACATTGCAAAGAAGAAAGGCACAATTCTGTGCCACAAATGCTATTGTCTAAACATACCCACTGGAACACAGAGTTGATGCTCACAGGAGTAAACGTTGCTTCAATAAATAGTAGGTGTTTGTGGTAAGACCCAGTGTGTTGAAACACTTGCCAGTTCCGCCTTGAAGTCTCTTTTCTCAAAAGATGGCATTAGTCTTGTCTATAAAATACAGGCTATAAAAATAGCACAGATTTTCCAAGAATCTCTTTGAAGACTAGTTGTTAAAATAAATAGGTATTTCTCCTTCATAGTCTACATGGGCTTACTGATAGACATTGATTTTTGAAAACTGTATGTTTTGATGATTCTGTGAGAGACCACTATTATAGGCATTCCTTCGAAGCACAGCTCAATCCAGCAGAGCTGGATTATAAAACATCTACTAGTGCCACATTTCCTTTTGCAAAATAAAAAAGGTTGACATCAGTATTCTAAAGAAAAAATTTCATAGAATAAAATAAAAATATAATAAAAGTTTTCACATTAGCTATAGTTCTTTGACTAAAAGTAACAACTCCATCCAGCGAAAAAAATAAAATACACAGTAAAATACCCATCTTTCTCCCCAGAAGATGTTACATGCTGCCTTTCAGAGGCAGTATTTGAAGATGTTGACTGCTATGGCAATGTTCTGGAATAAATTTCTCAATTTTAAAAAGGGGGATGAAAAGTGATCATGCAAAGGGACATGAATCCCATTTTAAAGCAAACTTTTGTGATTATGTGTGAAAAAGAGTTCCTAAAAGTAGATTGATATAATTTTCTTTGGAGTCATTAATGGTATGAAACAGCTATGAGTTAGATCCTTATTTAAAAGTAGTCAGGCCTACCATCTAAAATCTGTGATGCATACTAGATAATGTAATCAACAGAAAAAGCATATGCAGTATCTGCACTTAATCTTTCTACTTCTCAGGAACCTTTTTTTTCTGAAAATCTACAGACTTTCTGTATACACTTCCTGTAGAAGTGTCAGCAACAAGTGGGAACATTTTTCTTTCATAGCTGGGACCCCAATCAAAGGAGGCCACTTGACTTTCTCATGCTCTGCATTGCTTCTCCAGTTCTGCCTTACACACTGATACACAGACTCGTTCTGCTTCATTTTAAACTGCTCAGTTGAGAGACACCCCCAAATTTCAACTCAATTAGTTTAAAAATTAACCATTCTTCTTTTTAATTGCCTATGATTTAACTACTTGAAGCCTTGTTTCAGCAAACTTGAGGCATGTATTTAGGTCCCATAGATTAAATGGGGCACAGGCTATAGTTCAACATGTATTTTTGAGCAAAAAGATCAGTTTATATAATTCCTGAACCCCATCACTCATTTCTTTCCTCTCACTACTCCCTGCAATATGCCATCAAGTTGTCTGTGCAGACACAGAGTGAAATAATCAAGGAACCCAACAGACTGAAAAATAACCTGTATTATTTTTCCTTTTTTTTTTCTTCAGTCCGTAAGTTTTCCAGTTGATTCATTACACAGCTATTCGAATACTTGTCTGAAAACAAATGCATGGGCTGCTGCAAGGATATATTTAAGCAGCGAATGGTGTGATAGCCTGGCAACTTGAAATTAGCTTAAGCAGTACTACCGCAAAATAGTAGTGCTGGGTTTATACAGGTTTCTGAAGATATGGATGTGTTAAGTGTTGCCTAAGATCATTAGCTGCCATTGAAACTCTTAGCAGGCATACAGCACTCCGCATTCCAGCGCTGGAAAGTTTCCACAAAAATAAACCTGTTATTTGACTGGCAGAAAGATGGCCCAGATCACAGGCAAACATTTCCATATGATGCTGAAGTAATTTAATCTCATAAAAAAGTTACACAAATTAAGAGATTTGACAATAGCCACATTTGTAAAATAAATTAAGGAACATGTGTAGAAGTATATGAACCCATGAGCTTGCCTCTCATCATACTGTCATCATTTAATCCCCACAAAGTGACAGTCTGAATTGCTGAAAATTAAACTATAGATTGAAATATGGCAGTAGGCTTCATACAGAAAAACTAGTTCTACTGGAATCTCAGTTAAACAGATAAATCGAGTTTAGGTTTTAGAGTCTATCAAAAATATTTAGAAAGAAATCAAAATTACACAAAATGTCACATAGATGCGCATTTCCCTCATCTACCTGAGTAACATTTAAAATGCAAAAGCACATATTTGGCTTTCATGCCTCCAAAATGTCTTACTTTCTTTTAACTTCTTTGTCCCAAGTGGATTTCTTTCTGAAACAACATCAACTCATTTTAAAGATTTAGCTGCCCTTTTCTCATATATGTGAAAAAGTCTTGCACATCAAAAGTGCAGATCACTATCCAGACATGACATTCAGACATGAAACTGATGCACAGCACACCAAGTTCAGGTCTCTGAGAAAACAAAACAATCCCCCATCAACTCTTAACGCAGATTGTAGCTGAAAGACGTATAATTCTTAGACAGAAAAGGTTCAAAGTAAGATTTAACTGTACAGACTCCACTCTACAGTGAGTGTAAGCAAAGTATCTTAAAAACTGAAACGAACTATGATGTTGTTGCCCAAAATGCTTAACTTGGAGAGCAGTTTGCTGAGGTAAACAGTTTCATCTTCCCTTTGTTGAGAAAATTACTGTATGTCATAAGCATTCACGGCTTGTTAAAAATGAACTTACTGAAGATTAACAGTGCTTATCACCTGGATTTCAAAATGTAATAAATACCAATCAGTGGTTAATATATTAAAAAACAGTAACTAGACATTATCACGCGGGCTATTTTTCACTTTAGACATAGTGTTATAAAACTGTTTTAGAAAGTTTTCAATCTTCTAATTGGGAAAAAGGTGCAAGATGCAGAGTGACCATTTCCAACAAGACAAAACAGTCAAGGGACTTGAAGGACATTTTCATGTGTTGCAGCTTTTAGGCTAAGTTCTTTGGGTCCACGTGTGTAAGTCTGACCACAGAAGAAAGCTTAGACAATTTAGTCAAGCTGAGCATGGTGCTCAGTGTGCAGCTGGGAGTTCTGCAGCCTGAGCAGGTCTCCGTAGTCCTGAAATTGTGCTGCCACGATTGCATGACAGACATTGTCTATGGCCAGCAGAACTATAAATCCTTTGACTGCAACGTAGGCTGCCCTCAGAAGCTGGCTGTACAGACACAGCGTTGCACTGACTCACACCTGGAATTAGTTCTAAGCTTTCTTGTATGATCACACACACACTTGTGGCTTCCTCTCTCATGCTGCCTACCTCATTGTGAGGACCAATCCCATTAATGTCTGCAAGATGCTCTGACAATCTGGTGATCAGCCATTTAAAAATCCAATTGCAGAGAAAGCAGAGGTAGTATCTCTATATGGTGTGATCATACTAGTCTGGAATACCATGAGAAGGCAAGAAGTCTGAAAACATCTTGAAACAGTCTGCTGGGTATATTACAGATTTAATGTAATTTTTCACAGTAGTTCAGCAAGTTGCAGAGGGTGGAAGAGGCTTCTGTTAAAGCAGAGAATCTTGCTAAAAATTGAATGTTTGCTCTTTTGTAATTTCAAGTTATTTTTTCCTTCAATTTATTCCCTTAAAACAAAGAAAATCCCTGTTTTAGTCTCGTGACTATTTTTCTTTCATTCAGTTTTTACTTCTACCCTACTTATGACTGGATTTATAATGTCTTTTCTCCTATTTAAATGTCTTCATATTTTTCTTTAAATGCAGTTCTGCAATGTGTGATCATATCTTTGCAATCTATTATCTTTATTTTCCTTCACATCCTCTTTACAAAACAACAACAGCAGCCACCAAAAAAAAATCTTAGATGCAGAGGCTTAGAGAGGTTAGAATAATTCTACACGTACATGGAAAAACTTGACAAAATAGATCGTGTATAAGATTTATAAAAGCAGTACTGGACCCAAGCACCTTTACACCTTTAGTTATAATACTGGATTCAGTTATGTTTCAATGCTTTTTAATCTATTAAATAACAATAGTTCTCAAATCAACATTTATTAGTCCAGGGTTTTTAATTCTTTCAGAACTGTTATCAAGGAATATTTCTATCTGTTGGGTAATAAACTCACTTAGAACATTCCCTTTCTTTGCCTTGTGTGCAGTTTATGCCAATGGAATAGTTTCACCATTCCTAAATACAAAATGATTAATATTAAATGCCTTATAGACTTTACTATAGGAAAAAATATGAATTTGTTAACACGAGGTCAAATATTCCCCATGACAAAACCCAGTATTACAGTATTTCAGCAGATTACCATTTTATTGTCCGAGTTACTGATTATCTCATTATCTGGCAATGTTTAGACAAGGTTATTTGGAAGCTAGTGTTAATATTTCAGTACAGGGAAAGAACTTCCCCAGCACGTTCTAAGGCAGCCTTGCAAATGAGGACTGCAAGATGTATAGATATACCTGAGCTCACTGTATTTAGTTAGTGAGTACCAACAGGAACAAAAGAGAGTGTGCCTTTCATCCACCTAAGAGCCCACTATTAGTAAAGTCCCAAGCTAAAGCCCACGGTCTCACAGCTTCATGGCTGTCAGATTAAAGCTTGTTTAGCTATATCTGCTCATGCTATGATCACATCCCTGGCTGCAGTGGCAGCATAGCTTTAAACAAAACATATCACATGTGTAAAGCCCAAACTAGCCACGTTCCTGTTATACAAGATTGCTTCTAGCAGTTCTCAAACTCGGCTCTGTGTTGCGTTGCTAGAGGGTGGACTGTTACGAGATGGCAGTCAGGTTCCTTAAGAAAGGCTTTAGTCTATGTAATTGGCATAGTAAACTGAAGAGTGAGCTGTTTCACAGAAAAGATAGCTCCCCACGTGTAATCAGTCGTTTAACATGTGAAGTTGTTTAGCAGAGGAAGAGGATTCAGGAGATATAGTGTTCTTAAATTCATTCTCTCCATACAGTCTGTTCTATTAGCTGAAGCTGGAAACAGGACTTGTTCTTTAAAGGGGGGGGGGGGGGGGGGGGGGGCGTCTGCTTACTGTATTTTTCTGTAAAGGCTTTCTCCATGACGAGAATGTTATTCATGATACTTAGACAGCCACTGTGTCTATGTGGCCATATTTTAAGATGGCAATTTCCACTCCTTGCCATTACAGAAACTCCTGTAATGCAAAAAGATGGCTTCAGTGTTACTAATACTTTGGAAATGTGTAGCTGAGAATGAATGTCAGGCTCTCCTGTGAAATGGAAATGTTAGCACAACAGACTGTATGTAGTCCATCACAACTGTAGATGGGAATGGAATTTCTCAGGCAAAGAGCATGGATCAGCGGTTATAATTGTGCAAAAATATAAAAAATACCCAGCTAAAAAAAATACACTTGAGTAAATATATATCCTCTGGCTACTAATCCTGAAAAAAAATAGTCTATGTAGGTATCTGCCAGGTCAATAATGTTCTAATATCTTCATATTAGACTTAGAAAAGCATTACAAGTCTGTATTTTTTAAATACACTAATAAGAAGGGTCAATTTTATAATCTTTTCAGATGGTCTCAGAATACCTTTATAAATGTCACAATCATTAGGATTTTATTTACTCTTGCAAGTGCAGAGACAAAGCATGTTGTATGGTGTAGAAATTCTTTTCTGGCAGGCTTTTCTGTTACATTGATGATCTTAACTGGAATCTACATCCTAGACAAATAGAATTCTTACCCCATTTAAGAGAGTTACACAATCAGAATTGTTTTTTATAAGCTTAGACTAAGGAATCTCACAATAACTTCTGAATTTCATTCAAAATCTATACACAAAGAAAGAGCAAAATGCTATTTTCCTGGTGCCAGAGACTCTTGAGTCCATCACAGACTATAGCGATGGACTTCTGGCATATAACTCTCCATTCAAAGCTGCCAGTTCTACTGTATCTTAAAACTATTGCATTCAATATAAACAGAATTCAGGCAAAATTGTTTTCCAAGATTATTCCCCTGGCCAGTATGCATGAAGCCTAACTGCTTTTTTTTTTTAAGTGTATTTTAATGAGTAGAAAGCTAGGTTCCATTTCATTCGCATCTCAGTTACTGTTCTTGGTTTGAGTGTGCAGTCTGGGATTGAAACAACCGTCAGCGAGCAGGATTTGATTAAGCCTTTTCAGGCCTGGCCTAGATTTGACTTAATTTCTCAGCTTTGGTTTCACTGCATTTTCAACTCACTACATAGGTGGCATGCATGATAGGAGTCCTGTCACAACATGCCATTTGGTGGCGTAGCAGTTGTTTTCACTGACAAATCTGATGACTGGTCTGTATTTGCACCTTTATTGCTGCATCTGGAAGACTGACGACAACAACAGGCCGATTTTAAAAAATAAGGAATTTAGTCCTGGCTTTAGGGAGCGGTCTGTGAATGGATTAAGCCTGGTTCCTGCAAACTATTTTTGACACCTTTTTCTCAGTCATTTTTCATCAAAGGCCAGCTGTGGCTTAATCCTGTTGATTAAGCAGGATGTGTTTGTAAAACATCTGACCTTTGGAAGAAGAATAATCTATTTTGAATAACGTAGATATTGGACCGACTCTGTTTTTCTGTTTTCTCCCTTACATTTTCTTCCATTCTTGCAAAAGACAGCTGCCACCATGACGAGGAATAGCACGTGATTATCAGATTAAGAAAATGTTGGTAGATTTCCACTCATTTCTCTTATTGATGTACTTACTGAGCAGGAAAAGAACAAGAATAGTCTCCGTATCATTTTTCTATTCCGTTATCTGTGTATAGCCATCCATTTGAAGAAAAGCTTTTCAAAACAAAAGTAACAATATTTGTGAAGTGTAGGTATTACAATGAAACAGTGCAAAAACCTCATGAGCAGCAGCTGCATCTGCAGCTCTCCAGTCTGTCACACTTTGCCTCTACAAACCCATTGAGGTGCCGCTTTCCACTTTGTGGGCCAAATTCATACCCAGGGCCAATAGCTGTAATTCTTTTGAAAAGTAACAGAGTTTTAACTGGTTTTTCAAGGGCTGAATGTGATTTGGCACTCACTTCTTGGGTCAGTGAGAGTGTTACAGCTTGGTGTCATGCACAGTAACAGTGTACAGGTGTGTAAACATCGTGTTAGCCATCGGCATGGCTGTAAAAAAAAGAAACAATCTGGGGATTAATACCCGTATGTAGAAAACTGGGGCTTAAATGATGCAAGTATTTTTCATTCAAAAGGCAATTTTGCTTTAGAGAAAAGGACATAAACTGTGGTAATTCTGTAAAATTCAGTCTGTTGGATTTTGTATATAAGTGTATGTGTAGAATACATCAGGGGTGTGTTTATATATGTACGGACAACGCATAAAGGCATGGATATACAGTAGGGGTGCAGACAGGAAAACAAGACATTTTAGGCCATTTGCAGTAAGAATGATGAGGATAACTAGCCATCAGCTGAGTCAGTTGTGATGTGCAAACCAGACTGACATGCTACACCTTGTGAGCATTTTACATGGATGCTGCATGGATTTCAGTGTAAGTGCAGTTAGACTTCACATCACCAAACCAGCCTGACAAACTAATCACTACCCCCTTCTGCCACAGTTTTACCACCAGCTGAGACGTGGAATGGATTTCATCTCATGAAATCTCAGGTCCTTGTCCTTTTTGCCTTCTACAACACAGCATCTCTGCATTTTGACATCATATCCCATCTCCGTATCAGCGGCCTCAACCTTGCCGCTGCCACATGGGCTTTAAATCCCTGTTTTTCCCACAGGATTTTCAGAGTCATGCTGAACATTCACACGCGTCAGATCCCTGCAGCTCAAACGCCCCAGAAGGAATGCCATTTCCCACAACTCACTCGCTCACCACCTCCGGTGCAAAAGGAAACCCCGAGGTGCCATGTCTTTCGCTCGTACTGCGATCATTAGGTGTAACGCCATGGAAGACAACGATGCTGAGCATGACGCAGAACAGGCATGAAAAGGACAAGACTCGACCCCTCGGGGTTAATGTTTTGAATTAGGCACTTCAGCTGGAAGCCGCACTTTTAAAACTTTCTGCCTCTTTAGGACAACAGCTTTTCCCTGACTGCCGGCTGAGCTCCCGTCTCGCCGCCTTCCAGGAGGTTCCCAGCAGCCGCCGCCGCCTCAGCCCCCTTGCTCCGCCGGCACAGGCCCCGCCAGGAGCCGGGTGGGAGAGCCAGCGGCGGAGGGAGATGGCGGGGGCCCGACGGCGACGGGGCGGGCGCTGGCCGTGAGGGAAACGCAGGTCGTCCTGCGCGACCGGAGCGCTGCCGCCTTGGGCCGCGCTCCTCCCCGGCCTGGCACTGCCGGGAGGCCTGCGAGAAGGCCGGACGGGGCGAGGCTGGCCCGTCCCGCCCGTCGGTGCCGCCGCCGGCCGGCTGGCTGCCGGGAGGAGCCCCCCCCCCCCCCCGCAGGTCACAAGAGACCCTTTCCGAGCGCCGGGCGGCCGCCCCGTCTGCCGCCGGCTCCACTCCGCAGCTTGGCGGCGGCCGGGCCGCCAGCGGCCTCTGAGGGCTGCTGCTGTCGTCGCAGGCGGCGCGATAAGAATGCCATTGACGTCAGCGAGGCGGCAGCGACCGGGGCGGGGGGGGAAGCTGCCGGCCCGGGCCCGCCCGCAGCGCCGCTGCCCTGCCCTGCCCGGGCCGGGGGGCAGCTCGGAGCGGCGGCAGAAATCCAGCCTTGCCGCGGGGCTGTGGCAGTGGGAAACTAAAACCCACCCGAGGAACGCCGTTTAGGATGATATTCCGCCCCCCGCTTCAGCGAAATGAACCGTACCGCTGCAGGGACGCGCCGGGCCACGCAGCAAAAACAAGTTAACGCTTTCATATATGTGCTGAATGTGCTTGAAATAATTACACGTGGCTAGTGAAACCAGGCTTACTATTTAAATAAAAGGCGCGAGGAGTAGTTTTTCAGGAAAAAAACCAACTACCCACAACATGTGAGATCGATGCCTGGTGGTACTGATCTCCAGGACAAATCGTCCCTCATGAGCACAGGGACTCGAGCTCCGGGAGCTCTGTGAAGAGGAACGGCAAGACGGCAGCGGCGCAAAGTGTGCGGGCGGCCTGTGGCTCTTGGCAGAGAGGAGGGCGAGGCCGGTTCTGCCTCCCTAACCGACACCTGCGGCCTGCCAGGCCTGCCCCGGTGGCGAGACGGGCCCTGGCGCAGGCAGGCAAGGCCACGGCCCTTTCTTCTAGAATTAAAAACAGGGAGGGAGCACGGGGTCTGAGTGGTGTCACCGGCACGGCCAGCTCCGTTTTGCAACCTAGTTCTACAGAATTTGAAACCTATGTGATCACGTTGATGGACAGTTTCTCCTAGCTACTTCAATCTCTTAAGGGAGAGAGTAGTTGTAGAAGCTCCTGTGAACCAGTGTGTCTGGTGGGGAAGAAAACAAGTCTGTTAACTGGAGTCACCTGAAAAATACTCTGTGGTTGCCTAGGTAGAGATTGATGCACTTTCACACACGGTAGAAATAGTTTTGTATTTACCGTATCTGAATCTTCCCTAACTCATGAGTATCCCCATAAAGTCGTCAGAGTCATCGATTATTTCTGCGGGAAGTAAGTGTGAAATCAAAATCAGATGTGTTTTTCTATCTGCAAGCAAATCTCTGACTGACTTCCGTCAAATTTAGAGCTGTTCCGTTTGATCTTACGTAAGACTTTATCCCTTTTTTGATGTTGGGTAATTGTAATACCTCCCACCCACCCCAATACATGCTTAAAAATAGCCTTCAAGTGAGATGGCGTCAGTAGGATGACACATTTCTCTGTTTTAGGCTGGGATTATGTTACGTACTGCACATAAAGACATATGGGGGTGTTCTACATTTCCAAAGATTTTGGGAAGCTGTGTAATGAGTGAGAATTCTGTCCTTCAAGTCCACCTGAGAACCATTAATTAGGGTGTTACACAGCAATAGTGTCAGGAAAGAGGCAAATTTTCCTTATCTAGAACATTAACACGTGATCAGAAAAACTCCTTTCCTCTTCAGCCTTGGGTTCAGCAATCTGCTTAGAGGATCTTTTAATACCCCGTGCCTTTCCCTCTGTTGACTTTGCGTGTGTCACTGTGACCTCTGAAAATCCACATATTAGCAATGTGAACCAGTTCCCATTTTCAGAATGAAATGTGGACACATTATGAGGTAGTCTAGAAAACGTAGCTAAAAGAAACAATCGGTGCCTGTCTAACTGTGGCAATTTATAACTGGATTATAACTGAATGCTGCATAAGATGGCTAAGTTTCCATAGCTTTTGGATGTGGGAGTGAATTCACTTAAATGAAATACTTTTAAAGTAATTTCTCTGAGAACAGTGCTTGACCTGAAATCAGAATGCCCCTGTTTGCTAAGGACACGTGACCCATTGTAAAACACTGAGTTTGCTTAGCTCCTATTCATTTTCCCAGTCCCTTTTATAGCTTTCTTCAGCTTAACCCTATACATCATGTGCCTGATGCTGTATGAATATCATACCTATTTGCTCAGTTATCCATAAAATCTCTTGGGAACAAGACAGATATGTATTTAAAAAAGGGATGATGTACAGTGATACTTTCTGTATTTCTCCAAAGGGATGTGCCTAAAACCTTTTGATGACAACTTTCCTGCACATAGATACTCTGCTCCATGAAATAACAGCTAAGGACAAGACAAGTGGTATTACCCATATTCCTTTATTTGGTGCATGACCTGATTTCATTTACAGTCTAAAATCTTTACACTGTATCAGAACTATTGCAACATACATTAATTGTTAGAGTAGTTTTATTGTAACTGAGCTGTCCTTGAAATAAGTCTAGAGTGACTCTCCCTTGGTCTGTAATATTTACCATGGGTTGTTTGTGCATTATTGAATTAGATAGCAAAACATTAATTAATTATTGGCTTTTATCTTTCATACTTCTGATATATTTGCTCAAAACATCACAATGCAGGCATATATTTTTATGAATACCATAAAGGTGTAAGAGCTACCAGGAATGGGAGTGGTTGTATTTACATCACTTCATGTAATAAAATGTAGCCCAGTGATAAAGCTGCAGATTAAGTGTACATTATTAATACACAAGGTAGTATGTATGGTGCAGCCTAATCAATTTAACCAAGAAATATATACTGTAATAAAGGCACGAGTCACAGAAGCAGAAGCCTGACTATGTTTCCCGGGACTAGTCAGCCAACATCGATCAAGGTTACAAAAGATTAGTCCTTTCATGTGGCCTTTGGTGGTCTGCCGGCTCCGGCCTGAGCTGCTGCCTGGAGCGGTTGCCATTCTGTGCAGCGTGTGCAGCAGAGTCACCTTCAGAGAAGTTTGCAGAGCAGCTTTCTTGCAACTGGTGATTCTTGCAAGTGTCCTGGATTTTTTCGCGATGCAACATCTCTGGTATCAATGTTGTTTTGAAACACAACAGCACAATGCTGTTTTGTGGCCTTTCAGAATCAGACTGTTAGAAAAACACTCTTAGTTTTTCTTAAAGGATTAACATTTATAGTGAAAGATCTGCATATTATTTAAAAAGTATCCTGTGAAAAAAAGATTATTGATATAGTCAACTTTGACAAGTAATGAGCAAGTATATAATTTCTGTGCATTGTTTACTCCACCAATTCCATCCTGTGCAGATTCTTAAATCTAGAACATGGTTAACACTTAATAAAGTGTGCTATAAGATCTAATTTTAAGTCTGGATGTTGAATATTTATCCTCTGCTACGCATTAGAAATATAAAGGCAGTAACAGAGGCAATGAGGTCAGGTGGACCTTCTGTATGAACCTGTCAAAATACTAAAGATGTTAGGCTGTCATATTTTTGTCATGTGATTAAAGTTTGCAGGGTCAGGACTCGCTGATACTGGCTGAAGTCTGAAGTCACTTTTTAAAGGTCATGTTTCTGTTTAACTTGGAAATAGAATAATACAACATTCTTTTTTTTCTAGGTACTTTATCTGAACATTAAAAAAGCAACTGAAAGAAAACATAAAATCAGTAATATCTCTTTGTTCCATTAAGATTATGTGCATGGGACTATGTTAACTGTAACAGAAATGTCCCTTTGTGTCAGAAAGTTCCAATAGACAAAGCAGAAAAAAAAATATTTGAATACACTGCCACTTACAGAGTAATAGCTTTTAAAAAATTAATAAGCATCCTGCCCTGGTTACTGCTTTTATTTGTTTGTTTGTTTTTATTTAGTTGTATGCAGAAAACACAGTCCTTTCTTGTGGACTTTGGACAGATGTGCTTTACTCCACTGCCCATACCTTGTTTTCTTCCGGCCTGACATCAGACTGCTAAATGACATCACTGCAAACCACTAATTAAAATTTTATTGCTAGTGCTTTACATTTGTTTACATTTAAACTTGGCACTCTCTTTGAAATCTATTGACATTATATATATCCTCTCTGTTACTCTTTCAACTTTCTTACCAGAGGATGTTGGCTGACATTATTCTTTACCTCATTAGTGTCGTAATAGTTGTTGTGGGATTTTTAATTTTAATTATGTTGCAGCATGCACTGGTTTGTTAGGAATCTTTCACAGACTGAAGGAGGCACCATGTGGAATCAGAAAAGTGTATTTGTGCTATAGTTTCTCTCTGTTTAATTATAGTCTGCTTAACAAATAAATAAGCAGAAATAGCCTTCTGTAAAAGCGTTACTTTGCACATGGTATGGCTGGAGTGCAGGAACTTGAAGAACAGCTTGCACTTTGGCGAGAATTTGTATTTCAGTCTTTCATCAAAAGAAAGGTTAAATAATGGAAGTTAAAATCCTTTCAAAAGGATATTTATAATGAAGGCTAAGGAGAAATTAATGTTAAACTCAGAGATACACTACTCATGGATGTTCATGGAGATTTGTAATTAGGTGTTTGTGTAAAGGAGGCTTATATAGTGAGTTTGTAAGACATGACAGGGCAGACTCTGAGTTTATGTGTGCAGGTGCACAGTGATAAACTGCTTTCTGGTATCAGATCTTTAAATGGATGGCAGCGTGGGGCAAGGGCTTGATTCTTCTCCAATGTCCCACCACTGAGTGGCTTCACACGCTTTGCTGCTGTGGATGGGGTGAATTTGGGTGAGTGGTTCTGAATGTTTATGCATATTAGAGACTTTAATCGAGTGCCATTACACCAGTAAAAATGCTAATCTGGGCAGATTGTTCAGTGCTTCTCAATGAGGATTTATAAAGTAGAGTAGTGCACTGAAATCCTTTGTAGTTTATGTATAGGGAGTATAAACTAATGGTCTGTGTGAAAAGCAGAAGAAAATATAGTAAGAGAATCCTAAGCTTGCTGCTGAATTTCAGGAGCAATTAGAGCTGTGATTTCAGTTTAATGCTAAAAAGAAACTACTGTTAAAGATACTAGCTGAATTATTTGATCATCTAAAATAGTAAATAGAAGTAATCTGAATTATTGCAAATCATGAGTAAACCAAGACTGCTCTAATTTGTATTAAAGTAGGAGAGAAACCGTGAGGGAATTTGGGAGTCCGGGAAGATTAACCTTAATCTTCTTTCAGGACATTGCCAAGTGTGAGGATCTAAGGACATACCCCATTGCTGCGGTCATCTGTGGGAGTTATGATGTCAAATACAGTGGTTCTGTGCTGCCCCATGACAGCCTTTTTCTTTTGGGTATCAGTTGTCTGTAAATTTCAAAAAACATTTAAAATATGAATTACTATCCCATGGAATGTGCTTTAGCTGTGCCCTAGTGTGTGTTAGGACTGAATCATCTGGGAGTTTGTAATAGGATAATAAAACTTTCTATCTCCAATTATTTGATTCAGGACCAGTTTCAGCTGATAGGAGCTGCATTTGTGGTGGATTAGCTGAACACAGTCCCTGGTTCCAAGTAACATCTGGGTTTTGGCCTCATGCTTCACTGTTGAGTTCAATGTGCTGTTACCCCATCCAACAGCCAGTGCCAGCTTAAGTGATATATTATAAAAGTATATTTTTATATTTAAACATACAACCAGGTGTTAGCAAATGTTAGACATTTTGCTGAAATAAATTTAATCTGTTTCTCAGATAATTTAGAATTTAGAACTTAAGAAAAATATTACAAAACCGAGAAAATTGACTGTTTTCTTGCACTTCGAATTTCTCAATGGAACAACAGAGAACAAACTTCCTTTAGGAATGCTTTTCTTTCAGCATCTACCTTCTGTGTCACATTTCACTGCATAGCCCAAGCATCTGAGGGCTTTTGTTGTGTTGGTTGTATTGATTAAAAGCTTATACTATTGATGTCCTTGCTTTCCTAGTGGTAAATTTTATTTTCTGGCAGAGCTAATTGTACAATCCCCTTTAAAATTATCTATGTGGCACCAATGTGTTTCTTTCTTTGCCCAAACTTTGCTTTTTTCCGGGCCTGACGCAGGTCTGTTGGCTGATGACTCTATTGTAAGCCACTAATTGTATTTATATCACCAAGTTATGGCCTTTGTTAGCACACAGACAGCCCAACAAGTATATCATATTCCTTCTGAATGCTAAAGAGATTGCATTTCTTCTCACATTCTCTTCTTTCAGGAGTTCTTTCTTCTACCTAACTGTTTTGCTAACAGTGAGGTTTTTCTTATGATAAGCAAGCAGATCTTGATTCTTTAGTTTGATTCCCTAGCTGGCTCAACTGGAAGCTCCTATATTCTTAGTTATTGCAGCAGATATTATTGGAACATTTGCTCCCTTCCCAAGCATAACAATTTGCTCTTTTGGGTACATTGAAGACTGTCATTCAAGTATCACAGCCCTTGGTGGTGCAGTGTTATGGAACACTTGAGTTAGATACGTCTTGTATTTTCTCTGAGAGCTTGTCGTCACTACCATATTAATTTGAGCTGCAAGTCAAATTTTGCCCCAAAATGATTCTCGTGTAGCTGAAGCTGCAAGTCAAATTGTGTCCCCAAATTATTCTTGTTTTATGAAGGAAAAGAGAAGATTTTGAAAGTAACAGTGTACCTGTGAACCATTTTTAATCACTTCTGCGGCAGTGTGATTCCTTGGTGGAATCCTGGACTGCGTTTCAGAAACCTGCCTTCTGGTCACAGTTGTGGGACAAACAAGGTATGTACTATGGACTTGGGCAACTCATTTTGCTCCTTTGTGCTTCTCTGTCTGTTGGAATATGGGTATTTTAGGTCATGGGCTGTCTCTTAAACTAATGTTCTGCAGTAAGTAGCACTAGAGACTTCAAGTTCAGTTGTGAATTTCTTCTGAATTTTTATAGTATGTGTAATTAATCCAGCTGACACCAACTAATGTTCATAAAAAGTTAGCTATTTGATCTTTTTCATTTAATGTAATTCGTATTTCCCATTGCCTCACTTTATTGCTCTATAGTATAACAAAAAGTCAGTATTAGACTGATATGCATCATCAGTTTATCTAAACTGAATTTTTATGTATTCTTCTTTCTTGCAAAGAAGTATACTGATAACACCTCTGAGCAGATAAATGCTACTCTATTCGAAATCTTACTTGCTCCAAAAGGTTGAGTATTTTTTTCACTTGATCTTCATCTGTAAGGATTTATAGAATTTATGGCTGGGTTCTTTTGATGTGGCACTAATCCACATGTGAATGATGGGGAGCTGGAAGGCATGATGAGGATGTTTGCCAAGAATAATTGGCTTTTGCATTGTGGAGCAGCTCAAATATTGTGAGTATCACAGTATGTAATTTGGGTGTGCATATTGCCTGTAGTTCAAAGCATTTCATTAGTCTGCAGTGGCAAGCTGAGCTTCCTGCTTTCTGGCTCCTTATATGTTTATTAAACAAGCTACATGCAGCACTCAAGAAAGGGATCGTCATTTCCAGCTATAGTCTCAGGTTTCTTTGGAATGGATGGAAATTAATCTGAGTAATTTTTCTTTCCATTTGCTTTTCTAATGATTGTCATATTCTGCCAGTCATTCTTGTGACTTTCTGTTAAATCTAAAAACCTGTTTGCTGGCACACAGAGGTTGATGGCAAGAGTAGTTGTGATGCACTGTGTGGATTGCCAGAAGAATTTTTAGAGCTTGATATAGATGCTATTTACTAAACTTCAGCAATGTCCTCAAAAGCAGGCTTGTGCCAGTTCAGATTTGTGATCTGTAACATGTAGAGACATTAGAGTTCTTTGGTCAGTTGAATCTGTCTTATCTTCTTGTCTTCAAACACTTTTTATGTGCTTCCCCCACTCTTGATCTATACATACTCTTTCAGACTGTGCTGTGATATTTTTCTCCTTCAATGCGAAGGGATGGGAGAGTTTATTTCTCCTAGTCCTCAAGGAAGAGCTCAAAGACTTCAAACTACTTAGGTCTTTACCTATCCACGGTCAAAGCTGGCAATTGTCTAAGCTGTATCACCTTTAGAGTACCAATATCAAGATTTATTAGCATCTGCCTTAAGGAGTTAGCGTTTAAAGAATCAGTCTGAGGACGGCTAATTTTCTGACGCAAGGATTGGCCAGTTTCCATTTGTTGGAAAACTATTCCTATAGCAACCAAGAGCCTAGTGTTTAGCAAGTGTTCCCCCAATGTTGTACATTTCACTGAAAGTGCAGAACTGTGCTTTGATATGAACCTTTTTTTGCAAGCCTGCTGTTGTGATTTAACCCCAGCCAGCAACTAAGGACCACATAGCTGCTCTCTTACTGCCCCCCACCCAGCAGGTTGGGGGAGAGAATCGGGAAGAAGACAGTAAAACTCGTGGGTTGAGATAAAGACAGTTTAATAGGACAGAAAGAAAGAAAATAGTAGCAGTAGTAGTAATAGTAGTAGTAGTAGTAGTAGTAATAATAATAAATGACAATAATAAAAGAATTGGAATATACAAAACAAGTGATGCACAATGCAGTTGCTCAGCACTCGCCAACTGAAGCCCAGTTAGTTCCTAAGCAGCGATCCAGCCCCCCACCCCGGGCCAACTCCCCCCGGTTTATATACTAGGCATGATGTCACATGGTATGGAATACCCTGTTGGCCAGTGTGGGTCAGCTGTCCTGGCTGTGTCCCCTCCCAACTTCTTGTGCCCCTCTAGCCTTCTTGCTGGCTGCGCATGACAAGCTGAAAAATCTTTGACTTAGTATAAACACTACTTAGCAACAACTGAAAACATCAGTGTGTTATCAACATTCTTTTCATACTAAATCCAAAATATAACACTATACCAGCTACTAGAAAGAAAATTAACTCTATGCCAGCTGAAACCAGGACAGTATCCACCCCTTATTCTATACCGTTTATGTCATGCTCAGGTCCCATACTTTCCAATACATCCAATTAATCACCATCACCTTTCCTGTCCTTTTATTTCTATACACACATACAGATACCATTCCCTTAGTCTATGGGCCACCCCTATAAAATGTCCATTCAGTTCATTTAGTCCATGGCTTTGGGCTGTGTCTGTCATACCAGTCTTTCTGGGCAGGAGAGATGGTGCGAAGTCTGCTCAGTCAGCAGAGCAGGATCGGGCTTTGGTGCGGCGCGGTGGGCGGGTGACATTGGGCGCAGCAGGAGGATGGTGTGTAGTGTTGGAGTGTTGCATGCTGAAGGCAGTTCTGGTTCATCACTACTGCACTTCGCTCAGTTTTATCAAAGTTCATTCTTTGTTAATCTAAGTGATTCTCACTGTAATACCATTGATATAGCATATAACAATTATAGTAATGAGGACATAGAGTGGCTGGGTGTTGTGGTTTAACCCCAGCCAGCAACTAAGCACCATGCAGCTACTCACTCACTTCCCCCCCACCCAGTGGGATGGGGGAGGGAATTGGAAAAAAGAAGTAAAACTCCTGGGTTGAGATAAGAACAGTTTAATAGAACAGAAAAGAAGAATTTAATAATGATAATGATAAGACTAATAAAACGACAATAGTGATAATAAAAGGATTGGAATATACAAATGATGCACAGTGCAATTGCTCACCACCTGCCGATCGACACCCAATTAGTCCCCAAGTGGCGATTCTCCCCACCCCTCCCTCCCCCCAGTTTATATACTAGACGTGACACCGCATGGTATGGAATACCCTGTTGGCCAGTTTGGGTCAGCTGCCCTGGCTGTCCTCCGTCCCAACTTCTCGTGCCCCTCCAGCTTTCTTGCTGGCTGGGCATCAGAAGCTGAAAAATCCTTGACTTTAGACTAAACATTACTTAGCAACAACTGAAAACATCAGTGTTATCAACATTCTTCTCATACTGAGCTCAAAACCACAGCACTATACCACCTACTAGGAAGACAATTAACTCTATCCCACTTGAAACCAGGACACTGGGTTATATAGCAATTAACATCATACAATTTAATTCATTGACTATTCTCACCTAAAATCAAACCCCCCTGAGGCACACATTGGACTTCCCTATCCTTCCACATCACCCACCAAGTGCACCCAGGCCCTTGAGCAAAAGCAATCCTGCGAATGGGTTTGCCTTTGCCTGAGGCGGGAGTAAGCCAGACTGTCATCCCTAACATATTTTTTATGTGCACTACAGGGACTTTACCCCTTCTACAGTACATAAAAGTTCTGATTGGGCAGGGCCAGCCCAACTGGCAGATCCCCTAGTGTTAACTAACCAGGTGGCTTTTGCTAAACATGTATTCCAATGTTTGAAGGTCCCAGCCCCCATTACTCTCAATGTAGTCTTTAACAGTCCATTCGTACTGCTTGATTTTTCCGGAGGCTGGTGCATGATGGGGGGGGATGTGATATACCCACTCAATGCCATTGTCTTTGGCCCGGGTGTCTATGAGGTTGTTTCAGAAATGAGTCCCGTTGTCTGACTCAATTCTTTCTCGGGTACTGTGTCGCCATAAGACTTGCTTTTCATGGCCCAGGATAGTGTTCTGGGCAGTGGCGTGGGGCATGAGACACCTGCAAACAAAATTATTTTCACTGTTCTGTTATTGGTCCAAATATGTATTCTTAAATTCTAATTAAACTGTTTTGCTGGTGAATGGTCATTCCACAGAGACCACATTTCCACATAACTTGGCCACAGTGCCAGCATCAAGAGATCTATACTCTGTCCCAAGCCATTCTTTCCTATCCTGAGGCCATCTCCTCGTCTGTGCCAGTGCTATTGTTTATGAAGGCACAAAATAAGCTGGTAAGAACTTAGCCAGGTTAAAAATAACTGGGTTTTGCGGAGTTATTTTTGGCAAGTCTGGTCCTCTTGTCTATATCACCATGTGTCCCCAAAGGAAGGGTAGTAAGCAGATGGCTAACAATGACTGTAGTCATCAGAGCAAGGACAGAACAACCTATGCCAGCATTGCCACCAGGAACCAATAGTGTAGAACCATCCCTTCAGTCCTGCACTTTTCGTTTCCCTGATGTTCATTATTTTGTTTATTGGCAATGATATACTAACAAAGTTGATCCAGCATAAGGTAGCTGATATGCTTTGCCTTTCCATTCAGAACAAAACTTCAGTCAAAACCAATTGATTTTTAAAATTATCATTTTGCCATGTTATGAATGAGACCAAGCTCTGAACAAGGCAAATGGTGGTTCCACTGCAGTCTTCACATTTCAGTTTTATTTCTTCACGAAACACCTGACCCCAACAGAAGTTAAAAGTTGTGCCCAGAGTTTTACAGGACAGAAGTTCTGTACGAGAAATACCGCTGGCAGGAGGCACAAAATGCACAACTCTGATGACCAAAAGATGCATGTCGTCTGGCTTCACTGAACCTGACCAGAGGAGGAAGTCAGATTGTTTGATTTCATATACTGGACATACCTTCCTACCGTGAGCTCCCCAGCACACAGCACACCACAACGGTCTCTCGCATCCTGTGACTCCATGTGCCAGATGCACCGGGGCAGCCTGAGCTGCAGTTCACCACCCACCTGCACCTGGCAAGCGGGGCCACGAGCACTGAGCCAAGGTCAGGGATTCTGCCAAGCTGGTAGCAGAAATCCTGTCTGTCCTTCCCAGTTGCACATCCTGACAAGCCAAAAACAAGATGCAAGAATGTGGGTTATGTGTGTCCCAGCATGCTGGATGCACTCTTCTCACTGAGAGGGGAAATCACTGAATAATCCAGTGCATGGCTTTTGACAAGGCAAGGGCATCGAATCTTTACAATACCTAATGTCTTAGGGCTTGGTGTACACAAGATTTAAGGTTTTTTTAAAATTCAAAATTGCAGCCCCATTTAAGCTGGGACAAGCTGGTGCAGCCAGCAGTCAGCCATGGAGTGATCTGCTTTGGGGAACCAATTCCCTTGTTCTGATCTGTTTGTTTAGTTTTATTAAAAAAAAAAATAATAAAAATATGTTGAAGTAAATTATTTGCTAAGGAAATAATCATACAATTTGAAAAAGATGTTATGATTCCTCTTAAAAAAACACCTAATATTCTGTTATTTCTGTTTGTGAAACCCCTTCTGTGTTGACAGTGAACAATTTTAAGGTTTGTGTTATTACGAGTTAACATTGCAGCTTATGTGAAACCCTCATTTTTGCCTTGCACATTTCATTACCTTGACCACTTGTCTAATCTCACAGGAACACATGGCTTGTCATGTTTGCTTGACTGATTTTACGTATTTATTTAGCTTTTACTCATGAGTTTGAATTCAGTTGTCTTTGTATATTTTACTACATTTGTGTAAACAAATGCAAGTTATGGATCCCATCCTTAGCTGCAGTAAATCAGTGTGCCACTATTAAAATCACTGATACCTACCTATTGGCTAAGATGTAGCCCTTTATTTTTCTACACTTGCAGACACTTACTGTGCTTTTAGAGAATAAGGTGTTAAAACTATACCCATGAGTATAAAACACTCTTATTGCCTTAAAAAAACAACGCCCTTTACACTAGACCAAATGGAATTTAAAGCAGAACGCTGTTCTAAGGTTAAAACAGGTTACAAAATCCATTAAGATAAAGATGCGATTTAGAGTGCTACATTAGTTATGTCACAGTGGTTAAGACAGTTTACCTAATAATCGAAGCCTGATTTAGTATTTCATATGGCAGAAGGTTCAGCTACTTTACCTGTAA
The DNA here is from genome assembly GCF_026419915.1 of Harpia harpyja. NCBI lineage: Eukaryota > Metazoa > Chordata > Aves > Accipitriformes > Accipitridae > Harpia > Harpia harpyja. The sequence goes on from NC_068969.1 coordinate 95,981,981, forward strand.
TAGTTTGCTATGAGTTTGTTTCTACTAAGTAAACATGCCTTTTGAAATAATCAATTTTGAATGTCACAAGTCTGAAATTCCCCACAAAGGTATGATGTGCAATTTACCAGATGGTACAAGCAGCAGCTCTGCACACCAATGTGCACTGCACACTGTATTTCTCATGTTTTCCAAAAGTAGCCTTTAAAATAGTAATTTTTCAGTATCTTTTAGAAAAAACGAGTTATATCCAACTAGAACTAACATTCGTTGCACGTTGGATGGCAATTCTTGGAAACCCCTAGTAAAAAAAAGGTAATCTGAGATGTAAACAAATTGTCATATTGTAGCAGCTTATTTTTCAAATCCTGAAAAAAAACCACAACCAGCACTGTCATTTTGCCACCTCTTTTCATCACTCCTGCTATCACTCCTGACAACTCTATGGAGTGCCTTGTCAGTGAAATTCTGGTCGGTTGCAATCAGTGGGAATTTTGTGCAAGAATTCACTGGAGCTGGGGCTTTAACTGCTGTTCTTTTTCTGTTGAAAAGTTTTATGATCTAATTACTATTTTCCAGTTTATAACTTCTTCCCTTTTTCTTTTTTCCCTTTTGGAAAATTCCTTGTCTCATTGTCGTGGTTTAAGCCCAGCCAGCAACTAAGCACCACGCAGCTACTCACTCACTCCCCCACCACCCGGTGGGATGGGGGAGAGAATCGGGAAAAGAAGTAAAACTCGTGGGTTGAGATAAGAACGGTTTAATAGAACAGAAAAGAAGAATCTAATAATGATAATGATAACACTAATAAAACAACAATAGTAATAATAAAAGGATTGGAATATACAAATGACGCACAGTGCAATTGCTCACCACCTGCCAATCAACACCCAGTTAGTCCCCAAGCGGCGATGCTCCCCGCCCCTCCCTCCCCCCAGTTTATATACTAGACGTGACACCACATGGTATGGAATACCCTGTTGGCCAGTTTGGGTCAGCTGCCCTGGCTGTCCTCCGTCCCAGCTTCTCGTGCCCCTCCAGCTTTCTTGCTGGCTGGGCATCAGAAGCTGAAAAATCCTTGACTTTAGACTAAACATTACTTAGCAACAACTGAAAACATCAGTGTTATCAACATTCTTCTCATACTGAACTCAGAACATAGCACTGTACCAGCTACTAGGAAGACAATTAACTCTATCCCAGCTGGAACCAGGACACTCATTCTGGAGTCTGGCCAAGTTGTGTATCTCTTCTTGTTTTATAGCTAATCTTACTCTTTTTCAATCAGCTCATATATACTTCATTGAATTTCAGTATCTACAACAATCGCTTTGAAAACAATCAAACAAAATGTTCATCATGAACTCTATTTGGTATTTTTTAAACCCTTCCCTGAGAGGCTTGCCTCTAGTACATTCAGGAAGCTTGGTGTGTATGCTGCCATCAAAACCAACAGATACTTCTTTTAAGGGCCTTTAGCATTAATTCTTTATTGCACAGGTACCCAGTAGAGACTAAGCAGGTGGAAATGAAGGGGCCCACATGTTTTCCTTGGAGCTTCCACTTCCTCTTACCTTTGGAGACACACTGACTGCGGGTCTCTCTTTCCGTCAGGTGTTGCATGAGCTCCCTTTGCAATTAAAAGACACCATGAGTTTGGGTTGCCCTCACAGGAAGTTACTTGTATTTGCCTCTTTCTGGAAGAATGTTGCTCACCCATCCTGTTGTGCTTCTTCTTAATCTGTTCTTCTACTGTCTTTATATCTTCTATTACAAAGTATCTGTTAGTTCACGCAATAGCTGATTTTAAACTACCGCTTTCCTCCTCCACATTATTCAATCTCTCCCCTCAAAAAGCAGTTGGCAGTAGCACATTTTTGCCCAAGTTTAAAGATGAACTGAAGTCCCTAAAATAGAAAAGACACGTAATACAGTTTAAAAATTGTATTTATCTTAATTTCCAGTACCTGCATTTTAACTGAAAATATTTTAAAATGTCTGTTCTTCCCTGACAAAATTTGAAAGACTTGTGTTTCCCTTACGTGGGCTGATTTCATCAGTAATGTGTAGAGGAGCTCTGCTCCATTCAGCTGCTGGTGCTCTAATTGTTGCAGGAGAAATACGGTGTTGGCTGCCAGAACTCAAGACGTTTTATTTTGATTTTAACATGGAATCACTGGAAATGTTGCAGTCCACATGTGAATTTTGTTATTGGGACTAAACTGTTACTCAGTTTTTTCCTTCTGTAAAAAAAAAAAAAAGGTTTTGGTTTACTTCCATGGTTCAATTTAGTGGTTTTTTTTTTTTTACATGATATTGGGGTTTTCAATTTCTGCTTTGATTTTTACTTATTAGAGGTTCTTTGTCTTTTATATTATCCTCTGCAAAGTATTTTTTATCCATTCTCGGGAACATGATATGTACAAACTTTGCGTTATTTTGTTTTATACTTTTGAGACTGAGGCAAGGGCTGCCAAGGACAAGAGTGACATCCTACCAACAGCCTCTCAGTAACTGCTGGGAGAGGCACAGAGGGGGCAGTGATTCCTCTCTGCTTCTTACAACTCTTTTAAAGATTACAAGTATTTTTTTTAATTTATACCACTTTTTTGACAGATCAGAAGATTCTTCAGAAGCTCCATTCACCCATTTAAATTAGGATTTGAGTTAGGTATTTGGTTTTGTTTTTTAAAATAAAGGCTGTATTTCATACAATGGCTATACCATCTGTTCTTTACCACTGGTTCTTGGCTTCTCAGCACCAACACCACAAAAATGGCTTAGGCAGTCAGTTTTGTACAGAAAGTACAGCCAGCTGCTGCATTTTCTTGTATCTGTTACTTGAAAGAATTGACTTGTAACTTCACATCTCTGACACTAAATGCATTAGTACGTGGAGAAAATACCTTATCTGCTTAGGAATTACTTTCCTCATGGAAATAGAAATGCCATTGCTGTGTCCCATATGTTCTCATGTTTGCCTTTACCATATTTTATCAGCTTGTAAATAAACAGATCACTTTCCCTCCTAACTGCCTTCCTTCTCTTGTGAGGGAAGTCTCTGTGAGAGCTCAGAGAAAAGCTGGGCACCTTCTATGTGTCTATCACCACCACAGTCAATATTATCACAGAAGCAGGCACATCCATGTAAGGTACTGAAACTGGATTTTATAAGGGGAAGAAAGAAGAAGAAAGGTTATTCAGGACGTTTACTGATTTCATTTGGCAAAAATGAAAAAACTATCCAGAATTCTTAAGATGACATTAAAAAAACTCCCATGATCTCATGAAATGATCAGCTAAAAAACCTTTAATGAGGTTTTTTTTTAGAAAACAGGTTTTTCTGCGAGCAGCAGGCTTAGCAACGCTTGGTTTCCTACAGATTTATTTCTATTAGATTCCTTTTTTCTAACAGGTACAACTTCCAGTGGACGTTTTCCTTACCAATGCATAGCCCTCTCTCCTTTGCAGCTTCTGTATGCTCTACAGGTACAGTGAGCACATTGTACATCGCTAAACTCAGTAGAAGGATTAATAAAGATTTTCCCTTTAGTGGGTGACTTATTTTCAAGAAACTTACCAGAATCTAGTATGTTTGAAACCTCTACACCTCTGCTCAGTTTGGTTGAGGTTGACCAAAAGATTTAAACATAGGCAGACATCCAAAACCAAAAGTATTTTGTGAATTGCTTCCACTCATTTATACTAACGCAGTGTATGTCTTTGCATGTAGCCAAAGGTCTGGTGTATAGATGAATTCTCAGAAAGTTTCATTTCCTGGTTTTTAATACTTCTTTTTTGGATCGTAGTGATAGTTTGTGAAACAAAAAAATATTTTGAGTTTTAAAGGCAATTGTGGTGAAAAGGTAAAAGGTGTTCACTCTTTTCTTGTAGTCTCAGATGTAACCAAGAGTTGTTCTATCAATATAGATGAATTATGCAAGCAAGAAAATGTTTTTAACAGTTCCTGAATAAATAGCTGTACAATAAAGTACATATATCAGAGATTTTATGGGGTTGCAGGAACAACTTTGTAGTAAAGCCACCAACGTTCATTGTGTCAGCTTGTGAGAAGTAACTACTTTTCTGTTGAATAAGTAGAGCAACAAGCATAGTTGTTCTCAAGCTGCAGTCTTGAGACTTGAGAATTGAGGAGCACCACAGGTCTTACTTTGTTTTCTTTTTGAGCTTTTAGGGAAATATCACTATTTAAAGCTGTAGGCAAATGTCCTCTTTCAGGTTCTCGTCACAGAGGTTACTACAGGCTGCTAAAAGTTACTGCCCAACTTTGTTTCACAGTGAAGTAATTTCTGTGTGTGCTTCCTAATATGCTCCATACAAAATCAGCTAATTTAGCTCAGATCAGCAATTTAAACCGCTTGAGCTGTTTAGCTCTTCTTGTTTCAAGCTTATTAGCTCTCCTAAACCTTTTCTACCAGCAATGTGGTGACATTAGTAATTTACAGCAAGGAGCTATTACTGAGCAGATTTGGGCTGTGATGGAAGAGGACATTTCTCCATGGTCCATGTTTGAGCACCAGGTAATTTTATATAGGTTTTGGAAGGACAAATGTGCTCAAGTGCATAAAAATGTTTATCATACATGATAGAGATCTATGAAAGTATGACTAGCATGGCAACAACTAATTATATATATGAACATATATATAAAAAAATACAAAAATGGTAGTGAATTAAAACTAATGAACAAATACTGCAAAATGCAAAAATACCAATGAAGGTATAATAAAGGTAGTTTTGTGAGAATCTGTTTAGCAATGACTGACTTGCTTACACTTGAGAGCTATCTGCTGTGCTGCCTCTTTTTTGATGCCTTTTCCTGTTGTTTTATAAACTTCTCTTGTTCCTAAGCAAGAATTAAAGCAACTGAGCTGTAGTAAAACTTTCTGTGACCTAAGCACCATATCATAGTGAACTTCCCATAACGTGGAAGGTTGCTAAATAGATTCTGGAAAAAAAAAAAAAAAACAAAAAAAAAACCAAAAAACCAAAACCAAACCAAAAAAAGCCAGTGCTGATTTGCCTGGGCACAGCATCACTTGCTTTATCAAACTACACACATAAATCTAGTTAATTTAAAATTAGCTAAAATGCTATGAAGAAGCAGCTAGTGCTTTTGAAACTGGTTCTAACTGATGACTAAGCAAGCTTTGCCAGGCAGAATAAAACCATTTTACCATAAGTTTTTAACTTGTCAGGTCTCAAAGAAAATGTAGAGTCATGTTGGGTCACACCGACATAGTGCGTTCAGGAACATGCAGCAGGAGAAAGTGCTCCTAAATCAGGAGTTGGTGTACTTTCCTCTAAATCAACAGTGAGCTACAGTAGCTAGTAGGCAGTCACATGGCTGGCAGTTTAAAATATTACTATATATTTGTCAAGATGTGAAGTTGGTGTTTGTAGACATGGCTGGCTTGCCTGGAAAAACATTCATGGCTAAATTGTTCTTGTAGTTTCAGGTAGGTCCTATGATCTATATAAGTTTTTATTAGCAGTTGTGCAGTGCACTGAACCAATCTGTAAATGCCATGCCACTACTCTTGTGTGTCAGTGTCAAGAAAAACAGATATAATTTAGATATGGTTAGTTAATCCACTCTTACACCATTAAAGGAAGGCACTACGTTAAAGTTCTTATTAGATTCAACACTATTATTATTTATTTTAAAAGAAATGCAATTTGTTCCTCTTTCAAAATGAAATAATGGCCCCTTTCAAATTACTTTAAAAATTGCGAGAGCTGCACAGCACTGCTGTCAAGGACCTGCTGGCAACTGCAACAGTCCAGACTGTCGTGGCCCAAGCAATGAGCAGCCATCCCGAATGATTCTTTTTTGACTTTCAACAAGAAGTAGTCTTTATTAAGGTCAAGCTTGCTGTAATAAATGTTGATAAATGTTGTTATGTAAATGTACAAAATTAGAAATTGTCCTCTAAAACGCTAATGAGAAAAATGTTTGCAATTATTGGCAAAATATTTATCTGTTTAGAGAGGTTATTAGGAGAAGGTGGAACAAAATAAAACAATGTAGGCTACATCTGAATTACAAAAAAGCTGTTTTCTTCCTGACAACGTTTAAAGAAGAGATTTCCTTTGATTAAACCCTCCTTGCTGACAGAAAACCCACAGATCACTTTTACCACATCTCCCAGGTCTGGACAACTAATTACTCTCTTACTGCAATGTCTGTATATTCCTGCTGCCTTCATATTTATACCTTGAGTTGCAGAAGTTTAATGGTTTTGCACTTCGCTCTGTGGATTTCTACTTGGGTTTGTATCCTAGAACAGACAGTGCAGTTCTTGTGTAGGATGTTGTGACAGAGCTATAAGGTCCAGCTACAGATTTGCGCACAAAGAGGACAGAAGTTATCCATAGTGAAAAATACAGTTATGTGTTTCTTTGGGTATGTTCCAGTATTTCCTTTTAAACCCATGTACATGAGAGAGTCTTCTACAAATGATGTTTTGAAATTGGGACAGCTCTAGTTCACCTGGTAAAAATAACCTTAAGAGATGACTAACAAACCTCATCTTTAAGGGAAAAAAGAAAGGGAGGCGGGGGGGCAGGAGGAGAACCTGTTGACATGTTGAAATCATCTCTTTGCATAGATGAGTGTCCAAGGATTAAGGACAGTGTGCTTTTAATGATGAATTGAGTCATAAAGTACGGATCTTTAGTCTACGGAGCTCTTTCTTGCTGTTAGGAAATCAAACATTTTGAGAAAGAAGTTTTTGATTCTTTACTGTGCCAAGTTTCCTTTTGCAGCGCTGATTAGTGAGCTTGTTAAGGCTCCTTCGTTCTCAGGGCAAATTTGCACATGAGCCCCAGGTAGCACTATATGAAACCTATAGCAATTGCCTCTGCTCAGATCCCAGACCAACTGCCAAATGTAGGTGATTATCTTCAGAGGTTCAGAAATCTTAGTTTTATTTTTCACTAGAAAATAATCATTTTCAAAACCCAAAAACTTTTGTGGAAGTGTACCAGTATCACTGAAGTGTACTCTAGGAAAAATTTCTAAGCTCTCTTAGTGTTAAGAAAATAGCAATACAAGGGAATTCCCAGGCTGAAGTATCTCCCCATCCCCCTGATAATGAGGAAGGGGAGGAATCTAAAACAATGTGGTTGTGGTGTGCATCTCAGCATCTACTCTTGGAGCTGCTCCACTTTGTATAAATCAGTAAAGAGTTGAACCACAGAGATACCAATCATTTGCAGGGCTAGGATGGGAGAAGCTTCTTTTTTATTATTTATCCATACCAGAAGAACTTGAGCAGGAAAAAATCAACAGATCCACCTCAAAAATAGTCAACAACCCTGCATTCAGGATGCTTACACAGGATGTGGGAAACTAGTACAAAATTTTGAATCTTCTCTGTTCTAGGACAGTTGCATAATAATCAGGCTATATTAGGGTAAGATTTTCTTTTATTGCATTTCAGGGGAAAAAACCTCCAAAACTTTGAACTAGTTTAGTGTTACCCTTCTGTAGAGTGAGATATGTATAAGTTTTGGGGTTTTTTTAAACCTCAAAGATTTTCTGGGATGGAAGAAAGTTTCCCATTAGTTCTAATTTGGACCTATATACATGAGAGGAGAAAAGAAAATGTTGGGCAATCTTTCTTAAAAAAAAGCTCCAGAATAAGCTGGATTCATCATTACTGTAATGTATCTCACCTGAAGCTTTTTGTTCTTACACTACTTTTGATTTCTTTTATTTCATCTACCTAAAAATTAGGGGCAGGTCATCAGTTAATATGAAAGAGTGTGGCACCACATAAATCAATGCCGAGCATTTGGTGCGGGGCTTCTAAAAGAAAATAAGAGGGAAAAAAAAAAATCCTTCTGTGGGTTTCAGGGAAATGAACTGTTAATGAATATTGTGAAAGAGCTGAAATTTGCTGTAAGGGAAAGACTGACACAGTGTTTGTCAAGTTTTCAACTTGACGCGTGGAGGAGCAGGTTGAGCTGTCTTGTGGTTTTGCTGGATGACGTTTGTCCGTTGCCTACCTGTCATCCAAAACAAACTGTCTCCTATCCTGGCCTTTTACAGCCACAGAAACAGTGACTGCTACTTACAATGTCAGCTCGAGGGTTAGTAGCCTCCGGGATAATTTCCTGAGGCAATATGACACAGAAGTGTAGCAGAAATAATGATTGACTCGTCCGGCATAAAGAAATTGTATGACTAACAGTTTATTCAGTTTAAACTGTAGGTTTCTTATCTATGACATAAATCCAGTAATAGTGGGGTGTATCTGACTTCCAAAGGAGTGTTTGTGTTCCTCTGCAACAGCCAAAAATGAAACCAGTGGAAACAGTGTTAACTTAAACCCAGCATAAATATGGAAGTGAGATTGTGCTCAAAAAAACTAGGGGAGATGACCCACAGTTTTGGTGTAATTGCACGATCTATTATTTTATGAGATCTAATCCTGAATGGGGTTCTTAGGCACTACAATAACAATATTTTAAATATTTTGAATATATTAATAAGCAATGGCACTAAACCAAAGAGATTATAAAAATATTTATGATAACAGTAAAGGTTCTGTTAGAATTATCTAAAACCAAACTAAGTTTATCCACCTCCTTAGTCTTACAATTTGTAGGTAAAAAAATTATTCACTTCTTCTGCGGTGTCAGGTAAGCATGGCATTTTAAAGGAGATGCAGTAGATGATCTATAGATTTTGTAGAGTGAGGGTCTGATTCAGCACATACTCATTGGGAATAATCCTTCAAGAGTACCCATTCAGATAGGAACTTCACATTTTTCCATTGTCTTTAGCAGGGCACTAGAGTCCAGTGATATGGAGTGTGCTGCTAGCCCAAAGGCTGATTCAGATGTCACTTGACCTGAGAAGGAAGCATTAAAGACTACATAAATACTGAAGCTAAAAGCCATGTTTATTGGCTGCCTGTGTTCTTAGCTTAGGGAAGACTGCAAAAGTGTAGCCCATTTGTGCCATGTAAATATACCCCAGCTAACTGGGTGTGAAGGTAAGAACAGTTTCATAAAAGGGAAGGAGGCAGATTCATTCCTGCTACTGCCCTTTCTGCTGTTCTCAGGAATGAAGGTTAATGAAGTTGCGTGTTCTTGTATTTCTCCTTTTGCTCTGTTGGAAAGAGAGCAGGCTTCCTGCTACCGAGCCGGGGCAAGGCTGAGAGGTTTCCTCTCTCCTGCAATCTCCAGGGCCCTGAGGTAAAGCCTGTCTCTAGCTGCTCTCTCTTGCCATCAGTTCATTTATCATCGATATCATGCAAATGTGGTTCAAATTAGAACTACGACCAGAAATCCTCGTGACATTTTTAGAGTGCTTTCCTTAGGATATAGATCTGTATTACTAACAGCCACCTATTAACTTTTGAAACCATTGACCATTGTTAGCTAAATCTGATAGTGAGGTGGTGATTTATGAAATTTATTAAATATAAATTATGTAAAAATGGGCAACTTTATAGAGGAGCCTATTAATACTGCCTTTTAAGAAAAAAACCTGCAGTTTGAGCACATTTCTTGTTAGACATCAGAGGATCTAGATGGAGAAGAGCCAATATGAATGCCTCAACTCTTGGAAAGCTTTCATTTGGCTTTCCCATTTTATCAGACACCAGGAATTCTACTGAGGTTTCTTTGGCAAAGACCAGCTGAAGCTTCTTCTAAACTTTGGCATTTGTAGTTTTTTAATATAGTGTGAGCTCAGGCTGCACCATTGGGTGTTGTGAAGTTCAGAAGTCAAATCAACCAGGAGACACAAATGCTTAGGGTAACAAACTTTGTTAGTTCTGGTATTTAGAGATATCCTTATTTTTATTTTATTTTGCAGTGATTTCTGAATATGCATTTGTAAGGTTTTTGAGGAACTCTCACAATCAAACAGTGATCTTGAAATTCTTTCCCAGATGGGACTCCTAATTTTCACATTTCAGCTGTATCTAAACAAGTTCCAGTTGGTAATAAAGATTTTGTGACAGAACAGAGTCTCTGGGTCTTGGAGCTATTGACATCTCAAACGAAACCAGCACTGATCTGCTTAAAAGTGAAATTGATGGTTTCTAATGGGCTTGTATTGATTTTGGGCAAAAACTTGAGCTATTCCTTTGTGTTCTGATCATATGTTCTAAGAAAGTAGGAAAACAAAATTGTTAGTAGGTCTTTTTAACAGTGAAGTTTTATACATATAAATTTAGTGAGTCGTAGTTCTTGTTTTCATCGTAATGCCCAGAATAATATGTTATGAGTTGAGCTCTTCAGCAAAATCCTGATGGGGACAATGTAATATCCTTTGTTCCCTTCTATTAGGGTTGGAGACTATTACAGAACAGCAAACATGACAGCATGGCTATTTAAGCCACCCACTTTTTGCCAAAATGGCTTTTATTTTTTCAACACCTAATTTAATCACACAATCACAGAATGATTGAGGCTGGAAGGGACCTCTGGAAGTCATCTGGTCCAATCCCCCTGCACAAGCAGGGCCACCTAGAGAAGGTTGCCCAGGACCTTGTCCAGATGTCTTTCAGATCTTCAAGCATGGAGACTCCACAACCTTTCAGGACAACCTGTCCCAGTGCTTGGTCACCCTCGCAGTAAAAAAATGTTTCCTGATGTTCAGAGGGAACCTCCTGTGTTTCAGTTTGTGCTCGTTGCCTCTAATTTTGTTCTACTTTGAAAATCTCTCATTTCTCTCATTATGTTAAATCCACAGCAGTATCCTCCTCAGAAACAGTTTTACAGCTACAGGGGGAACTGATCTTGAGGATATATCCTCTCACGTAGAAAAAATATTTTTTGTATGGTACAAGAAATAGGATAAGAAAGCAGCTTGAGCAATGAATCCATTATTGAACTCCTTGCCCAGAAGCCTCAGAGTACAGAATCAACACAATTAACAACTGTTGGGAAAAAAGGAGGTTTAAAAATAAACAGACCTCTTCTCAAAATGCAGTTTGTTCACGAAAAGAAAGCACTAAAAATGCATGCAAAGGACATTTTGCTACTTGAAAATCAAGAGCTTTCCTCTTTTTCTTTACTTTGAGCAAGGTTGATTGCTTGGTGGAAGGGCTTGCTTCTTTTCACCAGTGAGTGAGTGACAGTGGTCCTTCTGGCAGATTCTTACAGGCAGTGGAGTAAGGAATGTATTAGTCGTTTGCCAAAGTAGTCAAAGGGGAAGGGAGCACTGGGTAGGGATGTGTGGTAACAGAAGAACACTCATTTGGCCATGTTGGATATTTGATAAGAGCAAAGAGTGGATTTAAATATTCACACTGCAAACATTTTGATGTGCTCTGTCACTAAAGCAGTAAATTTTAAATACGCTATATGTACTAAATGTGTGTTTCCCTGCTTGTCTTCAGTGAAGGGTACTTTTCTGATAGTCTGCTGTACTACTCTGGCATCGCAAGACTGTTTCTGAGGATGAATTTGGAAATACTTAATACAGAAACACTTCTAGACTCTAGAACAAATTATATCAGTATGAGTAACTCCGTTCCAAAGCTTTTTCCGAGAAGTAGACCAAATGTGTAACAGAAAAAAACAGAGGAAGCCAGCACAAGTAACATCCCCATCCCCACGCAGTGAAACTGAACTACATAGTAAGAGCCTAATGATACAGTTCTTCTCTTATAAATAGAGTCAAAAGTGCCTTATTTACTTTGAACTAACTATAATAGGCCTGTTCCAAGAGCCCAGTAACTTCTTTGTAGATACCTGCAGCCTTCTTGTTACCTGATTTTGTAAGAATATAAACACATGTTGTTCATCCCTTTGCCCTTGAAATACAGTCTTAGGCTATAGAGAGATTGTTATATGGCTTATATGGATTTCTCTGAGACCATGAAACAAATACAAAATGTTGGGGAAAAAAACACCACCTTTTTTCCTAGATCCTCATTTAATGTGTGTCTTGTCTGTGTATCTCTTTATGTGGTCCTTTTTTATAAGTGTAGTCAAGCATTTTGACAAGTTATGCGTAACATATCATTTTGCTCCTACTGTTTCCTGGAGGTTACTACATTCTCTGTTCAAGGAGATGAGGCAGTTTCTGTAGCCTAAGACTGGTGCTACTGGCATTGCATAAAGCAGCACATTGGGGGAGTCCAGCAGATCATCACATCCTGAAAGAAGACTAGTCCTGGTCATATGGACACGATCCATCTGCATAAGGCTACTAACTGGTACTAAACAGTACAAAGGATTTTTCTTCACTAGAGTGGAAACTTGGAGAGATTCCTGGCATGGAAGAAAGTGAGTGTTCAGAGTGACACCATCAAAACAGTTTCTAAGAAATCTGCTGCAGCTGGGTTGTCTTCCCAGATGCTCATTCCAAAATCTGATCAAGAGTATTTTTTTTTTACTTGGGATTTTGGAGGGATGTCTGCAAATTTCTAGATGTTAAACAAAAATATCTTTCATAATTACATTTTATCAACAGTAAGACAGATGAACACTCCACAAAGATAGCCTTTTAAGTGACAATATTTACTTTTTTCTCAGTAAAACCTAAAAACAAATTATTTTTTTTTCAGTTGTAAAATGGGTGACTAAGAAAATGGATGCTATTTCTACACTCAATCAATTTTAATATGGCTATGTTTAATCGAAGGTACCAACATTGACCAAAATGTCAGTCACTTCAATATATAGGCCATCAGTTAAGGCTGTAAGTACTAACATCCTCATTTGCAGAAAAATTTGTAGTTTGAATCACAGAGGATTTTTTTTTAAATGCTGTAGTAGTTAAGAGAAACTGAAACTCTTGGCCCAGCAATTCTGTTGCTCCAAACTTCAAGCTTACACTAGGCAGAAGAGCAAAAAGACGTTCACAAAATTCAGGCTAGATGTCCAGGGTCTGAGTCTTACAGCAGATCTTCAGCTCGTCTTCATTTAGAGTAGCCTGGAGGTTTCCAGAGCTTCCTCCAGCTGCCTGCACCCCCAAAAGACAATACACATGCTAAGCCTATCTGGATCATGCCAATGTTTGGCGGTGACCTTGTCTTGCCACCAAGACACTCCAATTTTAAGGCAACATAGTGCTCAAAGGCCTTGGCTGTGCTCTTGCTGAATGCTAGTAGAAAAGTCTACTATTGCTTTTTGTTCTCTGGGAATAGTAGGACAGCATATATGAAAACCATGATGAACTGATAAGTAGAGTGGACACTATTCCTAATTATTGCCATGTAGTAATTTTCCTCTCTGAAAATTTTGAACAGAAGTTGTTCCTGAATAAGGGTGTGAATGCAAGTGTAGCGCTCTCTGGTGGTGTGTTAGATGCTGTGCTAAGAATCAAGTCTTTTATAATAAACCACACAGTATAACACCCGTTTTAAAAAAACAGGTGTGCAGTGCCAAATGATTATGGCTGAGCTTTTTCTCTCTGCCAGCCTTTCGTTTGTTTTTTCTATGCACCATACTGAAAGCTGTATGTGGTGGAATTGTAGTGATACTGTAAAGAGAACATTTGCTGTCACTTCCTTTTTTCTAGAAGCGTATATGAAATAACAGGTAAATTTTTAAAGCAACTGATGTTAAACTGTATTTCTCTCCTTATTAAAGCCTAATGAGGTATAAAAAGAACCTCTGAAATTTCAAAACCCCTCTCATTTACAAAGGCTAATCTGTTTTAGGACTTCATCATCGGGGGGGGGGGGGGGGCTAGCGGGGAGCTTGATCATGTGCCTATACCAAAAAAACTGGTAAGTAGATCAGTCCTGGCTGGGAATAATTACAGGGTGCTACCTTATAGGTAATGCAGAGGTCAGAAACAATGTTGTGAGACTGTTAAAGCTCTGTGGTTGCTAATTATTTTTTTATTCTTAGCTTAGTGGTGACAGGGTGTTACACTTGAAAAGCTGTTAACCTCGACATTTTCCACCACATTGTATAACAACAAAAGTGTGGGCCAAATTTAGAGCTTCAGTACTGTTTAGAAAAAAGCTTTCCTATGGTTGTTCTGCCCTTCAGAACTGCGGGAACAAAGCAGGCGTGCTTGTTTGATGGGTACTTTGTCACCAGTTAGGAACCCTTTTATTTCCATTTAAGCTATCAGGGCTAGCCTGACCGCTCTGCAATCATCTGAGAACTGGCAGGAGGTGCTGAGTCCAGTAAGTCTTTAGCCTAGCGTTGGCCATCAGAAGTTTACTTAGTCCGAGCGGTGAGTCGGGTCCCCACAGCAGCCACAGACACTTGAAGTGTGGGAGTCAGAAACGGCAGCTCCTGAGAAACATCCTAAGGGCAATGGGACTTTCTTGTGAGTGATAATTCTGGTTTCTAATGTGCTTTGAGATGTATTGGGAAGGTAGATAGTAGATAAAGATTCCTGAATGTAAGGTGCTGTTGGTAATATATATTATTGCTACATGGATAATAAGAAAAATAAGCTTTAAAATTACAAACTGAGCAGTTTATTACTTTCACCTAAATATGGTATTCCTCAGTTTATTTTGTTGTTTTCATACTTCTCGGAAAAACCTTACCCTCTTACTCGCTTAAGTATTAGAAGGGATGATGTTTACTTGTGAAGAAAAACTCAAGTTTCCCAATATCTGATTTTCAAGAAAGGCTGTAGGGCAGGCTGAAGGGTAGCAACAAAGTAACATCATACAGATGCATTTTACATCACTTCATTATGCATTTTATCCTCAATGAAATCATTGTATAAGGTCATCAGATAACTATGCATACGTTAACTGCATCTCGGCTTTATCAAAAGCACTTAATGCAGTACACTTACAAACATATTGTAAACACAGTTATTTCTATTTCCAGTACTGATCTTGATGGAATATACACTGTGAGGTCAGTAAAGCAGTCATGTTCAAGAACTAGTGAGCTGTGATCTCTGCTGTGTTGCAAAATGTCACAAGATTCTCTTTTGATGGATAAACAGGCTGGAAAATCCTGACTTTATTTGCCAGGGGAATTCTTTTGGATCAGATAGCATTTATAGTAAGTATGACACGTCTGAAAGACAGTGTTTACCATTCAGTGGGGATGGTTTTTGTTGACTATCGGTTAGTGTTGTGTTTGCTGAAGTGGCAGGTTAATGATGATACGGGCAGGCACTGCAAAATTTTCTTCAAATGGTTCTGCCAATTAATCTCAGTCCAAACTTCTTCTCGCATTGCCTTTTTCCAGGGGTGAATGGACATTATTCAAAATCGTGGAGTGTTTTTGCAATAGCCACAAGTATGCAAAGTTTAACAGCTGTGAAGGAACCTGAAGTTTTTGAGCATGTGCTCTGAAATGTAAAAAGTTATGAACCTAGTATCCTAGATGTTGAACAGTAATGCACTGAGCTATTTGGCAGTGCTGGGGTGTTTTATTTGAAAAGGAGCTTTAGTTAATTTGTTTGCCTGATTTTTTGCTTGTCTGACATTTTGAAAATAAGGTTAATTTGATGTGAAACAAGTTAAGGGAGATGTTTTAGATGGCACTAACAAGCCCACTGAACAAACATTTCTCTACCTTGGAGTTATGTTTGCACAGAGCTGATCCAGAAGCATCCATGCCAGGAGTTTCAAAGCTTGGTGTTTCGCATACACAGCTTGCAAGACAGCATGCCTGGGCTAAAACTCTCTCAGCTATGTGTTCAGTGTGGCGAAGCATTCTCCCCTTCTGATCTACATCAGAAAAAAAAAAAAAAATTAGCCAGGCTTTGTAGGTAAGGCTCACACCCTAGACATGGGATTATTTTTCTGAAGTTATTTGCATACCAACTGATCTCCTGCCGTTGGAGGGTTATTGAAGAAGGGCATGTCTTCCACTCTGTAAGTTAAACTTCTGCAAGTTTTAAGACAGTTAGCTCCAATGTGACATACCGCAATTTTGGTGAAGCCATGACTTTCCATGCCATTATTGGGTCCATTTCCCATATTGTGTTGCTGCGTCCAGTTCCAAAACTTTCATCAACCCTTTTTTTGGTTGGTTGGTTGCTTGCTTGCTTGCTTACTTACTTCCACACACACACACACACAGTTACTTGAACACTCCAACTTTAACAGCTGGTGCTTCAGCAGGTCATCATTATCCCGAGTACTTACACGTGTTTTTACGTCTTCCCCACGCTTTATATAAACATTAACCAAGCCGTTCTCATGGTACCCCAGTGGGTAAGTAAGAAAATACAGGGACGACGGCTCAGCGCCACCGGGGGTTGCGGGCGGCGCGGTGGGGTCCGCGCCGGGTTTTGCGGGGCTCCCCGCCCCGCGGCGGCTCCCGGCGGGATGTGTGTGAGAGCGTGTGAGTGTGAGAGAGTGTGAGCGTGTGCGTGTGTGAGAAACCGCCGGGGGCGGGAGGGGGGGGGTGGCGGGTCCCCTCCGGCAGCCCTGCCACCGGCGAAGCTGCGAAAACAGGAAGCGCGGTGGCCGCAGCGGGCGGCCGCGCTGATTCATCCCGCCTGTGCCGCCCGGCCGACGGCAGGCTCGGCCTCACGCCGCCGCGGGGCCGCTGCGCGCCCGCGGAGCTCCCCGCTGCCCGCGAGGGGGCGGCGCCGCGGCCGGCCGCGGTCCCGGCCCGTGCCCCGGCCCCGGGGCGGGCAGGCGAGGCGAGTCAGGCGGCGAGCCCGGCCGGCGGGAAGTTTTTGCCGCCGCCGCCGCCGCTCGCCGACCCCGTGGCTCCGAAGAGGAGCGCGGGAAGAGACGCGCCGCCCGCTGCCCGGGCTGGCAATATGAGGGAGCAGCACTCATGTGTGGGCACCGGGCAGCGGAGGATGGACCCGCTGGAGCTCCCCGCTAGCCCTGTGAAACGCTTGCGAACTGAGTACGCCTTTCCCTATCTCTTCGCAGAGGAGGCCTACCAAAAACTGGCCAGTGAGACCCTGGAGGAACTGGACTGGTGCCTGGACCAGCTGGAGACCCTGCAGACCAGGCACTCCGTCAGCGAAATGGCCTCGAACAAGGTAGGAGCCCGGCGCCCCGGCCCTTCCCACCGCGTGGGACGGGCGCGGGCGTGGGGGTCGCCTCAGCCCGAGCCCGGGGGGGGGGGGGGGGGGGGCGCGGCCGCCGCGGCAGCCCGGGGGGAGGTCGCGCTTTGCGGCGCGGCCGGGCTCCCGCGGCCCCGCACCCCGGTGTCGGGCGGCAGGGGGTCCGGTCCGCTGGGTGGAACCGCCGCGGGCTAAGAAAGTTGCCGCCCGAGGTAGCAGTCCGCTGGTGCGCGCTGGGGTGCGGGGGAGGCTGCTGTTGGGGTCCCTACCCCGTTTTCTGAAACTTCAGGACAGGTTGTGAAAGTGATGCAGGGCTGGGAAAGCTGCGCAGTTTTCCGATGTGTCTCAACAAAAAAGTTTTGGCTGCTGGCGGTAATCCCTTCAGTTGCTCGCTCTTTTCACAGCACCGCATTCTGGACTAGCGACCTGTCCTAGAAAATGGTGTGGAAACTAGCAGGAAAAGGTGATAAAGGTAGTTTTTGATTCCGGGGGAGCTGCGGGCTGAATTTTAAATAAACTTACAAGTGTAAGTAGTCATGCTGATAGCTCTCGTAACACAATTCATTATGAAAGAACACGCTCAGAACCGAGGTGCCATCACAATATATTGTCACGGTAGACACCCAGATCCAGAGGTGTGCGTCTGAGACAGAATGCGCCCGCCCTTCCCTTCCTGGAGGTTGAGGATGCCCCTTGGCCAGGGACTATGTGCTGGTATCTGCTGTGATCTGTGTATGTGTTTGTTTTGCAGTTTGAAGTGGAGTTTCCACGTGTTCCATTCATAAGTACACTTTATTTCATGCTTTTGGTTTGCAAAGAGTATGTAGCTACATTGCTGGAATTAATTTTTAAAGCCGAATTAATAAGCCTGCTGTCTTGCTTCAGAATTTATTTTTATGTTTGTCATCAACTGAGTGTTTGGGGAGCGACATGTACAATGAGAAAGGAGAAGAAAGTTTTAAATAGGCTGATTTTGCTTCTCAGGTCTGCGAAAGCAGCTGATCGATATTTTAGCACCTTTTAACTTTAATTTTTAGTTGCAATTAGGATTCTTTAAAGTCAGAAAATAATAAGTGGTTTTGACTCTGCTTATGGCTGCTTAAAATTTTGCTGTCTTGCTTTGACAGCCCTTAACAAATATCTGCTGTTTCTTATTGACTGTTTTTAAGCCCATGTTCAACTCTGCCTGCGTGTAAGAGGTAGGTGTTTGCGCTCTTGTGTGGTTTAGTCCCTTAAAGTAATATCCCTAGTGCTTCTCTTCAGAGAGTCTTAGCAGGAATTAAATCTCTGTTTTAAGAGTTACCTGCCTGGCATTGCCCTATTCTGAGAACTGTGTTTTCAGTTTTTACTGCCGGTTGAAAGAGCTCATTACTCAGGGCGTATTGTGTATGTATTGGCAAGTTAAAAAGTCAAGAGTTTCGGAGTCTGTTCTAGCACTGTTAGCATCTAGGGACATTGTTTCAAAGGGAGTAAGATCAGACTGACATGTAGGGCTTGATCTTGCTAAGAAGTTTGAACACCTATTGCTTCCCTGACTTGTGATGTCTGTATAGCCACTCTTTCACAAGATCCTGGGCTTTCTTCAGGTATTTATATATTACCTCCCTAAAACAGATAGGATATGCAGTATGTTCTATAAACAACAGGGGTAAGCTGTTTTTAGAATAAAATAAAAATAATCGTGAATCAAAGCATCTTAAGTTTTGCCAAGTATATTCAGATTCTTACCTAAAGGGAACCTGTTTTCAAAATAAAATGTGACAACTGCTTTGCATTTTAAGTAAACACAAAGGTGGTACATCTGATACTATGTTTTGTTTGTATTTGTTTGAACTAGTTAAAGAATTGTTTGCCACAGATTACAGGATAAACATTCTTCACACATTTATTCAAATTAAAAGGAAAATGTGATTCAGAAAAAGGTTTTCATCTTCTTGTTTCAAGCATAAGATCATGCAGAGAAGGGATCGATATGGGGTAAGCAGTAAGCCTAGTTGCCATAGTTAATTTGAAGGTCAGTAAGAATGGTGCCAAACTTTACATCAAGACTGAAATTTTTATACTACAGTAATGTATTGCCTCAGTCTGCTTGATCTGTCAAATGTGGATATACATGTCTAAAGCACTTTATTGCTACTTACTGTTTCATTTTGCAATGTTCAGGAAGAGCCTGGTATTACTATATTGGGAAGGAATAGCTGCTGTTTGGTTTTCCAGGTCATACTCAATTTTTAAGGTAAACTTTTTCCCCCTTTTTTGGGAAATCTGTCCCCCTTGTATAGAAATCTGTAACATCTTTCAGTGTTGTTGGGTTTTTGTTTGGTTATATTTTTTTAAGAAAACTGATTTACTTTTTTTTTAAAGAAGATTTAAACAAATAAAAGTAGATAAGTGCTATTAACCATAATGTGAACAATCTTGAATATAAACCAGAAAGGCCATATAATAATGTGAGAAAATTAGTGCAGGAGGATTTTAATTTTAGGTATGTAACAGGTTGTTCTACAGAATCATTTTATTCCTGATTATTGAAAATGTATGTGGCATTTATATATCATCTCCTATTGTAATATAACTGCAAACTGCGACATCTTGGTGAGGCATATAGGCAAACTATACTATTTTAGTTTATAGAGAAACTGAAGTAGAGAAACTTTGCTGAAGGCTGAGGACATAGACTTCAGTACAGCAATGAATATTTGAGAGTACCCAGTTCTCTATCCCCAGAATAAGTCCTGTCACCTGTAAGGTGAGAAAATAGGGAAAAGGATCATTGTTGGTACAGAACATGGCTTCTCACCGTGTTTCCCTCTTTCCCTTTCTCTGGGTTTCTTTTAAGAACTAGCCTGTAAGGTTGGCTGTTGTTTTTTTTTTTTCCCAGACTCTCAGCTATTTCCCTTATTTATTTTTCCCCTCTTTTTTTGTATGTAAAAGCATTTTCATCAGTGTTCGTTTTCCTTATTTACGTGAACATGTGCGAGAAGTAGGTGGGGGGCATAAGAATTGAGCTCTGCACCAGGTAAGAGCTTTTGCCCATCATGCAAAGGCTGCCATAGCAGAGGAAAAAATAATCCAGGGAGAAAACAGCATTGTGTGTGTCCTGAATGCCTGAAGTAGGCCAGGGAGTGAGTCTTATCTCCAATCCCTCTCTTTGCAAAGTTGGCAGTCTGAACTGTCAATTGCGTCTGTGTGGAATCCCCTTAAAGTTGGTAATGCCTGTGTAGGACTCGTGTTAGCATATCCCAGTCCAAGGGTATTTATTTTGCTTAGATGCCCCTCGTGCTCAATTAGCAGTAGTCGGTGACATGCCAGCTCACAGCTTTGCATGACTGAAAGTGGGATGACGCAGATACACAAAAAGAGCTGCCTTCTCCCTGCTTAAAATTGCCTGAAGCAGTAGGCACAGGGTGCTCTCCACAATGTCCGGATGAGCCCCAGCATGTTTTGGCAGTAAGCGTAACCCCAAAAACTTTGAAAATGTGCTCTAGGTCAGCTCTGTAGGAAGCCAGCAATGATGCTTGTCTGCTGAAGTTATGCCAGGATGACTGTAATATCCAGACAATGTCCCATTTCCCAGCCATCCCTGTGATAAGCAGACTTCCAAGTGCCTGAAGGCATTGCACGTGAAGTAACTGATGGAGAGATCTGTGATGCACCCATAGGTGTAGTTTGTAAATAAATCTGATTTTGAAAGGACGTAGTATTTAAAAGTATTGTCAATTGTCATTATGTTGTTATGGATCTTGCAGTACTTGGTGTTTTCTTAAATTAACAGCTTCTGGAATTGGGTACTAACAAGAGAATCCCAGCTTCTTTTTAAAAGCACAGGAAGTTTGTCGTCCTCATACTCCTCTAGAAACCCTGTAAAGTCTTAAAAGGCTCCAAAACTAGAAAACAAGAAGCACCTTAAATTTGGAAAATTGACTGAAACGTCTTTCATTTTTGGAGACCTATTTCTGATTTTCTATACCGTGTACTGTTAATGTTGGCTGACGTCAGTGGACTGTGGCTCTATCATTGTGTTTTTCTGAGTGATGCTTACTTGAACAGAAATAAATTCATTTTAGGAAATAGTTTGCTGATTTGGGTCACTAAAGATAGGATCCCAAGGCATAATTAGCTATATCTAACTGTTCTGATTTCCAGAGATGCTAACCCATATCAGTTTCTGCTAAACTAAATTGTGAGTAATGTCTGTTGAAAAACATAGTTTTTTACATGGGTACTAGCTTGCTGACTGTGATTTCTAATTTCAGAAACAGGTACACTTTGATCCTCTTGTACAAGCAAATGATCTTTTTAAAATTTCCAGGTTGCACAATGATTTTTTTAAAAATTTTTTTAATCATTTGCTCTTTTTAATGAATAACCCCCTCTTCTTTTTCTGCCAAACAAGATTGAAGCAAAAATTAATAGATTTTAAGTTCTCTGGGAGAAGAACTGTCTTCTCCCAGTATGTGGTTTGGCAGTACCTAGCTTAAGTCCCCGAATCTGGATCTGAGAGTTATTCTGTGACAGACAACAAATAAATGAAGAATGCCAATAACAAAGATGTAGCAACCACTTTCTGCTAGACAGCATTAATTGTAAATTAGTCAAAAGTGGAGGAATACTTATAATGAAACTGATATGCAAAAGTGTATTTTCACTTCTGTAATCATGATTTTGCAAACATCTCTAGTATGTTGCTTCTGTGTGCCTTGAGTATCTGAATTTAGATATCGAAAAAGTTTCAACTCATGTTGCTTTTGTTTCAGTTTTAAGTCTACTGCAGATGACTGTTTTTGCAGGATTTGCTGATAACTGTTAGTGAACAAGAGAAAAGGTCATTTGTTGGGTTTTTCTTTCCCACTACAAACTTAGTTGAGCGTTTTTGTAGTATTTGCTGATAAATGGTAATGACAAGAGAAAAAGCCATTTGTTGGGTATTTCTTTCCCACTTAGGTGAATGCCTTTTCTCCAGGAAGCTTTTTTAGGTATCAAAGCTAGGAAGACTTAGGTTTTATTTAGTTTGACTATGTTAACTGTGAAACTACTTTTTAAGTATAATCTTGTCCACCTTGTATACCAGTATGTGCAAATGCTCACAGATTAAAGCAAAAGTCTATTTACAGACAGTAACTAGTGCTAGTTACTATTAAAAAAAAAAATGTTTTGAGATTTTTGAGTGCTTTGAAGATGCCCAAAGCATCAGTGTTACCAACCAGTGAACTTCCAGAGAGTACATTAATGTAACACTTGGTACAAATGTTAGTGGGATTTTGGTTTGTTTATGGTCCTGTACTTGCCATCCACTATGTATGCTCAAACAATAATCTTAGTGATACTTTATTTTAAAAAAATTACCTACCTGTAAACATTTAATGTAAACTAAAATTACACTTGAAGGAAACAAAGAAAACTTGAAATCTGTTCAGTTGCTTTTTTTTTGTTTCACATTCCCTCCTGAAGTCCACTGCCAATTTGAGTTGTTTTATAATCACATTTTCCTGCTGCTGAAAAGTATTTTTCCTTTTCTCTTTTATAGTGCTAAAAGGCTCACACAGGCAACAGGGAGCTGACTAACATAATATCCAGGGAAAGAGTGAGGCTAAACTAATTGCTTAGTTCAAATAATGGATCATGTATAAATTCCCTAACTTGCTTCAGACAGGTTTTCCCAGGAGCGGGGGAGAGCCCCGCTGCCGGAATTCCTGTGTGACCCTCGCTGGGGCAAGAGGAGCAGGGGCCAGAAGGTGCCTCCAGTCTCTTGGCAGCTCTTCACAGGCACTGGCCACTGGATGGAGAAGCAGCGTTGTGTTTCCACAGGCTGACAGCAGTTCTCTGGGTTTCCCCATGCCCAGAGTATATGGAGCTGATGACAGGCTCCAACTCCTGATTTAGTCCATTCATCTGTTTTGTCTTACTCTGTGGAAAAGCTTAAGTGCTATGGTGGTCAGTAATTTTGTGGGAGCCTAGATAGACCAAGTCTAGAACTAACAAACACGGCTCATGCCACTGGCTCAGTCTTTTATTAACAGGCTAGTTTTTAGTGTTGTCTTTTTTGCATGCTTGCTGCCAACTTTGGGGACAGGTTCGTTGCATGGTTAGGAGCTTGTCTTCAGAAATTACATTTCATATGTAAGAGCATCATTTTTTTGCGATTACTTTTTCCAGATATGGAAGCTCAGCCAGAGTAAAATTGTATCCTCTGCTGTCATAGCCACTGATTAGAGTGACCTGTTTCCAATTACGGGACAGGATAATGTTGTCATATCCATTTAAGAGAATTTAAACATCAGTCATTCTCTTGGGTTTCAGCTGTTGCACATGAAAAATATGTGCTGGAAACGTAACAGTAGAAAAGAAATTTTTTGTTGTTGTGAATAAATTGTTGCAGAGCAGGCAGCATCTCTGCTTTGCTTCTCAGATTTAAAGAGCTTTGATATCCAGATGAAAAACTTGATGGGGTTTGTGTGACAGTCCTCTTGCATAATGTCTGGCAATGCCATCGCACTTAGCTGGCTGACATGATAGTTTAATTGGTTCTTACGTTCTCAGGTCTTTCTAGGAAAATCCGAGGATTTGGTAAGCTCTTTAGAGTGCTGCTTCTTATGAAGATTACAATTAAGGGGCTGCTGTTGGCAAGAGAAAGCTTGTTGAGTGCAGCATCAGGAAATTTTTTATTCATTAAGGACTTCAGTTTGTACAGTGACAGAGTAAAGGGATACTGATACAGTGGTGAGCCTGAATTTGAATTAATGCATATTTTTGTGGGTTCCCCAATTTTGGTGTACTTTTTAACAAGAGAAAAGAGGATTGTGGAGCTAAGGAGGGACTGCCTTCCCAGGCACACTCCTCCCTTCCCATGCGCTGAAGGCAGCCCAAAAGGATTTTAAGACCTCTGGGCTGGAGTGCAGTTCCCTGTGCATAGCCTTACTTGCTCCCATGTAAGACTACTCGTGCTTTTGGAGAACAGCAGACTTGCCCTTGGCTAAGTGATGAGTGAGGTGTATATATATAAAACAAAGAGATAGCACTTTGCTGGCTGTATTGTGCAAGGACATGCTGCAGCAAGATAACAGGCGAAACTTGCTCTTGTGCAGATGGCTTGCACCAACCTCTCTTTATCATTTATAAACACTTCATCTTCTCAGAAAGAAGTGGATGGAGTAGTTGGCACCAGTTTGGCAGTGGTTGAATCTTCTCTGTGCAAACGTGTGCTGCTTCCATAGGGGCTGTTGGGTTGCTGCCAAATGAGAAAAATCACGGAACACCCTGTTCTTCTGCGAGGATAGTAAGTGTGGGCTTTGGTGGTATGATAGAGCTGTAGGTCTGTTGCTGAGAAAGAAGCAAACCTGGTGGGTGAGGCTCAAGGTGTCCAAGTTGTGAGCAGCCCCTTCTCCTTGTGTGGGTACATGATGGCAAACGTTTGCCTCCCTGGGCCATGATGAGCAGGCATTTGTGATTTGGAAACATCTTAATTGGGTGGTGGGGTGAGCCCCTTCCACTGTTTGTCAGGGCTCTTCTCAAAAAGAAGTACACCACACAGGCTATCCCATTCTGCGCCAGCAAAAAGGAGCGTAGAGTTGACCCATAATGGTTGATTCAAAGAACACTGACATTTCAAGGCTCCAAAACAAATTATGATCCCTTCATCTCACAGATTCAGTCTGTACTTTAAATTTTAGAAAAAAACCTAATGGATTTCTGCGTGTCTCATTCGCTACTTCTTAAAGTCCTGGATGTGAGAGCTACATAAGAGGAATGATGCCTCTGTGAGGGTTGCTATGATTTAACACTTTTCAGCTTTTTACCTGCTTCTAGGATTGCATAGCTTTCCAGTCACTAATAACTTGATAATTTTTTCCATGAATACGAGCAAATGGTCCATACCAGCACACAAACAGCCCTTTTTGTAGCCTCTTTAATTATAGGAAATGCCACAGTATGAAAGATTCTTTCCTTTTAGCGTAATGGCACAGAATAATATAGACAAAATGCTATGGAGTAAATTACTAGGACTTGATGTGGGAAAATAACTTTACTTTCAACCACCATAATAGAGGATTTGAAAATTATGACTTTTTTCAGCAGTTGAATTATTTCAAGTTAAAATGCAAACGTCGAAGTGCCTTTTCATGACCTGTATAAAAAATTCTGTTTTTTTTCAGAGGTGTTACTTGGAACTGTAGTAGGAAAGGTTTTGCATGGATATGAGTACTTCGTAACCTCTCGCTTAATAATAAAGGTGGAATTCACGGCTACTGAAAGGCATGATAAGTATCTAAATACTTGTGGCTCCTTGTGACAGTATCTAGACCCAAGAACTCCTGCGTTGTATTCATAGTAGTGTGCTGCTGTAGTCAAGGTTAGACTGTAAGATATGAAGCATTTCGGAGAGCAGTGGCTGGGGGTTTTTTTGGTGTGTTTTTGTTGTTGTTTTTTTTTTTTAATAAATTTTGTGTTTTCACTAAGAGGGAGCCTCTGCTGTTATATAAAGTTTTGGTACAATGAATGTGGTGGTTGCTGAAATGTCAATTCAGCCTCTGCCTCATAAAGAAACTGCACTAAGGAATCGTTCTCCTGTCTCAGTTACGTTAGTAGTGGTTTTGGTATCATCTGCCAAAACTTTCCATGTTTAGGAAACTTAACATAGAGCTAAGAGTATTATGGATGGATATTTCCTGTTCTGATTTATTTTTTTTTAAACAGAGCATATCTCAACAGAAGTAGAACCCAGTTCTAGTTAACTTGCAGCCAGTCCCCCTGTAGCTGCAAAACTGAATGTAGGCAAGCTAAGGCATGATGGAAAGTGATGCTATTCATCCTGCCTTGAAACCATGTGCGTAGGGCAGTGGCCAGCACCTGCCTGTTGAGCTAGGGTTCACCTCTGAGCAGTTCAGCTGCAGCTTCCCTGTGGCTGCCCTGTTAGGTGCCTGGTGGCAGAGCTGTGCTGCGATGGGAACTGCTGCTTCATCTGAATCTCCAGCCAAGGGAGACACTGCTGTGCTAGGGCAAGTTCTGCCTGTTGCCTGCTCTGGGTGTTGAAATGGAGCTGCACAGACAATAGTATCATCTCTAAATCACAAGCAGCGGAGAAACACTGAATCAAGCTGATGTGCAGGGCCTGTTTACAAGATTGTCTACAAGTAAAACTTAAACAGCTTGCTACTTCTATTAATTAAGTTGTAACCCACTAATATATGATGAGCTAATGAAACTGAGCTGACTGAATACTTCTGTAAGATCCCTCACCAAGACGATGTTGAACTAAACCTTCTGCTCATAATGGCTATGGGGAAGGCTGCTGGTTTATGCGTTTTTGCTATTGGTTTTATATGGGGAGGGAAAGTAAGAGGACAAAGGAAAGTTAAACCAGAAGCTGACCCTCCAGTTAAGTTTGATTCATTTTGACCTTTTTTTATAGGTAAGAAGTACCAGATTTGCAATTAATACACATACATAGTTTTGCATAGTAGTAGTTCATCTTCCCTGGTCAAGGATAGTCTCTAATTTGTATAAATGTTTGGAAGTAGCTTATGGATCTATTTAAAACAGCCCAGAATATATAACACACAACATCAATAGCTGAGTTAGCTTTTCACCTGTGAAACACCACAGATCTTAAAGGTCCCTTTTAATCTACTTGTACTGCAAGTTATGTTTAAAAAAAAAAAAATTGCCTGTGCTGTGCTACAGTGGTATACCATGACATTCATGTCACTCCATTTACAGATAAGAAATATTTCTGTTTGGCAGGTTGGGGAACTGAGGTGTAGTGGTTAAGATGTGTTTGTGGTGGTCCTAGTCTGGAAACATACCTCAGAGCATCTTGCTGCGGCTTTCACATGTTCAGCTGTGCTGTCCAGTTGGTGTCTGCATGGCTTGGTGGCAGGACTCCCTGTGTTCCCTACTGTATACATTCACGTGTGAGTTAGGTTTTTCAGCTACAGAGATCATTAGCAGGTTTCCTCAATGTCAGAAGGCAATCCACTCTCATCAACGCTAGATGTTAGCAAAATGTTAATGAGGCAGCAATTACTTTAATGTGCAGTAGTTCAGGCTGGTTTTCAAGCTCCTCCATCATTCTCCCTCACTAATTTAACGTGTGCTAATGGTAGCTTTGGCTTGCCTGTGCTCATAAGCACCATATACTAACCAGTGGCATTTTCTTTTTGCCTGAAGTTTGTCTTTTTGAAGAAATTTACAAGCAGGTTTTTCAGAGTTGTGTAAAGCAAAGTCAATGTTCATCTTATTATGGAATAAAGAGCTGGACCTTACAGGAAATGTACGGTTAACTGCAACCTCGTTACCATGCTGCTACATCAGTCGTGTTCCCCAGATAGAGAAGGCCAGAAGTATTGTTTGATGGATATAATGATGTGTGGTTTTTAATTGAATTAGCTTACATGATTGAAAGAAGCTGTTCAAGCAGGCGTTAACATATTTAAACCAGGCTATCTGATGTTCTTGTGGCCGAGATTGACTGTACAGCCTTAATGCAATAATTTTACCCAGAATTACAGACAACCTCACGCTGCCAGCTGAGATACTAATGTTTTCATAAATTTGATTTTTGCGATTCAGAATGACCAGTTGTAACAGAAATGCCTTTTCTAATGGCCAAGAGCAAAATCACTAAAAATACTGATACTTCAATTACCATAAATCAGATTTTAAGAGGAGGACCACCAAGTGGATAGGTCAAATTTTATCATGAAATACACTTCTCTCCTTGTATATTGATAACAGTCAATAGATTCAGGAAGGCAGCACTGCACCAGTTGGTACTGAAAAAGTTATTTTAACTGCAGGGACTAGAAACAAAGGTGCCAAATATTTTTTCTTACTCTTTCTCAAGGTATCAATGTATATTACACACTGCAAAATGTAAACTGAAAGGTACCTCACCCTGAAGGTTCCTTATATGTATTTTGTAGTTTAAGCCCAGCCAGTAACAAAGCACCACAAAGCTGTTTGCTCGTTCCTCCCCCCGCCCCAGGCCCCGCTAGGATGAGGAGAAAATATAAAGAAAAGCTCGTGGGCTGAGATAGGGAGGGATCACTCACCAGTTATGGTCATGAGCAAAACACAGACTTAACTTGGGGAAAAAACAAAATCAATTTATTTTACTACCAGTCAACTCAAAACAAGGATAATAGGAAGTAAAACCAAATCTTAAAAACATCTTCCCCCCCACCCCTCCCTCCTTCCCAGCTCAACTTCACTCCTGAATTCTCTACCTCCTCCCCGCCAGCGGCGGAGGGGGACGGGGAATGGGGGTTGTGGTCAGTTCATCACACCCTGTCTCTGCTGCTCCTTCCTCCTCAGGGGGAGGTCTCCTCACTCTTCCCCTGCTCCAGCGTGGGGTCCCTCCCATGGGAGACAGTCCTCCATGAACTTCTCCAGCATGAGTCCTTCCCACGGGCTGCAGTCCTTCAGTCACAGACTGCTCCAGTGTGGGCTTTCCCATGGAGTCACGGCCATCTTCGGGGACATCCCCCTGCTCCGGCGTGGGGTCCCCCCCGGGCTGCAGGTGGGCATCTGCTCCCCCGCTCCTCCCCATGGGCTGGGGGGGGACAGCCTGCCGTCTCACCACGGGCTGCAGGGGCATCCCCTCCTTCTGCACTGACCTCGGTTATCTGCAGAGAGGTTCCTCTCACATTCCAATCCCACTACTCACTGCAGGTTTCCCCTCTTAAATCTGTTCTCCCAGAGGCGCTACCACTGTCGCTGATGGGCTCAGCCTTGGCCAGAGGCAGGTCCGACTTGGAGCCAGGGAAGCTTCTAGCAGCTTCTCCCAGGAGCCACCCCTGCAGCCTCTTGCCCACTACCAAAACCCCACCACACAAACCCAAAACTATGTAGAAACAATGATTTTCATAATACATCAGCTGCCTATTGGAGCTTCAGAGCGTGGTCTAAATGAAGAGTAATTTTTGCAAAGTGAGGATATGCTTCGTATGTACTCATTGACACAAGGAAGCAGTAGTTAGCTTTCAGAGCTGATCTGAACAAAGAAAGGATAAACACCCAAGGTGACATCTTGGCTGTGCTCTTTACCAGCACTTCTACAAAGTTCATCCTTGGGACACTGGAAAAGTAGTGCAGCTCCAGCAGGAAAGAATGGTAAGCAGAAGGCACAATAGGGCTTAGTGTAAGAACAAAAGAAATAGCAAGATAGTGTTGTTTCATTAACAGAGCAAGAAAGAGTCTGAAGAGCAGGAACAACTGAAAAGTAAGCTGCCAAGTAGACCTTTTGGACTTGAGCATCTTTGAGCATGTTTTAATGAAAAATGGGCAAGATGGAGTAGAAAATAGACTTCTTATGGATGTGATCTTTTGAGCAGTTAACATATTTCCTGTGCTTGAAATTTGCCAAACTTTATGGGTGCTAAGTAATGACAAATATAAGGAACATGTGAATTTTTTTTTTTTTTAAGATTTGTTAACTTTTTTTTTGAGAAAAAAGTTTTGCTTTGCTGTGTGCTTCTGCAAATGTTTTTGAAGGATAATAACTGGGCTTTAAGGTTTCCTGCTGCTGGGTTTGCAGGTGGTTGGTGTTCTCGAGTATGTCAGCAGCATCGTGAATCTTTGCCTATTGTTGGTAAGTTTTATTGCCACAAATGTGGCATTGGTGACTTTGTTTCCTGCTGTATGCTGGGTAAGCCCTGATACATTAGAAGTGATGCGTGGGTAGTGTGAGAGTTACCATACCTTTGGTTTTGGCCATGTTTTCCCTGTGCACAAAGGGACATCCCCTACAAGTACCCATAAAAGAAACGAAATGTTTGCAGTTTAGTAGCTGAAATGAATGAAACAAGCTATAAAATACTAGAATTTTATTTGAAAGTTAATGATGAGCAGGTTTGTAAAGATGTTTTTTACCACGCTCTTGTTACGTGAATTAAAATGCTCACCTCTTTGATGCTCAATAGCAGCATCTCAGAACCAGCGGCACAGACAGGTACTTGAGACCTTGTGAAATACCATATTTCTTTTGCTTTCTTAACATGTGGTTCCCTGGAATTATCCCTTCTTAGTCTTAGCTCACTCACGTTCAGCTTTTGCTGTCACAGAAAACTAGAGTTAAAAGGACTTCTTCCACCAAATCCAGATGCGTTATTTGCATGCCGTGTAATGTGTCTCGAAGCAGCCCTTGTGTGCGGTGTTTCACGGAGCATGCTCGGATTCCTCAGCATCTCTGTCCTCTGCTGCATGCTGATCACCTCGGCGGCAGCTGCCAGTTCCCACCGCTGGTGCTGCAAATGCATGCTGTGCTGTTGCAGGCATCATAATAGGAAGCACCTAGGCCTGTTATAAACAAACAGGTCTGGAAAAAAGTGCAAGCCTGACGTATAGTGTGGCCATAGCAACAAGCAGAGATGAAGGTGGCATTTTGGAGTAAATGCAGGCTAGTGTGGCTCAACAAGAAGCTAGAAAGTATACTTGCTGGATTTGCAAAGCTGTTCTGTATGTGCATGTGAGAGGTTTTCTGAAACACACAACTTGCAAGAAGACAGCTTACAAAACCCAAAAACTTAAATTAAGTATGTAAGGGTGTCTTTAAATGAAATTATTTTTCACTTGCAATAGAAACTTGGGCTGGAAAATTTATAAGCACATTTACTCCTGAGAAATATTAGTGTGATGAGTTATTTGACAAATCATAGAATATCTCTCTGGATGCATGAACTTTAAAGCCCAGAGCTCAGATTCCTCAGTAAAATGACTGTGTTTTTCTTGTACTATGAAGCATGGCCAAGGTTTTGTATGTCTGAATACTGGACCCAGGTAAGATCGTATTTTGTAATTTGGTAATTAGTTGCTTTTTCCTCTTTTCTTAGTATCAGTAAAAACTAGTATGTACATTTTCTAGCTGGGAGGGATTTTCTGCAGCTCTTTCATTGTTGCTGAAAAGGTTTCAGAGGCTTTATTATAGGAGACCTCTTAAAGCTCACCACTGTGAAGGTGATGCAGTTGGTTGATACATAGTCAGAGCTTGGCATTTCTAGCACAGCTTTCAGTATATCCCTGCTTACAGAACTTGATTTTTAAAATGAAATGACTGAATTTTAGATTCAAGAAGATAAAGTGCTTTGGAAGACTTTTGCAGAAACAAATCTTGGCATGTGGGGGGCTGAAACTTAAGTAATGATTTTTCTTTGGTGGTTAGGAATCTACATCTGTAATCTGATCTTTGTTTCACAGAGCTGTGAAAGACAGGTTGGTTATAGGAATGATATAACAATACAAAATAAAACTGTGCTGTTAGGATAAAGTAGAACTGCAGGAAGAAAAAGAATTTGATAACTCTGTTGTGGTGAATTTTTTGTCTTTCCAGGTAGGTACTATTCCTGTGCTCACGTGTCTTTTAGATTTTATAGATGTGGTATAAATAAAAGCATGTGAATGTACCTAGGGGGTTTAGGTTTGTTCTTGCAATTATTATCAGAGCTTGAAAAATGTCCTGGTCATAGAAGACTAAAGCTGCCTGACTTGAGCTAAGTGTAGCGTGAGAGGACAGGTGCTGGTCTTAACATCTTGTTACACCCCATCATTTGAATAGTATGCCTAAGTATGAAACTGTGCCTTAATTGCTCTTGAGGGAGGAGTCATCTGGGGTTTGTTTTTATTTTCTTTTTTTTGGTTCCTTCTACAGTGTCTTGGCTGTTGTGAAATAGCATGCTCTACACAAACCTATCTGTTCCCCAATCTGCCTTTTCACCCCACGTCCTGCCTGGCAGTGGTCTCTTGCCTTTGCTGATGCACATAGCTTTGTTGAAGAGTGAGAGCTGAGCTGACCTGGGCTGCATCTGCGGGGTGGCTTGCTCATTGGTTCATAGGTGGCAGCACTGGAAGTGATAAGATCCATTTCGACTTGTACCTTTTGACTACCAGGGGACTTCAAGGAGTCTGTTTGCAGACTCGGACAAATAGCTCAGCTTTCCTTCATATAGTCCTTTTGCTCTTGGAAAATTTTCTAATCAAGACCTGGGACTTTTATGTATTTACACTGTTATTTTAATATAAGGTGATTAATACAGCAGTACGCTGAACAATAAACAAGGCAAATGTTTCCTCCAGTCAGGAAAAGTATATGTTGTGCTTACAGTGGACTGGGCAATATTGGGAATTCGCATCACCTAATGTGTGCTGAGAAAACAGTCTAAAAATCAGCAGCTTGTTTGGTTTTTGAAAGCTAGGAATGTGCTTATTACACATGTAGCAGTAAATTAAGCAGTAATTACTAGACTAGGCATATCATTCTTAAGAAGTGAGTATGAAAATTAACTTCAGTATTCACTGAAGTTATCAAATGTTATATCCTATCTCATTTTTAATGGAATTTGCCTTGGACAAGACATGAACTCCCTAGTTAACTATACAGTCCTATAAGATGAACTACACTTGTTACACCCTTTCAGTCTTGTTTTCTGGTTTGGAGATTGATCAAAAGTATGGCATTGGCGGGGCTGGAAGGGTGGTATTGAAGCATCGCTCCCATTGCCTGGGGCATTTGAACAGTTTGTTCGGATTCAACTAGAACTTGATCTAATGCCTGCTGAAGCTAATGAGAGTCTTTAAATTTACTTCATCAGACTGTGGATGGAGCCCAGAGTCTTTTATTTAGTTTTGTTTTTATTGTTTTATTTAGTTTTATTTAGCATTGTTATCACTTTGATAAAGAGTTGGTAGAATCGGCTGTTAAGCAGGGGCTTTGGAGGACTGGAGGAAGTTTAATTTGTGGCAGA
The DNA here is from genome assembly GCF_026419915.1 of Harpia harpyja. Taxonomy (NCBI): domain Eukaryota; kingdom Metazoa; phylum Chordata; class Aves; order Accipitriformes; family Accipitridae; genus Harpia; species Harpia harpyja. The sequence goes on from NC_068969.1 coordinate 96,014,648, forward strand.
CTGTGCTGTGAGCCTTTTTGATGTTTCTGTCCTTCTCATGGCAAAAATGGGCTTGAGTGTGAATGTGAGCCCCCACGTAAATGGATAGACTGATGTCTTTCTGCATCTCTCACGGTCTCTCCAGTGCTTCATGCACTGCTCAGAGCTTTTCCAGATGCTCCAAACATTGTATGTCAATGTGTAAACGGGCGAAAAGCAGCCAAATTTTTTCCCAGCTTTTTTTTTTTTTACTAATAAAAATGCAAGCCAAAGATGAAGATGATGCCGTATCTATTTAGAGCTTATTGGGTTTGTTTCATTTTAAGATGTTTTTTCAAAACAGGGGTGATTTTTATAGAGACTTAGAAGTATCTATTTAAGAGGATTGAAATATGAAAAATTACTTGTTTCTTGATAAGATACCTAGTAATAATGAAAGGTTAATAGATAATCTTTTACCTGAATAATGTCTGTGTATTTTTTATTCATTTTGCAAGTTCATCAGAGAATATACCCCAATCTAATGATGTACTTTTCTTTTGTTAGTGGAACCTAATCGATTTCCAGTGTGTGGTGTTATTTTTATGATTTTTAGCTTACCTTTGGTTTCAAATTTTGCATGAATGCCAGGATTTGTTAGTTTAGTGTTCAGGAAAGAAAATAAGCGATGGTGGGTTATCACTGATTAAACAGAGGTCTTGCACTTTAAATGAAATTATCTGTAATGCTTTTCCATGCTATATAAGTTCATAAGTGATGTAAATTATCAAAGCTAAAACATATTAATTCATTTGTTACTTATGTACATTTAAGCATTGTTAAATATAAAATATTTACAGATTATAAACCGTGAATATAAGCAGTGTTTACAAAAGGTGACTACTGCATGGTGTTACAGTACATACTGGAAATTGCTAAGTACAAGCTGCATTTGAGGATTTTCAAAGGAAATACTGATTTACCAGTAGAATTGTTTCCTTGTAAATACAAACTTGTTGATGCTCTGTCAAACTGGGACTGCTCAGGAGCAACCCACAGTAACATTAGTAAAGGGTGAGTACACTGATGTGGCAAGTAAACCTTGATATTTATTTGTATATTCCATACTATTTATTCTTCTAGAAGAGTTAGCATTAAAATGTTTTCTGTGTGTCGTGTCGCAGTTTCTCAGGATGACAACTCAGGTTCGTCAATTCCCAGGTCAGGGTTAAGGTGAAATGACACCAGGGATCCTTTAACTCACAAAACTCAACTTTTATTCACTCACAACAAGAATTGGCATGAAAATACGTGAGTAAACTGCGTAATGTGTGCTAACCATATGTCACCAAACATATACTACAGCCCTTGCTTATTTGGGGATCAGTTCAGGGAAGGCAATAAGGAGATCCCTCCCGTTGGGTCAGGAGGTTCAGAGCAGACCCCCTTGCTTTCCAGACTCCTCCTCAGAGAGGAGCCCAGGGGTGGCTGGATCCACTCCTAGTCACGGACTTGGTCAGCGGTTTATGTCTGAAGGGGTGAGGTGTGGGGATTACAGGAAAAAAGAGAGAGAGACAAGAGAGTGAAAAGAAAAAGATTTCACCAGTCCTGCGTCCAGCGTTGGTCCAGTCAGCCTACTGGGCCAGTCCCGTTCTGGTGGGTGCGTGCACCTGGGGCTTCCGTTTGTGTCCTTTTATCATCTCCACACCCCTCCTCGGGCAGGCACTCAAACTCATTAGGCTAGTTAGGTGTCACGCGCAGTTTGTGCTTTCAGAACCTTCGGGAGATGGGTGGGCGGGCTTGGGGGTCGTTTGGGGAGTCACTTCTCCCTCCCTGCAGGTACGACCGACCTTTGACATCTGGACGTGCGTGATGGGTGGCCCCGCTCGGCCTATCCAAGGAGGGAGCTGCTCGCCCACCCTGCCTGCCCTGTTGCTAATGTCTGTGTTGGTCTGTGCTAATCAGCTTCTTTTCACCTCTGGTTCCAGGGTTTGTTGTTGGGCAGAGCTTGTCCTTCCGCAGAACTTGCCCCACCACAGTGTTTGAGACATGAACTCTCAGTCTCTCACACCACCCAGTGGCTCAAACATTTGACTGGACTGAGTTGTAGAGATCTTCTTCTTCCACAGTAGTAATCTTCAGATATTGGACAGGAGGAGAGAAAAGAGAAGAAGTAGAGGAAAGCAAGCGAGTAGTCATACATCGCACTATTGCAAGGCCAAGCATTAAGAACAAAAATCCCCAAAACGAGTCCACTGTTAAGCTATTTTCCCCACCCCATGAGTCCCAAGGATGTTAGGAGAGAGGTCAGCAACAATCCTCTGTTAAACTGGTGTCTTGGTTGCATTGCTTGGAAAAGTTCTCCAGTCTTGTTTGTAACTTCTCTCATCTTGGCTTGGGTTTCTTCAATTGAAGTGGAGGCATTACGGACGGTGATACAACATTTCCCCATCAGTTAGACTCAACATCCCACATACACCATGTTCTTTTAACAACAACATATCCAATGTTAATCTGTTTTGAAGGATCATTTTTGATACTTGTTGAACTTGAGTGTTAAGTCATCCAAATGCATAATGTGTCCGGTTGGACAAAACATGCATTTGCCATGTTATATTTTTCCAGGACAAATTGGTGTCTCCTAAGGAAAAATTCCATATGCTTCGAGATTCCCAATAGCATTTTTCCCCAGTAAAATTTCAAGCACTACTTGGGTTCCACCCATTTTTCCATTCCCAGTCTTCACTTTTCCATAAGTCATGAGATTCAAGGTTTCTTCCTCGGGGAAGAAGATAAATCTTTGAATCATCAGAGTGGGTTTTTAGAGCCATGAAAGGTCCCCTGGAAGCGTTGTTCCAGGAGTAATTTGGTTTACATAAAATATTACCAGAGACAAGACTTCTTTTCATGGGATTGGTGATGTTTAGATAAATGAGGCTGAATTTAATTCCTTCATTGACAGATTTTGGTAATGCTATACAAACACCTTGATTGGTGTCATTCCAGAGGTGCATAAAACCTTGAATCAAATTCCAAGCTAAATCTGGAGAATCTTTTCCCTGTCCTCTGGTGGAAAGGATGAGGATGAGGGAGAAGGCTCCCCAAAGCATCTTTCCCTATAATAACAGACAAAAATTACAAATAACAATAAACTGATAACACAAGTAACAATTAATATAGTTAGGACTAATATGGTTCCTTGTTGTCTTTCTCCGTTTCTCTTTGGTTCTACAAAGTACAAGCGGAAAGCAGTTCGTAGATTAAAACAAGGGTATTATCCATTGTGTGTGAATTCGGTGGTCTTTTCCATGTGCATTGCTTGCTATCCATGCATACAAGTTCAAAGGGGTTTTCAATGTCATAGGTACTTCCCCTACAGTAGGTAAATCTACCAGAACAGGTCATCCAGGATAGTGGAGCGGGTGTATTGTATCTTTCTTACCTCCACTTCCTGGAAGTAGGGATGGGGGGCTTTGGGCAAAATGCAGTCAGTCTAGGACATCCGTTCATCCCCAGCGGCTATTTACTTTCATGACCATGTCTGGCACTCGTTGCGGCCATAGAATCATAGAATCATTTAGGTTGGAAAAGACCTTTAAGATCATCAAGTCCAACCGTCAACTATGGCCGCTAAACCATGTCCTGGAGTGCCTTGTCTATGTGCTTTTTGAATACCTCCAGGGATGGTGACTCCACCACTCCCTGGGCAGCCTGTTCCAATGCCTGACAACCCTTTCAGTAAAGAAATTTCTTCTAATATCCAATCTAAACCTCCCCTGGCACAACTTGAGGCCATTTCCTCTTGTCCTATCACTAGTTACTTGATAGAAGAGACCAGTACCCACCTCACTGCAACCTCCTTTCAGGTAGTCGTAGAGAGCGATAAGGTCTCCCCTCAGCCTCTTCTTCTCCAGACTAAACAACCCCAGCTCCCTCAGCCGCTCCTCATAAGACTTGTGCTTCAGGCCTCTCACCAGCTTTGTTGCCCTTCTCTGGACATGCTCCAACACCTCAAAGTCTTTCCTGTAGTGAGGGTCCCATCCCGGTTTTTGGGGTTGTAGGGTTTGTTTTTGAATTCCGTTAGTACACTCCACTATCCCATTTGCTTGAGGGTAGTATGGGGTGTAGAAAACACACTGTGTTCCTTCATTGTGTGCCCATTCTTGGACCACCCTGGCAGTAAAGTGGCTCCTGTTATCTGATTGGATTGATTTGGGTGTGGGCAAGTAGCTAAATCATCATTTCAGGCCTTTTACTGTGTTATCTCCGGTTGCTCACCATACTGGTACTGGTTGGGTTAGTCCCGAAATTATTTCGACCCCTACCAACACATGCTGTTTTCCCTCTGAGAGTCGAAAGGGACCAATGTAGTCTACTTGCCAAGTATCCCACAACCCTTTATTATCCCTTAAGTGTAGGGGTTGATCCTTAAGTGTAAAGGGTTGTGCTCTCCTAATTGGCATAAGACACATGGTGAAGTAATGGAGTTGTACAATTCCCTGGTTACGGACCATCCCCTGCCCACTGCCTCTTTAAATAAATCTTTGCTCCCTGAGTGACCTTGCTTTACATGCAACCACTCTAAGTGGTCCCATTTCTCTGCTTCGCCTTCTGCAGCTAATTTTGCTAAGTGGGTTGTCAAATCCACCTGATTATTTCAAAGGTGAGCCAGATGATTTCCTGCCTGGTGTGCAGCCACCCATCCTACTAGAAAGGTTTTCCGTTTAGCGATGTTTAAGATTTCCTCCTGTTTTTCTCGTTGCCACGCTGGTATCCGATTGACCTTCCATTGATTTTGTTCCCAAAATGGGAGCCATTCGGTGCATCCCTTGAAGACGGCATACGAATCTGTATAAATCAACATGGATTCTTTGGTGTCGGCTTCCTTGGTAAATACACTCCATACTGCGATCAACTCCCCTACTTGAGCACTTCCTTCCCCTTCTCTCACAGTTTGGTCCCCTGAATCAACATGTAGGGCTACTGTTCGGTATTTCCACATCTTTCCCTCTCTCCTCAGTGAACCATACAAGGATGCTAACAGTCCATTTCTTCAACTGCCTCTCAGCTGTTGGTTGCTGCCCAGCTGAATCTTGGCTGTGACAGTCTGAGCACTTACCTGCTCTGCTCCAGCACAAGGTTAAACAGGGTTGCCAAACCCGAAGGAACCCATCTGTGTTGGCATGGGACAGCGAGGAGTGTTCTCTGTCAGGCGTGGGTGCGTCACTTGTCCTGACCAGCACTTGGCCAACACCTCCCCAGCGTGGCCTGGTCTGAACCTGCCAAACCCCAGCGGGGTATGCAGACGTCCACAGCTGGCGAACCGAGCACCAGGCGACGACGGAGCGGAGCGACAGCTCTGCCTGATCCCAACGCAGCAGCACCCAACCGCACCCTGTCACCACGACGGAATTAGTTGGCATCCAAAAAGACACTGGGATCCTGCGTGTAGGATAGGAGGAAAATTACGGGTACCAATAGTCAGGGAGTAAGGAAACACGAATATACCACGAGCTTCCTCATGCAAATACTGAGACTTCTTGTAAGAGGGGTTTAAATCACACAGGTAGTAAGTATGCAATTCAGGAAACTACAGAGCTGCCTTCGGCCTGGTTTTGTTATCTTGTCTCCATCTCTCTTGTGTACTGGTAAACCCAACCTCACAGTATACCTGACTGTGGGACTGGAAACCACTTTGGTTTTGTGCTTGTTTGCTTAATTTGACCTAGAGGCACTTGGGCGAAGCGCTCACTTGGACCAAAAAAAGCAGCATTACATTTTTGTGTGTTTCCCTGTATGCATGAGACAAGGGTGTAATGGATGAGACTGGTTGTTTCTCCTGTTCTGGATGGGTAGATCTTCATTTTCTGTGAATCTACATAGATTTAGAGCATCTAAATAAATAATCAAATGAAGGACGTGAAGGACACAGTGGAGTGAATATTAGTTGCTGAATAACCCTTGCTGAGTTTTTTTCCTTGAAAGGACAATGACACTATCGCATGCACTTTAGTCAGAAGTGTAACAGCCATGGTTTAATAAGCACTGGAGCCTGAACCAACAAAATTGCAAGAAACAACTTGCAGTCTGCTTTCAAAATGTTGGTATCTACTGTGGATGATTTACAGGCACTTGCTAAGGCGTGTTTGTATCGGAGCTGTACTGAGCTCGTTGCAGTGTTAGTAGTTACTTTGCAGTCCACGATTCTCTGCTTTTGTCTGTAGTATCGTTGCTTTTTTTCATAGGATGGCTTTTACCTTCTTTTTTTGTAAACTGAGCAATAGTATTTAGAAGGATGGGAAATAGTTTGGTTTGCGTCTGATTTTCATATATATTAGAAGTAGAAAAAACAGTCATATTTAATTTTTGCTTTTTCAGAAGAACAGTATGTATGTTAAGCGTGACTGTAGCTTTAAAAAAGATGATTAAAAGACTCATTTCTTTTAGTATGAAATGGCAACCATTCAACAAGATTTCTGATGAACTGTTAAAGCATGTGCTTTGCCAGGTCTACAGTAGGAACACCTCATTAAAATAAGAATGTCACGTTACAGGAGAAGTAAGATTAATCCGGCAATACCAGTGAAGCTGTTTTTTGTCCTTACATAGCAAGCCAGTTTTCCGTGTAAAATAGTCCATACCTGTAAAGCTCAGTTTTTGCTGGTATAGCTGTATCAGTTTTAGGGTGACTGTGCTCTGTGAGTGTAGTATTGCTCCTCTTTGCACGTTTATTAGACATAGCTGTCTGCAAAAATGCATAATGTGGGTACAAACCTCTTTTGTGGCTGTGCTACAGTAGATACTTATGGGGTAGGTATTTACTTGCAGGGTGCATATCCATATATATTTATAAAAATACAAGTTATTCAGATGGTGCTGCATTTTATATTCCTTTTATTACAGACCTATTTCTTAGCCCAAACTGGCACTCGAGGAGAAAACCCCTCAAAAAAGACAAAAGGAGGGGAAAACTGCAAAAGTTTTTCTTCCTATATATTTTTAAATTGTTTGTAAGTAACAGCCTGAGAGTTGCATGAGATCTGTGAGGTGATGAAGGAGTAAGTGCAGTATTCCTCCTTGTAACTGGTGGCAAGCTGGAATATTTTACTTGTATTTTTTACCTACTGTGTCTGTCAGAGATGGCTGCCAGTGTTAACTAGGCAAATGTTAACTAGATATGAGCTAGGAAAGGGACAAAAATCTTTGTCAGATATGTTTGGAGCCAAATCTTTCCCATTCATTAAGAAGACAACTGTTAGAATTTCCTACAAATATATTTTAGGAAAAAAATCCTGTTTCTCTTTTCATGATACTTAAATTACAAAGTACTTGTTTACACTGGAGCATTTTCCTGTTAGAAGAAGTCACCTTTATAGTTTGTCTAGTGTGAATACCTTTATGGATTTAGCACAAGTTGTCTTGGAAAAGGCTTGAACTTCACTGTGTTCTTATGCCATAATATGAGTATCCTCATGAGGCGTTAACACTGATGTAGCCTGTAAATCTCACTTAAGCAAATAAGCTGTAGAAAAGGCATCTGCAGTTGCTGTAGCTGGGATAACACGTACAAGTTGTTGGAATTCCTGTGCTGCGGGGCATGGGTGGTTAGCTGGAGCTAAGAGCGCATATATTTCCATGGCACAGTATTTTTTATTAACAGCAGCATGCCTTCAACATTGGTATTGCATAATTTTAGGTGCATTATTGAAGTATTATGTCTTTGCAGTACCTTTGACACGTTTACTCTTCTTCTCTTAAATGCCTTTAGACTGAAAGACTCTGCACAGCCGCGCTGAAGTAGGCATAGCCATGTGAAGGAGATGCATATACTGGATCACACTGGTTTTTGGAGTCAGATTATTTTTTCTTCTTTGCTTTTTGTAAAGCATGTTAAAGTGTCTATAAAGCATAGGAGCTTACTGCTGAGGAGCATAGGAGCAGACCTGAGGCTCCACGTACAGCAAAACTTGCTAGTTTTATATATTAGTGGCCCCCGCAAAACATCCTTGGCAGGGGCTGCACTTTGGGAATTGGGGAGTGGATATCAATATGTTGTTTGGAAAATGTCCAGATTCAAAGCATGACAACGAAGCGGCAGCTCAATGAAACACAAAATAAGGTATAAGCTAAATTGTGTGGCTGTATCTGAGGCTGAGATTCCCACCCAGCTTTCTCACTGCACTTTGCCTGGAGGAGGTGGAGAGGCAGGATGCATTTCTGTTTGCAGATAAAGGGAAGGAGTGAAGGTGATAGCAGTGCTTTGGCTGTTTGGTTGTCATTGCTGCCAAGACAGGAATGAATGTGTGTAATGGGAAGAGTTAAGAATTAAGGAGAAAGACCAGACATGGCAATAGCAGATACTCCCCAACAGCAGTCTCTAAGAAAAAATGGACAAAAAGATGTGACTGGGTTGCTATGCCATCCATGGATGCAATTTTAAGGAGGAAGTCTTATCTTTTGTCTCACATCTGATTTATTTTTCACTTGGGTCTTTTTTAGTTATTTTATTTTGGGAATTGTTAACGGCTATCTCACTGTCCTGTATAATGCACCATATATATACAGTTTACATAATAGAAGCATTAAGAGAAGAGAATAAATGTTTCTTCCCTTCCTTGGGTAACGGGTCTTGGCTCTGCTCTTCCAAGAGAGGTCTCTTCCTACAAGGAGGTTGGAAGGCCAGAGAGTGGGTCTTCTGATGCAGTATCGAACTATTTGGTTTTGAGGTTTGGTCACAGTAAAGCCTGAGCAGCTCACGTAAGGGGTGTGTTGGGGCAAGTCCTGGAAGTGAAGTGATAATTAAATAATTTCTATTTTATTTTCCATTTTTCTTTCCAAATTATAGTTTCTGTAAAATACAAGAATTATTGTAAAGCAAACTGATTGCTGCCAGGGTATTGTAAGGGAACAAATCATTATAAAAAAGTCCAGGTTAAGGCCCTCTCGTGGTGGTATTTTGTGGCTTCTTCCAGAGGTGTTTTGAAAGATGCATTTTAGATCGTTTCCTTCAAAGTTGGTTGGAGGAGTAATAGCAAGAGAATTATGCATTAAAATAGCTTGCATAAATATGGTGGATTTTTGCATGTCAGGTAGATATGAAAAATATGAAATATGAAATCTCAGTTTGCTCCAGGTTCCCTGAGCTCATGCCCAGTGCAAGCTGAGCACACATTTGATTTGTGTGCCAGCATCTCTTACAGATACAGAGAGAAACTTTGAGCAAAGCAGTTTGGCGTCTGTTGAGAAATATGCAGATATGATGAATTAACTGAGTGGAGTAGGTATTTCCACTAATATTGCAATAACTTAAGCATGATTTTAAAAAATACTGTCTTAACCCAGGATATTTGTTTGAAGCATTTCCAGGCTAGAGGTATAAATAACTGGTCTGTTGTTTCACAACTTCTTCCACTGTGATGCAGACATATTGTACGTTTGTATCAATGTGCATATTACACATGCATAAAAACATGATACGTATTGTGTTCTTATGATGTGACATATCTATCTATATCCAAGTAAAGGTAAAGTATTTTCTTTAACATTGTTTTTAGGGCAAAACTTGAAAAGCCTTCTGTTCACATCAGGTACTCTTCACAATACTAATTTCATGGATGAAACCATAGGATTGTGGTTACGCATTTCATTCTGTCAGTTGCCAAGCAGGATAGAGAGATAACCACCTGAGCTATTCATCACTGCTTTCTGCTGGGGTGACTGCCTCCTCAAATCTGCTGTCATAATTGCAGCTGTCATCACACCCTGATCCACTTTTCTCTGATCTAAATTAGCTTTTAACAGTAGCTTTTTTGTAATTTACATCATTTTGACAGCATTGAATTAAGGGGAAAATAAACATAAAGCAGAATATTGTAACCAGCAAAATATTTGTTGAAATTAAACTCCATTTACTGCAGGGTTTTTTCTTAGAAACCATTATATGCGTACTGTACTCTATCATTACATAGAATAATTCCTGCAAGAAAACTGTAGGTGAATACTGCGTCTTAAAAGATTGCCAGTGGTCCCCAAAGCATGGGTTGAAATACAGTTTAATTTTCATTGCTTGTGCAATTTCTCAGGAGTGTCTGTTGAAAATACTGCAGTTGTAGAGAATACCTGTAAAGACCTGCTGTGATATTGTTGAAAATTAGCGGACCACATATTGTGAGATTTCTGGTCTGAAAAGTTGAAGGTGTTCCTGTATATTCATAGCTAATGCTTTTATTATCGCTAGAGGGCAGTAAGTGCAAACGCTGAATTATGTATTTTACCAGCAAGTGTGTTTTGGTTTTGTTTGTTTTGGGTTGGTTTTTTTTAATTAGTAAAGGAGCCTAACTCTTTATTAAACAACTCCTCTCCTGGGTTTTACTATGTATTTTCCCTAAAATAGTTCAGAAGAACGTTGTCATCTCTGTCTGTTCAGCAACATAAAATTCTCATATTTGATGCATGAGAATTATATATTCCCAAATAAAAAGATCTGTAAAATTATATAGCTTAGGCTGTTCCATTGTGTTTAATGAATGTAATTCTGACAAGCAGAAGTCTTCCAAGAAAGCCTTTTTAAAGCAGCGTAATTATGCTACAGTTAGGATCCTTAAAGCTGAGACTCCTTCAGAAGAGTTAGGGTTTTGTTCCAGTTACAGCCATTGGTTCTCGGCCACCAGTGGGGTTCATCTCTTCCTGATACCAGCATAAAGACCCAACTTTGTCACCACCCCTGCTTCTCACTTGGTGTGTGGCAGCTGATTGCTGTAGCTGGAACAGCTCCTCGTATTTGTAAAATTCCTAATTCTTTTTTTTTTTTTTTTTTTTTTTAATTAAGTTCTACATTTTCTCTCCTTCCAGTCAGGGAGTCTTGCATGGAACAAGAGAAGTTTGGTGAGGCTGGTTGATTTAGCGTTGTTTCCTTGTCCCTAGCTGTCCTGCTTCTTCCTCCAGACCAGTTCTGGTTTTTGGCTCAGTGGAGTCTATCCACACGCCCTTGCTTGCTGGATGAAATGAACATTCTTTTCTGCTGTGGTCTTCCAGCACTGAGCAGACTTTCCATTTTGTGGGGAGGCTTTCTGCGAGGGTACATGCCAGCATAAATGCCAGACAGAGTTGGCTAATGCTGTGAAAACAGTCTTGTGTTTGTGACCAGTAGGAGTTGGATTTGACATGGGCAATTATTGCTGTTCTCGATCTGTGGAGGACAGCCTAAAAATGTTTATGATATTTTCAGACAGGCTTCTCATTTGGCTCATGAGGTATCTTCAGACTATCTGTTCCTGTTCGTAACACATATGACCTTGAAAACTAAAATCGGTGATTCCTCTTCGTTTTACTTTTTGCCACTTATCAGACAATATGCGCTACATCCAGCAGACTTGTATTCAGGATTGATGATCAGAGATCTCTTTGAAAGTTCCTAGTGCAGCTTCATAGTCAATCCAGGGATTGCAGTTGAGAGTTAAAAAGCACAGTTCTCCTGCTCTCAAAGCTAAGCACGTTTCTGCTGGAGCTCCTATATTACCCATCACTGACCTGTGAAAGGAAAGACCAAGATCATAAGTCTCCTGTGGGGCAGTTCAAAAGTGCTGCAACTAAATCAACAAAGTGGGCCTTCAGTCTTCTTCCTGTCGTCTTCCTCAAGCCTGAAACATTGCCATCTTAGTTTCCCATTGACTGAACCTTCAGGAATCTTTGCTTACTAACAAGAGCCAGAAAGGAACACAGATACTTTCTTTAAGAGGATCAAGGTTTTCTCCCAGGCTGCTGAGGATGTAATTCTCTTCCTTGTCCTTGTCAGTAATGTGTTCCTGTATCAGAAGCCCTATTCTGGATCTCGGGAGAAATGAGCTTTCTTTGAACATTGTGTATTCCATAGGTCCAGTCTGAATGCTTTACAGTGGTTTACAGGCTATAGGTCCTTCTGGATCATCAATATGACAGATAAATAGAAGGATGAAAACCTCACTAATATTGGTGAAATCTGCATGCCTTCGCACATACTTGGAATGATTAAAATAAAGAGCAACTTAATAATGAAATTCTTCACATTCTTGTTGAAGGACAATAAAATTTAGGTTAATAGTGGTTTTTTTCTGACTATGGCAATAGTACAGAGCTTTACAGAGAGCCAAGAAATAATTTAAGAAATATGAGTGCTGACAGCTCCAGAAGTTCGCACAGAGGTAGAGATTACTGCTTCAATTGTAAGAACATCATTTGAGGTAACTCACTGCGATCCTGATTTCATCACAAACGCATAGCTTTTAAATTCTTAAAGTTGCTTTCAAGCAGAGCATGTTCATAGAAGATGTATAAACAGCCTTCATGATACAAGGTACTTAGAATTTCTAGAATGAGCATCTGCAATAGGTTGAGTTGTTGTAGACTCCTGGGGCCAAATGGATTACTGGATGTCCTGTGTCTCTCAGATGGCTAATTTGCACATAACTGTAGAAGTGTTGAACTCGCTGACTTGTGCTTGACTAATATATGACTTGCATTTGGCTAAAACATATCTTCCAAAAAGACTGCTTTTCTTGATTTGAAGATATCAAGCAGCAGGGAATCTACCTCTTCACTGCTGGTGTATGCTAATTTAATAATTCTCGTTGTTAATCCACGTCTTGTTCGTAGTTTGAGTTGGTTTCAGCTCTGTTGGTTTGAGGCAATTTCAGCTTCTTGTTGCTTCCTTTGGTGCTAGTGAACCAGGTTTGGTATGCTGTATTTGCTCTTTGTCATGGTTCTACACAGTAGCTGTATTCTTAAGATAAACACCCTGAGTTTTTTCTTTTATTATAAAACATTTTCTCCATACCCTGAATAATATTTGTAATTTTTTTCCTGCATGCTGTACATGACAGCATTTAGGAAAACAGAGACACTAGAGCTGTATGTACTGTTCCATCAACAGAGTTGCCAGAATGGTGTGTTTAGAGTATCTCTCTGTTTATCTAGCATCACAGAAGATACAGATTTTTGAGAGTCACAGTATCGCTATAGGTGTCCTGTTGTGACTCTGTAAACTCTTCAGGGTTTCTGCTTTCTTCATTGTAGTCCACCATTTTGTACTCAAATTCCTTGAACTGCAGGTTACATGAATGGTGTGAACATACTAAACAAGTGAGGCTGCTGTTGGTGGCTTCCACACCCTTATAGTTTGTTGTCCCCCCCCACTCCCATTTTTCTGTTCTCTGGAAGTTTTCGCACTGTGGAAGTTTTCATAGTAGTGACTTAATTCTGGATCATCAATGAAGAAATCGAATACCATAAAGTAGTCTCAGGTCTTGCAGAGCCCAGCTTAAAACTGTCCCATTAGATGAAGACAGCCTGTTGATGATTGTTAGAAATGGGTCAATAATCGGGTTCTTAACCCATTTAATGTGTCCTCTCTCAACGCTGGGAGTGCTGTCACAGAATATTATACAGTACTAAATCAAATACCCTACAACAATCCAAGAACATTACATATTCAAAGACATAAAATTATATTGGCTGGCATTAATTACATTCCTGTCTTAGTTCTTTATCAAGGAAATGCCTAGAATAGGTGTATTTCAGCTTTTCCATTATTTTACCCAGGACTGATGTTTTGTGAAGTGGCCTGAAGTTGCCCAGCCATCCTGCTTGCAGATTTTAATTGGCACAAAATTAACATTTTTGCAGTCTTTCAAAATTTGCTAAAGCTGAACATCACAGCTCCTGGGATCTCTGCCACCTCTTTTTATGACTCCTGTGGAGAAAGTTGTCCAGACTTGTTGATGAAATAATGGCTAACATTTCCTGTGGGTATTAAGGGACTTCATCATCTTTCTGCCTTACAAGGTCATTGTCTTGATTCTTCCAAAACACACAACAGCACTCATTAAAAACTTCCTTTTTTTCTGAATTGTTTCATTACTTAGTTACTGCCATTTCAGATTATACCTTTTTCATTTCCATATTTTTTTGCTTGATTGGAACCATTGTAGAAAATGTCATTATTCCCTTCTTCCCCCATGTTTTACCTTCATGGATGTATGTCTGTATGAAAACAAGAATTTCCCTTTCACATTGCTGGATTTCCACTTATCTCTAACTTCTGGTTTTCTTATCTTGAATTACTCTAGGTATTTAGTTGTGTGTGGCAGCTATTTGCTGTGCACTCATCTGTCCACCTCCTCTAAAGCTAATTATTCACTCATTCCAACCTGGAAATTGAGGACGAAAATCAGCCAAAATGATTACTGTAAATCCATGCTTGTGCGAATTTCCCAACTGTAAATTTCTAAGGTCATACTTCTACAGGTAACCAAAGTCAGAGGGCATGTTTTCTGAGTCAGTGAAGTCGTACTAGTAAATTGTATCACACCAGTTTGTGGTTTTATGAGGTTGAGGCTGTGGGTCTCAGAAAAATCATACAAATTAGTAATAAGCAGTCAATATCAGGTGTAATTTTCTATTATCAGTACAGTTAATATGCAGCTAAAATAAATAGTTGTAATCTGTGTAGGTTGGAGGAAAATGTTTTTTCATGGTTTTACATCAAAATTACCTAGCTAATAGCTCTATAAATACCATCCTTCAATAAATTCAATAAAGTATAATTCAGTAATTCTTATGGATGTGTCTGTCTCATACGTTGGTGGGGAATAAAAAATATCAAGGAAGATTTTTGTTTTACATGCTAAACAACTAGTGTAATTTACATAGCAGCCATTTTAAATATTCCTTATCTGAAACAAGTTTGGTGCTTTTGGGGACAATTGTTAATAAGATTTAAGGAGGAACCCAGACTTTAAAGTAACAAAGTAGGAGAAGTGATTTAAAAACTTGGCTTCCCAATGTCTGGTCGTACTACCTGTTGCAACTGAACTTTAATGCGCACGTGGTTCACTTCTTAAGTAGCGAAAAGTATAATGGCTGTTATGTTACCATTCTCTAAGTCATGACTGAAATTGCCTTCTGAAGGGAGGCAGCATATTTTCAGTTCTCAGTGTAGATGCTGGGTAGGTGGCAGCAGTGCTCTCTTGCGGGTGATCAGAAAACAATGCAACACAGATGTAGACAAGCTTTATATTCAGCATTACAAAGCTGAGCTGGAAGAATCAGGAGAAGTATTTTCCAGAATTACTTTTTAGGCTACTTTAATGTCTTGCTGAGTCTCTAATAACCCAGGTCTGTTGTCAAAACTTGTTTCATATTCATTTACCTGTATATATCTAGGACAGGTATAACTGTGCATATTATAAAGCAAATGCATCAGTAATGTGTTCGTTCACTTTTTTTTTATATTACCTCTTTTAATGAAAACAATATACTTTCCATATGAAAATATGTAAGTGCTGGATGATCTGTTGACTGTATCCAGTTGTCACATTGCTATACATTTCTCTCCTGTAAGGAAGAAATTTGTTAATATCATATTTTGGTCTATTGATTTTTGCAGGTTCAATTCTTTTTCAAGCACTTAGTGTTGCTGACACTGCTGACACCCAGAGAAGTAGAAACCGCTTCAGCCAAAACCTCCGTTATGATGGTTGTCGGTCAGCATCTTCCAGTGAATCAGCAGTGTGGGCTTTGGGTGAACACTGCACCTCATTCAGCTTGTCCTTAGACATTTGCCCACTGTCATATTGTGAAACTCTCCCTTCTTTTGATATAACAAAGACTCAGAAATTCACTGCAGTAGTGCATATGCCTTGCACAGTGGTGCAAGATAATGCATTCCTCCTTTTAAGTTTTGGTCTCTGAATGGCAGATGGTGGAATATTTTGTTCAGTGCTCTGAGTCAGCTCACTGACACACTCCACTTTCAATTAATCCCTTTTTTTTTATGATGTATAGCTGTAACTGATTAATATAATCTGCCAAGGCAGAAGGAGCAAAAGTTGAATAAATACAGTAAGAATTTGAGACTCTTACTACCTCACTTCTGACTTCTCCATGGAAACTTAATGTTTACTGGGAATTGTAAGACACATGACTTGCTTTATCTTAATAATGACTGCTTTTATCTCTTAAAATAAAGCAGTAGAAACTGGCAGATGGGCCCAATAGTCTAAGTAGATCAGTTTTTAATCTAGATGGCATAAAACCCAAAAACATTTTCATTGTTACAGTATCACAGACTGCTCAAGAAACCCGATAGCTCTATTTCTGTTGCTTTTTCTTCCCTAAAAACTCAAAATATACTTCCCTTCCATATGAAAAATTAAAGCTGCTAGGCAATCCACATGAATATACACAGTACTAATTTTAACTGTTTGGATGGCTTGTCCATTGAAGAGAGCTGGTAAATGCTGCTGAAATGAGGAGACCTTAACACAATTACTTTTGAATGGCACATGAATGCTGCAGCCAGGGATGCCATTATTAAATGGCATTTGCCGTAAAAAAAAAAAAAAAAGAAATACCCCATGCCCAGGAGAATCCCCAGCGCTGGCCAGTGGGAAATTACCGTACATCGTGTCTCCAGCCCTTCAGATTTATATCTTTTAGGGTGACATACTATTGGCTGCTAGTTAGGCTCTATGGGAGGGATTACTGGACCCTTTGTGGCTTCCCCTTCAGGTCCTTATTTGGTAGCTGTTGATAGAGCAAGTCTCTCCAGCAGCTGAGCATCTTGACATACATTATTCATTAAGTCCTGGTATTCAGGAAATATGCATATCCCTGGCTCTTCAGATGTTTCTTCAGCTCGTACAAGATGTCTCTTCAACGTTGCCTCTGAAATACTTGGAGTTTTACAAATGGCATTTATACAGTCAGAAGACCACGCGGTTGGATTTCATTTCAGTATGCCTCCTGTGCACACAGTTGCTGAGAACCTGAAGATCAGCAAAAATAATTAGGAGAGAAAAGAAGGAATCTTTCTTCTTTGAAGTCTTTTGCAGTATCAGATAGCAAAGAACTGATTAGGTTAGATTGGTAGTATAGTTAAAAAATCAAAAATGCCTGAGGCAAACTATTTACTCTCAGTTTCTTGGGGCTACATAAAGGTAGGATTTTGTTTTACCTTTTAAGAACCTTGATTTGCGGTGCATGATTGCATGATCAGTGGATAGCATGAGTATTTGTGTGACTATGAGTAATACAAATACAAAGTAAAAAATTAGAAAAGCACGCCTTTGTTCAGCAATGAGAACGAACTGCGCAGTACACAGTGTTTCTTAGAAACTGTGCTGGGACTTCTAAAATAGTGTTGCTACAGTGGATAATCAGAACAAGTCTAAAGCCAAAAAAATTCAGAAGAGTTTTGTGTCCTTTTAGAAAAAGAGTGCTACAAAATTGTATTTCTAGACATTAAAAGATTTCAAAAAGAACCCCTCAAAACTGAGATACCATGCAATAAGAAGAGAGCATGAGTAAAGAGGCTGAGGATAATGGGTGAATACGTCTCATACTGGTTTTAATAGCTGAAGAAATGTGAAATTATCAACAGTATGTTCCAGCAGCATTTTTTGGTAGCCTGTGTGTGTGTGTGTGTGACAGCTTATTGATTAAAACACTGGAAATTGTCATCTTCTAATATTGATGTACATTATTATGTAGAACAGCTTTGAACTAGCTTGAAGCTGCAGTACTGCTAGAAAATGGAATTAAATAAGCTTTTATCTCTTTATGGAAAAGTTTTGCACCAAGGAATTAAATCAATGTGCCTGTGAACATACAGAACTGAAATTCACTTAATACAAAACCACGTTTGGGCTTTGTTTTAGCCCTGCTTATGTGTTTGTGCTTAAAAAAATGATGTTGCCTTTATAATTATCAAGTGTGCAAAAAAGGAAAAAGAAACATCATGCTATGCTTGACATACAATAACTGTTCCAAAACATTCTGTTTTAAAGCAAATTCTCATTACTCCTGAACTAAATAATGCAAGTGGTGAATTAAATGACTAAAAATAATACAAGCATTATATTCACACATGGCTGAACCTCTGATGCTTGGTTGTATTAGTACCTACTTTTATCACATTAT
The DNA here is from genome assembly GCF_026419915.1 of Harpia harpyja. Classification (NCBI taxonomy): domain Eukaryota; kingdom Metazoa; phylum Chordata; class Aves; order Accipitriformes; family Accipitridae; genus Harpia; species Harpia harpyja. The sequence continues at coordinate 96,032,561 of NC_068969.1, forward strand.
TTTTTTAAAATAGAAACATAAAACCCTCATTAGGTCATTGTGTCTGATTAGATCATTGTGACCATTTTCTGCTAATGCAGAATTGTTACAGCATATTCTCAACAGTCATCTGTGAAGAAATTGGATCCCATGAAGCTAGCTAGGTGGATTCCTTTCTCGTTTACCAAAAAATAAGATGAATTCCATTCAGCTAAAAGTGAGGTATTTATTGTAATTTACCAGGAAGTATTTCCTGCATTTCCAGGCAGCTGCTGTCATGTTCCTACTTGCTAAATTAGAAAAATTCAATCGCCAATACTCAAAAAATGTTCACTTTTAACATTTAGCCTTTAAAATTGATAGATTTTGTGCTAATTGAAGTTCAGCAGAGAGCATGGTAGCTGTAATTGGTTACACATAGAAAAAAAAAAAGTCCTCTGTATAGACAGTGTCCTATACTGTCTGTAGACAGTGATTTTAGTTAAGCAGCTAAATAGTACTTTAACACAATTTCAGTACAGTGCCTTTTGAGTTCACAGTATACATTTTATAGGAAAAATGTGAAGAGGCAAAGATCTGCTTTTTATGACATTCAAAACAATGATTTAAGAGTATTTATGAAATTCTAAGTAAGAATGAAACATCTTAGTCTCAAGAGATCATTAGGTATGTTTCTCTCCCTTACTATACATATATTTCTGTAATTTCTGTGTGCTTCAGGCTGTACTTTATTATCTTCTGTTAATGATAGAGAACGGTTGTCATGTGGAGTATTTACCCCTGGCTTTCATTGAGTATCATTCCGTGAAACAATGAGCACCACTATGACAATGCCAGGCTTAAAGATATGTACCTCGCTATAGCTTATGTATAAAAACCAGTGCGTGATCTTAATACTAATTAAACACATGGACTTCCAACCCAAACCTTTAATTATTAAGAATGCTGTTTATGTGTTAAGAATGCTGGATAGTCTTGCATTGATAAGCAATATAAACAGAAGCCTTACATTAAATCATAAGGCTGGCCTATTTTAAGTTCCTTTTCTTTGTTTTTGTAGAATGCAAGACTTTTCAAATCCAGTAAAATAATGTAGTTTATTCTTCTGAGTTACAGACGTCTTTTTTAAAATAGCATCAATATTTCAGAAACAAAATATAGTCATGTAAGTTTAATGTTCCAAGTGTTGAGTGAATGTTCCATGGATGTATTCTACTCATGTAAGCTTTTAGAAATGTTACCTAGAAAAGAGGCAGCCAGAATGATTGAAACTGGGATCTGTTGCCACGTGGATTTGGGAGCCAATGCAATGAAAGGCTCCAGGTGTTCTTGAGAATTTTGGTTCCAGCCTCCACTGGGCCTGAAGTTTGATTAACACTCAAAATGAAGGACAGACAGGATGGGGCCATTTGGTCCATTCCTACCTTTAGCCCCAGCTTCACCTTCTGTGCTGGTGCTAGAGGTTGCAGTGGAGGCAGCCTCTTTACAGTCCTTGGGATGCAGCACATCACCTGTTCAGGAACATATAGCCTGGGTGGAAAAGGCCCGACCAGGACAGGTCATCTACACCAAGGGTGGTTCTGCATGCTTCCCCTCCCATCACAACTAACCGCAGGCTGCATGTTAAGCTTTCTGTTACTGAGTCAAGAATTTTATGCAGAAAATGTTAAATGTTCTAAAGTGCAATCAATAAACCCTGTATATATTAAGCACACAGCCCAAACTTTTTCATGGCCATGAATTGACTCTAGTTGCTTCTTCACTATGTCTTTGGAGTTGAAATTGAAGTTTCTTCCTAGCAGAGATGCAAACTCTTCCCAAAATTATATTAGGGCTCTGGTTGCCATCTGAGAACATGGTTACTGCAAAAGTTTGTCTAAATTTTTCTATGTACCTTTGCTGACATCAGAAAAGTATCCTATTTTTTCCCCCAAAATTCTGTGTGTATTTATCCTAGGTTGACAGCAGTAATATATATGCAGAGATATGCACACATTGGGCTTCAGCCCAGAAGGACCTAAACTACTGACCTCAATCCCTCATTTGTAACCTGTTCTTTGGACGTGACCACTATTTAGGAAACTGTTCTTGTCTCATTGACGTATGCACTTCTATTCTTATGTATTACAGTTCCCTATCAGACTTCCTAGGTTTTTAAAGGGAGGTAAAAATACACCTGTACTTTTGTCACTGGGAGATTTTTAATATTACTTGAACATTGTGCCTGTGTTTGTGTTGTGGGCTCCCCCCCACACTGAGAGTAAAATCATTAAAATCAATAGAAACAAATGAAATTAAAAAATTCTGCTTAAGGAAATATTTTTAGGAATTTTCTTCAGACAATACTGCTCTGCTGCTCTGACATCAGTATTCAGCAGTGAAGAACTGTGTAATTGGCTTAATGGATGTTTTATAGCCTATTTCCAGGGGGAATTTCCTAGACTATAGTCAAGGGCTGTTATATTCCAAAGGAATATATATGTGTCATTTTTCCAGTATAACAGTGTCTAGTCTTAATGTGGGAAAATCTTTCTTTCTGAGGAATAATACAATATATGTGTAGATCAGCCAAAAAAACTCTGCTTCCTCCCCGTGCAGAGCTGACAATATCATAATAAAAGTCTATGGTGTAAGTGTTTATTAGTAACAAGAGTTTTGATGCATTATGATTGATTTTCAACTGGGAAAGTATATGGCATTCAGATTTTTAAAATTCGTATTTAAAATACTATCTTTAACATTTACTATTAGCGACAAGGTGGTTTTATGTCTTGTTTGGCTTGTTTTGAATAAAGTGGTAAATGTTATTTCTGAGAGGACAAAGGATGGGAGTATGGACAGTCTAGCCAAGTTTCAAGCACTTCAGAGGCATCTGCTGGATGACTGAAACAGTGTTGACTCAACAGATGTAACAGGAACTTCTGATTTGCAGTAAGATCTTGTGGGAGCCATATGAGAGTTAGGCAGAGTTTCATTATAAAGTAATTGTGCAGGGATGTATATGTGGAAAGTTAACGCCCTTTGAAGCAGCGACTACATATGGGTGCACTTGGGCCGAAATGAAATCTTTGAGAAATAGGTGAAATCAGGAGAAAGTAGGGGCTTTGGGTTTGGTTTGGGGTTTTTTTTTCTTAGAAAAAAGGGGTTTTTTTTTTCCCCAAAGGACAAGTTTTTAAACGTCATAGGATTGAGTAACATACAGGTACACTGAAACAGGGTGTAATCAACAAAAATGTCTGAACATCTTGATCACTATTCATCTCTCTTGGGGGGGGGCTGTTCTCAAGGAGCGTTATTGTTCTGCATCAGAAACTGCTGTCTGCATATGGTCTTCAACTTCATCTGTTTCCATGTGAATAATGGTCGTAAAGCTTTGTCATATAATTAGAAAATCAAAACAGTTCTCTAAACTCCTGCTTAGTCCAGATGTTTTCAAAATAAATGTCAATTAAAGTCTTGTTGCTGTGGCGTCAGCAACATGTGAAAGAGTATGAGGTAATCACGCTGCTATAGTTCTTCAAAGACAAAGGCTTCTCTCATTGAATTTGCTGTCAGCAGGAGGGCATTGCAGCAGCTGGGGGACTTGTTTTACTATACACCCATGTTCAGCAGCAACAGAAACTGTTCTGCAGGTTTCATGCTGATGGTTGAGCTTTTATGTTGTGGTGACTTATGGGGTGATGGGAGGTGGGAAGACAAGGCTTTACATCAGACTAGTGGGGAATATAGCATTAGAAAAGACTGCCATGCACCTTCCGTTTGTTGTGGACATCCATACAATAAATATTTAGTTGGAAATTCTTAAAGAATATATACTCCCTAAGTTCCACAAGGTGTTTCCCAATATGCAATAACAAACGTTCTCCCTGCTTACTCCCTGCAATTAAATTTATGATTTGGAGAAAAAAAAAAGTCCTTCCTATTTGTTGTGTCAGGTAGGTGCAGAAAAAGCATAGTGCAAACAAACACTTAATTCGTTCTCCTTTCAAAGCTGGGAAACTTTCAAGCAGAGTTCCTGAAGAGTACATACCAGTGGTGACTAGATGGTCTTTATCTAAAATGCGGAATGTGACCCAGTAACGTTGCTCTGCAGCAAAAACGGCATCACAAAGTTGGGCATCATCTGAATCAGTTTACTAGGAAACAACCAGACAGACAAGGCCCTATTTAGTTGGGATCCAGTGAACTAGCTGCATTAAATTAAGGAAGAGAGAATATTGGGTATACTGATGACATGCCTAGAAGTTAATGCAATTGTGTCAACTTCTGACATTTTATTAAGATTCCTAGACACGATATTTAATTTAAACCTGCAGTTTCTGGATACCATCTAGACACAAGCCATTCCATGAGATCTTCAGGTTTTGCCTTAAATAATTCACTTTCTCACCATTGTGGGTACAGAAGAAAAAGCATGCAAGTGTGAGCAAGTGTGACTTAAGTGTGTGTTAAAATAGAGACAGGCTTTTAAAAATACTCTTTAGGATTTTTGGACCAGTCACTTTACTGCTTGGCAAGCTTGACTTGTTTTATTAACATTTGACATTGGCAACAAACTTCAGACCTCACTATAGAGATTGATACTGTTTTCATGCAGAATGTATAGCCCTGTAGTTCATAGTATGTGTAGCTGTATTTGCAGTATGGTTCTAATTTTCAGAAATGTGTTGAGCACTTGCTAGGACACGGCTCTATCTGAGATCAAAGCTGAGCCTTTGGCTTGTGACTAAAGTAGGATTCAGTCTGTAGCTCAGGAACTTTCTGAGCTGATGGCATGTCAAGATGGCAGGAAAATGCAGTAGCTAATGGTTAGAGTGTTATATTAAAGGTAATTCTTATTTGGCACCTTGTGAGCATACGGTAATTGGTGACTTACAAAGACATTGTGAAGAAGATAGCACCTTTCGCTATGCAGGGCCTCTTTGAAAAAAGGGCTTTGATGATTCCAATGGGATGGAAAGGAGGTGGTTAATGTTTAGTCTAGTCCTTTATCTCATATAGAATAATAAATTACCAGTTTTCAACATAGAGGAATGTTTACAGGGATATATACTAAGGATAGCTATTGCTTGATGTTCACCCAGTTGTGACTATTTATTACAAGGTGAAAGGTGATTCTGAAAATGGCACAAATCATTTTGCTTTGTTAAGAGAAAAGATGAACTGAGAAATCTAACAACAAAATTAAAGGATGGCACAATGGGAGGTAAAATTCAGTAGTGACGGATGCTAATTTACATTGGCAAGAGTTGTTTGAATCGCTAATAAATACCGCTGAGTTCTATTTGTTGAGAACATCAAGGCAGAGCTATAGTCAATGAAAATGCATGTAGGATAGCTAGAGCTGTATTATGCAATAAACCTGTCAAACATAATGCCACAAGTTACCATTTAACCCTCGAGTCTAGAAGGATTCAAGGAAGGCTCAGTGATGAGTATCTAATCAATTACACATTTTGTGGAATGTTAATATCCACTTCTATCCTACAGAGTGCCTAGAGTGAATTGCTAACTTAGAGGGAGAAGGAAGGTGTTTCCACAGATGGGTATTTTCTGTTCTGATGTTTCATACAGATACTGACAATTTTCTGAGATTGTGGAATGGCCAAGTCATTGGGCTGATCCAGTATAACAATTTTAAGTCAGAGAAAACAAAACCTAGCTTTATTCATATTGCTGTGTAGGAAATCAATAAGATACTTTGATTGTTTTGAGCAGTGCTGTCAAATATATTTTAGTAGATTAATGATGAGAGGTAAGGTAAACTTGCAATATTACAAAAGGAATTGAAAAAAATGCACAAATAGATTAATTCAGAAATATGATAAGAAAACCCTAGTAGGGAAGGGGTCCCATGTAAATACATTTGTATTTTCTCTCCAAAATAAAATTGAAAAATTGAAAAGAGTAATACTAACTATTTGTGTGTATACATTTGTTTTATAGTTTTCAGTTACTAGTAGGACCCTGTGCCTTAGTGGTTGAATCACTGTGGAGTGTATTTTAGGAGGTTCAGAATTGTGTTGTCCAACCCACGAATAAGTTAGTAGGGTAGGTTGATGTTACATGTGATTTTTGCTTTCTTAGTTATCTTAGTTTAGTATATATTGTTAATGTCATGTCTTTTCCCAATTCTAAAGTGACTGCATTTTCTCATCCTAACTAAAATACATCTTGATTGCTAACTTTACGCTTCTTTGTTTTGTTTTGTTTTCCAGTTTAAAAGAATGCTCAACCGGGAGCTAACCCACCTATCTGAAATGAGCAGGTCAGGCAATCAGGTCTCAGAATATATATCAAACACGTTTTTAGGTAAGACTTATGGTGGGAGTTAACCTTTCTGCCTTTTGGTTTTTTTATCTCTCTCTGGTGTGTGATAGAGCTTAAAAGCAAGTAGCTTTCCATATTATTTTTCTGTTTTCAGAAACTACATTTAGTATCTCATGGTTAAGTGTTTGAACAGAGAGATCATGTTAGATCCATTTTCTCACAGCTCAGTTTGTTTGTGTATGTGGTTTCCCTGTGTGTGTAATTAGAGATAACTGTTCATATACATATTTTCACGTAACATTACCACTACTATATTGCTACATTATTAAGAAATTAATACATAATTAATTATTTATATGTTAAAAAGAATTCTTCCACTCTGTTTCCCTTCTGAAAGTTACCGCAAAGAGTTTTCAGTGTGCTGGAAGCACACATAACTTCCTAAACTCTCGTAGCACACAGTTCTGATGGTTTGGTATTCCCTGCCTGCACATGAGTGGGTGGATGGATGTGACTAAGTCAACATCTGAACAGACTGCTGCCAGGAGAGTTTGGAAGAGCCGCCTCAACAGCTTGGCATGGTGGGATGTGAGCATTAAAAAAAGCTCAACACAATATTACAAAGAGTCTGGTTCCTCCTCTGTGGCTTTGCAGAAGGAAGTATATATTTTTTTTTGCTAAAACTGGTGAAAATGAATAAAAATTGAAGATAAAGACAATATACCAATGTCAAACATATTTTGAACAAAACACCATTGGTTCCTAAAGACTGTGCTTTTAAGGGGAGGCACAGCTGAGTACATCTAAATTAGGATAACAAGTACTTTAAAAAGCACCAGTCGTACATGTTAAGATACATCTTGTTTTATTTGTGTGAGATACCATAGCTGGTGCTTTTTGTGTTTTTTGGAGGAAGCGGGGTTCTTAAAGTACATTTTATCCTGCCTATCACCATATCCTAAATGGATCGATTAATGTGTCTGTTTAGTTTACCCATGATTGCAGTAGTGTGCCTGAGCACTGCGGCACAGCAGGGTTTCAGACAACAAGGAGAAAGGGATGAGCTTCTGTCATGGAGAAGCAATATTGCACAGCTTCAGGAGCCCTGAAAGTCACAGTGTACAGTTGCCTGAGAAGATGACCCACTTAGGTTGAAGAGACTGAGATACCAATTTCTGCTTGCATTTACTTGAAAACTTAAGGCTCGTTTTGGCAGGGTAAGGAAATGGATCTGTCAGCCTTTCACATGAGATGTCAGTCTTAAGCAGAAAGAGGGCTGGAAAGGCAATTGCTTAATTACTGAGCCATGGGTACTGTTTTGTGGCTGAATGAAAAACTAGGATACTTAAAATTGTAGGTGCAAGAGGAGTACAACATCTCATCTACAGAATTATTGCTTAAATAGAGTATTTTCAAAATACTCAGTCTAAGTATGTAGGTTCTGAGCAACAATGTGAAGAGGAAAAACGTTCTCACCATAGAAAATGTCAATGAGTCTAGTTAGTTAATTTTTTTAATACATAATGTATCTCCTGAACATCTAGAGACTTTCTCACATTTCAAAGTTAGGAACATGTCATGAGAAAACAAGTTTTTCTGTTCTTCTTATTCTTAAAAAAAAAAAAAATTGTTTTTCCAAGTAGGGCTGTATGACATGTATGAAGTTATTCATAATGATAACAAATATATTCCTTGTGTAAGAATAAGGCTCCTGCATTGAGTATAATAATATGCAAGGTTTTTATTTTTCATTGTCATTAACCTGTTTTCCTATGAACAGAAAATTTAAGAGAACCTGCCAATGAGCATAGCGTAACCAGGGTCAAAATGGCAAGCTGTCTTTTCTGGATGTTCAGATGGCCGCAGGATCCTTTGCCCTGTGTGCTCATAGTTACAAAAGCAGAGGCAGTCCTGTGGAATTCCTCTGGAGATCTAAAGTTGTTCAGACAGACATTTCCTTTCACTTGAGTTAATCTGACAGCTTGGCTTACGAACCTCCTTTTGATGGGTCTAAACTTTGTGCATGTGACTGAAACTATAAATATCAAAGCAGGAACACGAGTCACTGCTCCTCATCTGTTGTCGGTTTGCACCAGTCAAGAACTGCAGTGCTTTGCCTCCCCCTTTTCTTGATTGTCCCTGTGAGGAGAGTGCTGAAGTATGGCGGGGGCAATTGGGGAACTCAGTGCTGCAGACTAAAGCTTGATGACATTTCCACAGTCTCCTCTTCGCTGTGATTTGTTTGGAATTTGAGGCGTCCAGTAAATGTGGCTGCTAAAGGGTAATTAAAAAAATGGGAAAAAGAAAGGCAGTGAAGAAGCAAACACAATAACAATCTGGTAATTGTGGACTTGCTATCCTTGTCTGGTTTCAGTGTCTTTATTGAAAATGACTACTGCAGGAAGGAAAAAATAGACATGTTTTAAAGAGCTCAAATTTTCTTTCTTTCTTTCTTTTTTTTTTTAATTTCTTTTGTTCTAAGGTGTTTTTTAAATCATAGTTTTTGCTAGGCTCCTGTGTTAGAAACATCTGTTCTGGATTTTCCTGGTTTTGCTGGAATATTTCTTGAGGACTAGAAAAGGTGCGGGTACTTTTTGGCAAAGAAGAGGTAGTTTAGAGGGAGTCATTAAAACTCTATGTTGAAATATAGTATGAATAAAAAGAAAAAAATTAATGCAAATTCTTAGCAGTTTTGGCAGGAGAGTCCTTTGTTGCACTAACTTGGGTTTCTTTGGGGACCACAGATGTCAGCAATGCCCCACACCCCCATACTGTTTCTGCAGCAGTCAGCTGGCAATTCCCTAAATGTACTTTACGCTCAGTTTAATCCTTGTCTGAAGTTTTGCTGGCACATACATTGATGAGGTATATGAAGTGATGCCGATGATACTGCTATGGAGGCAAAAGCCCATAGCAAAATATTGGTTTTTAGCAAAACAGCCCTTTTGTCAGTATTACTTATTCTGGTTGGGAGGTGCAGAAATGCACTGCATTGCTGGGGTGAACTGCCTCTACATCCAAAGCGCTTGCAGATGTAGCTGGCAAAAGGCTTTCTGAGTTGTACAGTGTCTTAACACAAACAGGAGCAGTCCCCAAGTATTAGGTCCTTCAAGTCCTGAAAATGTTTTGTCAAAGGTTTACATGAGATACTGTTTTGATTGTTTTTGAAATGCCATTTCAGAGAGTGGTTTTCCTGGAAAAGAAGAAATTTTAAATTCTCTTGCAAAACGGAAGTTTAGATCTCTGCAGTTGTAACAGCGTTTTTATAATGAAAGGATTGCCCCTTTCTACAGCACTGGGGCTGCAGGAGAAGTGGAAAATAGACAGTCACAAGTCACTTATAAAGCCAGTTCAGAAATAATGAGGCAATTTGTAAAATAGAGATCTCCTTATACTGAGTTACAGGTCTATGTTTATCTTTTCCTGTTTTTATTGCTCTTGATAAGAAGTATCTGTTGCAAAGTCTCCAAACATAAAAATAAAAAAAGTTTTGTTAGGAATTACAATATCCATAAGATGCAAATCAACAGTGAATTTTGTAATATTTGTAATACCTTCAAAAATTATTCTCTGTTTCTTCATTCTTTTGAAGACAAACAACATGAAGTTGAAATTCCTTCTCCAACGCAGAAAGAGAAAGAGAAAAAGAAGAGGCCGATGTCCCAGATCAGTGGAGTCAAAAAATTGATGCACAGCTCCAGCCTAACTAATTCCAGTATTCCCAGATTTGGAGTTAAAACAGACCAAGAAGATGTTCTTGCCAAGGTAGAGAATATATAAATCCTTGAATTTAAACCACTGAATTAAAATAGAGGACTTGTCAGTATTATTCCATCATCTGCTTATAATCACTGATTTCAAGCTGTAGCACTAAAGGCTGGTCTCGCTTAAAATAATATAAATTTGGTGAAGTGGAATAATAACAAGTAAAATCAGAATCGGGCCATAAGGGTTAACTTCTGCATGAACAGGATTTCATATGGAGATGGAATGTAAATTACCATTTGTGTATGCATTAATAAAGCTGCTTTTTCATAAATAATACCTGAAGAATGAAGAGTAAACATACCATATACTGTCACAGGAATGAAAATACATAGCAGCCCTATGTTTTTTTAAAAGGTACAACTGGTATATAGCATTAGAGTATCCTTGCAGGTCCTGTCTTTAGCTTTATCATTTTATGTACATAATTTGTGTTTCTGTTTTTAGTGTAATTTCCTATGATTTTTGCACCAGCAGCTAACTAGTTGGCAATAATCTCAAACTGGTGTAAAGTGATTATTCATTTAGTTTTAGAGTTTTGCATTTTGAAATATGCCTATCCTTATGTTTTCAGGAATCTCCCCAATATTTGAAAAGTGTTTCTGAGAACCAGGGAGACAGCAGCAGAACTGCAGCATCTCTGGAGGTTTCCTCCTTGCCGAGCTCTGCTGTCACTGGGCAGTGAGATAGCAAAGTGTGTCAGTCCAGCTCATTCAAGATACTGTAGCATTTTTCCCTCTGGAGCAATCCGTTTACGAGGCACTCTTTCTTGCTTAGTGAATTAAAATCTGAAAAGTTGGTAGCTGCAAATTCAAATATTGCAAGATTAGTAGCAGCAGCTTTCCCCCTTCCAGAGTTTAGCATATAACTATCATAGCGGTAAGGTTTGAATCTTCACAGGTCTGCTGTGTGTAGCTGTTTCAGTCAGAAATCACTGTAATTTGTGTGTTAGGTTTCAACATGTTTATTGCTTGGTTCTGCTCTAGGAACTAGAAGATGTGAACAAATGGGGCCTTCAGGTTTTCAGAGTAGCAGAGTTATCTGGAAACAGACCTCTAACAGTCATCATGCACACCATTTTTCAGGCAAGTAGCAGCAGCCGTGCTGCTTTTTGCTTATTTTAGGGATTCTTCTGTGCTTTGTAATCTTAATTGTTTCTCTTTTCCTTTTCTAGGAACGGGACTTGTTAAAAACATTTAAGATTCCAGTTGATACTTTAATAACTTACTTGATGACCCTAGAAGACCATTACCATGCAGATGTGGCATATCACAATAACATACATGCTGCAGATGTTGTTCAGTCAACCCATGTCCTGCTATCAACCCCAGCATTAGAGGTAAACTATGCTGAGGTGGGAAAGAGGCAGGCATGAGAGAAAGGGACATACTAAGACTCTTCTAAATTAAATACTAAATACCTTAGTTTCTGCAATATTTTTAAAACAAATCTTAACATTTCATTCATTTCATGAATTCTGCTCTTTTAAAGATATTTTGTGAGGATCAAAGCTTATTTACATGTAAATATTGTGCAGAAATTGTCACATGTTCTTTTAAATCATGCAGATTTGTCCTGTCATAACGTTTTTCATCGTAACACAATGCATAACTTGTTTCCACCATCTCATTATTAATACTACATTCTGTTCTGTCATTATTTCCCATATGGGTTTCTCACTGACCACTATTAGTGGAATAGCTTAGGAAAGATAGTGATAAAATGGGATTCCCTCAGTAGGGCCTTTTGGTTTTTATTTTTTTATCTTGTCCATATTTATTCTGGTCCTGAAAGGCTACTTTTGTGTTTGTTTCTCAGGCAGAGTGGAATATGTACTAAATTTTTATTGGACTATCTTTTTTTTTTTCCCCATAAATATTTCAAAATTGTTTGGAAAAAGATAACATTTCATATGTTCTTTCCTGAGGAATTCTCCTGTCGGAAAGTGAGTCAATCTTTGAAGTAGAAGGAAGTGGAGGAAAGATGGAGATTACTTTCCCTTTATTAAGCACAATTCGGGTCTTAGTATAGCAAAAATAGATACATCCCAGTAAATTGTTGGAAATAGGCAGATAAAGCAAGCACTTGAAATTTTAGTAGTTCAGAAGGATTTGCCCTCATTTTCAAGGAGGGCTGCATTTTGACTCTTTTTCATAATGACCAATCTTTCATGTTACTGAATGCTTCTGCTTTACTTTCTTCTTGAAAAGAGCATTATAAGTGGACCTTAAGACTGTTGGCAGGTCTCGATCCTCCAAGACTCAGGAATTCTTTTGGGAAAGATTTTATCTCAAGAAGAAAAATCAGATTATGTTCTTAAATCACCACTGGCTTCACCAAACAGCTGAAGTGGTCATCAGTAGCATTTTCAGTTTTTTTCCCAGATGAACTGTTTTTCATGGCCTTGTTCTTAGCAGAGCTTTAGCCAGTAAAATAGCAATGTCTGCCTAGTGCCACTGCTGACCTGCACACTTCTGAGCTGTTCTTGATCAATTATGAAAGCAATTATATAATGTGGATGCTTGTGACAACAGGGGACTGGGCTCAGTGACATGCCAGGTCCATTGCAGTCCTCTCTTCCTATCTTCCTAATAATCTCATACAGAAGAAAAGTCAGTAAATGTTAAGTAAGATGCCTTGTAGTCTGTCACCATTTTCTTTAGCATCATTTAGGAGATGTGCGTCTTTCAAATATAGGACAATACGTAGGAATCAGGCTGAAATTTTTAACTTCAATTTGTGCTATAAGTTAGAAACCTGTACTTAATGATCTAATCTGTATTTAATGATCTAATAAAAGTGGATTTATTTGCAGACTGAAGCTGAAAAAACTTCAGTTATGGAAAGTAGTGAAGCTGTCAGTGTGAAGTAAGGATCATTTTACGTTAGCAAAACTTGAAATATTTATGAAATTCTATGTAATTGACAATTATACAAAAGGTTGTGATAGTCTGTATGTAAAATCTGTTCTGATCCGTGATATATTTCAAATATATTTTGCTGGTTCAGATCTAGATTCAAAGTAGAGTCCTTTTTATTGAAAATACTTTTTCATTGTTTAGTGATTGTCATTTCTGTTTCATGATTTTGTAGGCAGTGTTCACTGATTTGGAGATTCTTGCTGCAATTTTTGCCAGTGCAATACATGATGTAGATCATCCTGGGGTTTCAAACCAGTTTCTTATCAACACAAGTAAGTTTGATGTTCAGTGGTTTTCTCAAAAACTTGCTGCAAGATCTGCACATAGCACCTGAAAAATACACAGTTCATTCCTTGTTTGCTTCTGTCTGTAACTTTTCTCAGTAAATAGATAGGTGTTTGTATTTTAACCTGGTTATTATTTTGCATTTCTTGTAACTTTAGAAATAAATTACATAGTACCCCCTAGCAAGAATTACCAAGACATGAACTATAAACCTGGCACTGTTTCAGTGTATTGGATGTGGCCCCTTCCGGAAGTCAGTTGGTTTACATTAAATAAATAAAGTTGTAGGAGAAAAAGGAAGGATGATTAAATAAAAAAAAAGGAAGACAGCAATTTATGTGTTTGTATTGGAAATGTATGATGTGACTAAGGATAGCCATACATTTTTAAGAAATTCAGAAAGCAAGTTTCTTTTTAGCAAGAAGACTGGCAGGCCCATCTTTGTCTCTCCCTGGCTGCTGTACTTGGTTTCTGATCTCTGCACACTCGTGCCTTGTGGACTGAATTTTCTTAGCCTGTCCCTGCAGGGGACATTTTTGGGTTTTTGGGGTTTTGGGGTTGGTTTTTTTTTTTTGGTGAGTCTCTTGCTGGCACTCCATGTGTGGAGGAAAAAAGCCCTAATGAAATGAGACCCTAATGTCATCTCCAAATTTGAAACCCAGTGTACTTGTTCTGCATTCCTCAAGGCTGTTCTCTGCAGCATTGCATGAATCTCTCCCCCCCTCTTTATTCTTCCACTAGAAGAAAAACAATGTTAGCTTTGTTGGACCTGATCATGACACGTTTACTGAATGGCTCGTTGCCCCAGTGTAACCTGCTTTGATTTCAGTGGCGTATGTTACTGTTATAGGTGGGTAGCACACTGTAGGGTCAGTGCAAGTTCCGTCATACGATGTTACTTCTTTTGCCATCTGACAACTTCTCCTTTTACGATAACTGACCCAGAAATGCAAAAGTTGAAGTAATACTAATAATCCAAGCACATAAGAAGAAAAAGCTACAGAAACAGAAACATACCTAGGGTTGTGTATTTGACCCATCTGGTTGCACATTTATAGATACTGTCATTCCTGCACTTGGGTTAATCTATTGCACTGGTGCTAAAATAGCATGACCCCAAATCAGCAGTACAGTTTGAAGAAGGGAGCTCCTCTTCTGACTCATTGCTGCTGTATGTTCAAATAAGACCTCCACTCCAGTTCAGCCTGCATCTAATCTTACTTGCCTTAATGGCCTGAGGGCCACCCTGTAGTGAAATTTAATTTGATGACTCATCTGCATGGAGGAGGATTGGGATTGACTCTAGATTTCTGCTGCTTTATTGGTAACCAATACAGTTCAGCAGCATGGTATAGGAAGGGAGCGAATCAAGCTTTGTGCACAAAACAGCGTGTAATACCTGAATTCTTAAGAGTGGGCATATGTAAGTAAAGTTTTTATTTGTTTAATCAGAAATTGAGTATCAGGATATATTCATGGCTCTGAGGTGCTACGGGGAAACCACCAAGTTGTTTAGGTTTAAGCAGGATGACTGGCTAGTTGAAGGGACCAGTAGTGATACATACAGCTTTCACTTTTAGGTAGGCAGTTGAAATTCAGCTAAGTTAGGAGTGATTCTGATGCTGCTTATTTAGTGGCTCAGAAGAAATGTCTTGTTTTTCTCAATTCAGCTTTCGATAGAGAAGGCTGCCAGGTCAATCAAGTAACTAACTGGAACTGCTGTTGCCAAGCTGAAGGAGACAAAGGGGATTTTATCCCTTTTGATTTGTTCTGTGTACAAGGAAGAAACTGTAGGGACAGAGACAGAGATAAAAGACCACCTAATTCAGGTCTCAAATCCTACATTTTCCTAACTTTTAGAAGATCATTTGCTTCCACCTAGGTTTGTTTTCCAGTGAACCGTACAAAGTATTAACATTTCAGTAAGAAGTATAAGAATACATTTTAAAAAAGCATAATAGACTTAAAGTTACTTAAAGTATGTATATATTTGCCATATTTCAGCTTATTCTTTATAATTACTCACACGTGATATTTCTGAATATTATTTCCCTATTTAAGGATTTAAAGTCTATTACACGGTTGTCTAAAAATCTGATCCCTCTTGAATGCTATTAAAGAACGAACAAATATGGATTGTATTAGCATCAGAGGAGATGCTTATTTGATCACTGTAACTCTGTCCTTCCAGACAAATACTTTTGAAGCTTATAATGTGTTACAGAGATTACCATTACCAAGGGGGAACTTCCTTCCATTTCCACCTCCATTACAACATTGAGCATGTTTTAGCTCTGTCTGTAGCTACAGCCCTTCCAGAGTATTTGGCAATGTTGAGTGTTCTGCAGTTGGGGCTCATCAGAAGGCTGTTTGACAGGGAAATAAACGAGCGCCTGTGTTCTTTGTAAGAAAAATAACAAGTAGACAAGCTTTGTGAATGTTCTGTGAAAGATGAAAGAGAGATCATTTGACCAACTCGCTTTCTTTTTCCTTTTTCTGTTTTGCTGCCGTCAGGATAAGGAAAGGTAGAGGAAGTGTTTCCTTATTCAAAAGGTCGATGTATTCAAGACAGGAGAGGAAAATAGCAGGAGAATGGATAATGAGACTAATGAATTCTGAGGAGCAGAGCTTTTATAGGCACCCCATTGAGCCAGAGGGATTTTAAAACAAAGCTGCTGTAAAAGAAGATAAAAGTGGACACAGATTAGAATAGACTGACATATGGTTAGATTTAGGATAGAACAGCTGTAATAAATAGAAGTTAAGATCACACATGACAAGTGTGATTGCATAAAAACTATTTGTTTTTTATGACAGATTCATTTGTAAGCTGTGTCTTAAAACATACACAAGCTGACTGCGTGGTATCCCCAGGTAGAAGCTAAAGCTGTGCAGAAAATGGTTGTAACTGCTTTTATTTGTCAGAGCTGCCTGTTCAGCAGGTCTAAACAGACAAATGCAGACCTTGCATGTGTGCCTTAGCCCAGGCATTGCTAGGAAGCTATATGTTATTCTTGGGAGTGACAGAGTCAAGAATACTTCTGTTGGAGAAGGCAGCATTACGGCATCAGGCATTGACCATGCTCAAGTATGAAGCAGTAGACAAGGCCACTACTTGCATTTTCAACCCACGTGACCTTCCAAGAAAAAGACCAGAAGCGTAACTGTTACCATCCTACCAGCCTCCTTTCAAAATACCAAATTGTCATGGACTAATGACCAATAGGCCTAATTGGGTAGGCATCTGAGAGCCTTAGCTCACTGCAGAAGGACATGGTTTGAAAACCAAGATGCGTGCTCTCTGCTTGACCTGCAGCAAAGCCTCAGCTGTGTATTCCCAGGTCCGAGTGCTGGATAGCTACAACTTGACTTAAACAATGGAATTTTCGTAGTCGTGATGGAGAGAGGCGTGAGAAGAGAAAACATCAGAGTGTGTTTTAGTTTAGGTGTCTTTGTGCATATAGTATTTTCCATGTGACTTCATACAGATAGGAAAATGTATTCTGAAAAATACCTTCCTTGTATTTTTTCTAACTTGCCACTCCAGACACACGTACATGCTTCACTGCAAAATGTTTTCTTTATTTTCCTCAAGATACTTTGCCTTGATTTGTTAAGATATTCAGTCATTAATTCTGTAACTTTTGACACTGTGTGAACTAAAGGAACTCTGTTTCTAAAAGTTCATCTGTAAATCTTGTTACAAATGTAATGAATTTGAAAAATGTTAAGGGATTTGGTAGAAGCAGAGGCTTTAGTAACACTCTGCCGTGCGATTGTTATTGCAGATTCTGAACTCGCCTTGATGTACAATGACTCATCAGTACTGGAGAATCATCACTTAGCTGTGGGCTTCAAGCTGCTGCAGGAAGAAAATTGTGACATTTTCCAGAATTTGACCAAAAAACAGAGGCAATCATTGAGGAAAATGGTCATTGACATTGTGAGTTCTGCTTGAGAGTCCCTCTTCCATAGTGCTAGCAAATTGAATAATGAAGCACAGAAGCATTTTTATGATAAATTACATGTCATTAGACCCATAACCAATGAAGTAAAAGTTTGAAGTTTTATTCTGTCTTATCCAAACATGAATAGTGGGTTCATTTGAGTTTCAATAAATATCTGTACCTTTTTAGAAGGTATACAATCCTGCTTCAAGCTGTTTTCGTACTGACATGTGTGCCATTTCACCACCACAGTTAGAAATTTGCTACTGAATTGATGATGAATTTAGGCTGATCTGTTCAGAATCAGATAATCCTGAACAATCATTTTATCGTATTCTTAAAATAACCAAAATGAAAACTTAACTATTTTGGACAGTAATGACATACAGGACTCAGACTTTTATAGTGTATCTAGGCACAGGAGTTATGGGTGCCCCCAGAACTGTTTATATGTTCAAAGATTTTTTTAAAAATCAGTAGAACAATTTACGTAATATTCATTTATTTGTTTCTTTCAAGGTACTTGCAACAGACATGTCTAAGCATATGAATCTATTGGCTGATTTGAAGACTATGGTTGAAACCAAAAAAGTGACCAGTTCTGGTGTCCTGCTTCTTGATAACTATTCAGACAGGATTCAGGTAAGAAAACTCATCTGCAGATGGTCACTTTTATTAACTTACATCCTTAATAACATTGGCCTGCCCATTCACCAGCATGGGTTAGGTCAGCTGTCCATTCTCACACCATGACTCACTACCTTCCTTCTACATCCTTTTATGTTTCCTACCTGTGAAATACTTAGGTACTGAGTGTCCTCTCTGAGAGAGTAACGAGGTGCTAGAGTACATCTGGACTAAATGAGGCCTTGGCCTTCCCTCCAAATTATCAGCACCTGGTTGGTCTTTCCCTTAAAGATTTTCTGTCCCTTATACAGGCAGAAGCAGCAGAAGCAAGGTAGTTCATGGCTATTACTTCAAGTGTGAAAAACACCCAAGCAGATAAGTTTTTGCTTTTTAGAATAAATCTTGCACTACATGTATTTTCAAGATTCTGTTTCACAGCCACCGAAAGTGTAAATGGAAAAGGAGCTGTTTTTCTCCAGAGTAATAACACCACAGGTGTTCAATCTATTTTAGGTTCTTCAGAATATGGTGCACTGCGCAGATCTAAGCAATCCAACCAAGCCACTCCATCTCTACCGCCAATGGACAGACAGAATAATGGAGGAGTTTTTCCGTCAAGGAGATCGTGAAAGAGAGAGGGGAATGGAGATAAGTCCCATGTGTGATAAGCACAATGCATCTGTAGAAAAATCACAGGTAATTGATTTGAGTAGGCAGTTAAATAACACAGTGTGACATTTTAACATAAAAGGATGGTGCATAGCCATGTTTTGATTAATTTCTGAATGCACTATTTCCCTTTTTTCATCCTAGTTAATTAATTCAGCTCCTGAGTAGTAAGTGAGGGGAGCTGAGATTTTTACTGTGAAAACACAGTGCATGGCAGTGTGTTTGCTGAAGGGATTCCATCACTGTCATGACCTGCAATGTAGCATGCACATCAAAAGAGAGTATTGTACAGCTGCTCATTAGGGTTTCCTTCAAAAACAGAATTAAATGTAAGGCAGCTGTTTGGCTCACTAGATGCAGTGGAGTTGTTTGGAATGAACAGTTCATTTGAAAACCAAATCCTTTCCAAGTCCTTATCCAATATCCTGAATCAGACTTTTGAAATGTAGAAGACCCTATTTACTATATGAACCAGCATGGTTTCCTTTCAGCCACCAGTAAGGGTAGTGCGTCTAGTGTCTCTTACTAACATTATATTTCTCATACTTTACATGACTTACAGGCATAGTTGTTTATTTCTTTGTGAATAAGAGGTCATCCTAATTTTGTGTTATTTGAAATAGGTGGGTTTCATAGACTACATTGTTCATCCTCTGTGGGAGACGTGGGCAGATCTTGTTCACCCAGATGCCCAGGATATCTTAGATACACTGGAGGACAATCGAGAATGGTACCAGAGCACAATCCCTCAAAGTCCCTCTCCTGCACCTGATGACCAGGAAGAGGGTAGGCAGGGCCAAACTGAAAAATTCCAGTTTGAGCTAACACTGGAGGAAGATGGTGAGTCAGACACCGAAAAAGACAGTGGAAGTCAAGTAGAAGAAGACACCAGCTGCAGTGACTCCAAGACTCTTTGCACCCAGGATTCAGAATCCACTGAAATTCCTCTTGATGAGCAAGTAGGGGAAGAAGTAGAAGAAGAGGAGAACCAGACAGAGCCTTGTGTGGTAGAAGACCATTCTCCTGACACGTAACAATGAAGACTCAGTCTCTTTCTCTGTTGCCCTCTCCCTTTCTTTTCTTCTTTCTCTCTGTGGGGTTTTTTTTTTGGTTTTTTGGTTGTTGTTTGCTTTTTAATTAGGTAATGGTTTCCAAAGTGTATGTCATATGCTACAACCATGGTCACAACTCACTGTCATCTTGCCAGAATGTTTGTTGATCAAAACTGACCTTGATGACTCAGTTTGGCACTCAGGAATATTGTAACCAGAATTTTCACCTCCATGGCATCCGAAAACAGGGGGGATAACATCCATAAACTACATTTTAATAAGCTCTCCATTTGGCAGATTTGATTAAATAAAGCAAATGTTTTCAGAGGAGTACCACCTGCCAAGTGAATGCTGGTATGCTTTGATAGTTTTTGAATTCATTGTATTTCAAAAGCAAAGCATTGGATAATGTTCATCATGAGAGGAAACAAAATAAACTGAGGTTCCTTCTGGAAAACAAAGTGCACATAAATGATGGGACACAAGATGATTCTGTTACCAATAGGAAGATGAGCTGTGGAAATTGCATAAATTTCTAATTTCAAGTCTTCCTAATATGTGACTGAAAAAAATGTGACCCAGTGAGTTGCACTAACCTCCGCAATTTGTATAGTATGCAAAAGAGAGATCTTTTGTAGAGCTTACTTCTATCATTAAATGTACTGAGGTATTCTGTTTAAAGAAAAACACTTTCAGACTTCATCTGCCACTAGTTATTTTTTTTCCAAAGACTAACTTGCAAGTTTTCAGTACAAATCTGTGCTACACTGGATAATACTTCTAGGTTTTTTTCCTTTCCTTCTGTTTTTTTGCACCTTATAATCTCATGGTAATATTGAGCTGTAAGTCTATTATTTTATATATTAGTGAGTTCCATGAATATCCTTTATGTTACATAAAACTCTTTCAGTATGATAGCTTTTTGTTCGTTTGTTTTTCATCACAATTTTCCCAAACGTATTAGAGGAACTTAACTTGTGCTTTTGCCCTCATAGCGAACTGATCCTGCGAATTCTGTCTTACTACAAGAAGTGGTCCCAGTGATACCAACTGGGACCAGTAAGCTGTGGATTTGCAGGACTAGAGCCCGTAAGAAAGGTAATGAATTGTCATCTTAATATGAAAGCAGCTCTTCTTCTCTACTAATAAAATTCGTCCCTCTGAAACATGTTTCCAGATCATTTTTGGCTGGGACCTATAGACTGTTGAGTCAGAACAGGCTAATACAACGTAAGGAATATTTGTTCTGGTGAAAAAAGCATTAATGTAATATTTCCAATTTTGACTCTCTTAATAACTTTTTATCTATGTCAGCTATCTAGTTAAACGATTTGCTAATCTGAGATGTGTACAACATAAAAATAATGATGAGCTTTATTTTTTTGTGTCTTTGTTGCAGGAAGAGCCAGGTCAGTCTTGTCTTTCTATGTTTTTAAGTAAATGAGCAATGCATCATGAGAATTGTAGTTCACTCCACATTATTTCAATCTCAGATCTTTTCATCCCTTATCCACCTTGTGCTGAGGGAATCCTGCGTTTCAGTTTGATTGGTACTGAAAGCTTCTGTAATTTGGAAGGTTAAAGGGAGGTAGGAGTTCATATTTGTCATTTTCCAGTCCTGTTGTTTGGTCACGTGAAAGAAGAAAGAAATCTATTTCCTCCACTTTACTCTTTATTAAAATTGTAGTTTTGAGCATAGAAGATGGGAAATAGTTGCCTAGGGAAGCTAGCAGACTCCCACTCTGTAAAATTCTGGTAAAATGACAGTATCAAAATGATTCTTTACAAAAGATAGCAACACCTATTATTTCCCCTTTGGATTCATTTTGTAGTAAATTTGCAACTATGAATACAGGGGATTTTTTAAGTGTCTGAGATGTAGAATAAAAACCTGTTTAAAAACAATTGGCTAATAATTCAGCTTTTAAATGCATTTTGCATTCTTCTATATCCAGGTCATAGTTTTCTCAACCTTTAGCTCTCACAGGGCCTTAGCACAGAAGATGCTGAAGGAGGAAAGAGAATGAAGAGAACTTACGGGTTTTTTTCAGTTTTTGACTGGTTTTTTTGTTCTTCATCATTTCTTCCTGAACCTGCTCCATCTAAAAATCCTTTCAATCCCCAAGAGTGCCTGGAACCTTAATAATGGAAAAGCAATATAAATTCCAAAATAACCAATAGGGATGTGGAAAGGTTTTGTATCTGCACTAACTGAAAGTAAATGAAAAGAATAACCATATGGAGATACATATACATACATGTGGACAATCAAATAATTGAAAATTCTATCATTTCTTAGAACTGGGGATATAATGCACTGTACAATCTTTTTTCCTCTTTTGCCAAAGTGTGTTTTAGCATTGTACACTGCTTTAAAACAATACAATTTACAAGTGGCTTTATGTGTTCTGAATATTTTTGCCATAAGTAAATGCAGTGAGTGGGTATTGAGTGGGGGAAAAAAGAAAATTCACCTTGCTTATAACAGTACACTTTAGCTTGCAAGTTACTGTACTCAATAATGCTGTATTTGAATTAAATTGTTTTGTGTCATTAAAAAACAATAATGAAAGAATATAGATAGAAGAAAAAGCATTCAGAAGTTTAAAAAACTTGAATGAAATGGATTTTACAGAAGGCTTTGATAGTTCTTTTCAAATGTATTATTTATTTGTGCCATGCATTTTTCTCACCAAATGACCTTACCTGTAATGCAGTCTTGTTTGTCTCTGTTTACAACCATGTATTTATTGTAATGTACATACTGTAATGTTAATTGTAAATTATCGGTTCTTACTATAACATCATCCTTGTCAGGGTGGTGTTGCTATCTTTGGAAACTCTTGGTGAGAGAATGATTATTGTGTATACATATTCCTTG
Source organism: Harpia harpyja (assembly GCF_026419915.1). NCBI lineage: Eukaryota > Metazoa > Chordata > Aves > Accipitriformes > Accipitridae > Harpia > Harpia harpyja. Next base: position 96,054,957 of record NC_068969.1, read on the forward strand.
TACATTTTTTTCTCCTGTAATATATTCAGTGTCACCTTAGAGCTTGTTTATGGAAGATTCAAGAAAAGTATAAAATACATAAAGATATATCAATAAAAAAAAGCTGCAGGTCTTTGGTCCCAGGGCTGTGCCTTAACTTTAAACAATATTTTCTTCTGTTTTGCTGCATTTGAAAGTAAGGTAGCTGTGGGGCTAGGGCTGGGCATTTCTACCATATTTTTAGTTGCTAACTGATGGGGTTACTTGTACAAGCTAATATGCATGATACTACAATGAGTTTTCATTCATGACCCTACTGGAAGTTCAAGCTTTTCCAGACATCTGGCAATATAATTGTATTGCCCATCTGATTGTCTTTTTACAGGCTAACATCAGGGATTGTTGCAGCCATTTTTTGCTCAAAAAAAAAAAAAATTGATGCTGTATTTCAGTACTGAATTGCACTGAAACAGCTTTGGAAAGCATCTCTAATAAGCATTTGATTTTAATGCATATTGGGAAATGGAGTGATCAGAATTAAAAGGGTATAACTCATACACTTTTACAATCGTCTGTAATATCCCTTCTTTATTTAGTAGCACAAATTATCATTGTATAAGCAGAATCGATAAAGTAGGGCAGAAGACAACTTTAATCTTGGAAATGCTTTCCAACACCAATATTAGTGTTATAAGCAGCCAAAGTTTTATTTTATATAGATGTATCTAAGGCTTTGTACAGGTGTGTATAGCATAATGCACTAGATCTACAGGAGAGTGGTAAACCTTTGGATCAGTAACACTAGTATTAGGTTTGCAGGTTGGACTGAGCATCTCTCGCTGTTTGACTTGGCATGTTGTCACTTGTCAGACTACTTAGAGCTGATACCAATGAATTTGCCAGAGCGGGGTAAATACCTCCTCCATTCCAGCGATGCCCAGCCCTTGTAGCATGTGACTTCTTTGTGAAAGGAGAGATTCTTTTTCGAGGAAAAACAGAGTCTCCTTTTTGACACAAACTGTAGATTTTAGCAGCCCTGGCCCAAAGGAAATCGATTGCTTTTGTTTTAAATGGTATAAAAGGGACACTATAACAACAGAAATCCTGAACAATTTTTTGTTATTGTTTTAATTTGATTTTTCCTTTGGGGATGTCTTGAGAGTGGCAACTTGTGTGAACATTGCACATGACTATTCTTTCACTGGTTTCTTAGCCTCTCTTACAGCCTATGGGATAGTACTGTACATCAATACCTTCATATGAAATTTTATATGCAATGGAAATAAAAGCATGGGTTGATTCTGCCTAGTTACTGTATTTGATTTTCTTTTGCAAGTTAATTTTTTTTTTACATACATCCCATAGTTGTGACATCTTAAGAGAAAGCATATTTCCAGAATAATTTGATTACTGTGTTTTTGTCATCATACTGTTTTGCATAGATAACACAAAATAAAGTGGGGGTAAATCAGAAAAGTCAACCAAATGTGGTACTTCATAAAGAAGTCTAATCCACAGAGGTGCTATATAGTTATATAGAAAGGTGTTTAATCTCAGTTTCCAGGAAGTTTTACTATTGTCTTCAGTGGCAAAAGCAGCCTAGCCTATCCTGAGAAAACAAAACATCAGCTTTAAAGAAACTAGAAGACTACAGATTGCCTAGAGGAGCAATACCCTGGGATACCACAAAGAAAAATAAAAAAGAGTGCGATAGTTAAATATTGACCAGACAATCTCTGCTCTAAATGGATGATTAAAAGAAATTCTTTTTTAAAATAAAATTCACAAAAGACAGCTGTTGCGTTGAAGAAGAACTGTGGTCTTAATGCAGGTCCAGCTCTTCAAGTGACTTTCACATACCTCTCCTTGATCAGAGTGAGGGTTTTGTTGTTTGGGGGATTGCTTGCTTAACCGAAAATAGTTTCTGATAGAATTTTTTTGTATTCAATGTCCCTTTTTTCCTTAAGTCTGTTAGATCCTTCTTTGGTTTGGGGTCAGTTTGCAAAGAGTACCAATCCGTAGGACTCCTTTTTAATCACACCTTGGTGGCAGAAGCGGCTGCTAAGTGCTGTGCTGGGAGGATGAAGGATGCTGCGCTCAGCACAGCGGGGCCGATAAACCAGGTGGTGCCTGTTGCTCTTGGCAGGCTCATCCTCACATGTTCCCAGCAGCCCTAATGGGAAAATGGTTTGCATACATCATGGTTATTATGAAGGGAAGCAGGAATCCCAAATTCTTGATGGCACTTCCGAAACCTTCTCAGTAATGATCTTGGGTACCACAGCTGTGCATGTGGTGAGTCCGAAGCTGGCCAGGATTAGCCTACTGCTTCCTACATCCTCTGGCAGCACTTTTGTCAGTCTCTGTGCTTGGCATTAATGTGTCAGAATAGGCAAGTTTCAGAGCAAAACCGAAATTGATCCCCTGTTTCACTGCAACCAGCTGCTGATATAGGAGTTGAATATATTTTTTAATGCCCGACTCCTCTATTTCCTAATGAGACAAATAGTCTGAATAGCTGCAACTTCATTTGCTTGATCTCTCTGCTGCACTGAAAACAAGTCACAGCTGCTAGCACACAGTGTTTACTAGAATGACCAGCCCAATTTCTCTACCAGCTGTGAATAATTTTGCTTAGTTTTTTCAGGAAGAAAAAAAAAAACATGAATGAAAATGTTCAAAGATGTTATAAAAGCCTTTAGTTAGTTCAGTTTAGTTTAGCCTGCAAGGTAAAGAAAATCCCCAGCTTCCTCCTATCAAACTGCTTGAGAAATCTGCAAAAGTAGTAAAGGGAGAGAGGAAGTCCAAACAGAAATCAGAGTGACAAATTGGGAACAAAACCTGGTCAGGGAGAAGCACCCTCTAGCTAAAATAATCTCATCTTGTCAAAGGCAATCCCATGGCTTATATACGGACATTAGGAGAACTGAGTTTGAGTGTGATTCTGTCTCAGTTCCCCAGGTTCAAAGCTGTATTTTTTCCTTCTCACAAAGCAAGTATTTTGAGGTCCTTGGAGTTACTGTGGTAGTAAGAACTATATATGTATTTAAAATGGACATTTAGAAAATAAAGAATCGTTTGATACAAAGCAGAGCTCAGCACAGCTTTAAAGACTAAAAATGTGGGATGACTATCACTGCTAAACAAGCCCTTAGCATGGGAGGAGGAGGAGGACGGTGACGACATCATACCTGGGTAAACAGCCCTTGGTGAGTGTGAGAGGGAGAAGGTACAGGACGCGTGGCCCCAGATAGCATTAACTGTCTAGTGCTGATGAGCTGTGCAGACAGCAAATGCAGATCAGAAACTCAGCAGTCACACTGCACGGTTGGTTACGTCCAAATGTTGAACTTCTCACTCCTACCAGCCCATAACCTGTCCTCCAGCATCCATGGAGTTCAGATGCCTACAGTGTCAGCATCTCTAATATGCAGCAGAGACCATTGTTTAGCTGAAAAAGGCTGGAAAAAGAGGTTATGCAGCACGTAGTAATCAAAGTGCAGTTGGCATGTGTGTTGTACATGTGTAGGACTTGGCTTACAGCAAATGCCTGTAAGCCATCATTACCTGGGGCTAGACAGAGACAGTTAAAGGTGGCTTAAAAACTTCAGTACCTTCTGACACTTGAAACTCCCCAGAAAACTAATACTTCAAATCTCTTGTAAAGTTTTCAAAATCTTGACTGACTGCAGCGTTGACCAAACTAAGACCTGTGCATAGCCCATTGCATTCTCAGACTGTGGTTAGTGGTTTACATTGGCTGTCCTGACCACGGCTAGGGGTAGACCTCCTAAACTGTGGTGTTGGTTGAAGTCTGATACAAAGCCTGCTTGATACAAGGGATCACTTGAGTGCAGGGATGCTGAGCAGTGCCCCTCCCCTGAAGAAAAGAGCAGGGCCAGCTGATGGAGAGCTGCCTTTATAATCCAGGTGGCTGTGAACCTCCCACATAAAGCAGTTCTTGGTTTTAGGCTCTTTGCAATGGTGTGGAAAGAACAGAAGCGGCCCATGCTGTGGAGTTTTAAAATTGTATGTGTATTTATTACATGTACCACAAAGCTTGCAGCAAACAAAGAAGCAGTCCTAGCCCTGCTTAAAAGCAATCTTGCTTGCTCTCTCACTTTCTCTCTCATTCCCCCCATAAGCTGGGGTAGTATATCCCTAATAAACACATGCATCTGGGGATAAGGAGTATGGGAAATATTTAACAAGTGAGACACTATCAAGGGATCAGTGATACAGCGTGTGTGTGATGATGCTGTGCTGATGGCAGCTGCAGAGAAATATCCCTTACAAAGCTGTGCCTGTAAAAGGGCTAAAAAAATGCTTGAGAAGCAGTAAATGGGAGACTAAACAACCTTTAGTATTGCTAAGGGTGTGATTGGAATCACGGTGCTGCTCAGGTTTGGTAGCAATGCCTGGAGATGCAGTTTGAGGGGGGAAAAAATGCAGTGGAAAAATAAGTTAACAACTCAGAATCTTGTTGTCTAGCAGGATTCCAGGAATATGACCTATTTATCTTATCCAAGGGAAGGTTAAGATATAGTTTGATCATGTGGGGACAGAAATGTAGTAGTCCCTCAGTCCATTTTTTGTCTAGCAGGCAAAGCCAGCTGCCGGCACGGGAGCCAAATCACTGGAAGCTGATGTGACAAATTCAGGGTGCAGGGTGGAACAGTTGCGTCAGCTGGTTTCATTTACTCTTTGTGCTTGCAGGTACCTCGCTGGGGACCAGGACCTGAGGAAATGTCACTGACAGAAGCGAGCGATGTGCTGTGTGTGCTGGGAGCCACACACTGCTTAGTGCCACAGGTCCTCCCCTTCAGGATATTTAATGATAGGTGCAGTTCACTTTGGTTTAGCTTTTTCTGGGAATGGGCTTGTCCTTTGTGCAAATGGTGGGGTTGGGGGCGAAGGAGAGGGAGGTGCTCTTTGGAAGGACTTTTTCTATTACAGTAAGTTTCAAACCAAAAAGCAGTAGCCCTATTTATTGAAAAATAGTGAAGTATTTTCTCTGCAGGCAAAAAGCTTTCTGTCTCTATTTCTAACGATAGCCTCCACTCTGACCCGATACTCTCATTTAACCTTCTGCGTTGTTTGGCTCCTTCCCCACATGCTTGTAGGAGGGAAAGGACATCGCTGGATTTAGGGGTGCTGGCAGTCACATCCCTTCTAATGCCCGTGTGAGGTCCTGGGCTTGTGAGCCACGTGGGGAGGGGAGACAGGGCTGCAGCGCTCCGACCATTGCATTGTGCTGTTCACGGCAGCGTTTGTGTGTCACCCTGCATTAGCAGCACAGCGTTGGCCCCGTTTTCCTCAGCTGAACTGAGACAGTGGGGTGTAATTGCACATGTGCCTCCCCCCCATTTTTTTAATGAGCACAGCTCCCATCAGCTGGGCTGCCAAGGGGGATGAGGACTGGACTGGTCTGCATCTTTCTCTTACCGAAACCTATGTTTGGGTTTGGGTTGCCTTCTCCTCTCATCATCAGGTAGCTGAGTTTGAAAGGGTTGGTTCACTGTGTTGGTCAGCGTGGCTGCATCCAGCTGGGGGTGAAGACACCTCTGTCGCAGGAAGGGATGGGCGCAGTTCGTGGAGGCAGGCTGCTGCTTTCTGCTCTTGCGGTATGACTAAGCTGTACGCACAGATGTTTGTGTGCATTTTCAAACGTGTGTCTTGCACTTCCATGTACATCAAATAACTTTGCACTTGGGTGGCCTCACCAGCTCCTGGAGCTTGTGCTTCATGTACCACTCTTCCCTCATCCTTAAGGAAGGCAGTTACATCTCTTATTCAGGAGTAGCAAAGCCTCCCTTCTGCACTTACTACTTAGACACTCCCCACAACCGACAACTGGGGGACAGCCTGGCCTCTTCCCCCAGCTTCTCGCTCTCTGGGTAACACCGTGCCAAAATCCCTGCAGGAGGGAGCACTGCACCGCCAGCACTGGAAGAAACTCTCCCTGGCTGGCAGGAGAGGAGAGTTTTGCAGTTTGTCTGGAGACATGCTAGAGCACTGTGTTGGGCTGCGTGACGATGCGTGGTGTGACGGCATCCCTCCTCGCACGCTTCCAGGGGCTCCTCAGTGGGAGATGAACACTCGCCATAAGACAACTGCGCATTTCTGCGAGTTGCAGAGCTTATGAGGCCGGTTTTCTTCTGTTCTGGTATTTCTTCTGAAGTTGTAAGCTCCTGGCTGAGCCTATGGCTGCATAGGCAGATACACGTGAGGGTTTTCTCCTCCAGCTGGCTGTTTATTTTCATGAAACTATTAGAAATTTAGGCCCTTAAATGTGGTAAAATTTGGCTATGGGTTCAAAAGGTAGAGGACAGACACGTAGGCAGCTGGTGCTGGTGCGTGGGCTGTGTTACCTGGTGGGGGGTGGGGGGAACAGGGACTCCACTCCTTAACAATTAGCAGCCATCTCCTGGACCCCAGAGGAAAGAGCTGCTTTGCTGGAGCATCATTTCCCTGGCAAGTACTGTCCATTAAACAAGCGTGATGGTTCCTGGTGCATCCCAAATACGGAAGGAGTGGCAGATGCCCTCCTGGGGAGCTCTGCCTCCTACCCCCCAGCACCAGGCGGCTGCGGGAAAGGGCAAGGTGCCATGCAGAGCAGGGGGAGGCACGGGGCAGTGAGTGCCACCCTCCGGTACACTTCCATTTAATAAAACAAGTTAGTAACTGTATGTAGAAGGAGCCAGAGCCATGCTTAGGATACAGTAGGTGTCAGCTAGCATGTTTTTTCAGGAGAAGAGTATCACTGTAACACCTCCAGTTTTGCTGAAGGGTATTCATATAAGCTATCCACAGGTGCAATTAGGTAATGAGATCTCATTGAAACCTACCAAAAATGGCCTGTCTATGATTGCCTTGAAGTTGAGTATGAAACCCTCAGGGCAACACCCAAGTGAGGAAAGGGAAGGGGGAAATGTTTCAAGGAAATTTAGAGAAAATCGGGGGGAAAGTATGAAATGAGATTATTGCCATCCGGCCCAGGATTTTGATGCTTCTTAGCAGAGATACAACCTCCTGCTGTGTCCTCTGATCTCCACAGTCCCCCAGTGCTCTAGGCACTTGGGCCTTTGTGCTGAAAAGCTATGGAGGGGCTGGGGGAACTGAGGAGAGAGAAGGAGAAATGGGAGGAAACCATGGAACAAAGCCTCACTCCAGGAATGTCTCAACCGCAGACATTATCCTGCTCTGGAAAGGATTAAAGAGCTACAAATCTCAAAAAAAAGCACCACTGTGATCTGAGGCTGTTACATACACGTGTTTCAGCCTGCACAGTTGCTCTCTTGCTCACGCAGTGCTGCAGCAGACTTGCCCGGGCTCCGCCAGAGTAGCTGCTTATTGCTAAATGCAGCGCATAGGTTGGGGTGTCAGCTGTTCTGAAGTCATTGAAGGGACAGGTCCCCCAGAAAACCACCAGTGCCCTGTGGCTGAAACACACCCCCAAAAGTCTGCCCAGTGGTGCTGGCAGCAGCCGTGGCAGGAGGGAAACCTGCTATGCTCCTGTGAGTCGCCATACAGCATCACTGTCCCCGCGACTGCAGCCAGCCAGCACTGGACAGTGTGCTGTCTGTAAATTGTCTGTAAATTTAAAGGGTCTTTAAATCCTACTTCCCAAAATGGGAGTGGGGTGCTATGCTGTTTGCAGCAAACTGCAGCCTCTGATCTGCAATGCTCAACAGCACTGCAAGGCCAGGGCAGATGTGGTGCCAGGCAGTGTCCCCAGCAGGGCCACAGGAGCCGTCCTGTGGGAGCTGTAAGACCCAGGCCATCTCGTAGTGCTCCCTCCACAGTCAGTAATTAGTATTAATGAACACCATTAGTATTCAAACAATTTATGCATTAGACTATCCAAGCTGAAAAAGCCTTCAGCGGCATGACTTGCAGCTGAACTGGTCATAGTTTGGTTTTTTTTCCCCTGCAGGTAGGCAAAGCAACTCTCAAACTCACACTTTACTATAAGTATTTGATAGCATTGTCCCTTTTTTCCTCACCAAAACTCCTGTGCAAGCCCCACATGCATAAATATTAATACCTGCTGGTGCTTCTCACTGGTCTGCAGCTGATCAGAGAGACTAATAGGGATGCCCTTTTCAAATATGTTATTGCAGATCCCATTCAGCCCTCATGTCTGACTCAGGTGGCTTCAAGCCTCAGGCCTTCTGCTCTGCTGGGTTTGCCAGTCCTGGCGCTCTGCCAGCCGGGGACGGTGGCAAGGCCCTGGTGCTGTTTCCCCATGGGATGGCTGCAGCGGCAGCACTGGAGTTTGTCTGCTCCAGATGGGCTGTTTGCACAAGCTGCCAGGTGGGAGGAAGCGTGGGTGGCGATGCAGGATGTTTCTCTGGCTGGCAAAATCCTCAGGGCTTCGTGCTTGGTGAGCGGCAAAAATCACAGCCAAGTGCAATGGCAGTGTTGGGGGGGGGTGGCACGGTGAGCAGGGTGAGGTTTTGGGCTACCTGTACTCTTGCCTGGAGGTTTATTTATTTTTAGATACGTTTGGGCAATTTTCTGCTGCCTCTCTCCAGAGTTCTGCAGTTCTTGCAGTCACAGCCCTCCCTGGCAGCACTAATGGCGTTTTTTTTCCATTTAGCAAAAGGTATCTCCACAGTGGTACCCTTTCCTCTGCTGTACTGGATTCAGGGAGAACAGAGATAAAATCCCAGTGCCTCCCCTTCCTCTCCCAGTATCTACCCAGTAGCAGGCAGTGGGTTCCCACTGCTTTCTGGGGGTAGGTCATGCACCTGTGGGGACCCTTGCTGTAAGGGCGCTGCCGGCTGCACCGCGACCCTGAGCTGCACAACCTGCTGCCGTGCTGCCGGCACGGTGCCACAGCGGAGCAGCTGGGCCAGTCACCGGCTGCCACGGTGGTGTTTTGCGTGTTCATGGCAGATGGGAAGTGCTGCTTTGGGCACACGCGAATCTCTACACATTTGTTTCAGTATAGAGCAGCATATTATCGTGAAAAATAGATCAATACGTGAAAAAAAACCCTCTGAAACAGGCTTCATACCCAAAACCCCATATTGCATTTCAGGGGCTGGTTTGTACATGGCCTGATGGAGTCATATACAGACCACTCTGCCTCTGATAAATTGTAGTTTTGTGCCTGATTTAAAAAAAGGGAAGGGAAGGGGTATTTAATTGTGGGTCACTGGAAATCCAGCAAATTACTCTGAAAGCATTAGTGAGAGGGGGTATGAATTAATCCTTTCTCCTTTGTGCTGCTTCAGCTGAACTGCTCCAGTGTTCAGCTTCATTAATAATTAATACAGTGGGGAAGCAGGGCTTGGCCGCATTGTCTTCTGTCACAGCCACAGGGGAGAGCCCGTCTGCAGATCCTCACAGCTGCTTTTACGCCAAAGCTCTGGAAAGGACGGCTGGGTGTGTAACAGAAGTAAACAAAATCTGTGCCTCTTGCTGTAGCTAACAGTGGCAGGTGAGAAAAGGTGAGCGCACCATCCAAGGTGAAGTGAAGGTTCCCCAGGACGAAACAAGCGCACGATAGAAAAGACAACCTTGACATCTGCAGCAAGGCTTGCACAGCAGCATAACCATGCTTGTTAGAGGAGAGAGAAGCGCAGGGCTTCTGAGGATCCCTGAATTAACAGATAAAAGCCTGAGTTTGTTCATGAGGTGGGTTACAGCAAGATGAAGGACTGGCCAGCCCCTGGTGCCCCACGACCTCCAGGACCCGCTCTGTGAAGATGCCTGGCTCCACTGCTTGCCTGGTCCCCACCTCCCACCTGGGCATCTCTCAGGGAGGGCTGATGGATGTGGCAGGGCAGTACAGGGGGGCATAATCCTGGCTGAGGAATTATTTCCCAGTGAGCATGTGAGCAGAGAGGGTGATGGTGGATGGAGGGATGTGGGAGCACCCCTAGAGTAGGGGTAAAGCTCCATGTCCAGCAGGCATTGAGAGCGAGGGGCCAGAGTGGGCTCACAAGGCAAAGGAGGGACCTCTTGCTGTCACAGTCCTGGGCTGTGGAAGGAAAAAAATCCTTGGAGGAATGTCTATGGGACAGCTTGTGTAGAGTAATGCAGGCCCTGGTGAACAGCAGTGGTGAACAGCTTAACTGTGGGCATGGCAGATTGGGATCTTATTTTAGTCCGTCTACAACTTACTTTATCATCTCTTTTTACCAAGAATAAAGGAGCAACTTCCTCCGATACAGAGAGAAGTTAATGACTGCTTAGTTTGAGCAATTGTCCATGTCAAGGTGGTGGGTTAGTATTTGACATCACCTAACAAGCTTGAGTTCAGCATGGAGTTTGTTGTACATGTCTGTGAGTTAAGGCTTTCCAAAAAAGCTTTTACAGGACTGAAATCCCTATTGCTTAATAAGCTTTTGAGACTAGTACCTTAAGAAAGCTTATTATGTTTCTATCAGTGAAAGACAAACGAAATAATCTATGCTTGGTGTGAAAAGCATATATATGTATATATACATATATATGTATATGTACACATCCCTTTTTTGATTGTTGAGAAGGGGAAGCTCTGTGTGGGTGTGTGGGTGAACGTTTCTGTTGTGGAGTAGTTGCACTAAGCAGGAAACAGCTGCCCTGCGTAGCTCATTAGTGCCCAGGCTAGTGAGTCTACCTGGAGCAATTCAAGCAGTTATCAGGAGTGAACGTCTGGTTGGGCTGTCTATAAGAAAGGACCTTCCTTGCAAAAGTGTCAACAAGAAGGAACATATGAATGTTTATTGACAGCTTCAATGCAAGGCCTGCAGGCTTTGACTAAACTCACCGCTGCCAGCCATGCAAGCTATGGTGGAGGACTATGCACTGCTGTGGCTGGTCTCACTCCTCCAGCTCTGCTGCGAAGGGGCAGATAGCTGGAGGATAAGCACAGTCCTAAGCCACCATCACCCTTGCTCTGGACACAAGCAGCAAAATGCATGCACCTTAGAAGCAATATTTAAGACAATTAAGTAGCTAAACACTGGTAATTATGAACACACACACACACACACACACACACACACGTGCCTACAAGCTAAGATGTTCCTGTGTTATATGTAAGAACACAGCCCATTCCTCAAAATGGCTTACACTAACGGAGCCATGGGGAAATCACGGAACGGAATTAACTCTGCCTAGATTTTTAAAATATTTCATACACTCCATATTGGGGTGGTCAGGAAAAGTCTCAAGGGTCAAACAGGTGATGGCATTTTAATGATTAAAATAGACTTTGAATTTAACACTCAGTTGAGACAAATGGAGCAAGCTCACAGCCCTGTTTCTTTTGTGTTTACCCTAGCTGGAAGAGGAGCGAGCTGGCCAGGGATTCACAGAGACTGGCTGTGCAGACTAGAATGAGTGGTAAAATACTGCCTCATCTTTTTCTTTCTGTTTTTTTTGCTATTTTAAATGAAGAGAGCAAGCAGAGCAGGCTCTCTGATAAAAACTGAACAAAATTGCAGAACTCTATCATTGTTTATGTCTGGTTTTTGTTCACGACAAAGTCACTGGCAGTAAGTTTTGACAAGGCCATCTTAAAAACTACCTAATGAATCAAAAGATGAAAGTTGGTTAATCCTGTGTTCATCTGCAATGGTCAATAAGGTTCTTGGATGTCAGTGGGGTCCCCGTGCAAGCCTGGAGCTTGCTGCAGCAGCTGTGGTAAAGGGACTGACACCCTCTACCACCCCTCTCCTGGGACTCACTGCCAGCATTGCTGCTCAATGCCTTGCTTACTGCAACCCCCTCTGGCTCAAATAATGCACATTAGCCGGAGCACTTTTAATAACGGAGTGCTTTTTTTGTACCACTAAGCCTATCCTGTGGGCAGAGTGCAAAGGGCTGTCATTGTGGCTGTGTTAGCACCATACTCATTTTCCTAGCTTCCGCACCCTCATCCCCAAACATGTTATCTCCAGTCTTCACTCCTTTTCCTGTCAGGCACTGAGAAAGGGATTAAATATCACCTCCCCTTCAGTAGCTAGGCTGTAACAAAATCCCTTCTCGGAGCAGTGCTCAGCCTCTGGGAAGAGGGAAGGGGCTGGAAGAGGTTGCAGAGCCAGAGGGCCTGCAGCTTCAGCCTGCCCTCCCCTCCAAACCCACTTCTCTTGCAGCTCTGCAGAACTAATCCACTTGTCAGCTGTATTTTAACTGCAGCTCATCATATTCATCACATTTCATTATCACTTCTCACACCTTTCCTCTGAGTAACTCTCTGCACTCTCACAATTTTGCTGCACACATGGGTCCTTTCCTTTTAGGCAGGGGCATTCAATAGCTATCATTTTCCCTCGTCCCACGAGGCTTCTTTCTTTATATGTCATCACCTTGACACTCTTATACCTTCCATTTCCTTGGTTAAGCACTGCAAAGGATGTCGTTCTGCTTTTTTTGCTGTTGCTAGGATGGAGCGACTCAGCTCTACCATATTATGTTGTTTGGAATAGATACCTATAGTGAGTGATATGGGTAAATAGATACATAACAGACAAACTTACTCTCCTCGTGGCACTGAGTCTCCCAGAAACATCCTCCTCAGATGTTCCTTCCTGGTAAACAACATTCAACAGCAAGTATTTTCAACCATAAAGTGTGTCTTTGATGCTGCATTAGAAATAAACCCTTGCAGCATTTATGCAAAAGGATTTTGGCCCCATTCTCCCATCAGAGCATTAGCTGGCTCACACCAGGTACCAGGAGGTGCAAGGTTCCCTCTGGTGACTGTGGATGAAGTAGATATTAAGCATGTGGGATCCCTGACCTGCCTGCTCTACCTCTGGGAGACGTACCCCTTCCACAGCACAGTCACCCGCAGGGAACATTGCCCATGACTCAACCATTGCAACGCAAAGCCTAGCATCACCAATGACACTGCCACTGAAGGTGGATTTGTGCAAAGACGTGGAAATGTGCACTGAAACGACTAATGTTTGGGTGCCTGTTCCCTTCCCATGTCTCTGCAAATGAAAGGGGCAGGCAAACTCTCAAACAGCAGAGATGATGCTCATCAGAGAATATAGAAGCCAGCCCAGCATAAATGGCGTGCTGTCATCACATACTCCTACCCACCCAGATGGGTGTAGCTGCGTTCACATTGACGCTATCCACATCTCTGTACAGGATGGAGTGGGACGGTTCACTGTGCATGCACACAGGTTCTCTTGCTGTTCACTGAGCGTGGGGCTGTGGTCCATCAGTACAAGGATGACACCTTGCATTGAAGCACCCAGAAGCCTTCTCTGCAGCCTGGAGAACTGCAACCAGAACAAAAAAACATGGAGGTAAAAAGCTGAGCTGGTCTCGGCAGATGTCAGCATAGGAGAAAGGTGAAAACAAAAAACGCCCACCCCACCCCACCAACAAAAAAGGAAAATACAGCCCAAGTGCCCAGGTATAACTGTGGGATGGCTCAAGGAGGTCCAGCAGTATCAAAGCTTTTCAAGGCTGGTTCTCAGTGCAGAAAAAGCTGGTGATCCACTTGGAAAGGGATGAAACCTGGGCTCAAGCCCATATTCTGATCTGCATCTATTCAGTTGGGGCAAGAGCATCTTCTGCCTGCATTAAAGCTATTTGCATGTGCCTGGATGAGGGACAGGGCAGAAAAGTGCCTGGGCCAGGCAGAGTTTTACCACCAACTGCAAAGATACCTGTTAAATCTAAGGTTATATGACTTGGACCGTGCTCCGAAGCCCTGCTTGATCCTGTGTCTCCTCACACTGTATTTGGAGAGATAGCCAGAACCAAAAGGGGTTTGAGTGGCATATATTGGGAAAAGAAGAGGTGTTCGTGCTTACACCATGCCTTACTGGGGGTTGCCTGGGTGGGAGCGCTGTGCCTGGCCCCAGGTATGAGATCACAAAGGCAGGTCGCTTGGTCTCTGTAGAAGTGCTGTGGGGGAAGGTGGTGCCTACAGGCAGTCAGATCCAGGTGCACCCTCTGGCCTTGTAAAATGGCCCATGAACTGGGTCTGAGCAAATCATTTTACATGGCCACCAAGATAAAATGTAGATGGGGCCAACTGAATAACTGCAGAGATCACTTCACAGGAGCGTTTCAAGCAGAACATGGAGGCCCAGGACACTGGCTGGCCTGGAAGCAGGGCAGTAGGCTCTAACAGAAGAGTCTCTCTGTGTTGCAAGGGAAGAGGCCATACAAGGCACTGGAGAAGTGAAAGAGAAGGGCACTGCTGTGCAAGCTGGCTTCCTCTGTCTCCTGGAGACAGCCCAGGGCTTTGCCCTATCTCATGGAGGGATCTCCCAAACAAAGGAATTTCCTCTGCAGCCCGGGTTCCCCCTGGAGCATGGGAAAATGTGTGCTAGTAGCCAGATTATGGCTGGGTGCCTTAGTGCTAGTTCTGGATATCCTCCCAGTATTTAATTAGAGACAGTAATGAAAATAGCATGCTGTTCTGCGCTGCTGAAATGAGCGGGGAGCTGCAAGGCCAGCAGACATCACACTGACAGGTCTCCAGGACACTCATGACTCACCCTACAGCAAAACACCCGACACAGAGCAAGACACTCCTTGGGAAATCCCGTCTGTGTCTGAAAGGATTCCTTCTCCCACACTTGAGAAAAAAGCAAAAGGAGGGGGCATAGAAAAAACAGTCATAAGACCTATTTTCCTTTAGGGATGTAGAAAAACAATGACTGCAAGGCAGTTCTCCCTGCAGCCTGTACCAGCTACCACCCTCGTAAGCAATTCTGCTGACCTAGATCAGAGTCCATGTATTAGGACGTGAATTGTGCAGCACGGACCATTGAACAAGCTCTTTGAGGACATGTGTGTGCAGTGAGGCACAGCTATGCCAGTGCAGGTGTTCCTCCCGGTGTGATGTACACTGTGACATCTGCCTGTCTGTGTCATGGGTGCAGCTGTACAGACCCGCAAGTAGGACACACGTCTTAGGGCCCCACCATTTCAGGGAACTGTCCTATGCAGAGTCTCTCTGCTCTGTACCCAGCCCTGGCAGCAAGGACACCTCTTTAGGTACTGAATGCCTTGTGGAAAGCTCATCTCAACAAGTGAGGGAAGCAGATTGTGAACCAAGCAGTGGAGATCCCACGCTGACAGCCAACCCCAGGTGGATTCAGCCTTGACAAATCCCCCATCTCACTTGCATGACACATAAAACCCGATGAGCAAATATGATAGCTGAACCAGGGGTGTACAAAAGCCCAGACACTCTGCCTGTGAGTCACCTGCTATTCCTGCCTCTGTCGAGTCCCCTGATGCACTGGTGACATGCTAATGCCAAACCATGTGAAACAACGGCTGATACCTCCCACCCTCTTTTCTCACCTATGTCTTCTGGGCAGGTATATGTAACTTGACAAGAAAGGGGAAGATGAAGGGTGTCTTATGAAGTGACAGGTTTTTATAGGGAGGAAAAATAAGGTAGTGTTCGGTTTTCTGCTTTCTCACTGAGACATCTGAGAATACAAATACCTGTGAATAGAAGGAGTGGTGGTAGGGCAAGGCAAGCATGGATAGCTTTGTTAGTGTGCACCAGGCCATGTTGGCCTCTCAGGTGAGTGTATGAAATGTCCATTAAAGCAGCGGGAGCTGTGCCAGCCTGCTGTCGTGGTTTAACCCCAGCTGGCAACTAAGCACCACGCAGCTGCTCGGCTCAGTCCTCCCTCTGCCCCCGCATTGGGATAGGCAGGAGAATCGGAAAAAAGTAAAACTTGTGGGTTGAGATAACAACAGTTTAATAATTGAAATAAAATGTAATAACAACAACAACAACAACAATAATAAAAATAATAATAGTAATGACCACGGAGATAACAAAAAGAGAGAGAAACAAAACGCAAGAAAGACAAGTGATGCACAATCCAATTGCTCACCACCCGCTGACGGATGCCCGGCCAGTCCCTGAGCAGCGATCAGCCCCTCCTGGCCAACTCCCCCCAGTTTATATACTGAGCATGACAGCCTATGGTATGGAATATCCCTTTGCCTAATTCGGATCAGCTGTCCTGAGGACATCCTGGTATGAAAGCAAAAATTGTGCCAGGGGCTTTTTTGTTTACAACTTACTCTTATAGCACTTGAAAGTTGGGGATGGGGGGGAAGATGCAAAGGGATGAGGGTAATACATAGACCTAAGTCCCTGCTCTGTGCATGGCTTGATGCTGTGAACAAGCATAAGCAAGCAGATGTTTTGGCTTGATGTGTTCATTTTCCTCAATACCCTGACAAGCTTGAGCTGTCTAGCTTGGCCTGCACCCTGTCCTGCACCCAGGACATTTAGGATGTTGGGAACAGAACGGGGAGCGGGAACTGATGTCTTTACCACGTTCCTAAGGAGGCCATGCTTAGGGCTGAATCCGTGCTGTGACCTGGCAGGACCACTGTAAACCACCATGTGCGCCGAGGCTTCACTTCTGATTGATATCAAAGATGGGTGTGATTCTTCCCCCAGATCAATACAAACTACTAAGCTGTTCAAAACACTACTTAAAAGAGGGATGTAAGTGGAGCGCTGGTCTTCCTGGATCCCCCATGAAGGTGCAAATTTCATCTAGCTGTCTTGTAACTAGAATCATAAATGTCCCTTGGAAATTTGGGCTCCTAACGAGAATAACACGAACTAGAGAATGAGTATTATAATGTTAGCTCATTGTCTCTATTGAATGACCTCCAACACAACCAGCATCACGTTGTGTTAAAGCATGGCAGTGCCACCTGATCCTAACCTAATTCAATCAATTTAAAGTAAAAATCTTGTTATGCAGACCTCAGCGGGCATGTGCAGAAACAGTTATATACCTAAAGGATATTTTTTCTTCCAGCTGAAGCTATGCAGGCCTCATTAGAAACATGAAGAGTTTTAAATGCCTCCCATGGAAAACTGAGTAAGGCTTGCTTTTGGGAAGCTGACAGCAGTAAATTCATTCATGAAATTTTTTTCCTCTAAGTACTGAAAATGTGTCCTCTAACATGCCATCATGTGAGAACAAGCTGAAAGCGAAAAGTATTTCACAGAACGGTCGAACAAAATTGCAAATTTGTGGGAACGTGAGGATTTTTTTCCTTCTTTTCCTGCCCCCTGATATCTCCAGCTTTTAACAGCTCCTGCAGTAGGAAAACATGTGAGGCTTTCCAGTCTGGCAGGCAGCAGTGGGGATCTGGGCATGTTGCCCTAAGATCTGACTTGTGCTTCCAGAAGTACTGGCCGAAGTTGTCATCCCAAAGGAAAACAAAATAGCCCTAAGCCATGGTCAGGTGTGCTTGCTGTGTTTAAACCAGGCTGCAGGGCTGCAGCATTTTCGGACTCTTGAGAATGATAGCATCAGGGGAAATGATTCAGGGATTTTAAGAGTGTTTCTTCATGCCCTTGTCTGTTGTATTCAAAGTGTGGTTTTTGGAGAGCATGGCTGAATGGCAGGTGACTCATAAATGCCTATTTTAAAGATGGGCTCTAGTTAGCGTGTCATATACGAACTAGACAACATGTGAATCCACTGGTGAAAGCCAATGACATGATCTGGTGGGGAAGAAACTGTCATTCCCAGTGACAGAAACGCTACAGGTACTGAAAGTGGAGGCAGAAATTCTTTGCAGTTTTGACTTCAGAGTCATTCAGATGAGAAGAGCAAAAATCCCCAGCTCCCCGCTCATTTACTTATCCACATGCAGACTTGGAGGATTGCAAAGTTGTTAGATCATGTAACCTGACCTTTCAGCTCTTGGAGTCACATGTAGTTACTCAAAGTGGTGTTTGACTAAAAAAAAGAGAGGGATCTTTGAGGACACTAAAGTAAGTAACAGCATGGTTACAACATGGGTTCTTAGAAAGCCTCACTGGAGCTCAGGAAGGACACAGTGAAGCATATAGAGGTAATGCTTTGGTGGAAGTGGTCTTGGGGAAGGAACTGTATGGTGCAGGTACCTGATGCTATGCTACATGACAGAGAAGGGCTGATACACCAAGCTGGCCTTTGAAAAGTAATACCAATGATGTGGTTGCTTCTGGTTAACCTGAAAGACAGTATCAGACCACCAACAGCTTCAGCCTTTTATGAAATTATGGTGCATGGACACATGTCTGGACAGCTGCAGACCTGATACCAATGCCTTTGGCAAGGCAGGAGCAGCTGAAGGCTCTGAATAGGTACAGGAGTGAGAAGTACACAGATTCCTTCTTGCACTGATTCCTGACTATTGCTCAAGTCCTCCTTCTCCTCCAAACCAAGCAAAACCGAATCTGATTACATTGGACCCACCTGCACTGGTCTCTCTCTCTGTCCCTCTTCGTTTTTGCACAGGTTTGGCAATGCTTCTCCCTCAGACCTCAGCTTTTGATCGTCTTTCCTCGCTCCTGTGCACACCTGGTTTCCTAAATCTTAAACAAAGATGCAGCTGAGGCACACCCACAGATCTCAATGCATATAAATCGAGAGGTGAGAGTAATCTTCAGCATTTAATTGAATAAGGATTCTGTGGTTAACCGTTCTATCACTACCATATCCTAAAGCAAGTAACACACCTTGTTACACCTAAGTACTGGCCAGCACCCTTCAGCCTTCATTCTATATGCAGCAGCACTAAAATGCCCTTTTGGAAATAAAACAGCATGAACTGGTAACCTTGCAGTAGGTAATTTTGGAGTTTTATTGAGAAATTCTTGTTTAATGTGAGCATGAAAGGTGAATCAGACTTCATACATTTAATAGGCACTCATCAGTGTGCTATGCTGTGTTAGATAATTACTGTTGTCTTGCGTTGAACACCTCTATTTATACATGCTGCTGCTTTTCTCTTATTTTTGTGTAGATTCTGGCCTTTTTGCAGGGGCAAGGCAACCTTTGTTAGCACATAATGACAATAGACTTCAATTTGTGTTGCTCTGCTGACTCAAAACTATTTTTAAAAAAAAGCAACTGAACTAAAAAGTTATGTAGCAATGTAAAAAAATTGGGAAGCACTTGGCATTTAACAAATGCTTCATTGGGTTATGTTAAAAATTGCTTTTTCTGGAGACTTCTGTTTCTACTGTGACCATGTGAAAAGTGTTTGATGAGCCAGAGGAGCATGGCAGAGAGGAGGCTGACTCTCTTGGGAGGCTCTTTTGCTTTGCTGAAATGGGAAAATGTTACACGCTGTGAGCTTGCTCCAGAGACAGTCATCATGATAACTGATAGCAAAAACACAGCTGTTTTCACTGAAGAGTGCCTCCTGTTTTGAACCTGAAAATAGCAGCATTTATTGATGAGCATTAAGTGGCTATAATACAGGTAAAACCTTAATGTCCAAAAGCCTAAAATATAAAATAAAAAAGAAGCTTCAGCTTAGGTACTGGAGAATTAAAGAGACTGTAGAATATTTATAAGATTGCAAGCATGTATTTGAAATTATTTTTATTTGGAGAGTTATAGCCTAATTGTCATAAGACAATGCTCACTTGAAACTCTATGAGAAGCCACTATCTGCTGGAACTGGTGTGTTGTGGGAGAATCTGTTTGGGCATCAAGAACTGGAAGGCTCCAACACAGCAATCAGCATTATCTCATGGCAAGTCCAAGACATTTCTGTTTTCAGTGTGTGATCTAGCTTTAAAGGAATTTGGGAGAGCTAACAGTAAGAACCCATGAGTCCAAGGAAGGGATTTCCCACTAAAATGACAGGAGATGTCTCTCCTCCTGTAAGGCTTTTCTCCACTCAGGGTTTTCCTGGGAGGGACTGCTGCCTGAAGGCTTTACATGAATTTTTTTAGTGTTCTCTGGCCATCCGCAGAGGCATTCTGGCAGAAGCAGCTTATGCTGTCATTGCAGATGTGTTTACCATCTCCAGCAGTTTTTCATGGCCCTCCAACTCCTTGGGATTGCTGGATTCTGCAGCAGAGTTTTGTGCAAAGTCAATTCTTGGCCGCTGCAATTCCTGGACCCAGATTAAGGTAGCCCTCATCCAGTGTTAGGACAGCCAGTAGGGGAACAACTGACCTCATGACAGCATTGGTATTGGCCCTGGGGGCTGTTCTGTTGTAGGGACTATCGAGTTAGTCACAACACAGCAGGCTTCCAAAGTCTCTTGTCAAATGCAGGTGCAGGACATGACTGTGGATGACCACAGGTCACACAATGTGCAACCTCTAACACCCTGGCCTGCAAAAGCTCTGCTTCCCTTTACAGAGGGGCACCAGGGCAGCATCTTCTCTCGCTCAAAAAGGAGCAACTACAGAGGTGCCTTGTATGAAAAACAAGATGCTTTTGTGGTCTGAAGCAGCTCTCGTTCTCTGTTTCAGCTTTTCTTATTGTTTGCACTTTTCACTCAATATCTGCAAACTTCACAATCTGCTCTGTACCTGATACCTCCTAATTCTCACATGCCATTTCCTTCACCCAGACACTTCATAAATGGCTCTGTTCACTCCCACATCTCTCAGTGAGGTCTAAGTTTGCAACTTCTGCCATGCTGCCCCTTACGCGTGCAAGCACCTCTGCTCCACTCTGCGGTGAGACCCCACTCTGCTTCCTTGGGCCTTGCCAGTCAGTCTTAGTTTAAGCTGAGAAACTGAAAGTGGTGGAAACTGCATGGCAGAACCAAGATGGTCCTGGGAGCATGGCTGAGCTCTCCCAGGCTGCTCTTGGCCTGCCAGGGTCGCAAGGTTTTTACAATACAGCTGTCTCTCTCAGAGACACTGTTCAGAGGGAAAGCCTTGCCAGGTACGACAACCAACTGATGGCCAAGATGAAGCAGGGGCATAAGAGGGTGAAAGTGGACATGGCAAGTCCTTTGGCTGGTCACAGCAGTCCTCCCCAGGAAAAGCCCCTGCACAGCGAGCCCATGCCTCAACTGAATTGCTCTGTCTTGCCACCATTTCTGGGTTTTGCTTTTCCTGTTTTTAATGCTCATGCTCTTCTGGGCAGTGATCACTGCCATTGCTATATAAATTAGAGCTGGACTATTGCTCCTAATCCCTCCCTGCAGGCATATTAAGGCAGGATGCTGAGAGCTGGGAGCACAGCCCCGGCAGAGCCAGACATTGGCAGAGCTGTCTGTGGCTGTGGGCTGGATCAGGCTGTCTCCGTTGGGGGAAAAAAGGACTACAAAAGGAGTGACATCTTTAAATGAGAAGTGATGGGGAAGACTGGGAGGGAGAAACCCATAGCTTTAGTAGTTTTTACATGGAACAAATATCCTCCCCTCCCTTCCCCCTCTGTGAGCACATTTTTTGGGTAGCAGCATCAGTAGTGCCCTTTTGCTCGGCCACTTTGGCACACAAAGGGCAAAAGCATATGTTCCTCCCCCCAAAGCCTTCACAAATTAGGTCAGCATCCTTTCCAGAGTCATAAGGCAGCACTGGGATTCACCCCCGTGTGTGTCCCTGCTGAGAAATATTTCTGTGTTGTCTGCAACAGAGGTTAAGAGGGGACAACACCAGGCTCTGCATGAAGGGAGCCTTTGTGCTCCTGGCTGCCCGCCCTGCCGACACCATGAGACTGGGGCCTGGGAATGCACTTTGCTCCCTGGTGAGGGCAGGAGCATTGAGCATCATCTGTCTGAGCTGAGCATCTTCTCACTATGCCTTCTGGCTGGATGGGGGCGGATCAGTAGGTTGCAATATTTTAGGTGTGGGGGATGCAAGGAGAGAAGCAGTCGCTTCTCCCAGACAGGAATGGGGCAGGCTCCCCTGACATTTTAGGAGGAGATTCACTGAGCATTTGCAACCAGCTCTGCTCTCTCTCTCTCAAAGTTTTAAAACTCCAGTTAATGTCAATGCCAGCCCAAAGCCTCCAAACCTCGTGGCCCCCATCTTTAGGACAGATGGACGGATGGGGAGGACTGAGATATCCACAGCCTCTACTTAGTGCAGAGTGGGGCCGATCACTCCACACACCCACGCACTGTACTGCCCATGCGGAGGACCACAGGTCAGGAGTGGGCCTGCTTGTCCTGGGTGCCAAGTTAATAAGAAATATAATTGGTGTTCCTGCTATTTCACTAGTGGGTCTGGTAGCCTTTAAAATTCAGGTTTGCAAGCTTATCTCTATAATAAATGTTCTGGAAAATGTAAACATTTTTTGAGCATTCTGATGGGTTAGTCTTAGGGCTAGGGTTTTAAAAGAAAACCTAGAAAGTGTGTGAACTGCAATAATGTCATGTGAATTAGCAGTGGGTTACACCATTTTTGTTGACTGTAGCCTCATGCATCACATGCCTGCCATGTGGTAAAGCAAAGGTAGCATGGGATCCTTCGTAGTGTGCTAAAGGGTGTTTCCTATACACTGTGTGAAGTTTCCTTGCTTTGCTATCTTGACAAAACCCCTTCCCATGGCATGTCAGGATAATTTATCCACTGTAGAGTGGGATGCATTAGGCTACAAGGAAGGGGGGGAAAGGTGTTTCCTATATCCCCACTGGAACAAGCTCTGCCCCACTCCTATCCCTGGGGTCAGAGGGGGGATGAGAAATGGCAGGGGCACAGACGTGAAACCTCTGCTCACACAAACAGCACACCCTGCACCATGGGTCCACATTAAAGCTGTGTGTTTCCCTCTCTCTGCTGCTGCTGTGGGTGGGAAGCTCTCTCTGCCTGCCAGCCCCCTGCCCAGGCTACCGTAGGCTGCAGGTCCTGTGCAGCAGCACCTTCTGCTTCTGCCTGGGTTGCAGGACCTGAATGGGAAAGCCTGTCTGGGTGGCCCTGTGATCCTACCTGGAAGCGCTGGCAAATGCACAACTAACCTTTCTGTCTGAAAAAATGCAGAAGTTTGGGTAAGCCTCCAAGCTTGTCAGTGCTGAGGTGTTTCTGCCTATGGAACCATAATGTCTTGTCTTAAAGCTGGTAGGAAAAGCTTAAAGAGTCTCTTGGCACTAATCCTCCAGGGAGTTTCTAGCCCTTGGTGCTTGGAGCAAGGCTGACAACATGAGAGGTGTCAGGGGCTGATGGAGCTCTGTGGTGCTGAGCTTGAACAGGGAGGCAGAGACCGGGGTGCCCACAAGGGATGGTGGGACAGCATCTTTGATCACTTGTCTTCATATATAGGGGAGAGCTGACAGCATGAAGTTTTTCTCCTTCTTGCTCTTTCTTCCCTTCACCTAAGCAGCAACTCTTAACACACTAAACATACATCTCAGGCACTCTTGGAGTACAGACAAAAACCCCTATGCGTCAGACAATAGAAGAGATGAAGCCAATATATTATATAGCTTTTAGGCGCCTATCTCACAGCTTTCCTGGAGTCAGACTCATGGTTTGGGAAATTGGAAGAATGACAATACTGAAATCTGTAATTAAAGACAGAGTTGAAAAGCATCAGCAGCTGCTGTCAAAACGTGTGCTGTGGATGAAGCAGGATGGGGTCGGCGTGGGAAAAGAGGAAAGGGCTGCAGCGGAGCAGAAATCTTTCCCACGCTTGGATCTGGACAGGTAAAAGGTAGCAGATACGTATATCTGCAAGGGATTCAGCAGACCGCACGGAGCTAAAAAAAAAAAAAGCCTTGTCGCCACATCGTGGCCAAGAGAGGCCACTCATTTCTGGCGTGGAGAAAACAGCCCTTCTCCCTCTTCTTCTGAAAAGAAAAGAAAAGAAGAGAAAGAGCCGCACAGAGACCTAAAGGCGATCTGCAGAGAAGCGTACATGGAAACATTAGCAAAGTGTAAAAGGGGCACCGCAAGCCCGGCTGCCTCGCGAGGGGGGCGGCGGGAGCGGGGACGGCCCTGGCCCGGCGCTGCGCCGGCTCCGGCTCCGGCTCCGGCTCCGGCTCCGGCTGCGGCTGCGGCTGCGGCTCCGGCGCTCCCTCTGCTGCCCGCCGCGGCTCCCAGCGCAGCCCCGGGCCGGCGGGAGAGGGGAGTCGGCCCCCGTTCTGCTGCGCTCGAAACGGCAAACGCCGGGGAAGGGCTGGGTCGCAATGAGCGTTCGTCAGGTATAATCGCTTCTCGGTTTAGAGCTGGGCTGTTCCTGGGGCACAGCCTGTGCCGCATGTTCTCCAGCAGACCCTCTCTGGCACACAGCCGTGGGGTGAGGCAGAGGAGGGGGGTCAGAGCGACTGTACGAGGTCCCCGGCGCGGCAGTGTGCATTGTAGGCTCACTGAGCCCCCACTTCAGCTCTTGCCCGGGTCAGGAGAGCAGCTCTTACCCCTCTTGTACCGAGGGACTGTGCTGCACGACTGCTTGCCTTGTCGCTCGCGGTGAAGGACGGGGCAATGCCGCAGCCGGAAAAATGCAGCCTGGCTTGGTGCTCAGGCCTGACACTACAGAGATCAAAGTGATGGGAAAAGTGAATTTTCACAGGATGGGCCAGCTCGATCTATTGACCAGGCTGGGCAGCAGCTTGGTGTTGTGTGAGTGGATTAAAAATTGAAACTTCTTCCCATGAAAGCTGAAATGACAAAACTGCTCCCAAGGCAAAATGCTCGGGGGGTGGGGGGGGGAAGAAAGGAATTCTGCTGTATGAAGAAAGGGATTTCTTCACTGAACAAAAGTTCAGATTTTTTATTCCCCAGAGCTGGCCTTTGTAAAGGATTACAGTACTTTGACTCGCTCTGTCCTCATTTTTAAGTCAAACAAAAAATTGTCATGCCTTAAAGTATTTTACACACATTTGCTGAACCAAATTGGGCAGCCTTTCCATATCCTATGAACATCCTAATGTGACATCTAGCTTCTGAGCCACTTGTGGCTGCACAGGTGTCCTCAGCAGCTCTGTGGTGAGACTCCACTCTTGCTTCCCATCAGCAGGGCACTCTGCCAGCTCCTCCATCTTCTTCCTCCTCTTCTTATTCCCCAGACTGCTCAAATTCCCCCTGTTATCAGGTGTTCCCTGAAGTCCACATTCTCCTGTCCTGGTGTTTACCAGCTCTCCCCACAGCTCTACATGCCTGTGCCCCCTCCACTGCCACCTCCCCTGCTGCATACCCCAAAGCTGCCCCCTTTTCATCCTGCCTCTTGGGATGGGTCAGCTCTGGTGCCCACCTTGCCCTGTGCGTGCCTCAGCCTCTGCCCTCTCCCCTGATTTCTTCCAGTTCCTTGTGGTGTTCCTAAAACCCCCAGCTTTGATGGTTGAAGTCGCTGCTGGACAGGATCAGTTTTTGAGCCAGTCCCTTCCTCAATGGCTTCCAGTTGGGTAGGCAACAGTAATCTGGGGAGGTGGGTGGGTGGATGCTCTGGTAATCACAGTAATACCCATAACAAATACAGAAGTAATAAATAACAACCAGCCCTTTGACAAGCAGATCTCCCCAGCATGCAGGAAAAGGCCAGCAGTGGCCTCTCAGCCTCAGTCAGGAAAGTCACTTCTGATCCAGATTCCTCTCAACTGCTTTCTTTTAGGCAACCTAATACAAAAAGGTTAATTTTCCCCTCTTATGTGCCTGTGTCTCCCCTTGCTGTCTGGCAGGTGACAGGTCCAAGGACGGGGCCCTGGCAGGTGGCTCCAAGTGGCTGTGATGTGCAGGGAGGTGTGTTTGCAGCGCACACACATTAGAGGGCTATCTAATGCAATTATAAACCACACAGCTTAAAGGAACTTGCCGCTCCTTCCCAAGGGGCCTGGGGAAAAAGGGACTGGGAGGGAGCTGGGAGAGATTTGAGCCTGCAGCACCTGTATGGGGTGTTGGGTAACACAAGGGCCAGTTCTTGCTGTGAGACCAGAAGTGACAGTGAGTTAAAAGACATTTCTGGCATCTGATTTTCATTTCAGTGCAAAGAAAAGTACAGAGGCAGAAGGGACAAAGCAAGATTTTTAGATAAGTCTGTCAGCAAGAGGCAGTTCAATGTTACGCTGAAATAACCCAGCTGATTTGAGGACTGGCCATGCTGACCACAGCAGCGTGGGGCTGCAGCAGCATGTCCTAGTGACCATCCCATGTGATCTCTGTTCCCAGGTGCACATAGCCCAGGGTGTAAGACCCATGTCAAACTTTACCAACTCCACATATCAGGGCTCTCACTTGCCGGAAGCCCTGGGACAAAGGGATGAGGTCATTCCTGATTTACTAACTTTACTCCTATTCCTGAAGGGTATTGCTTTTGTACCAAGATTTTGTGCAGCTCTATAGACCCACTCTGCTTTCCCTTTCCCGACACCTTCTTTTAGCGCCGTGTGATGAAACCATTAGTTGAGCTGTGACTCCCTACTTGTTGGGCTTGAACAGTACCTTCTGAGCAAATGCAGTGCTCAAAAAACCTCATGGCTGGATCATGATGGGTGGCTGAAGGCAAACAGATGTCCAGGAAAGAGGCTGCCTACAAGATCATAGTTTCCATTGCTCATACTTGGAATTGGGTTTGCACGGTATCTGTGGTCATCAAAACCATCCAGGCTTAGCTGCCTTTTCATGCTGTGGCTTGTCTCTCATCATCATCATCATGCGCATATGCCGTGGCTTATTATTTGAGTGCAGCATTTATCTGCACCTTTCCTGGTACAGTGAATGGTAATTCTAGTTATGTGACCTCATTTTCAAATAATAAGACTCACTTCCCAGAATCCCAGCATTAACAGGTCACAGTTTCTCTTTGGAATATAAGTGGTGAATGGGGGAGAAAGCATCTGTTTGCCTAGCACTGAGACACCAAGGCCGCTGACCCAAGCTCATGAGGCTAGCCCACCAATGAGCTCAGTGCAGGGGGAAAGTCTGTTGCCAGCACATCTCCAAATGTAGTTCTGTGATTTCTCCATTTTGCTTTTGTAGCAGTTGCCAGGCACCTGCCACTCTGAGTTAGTGATTTCTGCATTTGGGGACTGTGCAGGCATGGATTACCTTTAGCCAAGACCGGTAATGCAAGAGAGAAGGCTTAGCAGGTTAATAAGTTGTCTTTCTGTCTCCCTCTGAAATGTAATGGCGAAGACATTGTCTGCTAATGCAATAGGAAAAAAACCTGCTCTTCTGTTTCAGGAATCTTTATTACTATATTTGAGGAAAGTAGTTAGAGGAAGAAAACTGGGAGTCACATGCAGAAGGGGAATTAGGCAATGTCCAGACTGAATTCTCACCCCAGGGCCAGGTGCTTATGTCCCCTAATGGTGTAGAAAGCACCCATATAATAAAAGCGGATAGCAGCCAGACTATTGAGCAAAAGTGTAGGAATCGTGAGATGAAAGGCTGTGTCTGAAATCCTGTGTGTGCCCTGGGTTAAGTGACCTCCTGTAGCCTTGAAATGGCCACCAAGTGCCTCTGTCCTGGTAGACAGTCCCCATTCCCTGCAAGGTGAAAAGAGGCAGTTTAACCAGCTTGTCAGTAATGCTACTGCAAATGTTTTTATCCTGCATAGATGCATATCAACATTTGTTGCCTGTTGACTTTAGTTATACAGTAAAACCTTAGTCTTTTTCTGCTCTGCCAGGTGGCATGTGGATAGTTATGTGCCCTCATGCAGGGAAGACATCAGAAAACTCATCTTCCTATTGTTAATTAGTGAAGAGAGAAACTGCAATTTGAAATGGGCTTTATTTTCTACACAATTTCTGGTGGTGTTCCCAACAGAAATGAAAGAGATGGCCCAAAGGCAAGTTCCACCTGAGACACCCACCAGATGTTGCCTGAGCTGACGGCCACCTCGCTGCTGCAGGGCACAGCTGGCTGGGCTGCGTGTGGAGCAGCACAAGCTGCATGTGTTGTGTTGCTGACCTGCAAAGGATCAGGTAATATTGGGATCAGCTCTGCTTTGTTGAGTGTTAAAGATAACAGTAAAAATGAAGACATGCTGTGGCCAGATTTGCTTTTAGGCTACATCTTCTTGAAAGAAAAGCAGGGCAGGGTTTTAAAAAATGGCTGCCTGATGTTGTGTTCCTAAAACCCTATTTAAGCTTTAAAACTTTAAGAGGCTGGTGAGAGACAGACATCCTGTGTGGCATCCCCAGATGTTCTACAGCTATTCATAGACTTATTTTCTAACCACAGGCATTGGTTTGAAACAAGTGCATACGCACTTCCTGGGGCCTCAGAAAACCCAGCTCAGGCCACAGAGTGAGGTTGCTCTGCTGTGAGCATGCTTATGTCTGCGCCTGCCCAAGTTGTATCATGCTAGCTGCACTGCATCATTAGGGGTGACAATTTGCCTGCCCAAGGTCACTCTTCATGTGTGCTTGGACATGAGGAAAAGGCAGTATCTCCTCAGGAGAGCATGTTCCTGCTTAGGGGAGGCCCCAGATACCCTCCCCTGGGGCAGATGTTAGGAAGTGAAGAGTGTAATGCTAGAGTTTCTAACTCTCCAAGAAGATGTTTTTTATCTTCCTAACAACAGGGAGGTTGGGGTGGGCTTTGGCCCTTCCATACCTTTTTTCTATGGTTGGAATGGTCTCTGGTCTCATTTTCCAGCCCACTGTGGTGGGTTGCAGAGCTGCCTGAGCTCACTCTTAGGTTTGGTCACTCATTGGGCTGGGATGTCTCCTCATCCTGCCACTCCTCCAGCACCTCCAGCTTCTCGAGCCCCAACAGAGCATTGGGACCAGACCCTAGGCAGACCCTCTGGCTAGGACATCATGGAGGACAGGACCTCACACCAGCTTCCTATCGCCTGTGCCTGCCACTGATGACCTGAGTTCACCATGGCTTAAAGCACATATTTTCCCGATGTCACTGAGTTCAGCTGTAAATCTTCTGGCTTGCAGTTTAACTCTTCAGGATCTTGCATGACTGTAGACAGACAGACAGACGCAGATTTTTGAAGGCACCTTAGTTTTTTGCTTTACAGCTCAAGAGTTGCACAGATGTGTGCAAAAAACAACTAACCCTCCTTGCACTTATCTGCCTCAGTTTTTTCATTAACTTGCAGAGTCCCTTCAGTCGGCTGTAAGCCCACAGTTTGTCTTTCTTGATTTTGGTTGATCACATTGCTAAGTCATCCACCCTCACTTCACTGGGACATTCTGCCTGTTTGCCCTTTCTTACTCAAAGTTGGGAATCTTTTCTGTGCCACTTAACATCTTTCCTTTCCAGCATCTTTTCTGATGTCTTTTTCTTTGCTGGTTAGGAACTTTCTGTCTCTGTCTCCAGCCTTCTGACTGGAAATAAAATAAAAATGGGTTTTCTTGAGTAAGAAACACCTGTTGTTGAGACAGGTTTTATTCTAGTAGATCACCATTCTCATTTACCCATCTGTGATTTTCTCTAGTCTAGTTCTGTATGTTAAAAGTCCCAATATATTCAAAATAACAGCAATTCAAAAATTCTATTCTTCCAAGATATGCATCAGAAGTCATCTGTTCCTTCTGTGTTATCCTCTCCCTCTTACCCATCATTCTCTTGTTTTCTACTCACCCTAGTAGGCAGAGCAAGTACATTAGGGCCAATCTCACAGAGCAATGGCATGAGGAAGGTGGATGGAGAAGACATAATGTTTGCTGGTAGCTGGGAGGAATGAGGGATTTTCATTCTCAGAGGTGATTCGATGACGAGAGTCTGTGCTGGAAAGAGAAGCTCTATGAGTGAGGGCAGTGAGCTGCACAGGTAGACCCTTCAGCAGAAACCTGACTAGAGAGATGGGATCCCAAGCAATAAGCTAGGAAGCACTTGGTGTTGAGTGAGGACTAGGCATTAATCAAGAAATGTTTACTCTGCAGATGAGATGTAAATGTACTAGAAAAACTGGGAGACTTGATTGAGACACAATGAAACAATGGGAGGGAAAGTAGTGCTAAAGGAGTTTTCAGGAGGACTCCTGTGAGCAGGAGCTGGGGGGCACAGGGAACAGTGCTACCTGTTCAATAGATTGGTTGAAGATGAGGATTTACGTGGAGGGAAGATAGATTCAGGAGTCACAGTAGGGTTCAAACTAGCACAAGGGGGTGTGTATGTCTAGAAAAAAGCGATATCTGGACAGTGATATATCACAATTTGTGTGAAATACCACCGACCACAATTGAGATGGCTCATTTGGGCTAAGATTACATGACCAACTAATAACAGCATCCAAAAGGCACAGATGCTATTTAACAGTTTATACAGTGAAACGTCAAAAGAAATAAACTTTGCCCCATTTTAAAGGATCAGCATATATGCTGAGACAGCAGTGTGCTTTTGGTAGGGAAATGTCTAATCTTTCTCCTGCAGACTCCCAGGGCAAAGTCTCCAGTGAATTCTGTGGGATTCAGACAGAACTACAACTCACCAGTGATACTGAGAGGATATTAATGAAATGAATTATTGCAGATGTGGTATTGTTGTCCATTATCTAGTCAAAACTGAAGTAATTCTCTCCCAGTTTTAGTAAGTGAAAGGAAATAGAGGGAGGAGGGGGGTAAGACCATGTCACAACAACTGAGATATTCATGAATATAGTCTCTTGAATATTTATTGTAATTGCAAAAGGAAAAAAAACTTCCAACAAAGAATTAAACAAAAAAAAATCCACTTGGTATACCGAAGTCACATACAAACAGAATATCCAATGGAATATACATGGTCTCTACATCCACATAGAATTAAAATTCTGCACGTGGATAAAACTTGTACTTCACATTCAGACAAGAGCTCCCGTGGATGTATGCAGAAGATTCACAAAATTTGTCACCCAGCAGCATTTTAAACTAACATTTTTTTTAGAACCACAGTAACTATATTGCAGTAAGGGTTGGGGGATGAGGGACAGACCGAGTCTCACCCCCTCACAAATGTATCCTAAGCAAATACTTCAACTTTTCTTCAAGAACAATTCAGCAAGCAAGTTAGCATGAGGGAGCCGGAACAGCTACATATTTTCAACGTAAGCATTTATCTTTGTGTATGAAATTGCATGTCTATGAGGAATAATAAAAATTCTAGGTAAAATTATCTGCCAGACCTTGAACAGTCAGGTTATTTAGCAATAAAAAGTTTAGGTAAAGCATCCTCAGTCCTGTAGCAGTCTGTATATCTGTATTTAAGTGGTACCTCATATTATGACTGTTACTTTGTCTGCTGCTCAGCTACAAAGATATTGAGAATTTCCTTTTTTTATTAAGCAATCCCAAATTTCTCTCCAGATACATTTTAATTTCAGTTTGGTCTGTGTAATTTTGCAGAAGTTTTCATGGCAGAAGCTATAAAAACAGGGACAATTTTAAGGGCTGTTCAGGTCTTTGCAAGTACCGTCCTGTGCTACTTAATGCAGTCTGGCTACTTTGCTTTCTCAGAGAAACTATTTGATGACATAGGAAAGGAAACCCATGATAGTGTTTCTGGTAGGCCTTAGAATTTTGCTCTTTTCCTGATCAAGCTGATTTAAAAAACCCCCTAAACCTAAATCAATATCTTGTACATTTTCACAAAAATGCATCAGGTCAAACTAAAAATCTACTTATGTACCTTTTAATGTGGTACTAATGAAAAAAATTTATTATGAAAATTGTTTAGCAGAACCGGTTACTCCCCTTGGCCCACACTCAGTGGCCCATCTCTATTTAGCAAATTGCCAAGGCAGATGACATGTTCCTTTGAAACCAGAGATGTAAAAAGAATTAACAGAATGAGCTTCTCCTTTGCAGAGTCTGTCAGCACAGCTGGGAACCTGTGGCAGAGCAGTGATTCAGGGTTTAAGGTCCCAGATGTACCCAAGAATTTTGCTGAATAGTGATGGCCTTGCTCATGTACTTAGAGAACTATTAGAAATATGCAAGGATAACTGGAAAGGAAAAACAAATGATTGGATGTCTCCTTTTAATTTCATGGTTAGATTCTGGGCTGCATATTGATTCCCTTTATACCTCAGCTTTACTGCTAACAGTGCAGTTGTTCAACACTGAGGGCTATGTAATAGTTGAGTGAAGAGTCTGGGTCAATATATTTAAGGATGTCTCTTCCCTCTTTAGGATCTAGAAAAGTTAAGAAACTTAGCAGAAGTGACTAATTAAGGTCACCATCCACTGTGCTGGACCATTTTGACTGTGACCTTCAAGCTGTTCCCAAAAATGTTAACTCAGGGCACCAACTGAACTTTGCCAAGTCATCTGCAAGAATATTGGGTACTCCTATTTAATATTTCAGGTAAGTATTATGAGTTAACTGTATCAGATTAAAGAAAACATGCCCAGGTGATATTATGCAATACAGGCAGGCAGAGCATGTAACTTTTAAAAATAAAATAACTCGCCATAACTGCTGAGCTCTAGGAGGCTCTTTTAATGCTTCTACAGAACATGCTTTAAAAATATAGGCAGATAGTTTAGAAATGGTTACAAGCATCTTCTGACTGAAAGCGCTGTCCCACTAGTGTTGGTGTAACATGATAATTTTCAAAAAGGGCACTCACAACTCTAAAAGTAAAATTGACATGCACTTGCAGTAAACATACAAATATCTTTTACCATTGTCTCATATATGAAAAATAGTTTAAATGACTTACTTAAGAATATTCTTACACTACACTGGTAAAGTGTTTACTATATAAATTTTACTACAAGACACATACATCTACCGGAAATCTTAAGCCACACAGGCATCACCAACAGCTTATCACACATACATGACACTTCTCCCTTTCACACAAGTTTATATACACTGAGTAAATAATTAAATATTGCACTTATTGGCCCATGATTCCTCAGTTTTGAGGTATTAAAAAATAGAAAACATATCTATTTTTATAACATATTTTCATGCAACACTTAAGACATTTGAATTCCACAAACACTAGTATATAGGTTATACATTCTGACAGTCCAACTGACCCACAACACATCTGACATTACTGACAAAATATTAAACATGAGTTACAGCACAAACATTTCATTTAACACTAGTTGCAGGTACATGTCAGAATTACTCAAGAAAATTTATCGCCAGAAGTGGTAAGCAATCACTAGCTTTCATTTCTGCATGTTATACATGATCGTGAAGTTATTGTAAGATTAGGACTTTTGCTTCCCCCCCCCCACCCCCCCCCCCAAATCAAATACCAGGTACCTTATTCTACAAATGATAAGCCATCTGCATCTGCTGGAACCATGGATAATAAACCTATGGTCTGAAATGTAACCCAGCTGATACCTGGTGCTAATGAGAATTTATGGATAAATTCCACTGTGGCATTTAGGGAAGGCTGCACTGAACATGAACAAGTAACAGTGGGAACTGAATGAGTGTCAAAGATGTACTGCTGTGTATATGTGTATACTATATGTGTGTAGTTACAATTTCTGCTTCAATGAACATCCATGAATAAACAAAGTAAAAAAAAAAAAAAAGAAAAGCTTAAATTGCAAAGGTGAACTACATTTACCCCTTAATAAAGAAAAGTGGTAGAAATCGTTCAAATAATTGAAACGAGTTGCCTTTTTAAATGAGACTTGACAAATGATGAACCTTGGAGAATCTGAGTGTATGGATTAAGAGACTATGTTTATGGAATAAACGGTGTAAATCAACACAACTCACTCCCCTGTTGGCAAAAGTCAAGACATGTTGCTTTACACCCCCCTGAGGGTTTATCTATGAGGATTTACATACTTATGGTCACATTGCTAAATCTGTCATCCTAAAGAAGAACTAGGCTCATACACTGCATGTCTGTCTACATGAGACAGGCCAAGGAGGAATCTGTCCATCAGCAGAACAGTAATTTAGTTGATGCCCTTAAAAATGCAAGTAATAAAACTTGCGTCTCACAAACAAATATAGAAAAGAGTGGTCGGGGTGGGGGGCTGGAATCTGGGATGGGGGTCTTCTTCTGGAATACAAATGCAGCATCATTCATCGGCTATTGAAGAAACAAAGGCATCATCATCAGATGTAGAATTTGTACCACTATTTTTTTCCTAAAAATAGCAACCTCAAAGCATTCTCAAATTTAGGATCAAACTCCAGCAGATTTTGTGCACCCTGAAATAGCACTTCATTCTTAAAATAAAGAAGGTACAGGTGGTACAGCTGAATATACAGAGCTGAACAGACTGGGAAGAAAACTTAATCTTTCAGACTGGTGCTCTGGAAAGGCCACATAGATGTAGTTGCTCAGGTAGTTTCTCTAGGCATTACATTAAGTATAAGCACAAAGGAACAAACAGTTCCAGGTAACAGTCACGTACACAGCTGTTCAGAGAGAAAATATTTTTTGACAGAAAATCAGGCTAGCTCCTATATATTTCAAACACCAAACAAACAGGTCTAAACAAACCAACAACAGCAAAAAAAAAAGGTACAGTATTAAGTTAGTTGCACTGTAAGGACCAGAACACTTGTGAACATGAACTCTTATGAAAATGGAAAACATGCATCTGAAGGTTCAGCCCAGCAGGACTTGCTAGCTGTTTGGCAGACCGATGCCAGGTGGCACAGCAGGAACCAGTCACCTCCCATCTTCTTGTGTGTTCCCAAGGCATTTTCTGAGCACTAGTTTGAACATGCAGCAAGCAAAACACTGTCAAAGCATGATAAGGCTGGTGCATTACCTATGCACAGGATTAGCCTGCTGCTAAAAGTCTAGATTGTAACTTGGAAAATGGGTTGTGTAGTATTAGTTCAGCTGGCACTATGGACCTCAGGACCCTCTGCCCAAAGGCATGTAGTCTCTCAGAAATTTAATGTGCTCTGTGTGTCAACTGCTGTGTCTCACCAAGTGGCCTAAATCTCAGCTGAAGAGGTTATCTGTGGCTGGACCAATAAGGCTCCCTGACATTCAGTCCTATTTCTGTGCTGAGGGTGACAACAAATTAGCACAAAGTGTGTGAGTACATTTTCACCAAGAATTGTGATGAGGCTGAAAGCAGTTTTGGATCTCTTATCCCAGGTTTCAATTTAATGATCCAGCCCTCTTCTGTCACTAAAATATAATGCTTTTTAGCTTGGTACTTTCTCTTGACAGAACTGTGCTACCCCAGTGGATAGATCAGGGATCTAACCAAATCCTGCTTGTCTCCTCCAATGACTCATAATAAGTGACTATTGGATATGCGTGAGGAACAAGCCATTGATCATTTAAATTTTGGCCCTTGATCAGGTTGGGATGGGATTTACAAAAGTGTTCAGTCTAACTCTATTTGCATTTAAGAAAATTGCAGTTCTATCACGTAAGTCAATAGAAGCTGAATTAGATTGAAGGGGTCAAAATAGATTGACACAGGCTGATTTTGTATATCCTACCCTATAAATAGGGCAAGGCATAATTTTAAATAGAATGAAAATCCAAATCCTGCTAGTTCCCTCAGAATTCACATTAAATTTTTAGAATGTTTGGGGAAGGGCTAGTAAGTTACTCCTTAAAAGCCTTTCAGTCTTTTGTGTTCCTCTACAATAGCCAGGTTCCAGCTGAGAGAGGTATTGAGTTCATGATGCTCCTGATCTAAATGTGACCAAACTTTATAGCAGAAAACTCAATATTGCTGTGAAACATCTGGCTGCAAAAGCCAACCTGTGATGGAAAATGAAAGCCTACTTTTCCAACAGTAGGCAACCCTGATTGTTAAGAAATGGTCTACTTGAACTTCCACACATTTTCAGTTTCAGAGGAAGGGATGATAGGATTAATTGAGTTTGATGGGACATCAGCAGGTTATCCTTCCCAACTTCCTCCTCCAAGCAGTGTCAACTAAGAGGTTTGAGCACTCTGCCAAGGGCTTTAGCCAGTCTGGTCTTGAAAACCTCCAAGGATTTGGTGTGAACACTTTAAAAATTAATCGGACTAATTCTGAACTCTATGACAATGTCTGAGTGTCAATACAAAGATACAAGGAGTTTTTAAATACTGACTGGTTCTGCTGCTGTACTTCAGATGAGCCTTTTCCTTGTAACACCTGGCTGGCAGTCTAATAAGCAATGTTACTCTGGCAGCTGCTTCCTCCTTCCTCCCCATCCCGTGCAGAAGATCAGACATGTTGGAGGCCTGGGAGGTTAGTTGTCTCAGAAATGTGAAGGAGAGATTCTCCTTCTTTGATTTTGCTGTTACTCTTCTGCCCAGACTCGTGATGCAAAATGAAAAGCAATTAATTAATCCTAATTAAGTAAAGAACTATTTCTCTATCTATCACTCAATTTGTTTAGAAAGATACATGCTAATAATGTATTGCCACCGATTAGAGTCTACGTGGTCATAAAGAGGCAGGGAGGGTCTGGAATTCATTGCAACGGAGTACAAGCACAGTGTGGCTGTAGGAAGGGGCATCTTGGAGTCTTTTTTCTTTGTTACAACATGCACAGGAGATGACCATTTTGCAGCAAGCATCCCAGAACAAAGCTGGAAGAATACTTGCACTTGTAGCCACGCTGCATGATCCAGGACATGCCCAATTTTATGTAAGAGGTGACTATGTCCTCCTTTCTCTCCTTGCCTTGCCTGAGATGGCTCAGGTGAATAATACAGCCTAAACCTTTTCTAAAGGACTTGAGGGCTGAAGCTGAGTGCTCTCTC
Source organism: Harpia harpyja (assembly GCF_026419915.1). Classification (NCBI taxonomy): domain Eukaryota; kingdom Metazoa; phylum Chordata; class Aves; order Accipitriformes; family Accipitridae; genus Harpia; species Harpia harpyja. The sequence continues at coordinate 96,091,184 of NC_068969.1, forward strand.
AAGGCTTCCCTGCTCCTTTTTCTCCAGCAGGAATAACTGCACATAACAAGAAAAGAACAGAAAACTGCCCACCGTCTCACACAAAGCTTCCTCAGCTTCTTATCACTTCTTTTTCCAAAGCAGCTGGTACCTAGTGGATGAAGAGGTATTAATGAAAGTCTCTCAGCTCAATTATCAACATGCTGCCTTAGATGGGGGAGAGAAAAGCAGTATCCCTGGAGAGAGACAGGGTTATGGTTGGGATAGCACATGCCTCTTCCACCTGGCTGCTCATCAGCCCCAAAGAGGACAGTGCTTTCTTTTCATGGAAGTAAACAAGTGAAGTCCAGTCTCCATGTCGACTAGGAAAACAAGTGTGTAAGTAAACTAGCTAACAGGACAGACATGGTTTAAAACCCCAGACTGAAGAAAGAACATTTGTTCATTTAAGTTAGGCAGCCAATGTAGCACCCTGGTGGCATATTCATTTTACATGTGTCTATGTGCCTTGTTTGGAAGTAATTTTTACTGTGTCAAAGTGTATGTAGGTTATTTAATCAGTAAAAAAAAAGTGACCATTTTCTCTTAATGTGTTTCAGGAGTTATATAAATTAATGTCAAATAAAGTAATATATGTAGAGGGATTTCTTTGCAGTTGTGAGCAGTTTGCAGTACCTTGTGTTACTTCCTTTTTTAAATTTGTCTTCCAATTTTCCCCATTGCAGACAGTTCAAGAAATTGTCCTAAATTCTGTCTAATTGGAACAATAAAACAGTTCACACTTCTTCAATTATGCCATTTAGTTAAAAAAATGTCACTGTGACGCAAGTAAAGCAGCTGTACAAAGTTCTTCAGGGCACAGATGTAAGAAACTGCCACCCATTACTAGAAGAGTACTTTTAAAAACTGTGAAATGTGACTATTTTTAACTCTTTATTAAAAAAAAGAATCGGTGTACTTTATTCTGCTATCTTCACAGCCTTTTGTTGATATTATGAATGTATTCAGCTTAGCACTAGAAATGTTGACAAATTTTTATTACTCCTAAAGTTTTTAAAAATCTTGTGAAATTCTGATTTTCTTGTCAAAATAGATATCCTCATCAAAGTAAAAACAAGGTCAAACTCCAGTTCACTGATACTAGCAGTACTTCTGCAATAGGTCTGAGTAAAATACAGGCATTTGTAGCCAGTGTGGTGATGGTTGTCTCAGTGACTGAATGGGAGATGAAATTCCTGAAAACTTAAGTATGCAGGTTTGACAGCACCATGACAAGACAGTTTTTGGCTATGAATATCTGACCATAATGGATTTGGCTCTGTCAGGGGTGATATAGAACTGTGTGTTTAATATCTCACGTAGGTAGAAATTGAAAGAGCTAGTCAGCCCTCCAGTACTGCAGTAGGTACTACCAGGATCTCTGTAATGATGTAATGAGAAATTAAGTCCAGTTTCGGAAAGGTATTAGATAGATATGCAGCTCCCATGGAAATGTAACATACTAGCTACCCAAACAGGATGAAGTACCTAGTATCTCTGAGGGTCTGCACTGAATACCCACATCCAGTTGGAAACTCACAGGGAAGTTTGGTGGCTTTGGGTCCAGAAACTAACCTCTTCCTAACTTCTGCAATTTCCAATCAGCCATGATGTGTAACACAATGAGTGTAGATTTGCTATGGCAATATGCTCCAGGAAGTGTCCCTTATACAAATGATCTGGACAGAATGAAGGATTGGCTCACTAGAGGAATATTTCTAAATTGATTTTCAGTCAGGAGAAAATGTAAGCAGCATCAGGAAGCTTATTCTAAAACACCTTGGCCACTACCCTAAGGATTCAACTGTATCATTTGAAAGTGATGAAGCAAGACTCAATTCTAGGCAAATGTGGTCTGAGGACATGGCACCAGCTGAAGTAAGTGTAATGTAAAACAGTAAAAAGAAAAGAGAAAATAATAGTCCTCCTGCATGCAAAAGCCAGATGCTAACAAATGGATCGTCCTTTCACACTAATAGCCTCTCCATCCCCATACGTATACTTGACCAGCTGTTGATGTAAAATAAAAGACTTTTCTCCCAAATAAATTAATAAGACAGTATAAATAAAGGCATATAGACCATTCGTAAATACTCTGTTGGCAACAGAACACACTGGAGCTGCCTTTGCTGATAGCTGCATTAACAGCCACAGTTGGGCTGCTGTGGAGGAGGGGTGTCCTTTAGCCGTGTGTTCTGCTTGCTGGCAGCAATGGTGGGATCCGTCTCCAGACTTTCTGACATTTTGTCACAGATGATATCCACAAGTCGCTCAAACGTCTGCTTGACATTAATGTTGTCCTTGGCACTTGTTTCAAAAAATTCAAATCCTAAGAAAATAAACAACACGTTTATATTCAATGCATATTCCAGTATCTCCAATAAATATACAAACTTCTCTTGGGCAAAGAAGAATGGAGAGACACTGAGAAAGCAAACATGTGAGAGCACGCATCTAAAAGAGTGATATTGGAAAAGCAGTTAAAATTGTAACACAGTCAGAGTAAGTACACTAATGCTATTTGCTTTATACCAAGGCAGATAAAATCAGGACTGGACCAAATACATTCCCTTAGACAAATTCTGCTTTAAAACAGTTTAATCTAAAAATTGACACCAGTTTGAGAGTATTATTATCTTAGAAATGCCCTATATATCTAGCCATTGGGAAGGAATAATCTACTGCTCCATCTCTAACTATTAAGTTCCTCTGAGCACTATTCAGCTGGAAATGGCCACTTCCATCATGTCATTAACCTGGTGCCAAAACAGACAACTGTGTTTGGAAATAACCAGGCAAAAAAAGACAAGAAACATTTCTGCAATTTGATATCTACTTAAGTTAGAGGTGAATCCATGGAACCAAAGGGACTCCCAACTCCACAAACCAAACTAATAAAAAATACACAAATGCACATAAGGAAGAAAACTTCCTTAATTGATTTGTATAGAAGGACTTTTTATCTATCCATTCCCAATGACTACCCCAAAGGCAAAAATCAGAGCTATCCTTGACCCAGAAGGGACACTGGAAGCCTTTATGGAACAGAGCAAACTTTCCTAAGCTCTATTCTCTGCACCCATTTGTCCCATATTTCATCCCCCATGTCCGCCTCCTTCATCTGTGCCAGGTTTGCAACTTGCTGGTCAGCCTGCAATCCAGCAGGCTTCTGCCAGCGTTGGGTCTTCCCATGTTATTGCTTCCTTTGCAAAACATTTATCTTTTTTAATTTGTTTCTTTTCTAAGCCTTTTCCCCCATGCTCCACCTTTTCCCACAGTTACCACATTGCTCACCTGCGGGTTCCCAGGCAATTTAAAACTCTCCTAATTCTGTCTTTCCACTACCTAAGGGTTCAATATTAAAACAGTTTAGAAAATGTCTAATCCACTGGTAATTTCACAGAATTGGCTTAGCCTTTGCACAACTATTTTGATTCTTTCTGATTAAATCTGAATAACAATGTGCAACTACCACCATGTTTAATTATGAGAAAAAATCCCAGTAAGAAAATGTCAATCCCTTGAAACTCTTGGCAGAAGGGCAGAAAACACCTTTTTGTGGTTTGGGGTTTTTTTTAATGTTGTGTGTGTTTTCTAGTGAATGGGCTAATCTTCTATTTTGAAAGGCCACTTGAAATTTAAACGCAACTACTTTGATAACATTAGTACAATGTATTCGATATGCCATGTAAACAGGATATAATTTGTATATTCAGTCCTGTAACTGCTTACCATGTAGCTTTTGCATGTTTGAGTGCTAGCCTAGAATTACAGCAGATAATTATATTTAGCTTGGCATGATATACCAGCATGCACTAATATCCAATGCAAAAACTTAACTCTCTGTTCTGATTTTTTTTCATTTTTTTAATTTACATAAGGTGCCTTGTGCTGAAATGTCACAAAGTGCTAAATTGTTTAAATGCATAGGAGCTAAACACAGGCCAAAGTTAGTGTTCATAGGTAGTTTAGATAATAAGAGATATAAATATTGTACAGGGATTTGGTCATACAACTTCTAATAACATCAGCAAGAAGTGTAAGGATAACCTCACAGGTATGAGCGTACGTTGCCATGAAAACTTTCCTTTCCACATTTCTCTGGAAAGCAGGAAAACTGTACATAATAAAAGACCATCTACAGAAATCGTATACTGAGAGGAGGTTTGAATATACACGGCATTGTTTTAGTTTAGCTTGGCTTACATATCTCCTTTGTTCTAAACTAGAAGGAAAATGGGGAAAGCCAGTGTAGCCTCACTTGCTTGTGGCCTCAGCCCTTCTGCAGAGCTCCATGCAGGAGAAGACTGTTCAGGTCACTTGGGGACTGCTTGGGGGAAGGAAGATCCTCTACATTTTCAGTGCTCTATGTTGAAACCCAGCTGCAACTCTAGCACAGCAACACAGTCAGACCCTTCCACAACTGTTAGTGTCTGCTCCACAGGAAGCAGGAGGAAAGCAGCCGTTCCGAAGAGGAACAAGCAGGACCAGAGGGCAGAAAGGTTGAGGAACAATGGGGGGGTGCCTGAGAAATGACACACCAAAGCCTTGGAGAAGGTGACAGGAAGAAGAATGAATCTTAAGGACATTTATGAGGGGAGCAGTTTTTACAGATAAGAAGACAGAATAACTGGCACATAAGATGATCACGAAATAGCATATATGACAGGTAGGTAAGAGATCTGGACAGAGACAAGCAGAAGGTGAGAGGAAAAGAGTCACAAAGAGGAGAGGAGACCCGTGTCTGGAAATAACATAACGTGGACAGGATCAAGAAAACAGGCCCACTATCATGGAGGATGTTCTGCATAAGAACACCGTGAAAAACTTAGAGGCACCCATTCTCCAAGTAAAAGAGAGGCTTACAGAGTGTTCAAGCACAAACATATTTATTCAAATAAAATAAAAATAGACACTACAGCTGTGGTGAAACCGATGGAATTTTAGTTCCAATTTTGATATAAGAAGGAAACTGCAGTCACACTAGTGGTGTAGCTGGGTATCGGGCTGCGCCCGTATACACATTCCATCAACTTAGTCATTAATTACCCAGGTGATCTAGGACCTCCCCAGCTACTCCCTGCATAGATGAGACAATGAACTGACCTGTGAGAAAGTGACTGAACTCCCAGCTGCCTCCACAACAAAGTATTTGCTTTATTCTTTACAGGAACTCTACAGGTGGGAATTTTGGACAGTCCTAGAGATTGCCCCAAGCAGCCCAGACTGTGCATAGGCCATCTGATAGGAACTATTTATATGCTTAAATGTGCTGATAAACATCTTAAGTAGATAACGGGGCATGCTGGTGGGCTCCTCCCCAGGCAGTTCCTGCTGTAGAATGGATTCAGCTGTACATAGGTAAGATGTACAAGATGGCCTGTGGAAACTGTTCTTGCAGATGCAGAAATGGTCACACAGCAGAGTCTTTTGAAGCCAGTTAGAACAGTTAAGAGATACTTTGTGCACAGTTTAAAGTAATCACTGCCATAGGATCATGGTATGTAGCAGGCACATAGGACCAGCCGAATTACAAGAATTCATGAGAACAGGAGTTCAGAGAGTCTCATTTGATGCAGCTGAAGACACCATTCCAAAGACCCTTGCAACAGAGGCTCCTGTTGCCATCTGGGCAGCAATGGACTGTCCTGTGTAGGGGATTCAATTCCCCACATGAGTGTTATGTTATGCAAAAGATCCCAATAAATTAGGGTTTCTTTTTTTTTTGTTTAACAGAAATGCTGTCTGTGGAACAGTTTCAAAGAGATATGAAGCATTTTTCCTAGCAGAGTGTGCCTGCAATAAATACCTGAATTATGGTTGTTTTCCATTTTATTATGGAATATTTTGCAGACCTTTTCCCCTGTGACCTCTCCTCCTGACTCGTCTTGCAATTATTTTACTAATAGTGCTTAGACACTCTAACCTTCTAAAATGCCTGTGTATGAGGGGTCTCAGATCTATGCCTTTTAATGCTTTCTTCAGGTTTTTTTTTTTTACACTGCTCATTATTAGTGGAGAGAAAAATTTTCCATGTGTGTGTAAGCCTGAAATGAGGCAACTCTCTGGTGATGCTCAGGGCAGCAGAGCTCAAAGAACACCATGTTCCCACCACCCATGATGATCTGTACTGCTGATGTGGATGAGACCAGGCAGAGCAGATACTGCAAAGATATGACAAAGCCCAAGAGGCAAGTGAATAGGTAAGGCAGAACAGAGCTGAAACTGAGAAAATCCAGAATATCAAACTGCTGCCTGAACATGCAAACAGTGTGTGTGGAACATGCATCAGGGTGTTCTAATTTAGATGCTTCTTGTGTGCTTAATTCCATTTTCCCTTTGCTGTCCTTACAGTATGTCTCTTTCCCTTACCTACCTTCTTCCCAATAGTATTGACTCAAAGAAAGCTGGCAAGTTCTCAGCAGCCCCCGCAGAGCACTACAGCAGCAGTGGCCAGCCAGGACACCCGCATGTTGCTGCTGTTCACCTGGTGAGCTATAATGCACACAGAGCAGTCTAGATAGCTGCCCTGAAACACATAAACAGCCTGAATTACTGACTTAGCTCCCTCTCTGCCTTACACTTGTCCTGGATCTGCAAAGGCTCCTTCATCGACACTCGTTAACACTTGTTTATGCCTGCCTTTGAAAAATAAGGAAGAAAAAAAACCAACAGAGAGGAGAGCCATATGCAAAGGGAAGAACATTCTGCACCCTCTCATCTTCCTGAGAAAATGTGACATCAAGAGGACACACTAGCTAACAAATTTTAAGCACAATTCCACAGACAATACAGACAAGAGCTATGCTAATGTTTCACCAGCTGATCAGGAAGACCTTCTGGTTTCAGAGTGTTTGTACACCACCAAAAGAATTTTATTTACCACTCCTGATGTTATGTTTACAGATATCCTCAAGGATGTGTTCCCGCAATAACTAGCCTTCCTTGAAGACAAGCTTGAACGGTGATCCTTAGTGCTGCTCTCGCCAGTGCCCTGTTCAATCCGTTATTTTGAGGAGTAGCAGGAGACTGCAACATTGGAGCAAGAAGTGGCTGCAGGAAGCTGCTCCCTTTGTAACACAGCGGTGTACAAAAGGCAAGATCTAAGAAGCCATGGGAATGAATCATTTAACAATGTCATGGTATATAAAGGAGAGAAGCTAATGATGCCTTATTTTCTTGGATTTGCATCCTGTGGGCAGTTCTCAGGGGGCACTGGCAGGCACTTATCTTCTTGCTCGCTGTGATTAGTATCTAATAAGGTTTGCATTCACATCGCAGGCTGTCAGTCAAGGCAACTGCAAGACCTTTCTTCTCTGCTCAGACGTCCACTTCCTCAGAACTGTTAATATCTTTGAGACCTCTACCCCTCTCTCGGAGAAAGACAGACACACATGTCATGATTGCAAAGGTCACCTCTCCAAGGAAGCTGGGCTGAATGTAGCTGATGACCATTGCTGTTCTTCAAAGTATCTCTTACACCTGCAATTGTGGTAGCAGATCTGGTTACACTGTACTCTGCTTTGTAGACCAGTTGGATGGGACCTCTGCTGTCCAAACAAGCCCAAGGGCTGGGCTATGTTTAAAAAAGTATTAAAACAATATCAAGCCCCAAAATAGGACTTTGCTAGTATTACCTCAGTGAAGAGCAGTTCTTTAGCACCATTCTGGATAGAGCTAGCGTAAAGATTGTTAACAGAAATGCTAAGATATTTATCCAACCTTTAGGGTGGCCAAATTTATTTTAAAAAGCGCTAAAGGTGCACTCTTAGCTATGACAGAATGGACAGATTTGAGGGGCAGTTACTGGTAATGCTCTAGCGAACACGTTCTTTTCCAGTCTTTCAGAACAGAAGGTTTCTATATAAATTCCAGTTGTAATGATTCTGATTGTGGCTTCCAGATACTTCTTAAATGACTGCATTTGGGAAATTAGATTCCTGGCAAAGAAATTTTCAATTGCTTGTTTACGAGAGACATTTGTTGAGCAAACACAAGTCCTTGCTTCTCAAAGCAATGGCAGGTTGGCGCACCCCCCCCCCCCCCCCGTAAAAAAACATCCTGGGCATGGGAGCCTTTAATTGCTCTGCCGATACCCTGTGTATGTTGTAACTAAACGGAAGACTCTGGTGTTTGTCAGTGCTGTCAGTCCATCTCCTCCCTCTGGCACTAATATTTGCCCTTTAAAAAGAGCTAAAAACCAATGAAGGATGGAATTACAAACAGACATGTTTCTGCACAGCCTGATTATTTTCATTTTTAATGCAAAGTTAGACGCAGCCATATGTCCATGCTCTTGAAGCTGCTGGCGACCCTGCCTTCTGCACCACAGCCTCCAGCCAGCCGTGACAAAATAGGACTTGCTGTTCTAGCAAGCTGTGTGCTGAGGTGCCAAGTGCCACTTGATTTCCGATTTAGATGCCAAAATTGCAGCCCTAAAAATGCCTCTTCAGTTGCTGCCTAAACTCACAGATGCCTAACACCCCCAGTGTACCCACAGATGCCTAAGGTACACATTACCCCCCCCCAGGGCTCATACCCCAAGGCAAGTGAGGGTTCACTCCAGTCCTGATGCTGGGCAGCTGCTGTTTTGTGCCCCAGGCCTGGCAGGATTCAGAAACCACTCACTTTCCTGCCCCATCTCAGCAGCAGGCCTGGTCTTGAAGGCTTGTCACATCACATAGAAGTGCTGGATGCCGGATTGCACCCTGTATGAGCACACAACACTGACAAACGCTCCACTTTCAGGCTTGCTGGGGTGCTAAATGGGTTTAATTTGAAGAAATCTAATCACCCCTGAATTGGGTCTCTGGTGTCTCCTGAGCATGACCATTATGTACATACATGCATGAGCCAAGATCAAAATGAAAACCAAATAGGCAAGGTGGGCTGATTTTGGTTTGAAGCAAGACATTTTCTTCTCATTTTTGGTGGAATTTATTTTCAAAGCACTGGAAATGAAGAGAGGGAAATAAAAAAAAAAAAGCTGAAAATAAGGGCTTTAAGGAAGAAATGGCCCAAAAGAGATGAGAAGAGAAAGAATGGAGAGGGGAAACCCATCCCAAAATATGCAAAATTTGGTATGTATATAAAATCTGAGGGGTAAAATGACTACTCCTCTGAATGACAAGCTGTGGAGGTGCACTGAAGCCCTGGGCACTGCTGATGCTGTGGCACATAGCATTCACAGCCCCTTGTAGCGTGAGGGCTGGCTTCTGCTGGCCCTTGCAGAAGGGAATGGTAGAGCTCAGCCATAAAGGGCCTGTTTCATTTTGTTTTCTGACATTGGTTGGTGGCCTTTGGGAGAGACAGCGTGCCAGGATACATTTAGAAAGAGGTGAGTGTACCCTGAGGCATGCTCAGACATGCTGGATTCCCCCAGCCATGGGTGACCCTTGGTGGCAGAGTGTAAGAAACGTGGAGGCACAGAAAATCTGATGGGAAGGGCATTGCCCTGAAAACTGCTGGACAGAACATAGAGCCAGAGGTAGATTTTAGTGGGACATCACACTAGATGATCACCAGAGGTCCCTTCCAGCCAACATTTCTATGATACAACAGCTCTGTTTCCCAGAGCCTTAACCAACCTGAACCAAAAAGGTGGGATAGGACAAACAAGACCTTACAGAAAAGGTGGCCAGACATTTGGAGCAGATCTTGCAGTACCCCCATAGTACCTGGTGCAGCATAAACACAATAGGCATGGTTTGGACCTATGGCAGGATTGTACTTTTGCAGCAACCTTAGGCGGCCGGGTCTTAAAGACTCTGTATACTCTGTAATGGCAGTACTTGCAATTTAAAACTAATGAGTGTTGTAATAATTTGTAGCACACACATAGCAAATAGGAGTTGTACAGAAGCACACAGGCAACAAAAGAACACATATAAAATTATGTACCTAATTTGCATGCACAGCAAAATGTCATAAATTAATGGAGAAATTGTATGTTGAACTACATATGCAACTGTCCATTTGCATGTGCAGTTACTCAGAGTCTCTTCAAAGCTCTGTGTACACCTGTGCCTGCTAATCCTTTGCCAGAATGTAGATCAGAATGTATCATACAGACCACAAATAAAAGGAACCAAGAAATTCATGCCATCTGTCAGTCATTCTTTTTATTTCTGTTCTGACAAGTGACACCAAACTTTTACGAACGTATGAAGCTTTGAACTCGGCTGCAATGCAGGAGATGAATATGTCAGAAAAGCTGTGTAAGTAATGCAGCTGGCAAGTGTGCATGCATTTTTCTTGCAAGAAGTTCCAAGCCTTTTTTACTAAAATGCTTTAAAGCATGTAAGTGCTGACTATATTGGGGTTTCACTCAATAGCCAATACATGTAGTGCTCAGAGCAAACATTCCTGAAGACACAAATTAGTATAAGCATTATGTTTCACACCCTTTTTTTGTAGTGATTAGTGCATAAACTTGTTTAAATGTGTTTGCTGTGTTTCCCGTGTCAATATTAACATTACATTAATTAGTTCTCTCTACTGGCTGGTTTGTCAAGTTTCTGTATTTTCTCAGTATGGTATCTCTGTGAGGTAAAGTTACATGACTCAACTGAATTTATTTGAACCTGTCTGTTTTCACCTCATTCTTATATTACTCCTTTAATGATGCTATTAAGTTAAACAACCATGAACTAATTTCTGAAAAAAGCCTGTACCACTTACAAAAAGTACTGAATAGGGTGACAAGGAATGGCTAAGGTGTGACATGGTCTTTGTGTCTGGAAGGACGCAATAGTCTGGGAATTTCAGCCTGGAGAAAAAGGAGGGGTATGATAGAGGTCTCTGAAACCAACGATGTTGCAAAGCAGGTAACGGCAAACAATTGTTCACTGTTTCTCAAAATACAACAGTGAAGAAATGTCAAATAAAACTAGCAAGGGGCCAATTCAAAGCAGAAGCAGATAACTTGGATAAACTGCACATATCTAAAGAATGTTGTGGATGGTAAGATTTTATATGGTTTCAAAGACACCCTTGGACAAGTCCATGGGAAAAAATTGTGAAAGGGCTATTGAATATAAAGATACTGCCTTTGGTTCATGAGACCCACAAATATAATTTGCTACAATCTGGGAAAGTATCACTGTATGTTTGTCCTTTTATACCTTTCACAAGGCACCTACTTCTGGCCATAACAGTAGGTAAGGTAGTATGTGGCTTGCAGCTATGATCTGTGGTGGTATTGCCAGTGTCATGCCCTATGTCATTAACACAAATGTCAAAAAAATGTAAAATGGAAACAAGACAAAATCTGTCTTCATAAACATTCTGTTAATTTCCCTTCAGGGTCAGATCTGGTTTTCTTAACCATTCCTTCTCTCTTTTGTGAACTTGCATTAGTGTTATGAGAGAGGTACTCGGAGCTACCATAGGATACTTGACTAGTTTAGCGAGACCTTCACAGGTAATGAGGCCTATTGCTGGTTGATCTAAACCACTTGTTTGAGTTATACTTGAGAAGTAAGTAGGTGAGACATTTAAAGAAATGATGATTACACCTTGTTAATAAAATTGAAGGCCACACTTCTCAAAGAGGTCTGCAGCCACAATAGAGGCACAATTTTCCAATGCTGTTCTCAGCAGGACACCATATTTCCTGGAGGGTTAAATGCCCAGTGTTCTTTTTGACCTTTTGAAAACTAGGCCCAAAATGTACATGTATTCATTTTCTCAGTGACTTCGAATAAACCAGGGCTGAAAATAAAACCACATTTGAGAACAGAGTGTTTCACGACATGCTGTTTGTACAACACTCGTGCGTTGTGCTTGCTTGTAATTGCGGCTGCAATCAATGTTGCAGACCATGGTGTTCAAAGGGCCCACAGTCTTAAAACATCTTGTGGGACACAAAAATCTATATCATTATTTTTAAAATGTGCCCGCAAGAGATGTTATCAACTCACTGGCGGAGAAAGAAAAGACAGTCCTAAGTGTTTGACACAACACATGCCCTTCAAACTGGCCACCGTGGCCAGAGCACTTACTACAATTCAGGGAAACTTGTTCTTCTGCTTTTCCTGATACCACCTCCCACAATCTCTGAGCAGATTTAAGAAATGATTACAGCTGTACAGGAAACATAAACATTTTTGTGTGCAGTCTGAGTACAGTAAATGACACGCTGCATCAGAACCACAATTTATCGAATACAATAATCTGCCCTTGAGATAGCCACAGGACGTATATCTGAGAAAGGAAAATCCCAGAGTAGATAAAGATGGGAATAGAGGATAATCTGTTCCCATAAAGATTTAATTCTAAATCCCAGGAGTTAGAGTTTGCTTTAAAGCCTGAAACATGAGTTTTGATATCTATCTCATTACTCTTTTTTTTCCCCCAAGCATTGGTTATTACAGCTGAGGATTCTTGACTGTACAACATGCAAAGTTCCTTCTCGTCTTGCTAAATTCATGACCTTCAGGATTCCTTGTCAACTCACTGCATTAATCTTTCCATAGGAAAATAGTTTGAGGAATAGAAATTCAGATTAGTTACGTGACTTAAAAAAAAATCTTCAACTCCACATTGTAAATTTATGTTTATTGCCAGACATTTTAGTGTCTGGTCTAAATTTGGGGTAAAAGTATACAGTTACATCTTTTGGATCTCTTTCTCCATTGTATACACTTCCCGCTCCTAGTAAAATGAATAAATATTAGAAATGCTTACAGAGGGAAGAACAAGTTATAGAAATATATACAGTATGACAGGTGTTTCTGCAAAGAAAAATATCCTCTGTTAAAGCAGGTACAATGGTAACCATTTTGGTTTTGTTGCAAACAGTTTTAGAAACCCAGTTCTTCACAAATGTTGGCAATTTTTCTGGACATAACCCACTGCTAAATCTTTTCTGTCACCTTTCAAGGACTAATTTATGGTCATTTTTAATGTATACTTCTGACGCAAGCTTTTACACATATGTAATGATTATTTAGACAGATGCAAGAGGAAGATATGTTATTCTGATAAATTATTTACCAGGACAAGCAATTGTACAACTAGAAAAATTATTTTAAAAAATAAGGTCAGTGAGCTATGAATATACGGAAGTTAAGAACCACCAGCATGGGTTTATATCCAGAACAGGTGGTATATTGTGAAAAGCCACCATCTCTCTCTGTTTCCTATGCAGTTACTCTTACAACACCCTTTCCCCTAAACACCTGTATAGGAATAGTGACAATGAGATCTTAGTTACACACATATTCACCAGACTGAGCCTTTACTATAGTTAGTTTTAAAAATAATACCAAACCCATGCCCTCTACAGCACAGAAATTGACCTCAAATGATGCCAGGGTTTGATCTGCACACCTGCTGAGCATGCTCTGCAGAGATCAGCAAATTTGAAGAAAAAAACAGGCCAGGTAGTAGTATTATGAAGATGCTCTGGAGATTTTCCATTACAGTTTGGCCAGTGTCACCTCAAAAACATTTCATGGCGTGAAAGGATATCACTGCTGGGCAGAAACAGAAAGAACAGAGATGCTCACAGCTCTGTAATTTTCTGTGTGGACAACATTTGCCTCCTAGAGGGAGACTTTGTGAAACAGAGGTTCATGTTATTTACACCTGTGTAAATGTGCAGTAGGTGAATTGTTAGCAGTGGGAGCTGGATATTGGAATCTTTCTGTTTTGGATTATTGGTATTGGAAATCATAACTCAAATGTTCTGAACTTGCAAAAAGGTGTAGTTCACGTTTTGAGTAAGGTGTTTCTTTAATCTCTCCTCTCCTCGTTTTTTTTGTTGTTGTTTTTTTGGTGTTTTCTTTTTAAATTTTTCCCTGGCTAGGATGTATCTGCCTATAGCTATAACTATCTAAACATATTGTATATATACAGCCACGTGCCTAATCTTGCTGCTTATCACAAAGGCCATAATGTACTTCCTTTCTAAGGAACTGCATAAGGAACATTTTATCAGATATGTCTTTATTTAGCCTAAGCCAGCCTCTGAGCCAGTACTGGTCTTGTGGACACTCTTAGATGACAGACATATCACAGCTCTGCATAAGGTAATCACTGGACATGTGTCCATTCTAATGATGTTACAGTATTAGTGATATCAACAAGGACAGTTCAGACCTCAGCCTGCAGAAAAAAAAGGGAGGTGGTGTATGACTATTCTTTTACAGCAACTGTATCATGAACATTTCATTAAAAGTAGTTCAGCAATTAATGACATTACTTTGTGCATTCTCACAAGCAGTCATAAAGCTTTTGTCATTTCTTTTCTTACCAAGTTGCTCTGCTAAATGTTTGCCTCTCTCAGTGAAGATTACCCGTTCATCCTCCATGTCACATTTGTTACCGACCAAAATAACCTGGGCATTATCCCAAGAGTATGTTTTGATTTGAGTTGACCTTAAAAGAGAGACACAGAGAGAGAGAGAGAAGTCAAAGCAAAGAAAATTCCCCTTAAATCAATTTCAAACAGAATTGTAACAAGACAAAAAAGACAATACTGATTTTGACATCTAGGGTAACATGATTCTGTTTAATTCTGGATTTCAAATAAACTAAGGATTATCTGTCAGAAATTATTATTACAGGAATAATATCAACACAGGTTTTACTTTTGCTTGTTAAAACAAGACAGTCTTTCAATATATTCTCCTGCCACCAACATTCTTTCTGTATTTTTAGAAAGAAGCGGTGACACTTTCTCCCACACAATTAAAAAAAATATTTTCACATTTTAATGCAAACCTTATCATCTAAACCCAGAGCTTTGAAACAAAATCAACAGCTTATTTATTCCTTATCTTTCACTTTTAAAAACCAGGATCTAAATTTATCAGCAAAACTTCAAAGCCATTTTACCTTCCTTCTGTTGTTTCTCTCCAGCATGTTCCACTATAGGTCTTTGACCTACCAGGACAACAGCAATGTTTACATTGTGCATTAAGCCATGGACAGGGGCTGAGTTTGAACTTTGATTTACTTTCCATTTAAATTATACAAGCCCTAACCATGACTACAGCTGAATTGGAGTATCTGAGGCCTTGAAACACCATCGGACCTTGAGTGCTGGTGGTGAAACAGCTTACCCTACAAAGGTCTCTTCTGCAGTTTGAATGCGATGCAGCTAATGGGCAACTTAGGAGCACACCTGGCTGACTGCCACCATTCTGCTGATACTCAGACTTGCTCTGCAGGAAGGAAAACTCCACATCCTGGCTCCAGGCTCAGCCAGGAGTGATGCTGCTGGCTACCACCCTCTAACTGAGAGCAGTACCTGCCCTTGAAGGTAACACAGGGCACAGCAAGCTTACTCTAATCACTTACCCTTTGCCTTGGACTTGTGACTATGACTGGCTTTAGGCTCTGAGTCAAGTGCTTGGTAGGATATTAATCTCTCTTCTGTCCCTATATGCTCAATGGAGAAAGAAAAAGGTGTAGAACATCTCTCTCTCTCTTCCCCCATCCCTCCTTGGACAAAACGGGGTGCTTAGGAAAACTGCACTGGCACAGAAATTAACCTGTTTAACCACACACTTAGGAGAGGGCACCCTGGAAGGGAATCCCGTTGTGTATCAGGGCCCTAGTTCTCTGTGAGAAAAGATGGAATAGCTTCAAAAATCTGTCATCCAAGTGTTTTGGAAGCTGGTCTGTGTGGGTGTTAAGTTCCCTAGTGACCCCTTCTCATAACACAGCCGTTATCTCTACATATTCAGATCCCTGTCTGCAAAATGTTCCATGCACAAAAAAGATCATGATGTAGTCTGACAACCATTTCTAGTGAAAGACAGAAAATAGATCAGATCTCTCCATCTGGTTTTGCTTATTGCAAGACCAGAGGGATGGATGTGGGTGAAAACTGCTACAGCCATCCTTGTAACCCTGGGTCGAATGCCATTGCCCACAGGCAGACCCCCCTTCATGAGTCAAAGCACCTTTAAGCCATGTATGACGGGTTTGCAGTTCCGGGCAGAGGAATTTAAGGGGAAGGATCACACTGCCTTTAGGGTTGTTTTACTTCATCAGAATGACCAAAAAGAAGCCGAAAAAAACCTCAGGCATTTTGTGGTACAGATTGTTCCCTTGGGCCTGCCCTAATTGTTCCTTCAAGAAATGGACACTGTGTTATTTTTAATCTGTTTTATAGTAATTTGAGTAGGTGTTCATAAGGTACTGTGACCAAAGCAGAGGTCAGACTTCCCTGTACACTTACATTTTACTGAAGATAGAATTGCTTAGAAAAAAGGGCACCGTGCATTCATTTTGGCAGAAATGTTCTTTTGGAACCATGCTGAGTTCTTCTGGAATTTGTGGCTAAGCAAAATAGATTTTTTTTTTTTTTAACCACAACTACATTTGTTACCATAGCAACCTTGCAAATACTAGTAGTGCAAACGTCAGAGGATGTTAGTCCATTAAGGACTCTAAAAGAACTTAGCTTTGAATAGTTCTGAGTTGGGGGTCAATTTGTTTCCCTTATATGAGCAGGAAATTGAGGATGTTTCAAAAGCAAAATATACAGTAACAATATTAAGCTTTACAGAAGGAATTACTTGTGTTGTCTCAAAGGTGAAATATAAGAAATTGATGAATGGAGAAATGTTTGGAGAAATATCATCACACCAGTGTAAAGAGAATTCCTTCAGCCTTTTTTTTTTGCAGACTTTCACTCCAGAGCCTTACATGAGTTTCTTTGCTTGAGAATAACCCCCTTCATTTTACTGCAGCCAGACATGATTTTTTTGTTCTATGAACTATGAACCTGTGCATTCAAGTGCTTCTCATTATCAAAGCGACTTATTTTATTCTTAGACTTCTTAATGTGGCTTGCTTATGTCTTACTTTCTAGTTATAAAGAATTTTTTAAGCAACAAGAGATCTTGTCCTTGACAACAAGTCCAAAGGCATGTGTTTTGCAAAAGACTCTGTAGTGCAAAAATAAAACTGACTGACTGTGAAAATCAGTCAAATGTATCCCCACCCAACCCCACATCAGTAGGAGCTTGGATTCAAAGACTATAATAGGCTTATCACTATTATGTTTTCTTTTAGACATACATTTCCACTAATGGCTTCTATAGATTTTGATTCCCACAATTCTCCACAAAAGCCAACACACAGGTCATTTAAAAAAAAGATTTTGCTGTTCCTTGCATACATGACCTTTCAAATGACCGAGGCTTCTGATTAATCCAAAACACAAACCATTGTCCTTGTAAAGAACTTTAGCCTCAGGAAGATTGAAGACATGAAAAGGAAAAGCTGATGTTCGCTGTAAGCTGAATACAGCAATTCTTGTTCAGTCTCAGTGACCTGGTGCATGACAATAGTAATTCACCCTGTAAATCTTTCACATTCTAGTTGTATGGTAGGCAGGCAATCTGCCACATGCTTGAATTTTTATAATGTACAGACACCAGAGGGGCAGATTAATGCAGGACTTCAATGATCCATTACTTTCAGTGATCAATGCAAGACTTGTTCTCCCCGTACTGCAATTCTGCCATATTCCTTGTCAGAAAAGAGCACTTGCTGAATGCTAACTAAAGCATTAAAACAGTCCCATATTTTCCAGTACTGGTTCAAAGTACTGTAAAGTTACATCAATAAATCTCCAAAAGAGTTTTTGACTATTATGACAGAAGACTGTCAAAGATAATATGGAGGCTTTTTTCCTTTGTTTGATAGAATGAAATACTATGTGAAAAAAATGTTCAAAACACAGTGCTTTGAACTCAGAAATCCTACTTTGTTTGAAATGAACCCTAAAGGAAAGGCAAAATTAAACAGTTCACACTGGCCTATGTCTGTACACACACTGCTTCGGTATTACTGTACTACCTAGTTCTGCTCCTAGGAAATGCCTGTAATACTTGTTAGTTCACAAAATATTATTCTGAAAATATTGCTTTTTAGTTCAATAGAGTATAACAAGATTTTATATTGCTGTGACTTCTAATGCTGTCATTTACTGAAGGAGAGAATAAGACCAGTGTTGCCTAGGCAAAGCTATCCACTGTTACCTCATCTCTCATGAGCACACAGGTTTCAAAGTTAATATTACAATGCTTAAAATGGTGAACACACCATTATAAAGACCAAAGACACTATTATCATGCACTACTCTCCTCCAAATCTGCCAAAAAAATCAAATGTCAGTTTTGGTTATAGCCAAGCATAGTGAAATGCACCTTCACAGCAGAGAGGAAGCAGTAGGTAAAAGGTCTGTGTTGCAGCACAGTATCTTTTGGGAAAAGATCAGGTACAAGCTTAAAGGACTACATCTATTCTCAGATAAGTCTCTGCTTAATAATAAGAATATTAAGAATCAGTTTAATAAAGAACTTGGCTCTATCAGGAAGACTGAAACCAATCATGAAAGAACAAAACTTTCAAAGAAGCAGGAGACTAACCTTCATGCAGCAGTGTGACCCTGCACCTCTGAACATGCAAGAGCTTCAAATAATTGTCCAGGAAGCAATGAGTCTGTGTGTGCTCATGTGGGCATCTTACAAGGAGTATTGCACAGCATGATGGAGTGGGGTTCAGAAATATGCAGCCCCAGCTGGCTGAGGTAGCTGAAATGCTGGAAGCCAAGGTAGCTAGCACAGAGCAATATGGGAGCATGGCTATGATGTTACTGTTGTGGAAACTAGCTTGTTCACATTAAATTATGTGATAAAAGCTCATCTGCACATCCACAAAGGAGCACAGAGAGACCATGGCAGGTGGGAGAGCTCTAATAATATCCTGGCCCTGGCTGCTTCCATGCCTATTGCAGGAGCCATTGGACTATCAAAGGCCCATGTCCACAAGACCAGAGGAGCACAGGGGCACAAAGGCAGGTGACAACCCAAATTAAAGACTTAGAAGAAGGGAATCCACATCCAGGCCCCTCCTAGGGCTGTCCCAGGAGAGCCTCAGCCCCACCGTCCAGGCATGAAACCCATCACCATGGGTCAACACCGGAGGCTTGTATGTCCAGGTACCAGCAACTGGGGAGACTGGGATGCAGGGGCAGCTACTGGGCAGACTGAGTGTATGAGCCCAGCTGATGGAGGGACCTGTATTGTATATATGTCTACACAGTTATATATTCTCGCTAGTGGACCTCCATGCTGCTCTGCCAGGGTGGGGAGCAGGACGAGGCTGTTGGTGCTGTTTGTGTTTCTGGGAGCACTCTGCACGTCTGTCTGTGATTTGTGTGGCTGGCCATGTATATATGCACATATATGTGTTGTATGTGTGTGTGTTGTGTGCACATGCCTGCTGGGAATACATCTTCAGCCTTGCTACTGGTTGGACCTGGGCCACGGAGACGCAGCAGCCTCACCTCTCTCGAAGCTGTCAGATCCGCATGATATATTTTCCCCTAAGAGTTCAGGCTTAACTCAGCTACACCTGGGTAACACTGCATTGTACCCTGGAGAAACTGCGACAGAAGCCAATCCTGCTGCTTGTGGTACTCAATACATTTGAGGTTGCACCCACTGATTGGCATACCTTAGGATTCACTCTGAATAGATCTCCAGAGGATCACTTTTTACTAACTCATATATGTCCAGCACAAACATTAATATAACCTGGAATAGTCTCTAGTATATTCTCACCCACAGACAGCAAGGATAGCAAACAAATTTATTCCAGAAAGAAATGCCCATATAGTAAATATATCAGGAATATAAACTTTTAGAGACAGCCAAAATCTACACACCACTGTTTGGACCTAGAGCCCTCCAAGGATGCCTGCCATCCCTAGAGGGGCTGGTTTCTAAGGGCTTTTTGGATGAATTATGCAGTAAGTCACATGCACTGACAGCAGAGAAGCACCTTAATGAAAATGCTCCAGAGGGGGCCATGTATAATGTTTATTCCATCAAGTTCAGGGAACATGTTGTACTTCTGATGTTCTGGTTTCAGAAAGGAGTATGCAATTAACTGGAGTGCATCATCTTTTCAGTAAAACAAATAAAAAAAAAAACCAAAGCAAAAAAAACCCCCCAACACAAAACCAAATTAACAAAACCTCTACCTAATCCTTTTTATTTTTTGAAGTTACTGTTATGTGTTGTGTTCACTGATTGATCTTTAAAATTCTCCCATCTCTGTCTATAGCATGATGCCTCCAAAGCACATCAGCTGAACTATCAGGGGTGGCAGTGTAGTGATGGGATCAGGGGTGGAGTCCAGGTTATCTATTCTAAAACTTTCTCAGTTTATTTAAGTATTTGGTGGTGGAGAGTGTCAGAGGAGCAGCTATGAGTTTGAACATGTGTCCAAAAGTATTCAGTGCTCCCAGCTGAACTTTCTGCCTTTATTTGCAAGTAAGCTTGCCAAATGCCTGACTACGTCTGAGCAGGAAGGCTGGCTTTCCAGCATTTTCAGGAGACATAATTTTCCTTCTGTAATTGAGGCAATAGAGGGTATCTTTCCCCCCTTCCCCTAGTCCCCATCCTATGATGTGGGAAGGTATGGCACAGCCCTCTCCAACCCCTGACACAGACTGGGATGGTAAGGGGAAGCTTTGCCATTCCCATCTTTTCAGGGGACGGGATCCTGTCAGGAGCCTTTTCCCACCCTCCTTGTTTATGAGGAGCCCTGGCACTCTCTCCATTCAAGCAGTCTTTTCAACAGGGTGAGCCTGAGTTCTCCCTCATACTACCAAGCATCTATGCTTCAGTGTGTACCATACGCTCCATTCCTTTCCCCATGCCCTCCTTTATGTCTCCTAAACCCTTATTATTCCCAGCAATCCTGATAGGTTATGTGCCTTAGGAATGCCCCTGTATCTTGGAGTTTTCCCATCTCACCTCTCTATCCCACTCGTTTTGGGGATATGATGGAGATGGTGTCTATATAGGATTATTCTATACAGCATGTTAAATGATTGCAATGCTTAGTCTTGATGGCCATTTGGAAACTGGCTCTGTACCAGCTGCTCTGCATTTGGTGCTCAGACCCTGCTGCAGGGAGGGCAGGGAGAGATGTGGCCTCAGGTTTTCCATCTGTTCTCCAGTAAATAATCCACTGTTAGTGGGAAACGAGCGATCCAAAATGTATAAACCTACCAACCAAAAACCCCGACTTAACTTCCTGATTGGGATTTTGAAGACAGTGCCGAGCTTAAAAATTTGAAGCACTCTGAGCAAAAGCAAGACAGAAGAGTCCTGGAGTACTTGAGTACTACTTTTTGTGGCCACGGTTACTGGCATAGTAGAAATATATACTAGAAATAATTAGTAATAACATCAGTAATAATAACAAGAAGATCCTAACATTTGCCAGACTTTAGTTGAACTGATGAGCAGCTGGGGGCATACACAGCCCCAAGAAACAGAACTAGCTTTGAGGAACAGCTCAGGATCTTTCCTCCCTTACTGACAAGAAAGATCTGGATATTTGCAACTTTTAAACTCAAACTATTGCTTCTCACTTCATCATTCTGGCATGCCCCAGCTGAGGGTCATAAAAGCTCAATGATTATGGCTAATACAAAATATTTTACTTCTTGTATTCATTAACACCTTTATAATTATTGAAGCAGTTATTGAAAACCAAGAAAAGCAATCAATAAAGGAAATAATTATCAAAATATAAAGCTGGGGTAGATGAACCTGTGACAGGAATGGAGATATTGCACCTCAATCCGTCTCATCAAGGATTTAAATCTAGTGGACGTCCTAGCATCTCCACTTCTATTCAGAAGAGATGTATACTGAATTTGCGATGCTTATTTCCAGTGATGGTACCAGCACCTGCTGATTGGAAGTGCTTATTAACATATGATAGAGAATAGGCTAAGGTGTCCCAGAAAAACAGGAGTATTGAACATGGATGGAGGGGGGCAAAGAAGGGGAAAATATTAACAAAATAAATTTCTTCCATCCTCAGTATCACAAAGGAGCAAGGCAAAAGGATCTGGGGAGAAGTGGATGTAATAGCAAAAATTGGATGTACCAAACCCTTTACTCTTGCAACTGACCAGGATGTATGACTTGGCCAGGACTGACTGTATTTGATGTGTCAGTTAATGTTTATACAATATTATGTTTTCTGTCTGGATTGAAAGGCAAATGAATTGAAAAATGCCTTATGATTGTGAAATAAGCTGATATTGAAGAAATCAGAATGCCAATGACTCACCCCCTCTTTCTGACAGGCTTTATCTTCCTTGTGCAGAGCCAAAGAGTGCACACCGTGCAATGAAAGGCTACACATTCAACCTTCCCTTGGAGGAAGATAAACCAATGATGCAGAAGCTGCATGACAGGTGTGACACTAACAAATTTCTGGTTCATTTTCAGTCAGAAGGCTAGTCAAAATGCACGTTACCCAGAGCATGACAGGTTTTCATTGTTCTGGTAGGAATTGCATCTACTTTAAGGAAAATAAATTTAGCTTTGCCAGTGAACAAAACACAAAAGCTACCTTAACAGAAGAATCCACTACGAGTTTCTGAGGCCGTAACTTCATTTTAGAAAACCACGTGCCATATTTCAGTTTTGACAGGTTATGAAGATAATCAAAATGAATCCAGTTCTTTTGGAGAGTAAAACTGAGCTAATCTTTAATAGATACATTTTTATAACATTATGCAAGGAAATATGACATATCTTTGTTCAAAAAGTTTAGTTACTCAAAAAAAAGAAGGAAAAAAAAGGAGAGAACAGCTAAAGATGTAACAGCTGATATTGTCTCTGTGTTTATGACATTTATTCTTATGTAAGTATCTTAGTGGTAATCCATTACCATAACTGTAATGAGGAAGTATATGCTTGCTTTATAATGTCCACTCTGGGTCTGCATTTAATGCAATGCGTAAGAACTGACATGGCATTGATAACTATGTAATTCTGTATGGTACCTAAGATGGGAGGTAAGCATCGCAGAGATTTATCAATCAGAATTTTCTTTCTTTCTAATTAACCTTTTCTATCTGTTCTTACCTTGCACATGGACGTGCCTTCCCATCCGGAATCCTCTGCTGAGTACTTTATTGAATTACATTCCATTTTTAATGTAATATACAAATGATTTTCTTAATAGCCCATGAATTAGCTTTGGTGCCTTTTCTGTACAGTGTTGTTTCAAATAAGAGTACCAAGCATCTGTTGTTGTCAGAAGATTATTTTCTGACACTAAAATGCAAATCCACTGGATAATGGTATATGGCATCAAATGAATATATTGTGGGCAAAAGACATTCGTGTTCAAACTGTAATTCTTACATATGTCCCTTTGCTTGGAGTTACAATGAAGCCTGCAGGGCATACTTAATTTGTTTTAATCAGGTTGCAGATGTCCTTAATTTTTACATCTTTGGCACAATCTCTGCATCCTGCTTTCTTCCCAGCTGTCAAATACACCTTGAAACTACTTGCCAATACAAGTGTAGCAGGAGCCCAATTACGCACTTACTACATTAAAAAAAAAAAACAAAACAACTGTGTTCTGAGTTAGTACTGTACTCTGTATGCCTTCTCCCCAGTACCTCCTGTGCCTGAGCTCTGATGGCCATCTCTTTAGAAGAAAAGCCCACCAGGTGAGGTGTTTTCCTGTACCTGCACAGCCAGCACAGAGCAGCTGGCACTTAAACAGCTGGCAGTAAGTCCAAGAACAGCCTTAGGCAGAGTAAGGTCCCGCCACACAGTATGTCACCCTGATATTGCACACCCTGAAGGCTTTTTTTGTCATGGAGGCAGACGACAGAGTACTCGTGTGGAAGGTCCTGACCTACTCCTAGGCAAGGTGGACTTTGGCTGAAGGTGTGCAGAATTAATAAAATATAGTAAATTCCCTGTCAAAGTCAACTGTATCTCTTTCCTTTTCCAGGCTTTTTGTTTAGAAAAGTTGAACAGATGTTTACACAGACAGTGGAGAAGAGACAACAAATACTGTGTTAGGCAATAAGGGCAGAGAGAACTTCCAACCTACTTCCTTGCATTTTGTGTCGTGATAAAACAGTATAAAATACATTTCAATATTTAATTCTTATTCACAGGAGTACAAAATCCTCTCCTACAACAAGGTTTACTTATGAGCAGACCAACTAATATAACACATTTTTCACAGTGGGACATAGTAACAACACATGTTAATGAAGAGTTTTTATGTCATGTATAATGCCGCAAGCTGTGTCATCTGTGGGAAGTGATTTAGCAACTCACCACACAGACAAAAGGCTGTACATTTTAATTTTCTCCCCACTGAGAAAGGCACCATTAAATTATCATCCTTCAAAGCTACTACTACACATGCACGGTGCACACAATCATAAAAAATTAGGGTTTGAAAGGAGATGGAAAAAAGTATTTACAAGAAAATAATATTCATGGAAACAATAAAAGGCAAAATACAGTCTGCACTTGCACATCTTTTGACTATTCCCATGTTTTCATGTTCCAGATGCTTCCAAATAAATGATCCTGTTTATCACCAATTTATGTTGATTGCACAGACTGTCACTGGAGCTCTGAGTAATGACCCTAATCAATACAACTGATCCTAACTCTGATATTTGAAAAACGTAGCTGTGAAAAAAGGGAGTACTGAAGTCATTTACTAAAGCAACTACAGCATCTGTTTGAGTATATTACACTTTTAAGTAAATGAGCAATTTGCTGCCACTTAAAAATATATTTTTTGCTTGCCATTTTTAATTCATTTTTATATATATGGAAACAGGTACAGACACATATGTATGTGTCCTCACATTTGCTGTTTTTCTTTCTCACAGTGATTTTAATAATTAAAAAAAAAAAAAAAAGACAGTTAAGCAAGCAATACTGATGCTGAGCAAGTCCTTTTGGTCCTACCTGCTCGTATCTAATAGTTCCCTCTTTACTGCACCAGCAATGGTCCCTTAACCCCAGACTGCACTACTCTGCTGAAGAGCTTCTCTTGCACTTCTGGGGTTATCTATTAGCCTCTCACCTTCAATCCCAAAGAGCACCTGCACAGCAATGGCATTTTGGAAGTAGCGAAGTTTTTACAGGCACAGTCAAGTTCTTTTGGTTTGTAACAACATTGATAGTTCTATAGCTATACTTTAGCTGGGTCACACAAAGTTATTTATTTTTCCTTTTTCTCTTTTAAATAGCAAATCCAGATTCATATTTGCAATATATATGGTGAGTATCTGGCAACAAAATGTCTTTATTTTAGGGAGCTTCTCATTAAACAATTCTCTGGAATTCTGGATTGACCCTGACATTTTACTGTCATGTCTCGTTATTAAATTCATTGCATATTTGTGGCTATTAATCCCTTTCTGCCTGTTTTGCCAGGAATGCCTTCCAAGTTCATCTCACTTCTCAAATTCACTGGTTTGGATTTTATTTCCTCTGTTGTTTTAGCTTTCATTTTTTCAAGCTTAAATGAATTCTGTTATTGCTTCTCTTATATCTGATCTTGTTAGATCATTTTGGGTTATTTTTCTCATTTGGTATTTTGCACAAACTCATAAACAACTCAGTCTCATATGCATATAAACTGTGTTCTGAAATGCCTGTGTTCATGTTTTAATGAAGGTGTTAAAAAATTAGGTCTAATTTTAATTACTGAAAAAGCTTACTAGGTCATTGAAGCTACCTGTGATAAATTATCATGGACTATCCTTGTTAAGGATTCATCCAGCTTGCAAGCCATGTGTCAGGGCTATCATGTGAGTCATTTTACTTCTTCTTGGTAAGATAGACAGCATTGTTTTACTAAAACATGAAGGATATGTTACTTCTGTAATTGTACGTTTTATACCAGAACTGGTATAAATCCTATCAGCATTTTGTCTTTAAAGTTACTTTTCTTGTTATCTTCTGGAAGAAGAACAAATGATACATTCAGAGCTATACTTGAACCCTAGGCATGAAAATGTGATTCCACCATTGTGTCCTTGCACCAATACCTCTTTGGAAGTAACTTCCCTATGTGATTGTACATTTGCAAGCACGAGAGATTTGGGGTCTGAAATTTTGAGTCAGAATATGTGTGGCCTAGTTTTCATCTGAACTATTGAGCTTCTCCCTTTTTTCACACACAGCCAAAACTGGACTGGCAAAATGGCAGCTACCTTAATCTCACTGTTAACTGGTACTCATTAATCAGACAAGTATGAGTCATATACCATGCACCTTTTTTTTTTTCTTTCTTTGAGGCCCTGAAGGTAAATTTTGAATTAGTCTGGTCACACATTGCTTTTGGGGTATTGCTGATCAAAAATCATTTTGTGAGGGCTGCCAGGAGCCAAAGACAACTGTAAAAACCATTTCACTGTCTACATCCTGCCTGGCACAGTGTAGCAGGATTGTCTTGCTGACTCACCCTGCAAGTACGTAAACTGCAGGCTTATTTCTGCTGACTCACGGAGGATGATGGAGGGCATTAGACTTTAGATTTTATTTCTAGGATTAAAAATAAAGCAAGAAAAAAAATTGTAAAAAAATGAAAGAGTTGTATATTCATTCAGAATATCAGTAGTGCTGCTACCTGATTCACAAATCAAAAGACTGTGTTTATATATCTATGTGTGTATATATATATGTTTGCCTCTCAGGCCATAGCTGTTACATATTTGAATTTTGTTCTCATCACAATTCTTAAAACAGAGGTATAGTGCTTGTCCCTGACCCCAGAAGCCAGATTTAAAAGGAAAGCCCGAGTATGGAGGAAGCTGTCAACAACATATACAGGCATGAATACAAATTTTTAGTAAAAAATTTGGAGATTAGATTTAAAACTTTCTAACACTTTTGAAAACTGAACACAGTGGCATTTCAATATGATACAGCCTAACCTCTCCTAGGGCTCATGTTGAACTTTCATAAATTAAAGTTTATCTCACTCTGCCTATGATATCTTTAAAGCATACTGTTTAAACCATGTTAGCTAACACATTTTTAAGGTTACAGTTTCTCTCCAGTAATAAAAAAGAAATGTTTAATATTGCCTTATTGACACTTTGTCACTGACTTCAGCGAGTAAAGACCCTTCTCTGAGGACATAACTATGGGCATTAAACAGGTGCTTGGGTAGACAGTAACCTTTGGATGGAAAGCTTATAAGGGCAACCGTCACAAAATCAGAAGTTCATCAGTGAAATTGTTCTGTATCCCCAGAGCGGTAGAGTGAAGTTATGTACTGGAACATCAAGAGAATAAAGCATTTCCTATGCATTGCTCCAGAGGTGAAAGCCTACAACTGCAAAAAGTGTGAATGAATGAGTTGGACAACAGGTCTTTATAAGCCATGGAGCAGAGGAAATGACTGCGCTTTACCAGAAAGTGTTTCCAGTGTGGATGTAACTATATCAACAAAACTGGGTGTTGCCCTGGAATGTAATAAACTACCATGCACTGCCAACTCTGATCCTATAGCAAAACAAAATAAAGCAGTAAAACTTTTGCCTTTAAAACCACATCCCTATTAGATATTTCTCTTGGCAGAGCTAGACAGGTTAAGAGTCACAACTCTTCACAGCTCTGACACAGATGGGCTGGCAGAGGTCTTTTTGGGTGCAATTCATCTGATCTATTCTAGCAACTAGTTTAGAATGAGACGAGTAATGAGCGAAAAGTGTCTGGTTTTTGCCATTGACTAGAAGAGATCCTCATGTGTTTAATTTGGATATGGACATCTGCAATGTATCAGCTAAATTTATTCCGAGGAGTCTCACCCATAGCTTTGGGTGTTCTCAAGGTCTCCAGGATTACAGAATTCACTAATAGACTACAAGATTTGTCTACAGAATAACAGTATCAGGTGAAGGTTCCCCATACACCTGTATGTTACAGATATAAACTAGCATACATCCAAGCAGACTTACCTCATACCAGAGAAAGATATCAGCAGAGCTATAACACTCAGGAGATAGTTTAGCTAATTAACTTATATAAGCTTTGTTGTCATGAAACATTTCTAGCCCAGGCTGATCCCCTAAGGCATGTTCACTATCTGTAACTCAAGAAGGAAAACCACAGGACTTAGCTTGTGGCAGACTACTAGGACAGCTGAGTACATCTGTGTGTGTATTGCAGAACTGCAGAAGGGTTACAGTCTAGGGCAAGGTGGCACCATCTCCTGCCATCCAGCTTCCTTTCCCCCTTTCATTTATGATCTCCACCATCTGACCTCTTTCTCAGAAGGAGTAGAGGGCCTCTCCTCTTTCATGTCTGCTGCGGACAGAGTAGTATTCTCCTCCTATTGCTTTGTATGATTTCAGTCTAAACCAAGCATCCCCAGGGCAAGTGAAAAAAAAACCTGATGAGTGGACATGAAGAATTCTGAGGAGGTCTGGACACATTTGCTAGGTTAAGCAGATGAGAAAAGCCAATGTGATGCTCCTCTGTCAAGTGGCGATCCTATGGATATCATCCTGACCCTGGACCAAGTTGCAGGCCCAGCTCTGCCTCTTCCTCCTCAATAGAGATGTGTAGAAACTCCAGCCTGGAGATAGAAGGACAGTGGTTGCAGGGACCTATATTTCCCACAGACCAGGTGCTGATAGGGACTCTAACTTGATTAAGAAAAATGGGATTCTGTGGATCACTTACAATCAGTAACAAGTCCTTATGAGAAACCTAAATGCTGCAGCAATTAGCTAGGTATGAACCATTTAACTATTTATGTCCAGAATGAGCTGTAAAATAAACACTAAACATACTCAAATGTAACCACATGTATTCAAAAGGAAGGCAAATGCTGTCTTTTTCTTTTTTGCAAACCCAAGAACTAATCCAACTGCCACAAAACAGCTCTGTGGAAAGAAAAAAAAAGAAAAAAAAAGAAAAAAAGAAAAAAAGAAAAAGAAAAAAAGAAAAAAGAAAAAACAAAGGGGAAAAAAAAGAAAATACTAAGGTTAACAAACCTCATTTCTTCCCTTGAGTTTAGTTCAGCTATATCAAGTCTGTGACCACTACTGAAGATGCACTGACTCTACTCCCTGTTTCTGAAGCTTCAATTTGCTGTGCAGAATCTCAGAGTTCATTATTTCTCAAAAAAGTTAAAACTTCAATCATTTTAGTTGTTAAAACTTCTGATGGCAAAAGCAATGCTACTGCTTCTATACACCGGGAACCAGAAGCCCAACTGCTACTAACAGCCTCACCCACCACTGCTGGATGTAACTCAGAAAACTGTATTAGAAAGTCCATGGGGAGGAGAACTCCTCATCTGACCATTGTCTGTGAATGGCATCACATTGGACTGTGAGTGTTTTTGGGGGATGTCGTGGTTTAACCCCAGCCAGCAACTAAACACCACGCAGCCGCTCACTCACTCCCCCCCACCCAGTGGGATGGGGGAGAAAATCAGGAAAAGAAGCAAAACCCGTGGGTTGAGATAAGAACGGTTTAATAGAACAGAAAAAGAAGAAACTAATAATGATAATGATAACACTAATAAAATGACAACAGCAATAATGAAAGGATTGGAATGTACAAATGATGCGCAGTGCAATTGCTCACCACCCGCCGACCGACACCCAGCCAGTCCCCCGAGCGGCGAATCCCTGCCCCCACTCCCCAGTTCCTATACTAGATGGGACGTCACATGGTATGGAATACACCGTTGGCCAGTCTGGGTCAGGTGCCCTGGCTGTATCCTGTGCCAACTTCTTGTGCCCCTCCAGCTTTCTCACTGGCTGGGCATGAGAAGCTGAAAAATCCTTGACATTAGTCTAAACACTACTGAGCAACAACTGAAAACATCAGTGTTATCAACATTCTTCACATACTGAACTCAAAACATAGCACTGTACCAGCTACTAGGAAGACAGTTAACTCTATCCCAGCTGAAACCAGGACAGGGGATAACCATGACTTTTCCTATGCTGATCAGCAGAACTAAGAAAGACTAAAATGGAGGAGTGATGTATCTGAAAAGCCTGATGGTATTAACCACCAGGTCCCACAACAAAGAGAGGCCATGGCTGTTTTCATATAGGAAAATTTCTGGCTTTCACAGAAGCTAAATTCTGTGTAGCAACATTTGAAAGTGATGTCTCTGTTTGCAGCTGAATGGGAGGTTACAGCAAAGCTGGCTTCATTTACACATGCCTTTGCCAGCATCTGATGGGACTAGAGCAAGAAATGGCTGAGTATAAAACCTTTGCACCTCAGAAACTTCAGCTAGCCCTCATTGTCTTAGCAATGTGTGCTGCTCTGAGCTCATTTAACTCTATAAGCATGGGGGCTCCAGGCCAGAGTCACAAAAGGAATTTAAGTGGTTAGTTTCTAGCTCTGCCAAATTTTACTGAGGTCTGAGTATAGATCCTTCTTTTCAAGATTTGCCCAAGACTGCTAAAAGGTCATCTCCACATTGTTATCTAACATGAGGACTTTATTGATAGCTCTGCTCACAGACAGCAGGTGTCCTCTGTAAGTAGGCGTTTGTGCTGTGGATTGTGGACTTGCAGATTGAGGGACTGCCAGTGGGACCCATCAACTGGTAAACAGAAGGTCAACGGTACTCTATTAACAGAAAAAAGAAGAAGACATTTCAAGCAGGTGGTTCAGCCTCATCAGGGCTTGTATTCAAAGGCACAAACAATGACTACCTTTCAGACAGTCCATAAAAAGGAATGTATGCAATCCAAGGCCAACTTGAAGCACAGATGTGGGAGGTATGGGAGGGGAAGCAGAATGAACTGCAATGCAACTGAAGTGCTCTCTTTTCTGGAGGGCCACAGAGCCTCTGGGGAACATGCAGAGAGCTCCCAGAGAAACAGGGCTTGTCTCATGGGCTTAGTGCTTCCCATGGCAATCTCATGACCTCCAGGTGAGCATGGATAGCTTCCATCTTCCACACATAAGTAGAGAAGAGAATCTGGACAATAAGGTTTAAATCTGTATTCTCTTTTCCCATTTGTCACAGCAGTGCCGAATAGATCAATCATTTCATAAACAAATTTTAACTTCTACTCTCTGGACATCTGGCAGGGGAAGGAATTAGAATGGAAGAGAGGATGTTGCTGAGAAAGAAATTCTGAGTTATCTGAAACCTGTCCACTTACATAAAGTGGGGTATGCATGAACAGATGCTAAGGGATAATGAAGTACATTTTCTAATATTTGTGGCAGATAAAGTCTGAAAGCTGAAGTGCAACACTGTCCTTAAACAGTTTAGAATAAGAAAGTAAAACAGCTAAAAAGAGACCACTGAAAGTGACATGAAAGGTCCTATTAATTTGCTGTAAATTACATGTTACATATTTATATATCATGCCTGAGTAAGCGAGTCTGAGAGAAAAAACAAATAGCCTTAATCTTACTGAAGCCCAGAACAAATATGCTATATTTTTGTTAATATAATATGCTCAATTATAAAATCTTTCCTCTCTCTCCTCAATTTTGCCTTGAAGGTTTTTCTAAAATTTTTGCATAGCATTAGAAAACCCTCATTGGATTCTAAACAATGGCTGCTTAAAGGGAAATCTGATGAATAACCAGCATTAAACAAAAAGAAATGTCTCAAGGCAGAAGACACCTATAAATGATATAAATCCTTAATACAACCAAAAGTCAGTTTGCTGGTTCACTTCCCACTTAGTCATGCAGAGCAAAAATAAATATTTAAAAGCAAGATAAATTAAGAACATGCTCTTAGTCAGTGCAAAAAAAACCCCCTTGAATATAAACAACTCACCTGAAGAGAAGAGATATATGAGAAGGAGGTAGCTGCTATATTGCACACCAAAAAGGAGTTGGGCCTATAGCATATATAAGCAATACGCACAAAGCCATCTTTGGCTGCTTTCAGAAGAGAGGCAGGGGTGCTGCAGGAAGATACCACAGAATCCTTATATGGAAAGAAGACAGCGTGGCACAGCATGCAAAGCAGGATGAATTAAATGTGCTGATTAAATGAACAGCTTGCTTTTTGTACTTCAGTGAAGTTCAAAGCTTTCTGGCCAACCACTTTAAGCATACCTAGCAATCAAATAAATGACTTATGTTATAAAACCCTCATGCAGAGAAACAGTAGGTAATGCAAAATTAATCTCTTTATATGCCTCTGTCCCTCACCTTTGTTCAGGGCTTTAAAAAGAATACGTAATACTTTTTACGTCAGGTATAAATGCTAAGGGCTGAGGGAAGGGAGAGACCCTCCCCTACCCCACTGTAGAAAGAAACTGAGGATAATGCCCTCTATCCTGACCCCTGAAAGATGGCGCAAATATGTTTTCCCAAAATTATACCTCAGGCATGCTGCATGCTCGTTCCTCGTGTGCAGATCTTTAGCTAAGAATTCGTGGTGAAACAGTCAGCGTTGCCTGCCCTGTTAAGTGTATGTCCCAACAGCAGGAAACCTGGGCTTTAACAGTGATTGTAACAGTCTTACTGCTGACTGCAAATCCACAGCAGGGAGTAAGGTGGCACAAGTGGTCCTGAGGACTCACTGTGAAGAGTGGGAGGTCTAATACCTTTGATTAGAGAGGTCGAAGGAAAAGCAAACACAACACAGCTTTTAATTCTCAGACTGAGGACAAGAGGAAGAGAAGTATTTTTTACTTGTAATCTGAAGTATTGCTATATAAATCACTGACAGATACCAACTGTAGCATCCTAGCAGCTTTTGGTTTGGTTCAGTTTGTTTTTTTAGCAATGTATTTTGTGCTGTAACACTTCAAAGTTGATGACAATGATTTTTAGAGAAAGGACATCTAAAATCTGAAGTCACGCTGTTCTGAGCTTTGAATTCGGGTGTTGACTTCTACTAAACTAGGGTGGTTTTTCAGGTGCCTCAGTACGGATTTATGAGTCTATTTTTGGACTGTCAACTAGAATAGTCACAGAATGGTTAGAGCTATGCTCTGCTTGACTTTTCACAGATACACTAAATGGATGGAAATGCTAAACCATCCCTCTTTCTGAGCTTGCCTACAAGCCATGAGAAGAACTGCAAGCCTCTCATTTTCAGTACTTCCTAAGGGTCCCCAGCATGGTGTGTGATATTTGGACGTCAGACATGCACATATTTGACCTTGAGGAGATCTTGACATGATCCAGCTCATTCCTTCAGTACCAAAGAAAACAAATGGAAGAAAGCTGCTGTTCTTTCTCTGAAATCTGAGATTACTGCTTCTGGTTGGAATACTTCTGTACAAAACCCCTCACTTTTCCCGTACCTCACAATGCCACCAAATCTCACCCCTGCCTTACTGATAACTCCAGCCTGGGTGGCCAACATGTTTTATTATTCTAATAGTAACCTCCACACATTCTCTCAAGCTGTCTTTTGTAAAAAGCTGCATGATGTTATCTCCCTTTAAATCTCTGCTGAAAACCAACCTGTGTAGTAATGTCTCTGTTTAATGAGTAGCCAGCTGGGATGCTGTGAATGAAATTATTATACTAATTCTCACTGTTTCACTGGTATCCTGTGTTTCTTCGTGTTGCCTTATATCTTTATTCCTTATGCTTTTGCTCATGCTTTACTCCTACTTTTTTGGTCAGGGATTTTTTTTTTTTTTTTTAATATTCATGTATGGTTATTAACACAATCGTATGCCACATACTTCCTCAGACCTGACAATAACAGAGACCTGCAAGCGCTGAAGGAAAAGCCCAAGGACTAAAACAGACAGCAGGTTAGAGCAAAGCACGTGGGATTACAATATAGTATTAGTTTGTAGCTCTCTCATTCTTGGGGTCAAAATAGAGCCAAGTGAGGAAACCAAAACCAGACCTAGATGCAGGAGGAAGACACGACAATTTTATGGACTGATAAACATGAAGACTTCTGGCTCCTACTTGCTTCTACTGTGTTCAGGGAAACAGGACACTGCATGTGTATTTGTAAATGAAAAAGATATTATACTTGAATAATACAACAAATTTCTCCATCACAGAGAAACAGCTGTGCTAAAGGCTGAATATCAGCTAACTGTGTGAGCTAAGGAAAAAACAAGAATGATATTAAAAAAGCTATGCATCTATATTTAAAGTTACTCCTAATTATTGCTATAATGACAGAATGATGTGGGGTGCTTTACAGGCATCATGAAATACCTCCACTGCCCCCCTCCCCCCCCCAATTCATAGTATTCTGAGGCTTTGGTAATAAAATAAAACCAGAATATAAATTCTTGATGTTTATTGTATTTTCAAGGATTTTATGTGTAATTTTATATTGTCAGAGAGAATAACATTTCTTTCACACAAAAACTATGAAGGAAAAATTGTACTCATCTCAAGTACTCTGAAGAAATGTTTTCTATAAAGCTCAATAATTGTTTTCCTCTTAGCTGTGAACCAGTTGGTTGACATAGTTTTTTTGGACTGTTAGAAAGTTTGAAACTTTTTTAAAAAGCTTGAGGATTTGGACACACGAAATCCCAGTCATCTCTCTGCTCTTCCTGCTGGAGTGTTCATGTCACACACTAAACATGTCAGTCAGATATCTGCATCAACAGCAACATATAAGCTTATCTGATAGTGAACCATGGCTCTGGGCTGTGAGCTGGTTGAGATGCAGGTACAAGTTTCATTCTGCTGAGTTGTGCATAGCAGCAATAATACGGAGGAAGAGCAGTTACAGATAGGTGAGGCAGGGAAGTAACATCTCAGGCTGTTGCAGCTGTTTGTGTAGTAAACACAAGTAGTTCAGTATAGCACCAGCACTAAAATATCATCATAGAATAGGACCTGGCTAAGAGACACAAGACAGAGGGAAAGAAAATCAACATTTAATTTGATGAAAAAAGAATAGCAATGCCTCCAATTTTGTTGAAATTGTAAAAATAACATTCTGAAAAACAAAGTAAAATGACAACACATGGACAAATCCATGTTAGATAGTCAGGATGGAAGTTGACTGACGAATTCTGCAGGAGTAAAGGAATCTAAATGAATAGACAGAGTCATGGCTGCTAAAATTTAGTGTTGATAAATTTAAAACATGTACATTAGAAGGGGTAATCTGGACTACTCATCTTGTCTAATGAAGTCTAAATTAACTACAGTCACTTAGGAAAAACCTCAAGTGTCATTGCAAGCTGCTTAATGAAAACCGGTGTTCCATATGCTGCAACAGTTAAATAACCAAGCAAAATGTTGGCTGCACACATAACATGATTGATGAGAATACTAAAAAAACTCCTTCTTGCTCAAGGTCATTAGCAAAATCTATGGTTTTGTAAGCAGGGTTCTTTAGGGGGGGGTTTGTTGGTTTATTTATTTTTTCATTTTTGTAGGAGAGTATCACACATATCTTTGACGCAGTTTTCTTATATATTTCTTGTATACAAAAAATGTGCTCAAAACTGAGGTCACAGTAGAAATTAAACAGGAGATAGTAATTTTTCGCACAGTTCCCAAACTTCATAAACCCAGCTTATTCCCCAAAGAAATCCCCGCACAAATAACTCCTTGCATTTTCTTGGAGGAGCATATTTCATGTTTTTTGTCTTTTTGGTTTTTGGCTGTTTCGCTGCCTTCTGCCTTTAAATACATAGATAGGCTCCACCTTACCTAACCTGAGACATTTACAGTGTAAGTGTTCATGACTGCAGATCAGTCACTGCTGACTCCTCACTGGAGAGGGAAAGGCACTTTTAAAGCACGAACCACACAACCTGTTTTAGATATCTTACAACCCATTTTAGATATCTGTCTTGGGATGAGACAAATTATGACACAAAAGTGCCCAATTCTCTGCACTGACTGTAAAGTGAGCCTAAGGTAACTAGCACAGGGCAGATGCTGACCTCTTGTCAGTTGAATGCCAGCCTTATGGATAACCAACATCTCATGATTCCAGCTCAATCATAACTTCTTTCTTTTCCAAAATATTGTATGTAATATATAGAGAGAGAGTAGAAAATTTCAACTTTTTAACTAGCTTTTTCCAAACCAGGAATTTTTACTGGTTCTTCCATTTGCTCTTAATGACACATGGCCATCATATCAATAGCATAATTTCACTTGACCTTCATCATAAAAAAGCAATAACTCCAACACGTAAGTTGTTTGCAGAAGCTTGCTTGGAACCAGATGCTCAGTTCTAGTCACTCTGGCACAGAAATGTGTAAATAAAAACAGCCTTGAGATACAAACAAGACTTGAGACAAAAACATACTGTATGATGTGGAAATTGGAACTTTATGCCCTGTGAACTGTCACTGTCCTATGTATCTAAAACAAGTGATGGCTTCCTTTACATTTATTTGTGGTCCTTTACATTTATTTTTGGTTCAGACAAGTTAATTTATTAGTTTCATTGACAGAAACATGTCATATTCATTCTGCAGAACTGTTCAGTTATTTTTGAGATTTTAAAAAAAAAATACTAAAAATTATTCTGTTGTCTTACAGTGGACTGAATAACTGAGTAGACTACAGCTGCCTGGTACTTGGGTGAAAGTCCGTCGTGGGGTTTCAGGTGTCTTAGCTGCAAGCCAGAGTTATGACCACTTTAGGGCACATGAACACAAGAAGCTGAAAGTCTTCATCCAGTTTATCGTAACCAATGGATAGAAATAACAACAGCAACAAAAATCTTTATTTAATCTGTAGCAGATGGAAGCTAAACAACAATAAATGTATCTGAGAAAAGCATATAAGACTTACAAAATTGTAGGCCTCAAAAAAGAGTATTTAAAAATAGCTTTTCCAGACCTCAGCCTTTTACATGAAATTAATTCTATTCTTCATGCTCAATGTCTAATTTTTCCCATTAAATCCAATAATGACAGCCATACACAAAATGGAGATGTCTGCTTGGGTACAGCACTAAGTAAATTAAGGCATTCTGATAAGTACAGATAATAGGGATGCTTTTAACCCTCCCATAGCCCAGTAGTTCTTGCAAAAAACCAAAGCACAGAAAGGGCAAGTTTGCAAATAATTGTAGATAAGTAGAACAGGCTGTTTAAAAATCTTTGAAACCACACACAGCAGAAACCTGACATTCTCTGAAGATGTTAGGAAGGAGAGCTTGAACAACTTGCCATGATAAAAGACCTAGAGGGCATGAATTTAGTCAGTGCCCTCTTCAGCTCTCAACAAATAAATTACATAGTGGGAAAAGGTCCTTCTGATTTAATGTTTGTGTAAGTAGACAAAATATGCTTTTTTTGTTTTTTTTTTCAGCTTGCCAACCCTTCCTTTTATAAATATTTGTAAAAATAGTGTGCATTTTAAACAAAACTATTTGTATCCTGCCTTACTGTGACTTGAATTTAGAGTGATTCAAGGCAGTCCAAACCCTTCTCTGCAATTTTCAAATACACTGAGTGGCTTAATAAAATTAACAACTTTGCGTATTGTTGACTCTCTACTTATATCTTTAGACCATCACAGTTACAGCAACACTTGTACCATTCACTGTGAATGCTGGAAATTTGGGGGTTTGATTTGTGTATAAAAATGAAGGATTTGCTCAGACCTCCCCGTTTTTCAGTTTTGACACTACACATGATTCTACTAATTATGCAAAGAATTAGGGAACAGACAAATGCATAAATAAAACAGATATTCTGTAGAAGGACTAAGATATTTTGAAATTAGTAATTTGATGTAATATACACGGTCTTTTTCCAAAATTATTTTTGTTTACATTATGGCATTCCTACATAGAGAAACTGGGGGAAGTAGAACTGTTAAGTAGGATGAAGAAAGATACGGCACCAACTTCAAATCTGTCATAATGGGTATGTAAAAGTCTTCCAGCACTTTGGCTGAATTATCTTTGTTAAATCAGAAATGGATGGAAAATTATGAAGAACTACAGAGGACTACTCAGAATTGTAAGCAACACACACTAGTCAAGGCATTGTTGTCCTCCTCACACACATCACACATCAGTATTTTATGATACCCCTTGGCAAGAGGCTTCGAAGTCAATCATCTCAAAGGTTTACCATTGTGCCAAGAATTTGTGTACAACATATGACCATTTTGTCTACTCTCAGTCAAAATTCAGTTTTATTACATGCATTTAACCCATTCATATTTCTCTGTGAATCACATCTGCTAATATAAAATATAAGATTCAGTGGATAGGGTCATTTTACAGTAAAAAATGCATATTTATTCACAAAATAGCAGAGGAAGTGACTCTCAGTCGCTCAGTCAAACAGTTGTTAATTGACTAATCAACTACACAGTACAGAGTTCCTCATCCACCCAATTGGCATTTGTGTCTCTGAAGACTTAAATTTTTCCTTAATCTAGGTAGTGCATTAAGACCATTCTTTGAATAGGAAGGAAAGATTAAATCTGTCTGAATCTCCTGTAGGACTTTAAGAAGCCTAGTTATAAAAGCTAGCATTTTCCATCAGAAAAATATTTTGTCCCTGAGGAGTAAAATCTAAGACAGACAATAGTCCAGGTGAAAGAATTCCTAACCAGCTGCATAAGGAAACCATCTACAGAATGTCAGCTGCATACAGGGAGACTGTCCAAGGAGGTAATACCTTTTATTAGGCCAAGTGACAGAGCTGGGAAAGCAGAAAGGCTTTCAGCCACATATACCTTTCTTTAAGTCTCCAGGAAAAAAGCCTAAAATCTTGTCTCTTAATTCCAGCTGTATTGCTTGGTCCAATAAAAGCGGATTTTATTTGCATTCAGGTGTAACCTGACTTGACTAAGGAGTGATTTTGAAAGTTTCCTCATCTAAGGTGGAGAGGAATCTAAAAGTGGGGATATTGGTGCAGCTTACTAAAAGTGCTTAGCTCCCCAACATGTTTTCCAGAGTACCCAAAAAGTAGGAGAATGTACCCGCACAGAAACTGCATTTGTGGAAATGCCTTCAAGTGATTGGTGATAAGCAGAAAGGTGTTTTCCATGGAACAAGCTATGAGTACCTACCTGACTCCTTCTGGTTCGGTAGGAAACTGATTCTTACAAGGAGCAAGAGTTATGTCTCACACAATTTTGGGGGGAATATAAAAATAAGAAAATTCAAATTTAAAGTTCTATATATGCATTAGAAATAAGCTGGAAATAAGGGGAAATAAAGATCTGCTGACTGAGTGGGGAAGAGTTATGATGGCTTGACAAAGTCCAAGTGTTCGATACCCTGTACTTGACGCCTTATTCAGTCTTTAAAATAAAGACTGGTTTTCATGCATAGTGCAAGTTTAATAACAGGAGAGAAATGCATGCCAAAATAGCAAATATTTTAATGAATGTCCAGGCAATTCAGACATATTTAAGTCAGCAGACCCTGATGCTTCCTAAAGCATTAAGGAAACTGTTGAAGTAATCTCTAAACTATTAGTGATTATCTTTGAGTACTTGTGGAGTAGGTCCAAGAAATTAAACACAGGAAAGCTTAGAATATATTAAAAAAAAAAAAAAAGTTAAAAGCAGAAGCTGAGGAATTACAGACCAATAAACCCACTTAATGCCTGGAAATATTTAACACCAGAACAGTTTCCTGGCTCCTTAGGTATAACAAGTCCATAAGACATAGCCACCCTAAATGTGTTACTGACATTGTTACGTCAATAACAAAGAATGTCAGACCAATTTGGTTGCCTTCATTGATAGGCTAACTAACCTGGCAGGTACAGGGAAGAAAATGAATGAGATTCCTCTTGATTTTAGTAAGGTTAACGTGTAACAGGAATTTTCTATACAACAGCAAAGGAAATATGCAGAAGAGAAACTGAACAAAATAAAATCTGCCCTCAGTTTAGTTATGAATGATTCACTGTCAAACTAGAAAGGCACTCTGAACATGGGTTGTCAGTGCATTTCTATTTGCTGCTGTATTAATGACTTGGATGCCAGAATAAGGAAGACAGTGGTCAAATCTGAAGACACCAAGCTGGAGGGAAGTATTTGCAAGTGCTTCAGAGAATGGGATCAGAATTCTAAATGGTCTTGGTAGACTGATGGAGCAATCTGGAATCAATGAGATAAAATTTAATACAGACAAGTGCAAAGCACTACCTTCTGGAAGAAGAAAGCAAATGCATAAATATAAGCTTTGAAGTAACTGACTAGATGGTGTTTCTAAAGAAAAGGAGTCTGGGGCTGCAGCGTCCAAAAATTGAGTATGGGTTACACAGTGACAAGACAAATCTGACTCTTTGCAGAGTTAAGAGGTGTTATAAAGAACAAGGATTATTCATTTTACTCAGCATTTGGAGGACTTTTGCTCTGTTTTGCGAGCTACACTTTAAGACAAATTGGGTGGATTATAGAGACAGAAACAAGACAGATCAGAGGTTTAGAAACCTGTAAACAAATATTAAAGGATTATAATTTTAATTTAGAAAGGGTGGTTAGAAGAAGCAACATAATAACAGTACTTTAATACTTAAAAAAAACAGATACAAAGAAAAAGAAATCATTAACCTCAGCTGCAGACAAGTTGGATAGCCCATGAGAAATTGGGAGCACTGACAGTGGCCCATGGGGAATGTCTAGCATAGGGCTATGAACTAGACACTGTTCTGGGGTTCCCATAGTCTCTGTTGGCAGAGAGCATTTTGATTTCATGCAGCATCTTTTTTAGTGATGTAGTTGACAAGCTTGGCTTATTATGGTTCTGAATGTCCTTTTCTATGGCAAATCAGTTTGCTGCACTTCTTATTAAAGTCACCCAGGCATACACCATAATTTCTCTTTGTGCTTTGACGATGTGCTATGTACACTCTATTCCAGAGAAAATTCCTTTATATGCATTATAGCACCACATTTGAAAACATGATGAATCTCTGAATCTCCCAAACTGTCAAAGTCCCATTGTTATAAAAATCTAACAAAAGATAAAACCCAAGATATTTGACACAAATTGAGAGTCCATGCTCCAAGAATGCAATGATGTGTTAAATTAGGTGAAACAGTGCTGTGCCCCCAAATCCACCCAAAATGTCTTTATCCATTAACAGCTACTAAATGAATACTTCTTTAGCTAGTTAGTTAAATACTGTGTCCGGACATTTTGATCCTGAATATCCACAATATTTTTACATGACTTCTTCATGGAACAGTAAGCCATCATAAATCCAGTATAAAATACAGCAAGGCTAGTATTCAACACTTTTAACTTCAGCCTCTTAAAGCCTAGGCATCCACTTTAAGTCAGTTGCTTTGTCTCCTTCCATAGTCAAAGCAA
The DNA here is from genome assembly GCF_026419915.1 of Harpia harpyja. Lineage (NCBI taxonomy): Eukaryota > Metazoa > Chordata > Aves > Accipitriformes > Accipitridae > Harpia > Harpia harpyja. The sequence continues at coordinate 96,132,245 of NC_068969.1, forward strand.
AGGCACAGGACCTGGCAGAGAGCAGTTCATTCCACTGTATAATGACTGTGAAAGTTTGGTAGATGAATTTCCTGTCCCAGGTTCTTATTTCTCTTCTTTGATTTTAAATACAGCTTTGGTGACTGGCTTAGGCTAAAACTTAACTGAAAGTTAGGAGAAATTAATTCTATTATAACTAACTGACCATATTGCTTAATCATCTATATTTACACAGATCTGAAGGGTCACAGACAAATGAACATTTATTAATATGCAGTACATGTGGAAAGCAAACAGACTTTTAAGAGGCTGAAGATGCTAGGTATGAAGAGATAGAGAAAATTAACTTTGGAATAGAAATATAAAGAGAGATGAAAGGTAAAAAAAATCCAGCAGTGACCTGAGCAATTACCAAGATAAACATTTACTGACAAGCTCCAGAACTCCCCTGAAGTAGGAATTTCCTGAACATCAAGTACATGTTCTGCAACTTTTGTATGATCAAGATAAAAAGCAGTTTTTAAAATTATATAATTAATAGGTCTTCTCTTGTGACCAAAATGTTAAAGGCTATTAAACAAGACCTAAACAGGATATGGCTGTATCAACAACTTTAATTAATGAATATTGTAAAATAAATACTTTAAAAATTAATAATCTCGTGTACAAAGGATGCATTTTGCTTTTCTGATGATGTAGGCAGAAATGACCTATGATGTGTTTTATGATGATTGTTATAAAACATTTTCCTGAAAAGGCAGTTAGAGAAACATGACTTTCATAAAAGAAACATGAATCCATTTCACTGCTTCTCCTTGAACTGTGCACCCTGCACTGAGGCTCTGCAGAACTTCCACTACTGATGGAAATGCTTCTGAAAGTCATCTTCACTAGAGTTACCCAAAGTAATTGCAAGCCTTGAAGTTTACTTATTACAGTGGCTTTCTTCTTCTAATTCTGTCAACAGAAGACTATTTACACCACCTTCTCAAACTGAAGTTTAAGATAACCCTTGGTGTTACAAATTAAATGTAAGGCATGGATAGCTGAACAACACTGCATTCACTCATATGGAGTTGAAGAGGTCTTGGCAGAATTTTATTTGGTGAATCACCTGTTTCTTTTATTTGAGACACTGTCTGTCACAGGTAGTATCTTTTATTAGGCTGATTTATCTAGGTGCTATTCAAAAGCTAAACTGAAAGTGTGTATCACTGCATGGAAGTATATTATGAATTACTTAAGGCAACTAGACATTCTTTGATTAATACTAGTGAATTATATGATTAATAGATTAGTAGATCTAGAGCATTACTATTGGATTATTATACAGAAGATCATGTTTTATATCATTATTAAGTCCTCTGTTAAAAGTCAGCTATATATTTGATACATCACCTATTGCATCAGAGCAGGAGCAGGTTCCATCTTGCAGCAATTGCTTTGTCGTCTTTTACTCTGAGACCCATTTTGGAAATTCTGAATTACCTGTATGGTCAATATTTAAATAAACCAAAACCAAAATAAATTATAATTGTTCATGTTTTCTGTAAAATACTGCCAACATTCAGAATGTCCTTAATCAGGTATCACGTCCATGCTTTTTTCCAGAAAAAAGAAGATATTTTTGCAAGGCTTTTTTTCATTGCCTCCCTCCCCTCTTTCCTCTTCTGTGCTCTCCTGCCATACATTTTGTATTCCAACTCTCCCAAAGGCTTACTGTCGCAATAGAAAAAATATTTTTAAGAAAAAAAGGAGTGGTCTTTCAGACCTTTTACAGAAAATATTTTAATGTGTGTAGAAGTGTGTGGAATGTGCAAAGAGAACTCTCTAAAGTATGTGTTCTGCCTTTACATGCTATCATCAGATGTGTGGAGCAACTACCTAATGCAACAGAGAAGATGGCAATTTATGCATTAAATGGTATTATTGAATATCATTTGCCTCTATTGACACATCCTTATTACTCTCTATAAAATACAGTATCCTTCGTAGTCTGTGTAGAGAGCAGAGAACAAAGGAGACTACAGTGACCTGACATCCGGGTACCCAGGAATTAATCCAAAATTAATCTGCCTTTCCTGTAAGACCTATTTGTTCAAGTGCTGCTTGGCACCACTTACAATACCTCTAAAAATGTGCTACTGAGACACCTGCATTACCAGTTTAAATATTAACCACCTCCTATTTACTTTTGTTGTCTCCTTCATCACAGTGGAAAGCAAGCAGTACATGGTGTGTGTGTACATGTGTGTGTTAAAGTCTGAACTATGCCTAAGGAAATAAAAAAAGCATTCAGTTTCACAAAGCAGGTGGAAGCATGGCAGAGATTTATAGAGGATGGGATTGGTTACCTTGGAAACAGGTTTGAATTCTTTCATCAAACAACAAGATGCTCAGTGATGACCTATTTCCAACCGCTGTGTATGGATTTAAGGTGGAACTTTTTGCAAAGTTTATACAAAAATGTCTTCCTATCGACACCGAGTATATGTGTACTGCTTAAAAGCATTACTTCACTTCCTCTACACTTCTAGGCCTTTAAAGTGAGAAAGATAGTTGAGAACAGAAAAGCAAAAGTGTAGAAGGATGTGATAATCTCCTTGGCAAGAATTTGTTTCCAATGTATTTGAAGTACTTGTGAACACTTAAAAACGTTTTGGTCAACATATTATCTTCTTTACAATAATTACTTAATGAATACAGGTGAACAATTGCTTATGGAAACAAGCCACTCCCCATTCTATTGCAGAACTTAGAAACCTGAGGTAAAGTTCCACCAGATATTTAGCATTATTTTGTCTTCCACGACCTGAGCTCCAAAGGTTTGTTTTATTTGTCAGTATTTATTTATCAGTAAGAACTGACATTTTACATGGCATTTTTTCATGAAGCCTATAACAACTAGCACTCAGTTCTGATAAGACCTTTAATGCAGTGCATTAACAATAGAAGGGTAGCTGCGACTAAATCAATCTACCTTTGTCATCATATCCTATTAAACTTCAGGGTATAGGAAAGTGAAAACAGAAAGGATAATTAATGTAGGGATGATATACACACACAAATACAGATGGAGAGCATGTGTACAGCACCATGTGTTACTAATTTAGGGATCCTCCTAGGTAGTCTGGATGTCTAGGTAATACAATGCAACGCAGCATCACACAGAGACTTGACATCAAATCCCAGAAGCAGTCAGGTTTCCTGCCTGGTGCATATACCACTTATCATCTGGTCTGAACTATTTTGGGTGAATTTACTCTCTGTTCCTTGGCATCATGGAAAGCCCAAGCTGGGGAATGAACAGAAAGAAAGGAAAGCCAAAACCTCACCAAATGAAATTCAACTAAACATGATGAAGGAAGAAAATAATTGGGAACTGCATAAAGCAATACTGTGAAAATAGGATTGGATTGCATTCCTAATGTACAGCTAGTTCAAATCATCATACCTAAGTGACAATGCAATTTTTAGAGCCATTCTTAAGGTCATTGTATGTCTAATATTTTCTGAAGCCATCCATTTTTTAATAATTTCCAGAGAAAACAGATGGATTTGTTTGTGGCAGGGTATGTTTCTTGCAAGGAAATATATTAAAGGTTATATGTTTGCAGCATTCCAAATGCCAAGATTTCATTTCTCTTAAAATTTCTCATAAAACTCAGCATTTTCTTTCAAATACCAGCTCTTGAGATTGTGATATTACATGTAATTTTTTTAAAAGCGATATTATTGGGCCTCATGGTCCTTGGTAAATGTCTGAAAACATTTAAAACACCAAAAAAGGTGTAAAGGTACCTCAGAAGCCCAACCTGTGGAAACAAAACAAAATGGAGTCCTTTGCAAGACACACAGTCCCTTTCGCCACAAAGTCTTACCAGTTTTAGGAGAGAACAAAATATTTTCTTCACTCTGCTATTTCCCCCCATCCAGTTCTTACTTTGGTAATAATATTCTTTTGGAGATAAAAGAGAAGATTCTTGGATGGACTGAAATATTTTGTTTTAGTTTGGCCACAGAAACAGGACTTGCCCAGCCCAGTGATGTAGCCAGCTGCAGGTCAGATAGGATATGCTCCCTACCGGTACACAGAGACCTACTTGTCTTTAAAATGCTGGGCATGTATCTGGCAGGGCATAGCTGAAAATTATTACCAGAGCATTTATTTCTAGGTCCTTCTTTAGTGTATATTGTGTTCAGATCAGATAATTATTGACACTGTTACAATACAGTTTAAAAAGCCATCATAAAAATCATTCATATGGACAAATTGTCAACAATTAGGCTATAATCTCTTTGCAGTTCATAATGTCCCCAAAGTCCAATTGTCTGCTTTTCCTGTTATGTATTGACATACAAGTATAAGTAATATATTTTACAGACCTCATTCTCCTATCCTTCCATTATTCTAATTAAATCTGTCTAGTTGAAGATTAACATCTTCCTTCCTAGGACATCTGTCAATGGTGTATCACAGATCGCATTTTACCTAAAGCAGAAATATTTTGTAAGTTAATACTTTCATGTTTGTGACTCTATTCTTCCCTAGATTTTTTTTTTTTCTTTTTTTTGGTCATAGCTCAGTACAGATCAGCAACACCAAAAATCAGGTTGAAATATGTGGGAAAACTGATATTGGACAGGCTGCTCATCAACAGCACAGTTGCTTAAGCTGAAGAGCTGAAACGCAACTATTTCTTCAATTCTGAATATTGAAAAATGGTATTCTACTGGTAGATCTTCCAAGTACTCCTTTAACAGTCATACATATGTGAAAATGACAATAAAGCACTCTGGATGTATAATTTGTGTGAAGTATAGCCAGAGTAATTACACAATATTAATGCTACTTTATTGTAGCATTGTAAAGTATGACCTACTTTAAGACTTAACTTGCTCAAGGTATACAGTAGCAATGTCCTTTTAATCACCATGAGAAGCAACAGGCTGGCTGAAGTTTTTTAGATACTTAAAAAAAGGTGTCTCTGTCTTCTTTAATGTGTAAGACACCAAAGGCTGGATGTGCTTTGCTCAAAACTCTGCTGTTTGTTATGTTTCTAGTTTATACTGTAGTTGCCACCTGTTCACTAAGTTACAGATATATGATTACGTAGTTTTGTTTTTAAATAAATGGATATCATGAATTAGCTGCTGCAATGAATTAATACACTGAGCAAAGCAATAACTGTCTGGAGGAAGAGACAAGCCCAGCTCCAGTGTATTTTATTTTGATTTTTTTCACCTCCACAGTTTTATATATGACAGGAGGCATATATTTTGACATATTTTTAATGTGAACATGACATTTTGTCTTAGAATTTGTCTGGAATTTGTTTAAAACTTGACAGACTTATATTCTCAAACCCCATCCCATGGAGGTCTAAAGCTCTGCTGACGACATCAAGGACGCTGGTGCTCCAGGAAGCTTGGCCACCCCTAGCATGTGCCCTAGCTGAGCAGAGGGATTTCCTGCAACTTCCAAATACAACAACTTGCTCTGGCTTTAAATTGGCCCTAGCCTGGAGGCTAAGTAACACTGCTCTTTCACATCATGGTGAGCTAGGACAAAACATGCACCGCTTGTCAGCCGTCAGTGAAGACATGGGAAGTTTCCCAAAAAGGAAAATGGATGGGATGAGTACAGCCAATGCTGCTGACCTGATGAAAGCCCATCAGAACCACTTTATTTCTCAACTCTCTTTCTTCAAAAAAGAGAAATAATTACCATTTTTTCCTATCCTTCTTACGCACGGTTCTCAGTATTCACACTCTTAACACCCCCCTTTCTTATAGCCCTTTAATTTGGGCCTTTTATTTTTCACTCATGCTTTTTTCTTCTTTATTACATAGTCATCTCCCCAAAAGCCAAAGCCCAAAGAAATAATCTACATTCCCCAAATATCCTAATTTACACCTTTATGTGCACAGAGAACAAGCAGAAAAACACAACAAAATAGTCACCTGATTTAACAGAAAAGATTCCATCTCATTTTCTTCATGCCTTTTGCTTCTTTCTGCCCTGTCTAAATCCTAAGGAAAACTGAGAGACATTCCCAGCAGACTTCATTGCTAAGGCTCAGAAGAAAACCATGTATGCCATGGTAAGGTATGTATGCATTCTTTACAGAAAGTCTCTCTTTCCACTCCCTTAGTTTCCCTGGTCTTTTTTTATGAATGCAGAATTCAATTTTCAGAAAAAAATAATCACCAGGAAATGTTAATAAAAAATGCTAAAAATGTTGATTAACTGCTGAATATTAAATAAGCAATACTCCAAGCATTCATATTTTTCAGAAACTTAATTAGGAAGGATTGGCTGATATCATCCTTGATGGCCTTAGCTATAGCTGAAGATGAGAACGCAAAAGACATTTAAACCCTGATTTTTAATAGTGTGGAGGAATTCAGTTCTCTCTGCAGCAGGTTCTTATGTGTATGAAATTGGCCATGGCTGTAAAAAAGGAAAAAATCAAAAAGGAGAGAAACCAATGTAATGAATCAATAGTTTTCAATTAAGTGGACCTAGGAAAGTGCAATAGTGCCTTCAGCATAAACAAAAAACTCCAAAAAGCAATACAGTAAAAATGAACATAATGAAATCTGTACTGACTGAAAGACTTAATACTTAAAAGTGAATCCAAACACTTGTGTTTATGAGCATTTTCCTCCCTTGGATTCTCATGCAGAATGTAGTGAGTTAGTTTTTCTGTTCAAATCTTACCACATAAGAAAGGAGTGCTGCATTTCCTAGAGTTTTTAATTAATAGTCATATCAGTGATCCCTAACAAAAACAACTTAAATAAATTCAAATATCAAGATAGTTACTTTATTATGCCAGTCACCTCCTTGTGACTTTCACTACTAGGAGAAAACCCCTTTTTTCAAAATCACAATCTTTAGTCCAAGTCAGTCCAAGTCTAAGAGAGATTGGTGTTGACTCCACTACAAGAAAGCACTATTAACAGGATGAATAAGCATAAGAAATATAGAAACAAATTGGATGTGTGCATACATCATGGAATAAGACAGCTGATGATTGAAGTATTCTACTAAATAAGAATGAGCCTACATTATAATTTGCTTTGATAGGTTTTGCAGCTTGTAAAGTTTAATTTTTATTAATTTCCTCTAAGAACTTTATTAAAGAAAATGAAATCTAGAAGCTGGTTTCAATATACTGTATTTCGGTGAGAATGCTGCACATCAGAAGACCTTTGCCTTTACAAAGGCAAAACCCACCTGCATGTAATGACAGGGACCCATGCAGTCTGTGGGATTCTACAGTAATATTTTAATTCAACATGCACATACAATGCAATTTTGCACTTCAAAACGCTCCCCCAGTTCTGCCTGTCTGGCTAGGCACAGACAGAGGCTAGCAAGGTCTGTCCATGGCTGGAGAATAAGCTGGCTGCATATGAGAGACTGTGGGATGAACTCCAGTACTTGAAATTCTTCCTCCAGAAAGCAGAGTGGGTTACCAGCCATGTTCAGGGAGAAGAGCTGACTGTGTTCTTACAGCAGGGTGCTGCCCATACAAGTGGGGATAACTGTGTTTTTCCAAGCTATCCCAGCACTTGGATAGCACAGTTCTGCGCTGTTTTAAGCTGAGTGTGCTTTGAAAGTGCATTCTAGCCCTTACTGCTCAGGAAGTGATTTTGTGGAGAAAGGACTGTCATTACCAGCTTCGGCTTTGTGCTATGAATATACCAGATCAATATTGAAACACCCTTGTTTGGTATTTTGCTGCACTGTTCTCAAGATAACCTTTGCTGTCAGAAAAGTCAACTTCTGCAGTTTATTCCATAAAATCAGACTGAAATGCAAGAAAGCTGCTTCAGAGACTTTCCAGCAATATGTATGTGTCCACGAGTGAGCTCTGGCAGACCCTAAGTGAAAACAGAACCATTCCAAGACTTGTTTAAATACATTTTACAAACATCCTTCTACTTTATGAAGTGCTCCCAGTCTGCAGCATTCTCCTTCTTCCTAGCAAAAGCCTCTTCCCTTCCTCCTTTATACTTTCCCATGAAGCCTTTCACCAGTTAAGTTATCCCCTATAAACCCAATTTTTTGGAAAAGAAGATGGTGGTGTTCTGGACTCAGGAGAAAAACTAAGACAGCCAATGAAAATGAAGATGTCAATAGGCTAGAGGACATGGAATAGAGCCACAGCATAGTGAGAAATGATTTTTAAAGAGCTGCAGTGGACACTAGGGAGAAAAATCAGCATGAGAGGATGTATCAATTAAAGATCAATAACAGAAATACCAAATAAAGACAAGCTTCCAACAGCAGCACCCCAGTGATTTTGGCATGTGAGTCCTCCTGCTCCATCCCAGTCACAGTCTGAAGACAGGTGCTCAAGCTGTGGGGGATGATCCATGCTGCCTCATTCCCCAGCCCTCTCTCAGCTCCCTCTGATTAGCAGCATTTTCTGGCTCCTGCAGGCCCCTGCGATACCTCCCACAGCCCTGTGGCCCCACTGCTGCTTGCGAGGACTGTGCCCCTCAGCAAGAGCTGCTGCCCTTCACTTACTGTAGAAGCTGTCTTGAGGAAAGCTCTGAAGGATGTCTGATTACCTTTCAGTCCTTGTCTACTAGAAATATATTTACTTTCCAACATAACTACCACTCTTGCCAAACACCTTTGCTTCTTCCTGGCTGACTAGAAGGACCTATTTCTTTTTTCAAATCCTTTCTTTAAAAATCTCCTTTATGTCCATTTGGGATTTCGCCATCCTCTCCAAAAAGGAGGCGGGGCCTCAGATCATTCACTCTCTCTGCCTGCACTCCCTCTTTGCTGTGTGGGACAGCACTTTTGGTCTCTTTAAGAGGTGCCCGGTCTTGTCACCCACTTGCACAGTTCCCTTCTGCCTCCTGGGACATTTCACATTAAGCTGGCACGACAGGTCTTGCCTGGATATTCCTTGTGTGACTTTACTGGGGAAGAGAGAAATATGTAAGTATAGAACTGGAATTAAAACAAATTAAGCTTTAGCTCAAGGCTTGCAGTTTAGATAGTCTTATAAAAGACCTTGTAACATATCCCAAATTTCTTGAAAATACGAGCCCTGGAAGTTCTCTCCTTTGGGAGAGCAAAAAGAAGGACACCTAAATAACTATTTAAATTTTAAAAACTTAACTTAAATGTGAGGAAAAGATTAGTTTTTGTTTTCTTAATAACACACTGGATCCAGAAGACTGTTTTACTGTGGTAGACAGTATGAAAAGCCCTTTAACAATCTCAGATAAACTCAGACTTCCCCTCTAGCCACTGTACCCATGCTTTTGTTTATACATCTAAGCTTTGACTGCAGTAACTAACCCAGTGAAGAGTCTCCATGGAGACTGAAAAGTCATTTTAAAGACCCATGACTTTCAGAATATAAATCTCCCCTAACAGATATTGTATGAATTTTCAGCTAGAGGCAACATTTCCTGATCATTCTTGGTTACTTTTGTATTTTCTGTAATCTACTCACATAAATACACACATAGACAACAAAACTCTGTGAAGATTATAAAAAAATGAATAAGCGTTTGTATTTAAGGTGCACTACCAATATTGATTTTCCTTGATCTATGAAGGAAAAGTTTTTAAATCTGCTTAGAAATAGAACTTTAACTGCTATGTAAAGTGTTGAGCATTTGTGGTTTAAATGCTCAGAAAAAATGTAGATTATAAATGCTGTACTAAATAAGTAGAGAGGCTAAGATGGCTAATTTCAATTTGGGCATCTAAAAATATAATACAAAAGTGTTATGTATTATTTCTCTCAACTTTTCCACAGTTTACACACATGGCCTTTTAATCTATGCCTCTCTCTCTCTCTCTCTCTCTTTTTAAATTGCAGATGCAGGTTTCTTGTGAATGACTTGTCACTGGGTCTTAAAGATGTGTTTGCTCATTCTCTCCCAGCAACCCAAACAGAAAGGACTGATATTAAATATTACATAAAGGAAGGTTTGCATCCCCATCCTTTCTGGCTGGCTCGTACTTTGGCCTCTCCTTTTCTCCCAGAGGCTGTAACATTCAGTTCTGTTATCTCCTTGTTTGTGGCAAGGGAGATGTAACATGCAGGTTGCTCTCACTGACTAGCAGCAGCAACTGCTAGAGTCCTGTTCTTTCTTCAGAATTGTTTTGAAACAGAATTTATTTGTTCGTTTTTTTCTTTATTTTTGCTTCCTTTAGTACACTTTGCCCTGCTAATGTATATACATAGCTAAGTGTGAATTTCATGTGTTCAATCAATATGGATTTCCTATGGAGTTTTGCCCTCTAGGAACAATGGGAAAAACAACCACCTCACATGACAGATGCTATTTTTGTTGTTTAGTGTATGTCTGAAAGGCACAATTTAAAATGTAAATATGGAAAAACTGGGGACGTCATGCAGATTTGTCTCGGTCAAACTGGGCCTGAAATCAGTTTTGTCAGTATTATGGTTTTCCAAGGGAGCCATTCCCTATCAGTTGTTTTTTAATTAACACTTTCTTTTCACTAGCTGTGAAGAAAGCACTGTAAATAGAGATTTATAGTGCAAGTGACAGGAGGTAATTCAAGATAAAATACATTGATTTATTCTTCCCCTTGGAGTATGTTCCTCTTATGATGTGAACTCATGGCAGAGCATGTTTGCTACAAGTAGAGGGGAGCGGAGAGCTTATGAAAGCCTTCCCTGCTGTGAACATTGGACAGCTACAACTCTTCTTGTGATTTCATGTGTGAAACAAATTTTAGCTACATTTTTAAAAATCCCAGTGGTTGCAAGAAAGAGCAGAGGATGGAGTGAGGTCCCTATTGTCCCTGGTAGAGTTAGAGCTGACCTGATATGTAGCAGCATCTGCTTCTCCACACTTTGCTTGTTGTTTCCAGGAGTAATGCACAGACCCAGTGCCTTCTAATTCCCTGTCCCCAACTCTATTGAAATCATAACTCACATCTCCTGCTGAAGCACTAACCTATAGATGAAATACTTGTCACATGTGATCACTGAGTTGTCACTGCCTGACCCCTTACAATGAACATCCCTAAATTGCTGAGGCTATGTATGCTGGGTTTTGTCACAGGGAGAACTGCAATGACTTTGCATGATGAATTTGTACTTAAAGTCTATACTGCACAAACTAAGCACTGCGCAGTGATATCCAAGTTTGGGTGGAGCAAATTAGCCTAAGTAATGGAAACAGTGTTATCCCAGAATCTTGCTGGGGCATCTCAGCTAGCTTGCAACTTTCTGTGCAGCATTGCATTATACAGCAAAGGCAACAGCAACATATTCAGCCACTGAGCTGATCGTCAGTTGTTTGGTGGCCAGCACAGAGGGGGATTAAAGCAGAAAGACAGTCCCTCCTCTGGGGGGACTGGGGAGTTTTGTAAGCAGCTTGTGACCTCCAAGGTTCACTGTTTTCACTGCCAGTTTGTCCTGGTTTCAGCTGGGATAGGGTTAATTTTCTTCCTAGCAGCTGGTGTAGTGCTGTGTTTTGGATTTAGTGCAAGAATAATGTTGATAATACACTGATGTTTTCAGTTGTTGCTACGCAGTGCTTTTCAGCTTCTCATGTCCTGCCAGTGAGGAGGCTGGGGGTGCACAAGAAGCAGGGAGAAGACACAGCCAGGACAGCTGACCCCACTGGCCGAAAGTATATTCCATAGCACAGGATGTCATACTCAACATATAAACTGGGGGTAATTGGCCAGGGAGTGGCAATCGCTGCTCAGGGATGGGGCAGGCATCGGTCAGCAGGTGGTGAGCAATTGCATTGTACATCACTTGTTTTGTATATTTTTTGATGTTTGTTGTTGTTCTTGTCATTATTATTTTCTCTTCCTTTGCTGTCCTGTTAAACTGTCTTAATCTCAGCACCCAAGGTTTACTTTTTTTTCCTGATTCTCTTGCCCATCCCACTGTCAGGGGGGAGGACTGACTGAGTGGCTGCGTGGTGCTTAATTGCCCGCTGGGGTTAAACTACAACACAGTTCTGCAAGCATATCACATGGTGTCTGGAGAAATTAGATGCTGTTGAAATACGTTTTCTGCTAAAGCCTATTTAATAAACACACAAACCCTTGGCCCAAATAGAAGACAGGCTTTTCTGTCCTACTTACTCTCCAGAAAGAGGAGGGCCTTAATGCCTCTTGGATTGTGGGATACATGAGTGAGCAGTGGGTAGAAGTAGAACCTCTAATTTGGATTAACAAGATATTTTTCCTTCTTCTTCCTTATTTTATAATATCTCTTTATTCATAAATCTAGAAATTCAGAATTTCTTTGTCTTTAACATGCTGTCACCCAACACTAAGGGGACAGACAGATTCTTTTAGGGATCCTTGGCAGAATGATTATGGCATTAAACTGTAGATACAATTAAAGCTTTATTTTCTTAACAGAATTTTATGATTAGTATAGCACAGAATTTATGATTAGAATGGCACAGGATTTCTACAAGCAGAATCAATGTAGTACAATCTACGTAGCATAATACAGAATTTATATTACAACTTAACATGCTTTCTAATCACTTAGACGTTAATTTAATGTATGATTTCTAATCACTTAGACCTTCTGCAGACTGGGTCAGCTCTTAATACTGTATCAATATAACAATCATAATCTAGACTCACGAATCATGTAAAAGAAGATGAGTCACTCAGTCAGTCAGTCCTAGGAGGACACAGACAATGGTGGAGGCATCCCTGGCCACCAGAGGGGTCCCAGGTCTCACTCTCCAGCAGCAGCATCTCCAGTCCAGGTTCCCCATTTAGGACTTGTAGCTGCTTAATTTTATAGACAGTGCTCTGGGTGCTGTTACACTTCCCTGTTCTGTGACAGGGTCATCACCACCTGGTTGGCCAGGTGCCTGGGACTTTCAAGGCTGGTTAGGAAGGGAGTAATCAGCCTGGCACCCAGGCATCTTGACATCAGTAGGGACGGGAGGAAGAAATCTGGTTTGTTTACTTGGTTCACAAGACTTTCAGGCCTGAATGCGAGGAAAATGAATGAATATGTGACCAGCTAGGTCACCGAGAAAGGTTGTTTGCCTTAAAAAATGGCATTAGTTATGCTAACCATATTACCAAGGGTTGGGAGCAGGAGGTACCGGTCACACCTGCATATGACAAAAATAGATTTCCTGATGTAAACTCCTTCTTGAGGCTATAGCTTTGGATTTTTTGTAACAATCAGACAGAGCTAAGTTGTAATGCTTTTACAGGTTTGTTGGATTTGTACCAGACATAGCCTGTTCAGCAAATAGCTGTGTCCTGAGCTTCCTAAGAAGCTGAAATATACAGTTCTTCAAGTACCACACAATCTGGTCTGGTGGCCGGCTGGAATCTACCACCATAATAGTTTTAAGATCTGTTTTAAGTCACTGTTCATGACTTCCTTGAAACTAGAATTTCCAAAAGTTTCATTGGTCATGCCCTGATGTTCTCTGTGTGGATTTGGCAGTGGCTCAAACAACAAATGGGACTGGAAAAACTAGATTTTTTGTTTTTAATTAAAAACATTCATTATTAAGCATTCACTATGAATGTCATATTCTGATGAAAGACACTCTAAAGGTTGCTTGATTTGCAGGTCAGACCTAAATAGCATTAAGTTATAGTTTGAAAATAACAACTATTATTGGGTTACATTGCCATGTCACTTTGCAGTTTGTGTTTCAATATAAGAACATTGAAGGCACTTTTACTGCTTGATCAGAGGGCTGAATTCCAATAAAACTTGTACTCACCCATGCACAGCCTGTATCTCACATAGCTATCACCCTTTTAAAACTGCCAGTGCTTGACACTCTAAACAAAACATGTTGAAATCAGATGCAGAGGAAAGGAGGAATCAAAAGCAGAAGAGCTAGCAGGAAAAAGGAAGCAGCCCAAGAGAAGCAGAGGTGAGGAAGTAAACGAGGGAGTGGGAACTCAGTTAAACTTCTTCAGACTGCCCACAAGGCTGTACACTGCTTTGCTGCTGACTGTCATGGTCTCAGTTTTGTTGGCTTTTTGAACAAATAACCCCCAGGCTGCATGAATGAAACTGCAGCCTTTAGTGCTACTGACATATATTCTAATCCACAGAAGATAACTGCAAATCTGAAATCCCCCAAAGGAACAGCTCCTTCAGCAAATCTTAAGGTTTGAGTTTGTTGCAGGGGCCATGATATTCCTCTGAAGTTAAGAATATAAGATTTTGAGTATTAGAGTATGGAGGAAAGTAAATCTTCTGCAACTTGAGCTGAGAGTGGGAACTGTTTAGGGACCTTACTGAGTCACTGATAAAACTCACATGTTGGTTGGCAGCAGAGCTTTCATCTGTGAATGCTGAGTGACAGCGTAACTTTGTCAACATGCACAGTTACAGGTAGATAAAAAGAGTACATTAGTTACTGTTCAGCCAATAAAAACTGCCACTGCCACAAGATTTTATGACATTTATTAATGACAAAAATAAGTATTGTGAGTTGATACCATGCTAGGTTTTGTTTCTTTTGCTGCTGACTGGGTGTCTCTATGAAATAGAGAGACAGACTAGACTAAATATTGGAATCAGTCTTTCATATACCTCCTTTAATGTACAGTTATATTACCATGCTTAAGTTTGTTTATTTTCCTAATAATCTCCAGCAGCTCACCACTGGCCTCTCAGAGGCATTTTCCACTTCAACTTTTTGAAAAATAAAAGCATTATCTTATGAAAAAAGAGACAAAACTGAAAATCTCATTAAGAGTATCTTAGCATAGTCTAATTAATGGATAGCAGTTCAGCACAGCAGCATTTAGATGCTAATCAGATCATCTAGTTTTCTTTCATCTACCTCAGTGTAACCCTCAGTGACCATTTCTGAAGAAGAGCAGGATCTGGTACAGAATGGAAGACGCCTCCTTTATTTAACAACAGTTCTCTGAACGGCTGAGTATCTATCTTGCCTCATCAGCTATGCAATGAAACTCCACTGTGAAATTTCCAGTCCAACAAAGTGAGTTTATGTTCACACTGTCACATCTGCACTATTATTATTAATTATTGATGTTCAATTCAGTTACTAGCTGAGGGATAGTAGGCTACAAAATAGGTATGTTCTGTTTCTTGCTGTGTGACCATAAAGACCAACGGCAAGAAATTAATGAACTAGATGATAATTCTGCCACACATGCTCCTGGGAAGTAGAACTGAAGTATGGGGATAATTAAGCCAGACCTCTATTCTTACCAGAGGTAGATAGTAGGCAGGCATGATTTGCTAGTTTGTCATCTTTTCCCAAATAAAAGATTTTGGGAAATGTTATGAAAAAATGTTGCATAACAGACAGGACTGCCACATTTTTATAAGTCAGGAAAAAGGGCCTAGGAAAGGAGTGATGCAGCCATCTGTGGTGGGTTGACCCTGACTGAATGCCAGGTGCCCACAAAAGCCACTCTGTCACCCCCCTTCTCAGCTGGACAGGGGAGAGAAAATATAAGGAAAGGCTCAGGGGTTGAGATAAGGACAGGGAGAGATCACTCACCAATTATCATCATGGGCAAACCAGACTTGACTTGCGGAAATTAGTGTCAGTTATTACCATTCAAATCAGAGTAGGATAATGAGAAATAAAACCAAATCCTAAAAAACCCACCTTCCTCCCACCCCTCCCTCCTTCCCTGCTCAACTCCACTCCCAGTTTTCTCTACCTCCTCCCTGCCAGCAGCGCAGGGGGACGGGGAATGGGGGTTGTGGCCAGGTCATCACACGTTGTCTCTGCCACTCCTTCTTCCTCAGGGGGAGGACTCCTCACTCGTCCCCTGCTCCAGCATGGGGTCCCTCCCACAGGAGACAGTCCTCCATGAACTTCTCCAGCATGAGTCCTTCCCAGAGGCTGCAGTTCTTCACTAACTGCTCCAGCATGGGTCCCTTCCATGGGCTGCAGTGCTTCAGGCACAGACTGCTCCAGCATGGGTCCCCCACGGGGTCACAAGTCCTGCCAGAAAACCTGCTTCAGCGTCGGCTCCTCTCTCCACAGGTCCTGCCAGGAGCCTGCTCCAGTGCGGGCTTCCCATGGGGTCACAGCCTCCTTCAGGCATCCACCTGCTCCAGTGTGGGGTCCTCCACGGGCTGCAGGTGGATATCTGCTCCACCGTGGACCTCCATGGGCTGCAGGGGGACAGCCTGCCTCACCATGGTCTTCCCCACGGGCTGCAGGGGAATCTCTGGTCCGGTGCCTGGAGCACCTCCTCCCCTCCTTCTTTACTGACCTGGGGGTCTGCAGGGTTGTTTCTCTCCCATGTTCTCACTCCTCCCTCCAGCTGCAATTGCCCAGTCTTTTTCCCCCTTCTTAATTCTGTTCTCCCAGAGGTGCTACCACTGTCACTGATGGGCTCGGCCTTGGCCAGCAGCGGATCCATCTTGGATCCGGCTGACACTGGCTCCATCGGACACAGGGGAAGCTTCTAGCAGCTTCTTACAGAAGCCGCCCCTATAGTCCTCCCCCACTACCAAAACCTTGCCGTGCAAATCCAACACACCTTCCTTACTACTGCCCAGCTCTAACAAGAAGAGAAGAAATTAACCCCCAGAACTGCAGCCCTTATCTGCAGGGGGGGGAGCTGTGGAGGAAGTGCAGCCACACCCATGACGTAGTTACCAGTCTTGCAGCTGGTGCTAACAGAGAGGCTGCAATCCATGATGCTGCAATAAGTCATGTCTAGTTATGGCCAACAGCAGTACTAATCAACTAGCATGTGAGCTGAAATAAAAAAAAAAAAAAGAAAAAAAAAAGGAAGTTATTTAAGCCACTCACTAGGCCAGTTAGGTCCAGTGGAAGTCAAGTGTGACTTAATCTTGCTCCTGAATTCCTGAAGTGTATTACTGAGATTAGCTCCACTGAGGAGCTCTACTCAGCCACCAGTGACTGAGCAGGATCTGGGTGAGTGATTGCTATCAATGACTTCATGACTGTGCTGCTTGATCTCAGATTTGAAGGAAAAGAAGGACATGGAGCACCCTGAGAGAATTCTGTCCAGGCAGTACTTATTCCCATTTCTTATTAGACTCCTCATTGGCAGCATTAATATGGTTTGATGCAGCTGAGGACAGTTAAATGAACACCCCGATACCGGGTGGCTGCCTAGTATCTAAGAAAATGGCACACCTATATTGAAGGAGGTTCAAGGGGGGGTGCAGGAGCTTCTGCAGAAGTGCTTAGTCCCACAGCAAAATGAATGAAAGGACCAAGTGTAAGGGCCAATAGGTCATAGAACCACATATGGATAATTTCATTTCCATCAGTTTGTTTCTTTCTATGGTTTAAGAACATAAAAATAGGAAAGGATGAAAAATGTCATGAAAACTTTAACAGCTGTATTTCCTGATTAACTGCTACAATGCGTGAATCATTTTTTTGACAGTAACCCTACTGAAAATATTTTATGATGAGTTTTGAACTCTTAAATCAAAGGTTTACTATTTTCAAGGCAAAAAACACTTGGATAAGGATTTGCATAAATTTCCATGTGTAATATACATATTTAAATTCAGGGTTTAGTAGAAAGAAAGAGATAAGAAAATATCTTCATCAAAGCAATGTTGTCCAGGCTACCATGCTGTTTAAGCCTAACATCAGATACGTTATCAGGAAGAGCTTTTAAAAAAACGGGCACATGTTCTTTTTTGTCACTGAGAGTTTTCCAGGCAAACCTAAAGCCATGTATTTGGCAATGTCAGTGATAAGAGAAGGTAATACACTACTTTCTGGCACATCCAAAACTTCAAGCAATGAAAAATAGTTTGAATGACATTGAATATTTTTTGTTGCTTTGTCATGAGTGATCAGCTGAAAATTATAGAAACCTGTAATTAAAAATATAAAACAATCTATTTGCAACATTTTCCTATCATCATAGATGCCTTTTTTTTTTAGGGAGACTCAGTTGCAGTATATGCTGCTCCTCGAATCTCTAGGGATGTGCCCTGCCCTTGAGTTTGAAACGCGGGGATACTCTTTTTTTGGATATGCTGGGAGAAACATTGTGAAAGACTTTGGAGTGGGTCTGTGAAACTGGAAAACATGTAGGTGGTTTGAGCTAGCACCAGTTTAGTATTTGTGAGCCAAATTTTGATGACAGACTTTTGAGGGAAATGATAAGATGTCATCTCAGAAAACTAAGTTTTCTGTATGCAATTCACTACATCAGGAATTCCATACCAAAAAATGGTGGAAAAACAGCTAAGCAAACTGACCTGGAATACAGAGTTTTATTTAAGTATTTTAAAACACATTAATTCCACCAAGAATAACTTTTTGATAAATGTCTTGATACTATTTTGAGTGAGAAATTTTTTTTTTTTTAGAAAAAATAGCTTATTTGCCACTGGCCTTAGTTCTTCTTAAAGGAATAAAAAGTGAAAAGAAAAACTGAAAAGAATTTTAGTGTCATTTTGTGCACAACAAAAGTCCATTTCCACTAGTGAACATTAAAAGGGAAAACTTTGAATTTCATGTAACTGCAACCACTAACAATATTTCAAATTGTAAAATGTGTTTTTGTTTCCTATATTTGTCTGTAAAGAATTTCCTCCTATGTTCATCCGTTGTGCAGAAGACTTAGACACAAATGAAAAAATACACCAAACTGTGATTGTTTTGAAATATTCATCCTTATATTTCACCCTCTTCTTTTCACAGACTATAATTTGTGCAATATTAGCATTTCATTCTTTTGTTTTAAATAGGAGAATGACATCAAATTATCCACCAATATGCAACTTCTTGCACCTGGTTGGCTGAAAACTATAACTATGTCAAAAAATACTTTATTTTTAAAGAGTTAGGGCAATCGAAGTGTTTCCTAGGAAGCTGTCCTCCCTGCTCCCATAGGCCTCAGACAAAAATGCAGGAAGAACCAATTCTGTAGACCTTGACAGGCTTAGAAAACAAAGATTGTCTGAAAACTTTAATAATTCAAAGCCTCTTAGGCTCCTTCAGCCTTGTGTGTCTCCTGAGGAAGCACCTCTGAATCTGAGACTTCAGCAATGTGGAATTATCAAATTTTGAATTCCTGCACAAGGAAGCCCTCCTTCCAAGGAAGCAGTGCCTTCAGCAGTCATCAGACAATGATAGAGATATTGCTGGACAAACACTTGAAGTTGGGACAATGTTTTCAGGTGCAGAGGAGCAACTTAAAGTGAGTGTAAACAACTATACACAGTGTGCTCTCTGTCCCTGTCTAGCCATCAGACTTAGCAAAGTTTCAAGTCTAGGGTTTCAACCTAGAACATAAAACTTCACGCTTTTAGATCATGGTTTACATTCCTGCTGTTTCTGACCTAGCCAGAGACACTGTGTTAGAAATACCCTGAGTATAAATAACTCTTCAACTCCAATTCAGTCACAAGTCTAGAAAGGTTGTATTTACAAATAAAAGCTAAACTTCAACTCAGAGGCATTTATTTTCCTGACACTTCTATAGAACTCAACATACTGAGTTAGTAGCATTTGCAAAGATAGCACAAAGCCTTCACCTTCTTCTTTCTACCGTAAGGTAGCACTGACATAAAGCTAAAATCTTATATGGACTGAACCACTAAGAGGAAATGAATGGGGCATAACAGCTCCTAGTGAAATGTAATGATGGAAAAGGCTAATGTCGTGGTTTAACCCCAGCCAGCAACCAAGGACCACACAGCCACTCACTCACTCCCCCACCCACCCGCTAGGATGAAGAAAATCAGGAAAAGAAGTAAAACTCATGGGTTGAGATAAGAACGGTTTAATAGAACAGAAAAGAAGAAACTAATAATGATAATGATAACACTAATAAAATGACAACAGTAATAATAAAAGGATTGGAATGTACAAATGATGTGCAGTGCAATTGCTCACCACCCGCCGACCGACACCCAGTTAGTCCCCGAGTGGCGATTCCCCCCGTCCCCACTCCCCCCAGTTTATACACTAGATGTGACGTCACATGGTATGGAATACACCGTTGGCCAGTCTGGGTCAGCTGCCCTGGCTGTGTCCTGTGCCAACTTCTTGTGCCCCTCCAGCTTTCTTGCCGGCTGGGCATGAGAAGCTGAAAAATCTTTGACTTTAGACTAAACATTACTTAGCAACACCTGAAAACATCAGTGTTATCAACATTCTTCTCATACTGAACTCAGAACATAGCACTGTACCAGCTACTAGGAAGACAATTAACTCTATCCCAGCTGAAACCAGGACACAAACAAACGTAAATGCTACAGGTGGTAGTATAAAAGAGGAATGAATGCAACTACTGTGATATTATAACTGAGCTAAATCAAGTATGCATTGAAGTGGCATGGAGCCATTCTCAACATTCACTTCACTTCAGATTTAATAAGGAATTTTAAAGAAAATCAGATTCCACTAGGCCAATTACTTTAAACATGTGGATGCTGTCTAAAGAATTCAGCTAAATGGGATGTTTCAGTTATTCGCTATTTCTAATTTAGACCTCAGCCAGGCAGAAAATGATGCTCTACAAGTGGTTCCTATTTATAGGAAATAAATCTGTTCTCAAAATGTGCATCTTTTTTAGTGTGGCATGACCAACATGCACCAAACTACTGCAAGGTACACACCTTGTACTTGTAGCATTAGTTGCATTTCTGAAGGAAAAAGCCTCCTGGAAAAGGCAGCTTCAAAATCTGGGCTGAGCTCCATAAGAGATCTGCTGAGTCAAAGCATGTTCAATTTGCTGTTTCTGCTAGCAGCCAGATTTTCAGCACACATCCACTATCCCTGAATAAAACCAGAAACTGTTGGTGCTGTGAACTTCTGAAAATCTATATCTATAAAGGAGAATACAGTGCTGTGACTACTGCTACTGGCATTTTCTTCAGAAGAAGCACATTCAGACACTGACCTGAAATTGGAGAGAAATACTCTTCAATTATTCTATCAATTTTTTTAAAACATTTAAACTAACTGCTGATAAAGTCTATAGATGACACAAAAAAAGTCTAAATGGTAAAAAATTATTAAGGATCTGTCAATTTTGTAGGTCAGTCTGAACTGTCTACCAAGCTAGGCTCATTTAAACAGCATCTGTCTTAGTACATGTGAAACCACACAGGGAAGATAGCTATTCAGAGAGCACAGGTTAGTTGAACATACCCTAGAAGGCAGCAGTTCTGAAGTGACTGAACAATTATAGGACATGAGCACTGGCAGTGTATTCTTAGCATCATCCTGTGGATGAAACTGATAGCAATAAATCACCGGTTGTACATACAGCAGAACTACCAGAAGTACCAACTCAAGTTTTCTCATGTCAAAAGTTTTTGAATCTCAAAAAAATATCTCTGTTTAGGTTACAACTTTTGTTGTTACTGTCATTTGCAATCTTTAAGGTTTTTTTATTTTAATAAGGGATGGCAAGATATGAGTGTTTCCTGAGGTGTCTGCAGTATGGTTGAAATTTATTGACCTTCAAGTCATTTAGGTAAGCTTTTAGACAAACCCTTTCTCAGTCTCAGAGAGTGGTGGACAAATGCTTGGCTACTTATACTGTTGCATATATTGTTGCTAATAAATTTAGATAAAATTACAGATACTGATTTTTTTTTAATGTAAAATGTTAATAGTCAAATTAGATATAGAATTTCTCACAGCTGAATAGATTCATGCTGACCTAGGCATGGCGTCTAGAAAGATGACTATCCATCTGTTGTTATACAGGAGAAATGTCAGACAGACTTCAGACTGAAAAAAATGCCTCTGAATAGGAGTACAACTGCTCTGAACTAACTGCTCTTAAAGAATCATCCCAACACACTTTTAAAATCAAACTTCTTTATTCGAATCTAAAAGGCACTTGTAGATTCATTGTCCTGACTGCAGTGCAGTTTCTGGATCAAGCCTTGAAGCTGATGTGATTTGAGCTTGGATTTGGCCCATTGTGCATGTATATGAAATGACACCACTGCCTTCAGAGGCACATTTAACACAGAGAAAAGCATTTTAAGCCCCAGAGAGGCTTAAGAGCTCCCGCTCCCTCCCTGCATATCTTTCACAAATGCACAGACACATCCACATAGCCATGCTTGCTTTTCTGTGGCATTGGTAATTGCGAGGTTTTTTTAACTTCTCTCCCATTCAGAAGCAAGCAGTAGTTTTGTAATTACTATCAAAATTGGAGCATGGGCTAATCAAAATCAATTATCAGCTGTGAGATGGGAGGAATAAAACAGAGGGAGAACAGCAGGGCAGCAAATGGGCTCATGAAATTAAAAATAAAAATAACAAGCAAATCTATGTTTCATCCTGACAAGTGAGGCACTCTGCCTCTCTGTCATCCCTTTCATCATGCAGATGACTGTTCAGTAGCTCTCAGCACATAATAATGCTATCCCTCCCGTTCACCAAATTTCTATAGTAGCTGCCAACTGTTTGTACAGCTTCTCGACAATGTGGCAGTACACTCCCCCCAGCAGGAAACAAAACTTCTCTGGGCAGGGAGAAGAGAAAAAAACCCCAAACCCTAGAGGCCGCAGGTTGAAAGTTCAACAGACCAATTGAGACATGCCAGGTACACAGAAGTGTTGACCTTTTGGCCAATGGGGATTAAATGACCACAGGTCAGATTCGACAAGGGTATAAACGGGGTCCCTCTGGAGGACATGTTGGAATCAGTCCTCCTCGGAGCAGCAGGTCTGCAGTCGGTGACTCCCCCTCGGGTTGGGGCACCGCCCGAGGTAACTCCTTGAGGGAGAGAGCCCTCATCTTTTAGGTGAGTGATATGTGCATTTTGAGTCATCACTTTTAAATCTTAAGGATTCTTAAGTCCACTGTGTAGTACTAATTTGCCTTACATCATTGAGCCTGTGGTTTACTAATGTTATTGAAGTTCTAACTAACTAACTTTTTATTGAAGAATAAATCTGACTTTTAACACATATTGGATTTGATTGTGCATGCCTCCGTAACAGACAAAAATGATGGAAAAATCATATTTCACAAACCTATTTAAGAACTCTATAGTTTAAATATTTTCTTGTTTCATTTTACAGGGACTTTTTTTTTTTTTTTCACTTAGTATGAAGCCCAGTTACTTTTCCCCAGGAGACAGAGTGCCAACCGTACCAGATCTAGGAGGCTGGAAAACAAACAGGTGGGAAAATTAATAATAAGTACACATATTTACACTTGCTATAGAGAAACCTTTGTGTCAGAGGAAGCTAGATAATACACGGCATGCCATCTGTTTTGCCCAGAGATGGGGCAATGAGATTTACAGATTACAGCTGATCACAGCCATCACCTAGTTAACCCAGTGCTTGAACAGAATCAGCCCATGGACAAAGAACAGCAAAGGCAAAGCAAGAAAGTGCTTCAGCTGGCAAGGCCAGGAAGCAGTGGTGATGGCAGCCACAACTGCAGGTTCAGCCGAGAGGTTGGATGTGCTCCTTGGTTCCCTGTTTTTGCTAAACTTTCACAGCAGCATCTATGAATAACACTTTCAGCTACCTCCTGTTAGGTAGGAGATTCTGCCTCATGCTGTCGAACATAGCAGTACTCACAAATGTATAACAGCAAGTACTCAGCGTGATACCTCCAGCTTTTACAAAATGGGCAGAACATCCCTTTGGCATAACAAGTCACAGTGAGAAAACATGTCTTCCTCTTTGACTGTCAAGCAGACACTCCTTTCAGATACAGTCAATTGTCCAAAAGCTAGTTGTCTGGTCTATACTACTCATGTAAGTCTATTGATTCTCTAGTAAATGGAAAGAGTTGCTCATAAGAGCAATTCAGTGTAGAGTTGTACAGATAACTGATGGAGAGGAGGTGGGACACACTCTGGAGTTGCCCCTTTCCCCTGGAGGAGTGTGAATGACCACATCCCCTAGCACTTACACAGGAAATGTTAGGCAACCCAAGATTTCTTGTAGAGCAGAATCAAGATAAGGTTCTCAGTTCTTATTTTCAGAGTGGTGAATGACCAGGCTCAGCATATACAGACCAAGAAAAACTCCAGGCGTAGAGAGGGAAGGTGGTCCACGTGTTCTGTGACACTTTCTACCACAATAATAAGTAGAAGAGTGGGAAAGAGAAAAAGTTTTTTTTTGGAGAGTCTGAGGCTAGGCAACAATTCCCATTAGAAACAGGCATCATAGCATCCCTGCCTTTTACTTTAAGTGTGAAATGTATTTCTGACCTTGCCTGTCCCGAAAGAAGTAGACAATAGTGTGTATCTTAAAATAAATTTTAAAAAAGCCAAAGAAACATACTGAACAAATCACACAAACTCTGAAAAAAATCCTGTCTCAAACACAGTTCTCCCATGGGAACAGCATGCAAGAGAGCACATGGAGCACACATGACAAATGCTATTTATATCACTCAGAGCACTGCTAAGAGGCTCTCAGATATTAAAATAACTTATAAAGGAAGAGATCACTGAAATTAACTCTAGCTTTCCTTTGGAGCCAGCTTTACTTAAAAAAGCCTTAAGATTGCTTGGATCCTGACTAACCCATGTCTGATTAAAATGACACACTCTTATGGAGACATCTTGACATTCACGTAACACAAGGTAATATAAGTACCAGCCATTTTAGGTTCTGCTATTCTGATAAAGTTTGCTCATCATTTTTACACTTGAGGCACAAGACTGACAGCATAATGTATAACCAGCTATGGTTAAAAGCAACATGACAAAAAATTAAATTAAAAGACAAACCCCACACTTGGTATCTCATTTTTTTCCCATGAAATATGGAAACACTTTCTGGCATCTTAGCAGTTACTCTCCACACTAGCATGTTGCTGGTTTTAGTAGTATGAATAGTGCACATTAACTGAAATCACAGAAAACACAATGGTTTCAATGAATTATATGCAACACATTTTAAAGTAAAGTATTCATTGTCTTTCCAGAAAAAAATTCCACCGTACATTTGGGTATAGGAATGCTTGGCCACTCTATCTGGAAATAAGTTTTCCAAAATAATTTACACTGTCACAGCAGGTGAGTGATACCAAATAATCTCTGTGCTATTTAATATGAATTCGAAGTTTTACTTACCAATCCTGCACAGCATTGAAAGATTCTTCATTCGTGATGTCATACATTAAAATGAAGCCCATTGCACCCCGATAGTAAGCCGTGGTAATTGTTCTGTACCTCTCCTGACCTGCTGTGTCCTGAAAGAATAACAAACAAAATTTTTACATGTTGCAAATAAATTAACAAATGATATTATCTTTTTTTTTTCTTTAATAGAAAGAAAACTCTGGCAACGGTTATTGTACAACTCTGCAATCCTACTCATAAAATCAAGGGGGAGCAAACTGAGAATAACAGAAAAAAGGACAATTCTGCATTGGATCATAATATGAGGGACACATCCGTTCTGTCATGAGGTGAGAGTAGAGAGAAGCAGAAAGGCATGGCCCTCTGACAGGTCATATATCCTAAGTCTTTCACTGATTTATGTCATTCAACCTGAGAGTCAGGTAAGAACCTTGTCTCCTGCTCCTGCCTTGTACCTTCTCAGTCTGACAGAGAGGACAGGTAAAATCTCATGTCCTGGATAAAATGCTGGGACAAAATAGCAACCTTAAGATCTTCATAATGAGATCAGGATGGTTCCTGAAGTCTGGAAACATCCTGACCAAGAAGGCAATGTCTAATTGTTCTATTCTTGCAATTCTAAGCCATTGGTGCTCATGTCAACTTAAGCTGGAGGGCAGGGCTTTTAAAATAAACATCTGACAGAAAAAAAAGTTTGCTAGCAGTCCCTTACCATGAAACAGTTTTCTCCCTCATTCTCTGCATCTCATTCAATTGCCTTTAAAATAAGAAATGTTAAGTCTTCCTTTCTCCTACTGCTTGCTTTACTTATTTCCAGTAAAAGTTTTTGCAGGGCAGGGACTACGTGTTGCTACATTTATATGCAATATCTAGCATAACCACCCATGTCTGTACTAAGATTGTGAGACAACAGCAATAACTAAAATACAGGAAATGCATAACTATTTCCTGTTCCAGCACACCTATTTGATATTTTTAAACCATAAATATTAAAAGCTTTAGATGAGACATCTGTAACATTTCAGTGCAACTGTAACTGTCTAACAGATCATCTGCGCATATTCAATTTTAACAAACTTGGAACTTAATTTCATTATTTCAGATTTTTTGAGTGGATAAGAAATAATTTACAGTACAGACAAATGTATTTAATTTGCCTTCCTGCAGAGAGAGAATAATAACCAATGATAAACAATGTTTTATTTGGTGTGTTTTCTGAATTGGTTCCTGGGCTAGTACTGAACAAGAGAAAAATAGATTAAGCGGGCCTCCTTCTTTACACATACATAATTCATTTTGTAAACAAATAAAGTTAAAAAAGGCAATTCTGCATACATCAGAAACCACTTATAGAATAAGAAACATAACAAAGACAGTTACTGAAACCAAACAAGGTCTTAGGTAAAATATATGGATTCTGTTCATTCTGGTTTACAGCCACTACTGCTTTGATGTAGTTTCAGTGATCCAAGATGCAAAGCTAATGTAGATTTTAGACTCTAACAGGTCTCACAGAAGGTTACGTTACATCTGTGTGGGAAAGGCCAGACAGACCTAAACTTTTCCTGCTTATACTCTGAGCTGGCTAAGCCTGTACCAACTATGGTCTGGAGATTGGATAGCCACTCCCAAATTTTCTGGTGATATTACTAAATATTAAGGTGCTAACACTCTTGCACTAAGCCTGTGCATATTCTAATACTCAGAGGTCAGTTCTTTCTCAGTAGGTCATAGTCTGCCAATAAGATGAAAATATCATTGAAATGTTGAGTAAAATCATTTATTAGCAGAAGAAATATCACCTGCCATTATTTAAAACCATTTCTTTGTATTTCTTTTATGGAATAAGGTTTACTCTCACATGTTTTGTTGGCTTCATTTATTTGATTTGATATTACAGAAATGAGCTGAGAGGGCCAGAAGGAAAATATGGCCAATAGCAGGTATGCAGCCTTTCTGTACAGAAGAGATATGATTTTCAAACAAGTTTTGTCAGTGTCTATCTGCTTTTTTGTCAGTCAGAGATATGTATTGTTGGAAATACGATGGTATGACAAGCAGGAGCCCACTCCTACTGAAGCAAATCTTATTTTGCCACGGGTGATTTCCACTGAAGCCTGTCTACAGATAAGGGTGAACAGCCCTAGCAATAAAATTGTAAGTCAGTGACGCTTCCTGTCCAAGACACCAACTATTTTCTGCGCAGTGTTTAAGGCAGCTAGTGTGGGCTTAGGCACTCTTGATTACAGAGAATAAAAAATGAGTATAAAGGAAGACAAACCGAAATAAAAGTTCTTAAATAATTTTACACAAAGGGAAATGAAGCTGCAGATGAAGATCCAAACACTGACTGACTTTGGGATAGGAGATGCTCTTCTGGACCTGGCATTTGATTTGGGTCAGTCTGGGAAGGAAACAGGTATTTGGGGTTGTTCTCAATACAGGCGTCTAATATGTGCCTGCAGCTAATGTTATGTTAATGTGATGTTAAAAAAAAAGATTTTCTAAAGTGGTATTTCAGTATATGGCAGAGATGGATAACCATGAATAAAGTGGAGTTTATTAGTTTCAAACATTGATAATCACATTTGTCATGGTTTAACCCCAGTCAGCAACTAAGCACCACGCAGCCGCTTACTCACTCCCCGCCTGCCCCCCCAGTGGGATGGGGGAGAAAATCGGGAAAAGAAGGAAAACTTGTGGATTGAGATAAGAATGGTTTAAGAGAACAGAAAAGAAGAAACTAATAATGATAATGATAACACTAATAAAATGACAACAGTAATAATAAAAGGATTGGAATGTACAAATGATGCACAGTGCAATTGCTCACCACCCGCAGATCAACACCCAGTTAGTCCCCGAGTGGCAATCCCCCGTCCCCGCTCCCCCCCAGTTTATACACTAGATGTGGCATCACACGGTATGGAATACCCCATTGACCAGTTTGGGTCAGCTGCCCTGGCTGTGTCCTGTGCCAACTTCTTGTGCCCCTCCAGCTTTCTCGCCGGCTGGGCATGAGAAGCTGAAAAATCATTGACTTTAGACTAAACATTACTTAGCAACACCTGAAAACATCAGTTATCAACATTCTTCTCATACTGAACCCAAAACAGCACTATACCAGCTACTAGGAAGACAATTAACTCTATCCCAGCTGAAACCAGGACACATTCCTGGTCGTACAAGGAAGCAACTAAAATTTTAATTGGCCTAATATACAAATTATGCAGTAGAGTGTTTATGATCATGTAAGAAATGAACCCAAATATGAGTAATCAATATTGTCAAAACTTTTGTGTTCCACACATTCATAAGCATCTCCTTTGTATTCTTACTAGAATATATTCACAAATGCTCTAAAGACAGCTCCTTTTGTACTACTGTTAAGGAACCCAAATACCATTTGTCAGGAGAAATAGCACATTAGAAACATAAAATACTTTAATATTAAATATTATATTTTATTACAATGATTTAATTTATTTGAAACAGATAATGCATCAATGTAAGTGGCCTTTTTCTGCGTTTATTAACTTTTATTCTTACAGAAGAACTGAGCAGAAAACAACAAATTTCCATATTTCATCATATTTATATCTGTAAATTACTATGAATTTATCCTCAGGTACTGTTTTGTACTTGTACGTGAAGAAAACCTTCCCTAATTCAGGTATGGTTACTGGCTGCTGTTATGTTATCTTAGTCTGTTTTGCAAGACCATGGAATTAATCTGATGACCACCTTTTTAGGTTTAAATTCTGAAATATAACATCTGTATTTTGCACTGACTGATGTTTATTTCTAAGCAAGCTAAATGAAATAAGCCTGAGGAAGAATAAAATTTGACCTGTTATTGACTGGCATGTTAACTAAGGCAGTTCATTTCCATCTTTGATGGGCAGAAAACAAGACACATAGATCGTCTTGGGGGCCTTCTCATTCATGTAGGTAATGTCTGGTAAGGACAACGGACTGTTCATTAAAAAAGTGGAGTGGAAAAGCAGAAGGGAATGAATGACAGTGAGGGAATGCTTTATGAAAAGTTCCATGCACAGAAGACAAAAAGAGGTATTTTACAAATCTTAGTCAAAACAAACTAAAAAGTGTCTCAGCAGCTGCAAGAAATATTTTCAAATATTATATTCACTTTCATAAATTCTGTTTTTAATGAAGTTCCCACAATTCCATTAAGTTCTGGTTAGGTGATCCTCTATTAGTAAGTCTTCCTTAATAGGCACCAGATTTTAGATATTAAATCACAGAATGATAAGGTTTAGTGGACATAGTACTTCAGAAATTATCCAGTTTCTGAGCATTGCATACAGCACACTGGCTAATAGCCCATGGTCCTGAATATTTGGAAGACTCCAAGACTTGCACAGTTTGGCCTTGTGTGCTCTGATGTCTCTAGTATGAGTCTGGGCTTTTTTTTCTTAATTTTTTTTTTCACTTATGACTAAAATGAGATATTTGCAAACATTTTTATGCTCCAGATCCTGATATGTATAATTTCATATTACTAAAATTAATTGCTTTTTACCAGAAAGTCAAGAGCTAAAAGGACTAGTAAAGTTTTTCCATCAGTAAAGATCTTGAATAGGGCATGTATATCTATAGGCAGTGAAAGAGGAATGGTAGAGGTATAGATTGAATGCAAAATATCTGTTTCTGGCTCAGGGTGAGGACAGCAATTTGGTATGTATTTGGCCAACTCTCCTTTATCATATATGTATCAAATAGTATGGAGACAGATAATTCCAGATTACCTTGGCTGTTCATTTGAGTTAAACTTAGAGCTGTGAATTTGACAGTACAATAAAGCTTAAAGTGAAGATATGTTATTTTTACAGTAACCACGTGAACCAGGTTTTGTCTTCTCCCTTGAAACAACCCTTTAATAATATTATGGGAAATTTCCTACAGATTCTTATTATTACTGTGTAACTGCCATAGCATTGAAGGCCTTAGTGTATGGGGAATGCACCAGCTGCTGACAACAAATGCTCCCAGAGGAATGGAGAGATATAACGTAATAGCCGTCTGTGCAAGTAGAAACACTTAGGAATAGCAAGCTAGTTGACTCAAGAAGAACTTGTATTTCACAGGAAGTTAAGAATTTATGGGGCTAGAACGTCTCAAAATACAAACCAGAGAAATCAAGGCTCTAACAGTAATCTTGAAAATGATAACTATTTAGGCTTGCAAAGTACAGCTAGCTGAGTTGACTTAGCAGAAGTAAATCCCCCTTACTGTCAAATCCTGCTAAACTAGATTTCATCCAGAATGCGCTGTACCAGCTTAGACTATACCAATGTTTTTGAGAAATATGTTAAATTAGGCCCTTGAATTCATTTGCTGAGTGCATGCTCTCCCTCCCACCCTTGTCTAGCACTGCACCACTGACAGGAACAATACTTTATGTAAATAACTTCTGAGTGTAGTTGCTCATTATTAATGCAGACAGTTTTGAAGGTGAAAGCAAACAGCATTTGGCAGCAAGAACTTTTAATGAGACTATCATGAAGGAATTCAGTCTGCAAAACACAAACTTATTTTGTAGCACACTTGAGTGACTCTGTGCCTCTGCATTTCTGTCCTGTATGCTAAACATTCAAATGCCTTTTTAGATCCACTTTCCCACATTACTAGTTTTACTCATATCACAATACAGCTTGTGTTATGTGTCAAAAAACTGGCAACAGTAGAGGAGGATTTCTTAGATGGCATTTGTATCTCTGCTGCACATCCACAATATTTGAAGGCAAGGCAAACAAAGATAAAATTAGAAATGTGAATTGGGTGAATTCTCACTTTGCAGGTCAAAATTTTCTGTTAAGGTAAACAAAGTTGGCACAGCAATCATGAACTGCTGCTCCTTTATGAGTTTCATGTTTCTTTCCTGCTGTTGCTTCCCAAAGGTTATTTATACACTCCATCAAAGAGACTCTATATTTCTCTCATTTCTCCTACTGATACATAAAAAGACTCGAGGCAGTAAGTGAATGAAAATCTAAACTGGCTCATTTCAGAGCAACACAAAAGATGTCTCTGATCTTTCCTCCGGGATCTCTGGGGTCTCGGGGAAGAAAGGATAAAAAGAAAAGTATGACAAACAAAAAAAAAACCAGTCAGAGAGCCGTTCAGGGAGGGGCAAGGGACAACCTCTGCAAAAATCCTCTTGAGATGGGGGGTGGACAGGGATAAACCCACCTAAAGCCTGCTGCTAACAGCCCAGGAAGAGCAGCTATGGGTCTATACCAGAAGCAAGTGGGCAGGACACAAAGAGAGAGGACAAGTAGGAAAGCTGCTGGAGCAGGAGGAGCTGACTATCCCGGCAGCACCATTTCTCAACAAACAGCACTTCCAACAGAAAGTGTTAGGCACATAGAAATACAGACAGATGAACATTTACTACTGAGAATGGAAAACACAGTTCAAAACAGTTTCTTTAGCTAATGTATGCACAAAAGATGTAACACTGCATATTGCCAACTCAGTCCTTGCTTATGTACCTAGCTCCTGTCAGCAGCTCTTTCCAGATTTCTCATGGCTTTGGTTTCCCTGCAATTCTGTCCTTTATATACAAATGTGTGTGTATATATATGTATGTGTGTATGCGTGCATGTGTTTGTAGCAATATATATATATGCATATCAAAAAAAATCTGGAGTGTGAAAAAACAGCTACTCAGCTTGTCAGTACACATCTGCGAGACCTATATGCTAGTCCTTAGAACTCACCCCAAAATCAGAGCTGGAAGTTCATTCATCGTATGGGAGGGATGTGGGAGCATTGCAGGGCCAGCTGGAAATAGTTGGGGCCAGAGCATTGGGGATAGCGTTATTCCAAATGTGGCTAGTAAAAAAGCGCCTGAGAGGGCTGTCCTGGCAGGCAGAAGGTGGGGCAGAGCTTGCGCTAGATAGTTTGGCTCCTAGAAAGTCTGAGTTGGGGTTGTAAAAGTATTTTACAGCCAGATTTGCTTTCTCTCACTCCATCCATGTGGCTGGTGACTGTGCCTGAAGTTCATTTCCTTTTAGATTTTCTGGTTTTCTCCTCTTCTGTTCTTTCTTCTCTCTCCTTTATTTTTGACTCACATAAAATGTTCATTCTCTGCAGTTCAGATACCATGCTTCCTAAAGCACAAAGTTTAGGAAAGCCATGGTATCACTGCCTCCTTTCTAGCTCAGTGTAACTTGACCTCAGCTGCCATTGGTTCCGGACACAAGTTTTGAGCCTCATTGCCACCTCAGTGCATGCATCTCTCTTTCCCTGCCATGAGCTGCAGCTTTCTCCTGGTCCTGTCTTCACTTTGGTTGTGGCCTGTCCTGCTCTGTTGGAGGTGAGGGTCAATTCCTCTTGTCCTCCTTCCCCATCTTTGGACATACTTTATACAGCATCTGTCAGATCAGTAGGACCTGGCATTCTCTTCAAAAGTAAAACAGGTTAATTAAAGTACCACTTTATACTTTAACCAACCTTCATGCTAGGTGTTAAGAAGAATTTCTCTTTCTGGAAAGGCTAAGATTTTGCTTTCAAGATCTTTTCTTTCTTTTATTTTATGAAAAGTGTTACAGAATCAAACATTAAGTACAGCTGCCAAAAATGTATAGTGGAAATCATGAATTTACAAAATCTAATTTGCACTTCATGTAATAATGCAAGCTTGTAACTACAGCTAGTGAAAAATCAGTTGAATAACCTTCTATTTGTATTATTTTCAAATACTTGTAAATCAGACTGTAATATTTCCTTCTTTTTCTCTTTTTTTTAAATCTTTGGAGTCAGAGAGCAAAAATGTGTCCTAGTGCATAATGGAAAAACAAAGGCATTTAATATGGACTGAAATTACTGTATTAAGAATAAAACTTTTACTAAAACCAAAATAATTTTGGTATGCTGACATCTGGCACTGAATTCTGGCAAACTTGAGAGGATCAGAACAACCTGCTTTTGAGTGAAAGGGACACAAAGAAATATTAGATCTATAATACCATTACAAGGAACGGTAATCTTTGAAACCTGACACTCAAATACACTATGGACAATCTTCAGACTTGACAGAAAGTCTCCTTAAGCTCCAGGAGTGTCAAGGGTAATTTAGACACTAAACAAACAGTGGCTGTCATACTTACAGTGGAATGAGGATAGGTTGCAACAAAGTCAGTCCTAATGCTGTGAGACTTATGCCTATTAAGAAACTAAGAAGCAGAGCTGTTTCATCCACAGATGAAGCAGGCACTAAACAGACCTTCAGTCATTGTCTCACTTGGCTTTGGTGACTGCTAAAGGTATTTGCAACTTGCCAGAGTTTCAAACTGGCTCTTCAATCCACAAAGCTCTTGGTAGCCTAAAAATAGGTGTGTTCTTGCCTTATAAGTGTGTGTGGGAGTTTTGGGGGGTGGGGCATGGTTTGTTTTGTTCTGTTTTTGGTGTTTGTTTTTTTACAGCTGTACTAAAGCTTTTACAACTTTGCCTGATCTTCCACCATTTTTTAAAGGCATTTGCCTTTCATTTAGCAGAGATAGGAAAAAACACTGAGCTATATTGTACGTTCAGAGACTTAGAGTCAACTGACCATTATCACAGAGAACTATGTTGAGGTATATTGGAATGCCAGGGTACCTTCCTCTTCCCATTTCTGTACTTTGATTATATACTTCTAAATCTTTTGGATTAACTACTTCTCTCTAGAACTTGTTATTCGTAAAATAAGAATAATAAGCTTTCAGCTTTCTCTCTCCCTTGTCATTCTGTCCTATTCTGCATCTTGAAGACAGCTTTCTCTACTAATAAATTACTCATATTTAATTAACTTGCCCTTATTATTTGAGATGAGGTGGGATCCATGGATAGAGAAAAGTTTCACTAGCTCTATGTTAGTGGCTCATTGCACTGAACAAATTTGCATAATGGTGTCATCATGTTACAATATTAGGCAAATCCTTGTCCGCTGATTAGCTAACAGTACCTCCTAACTATTGAGAGCTATGAACATAATTCTTTCCTCATGACAACACTGAGCTTAGCACATTTTTGTTCTGGGCCTTTTTTAGAAGCACTGTTTTGTAACTCTCCAACTCTAAGAGAAAAATGAATTAGTGGTACAAAGGACCTTTTAAAGCCATAAACCAAGCATTCTTGCCAGAAACTCTCTCCACCTCTGCTTCTCCTTGTGATAAACCCCTGTGTTTAACTCTGCAGTGAAGTTTCTCTCGTTTGGAACAAGTTACAGGAATGTTCCTATATAAATATTAACAATCTTCCAAACCTTCCCAGGAGTAAAAGAATGCATTTCTGTGAAGAATATTAAGTTTACAAAACACGTTTAAAGGCTCATTAGAATTACTATCAACTTATGCTTTTTACATAAAAATGTTTTAAATCTCAATTACCTATAAAAAGGAAAAGAGACAATCTGTAACACAGAACAAGCCACATTTAACCTATTTTAAGCAAGAAACTATAAATGCAATACTTCAGCCATGGCTGAAGTTAAATCTTATTCAGAACTTCCGTGAGGGCCAGTAAAAGGCATGGCTTAGTGCTTTAGAAAACCTGCAGAATAAAAGTACTGGACTACAGTGTGGTCCATGTTGAAACAGTTTCCTCCTGCTTTGGTAAATTAATGCTTCTGTAGAGCTGTCTGGAAGATTCCTTGTAGGAAGATCTGCAGGTAACTTCTGTATCCTCTTTCTATGACTGTGGCAGACATTGTTTTCTGGGGCAGACAAAGATACCTAAAGAAATTCTGGTAGCTCTTTGTATAGCATACCTTAGACAGGTATTTTAAGATTCTAAGGGTCAGCTGAAAAAGCACCTGGTGCTTTCTGGAGAACTTCACCAGTGATGTATTGAAGGTGCAGAATGCCACCATCTTTTCTCCACTAGCAACACAGTAGAAATAAACTTACCTGTTCTTCGGCCATTTTTCTTAAGCATCCATTACTGGCAACCATCACAGAGGAAGTACTGGACTAACTGGACCTTTGGTCTGATGCAATACAGTCATTCTTATGATCTTATAAAACATCCAAGAAGGCTCAAGTGTCAGGTGTTATCAAAATCTTGCTAGAAAATCTGATTTTTTTTTCTACAAAGAGGAATGAACAACAGTGCTCTCAATAACAGTTCAAAGAAAGATGTATTTATCTGAAAGTTTCTTCAATAAAAGAAGCAGTAAGTCAAGCAAAGAACAGGTATCAAAAGAAGAAAGATATTAACTAGGAAATTTTCCTCCTATATTTATATTTCAAAAAGCATCAGGCAAAAAAACAGCAGCAAGATTTCTACACTTGAAGGAATAGGCTTTAAGTTTTACAAGTGTCTACCGAGCTTGGCAAGAGAATCTAGAACCAGTTTGTAACAAAAAGTATGTGACAAATTTTATAAATGCATAGGTGGGCTGATGCACTTTGAGAAAAAGAAATGTCCAGAAGTCCCCCTGCAAAGAAGTAACTTCTGAAATGAATTCAAGCTTTCAGGTGTTTTGCTGGATGAGGACTAGAATGGTAATCACATTCTGGGATCAAGTCTCAGATGAACAAACATTACTTCTTGGACTTTTAAAGAAAGCTGATTTTTTAGACTTAGGCAAAGAAAGAGAGGTGAGGCTTAACATATGTCCTGGTTTCAGCTGGGATAGAGTTAATTGTCTTCCTAGTAGCTGGTACAGTGCTATGTTTTGAGTTCAGTATGAGAAGAATGTTGATAACTGATGTTTTCAGTTGTTGGTAAGTAGTGTTTAGTCTAAAGTCAAGGATTTTTCAGCTTCTCATGCCCAGCCAGCGAGAAAGCTGGAGTGGCACAAGAAGCTGGCACAGTACAGAGCCAGGGCAGCTGACCCAAACTGGTCAACGGGGTATTCCATACCGTGTGACGTCACATCTAGTGTATAAACTGGGGGGGAGCGGGGACGGGGGATCGCCACTTGGGGACTAACTGGGTGTTGATCTGCGGGGGGTGAGCAATTGCACTGTGCATCATTTGTACATTCCAATCCTTTTATTATTACTGTTGTCATTTCATTAGTGTTATCATTATCATTATTAGTTTCTTCTTTTCTGTTCTCTTAAACCATTCTTATCTCAACCCATGAGTTTTACTTCTTTTCCCAATTTTCTCCCCCATCCCAGTGGGTGGAGGTGAGGGGGAGAGAGTGAGTGGCTGTGTGGTGCTTAGTTGCTGGCTGGGGTTAAACGATGACAACGTAATTTTTAAAACTAATAATTTCTGTTTAGAAATTCAGAAAAAGACTGTGAAACTGCTGGTGCTTTATCATTTAGAAGTGATGACCATTTTTAACTGTTACATATGAGTAACAGTTTGCTGACTACTCACAGACAGTAAATAATATGACCCTATTGGGGAAAAAAAAAAAATCAATTTTTTCTTTACTAAAAATACTCATGATTTCAGTGCTAAATTAACTGAAGAAATAATACTGTCACTCTGGATTTTTGATGCAATGTTATTTCACTGGAAAATGCTGAATTATCCAAATGAACTTTTGCTGAAGTTTCTATTTGTGTGGAAAAATTTCATTACAGAAGGTAATTGGATCAAATCCAACCCATCAAGGAATTACTGGCCAAAACCATAATGAAAATCCCACCAGAAATAGGTACTATGTTACAGGTTGTAGAAATCCATGGAATAACAAAATCATAAAAACATTTGGTTGAAAGACACTGTTGGATATGGTAGGCTTGAATATCCCAGGCTGTCTTCTAGTTCACATTTACAGGCTTATAGAGTACAACATACTCAAAGGCACATAAGATGCCATATAACTTTACACCTGAGAATTTATGCAATTATTTTGAAGATTCACTTCTATTACATCACCTAAACACAACAGATCCTTTTAGAATCCAAGCAGATAGACTTCTCAGTTTTCTGAGGAACTCAGAGAGTTTCTAATTTTACAGTGCTGATTTTATTTTCCTTTGGCTTACTTTTTAAGCAAGTGAAACAGTGGATTATGGGATCCAGTAACATGAAGTTTTCAAGCAGAATACGGTTAAAGAAAAAAGTCTTCCTGGATCTGTAGCTGTAATAGTTACATTATGTCCACACTTAGTTTTCTTTTAAGTAAAAAAATATATGTTTAAAGACAGAAAACCTAGATCATATAATTAGTAAATTAATTAACCTTTTAGGAATATCCAAAATCATTTATGCTGATCAAATAAAGGGGGACAATTTTATCAGTCCTGAAACTGCAATGTCATCACAAGAGGTCAAATCAAGTACCAAAGAAAAATGGAATGAAAAGATTTTGACCTGTTAGGGTAGGAAGCCTGATTGAAATGCACCTTTCTTTCCAAAAACATTCTATAATTCATATGTATTACCAGGCAGAATGATTGCCATAGGTTATCTGAAAAGTTTTAAATGCAAATATTTCAATAAAATAAAACATGCTGTTATAGTAATTTCTAAAGGTAGGATTTAGATCACATAAGATGTACTATAATTAGCGTTATTCTTCAGCTGTGATTTTCAAACTACAGGTATTTTTCCAGTAATCAGAGTTATTCTGTCTTAATGCATCATAAAGGAATAGGAAATTATGGTCTAATGGAAGCAGAAAAATGACCAGCTGTGAAATCTGTAGCAAGTATAACTATAATCAGAGCTACTTTAAAGCACTAGCTACTACAGAACCAGACATTGGGTTTATACACAAAGAAAAGTCTAAAAACGAATTGAGTGTAAATAACTTTCAAAGGGCTTCGCTGCCTACAGTGCAGCACTGACTACATCAAAGAGTAGATGTCTGATGACAACAATTTTGCTTTAATTTATACACTGTGCTATTTCTTCTCTAATTTAAAAATTCAGTAAAACTAAGATGCAGCTTCCTGGAAGCTACCATATTCTACTACAGCTCTATCTTATTCCTTCCCAGTCTTCTAACTGTCACATAATAGTGGTTTTATAGTAGTAGTAGGGTTCATTAATTTGTAAACAATATGGTCACATAGGTGCATGTTTCTGTATATATACT
This sequence comes from Harpia harpyja, assembly GCF_026419915.1. Lineage (NCBI taxonomy): Eukaryota > Metazoa > Chordata > Aves > Accipitriformes > Accipitridae > Harpia > Harpia harpyja. The sequence goes on from NC_068969.1 coordinate 96,170,284, forward strand.
CAAATTTATAAATATATATACATGTATATAGTATGACCATATGTATATAAGTAAAGCATACATGTTCCATTATTCCTATTGTGATATAAAGATTTTTTGTAAACTTGCACTAAGTATTATGTCTTTATGTCAAGGATGAAGGAAGTAAATTTTTCACACTGCAAATTCGTGCCTACAGTCCCAGAATTCTGACTAACCTCATCAAAGCACGAGGACAAGAAAATACACCTATTCATAATTGTTCCCATACACATTTACATTTCATTAATTATAAACAAAGAGGAGAGTTACCTTACAGAAGGTAACTCAGCAGTATGAATCAGAAATGCAAGCACACTAAGACATTGTAATTATTTCAGATTCATATATTATTTACCAAACAAAATCAAATATAAATTTAAATGTAAATGATAGCCAATCAAATTAATCTTTTTCAATTACAGATTAGACTAAATTAATTTCAAAAGCCAAGTTAAGAAATTCCTTGATAGAGCAGCTGTTAAGTACACAGCAGAGTTAACATAATTCAGGTTCTTTAACCATGCCCCTCCAGGTCTCTTTCACTGCAAAAGACATCTTTTTGGGTGGACATGTATTTTTCCTGCATGCAATCTCTGCCTCTGGCTGCTGCAACCTGAATAGAAATCCCAGTAATCTTTTCACTGAATATAACACTGACCAGCATATTAACTGGAAATTGCATTATTAGACACTCAACCATGTGTTCTTTGATCCTAGATAAAAATTGAAGATTATTTCTACCATGATTTGATTAAATTGTGGGACATGTTCTCTCATTGTGCAGACATAACTGAATTATCATCCATCAGCTGACAAAATGCTACTGTGACTGACAAGACAGACTGACAGCCAAAGAGGAGACAAATAAAAAAAGATCAAAGTGAGAATTGACTCCAGAAAGAAGTTTTTTTTTCTGATATACATTCTAAAATACTGGGGCAGGGGGGGAAATCTGAATTCTGGTCATTTCACATGTAAGCATGCTCAAAGACTGATGCTTCAAGGAAGTAAGGAATAGAAGGATAATTTGGCAGAGTTGTTTATTAGCCAGCTCCACACAGGCTCCCAGGGGTTCATGTTTCAGCTCACAGCACATAGCTCAAACAGAAATTGTGGGTTTTGCTAAATGCAACTGATGCTGACGGGGCATGGAGGGAGGGGAAATAGCCCTTTCCAAACATCTGCCATCACAAATAGCAATTTTAGAAGATGACAGAATTCATTATGTAAACCTGGAAATTATATTTATTTCTAGAAGTAAGTACTGAAATGTGCTTTGGGTTTCAAAGTCACCTCTACTGATAAGCAGAGGCAACAAATGAATGTGGGGAACATAATTTTTTTTCCCATTTTTTCCCTTTTAATCTTCAGAATGATGAAAATGTGATCTTTATGACACACCATTTTGGCTAAGATGGATGTACTACAATCCTTTGTTTTGTACTACATTTTCTCTGATGCCAAGTACCATCAAAGTTACTGGATGCTGCAGGAAGTTACATGTTCTCCAAACTTATGAAAATCAAACTTCTCTTCTGTACCTATACAGGAGTTTCTGAGTATTTCAGGTACACAGTCTTCAAAATTTTAAATGAGGACAGCTCCATAGGACAGCATTAGGTGTTCAATAAGGCTGAGGATGTAACTGACACTAAAGAAACAGAAACGATTAATAGGATTTGAAATCTAAAAGGAAGGAGGCCCAATTATGTCTTTAGTCACAGAAAATAATTAAACAAGCACATATAGCTCAATGAAATCCAGACTGATGCAAACCAATGTGAAGATCTGACTTCCCAAAAGAAAGAATTAAAATTTTGAGTAACTTATTTCTACTGACATTGGTTTCACTACAACTTTTACCTTTTTATATAATGCAGTGTTGTATTTATATGTTTCTATGTTTTAATTATATTAACTTCCAAGTACTTCCTGAAGAACAATTATGTGGTTGTTTTGTTTTGTTTTGTTTTGTTTTGTTTTGTTTTGTTTTTAAGAGGCTGTTTCAGTGTTAGACCTTTCCCAAAGCAGATATACCAGGAACAAAAACAACTCAAGTATTTGCAGAAAAATTACACAAACCGTTGACTCATCACCAGATACTATATAGTAAAAGTTCAAGTTGTTCCAGCGTGGATGTTTCATAATTAAGTATGACATGTACTTGACAATATAATATAAGGGAATAGTAGATTCAGTCAATAAATAGTTACTATTTTTAAAGTCACAAATTTAAGCAAAATACACTCAAGTTAGTCACTTCATATACCCAAGTATGATCTTAATCTCACAACACAATTTAACTGAACCTGGAGCAAAATTACTAACCACAAAAGTGATTCTCTGCTCTCAAATCTTTTATTAGACTTACCATATGCTTATCTAAAATAGAAAAACTGGAATGACAGAGTCACCCTGTATTTTTTCAGAACAAGCTGTGAATTAACATGCCTTTGGAAAGACTGTAAAAATAACCTGTTATCCATTCCAATAATGTTTAGCAGAAAAGTGTATAGCAACAAATATATTATATATAAATATATATATAAAATATATATAAATATCCAATTAATTCTTAAATATAATATACAAGTGCCTCCTTTAAAAAAAAAGTATACAGGTTCAAACATAAAATTGTCAATTCCATTTTTCTATGGGATAATTTAGGCTAAATCATACCAAAAAGAGAGATACGGGAGGAATATAGTATCTAAGGTAGGTGGTATACTTTCAACCTGTGAGGTCCAAACAAATATCTATCTTCTCCTCCAACCATCACCCCAGGATTCATGTAGTATGATTAGGGCTAGTAAAGTTTGAACTGACTGAAGTATGGCATGAGGCATGGGCAAGGGTATGGGTCATGAGGCACCAGTGACTATAAAAGAAACGTGGGTCCTGACTGATGACTTAAGATCATTCATATTTCATGACAGTGGCTCAATAAAAACTCACTTGACTGAGGAGGTTAAGAATTGTTTGGTGGGTTGTTTGTTTGTTTGTTTATATTTTAATTCAATAAATAGTGTAACAGAATCCTGAAAACTAAAGAAAGAAAAATCTCTGCAGGGAGCACTTTTTTTCTTTCTTAGTGCTCAGTACAACAGCTATACTTTGCAGTTTAAACATGATGCATTATCCTCTCCATCTTCTCTCTGACTCTTAAAGTTCCTTTGTGCATTAATAACCTATTTATCTCTATAGTACAATGAAATAGGTAAGCTGAATACCTCCCAGGTGGAGTGTTTGAAACATAGAATAGCTTGAGTGAATTGTCCTTGTATAGCAACATGAATATTAAATCCAAGACCTCTTTTAACCGTGCCAGCTTTCTTCTTCCCTTCCGACTCTCTCTTCCTGAGGAGTGACTGAATCCTTAGTACAGAGTTCATTTGCTCCTAAAGTAGTAAAATCTGCTGTATACTATCATGAGATATCTTCCCCTCTAATAAAGAAAACTCAATTGCAACACAATGCCTGACTGCAGAACGAGATGCCTCCCACTATTATATTACTTACATTTACAGGCAGAGATGTGTAATGAGTATTTCATTGGATTATATGACAACATTTGATAGCGTTAATAAAAATTAATTGACATAAGGCTGAGTACTGAATTTGAAGAAAGCTATAGTTAAAAATATTTACTTCTGTAAATATAGATAACTTTTTCTAGTAGGTATCTTGTATTCCTCTGCATTTTATATGTTGCTAACCATACAGAATAAACTTATTAATTAGATGTATGTCATTAGGAGACAACAGCATGGATAATATCCTCTGTTATTTAGTATATAAAAATGCATGCTATATTAATCCAACCTATAACCTAACACAAAACTTAGGTCAGATAAGACAACTCTTGATTTTCAAAGAATTTTTAAGAATTAATCATGACATTAATCATGTCTTTTGTTAATGAAAAACCTATCACATCAATTTGCATTTTTTTTTTAAGCACAGACAGGGATCATAACTGCGGCATATTTTTAGGGGGATTCACTACCATGCATTTAAATGAAAATCAAAAGAATTGTTTACCCAAGTTGCTGAAAATGGAAAAACTCAAAATGAAAATCTTTATCTTCAGAAGGTAATTGCCAACCACAGTAATGAGTATGTGTTGCAGTGTTAATTCTAGTGCTATCAGCAGAAGAGGAATCTGTTACACCTCTTGCTGCTGAGGCTTCACTGTTCAGCTCCAGTGCAGCATCTCGGGCTTTCAGCTCTGGAGGACATTCCCCTGTTCAATCTCAGTATCTATTGTCCAAGCTGGTAGCTGTCACTCACATATGACAACCCAGCATTTGCCAGTTTGGGTACCATCAGTTGCATACTGCAGCTCTGATTGTACACCACATGCCACTGCACTGAGAAAAGCTGTGGACTGCATAACACCAGAGCACGACCAGCTTCTGCTTACCAGGTATGGCAGTTCATCCATTCGTTCACCCACACTACTATATTTTCATGTGATTCTCTCCCATGTCTCCTTCCACTGTGCATGGGGTAGCTCCCTTAGCTCAGCCCCAAGACCTTTAGCCCTATTCCACTTTAGTCCTCTGCTATACTCTTCTGCTATACTGCTTACAGTGAGCCATTGACTTCTTGTAATCAATTACTGCAAATTGCCCCCTGTTGCCCCTCTGGTCAGTATTACACTGAGCTGCTTAGAGCAAGAGTTCAGCAAGTTTCTGGAAAACAGGAAGCACAGTGTGGGCACTGCTGCAAATAAAGAGCAATAATATAACCGTGATTCAGATATTTTCTATGCAAAGGTGTGTATCATGGGTAATATGAAGTGGTGCTCTGAAACTAATCTAATTGTGAACTGCATACTGTTCCCAACCCCCGCTGAATGGTCTCAGAAGGCAATCTATAATTACATTAACATAAATAAGGTCATTTGAACTACACCGTTAACAGTAGTTGAACACAGAGGACACGGCCTTATTTGAAGAAAATAATTCAGTTTAGGACAAATTTTCTATTCCCCACATTTAATATGAGCTGTGGGTATAGCTAATACCTATTTGGATATTCAAACACATTTTCCCATGATTTGTAGTAATTTACTTGTTAATACTTATGGTATTTGCTATTATCTAGTTTTTGTAGAAGCATCACACACATACATGATAGCATTTTCTCTCTTAAAACCCAGAAACTGCCAAGTATGTCTTGAGTTGTTCCAGTCCTCTGTGGTGTGGAACATTTGATCCAGCAAAACACTTGCACACAGTCTTAAAGACAGTGTTTAGAAAGTCCTCTGTTAGTGGAATTAGTCAGATGCTTAAAGGTAAAATAAGCCCTGATGTCTTTACTATTGTCTAAAATGAATTATGATGGTTGGGTTGGAGTAATCTCTTCTATATGAAATATTGACTCCTAGAATCATTTGGCAATTGAAAAAATGACAGAAAAGACTGGTATGAAGTAAATTACTTTTCTCAAATCAGCATTAATAATTCTTATCCTGGATTGCAGGACTCATTCAAAAGCCCAGTGAAGATCAAGAACAACATTTCATCAAATGTAAACCAAAGATATCAGAAAAAAAGTTAGGGTGGGGAAATTTTTTACTAACTGAGATTAGAATCCCTCTGACCCTGAAATGAATTCCAGCATAAGAACTTTGACCAAGGAGTCAAACTTTGACTTCGGAATCAAGTGCTTAAAGCAGAAAGACTGACTACAGTCTTTCTGTATTGCAAGGCTACATTCTTAATGCTTAGTGAAATATTCATGTCTGATGGAGAATTCAGGTGCCAAGAATACAATCCACAGCTTTCCTGACTGGCTTAGGCTACATGTGCTCACCTTATAATTTGTAATAGTCCTGTTAATGATGTCATTGTACATGTGTAAAACTTCACCCTCCTGTCTAGGTCAAGGGTCCCTCTTGTTATATTTGGAAACTACAAACTAGAAATCCACGTACCTAAAACCCCAAGGAGCTTCCCTTAAAAGCAGCTTTTGACACACGCTTACAGTATTGAGTTCAGCACAAAACACTTCAGCTACTGCCACTTCTCTTTTCTCATGAAAACCACAGTTCTGTGATGGCTATGGTTTCAGTGACCATTTTTATATGGTAACCTTGCAGTTATAGCTCTTATCCAGGAAGGAGAATAAATGGCTCAATGCCCTGCTCAGTCCAAGGGCTAAAGACTTTTTCCCACTTCTCAGGAAAGTGTTCTTATCTCTTGACTCCCCTCACCTAGTGAATGCCCTCTCTTGTCTCTGGCCTTCAGTGAGCAGACAGACATAGAAGGAAAAGACTTACATCTTCTACAGACAGACATGGAAGAAGGCTTATTTCCAGAGCCTGGAGGTTGGATTTTCTCCATGAAGATGAGACTGACTTCTGGCAGCAGCGAGCAGTGAATTCTCCCATGCTGACTAAATTCTTTAACTGCCACCACCTCCAACAGATTAGGAATAAACTGGTTACTTAACATGCAGAGAGATAACATAGAAGGCACTTAAATCCAGCAGATGTTTTCACACATTATATTGGTTTAGGTGAAGGAATTCCTGAGCCAGACTTCATTGATATTTGCTTTTTTTAAAAACCACTGCCCAGAGTGATCTCTCCCAGTTTTAAAATCTATGAACCATACTATTTTATATATCTTACAGAGAATTCTTGGGGACAATCTGGGGAAAACTTAAAAGTAATAACAATAATAAAAAATTGCTTTGCATTTCCAACCCCTCCATTCTTTTTTTAACAATTAAATTTTTATTTCTTTTACCAAATCTAGGCTCCTTTTCCCATGAAAGGTTGGACCAGCTGATCTTCTGGGGTCTCTTGCAACCTGGACTGTTCTATGCTTCTATGCTTTGAATTCTGATTTCATGAATGTAACTAATTCAGGATCACAAAATTTCAGACCTATTATTTCCCATGCTTCCTACTGCTGTTTTACAAATACCAGCCCTTCACACCAGGCACCACCGGGCTGTTTTAAGTTCTGGTCCTACGTGGTCAGCTACCTGTATGCACTAGGAAACGCAGATGTCTAATCTAGGTATATGATTTCTACTTTGGGAACCAGGCCTCTAGAAAAGGTCTCAGCACATTTAATTCACTTTATGGATCTGTGTCTCAATGACTAGGAGAAGGACAGAGTAAAATCCCCAAACTGCAAAGACTGCCAATCTGTGTTATAGAGAAACATTTAAAAAAAAATATTGAGTGTGTAATAAATTCATAGGAACACAAACAGTAAACAGAGTAATGATAAACCTCTCCACTGTAAAACCCAATAGCATGTGCCATCATCTTTGTGCTGGAGGATAGCCACTGAGCTGTGGACAGATTTCTTTCATAATCACTATATGAAATTGGCAACATTTTCCCCACATCTGATATGTGCTACTGTACCATGGTTTTTTAAATTTAGAATAAAAGCAGAATGTGCCAATGCCTAATTTAATCAGGAAAAAAGCAGACTGGAGCTTGAATTTTTGACAGTGATACTGACTTAAGACAAAAAAAGGATTTAAAAGGAGACCAAGATTTTAACTGTTTACTAAGACATGAATTACCAGACCTGGAACTTCTATTTTTTCAATGGACATTTGAGCTGCCAATTCTGGGCAAGCATTGAAAGTCAAAGTTTATTCTTTAAATAGACTAACTTCAGAGTTGAACCTCACTGCAAATTAGAGACATATGAATAGCTCATAAAATACGTATTTGACTTGTATCAATGCTGATTGAAGTGAGCAATAATCCAAGCATTCCTGTGCTAAACCTTTGCCAAAAATTATGCTCTTCCTTAAAGAAAAAAAAGAAAGAAAAAATAAAATGCTACTCAGAAAATATTTTTAAAAGCACTTTAAATATCAGAAACAAAGAAAAAAATGAAGGAGAGATTTAGTGACAATACAGACAGGCACATACACTTTATTTCCACATGAAAAACACAGCCACAGTTACAGGAAATGCAGCTACTCTTTCTAGGACAGGCTTTGCACAAATCTGATATCCATCACAATCTCCCATTCCTTTTCATTTGCCTTTGACAGATCTGCAACTTGCACTGCTACTGTGAGGTCAGGAAATACTGGCTCTCAGGACCATTTTAGCTCTCAGGGCTAAATCATCCCTTTCAGCCTCATTCAGGTATTAGCTTTGTATTACTAGGTGCAAACAAATTAAACACCCTGCCAAAGAAACAGCATTTTCAGACTGAAGGACAGTCACATAGCATGCCTCTCTTGTTACTGGAAACTGAACCTTCTACACAGTACTTGCCACTTCCTCCTAAATGTAGTTCACTGTCTTAACAAGATGTGTTATTTAACAAATGGGGACAACAGAATTAAGTTCAAAGACCAGGAGCTTGAACATATAGTTATTATGTAAAACCCACAACAGTCTCCATGACTAATTTGGATTTCTAATTTTAATGGAGTGTTGGACCAACAAAATGGACTCTGAACTTAAAAGACAGAACTAAGTGTTCTTTTTTAATACTGTTGACAGGCATACCACACTTGATCAGTATCAGTCTTTCTTAAGGTAAATATGGATCTGTTATTTGAATGGTTTAACTCATAATATATTTTTCTGTCACTCAGTAGGCCTTTCTATTCTGTGTTATATATTCTTGGACTTGGTTGATTTTGTAAACAGAGTCCCCATGAACTAATCTGTCTCATTTAATGTTCTTTCTTCAGTGCTTGCAAGCCTATATTATCACAAAGCAATATTTTCAAAATCCTCAAAAGTAAAAATTTCAAAATTGTAGTTCCCAGAAATTTCTAGTATAGATTGCCTAGCATGTTCATCCAAAGCAACATGTACAGAAGGTAGACTTTTAGATTTATATTGTTTTCTTATTATTTCGTGTTAGACTTGTATTGCTTTGTGACATACAGTGGATATTTACTTCATTAACCCACCAAAAACTGTGATGCAAGTTTAGACTGATCTAAAGAGGTCTGGAAGTCATTACCTTATAGAGCCCAGTAAATCAGCTAGAATAAAGCAGGTTACTTCATAGATTGCTTTTTTTCTTCATATATAAAAACTATCCTAAGACAACTTTTATGACTCGATTGACAGCTTTCTTTCTACATTATTACAAATAGGTACTTTCCCACATTGTGTATTTAGGAAGAGAACTGTATGAAAAAACAAATATAGTAGCCTACCTCATTTATCATGGATTTTTTTCTTCCAAACTTTTAATAGGAAATAAATGCACTTCAAATCCACAGAATGAGTAAATGTTTCTGAACGGAACTAACCACCTAACAGCTTGTTTCTTGGTTTTATTCATGACCCTTCAGGCTGACTTTCTGTATTCTTATCGTGAAGGTTTTTACCACTCACATTAAGCAAGTATTTTATTTCTTGTCTGTGTAGTTCTCCTAACATTTACTCAAGAGATTTTCCTGTTTAGTCAAAAAGTGAAAATGTTGTGATTTAAACCATAGAACCAACATTTGCCTAAGAAGGACTGACCAAGTCTGCTACAATAGGCAGTATTAAAAAAGAACACTTACCTCTGTCTTATAAGTTGAGAGTCCACTTTTTTCTCTTTGTGGAGGCCCTAACCATTCTGAGGGTTTTTTTTTTAACTATTTGTTTATGTTTGTAAACATAGCACAACTGGGCTGATCTATCTTATTTAAAGTTTTTCGCACTGTACATCTTTTATTTGCTTCTTCTCATAAGATATTGCAAGGTTTTATATTTATGTGGATTTCTAGTAAGACTCTCCTCAAGCCTGCTGAAATAGATGGGTGAGTTTGTAAGGGCTGTAGAATTAGGCACCTTCAGAATAATTTTAATTATGCCAGACTGAAGCAACACCAACTCCTTTGTATTTTTTAATTTTCTTTCAGGAGTTTTTCTTTTTAGTTCCTCAAAGAACAGATTAAGTGAATGTGAATTCTAGTAGAACAGCACACTATTATTTTAATTGTTTACTTTCCTAATGAAATTTTTTAAAGGGGGAGCTGCATAACAGCATTTGCATTACTAAGGTTCAACTACCTATTTTAATTTGACAAGAGTATCATTTATTTACTGTCTGTTGTGTAAACCACTACAGAAATCATCTTGACAGCAGACATTTTAAAGAAACAGCTTTTCATGTCCTTTAGATTAGCTATGATAGGCCAGATGTCAGAGAAATGAAAAACATTTGTACCAACATCCTCACATTATATATCTTGATAAATGCATCTGACAAGAAAAAAAGAAAGCACCTTTGCAGGAAGAGATTAATTTCTTTGTATTCTGAACTCACCCAGAAATGGTACATTCTGTGTTGCAGAGATTTCTTAATATGAGGCAGCTTAGGTTAAAACAATTATTTTTTTTAAGACAGAGATATTCCTGGATTGGTACCAATTATTTTTCAGGGTGAGCAGGGTAAAGGATTGACTTCTTCGTGCTGCAATATATCTACCCATAGCTTCCTACTAAGGGAGAGGAAATGTTTTAGACAGTCTCCATTAAACATGGGTGATTTATTCCAATTCAGCACCTCCACTAAAGCTCTTACATAAAAATCTAAAAGCTGTTTCAGTTTCCTGAGAAACACATCAACATAATTCTCAGCTTAGATATTAAGGCTACTCCACTGAAATACTGAAGCTCCATATTTCCATCTATGAATGAAACCTGTATCTAAGGAATATTAAGACAATAATATGCACCTGCAGCCATTCTTTTTTTTTTTTTTCCTCCTCAGAGAAAGCCCCTGAAGGTGATAAGCATTTTGCATTACATTTCAATACGGAAAATATCCACCTTCTCTGCATCTGTCCATGTCCCAAGGATAAAAAAAAATGAATGCATTTCCATTGCTTTCCTCAATGATCCTAAGACTACAAAGGTAGCCTTCTGGCGTATTTTAGCTTGATATTTACATAAAGTCTGTTTTACCAAGACTTGCGGAATATACATGCAGTTATCACAGCAACTGGATTCTGCCAGAAATTTTGCCTTTTTCAGCTATATTTTAGGTACTTGCTAATTGTTACTTGCTAATGACTTTCATGCTTCCACAAATACGTGGGAACACATTGCATATAAATTTGATCCAGAACAGGCAGCTTGGTGCATTTTTACTGAATTACCCAGAATACACCCTTATAGGAATTATTTTGACATCATGATTGTATATAATTTGCACAATGACAGACATTATTGATTTAATGTAAGGTTAGAGTGACTGAGGTAAATATGATATAAAGCTGTCTCATACAAAGGGATTGCAAACATTTCTCAAACAAATTTGATCCTGCAAAAGAGTTTGTATAAGATAAATGCTTTCTATATGCGATGGTGTGGTGGCAACTGTGATTCAATACTCAGTGCTCTACATCCAGCATTGTTTTCTCAGAAAACCACAGTCTATCCTGAGAAAAGAGTGGAATTTGATAATTTTATCACCTCTTAGCCTGGATCATTTCCCCACTTCAGGAGAATTAGATTTTGCATGTTGGTCTAAAATAAGATAGAAAATGCCTGAAAGCTCATCCACATTAAAAAGGTCTCTTGTACAGGCCCTGCTGAGCCTGAAAAATAAAGTTGTAGAAGAAATATTGAGAACACTTATGGGCTTGCTGCTATGAAAGCTGCTGCTGAAGAAGATCTGGAGAATATCTAGTCAATTCATAGACATATGCATATAAACAGTCCTTCTCCACAAAAATGTGCTCAACTTCCTTCTTGTTTTATCTTTTAAACACTGACATCCTCTAGGTTTCATCCTCAATTACTGTTAGAGTTGGGACTAACTGACTATAGTCACACTAACTGACAACACAGATTAAGCTACCACTTGGGGATGGGAAACTTCGAGTGTCAGTGTGCTCCAACTTGAACATAGGACCTAGAGAAGAAGTAGGAGTAAAAGTGTGGCCAAATCAGAAAGAAAACCTAAAAGGTCAAGCACGAGTTATGAGAGGTCTGGCTAAGGTGCACAAGCAGAGGTATACACGTGCTGCAAGGCCAGGTACAGTCTGAAGGCAGATAAAAGGTGAGGAACACCAACGACAGAGTAATGCAGGGTCCACAGCTAGAAGAAGGCATGACAGAAGAAAGGCTAAGAAAATAAGTCAGAAAGAGGTACCACCATCAGAATGACAGAAAACAAGGTCAGGAACAAGCATTAAGGTAAGAACTAAGTGGCTTGGGAGAATGTGGTGTAGAAGCTGATACACAGATCAGGACAGAGCCAAAGATAGGGACAATAAAATAAAAGCTGAAGATAATATAATCCAGAAACTGGCTGAATAGCAACAGGAAACAGCTGAGATTCCCTTATACATCAGCAGGGAGACAGTCAGGTGTATAGGCCAGTGCTTAGCTGGTAGGGATTTGCTAGGCTGTCAGCTAAGGATGCCAGCTGAAGCTAGCTGAAAGGCTGATAGTTGAGTTAGAGCCTGATGGAGACACTCTTTAAATGACACACAGCTTTCATGTTCCACAAAGTGTTGTGGAATTATTCTTCTGAATGATTCTTCTTATTACTGTAATAAAACAAGGATGCTTTATAAACAGAACATCATATCCCATTATTAAATTTACTTCAAAGAATGATATTGTTTCATCTTAAGTCCCATACATTGGCTTCCTTATGGGAAATGAATGCCCTACAGTAACTACTCATTCAAAAGAAGCATTGGACTATCATATGCAAAAGGTTAAGGGAAAGGAAGCTCCTGCTTCCTTGGGACAGCTGGCAGCAGGAACTCTGCAGAGAAGTTCTGGCTCCATAGAAATAAGGACAGTTTCCACTGACTTTAAGGTGTAAGCATATGCCTTGGTCATAAACTCATCTATGTGGCAAGAGTTGCACATGTCATGATGCTATTGCAAAATGGGTGGACAGAAAATATTCAGATAGTATTGGCTTCTACTGTTGGATCAAATGGAGAGATGTGTGCATCTCTTCTGCTAAAGTTACATAAATAAGATGGATTGGGCCCTAAAACATTGCAAGAGTATAATTTATTTTTCTGTATATATTTAATCAGGTATAAATATTCAATGTGAGTAACTTTGCTTCATAGAGCCATGCTAGACCTTCCTGAAATTCAAGCAGTAGTACAGATGGATGCACATGATGGGTGCACAGTAGGTTAAAAGCCATGACAATCAGGCAGCAGCATAGGCAAAGCAATACTTTAGTCCATAATATGGAAAATGGCCAAGTTACTAAAGAGTTCATTAGGGAAAGCAAGGAAAAACTGCCACAACTCTCATGTAATTCTTTCCAGCTAGAAAAGTCTGTTACTTGCATTCAAGCATCAGCTATTAAATAGTTAATTGTGAGAATTACGCACTTGTATTTATGATCCTATTGTTTCCTGTACCATTTAGGAGCTGGAACACTAAAATTCTGAAATTATAGAAGTATAGAGATGAAAAGTGTTTCATAAGATCTAGATTCTCATTGTTCCTGTCCTGTAGGACTGTAAGAAGCCAAACATTGTGGTGAATACAAACACTGGTCAGGAGTTGCAGCCATATCATTAGTGTAATCTACAGTCAGTTTGATCAATTAACTAGGTTCCAGAAGACCTGCAGATAATCTTCTTGTATTCAATTTAAAAATAATTCTTCAGAAAAATATCTGCTCACTTCTTATGCTGCAGAAATAAATCAGTTGTTACTCATACAAAAATGAACGGCAGACCCCAAATATTTTCTTCTAATTAATCCTGCATTGCTAAAATGTAAGCTTTTTTAACTGGTCTAAGTCATATCCCTTTATATGCTTTATAGAAAGGAAACCTAAAGTTAACATAGACGTGGGATGAAAGAATCTACTGGAGTGTTCTTTAGTAAGGCAAACTATATACCTCATAGGTCTCAGGGGAACACAGGAGAGCCAAAACAAAATATGAAATTGTGATAGGAATATGTCAATAGAAATCTATGATTTATTAAACCTAGTAGTTCCTCTGTGGTTTGAATCAGATTTGCTATCTCAGAAGAAAAGTGATGTTATTTTCCCCAAAATATTTTCCTCCTTAATGCTATAATCCAGTTGATTTGTGATTCTTCTGTTACACCCTTACTTCTTTTCTTACTGCATCCTGCAGGAAGCTATTACTGTGAGAGAAAACTTTTCCTTCCCTCTGCTTCCCAGGAAGGAGATCTTGGCACTGATGGCAGAAAAGCCAAACCCACCATTCACTTCAGCGGAAGTAAGGTTTTCAGCTCTTTCCCTTCAAGAGTTCTTTCCTCCACACCCTTCACAGAGCACAGCTTTCTCATCATGTGGCAAGGGACAGTGGTAAGCAGAAAGTCCTCAGCAAGAAAAGTCAGGAGGACAAGAAATGTTGAGGTCTACACCCAGTCAGTGTTAGGAAATCCAAACCGCAGATCTTGTCAGTTTTGTGGCTTTGCAAACTAAGGCTAACAAAAATGTCAGTTGATCTCTGAGACCTTCATTCTCGGGTATCAGAAGAATGCTGCTTCCCATTCATCTCAGCCACTTACAAGACATGAATAACTAGTTTTACCTTCCTTTTTGTCAGAACAGGCAACTATTTTCTGTAAGCTTATTGTCCAGAGAGACATTTATATTCCAGTAGAGTTATTCAGTGTTTTTCCACTGAAACTAAAGCATAACAGTACACAGTGGAGGTGGCCATCTGCACATGCAGAGCTAGTATTCAACTCAGTAATATATTCATATATTAATTAAAAGATTAGGACTTTCCTCAGTTGTTAATTACTGAGGAGCAGATCTGGAACAATAGGGAAAATAGTTATTCACAAACAAGTTAAACTGAATCTGACTGGAATGCAATTGCTTCTGTTCTCCTTTTACTGCCTCTTCCACAAATGTCCTTAAGCTATTTTTTCTTGGGAAAAAAATGTCATTCTATGAAATCAAAGCAGTATCATATGAATATGTGTGAAGAAAGCATACTCATATATGAACTATCACACTGCTTGCTCAGCTAGCTTTGCGTCTTCAGGCATGTACTCATTACAAAATAACCATTTGGGAAAGGCAGAACTTTACCAGCACCTCTGAAAAAAAAACCAAACCCAAAATCCAACCAACCAAAGAAGGATAGCTCAGGGAGAGAAGATGCACAAAGTTCTACTGATTTCAAGCATTGATCTGGACAGGCTGGATCGATGGGCTGAAGCCAATTGTATGAGGTTCAACAAGGCCAAGTGCTGGGTCCTGCACTTCAGTCACAACAACCCCATGCAGGGCTACAGGCTTGGGGAAGAGTGGCTGGAAAGCTGCCTGGCAGAGAAAGACCTGGGCGTGCTGGTTGACAGCCGGCTGAATATGAGCCAGCAGTGTGCCCAGGTGGCCAAGAAGGCCAACGGCATCCTGGCCTGTATCAGGAACAGTGTGGCCAGGAGGAGCAGGGAGGTGGTTGTTCCCCTGTACTCGGCACTGGTGAGGCCGCACCTCGAGTACTGTGTTCAGTTTGGGGCCCCTCACTACAGGAAAGACATTGAGCTGCATGAGCGTGTCCAGAGAAGGGCAACCAAGTTGGTGAGGGGCCTGGAGCACAAGTCTTATGAGGAGCCGCTGAGGGAGCTGGGGTTGTTTAGCCTGGAGAAAAGGAGGCTGAGGGGAGACCTTATTGCTCTCTACAACTGCCTGAAAGGAGGTTGTAGTGAGTGAGTGTCAGTCTCTTCCCCAAGGTGACAGGCAATAGAATGAGAGAAAATGGCCTCAAGTTGTGCCAGGGGAGGTTTAGATTGGAAATTAGGAAAAATTTCTTCACTGAAAGGGTTGTCAAGCATTGGACCGGGCTACCCAGGGAAGTGGTTAAGTGACCATCCCTGGAGATATTTAAAAGATGTGTAGATGTGGTACTAAGGGACTTGGTTTAATGGTGGACTTGGCAGTGTTATGTTAATGGTTGGATTTGATGATCTTAAAGATCTTTTCCAACCTAATTGATTCTATGATTCTATGATGCTATGACCAGGGGCCAGAACCACTTGGACAGTTATTTAAGAATTCAGATCCATTTTGCAGTTGATTTTTCAGCAGTGATGCCTCATGGGATATTTGCCAAACAGAGAGTGGAGGTCACTGAGAATGTATCATCTGAACTGTTTGAAAAGCAGACAGCATCAATCAAGAAATGAGATTTAATGTAGCCTACAGCATGTTTCCGCTCATAGTGAATTAAGAACATCAATTTCACTAAGTATCCAGGATGCTATCCACTTATTTATGAATGGGGCTTGGGCAGAATATATTTCTGGGTCACAAAACCAGATACAAAGTGTAACTTTTGAGAGATATCACTGGTCTGCATTGTTAGTGTTCGTGGGAACATTTCAGTATCTGAAGCAACAGAATAATACTGGGGATTCATCTTGTGTCCCCAGATAACCTCTTTTTGCAGAGTTACCAGCAAAAAAAGCTTCTGAATCAACATTGACCAGCATAGATGAACAAGGATGAAAAATGTTGCCTTGATTAAAAGAACTTATTGCATTTACTAGCAAAGGGGAAACATTTTAAATATTTCATAAAAGGGAAAAACACCAGATCTCCACTGAAATAATGAGAATATAAAAAGAAAAATCAAATCTAGAGTAAAAAATTAAGTAAGGAACCTGAATATTTTTAATTCAAAGAATCCCTTGCACAGTGGAAAAAAAGGGAAGAGAAAATCCATTGTTAATTGTTTTCAAATCAACTGAAAATCATCCAGGTAACATCAATTCAAACCAGGCCTTTTAATTTTAATGATTATTTTTTCAAGAATTAAAATAGTCTTTACTTCCACAACACTGATGCAATCAGAGATTTAGAATATAATTTTGACTGATTGCACTGATTGCTGCTTGCTCTACACATCCTGCCTCAAAACAGTTTTCTGACATGTTGGGACTGACTTGGAAAATATTTTATATACAACAACATTTTTAGTTGTAAAGCTTAAATAACAGTATTTTCATCTACAGAAGCCAGTACAGCAGACAACATGAATGCCTTTAGAAGTACCAAAACCTGAAATAAGTCCTCAGATAACCCATGTAAAATAAGGAGGAAAAAAAGAAAAGTAAATGGAGTCTTAGCAGAGGAGCAGACCTTCAGCAACCAGTGACACTGGGCAGGTGGTTTAATCTTTCCCTGTTACTGTCTGCACAATTATAAAACTTGCACTGCTGCTGAATGCCAGACTTTTGGAGTGTTTGGGTCTTCTTTTGTTCCTCTCATCAGCGCCCCCCTTTTTTAAACACATAACAAATGGATATACTGTAAACAGGGATTAGGTTTTAAAATAAAACTCATGATTGTTCTTGCTGCACAAGCACCTTTCCCAAAATGTTTCCGAAATGTGTGAAATACATATAACTTCTTAATTTAAATGAAGAAGATGAGAATACAAAAATTATTCCAATTCTCATGCTCATGTCAGATGATGGAAGAAGCAACATCAGTGCAATTGTTGGGGGGGATGCAGGGGACAGTGTTGCCATAGATTCTGTGAAATCGCCATTGCCTGC
The DNA here is from genome assembly GCF_026419915.1 of Harpia harpyja. Taxonomy (NCBI): domain Eukaryota; kingdom Metazoa; phylum Chordata; class Aves; order Accipitriformes; family Accipitridae; genus Harpia; species Harpia harpyja. The sequence continues at coordinate 96,187,790 of NC_068969.1, forward strand.
ACTACATGCAACATAAATGCTATATGTAGCACATGATTAAATATTCAAGTATATGTGAAACATGTTAGAAAGCTGTTTTGTCTCACATTACAGAAACATTCGATTTAGAAAAGAACCTAAAACAGAGACCAGGTGAAAACAAAAAACCTTCTACTTCAAATTTTGATGAAATGGACCAAAATGCCCCCAGCTGAATTTTTTCTTTATTCTTTATGTCCTGGACAGAAGAGCATCAAGACAATTACAAAATATCATCAGTATTTCACTTTGACTAGAGAATGAACTGTTCCTTTCTCCACTTAGATTTTCCCCCAAAATATTAAAGCCCAAATCCAAATATGATTCATTAAAATACAAGAACAAAAAATGTCTTTCTGGAAAGAGGTCTTCTCTACTCCGTAAGGAGAAGTCAACTCAAAAGGTTTTGTTAAAAGACCTACCCACTGCATCAAGAAGAGAGCTTGAAGATCCTTCCAAAATAAAGTGTCCTTATACACAAGGCAAACGAGTAGGAGGACAGCTGCTTCTCAAAAGGAAGTGACAAAGCTGGACACAGAACCAGGCTTCCTGACTTGTAAGCTATTGAGCCTTATCTCACAGCTGTTTGTGTTCAAGCTAACACTCTTTTCTACCACTTTATTCTGATATTGCTTACATTAGGTAGATTTCACTAATATAATGAAATCCAAGTAGCTCAGCACGAATGAGATGTTAGTCTGAGAAGGGACTTAGATAAATCTTTAATTAAATAAGATGTTAAATAGAGTTGGTTGCTAAGAGGAGTTGAGTGCCTCTGTGTGACATACAACATACAGGAACATACCTGTGAACCTTACCAATTTGGGCAACAAACTTTGGCTGCCACAACTCTTTCCACTCTTTTGCTTTATCTGTTTTCCTATCACATGCTGCTTTCCCTTCCTTCTATCTGCTGGCAGCCTGCCACGTGCTCCCCCACTCAGAGGTTGTTCTTCCATCCCCTTCAAACGCTGCAAGTGCCTGCTTTCTTCTTGTAGGGAAAAGGAGAGGACTTGGACAAGAACAGTTAGTGGAGTCCAGCTCTTCAGTACTGCAGCACGCTGCAGATGCTTTCTCAGGACAACCTGTAACTGAATAGAATGAATCCCTGGATGCTGTACTATCCATATGGGACACATGTGCCATGGTTCAGTGGGCAGCTTGGCAACAAAACCATAAATCTACCACTTAGGAACCTCAGAAATTGGTGGGTATGTAGAATGATTCCTGTAATACTACTCAGCCACTGTTCAAACCGTAGCTATTAATTCTGTATTGCCAAGTTTGAGTTCTTAATCTGCTGAATTTGCTATGTTCACAGCACATTCCCCTTCCACACTTTTCTGAACACACTTTCGGTTTTAATACAAAGGCGCACACAACCATTCTTACTGCTCCTTGCCCACATAACCACAACAGCTGCAAATAATAGAGAAGTTTCTTCTGTTGTAATATGCACCTAAGTCATCCAGCCAGGAAATGGAAATGGCACTAGTGTTTTAATGTGTAAGTAAGTCAACTGATGGAGTTTACATTGGTAATATTGATTTTACTTTACGGATTTTATTTTATTAATTTTATTGTCTTGATTTTATCTATTGAAAAACTAGTGTTTTACTCCAGTGTAAATCAACTGATGAAGCTTATGTTGATAATACTGATTTTATTTTACTGTAACAGTTGGCTGAGGTGTACATACATCCCAAAAGGATTCATAAGGATCATCTGCAGCATCCCCATTCCACAGATGTCAGAAGTATATGCCATATAGTCCCAGAGAGCAAAATTTCATCTTTTTTGTGTGCTGTGTCATTGCAAACTTAATTAGACCCATCAGGCAGTAAAAGAAATAGGGCTCACCTCTCTTCACGTTCCAATTTCAGTCTTATTTGCAGAGCATATCTACAGGGATGGACACAGAAATGGGATAGTTCTACAGTGCTATACCTGAGCAAAGGTATATATACCTATACATCCTGTCTCTTAACCTGACTCTATAGGCATATCCTTAGTCACTTTTCCCCACTACCCCATTGGAACATTAGTACCCTACAGCAGGAGAATACCATAGCAGAGCTCCTTTACGTGCGCAGTGCACATAAGAAACCAAGGGGCTTATCTGCTGGCATACCTATACCTTATCCAAAGGAATACTCTCCATGTAGCACAGCTATATCCAAGACAAGGGTACTGCTGGGATATTGATGTTAGCTGAGAGCATGATAATAAATAATTACTTCCATCTTTAGCCAACAGAACTACACCAGAAAAATTTTATAATTTGTAGTTAAATGTAAAGAAGGTACTAGAGCATAATTGCACTTCCAGTTTTACAGAAATTTATTACAAAATTCTAAGCACCATAAGAATTTAAATCCCACTGCAGCAACTATTTTGCAGTAAATCATGACTGCAGACTGATCAAGTATGCAGTTTTCTTCCATGGTTAATTGTAGGGTCATAGAATATTTCAGATTGGAAGAGTCCTTGGGAGGTCATCTAACCCAGCACTCAGCTCCATGCAAGGTCAGCTATAAGATCAGACCAGATGGCTTAGAGCTGTATTCAGTTGGATATTGAAAACCTCCAAAAATATGATTGCACAAACTCTCAGGGCACCTGTTTCACTGCTTTACTGTTGTTATGGTGAAAAAACTTTTCCTTATAACGAGCCTGATAGCTCCTTATAGGTATGGGAAGGCTGCTCTGAGGTCCCTCTGAAACCTTCCCTCCTCCAGGCTGAGCAAGCCCAGGTCCCTCAGTCTCTCCTCACAGGGCAAGAGCTCCAGCTCCCAGGGCACCTTGGTGACCTCTGCTGAACTTGCTCCCGCACGTTGGTATGATTCTTGTATGTTGGAGGAGGTGGGGAGGGCAGGGGGAACTCAACACAGTATCATGGATGCAGTTTAATGAGGAGGGGTATGCTCCTGCTAAGAGTCCCCAGTGTTACAGAATTCTTTTACAAATTTGCTAGCAGCACCAAGGGTGAATCTCCATGTAGTATGTATATTATTAAAGACCACACAACATGTATGTGTATACATGCGCATTATGTACAGTAATTTGTGCTAACCACCAGGTAAAATTATTGTTAGCTGTTAAAAGACACAATACCTTCAAGATAGCTAAGGAACGCAGTTCTACTTGAACCCCCAAGGACATTTGTGGCCACTAAAAGGCAACCAACTGGATGAGGTTCATCCAGCAGCATACTCAGCAACACTACAGCTTGATTTTGCTCTCTTCACTCTGTACTCCATATGAGACTGACACAAATACTCCCAGCTGTCCTCTTCTCTAGCTGGTAGATCAGTTTGACTTTTATTCTCACTTCCACATTAATTTTTCTTGGACTCACTCCAACTTGGCCTTCTAATTAGAAGTTCAATCTATCTCAATTCATGACATTTATCTTCCCTCATCCTTCTTAGATAGGAAGCCTAATACTTGAACATTTCTTTGAAGGATGGATGTTCTCTGAAGAATTTGCTGGCTCATAATTTCTTTTCCCAAGATAGACTGAAGATGTTGGGCCTTAAGAAGTATCAGAGGTGTTTAACAACTTAGGAATTTTGGTGATGCTCAATTACCACACAAAAAAAAATAAAAGCAAACTGACTTCTGTTATTACATTGCTTTAAGGGTAAAGAATGTATTTCAGATTCAAAATTCCTCTAGAATCACATAAGCAAAAGACCAGAAAAAACCTCAACATTTCCAGTATAGATTTTAAGCATTCTTTAATTGCAATATATATATAGGCTTATTTCAGTCAACAGCACCGTAACATTGCTATTTTTTAATGCACGTTCTTCTCTTCCAAGTTTGCGACTTAATTCAGATACCATTTCAAGTTCTGAAAGGTCTGAAATTAAAGCACCTGGAAAACCATACCAGCAGTAGATTAGAGTTACTTTCCCATGCTGCTGCTGCTGCTGACTGATTTAAATCTTTTCTTTTCAGGTCTAAACACAGTGGAAGATGCATAACATGTTAGTTTGATAACTGGTGCTTATGAAACAGTGGTTACTTTGTCCCTCATGGTGAATCGTGCCAGGAGAGGCAGGCTTACTATTATTAGGAAGTGGCAAATCATAATTTTGTGGCAAATCATTCTTGATTCATCTCCCAGTACATTCACATAATACAAAAGAATCTAGGAAAAAAAAAATCTTCTAGCCACTAATTGCTCTTACGACAGCTCCAAACCACACCAGTAATTCATGTTGCCAAAGTAACCTCTAATTTCACAATGCAATACATGAAAATGTATGCAAATAATATACATTCTTTAAATGTCTTGCTGAAGCTTAGCCAGACCCAGTCAAATTAGCCAACACAAGCATAAGCCAACACAATTAGATTAGCACAGTTTTCAAAGAGAGTTGAATCTGCAATTTTACTCAAATTTTATTCCTTGGATGCACCGGCAAAAGTTTCCCAGGAAATTAGCAAATTTAAAAGGGAAACCATGAGAAAAAACAAACAACTAAACAACTAAACAAAACAATTTTTCTCCTCTATTCCTGTAATCCTGTTCTCTTGCACAGACTGAATACTGGAATTGGAAAGAATTTTTTCCATTTCATCAGAGGGACAACTTAAAATGCTCCCTGGTAATACCCAGATAAAACCAAAAACCCTTAAAAGTTTTTCATGAAAAAAAAAACCCAAAACACCCCACCCCACACCCAAACCCACAACAGAAGAAACAGACTCACCCCAGAACAGTTATTCTATCAACATCAGTGAGAACTCATTTAGGGAGTGACAGACCCAGCTACCTACTTCCTGCTTTGGACTCTAACACTTCTTGATTACAGTCAGAAATTCTATGCAGAACCTCAGAAACCTTCCTCAGCAGAAATTTGATCAGAAAGCTTTAGTTTCAACAAAACAACGCAGAATTACCAGCAAATGCTCTTCAGTAGCTACTTTGTGTCCTGAATCCCTGTCATTTACTCTACAGCTAATATAACTGTCCACTCTTAGGTTTTGATGCAGAAAGCCAAGGTTTTGCAGGATTTCGGAAGCTGAGAATGCTTCTAAGCAGAAGAGAAAAAGAACAGGGAGAGATGTCATGATTCCCAAAGCTTAAATGATGTTCTGTTGAGACCAGCTAGAGTTCAAAGGTAAATTGGAGAAGCACATTATTCTCCTGATTTAAAACACAGTAATAGGATGTTTTGTTATATCAAAATTTATGTGGTTTTATGAGACAATGAGACCTTGGAGAAACAAGTCAAGAAAGAAACCAAGAAAAAAAATATCAACATTAATTCTTAGTGATTTGCTATTATTAGGAGTGGTTGCCCTTCATGGGCACACTTCTCATTGGTCAAAAGAGCTCTGTCCCTGTGGCAATGGGGAAAACTGAAGTTCAAATGTTTTGCTTTACATTTAACATGGAAACAAAATATACAGCTTGAATAAGTCACTCAGTTTCTACCAAATGACAGAGAGAAGTATCTTAGGTTTGCCTACAACAGTCTAACAGGACCTATTTTCAATGAATCAGACTCTATGAGCAATGTCAGGACATGGATAAGGCAAAGACACTCTGCTTTCAGTATTAGCTTACTCTTGAGGCAGCACCTGTGTTAAAGTGCAAAACAACTTCTTCTTGGTAACGTATACCTGATCACCACAATAATCACATCAGTAATCCTGTTTAGGACTGTCATTCTTGTGGTTTCAAGGTTGCCAGCACACAGAATCTGACACTGCAAGGTTTGTCAGTCACACTTAGCCTGACCAGTGAAGGCAGAAACAAGTGCTAAACTGCCCCATGAAGTACAGTGATTTAAATATATGCAAGAAGTGAGATCTTTCAGTAGCTTATTAATATGACAAATTTACCTTGTCCTTGTTTTGTTAATATAATTTGAACTGGTGAGTAATTCATTCTTTTCATTACAATTGTATGGCTTTTTCTCAAGTCTAATAATTATGTCTAAGATAAATTGCTCCTTCAGAAAGTCTATCTGAATCTGAAGCTGCTCTCTGTGTAAATAATACACATTGCTCCATTAAAGAGAAGTATCAGCTTCAATGTTCACAGTTTTTGGAATTACTCAGAGGCAATGAGGAATAAGCAAGATAATTTTCAAGCATATTAGCTGATGTGTTAACTGGTACTGGACTAGATTCTATGCTCATATAGGTCAGGGTAGCTCCACAAAAGCCAAAGAAATAACACAGACTTATCTCAGCTGGTCATCTAGCATACTACTCTAAAACTGTGTGTTGCATAAAATAAAAAAGCAGTCCTAAGCTGCCTCACAGTTGGACAACTGATGAAAGAATTTGGAAACACTAAGAAAAAAATTCTATAATGAAGCTGTAACTAAAATGCCTTGAAAAAAAGTCCAGAAAGAGCAAGGCTGGACAGATTTTATAATAACTGAGTAGTAAACCTCAACCATTTACAGCTCTGTGTGGTTAATGAATGGATAATGAATCTGCTTGTCCAGATTGATTTGTTTTGGCAGGAATGTCACTAATACCATATTTTTTTTCAAGGAACATATAATATTCCTCTGACAGAATAAACTTAAATTCCTTTGACAGAATAAGCAGTGATATTCATGCCGTACTGACTATCCTGAAAGTTTGTAAGGGATCTGTGATGCCATAGGGACTTCAGTACGTGTGTCTTGCCCACCCTGTACAGAAGGGATATTTGTTTATACCAGGTGATAAAAATAACTCTTTCCCAGCTGTCAGCACCTTTGCACTAATCTCTGCACATTGCTTTCCCAAGTTCAAGAGTGCCATAAAGATGTCCTGAGGCACTGGTTCCACTAAAGCATCTGCACACTAGGCTTGTTCCAATTGCCGCCTCCTTGAAGACAATGCACACAAAAATGTACCTATGTCATTCGTAGTTCACACAAACCATCACTCCATATCCCAGTGACAGAGAGGCTTGATAGTAAAACCAAAGGAGGCTGTGCTTAAAAATTGAGATAACTTTAAAATGAACAGTTGCGACCTTTTATCTGTGCTAGGTTCTCTATTTAAAATCCAATCACTGCAAACACAGAGATCCGATGAAGATCAGAACAAGGACAGGAGGAGGAACCTAATGAGGTAATTACTGAAAATGGAGCAGACTAAACCAACTACTCCCAGTATCCATCCAAGGGGAACCATTAGTGCTATTAGGTCCACTTAATTCCTACCATTGTGGAGTTAGACCCTTAAGAAGAAAAAATGTGAGCAACAAACTTCATGTTTAGCTTACAACGAACACGCCAAACTAAACTGAATCACTCACTATGATGTCTTGAAAGGCAGCAGGGAAAGAAACACATGAAAACAAAGCAAAACACATGAATACAGAATTACTGTTTTTTGAAGTAAGAACAATATTTTCCAGTTTCCTAGTTGCCATTTTTCTCAAGTACTGGCAGACATGAAAATTTGGTTTTTTATTTTAGCATGAAAACAGTTCAGTGACTTTTGCTATTCTATGGGAAATCTTTGGGACTATAGCTTGAAATTCTTCACTATTTAAATAGTCCAGTGTTCTTCTGATATCAAGCTGTCATTTTAGGATTAAGACTGATATTTATCCCCATACAAAGAGCTAGCATAAGATCTACACACTGTTTAGGTACACCTAACTTCTACAGAATCCATTGTTTTACTGTTAGGATTGTCATCTAGCATGTTCTCTATAGCAAAGGCCTAGGGAGAAATGTTGCTTTAAGTAAAAGTTATCGAACTTCTCTACGAAGTTAAGTACTCCCTGCCCACTGAATTCCCTATTTTCAAATAACATTAGAGATATTTTATATTATTTATTTTATATTATTTTCAAATAACATTTTCAAATAACACTGTAAAGTTATTAAGCCACAGTATTTCATAAAGTGCTTGCAGGTAATTAAAAGCCCAGTGTAAATTTTGTGCTGTAGCTTTTAATAAGCTCATTAGCAGTCACATAGGAAGTCCATATGCTGATTACTTCACAGATGTTCTGAGAAATTAATGGCAATGGGTGGAAACAACATCAAAGAGCAAGAGGAAAGCTGAGGAATGATGGCTTTGCTCTGTAGTCCTGGGCAAATTGTGATAATCTTCTGTGCCTCAGTTGCTTTGTCAATGTTGTGGGGAAGACACCACTATTTACCTTATTACCAAAAGCCTGTTCCCAATAATTACAAGGATATTCTAAGAGGTTCAGTGATATGTGTCATAAGAGTGGAAAAGCCGTGCTGATTCCATGTTTCATATCTGCTAAGTGCTGAAAGAACCCCTCTCCTTATCCAGTGTAACATGAGGCACTCACAGAAAGAAATAGTAACAAGAGAGGAGACACTCTAATATTTGAGAATATTTTAAGAGGGGAAAAAATGCCATAGCATAATTCTCCTCCCAAATATGTTTTGTTCTCTGTTATTTCACCATACCTAGCTGCTATTCTGGCTTTCTCCACCTCTTTTTCTGCAAAAAGAAAGTCCTACTCTAGCCCTCCTCTACATGAATAGGTGATGTGTGTACAAACAAGAACACTAACATGTCCTGAAGATGTGACAGTCTGAGATGAAAAGCAGTAGGTTTCTTGAGTCTGTAAGCGCACCCCTCAGCTAATGTTATTCTTCTTCATTCCATTCTCAAAAACTCAGTAGGGAACCCAAAGAGCTTTATAATACTTCACAAAACATAGTAATTTTTTATGACAAGTAACAAGAAGAAAGGAACATATACATTCATCTAACATCGATATTTCAGATATTCCATTGCAAATTAGACACTCCAGAAATATATCAATATGAATTTTTCTCCTATTTCTGAAGACCCTTAGGCATTCTTCTGCTTCACAGAGTAAAAAGTAGATGCTTTCTTTCTCTGTGTTATTTCTTATGATTTTTCTCTATGCAGACTCAATACTACACAGATCATACAAAGTGGACAATGTAACTGATCACAGGTAGCCCTGTATGTAATTAATGAGGGTCTCTAAGTGGTTGGACTCTAATAACATTTCCAGGTCCTCTGTCATAACTAACATGTGTTGCAGGCACATAGGTACAGAATGTGATTTGAGAACCAGCAGTTGCCACCAGGAATTAGTTGTTACTAGGTAGAAACATATTTAGCTGTGACTCAAATGAGATAAGTTCATGGTAAAAATTTGAAGCTGAATGATTGCAAATGCAGACCTCTAAGGGGAACATAATATGGACCTGGTCTTTCAGTCTTTATTTGCTTGAGTAACCTCTTTATTCTCAATAGTCTAATTCGTGTGACTGGGAATCCCTCACACAGAGGCTGCAGAACGGAGATCTGAGACTGACAGAATATTCACTTGCAAGTGATTTCAATTCTGGAAGCTCCCGACAGCAGGAAGGAGTACAAAGACAAAGAACACATTTTCTCTTGAATATGTACTCGTGAATGGTAGAGGCAAGCATGATATTTTCATGCAAGTGAGCAGCTTACTGGCATGGAGGCCAAATCACAAAAATGAGTTATAACTCTCCCCTTTGAAGAGCCCCAGAAATAATTTTGAAAAGACACAGGAAAGTACAGATTTGTGCCAAAGCCTATTACAGACCAAAAAGGAGAAACCCAAAATGATTAGTATCACATGCAGCTCATTTATTTAAGACATATGCTGCAGAATCTTGGCTTGCATTCAAAGGAAATGCCTGGCTTTTAGGAAAAAATACTACTTAAGATTTCTGATGCAGAACAATATAAGGGACAATTAAATTACAGTCCAGATAATTAACAGTAAGAAGAATGGCAGCAGGCATTACACAGTGTTCTCTGACAAATATAAACAAATCAGAAAATGGATTGGTAAGCAGAAGTCACCATTGAGAGAATTAATTACGTATCTTTTTCCTAAGCTATGGTTATGAAGCACAGATTCCTGCTCACTCCCACAGATAACATGAGAAAACAAGCAAATTCTTGCCAGGTCATTTTAAAGTTTTTTCTTGATCTCAGTTATTGCCCCAGGAGTCCTGTGGCTGCCTGGCCCATGTCTGATTGGAAAAATCTATGTGATCCTTTTCCAAATGCAAAAACATACCCATTTGTAGAAGATTTTGGGGAAAGAAGAAAACTCTTAGAAGTGGTATTAAAAATGACCATTCAAAAATTTTAAAAGGCTTAAGAAATCATACAACTGCCTTAGCAAGTTCTTTATGAGGCACTATGCCACTGACTGTAACAAAAGTAGGTTTTGCTTATCAAAAATCATGCCCAGAAATGCTTGATAAAATAGCAAATTTAAGAAAGTGCAGTCTCTTTCTCCATGGGAAGCATCCATCACAAACATCACCTCTGGAAATTATTAGCAGTGTACAGAGGATCTTAAATACAGCAGCCTGCAACAGGTATCATGACCTATCTTTGAAGAACTGGAAAATATAACCTCAACCCAAACCAAATTGTATGAGCTCTATTCTCAGTTCTCCACCTTTTTGTAAAAATATAGCACAAGCAACATTTTCTGGACTAAAAAGTAGAGACTTTCTAGAATATTCTGGATTCTGCCACAAAGGCTTTTCAAGATACACCCATGACTACAATAAAATTCAGACAATCATTTGGTCTCCATAGAGACATCAGACCAAATCATGATTATAACTTTTTTCCACAAAATGGATGCAAGCATCTGTTCATACACAGTGGGATTAGAAATCTTTATTTTTTTGCTTAATGATTCTGCCTTGATGACCACTTTCTTTCCTACTCCCTTTCTCAAAAACTTAACAAAGCTGGCATATTCATGTCTTTGAGCTCAAAACTTTCCTGACTAATAATTATTAGTACCCAGCTTAATCTTCCTTCTGCAAAATCCTTTTCTTCACCAGACAGTGAAATTCAGAATGAGAACTCAGGCACCTGCTTCTACTAAAAAATGCCTTAATGTTATTAACTACTGGCATCATCTCAGCAATGGCATCCAGCTAAAGCAGGTTTCTGCATGCATAACACTGATTCATCAGTTAGTGTCTGTCTCCTTAGCATCATTTGTGCTACTTATAACCTGCCCGAAGTGCTCTGGTGGTCGTTAATTTACAGATTTTTGCAAAAATTATGGAAAGCCATGACTAAATCAAGAGTAATCTCTCAACGACTAGCTGTTCTTGTTGTCAAAGGCATCCCTTTGTTTTCCAGCTGCTAAGGGTGGGATTTAGCCATCTAAAAAAATAAGCATCTATTTTACTATATTTTAGGCCTACTTCTTTCTCAGTTTAATAGAACATACATTTCCAAAATGGAAATTTTTATGGGGAATTTTTCTTTTAGAGATGTATTTTAGTACAGAATAAATCACCTTCTGAAGACAGATATTTTTGACCACCAGTCATAGAGCCATGGTAGACTACTAGCTCAGAGCAGATACCTAAATTTTAGCTGAGTAATACCTTAAGTTTCTGATTCCACTTCTGTGTTATCTCTCACTCCCTCATTTTCCAATATAAAACCTGGATCTCCACCTTACCAAGCTTGTTAACTTTTCTCTTTGGTGGAACAACACTGATGTATATCAAATGACAATCTGTCCCTAACTGTAACAGTTACTTACAATTCCAGAAAATATAAAATAAGAAGTTGCTATTGTATACTTTCCTGAAGGCTTTCTTGTTTGAACTACTCAGGAGCAAACATCACCAGGTTTGGGAGTTCTGCCCACAAGCTTATCAGATTTAGAAAGCTGAGTGGAAATCTCATCAGAATAGGTCCAGAAAACATCACTCAATTTAGCTGTGTAAGAGAAAATCTTCTGATGTTAATAGTCAGAGGTTGACTTTCCTACAATGTAGCTGCTGACTCAGTCACAACAGTCACAGCTCTTGATATTAGATCTTGAACTTAATATAGTATTGTCAAATTCACCTGTTTCCTTGCTGTAATGAAGCTAAAACCTTTCCTAAATCCTTCATTTTAAGGAGTTTGGCTATATTTGTTACAAGAGATGCAAATTATAAGGTAATTGCTAAGTTAGATTTACAGGTGATTCAGTTCTGGAAAAAGGACTATCAATCAGTTAAACTAAGACCTTCAAGGACATTAAAAGTTGTTAAACTTACTTCTTTCCCCCCTAGCCTATTCAAAGCCAGACTACCAAATCCCTTCCAGAAACAGAAAACAGAGCCTATTAATCTCCAAAATGCTAGCAGTCTGGCAGTGCCAGAGATACAATTTGGGTTACCAAGAGGATGAATCACAGTAATTCAACATTGGTTCTTTCAGGTTTGGAAGTGGTTTGCCATAGAGGATGATTAAAAGTTACATGTGATAAAAAACTGTGAAACAGTAAACCACTTTTAAAACCCTTGTTCATACACCACTGAAAAAATCCACAAGGCAGGCAGAAAAAAAATCCTGTATTATTTAAGTTTGGAGTTATGTTTAATGAGAAAAATCAATGGAAGATACACTAATGGACATTTTATGTGGGTGACCCTACCCTTTTTTTTAAATTGCTAAAATAAAAGAAACTTCCAGTATTTAAAATTCATTCTACATAGGTCATGTTTATAAACACATTGAACAAGATATCCCTGTGTCACTGGACTGTACCCGAGGATTTAACTGTATGCTTTGAAAAGAAACAGCCATAGTAAGAGATGAGTGTTTCTCTTGAAAACTCAAGTTCTCACAAAAGACATACACTCATTTTGGTCTGCTGAAAGTTATATTTGGGCAAATCATTAACACAGGCTCCCTTTTGCATAATCAGAAAGAAACAGCCATAGGAAGTGAATTCTCCTGGCCTGCAGAACAATCTTATTTCCTAAGAACTTCTGTACAAAGGGAAAAAAACCCAAATTTACCTTTGTACTCAGCAGAGTTTATCTGGAGTTGGGCTGTAAATTAGGCAAACCCACTGGGTACTCTTTATGTTCTCACTGTACTACATGGAAGTAAATCAGGTAAAAAAGCAAAAGGGAAAAGAAAAAGCCCCAAAACTTAAAAAGGTTTAGAAAAAGACTGCCTTTTTCTACTATGCAAGGGCTGCCATGCTGTGGTTCTGTGTCATTGCTTTGTGTTTGAGACCCTTTGTGTAGTAGCACATTGTGTGCTGGAAACTGCTTTGCAAAGTGATTGCACTGAGACGAAAGATGTATTAGATGAACGTGTGTCCATCATTGTCAACAGAGACAGCCCCTAGTGTCTTTCCAGAATATGTTCAAAATACAACAATCTCCTTGTGCAAACCTAAGCCAGACTTCTCTGAAAGCCTTCTCCCACTTTTATAAAGAATGTGTATGTATTTCCTTATTCTTTTATATGAAAAGAGAAGGAAAGTCATAGAATTCTGTTTCACTTCCTAGTGGGCAACACAAAATGGAAAATATCAAAGAACTAAGTCCCAAGTGCTGTGCTGTGCTATGGAGTTCACTCCATAGTTTATACAAAGGAAGAAGAAAAAAGAAACTAAGAGCTCAAGAGAGAATGGTTATTGCAAGTCAGGTAGGAGATAGTAGCGTTCCTGTGTTTGCAGAGGGAAAATAGGGCTTTCTAAGTCAAGATTACTCAACTTTTTTTTCAGAGATGCCCCACAAGAGTTTTTATTTCTAGCCAAATACAGGTTGGGCTAATAATGTAAACTAATAGTTTTCCCTCATTTTGTTTCCCTGCTTACATGTGTGAGAATGTATTTTGTTTTTTAATCTATGGTTATTTCACAGACCTCGTCTGGCTGTCCTACAGGACACCACAGGCCCAAATGTGAATGGCTAAGAACCACTGCCTTGGGGCCTAGGATTGCTAAAGGAATTCAGAGGGAAATAGACTGTGATATCTGACCCTTAAAAAGAAGTAAAGAAATTGTATAATTTAGCAAAAGAAAGCTAGTATGTAATCTATCAGGAACTACAAGTTAATTATACAAACTTTAGTCTCTTAGCAATCCTCTAAAAGCGGGAATCAAAACAAGTATTACTGTAATATTTCCTGGAATCTACCCAGTTCCTGACCCTGCATCCTTGACCATGGTGAAACAAGAAGACTGCAGTCCTGCCATGTCTCACCTCCAACCTATTCTGTGATTACATGTGTACTACTGCATGACAGCTCTCAGAAAGCCTTGTTGTAAGGGACAGGCAGGTAAAATTCCTATTTCCCTGGATCCTGTTATTTTCAAAGTATTAAGACTCATTTGTACATAACAGAGGCCTGAGTATTAAAATGGCTGTGATTGAATTTTCTTGCACTTTTCTAGCTAGGAAATCTAGCTTCATAAAAAGCAGGGAAGCTTTTCCTGGAAGAAGGCAAAGAACTGATCTGTTTCACAGGTAAATAAACATTTATGTATGACCAGTCTTGCAGGGTCAGACCAAAAGTGTATCTAGTTGTTATTCTCTGTAACAGTGTTGATGATTAAATGCTTAGGGAAAATTGTAACAGCAAGGTGGACATATATGATCAATTCTTTTTAACATCCCCCTAACCTCCAACCACCTGCAGCTCTGTGATTTCCTGAGCTAGAAGTAGTTTCTATGACTGTAAATACTCACAGTGAGTATCTATCTCTTACATGAATTTGCCCAGACTTCTCTTAACTCCTATAAGCTTTTAACATGTGCAATGTCCTTTAGCAAGGACTTCCATTGCTTGTCTACATGTATGGGACTGACAGAATGTATGAAGAGATTCTTCTTTCTAACCCTTTAAAACTGTAGGTTCATTCCTCTCATATAGAGCAGCCCTTATAATGGCTGGTTTACAACAGGACATTTCCATAGTCTGTCTTAACCTTTCAAATAAAGCAAGAAGTGCTCATGATTTTAGCTCTAAATGTATATGGGTTTAACCCCCAGAGCTGATGTCCAATTAAGGGTGTTCTAAACAAATGTCATCTTCTATCACTGTTTCTTCCATTTAGATTTTAAGACTCCTGTTCCTGTACAATTATAATGGCATTCATTATCTTCAGCATAGGGGCATTTCTCCTGGACTATCTGACTTTTCTGTAAGGTCTTTTTATCCTTCAGGCTGTTAATTACTGTCTTGCTTCAGGTCTGACATTCATTTTCACAGGACTCCTCATACATTCTTCAATCACATCATTTTTTTTTCTCTTCCCCTCTAATTAGCACAATACTGATTTTCTCAGCCTTTCCATTTCCCAGACAAAGCAACTATAACTCCCCTTGCCATTATATGATCTTTTTAATGCCTTTCTGCCTTGATAGATTCTATACTCCCTGCAACATGGCAAACAGATGTTCGCACTCAACTGCTGCCTAGTGAGTTTCATTGTCTACCAGACTCATCATATCCAATGACCAAACTGATTTCCTGTTGATTGCCCTTGAGTCACACTTCTGTTATGATTCTTCCTACCTGTCACCAGCTCTATCTTATGGGATGCAGCCAGCTAATGACCCCCTCATTTCATTAAACTGCCTGAAGCAGAGTGCTGTGAAAAAAACATTCTCAGCACCTGCATGGTTGGAATGTCCGAAAGGAATTTAGCCTAAATAAGAACAGGAGGAAGGATGGTGGCTCATGGACATGAAGCAAGACAAAATACTTGAGTCCTTGAGGTACTGTAAGTAAGACCACTGCCATATTCAAAATATCATACAAACATTACTTTCCACTGTATGTTTGGGGAGGGAGGAATTGGGAGCATTCAGAACAGTGCATGTGCCATTTGTCAGCCCAACTCCACACACGTTTTCTAAGGCAATTCATGAATGCCTCTGCCTGTTACACAGACCATCAGTGTATATCCTGTTAATTTGTTACAGGTTTCTTCTAACAGCACATTGATGTCATGTAAATAACAGGCCTGCCTACAGGTTTTTCCCATCCAAACTGTTTCTCAGTGGAGAATTGTGCATTTTGGACAAAATTAAGTACATTTATTGAAAAAAATTACTTCATCAAAAAAGAAAGCACTAGTCTTGCCTTTGTTTTCTAGAGCAAAAAAGCCACACTTTTTGTTTCCTTCTATTTCCTTTAGTTCCTCTACTCATTACAATCGGATTTTTCTGCACCTCTCTTCAGTTTGAGTTCCTTTCTACTCCAGAAAATGAAACAGTCCCATTTCCTCTGGAAATACTTCACGAGGCACATGCAAGAGCCATATTAACTGTTTTTCACTGGATGGTTGGTAAGAATCCTTTCTCTTTCTCATCTACCCAGATTGTGCCTTTCTTCAGTGGTTGCTAACTGAATAACTTCTAGTTTATAAATTAATTTCTTATTGTTGTTCCCAAAGTGCCCAACTGTTAAATCAAATTCCATTTCTATTACTTGACACTTGAAAGTCACTATTTTTTTCTGTATAATATACTGATACCCTTCTATACTGGTAACACTTCCCAGCTTCCTACCATTAACAAGTCTTACTAGCATATACCTACTATGTATTAAGTTTACTATTTGAGTCCTAAAGCCTTTCCACAATGCATTCTAAGTCTGACGACCTCTGCTTTCAAGACAACTTGTCGTTAGTTCCTTACTCACCCTTCTTTTCATTACTAAACTCCATCTTCTCCAGTAAATGTCCTTGATTCCTTTTGTTCATATAGTTAAAGAATCTTACATTTACATCCATCCAGCTGGGTTGCTTCCACAATTCACTCTCACATTTCACATTTCTAGTTCACAGTTAGCATAGGTGAAGCCCTCTCATGCGTGAGCTTATCCACTAAAATCTAGGAACCTAATCACGAACAATTTCTCCAAAGAAATTACAGTTGAAGCAAATGGCACTTACTGCTGTTAAGAAGTCTGGTATGATGACTAGAATTTGAATATCTTTTGGAGAAGAGGTTAGAAATAAGCAGTCCCAGAAGATTTCAGGACACTGCAGAAAATATGAATCCTAATTATAGGTGAATATAGAATTATAAAATATTACACTTCCAGGCTTTTTTTAGCTCAGCTCATCCTAGAATGATTCATTAAGCTGAACAAATATAGGCCTCACTAGCCAGTGTGGCAGACCAAACTGTCCAGAAAGGAAAACCAGAAACCCCTATGAGAGGTTACTTCATTTTCCTTTCTTCAAGGTTGGCTTTATTTCCAAATAAAATAAACTAAAGTCAATAGCATCCAACCTATATGGGAAAAAATGTCCACCAAGTATCATTCTCGTTCTCAGAACATAACAACTGATTTCCTGCGACAGACCTAAATTCCTTTTTCTTTTTTAAATACACCTAAGTAATTACCTGATGGGTAGTAAAGTAAGGACTCTCTATATCTAGGTACCATCCTAACTTTACAGCAAACAAGTTGGCTAAGTTACACCATCAACAATTTCCATCTGAGTTGTTGACTGAATTCATTGAGGCAGAATTCTCTGTATTTCTCAAGCTGCAATTAATGAATAAATAAACTCATAACAGGTAAAAACTTTGGAAAGAATTTGTTTATGAGCAGTGAGTAATAAAACAATCTGGGTTAAACCAGAAAATACCTAAATGATTACAGAAGAACAATATATTTATTCAGAAAAGATTGAAGGAGATTAGCCTTCAACTACACTGAAAAGAAAGATAAGTGGAAAAAGCAGTCTCTCCGCTAGAAAAAAACACAAACAATATCCTAACTGATTTTTCTTAGCTGACCAAGAAATAACAGTGTAAATACAGAGCTAAATCCTCCAGGAATGCTGGTTTGCTTGATGTCATCATTTCACATGTCAAAGCTGGGTACATTGTCCATAATGTGTTAGCTACTACAAACATTATCCTGAGGTGACACAGAGCCCTTTGCGGTCTGTCTTCTTACAAAATGCACTTACGCTTCCTTCCAGAACATAATGCAAATTGGGTAGCATTAAATAAAAATGAGTTGCTTTTGTGTGACCCCTATCCTTCCTCAGTCACTTGTGCCCCTCTCAACCCAGCATAATTTCAGAATGACTTCAAGCTGTTCTAACACAGCACAGGGAAACAGCTTGCACTGAGCAGCAGGAGAAGGCAAAAGTGAGCTTTAAATACTGTTTCTACACTCCCCTTTCCATGGTATTTACATTATGGCTCCTGTCCAAGGCTCTGGTACTCTGATTTCAAAGCAACAACTGCACAGCAAGAGTGCAACATTTTGCTCTAATCTACAATACAAATCTCATTGAAATGCAGCGAAGAGCCTGTATGGGCTTTTTTTTTTTTTTTTTGTAGATTCACTGCAGCTGTATAGATGTCTCAAATGTGCCGCTAAAATGGTTCACAGGACCTGGCAGCACAGCTAATTTCACTTTAAGGAATGCTGTCAACATTAATTCCATTTTAGAAATAGACTTGTTCTTGCTCCTTAAAATGATAGCTTAGTAAATACAAGTTGCGTCTCACAGTTTAAAGTATACTGGCAGATTTCTCTGGATTTTATTGAGCCTGAACAATTAAAATAGGTTATTTGTTCTTCACGTTAGCCAAACATTATTCTTCTTGCTTCAGACCCCTATCACAGAAAAATCGTTCCATGCCCTTTCTGCTTCCCATCCTGACTCCTCACTTTGAGCAAAATCAAAGATCTTGCTATTCAGGTACACAGGTATGAGAGACACTTCTATCTTCCCTTCCCCTTTCTCATCACCAGTTTTTAAGGAGCCTGTGTAGCATCTATATGATGCTTGCACACATGTGAGTGCTAGTCCATGACAGTTCTTCCACTGGTATATGCTTCCCTACATGGGAAAAACTGGTGACTCGCAGATCATGATGTGGAAGGCAAAAGCAGCTGAAAAAATGTTATACCGGACTCCCTGGTCACAGGTTAGGGAGAGCTGCAATTACTTTAGGTCTGGCAGGATGATGATTTTTTTGGCCTAAACGATAGCAGGATGCGTTTCCCAGGAGTCTGATGAAGAAAACTGCTTAAGACACACTGCAGAAAAGTGTTCTAGAAAGCGTCTTAAACTAGAACTAGCTCAGTTTCTCTTAAAGAATCCCCATGAAAATTTCCATTTAAACACCGAGATAAGCCTTATTTAGTATTTTAATTATGCTAAATGTCACCTTATCTTTCCAATTAATCTTTGCCTTTGAATGCAGATGTATCATTTCACTGATAACAGGAGTCTTTGTCAGAGAATGTTTAAAGTCCAGCTATGATATATATAGTGCTAAGCTGGTCACAGGGACATGATTTCTATGCTGCAAACAAAGCTATACAGCAAAATTGTTGAAGTAGGCAATGGAGGTTTTGTAAAGCACAGAACTTTGTAAAAGAGTAAAAACTTTCACCTAATATTACAGAAGGCTTTCACATGACCATTGGGATATTGGGAAAAATAGTGGAATTTAAAGCTAGTTGCAGTTGCAGGACTGACATTCACCTCAAGTTTCTTCTCCAAACTATCTCAGGCCAGGACTATGCAACCACTTTGCTGCGTAGGAGTAAGAGCAAGCACATGGGATCAAGCCACAGGGCTCTTTAGCCAGGGAGCTGAAGTGATAGGCACCATCCTTTTTTGAGTTGGGTTTAAAGCCGATGTTTGAAAACCTCAAGACATGTACTTTTTATAGCAATAAAATTGTAATGTCACATCAATATTCAAATAACCAGTGCTACTTTTTAAATAAAAGCATATCAATTTTCAAAGTGCCATCACTGGCCAATGTGGCCAATCTCAAAAAGTGTACAACATGTGCTCTGCACTGAAGTCTGTCTGAACGGGGTATGCCTTTTACATTGCCAAGATCTTCTTTGGCACTGAAGACTGAGCCCTGGTTCTATATAAGTAATACATCTAGTAGTTTACAAGATGTATATTGTTTATAATGGATGCATCTGTATTTTACATGCAGAATAGGTCCCAAGGTAGCATTTCTTGCAAAAAGTTTTACGGACTTCAGTTTTGTCTTTTCCAGTGAAGGACTGCAGTATCACATCTGTTACCACTTTTGCAGTGTGATTTGCAAGGAAATAATACAAGCCATCACATGCAGTATTTGTAACTGAGTTTTTACACTATTTATGGTGCCCTGTCTCATAAACTCTTGGTCCCACTCTCACTTAGACTCTTTGGTGCTTTCTCTCTCATCATGCCTCATTGTATGAGCAATTGCAGTCAAACTTCAAATAGCAGCACCCATATTCTCATCTCAGTCTCTGCTTATATTTCCTTCTGCTCTGATGCCTTTAAACTTTAAGCTATATAAACTACATTATGTATACACTATTTAGATTATATAAACTACTAGTATCTACTAAAGTTTAGAGAAAAGGCAAGCTGTCTTGTCTGCTTTTTAGGTAAGCAGTTTTCTTTTCCCCAACAAGTATCTTCATTAGCCATCTCCCCTTCCCACCTGTTCATTCCCACTTGACTGGCTAAAAGTGAATTATTCCACTATTTTTTCTTGCCTACTTACCTAAAACAATGGAAACTTGAGCTGAATTGGATCCATGGGTGCACCTTTAATATCAACAGAAGAACAGGTACAAGAAACAGAATACAGAATAAACAGGGCAAGGTAAAGAGAGCACTAAGAATCCCTGAATTAAGGAAAACATACAACTTCTGGATGTAACTAAGATCCCCAAGCTACACAAAGATTAAAAACTCCTGGCAGTTCTCTGACTGAGACCTGAACACAACAGTACTGTCTGTACTATAATGGGCTTTCCCTTGGCTGTGCAAATCTTTAATATTTGTTGTTGAAGACTCCAGGTGCTACACAAAATAGGGGGGAAAAAAAACCCCAATTATGGAAAAACAATGATTAATGAATGCCAGTATCTCTGAGAAATAAAGTATACCAAATATGACTTGTACATAAGTGGAAGAGCTCTCAGTGAAGATGTAAGCAGCACTGCATGAAATAATACAGCAGTATGAAAATAGGATCCTACCCGAAAACTTTCAGGTAAATATTATTCATGGCTCTTCAAAGATACGTATTGTGTAGAAATAAACAAAGGAGAAGGAAGGGAATATTTTAGGCTAACTATATCCAGCAACAACTGGGATAACATTCAGCTGTCAGAGGGCAGCTTAAACCAAAACAAAAGCTGCGCAGAATTTCACCTTGTTTCAGCTAACAGGGAAAGTCCAGAAAGAATTTGCATTCTGGCCATCACAACTACATTCCCCATTAACCATCTTTTCCCAGGAATGGTTACTTTTGAGCCTTCTGACACAACAACATTTGTGAACACATTGCATCGCTTATCACCACAGAAGACAGGTCAGCCTAACCCAAGGCTGGCTGGAGCTGCTGCCCTTTCAGGCCACACCTACAACAGCACATTAAATTGTGCCAGGAAGCATTTTGAGGCTATGGAATTTGTCTATACTGTGAAACTGCCAGCATGTTTTCTGGCATGGTTTTGACCCAGCCTTGCTAGCACTCTGCCAAACAGTTCCTGGGCAAGGTTTAGGACTTAGCACAGGACAGAGACCTTTCCCAATACAAAATCTGGATGTGTCCCTCCTCTCTCAGAGACTAAGAGTTTAAACATATGGACAAAAGCTATTCCATGCCAGCTGGACTCAGTGCGACAGGACAGTCTTGGTATGTCTAATTTACTAGTATGGATGGGTCCAGAGAAATCCCAAACCCCTGCAGTTCTCAGCTTTCTATATTGCTGTCTTCAAATCACTTGTTGCCTGACACAACAAGGCCTTTTGAGAACTGGCATTAAAATTTTAATGGGAAAAAACACCCAACCAAGATGCAGTGCTGCCTGAGGTAAAAAGCTTTAGCATGAAAGTAAGATCTGAAGTCCTGTCTCTAACCCTACGTCCTGGAAGGTGACTTTAGGAAGGTCTTTTCCATGTTCTGAGCCTCTGTTTCTTCTTCCCTAAGGGACACGGAGCCCCCGTGTTTATTTCACTCACTTCAATTGCAAGTTTTTTTCAGGCAAGGACTGTCAGAGTCTGTTTGGACTCTGCATGTTATTGCCATGCAAGAACAACAAAATGTCCATTTTGCTAGAACTGGAAGTTTATTCCAGCTGGCAAGATTACAGCTGCTACATCCTCTTTATGCCATGGATAGCCCTGAACACATTTAGATTAATGGACTGCTTTGAGCCAAGCACATATTTGTAGTCGCCGTGGAGAGGCATTATGAGAAATATACTGGTGTCAAACTAATCACATTAATACAACATTGTAAACTAACGTTGCTGCTTTTGCTATGAGAAACATGAACAATAAAATCTATTATAGATACTTGGTGATTAAAAGAACTGTGTAAAGACTATAATGTGAACACGATTTTATTGCTCCATTACAAAAAAATAATAAGGTAATATCAATGTGAATTACCATGTGATTTCCAGCATTAAAGTACTACAATAAAACTAGCAAGATATTGCAGTGAAAGCATGCACATGACATACAATTATCTAGTATGTAGCACTGTCATATTCGTAATAGCAAGAATCTAAGCTTGAAGAGGTAGAGAAGTTGAGAGGCAAAGAGTCTGTGTACCAGTTCCTAGAGGGCACAGAACAACAAATTATTTGAGATATCAAGGGCTGAAGCCTGCCTAAAAAGATATGAATAAGATATAGCCCAGGAAACTCTGGGAAAATCACCTTTGTGCCATATAAAAAAAAAATATTCAATTTATCTGCTGTTCAAAACATGTTAGATTAACTGGTCATATTTGATCTGAGGTTTCCTGAGATTTAATGGCTACCCATCATTAAATAAGTTTTTAAATTACTTGTATTCATGCACAAAAAAAGTAAATCTTGGTTAATAAGGCTGTTATGAATATCTCAGAAAGGAAACATTGCTCAAAATCTTAAAGCACTGAAGGAAGACAGCAAAGACATGAAGCTTTAACTCCAGGCCCCACATTGTTAAATGTTCTGCTATTCCACCCCCCCCCGCCCCGTTCCTTTAAGTGAGTATCACCCTATCACCTAAGAATTAGGAGATGTGAGCATGAGAGGCTCCTGCATAAATAAGTTTTGGCTATCCTTTCTTTCTGAGGAAAGTTTGCAGAAAAAAACACCTATTCACCGGCATCACACTTTCCTACATTTGACATCTTTCTACCATCTCTAAGGTGTAGGCAAGGGATGAGGGGTTTTGTACAGTTGGGCAATACAGCTATTACACTTTCTCTTTCCACACATTTTCTCCCTCAGCAGAAGGAAGATGTTTCAGGTGTTCAGGATGACAAACATAACAAACAGAGCAAAATATTATGCCTTCTGTTACGCATCCACTATCATAGCTCCTACAAGAATTTATGTTTGTGGGAAGAAACCAGATCCTAACTGGTTCTTTTTAATAAAGTGTAATAACTTTAAATAGCCTGTATATCACACAGTTTTTTATACCTCACTGCACAGATATCAATATGTCTCAACCTGTGTTATTTCTTAATGGAATTTAATTCAGAATATATACTCTGCTGTATTTCAATACCTTAAAAATACTGTCTATATTATTCAAGACAGAAAAATGATGCAGGAAATAATTAACTGCTTTTTCATTACTATGCCATACATATATATATATGTATAAAGGTTATGACATTCAGTGCAAACCTACAGTAGATTAAATGCTATCTATCAAACTGCTACAGCTTGCTTAGTTCATAGAATTATTATTTTTGGCTTACCCAAATCTGTAGCTTAATTCTTTTTTCATTTTTGAAAACCGTTTTTACTTTGAAATCAATCCCGACTGTGCTTACAAATGCAGATGTAAAGGAATCATCAGCATATCGGAACAAAAAGGAGGTTTTCCCAACACTGCTGTTGCCGATAATGAGCAGTTTGAACATGTAATCAAAGTTCTGGTCAGATGTATCTTTCTGGCCATATCTGGAATCTTGAGCAGATGCCATCTGTAATTTAAAATAAAAAGAAATAGTTTATTGTCTCTTGTATCATATAAAATTGGAAACACGTATATTTTATTGGAGTTTTTAATACCAGATATGAATGAACTCAAGAAGTTCACAGAGGTTTACTTCTTTTTTATGATTCTTGTATTCCTGGTAATAGTCCTGATTGCAAAAGAGGTTGTAAACATCACTGGTGACTGGTACAAAAAAAAAAAAAAATTCTAAAAATCCAGGACAGTTCTTGAGTGTATCATTTGAAAGATCCACACTCAGAAAATGTGAAGAATGAAATAGGCAGTGAAAATATAAACAAAGATACTTCACTTGTACAGAAGGAAATAAGAGAACAATGCTGCGTTGTGACATAGAAAGTATATTTCCAAGCAAAAGCTTAGTATGTTTTACATCTGATAAAATTTTTAAACCATTTATTTTATTGTAAATATGCTGCTGTCATTTGTAATGCCTATAACCTTAAGCAAAGCATTTTGGCTTTACCAGCTTTCAGTTATCATACCATTAAATAGTGAGTTGGGTATATATCTCTTGTTTTTTTCTAGTTGTAGTCTATTCTATACTTTTGGAATTTGCAATGTTAATGCATCATCGTAAGTGGCAGTTGTCAATATTTTCAAATTTGGGTCCTTAAAATAGAGATTCTAATCCATATAAAACTCCTGAATAAGCACAGATTACTGAATACTGCTAAATAGCAAGCTTATTTTGCTCTAGGGACTTCAAAGATCATGGTTTCCATTTATAAAAAGTACACTTTTGGTTTTCAGGAGAGTTGCAGAGTTTAACTTGAAAACCCAATCAAAATTGTAGCTGGCATGCTCAAAAAACAGATGGCAAAAATAAAGAACATAGAACTAGGTAGTGTTTCACCTCATATGCTTTTTCAGAAAAAAATCCCAAGTATTTTGGGAGCTTGACAGGATTTTAAATTCTTGGAGTTTGGCAATAGTAAGGGCAACACTTTTGCGCATCTGGTTTCAGACAGAAAGACAGACATCATATCCTAATATAAAGGTTTATGAAAAAGCAGCTCACGTCAAAGCTTTCTAAGTCAGACATCTCAGAGTGCATTTGGGCAATCAGACAGGACAGCTGGCACCAGGGTGAGGGCTGTACACTAACCCACCTTCTCAGCAGAATTTCAATTACTGCATAAATTTTCTGAGCTAATTCTGCTGTCTCATAGTACAAATATGAGTATGCCAGCTTCTCTGGGTTATTGAAGAGGCATATAGAAGTGGGGACAAAAAGTCCTGAAGGAGACAATAGAAGTAGCAAGCTTTTGAGAGAAAATTCAGTGTAAGATTTATGTTTCATAAATAATGCAGTAGGGAGCGTTTGATTTTGCAATTACCCTTTTATTTGGTAGTGATTGAAGTTCTTGATTAAATGTAGTCTTGGGTACCTATGTGCTTGCTCCCTGAGTGTCTGCATTTGCCTTAATATTCATTTACTTCTTTCACAGACAAGCAACAAGGAAGTTTTAGAACAAAAACCTAAATATTATCAACCATACACAGCACTAATCTTTCATCTTTCTGATTTCTATAGCAAAAGACAGAAACAAATCCTGCCCACCTTCACTACTCTCCCTTATTGTAAAAATATTTGGGGATATTTTGCTGAGAACATTGAGATAAAGAAAATCAAGTGCTGTTTATACCAGTCTGATCACAACTGGCTATAAAATAGTAAAAAGGATGCTGATGTTGTGTACAGTTTGCAACAACAAGTCAATAAAGTCCAGCAGACAAAAGACTGTGCAGTGTCTGGGGATGCCAGTGTGTAATCTGTACACTTTCCCCAGCAGCCTGATCAGCCCTTCTGGCTCCTCTCTGTAATGCAACAGATGAAACCAGTAGTTACCACTTCTAGCAAGAAGAATAGTAATTTTCTTTCTTGATTTTATCTCCTAGGAAGGCTTCCATGTATCTTCTTCAACTTGCCTAAGGTTTAGAAAAAGGGGTTTTAATTTTAATTTAATTTGCTGCCCTCAGTCCTATGTGCCTTACAATTCATCCCCCTGTACTTTAATGCCTAACACTTCAGAAACAGTATGATTCAGTTAACAGAGGAATCAGGAGACCTGGATTCTAATAATAGTCTTGCTAAATCTTGTACATTATATAGCCTTCCTGAGTAAGAACATGTTTCCTGTGGATGGTTTTAAATACAGACTTTTCCCACAAAGAAATTTCAGTGCTCCTCTAAATTAATGTGTTTATGTACATTACCCATGCAATGGTTTCCTTAAAATTTCTTAAAAAATAACAGAAGACCCCCCCCCCCCCAACATCTTCACTGTGCCTTGAACTCATGGATTCATTACTTGCAGTACCATAGGCAGAATTATGGGCAAGTTGAACACAGAATTGCAGCCAGCTTTTATTTCAGGGGTAGGAGTATGTCTGCCTATTACAGGATGCAAAAGGCATAGGAAAGGCATGGGAAAGGACTAGTTTCTCCACCTCCCACCTGTGGAATCATGAGATGATTAGTGAGGTATTGATAATAACTCAAACTTTTTGGAGAAACTAACTTTAGCCTAGAGAGCCAGTCTCCCTAGACTACTGATAGTGATCCTTTCTCATGTGCAAAACCCAAGTGAGTTTTAGAAAAGGCCTGCACTACTCTGAAGAAACATCAGACTCAGTACGGGTGCTGAGACTTTGCTATTACTTACCAAACTCACTCATTCTGTACTAAGCACAGAGAAAGATTTTGCAGAGTACAATTCACATCACCTACATCAGGCTTCCACTCTAAATGATCCTCTAGAGGAGTCTCTATTTTTCTGCTGACTACAAGGGAAACCTAGATGCTTGGTCCTCTTGAACTTTGTGAATATGTCCGCAGTGCTTCTCTTTCTTAAATGCAAGCTGCTGACTTCAAGAAAGTATGGGATGAACCGTAGTCCACTTCCTGATATATTAATATGTCAGTTCACTCCTAACAGGACTTGTCCCTACTATGGAGGCACTTGGCAAAGAAATATGAAGAAGCTAATGCTGATATTACATTCCTCTTTTGGAAACGATGCTGGAAATAATCACCAGGAATGCTGTGTTCAGACCTGTAATTAAGTACTACATACATGGACAAGAACAAAATAAACATGCCAACCTCGCTAATGTTATGATGGTTTGCTTCCAAGAAAGCAAAAATCTTACCTTTATTTTGACAAAGTTCTCTTCTCAAATGATTAAATGGGTATATTAAACAAGCATCACTTTCAGCAAAACAGATTGAGTTTTATCTTCAGTAAAATTTTGTCCTTATTTAGTAAAATTGAATACAGAATGCATAAGGCTATTTTCATTAGCATATTGCATCGTTGCTTTTTTGTAGAATGAGTCCCTGTTCAGACCCTTGCACCCATCAGCATGTTAGCACCAAAGGCAGTCTCAGTCCACCTCCTAGAGGACTCAGGACAGACTTGAGAGTCCAGTGGGAAATGTATGCTCAAGACAAAGATCAGAAGACCTGTCAAGAGGTCTCACATGCCTGCTCCTTACCAAAATTAGGAGAAGGTACGTCCCCAGCTCGCATATGGTCCAAGGACAAAAAAGGATGGCTTTGTATGTTTCCCTGCTTACAACACATTTTTAAACTCCTTAAATGTGGATTATTTATGGGCATAGGCAAGTTTAACCATTAAGCAGAGTTTTCTATATCAGACCCAGGTATTTTTCAAGTCTATGTTCAGCTGTTTCCTTGATCTCAAAAGAACAGCTTAAAACAGGGCAAGGTTGCGAACAAATGTCTGATAAAGTATGTGTTTACCTGCCACCCTCATGATAACAAAACACTTAGCTGTTTTACTCTCTATGGCCTTAGAGGACCTCATTCTTTGACAGAATTAATTTGAACAGCTTTCTCACTTAAGCAGCGCAGCATGCCATGAACTCCCTGGCCTGCACGTCACTTCAGTTTGTACTTACATATGCACTGTACTCTGGATGCCTAATGCAGGATGAATTGCCCCTTTAAAATATGATGCATAAGGCAAGAAAAGCTGGGATTGAAAATACTGAGGTTCATTCCTTTGTGCCTTTCACAAATACATTGTTTTCTTTTAAAAACTGTATTAATAGGCATGTCTTAAAAGGAAAAGATTGATAGGAAGCCCAGGGAAAATGCCTTATTTCTATCTACAGTAAGGATAGATAGACACTGATTAGCTAATTTACGGTTGTTTCAAAGAGAAACACTCCTTTTCTATATACAGTGTAGAATTACATACATTTCCATTGCTTTCTAAAAAGAAACTGACTTTAGTCATTATTTTAGTAAAAAGACAGAGTTCCCTGCACATGCAGCTTTTTGTGAGGTGATCTTTTTGGTTTTTGTAAAACATAATTAGTCAAACATAATCAATGGATATTGAAGCAATGGAATACAACAGGAAAATTCAATGTTTGTAACTCACCAGATGGTATGCACCACAAGTGAGTGTCTTTAATGTGGAGATCAAATGTCATCATCAGAGTTGTCAAAATGTTAGCAAGATCCTTATGTAAGAACATTGTGACAATATAACCCAGTCATGAAGAAATCAATTATTTTTTAGGTAAAATACCAGACCTATAATCTAGAGATTGGATTTTATTCCTAACTCTTCTGGAGGTATCCTATGACTTTTGTTTTCCTTTTTTCTGTATCTTGGGCAAGCTGCTTAACTTCTCTTACTTTTGGTGTGCTCTCAATGAATATATAAATATCCACAGATGCAGACCACAGCCAGTTCTCACAAATCCTTATCATCTAATTTTTAACTGACCAATTAATAAGACTTAACAGAGTTCAGTGGACAAGGCACCAGCCACTTATTTGGAATTTACAGATTGACAGCCATCTGCAGAGCACAGCTTGTGAACCAATGTACTTGGCAGCATCAGGAGAAGCTTATCTGCTTCAAGGTATTATGAGGTTAGATTCATGAATATGTGTAAGCATATTAAAACCCAGTTTGAAAGGTGTAGTTAGAAACACAAAGTTTTATTATAAGCAGCATACTGAAATGTCAAGTCGGGGAATGTCGGGAAGATACAGAGAGGTGAGTGTCTAAAACATTTTAAAGAAGCTCTACTTGCTTCATATCAGCAGAAGTAGCATGAACATGGCCACATTGCTGGCAGCTGCCCAGGACAGCAGAACGCAAGGTGCAGTAAATAGTAGTTCTGGCAAGGCTCTAGCATATGGATTCTGGTGAACCTACTTGCGGTGAGCTAGAGCATTAGCCCTCATTTGTCTGTCTTTACCTAGGTTTACCTTCTCCATGAAAGGGTAGCTTAAGAAACATATTTCCAATTCCCACTCTAGGTAGTAGGACAAAATCCCCTTCTCTGAATAGTGGCAGAACTGGAGATAAAGTCCTAAGTGGGTTAGTCTAACACAGGATGTCAAGAAGCCACCAAAATAGTGCGGCTTTGAAAACAAAAAAATACAAGCTGTGTCAATCCAGGTACTCCAGTAGGAATAAATTAATAAATTTGGATTTACCAGGGGTAAGAAAGAGAATGAAGAGTAGATGGCTACCGCCCTTTGCCACTTGCCCTATTTAGTGCAGCACTCAGGGTCGTGAGACTTGTAAAGACTGTGCAGATTCTCATTTGCCAGAGCAGCTGCATCAGGCCAAGCGACAAAGTGAAATACTAATGCCACTAAGGCACCGGTGAGATGCCATTAGTAACAATTCTGGTCAAGCGTGCTTATGAAAGCTGAGTTAAAACTGGAAAGTACAGAAAAAGGTTATTAGGAAGACCAGAAGAATGAAGAGCTTATTTTATGAGAGAAATCTGAAAAAAAAAAAAAGTAAGCAAAACATGAGCTTTTTTTCTCTAGATAATAATCTGGAGCGAACATGAGGGAATGAGAACTATTTAGACTGATGTATACTGGAGCAGACGCTGGACATTAAGGAGTGAGTATAAACTAGCCCTGAGTGCCTCAGAGCTGGAGATTAGAAAGTATCTAACCAGCAAGGGAACAAGCTTCCACAATACACTGCCAAAAAGGGGTAGTGACAGAAAAAGGACTACTGACTCCAAGTGCAGTTTGATCAGTTAACAAACAGGTGTATAACTTGCTCTGTGGCCTCAGTGGCTTGGCATGCTCTTCTACTCCAGTGCTTCTAATTTGAACCAAGACTGACATACCTAATAATTTTGCTGAGTGATAGGAGATGAATTGCCATGCTAACTCCTGTGTCTAATAGCTTTGATTTGGCTTTTTTTCATCATAATTTTATAATAACCTCTTAAATATCGGCAAGCAGCCTTTTTGCTTGCTATTGCCCTTCTCCATTGTGTTTGGATGTGTCTGTTATAAACCTATTTTGTCTGGGCATAACCGTTGCCAGTGACAACAGGATATGAAAAGCTAAGACGAAAATGTTCTAATTTATTTCCTTGGCAAAGCAGATTATCTACAGGCTATTTCCCACTTTCTAGTTTTCCCTCACCTCTATGGTGTCAGTCACCTTTGAAATGATCTAATGCCCTGGCAAGTGGAAGAGAGGGTCTCTAGAGATCTAGCATTTTCTACACACTGCCACCATTAATGCCCATATGCTCTGACAAACACTAAGAACAGGGTATCCAAACTACATTCCCACTTTTTTATTTTGGCAATGTACAGGTATGTGGAAAATTTGCATGCTACAGTCAGGTAACGAGTGAAACTTGAAGCAAGTGAATCAGTGTATGAATCACTGAGAATTTCCTATTGAATCTTCACTTCTGAAAGTATCATGAAAGCCTTAAGGGAGACTACTGAGAGATATGCAGGCATTTCAGCTAATTCAGACCAGTTCTTAAAAGAATGTGCAGAAACCATACAGACTTCTATGTTTCACAGAAAAGAGAGTCCATTGCTTTTGACTTCTAAACCAAAGCCCTCTCCATGGCCACAAGCACTACTAAGACTTATATCTGTTCTTTGAAAACATGGCTAGAAAAATGAGAAGTAGTCATAAACTCTGACCCAGATCCAATTATATCCAGCAGATGACAATAGCAAACTTTTACACTAGGTAACTCCTTCTCTAGAAGGACTGTTTGGGCTGCCTTTCTGGTAATTGTTGGCCCTTCTTGTCCACAGAGAAATGGCATGAGCTTGAGATTGAAACAAAGAATTCATAAATACAGAAAGACAGTGCCACTGCACAGGCCCTTTTTCTCATCTTGATAAAATATTTTAACTTTTTAGTTTTCTTTTTTAATTATTGCTTGATGGAAGTGGGAAAAAAAATGCTTACACTCTCCTCTGAGTTGTTTTTGTCATGATCAAAAGACATACACTTGATCACTCTTTCTGTTGCTCTTCAGTTCAGAGATGGTAGCTCTGTAACAGACTTCCATAAATTTGTTGTGTGCAAAGAAGCAACTACATTTGTTTCATGTAGTAGGAAATCAGATAGCTAAAAAGATAAATCAAGCAATTAGTTCAGCCAGTCTAAACCACATTGAACAAGGACCAACAATGCTAGCCTAATGTTGGAAAATGGAAAGACTCTTAAGAAGAATAATCCACGACAGAATATTGTTCTACTGGAATCTTTAATAAGAATAATATTTGAGTATGCTGGGAATAGTGCAAGTAGAAGAAAGAAAACAAACATGAAGAAACTACAAGTGAAAATCAAACCTCATCTGCCAGACTGCATTTTCACATCTTGGAAAAAATCCAGATGCTTGTGATTATGATTTTGGATGAGATATGCTTAAAAATAGACACTGTTTGACCATCTCACCAGCCTTGAAAAAGTGGAATTTGTAGGGTTTTTTATAACACTCTGCTGTCTCTTTTTATACTAAGGCTGTGATTTCTGCTGACTTTTACTCAATTATGTTTAACAATAATTCCGTTTGTACTGACAATCATATAAAAAACAGGAAGCTGTTCTCTGATATGTGTCAAGTACATATATTTTTTTATATCTGGACTTCCCTTTCTTTAGATTTTTTTTTAATGCTGTACCACCGTTTTGTTTCCACACCTGTTTAACAACATCAGTGAATTCAACACATCAAAAATGTCAAATGCAATAGTGACCAATCTGTAGTTGTCATTCTTTTCTAGCAAAATTTGCATTTAATGAAATGCTCTCCAAAGCCAATATATACTAAATGTGACTTCAGTATCTCAAAAAGCATGTGTAAATAAATGGCAAATACCACAGAAACATTTCCAACACATGCCCATAGCATGCAGAACTAGGCATTTTAAACAGCATCCTAATTATTGCTGTTCTCCAATCAGAAAAATGAAACACATTCTTACTGAAGAATGGCTTATTTCTAGTGCACCTCTTTGGTTGAAAGGTTTCAGCATGTGACTTCTGAGCAATTGCTCTGCAAAAGATTTATGAGATTATCAGTCCCTGTCCAAAGTCAAGTAAACCCAACTCCATGTCAATGCAAGATTTCAGACTTCTTTTTGAGTACGCATATTGAAGAGGATGCAGATCGTCCCTTCAGGCTGAAATTCTGTTACTGCCAGAGTAGATACCCAGCATGAAAAATATTAGCTAACAGAGCTGCAGTTCACAACTTAAATCACAGCAGACTGCAAAAGTGCTCTTTGCATTGTATAAAATCAGCGGCATTAATTGGTACCAATCCACTGGTAACATGACCGATCTTCTATTAAAAAACAGTCATGCATTTGAGTGTATAGTCTGGGGCCCCCAGAGCTCCTGCAAGAGATTATGAAATAGGTCTTAATTAAAACTGAAGTACAGTTCACCAGCATACACTGTTTTGAACCAACAACCTAGAAACTGCTAAAAACTCTGTGTAATGTAACTTGTCTCTGGATAGCATCTGTTTCTCCAATGCTAAGGGGCATTATATTTTTCCATATATAAAAACTGCTGAAAAGGGGCCACCTCTTTGCTATCCCCAGTTCTAGCCATGAGCCATCTCTCCCTGGTGCAGATGGATAACTGCTCCTGGAATAAACAGGTGGAGACACCCTGCCAACTTCCTGCGCATCCAGGTAGGACCTCCTTACATCTTATCACCTGACAACTGGCATCCATTCACTCCCAGGGGACCTGCCACCAACGCTCAAAGGGCAGTATCTGTAACAGACCGTTCGGTTTGCCCCAATGCGACCCGAAACCCACCCGCGGCCACGGCGGCGGGGTGGCGGCCACTGCTGGGCCGTGCCGCCCAGCCTCCCGCTCCGGCTGCCGCCGCGGCCCGGGGAGCCGCGCTGCGCGGGGGACGGGGGGAGCCCCACCGCACCCCTGCCCCGCGACGGGCTGCGGTCGCCCCCCGCCCGCCGAGACCACCCTTCGGGTACCCCTCTCACAGCGGCACGACCTCCCCCCCGCCCCGCACCCCGGGCTCCCTCACACTCACCCCGGGCCCCTCACGCATCCCGGCCCCCCTTTCCCCGCACTCCGCCCCCCCGCACCCCGGGCCTCCCCACACGCACCCCGCCCCCCCCCCCCCCCCCCGCACTCCGGGCTCCCACACATGCACGCCGGGCCCCCTCACACTCAAGCACTACGGGCCCCTCACGCAAGGGACGTCCTCACCCCATTCCTCCTCACAGCCCCGGCCGGCCACCAGAGGGAGAGCCCGGCCCTGCGGCCCCGCCGCGCCGCTGCAGGGCGGAGGGGCTCCTGCCCCGTCCCGCGGGCGCCCGGCTCTCGGCCGCACTGGCCCACCGCCCCCCTCGCCGCTCGCTCGGCTCCGACGCGGGGACTAACCTGCATGGGCGCTTCGTGCCTCATCGCCGGGCGCGGCCCGCCGCTCGCTCCTCTGCCGCTCGCCCCTCTCTCGCGCACGCCAACTGCCGCCGCCGCCGCCGCCGCCGCCGCCGCCGCCCGCCCGGGCTCTGCCGACAAACCCGCGTCGCGATCAGCACCGGAGCTGTCCCCGCTCCTCCCCCGGCACCGCCTCTCCCTCCCGCGCACCCCCGGGAGCTGTAGTCCGCCTGCCCCGCTCCCCCGCGCCCGCCGCCGCCAGGGCGGGGAGGAAGGACTACAGCTCCCGAGATGGTCTGCGCCCGGCGGCCCGCCGCCGCGGAGGACGGGGCGGGCGGCGGCGGTGCAGCGAGCGTGGCGGCGGGGCGAGCGCGGCGCTTTGCAACCTCGTCCCGGGGCGGCGGATGGGCGGTGGGGCTGGGGGAAGCCTCGGTTGCGCGGGGCGCCCTGGCGGCGGGGCGCCCTGGCAGCGGGGCGCGGGCGCGGTTTGCGGAAAGCGGGGACGGAGCTGGCGGAGCCGGGCGCCGCCGGATGCGCTGCCCTCCGCGGCCCCACCGGTCCGGCCCGTGTGCCGGCAGCTACGGCGGAGCATCGGCGGGCCGGGGGAGCGAGAGCGGTGGCGGGCACGGCAGGCAGCGGCTCTGGCGTGGGCTGCGGGAGTCGCTCGGCGGAGCGGGGGGAACGGGCACCGCTCGCCTGGCGCGGCGCTGCACCGGGCCGCGCCTCAAGCGGGGCCGGCCGGGAAGGCCCCGCGCTGCGCTGCCATTTCACGTCCCTTTAACCCTGCTGCCGCCGCCGCGCCGGTCCCGCTCCGCCCCGCTCCGCCCCGCCGGCAGGGGGCGCTCGCCCCAGCGGCCCCGGGCCTGAGAGGCGGGGCAGCGCTCGGCGGCCCGCGGGCAGCCCCGGGGCGGGCATGCGGCCGCCGTGGTGCTCTGCTCACGGGGTGCCCGCGGTGCCCACCGCGCCTCGGTCCCCCTCCTGCCTCCCTCCTCGTTCCCAAGGAGGCCCTGGGGAACGTTCCCAGCCGGCCCTGGGGCTGAGCAAGGCCGAGCATCCTTCAGCATGGCGGCTGCAGGTTCATGTCCTTACTGTTGTGTAGTAACAGCCCCTGCCAGCGCCGTGACTTCTCCTCCTTTTTGTCATATCCTGTTGTCCCTGCTTTCTCTTTCCTCCCTTGGATGTTCTCCAGCCTTTGACAAACAAAACAGATGCGGGCAGGCATCGGGCTGAGGTGCTGTACGACGGCGGCAGCCCCACATGGGTGTGGCGTCGTTGCACTAGTTCTTGATGACGGTATCGAGGTCTTCATGCGGGGCTGACAGTAAAACACCAAAAAAGCACCATACCTTCTGTGTGTGTTCCCAACGCTGTTTTTTATTGTCCCGAGAAGCTGTTTTAAATGTCCGTCTTGGCACTTTTTTCATAACCCATCCTCTACTGCAGAGTCCGTACTCATCTTGGGCCCAAGCACACAGGTCCGTAGAGGGCAGGAAAATGTATGAAGAGTGTTGTATTCAGATTTAAGATTTGGCATGTTCTCCTCTACCAAAAGGGTGAAGATGAACCATGGGCGTGAGCAGCAAAGTTGACTCACTCTGGGGATGTCTGCCGAAGGTTTGAGAGCTGGATGTTGTCCGGGCAGAGAGGGAAGGGCAGGAGAAGGCAGGTGCAGTGGTTAAGGCGGCACGAAAACAGCAGTCTGCCTTGTGGACTACCCACTTCTACGTATGTGGTATGTGTTGTGTAAAATAAATCACCCATAGGAGCTGTGACTTAGGCAAATTGTACAATAGAGACATGAATGTGGATAAAAGTCTATGTCAGAAGTAATTTCATTCTAGCTCTGCAGGTTTTTAATTTCATTTACAGCTATTTAAACCTACGTCACTGTAACATGAAAATAGGAATTGAGTGGAGATTTTTTCAAAGACATGATGTATGCCATCATGCATTTTTGCAGCTGATACTTCGTTCCTGCATGAAACACTGAATGTTATTCTTTCTGCCAATGCGGGCATGTAGACATCATGAATTTGATCAGCATTTTAGACCACCCGTATGTGTGCATGCATGCATGAGCGTGCTGAGTTCATTTTTTTTTATATATATGTGCATGTGATTTATTCTTGCTATTGATTTTAGGTGAACATGTACCAAAAAATCATGAGTAACAACCCATTTCCCTTGGAAAACAGGGCACATTATATTTGTTATCAATTGCAATTAGAGAAAAACAGAGAGATTCTTCCTTCTATTAAAGCGTTGTTTTATGGAGTTTTGTTTTTAAGAAAGTATTGTAAACTATTACACAATCATGAATATATTAAACTGGAGCTTTCCATAAAACAGTTCTCATTTTGGAATGCCATTTTAAATCTTAGCTGAATAGATATTTGAAACAGTAGATTAAAGTGTTCAGGGAACCTTTTGATTATAGATTTTAGAAAGTAGATACTCTGGATTTATTATTCTATTAAACTTTTAAAGTAGATTTACTGCTGCTACTGTATTAGAAATTACAAGACTTAAATTATGCTGGGTTCCCAAATTTATCCCAAGACAAAGATCCTCCACATCTTTTTATTATATTGGCATTTACCTTAGCATTGAAGTTTCTAAGCAATCTCTCACCCAAAACCTCCACAGAGGGAACTATCAATAGAACATAAAGCAGGATTACTTTTTAAATTGTCATACGTCTTTCTTTAAAGTATGGGATCATCTTTTTTTTTTAACTAAAAATTTTTAAAGTAAACAGCATCTCTGCAAAAACAATGCTTTTCTGTTTGTTTAATTTTTAAAAGGCTTAAAAATGCAAGAAGTAATGCTGAGATTTTGCTTTGTGTGTTGGCTGAAGAGACGATACTGTTTTTTTTTAATTCCTCAGGTTTTGTTTATTATTTGTCTTCTGGCTTTTATTATCTGTCTTCTTCAGAGGGTTTTGAAGATGGTATGGGACAGAAATGGACCAGAATTAAATAGTATAATGGCAGACACTACTAAGGTTTTATACCTCAAGCATCTTAGTCCAGTGGCATGCTGTGGCAATATTACTGAATGCTCTTGTCTGCAGAGCATTGTTTTCACAGGGCAGGGACTTCTGTTGATTACCAATCAGTGGCTTGCAATATGTTAACATTTTTGGAACGTGGTGTACTTGAAGCTCTCTTTTGCACATAATTACTATGAACTAGCTATTTTCACCGGGTGCTAACATTCAAGGGACCCAGTTTAGTAAAATATCTGATTCTTTTAACCAGGGATAGTAGAAACCCTGCAGAAGTAGTCATGAACATCAGTTCAGGTTTTCAGTTATATTGATTATGCTACTTCCTTTTAATTTGCTAACACTCACAGGAGTGAATTTGGTTTTTTTTCATACCAAATGCTGGATCATGGAATGCACAGAACAAGTTAGTCATTATTTACTAATTTGGACTGAAGAAAAAGGGAGAAATTTTCATTTTCCTTAGGTGATGGCAAATAGTCATTCAAAAAACAAATGTCATCACAAAAGCTAACCTAGAACAAGCAGGCTGCCCATGAGGTAGCTAGTACAGTCAATCTAGCTTATCTAGATGTAGAACAGTGTTATTTTAGGACATTTTTCAATCCTTGTAAAACAGTTCAGGTTTTGCCCAAAACACTAATTTTACAGTACATAGACGATAAACAGGAACTTTCAAGGCCGCATACTAAATATAAGAAAACTTCTATCAACAAAGGCACCAGGAAACAGCTGGTTTGTATACAACTGAGTTGTTTTGGATGAGTGAATTCTGGAATGAGGGACACATTAACAAAGCTGTTTCTCAGTTTTGCATTAGAAGTGTACATAAGTAAAAATAACATGAATGCAATGTAACTTTTATTTCACAGGTTTAAGGCATGTATTGGGAGCAAATATTTTCTGTGCTTTCAAAACTTTCAAAGTGTAGGCCATGCTATAAAATCAACACGTAAGATTCAGAAGTAGAAGAAGCCTAAGATAAGAAGGAGAATAATAAGGCAATGAGAGTTAATTAATGATCATTTTTCCCCTCTTGTAGTTTTTAGATCAAAATACAAATCCTTTCAGGTTTTTATTTAAGAAAATAAAGGTTCTTGCTAGGTAAAAAATGCCAGCCATTTTGAAATATCTGTACATCTTGACAGTGTTTTCTCTCATCTTCTCTTCCTTAATGTCAAATAGCTTCCTCTTTTCCTCTGACCTTTTAGAACGCAGTGTTTCTTTTACTCCTGTGTGCTGTTTGACTTATCCTGGGATTGGACGTTGGATGCAGAGAAAAGAAAAAAAAGAGAGTCATGAATCTTTCACTAAGCAATAAAAGTTGTTTCACCCTGACTCAGCCTGTCATGTTTGCAAGTCTGGCTGATGCTTGCAAAATGTAAATGTTGAGGTATGCCTTCTTTAGACTTTTCTTTAAAAAAAAAAAAAAAAAAAGTGGGGGATCTTTATATTTGACTAGGCGAACAGGAAATGTAGAGAGCCAGAAAATGGTGATTAAAGAACTCAGGAATGTTTCATTCCAATGACAGTTGTAAACATTATTTCATCAAGAACGCAAGCATAAATTAACAAAATACAGTTCTGAAATGAAACTAGAAATTCTGCTGAGAGCAAATGTGGCACTGAAACAAGACAAGATCTGTCTCAAGCACAGATCTCAGATACACACCCATTGAAAAAAATCTGTGGGGACTTCTTGTCAGGCTAGAAGACAGATAAATTACGTAGAGTCTTGTCATGGGATGAACCATGGAAGTTGTTATATTTGCAACAGATGAAGATGCTTCACTGTTGTATAGGTGCTTTGTTTTGCGACCTAGCCAGATTCTGCAAGTCCTTAAAATCCCAACAGACGAGACTCACACATCAGGCCACATGACAGCACACTGCTGATGCATGAACTGGAGATGCCACAGTGGGGAATGAGAAAGCAGTGGCTAAAAGAGCAAGTCTGATGCTCATCACATGAGGCTTGACAGGTCTGCATTACAATGAAAGACAAGTAAATGGTTCCTGTCACTGATCTTTTTTTTTCTGCTGATTCTCAGAATAGAAGACACTGTCGGTCTCTTCCCTGTTAAACTTTGCAACCACTAAAACTGTAACACAGAACTGAAATGCAGCTTTTCATTTTGTGGATAAGGGACCAGCGTAAATCACTATAGTTCTGCCGTTGATGGAAATGAGCACTGGGGTAATCTGTCTTTGCACTGTTGTTGCCATGGCTACTGGGTCACCGCACCAGATACGCCATCACATTTCCTGCATCCTTATATTCTACACACAATGGTTTCATTGGCATATAGAAAAGGGAAAACTTGCATGGTGTTTTTCATTTTCTATTGCATAGCACACTGTCTTGTCTGCAGTAAGCTCACCCGGGTCTGTGGAGATCAAACAGGCATTTCATACATCTCCCTTTGAAGGCATCTCCCCTTGCTGTGTATCCTGGGGCTGAAGAAAAGAGCCTCTTACTCTTGACTCCAGTCACTACCTAGTCTGAGCACTGACACTGCTATGCTTCTGCATGTCCAGTGACCTCTGCAGGCAAGGGACAAACTGCCACCTGGAGCTGAAGATGGCAGTTCTTTAAGTCTCCTGGCGCAGTTTTGGTACAAAGTGTAACTTTAAAAATCTTAAAAATGTCTGCTAAGCTGTTTCCCAAACAAGGGCTTTACACTCAGAGTCTGCATACCATTCAAGAGGAAGACCAGAGCAGTGTATATTCATCATGATGGGCAGGCTGTAGAGGTTATAGAAATTATGGAACTAAAGCCCATGCTTGGAACCGTACATGTATCTGTAGAGATATTTAGTAGCAGTGTGTGCATCATCAAATTAAAATATGCACTTAAATTACAGTTTAAATGTATTGCTTATGTAATTCTTTTGCAACAAGCTTTCTATTCATGGTAAAATGTCATCATCCTAAGCTTTCTGTATGTCAGAAGAATGGTTCTTTTACTATCCATGCATTTCTATACCATTAATTACAAGATCCGTCCTAGACAAGAGGAAGATCTGATGGGAGAAAAGAGATTGTATTAGTTTCTATCAAGCATAGAAATTCTTAAACATGGAAAATAAAATAGAGTCTTGTCAGATCTATGATATAACCACGTCACAGTTCTGGATGGTCACTGGATGACACTGATGGCTCAGTGCTGACAACAGCTCAGATCAATTGGATGACCTAGAGAGATGGGTTCTGGCGCTACTGCTCTGGTAGGAGTTTTGACAGAGTTCCTCCTGTCAAATCATTTGTGCACTGCCAAAATAGTTGTTAAAACAGCATAGCAGCAAATGCCGTGTAATGAATTCAGCTGTATTAAGTTCTGCAGAACAGCCAGGGGAAGCAGCAGCCATAAACAATAGGGTTTAGGCTCTCAGACCAAGCAGGCTGGTTTTGTTTTTTGTTTTTTTTTTTACTCTTGGTGAAAGGCTGGTTGGTTAAAGAAATAATCTTACCAATTTTATCATATATACACAGTCAATGAGACTTCTAGGGGTGTTGTGTTCATTCTTTTTGCATCTGAATTGTCTGTCTTCCCTCAGTATGATGTTAGCATAAAGCTTCCAATAATTAATGGAAATGACAGTGACAGATACTGCTACAGTTCACCAGGTTTTCTTTTGAAAGTTTCTGCTACAGTAACTATAGACTGAAATAA
Source organism: Harpia harpyja (assembly GCF_026419915.1). Lineage (NCBI taxonomy): Eukaryota > Metazoa > Chordata > Aves > Accipitriformes > Accipitridae > Harpia > Harpia harpyja. The sequence continues at coordinate 96,227,975 of NC_068969.1, forward strand.
AAAAAAAAAAAGAAGGCAAAAAGAAGAAACATTTAGTTAAAAGAACTGCATGTAGTCAGATTGCATATTTTTTGGACAAAAATGTAAAAATGAATGAGGAAATAAATATATTCACATCTAGCTCTAATATAATTTAATTTTCCTTGCTTTTTCTCATCTAATAAGCATTTCAAGATAGAAACACAATTGCTGCTAATGATATCATGGTGATTTTATCAAGTACTTCCCATGAATACTCTGCAGCTGTGTTAGAAGAGGCTGTTGTGGCAGGAAACAACCTAATAGCTATTTTTGGGTCCCTTAGCTATGCATGACTCCGGAAGAAAAAGAATTATTACTTGATTTTCTATTCTGCCTAGGTGCTTAAAACACCAATCACCAGGCCTGCTCAGACATCAGTCTTGTTTCATCAGGGAGATGAAGAATAAACCTCTGGCGCTCAAATGTGAGGATGTAATTCTGTGAGATGCTGATCCCCTGTAGATCTCATTAGCTTTCAGTTAGAGGCATCCACCTTCTCTCAGGTCTGAGATCTTAGGCTGAAATTCACAACCAAGGAGGGAGCCCCAACGTGGCCTTAAATGTCACATCTACTTCATAAACTTCACGTGGAGTCTCTAAAAGCAGCCAGTAATTTTTTTCACCAGAGATGTTGAGTGGTCTGCAGATTCCATACATGATTAACGACGTATTGTCTGCCTCCATTCTGCTCCTTATTTCCAAGTTAAATGCTTCCACATTTCACTGTCTTACTTGTTATACACACAGTACATTATCATGCTAGGAAGCTGGCAGTAGCCCCTAGCATTAGGTCGCCATTACTTTCCATTAAAGGAAAGATTTTTAACCCTTTCAGGGAAATCATCACATCCTATCTCTATTATCTGCAACTGTCTCTCAATCTGTGGAAAAAAGCCTTGCGGGGGTTGTGTCCCATGTGAGTACGTCCATATTTTGAATGTCTGTTTCCTTCTCTTGCTTTTGCTCACTGCAAAATTGTACATCTCAGCAAAATAATAACTGAACATGAACTTCTGAACCTAAGGGCAAGTTCAGCCATAGTAACATGGTTCAGCTCATTTTGCCTGGCAGTCCTAGGAGTATGCTCATTTGGCACGTAGGACTGAGGGTGTGGAGGAATTAATGAGGAAGAGAATCAGGCTGTTTGCATAGTCTGTCCCAAGTGCTCTGGAACCTGCAAAATATGTAGAAAGCAAGACCATAAAGGCAGGTAGATAAAGATGGGATATGGAAGATTAATGTTTTGCAAATGAACCCAGTTCTACCATCATGAGTTCTGCATAAGGTACCAAGCAAAATATTAGCAGCTGGCCAGAGAGTCCACAGTTAGATATTCACTACAGAAACTGTTGTGTCATTTTAAGACATTGCACGGAGCTGGCCGGTTGCTGACCAGAGTTGATGATGGGCACTCACACAAGTCATTCCATTAGCTCTTCCCCTGCAGTAGCAATCTCTAGCAAGGAGTAATAGGCAGTCCTCAGGGAAGGATCCCTTACACTGCCATGTTGCAGTGAAACTCTCAGCACAGTCATCTTCCATGTTCCTTATTTTTAGGGTGCCTAAGTGCAGTCTAATATGCATACATGTTTAGTTCTCACAAATGCAATCAAAATGCCAAGCTGCATGTCCCGGAAGAATGAATGTGGTCAGAAAGTAGGTACTTTGTTTGAAAGTAGGTTTGGGTTCTGCCTTTACTGCTGATTCATTGTGTGACTTTAAGGAAGTCTCTTTCTCTCCATTTCCTTTTCTGTAAAATAAGATAATACTATTATCTATCTCATCTTAATTGGTGCCAGCTTGGGGGGTATTACAGAGGGAAAAAACAAGAGTTGGGAGGAAGAAAAAAAACAACAGAAAAGATCTTGAGGAAATGAGTAAGATTATGTTCTTTGAAAATAGTGCTTAATATGATCCAGTAAAGGAGAGATACTTACAAATAAGGATAAAAATAATAAGCAGACAATTATTCCTGAAGCAACATCTATCTATACACTTTCTGAAGAAGAGAAATTAATTCTACAGTTGGAAGTCTATACTATGAGAAGCTGGTTCCTATATTTCTGGTAACTATATTGAAATGCAGAGGAATGAGAATTAATGTTGTGCTGGCAACAAATTTTAATCTTCCTTTAGATTTGCTAACATTATCTGGGATAGTTTTTCAGACAGCATTTTGCCAGTTCAAATAACTTCAGGTAAAAATATTCCTTCAAGAAAACACAAAATTCTAGAAAAATGTTATTTTTTTCTTTTTAATACTTCTCAAAGTCTTGCTACTAGCTTTGCATAGCAGAATGAAAACAAAAGTCTCCATTGCATGCACAGTTCCAAAATCATCCACTAAGATATTCTGGTTAGTTTTCAGCAGGGCCTGATGGTTCGTATTTAAAACTTCTTGTAGTTTATGAATCATTCTTTATGTTCTTGGAATAGGTACATTCATAAGGAAGGATTTACTTTAATCTATATTTGCTTCCTCAGATTTTAGTACATTATTATTCTTATCTGGTTAGAAATACAAAGCAAGGTCATATGGCTCTAGTTTCAAGAATGTGAAATGTAGATTTGTGGTTGTTAATATCTCATTTGTCACTAGGATTGCCTTCATAATTACTCACCCATCAGCCTTGTGAAGTAAAAACGTATGTACTGTGGTAATGTCATCCTCTTGGTATTCATCCAGTGTCCCAGATCATTCCAGCCCTATGACAGCTACTGAAATATATGACATGTTCAGTCAACCAACAATGGCAATGAACACTCTGGTTAAGGACACACAGGCAAAGCATTGCATCAAGAGCTCTACTGTTCAAATACATATTTTTAGGGTGGCCAGAGCTGCAGTAGAGCTGCAGTGTCAAACATTGGTAAAGAGGGAGAAAAATGCATTCAATGGAGAAATACATACTGTATCTTTCATGCATGGATCTTTTGGCATCACACCTCTGAGCTCTAATAGCTTGCAAGAAGCCAGGGCAAAGACTCTCTGAACTGAGCTGAAGAGAGAAATCATCTGTTAGACCCAGATTACCTTTTTTTAGCCAAAGGAACATGATGACAAAGCTGTATATTTTCCGTTTTATTTGAAAGGTCTAGTATCAAAAAGCTTGGAGTATAACTAAGCAGAAAACTTGTTTTCCATGTATTTTTAAACCTTTTGATTTCATTTTTTCTGGGAATAATGAGAAGGCTGAACCTATTTTTCTGCCTGAGACCTGCATCCATGTGTATTCTATCATGGGTGCTTACTAAGTTTTGCAGCATGTCCCTCTCAAACAGAAATAGTTTCACTGCATGAATAATTGGGTTTGCAATATAATGTTGCTTTCTAAAAACAATGCAGCAGGAAGGGAAGACAAAAGCCATCAGGAGCTTCAATTATACAGAGGAAAAGCAGCCGTATTGATCAACACACTGTATGTATGTAGCAGCTCTTGAGTCAGCCATGCCAAATGGCATTCAAAAGGCTGGCTTCCTTGGCTTCATGACTGAGGCTTGGAGACAAGGTTTATCACAGAGATGGCACCTGCTCCTATTCTTCAGTAGAAGATTGCTGCATATTCTATTTGATTTGCAGCAACAGTATTTACCAAAACAGAGAGGGTTGTCATAGGGAAGAATTTCAAGAATCCTACCTGAGCTGCTTCCACAACTCAGGAAAGTACACTGATACAGTGCCCAGGCTTTGAATGGAAAGGAGAATGAGAAACACACACATTTCAACAACGTGAGCAACTGAGGCACCAGAAATTCATGTAATTGTGGACACTCAGGGGAAACTGATTTTCTGCATTGACTTTATGCAGAAGTTGATTGTGTTTGCCTTTGCGTATAGGGGCAAGAGGTGGGTGGATAATAAAAGAAAGGAAAGAAACATTAACGCCAGAGGCTGGTGAGCACTTTGCACATATCATCAGAAGAGGGAAGAGTTCTTACAAACCTTTCATGACCCCAGGATTCTTCTTTAAAAGAATCTTTGATGCTTTCTGGAAAAAAAAAGACCAGCTGATGCTGAGAACAAACATAGTTTGTAAGCACCACACATCATAAGTAAAACCATCCCAGATTCAACCCCAAATACTTACACTAGTGACCTCTACTTGACAACACTTTTCCATAAGAGGACACAAATCCGGTTACCCACCATGCACTTTTTTTGCTCCTGCAGGTTTTAGCTATCTGAAATAGTCTGCTTTTCCCAACTCCCTAGCTCTGCACTCCAGGGGTTTGAATATGTACTCTATAGCAATATTTCAGGCTCTGGGCAGTGTAGGTAATCTTTTGAGTGCATCTAGTAATAAAGGACACTTCCTAGTGCAGCATAGTTGGCAAAGGAAGAAAGAGTGACTACTGTCCTCTAGCAGCCTTGACCTATGTGGTGTTAGACTCTAGCCATGGTCTCTAAGCTTTTCTCATGATTTTCTCCAAGTTGTCTGTACCTAATAACCACCTTCAGGTGTTTCTTGGTAAAAGCATCAAGAACAGACAGAATTAAGCTCTGAAGGCATCTTCGGTATGGGAGATTTTTCTCTGTGCTAACCAGAAATGCATATAGATCACACATACTTTATTTTTAACAGACACAGTGGAGATTTTCATTTACATTCATATTGCATATCTGTGTATTGCAAATATCAGCTTAAGGAACAGAAGTCAGAGCTGGCAGCTCCCTATTATACAATACTAGTAGCTGTGCTGTGTTTATTCTGTAGTAGCTTGTAGCATTCGTTCTAAAATCACAAGTAAAAAAGGCAATTCATAATATTTAACTGTTCATAGCTAATTTTCCTATGTGATAATAATATAGGTATCTTATATCTCCATTACAATCTCAACTGGTTGAAGACAAGAAGATCAAACTGTTAAGAGCATCAAAAATCTCTTGCACACACAGGAAGCAAGCATAAAAGAAGTCTGTGTTTTAAGGTAACAAATTAATGCTTATACTAGTTTAGTAAAATGTTGATTGCTATTAACATCAAGTCAGCAATCTCTTTCAAAATAAATATGTAGGTATTGTAGGATATTTCCTATTTATTGGCTGGCATTTTTGGTAAATCAAACAAAGACAATTTCATTAACTACGTATAATTTACATTGACTTCAATTTAAGGCAGGCCAATGTTTAATTACTGGCTACACAAATAAAGTGTGTGTTTCCTTTCTTTGAGAATTATTTTGGCTAAGATTATAATTCTAGATGATTAAGGAAAGAGGTGTTCATTCTGGTTCAGAGTCAAGTCATTACACTGTGGTGAACATGCAAGTACTATCAGTATAGTTTTATGTAAAACATGATTGTTTTGAAAAAGGGAGATATTGAGTATTTAAACCTCATGGAGGGATCACAGGAAGATTGAGTTTCTTTAGGATACTTTAAAACACAGTCTGTATCCTCCACATTCCCTTCCTGCCAGCTCTTTCCAAGAACCCTGGTAAAGGCTGATTCGCATCTGGCCTGGCTAATGTCGTGATACAGCTCTTTCAGGCTGCTCTCAGACTCTTATTACTCCATTTCCTCTACCATCTCTCTGCATTTGCTAACGGAAAACGTTTGTGTTTACTTTCAAATGGATGCTGGAAAAGCTGGCAAGCCCCTTCTCAAAGACTTTCTCTGGAGAAACAATGTCAACAGCATAGAGCTCCTCATGTACAGAAAAAATTGGAAGTGGGCAGTGCTGATTCACATGTGCTGCCTCTCTTTAAATGCTCTCACCCAGCAGGAAATGAGAAAGTAGCTTAATATTACCATTCTTGAGCACTGAGATATTTTCTTGAATCTGCGTTACCTTAACTGTCAGCAAACTACCAAGCAAGGTCATGACTACAACCACCCATAATTCACCCCTGAACAATCAGAACTGACTTCTCACATGTAATTATGTCCAGCAGATATATTTAAGTTACCTCTTCTGTGCCTTTGATGACTGCAACTCAGCCTCACATGCTGTATCTCTTTCAGCAGACCCTCTGGTAACTGACAGAGGGAAATCAGTTGGAGCAGTGAACAAGAAAATAATAAGCAGCTAAACTAAGCTCTTGACTGGTGCTAAAAGATATAATTTATGCCGTTATGCCAATTTATGCCAAAATGTCCCCTGCTGAACATTTCTCCTCCAGAAACTGAGATAAATGGAGAAGAAAATCTATGAGTATTTTAATCTTATTATCCTTCAGTGACGACCTCCTTCTGTTTCTTCTTCCTAGGATCCTGAACTCAATGTTCAAGTGCTGTGTAACACTGATTTTCAGACCTGACTTTGACACTTTGTTTTGTTTGCACCTTTCCACCCAAAGAATCCTGCCTGTATAAGCTGAGGCAATGCTTAGTTTATATAGGCTAAGCTATATAGGCTTGGATATATAGTGGTGAAACACTGGAACAGGTTGCCCAGAGAGGTGGTAGATGCCCCATCCCTGGAAACATTCAGTGTCAGGTTGGGCAGGGCTCTGAGCAACCTGATCTAGTGGAAGATGTCCAAGCCCATGGCAGGGGGGTTGGACTAGATGACCTTTAAAGGTCCCTTCCAACCCAAACCATTCTGTGATTCTATGATTGGCTTATATAGGATTTTATAAGCTAAGGCTTCCCTCAGCTTCAGACTGTACAGTTAAACATAATATCCAGAGGTTTGCAATTTGCAAGCTGACTATTGTTGTGTGGGTTAGTCTCTCGTATTTAAATGGAGCAATGACTTTCCCCTTTTTAGAATAAGCTAACTGGGACTTTAAAAATAATTTGCACTGTTTCTTCATGCTATTTGTTTACATTTTGGTCAGCAGAGGCTATTCCAGTTAGGCAGGTTAGAAACACTTTTTGGACAAGATTTGACAGGATCTTAATCATCAATGTCAGTGGCTGTGAAGATGCCTTTAGTGTAATTGATCCCTTGATTTTTCACATGCCTCAGTTCCCTTGGTATGCTTTTTGTGTTGCAGAGATCATTCCCTTAACAACATGCATTAAAAAGCATATAGAATTCTGCATTTGAACTAGTGCAAGAATAACTTCAGATGTGTGGCTGAAGTGTTGGAGAACTTCAATGAATTTCAGGTTCATAAAAATCAATAATTTTCCCACTAATTTCCATGAGGTCAACATATCTTTGCTACTGAACAACATCTTTTGAAATGGGCTGAGGACTTGCTTTCTTTTACTTCTAATCAGCACTGCAGAATAATTTTACAGCATTAACCGATCTCTGCTCCTGTTGTTTGCCCTTTGAAGCCACAGGGATCTGTTTCACAAGGGATTCACTCTTCATATCTAACTCCTTCTGTGGCTTCACAGGACTTAACTACTGCATACAAATCCCCAAATGCACAGAAAGGAAAATAAACATTCCCTGTAGCCTCTGATTATATTTGACTCAATCTTGTTATCCAACTTGTTTTCATTGCATCTATGCCAATGCACGCAGCATGGTCAATAAACAGGAGGAGCTGGAAGCCATTGTGCAGCAGGATAGCTATGACTTAGTTGCCATCACAGAAACATGGTCGGATGACTCTCATGACTGGAGTGCTGCAATGGATGGCTATAAGCTCTTCGGAAGGGATAGGCAAGGAAGGAGAGGTGGTGGGGTGGCTCTCTATGTTAGGGAGTGTTTTGGTTGTACAGAGCTCCACGATTGTTATGATAAGGTTGAATGCTTATGGGTAAGGATGAGAGGGAAGGCCAAGAAGGCAGATATCATACTGGGAGTCTGTTATAGACCACCCAATCAGGCTGAAGAGGCAGATGAAACATTCTACAAGTGGCTGGCAGTAGTCTCACAATCGTGTGCCCTTGTTCTCGTGGGGGACTTCAACTTTCCGGTCGTCTGCTGGAAATACAACACAGCAGAGAGCAAGCAGTCTAGGAGGTTCCTGGAGTGTGTAGAAGACAGCTTCCTGACACAGCTGGTAGATGAGCCAACCAGGGGAGGAGCCTCGCTAGACCTACTGTTTACAAACAGAGAAGGGCTGGTGGGACATGTGGTGGCCAGAGGCTGTCTTAGGCTTAGCGACCACGAAATGATAGAATTCTCGATCCGTGGTGAGGTAAGAAGGAGGAGTCAGCAAATCCACTACTATGGACTTCCAGAGGGCAAAATTTGGCCTATTCAGGACCGTGGTTGACAGAATCCCTTGGGAGAGAGTCCTGAAGGGCAAAGGGGTCCAGGAAGGCTGGACATTCTTCAAGAAGGAAGTCTTAAAGGCTCAGGAGCAGGCTATTCCCATGCGCTACAAGATGAACCGCAGGGGAAGATGACTGGCCTGGCTGAACAGGGAGCTTTTGCTGGGACTCAGAAAAAAAAGAGCTTACCATCTTTGGAAGAAAGGGCAGGCAAGTCAGGAAGAGTACAGGGATCTTGTTAGGTCATGCAGAGAGGAAATTAGAAAGGCAAAAGCTCAGCTAGAACTCAATCTGGCCACTGTCATAAGAGACAACAAAAAATGGTTTTACAAATATGTTAACAATAAAAAGAGAGCCAAGGAGAATATCTGTCCCTTATTGGATGCAGAGGGGAACATTGCCACCAAAGATAAGGAAAAGGCTGAGGTAATTAATGCCTTCTTTGCCTCAGTCTTACTAGTGAGACCAGTTATCCTCAGGGTACTCAGCCCCCTGAGCTGGAAGACAGGGATGGAGAGCAGAATATAAGCCCATAATCCAGGAGGAAGCAGTTAATGACCTGCTAGGTCACTTGGACACTCACAAGTCTATGGGACTAGATGGGATCCACCCAAGAGTACTGAGGGAGCTGGTGGAGGAGCTTGCCAAGCCACTCTCCATCATTTGTCAGCAGTCCTGGTCAACAGAGGAGGTCCCAGATGGCTGGAGGCTTGCGAATGTGACGCACATTTACAAGAAGGATCGGAGGGAGGATCTGGGGAACTACAGGTCTGTCAGCCTGACCTCAGTACCTGGGAAGATTATGAGCGGTTCATCTTGAGTGCGCTCACATGGCATGTGCAGGACAACCAGGGGATCAGGCCCAGTCAGCATAGGTTCATGAAAGGCGGGTCGTGCTTGGCTAGCCTGATCTCCTTCTATCACCAGGTGACCTGCCTAGTGGATGAGGGAAAGTCTGTCGATGTTGTCTACCTGGACTTTAGTAAGGCCTTTGACACTGTCTCTCACAGCATACTCATTGAGAAGCTGGTGTCTCATGGCTTAGACAAGTGTACTCTTCGCTGGGTGAAAAACTGGCTGGATGGACGAGCCCAGAGAGTTGTGGTGAATGGAGTTAAAACCAGCTGGCAGCTGGTCACCAGTGGTGTTCCCCAAGATTCAGTACTGGGCCCAGTTCCCTTTAGTGTCTTTATCAATGATCTGGATGAGGGAATTGAGTGCACCCCCAGTAAGTTTGCAGACGACACCAAGTTGGGAGGCAGGGTCGATCTGCTTGAGGGTAGGGAGGCTCTACAAAGAGATCTGGACAGGCTGGATCGATGGGCTGAGGCCAATTGTATGAAGTTTAACAAGGCCAAGTGCCAGGTGCTGCACTTCGGTCACCGCAACCCCATGAAGTGCTACAGGCTTGGGGAAGAGTGGCTGGAAAGCTGCCTGGCAGAGAAAGACCTGGGCGTGCTGGTTGACAGCCGGCTGAATATGAGCCAGCAGTGTGCCCAGGTGGCCAAGAAGGCCAATCGCATCCTAGCCTGTATCAGGAACAGTGTGGCCAGCAGGAACAGGGAGGTGGTTGTTCCCCTGTACTCGGCACTGGTGAGGCCGCACCTCGAGTACTGTGTTCAGTTTGGGGCCCCTCACTACAGGAAAGACATTGAGGTGCTGGAGCGTGTCCAGAGAAGGGCAACAAAGCTGGTGAGGGGCCTTGAGCACAAGTCTTATGAGGAGTGGCTGAGGGATCTGGGGTTGTTCAGTCTAGAAAAGAGGAGGCTGAGGGGAGACCTTATTGCTCTCTACAACTACCTGAAAGGGGGTTGTAGTGAGGTGGGTGTTGGTCTCTTCTGTCAGGTGTCTGGAGATAGGAGAAGAGGAAATGGCCTCAAGTTGAGGCAAGGGAGATTTAGGTTAGATATTAGGAAAAATTTTTTTACTGAGAGGGTTGTCAAATATTGGAATGGGCTGCCCAGGGAAGTGGTTGAGTCACCATCCCTGGAGGTATTCAAAAAGCGAGTGGACAGGGTACTTCAGGGCATGGTTTAGGGGGCATGGTTAATGGTTGGACTTGATGATCTTGAAGGTCTTTTCCAACCGAAATGATTCTATGATTCTATGATCTGGACAGGCTGGATTGATGGGCTGAGGTCAGTTGTATGAGGTTCAACAAGGCCAAGTGCCGGGTCCTGCGCTTGGGTCACAACAACCCCATGCAGGGCTACAGGATTGGGGAATAGTGGCTGGAAAGCTGCCCGGCAGAGAAAGACCTGGGCGTGTTGGTTAACAGCTGGCTGAATATGAGCCAGCAGTGTGCCCAGGTGGCCAAGAAGGCCAACGGCATCCTGGCCTGTATCAGAAATAGTGTGGCCAGCAGGAGCAGGGAGGTGGTTGTCCCCCTGTACTTGGCACTGGTGAGGCTGCACCTCGAGTACTGTGTTCAGTTTTGGGGCCCCTCACTACAGGAAAGACATTGAGCTGCTTGAGCGTGTCCAGAGAAGGGCAACCAAATTGGTGAGGGGCCTTGAGCACAAGTCTTATGAGGAGCGGCTGAGGGAGCTGGGGTTGTTTAGCCTGGAGAAAAGGAGGCTGAGGGGAGACCTTATTGCTCCCTGCAACTACCTGAAAGGAGGTTGTAGTGAGGTGGGTACTGGTCTCTTCTATCAAGTAACTAGTGATAGGACAAGAGGAAATGGCCTCAAATTGCAGCAGGGGAGGTTTAGATTGGATATTAGGAAAAATTTTTTTACTGAAAGGGTTGTCAGTTGTTGGAACAGGCTGCCCAGGGAAGTGGTGGCATCACCATCCCTGGAGGTATTCAAAAAACACGTAGACAAGGCACTTCAGGACATGTTTTAGTTGGCATGGTAGTGTTGGGTTGACGGTTAGACTCGATGATCTTAAAGGTCTTTTCCAACTGAAATGATTCTATGATTCTATGATTTTTTCAAATTAAACACTTGCTGAACCAAAGCCTAATGTCTCCCAAACAATTTTAATGTATTTGCTACCGTTCACTGCATTTTAGCTATTCAACAAATGTTCTTCTCTTAAAAATATAACCCCAGAGTACTCAGGTCTGATGACAATTAAATAAGATCATCAATAGCTTTGTACCATTTGCACCCTCCTCTTTTCATATATTACTTTCAAGTACTCATGTTACTTTCTTCCTCAGAATATACCCTAATATTTACTTCAGAATATTTCCTAATATTGTTATTCAGAGTTCTTCATTATGAGATAATTAAAAGATTAATATTAGTACTGTGACACCACATCACGTTTTAAATATACATCCAGGCAGCTTTTTAACTTTCCTTCTTACAACAGTTGTTCCCAAGTTTGGTGGTGGAAAGCCCTAAGCAGAATCTCCCCCCTCCAGCCCATGCTATACAGCCAGGTGGAAATCAGAGGGGTAGACATCTGTGCCCCTTGCGTCTTCTGATCTCTTTGGCATGTTAATATTTCACCTGAAGTTCTTATTCATAGATGTTTCACATTATAATAATTTCTCATCAGATCATTAAATTCAGCCCTCAGATCCTATGCAATTTTAAGAGTTAAGAGTTCTCAGCTTTGTGTGCATTTCCATGTCCTGTGGAATCGGCACTGCTTCTCAGCTATCCTTTCTGATAGCTACGTTGCTGTAGTTAAAAGGAACCCAGAAAGGAATCCCAATACAGAAATTTCATGTGTACGGAAGAACGACCACATTAAACCCCAAACTGGGCAAATATTTTAACATATTAGCCAAGGCTATACTGGCTGGGGTTTTGCTTTTCTTCATTTGTTTTTAAATGTTTAGTTTTGCAGCAACCTGTTACCTAAGTAACTTTCTGCTATCTCTCCTCTTGCAGGCAGTCTGGTGTATCATTTCTCCTTTGTCAGTAATTACTGTTCTATTGAATCCCTAGTTAAGAGATTGATTTTTCACAAAATCTATTAGCAAATGTTTTCTTGGTTTATTCATTTCTTACTGGAAGTTAAATGTGCACAGGGAATATTGCCAGTACAGTACTTGCTACAAACTTACTCCATCTTCTGGATCAATCACAAATGAGGAACCGAAATTCAGCTTGGCATAACAGACTCTGGGAGGAGAGTGATTTTCACATACCCATGTATGCATACACACCCTCATCCAGGCAGTTCTCCCTCTCCCTTCACCATCATTTGTTTACAGACATGCAGCCAGTTTCTTTTCATTTAATGCCGCTCTTTTCTGAGGTGTTTTTAATTAAGTTTTCTGTTAAGTTTTTGTAAGGCACTGAATCAAATAACTATTAAAGTTCAGAGTGCACTGACCACAATCATTCCTTCCATTTCTCAGGGCTGACCACATTCATCCAGTATCTTTTCTTCATACACTGATACTACTTATTACTTTTAGTTCTGTTGACTTTGACAGACCTAATCTTCCTACTGTCATGTGTGCCTGACCTTCAGGGGAGGTAATGGATATTTTCTGAATTTGTAATAACTTTAGAATGAATCTTAAATACACATTTTATTAAAATTCTTAATTTCCTCCTTACAATTAATTTAATAGCTTTAAAAATGCTAATCTTGCCTAGTCCATGCTATCTTTATTCTTTTTCAGTTCTTTTTTTCTCTTATTGTCTTAATTAAAAAACTGATTCTTGCCCTTACAGCTTGAGGGATCCTTCCACACAGACACATGTCTGCTCTCCAAATTTATTACTCCCTTCCCTCAACTTTCCTCTGACCACAGGCCCTGACACAAATTCAGTTCCCTCCTGGCTGAGCTTCAGATCTGAGAGTGTTTGATTCTGCCCCGCCTTGTGCCCTTTGTAACCCTCCCAAGGCTTCCAGGCCTGTGGGTAGATTAGCCACAGTATCCAACGGTGTGAAACATAGGAAAACTTCTGAGTAATTTCTAACAACAAGAAAATCCAAGAAATCCATAACAGAGGGACAGGCAAAATGAATAGACTCATTTGTGCAAATTACTCAATCAGATCAAAGAGTAGCATACACATACGCATGTAGTATGTACCCAGGATGTCCCACAGAACCATTAGATCTTGCATCTTCTGAAGAAAGGTTTTCTTTCAGGACACAAACTCCTTCCTTTTTTCATGTGCCAGTTACTTATTTGATAACATGTGCAATTAACACTTTCTAAAGTGGACTTTTCCCCTCAGACAATTCATTCAAGGGCTGCATTTGAATTTCAAATCTGTGCTTAAAATATGTTGCAAGAGTGGCAGTCTAGAAGTACCCGCCTGCCTTAAAAGTCCTGTTACTATTCTTAATCTCCCAGCCCTCTAAATTAGATAAGCAAGAAGTCTGAACCACGGCACAAAATAAACTAGAAAGCTTCTCTTGCACTTTACCACGGACATCCAATTTTACAGTATTCAGGTTTTGAAAATTATTTCTTACCCACCAAAAGTCCTAGAAGTCCATCTTGAAAGTGGCCAAGTGCCTGATGTGATTTCATTCAGCCATAAAAGCTGCTGTTTCTTTGCAGCTTTGCACAGTATGTACTCATTTACACTAGTACTTGCAAGTGTAACCCACTCTAGGTGGTTTGCCCAAGTGCAGCCAGTCATACAGACTTTGAAGAAATAGAGAATCAGATTCAGCAACTCTGAGTGCTACCCCAAATGCCTCTCAACTTCTCTAGTTGATCTTCATACAACAAGCTTATGCAATAAATTAATTTTATGTATACCATTTTCTCAGAAATACTCAGCAAAAATAGGTCAATACAACCATCATGTGACAGGACATAAATCACATTCTAGCTTAAATTTACTTAGCAGGAAAACACTTAGTCCATGATTTTCAACCTGAAGGATATCTCAACCACTTCATTTGGAAAAGCGTGTCTTTAAAAAAGCCTAATTAACAGCAGGCTTAAACTCCCTGTAAGGCACTCTGTCCATCCACTAAACAATGCTGAGGTGGTCTGCAAACATAAAAAATTGAAAAGTAATCTATAATTTTAGCAAGCCAAAAGACTTTGACAATTAAAATACAGGCTAAAAAGATTCTTATATTCATTTGCACTAAAAGACTTTAAAACCAACTCCTTTCATACAATTTTTTAAAGCACTGGCTGTTTTTTTTCCAGCTTGCATCCTGGCAACAGCAAACACAACTTCATTTACTTAATAGTTATTGTTGATCATTAGGGACTTTGCCCTACTTTTTTTTACTCTTCATTAAATATGTTTCTTAAAAGACTGGTCAATTAAAATGATAGTTTTATCAACAAAGATTAGGCATAATGCTATTTTTACTGAACGCAGGGATACAGTGGTGTATCAAGCCATTCTCAGTAATTTTTAACTTGTATAAATTTGGGCACTGGGGGATAGCATATTAAAGTAATGAAAATTGCTTTTAAAAGAAATGCCTTAAAGATCAGACATCAACATAAGTTGAAGAGCCTGACATGAGTTACCAAAGTTCAATTCTAGCAGCTGTTGCAATTTCAAGGGATAAACACTGGGAGCTTGTTAACTAAAAGCCTTTCCATTCCTTCCTTCCAAACAGCCATGGATTTCACAAAAGGCATCAGGTCTAAAGCATGAATTACCCAGGAAGGGTCTGGCAAGATTGTGATAAGAGTGTAATCAATTTCTTATGATAAGACTCTTGAAATGTCTTTTTTTTCCTTTGGTTTTCTTTTTCTTTACAATGGCAAAAAAATGAATGAGAGAATTGAAGAAGCTGTCCTCGCTCTGCTTCACAGCAAGTCCTGCACTTGTAGTAAATGGGACTGACAGCTCACCCCAGTACTGCCAGACACCCACGATTGTAAGACAGTTGCCAGCAGCTTCTGATTTTTGTGAAAATGTGCTAAAATTTTCCATTTCTGTGGGCAGAAAATATCTCAAAATAATGTTACACTTTCCCCTTGAAAAAGAAATTTAAAATCCAGTGTCCTTTAGTGATACCCTGATTTTGTCAAAACTGAATGTTATCTAATAACAGGGCTTTCCATTAAGTTAATGAATATATACAATCTGCTTAGCAGCAGCACTGAATCTAGAGAAAACTGCCTAGGTCACAAGAACAGGACTCTAAGCACACTCAATAGTGCTACTTTTCTTTAAGATACATCTAAGAGATCTGGGATCGGGCATACAAACAAACAAACAAAAAAAGACATGAGTGTTCTCTTATCTAAATCTTTCTGTTACCAACTATAGAATGGGAATGACTAAACTCTACCAGCAGTTCTCTTTTTTTAAAAAAACAAAAAGTTTCTCAGTTATACATAATATATTGACAAGAACTATTGAAAACCAAGGAGAAAATTAATATTGTCTTCAGAGCAGACTCTGACTTGTGGGCAACAAATATTAAATGGTAGCTCATTAACTGAGTGCTGCCTATACCTATCCTATGCAAAGAGAGTGGAAGAAACACATGCATGAAATTGAGAAGATTATCATAAATCCAGCCACACAAGGAGATTGAATTACATTGCACAGACAGCCTTGATTTTCTCATTTTGGGGTGCTTGACAGATATTAATAATGTTTTCTGGTGCTCATTCCATGTGGTTTGATATTGTAAAGATTCCTATGCACATGTTTGTACAAGCTGATCTGGAAGAATTGAAGTCCATGACAACACTGGATCTCCATACAGATTTATCTTTCCAGAGGAATAATCTTGGCCCTCTCCTCTTGTCCACAGTGATGGCCATATAATGACTATTTTGCGTTCAAGTGTTACATGAGATACTGGTCATCTCTGCTCTTGGAGGTCTTGTCAGGGCAAGTCCTGTAGTTTTGCCAGTTCTTCTGCCCAACACTGATGTGCCTCTTTGGTGTTGTTTGTGAAAGACCAGGTGCTATTTCTGAGTTCGGTCTACCAGAGCTACTTCTGTCCACACCTCAACTTGCGTTGAAAAAGCAGAGTGCAAAGGAAAAAGGACGTTTGCCCAAGACCTCAAACACCCTCAAGCTGTGCTCATTCTTCCCTAGGCTGGACTTATACAGACACTCAGGACAGGCCCATAAGGACCTACATGGAAAGGGCTGAAGAAAATTATCTCAGGCTTCCTTTCACAGCATGGTGTCTGCCTGCAGTGGAAAATCCCAGCAGAGACAAGGCACAGACAGGTTTTATCATGACACAGGAAGAATGAAATAGTCCACTCTGTCGCCTTGGCGCCTGAATTTTCATCAGGCCACATCCACTTGATTTTCCAGGAAAATGTGCCTCAGAAGTTCACAGCTAGATAAAGTGAAGAATAAAGGCCAGAGCTGCTCCTGCATTCATTGCACTATGAACCCCAGGACCTCCCTGGGAATCTGCTGGCTCCCATCCAGGCACCAACATTTCTCAGCTCGCAACATGTTTCACATGCAGATCATGCTGTGTCTGATCATTAAACACGATGTGCCACAGCGCCTGCACTGAGTGCCCACAGGCTTTGTGCCATTTGGCAAGGCTGAGGCAGACATGCTGGTAGTCCTTCAAGTCTTTCCTGCCCTCCCTCCGGCTGTGTCCTGCCATGCTTATCTGGGAGAAAAATTGGAGACCAGCTCAAACATTTTACAAATGTTTTCCCTCTCCCTTCACAACTTCATGTACATAAAGAAAGATTAAGGAAGATCTGCACTGCATAAATGTATATCGCAACGAAATCAAAATGCTGGTAGATATCCTCCACCAATGCGTTTTTCCACTTCTTGTACCTTTAGGAAGTTTAAAATAGCACAAGCCTCTTTTCAGCTTGTGTTCCTCCACAGTTATGCCACATCACGTGCAGTCTGCTTTCTGTTCAGCTGGTGAGTATTTCTCGGCAAGTCATAGTTCATTCTGCTATTTCTGTTTTCTTCTTACCACTCTGTCCTACAAAAGTAGAAAATATTTTACCTTCCTTGCTAATCAGCCAGTACCTGGTGTCATATGAATAGCCAAGTACAAGAAAAGGCTCTTAATAAAACATACTCTTTTGAAAAGTGTAAAGAAGGAATATAGACTAAAGAAAAATACAAAGCTGGGCACATGTCCATCACAGAACACTTTGTTTGTTATAAAGCTCTAAAGCTGGTAATCTCTAACAGGCCCTCCACATTAATCATGCTGTTTACAGCTCACAATCTGTCCACTCCAAACAGGATTGTTGACTTGGTACAACTTTGTAGAGTGTTTTTGAGTAATGTGTTTCTTGTCTTGCTGAAGCTTAGTGTCCTTCCTTCACACAGATCTGCTTTCTTTTGTGGTGGTGTTAGCACAGCTCTTCTGCTTCTTATTGTTGGTCTGAGTAGCTCAAGGGCTCTTCTGATCTTACCAGCCTTTCAAAGTTTTGCTGGGCCATTTCAAAGGGTTATTTTGATCCTGAGCAAGGTGTGAGTCATTTGAAAGAACTCTTGTCTCACTTAACTACGTTCTTGAAAGTCATTTTAGTCTCCAGTTGGGATCCTGTTTTAATTTCTGTATGAATATCATAACAACACTAAAGACCACAACAGTGATAACTAATTGCCATAGACACAATACACAGTAAAAATACAAAAGAGACGGCACCTGAGAAATACCAGGTTTTCCTCATCATCACTTGTGTATGTTGTAAAAGAAGCAGCAGGCTGTGATGGCACAGGTGGCCAGGCATCACTCCTGGCATTCAGGAAGTAGGTTTTCAAAATATACTAGTCTTTTTACAAGGCAAATGATAATTTTTCTTCTGGCAGCCGCTTTTCTCAGTATATCAGTACATCCCAAGCCATGCCCTCTAGAGTTGAGAGCTGGACCAGGATCATAGGCTGACAATATATGTTACTTGAAAAGCATCCAGCACAACAAAACCCTAATTCAGATTGAAGCTCTGGCATAGTATTAACATAAGTAATGGTAATTCACTGTGAATCCCCTTTCCCAAGAGTATATTGGGAAGAGTCATCAAATACCTGTTATGCTTCTATCTAAGCACTCACAATAAATATTTGCAGGTCTGAGTCCCCATTTCCTGGCAGATCCAACCTAATTTACTTTGTTTGAACTGGGGAGGGACATACAGCAGTGCTGCCTATGTGCCCTGCTGCTGCTCCTGCCACCTGGGTCCCCTTCTGCTTTCCAGATAAGGTGCCTTGAGACCTAACACCAGAAACAGTATAAAAGATCAGTGCCCTTATTTCAATTTAACCAACTGAGAAAATAAGATGAAGAAGAGGGAATGAAAAGAAAAGACGTGCCTGAGCGAAGAGAATTTAGTATCAAAGGTGTTTTTGAATAACACAGCAGCTGAGAAGAGACCAAATTCTGTCAGAGGTGCCTAACACAGACACTCTGAATGTTGCTTCTCAGTTAGGTGGTTTATAATTTTAGTATTTCCCCTCTGGGTGCACTAAATTAAACCAGAGGGATATTCTATAGCATCTTGAGTCAGCCAGTCTCCTAGATGTGAAGGGCCTCTAGTGGCCGATGGTCTCATTATATTAAAAATAACTCCTAACTCAAGCTTTCAAAGTATTAACATCAGGCATTTTACTTTCTCTCTGCCTATCATCTTTTATACAGTCTTAATGAACAAAGAAGCCTTTAGCAGAAGGATACTAAAATGTAGGATGCTGATGCTATTCCATATGTGATAGAGTGATATGGAAGGTCAGAGGCTGAGCCACACCATTTCGGGACACCAAAGTATTTTATACACATGGGTCTCCCTTATACAGTCTCCCTGTATCCTTAACATCCCTCACCTGCACTGGAGTTAGAAGACACTACTTTTCAGAAATGTCCAAAAAATGTTTGGTTGGTTCGTTGGTTTTTTTAACAGCCGATAGATGCCTAATTGATTTAGCTTATGAGAAACAGGGTAAGAGATTATTTATTTGCACTGTGCAGACATGGCTAACAGACAGCTGGTGGTAGCACATTATTTCAGTATAGCAGAGAAAGGCAAGCTATAAGAAGTTTGAAGCTGAAGTCAGTGAAGCTCAAACTGGAAATAATGCAGGATTAACAGAAAGAACATTTAAGAACATTAAGCATTTAAAGAGTTAACAAGATACAAAAAATTCCAAGTGGTAGAAAACAAGCATCAACCCTGGTTGGCTTTCTAAAATAACCTAAACCCAGCGGGTCAAGCCAAAGCTAGTTAGCGCTAAATGAAACACCACTAGGCAAAATTCTCTGCTCTATATTCTTAGTACAGAAGAGACTAAATGACCTTTTTCTAAAAAAAGATTAAAATGTTTACTATTATCTGAGATATGAGATCAGTGGTAGGAAGGGAGGAAGAAAATAGGAAAAATTGAAAACACAGGGGACACCAAGCATTAGGGAACTAGCAACATACAAGCAGATAAACCATAGGTTTATTTATCCAAGAAAGGCTTCAGCAGGTGAACTGTCATTACTGGAGGGTGGACATGGTTATGTGAAGGGACGACAACATTCACTTCACTTCGAGACACCTCATCGGATTCATCATCCCAAGATACAAAAGTGAACAAATCTGATGTAAATGCCTTTTAGGTTAAAGTGTAGAATTAGAGCTCATCTCTAGCCATTACTATTGACATTATGAGAAATAAGTGCAACTCTCACACATGATGATCTTACTTGGCAACTGCTGTGGGGCAGCAGCTGGACAAGGCACCCAAAAAAGTGTGCAAAGAAACCATACCCAACAAGAAAACAGTAACCATCTCTGAGCCAACAGCCTCTTTCAGGCTAACCTTGTTTTAAATGTTCCCCCAGTTGCAAAAGGTTTTTTAGTTAAAAGGTCAAGCTAATTTTAACCATTATTTCCTGTTTCTGATCGAATGTTTTGGTCAGGCTGGTTCAGGCCTGCTCTTTTCTTTTTAAAAAGCGAAAGAATCCTGCTGAATACAGTAATTGTTAATAAAAATCAGCGTATGCCTCACAGATGAATAAGTTATTATGGTAGCCAAGATGTGAAATCCTGAAGGTTTCAGTACAATTTTCTTATTCAAAAATACAATTACTTTCCAAAAAACACAAGCAAAATGTTCCCAAATATGTTTGATAAGACTAAATCCATAAGCCCAGACATTTAGGACTCACCTTGCTGTCTGTGTTCAGAGGTCAGAGTACAAACATGAAGTATATATATGTTTATACGTATTTTAATAAATGCTGGTTTTCCACTCTGGAAGCCCTGTTTGTCCTGACACTTTTGTCATTTCAGCTTAGATTTTTTGTACGTTTCCCTGCATGTCTGCTGAATTAACAGTGTCCTTTATGGAAACTAAATTACTATCATGGATCTTAGTGGGAGTGACAGTTATTGGCAGAGGATGGGGGATATAATAACCCTCTACCTATTTCTGAGATTTTAAATGGCTGATGGCTGCTAAGTGCCCTGTTACAGCAAGTCACTCTGGGCTATTTTAATCACCTGCAAATGCAAGGAAAAGCGTGTCCTGTAATAGTCTGCTTTCAGGGGAATTGATGTTGAACCTTTAAATTGATTTAAGAACAAAGCAGAGACCTATCTGGTGCCATCATGTTGTAGGCCACTGTTGGTCCTGGCTAGCAGAGGGTAGCAAGCTACTTTATAAATACATAAAACATATGTAAAAACATAAAACACATCTTTACCTACAAGAGGTTGAGCTGCAGATGAATGTTATCCTTCCAAAACCAGGATTCAGGTTACAGCTGTTCAGCTCCTTAGTTATGATTATCAAAGAGGTTGAATGGTAAGTCAGTAGTGCAGCAGCAAGTAAGCTAGCAATCACCAAAGGGATCTGCAACTACATCTTTGCGACAGACATAACTAGGCTAGAGCATGGGCCTGAGTATGGGAATGGGGTCTGGCCACCCCAAGTGCATAGTATTATCGTGCTCCCCAGCACAGCCAACTTGCACCTCTAAGGCAGCGGCCAGGCACAGCCCCAGGGAAGGCATAGGACAGGGACCCTTCACGAAAGACTGTATACAGAAGGCCATGCGGTTTCACTGCTAGGGCGGAATTTTTACAGTATAAAGTTCCCATCTAAACCCCAGATGTGATCTTCATTTTCATCTGTGGAACATCACCACAGACACAGACAACCATGTGTGTGTGCCTCTTCCTTGTCTTCGATACTGCCCAGGATTACCCTGAGTGGTGAATTCTCTAGCGTTTGCCACTTACTGCCCCAATGTGAAAAGACAAAGTTAAGAAAGAGGATTTTTTTTTTCCAGTTAAACTATTGAAAATATTAGCTATGAAATTGTGCAAGGTGTTTCCCTCCCTCTGCCCTACCTCCCAGAATGCCCCCCCCCCCCCAAATTGGACTGAATCAACTGAAAAAATAGGATAGAATGAGTGAAGGGAAAGCAGTAATTTCCACACATGGAAATAGGAGCAATCAAGAGCACCAGCTTATGAAATGGAACAACTGACTGTGCTGCACTTCTGTGAAAGGGTATCCAGAGCATGAAGAACATCAAATGTTTAACACCACCATACAAAAAAGAGCAATACTTTGAAAAATGCGATCAGCTAAAACATGAAACCTAGAGCATGGTTGGGGAGACATACCACACAGTCCTCCCATTGCGTGCCACACTTGCAAAGCTTTGGTTGCAGTCCTGATATGATGATCCTGCTTCTGGGCAAATTGGAAACTACCCAGAGGAGTCCAGGCAGCAAATACAGGCTGAAGAAGTCTAGAAATGTGTGAGGAAAGACAAATAAAACTGTGTTCATTTAATCAAGAAGAGACTGGGAGGCAATACAACATTCTTCAAATATCTGAAAAGCAGGAAAGTAAGAAATTCTTCTCTGTATTTACCAGAAATGGGGTTGGGAATGATGAGCTTATACTGCAGCAAAGTTTCAACCATGAGGAAAACCTCTAAGAGAAAAGCTAGTTAAGCATTAGCAATATCTGTCTGTGAATAGGATGGACAGTAACCTGCAAGGAATAGACTTGGTGTTGTTGATTCACTTCCTAATTGCAACTGGTTCCAGTTCAGTGTTACCAACTACAGCTCTGCCATAAAGCACAAGTTTGAAATGGGCCCTACAGACGGCACCATGAATGCATATACACTAAGTATGGCACTGTTTGCCTCCTTGAACCTTAATTTCACCCTTAGGAACTATTTACAACTTTCCATGACCTACACCAGGGAAAAAGATGTCTCTGTTTCTCAGGAGGGTAGCTCACCAGCTGAGGCTGGAAGGGGAGAATTGCTAAGGCACAGTGTTCAACCAGGATTGCTCTTGTCATGGAGTGGAGGGTGCTGTGAAAGATGAGAAGTAATTGGCCACCCTTTCAGTCCCTGGTCTTGAGTCTAAAATGCCCATTTTGGTGATTTTCATGATACACATACATTTGCTGGACCCAGAAAATGAAGCTATGGATGTTTATTTGAGTGGTCTCATATTAGGATATGAGGAGGAAAGAACATAATGTCATACTTGCTTTTGGTAGTCAGCCACTTTTTTTGTTTTCATTTCCCCCCTCCCCCTCATTTTCCTCTGTTGCTTTATTCTTTAGCATTATAATCTCTTGCTGAAATGAGATATTTTCCTCAGTGCTGCTTGCCTAAGCCTCAGAGCTTGGAAAACTGCTTATTAAAGTGAGTCTTTATCACTGTCAAGGTTTTCGAAGCTTGAAGAAACCTACTCCAATTTTCCCTTACCCTGAAGGAACGCGCACACAGAAGGAACAATTGGGGCCACACAGCTGAAGTACCTTCTCCAAGATGAAGGGAGGTCAAATTACATATCACAATTTGATACAGAATATGCGAAGATCTGTCCTTGTCATCATTTAAAATCATAGCCACTTTGTCACCTTATTAAAAACTAAGAAAAAACAAAGCACAATCAGGGCAGTCTCCAAATGTTCCATTGAAATCTCTGTCCAGCAAAAGCAAATAACACCCTTTTGTCCAATATTTCTTTGTACGTTTCCATAAGATGGGGAGATAAAAGTCTTATTTATGTCTTTCAGCAGCACAACAAACATCTACCATCTGTAGATGTAAATGTAGGGAAGCCTGGGGAATATGCAAACTTCAATTCAGGGTGAATTAATGGAAGCTCATTTTAATATCACTGGCTCTTCTCTATATATTGAGCAAAACTAAAGAACGTAACTGGCATACTTATTCTGCCCACTATTTGCAGAAGTGCTCCTGCAAGGTGTCAGAATTTATTTAGACATTTGGGATCAGGGCAAAGGGCTTGTGATCTGCACCAGACAGCTGCAATTGTTATTCCAGCTCCCAGGCAACAGAAGCAAACCTAAATCTGATGAGGAATCTGGGTCATTGCTGGGTTTAGTAAAAAAAAAAACCCAAAGGAAATAAAACCCCTGAATATTTCATATTCTCTAATTGTATTTCATCATAGATGCCAATGACTTCAAAGTAATTGGAGACTGAGAAGCTGCTTCTGAATAAACAACTGAGCCATTGCAAGCCAGAGCTCTGCATTAGGAGTCCATGTTGTAACAGCAAAGCCACCAATTCCTCTGGGCTCAGAGTTTCCCCCGTAGGGAGCTTGTCCTTGCAAATAAAGCTCAGACATAAATATTTACAACAATTAGCACAGTTCTTTAAGGAGAAAAAAAAGAAACTTTCCTCATGAGAGCTGCAGATCAGCCTGCTAAGTGTATACCATGAGGGTATAATGTCAGAAAGGAGGTCTGGGTTTTGCATCCTGAGTGTTCTATCAGGAAGGGCAGGGACTGGTAAAACAGCCAGTTCCCACCATTAGAAAGGAGACTAACAGTAGAGACAGCACTGATGATCATGCCCGGATGACTTGGGGAGGTAACTAACTGCAAAAGATGATTTAGCTTTCTTTTATAAGCTGGTTGGCATTGTGAAAATGCCTGTGAAAGGCTGGTATTTGGCAAGACCAAGGTGCTGAGGAATGTTAGAAACAGGAATTGGGAGAGAGCCAAGGTGCAGGAAGGTTACTGTACTCAAGAGGCCTGTTGCCATTGAAGGGCCTCAGGAGAAGCATCAAGTGTTGCAAGTCCAAGAAAAGGGTCATTGCGGAGAATTGCAGTGTTTGAATGGGTTACAGCAGCATATGTGTTCTACCCTTTAATTTTCCAGTTAGCCCCCTTTAATAACCAGCCTATATTTTGAAATAGATCAGGGTTCAGAACCTTCTACTGAATCTTTCCCTGATGATTTGTCTATTTTTTTAATTACATAATAGAGGTTTAATCAAGGAGCTTACTAATTGTGCTAAATGAAACATAATGCATGACTAAAGTACACTGCATCTTGTGTTTTGAGCAGATAATGAAGCCTTCATTACCTAACCAATTAAAACCATGCAGGGAGACTGGCTTTTCCCAACCAAATGTTTTTGTTTTGGGAGACCTTCTATTCCATACAGGGAGGGCATTATGGACACAACTCTTTGACATGTCTTGCTCTGGGACTTAAATTATTATGCACTATAGAAGTCTGGCATAACAGTGAACTAAATTCAACAGAATAATGGTATCATAGTGA
The DNA here is from genome assembly GCF_026419915.1 of Harpia harpyja. NCBI lineage: Eukaryota > Metazoa > Chordata > Aves > Accipitriformes > Accipitridae > Harpia > Harpia harpyja. Next base: position 96,252,540 of record NC_068969.1, read on the forward strand.
AAGCTAAGTTTCCAGTTTCACTTGTTGGTTCCTTCTTCTCTCCCCTGATTTGTTTATTGTATGCAGACAGCATGCTTTGCTATGTACAAATTTAGGTGAGAAAGCCCCTTTTTCTTCCCTTCAGCCTTAGTCTGCCCTGTCTTTGAAGTAAACATTGGTCTGCCTGATCCTAAAAACTGTGAAGTGATGTTCAAGTAAGGTTTAAAGTTTGTACTTGAACAAATATCACCTACACAGAAAGGGCCAAAACACCAAACCCTGAGGTAGGTATGGATCCAGTCTGAAGCTGGGAATTGATTATTTTACGTGACTTTTTATGAGGTGAACTGGAAGTGAGATATCAGACAAATGCTGCCTGGCATGCAAGCTGCCACTCAAACCACTGCTATCCTAAAGACAAAATTACTGCCTGAAACAGCACCAAGACTTTTCTTATGACTTGTTCCTGCAGAAGAACCATAAAATGCAGATGTGAGAAGGCTGGCCGGGTGGTGGCACAGAGCCTGGCATGGCCGAGTGGGAAGGGGCCCTAAAGATCAGTGCATAAAGGGCTGATGTTTTCACTAGCTGCTGTCACTGGGTCCTTAGATGGTCTCTGCACATGTTCAATCTCTCCTTTTGAGGAAATATCCATTAGAAACCCACAAACTTCCATTTCACCCCCGGGGCTGTGAAAGTGGTCCTCAGCAATACAATTGTCATTTTTGTAAGGAAGTGCTGAGAACAGCAAAAATCAATGCCAAGCGCTGCCCTGTAACACTGAGGGAGTGTAAACTCCCATCCACAGGACCTCAAATGTTCACAAGTTGTAAAATCCTATTTGGAGCATGCATTGTATCTGGCAACAAAAAAACCCCACACAACTGCTTTACAGTAACACTCTTGTTAGACACTGGCCGCCTTTGGTTACATATCTTCTGATCTACATGCAGCTTCAGAATCTCTTCTCCTTGTGCTCTCCTGCTAACTGCTGCCTCAGATGTTTGCCACTTTCAACAAGTGACCTGGAAGGTAAGTAAGTGCTCCTCTCTAATGTCTGCCTCTTTCATCTGGAAGCCTCTATACTACAATCAGGATTCTCCTACAACTCTCCAAAACTTTTATTGCTGCATCCCCCTGCACCATGTGGAATACAAACCTGGCACCATACCCTACCTGAATGGCAGATTTAGTTGTCCTCCCTGTGGCTGCTTAGTTCTGCAAAGGAGAGAGTTTGGAGCAGTTCTGCACAAGATTTCCAGCTAATGAGGACACCTGAAGTCTGCATGCAATGGCTTGTTTACCAGCTTGTGATCAAAATGCTTAATCACTTTAGGCTTGCTGAAAAAAAACTTAGGTGTAGGTTACCTGCCACTTTCTTTAACTTGTGAAGACAACACAAGCATCATGATGTAAGATGACAAGAACAACAATGAAACTTGACATTCTAGTGTCCTAGTTTCAGCTGGGATAGAGTTAACTGTCTTCCTAGTAGCTGGTACGGTGCTAAGTTCTGAGTTCAGTATGAGAAGAACGTTGATAACACTGATGTCTTCAGTTGTTGCTAAGTAGTGTTTAGTCTAAAGTCAAGGATTTTTCAGCTTCTCATGCCCAGCCAGCGAGAAAGCTGGAGGGGCACAAGAAGTTGGTACAGGACACAGCCAGGGCAGCTGACCCAAACTGGACACCAGGGTATTCCATACTGTGTGACGCCACATCTAGTGTATAAACTGGGGGGAGTGGGGGCAGGGGATCACCGCTCGGGGACTAGCTGGGTGTCGATCGGCGGGTGGTGAGCAATTGCACTGCGCATAATTTGTACATTCCAATCCTTTCATTATTGCTGTTGTCATTTTATTAGTGTTATCATTACCATTATTAGTTTTTTCTTTTCTGTTCTATTAAACCGTTCTTATCTCAACCCACGGGTTTTGCTTCTTTTCCCGATTTTCTCCCCCATCCCACTGGGTGGGGGGGGTGAGTGAGCGGCTGCGTGGTGCTTAGTTGCTGGCTGGGGTTAAACCACGACATCTAGTTATGCCTGAACTGTTGTATGGTATATGACATAGATTGGTAGGAGAAATAGCTTGATTTGGAGGCTGGTTTTAGTAAGTCTACTTACAGTAAGAGGCAATTCCTGAAAGACTTTTTGTATCAGAAAGGTCAGGGAAAGATTTTGAATGTATCCATGTCTCTTTCTTCTATAGCTTCAACTACAATATAAATGAATGGAATAAAGTTTTCTATTAAATTAATGATTTAAAATTTAAGTTGTCTAATGCACAGGAAGAGCAATATGAAGACAATGTACTAGCCTGGCACTTGGGAGATATGCTTTTGTTTTGCTACATGCTTCCTTTCTACAGTTAAGTAAGTCACAATCAGTGTTGCCTTTGCACACGAAAAGCAAAAAGAGTGAATGAAACATCACTATCTTTGATGTTGTTTGGTTGTTGGTTTTTTAAATTTGAAAATACACTAAAAGGCATGAATTGCTCAGGACATAGCAGCATATGCAGTTCAAAAATATGAGTTTATTGTATGCAGCCTAGAAATATCAGTATTCATGCTTTAATTGATTGTCCATGTAGGAAAAGTATGAGCTCCCTCTCAGTTACCATGAGATGAGAGCACTGCAAATTCACACCATAGCTAAAGTCTCTAAAAATGGTTTTGTAGAAAACCCCTCATCTGTTGTTGCAACGGGGATAGAAAAATGCATGTTCTTAAGCAGTTTCTCCTGCAATAACAGGAAACACTGCCAGCTTTGTATCCTGCTGTCTGCCTTGAACAAAAAAAAATTAGGAGGAATCTGGACATTGAAGTAGAGAGGAAGCAGATTCCCAATGAAGAGGGAAACTGCTCTTGTCTGGGCTCTTTCTTCCATTACAGGCCAAACAAAATGTGGTGTTAGCACTCTTGGAAGTCCAAACTGTGGTTTAGGATTTGAGTTTAGCGTCTCCTAGTCACATTCATCTTCCCACCTGTACCTTTCACTTTCTGTCTCTGTAACAACTTCCAGTGGCTGCGAACAGCTGGTCACCAGCAAAGAGATAAAGAATTGAGTAATCTCTATATTTCACTGTCTTATAAGAGGTCTAAAATAAAAAGCTTTCAGTTAAATGTCCTTTGTTGACTATCAAATAAAACCTAAACCTGTCATCTGAACTTTAAGAAGCAAATCTTAATTCTATAGTTATTCTAGGAAGCATGATTACATGTAAGGATTGCTTGGTCTCAGTCACCTATACCTGGATAAAGTATGAGGTATACTTCAGCATAACTGCGGGCAGTTTTAAGATGAATACTCCAGGAGCTAGATTAGGTTTCATGGGAACAAAAGTCATTTTTGAGGATATAATTTTCTACCTGACATCTCTTTTATATTCAACTCTGGTTTTCAGGTAAAGGGCAATATGCATTGTATCAGATGTTTTTAATCCTAGCTATTCAGAAGAGGAGGGAGATTATTTTGAGGATGCCTGCTGGTGAGCAGGAAAAAGAACTGTTGAAGCCTATCTGAGAAGTCCAGACAAATGGACATAGATTTCAGACTGGGAGACAACCTTCTCTTGTCAGCTTCTAGCAAGCGGAATAGAAATGGAGTCTGGTCCTAAAGTCGGTTACTTTAAATCCTGTTCAGGACTGTTACATACCTTTGTTTCCTTTTCTTTCTTAAATTTTGAATACATCTTATTGCCAAAGGATTAAAAACCAAACCAGAACATTTGAATAATAACAACATTTGACAAATTTTCTGCAATTGCCAATCTTCAAATAGAAGAAATAAAAAACATTTTCCCTGCATCATAATAGTTAACAAGAAAGTTGCACTGAGCACACCTGAGGGCTGTAATCACAGCCTGGAGCAATAGGGTGAAGGAGCCCTGAACAAGGCAAGAGGCAGGTAGGGAAGCACTCAAGTTAAAACAGAGAGCTCAATGTATTGCCATTTCCTCCCTGAAAAGATGAGCTGCTGCAAAGGCAGTGAATCAAAGTCTGTAACATGGAGATGTCTTCTGAAGCCATGAGCAAACCAAGACTCCTCACCTGAGTGAAAGCTGTCCTAAACAAAGTGACAGCTATTCCTGCCATCCATGGGACCTGGACAAGGTCTAGAAGTTGGCCCATGTGAGCCTCATGAGGTTCAACAAAGCCAAGTGCAAGGTCCTGCACATGGGTCGGGGCAATCCTCAGATTCAATACAGGCTGGGGGATGAAGGGATTGAGAGCAGCCCTGAGGGGAAGTACCTGGGGGTACTGGTGGATGAAAAGCTGGACATGAGCCAGCAATGTGCACTCACAGCCCAGAAAGCCAACTGTATCCTGGGCTGCATCAAAAGAAGCGTGGCCAGCAGTCAAGGGAGGTGATTCTGCCCCTCTACTCCACTTTGGTAAGACCCCACCTGGAGTACTGCGTCCAGCTCTGGAGTCCTCAGTACAGGAAAGACATGGACCTGTTGGAGTGGGTCCAGAGGACGGCCACAAAAATGATCAGAGGGATGGAATACCTCTCCTATGAGGACAGGCTGAGAAAGGTGGGGTTGTTCAGCCTGGAGAAGAGAAGGCTCTGGGCAGACCTTGTTGTGGCCTTTCAGTAAAGGGGGCTTATAAGAAAGATGGGGACAGACTTCTTAGCAGGGCCTCTAGAAACAGGACAAAGGGTAATGGTTTTAAACTGAAAGAGGGTAGATCCAGACTGGATATAAAGAAGAAATTTTTTTACGATGAGTGTGGTGAAACACTGGAACAGGTTGCCAGAGAGATTGTAGGTGCCCCACCCCTGGAAACATTCAAGGTCAGGTTAGACGTGGCTCTGAGCAACCTGATCTAGTTGAAGATGTCCCTGCTCATTGCAGGGGGATTGGACTAGATGACCTTTTAAAGGTCCCTTCCAATCCAAACCATTCTATGGTTCTGTGCCCACTATTATCCTGCTGCAACACACCATTAAAAAAATTGTCCTTAGATTAGACATCATCACCCATAGATAATAAATCATGATCCTTGCACAGTGCAAGACTGACACTGCCTATGTTGCTCTCAACCATTCTGGGGGATTCTCTCAATGCTATTGCCAATATGGCAATATCAACGACAGAATAATACCAGTACTGTAAGCTCAAAGCCAGATTTGTATTTCCCTCACAGTAAGATTGGCTGGTTTCAAACCTCCAGGCTCAACCTTGAGAATGGAGAGTGCTCCTTGTTACAAGTACTGTCCTGCAGCCCAGACTACTAGCTACGTTTCTGGCTGCTGGCAGCTAGGCTTTTGGAAGGAGGCAGCAGATAATCCAGTTTTGAGACATATAACCCTCCTGCTAGGTGCTGCTAGTAGTTAAAAAGTCTGCTTCCTTCTCTAATTGAAAAAACATTAATTTTGCTAATTGACAAACATATAAATTGCCCTTTATAGTCTGTATATGGGGTTGCCATCAGAGGCACTCTGGTAGGTGAGTTTGTGTTATTGCTAGACATTATACCTGCTCTGTAGTTAAACAAGACTATTTATCCCTGAATGAATAAACTTATTTTATTAAAAGTCAAAGTTGTAATTTCAAAGGACAAGTTTGCTTGTTTCAGCAGGCAATCATCAGAGAAACATAGGTGAGCCTGGCAAGCCCGGAGACAGCACCTGCCTGAGCAGCCTCCTAAAGCCAATGTTCTGTGGCAGCTGACCAGGCATGCTTGCATTTAAAGTCTTTAATTTTAATGCTTGCACAGAAAATTCCTTGAATTGAATTGGGTTGCTGTAGTTAAAAGAAAATTGACTGCTGTACAGACAGAACACAGATTAGCTGTGCTGTACATACTGTAATTCTGTAGCTTCATCTAAACTGCCTTTTCTTGCTGCAGATTACATCAGAAAGGGATTTCTGTTCCTTCTTCCTTAATAAGGCAAGCTATAGTCTTTAGCGACATTGATTCTGCTTTAGGCTGTTTTATGCCTTATTTCTGTGGAACAGCAAGCTGCTGGACATCACCAGCAGCCATGCAATGTAGGGTGAATGCTGTTAATAGGAGGGTGGCTGGCTGCTGCAAAGTGCTGTTTGTGCTATTGGGCTTTTATTGCTTCAAATTGTAATTAATAGCAGATAAAATTGGGAAGGAAACAGCTGAGTAAACAAGCTGGAAAATGTTATTGTTAAATGCAGATATTAAACAATGTGATGCCTGATAAGGATCAAACTGTACTATTCATATTACTGCATATCTTGCAACAACAGGATCTTATGTCAGTGTCTAAATGATTGCCTGCTAAAAAATAGTGCCTCTTCTGCCTGAGCCTTCTTATAATACAATGGATGTTTTCTCTACTTTTCCTTTTCCTCTTCTGCCACTGATGCAGCAGAAAGTTTCCTTCAGAGGTGTGCCATCTGGAATGGCTCTGTGCCAGCTGCATCAGGTGCATAGGGAGGGAAAGAAGGGGGTGGCAGTTCCCAGAAAGTCCTGGCAAGTGAGGGCTGCTCTGCTCAGCCTTCCAGAGAAGATGAGCTTCCAAATGGGTCTGTCGTGCTGGGATCAGCAGAGGTCTTTTAAAATGTCATCACTTTTGCTGCTACGTTTTTGATAAAATCACAGAAAAATCAAGGTACTGGAGCTTTGATTAGTGTTTGTATGAGGCAAAACATGGGATTCAATAGCTTACCAAAACCGGTCACCCAAAAGCAGATGTTAATGCTCCAGACCTCATTCTGCAATAAACAGGATTGCACATGTCAAATTGTGATCATCTTCTCAGATAGCACCTGTTTCACAATGTGTATTAAAGTTGTTCTGTGTTTTGATGAGCAAGGGATATTGTATGAACGTAAGTGTATGTTAATCAATGTTTTCCGAAGTGCTGGGGGACACAGATGAAAAAAAGCAGTTGAAGTGGTTAAGTGTAGGGCTAGTTGTTGTGACTGCTGTGATTGTATTGGGCCCACATTGAAAGGGAACCCCTTAGCAATGCCACCTATTCCAGTTTCACTTGGATAGTCAGGACATGGGGTCTCTAAATCCACTGTTCCTCTCCAGAAAACTACTTCTGATGCTTTCCCCAGCTCATCCTTGTCCAGACTCTGGGGAGCCCCAGCCAGCACGCTGCACCCATGTACAGAGCAGCGGCTGTGCAGCAACAGCTGGATGCTGGTTTCCCCTCTTGCTTAAAGCGAACTGTGTTTTTCCGCAGTAATATCCTACTGTGAGAGACTGAAAGAGTTAATGTCTCAAACACTGTGGTGGGGCAAGGTCTGCTTAAAGACGAACTCTGCATAATAACGAACCCTGCATAGCCAGGAACCGCAGGTGAAAAGAAGCCGATCAGCGCCCGTCGGCAGCAGGAGGGGGAGGCCGTGCCGGAGGGTGCGCAGCTCCCGGCTCTGCCGTGCTGGTCTGGCGTGCCGAGCAGGGCAGCTCGCCGTGCGTGGCCGGACATCGAACAAGGGTCACGTCTGCAGGGAAGGGGAAGTGACTCCCCAAACGACCCCCAAGCCCGCCCACCCGTTTCCCGAAGGTTCTGAAAGCACAAACTGCGCGTGACACCTAACTAGCCTAATGAGTTTGAGTGCCCGCCTGAAGGAGGGGTGTGGAGATGATAAAAGGACACAAGCGGAAGCCCCAGGTGCGCGCACCCACCAGAACGGGACTCCTCGGCTGACTGGACCAGTGCTGGACCCAGGACTGGTGAAATCTTTCTCTTTTCTCTTCCTTTTCCTCTCTCTGCCTCACTCTCTGTTTTTCTCTCTTTTTTCTCGTAATCCCCATACCTCACCCCTTCAGACATAAACCGCTGACCAAGTCCGGGACTAAGAGTGGATCCAGCCGCCCCTGGGTTCCTCTCTGAGGAGGGAGGAGTCTGGAAAGCAAGGGGGTCTGCTCTGAACCTCCTGACCCAACGGGAGGGATCTCCTTATTGCCTTCCCTGAACTGATGTATATGGTTACCACGGGTTACACTCTTTACGGAGGTAGTTCCATGCCAATTCCCGTTGTAAGAAACCCCGCCACCTGCTGTTACGCCTCCCAAGTGCAGGCTGCTTCTGCCCTGAATAAAATGTTTTACTGGTCGTTTGGTGTCGTTTCACCTTGATTTAGCCCGAGGGAATTCCGAACTCAACACGACTCCCTGATCTGTCCAGTTACAGACACCTACTGTAACTCTGGTTTAGTACTGCTGAATATTTCATGATAGTCCAGCAGACTTCAGGGATGTTTGAAAACACTGAACTCAACATTGACAGTCTTTAATGTTCTGCTTTGAATTGTGGGCAGTGCAAGGGAGCAGGTGCCCGATGCTAGCAGGTAGGCTGCCTTTCTGTGCCAGTGAAGGACAGAAATATCTCTTCCTGCTTTTACTGAGAATTTGGTATTTATCAAAAAAGGCACATCTTAAAGGGACTTGAACAGTACGGCTCTGACTTGGAAATACTAAAAAGGGAAAAGAGGAAAATAAGCGCTTTTATATATAAATAAAGTGTATACTGTTACATACTGCAAGACAAAACCACCTCTGTATCTTGAATGAATGAATAAGCTGAAATCAGAAACTGATGTAATATATACAACTTGGAACTAACAGTTAATAAAGGCATGCAATAGCTTTATATTTTGAAAGCCCTTACGTGCATTTAAAACTATACAACCAGCTGTGTCTTAATAGGGCTGTTAATCTTTTCCACCTCACTTGTGGGATCTAAGTGTATGATTTTAGTGTAAATATTTGTTTGTCACTGAGTTCCCCTTTCAGAAGTCTGAAATTCTCACTTAGATTATTGCCCACAAACAATGATGTGACAAGTCAGATGCAATACGAGTTTAACAGAGTTGTTATTAAGAAAAACAACCTTGCACAGACATACTTATAATGATTTACTGGTATCTTATCTGAATGGAAAAGAATAATGAATTACCTGCCAGATAAATAGCTGCTCTGTTTTCTCCCCCTTTGGTTTTAGAAGATACTAGGACAATGTGATAAGAACTTTTTGATTAAAAATTAACATTCATCTGTGTCCTGGTTTCAGCTGGGATAGAGTTAATTTTGTTTCTAGTAGCTGCTATAGTGTTATGTTTTGGTTTTAGTATGAGAATAATGTTGACAACACTGATGTTTGTTGCTAAGTAGTGTTTATACCAAGACAAAGATTTTTCAGCTTCTCATGCCCAGCCAGCAAGGGGCACAAGAAGCTGGGAGGGGACACAGCCAGGACAGCTGCCCCAAACTGGCCAAAGGAATATTCCATACCATGTGATGTCATGCCCAGTATATAAACTGGGGCATTTGGTTGGCGGGGGCAGGGCATGGATCACTGCTTAGGAACTAACTGGGCATTGGTTGGCGAATGGCAAGCAATTGCATTGTGCGTCACTGGTTTTGTGTATTCCAATTATTTTATTATTCTTATTGTCATTTTATTATTATTATCATTATTATTTTCTTTCTGTCTGTCTTATTAAACTGTCTTTACCTCAGCTCACAAGTTTTACTTTTTTTTCCAATTCTTTCCTCCATCCCCCTGGGTGGGGGGAGCGAGTGAGTGGCTGCATGGTGCTTAGTTGTTGGCTGGGGTGAAACCACGACAATCTGTCGTAATGTTTTAATGTTTAACTTCTTAAAACTCATGAAGAGATGCTATTACCTATTGCAGCTATAGTTTACATTTATAAAAATACTGGTTTGAGTGATGAGTATGAAAGTGTGGAAGACACTGCTCTAAGAAGTTGAGGAGACTATGAAAAAATAAAACTTCTATAGTAATTCTTTGTAGTACCTTGCTTTTCTGTATATTTTCTCGCAAATGTGAGAAAAGTTTAGGTCATGGGGGTGGGAGGCAGCAGTGGGAACTGACTCTTCAGGGGAGAGGACTGGAATCTCTCTCCTACCTGCAGGAGGCTATGCCTCCAAAAAAAAAATAATTCAGTTGTGAAAGTTATAGATGTTAAGGAGATAATTATGTTGGATGCTAAGAATTCCTTGGGAACTGCTTCATTTTCAAAGGCTTTCTCACTTAAAGATTCTCTGTAATAGAACAATTTTAAATTAAAGACCATTACACTTGAAAGCTCATGTGTCTACAGAATGATATCTATTTATAAGGGTTGGAAATTCCCCTTGTAACAGCAAAGTGTAGACTGTAGCAGTAGCCATATTCTTTAGTAAGGCAACCTCTAAATAAATGATCAGCAATCCAGGCCTGCACATTCTAACACAAAACCATTATCCCTAATGTGGCATTACTGCTGAGACGTCTCCCAGCAAATACGGACTTGCTTTGGATTTTGAGTGTTATTTGCAGAGAAAACACTCATGATTCTCACAGTGGATGAGTCCTTTGCCTGGGGCCATTCTTGCTAAACACTGCCTGCTCCGAGTATGTCTTAGTATTAACAAGTTTTTCCACAAGTAGGTGGAAGCGATCAGTGCCTTGAATAAAGGCATGAGAAGGAAAACTTCACTGTATCGTTGTAGTGATGAAGTTTGCTTCCTTGAATAACTTCAAAATTTTGGTATGTACTAAAAAGATATGAAAACCTTGAGCTTTGTCAATGGTCTGCACTAAAGGTGCCAACAAACAGGGGGCCTTGGGGCCTGATGTGCATCAACAGACAAGAAGCCTTGGGCCCTGACGATAAGCTTTGAGTTCTGCTGAGGTTTTGTAATTAAAACTTGCCAAGGCCAGGTAACTAGGAAAAAGAGATGACCCACACTGCACATGCCCAAAGGGTGGACACTGTGTAAATGATAACATGAATATGTATATGACTAGAACAATATAAATTTTGTTTGCTGTATGTAACAGTGTGCACGATAGGTGGAGCAATCCCCCATGCACCCAGCGCTGCAATAAAGAATGCCTGCTTTCTAAAGCTCCAAAATCAAGTCTTAGAGAGTTTCATTGACTGGCTTTTTCAGTAACACGATGGCCTGCAGATATACGGTTTAAAATTGAACTGCAAGTTGCTTTGCTTGCAGTAAAGTATGAGCACTTCTTGCTAGTCAGACTTATGGGAACATTTCTCTGATACTTTTTCATAAGCAGTATCCCATGAACTGATCTCCTCCTGTGACCAGGTGACCCACCTAGTGGATGAGGGAAAGGCTGTGGATGTTCTCTTCCTTGACTTCAGCAAGGCCTTTGACACTGTCTCTCATGGCATACTCCTTGAGAAGCTGGTGTCTCATGGCTTGGATAAGTGTACTCTTCGCTGGGTAAAAAACTGGCTGGATGGCCGAGCCCAGAGGGTTGTGGTGAATGGGGTGAAATCCATTTGGCAGCGGGTCACAAGTGGTGTTCCTCAGGGCTCGGTGTTGGGCCCCGTTCTGTTTAATATCTTCATCAATGATCTGGACGAGGGGATCGAGTGCACCCTCAGCAAGTTTGCAGACGACACCAAGTTGGGAGGCAGGGTCGATCTGCTTGAGGGTAGGGAGGCTCTACAAAGAGATCTGGACAGGCTGGATCGATGGGCTGAGGCCAATCATATGAAGTTTAACACGGCCAAGTGCCAGGTGCTGCACTTCGGTCACGGCAACCCCATGCAGCGCTACAGGCTTGGGGAAGAGTGGCTGGAAAGCTGCCCGGCAGAGAAAGACCTGGGCGTGTTGGTCAACAGCCGGCTGAATATGAGCCAGCAGTGTGCCCAGGTGGCCAAGAAGGCCAACGGCATCCTGGCCTGTATCAGAAATAGTGTGGCCAGCAGGAGCAGGGAGGTGGTTGTTCCCCTGTACTCGGCACTGGTGAGGCCGCACCTTGAGTACTGTGTTCAGTTTGGGGCCCCTCACTACAGGAAAGACATTGAGCTGCTTGAGCATGTCCAGAGAAGGGCAACCAAGTTGGTGAGGGGCCTTGAGCACAAGTCTTATGAGGAGCGGCTGAGGGAGCTGGGGTTGTTTAGTCTGGAGAAAAGGAGGCTGAGGGGAGACCTTATTGCTCTCTACAACTACCTGAAAGGGGGTTGTAGTGAGGTGGGTGCTGGTCTCTTCTGTCAGGTGTCTGGAGATAGGACGAGAGGAAATGGCTTCAAGTTGAGGCAAGGGAGATTTAGGTTAGGTATTAGGAAAAATTTTTTTACTGAGAGGGTTGTCAGACATTGGAATAGGCTGCCCAGGGAAGTGGTTGAGTCGCCATCCCTGGACGTATTCAAAAAGCGAGTAGACAAGGTACTTCAGGACATGTTTTAGTGGGCATGCTTGATGGTTGGACTCGATCTTGAAGGTCTTTTCCAACCTAAATGATTCTATGATTCTATAAAACCCTTTAGGAAAAGCAGTTTATCTCTCATAAAACATATTCTCTAACATCTGTGAAAGGTGGAACCTGGAAATATTTAGTAGGTGTCACTGCTTTATTTTTAATCTCCTATTGGTCTTCACTTCCCCTTTTTGATTTCCATGTACCTCCATCTCTGCAGTGTCTTCTTGATGCCAATATCCTTCAGGCAAATATTGTGTCAGGTCCTCAAAATCTTGCATATTTTTTTTTCTCCTGGTATAGCTTAAGTCCTTTGAGATCTACTTGAGCACCAAATGTGTTCAGACAGACAGATATTCAAAATAGAACCGGGGCTTAGCCCTGCTACTAACTTTTGTGTATTGGAGAGAAAGGTAGGTGTAGTCAATTTTGAGCTAAAATTGCGCCTGTAACACCAAGCTACAATTTTTAACACTGCTGATTGTAAAAACTTCCTTTAGTCTTCCCTTGGGGTCCACATAAACATTACTGGCTAAGAAAAGACAGTAAATCATTATATTGCTTTGTCTTCCACCAGTCACAGTTCACATAATTCATGTAAAGAGATGGATAACATCAGCTGAGCTGTTTGGAGGCATTAAAATTAAATACCTGACTTGTGGGCACTAGGACTATTAATTACATGAGCATGAGCCCCTTGTTGAGGGTAGAAGTATACCTCCATCCCTCAGACCTGCCGGTCAAGTGGCTAGAAGGAAGTGATGTGCTTGGTGGAGGAACATGGTGTGTTCTTCCTCTCAATGCAACGTTCCTCTCGAATGCAGAGAGGCAGAGCTGAGAAGTTGGACCCAAGGTACTTATGCCTTGAAATGGATTTGAATTCAGGTGGTTGAAGATGGGTGATTTGACTGCTGCCATTGGAAGTTTTTTGCATTTTGAGGAAGCCAGAAGGCCTTGCTCCAGTCCTGGATTGACAAGTTGTTCATGTGCCTGTGCTTCACAGCAAGGAAAAGCATTGGGCCCTATTTCAGAAACAGGCACCTGAAAATACTCAAGCTTTGCTTAAACTGCCTTCCTTCCTTTCCTATTTCCAGGCACCAGAGAGGGAGAATGGACTCTGGCTTTCTTGCTCAGAGGAAAGTGTTGAGACAGAGAAACCTCTGGTGTTCTCCTCCTGAAAGTGCCTGCACTTCCTGTTAAGCTGGAGAAGGGGAGGGTGGGCTGACACAGGTGTGCTCAACATCTGTTTGGATTGACTTATGGCAAGACAGTTGTTACAAAAATTACTAGTGCCTCTGTCCTGTCCACTTATTGCCAGAAAAAAAATACATATTCCTCCCACGGATGGGAGAATGATTTACTCACATTTGCAGTTATGGCTTTCATGAAAAGATGTATGCTCTTTAGAACTGAGCACAGATTAATTACTTGTGCCTAGGTGAGTTTATACAAATGTGGGAGTTTTGTGGCACAGTCCAATGGATTTTTAGTTATATGTTAAGAGTTCACAAAGGTGATGTTAATGCTGAGTTTTTAAATGGTAGCTGGATGTATTTGTTGGACTTGTTTGGAAGCAGCATTGCCAAGCATCACATACCTAGAGCTGGAGATGAACTGTCATACAGTCCTCTTAGGAAACACTTAAATGACATGGCAGTTCAGCTCATTTTGAAGCCATCATATCTGCCAAAGGAGATCATTGTTAGGAGGGAATCTGGAGAGATATCAGTGGGAATCACTCTCTTGGGGAGTAGGGAATCACTCTTTTGGGGATTGTCATACCCCAAAAGTGTGGCGGTATAAGTTACACCTATTTGCCTTTAAATAAAAATCACAAGCAGAGTCTCTTAATATTCTTTTCTTTCCCTCTGCATTATGCATTTTTTTCTGCTAAAGCATTTTCAGTGTGCTTTAAGCAGGCTCTTGGGAATTGCTGGCTGCAGCCTATAGAACCACAGCCCTGGGTGCATGGGGAATGGGGCAGTCAGGAACCAGCCAAATGGGGCCAGTGTACACCAGTTCAATTGCAGGCATGTGATGGCAGGGTCACAGCTGTGGACCTGGAAGAAGCAATGCCTGAAAAAAGGACCAGAAGTTTACCTGGTCTGGAGCTCAAAACAGTTACGGAAAGAGCATAGAATCATAGAATCATAGAATCATTTCGGTTGGAAAAGACCTTCAAGATCATCGAGTCCAACCATTAACCATGCCCCCTAAACCATGCCCTGGAGTACCTTGTCCACTCACTTTTTGAATACCTCCAGGGATGGTGACTCAACCACTTCCCTGGGCAGCCCATTCCAATGTTTGACAACCCTCTCAGTAAAAAAATTTTTCCTAATATCTAACCTAAATCTCCCTTGCCTCAACTTGAGGCCATTTCCTCTTGTCCTATCTCCAGACACCTGACAGAAGAGACCAGCACCCACCTCACTACAACCCCCTTTCAGGTAGTTGTAGAGAGCAATAAGGTCTCCCCTCAGCCTCCTCTTTTCTAGACTGAACAACCCCAGATCCCTCAGCCACTCCTCATAAGACTTGTGCTCAAGGCCCCTCACCAGCTTTGTTGCCCTTCTCTGGACACGCTCCAGCACCTCAATGTCTTTCCTGTAGTGAGGGGCCCCAAACTGAACACAGTACTCGAGGTGCGGCCTCACCAGTGCCGAGTACAGGGGAACAACCGCCTCCCTGTTCCTGCTGGCCACACTGTTCCTGATACAGGCTAGGATGCGATTGGCCTTCTTGGCCACCTGGGCACACTGCTGGCTCATATTCAGCCGGCTGTCAACCAGCGCGCCCAGGTCTTTCTCTGCCGGGCAGCTTTCCAGCCACTCTTCCCCAAGCCTGTAGCGCTGCATGGGGTTGCCGTGACCGAAGTGCAGCACCTGGCACTTGGCCGTGTTAAACTTCATATGATTGGCCTCAGCCCATCGATCCAGCCTGTCCAGATCTCTTTGTAGAGCCTCCCTACCCTCAAGCAGATCGACCCTGCCTCCCAACTTGGTGTCGTCTGCAAACTTGCTGAGGGTGCACTCGATCCCCTCGTCCAGATCATTGATGAAGATATTAAACAGAACGGGGCCCAACAC
This sequence comes from Harpia harpyja, assembly GCF_026419915.1. Taxonomy (NCBI): domain Eukaryota; kingdom Metazoa; phylum Chordata; class Aves; order Accipitriformes; family Accipitridae; genus Harpia; species Harpia harpyja. Next base: position 96,267,783 of record NC_068969.1, read on the forward strand.
CGAGCCCTGAGGAACACCACTTGTGACCCGCTGCCAAATGGATTTCACCCCATTCACCACAACCCTCTGGGCTCGGCCATCCAGCCAGTTTTTTACCCAGCGAAGAGTACACTTATCCAAGCCATGAGACACCAGCTTCTCAAGGAGTATGCCATGAGAGACAGTGTCAAAGGCCTTGCTGAAGTCAAGGAAGAGAACATCCACAGCCTTTCCCTCATCCACTAGGTGGGTCACCTGGTCATAGAAGGAGATCAGGTTGGTCAAGCAGGACCTGCCTTTCGTAAACCCATGCTGACTGGGCCTGATCCCCCTCTTATCCTGGACTTGCCATGTGAGTGCTTTCAAAACAAACCGTCCCATAATCTTTCCTGGTACCGAGGTCAGGCTGACAGGCCTGTAGTTCCCCGGATCCTCCCTCTGACCCTTCTTATAAATGGGAGTCACATTGGCAAGCCTCCAGTCCTCTGGGACCTCCCCTGTTGACCAGGAACGCTGATAGATGATAGAGAGTGGCTTGGCAAGGACCTCAGCCAGTTCCCTCAGTACTCTTGGATGGATCCCATCAGGTCCCATAGATTCGTGAGTGTCCAGATGGCGTAGCAAGTCCCTAACTAATTCCTCCTGGGTTAAGGGGGGTATGTTATGCTCTTCATCCTTACCTTCCAGCTCATGAGGTGGAGTATCCTGAGGATGACTGGACTCACTATTAAAGACTGAGGCAAAGAAGGCATTAAGTACCTCGGCCTTTTCCTCATCACTGGTTGCTACGTTCTCTTCTGTATCCATTAAAGGATAGATATTCTCCTTCGGATTCTTTTTACTGTTAACATATTTGTAAAAACATTTTTTGTTGTCCCTTACAATAGTGGCCAGATTTAGTTCTAGCTGAGCTTTCGCCTTTCTAATTTTCTCTCTGTATGATCTAACAAGATCCCTGTACTCCTCCCAAGTTGCCCACCCTTTCCTCCAGAGATGATAAACTCTCCTTTTTTTCTTAAGTCCTAGCAAAAGCTCCCCATTCAGCCAGGCCGGTCGTTTTCCTCGGCGGTTTGACTTGCGGCACATGGGAATAGTCTGGTCCTAAGCCATTAAGATTTCCTTCTTAAAGAATGTCCATCCCTCCTGGACCCCTTTGCCCTTCAGGACCGTCTCCCAAGGGACTCTCTTAACCAGTGCCTTGAAGAGGCCAAAGTTAGCCCTCCGGAAGTCCATAGTGGTGGTTTTGCTGACCACCTTCTTTGCCTCACCAAGAATTGAAAATTCTACCATTTCATGGTCACTAAGCCCAAGACAGCCTCCAACCATCACACCTCCCACCAGTCCTTCCCTGTTCGTAAACAACAGGTCTAGCAAGGCTCCTCCTGTGGTTGGCTCACCCACCAGCTGTGTCAAGAAGTTATCTTCCACACACTCCAGGAACCTCCTAGATTGTTTACTCACTGCTGTGTTGTATTTCCAGCAGATGTCTGGAAAGTTAAAGTCCCCCACAAGGACAAGGGCACACGATTCTGAGACTACTGGCAGCCGTTTGTAGAACGATTCATCCATCTCTTCAACCTGGTCAGGTGGTCTATAACAGACTCCCAGCACAATATCTGTCTTATTGGCTTTCCCTCTCATCCTCACCCATAAGCACTCCACCTTGTCATCAGAATCGTGTAGCTCTGAACAGTCAAAACATTCCCTAACATAAAGAGCCACCCCACCACCTCTTCTACCTTGCCTGTCCCTTCTGAAGAACTTGTAGCCATCCATTGCAGCACTCCAGTCATGGGAGTCATCCCACCATGTTTCCGTGATGGTGACTAAGTCATATCTATCCTGCTGCACAATGGCTTCCAGCTCCTCCTGTTTATTGCCCATGCTGCGTGCGTTGGCATAGATGCATTTGAGCTGGGTCATCGAATCCACCCCTAACATCAGCACGCTGCCCCCAGGCTCATCTCTGGTGCACCTAGTTTTATCCCTTGCCCCCTTCGAACCTAGTTTAAAGCCCTTTCTATGAGTCCTGCCATCTCATGAGCAAGGATTCTCTTACCCCTTTGAGACAGCTGGACACCATCTGTCGCTAGCAAGCCCAGTGCTGTGTAAGTCTCCCCATGATCAAAAAACCCAAAATTCCACCTATGGCACCAGCCTCTGAGCCACGTATCTGAGCATGTATCGTTAGTTACTCCCTTCTCATGCTGTTTGAAACAGGGTTCTGTATAATGGTGTAAAATTATTTTGCACCCAGCAAGAAGATCCCTCCTATGCCTCCACTGCCCAGCAAATGAACTCAGCCTATGTTAACTCCAAACAGCCAGATGAGTTTCATCATTAATTGTATTGTGCCTTCTTTCTCTGGGGAGCCGTGCCCCAGCTGCATGTGCACACACTTTCTCTGGCCCTGGCACAATGTAACTCAGATGTCCTGAGCAGATCAGTCAGCACAGCTCTGCAGGTGCAAAGCTTTCTCTCTGGTTTGGGAGGAAAATACTGGTTTTAGCCACAAGGCATGCATACAACAAAATGTAACTATAGATAAACACCTTATAACTTTGATTCCTGAATCAGTATGTCTTTTGCAGTCCCTGAGAAAGGAGTTGCTCATAATTCCTCACAAGATTACAAAGCAGGTGATAGAGTTCATTATCTCCTCTTCCCTGCAAATAATTTGAATATTAATGAATCAAATTTGTTGAGAGAATAAGCAGGGGATGAGTATCTTCATAACTGTTATTTGGAAAGTATCTCAACTTCCTCACAGGCACTGCTTTGTTCCCTTCATGAAATGGCTGTTTTGTGAGACATGGGATGATGCCCACAGAACAAGCAGCTGTATAATTAGTGTTCATGGGCAAGGTGTTTGCCAGTTCCTGAGCCTGTTGCTGTTTACTGAGGTTTGCGCTCTGTCTCCCCATAATATTCTTCTCTTTCTAGACCACTTGTAATTCAGTAAATGCTGCTAGATGCAGTAGCTCAGGAGGACTGTTGAACACATTGTTCCTTCTCACACAGCAGTGAGTGAGAAAGCACCTAGGAGTTATATCAGGCAAGATGACTCGCATCCATTTGATCCCAAACTTGTTAACCTTAAAATGCATTTAGCTTTGTGTTTGGCATCAACTTCTTGCAAGGCAACAACTTCTAATACAGTCTATCCTCTGGATTTATTGCATTGTTTTGTTCTTTCCACTGGCTATACAACTTGGTTACTCTCCCTTCCCCTCACCATAAGCTTAATTTTCTGTATGTTTCTACACGTTCTGTTTCCTGATGTTTCCAAAGATGGTTTTGAGCTTTTTCCCAAGACTGCTGCTGAGTCTGGCTTTCTCCCTGCTTGAAGATGCTTCTTTTCAAACATTGTCCCAGAGCAAAGTGAACAGGTTGAATTAACGCAAGTGGGAGAGAGCCTCAGGCAGCTGCTGGAAAGGGTTTGGGCTGCGAGGAGGGACTGAGAGCTTCCCAAGAGTCTGAAACATGGAGGCCAGCTTAGCTTAAGAAATTAGTGAAGCAAAGGATATCACCCAACTAAAAATCTTAAGAGGGGCACAGTGTCTAAGAGAAGGTAAGATAGATAAAAAGCAGATCTTCCCCCTCCAAACCCCCCCCCCCCAAACCCAACCAACCCCCCAAAACCCAACAAAAGAACAGTCATAGATGAAGGAAACAGGAAAAGATTAGGGGATAGAATTGTTATTTCCATTGTTTCTAGCAAAGAAGTTCTAATAGCTAAGTCCCTTTCTCAAACAGGAATGAATGTGTGTCAGTCCAATGAAAATTCCAGGTGTTCTTTCCCTTGTTTCTTCATCACAGAATACAAACCGGTCTGTTACATTTTTTCCTTTGGTCAATTCTTTGTCCTCATCAGTGATGAGACTGTGCATTGAGTTCATCACTATGAAAAGTCTCAGTTATCTGGCAGTAATCTATGGGGAACAGTGATATAAGAAAATAGAGTTTCTCTCAGTCTGAATTAGACCTGTGCTTGTAAAGCTGGAGCAAGTCCTCCAGTACCTAGCAAATATTGTCAGGCAGGGCAAGGTCTGTGCATGAGAAGGAATTCTGCTGGCAGACTCACGTGACAAATATTTCCATGCATTGAGTTGACAGGGCAGAATAACCTGTTTAGCCTGAGTCTAAAAAAGTACAACAAAGTCTGTAGTCCTTAATGTGTACAGACTTGGGTATCCACGCTTCTTGGTCAGAGACCTTGTTAAGCAGTTTATCTGCTTTGTTTCTTTCTGTACAAAGACATGCTTGGGGACCAGTCTAACTGAACTTGTCATAGCTCTAAAGTGGGTTTTTGATGCAGTGCTCTGTGTGGGACAGAAGTGCGTTTGAAAACATTTGTTCCAACCACAAATGGCCATGTATATTTAATGTCTTGGTACATCTTTTTAAGCACTCTAAGATAGTTGCAAAATAACACTCACCACATTGTTTTCCACTTAGGTGACCTTTTCCTGTTTTTTTGCAAAGCACATACAAGTGTGAACAGCATGTCTGACTGCTGAAAGGGCAGGAACCAGAGTTTCTCATCACTGGCCTTCTTAAAGCTGCTCACTCTCTTTCTGCCCCTCTCAGTCAGTGTTGGTCTTCTAGAAGCAGTCATGTTTCCTTAAGCACTGTAGGTCTAACCAGAAACACCATCACCAAGGAGCCAAAGAGCAGGAAACACAGTTCTATATTTTTAAAATAGGTATGTTTTGTGGAAGTGAGTATTGGAGGATTTCCTTCATACATTTCACTTATCAATTGGGTATTATTTGGAATCCTGACCGTGAGTCCCTGTCACCATTTGACAGATGACTGAAGGCTGTCCATGTCTGTTAGAGCGAGAAGTCTGCTGATTCCACAATTCTCAAATCTGTCATTTAAGGCTAACAGTGATGAGCTACTTAACTAAGAAAAAATTAGCAAGCTTGTGGTGGCAGTATCTCTGCTGTGAGAATCTAAAGAAATAAATCAGGCAAGGGAGAGGTAATATTTTTTGTTTACTCAGGTTGATATATTTAAAAAAAGAGACAGGTCTTTCAGCATGTCAGCCCTCCTGGAAGTCTAAAATAGAAGCAGAAACTTTTAAAAGTGAATGCAGACTTGGATAGGAGAAACCTCACAGTTCATTGGGAAGGTCACTGCTACTCTTTCACTGGAGGAAGTGCCGTGCTCTACTTGAAATGAGAGTTAAAATTAGCTCAGCCACATCTCAAGAGTCCAATAATCCATGTTGTGGGCTGAGCTATCACATCCTGTTGCTAGACTTCTATTTGCAATATTTTATTTCCTTTCTAACGGCTCGCTCTTTGCGAGGTACCACAGCTTCTCTTGGCATTGTTGAGCCACAATGACTACTTGTGTTCATGTTTTTACCTTGTTGTAAGTTCAGTTGAGCATTATCTTTCTGCATTATTTTGCGTTTGCTGTGGGCTATGACTATGCACTTTAGACATGAAAGTGTGATGTATTTGTTACACAATAAATCCACTATGGTTGTTCTGAGCCAATAATAAATGCTCTCAAAATTTAAAAACACCTGCCCCACATCAAGTAATACAAAACATTAAAGGCCAACTGAGAACCCACAATCCAAACCTGCTTAAAATGTCAATTTGAAATAAAGCTAAAGATTAGACAGAACTAAATGTTTCCGAAACATCTCCTGTGCTGGACAAAATGCCTGGGTCAGTTTGTAGCTGTGGAGCTGAGTTCTCATTTTCCCTTTCAGTACTCCTAACTTTCTCTTCTTAATGCAGGTGTGCAGAAAAGCATCTGCTATGGTACTGGGACGCATACATATTTTTTACTCCCCAGCATGTGTCCAGTCTGTGGGGTCGGTGACTGTACCCAGACAGATTCTGCATGTTCAGAGGGCAATATTTACCCTCCTGGCTAGTGCATTTTGCCAGCAGGTTTTCAGCCATAGTTCTGTCTTTGTTGCAGTTGTCAAGTACCTTCCCCTGGGTTTTTTCTTTGTACTGATGAGAAGCTTTATTCAAGGTTCTGGCTTCCCTAGTTAAAAAAGCAGATGTCCAATAACTGCCTGAGGTCTTTGGCCATTGGTGGACCACACAGCTAAGCTCAGGAAGACGAAATTACCACATTGGCCTACCTACCTTCCCTGGGTGGCTGATGCTAATAATAGCTTCAATCAGAAAAGGATGCTAGAACAAAAAGATCAAAGTGAGTTGCCGGAAAAAATCTAGTGGGGATTTTCATTTTCACACCTAGATATTTAGGGCATGCTTTTTGTTCATCTTTTCTTTTATACATCCTGTCTTAACCACCACTTGCTCTCATTTCTATTCTTAAAAAGGCCAGCAGACTGGATTTTATATCTCTATTTCCTAGATACCTCAACTTTTATTAGATGCCATTTTTTGTGTATGATTTATTTTTTTGGTACACTTGATGTGCTTAAGAAATTATGTACTTAAACCACTTTAAAAAGGCCCCAAAGGTCTTGTGAAACAGGATACCCTTTGTATAAACAATGCATGCCTTGCTGACGACTGTGCCCCTGAAGAAGAACTAACAGACTGATAAGAAGGAAACATTCTACCCCAGGAAGCACCAAAAGTTGAATAATTGCTAATAGGCAGGAGGTCAGCAAAGATCTTCCATAACTGGAGGAAAGGTAAAGGCAGCAGGGGGAGATCACGACCACCAACTGAATTCAAGACAAAAAAGACTTACGCCCCCTACCCCCCACCCCCCACCCCCCGCCCCGCCTTGAGCATGCACTGTAGAATAAAAGAACACTTTACCTTTAATTCAAAGCGGGGAAAACTTTAGCCCAACAGAAACGGTGGTAGGTAAGTAATTACCAGTAATAGTTTTGGGCAAGAACTTTGGAAATTAAATATGTATAACTGAACTGTATAAATTGCTGCTGGTTTAGGTATGAGGTGTGCTAGCTTTGTGGATTACCACCTAGCCCCCATCTTTGCGCAAACATGAATTGGAATAAAATACCTCTTCTCTGTGTGTATATTGGCGTTTCACACACCAGCTAAATGACTCCACTTTTGGGACAACACACTGACTTTACGAATAACATGCTTCAACTCTTCAGATTAGCAGTCAGGACAAGTGTAACTCCAATAAACCAAATGTAGTGCCAATAACTTTTAAATATTTACATAAATATAGAAAATAATCTTACCTGGAAAATATGTAGTGATCTATATATAAAACAAAATGGAAGTAAGAAACACTTAGAAAAACTTCTAATGTATACAAGACAGAAAACAGCTTATTGAAAAGCATCGTTCTCAGAAACTTTCCCCAGAATCTCTAAACACGTGCGTCTGTCATGTCATGTCTGGTGAACAACAACTTTGATGGTAACATACGGTGCTAACTCTCCTTTCTACATGCTTTTGTTTAAGCCTGTTGCTTTGATATTAGACTGGCGGATATAAGAAATCTAGGAAAGGCAATAAATGTTAATTGGGTTTAATCTAATCCCAACGGGGAAAAGAGCACAGGATACCCTTCTTTTGCAGATGATGTGGTTGCTTCACTTGGTTCTGACAACAGCAGTTTTCAGCCACTTTTCCTTCCTGAGCAGGCTATCTCTTCTGCTCTGTTCAGGATTGCTTCTAGCACATCTTGCTTTGGTAGCAAAGAGCCTCTGTAGTATGTGCAGTGCTGAAAGGAAGCGCTGGCTTGTATCTAATCACCCAGTAACTCAGTTTTCTGTAAACCATCAGCTCTTCTACCTTCAACTCTAACTTCCCCGAGTTCCTCCATATCTAGGCTTCCATAAGACATGCATCGCTGTCTTGCTGCGTTTTGAACATTATATGCAACTGTTGAGGATTAGGAATAATGACTTGTACTCCTGTCTGCCGGAACATGTAGTTCTTTGTAGCTGTTTTGTTCTACAAGCATAGTTAATTGCAGAAAATAAGGTAACAAATGCTTTCAATCTCCTGAATACTTGTTCCCCTCTTTTGTGCTTCATGTTTGTAATATATAGTCAGAAGTGGCCTGTACATGTTTAGTTACTGGCAACATGTGCATGAAAAATAGATATGGTTGTTCTTGACAGAAAGGAGTGTCGTGGAGACAGATAACCTGGGGCATGGGCTCTTACCCGATATACCTCATAACTGTTACTGCGTTGTCTGTGTTATCTGAGCACCAGTAACACTGACTTCTGCTCTGTGGATTCAGGAAACTGCTTTCCTACCCATAGAAAGAAAATAAGTGCTTAGCCTAATCAGTAGGAAACTGTCTCCTGTTCTGTGTCCTGCAGTAGTTGGAAGATTGACACTGGAAATGAGAAGGGAGAGCAGGAGGGGAAACTGACTGAAGTACTGAACACTTTGTTCTGTTTAGAGGATTTTGACTACCCTTTGGCATTATTTCCTTTAACAAGGAGGTTTTATGTTTAAGATATTTGGACATTGAGAAGGGCTAAAAAAAAAAAAAAAAAGCAAAAGAATCTAGACAGTTCTTAGGGCACAAAACACTACTCTGATTGTTCTTCAGGTTTGAAGCCAAGTGTCTCTAATACTGGGCATGATGCTTTACCATCACACAGATCTTTGTTCCTGCTGCATGATTGATGCAGTTGCATAATGGTTTCGGCGGTCATTTATATGGGAGGCAGGCTAATTCTGGGCATAGGCATTATATCACTGGCAGGCAGTACCTTAAGTCCTGGTCTCATAAAGTTCCAAGTGCCTTCAGCTGAGTACTGAAAATCACCAGCTGTTCATCAGAAGCAGTAGCAGCATCTGGAAGAAGCTGCTGCAGGCAGAATGGGTGGCCAGGGTGCCAGGATGTCTGGCTAAATATCTTGTGGACAGATACTCTTTGGCTAAGTAGAGCACTTAGGAGCATTCACATTGCAGGCAGAGGCAGAAGGGGTGTAATTCCTACAAGACACTGCATGAAGTATTTGCATGTGTTTGTGGTCATTAGGTTAAACTGTTTCTTATGGATGGGTAATACAGTTGGCACTCTCAGTTGTCCCCAGTGCATTGCAAGGGTGACAAATAGAGGCCACAGAGAATTTCACTGAAGGAGGCGATGTATCTGACAATATTGTCTGTGCAAACACGTCCTCAACTATTAACCTTGCAAGTTTGAAATAACAATTTTGATCAACCTTTAGAAGTAAAGGCAAAGGCTTTAAAGCCTTTACTTTTGCAGTACTGTTAACTTTGAGGTTAGTATATCTTTGTTTTGGTCTGGGATGTGCAAGAAAAACAAGTCAAGCTGTGAAAAAACAAAATGAGAAAAATACCACAATGTGCAAACCTGTGGTCTGACTTCACTCTTAGAAGTAGGCACTGTATGAAGGTGTTTGCAGTCCTGAGTGCAGGGTCTAGTGCCTGAAATCAAGCTGTGAGATGTTACTCAACCCAAGCAGCATGGGGAAGGAGTGTGATGGTAGTGATGGATAAAAGAAAGCTGAGTTTCTCTGATACTGTCTTCTCTTGACACTGACACTTGATTGGAGTTATATTATTTCCCATACTTTATCTTTGCACTGGGGGAACACCTTTCAAAGCCAGCCAGCCATCCTGACCATGTAGGTACTCATTAAACTCCAGGAAATAGAGTTTTGTGTCTTTGGTGACCTAATACAGGATCCTATAACCACCACAACTGCAGCTCTGCCTTCCTGCCAGCACCAGGGAACCCACACCAAACTGGCAGGGTGGGAACAGACCTTGGCACCACCCCAGAAGGAACCAAGAACTAGCACAGCCTATGTGACAACTGGGCTAAAAGTACCCTCTTTTCTGGAGATTTTTCTGGGAAAACATGATTGCTTTAAGCTCTTGGTAGTCTGCCTGCTTTTTAATTAGTAGATCCCTTCAAATGAAACTGTAGAAGAATTCAGGTCTTTGGAAACTTTGCCAAGCTTCAAACAAAGGAAATTAAAATACATGATGTATAGCAGAAACAAGTGCTTTGCACTAACTCTGCAGTGAGTTAGGGAGGACAAATGGTATCACACCTGTGTGTGGGGATGATCTGTGACAATAAAATCCTGCAAGGGAAGTGGTACACTGAAAATGCATGGCAGCATCAGAGCAAATGTTTATTTCTTTATCTAGTCCGGCTTTTATGTGTTTTATACTTTATTTGGTGAGGCTGCCTATGCTAGAGACCCTACAGGCTATGAAATGAGTACTTTACTGGAAGCACAACAGCAAGTGCCCCAGAGAACAGGGAAAGTGTGGAACATAGAAGCAGAGCACGTACAGACCCATACAGGGTGATGGGAAAAGGCAGGTGTAGGGCTGGTGGGGTAGAAAAGGTTAGACTAGAAGAATGAAATTAAGGCGATGAGCTTAATTTGAAGAAGTCAAGAGGAGAAATGAGACTTAGTCAATCACTAAAATACAGTAAGATTAACAATAGTTTCTCCAGACATAACTACTCTCTCCTCTGACAAGTTGCAAAGGATTGTGAAGCACTTCATGCAAAAGCCACAAATTTAATAACACAGTTTCTGTAGGGTGATGTTCTAGAAATAAGCTGCATAACTTTTATCATGCATATATGTTGGTACGTATTCCAGTGACAATGCTATTCATGGGGCTCATTAGTTTGTCCCAGCCTTAAGAAGAATACACTTCTTTTCGGACAAACTGTCATAACTTCGTTTCAGCAGCTGAGGGCACTCCACGACCGGCTAATGGAAAACATGGTCCTGCCGACAGCTAACCTGAGGCAGGCGAGCAGAGGTTTTGGTAGCAGAAAGCAAGTGATGAGGCCAGCTGGGTAAAAGGCCAGCTCTGCCTCCCAAACCAGCGTGGGCTGCCACCTGAGCCCAGTGTGGACTGCAGGACTATCGGTGTGTGTGACTGTATGAGCATAGTGAATTGGCTCAGATTGGCCTACTGGTGATGGAAAAACATGTTAGTGGCACAGTAGGAAGGAATTTCACTTGTGAGACAGTCTGGAGGCCGGGTAGATGGTGTTGATACTGATTTCACATAAGGACCTGGTTGCCCTGGGAGATTCATGGCCATGAACACAGTGCCAAGGCTCTGTAATATGCAGGGAGTTAGACATCCAGGATTTAATGCACTTCTTTCTGGAACTTTAATTCTTCAAACACCTCTTTTTCCCAATGCTAGGGCAAGGACGAGTGGTTCCTGCCAAGACCTTCTTCCCACAAGCCTGTAATTAGGCCACTTATGACTCTGTCAAATTCTCATTCCTCATCTGACCCAGGGATTTATGCATGCCCAGGCTTCCCAGACCCTCCATAATCAGGCTTTTATAAAAAAAACCTGTACACTTGTGTCAAAACAAAGCTGTAGGGATAAGGGATTACATTTTTATGGAACCAGAGACAGAAGGCATGTCTGAAGCCTGATTTTGGGCTACATTTGCCCTGTTTCTTGGCAGGGTAACTGCAGTGCTGCATACTGATCTGGCTACAGAGCTGCTGCTATCTTAGCTAGCTTGCAAATGAGCTTCTTGTGCAGGCTGCAGGTACACTTGGGCACTCTGCTGATGTAACTTGGAAGAAAAAGTGGGAGATTACAGAGTGCTGGCTAGGATAGCTTTCCTTTTGCAAAATATGAAGGGGTCAGTTTCAAGCCTTTGCATTAATATTATTTTTTCCAAGAGAAGAGCTTTAGAAAGAAGAAGTGAAATATATTAACTGAAAAATATGCAGCAGCTCTCCACAGAAGCTAAGAAATATAAGTGCCAGCACATATACCTTTAGAGGCCTCTGGAGCACTTAAGTATTGAACTTAGTACCTACAGCTAAAGTTACCTGATGAGCTGTGCATATTTGGACTTAGAAGGCAGGGCAGAACTTGCAAGACAGTGAAAAGACTGGAGAAGATGAAAGAGCAAATTCAGAGGCAGAAAGGGCAGAAACACAATTCATCATCAGGGTTAAGATTGCTGTCAAAAATTCTTATTCTTGCAACAGCTTTTCCTTTGTAAAACTTCACAATGAATAGTATGGTAAACTTGGCACTTTGAGATAAGTGTTAGGTAAATGCTACTTGTGCCAAAGTGGGAGAAGCAATCTTAAGAGTAACTGAACAGACTGCACAGGACAGCCTGGCACCCTCGTGGCCTTTTGTAACTCAGAGGGAACACAGCTTAAAGACTTTGCTTCAGCAAAGTATGTGAGAATAAATATAGTCCCAGTCTTGCTTAGCAGAACACTTTGTATATTCAGCTTTAACCCTGTGCTTGTGCCCTCTTAAAGTCAAGTTTAACAATCTCCCCTAAACTTTTATCACACAAAGCCTGTTTTCCTTAAATTTGCTTTTTACCATGTGTAGTACCACTTCTTTCCAGTGGAGGGGAAATGTGTATGTCTATCCTGCGTGTTTTCCCCTTTCCCCATATGCCTTTCAGCACAGCAGACCAAGGCAACTTACTGACAGAAAACAAAGCATCAGGATATCACGTTAACATTATGTAATTTATTTTGTAATAACGGATACTAATTTGGAGAAAGTTAAATTGTATGAGGGAAACAATATTCGCCTGGGAAGCCAGTACTTGTAAGGTTAGGGGGTGAGTGGGCACAGAACTGGGTACAGTCTCTGTATCCCAATTTTTCCCTTGTTTTTACCTCTATCCCTATGGTTAATCACTAGTAATACTAACATGACTTGAGTAGACTTTGCCGAGTGAGGTAGAAAGTAAGACACCTGCATGCAGGAGCGCATGTCCAGTAAAAAACAGAGTCAGTGATATTGTTGTTCTGCACTTTTGCTGGTATTTTGGTTTGGATTTTTTTGGGGGGGGGGGGGGAGTGGGGTAGGGTGGTGGTGTCTGATAAAGCATGCATCCTGATGTTGACACTGTAAAACTTTCCTCCTATAGACATACTTCACTCTTCAACAATTAGCTGTACTCAAACATCTAGTTCAGAAGTCCTGGATTACAATTGCCTTCAGGGGTCTTCAAAATTAATTTATGTGCATTTGGGATGTTTGAGGAAATGCCTCTGCTTGCGAAAAGAAGATTTCAGAGCTGGCTGTTGTCAGACAACTCTGAGGGGTGTCACTAGGCCTGGGTTCTCCCTTGCAAAAGGAGGGACAGGGTAGCTCCTTGGCACTGGGGCATGCACCCCAATGACTTGCACTGTCTGAGCAAGTCCATGGGCCTCAGCTTCATGCTGAGATAAGAAACAGTCGCTGGCTCTCTGCTGTGCTGGAGTTGCTCCGGCATAGGTGCGAACAATTCATTCCTTTCCTCATGTGCAGCAACAGACCCTTGTGAGGGGGCTGCTCACACAGGCCACAGCACGGATCGTCTACCAGAAGCTCCTCCTGCCCCGCAAGCAGCAACAGCCGAGTCGGGAAAACACACCTCCCGCTGAGGTTCCCCTCGCCGAGTTCCCACCCGGGGGGCGGCGGTGGGCAGAGCAGCCACCGCAGCTGGAGCGCGCTGCAGGGCGAGCCCAAAGGCGCCCGGCCCGGCTCCCCCAGGACTCGAGCGGGCTTCACCCCCTGCCCCGCGAAGCTGCTCCCCTCCCGCCGCACGGCTGGCCACGCCAGGCCAGGCCAGGGCAGCCCGCTCCGGCCCGGCTCCGCTCCGCGCCGCTCGGGCCGCCTCGGGGCCGGGCCAAGCCGGGCGGGCGGAGCCGGGCCCCGGCGGGGGCCGTCCGCCAGCGCCGGGGCGGAGCCGCCGCCCGCCATATAAGGGGCGAGCCGGGGCGCTGCTCGGTGTCGCGGCGGGGCGGGCGCGGCAGGGGGAGCGGGGCGGAGGCGGGCGGGCAGGACGGAGCCGGGAGGGCAGGACGGAGCCGGGAGAGCGCGGAGATGGAGCTGCTGCGGACCATCGCCTACCCGCCGGGCGGCGGCGGCGGAGCCAAGTGCTGCGAGGGGGCGCTGGGCAGAGCGGCCGGCGGCGAGTCGCGGAGGAAGAAGGCGGAGGAGCAGCCGCACCAGCACCACAACGCCCACCACGCCGCCGAAGTCTCCCGGATTATAACCGACCCCACGACGGGGAAGCGCTACTGCCGCGGCAAGGTGCTCGGAAAGGTAATGGCCGCGGCGGCGACCGGTGGTGCCCGGTGCGCCTCGGTGGGGCGGGCGCTGCCGCTGCCTCTGCGAGGCCGCTTCTCTCCGGGGGATGCTGGAGTGCGCCGCGCTGCCGCCCCCCCCCCCCCGTCTCCCCCCGACCAGCCCCGCGTGGGATTCGCCTCTGCGTTGCCCCGGTCCAGACGCAGTGGGGCCGAGCACCCTTCCTCTCCCCGATTCATCTCTGCCCCGAAGTACAGGCGGAATCGTGCCTTCAGCTCGGGCGAGCCTACAAAAATGACTTTGGTGTTGCACGCGGGGCGTGGGGGAACCGCAGCGCGAACCTCCAGATACGCCATGAACCTAAGACCTGTCTTTTACCAAATTGTCCTGTGCGAAGGAAGTTGTGCTCCTTGACTAATACGTGAGCTGGTCAATGACTAAGTGTGGGACTTCTTTCGTACCTGCCATAATTATCTTTTTCTCGTGTGTCTCTCTAGGGTGGATTCGCCAAGTGTTATGAGATGACGGATTTGACAACAAATAAAGTTTATGCTGCAAAAATCATTCCTCACAGCAGAGTAGCAAAACCTCATCAAAGGGAGAAGGTGTGTGTACATGAACGATTTTATTCTTTTTTTTATCCTTAAACTGTCTTTGTGTGCTGGGTTGCCCAGCCCTTTTCCTGAAATGCTTCTGATAGAGCTGTCTGTTCAACCTTGTGGACGCAAGGCTAACTACACTGCTCCCCCCCCCCCCCCTTGTCTCTTCAGATTGATAAGGAGATTGAGCTGCACAGAATGCTTAATCATAGACATGTTGTGCAGTTTTACCACTACTTTGAAGACAGAGAGAATATTTACATTCTTCTGGAGTACTGCAGTAGAAGGGTGAGCATCAGCTGGGAGAAATCCAGTATTTACTTACTTCAGTCTGCAACTAATTTAAATGTGCGATGTGTAAAAGGTATTTTTTGTGCCTTTAGTTGTCGTTTCTCCATCCATTGATTTACTTTTGCCTAAGGTGGATCTTATGCGTGAATGTTCAGTGACATTTCTGCCTTTGTTTTTCATCTGCAGTCAATGGCTCACATCTTAAAAGCGCGGAAGGTATTGACAGAACCAGAAGTACGATACTACCTCAGGCAAATTGTGTCAGGGCTAAAGTATCTTCATGAACAGGAAATCTTGCACAGGGATCTTAAACTAGGTAAGTTCTGCACCTCGCCAACTTCAAACTGTGCTCCTCCAACCCTGTCTGCATTGTACCACTTTACACTTGTATGGTGATAGCTTAATTAACAGAATCAGCTCAGTCTGTCTTAACAGTGGAAACTTGGAGTGCTTAAGGGATGACATTAAGCATTTCTAATTAAAAAAAAAAATCTTGGCTAGCTTCTGGCTTTGAACAGGGTATGACTCAGCACCTGTGGCAAATGCATTCCTACCTGGCAAGAAAAGAACTAACTGGAATTTCTCTGTCTCCTAGGTAACTTCTTCATTAATGAGAACATGGAACTAAAACTGGGTGACTTTGGCTTGGCAGCTAGGCTGGAACCACTGGAGCACAGGAGGAGGTAGGAGCATCAAAAAATGTAAAGTCTAGTAGTAAATGAAACCAGATTCATTTAGAAATGAGAAATCCTGTTCCACAGCAAAAGCTAATTGCTTCTGGGATCAAGATTTCCCCTTCTAGAAAACAGGCTGCCATGCTGTGACTTCTGCTTTCCTCTGAGCATATGGATAATAGCAAATGCCAGAGGCAGGGTACCTGACTGATGAATAGTGCAGATACGAGTCTGCTGTTCCTGTGTCATGAAGACACCATGAAACATGTCTACACTACTAACATTCATAGAGCTTCTCTTCAGGAGTCTCTAAGTTCTTGTCCAAACTTGAGAGGAAAACCTGCCCTATGGAAAATAGCTTCTCTCCTCTTTCTATCTGAAATACTAACCAGCTCTGTGGCCTCTTTGATTTGCAGAACAATATGTGGCACACCAAATTACCTCTCTCCAGAAGTCCTCAACAAACAAGGGCATGGTTGTGAATCTGACATCTGGGCCTTAGGCTGTGTAATGTAAGTACTTCACTGCCTTTGAAATGAAATATTTCTACCACTGGCTTAGGCTTTTAAGAGTTCAAAGGGGATGCAGTACTGCATCAGTTTGCAGCCCTTTATACATATGTAGCCCAAGTGCAAAAATTCTCCTTCATGTTAAGAGGCAGACAAAGCCTTTTCAGTAGTTGCAGATAAGTATTGTGGGTATGTAAAAGAAATAAGATTGGTTTCCTTTGCTTTTAAACAGGTATACAATGCTGTTGGGAAGACCCCCGTTTGAGACCACAAATCTTAAAGAAACATACAGATGTATAAGGGAAGCAAGATACAGCCTGCCTTCATCTCTCTTGGCACCTGCAAAACACTTAATAGCTAGCATGTTGTCAAAAAATCCTGAAGATCGGCCCAGTTTAGATGAAATTATTCGACATGATTTTTTCTTACAGGTTTGTACTGTCTAGTGTTCTGGCTGAAAACATATCCACGCAAAAAATGCACTCTGTGGTCTAAAAATT
This sequence comes from Harpia harpyja, assembly GCF_026419915.1. Taxonomy (NCBI): domain Eukaryota; kingdom Metazoa; phylum Chordata; class Aves; order Accipitriformes; family Accipitridae; genus Harpia; species Harpia harpyja. Next base: position 96,284,314 of record NC_068969.1, read on the forward strand.
GTTTTTTGCATCTCATTTCCACAGGGCTTTACACCTGATAGACTTTCTGCTAGCTGTTGTCACACTGTTCCTGATTTCCATTTGTCAAGTCCTGCTAAAAATTTCTTCAAAAAAGCAGCTGCTGCTCTTTTTGGCGGTAAAAAGGATAAAGCCAGATACTTCGACACACATAGTAAGTGGGTTGTAGCTATGCTTGAAACTTATCTCTATGCCATCAATGTCATGCTAGTAATGTACAGCAATGAGATAGCAATGGAGCACTTGTATTTATGTCTCAGAGCTTCCCGGGGTTAGTTTTGACCTCTTTATCAGTAAGTATAGATGGCAGCCTGCAACCTATGCCAACTTACATAAGTAAATGCTTCTTATGGCATACTGACAATCTATATTGGCTGTCTGTTAGTCTGTAATGTCTGTTAAAGTTTAGTCTCTTAGTGGTCTGTGTATAATGGCACCACTGTTCTGGGAGACTATGGCAGGTTTAGAAGAAGCTACTGGAGGGAGACAATGCACTTTCTGCAGCTAACTTGTTAGGCTTCCTGTAACAGAACAGCACTTCCAGATTCAGTGTTAAGTATTTTTTCCTGTATTACAGACAGACTAGCTAAAGAGGATGAAGAAATTTACAAGCTCAGGCATGATATGAAGAAGACATCGATAACCCAGCAGCCCCACGAACACAAAACAGATGAGGTAAATGCAAGCACAGTTCAATTCAAATCCAATAACAGTTGGGTGGAGTAACTATAATTAAATTATATTTGACTTGGATATCAGAGCTGGGGCTGTACACAGCATAATCAAGCTTAAATGATTAGCAGAGTTGTTTTAAGAGGGCTTAACCAAGCTTCATCAAGGTATGGTAGCCTTTGTAGGGAGACTATCAATTTTGGCTTTTCAGTAATTATAGTATCTGCCTAGACTCCATTGTCGTCTGTGTGGTAACTTGTCTGCCAGGTGCTCTTTCCCAATATTCCAAATACAGGGCTTCAGTTCATGAGTAACTAGGACTTCTTAAAGAATAAATTGCTGAGATCCAACTCTTACCATTTGGTGTTCAGACCTGCACACAGCTGTTCTCTTGACAGAGCAAGAGAGCAGAGGACTGATTAATAGCATGTAAGATGCAAATTGAAGATCTAAAGAATGGAAAGACCTGGCATGCTTCTTTAAGCTCAGTCTAACAGCAGCTCTTTGTACTTGCTGGAAACATTAATACCAGTTTCCCTGGAATTTATCATTTGTTGAGAAACAGGAGAGCCATGCAAAACTTGTGTATAAGCCTTGGCTTGTGTTTTGTTTGATGTTTATATGTCTGACATCTCTTCTAGGAGATCCAGACTCTTATCACAACAGTGGCAAAGCCAGGAGCATTGCCAGAAACTAAGCAGACTGGAGACTCTATTCGAATGATAGTCAGAGGAACTTTGGGAAGCTGCAGCAGTAGCAGTGAATGTAAGTGCAGTGAAATGTAATCTCTAATTCTAAATCCCACCTCTACTTTCTTCATCTCTCAAGACTTGGAAGCTTGAAACAAAGAGCTGCGTTCCTCCCCACCCCTTATTTTTGATGCTCTAAATTTTACAGCAAATATTTTGGAAGAATTAAAACTGGAAAGCCATAAAGGCTAAACTTCTTAAAGTTACAGCCTAGATAACTGAAAAGTTTACAGTGAAAGCCTGCTCTCTGTGTGCTTTTGTCAGTCTAATAATCCTTCTCTTTCAGGCCTGGAAGACAGTACCATGGGAAGCGTTGCTGATACAGTCGCAAGGGTATTGCGAGCATGTCTGCAGAACATGCCAGAAGGAGACAGCATTCCCAAAGAACAGCTGACAGCATCCTTCCAGTGGGTTACAAAATGGGTGGACTACTCTAACAAGTATGGCTTTGGGTACCAGCTGTCAGATCACACTGTTGGTGTCCTTTTCAACAATGGGGCACATATGAGCCTTCTGCCAGACAAAAAGTAAGAATGATTGCAGAACTGACAACTCACTAAGGCAGTTTAAACATGAAATGCTTTTATCTCATCTCTAACCTCCTTACTTTCTCCTCTTACAGGACAGTTCACTACTATGCTGAGCTAGGCCAGTGCTCTGTCTTCTCAGCCACAGAAGCTCCTGAACAGTTCATTAGCCAAGTAACTGTACTGAAGTACTTCTCTCACTACATGGAAGAGAACCTCATGGATGTAAGTTCAGTACCTTCTGGATCTTGAGCTGTAAAAATACACTAAATGTGAACTGAGTGCTTAGCATCGTGCCTGTTCCCTTTCCTAGGGAGGAGATTTGCCCAGCCTAACAGATGTACGCAGGCCCAGGCTTTACCTCTTACAGTGGCTTAAATCTGATAAAGCATTAATGATGCTCTTCAATGATGGCACGTTTCAAGTAAGTTTGGTAGCATCACTGGAGAAAATGTTTCTAAAATACTTTACTGCAATAAAACTAGATAAGTGCCGGAAACTGAGAGGAGAAAGTATACAAACAAGAACTCACTTCTCTTTTACAGGTGAACTTCTATCATGATCACACAAAAATCATCATTTGCAATCAGAGTGAGGAGTATCTCCTTACCTACATCAATGAAGACAGGATATCTACAACGTTTCGTCTGACAACTCTTCTGGTTTCTGGATGCTTGTTGGAACTAAAACACAGAATGGAATATGCTCTGAACATGCTGCTGCAGCGATGTAACTGAAGGGAATGACTGTTAAACCAAACAGACCCTCTTGTTCACTGTGAAATCTACAGTGGAGATGGTGGAGAAACTAGTATGTTGATGATGGATGTGTGGTGGTACGAAAACTTGACTGTCCTAGTGTGCCGGGCACACATGTATTAGATGCCTAAACCTACTGTTGGACTAAAATGGTGTGACAAGGAGTTCTTCGGACCATAGTTTTTCTTGCTTCATGTGTGTGTTAAAGATATTTTAAACTTGAACTCTGAGCAGAGTGTGACTGCTTGGTCTGTAAGAGAGCATTTCTGATGGAGTTAAACTGTGAATGTGCATCTGGAAAGGGAGGGAATGGAGAGCTCCATTGTTGTGGAATAGCTGTAATGAGCAGCTGCTGGCTGCTTAACTGTGAACTATGGCCATACTCTTTTTTTCCCTCCCTTATTTTTCAAAAATACCCACACTTGTGGCTGGCAAAGTGCATTCCTTGTTAATAACTTTTTTTTATTTATTACAGCCTAAAGTGAAGTATTTATTATACAACTCTTTTTTGGACTTTGGCATTTTAAATATAAATCTGTTGGCAATAAAGTGAATGGAAATTGGAAGCATCATTCTCTGCTCTTTTTACAACGCAACTTCACATGCTTTGCTTTACATTACCAGAAATCTTGCAGGTCTGCTTTCCTTGTGCCACTTTTTAAAAGTCTGCTACAGGACAGGATATGAATGACAGGCTCTAACACTGAGCAGTTTGTCTGTGTCTATGTGCACTTGTCATCATAAGCACCACTATGCTGCTGCTAATTATAGCAGCAACCCTAAAGCAACTGCTGATGGAGCTTGCAGTGTAATGATGTAGGCCTTGACACTTGGTTATTGTCCTAGGGGTTAAAAACAAAAGTAGGGATCTTTTCAAGATATTACATCCCAGAATTGATATTTTTACACTGACTGAAATGAACTCCTTACTTCTACATGATACTTCGTGGACAGTAACTATGATAATGAGCTGTACAAGCTTCCTTCTCTTATTTGCTGTGGAAGCATTGCTCTTATTCACCAAGGGACTGAATTATCCTGACACCTCAGTAGTAGAATGAATTGTCCATAGCTATCACTGCCCCTCTGTTGTGCTTTATTGTATGTGTCTTTCTACCCTTGGTTAAACGGTAACCCCAGTAAAGTAAAATCAAAATGGTGAGAATATTAAAGGCTGACTTAGTATCAACTTTGGGCTTATTCTACCAAGCTGATAACAGTAGACAACCAGAAGTGTTAGTAAGACCAAATACCATTTATGGTATGCTGTAAGTTCTCTGTAAAGTAGCTCAAAACAGCTGAGGACAGCATAGAGATGGCCTGCTGTTTAGTACAATCCCACTGCTAATAGGTGTACACTTACTAGAGGAATTGCTTTTCTAAACTGAAGGCAATGCCATTTGTCAATTAAACTATGCAAATGATTGGATTATCGAGGACTCATGACTCAGTGCAGGGGCTGAATATCTACTTGTGGGCTGGGCTTATTTCTCCCTAGATACTACATAGCGCCTGGACTTATCTAAGCACAGCAGCCTGCAAGCAACTGTGCTGATGCAGCAGCAAGCAGTAGTTCAACTGCTTATTTGGATTAATCTTCATATAACTGAATGAGGTCTGTTCTGAAAGACAGACCTCAATTGCCATCGGTGTTTCAATCAAAGCAGCTGAATGCAAGGAGCAGGCACTCAATGTAATGAAGTGCAGACTAAACAAAGTACAGATGTCAACCCAAAATAGTGAGCAGAGGAGGTATCACTGGCTTGCTTCATCTTGCAGCAAGTATGTATCAGTGTGACTGTTTTCCTTGTATTGAATACCATGCATTAGGTGATATTTATTTACTTCTCATGTCTAGACAGGAAGACCTAATTGAGTTCTTCAGATGGGTTCATTAATGTAACTCTAGGCAATTCAGTGAAGTTAAATATATACCTGCTATAGTGAGCAGAATTCAGCTTCCCAGCTGTCTACTTTCTTTAAGGGATAATGATTGATTTTATTCCTGGTAGGCCATGACTTACCTAATTCTGCTGCAAGGATAGAGCTGCTGTTGAGCCCTTTTGTCTTACGAAGTAAGATTTCACTTTTTGTTTACGACACCAGTAAGCATACAGTTTTTGTGCATTTGAAACACAAAAGTTACTTGAGCTATGCTACTTAACTTCTTCAAATGGAAAACCTGTTCTTTGTTTGACTGCTTATGTGCTGGAGAAAGCATGAACCTTTACTTCAGCTACTATAATTTCTTTGAGTATCAAAACTATCTTTCTATGGCTGAAATTCAGGCTGGTGTAAGCAAATAAACAAGTGTAGGATGTATAAAAGTGGATGTAAAAGCCCCGAATCCTATTGTACGATGCTAGTTGGTTGTGGATAGTTGTAATGCACCTCACACAAATACAGTCAAGTGAATCAGTTATTTGTATGCAATGTGTATGTGTGGTACCAGGACCATGCTTGGTGCTTTCTAAATCCTTTTGTATCTTTCTGGCTAGTGCTCTGCATCCTTACCTCAGTTTTTATTTTCATATTGCAAAATAAGAGAGGTGTTTAAATCAGGTTAAGGAGAAATACCCATTTCAAAGTACACTACCTTTGCCCTAGTCCCTCAGGCCAAGAGGGGACAGCTGCTTTAAAATCTGTAATATAAGAACTTGCATGAGGAACAAAGGTTCTGAAATTCTTTCCCAAGGTGGATCCTGTCTTAAATAAGATGCTGTAGTGCACTAATTGACCTTCTTTACCCAATCACGTTGTTATGAATTAATATGTATAATATGATTGAAATAACCAGGGAGCTGCTAAAGTCCTGTGTACAGCCCCCACCTGTTAATATTTAAAATAGGGAAACAATAACTAGACTTGATTTAGGGTTTAGGAACTAACTACTAGACAATGGGGCTTTATGTTTATGTCAGAAAAGGTAGTGGATTGTAGTCTAGTCAATAAACCTTGAAGAACCGCTTGGAACTGCCAAGATTGGGGAAGGAGGAGGCAAAAGGTAATTCCTACAGAGGGGAGATTGTGACCACTGACTCATTGACCACCTACTCAAATGATACCACCTACTCAAAAGAAGACAGTGAAGGAAGACGACAGAGTCTGAGCACTAATTTACATGAGGGGCAAAGAAGAAAGGACCAATCATTAAGGAAGATAATGATGACTATGTATTAGTTAAGTGTATAAATGTGAGAATTTTTGAGACAAGCGTGTGCTGTCTTGAGACAGGCACCCATTCATGCGCATCAATGAAATTAATTTGAAAATATCTCAACCCTGTGTGTTATTGTCTTGCACACTGGGTAAATGAACCCCGTTTGTGGGACAACAGTTTTCTGGCAACCCAGATGGGACCGCGCTGACAGCCTTGCCCGAATCATCTTGCCACACCCGATGGGGAGAAAAGAACTGAGTGGACTCCAGTGCACCGACCTGTTGATCGGGGATTCCATCAGCTCCTCTCCTTTGGTCAGGTGGTAAGCGACACAATGGTGCAATGCTATTTAAAAGAGGTATTTTTTTTAGAAAAAAGGGGGAGAGGATGACTACTGAAAAGTAGTGAGCATTTGGATCCTAAGTAAGACATATCAAGGAGGATACACAGCAGAAAACAAAGAGAGACATCCCTTGTTTTGGTAGCATCTGGTTAAATTGGATCCTGCGTAAGACATATCAAGGAGGATATGCAGCAGAAGACGAAGGGAGACGTCCCTCTTAAATTCTTTTCAGTACTGAATTGGGCGCTACTGCTTCCCAGGAAGTACCCTCCTGCTCTCCCTTAGGATGCATCCTAAAGAACTGGAGTAAATTTGGTGTGGATACCCTGACAAAAGGTAAACTAAAATGCTATTGTAATCAGTGGTGGCCACAATACCAATTAGAGGATGGTGAGAAGTGACCAGAAAATGGATCTTTGAAATACAATTTTATATTACAATTAATGCTGTTTTGTCATAGGACTGAAAAATCGGATAAGGTACCTTATGTTGATTTATTCTTTACTTTGAGAAATAATTGGGATGTTAAAAAAAAAAATGTGGCTTAGTAGATTCTAAATATCAAATTGCTATACATGCACTGAAAGAAAAAAGAGGAAAAAGGAACTAAATCTTGTTGCATTGGATGTGGGGGTGGAAAAACTGAGACCGGAAAAAATGAAGAGGATGTACAATTACTAGTATCCCCCCCTAGGAATTCAGAGGCAAATAGTTTGAGTGATGAAGAAAGTGATGAGTCCAGTCTCAGGAAGAACAAGACAACAGAAACCTATAGTGCAGGTTCCCCTTAGACAAGCAGTGGGACCAGAAGGAACACCAGTATACCTACATGTACCATTTACCATCTCTGATTTATTAAAATGGAAACAGGTGGTTAGATCATATTGAAGCAATCTTGAAGGGATGCATAGTGTCCAAATTATATGAAGTAAGGCAAAGGGATAAAGAGACCCCTTCTGCTTTCTATGAGAGATTGTGCGAAGTGGCACAACAATGGACTGATTTAGATCAATTTGATGTTGTTTAATATGTTGTTTATTGGTCAAGCTGAGAAAAAAATTGCAAAAAGTGGAAGGGGCAGGTGGAATGACAATTTCACAGTTATTATCCATTACATATAAAGTATATAATAATCGAGATGAGGAGGCTGAGAAGAAAAAACGAGGACAAGCCAAAATTCAGGCGTCCTTAGTAGCTGCCCTAAATGATGGGAGAAGTAGAGGGTGAGGAAGGGGACATGGAAGAGGCGGATTTCAAGGAAGGGAAAGAGGACAGGCAAGTTATGATAGAGAAAATTACAACATCCCTTTAGGAGGAAATCAATGTGCATATTGTAGACATGAGGGACGTTGGAAAAAGGAATGCCTTAATGTCTCTAATGATCAGGGAAAGAGGAAAGAGGAAGCTACTGAAGTAATGACAGAAATAGGGTTAGACTGAAGGGGATCAGAGGAATCTATTAAAATCTCCCCAGCCAATCCTCTGGTTCTAGTGAAGCAGGGGAATGAGATAATAGATTTTTCAGTTGATAGTGGAGCCATACATTCTGTACTAACTAGTTGTAAGGGACCCTTAAGTAAAACTAAAATAAATATTGTTGGTGTGTCAGGGAAAAAGACCTTAAAACCATTTTTTAAAACCTATGGAGTGTTCAGTTGGTGATAATGAATTAACTCATTAATTTCTCTATATGCCAGAATGCTCCTTACCACTGCCTGGATGGGACATACCTTGTAAGTTGAATGCACAACCAACCCTTTCTGAAGACTCTGTTCAGTTGCCAGAGACAGCTTGGAAAGCCCAGATATGTTTAATAACTGAAGAAAATCCTGATGAAGAAATGGATATTCCAGAAGAAGTACTAAATGCGGTTATGCCTTTGGTATGGGCATCAAAGATACTTGCATGAGCGAAGAATGTGATTCCGGTAAAGACTCAATTTAAACCAGCAGCCCAGCCGGTAAGAAAAAGACAATACTCTATTAAGGTAGAAGCCCAAAAGTGTTTAAAACCTATAATAAGCTCCTTTTTAGAATATGGACTGTTAAGAGAATGCCAATCAGAATATAATACTCCAATTTTACCTGTAAAGAAACCTCATTCTTCAGAGTATAGACTGGTACAGGATTTATGAGAAATTAATGTGTGGACAGTAGATGTTCACCCTGTGGTTCCGAATCCATACACTCTCCTTGCTTCAAACACTGACAGTAACACTTATTTTACAGTGTTGGACCTAAAAGATGCTTTCTTTTGTATTCCTGTGGATAAGCAAAGCCAGACCATCTTTGCCTTGAGTGGGAAAATCCAACTACAGGGCAAAAGACGTAACTATGCAGGACTGTTCTTCCCCAAGGATTCCAGAACAGCACCACCTTGTTTGGTAACATACTGGCTAAAGAGCTAGAACAATAGCAAAGTGGTAATGATGCATTATGATTGATTACTATTGAACAGGTGTATTCCATTAGACCTGATCTGTGGGATGAACCCTTGCCTAATGCAGAGTTGGAGCTATTTACTGATGGGACCAGTTTTGTATTGAAAGGAAGGTGAAAAGCTGGATATGTTGTGGTAACATCTACTCAAACTTTAGAAGTTAAATCTGTGCCTAATAACACTTCTGCCCAAAAGGCCAAATTGGTAGCATTAACACAAGCCTTGGAACTTGGCCAAGGAAAAAGAGTCATAAATATATGCTGATTCTAAGTATCCTTTTGGAGTGGTGCATGTACATGGAACAATTTGGAAAGAAAGAGGACTTTTAAGCTCTCAAAGAACCCCAATTAAATATGGAGAAGAAATAATAAAACTTTCACAAGCAGTTCTTCAACTGAAGAAAGTTGCAATAATACATTGTAAAGCCCATCAAAGAGGGAACAGTGAAATTATAAAGGGAAATAAAAAAACAGATCAAGTGGCAAAAGAAGCAGCTCTAAAAGAATCAAAATTTGAAGGAGCCTTGATTCCAGCCACAGTATACTAAGAAAGAAGATCAACTGGCAGAACAATTAGATTGTTCTAAAAATGATCAGGGATGGTGGGTGACACCTTTAAAACAATTGTTAATTTCTGAAAAGATGATGGAAATTCTACTTAAAAGATTGCATCAAGAAACACATTCAGGAGCAGATGCATTGGTATTGACTGCCAAAAAGATATGCTGTAGGGCCGAAAATGCAAAATGTAGCAGATATAATAATTAAAAGATGTGCCGTTTGTTGTGCTAATAATACAAAAATTACCAAGAGAGGTATAGGAGGAGTTGTGAAACAAGGAATAACTCCTGGGGAATACTGGCAAATAGATTTTACGGAACTACCAAGGTGTAATTTATACAAATACTTATTGGTGATAGTAGGTAGCTTTTCTGGCCAGAGGCCTTTTCATGTTCTACGAACAAGAAGTAATTAAGGCCTTAAGAATTTATCACTAGGTTTGGTATTCCAGAAGGTATTTCTTCTGATAAAGGACCCCATTTTATTGCAGAAATAGTACAGGGATTTTCTAGATTTTAGGTTATTAAATGGGATTTGCATACCTCTTGGAATCCACAGTCCAGTGGTAAAGTAATCATGTAGAAATATAAGAGAGCCAATGGAGACAGGGTGAATAAAATCCTGCATGGATTTGGATTCTTCCTGACTGGATGGCTACAGAGCTTAGTACAGAACCTAATAATTTTGGTTGTTATAGTGATTTTTGTTTGTATTTTATTTGGATGTCTTAAGAGTATCATCATGAGACAGGTATCTCAATCGTTTGTATTAATGATAAGAGATAGAAAATGAGGCTTGTTGAAGTATATTAAGACTTCACAAGTCTCAAAGGGGGGAAATTGTTATCAGTTAATGTGTATAATATGATTGAAATAACCAGGGAGCTGCTAAAGTCCTGTGTACAGCCCCCACCTGTTAATATTTAAAATAGGGAAACAATAACTAGACTTGATTTAGGGTTTAGGAACTAACTACTAGACAATGGGGCTTTATGTTTATGTCAGAAAAGGTAATGGATTGTAGTCTAGTCAATAAACCTTGAAGAACCGCTTGGAACTGCCAAGATTGGGGAAGGAGGAGGCAAAAGGTAATTCCTACAGAGGGGAGATTGTGACCACTGACTCATTGACCACCTACTCAAATGATACCACCTACTCAAAAGAAGACAGTGAAGGAAGACGACAGAGTCTGAGCACTAATTTACATGAGGGGCAAAGAAGAAAGGACCAATCATTAAGGAAGATAATGATGACTATGTATTAGTTAAGTGTATAAATGTGAGAATTTTTGAGACAAGCGTGTGCTGTCTTGAGACAGGCACCCATTCATGCGCATCAATGAAATTAATTTGAAAATATCTCAACCCTGTGTGTTATTGTCTTGCACACTGGGTAAATGAACCTCATTTGTGGGACAACAATGTAACATCCCTGTTGTAATTCTGCATATAGGATGATTATTATTAAAAAAGTACTTGTCCACTCTTCTGTATAACAAATGTCGTACCTTCTCTTGAAAGAAAGTTACATGGTCTGGATTTTATGCTTGTCAGGCAGTGATCCTAATCTTTTATATTGACACAAGAGCAAACACAGCATAAGAGTTTAGCTTGGGAGCATATGTACTTGAATGAAAATGTGGGGATTAAAGGATTAGGTGAAAGTCGACACATGGGTTTCTCAGGTGTGAGTGGTGGACACAGGAAATAACATTGCCAAGAAAAAAAAAATCTCTTGAACTCTTATCAAAACATCTTTATCTATCAAATCTTAAAATATATTTTTGCAGATATACGTATGTACTTGTACAGCTCAGTGCACTAACCTGCCAGTAGCTAATAAGTCAAGGAAATTATTCAAATAGGTCATGCTTCAACATTAATGTAATGTATTACCTAGCGATGCCACTAGTCACTCAAGTGCTCTAGGGCATTCTGTAAGCCATTTAAGGTGTTCTGAAATTATTCAATTCCATTAAATCACTTCATATACTCTGTATGAGGAAAAAAAAAAGATAATTTGGGTTATATGCTACTCTCCAATATTGAACAAACTTTCTGACATTGTCCAGGTTACTTAGCTTGAAAGTGACTGAATCTTTTTCTAGTTTCTTATCTCATTACTTCTGAAAATATTCAGATTGGAGAATGAACCTTCAGCTGCCCATCAATAACTGCGAATTTCCTGCCTGATTAGATGGATTCTAAATGTAAATGTGAATTTAAAAAAAAAAATTATAGGTTCTTATAGGTAATTATGAACCCTGAACTAGATGCATACCTAAGGAATCAACCAGAATCATGCATGGCATAGACCACAGCTTTTTTTTGTGTGTCTGTTTTTATACTCTTTATGCCTTATTAACATCTATAGTAGCAGACGTCTTTGAATTTCCACAATGTTAGACCAATACATACAAATTAAGAGGTTAAACTCCATTTAAATATACAGTATTGGAAAAAAGTATCATGGTTCATCAGTGTTGGGAAATTAGTATAATAGAATGTAAAGATTTAGCCTCTGGGATTTTTCTGTGTAAATTAGCTTCAGTATGGAAACAAAATTCATTTGAAAGATTCTGTCATACTGACACAGAATTAGGTTAAATTTGAAACCATTGCTGTTTTTTTTTTTCTCTACCATGAAATCCTGGGGGGAAAAAACATTTTACTCCATATCATGTAGATACGATCTGAACAGGAGTAAGTTATTATCTTGATTGACCATTCACTGCTCTTTCCTACTTACTATTTGAAGAAACACCTTAAACTGTCATGATGGGAAAATAAAAGAGTTAATGAAAACAGTACCTTACACAGAGGCATTATTGGTACCAAACTGGCCCAGGTAAGGAGTTACTAAACACTTTTTCATCAGAGGTTAAAAAGCAATAAGGTACTTTACAGTTGCCTCCACAAAGGATTCTGAGTGGAACAACTGAATGAACTCCTGAGCACTTTGCCAGAATGTAGTGCTGCCTTCTTTTGTGGCAGGCCAGAAAAGAAGATTACTCCATGGTCTGCCTCCCTTACTTTCCTCAAATGATCATGAAAATGACTGCTTATTTTCCATCGACAATTTCAAAAGTCAGATAAAGGAGAAAGTGGAACAAGTGTGCGCTGTGAGTGAGTGAGTGGGTGGGTGGGTGTCTCTCCATACAGTGAGAATCTTAGTCAGAGGTGGACAAAAGAAAGTGGAGGGAACCGGTAGTCAGCTCAGAGCCCCTAACAGCTGCGATGCTCTGTTTTCCTCGCCAACCATTCCAATGACTTCAGCACAACCTCTATAGTCTTTGCACAAAAGAACAATCCTGATTTCTCTACTGACTTATTAGACTTAGTCCTGAGAAATACTCATATTCTGACAGTGGATATTGAATGGATAAATAGTTCAGATTAAAATTCTTTTTAATTCAACCACTTCCTTAAAAAAAAAAAAAAAGTTAGGTACTTGCTCCACAGCATATTTAGTACTTTACTACTATTTTTAGTAGAGGTCTCACCTAATCTTTTTTCACTTCCTGGGGATCTCATTTCTACCCTCCCTCTGACTTTCTGTTCTTTTTTCTCAAGATCCCACCCTGGGGAATAAACACCTGCTCATTTAAATTATTTACCTGGATTTAAGATCTTTGGGGCTGATAACCTATCACACAGCTAGGTCTTCCTAGACAAAGATGACTCCAAAGTGCTATAGTAATTCAAATAACCTATTTATAACCTGGTCATCTTGGACATAATTCCCGTAGACCATTCTTCTGAAGGACTCAGTTCACAGTATTTCACATCAAATGACCACCACATCAATGCTGTTAACAAGATGAATACAAGAAGCTTTGAGGTTACCTTTTCAATCTCACTGCAGACTCAGGAAGAGCTTACCTGCTCCCACTCATGTTTCAAACATTGATTTCACAGACACAAGCATTAGAATCAAATTACCCAGTAAACGCTGACAATTCATGAAAATTCTACACATATGAAACCTTCTGTTCTTAAAAGTAGCCTCTGTAATTTATAACTTACGGTGATAAGGCTCTTTTCCTTCTTTATTATGAATAAAGACATTGAAAAGTTTGAAGGAGGTTTATGGGTTTGGACTGGCATCCACTGAAGGAGGGAAAGAGACAGGGCTTTTGTAGTGGGATTCTGGCTCCAGTGGATGAAGACTACCGGTTCTGATGGGAAGAGAAGGGAGAAGTACAGTGCATTACAAAGTAGGCTGTAGCAGAGGAGGATAGTCAATGACAGTGGAAGTAAGGAAGCAAGGTTATACCATCAAAGCAAGTTTAATCTTCTAAGGAAAAAAGAGCCATTTGCTTATCATCCTCAAGGCCAGCTTCTCATGCCTGCCATCACATTAAGTCATTGATAGCTGCAGTAAAAAATGCATGAGAGGTACAATAAGTGGATAGAACAGGAAAGGCTGGACTTTTTAGTACAGGGAATCCAAGGCAGCTGAGAAAAGCTCATGGTAATTTAAATGCCTTTTATTATATATTAGCACAGGCTGCAACAGTTGTGTATGACGTTTTACATAGAAAATGAAAAAAACCAGCCTGATTTTCAGATGCCCCAACGTCTGTTACTGCTGAGCACTTACAGAAATGAAAGTGGATGGTCTCTGCTTACAATCGAGGTTAGATATCTCATAGCAGGAGACAGGGCATGATAGTGTCAGGCAGGGGTTATGGAAAGGGGAATGTACACAGAGTGATTATAGGATTATTCAGTAGTATATGATGCTGTTTCTCTCTCTCTAAGCATTTACACTGAGCTTCTCATCCTCACATCTGATGATCTCCATATCATGTCAGTTCCTTCTTGTTACTGTTAATTATAAATAATTAGAAGGTTAGCTTAGGAGGGTGAGTCATGGCACAAGAGGGTATGTGGGAACGTGTGGGTTTACAGAGGGGTTCTGGAAAAAGTGAGGGAACTCATAACACCAGGAGGAAGGAAAGGTGCTAGAGAACCAGGACTCAGGGGAGGCAGCCCTGTGAAGGAAAGATGGGGGAGGGCTGCCTGGGGCAGCCAGTGGAGGGGAGATCCTGGGAGGCAGAGGCACCTGTTTTGAACCCTCCCCCAGAGCAAACATGTAGTGAAGGAAGCGTGGGCCAGGAGGAGGGAGACAGCACGGTGAGGTGCTTGGTGAGGCAGTGCCAGGCAGGCCTCATGGCAGGCCCAGAGGAGCCAGGGACAGCCCTAGGACAGGTCTCACTGCAGGCACAGGCCTGGAGAAGGCCAGGGGCAGGCCCAGGGGAGGCCTCGCAGCAGGCCTGGGGTGGGGGAGGCCCGCTTTCAGCCACCTTTGCCACACAGATGAGGGTCATCACAGGGTTGGGGGTGGGGGGACAAAGAGAGTGGTCTTTGGAGGAGAAAATAGTAGCGAATAAAAGCCATAGAGGAACTGATCCATTATCAGTCAGTAACAGGGAAGGAGTAAGTGGGAGCTTGCGTGTTTGGAGCAGGGAGAGAGCTCGAGTGTCACCTCATGAGTTTGTGTCAAAGAAAGCTGTTAGAGATGGTACTCTGAGGGGATGGGAGGTGACAGAGAAGACAGCTGGCACACTGGGCTGGTGATAAAAGCAGACACAGACCAGGGGTGAAATACCAAGGGAAGAAAGTGTTATGACCAGAGAAAAGACAGCAACAGGAATCAAGAAACAAGAAGGGAATGAGTCCAGTGGAGAAGTTCAAAATGCGCCCTCCCCCCCGCCCCGCCAAAATTAGAGCCTTTCCACATTAAATGGAGCTGAGAACAGAAGGGAGATACTTGAATTTACTTATTAGTAGCCTTTCCACATCTGCTGCCAGGAGAAGTGAGAGAGCAGTGCTGAAGTGGGTCAAGTGGAGGATTAGCAGTATGAAAGTGAAGGTAGTAGAGGCAGGCAGCGTGCTGGCAGGAGGAAACGGGAGTGGAGCGGGACAGGCAAAAGCAGGAGGCAGACAGGGAGGGTGAATTCCCCTCCACATAATGGAGAAGGTGCCATGTCAGGAGGCAGCACACTTATTAGGCACAATATGCATCTCTGAGGAAATTAAATACAAAGTAAGTGTTTAGAAAATTTTCACATTCTCAGTAAAACAAAGGATTAACAATGATCCAGTTAGATTAAAGGTGCCAGCACTGGGGACCAGTATTGCAAGACAATGCATTACTCCTGTGAGTCACTGGTTTCGTTCTCACATGGGCCTTTATTAGCTGCAACTCTTTACCTCCTGATGGTTGCCTCATGTGAAATGAGTTAGTGGCTCATTCCTGTTCATACTGAGAAGGTATCCACATTACAAAAATCATCACTGCTAATTACAAGCCATTTGCACTAATTGGTATCCTTGCTGGAAGTCTTCAGAGGGAAGAAGGCTAATGACTAAACAACAGGCATGGCAACTGAAGCTGGGCTCCTGACTGGTCAGGGACTATGTGGGGTGGGTGAGCAGGGACATGGTAGTTGTTGCCTGAGGTGTGTGAGATATGGGTGGCCTTTTTAGAACCAACCACTGATTTTCTGAGCCTAAGCTTTCAGCAGTGATGGGGATTTGTGACTTTTGTACGCTGTACCTTTTCTGTACTGCTACTTGCAATGGAAAGAGCTTCCCACCTCCAAGTATTTTACCATGGTTTATTTTCTGGCTTTTTGGTTGTTGCTGCTTTCATTTGATTGCCTGTCATCTGCATAAATGACAAAGTAAATAACTTGTATTTTCTAATTTTTCCATAACAAGTGAAATTAGTGTTTTCTTAATAGATTGCTTCTTTTGCCTCAGGTTTCCCTGTTCAGATAGTTGCAGATGTAGAAGCACAGTAGAAAGTCATTGTAACCATCCATCCTTAAATGAGAAAGGTAAAATGAAAAAGTAAACAGTAAGCCTCCTGTCTCCTGGTTTTACTAGTTACTGGCTAACTTTGCATCATGCAGCATTTGTATAACTGGAGAAGTAGGGGGAAAACCCCACCTATTAGCCAACCTAAGTAATAGCAACAGCAAATATATGACACAGCAGGAGCATTAATGTTTCCTGTGTATCCAGATATCACAAATTTGGCATAGACAGCTCAGATAATCTAAAACATTTGGAACAGACAAGCAGAAGGACAGTTTGTGGAATAAAGAGATTTCAGGGAGGTGTGTGGACATTGGAAATACAGTTACCTGAAAAGAGTAAGAACTCAGCAACATGAAACAGTGGCCTTGCCCAAAATGAGGGTCTGTAGCATCATTGTCTCTGTGACTCATGGTCTGGTTCCCCTGCTTGAATGTTATATCTACCCAGCTCATACCTGGAGTGCTGAAGGTCCCCTTGGGAATCTGTTTAGTATTTAGGGGCTCTTCTGTAGGACTTCCCACTTCACAAATGCTTCCTGGCTACTAACACTATATATACCATGCAGAACAAGCCTGATGGATAAGGACCTCTAGCACATCCATTTTGCAAAAGTAAGACAGAGCTCAGAGGGAGTTTGTTTATCAGTTTGAGATCTTTTTCCAGTGTTTCTCAAATGTTCAGAGCTCTTATGGGTATCAATCACTCCCCCTTTTGCTCAGCATTTCTCCTATTCAGGTCCTGGGGTCTCAAAGTAGGAACCTGGAGGATGAGGAACTTGCAACTAGTGATGACCTTGCTTCTGGGGGAGGAAAAGAAAAAAGCAATTAACCCTATGAAAGGATCCTCTAGACAGACATGCCATTTTCTACTTAACCCCCATTCTTTCTACAAACAGTGGATTTATGTTGTGGATTTTTTGAAACCAGGGTCTTTGAAAAACAAAGGGTGATCCTGTAATTATGTGACTAGTTATGTTGTAAGAATAGCCTTTGTTCTACCATTTCCCAAGGCTGAGTACTGGACATTGCAATTGTAATTATGTTCAATAGCAGAGGTTTATAAATGCTGTTATTTTAAGGAGTTTGGACTCTGCTAAACTAGAAAATGGAGGAAAATGTAATCAGTGTATTGTCAGCCATTTAAAAGACCTTTAGACATTTCATTAAATTAATTCTCTCTGATAGCCTAAAGAAAGAGCATTTTCATATTTGTAATTTCAATAACGCTTATAAAAGGCTTTCTGAGTTCGCTAGAGAGAAGGGATCAGTTATCCAATGTTTTCTACTAGTGAGCAGATGTAAAACAGTAAAACTCTGAGTCCTTTAAATCTCATGCTTTCAAGAATGCTTACAAAGTAAGATTATAGCAGGCACAGAGAACAAGTAGAATGACTCTACCTAATGTTATCTAGGGGTGACTACATCCATAACAGGGTTTTAAGTTAAATTTAGAAGAAATCTTGTAGTATGTCAGGTACTACAAAGCAAATTTTAGCACAGATTTGACTTCAGAGTAAAGCAATAAAGAAATATAAAGAAGTTTTATAATTTTGGCTGAATTTGACTTACTGGTCTCATTTTAAGAAGGAATCTCTTTCTTTGTCTATGATGAATGCTTCCCAAAAATGAAGGAATGTGAAATCATTGCCTGATTTAAATGGAATAGATACTCCTTACTGCCTTAGGTGCTTGTTATGGGTAAATCATGCTTACCTGGGTCACATTAGCAGTTCCACTGATATCAGAACTGCACTGAGAAAGGGAAGCTGTATTTGTTGCTAGTGATCTCATTAAGTAAGGGCCTGAGATAGCAGATCTTTTGGAATGTGACTAATGCTGATGCTTTCTAGGGGTGGCTAAGGGTCTTTCTGAAAAGAAAGGACACGAGATCCCTTCTCCTGAGGGACTTGCCAGGAAGTTGCCACCAGTGGCTGCTGTCCTCTGCAAAACCCTTCTGATTTCAGGAAATATTCAGACAGGCCCAAGGAGCTGAGTTAATATCTTCTGTTGCAGTAGTGTGAACTAATTATAGACATAGAATAATTGTTGAGTAATAAGGTGGTGAGGAATGACAGGAGGAACAACAATAAGATTATGTGGTCACTTGGCAAGAGGCGGTGCTTGGTATAATGCAGTTAAGGGGGGTTGTTTGTTGTTTTATTCTAATTAGGGCGTATGTCCTATTTGGCTAATGTTATTAAGGAATTGTGAAAGAAGTGTGTCTGGGGAATGGACTTAAGAGAATTCAGGACAGTGAACTTGCAGAATGACTTAGGATAGGCACTCTGTGCAGGAGGTATGTTATGGAGAAAACACAGAGAGAGCTGTTGGACCAAGATACAGAGACTGCTGGCGTTGGCAAAGTAGGGGACATAGGCTGTGGGGTCACGCACCTGGGTGACAGGACACAGCAAAGTGGTGATATGGCCTGATCTGACACCAGTAAGATCAGTGAATTAACCTAAATAGAAATCACGATCAAGTCCAGGGACATGACTTTTGAGAACTTGTATCCACAGGCAGAAGCAGATGGGCCTGAGCTCACGTTCCTTTTGCTCCAAGCTGGTCAGAAGCAAACATCTCTGGTCCTCATACCTGTCATCCCAAATACACCCTGAAAAAGTACAGCTTGAGTATGACCTACATATATGGCTTGTGGATGGAGCTGGCTTACACTCAGGCTGCTTGAAATGGGCAGTGGTGATCACACCTACTGTGCCTATCTGTGTAAACATACTGATTCTGCCACTAAATCTGAAATCTTCAGTTCAGGATCTAGAGTGTTTTCACGCAGTGTTTAAAATTGCAACAAATGGGTAATTCTAAACATGTCCTTTGAAGGGTGAATTTCCATTCATGCATACCACCTGGGAACACTTCAAAGAATGCATTGCCCCTGCAACTGCCCTGCCAGTAGCATGGTGGCTTGAATATGCAGTGGGTGAG
This sequence comes from Harpia harpyja, assembly GCF_026419915.1. Classification (NCBI taxonomy): domain Eukaryota; kingdom Metazoa; phylum Chordata; class Aves; order Accipitriformes; family Accipitridae; genus Harpia; species Harpia harpyja. Next base: position 96,303,314 of record NC_068969.1, read on the forward strand.
CTCTGGGGCAAAGATTCAAAGGCTGGCTTGTGAAAAGTTGGTTTCTGAGCATGATACTTGTGGTTGGAAGCGTGTCCCTCGGGAGAACTACTGCAAAACTTGCCATCTCCTGTGAGGCTTGAGACTTGCCTTTTCTGAGCTACGGAAAGTGGTGATAGCTGCTTGTACTTGATCTGTTTCATGAATGCTGCTAGCTTTTACTAGCCCTCCTACTTTTTTTTTTTTCCCTTGATGAAAAGCTGATGTGGAGAGCTTCCAAACTCACACAGACAACAGTTGTCCAAAATTACTGGTAAGAAGTTTTGTCTGATAATATAAGTGCATACTCAGGTGCAAATTCCAGATAAGTCCTGTTTCCTTTCTGTGCCGGTTCCTGTGCTAGGTCTTCTGACTCTCTCTTCAAAGCCTCCTGGGATATTTTGCTCTTTTCAATGCCAAGGCACAAGTTAGATGGAAGTTAGTCTATCTCAACATGGCTCCATTTCCTTTGTCTGCTGAAGGAATGTTATCTTATTAAGACAATTTAAGAAAGCTGGTTTAAAGACAGAGAGAATTTGTCTTTTTATATCAAAGCTGCTAAACATTTACAAGTGTTCAAGTGTGAGTCAATATGAACAAACATGCACTACTGTACACACACAGCAAGTCTGAATCTTTGGATTTATTGTATGGGAAATATAGTTAACTATGGATCAGTCTGCTCTGCATCAGTTAGGGAAATGTGGGATACTAAATACTGGGAAAAGTAGCCAGTTACTGCAAAAATATGAGAAAAGCCCTCTCTCTTTTGTTGGGGTTTTTTTTTGGTTGGTTGGTTATTTTTAATATACTAAGTAAGACCTAATCATTTAATACAGGACATCCTGTTACTGTATATGTGACCTGAGAAGCGTGGCTGGCATCCCACCTTTTCTGTGCTGCTTTATCAGCTGATTTCCTTGCCATCTCAACTGATTCTTACTTTGGTGTTTAACTCTTTAGTCTTTGTAGTTTGCCCGCAAAGAGATCACACACCTCTGGTGTGAATGCACATGCCTTTGGCTTCCCCTTCATCTGACCTTGCTGGAGTTTGTCAGAAAACTGGATTTGTTTGCCTACACACAGCCTTATTCTTTGCTCTGGTTTGCTAGTATTGGAAGTAGAACTGGATCAGTGCTGGTGCAGATTACAAGTTAAACAATATTTCCCTGCTAAATGTGGCTTATAAATACTATGTACAATAAAGTATATAAGTATAATAAAATGACTAAAATCTTATTAATTACAGAAAAAGTGATGCCACTCAGAGCTGAATTTTAGAACTCTTGAATGTAAGCAGTTCATCTTTATCCAGCCTTAAAGGAAGATATGCTTTTCAGGGAGTGGGTGAACATTTCTGGTTCCTGTAAGAAACCTCATTAAACAAACAAAATTGAGACACTCAAATTCATTATTCTCTTTTGAAAACCTAAGAATGTTGTCATTATGCTACCAGATAATTTAACACTTCTAACACATTGTTCTGCTTATCTGCAGCTACTCAGCTAGAAGACTCATTAAGTTTTACATGTTAAATATTTCCCATTTTCTTTTTGTGGTTTTCACTTCTACTCTATTTTCCAAATTAATTTTGTATTGAAATTAATGACACTAAAATCCACTTAGCCACTTTCTCTATTTCAGTTTTTATTCTCTCATGAAATATAGTGTAATTTATTTTTTGCTTACACCATGAAAGAGCAAGAATTAACACTACTCTCAAAAAGAAAATGTCTTATCCATCTTCTATTTGTGTGAATCTACAAAAGTAGGTTATGTCTTGAAAGGAGGAAAAAAAGGGGGGAGGGTGTGCAGGGAAATTCCTTCATGTTCTATGGCCAAGTAGAACTGAAGAGTTAAATTCTGACACCTTTCTCTCCTTGAGGTTTGTCAATTTTGGTTGGGATTGCATGGCCATTTCCTGCATGATGGAGACTGTGATGATTTCTGTGACTTTTTCATATCCATTATTGGTAATTTAGGGAAGTTAATCTAGAGAAATAGTGAAGAACCCTTCAGAATAAATGAGGTGCATTGAATAGAAGGCTGTCTATTGTGGAAGCACAATGCTCCCTTACTTTACCTTCAAACTGTTTGGTTGGTTTGTTGTTTTTCTTATTTTATTCTATTTTGTATAGTGTCATCCAAATAAAACCTGGGTGAATACTTTGCAGGCCACTGCAAGCTTCCTATATATGGATAGTAAAATGATTAATTCACAGATTAAACTGAAGTTTAGCGTGTGCTCCTCAGCAATGGAGCCAATTTGCACTAGGAGCCAAGCTGTGGTAGTATAATAGTGAAGAACAAAGTTGAGGCATTTTAAAATTAGGTAATAAGATTGTGGCATATATTAAGCAGATTTCAGGAACAGGCTGAAAAAGAACACAGCACTTACTGATTCCCTCGTGAGGCTAGGGAGGCATGCCGGTTGTGCCATGCCTTAACAGCCTCACTTCCCAGCCCCCTTGTGGCAGTTCTCCGGGATCTTTGCCCCGCTGTGCAAGACACAGGAAGAATTTCTTGCTGAACACACGTACACACATCCTCTTAACTCACAGCTGGCTAACTGGAGAGGATTTCTCCCACTGGGAATAGATCCTTAAATATTCTTGTTGGTCATAAAGGTAATCACAGAGTAATTTTTTCTTTTTTTCCAGATAGGAAGGTAATCATAGGAGTACCCCAAATTCTTTTCCAGCATAGGCAATATATATGATATTAGTAGTGTAAAGAAGTGTTTTTAGACTTGAGGTCTGATAAAGTCTGTTTTTCTGGAAAAGGAAGTTGTAACAGACGATTAATTCTCACACAGGTTTGAAAGTACCAAGGGGATTTCTGTAGGAATTCGGTAAATATCACTGGCTCACACCTCAACAGTTTTACGAGACTTTGCCTTTAGATTACTCATAAGCTGCTCTTTATTTAATATTTTCTTACATTCAGGGTCTTCAGAAATTTCCTTTAAGTTCACAAGTGAACACATTGGCTGCATCAGATCTGTTAAAATTACTAACTGCTCTGCAATGTCCTTCTAGGACACTGGCCTAGTGTAAGAAGTGTAAGTCATGGTTCACATGACACTACCAAGTAACCTTTCTTTCATTGATACTGGTAAGCAAGTTTCTTACTATGAGCTTTTGCAGGCCATGAAGTACTTTCAAAGTGATACTAGACATTAATGTTATCTTTTTGGTGTTTAATTGCAAATCTGTCTTAGATTCATGGGTGGGAAAGTGAAACTTTTCTGCACTGTGCCAGGTTCCATTAACAAAACAATGTCATGAACAATCAGGTGCTTTTCTAGTCTGTATAAATACTTTGGTGAAGTCTAAGGTGTCAGAACAATGTACTAGTTTTCATTTATTTATTTTTATACAACAGATCTATAGGTCAAGGCTCAAGATGTCTTCCTCCTGTTGCCCACCCAGAAATGAAAGTATTTCCACGTATATGAATTTCAAGTAAGTGGACTCCCTTTCTGTGACAGAATAATCTTTATTATTGTAGACATTCTTTGAAAGCTACCAGCACTTTTCAAAGTGCAAAGACCTTTTTTTTTTTTTTTTTAATGCAAACTGGTAGAAAGCAAACTTTATTCTAGGAAATATCTTGGTTTTGGGAAAAGATTCTGCTGTGCCTGCCCGTAAGCCTCTGTCACACATGCAGATCTGAAGAATGTATTAGAAGTGTTAGAAAAATTTAGGGTGGAAGAGACTTCTGTAAACCATCTAGTCCAACCTCCTGCTCCAAGCAAGGTGGACCAGTTTGCTTAGAACCTTGTCCACTCCAGTTTTGAAACTCTCCAAGGATGGAGGTCCCACGGCCTTCCTGGACAACTTGTTCCAGTGCTTAACAGCCCTCATTGTGAAGAATATTTTCCCTTACATACAACTGCAGTTTCACTTGTTGTGGCTCTTGTAATTTTGTTGTATATATCCAAAAGGGTCTGGCTCTGTCTCCTCTATAAAGATCCTTCAGATAGTGGAAGACTGCAGCTAAATTCCACCTTAACCGCTTCCCCTTGAGTATTGAGCACTCTCCCAGTTTAGTGTCATCCATGAACTTGCTGTGGGGACATGGTCCTTGTCCTTGACGAAGATGATAAACAATATTGGCCCCCACATCAGCCCCTGAAGAATGCTGCTTGTAACTATTGGTTACACTTTCAAAGGTAGACCACTGCAACGGTAAAACCCTGCTTATTAGCCAGTTCTTCAGCCACCTTTCAGTCTACTTATCCAAAACTCATCCTCAATTTTGCTATAAATGTGCTGTGGAAGACCACACCAAAGCCTTGCCAAAGTCAAGGTAAACAACATCCACTGCTCTCCCCTCATCCACAGAGCCAGTCATTTCCACAGAGATGATAATCATGTTGGTCAAGCATGATTTGCCTTTGGCAAATCCAGGCTGGCCACCACTCCCAGTATGTTGAACAAGAATATTATCCCATGCCGAATTGTAAAAGCACCTACAAGAGACGTGCATAAATGTTCCTGGGTGCTGGCCAGCATGGTTTCTTCCCCTTCCTGCCAGTCAGATAATGTAACATGCATGTTATCCCTCTAATGGACAGGAAATAGTCTTCTCTATTCTCTGGTGTCGCTCCTTAAACTTCTCTAGTTATAGACTGCTCATGGGTTTTTAGGTGTGGAGGATTATACAGAGGCCATGCTGGCGGACCACACTCCACTGAGCTACAGTATTATTATGAAGAGATTTTGCTAGTTTATCCAAGTAAAAGCTTATACAATCCATACTGTTACCTGACAGTCCTTTCTGCTAGTGAAGGATAAAATAGTTCTTAGAAGGAGAAGGAAAGTCCTCCCTCAGTGGGTACAAAGTCAGCAGATGAAGTCAGAAGAGAAGCTTGTGATAGACGTAACTTTGGTGCATACCTGGTGTTGGACTGATGGCCAACAGTCTGGTCTTTCTTCGCTCATTGAATTACTGGCACAGGGAGGGAAGCTGCTGGCAGGGTTTTGGGAGAAAGACTGCTGTAGGCAATTACCTTGAAGTGAGGTTTCAGACCTCTTAACCTTTAGAAAAACAGAGCCACTTCTTTACAGATTGGGGAAAGTTGTCCAAGTTCTTCAGGAGTACAATGTTTAACACTTGTCCTTCTGGATATTTCTTGTTGGTGAGTTTGGCAAGCTTCTATGCCTGATGTGGCAGTGATTTTTGCAAGTGCCTTGTCATGCTTACCCTGGGACTGTGGATCCCACTTGTGGTAAACAACTAAGGGTTAAACTCTTCAGTGCTCAGTATTTCAACACATCCATCTGTTTCAGAGTTGTCACCTTCAGACTTCTTTGGACCTTTTTTGCTGATTGGACTTTTTGGAGCAATTAAAAAAATTGCGTCTCATTTTTGCATTTTAGTGGTTCAAGCTTGAAATAAACATTCACTGTATGATCAGAATATCAATTTCATTTTTCTGCTTGGTACTGACTTTTAAGCCTCTTGCTATAGAGCAAGGCTTGATTTTTATTTTACTTGGTACTTAGAAACAACAAAATCGGGAATTTCAAAGCCTTTTAATAAGCATTGTTGTGAGTTTTATAAGAAACATTGTACTCCTAAACCAATGATGTTAAGTGCTATATTTCCAAAGTCAAATCTACTGTAACATCATATTGTCTGTGAAGATACAGATGAATTTGATGTTCTGTCCAGTCTATGCACCTGTTATTTAACAGCCTGGATCTTTTGGAATTACCCTGCTGTATCAATTAACATTCTCCAACAGTAATGCTGCAAATATATTGAATATTTTCTTACTAAAAAACTTGAATTTTTTGTTTTTCTACTGAAGTACCATTATGTATTAGGTGAATGTAAGCCACCTCATGTTTTACCCCAGCTTTTTAGAACAAATTTACACATTTGACAGTTCCCCTGTGCCAAACCAACATCAGCATGAATAATGAAGACTGTCACAGTAAGGTAATTCTTTACAGCAGCAGCACCAATATGGTAATTTTCTGTCTTCCCTGACCCATTTACTACTGTCTTCTCCTGCACCTTTCTCTAGCCATAGTTGCAATCTAAATGGATATTTTGTGTTATTAAATGGGAGGCCATTCATAATTTCTTACTTCATAGAAGATAAACCAACCCCTCTTCTGACCTAAGTGGTGCAAATTGAGTGAAAGGAACATAATTTTCTATCTGTCATACTTGATGCTGTGATTGTTTCTGTGCTCAGGCCATAGAAATAGGTAAAGCATTTAAAGAACAGGGCTAGGATTATGCCTTCAATATTCTTTACTGACATTAGTCCATGTTGTGAAATATTTCTCAGATTTCAGTCAGTCTTTCTCCAGCCAAATGTCTTGTGAAGAATACAGCAGATACAAGGAGTATGCGACTCTTACTAAGTATAAACTGTAGAGTTTCAATGCGAATTTAGCACAGTAAAGGAGATTTAGTAAGAAAGATTCCTGCTTTTGGGAAAGCTGGGGGATGAACCTGTGCCTGGTGCACTTGTTATGCAAGACTCTAAGACTGCTGTGATGGCTCAAATGAAAAGAAAACTAAATTCATCTGTATTTGTTTTATAAGCATCCTATCCATCAATGAAGCTATATACATAATAAATAATAACAACATAGATTTGACAAATAAACAAACAGCCTGTTTTATTTTGTCAACACATAGTGTTTGTCTCAGGACAGATTTAGCTTTTAAAAACAATAATAGCAAATATCACAATTAATTTGTTCCCCTTAACACAGGCACTCATAGATGAGTACACAGAAAGCTACATGATCCTTTAAGTCAACCCATGCTATTCTGAATGGATTATAAATTACTAAAGGGAAAAAAAATAGTGATTTTATTAAATACCTAATGCTTTCAGGAATTGGTACTGGAAGGAAGCTGTTAGCAGAGGCTGTAGATAGCTGGAATTAAATCATGTAGCCTACTTATATCATCTGATTTGTAGGGATGAAAAGGTGGTAGCAGGGGCAAAAAGAGAAGTAAATACTAACTACTCTAAAAATGTAATAGCTTTGTTGCAGAGGCAGTGGGAAAGCACCAATTTACACATATATTTAACCTCAACAGCACCATGGCAAAAGGTTTTGGTTAAAGTGGTGAAGTCCTGTGTTTGAAAATTGCCTGTGAGTATTTCATTTCATTTACATTCTTTTATGCATGTTTAATGAGTATTCAATCTTATTTTAAAGTATAATGATAAATATGCTAATATACTTTTTGTTCTCCCCAAAAGTAATTGAACATCTTATTGCTGTGCTCTGGGCTAAAGCAATGTGAATATCTAATGCAGGAGTTCATGCACTCTTTTATTTAAACAACACAGTTTGGACACTGCTTATTTGGAATGAAACCAGGCCTGGTACACATCAGATCCTTGATCTTCCTAGTGCTGCACTGGCCAGAGTTCCTGGATGGCTACAGTGGGCTGTCAGTCCCTGTACAACATAAAACAGTAGGTGAAGCCTTAGTGGAACAAAACCAACAAGGTTGCTGCATAGAAGTCATAGAACAGCTGAGGCAACTCTAAGCCAACTCATCTGCCAGCTGCTAGCAAAGGAAGCATCTTGCAGGTAGCCACAAGATGCTGTAATCTAGGCTGGGGGCTGTTCTAGTTCTGTGCTGCTACTTCGAGTCTGTTGGATGCTGTGGGAACAGACCACAAAGAGCAGCCTGTGAACTGCTTTGCTTGACACTGCTGGTTGAGCTGACTTCTGATTGCTTCCCAGCATGCAGGAAGCACCAAAACAAAATGAGTCAATCTCTCGATTTTTAAATTCTGCAATAGCATAGGCTTCTGTCGTGGTTTAACCCTAGCCAGCAACTAAGCACCACGCAGCTGCTCACTCACTCCCCCCCACCCAGTGGGATGGGGAGAGAATCGGGAAAAGAAGTAAAACTCATGGGTTGAGATAAGAACGGTTTAATAGAACAGAAAAGAAGAAACTAAAAATGATAATGATAACACTAATAAAATGACAACAGTAATATTAAAAGGATTGGAATGTACAAATGATGTGCAGTGCAATTGCTCATCACCCGCCAATTGACACCCAGTTAGTGCCCGAGCGGCGATCCCCCACCCCCAGTCCCCCTAGTTTCTATACTAGATGTAATGTAACATGGTATGGAATACTCTGTTGACCAGTTTGGGTCAGCTGCCCTGTCTCTGTCCTGTGCCAACTTCTTGTGCCCCTCGAGCTTTCTCGCTGGCTGGGCATGAGAAGCTGAAAATTCCTTGACTTTAGACTAAACACTACTTAGCCACAACTGATAACATCAGTGTTATCAACATTCGTGGCATACTGAACTCAAAACATAGCACCATACCAGCTACTAGGAGGACAATTAACTCTATCCCAGCTGAAACCAGGACAGCTTCTAATTTCAGATAATTTCAGAGTGGTACTAAAGGGAGAGGAAAAACTAAGTGCCTTGTCTGTGACCAAGACTGACAGATTGTTTCACCTGGCTAATCCTGCCCTCAGGATTAGCGGTCCCTAGTCTATTCGTCAGATTTCTTCTTTCTGTTGTTAAAGCAATATAACAAATCTGAGGTAATAAATTTCTTTGTCTCATATGCCTGAAGTATAAATTAGCTGCTCTAGATGAAGAGCCGGGCAATTAATTTGTTTATTTAATGTTGTGTGTTGCATTTTTAAAATGACATTTGGCAATTAGCTTTGAAAAATTTGTTTTGTAAGAAACACTTCAATCCATATGTGATTTATTTATAATACACGTACGGTGTCTCTGCCATATATTTCAAACACCCTATGGGAATGGACACGCTTTCTTTAACTTCTGTTCAACAGTACACCGTGACTTTTTTCTCATTGTATTGAACTGTCTAAAAATATCTTTCAGTATTTTTTCCCCTGATTGCATTATTCTCTTATACCTTTAGCACTGCATTTCTCAGCTGACTGATTTGACAGTTTGTGAAAAGAGTAGAAATTATCAACTGAAACTAACAAGCTCATGCTATTTCACCAGATTTTACTCTCTGCAGAACAATGTGAAAAGGATGACCCATTTTCTCCTCTTCCCACGATTAAAGGCCAATACATCAAGAATCCTGAAACTATCACTAATTTGCAGTGATTTCTGTAGGCCAGAAATGCTTCTATTTATATATTCCACCCTTTACAGTTAGCTACCTCTTTGATAAAGACAGGAAGCCTTGCTATAAAATGAATTATTGACAAAGACTGGGAAGCATGATTGAAAGCAAACACAAATATAGTCATTTGTATAGAAATACTACAATTTGTTTTCAGTGATCCACATGCAGATCCCTTTGGCTGACAAGGTCAAAGCTCGTTCAGTGGTATTTGGTGCAGCATACCATCTTCCACATCTGTGCAGTTCCTCTTGCCCTCCCATTCACCCATAACATCAATAAAGTCAAAGACTGCGTTTCCATCAGTGCTTCCTGTGTCTCACAGGAGTTTTGTAGGCCATGCTAAGTGGTCTGTAGCACTGCACTTGTTTTCTACACAAATTTTGATGATAATGGTACCTAGCAGCCTACAGAAAATGTTGATGGTTTGTAGTATTAACAATTTAGGAATTAATTTGTAAAGCTGATATTGTTGTTGTGGCCTCTCTTGTAGATGTACCTAAGGTAGTATAAACTGCCTGATGTGAGTAAGTATCGATAGCACAGAGCCCAGCATGGGCTGCAAGATCCATTTAAGTGCTGGGTAAATTCCAGTGATTAGTCTGAGCTCCATTCTGCTGGTACCTAGTAGCAGTAGTACTGCTGCTACTTTTTCAGTAGGATAGAGTGTGTATGAAGTCTGTAAGGAAAATGACACTGGCTTTGTGCTTTTCCTGATCTAATGATCTAACGCACAACATGGAGGAGGACAGAAGGTGGTGTGACTTTTATATTGCTATGAGGTCTGGAGAACTTTTACGAAATATGTAATAATCTGGAATGAAAGCACAGTGATCCCTGTACATATGTAGTATGTTGATTCTATTTGACCTCAGAGCCATGCATATCCTGCATGCCAAAACATTGCACAGTGAAATAGGTGAAACAGTGGAAAATCTGTAGCCATCCATCCAGCTACATAAATATCCATTTTAAAACAACCATCCTGGTGTGATGAATCATATAATCTCCAAATATTCTCTGTCTCTGTATCATTAAACCTCCCACTATAGATTTCAAATCAACACCTCATATCTGCTTAAACAATAAAAACCACCCAAAACCTTTTAAATATAGAAAATTACAGTTTTCTTTTGTGAAATCATTTTGTCCCTTCCATTTTTATGTACTTGTCACCATTAAATTTTCACTGGTGGTTTGGAGTTTTCTGTACTTTCTGCGTGCAAAAACATAAACAAAACATGACAGGAAGTCTTATCTGTGGAAAGATGTAAATCTGTAAATACCTGTCTCAAAAAAGAAAAAAGGCTGGAGAGACTCCTGGTAAGGAGAGGTCTAGGTATTTCAAATGTGGATTTATTCCTGACAGTAGAATAAAAACCATTATATATACTAAATCGTTTGAGTTCTCTGTACAGCTGTATTCACTTTACGCTGATACGAACTTTTGCACAAGTCTCTTTTTTGTCAGAATTTAAAGAGATGTTTGTTCCCCCTCATCAGCAGTATTAGGGCGCTGCATTTATCATTGCCATGTTGTCCTCTCTCCTGCTTTGTTCTGAATACATAGGATTTTTCTCCTAGAAGATATTCTTCAAACTTTCCTCATTGCTTGAGGCATAATGTTTCCAGTATGAGGTCTGCCTCTTCGGACAGCTATAGGAGGATAGATTAATAAATACCTATAGCTATAGGGCCTAAATATGAGTGTCTACTACAAGGTGATCTTGAGAGGCTATACCTGCCAGAGGCCTCCTCTCTTTTGGTATTGCGCCCTGCTGAGGGGTCATGTACATTTTCCCAGCTCTTTATAAACATTATTCACTGAAGACCAGATTCTGATCCTCTTGCTCATTCTCATAAATGCCTTATTTTACAAAGTGGTCTGTTGATATTTCTTTGTAGAGAAAGGAGCTATGCTATGCTATGAAAGGGATCTAAAGCTGACTCCTCAGAGACCAGGTTTAGATACATAAGATAAATCTTAGCATATCATGCTAAATTCCCTGGTAATATACTCTCTGGAGAGCAGATATTTGTGATTGCATTTCACGGATTTTTATGCTGTTATATTCTTAAGGTTCATAGATGAAAGGAAATTAATTGGCATTTAGAAGCTTCTCTACCTGGAGAAATAGTCCAAAATAGCCATTCAAAGAAACACTTATAAGAACAGAACAGAACAGTACAAAATACGTCTTGTGGAGGAGATGTTTGATGTTATTTCTGTGTGTAAGCAAATCCTTCAAGGTTTATATCCAAGCAGGGCTTGCAGCCTTCTCTCTCACTGTCACCAAGCCTGCAGAGAAGAAAAGGAAAAGAGCAGGGCTAGCATCCTGGTTTCTTTTTTGTTCTTAGGCAGAGCATATAATTGTAATTTGTTTTAAGAGGACTTTGTTTCCTTTCCACTTCAGATTGACATTCAGAGCATGAAGATAGACATTGCATTAAGTATGCATGTGGACAGAGGTCTCGTGACTGATCTTTGCTAATTTTTTTTTTAATTATTGTTGACTGTTAATTATTGTTATTTCTTCCAATTATTGTTGGGCTGACAACATAAATAAGATTCTTCCCATCGAGTTCTCTTTTAACTCCAATGAAAGATTTCTCACTATATATACATAAAAGCAAACCAAACCCCTGGATCAAAACCCCAAGAACTTTTGAAATTCTTACAAATCTAGAGACATCCACACAGATGGTGATTATTTTCAAATCTTCTTGATGCAGAGCTGCAGGGAGTATGTGACATATCCTATCAAGTATGTATTATTGAGATAGTTTCCTTCTAGAGTTTGGAAAATGTCAGCAACACTTAGGCAAGAAACCAATAAGAGTGAGATGGCAGAGATAGGAATAATTGAGTGAAAGTAAACTGTGTGGTCCTATTTCCTAACCAAAGAACATGGCATGGGGAGAGAATCCAATGATACTGAAGTTGCAGCATACATTAAAAAGGGAAAAGATACTCAGCTTGGGAAGCTATTTGCCAAAAGGTGCAGTGAGGCCAAGACTTGGAAAAAATTCAAAAGCCACTTGGCACTTGTACAAACGTAACCACCCACAATAACATAAAAGATGGTGAGTTTTTCAGAGGAGATATAAAGATGGTTGCTTTAGAATGTGGGTCAATCAATAACTGCCTGAGAGTGGAATGAAACTTCTGATGGAGAAGTTATTCCTCCACTGTCTGTAATGGGGTTTCTTAGACCTCTTTCTTGCAGTGTCTAGTGCTAGCTATTGCCAGTGACAGGACACAGACTGCGTAACTTAGTAATTCATCTTTGTTACTGACATTTAGGCCAAGAAGAGCTCTGGGATAATCATTGAAGTATTTATACAAACGTTGGATGGCAGTCTTGCAAAAAGGCCCCTTAAATAGTTCAGCTAGATGCCCATGCTGTTAACTGTGTACTGCTGTGTAATAAATTACAGCTATCTGGAGTGTTTAACAATCTCCACAGGACTGCTCTGTCACCGTGCCTCTCCTGTATGATCAGAGAATACATAAATGCCTAAGCTTCTGCAGAGAGCCTGATCTTGTCTGGAATCAAGGACACTTAACGTAATCTACTACAGAAGGACTTTTAATGTCTTTCCTGTCAGGTAAAACAGGGCATAGCAGTTGGCACTATATGTTTAGAGAAGGCTGTGGGTAGAGATTGCAGGATGTCAGGGGGCTGCTCATTCCACAGTGTCTTTGCAGTTTCCTTTCAAATAGTGTACAGTGCTTGGAACAAGACAGGGCATATTTTATCTACACAACAGAAGCTTACTGCACTTCTAAAGAGCAATTTGGTTAGCAGTTCTGTGGCTGCACCACAGAGCTCAGTTCAGACTCCTCAGCCCTGCTAGACAGTTGGGGTAAATACACCTGTCCAGAAGTCTGTGTTGTCACTGGCAGATTGTTGGACTCCTCTATACAGTTAAATTAAAAAGTGCTAGACAGCATTCCTGGGCACTGAAACTGAATTGTTTATACTGTTAGATCACTAGACATGGGCACACCTTTAACCTGAGCAAGCTAACTCTAGGCCAAACAATTCCTGAACACGGCAAGGTAACTAGCATGGTTTGAGGAGCATTCCCAAAAGGCAGCTGGGATGTAGTCATCCTGTTTGGGGCAGTGAGAGAGTTTAAATTCTAGAAATGGGCTAACTTCAGCCATCTAATTTCAAGACTCAGTGCTGGGAATGACCCAAGGTGTACAGAAGTTAACAGTGTAAAGGCAGCCTTATTTGCTTTTGAGTTAGCATGTTTAATGCTGGCTTGAGTATATATACCTGTGCAGGGGAGATATATCTAGCATATTAGTAGAAATCTAATTAAAATTCCTATGTTCAGGAAGACCAGGAGGGAAGAAAATAATTGCCCTGGAGATATGACTATGGAGAGATATTCCACAGGGGAGCAGTTAACTTCAGACTCTAACCATCTTTAGAAGAAAGTCTTTCATATGTGACACTTGGGATGCAAACTTCCACATTTCACAAAGCCCACCCAAAAGACTTAACCCAAAAAACTTTTGATAGAAACCACAAGTCTGCTAGAGATTTTGGCACCGCTATTGGAGTTATATTGGGGTTTTTTGGTTTGTTTGTTTTGGTGGTTTTTTGGTTATGTTTTGGTTTTTTGCTTGGTACCATTTATGCCACCTGGAATATTGGCAGTGAATTGATTAAAGGCGGTGCCAACATTCACTGGGTTTCGTTTTGGAAGGACAACGTGTAAAAAAGCCAAAAGGGATACCCTATAAACTTCAAGAAGAGGTGAAATGGTGTCTTTTTCCATCTCCTTTTACCTTTGTTATTAGAAAAGTATTGCTGGCTAAACAAGCCACTTGTGCTAGCAACGTGTAGGAGAGTATGAATCCAGCTTGTGATAGTCTGTTTCATCTCCCTGTGTCTTTTCCACATCTCTATATTTGAGGGATAAAAGGCTCTGATAGCAGGGGGAAAAAAGATCTCATATCAGAATTTAAGCATATGCTCAGAGCTTTGATGAATTAGAATTTAAGCATAGGACAGTGCAGAACACTATCACATTCTCTAGAAATTATTTTACAGGGTGTACACCCTGCAACTCAGCAACAGGCAGAGGTATCTGACCTTACTCCAGAACTGGGTATGGAATTGCTATGTCAGCACAGTGCTATGCCCTAATTAATTGGCACAGAGGATTCAGGTAAATTAGCTCAGGTAGCACTGTACTAACGCAGCTCTGCGTCTTCTCAGCCACATGGTATCTGAGCTGTGTTGGATCGGGTAAATGTTCCAACTTGTTCAGAAACTGTAACGGTCCTAGACTGCATTATGTACTGTGTCTGTTGGGTGTCTGACTTTGAATCTCCCTGTCTTTGGACAAGTAGCCTAGATTTGCAATCAAACTTTAAAAAAAAAAGGAAAAAAAATGTAAAAGACTTCAGAAACAGTAATCTTTTAGAATTGAAGCAGAAAATTTTTTGATTTTCTGAAATCAAATTCAGAAACTGTGTTTGCATCACAGACTCTACATTTATGTGTGAATGTGCTAAAGTGTGTTTCCAGCACAAACATTGCCCCATTCTATTCACTCAAAATCTGCAACAGAACAAGAGGTTTTCATCTGGCCAAACTGCACTGAATGTGGCCAGAAGAAAGCTTCTTCTGTCTATTGTGAATAAGTAGACCCTGCTGCCATAGACCAAATAAGAGATGAAGGAAATCCAAAACCTGGCTGGATGATAGCAGCTTCTGAATGTGTAGTGGGGCAAAAACACCTCAAAAGGACCACGGCTATTTTAAACACTTTTCAATCCTGTATGACATAAAACCCACCAGATAGAGGTTCAAATTTTCCATTCTTCACGATAAGATATGCTGAGACTCACTCTAGGCCAAACTATATCCTTGATTTTTGATCAAATTATGCACTGGCACTCTTGGGAGTCCCATGTGTAGACATACTGTATATTAGTTTAAATCACAGGGGGCTTATGTCTTTGGTGCTCATTGCAACACAGTAGGTTGTGAGGTGGTGCCCTGAATTATTTTGAGTCTGTTAAGCTGCAATTTAAATATTTCTTGGAAGCTTTTTTCCTTCCTCATGTTCTGTTTCTTGTCTGTGGATGTAGGTTCAAAATATCTGGCCATATGGAAGTATTACAAAGGTTTTAATGGATAGTTTTCTAGCCTGAATTCCAAAAGAAGCAGAGCTTATATAGTCAGAGCCTGTATGCTTCTACCAGCAACTTTTAATATTTTTGCCAATATCTTCTGTGTTCAATAGTGATGTAGAGTGCTTAGAGAGATTAAAGTCCTCCTTCTTTCATGAAGTAGTGGCTCAAGTATATGGTGAGAGGTATTCCTGTTCTCCCACCGGCAGAAGTGCTGCAGTGTTATCGTTTCCTATTTTTTATATCTGAGAATCTACATGAGAGACATTTTGAAAGCAGGAAAAGCATCAGTCAGAGCTTGCTCTTTCTTCAGAATAATCTAACCACATTAGAGGAAGCCATGGGCAGCCACTTTTTATCCATTCCATTGCTTATAGAACTTGCTTTATAAAGCCCTCTATCTTCAGTACAGAATTATGACCACAATAATGGTATCACTTGATTCTCAATGGTTTACAGTTTGACACCTGGCAATCCCTTATGGCTTTACTAATATCTTTGTGACGGGCACCTCTGGGCTGAATCAATCATTCCATAGGAAGTTTTGATTTCTAGCTGTTGATGAATTGTTCTCTGAAAACTGGAGGTAAGCCACTTGATAATACATTATGATGACAGAATCTCCTCAGGCACCCACAGTCTAGTGAAGTAGGGAGTTATATAAGAGACTCAACCACTTGCTAAAATTATACGTTTGCATTATGTTGTCCAGTTTCTATTAGACAAATTAGTTTTACTCATATTTCTAAAAGTTGTATTCTTTGCTCTTATTAAATTGCTCTGATTAAATTACAACAGCAAGCTGATCTTCACAGTCCCTTGTGCTAGTGCGCATTGGGAAGAAATGATTGTGGCCCACCCTCTCTCCATTTCCTAGTGACATTTCAGCATTTTCTTACAAGTTCTGCTTATCATTTTGTCTGCCAAGGTTTACTACATTGTGATTAAAATGAAAAATTATTCTGTCATGCAATGTTTGAGACGATGAGAGCAATACTGAACTTTCACTTGAGACAAAAGGGGTAGATGTCAGTGTGACATATCCAGCAAGCACAACCTATGTCAAACAGTAATAACATAATTTCATAGGAAAAAAGCCTGCAGAACTTCAGGAAAAACATTATTTTGTGAACTGGTATGACAGAAGCTGAATCAGGTGGCCAAGTAGCAGGTCTTGTCTTTTCTAGCATGTGAGACAGCAAAGTCATCTTTCCTTGGCTGTGATATGTGTATGCCTGCTCCATTTTGCATGTGGTACCTCCTGTATTCACATTGTAGGGACTAGTCCTGTGGCAAACTACATGTTGTGTTGGCACTAAACTGCAGCTAAGGAAAATGCCTCAAAGCAGAGCTCCTCTGAGTATTGGACACAACTCAGCACTGTGACTTCTCTCCTGCTCTCTGTTCTAGATGCAAACTATTAGGGAATGACCCTAATCTGCAGACCAGCTGCATCTGGCACAGGGGATCATGGACAGAGAAAGAGGCCATAGCACTGTGCTGCTTAAATGCAGGAGGTGCACTCTTCACTCTGTGCATGACAATTCTCAGGAATGCCAAGCACTTGATGTGTCTCTGTCCTGCCATCCTGGACAGGTGAGCAAAGCTATTACACTCCCAAGAGTAAACCCCAAATAAAGTGGTAATAGAAAGGCATTGGGAAAAAGGTTCTTCAAAAATTGGCATAATGATGAGCTTCCTTGTGTTTTCCTTTGAGCTTCTTGATAGTGATTCTGGTATGTCTAGAAACAAAGCACAGTATAACATGAACTACTGGCCTGGGGAGATGGAGCAGCCACTAGCAAAGTGTTGCCCAGTACAGGGTTAACACAGCCTGCTCTTGATGGCCTCATTTATACAGCTCTCCTCACCTATTGCCACTTAGCTCTCTTCCCCATGACATTGTCACAACAAATTAAAGTCCCCATCCTGCTAGCACTTCACGCATGTGGGTAGTCAGAGTTAATCACATGCATGAGTGTTTGCAGGATTGCAGCCTGAGAGATTAAAATCTAGAAAAGCAACCACATAAAATGACCTATTTTAAGCAGGAGGAGAAAGGCCCTCAACAGAAGTTATCTGTGGCTTGCTTGGATATAACATCAACAAATATGTTCTCTCTTACTTTTTTTCCAAAACATCTTTCCTATACCACCCATATCTAAAGACATAACAGCAAAGGCTGAAATGTGAAACTGGCACTCTGCCAGAACTTTAAATCTGTTGATGTGGCAATGACACTAAAACCCAGACACAGGAACAGCTGTCTGGCACAGGAGTGTCCTAGACTTGTTCATTGATTAAATTCTCAAGCAACATTTGTCAGTTTTGAAGATTAGGAGTTGTGATTATGGAATAGTAACAAAATGAAAAATAAAACAAAGGTAGAAAAACAAAGGGAGATGCTGTTCCTCACTGATTGTCATGCATTCAGCAGCTTTGACAGCCTAGTTAGCACCTGCCTCTTTAATAGGTTTTAACAAGAAGGTTGGGACTGGACCCTTCTTTGTTGCAGCAGTTGGTTTGGAAATCAGTTCTACTGGATTAAAAAAATGTGTTGTTTATACTCCTTTCTTTGAAGGGGAAATGCTAAACAAATGTCTCTCTTAAATTATTTCTCTCTCTTTATATATATATATATGTGTGTGTATATATATGTATACATATTTAAGTAAATACGCATAACTGAAAGAATAGCATGGTACTTTGTGGCCTGCCATTGCGGTGCCTACATGTTGCTAAATAGGTTACATTATGTTGCCAGACAAAACATAATGTGGCAGGAAAGAAATCTGGATTTTTTTTCAGGCAATTGCCAAACTACTTTTCATTACACCACCCCCCCCCCCCCCCCACCCCCCGCCTTTTGGAATAAAGCTTCATTTTCAATACCTCTTTTAGACATTCACTCTGACATCTGTGAATCCCATCACTTGACACTGAGTGGAGATGGAAACCTAACGCTTATTATGAACAGTTAATTATGATGGCTGATATAAATTCTCCTTCCCCCACTCTCTCTTTCCTCTTTTCACAACAAAAGCACAAACCAGAGTAATTCTCTATCTGATGAGGCACTGTGGGGAGATAGAATTCATATCCTCGTCTAAATTTATGTGCATTAAAACCAACCACAAGTGCTTTGTTCAGGTTGAGCAAGTGATTGGGGTCTGTGGATCCATAGGAGTATTACCAGTTGTGCTTTAGCTTGGAAGTGTTCTGTGTTCAGAGACAAAGATAAATTTAACCTCTTTGAATAACCCTTTGGTTACTACCACTTTCAGTTCCAGCGTGGCTTTGCATGAGGTTACCTCTACTTGCCTGACTTTCACCCTAAGTGGTGAAAGCACTAATAACGGATGGGCTTCAGACAATGACTAAACTCTCAAATGTTCAGGCTGCTGGAAACTTCCTTAAAACACCGTAACTTGTAACTGGATTTAGTTCTTTGGAACAGAATCTGAAGATATTTTTGTATGAGGTACATCTGAATCAGAAATACTGCAAGAGCAACATTTTTGCCTCCGTCTGGCATTTCATCTTCTAGTTGCAGATGGGGAAAAGGGGAGAACAAAAATATAAAATATGCTTAACAAACAAGGATAACCAACAGTCTAAAGCTTCAGCAAATTTTTTTTACAGTATCATTTTCACATCTTGGTTAAGTGTTATGAATGCAATTGCCACTGCAGGAATTCCACTGTGGTTAGCTTGCATGGGAGTCAGTGCTTGTAATTTGGATGTAGGGCCTGGGATATCTGTTGTAACGTGCCTTTAAAAGAAAAAGCTTTTGAGAAAAATTCCTTTTCCATCCACCGTGGCTTTCAATGCCTCCATGACGGCATGCAAAGACTCTGTAATGAAACCTCAGGGATTTCTCATTGTGTAAATTGCAGTCTGGACTTGACATAACCATTTTACATTGTCCCTCCTCATAGCACCCACAGTGAGGAGGATGTGGCTGAAAAATTGTAGACTGGGGTCATTTTTGATTGAAAATCAGCCTATAAGGTCTCTAGGGAGTCACCAGTGAGATGCAGTGGGGAGTTATCATGCCTTAATGGTAAGCAGATGGGTAGAGTTTCTTAACACTAGATTTTTTTCTCAGCCCTCTTGGGCCCAGCTTTCTGTCCTGTGTCTCTTAAGTCATGCAGTAAAAAGTATATGTCTCTTTCATTCAGCCATAGAGACATAGTGATAGAAGTATATGAACATGGCAGAAATTGTGCTACAAGCAGAAAATTAGACATAAGCAGACAGATGTATTTTCTGTGTTAATGAGGTCTGAAAAAGGACAGAAGAACAATTCTGCTTGAAAATTGTATAAATAAACCAAATCCAATGGTGTCCTTGTGGCAACAGTTTCCTTTTAAATGTTGTGATTATTTTATTATTATTACACAGTAATATAGCGGGGTAGTTTCCTAGACAAGTTTTTTTTTCATACCACAAGAATAATTCTAATTAATGCAAATTTGAGTTGCATTTACACATCAAAAGGAAAGCCTGTTCTTAAATGGTCATTGAGATTTAGTTTTTCCAGGTACCTCTTCTGCATCAGTAAACAGTGCTACATTCTCTGAAAGTATCTATCATTTCCTCACTTAGATGACCTAATTACAATTCCAGCCATTGAAAATACAGTTATGCTTTCATTCTTTAGAATATGCTCACGATGCAGGAAGACCTCTGATGCCTTTCATTGTGTGTCGTGGACTGATACTGAAGATAACCACACAAACAAAAAATTCTAATAGTGGCCACTGTTATCATCCCTGACAAGGATATCATTGCATATGCATTATCTATTTAAATATAAATTTTTGTGACAAAATCATTCTGTACTTGCAGCAAAAGTAGCTGCTCCTTAGAAAAATTCTAAAGTGTCAGTAGCATCTCATTTTACTGGAGACAGAGGTACAAATCTTCAGTTATCATATGAAAGATTGCTTGGATAGCTCTGGGGACATTTCTTTAAAATCTTTCTGCACTACACACATTTTAATTACAATTAATGAGGACTATATGAAAGATTTAGTTTATTTAAAGACCCAGTATGTAAGCCATCATGTAAATTAAGTAACAAATCCTCCAAACATTCATCCAAGTACAGACCGGAGTCTTAGTCTCTGTAGGCTCAGTTCCGCCCTGCATGTCACATGGCACAAGCATGGAGGCCTTATCTGAAAAGCCATGGATGTGATGGAGTGAAACATGTTGCAAACATCCTGCAGGAAAGCTAAGGCACAAAACCTGAAGTGTTGCAGTTTAAAAAAGGTTATAGCTTAAGAAATTTTGCTCAGCCTATGTCCAGTAAACCACTGATCCCTGAAGACTCTACTCTCAGCCCTTTATTTTTCCTTACAGTGACAGTATGACCAGCCTGGTTGTTATGTTGTCATTTGTTCATGGGTTTGGCCATGATATCTCTGTTTAATTAGTGATGTGTCATTAGGAAGAGCCTAAGGATACTGAGGTGGAGGATTATTTTAGAGATGAAAGGAAACGGAAGAGGGCTCTTCCCATCTGTATTGTGTTGTGTGCAGGAACCCTGGAGTGTATGTATTTTCAGTAGAAGTTGGAATAAATAAGAAGATGAAAGTAGTCTGTCCTCTTCCATCCCCTTGTACCAGCCAGGCACTGCAAAAGAAAGACCCTACCCAGCTGTGAAGGCTTTTGTGGTGGGGCCTTTCGTGAATATGATGCTAGCATAGCCACCACTTCTTGCTTTCCCTGTGGGTTCCAGCATAGGCATGGACAAGAGAAGCACCCAGAAATGACACTTCATGGCATATTGTTCTGGGGGAGTATCATTGGTCAATGCAAATTATAGCTGTTACTCTGCTCCAGCTTCCCAAGCTTGGGAAAAACTTTAACATACCAGTGAACTTGATAGCAAATCTGTCTATTACTAAGATCTGCTACTAGATCTGCTTTACTGTTACTAAAATGTGCAGTCCAGCATCAATCTGCATTTAGCAAGCAGTGAAGAGACTGAGCTGCAAAGATCAGCCAGATTCTCACAGGCACAGATGGAAAAGCAGAGCCCAACCCTGTCGCTATTTCAGCCTTAATGCATGTGTACACAATGAGACAGTGTTTGCACAGGAAGATGGTCTGCTGTAGGAAATTATTTCAATACCTGAGTACTCCATGTGGCATTCAACATTTAACTTAGCCTTCTGCATGAATCCTGTGTTTCCTTTCTGAATTCAGTGCAGCACTTTAATATATTTGTGGTCTTTCTTTTAATTCTCTATTTTTAAGGTGTTGTTTAATTTTTTGTTTAAATGTGAAGGTGAGACCTGTGCTGAGACTGAGACTTTTTGCCAAATGTTACACTGCAGTGAATTTTTATGGCTGAGCTATAAGGCATGAAAATAGAGATTTATAGGAGAAGCCTGACAGACTGTTAATGAAAGCAGCGCTGGAGAGTAGTTACAGATTAGAAATACATCCCTATCCATATGTATTTCTGTAAATTACCAGAACAGCTCTGCACTGCATGTTCCCTCCCGCCTCCAGGAAGAGCCAAGGCTCTGCAATGTGGAAAAGGAATTCTCACTATTTTAAAAAGTGTTCAGACATGTCCTGCACCTTCTGTTAGGAAATCATAGAGTCAGGTACTTACTAATACAGAGTGACTAACCTTCCATTGAGCTAACAGTGGCACAAGCTTTGTGTCAAAGCTTTCATCGTGCAAGCATGACCTATCATTGTCACAAATTCCTGCTGTGAACTTTTCCCCATCACTGACTTTACTTAATTATTTCCGACCATATTTAAATAAGGCAGTTTCCCTTTCTTATATGAATGTTCCTTTTCAGAGGATAATTATTCCATGCACTGACTGACCTATATAGAGCTGAGTGTCTACCAAATGGATAATGCTTAAATAAAGAACGAAGAGAGTTACAGAAGAGGTCCTGTTGCCCTGAGACTGTCCTTCTCTCTTAGCAAATGCACTCATATTCCAAAATGTTCCCTGGGTTAGAAAGCTGTAGCACCTAATATGGTGTCAGATGTTCATTGAAGCATTGCAGTTTCAAAGTTTTGCTGTCTCAGTTTTCCTTTGTTGCAACTTTGGATTTGTCCTGGTTTTAACTGAAACCATATATTCTGCAAGCCTACAGGTGTTTCATTTTGAGAAGAACTTACCCCTTTGCAGATTCAGATACCAAAATTCAAGTCTTCACAAACTTTCTATTGCTCACAGAAGTGAAGATATGCACAGTTAGAGATACTTATTACCACAAAGTATTTTTTGTCTATCCAGGCACTATCATCTCTGTATAAACCTACTGCATTGTGGTGACAGAGGCATTCATTAAAAAAGAGACTGAAGCTGCCACACTTTGTAGCATTGCAATATTTATCTTTTCATGCCTGATGCTACAGGGCAATCCAAAGCCTTACCTGCAGGCTCAATACAGTGTATGTGGAAGGCTAAACTCCTTGGGATGAGATTCTCCTCAGGGGACAGATGTAAAAATCCCTGGATTACTCCCATGTGAACCACGACAACAAAAGTACGTCTTAAATCCCATGCATCACATAGCTTCTTCATCCTCATCAGTGATCTCTGGCATCCCTCCACCCAAGAAGGATTCAGAACCTGATAACCTGGAGCAAGGTACTTAGCCTGCTCCTCCAAGCTGATTGTTTCAGGAACACAATGTCATATTCCAGTATGTACATAGGGCAGGGAGGGAAAGTCACGGGTCCCAGGCCTGTTCTAGGAACAGTCCTCATTTCATCTTGAACAGTCACTGGATAAAATGCAGAAATTATTTTTGGCACCCAAGGAAGGCACAGCTCCCATCTGCCAGGGGACAACAACAGTGTCTTCCTACACAAGAGAGCTGGCTCGCTTTCTTGCCCAATGTAACTTTAATATCTGTGCAGTAGCAGACTTTCAGATAGAGCAGGGATTAAACTTTTCTCCCAGGATAGGTTGCAGTTTGTTTTAGGGAGACTTATTTATTTTTGAAATGAATAGCTTAATTGCTTATTCTGTTCACACTTCAGCAATGAGTTTGTCCTCCCCATCTAAAACTTCTGTCTTCCTTAATGTTGATAGCACTGTGAGAGCTCAGTATGGGCTCAAACACCAGAACTCTAGGTTTCTTGTGACAATTCTGTAATTATAGATACACATTTTCAGTATCATTTTTTAAAATGTGATTTGCATGACAGTACCTCTGGGGCTATCCCATGTGAGATGGTATGCTATTAAAAAATCTGGGGCCAGTAAAAAGAAAAGAATTAAAAAAACCCCACTGGTCTGATTTTGTTATTCACTTCCACATTTACTTCAATAAAACCTTAACAATTTGTAGCTCTTCTAAAGCTGCCATGTGATTGCCAGCTGAGTGACTGAAGAGTGTCAAGGAAAAAATGCCTTACTGTAGAACATACAGCAAGATTTCTGAGGGAATTGAGGGACCTTGGACAAAAGTGGGGGGACATCATATTTCAAGCTTTCTGAAAAAATATAAACTGACACTTTAAAAACATGTTTATAGGAAGAAGCCATGTTATTAGATCATTGCAATTGTTTCCTCTTTTCATTTTAATTACTTTCTTGAGGGACTGAACAGTTGATTGTCATCATTGCTGGAAGCTCCAGTTCTTCCACTGATTTGCTGTTTGGCTCTGCTGGCACATAATGACTTTGGGTGTCCTTTGCTGATAAATAATTGTGTTAGTTAACAGTCTCACTCAGTACTGTTGTATTCTAACCAACTGTAAAACATCAAACAACCATATAAAAATCAGATCACTACATCAAAGAGATTACTGTAATAAATATTGTTATCATGCACCCCAAATATTGTTTTACACCGAAGAAAAATTTGAAGAAAATTTTTTGAGGGAAAGGGCAGATTTTGTATGAGTATCAGCTGAGCATTCAGATTTTTAAGATACCTCTGAGTGTTATGAATAGGAGTCTATGTATGCTTGTGGTTAAAATGAGTAATTACTTAGGAATAAACTGTTGATGAAGAGCTGTTGGAAGAGTGCTGACATGCCCTGAACTTGAAAAGACTCTTCAGTTCCAAGGGCCCTTGAAACCGCAGGGTGTCTGGGAGGTCTGTGGGAGCAAGTGATCAGTGAGCTGTAATGGCACCGTGAGCCACTGTGACCTTGTCACAAACCCCGGGAAATTATTAGGCTCTTAACTTCACCCCTAAGGGTGAATTTTACAAGAAAAGATTATTGCTATCTGGATATGACTACACTTCTCTCCTGTATTTCTCCCCCACTTCCTTTAAAGTGAACCTCTGGCTCCACCAGCATATACACTGTTTTGCAAAGACTTCCTCCACCCTACCTTTGTGCAATTGTTGGCCTTTTTTTTGTTTGTGAGTTTCTCATACTGTGCACACTGCTAATACTGATATGGGAGTTTTATTGAGAGAGTTTCAAACCAGATTGAGTTAATTCTGTTGAGGAAAAAAAAAAGGAAGACCCCAAATCCTCCATGACAAAAATTCAACCTGTCAGAGATGCCCAAACTGGCAGTTTCACTGTCTTGCTGCTATGTTTGAAATGGTAAAGTGTCTTCTGAAAGCTTTTTTTAATAAACTTGTAAACATGAGAGTCTAAACTTACAGTGCTCAACATACTTTGCAGGAAGCACAAATGTAGCACTGCATTGTGCTCTGACACAGGTACATCTCGCAGGTCCTGTCCTGTCTGTGCATGCTACCTTGACGGAAATAACTGGAAGCCCTGCTGTTGGTAGCACATAATTTCTCAGATATGGAGGTCAAAAATGTAGTAATAGGACATGCCAATCCTATGGCTATGGCATGTATAAGTAATCCTATGGGTAAAGCTTGGAGTGGCAGACTTTCTGTTGCTTAAGAACATGATTATTAACAAAATGGTAAGTCTTTAACCAAGAAGGCTGTTAGTCTGCATCCTTCCTGTAAAATAACAGCTTTTGGGAATTGTTCTGTACAGGGGAGGGTACTATATCTTTCTGAGACTCTGGTACAAGCTAGCAGGATTAAGTGATACACTGTGAAGTTACCCATGCTGAGCAGGGCTCAGGGACTTGGCGTGAACCCTGCCTCTGCCAGAGGCTTGTCTCTGATTACTGAGTGACCCTGCAACACAACTCTGTCAAGGATGCTAACGAAGGAGGGGGGGACGAAAGAGTAGACAAAAAGAACATGAGTAACCATAGCTGTTCAAAGAGCCACGTGCAGCTGTGCACTGCATGAGGCACCAAACTAGCTTGAGGCCCACTGTTAAATTCATTTCTGCCAAGGGTGTCTCACTGCTAATGAAGTAACTTGCAGGGTGCAGGCTTTAGGGACTGTTTGGGATTGTTTGATGGTCCATTTGAAAGGTAAGTGGACTTGGTCCATTTTCCCAGTGACCTTGGTCAGAGGTGTGAGGGAGGCTTCTCCTTTAGTGGAGATTTCTCTCCCAGTTGGCTTTGTTAGCTTGCTCTCTGTCCCAGAAGTCCTGTGGGAGAGCATGTCCTCAAAGTGTTAGCCTGTCCCTCTTCTGTTTGTCTATTCATTCCTGAAGTCTCTCTGTCTTTATCACGTGGGATAAAGGAAGCACAGCCAGGACTGTTTTGCTGGCTGGTGTTCAGCTCCCTACTGTGTTTCATCAATGAATGAAGCAGAATGATGGATTACTGATGTGTTGCACCGATACCTTACCAGCAGATCAATTGCTCTCACTCTGTGTTGCCATTTGGTAGAGAGTTAATTGCAAACTTTGACAAAGAGTGGGCTGGGGAATACAGCATCTGAAGTTACACAACAAGTGAGGACAGGTTCTGATTTAGCAAAATGATTAGCACTGAATAGATCCAGCTCTCCATTTAACAATTTGGGAGCCAAACCTTCACCCCAGACCTGATTCTTACATTTGTATTTGAATACCTTATATGTTGGGAAACTTTGGCTTTCAAATCCACACGACGGGGACTGTTTCTCTCTCATTTCCAGTCAGCTGCAATTTGGAAAATGCATGCAGGTTAGCCTGACAGTAATCCAAGTCATCATTTTGTGCTTATATTGGGATGAAATGTAGATCACAATTATTTATGAGGTTTATAGTTCCACATTTTGCTGTAAAATTCTAAGTGATTCATTTGTTGTGTAAGATCTCATGTGCAAGCAAAAATAGCTTTTTCTGGCAAGAGTTACAACCTAAACATGAGTTATCAACAGGACTTCTTCCACTGTAAGTGCTGAATGAGCTTTCTTTTCTTATTCTGCAGTGTGTTTTGTATAAGCGTACAATCAAACCTGAAGACCCATAGCTGTTTAGTTGGTTTTGGTTGCGTTGGTCTTTCTAAGAAAAAAATGTTTTCCAATTACATAATTTGAACAATCAAAATAAGCATTTGACACAACAGATATGTCATAGTAGATTTGTTACCTTCAAAGACAGCCTGGCCTCCTTAAGATACATCCTCAAAGATGACCCAGAAAAGGGCTTAAATGTTTAATGATTGTTTCTTTCTGTCCTTGTTTCAATCAGTCAATCAGTCACTGAGACACATCTTACATTCAACAGTACATGAAAGACAAATGATCTGAAAAGAAATACATCTCTACCAAAGAAAAGGATGCAATCTCACATGTATCAGGTTGTCAGCAGCAATTCAAGGTCATTTTTGTGCTTACCCACACTGTCAGCTGAGTTATTTATTTATGTATTTATTTACAGATTTGCAGAATTGCTGACATCCACATGGATCCATATTGTTTCCCCCTTTTTTCAAGCTATGGGCCTAGGAGTTCTGGAGAAGAAATGATAGAATTTTCAAGTGTGCCGAAGAAACTGTAAGTTCATAAGTCCCATATGAAAAAATTGTCCCTTACAGACCGAAAGTTGGGAAGGGAGAGGTTAGTTGCTTTTAATGTTTGGCAAACCATATATACCAAAAAGGCTTTCTAACTTGTTCTGATGACTTGAAAGAGTAGTGAGTACCTAGCTCCCCTTGGGCCTCTATTCAATAACTAATCGCTTCCTTTGTGAGGAGATGGTGTCTTTTCCAGTCTTCAAATTATTTTTCTGGCTCTCTTCTGTACTTTTTCCAATATTTCAAAGTCCTATAAAATATAGCCAACAGCACTGAAGTGCTTTAGTAATGTTTTACCAATGGTCTATGTAAGGTGAAATGGTGTAGATCCTGTTTTCAATTTAGCTCCTACTTAGGAGCTCCTGCTTTCTCTCTTAGCTCCTACTTTCTCACTTTTTTTGGTCAAATGGTAGTAGTAGATAATTTGCCAATGACTTTGGCCCTCAAGCTGAGGTTTTATTGCTTTTTCACCAGGATCCCTACATCCTTTTCATGAGTAACTTTCCAAGATGCAGTCACTCATTCTATGTATGTGGTCTGCATTCATTGTTCTTAAGAACTGTAAGGAATTTTACTTTCAGCTATATATAATACATTTTAATGAATGAGCTTAAATAGCATTTGAGATTATACTGAGGGACTGTGTCAAATAAAGGGGCAGTTGAAGACGTTCTAAAATAAATCAATATAATGAACACTAATTGCTTAAGGCAGATGGTATTCTCTCTAGACTTCTAAAAGAACTCAGATATAAAATCACTGAACTGCTAACTGTGATATTTAAATAAGTCTTACAAGGCATACTCTGGTACCAGAGGGTTGGAAGATGGCTAACACGTCACCACTTTTAAAATCATTTTAGGGGTGATCCAAGGAACTACTGACTATATTGATAAAACTGATAAAATCACACTAAAGAATGAAATTAATTAACACATTTATAACTCTGATATGGTGGAAAATAAACAGCACTTATTTTGTACAGAAAATCATATCTCATAATTCTATCAGAATTCTTTGAAGAAATCATTGATGATATGGATTGGTTGGCAAAAACGGTAAGATTTATTTGGATTTTCAAAACACTTTTGGTATAGTTTCTCTCCAAAAGCCTTTAAGGAAACAATAGTGTTATGGAATGAGATCTTCTTGTGGGCCTATGATATATTCATGCCAGGAATTAAATGATAGAAATAACCCGTGAGTTTTCAGAGTGGATGGAGCTTCTTAGTATAGTCCCTAAAAAGCTGTGATGAATCCTGTGCTGTTAAACACAACCAAGAATAATTTGGGAACAGGGTGAACATGATGATGTGTGGTGATCCAAAGAGTTGCAGGGAAGTTCCATAATCAGTGACTGCACTATAAAATGGCAAATGAAACTAAATGCTGATAAATGAATGTAATGTGTTCAGGGAAACTGTCTTGGGAAGCTATATGTAACAAAAAATCTTTGCATTAACTAATATCACTTAGAAAAAAATTATTTTGAAGCCACTGTGGACAGTTCACTGAGAACTTAATCTAAGTGTTGAATAGCAAACAAAAGCAAACAAAAAACCTACATAGGATATTAATGTTCAGAAAAGAAATAATGAACAGCACAGAAAAAGTCCTGTAGAAATCCATGATACACACATTCCTTGAAAACTCCATATAGTTCCAGTTACCCCCCACTTCCCCCAAAATAGTAAAGAGAAATAAAAAGAACACAGAGAACAGTGGGAAAGGTAAATAAAGAGTTACGTATATATACTAGCTGACTGACAAGGAGAAGGCAAAGAGGAAATTGTCAGAAGGCACTTTCAAAGCAAGAAAAGGAGATACTTGTCAAGATAACGTAGTTAATCTGTGGAGTTTGGTGCTGCAGGATGTTGAGAATGTTGAAAGATTACATGCTTTTGGAAGCCACTTTTAGAGAAAACATAGAAAAAAGTCATAGAGTCATACAATGGTTTGGGTTGCAAGGGACCTTAAAGATCATTTCGTTCCAACCCCCCTTCCATGGGCAGGGATGCCTTGCACTAGACCAGGTTGCTCAAAGCCCCATCCAACCTGGCCTCAAACCCTTGCAGGGATGGGGCATCCACGACCTCTCTGGACAACCTATTCCAGTGTCTTACTGCCATCATAGTAAGGAATTTCTTCCTTACATGTAATCTAAATCTACCCTCCTTCAGTTTAAAGCCATTACCCCTTGTCCCGTCACTACATGTCCTTGTAAAAAGTCCCTCTTGGGCTTTCTTGCAGGCCCTCTTTAGGTACTGGAAGGCTGCAATAAGGTCTGCCTGGAGTATTCTCTTCTCCAGGCTGAACAACCCCACCTCTCAGCCTGTTTTCATAGGAGAGGTGCTCCAGCACTCTGATCATCTTTGTGGCCCTCCTCTGGGCCTGCTCAAACAGGTCCATGTCCTTCTTATCTTGGAGGCCCAGGAGCTGAAAGCAGTACTCCAGGTGGGGTCTCACGAGAGTGGAGTAGAGGGGCAGAATCACCTCCATCGACCTGCTGGTCATGCTTCTTTTGATGCAGCTCAGGATACGGTTGGCTTTCTGGGTTGTGAGAGCACATTGACAGCTCATTTTCAGTTTTTCATCCACCAATACCCCCAAGTCCTTCTCCTCAGGGCTGCTCTCAATTCATTCTCCACTCAGCCTGTATTTGTGCTTGGGATTGCCCCGACCCATGTGCAGGACCTTGCACTTGGCCTTGTTGAACTTCATCAGGTTCACATGGGCCCACCTCTCAAGCCTGTCAAGGTCCCTCTGGATGGCATCCCTTCCCTCCAGCATGCTGACCGCACCACACAGCTTGGTGTCATCAGTAAACTTGCTGAGGTGCGCTCAATCTTACTGTCCATTTCACTGACAAAGATGTTAAACAGTGCCGGTCCCAATACCGGCCCCTGAGGAATGCCACTTGTCACTGGTCTCCACTTGGACATTGAGCCGTTGACTGCAACTCTTTGAGTGTGACCATCCAGGCAATTCCTTATCCACTGATTGGTCCATCCTTCAAATCCACGTCTTTCTAATTTAGAGACAAGGATGTTGTGTGGGACAGTGTCAAATGCTTTGCACAAGTCCAGGTAAATGACGTCAGCTGCTCTTCCTTTATGCACCAATGCTATAATTCCATCGTAGAAGGCCACCAGATTTGTCAGGCATGATTTGCCCTTAGTGAAGCCATGTTGTCTGTCACTAATCATCTCCTTATTTTCCATGTGCCTTAGCATAGTTTCCAGGAGGACCTGCTCCATGATCTTGCAGGGCACAGATGTAAGACTGACTGGCCTGTAGTTCCCCAGGTCTTCCTTTTTCCCCTTTTTAAAAATGGGAGTTATGTTTCTCCTTTTCCAATCAGTGGGAACTTCCCCAGACTGCCACGACTTCTCAAATATGATGGATAGTGGCTTAGCCACTCATCCACCAGTTCCCTCAGGACCTGCAGATGCATCTCATCAGGTCCCATGGACTTGTGCACCTTCAGGTTCCTTAGATGGTCTGGAACCTGATTGTCTCCTACAGTGGGTGGTTCTTCATTCTCCCAGTCCCTGCCTTTGGCTTCTGTGACCTGCGTGGTGTAGCTGGCACACTTGCCAAGGAAGACTGAGGCAAAAAAGTCATTAAGAACCTCAGCCTTCTCCATATCCTGGGTAACCATCAGGAGCTATTAATCATGAGGACAAACACCTCTGAATCAGCAGTTCCATAAACTGGAATTGGGGAGTGCATTGCGTGAACTGTTACAGTACCTTTACCGTGTTCTTATTGGGTTTGGTAGGTATCCATTCTGGGTCACTGCATGAAACAGGATATGAGGCTAGACAGACTTTTGTCTCATCCAGGGCAGTTGTTCTTATATTACATTTTTAATTAAAGTTGTCTGTATCATTCTGTATATTGAACGCTCAGTTCAAATGCATATCTTTATCATAGTGCTTTTTGGGTGTTGCAGTTATGCATAGAGATCCCTCCCCAAGCAGTGTCTCTCTGGCATTATGAGGCATATGTGCATATATCAATGCTGTGTGCCCCAAGGAATTCAGTTGTCCTTGCTCTTCAGACAGCACTGGAAGAGCTGCTTCTCTGGTGCTTCACTCTGCTGAGATGCAATGAACAGCCAGTGCACCTTGGTGAGCAGGAAGAGCTCTCCTTCTCTAATAGCCTGCTTTAACTGCTCCTTGCCTAGGGCAGTGGCATAGCTTATGTTATGATCAGAGGGCCAGCATAGGAGGGGAAAAAAGCCAGGATAACGATGTACCTATCAGAGAAGAACATGGTTGGTAATGGCCCTCAAATATTACAGTTTGATTGACCCCTTTCATCAGCAGTAGGATTCCCAGCTGTGGCATTTACACTGAAAAAACACAAGTCTTGATCTATCCTTTCAATTAAGTATTGCTAAATAATAACTGAAAGGAGTTGGATACATTTAAGCTTATATGGGCACACAATTTATTTAGAAAACTACTGTGTTGCATTTGTAGCTTTTCCATACATTTTGATAGAGTTGGAAATAAACCTGGAGAAATTGGTCAGAAGTCTCTTAGAGTGCCTAGGGAATTTAATTATCTCTATTTCCATTTGTAAATTCTACTGCAGCTGTTTTCCAGACAGAAAATTAGCCATTGTCAGCTATGTGCATGGACAGTTTATTTTATATCTTCCATCTTTTCCAACTCTAAGAGAGCCTCAAGGAACAGAGCTTTTCTTTTACATTCACCTGCAAGGCATTATGGTGTTGCTTTTGAGACTGGGGTTGGATAAACCTGCAAAGCAAAGTTTGATAGTGCTTGTTGTTAAACCACTTCAGTTAAAAAAAAAAATGTTGTAGACAGGTCTAGTGCTTAATTACAGCAATAAACCAGACCAGGGTGTGCAAGCCTAAGGCTTCTGTGTATGCTTTGGGTATGTTGTGAGACAAAGGATTAATCTGGCCAAATTCTCTTTGTAATTCAGATTCTATGGGACAAGACTAACATTGTTCAATTAGTACTGACATAGGAAGACAGATCCCTCCACTTACAAGGAGTTTCTTAGCATGGAATTTCTGCATGTGTATTTGAAGTTATCCCAAATGGGAGCCAGATGAGTTGCTTCTAACATATTGGGTGTATTAGAAGCAAAGAAATGAAAAATCTCTTTAGCAAACTTGCAGTACTGGTTTTGTGGGGGAATCTATAAATATCTTCATAAGTTAGCTCAGTGTGCTTCATAGTTAAGACTGCAGTGACTGAAGTGAAGGTGAGGTAACTTTAAAAATGGTTCTTCACACATGAAGAATCTCTAAACAGATCTCTCACTGATGTCTGAAAATATTCACAGCCTGGTCAGGTGTTAGTTATTCTACACTGTACCTCTGCTTGTCAAGCCTGAGGACTGAAACTGAGATACTAAACAGATGGGTAGTTCCTGTCATTTTTTATTTGGGATATTTCTGGCAGCAGTCTCCACATATTTTCTGCCAAAGCTTTCATCTACACCCTAAATTTCATGGATCTGATTGCAGATGCAAGTCTTACGCTCTGTGATTGTATTTCTATTAGATCCTACGACTCTGCTTGAAAGGAACAGTGACCCCATTGTACAGACATTAATAAGGAGAAGTGACCAAAGCAAAAAACCAAAATTACATGCAAGGCCATAACATCCATGTGAGATAAGGACACACCCACATTGCACAGTGCCAAACTCACATGTTAAGATCACACGCTGTGTTTTGTCTTAAATGAGTGGGATTTGTTCCTACAAGGAGTCCCTGTTTTCTGTTTTCTCCCTGAGCTCTGATAATGGGAACGCTTCCAGGATTTTGGGTTATGGCATGGAGACAGAGAAACATGCTGGGCTCCAGAAAAGAAGTGGAGCAACTGTCTTTAATTGAGGGAATGGGGATGGAAGGAAGTTTGGTTAGAAATTTAATTACTAGGCCTGTGTCAGGTATTCGAAGACACATAATCACCTGTCCATGCTCAGAACGATTTTCCTGTGGAACAGAAATGTATGCAGGGCTAGATGCGCATTTATGCAGGTTGAACCCATAGGATTCTGTTTTCTGACTTTATTCCTTTGAGGGCAATAGGATTTGCACTGTTATTATAGCTTCAAGATAGCATTCCAGCCTTTGGACACTTATTCTTCTATTCCAAGATATTTAATTGGGGGGTGGGGGTGTTAGGCTTCTCATCCTGTTTATTACATATTCAGTAGGAGAGAAATTGCAGAAATATTTACAGCAGGACACTGTATACAGGTCATACAATTCTGACTTAGATTCTCTGACTTAAACATTTGCTCCCCTTCAAACCATATTAGGCCTTTTTGTAACAGTCATTGGGTAGACTTTCAACTAGGAAGCTCATGAATTCATCAAAGATGCAGATATGTTGAATGAGAGCTTGAATAAAGAGTCATGTGTTTTTTTTCTTCAGCTTTCTCAGATTTACAGCACATTTAGAGATAGTCTCTTTGCTGAAATCCTGAAGCAGAATGACAGCTCTGGGCAAAAACTAGCCCAGGGCAATTATGACCAAACAATTTCAGGAAGCAATGAGTAACTGGAGATAATTTTTTTTAATGGAAAAGCTGGCACAGTCTTTGGCTTGGTCTGCATTTAAATCTGATATCCTAACTGACACAGCAGAAATCGTCATACAGGCATAGATACCATCATTAAAGAAAATGTCCTTTTGCCATCAAAGCTTTTCATTCAAGAAATGAGAGTAATTTATGCTAAGGACTGGAATGTCCTGCCAGTAGACTTGTGTAGACCAGGAGAGACCACCAGCATAATTGCATGTTGGGGCAAATTTGCATTAAAAAAGTTAAAAGAGAGGCTGATACAAGGAGCACATTTTTATAATACACGATACCTAAAGCTGCTTCACGTTTTTGCTTTATTTTCCTATATGTAAAGTTTTGTCAGTGAACAAAAAGAGGACTCTGCAAAAGTGGATAGTTCCTAAACCTACATGTTTGATATTTTCTTTAAAGTTTATCTGTTTGCATCACTAGAAGGCATTGAGATCAGAGGCCACAGCATGTCATGTAGACAGCATGTTAAAACAGAAGGTACTTCAGGCTTCAAGGCAATTTACTGGCAGAATAGGTAATAAAATGTGTCTCCTTTGACCTTTAGGTAACTGTGCTAATGCATTGAACCACAACGATTCTTAACAAAAAATATTTTTAAATAGAGACCTAAGCAGACATGTTTTGCCTTAACTGTGATCTGTTTTCAGTTCTGCCTTAAAATGCCTATACTGAAAAAGCAACAAAGCAAATAAAACCCAAGCAAATGATCATAACAAGAAATCTCATGGAAATTTTGCTCCAGCTTTTTTTTGTAATAATTAAAATCATTGCCTTTGTTTTCAGTGGGGAACAACATTTGCTCCTCTCTGACATAATCCATGGAGTGATATAGTAGACCTGGCAGAATGATGGAAGAAGAGTATTTGCCTCTGATCTCCCCTGTCCTTTTTCACTTTGTTCATGTCAAGCTGCTGGTTAAGCCACAAAACAGCCTGGTAGGATCTTGCTGTGGCTGTTTTAGACTAAGCTATTAAGTGCAGCTTCCTTTTATCACGACATAATTTACAATAACTGCTATCAAAACAACAGTGCTTCAGAACTGGTTGGATGGGTCCTATTTTAACCTTCTCAAAACACGGACATTTAGGAATAAAAGCACATTTGAACAGGAGGCACATGTTGGATATTGAGTCCTTTCCTTTTTTATCACCTAAGAAATAGGTCTCTGTCTTGACACTAATGAAGGTTCTTGGACTGTATCCTCTATCGGAAAATTGCTGCAAATTTTGTAGTAAGAAAATGGCTTCTGCTTCCCAGCAGGAATAAGGAATAAAAATCTTATTTATCAGGGAGATAAAAGTAGTGTCTCTGGAGCTATTATAGAATTTGGAGCATAGATAGGATTGCTAAGGAAATTAACTGATATTTGTATGATGTTTGACAGCTTTTGGGTTTTCATTCTAAGTTCTGTATAATGCTACAGCCTAAAGGATGGAAGTCTGAGTCCCATTGGGTAGGCATCCTCCAGAGTATAAGAACTTTCTGTCTCAGGAACTTAATGTCTGTGTGAGGAGTTTACAGTAATGTCACTAGCAGCTTTGGGAAAAAAAAGATTAAATAGCAAATTCTGCTGCACTAAGCTGTATTTCATTTTTTATTTCCATTCTAAGTTAATACTAGGGCAGATACACTCCAGAGTTACACCACTACTAAGTGAGCAGAATTTGGCCATCTGACTTGTTTTCTGTAATGAGTTCTCACAGCTACCAAAATTTTCAAGTGCCTTTGTTGGCCAGTAAGCACGGAGGAATTATCAAGCCCAGTAGTGCTAGCAAAACTAGAGAGCGCAGACAGCTCTACTTTATTTCAGTTTCCTAAGTGCAGTCATGTATTTTCTAACATTTGATGTTTCACCTCAACAAAGGTAATTTCTAGATATATTCATAGTCTTAATCCTCACGTTTGAAAACTCACCTATTGGAGATCCCAGCACTTGTGCCAGCAAAGATGGGCACACATATTGGGACTATTTGCCAGGAAGTCCACAGGTCTGCGTCTAGTTCTTGATGTGCAAAGTCAGGTATAGTGGGGCAGGGCTTTCTCTGTGGTGAACCCTCTACAACTCTAAATGTGAGAATTGGGACCAGAAGGTTGACAGAGCTTTTATGCTTTGTAAGAGTAGATGACAATCAATACATGTTTGTGCAGGTCTTCTCAGACTGCAATTAGAAAACCAGCTAGATGGTTACCACACAGAACATTTCCATTTTCTCTTAGAAATGTCAGCAATAAAAGAACTAATCATAGGTGTTTGGTTAGTCACAGACATAATGACATTTTTGAAACATGCTCACTTAAAATCTGATAATGGATTTCTTCATGCTTCATAAAAGGCATTTATGAATGCCATAAACTAAAAGCTTGTCACAGGCTGTATTTTCCACATTGTAAAAGTTCTTGAGTGCAGTGAACACACTGGCATATAGTAACTTTCATCTTTGGTGGGGTAGAGATTAGCTATTGCCTGGAATCAGCTCTCCAGTCTGTGGCCAGATATCATAGTGACCATGTTGTCAAAGTACCCAAAGCGACAGTTGTCTAGCCTGAAAGCTGCAGGGCATAGTATGGCTCATGTCCGTAGGCCTAAAATCTCTTATGCTTCAAAATAAGGTTGCTGCATTCAAACTGCCTTTTGAGAATGGTCCTTGGTCCTCCCCTCTTTGGGAGACTGCTGTTTGGCATGAGCCAAAATCATTCCAAGAGCTGTGCTTCTGAAATAATGATATGGGTATGCCTATGTGAGTACTTCCACTGTGGTCCTGTTTCACTAACAGGGACAAGGTCAGAAAGACAAAGACTGGGGAAAACAGTGAGGTGGGACTCGCTGAAAAGCAGAAATATATGAGAGAGCAATGTACATCTGTGTCTTTGGGAGACTACAGTAAATGAAAAGAAACAGGCATTTCTAATGCATGATTCAGCTCTTCTTAAAGTACGTGTCTAAAATAGGTCAGATGAATTGTGCCCTTAAAATGCCAAAAGGCATCCTGCTTCATTGACTATAAAGGAAGTCTGCTAGCTTGGAGATAGGTATCTACATTGTTGACACCAAAAGTTAGGGAAGATGACTATGCTGCCCATGTTTGCAGATTCAGCACTAAAGCAGCATGTTTTGGACAAGCTCAGAGGAATGAAATATTCAAGGACACTTAAAATGTGTTTCTCCTAAGGCCTGAGCTACGCAAACATGTAACAAGACCAGAGTTCGGTGTTTTTAATATACATAGTTATGCCAGTAAAGTCCATAGGATGACTACAGTTTTCCTTGTATAAAAATGCCTTATTTCAATATATGATTATTGTTTCCCTTCTTGGTCTAGAATAAAAGACATGAGCTCTTTATATTGAGATAATTGCATATATCCTGAACTGGTTATATTGCTTCAGCCATACTTGCCTAGCTGAAGGGTGATGATTCTTTAAAGAAGAGAAGGGAACAATGGTTTCCTCACACAGTTTGCACATTTCAGTATGTTAACGACATTTAAACACATTGTCAAAAACCATTTACAAATTAATAAACTTCAGAAGCACTTAAAAACACCACACCAATATGAAATAAAAAAGATGATAGCACAACACTGTGCTTATAAATGACTCTGTTATAATAATAGATGGGTGGGATTCAGCTCATCTTCAGAAATCTACAGTGTAGTCTTTGAGATCTCTGAGCTCTTATAGCAAATGAAGAAAAATAAATGCATGCAGAGAGTGATTCATCTCATTCTAAGAGAGATGTCTAAAATAAGCAAGACTTATTGCATTTTACAAGTGCCTGTTTCTTTCCTCCCACTGCACTGGGAGTCCAGATGACTAGCTCTGATGTAGGTGGCTACAGTGTAGACATTTATAGTTGGGGAAATTAATCCTATTCCACATTTCTCAAAGGCATAGCCAAAAATGGGTGACCAAATAAGGGATAGGATGCTGCCAGAGCTGTTCTTCACATAAACATGGAGTTCTTCCAAAGTAACATAAACCTTTTTCCTCTTGGCTTAGCAAACAAAAAATGAGGTTTTGAAAAAAGGTCGGGCCAGGTTTGTCATACGTTAGTCCCCAGGGCTAAACAGAGGACAAGACTCAATGTATTTTAAATTAAACAGTTCATTAATATTACATATGTATATTATGTTGGGGGGTGTGTGCTTATGTGTCAGAAGGAATGGTTAAGTAAAGAACTGGCTTTCCCACACTGATGTGTGAGAAGAGAATTGTGGAATGGCTTTTGTGCTCAGCTTTATGGGCATTAAAGAGAAGAAAACTGTCTCCAGGAACCTTAGGGAAAAGGTTATGTCTAGAGCTGCCAGAACTGCTCTTTGCTGCTAAAACTTCAGCTGCTGGCAGAGGGTATGTACTGAGAATGGGTCTAGTGGCTCTCCTCTCTCTTTTTCACTATCCATGAGAAATTGTGTGTAACTCAGAGCAGGTCCCAAACTATTACAGCAGATACTAAGGGACCCCTGAATACCCCTTAACCCAAAAGTGGCTAAGAGGGAGGGTGTTCAACAAGAGGGCAGACATGAAGACATTTTTAAAAAGATCTGTTAATAATCATGCTTTCTTCACCAGCAACATCAAGGAAGAGAAATGGCACTGCACGTCAACACTGACGTTATCGTTCACTTCTGTATCCGCTGGCACCCTTCTTAAATAATCACAATTTTCATCTAACTCCTACAGAACTTGATTTAGAAACAAAAATTCCCAAAGATACACAGAAGAATGAAGTTGTTTAATAGCTACATGCTATAACACCCTGAACTGATGACATGTCTCTGTGTAGAGATTTACTATTTGATATAATTCAAGGAGTTGGAATCAGCACAGTGCTAATATGGAGAGGTTTGTGCTGGGGCAAGGTGGTTCTTCAAGGTACTGCTGCCTCTCCCCCATTATATGATCCAGACAGCACATCAGGCAGTACTGCAGCCCTATACAACAGCCCTGCCCTGACATAAATCCTCCAATTCAGGAAAATGTAACATACAAATGATGTCTGGAGCAAATTCTTAAGCAGTATTTGATCACTCAAAATTTGTGTCAATAACATAAACATCCACTAAAATCCTCTCCCTTCCCTTCCCTTCCCTTCCCTTCCCTTCCCTTCCCTTCCCTTCCCTTCCCTTCCTTTCCCTTCCCTCCCCTTCCCTCCCCTTCCTCTTCCCCTTCCCCTTCCCCTTCCCCTTCCCCTTCCCCTTCCCCTTCCCCTTCCCCTTCCCCTTCCCCTTCCCCTTCCCCTTCCCCTTCCCCTTCCCCTTCCCCTTCCCCTTCCCCTTCCCCTTCCCCTTCCCCTTCCCCTTCCCCTTCCCCTTCCCCTTCCCCTTCCCCTTCCCCTTCCCCTTCCCCTTCCCCTTCCCCTTCCCCTCCCCTTCCCCTTCCCCTTCCCCTTCCCTTCCCTTCCCTTCCCTTCCCTTCCCTTCCCTTCCCTTCCCTTCCCTTCCCTTCCCTTCCCTTCCCTCCCCTTCCCTCCCCTTCCCTCCCCTTCCCTCCCCTTCCCTTCCCTTCCTCCTTCTGCCCTCCTCTTTCCCTCTCTTTCTCTCTCTTTCTGTCTTGGTGCCTAGACTTAATTGCATCACCTTAAGGCTCCTTGAGCAGGCAAACTAATATTTGAGCTGGAGCTTGAGGCGTGTGCCATGCTTTCCATTTCTGACAAACATGTTTTTCTTTAGTAGAAGTGTCTCCTACCCTTGGTCTGGGTAATCTGACTGATAGTGTGGAAAGCTTTAGCATTCCATGCCAGTGGCCCTAGTTTTCTTTCATATAATTGCTAACTTAGCATTTTGAGTTATCACCATTCTAAAGGGGAAGAAATATTTATTTATGTATTTATTTACTAAGTCCTGTGCAGGGAGCTTATTACCAGAGTGATTTTAAAGCTGTTGCTGTGAGACACTTCTCTTCTTGGCCATATACTGCACTGCATACAGAGCTCATGTAATAATAAGGAAGAGTCATGTCCTGGATGGCATACATGACTGAAAATTAATTTGTTAATTTATACAGCTATTTTACATCTCTTAATCCTGCAGAAATTTCTTTCACATTGACTGTGTGTGCTAAATCTTACAGATAACTGTTAAGCCTCAGAAGAATGATCCCCACCTTTTACATGCATTAGGTACCTCATATGGGAACTGAATTTTAATATTTTGTCTTCAGAGAAAGCTAAGTCAGCTGAGTGGTGAGCCTTGGATAAGTAACTGCAGCTTTTGGTAACTCAATTTGCTAACCTGTAGAATAAAGATTGTGATAGGTAGTTTGTAAAAAGATGACTTCTACAGCTGAAACACCCTCTAAAAGGTCTGGTTTTCATGCTTAGGGCAAAGAGAGTGAACTTTCCTTCCTATTTCTAGTTGTCTGGTGTGTTAGGGCTGCAGATGTGGACAGCCCTGTCAGATCCAAGAAGGGGAAGGGCTGCAGGGGCTATCAGGAACTCAGAAGCAGAGTCATCCGTGGGTCACCCACACCAGCAGAAATGTGAATTCCAAAGGAATTTCTGTGGGGTGGTTTCACTGATCCTATTCAACTCAAAACTGGCCTACTGGCCTTGTAGTGCTGGTAGGATCTGAGGGAAGCATTTTGTGTGGAAAGGCTTTAGACTGTCTTACAAGCAAGAAAGCATGGAGTCTCAGGCTGTAGTGGGTCTGCCAGTGCATGTGTCCTCAGATCCAGGTCACCCCAGCTTGTCTAAGAAGTGATTTCCAAGGACATGTAATGAATGAAGAAACTGAATGAGCTCTAAAGGGTTAAACTGCTGTCAGGTGGGAAAGCTCATTTCAATGTAGAAGATGATATATGCTATTAAATTTGAGTTATTTTAATGCCTTAAAAAACCTGCCTGCTGCCTGCTATATTTTATAGAACGTAGGTTGCCCTTGCTCAAGCACAGCCAGACAGGTTGATGGGATCTGAATCATGGCCCTGTCTCTTCCTTCTCCTCTTCTCCCCAATCTCCTTTCTTGCTCTAAAATACAGGGACCGGCTTTTGTGCTTAGCACTCTGGACAGTTGTGTAATGCACCAAGGATGCTCCAGATATACTCAGATAAGAGGCA
Source organism: Harpia harpyja (assembly GCF_026419915.1). NCBI lineage: Eukaryota > Metazoa > Chordata > Aves > Accipitriformes > Accipitridae > Harpia > Harpia harpyja. The sequence continues at coordinate 96,344,097 of NC_068969.1, forward strand.
GAGTCAGGAATCATGAAGACTACCCTTTTTGCTGAGTCACTAATGAAAACAGCATATGGGACTGGTGGCAACATAATAAAAACTTAAATGAGCCACAGGAGAGAATCACAGATATTTGTTTTGGCCATAAAACTTCTCTAATTTATTATTCTCACTAGATCTGCTTTCTCAAAACTTCATGGATAATTGAGGCCCCTGTATCATTCTAGTTCTTACCTTCCAAAAGAGCTTCCCTAAAATATATTAATAAAGTGGATGGATTGTTATAATGGTTTGAACCTTAGTTTCACAAGTTATTACTGGGAGAAAATGTTACCTGGTTTTCTGGTCTAGTTAGATGTTAGAATTGTTTTTGATTTTATCCTTATTTTTATCCTTCTGTCTCATTTTTTTGTAGTGGATTCATTTTAAAATTTGGAAAACTGCAAAAACTATTTTGAAATTCAAATCAAAAGGATTCAGTTCAGTAGAGGAGAATTAAATTTTTGATTCTGGCATTGGCAAACACAAATTTCTGATTCAAGTGTTAGAATGTCGGCGAAAAAGTCAATAGGACACGTTGCTCCAAAATACCATTCATATACCTCAGGAAAGGGTTTGAATGTAGAACAGGGCTTATTTCATGGAATTATGGACCAAACCTCTTGAGGAACACTGGTCTTACATTTGCTGCAAATTGCTTGTGATAAATTAGGAAGGGTGAGGTCTGTGTTGTTTCTGTCTGTGCCTCAAGTGGAGATATGTAACAATACAATGTTACAATTGTAATTGTAATAGTTTACAATTAGTCCTTTGGAAGTGCATATTTTTAATCTCTAAACTGTTCCTTATGTTCCATTTTCTCCTCGTAACACATGTAGGTGGAACTGGCCACTTGTATGATGAAGATTTCTTACGGCTGGGCTTAAATTTCTGTTAATCTTTGTCCCTATGAGCACTTCCAGGATATTAGTTTCTTCCACTGACAAACAAGTGTTTTCCAAATATTCTTTGTCAGTTTATGTCCACGAGATTTCTTAGAGATCCAGGTTTCCTCAACTTGCCGCTGTGTGCAGATTTGCATATAATATTACTTGCCCCTGGCATGAAACTTAAAGAGAGGATTGGTATTGAACTTTTGTAGCAGGTCTTTAACTCTCTTCTCTGCATCTGCTCATGATGAGAGGCTTAAATGCGACAGAGCAGAAGGATCAGACCTCAGAAAAAGGATGTTAAGACTTGGTTTCTTTTTACGCCAACTAATAGAGTTCAGGGACTAGAATAACAACTTTCTTTTCTTTCCCATCCTCCCCACCCTCCCTCCCTTTTTATGGGAAACTAAACTATTCCTTGAGAAAGCAAAGGAAGCTTCGCAGATCCAGTTTGTGTATAATCAGAAATAACAAGGATCTTGGAAATTCTGAAAGTCCTTGTCCTGTCAGTACTTTACACAACTTGTGTTGCTTTTAACAACAGTTCTTGAAATAGATACAAGTAGTGGTGAATTGAATCAAACCCTTTAACCATATATTTCCTTGCTGTTCATGCTCTCCCTACGCGAGTCCTTTTAATAAGATTTTCTCAGTTGACATAATGCTGAAGAATCCCTCTCTCCCTCATTTTGGAAAAAAATGCAGCTTCTGACATCTCCTCTATGAGGACAGGCTGAGAGAGTTGGGGTTGTTTAGCCTAGAGAAGAGGAGGCTCTGGGGAGACCCTATTGCAGCCTTCCAGTACCTAAATGGGGCCTACAGGAAAGATGGGGAGGGACTCTTTATCACGGAGTGTAGTCATAGGACGAGGGGTAATGGCTTTAAACTGAAAGAGGGTAGATTTACATTAGATATTAGGAAGAAACTCTTTACAGTGAAGGTGGTGAGACACTGGAACAGGTTGTCCAGAGATGTCGTGGATGCCCTGTCCCTGGAATTGTTCAAGGCCAGGTTGGATGGGGCTTTGAGCAACCTGGTCTAGTGCAAGGCATCCCTGCCCATGGCAGGGGGATTGGAACTAGATCACCTTCAAGTTGCCTTCCAACCCAAACTATTCTATGATTCTATGATTCTATATGAAAACTTTTCAACCCCATCAGTACTTCAGAAAGCATTAGCTCGGCTCTAGGCTGGTTTTCAGTGTATATGCCTTCAGTTTAGCATAACCAGGTAATAATAGTGTAATTCATTCCTCCTGTGTTGGGTAACAGAGTGTGACTCCCTCTCACAACAACTGCTCAAGCCAATGAATGGGACCTGCTGTTGTCAGGTGATGGAGGTTTTTTTAGATATCTAAGATAATGTGGAAACTAAAACAAAGCCTTGAAGGACCAGAAACACTAGAAGAAAAAAATGTGCACAGCAGATAAAAAGGCTTTGGAAAGTGATGAAAAGAGATTAAATTCAGCATGAATAAGGTTCCAGTACTAGGAGGTATCATTATTTTCCCACTCTCTTCTTTCTACCTGGCAGCCAGTTACAAGTGGTGTTCCTCAGAAGGCAATGTTGGAGCCAATGCTATTTAACATCCTCATCAGGAAGAGATAATGGGTCTGGATAATGGGACAGAGCAAACCCTCTGTGAGTTTGTAGATGATACCAAAACTGGGAGAGCAATTGATAAATGGGAGTCCAGGGCTGATATTTAGGGGAACATAGGCTGAAGAAATGGAGTGAAAGGAACTTCAGAAAGTTCAACAGAAAAAAATGTAAAGCCCTGCATCTGGGTAGAATAAATGCACATGATTGTACTGGTCAGGGACTGATTCTCTGGGTAGCAGTTCTGTGGAAGAGAGGTGGGATCCTGGTACACAAGCTGAATGTGTATCAGCAACGAAGGCTAGCAATCATAGAATCATTTAGGTTGGAAAAGACCTTCAAGATCATCAAGTCCAACCATCAACCATGCCCACTAAACCATGTTCTGAAGTGCCTTGTCTACGTGCTTTTTTAATATGTGAGGGTTGGTGACTCAACCACTTCCCTGGGCAGCCTGTTCCAATACCTGAAAACCCTTTTGGTAAAGGAATTTTTCCTAATATCCAACCTAAATCTCCCTTGCCACAACTTGAGGCCATTTCCTCTCGTCCTGTCACTAGTTACTTGATAGAAGAGACCAGTACCCACCTCACTACAACCTCCTTTCAGGTAGGTGTAGAGAGCAATAAGGTCTCCCCTCAGCCTCCTTTTCTGCAGACTAAAGAACCCCAGATCCCTCAGCCGCTCCTCATAAGACTTGTGCTCCAGGCCCCTCACCAACTTGGTTGCCCTTCTCTGGACACGTTCCAGCACCTCAGTGTCTTTCTCGTAGTGAGGGGCCCAAAACTGAACACAGTACTCGAGGTGCGGCCTCACCAGTGCCAAGTACAGGGGAACGATCACCTCCCTGCTCCTGCTGGCCACACTATTTCTGATACAGGCCAGGATGCCGTTGGCCTTCTTGGCCACCTGGGCACACTACTGGCTCATATTCAGCTGGCTGTCGACCAGCACCCCCAGGTCTTTCTCTGCCGGGCAGCTTTCCAGCCACTCTTCCCCAAGCCTGTAGCGCTGCATGGGGTTCTTGTGACCGAAGTGCAGGACCCGGCACTTGGCCTTGTTGAACCTCATACAGTTGGCCTCGGCCCATCGATCCAGCCTGTCCAGATCCCTCTGTAGAGCCTTCCTACCCTCAAGAGATCAACCCTCCCTCCCAACTTGGTGTCGTCTGCAAACTTGCTGAGGGTGCACTTGATCCCCTTGTCCAGGTCATTGATAAAGATGTTAAAGAGAACTGGCCCCAATACTGAGCCCTGGGGAAAACCACTTGTGACTGGCCACCAACTGGATTTAATTCCATTCACCAGAACCCTTTGGGCTCGTCAATCCAGCCAGTTTTTCACCCAGCGAAGAGTACACTTGTCTAAGCCATGAGCCACCAGCTTCTCAATGAGTATGCTGTGAGAGACAGTGTCAAAGGCCTTACTGAAGTCCAGGTAGATAACATCCACAGCCTTTCCCTCATCCACTAGGCAGGTCCCCTGGTCATAAAAGGAGATCAGGGTGGTCAAGCAGGACCTGCCTTTCATAAACGCATGCTACCCATGCTGACTGGGCCTGATCCCCTGGTTGTCCTGCACATGCCATGTGAGTGCACTCAATGAACTGTTCCATAATCTTCCCCAGTACCGAGGTCAAGTTGACAAGCCTGTAGTTCCCCGGATCCTCCCTCCAACCCTTCTTGTAAACAGTCATCCGTGACCTCCCCCGTTGACCAGTATTGCTGATAAATGATGGAGAGTGGCTTAGCAAGCTCCTCCACCAGCTCCCTCAGTACTCTCGGGTGGATCCCATCTAGTCCCATAGACTTGTGAGTCTCCAAGTGACCTAGTAGGTCATTAACTGCTTCCTCCTGGATTATGGGCTTATATTCTGCTCTTCATCCTTGCCTTCCAGCTCAGGGGGCAGAGTACCCTGAGGATAACTGGTGTCTCTATTAAAGACTGAGGCAAAGAAGGCATTAATTACCTCAGCCTTTTCCTTATCTCTGGTCGCAATGTTCCCCTCTGTATCCATTAAAGGATAGATATTCTCCTTGGCTCCCTTTTTGTTGTTAACATATTTGTAAAAACATTTTTTGTTGTCTCTTACGACAGTGGCCAGATTGAGTTCTAGCTGAGCTTTTGCCTTTCTAATTTCTTCTCTGCATGACCTAACAAGATCCCTGTACTCCTCCTGAGTTGCCTGGCCTTTCTTCCAGAGATGATAAACCCTCCTTTTTATCTTGAGTCTTAGCAAAAGCTCCCTGTTCAGCCAGGCTGGTCATCTTCCTTGGTGTTTCATCTTGCGTAATATACTGGGCTGCATAAGCAAGAGTGTAGCCAGCAGGTTGGTGGAAAATATTATTTCCCTCTAATCTGCACATGTAAGTGTGGTTTTGAAAACCTGGGCCCCTGGTACAGAACATGCAGACAAACTGAGGAGGTTCTGTCAGAGGACCAGCAGGATTGTTAGGAGGCTGTTATATATGACACAGGAGGAAGCTGGAGGAGCTGGGGTTGTTTAGCCTGGGGAAAAGAAAGGGCATCCAGTAGCAATCTTCCACAACCTAAAAGGAGGGTAGAAGGAAGGCAGAGCCAGGCTCTTCTCAGACCTGCACAGCAAAAGAGCAGGAGGCTATAGTCACAATTTACATCAAGGGAAATTCCTGCTGGTTATAAAGGGAAAATAATTCTTCACGATGAGGGCAGTAAGACACTAAAGCATCATCTGACCCTGCAATTAGTCCTCCTTGGAGCAGGCATTTGGACTAGCTGATCTCCAGAGATCCCTGCCAGCCTAACTTTGTCACTCAATCTGTGATTTCTGTGGCTGCATGAAAGTACTACCCTATTCCTCATGTCATGAAGGAGTAGACTCAGCGTTAGGCTATTCTCCTGGAGTAGAAGTTAGCAGTGTTCCTTACAGAGCTCTGTCCCGGGGCGTTCACTTCCCCTCACAGCTTGGCTGCCTCCTCCGCTCCCCTCAGCCTCGTCCTCACTGAGTTTCCTCTTGCTGGTTGACCTCACTTCGCTCACGCATTGCATTCTACTTTTGCCCTGTTACCTCTCTTGTCTTTTGCCCCTTCCACATCTTTCTGGTTAGCTCAGCCATGGTTAGCTGAACCATTTCATGTGCAAATACATAAAAGAGGAAAGCAGTCCACAGCAGTAGCATATCAGCTGCAAACTGGGATAGTTTGTGCTGCCTACTGATCCAGACCGTTCTACCTGCAGAGTCTTTACCTCATATAATTTGTTGCTCTGATGGAGACTGATATGTATAGGCTTGTACTACCTCAGGAAATACACTCAATTGTGTCTGAGTAGGGTTCAGAAACAGCTCTCTGAATAAAGGCTTCTCTGTGTGGCAGTTTGTTAAATAGCCAGGAGTTATCTATACTCTGTCTCTGATTTATGGCTGAAATTTAATGCATGCTTTCTTTTCATGCCTTTGTTTGCTTTTTTCCCCCTTCATTTCAATAGGATATTAAACATGTTCCTGTGTATTACATTTCCTTCAATAACAAAAGATACTTTATATGCACAGATTCATTTTTAATAAGTTAATAATTAAAGAAACTCCTATAATAAGTCTTAAAGAACTAAAGGCCAAATTCCTTGTTGTCTTTAGTCTTTAGATTTCCATATTAAAATGCATGACTGAGATGTTCTATGATAGTGACCTTTAAATGCTGGGTTTAAAAAAAAAAAAAATCTTTTCAGGCTTCTTACAACTGAACATAAGAATTTCAGGTTAGGGTGAGAGTGAACTGAAATACAGAAGAGCTCGCAACAACATGCAGCATTCAGAGCTGTGGAAGGACATCTGCACCCACATGCCTTAACTAATTGCTGCGTGACTTAGAAATTATTCCTTCTAAGGCATGTTCAGACAAAAAATGGAAATGTTTAGTCTGTGCCAGCTTTGTAAAATACTTGCTCCACAAAGGGACCCTCCTGTGCTACATTGTATAGTCCTTGTAAGGACTGAACTCCAGAGAATTCTTATACTGTGTTGCAAGAATTCTGTGCAGTACATATTGTTGGTGTTAATGTACAAGAAGCATCTCCAGCACTGGGCCTTGTGTGGTAGACATTCATGTCAGGCAAAATGTTGTTCAGTATATAGGGAAGGGACTGCCTTTAAAACTTGGCCGTGTTCACTGTGGGAGAGTTTCTAAAAGTAATGGTAGAAGCCCTAGTTCTGGAATTCTTTAACATTAGATTATTCAGATTTTTACTGTGGCGGTCTATTCATAGGGGTCTAGTGACATCTTTAATGGCAAGGGTATTTAAGAACATGCACAGGCCTGGCAGACATGACACAGGGCTATTAGGAGACCAGCACCACCCCTGGCTAGTCTGCATTCCGTAGGGCATCTAACATGCACAGTGTCCACTTTCACACATGTGTTGCAGCCCTAGAGATTGTACAGAAAGCAATAACAGTTTTAGAGCCATAGCACAGATGATCACACAAGACCCTTTGATTTCTAACACCTGTGTTTATTAGAATAAAGAAAAAGGTGACAGATTTGCTTGTAAAGAAGACTGCATAGTATTCCATAGCAGACAGTACCCTAAAAATTCTAAGATTTTTAGAAAATTTGGTTTGGAGACAAGTAATGTATTTAACATATTTTCTTTGTGACTAGTCATGGCTATGAATGTATTAGACCCTTTACTTTATACAAGGTCTAAAACTTCTTTGAGAGTTGTTTTAGAATATTCCAAATTCAGGCTGCTGTGACTGATTGTGCAGCTTTATCTCCATTGTGTTCTGTGGTTGAATATGGTAAATACCAATTTGAAATATGCTTTTTATGAACATATTGCCACTTAAATTTACTGTTCTAGTGAATATTCATGACAAGTAACTCATCTCATCCATGACTACTGGAAAGTAAGCACAACAGGGATGCAAAAATAATGTCAATGATTTCATTTAATAGGTCAGATGAACATTTGCAGGGATTTTTGTTTTTTTTCTTGCGTGCATTAGTTATTTGTCTCACAAGCAAGCTATAAAAATAAGTGGGGCCACTGTATATCTGCTTTAAAACTATTCTTAGAATACTGGAAAAATAAGGAAAAATCATGTTTTCAAATGTCATGAGGGTAATTCCAACAGCAGTAGGAAAACAGCAGTTCAGCTCTGTACGAAAAACATACACATGCATTTCCGGAAGTAAGCAGGTATAGGAAAGAACATAATGCTGTCTTAAGTCCTAACCTTTGAGTATTTTTGAGAGCAAAGCCTCATGTATTACTAGCTTGTCTTATATTTTTATTCATTGCTTTGTCTTTACTGGAGACCCAAACTTACTGCTGATTCTCCAACACTGAAACTATCCCAGTGGGTTGGCCTAATTCTGCAGTGATATTCTAGAGCTTAAGCAGTTAGTTCGGTTCATCATAAAGAAAGGGGGTAATTTGCACTTCCATGTGATAAGACAGAAATTAGTCTTCTATGTCTTAACTATTTGTGTGCAGCCTGCAGCTGCTGACAACAATCTCCATTTCAAAACCCAGAACCAATAATGCAGGCTAAATCTGATTCCAAAGCCATTGTGTTTGTATCTTAATTAACAGTTTAGCAGAATAAATTATTGTCTCCTCCTAGAAGCTGAACAGTTCCTCTCCTCTGAATGTAGCCTGTAGTATTAAGCAGTAGCAAACTTAATTGAGAAAGGAAGTAGCATTTGCACTAGCCAAATAGTTTGTCAGTTACATCATAGCAATTACAGTCTACATCCCGCCATGTTACATGTCATTCAGAAAGGCCAGACCACATCTCAGCCTTTGATATCTGGAAATATGTATATATTTTTACAGGAAGAATATTTTTTTATAGCCCCTATTGCATTAAGTAAAGAACAAGATGAAACACATGAAATAATAAAAAGGAGATTAGAATCTTTCTGATCTCTCTTTACACTGAAAGAAAGGATGAGCTAGTACATGAAGCACAGTCTTTTATAAGAAAAATGAGACGAAAAATAAATAAAGTCCCTTCAGGAAAAAAATGAATAATCATATCAGAAAATAAGTCACTGCAAATGAAATAACCTTTACATTGAAATTTTAAGGGAGGATATTGGTATTATATAAAGTTTTCAACAGAAGTCAATAGATACCAGAAGGACTTCTCTTTCTTGCAATAATGACAGTCAAGTTCTCAGTGGAGGTATGTGCACTTTGCTGTTCTCATTCCCTGAAGCTGTCCAGCTATGGCAGGGAATGGTGTCACCTTCTCCTGCTCCACCCATATAACTGAGATCTGCCCTGGAAAAACAAATCAAAGATACTTCTCTGGGTGTGGCTTATGCTGTGTCCCTGTCACCCCTAAATGGGAGAGCTTTTATAGTCTAGCTCATCCTCAAGAGTTACAAGTAAACAGCTGAAAAAAAGGAGGGGAAACCACATAATCTGGTGGACTGAATATGTGATATACATCTGTAGACCTGTCAATCTCAATACCTAGAATTACAGGCACTGGTTGTTTCTCAGTGTAACATAGTTCTGCCACTTTTTCTATCTCTGCCTTTCAAGTCTGTATACTTCAGTCCTGGATGTCTAGCAAGAAGGGTGTAATTCAGCTGCACTGATTACAACATTGAAGTGTACAAGTGTCACTGATAATTTACATGATAGCAACAAATTCCACTTTCTGTGCTACCAACTCTTAGACAGAATTTAGGCACAGGTCTCCTAGGATAAAAGTCTTCTAACTACTCCTTTCATTTCTGCATCTAGAATATCCATTTTAGGTTTACTATAGTCTCCTAAACACTTGTGCTGGTTTTGGCTGGGATAGAGTAAATTTTCTTCATAGTAACTAGTATGGGGCTATGCTTTGGATTTGTGCTGAAAACAGTATTGGTAATCCAGGGATGTTTTAGTTACTGCTGAGCAGTGCTTACACAGAGTCAAGGCCTTTTCTGCTTCTCACACCACCCCACCAGCGAGGAGGCTGCGGGTGTGCAAGAAGTTGGGAGGGGACGCAGCCAGGACAGCTGACCTCAACTGACCACAGGGATATTCCATGCCATATGACATCATGCTCAGCATATAAAGCTGGGGGAAGAAATTTGGAGTGATGGCGTTTGTCTTCCCAAGTAACCATTACACTTGATGGAGCCCTGCTTTCCCGGAGATGGCTGAACACCTGCCTGCTGATGGGAAGTGGTGAATGAATTCCTTGTTTTGCTTTGCTTGCACACATGGCTTTTGCTTTACCTTTTAAACTGTCTTTATCTCAGCCCACCAGTTTTCCCACTTTTACTCTTCTGATTCTCTCCCTTATCCCACCAGAGGGGAGTGACCGAGCAGCTGTGTGGTGCTTAGTTGCCAGCTGGGGTTAAACCACGACAACAGCTGAAAAACAGTGTGAGCTCTTTATGAAATGATGTATAATATTCCAAAGGAAAGTGGATTTTACTTAAAAATGCTTCATCCACTAGAACATTTCTTTTGCTAATTCTGGAAAGTAAACACAAAACTATACTCAAACTAATCCATTTACAAAGAAATGGTAATGGAAAAGAATACAAGTGGAATTACATCAGCGCTGAAAGTGGAAATGGAAACTCAATTGAAAAAATATAATCTAGCTGAATCACAAAAGACAAAAATTTGGATAATGGGATTGCTCAAACAAAATGGGATTCTTGGCATAATGCCTTGTGATACCATAATTAAGACTTCACTTGAAACATAAGAAAATGGTCAACAATGTCTTGTGATAATATTCTGTAGGGCCATTAAGCTTGCCTTTCAGTCTTCAGACCAAATTTAGAACTCTAATTTGCTGGAAGTAATGATCCCAGAAAACAGTGACGGATGGGAGTGTTATGGTTTGGACCAGCTCAGGGACCAAAGACACAACTGTCTCTGTCTGCATCTGCGGGGTTTCTGTACTAACTGCATTGGGAAATAATATAGTAAGAAAGGCAGAAAAGAAGAATGTGACTGTTTGGAGCAGCCAAGATTTCAAAATGGCTGTCTTATTACCTCATTCCTTCAAGATGCACCGTATTCTATGAACATTTCAGGAAAATGGTGTAGACTCCACAAGTTGCTCTTTTCTCTAGCACTGGAGAATAACTGCAGGTGGGCTTTCCCTCCAGAGTGAGGGAAAATGCTGCCTAAATGCCAATGTCTTCATTTTTTAATTTTCTGCATGAGAAAGACTTCAGTCATTCAGCAGTATGGCAATTAACCTTTTTATCTCGTCCAGTACTTATTTCAACCATTGAAGAATGACTCAGATACCCTCTGGCATTTAGGATTATTGATGTAGGTCTGGATTCCTACACCTGGGGTTGGTAAGCCCAGGCATTTCAAAATGCTATAGACAAACTAAAAAAGAGTGTAAAAAACTGGGAAGTGTGGGTGCAAAGGCTACAGCTACAACAGGTTAAATGGAATGCCTCAAAATACATTATTTTGGAAACCTTAGTGAAATAGCAGATCCAGCTCTAAGAAATACTGACTACCAAAGTTTACATGGTATGATATGTCCAGGCATTGGAATTCAGAATGATTTGCATGTTTCAGGCAACTGTCAGACAGAGGGGCTGATCGTTGGGCTGATATGAGCTTCTTGAGTGCACAAGGTTGGCTCCTCAAACACATTTGCTAGCAGCTGGTAATCATTTAATTTTAAAGTAAACATCAAAATAGCATGGCCCTTGTTTAAATTTGTGAACCGAAAAAGTTGCATGTTGTTCCATCCTAATGATGGTGTTCCTCAAAAGGAAAACCTCTTAGAGTTTTCTCCTGAGATTTTATTGCAATTGAGATATTTTTTGGATTGTTATACAGAACAGCAAAAAGGCTCACTAATCAGTCTTTTTCCTAGGGATGTCATAACCTTGAAGACTACACTTAAGGCTTTTCCTTTAAGGACTTTGGTTAAAGGTAACATTAGAGAATCATAAATCACTATGAACTACCCTTTAGCTGTAGCACATACTGAGGATTTCTCTTCCATTTCTTGAGTATTGTCCATATTTCACTGCTTTCTTGATGAATTTTCTTTCACCTCAGAATGGCCTTCTATTTTAAAAGAAAAAAGCTTTCTTTGTGGTCTTTTTTGGGGGGAATAAATATTATTCCTGCAGTATCTTTTTTAATATTACTTTTAATAACTTTCTACTTTTTTAAAAAGCAGCAAAGATGCATTTATGCCTGATGTTTCAAAAGCCTTCCTAAGAGTTTTGCTTTGCCACATAATACCAAAAACAGAAGGATACTAGCCTTCGTGTTCATTACACTTTGAAGTAATGTCATATTACCTTTTGTTGCCTTCCTTTTCCCCTCTGTTCTTCTGATCAATTGAAGTTAACTTTCTCCTTACCATGACGCCTTGTATGCCAAAACCAGATAAACGAATAGAAATCAAATTTGATCACACTGAAACTTATGAAAAATCTGTCAGTGAAAATGGCTGAAACTTTCACAGAAATTGGGTGTGTTGCAAAAAGGTAGGGAGGAGAATGTTAAAAATTTACTGACCAAATAATAAGATAGAATGCACTATAAGACCAATGGGAAAAGAATATCATTCAAAATACAGTTCTTAAAGAGGCCGAAGAGAATTTGATAGACTGTATGGTGCTGAGCCAGACATATTTTTAACAGGAACACATGACAGTGTAGCAGCAGTCATGGTAAAGAGCCCAGTTAAAAGAAAATACAGTTTGTTCTTCTGTTGCTCTTCTTGGAACAGTTCCACTTTATATAAAATACTGAATATTCATTGAACCAGACAAAAGTAGTGAGAAGAGGAACTGTACCACCCAGCAGTTAAGAGTACTCATTTGGGAAGAATGAGGTTCAAATCTCTGCTCAAAAAACTGTTGAATTATTTATACAAACAGAACTCCACAGGATAACTTCAGTCACAACTTGTCAGATCAGCTTACAAGTTAGAACAGTCAGTCACTGGGGAGACAGGGAACCAGAGAGTCCTGCCCCTAAACAATGCATACCAAGGGCTTAAAACTGGGTGTTTTGCATCCCAAATCAGATCCCTAATCATTAGGCTTCTCTGAATTACTTTGTACCTCTTATTCTTTTTTTCAGTAAAGATTTTCATATGCATCTTTCATATTATTTTCAAATATCTTGGTTTTATCCTGATGTGGAATGGGAAAATAAAAGTGTCTAAACATTTTTACAGCAAAGAAACAAATGAACTTTCCTAAGCTAGCTATTTGAGTGTGGTTTGGAGTGTGCTTCTTTCTTCCCCCCCACCTTCCTTTTGTCAGGAAATTCACTGACCATGAGAAACTTTTCCAATGCATCATGAATCATAATGTTGAATAGGCATCTTTGGACAAAATATATCTATATATTCCTAACCCATTTCAGGTTGAAGGCTGATGATACATGACCTTAATTCTTAGGTAGGCTGTTGCTTTTCAACGTAATAGTAGTATGTAGGGATTGATCACCTGAAAAAAAAAAAGAAAAAACCAAGAACAGCCTTCTGCAGTCAGTGAAGTACTCCAAACCAAACCCTAGCTTCATTTCTATTAAAACAACCTTGTCTCTTGCTGGTTAATGTAGAGAAGATTACAGTTTTTAATGCCAAAGAGAAGTCAACGGATCACCCTTTGTATTTGCTATTGTACTAACTCGGTCTGTTAATACTGGGAAGATATTAAACAAATGAGACATGCCCTAACCAGAGGTAAGCAAAAGGGTGCTCTTCAGAACAGGTGGCTGTTGCTGCATAGGAGTGTGACTCGAGCATGGAGTGAGGGAGTGTGACTTTGGAAGAATGGATTAAATAGAACACATACCAATAATGAGTGGTTTTTTTCCATTTACAATCAATCCATCCTGAAGGTTGCCAGCACAATGAATACCAAATGACTTCATATGTTTTTAGGGGAAGTTGCTTCTTAAGCCACATCCTTCCTTACTATTCTCCCCCTGAGAAGTTCCATTAGGGAGGGAATGTCAGGGCAGTAAAAAATGATTGAACAACACATATGATATTACAAATACATTAAATAGTTTTGACCTTCTGTACTTCAAATATGACACAGAAACATTACCTGATTTCAGGTAATTTTTGAAACCTATTGTAAAGCATTCTGATCATTGTTAGTTGTAATCCTTTCCTCCAAAGTCTCTGAAGTGTTTCTGAATCCCATCCATATTATCTTGCTGAATCCAGACTTAAACACTGTAACCCAAGTTTTGTAGCATGGAGGATGTTGGTAAAGGCAACCCTAAGACTTTTATAGAGGAGTATCACTTTTAGAACTACTGAAAACCACTGGAAAAATTAAAGTTTGAGATAAAGGAGTAAAAACAGTGTGAACTGAAAGTTTTGCATTACGTCTTTGAATCCAGTGTTTGGACATCCAGCTTTACTGTACCAGTTGCCACATAAAATATTGAATGCCATCCAAAATCTTTTATGTGACACTAGTTATATTTTTTGTAGTTTCAAAATAGAAAAGGGTTGTTCATAAATACAAATAATTTCAAAGAGGCTTTCACTAATATCAGCTGCCTTTTGTGGACAGGAAGCATTCCATAGCTACCTTTTATCTAACTGAATATGTGCACCCGGAGTATCTATATGTGTGAGGAATGGAGCAGAAAATATATCATGTCTCATTATTTGTTTTCAGCCTCTTCGAATTCCCTTTGCATATTCTCATTTCTAATACATTTGTGGAATTTTTTATTTTTATTTTTTTGTGTGTCCTTCCAGTTGAAAGTTAGATTACCTGTAGTTTTTATTTTTACATCATACAGTTGGGCTCTGATGGCTACCTTCAACTATGTGCCTTCCAATTTTAAGTCCTTTCTTATTTTTAAATAATTAAAAAGCTCCTGATAGGTCTTATGGGGCTTGTAAGTCTCTTATCCATAAGGCACTCTCAATACATACCCTATTTTTTCTTTTTTTGGGGGTCACAGTTTGTTGCTGTGCTTTGAGCACCTCTTCTTAATTTACAGCTAGTGCTCCTTGAGTCCTTGGGCAGTCAAGAAATACTACCTATCAGTTTCCAGAGTTTACTAAAGTCTGCTTTTCTGTAGGACACTATCCCTCTTTTGATGTTTCCATTTCTGGGAATAACACCTAATTTCTCATTAAACTCATGCAAATTATGATCCACCTTCAGATACTTACTCAATACTTCTTTCTTCTTTAATACTTTTCCTTCATTTTATCCAATTATCTCTTAGAAAGTTTGTCTAAGAGGATATTTAACTGGCTGGGACTTAGATTGATGTAGCATTAGATTTACTACATCTCTCCTACAGTTAACTAGAGATTGAACCCTACCATGACATTACTATTCTTTCTTCACACTTTTTTTCACCCTTTGACCTGTTCTTGATGCTGTAAGTACATATACTGAAAAAGTAAATTCTTGAATTTTCCCTTCTGTTCTTTGCAAATAATTTATACTCTTATACCAGTACTTACATTGCAGTTTGTCCTACCACATTTCTTTGATGTCAGTGCTGCCATGGCTTTGGCTGCATGCTCAGTTTCTCATTGCTTCTCTTTATTTCCTATACTCCTGACATATGTAGAGACATCAGAATATAATCCAATAAGTCTTATCCCTGTCTCCCATATGGTCTTCTTGCTGCTTTCTCTTTTCCCCTAGAAGCTAAGTCTCTGACTAGGCTATTACTATATTTTGCTTTCTTGTAGTCTTTTATCACCTGCCCCTTTCTAATTTTAAAACCTTCCTTTCTAAGACTGAGAATCTGTGCCTGGTCATTTCTCTCCTCCTCTTTGGGAGCTGGACCCAACTTTTTGCTACAGTTCTTCTTTCCTGGGATGTTCTTAGTCAAAGAGGCTAAAGCTTTCCAGTTGACCCTGGTGCAAAACAGCGCTTGTCTCCAGAATGTGTTTGTACCTGACTGACCTTTATTCATGTGTTTATTTCTAACTTTATTACTCCAACTGAGCCTCCAGCATACTGAGTTCACTTCTGACCTGCTATTGGTCACCTCTAGCATATTGTTAGTGCTCACACAGAAAGCACAGGTAGCACTAAGAGGGATGGATTGACTTAGAGTGACACTCCCTGCTCTCAAAGAGGCAAAACATCTCTGAATTATAGGTCTAATCAGCAGGCAGGTTGCTTTACCACTCACCAGGGAACTTCTAGCCTGCTCCACCCTTTGTTTCTGCTCTGGGACTTGTGGCTGTAGCTTCCCAGCTGCAGCTACATGTCATTCCTCCACCTTGATTGTCATGGTTTGTTGTTGTTTTTTAGAATAGCACTAAATGGTTCTTGAATCCAATGACAAAAGGACTTGGATAGGAAATGAGCCATTGCTTGCTGGCTGGGACAGACACTATCTGTCTTCCTCTGCTGAGAAGCAAGTGTTTTTCTCCTGAGGTTGATGTAGATAGACACCAGAACATGAGTTCCCAAATCTGTCTTCCTATGCATTTGGGCTGTGGGAGAAAAAAAGGAAATAAAAATACTCTAATGACATCATCTAAATTTCTGTACTATATTGGCTGGTTGGCTTCCTTTTTCTCATATGGGGACACAAAGTTTAAAAAGCTTCTCCAGTCCTTACAGCTTCGAGAATCCAAAATTAACCTTTCCAATGCTTGGTTCCATTCTCCAGTTGCTACATATAAATATATTAATGTTCTAACTTTTGTAGTTTACCAAGGACAGAGGCATTAAGACAGTCTGTACATGACAAAAATGCATATTTTGTAGAGGAAACTGTATATGGAAGATGACCAGGAGATGCTAACTTTGTTTAGAAAGTCTCAAAAATAAGAGAACAAAACATATATAAATGACATATATACAAAATATATAAAAATGGAGGGCAAAAAGATTTGTAAAGACAGACTATCTGTAATTCAGGCAGGGGCACTGCTTCCAGGTAATCTGCCTGGATGCAGGAGCCTATGCAAACCAAACAAGCAGCAGGAGCTTCCTGTAAGGACATCAAGCCACTAGGAGAGCAGGGATTTGGGATGTAGACCTCAGAGGGGAAATTCCTCTCTCTGGACCTGTGTTGTGGAGAACTGCCAGGGGGTCCAGCTGGGACTAAGATTTTTGCCTTGAAATGGCCACTATTAGAAGATGTTTCATGAGTTGGTGCTTCATATCAGGTGTATTTTTAGAATTCTGTGAAGCTACCTTACAATTGGAGATGTACCTGCACATGTGTATTGGCTTTGCGTGGCAAGGTTTTGGTAGTGGGGGGGCTACAGGGGTGGCTTCTGTAAGAAGCTGCTAGAAGCTTCCCCCATGTCTGACAGAGCCAATGCCAGCTGGCTCCAAGATGGACCTGCCGCTGGCCAAGGCTGAGCCCATCAGCAACAGTGGTAGCACCTCTGTGATAACAGATTTAAGAAGGGAAAAAAACCCTGCACCACAGCAATGGCAGCCAGAGACAGGAGTGAGAATATGTAAGAGAAACAACTCTGCAGACACCAAGGTCAGTGAAGAAGGAAGAAGAGGAGATGCTCCAGGTGCCAGAGCAGAGATTCCCCTGCAGCCCGTGTGGATGACCATGGTGAGGCAGGCTGTCCCCCTGCAGCCCATGGAGGTCCACGGTGGAGCAGATATCCACCTGCAGCCCAGGGAGGACCCCACGCTGGAGCAGGTGGATGCCCGAAGGAGGCTGTGACCCCGTGGGAAGCCTGCGCTGGAGCAGGGTCCTGGCAGGACCTGTGGACCCATGGAGAGAGGAGCCCACGCTGGAGCAGGTTTGCTGGCAGGACTTGTGACCCCATGGGGGACCCATGCTGGAGCAGTCTGTGCCTGAGGGACTGCACCCCATGGAAAGGACCCACACTGGAGCAGTTCATGGAGAACTGCAGCCCGTGGGAAGGACTCATGTTGGAGAAGTTTATGGAGAACTGTCTCCTGTGGGAGGGACCCCACACTGGAGCAGGGGAAGAGTGAGGAGTCCTCCCCCTGAGAAGGAAGGAGCGGCAGAGACAACGTGTGATGAACTGACTGCAACCCCCATTTCCCTGTCCCCCTGTGCCACCGTGAGGAGGAGACAGAGAAAATCAGGAGTGAAGTTGAGTCCGAGAAGAAGGGAGGGATGGGGGGAAGGTGTTTTTAAGATTATTTCTCATTATCCTACTCTGATTTGATTGGTAATAAACTATTTTCCCCAAGTTGAGTCTGTTTTGCCTGTGATAGTAATTGGTGAGTGATCCCTCTCTGTCCTTATCTTGACCCATGAGCCTTTTCTTAGACTTTTTTTCCTCTGTCCAGCTGAGGAGGGGAGTGATAGAGTGGCTTTGGCAGGCACCTGGTGTCCAGTCAGGGTCAACCCACCTCAACATGCTACTGTATTCCCAGATAAAAAAAAGAATGATCATATGATGCCCTTAAGCTGCAAGTGAAAAATTTGACAAACACAATTAAAACTATGTTTAAAGAAGGTATTATTTTAGTATATATTTTAATATGGTTGTGGAATCATCAGATCAGGAGTTTCTTTAGATTCATGCCTTTTGACTATCTCTAAAGTAGTTATGCGATAGAATGTTGATATCCTTAACTTGCTTAGAACATCAATTAATAAATTAATCATTTAGAGCCCTTATATACTAAAACTGTAACACAGAGATGATGCATTGTATTCTTGTTACTGTTCAGGAATCAGATTCTGTCCTACATTCACAAAGAAGCGGGTGACACACCTGTATAAGTATGCTATGTTACACTGAAAATCTACACACCACTTGAGCTAAACCCAGCTAAAGTCGACATGGCACTATGGTAGCAATACTCTAAACTTATTTATTTATTCTGTGACTTAACTATGCACAATATATGATCATTTTATTCTAGCTGAAAATAGTTTAGTTCACAGTTAACTTTTCCATTAGTTTGATATACGTCTTTAGGTAAAATAAGGGTGGACATAAATCTATTTTCACAAAGTCTCATTGTTTCACAGAGGAACAAATGATTTGAAGGTACTGTGTAGATTTTTACTGCATATAACTATTTGTATTCCGAAAAATGTGCACTGCTTTAGCAGTATATAACTTCTTTCAATTTTTCCAACATGCCTCTCCTAGACTTTCTTTTTCTTCAGTGAATCAAGATGCATGTTTCCAGCATATGTTCCAAAGAAACCGAATGTCATTTTAAGATACTGTGCTGATGCTACACATAGCATGAAGTGATATTTTTTATAGTTTGGTCAAACATTTGAAATAGAACTTGGTCATTCTTTAAATATTCATTTTCTGGAGAGACTGTTGTGCCTGAGGAAATCGTAAACAAGAATACAATTGTGCTTTATTGGTCTCCACAGGTTTCAATGTGAGATTTTCAGAGCATTTTACGTATGTTAATGACTTGAGTTTCACACCACTCCATGGGGAAAAGACAGCATTATCCCCACTTAACAGCACAGGAAATGAAGGAACATGTGTGAGTTATTTAAAGGTATTAGGTGTCAATCTGCATGATGAAGTGCTGAGATACTTAAGAAAAAAATCTGGCTCACTGAAGCTTGATGATTTAGTCAAGCACATGCAGGAAATCTGTGGCCTCGCTAGGAACCCGGAATCCCTAATCCCCAGGGCTCTAGTCATAATCCTCCTTCTAGCACTATCAGTACAGTGTGCAGCTGCTGCAGGTAGGGAACCCCTGTTTCTTTAGTGTCTATGTCCAATGAAGCAAGGGTTGAAAAGAAAGTTCAGATTGAACAGCAGATTCTTACCGTAGCCGTGCCATGGGTATTGGCATTGGTGGAAATAACAACCTTTTTCTTCTACTGACAGGATGAGAATCTTGTTTTTATCTGTGGTGCTTTTTAAAGAAAATGGGTAAAACCTGTCTTTTATAAGGGAAGAAGGAAAAAAGACAGACCAATTCTATTTGCATTTTTAACTCTCTTTTATGAAATGCTGTGACTTCACTTTTTGTGGGCCTGCAAAGGCTAGCGGATTCAAGTCCAACAGCTGATTTAAACTTTTCTAAAGCTGTTTTTCAGAACAGAAAAATCAAATGCTTTAATCTTTTCGGGGGGGGGGAGATAAGAAGACAAAGTAGTTAGATGAAAAAAAACACTTTAAGCAATTACAGAGATTTATGTAATATAATAACGACAAAGTAAACTCACTTAAATATTTATCAGACCAACCTGGAAGCCAAACTATGTAAGATTAAAGGCTTATGCAAGTCTTTACTTAAAAATTAAAATAAATCCTCTCATTTACTTATGATGATACCTAAAAATAAAAGAAAAAATTATATCAAAATGCAATTTCTTCTTTATGCCATTATGCTTTGCAACTCACTGACTCAGCATGGTGAAGTTTAGGCAGGGCTGTCCACACTTGGTTCTGCTGACTAAGTGTTCAGCCCGTAAGTTTCTGCTGAAAAGCAGATTTCTAACCACACAGTTTGCTAGCTGGAGCTACTAGCCCACACCAAAACCGTGATGAAATCCAAAGGCTCTCACTGTCTTCTGCAGCTGCAAATCCATCCAGCTAAACACTCCCAAATCATGGACCCTTTTCATGAGATGTCATGTATAAGAAGGCTGAGATTTTGGGGACATGGTGATGTTTAGGTTTCTTCTACTCAACTGCCCAGAGTCTGGAGTAGATAGATATATCTCTGATAGATATAAAAGGCTAAGCTTTGAATCTTTACTCTGATAAGAAGTAGGGACTTAAATCTAGGTTTCCACATGCGATAATCTGCAGATTGTTGTCTATTCTTGAGAGGGTCTTTCTTAATCTTGTCTTTAGAGCTGTTCTGCTTTATAAATAACTAAATATTCAGTGAAGCAGAGACTGGAATCTCCTGTTCCCACCTCAGTGCCCTAACCACCGAGCCTGAAAGTCCTTGTCTCCTTCTTTTTGGCTCAATGAATATTTAATTATTATCCCAAGTGGAGAAATGCCAACAGATTAAGATGGCTTTTCTACAATACCCAATAGTCTGGTGGGTGGGACACACTCCTGGGATGTTTCTTGTGCCTGTTCCACTCAGTGGGTTGGAAAACATATTTCTGACCTGCCAAAGCATTACCTGGTGGTGGAGTAAGTCCCTCCATGTCTTTATTTTTCTTAAGTTTGAACATTTGACTTGTGGGAGGAGTCTCACTGGAGTCAAAACAAAGCACATCTGTAAATGTTTTGTGTTGAGGTCTCAATTGATGTTTTAATTAGTAATGTAGAAATTGAAGTTGATATTATTCAATTCCAGATTACATGATAGTTGCCTTATAAATAAGCAAGAACACCTACAACATAAAACGTCTTTATAGGCACAATAGGTGAAGCTGAAAGCTGATATTGCAGAAAGGAGATGGGAACTATAGCTGGCAAATTAATGTGGCCCATAGGTGTTTAAGAGAAAAGATGATGTTGAAAATCAATAGCTATGAAAAGCACAGGCAAATAATGAGGG
The DNA here is from genome assembly GCF_026419915.1 of Harpia harpyja. Lineage (NCBI taxonomy): Eukaryota > Metazoa > Chordata > Aves > Accipitriformes > Accipitridae > Harpia > Harpia harpyja. The sequence goes on from NC_068969.1 coordinate 96,365,004, forward strand.
ACAGCAAGCTAAATAGAAATATTTGAGATTACAGCAAGGTCTCCAGGGTTGCATTTAACCTTTGTGGATTGTTTCAGTCATGTCCCTTTTTCCCCACTGAAATTTTGGGGTTTTTGGCAAGACAACATATTAAGTTTCTACTTTCAAATGCAGAATGAAGTGGATAGCTGACACTATCCTGGATTAGTGATGTCTAGGTACTTTCTAACATTATCAGACTGTGTATATACCAGCATTTTTACTTGACAGTAAAATGCAATAGAAACTTATCATCAAGTGTCATTATGCAGATAGAAATAGAGCTGTCGCTGAATTAGATTTCCTGTTAATATCATCTAAATTCAAGACCTGGCAAGGAAAAATGCTTCTTGAATGGATTGAAAATACCCAGGAAAAACTAAAAGAATGAAAAATATTAATTATCTGACAACTTTTTTTAATCAATATGTCTGACTTTTATAACCACAACAAACTGTTGGCATGTTTAATTCAGATAAGCCAACATGTATAAATTATCAACCTTCTCAGATCTGCACTTGTCCAAATGATTTTACCGTGCCTGGTCTTGCCTTTATCATTGAAATGTCCTTTGCTGCTCTTTTATTTCAGTTCTCATTATTTATTTTCAGCTACTTGTAGCTAACTATTTTTAGCTTTTGCTTATTTCTAGTCACCTAGGCAATAATGTACACTGGCTACATCTGTGCCTGTACCTGAGATCTGATGTTACCAGAAAGCTATTTAATCAAGAGCGCTAGCATTGAAGAAGAAAACCACATAAAAATTGCTTGTGTTGACATTTAGACATCCACCCAAGCCAAATGGGAGCTCAGTGGAAGTGGTGGTAAGTGTAACAGCAGCCACCCTGATGGATTTACAGGCAGAGTGATCTTAACAGTACATTGCTGGGCACAAAAGTTCTCAATACTTCTCAAAAATTTACATTTGGAAGGAATGTGCCAGGTGTATTATGAGTTAGATAAGTTTCATAAGCAGCAAAATCTGGTTGGATTGTACTAGATTAGGCTGCTAAAACCCCGGCAAACCAGAACTGCACTCAGGTCTTCCTGCCTTCTTACCACAGGCGAAGAGCACTGCACGAAGCGCAATGTACCTGATTTGTGGTTCTGTCCTGTAACTTCCCCATGCAAGGGATTCTGCACAAGCAATGCAAAGTCCAGCTGACTCCTGTCAACATAGAAATGAATACTGAAAGGAACCTGTCTTTCTTCTCTACAACATGTCCTTAAAGGAATGAGAAAAACAATAAAGCAGGTATTAACATTAATTGTAACTGAAAACTAGTAAAGCAAGATATACTGTACATGGAGACGACAAGATGAAAGCTTTGTTTGCCCAAGATAAATTTGTTTTCCTGGTGCCTGTGTTTCCTTTTAGCCTGTGTTACCTCTCTCAAAGGTGAGGGAGGAACTAAGAACTCCAAACACAGGAAAATTATGTGGAAAAAGTGTCCATTTTGTTTTGTACTTAGTTTTATGGTTTCTGTTCCCAAACAGAAATTCTAAGAAGCATGCAGTATTTCAAAGACAATAGGAATATGCTGCTGTATTACAGCACAGAGAAAAGAAATGAATAGGGGACAAATAATTCAAAGCAAAATGTTAACTGTCTTGCATTATAGGGTGTGATAATGAAAACATGGTTTGCAACAACTTGCCTATGTGTATTAAATCTCCTACTGCATATCCTCCAGGATACTGTCAACAGCTGAGGTAGAAAAGTAGTCACAGCTGTTTAGTGCAAACACACTCAGCTGATGCTCAGGTCTGCATTCATTGTTCAGAAATTGTAATGGAGGTACAGGTACAGAACTACACAGTAACCGTGGTAAATGTTTTGGTCCTATCTCCCTTTACAATTATGTTCAAAACCGGTTCAACTGCACTTATAAATGTGCAATGTTAAATTTTCTAAGGTAGACAGGGCCTGCTGCTTCCTGACATCTATGTGTGAAAAATAGCTTCCTTGTCTACCATACATCTGCTGTGACTGATCACTCCATTTAGAACCAGGTAAACTCCTCTGCACAGAGGGCTTTCAAATTTCAGTCCATTTAACAACTACCAGCTATAAGTTTTAACTCTAGAAAACCTGTCTATGTAAGCTCCTTTAGTGTTACTAACTAGATGTAGTTTTCTACTGAGTTCTATCTTTTATGAAGTAGGATGCAGGATATCAACCTAAACACATAAAAATGCTTTGCTTCCAACAACTGTTTTTTTGCATAGGATCCATTAGGTGGATTAGTTAGTTAGAATTTACCAACAGATTGTAACAGAAAATGTTTTCTTTTGACACTTTCAATTAGATACCTGCTCACACTGAAGTATAAACTTGTCTATGGTGGAAAATATCAGCTTGGATGACTCACTCTTTTCCCTTCCTATAGCAAATAAAATATATGGCATTTAAGTACTTGAATTGCCTTAGGGTTTAAGTCTTATGCTTACTGAAGTTTTCCAAATTAAAGTGTAGTATAATCCATTTTATTTTGTGGCATTATAATAAGCTGGATTCCTGGTTATTTTAGGGAGTACACAAGTCTTGACAATTAGAAATAATGATTGTTTGACATCAGAACATTTCATTTATCTACACTTAAATCTCACAGGATTTGTGAACTTATTTTTGTATATATATTTCTCCTATCAGTAAAGTCAAAGTAGAAAAGACTGGGTATCCTGAGCCTAAGACTTTGAAATTAATCCTTCTCCTTTTTTTATTACCACTGCCTAATCTACCTTGCAAGGTAGCTTGATGCTAGAGTAAGATATTAGCAAGACAACACTGTATTTTAATGTCACTATGATAAAGTGAACATTCATTTCAGGATTTCTGTGAAAATCTGCTCTACTTCCCAGGCAACCCTACTGAATACTAAATGTGAATAGTTATGATAATGCAGCACTTGGCTCTTTGGCCGTAACAGATAGGCCTGGAATTGCAGTTAACTATGAAATGGACCCTTTGTCCAGAAAGACAAACTTCACACTTGAATTGCTGACAGATCACAAGCTTCCTACCTCCCAAACACTTCATAACAAATTGAAGATATTGTACAAGCCCACTGTGCAAAATTGCTGGCATGCATTTGTGTATCCTGCGCCACCACTGAGAAACAGCCTGACCTCAAAACTGCAGATGTCAAAAAAGCCAACTGTTAACTTTAAGATGTGTGCTTTACATGCCAGGGTAAGAGCAGTGTCTATGGCTCTGGGAACTATTTATTAAAATTCCTCTGTGAAAGCAGAGGTAAGGGGATTTCCTTCCTCCTAAAGAATCTGGTGCTTTGATGAATACTGGTATACCATCCATGTCAACAGCAGCTCATTCTGAAGGATCAGCTGAAGAAGAATTTTTTTTTTACTTTAATTTTCACTTTATGTCTAATGTCAGGGTCTTTTAAACACCTGGAATGAAACTACCTGCAGCCTCCCAGCAGACATATCCTTCCCTTTTCTTTGTTTATCTAAAACATGAGATCAAATGCTGATAGGGAATATGCTAGTTTATTTCAACATGCCTCTTTAAAAGGAAAAGTCCACAGTTGCTGAGGATCTATTTCCCATTATGACTCTTTCTGTTCCTATCAAAGGTGATGGGAGGTCTGACCAAAAAGCATAGGATTTGGCTCTAGATTGGTAGTGTTACTGCCTTCAGGCTGCCTGTCTGGTCCTGTGTGATAGACCTGTGTGATCTGAATAATATGTGACAGTTTAGCATTATGATCCTTCTGCCAAACCCAGTGGGCTGGGCAGGGGGCACTGCTTTCGCAAAGCATGCTTATGAGCAGAAACCCAGCATTACGGGTCCTGCTTCTTCAGCATTGTTCATAGCTTTAGTCGCACATGAAGGTTAGAGGGGAATGAATGGAGCAACTCCCCAGGCTCCATGGGGAAGCTCCTGGGAACTTCTTAGGCCATCTGAAATCAAATCACTGTTTGTAAGTAATGTAAGACTTAAGCAGATCTGAGCAGTAATAAAACATGTAAATATACTTTCCTTACGTGGACAAGTGTTTTAGAGTTTATATGCAGACCTTTTAAGGAATTCAAAACACTCTGAACCTTAAGTCTCTACCTCTTTCAGTCAGGTATTAAATTCCTAGATCACTCCCTTAATTTATCTATCATATTTCTTTGCCATTCTTCTTCTTGTGTTGTTTCTATAGTGTTGCTTGAAGTCCTATGCCTTTTATAAGATTTAAGTTCCAGTGCCAGCATCTGATCTGTAGTTTCTTGGAAAAAAATTTGCTTCATCAAACTGCACTTTACTCTTTTCATCTTCTCCCACCTCATCAGAAAAGTTAGAGAAAATGGGCCTTACAGAAGATTGCCACTATTGTTCCCTTGTTTTGTTCAGGGATTGCTGGTCTTTAACTGTTGCTTCTAGTTGTGGGTGAATGTACTTATTACACGCCTTCCTTATTTTATGCAATCTGCATGACGCACAATGCAGTAAAAAGGCAGTAATATACATATAGGTTTCTAAGTCAAACATAGACATGTTCCTTTATGGCATAAAATACCAAATAAATTACATTTTGTTTTCAATACTTGAGTAGTGTTTTCCTAGCCTTGTATGAAAACCCTAGCTGCCCATGCCATTTGTAGTTGAGCTTACCTAACAGAATTCATTTTAAGACCTTGATGTCCAGTAGAGCTGTAGAACATAGTCCTTGCATCTCTTCACTGCTTGTCTAAGCAATTTGGGTATTGTATGTTGATTATGTCTGGGCATGTATAGTACTGACCAGAGTCATAGGTTGAGAACTGTGATTTTTTTGTATGATTTGCTATGCTAATGTCAGCAGTTTTAAAGAAAGGTGCGGAAGGGTGTATGCATATTTACGCATTCATACATGTATGTATAATTAAGATAATAAATTAGAAAAAATATCAAAGATTAAAAAATAAATTTAAAAAAGCTGTACCTGGAAGTGTCCCACTGATTCTATGTAATAGGATCATTTCCTAAACAGGAATTTGTTTAATATTATTTTGATGTAAATAGTTTATATATGTCAATCATGTTTTGCCATGTTTAAAGTATGAAATCAAACTGTTTTTCCCTCCCTAATAAATACTATAGATTAGCTTCATCCTGGACTTCTGTAGTTTGTTGGGCAGCCTATCTGGGGTACATTAAATTTTTAAGTCCTTTTAAAAAATTGCAATATCTACTAAAGATTCATGGGTTTATTGCCATGCAGTGGAAACACTCATTCATACATCAAAATAACTAGTAAGACTAATGTGACATTTGAAGGTGTTACACTATGTTAAATACTAAATGGTGTTTCAAAACCTAGTGGCTGACTGGATTTAAGACTTTTTTTCTTGAAGCTCATGACATAGATAAAAATGCTACAACCATGGTAAAGGCTCGTCTTTGCACCATTTGTCTTTGCTTAACTAAAAGTAGTTTTAGAATAGATCTAGATAAACTGGTGCAGATTTGTGCTTGGGTGCTCTTTTTCACAGATTCTATGGATTCTACCTGATTAGAAATGTGTTAAAATAAGAAAACTTAATTCAAACCAGCTATAAATCCACACAAGGAAAACTATGAAATTAGTATAGTTAAACAGTTTTCCATGTATAGAAATGTTAAGTGAATGGAGCATACTGACCTTTTGTAGCCAATTTGTACAAGCATGAAGGCAAAGCACTGAGAACCAGGCTGACTATGCACCACATTGTTTTCCTGCTCCTGTGAAGTGATTGTTTCATGTCTATGTATATATGTGTATGTATGTTATACACATATAGAGTACATACTACTTTATCCCTGTGTGAGAGAGCTAGATCACTTCATCAGGAAGGAAAAATGTATCTTATTAAAGACTGATTTAAATAAAGCACCTTAGGGTTTTGAAAACCTCATTATAAAGTGAAAAATAAGTAGTAAACTTTGGAAAGAGGCACAAATGCTTTAAGTCTTGTCTTAGGAAAATTCAATATTCTGAAACTTCTCAGGAATATTTTACAGTTCTGTGGATGAAATATGCCCAGACAAGCTCTAAATTGTTTCCTCCTACAGTAAATAAAGAATAGCCAGGAAACATTGCAAAATAAAATTTCAGATCTGTATTGCTTAGACAAATCAGGCTATTTAGCATAGTGGGATTTAATTTTAAGTAGAAGCTGGTAAGAAGATTATTTTCTCAGTAGTGCTGTCATAGATGCATAATGAAAGCTTCTGCTGGATAAAGGGAGCAAAAAATGTATTTGACCAGCTACTGCAGCTTGTTTAGTTCTAGCACTTGCTTTCAGATTGCCAGGTATTGAAACTGTATGGGTGAAAGCGGGTGAACAGAACATTTAGATTTTACTGGATTGGTGATGATGCACTACTGCTTTTGTCTTGTAGCTTAGATTTTCTGTATATGCTTAATCTTTTCCTGGGCTTATGCTGATAGGGAGAGGGAGCATCCAAACTGAAAAAAATGTTTTAATTGCCTTAGTTTAAGGCAGTAAAGGCCTGGTGCCAAAAGAATAAGAGGAAAAGAAGGACGACCTTTATGAATGGTGTCATAGCATCAAATACCTGCAGAAGGAAATGGAAAACTAAAGGGAAACTTTGCTTTTAAAATTTTCACGCTCATTCTTATTAAATAAGAAAGTGGGTCTTACAATTCTCTTTCCTCTCTACATCACACCTATTTGTGACATTGTTTTCCAGTGCAAAGCTATTAGTTGTCTTCTTCTAATAGCAATGGGTTATATTCTAATCTGATTTCTAATCTGATTTCTGAGGAAAACATGACCACAGCCTTTGCCTATGCAAATAAGTTTTGATTGTGTTGACAAAACTTCAGTCAAAGGTTAACTAAATGCATGGAAGTTGCATTAATAGGCAATTAGATGAAGCTGGAGACTCTCCCCTCCATACCTTGTACACCCACTTTTTTGAAAAAGAGAGGCTTCAGGCTTTGCTGGATACTGGAGGACTCACCTGTGCTAAAATACATCAATCCCACCCAAACCTTCTTATTTTCTTATTTTTCTCTAATCTTATTTTGAAGAGACAAAAACTACTCTAGTAGTGTTGTGGATGAATATAGAGTTGTATAGGTAGCTTACTTGCTATGTTTGTTCAGAGCGTTGTATCACAAATTTATTGGTTACTGTTTGCATTATCAGTAAACAAATGCATGAGTGAAAAATTATCCTTTGAAAAAAGGAGCTTTGGATCAGTCCTGTAAGAGAGTCTTAAATTTCCTGTTGTTTACATAATGACTCCAAATATCAAGCTGTATGTTTTGAAGTTAATGTGTACTGGTGTATATGGTTAAAACTGGCATTTGTTTTGTTAAGAATTCTTAACATTTTGCTTCACTGCGACACTGAGGGAAGTCATGGCATGTAGTGTTTCTACTGATGATCCTATAGCAAATCAAATTTTATTTATGCGACCTCACACTTTGGTGGTAGGGTTCATCCTGTACACCACTTTGATTTGTTTTTTGGGTTGTTTCATTTTTTAACCAAGATTTTCACTTTATAAGAATACATAAATTCAAGTTGTTTGATACACAAACATATTTTGTTATGAGTTGTTTGCTTCTAGTTCAAAAAACAATTGGCCTGAAGAGAAATCAAATAATTACAAATATTACTGAAGCTGTTCATATGGTCAAAGTGAAAGTTAATGATGCCTGATCACTGTTTTATGAAAGTTTTTTTCAGAATATTAAGTGGAGAAAAATCTGCTCAAGAAATATGCATGTTTCTGTTGAATCAGAAGCTAGGTTTAATATTTTGGGGGTACATTTTTTGTTTGTTGTATGACTGCTAACTCCCAAATATTTTCATGAAGTTGTCCTGGCTTTAGAACTATGATCACCTTTGGGTAAGACATCCTCCCTTTCCATCCCAAATAGCTTCATGTTTGTGGTATCCAGGGGTGCATGCTGAGGTAACACTTTAGGCAATCACTGGCTTTAGCTGTCCAAACTATGTTTCTTATGGATCTTCATAAGTACATTGACAAAACTGATGTTGCATGACCTTCTCAGTCTTAGTTCATTCTAGTGTATTACTGGAAGATAAAGTTAATGACCATATAAATTAAGTGTGAAACTGTAACATGTCCTATCTGAGGCCTATGTACACCTCCTGCTGCATGGGACTGCTGCATGACTGAACGAAGTGGCTAAAGTCAGTAAAACCTTAGATTGCCCAAGCCACATCTGCTACAAACGGAGTTGAAATTCTCTGTGTTGCAGCCACTACTTTGTCTGACACAGGTGACCAAGCTGGGAACTTCTACAGTATAAAAAAAATTACTCTTAAAGATTAAAGACAGCTTCTTAAGCACAGATTTGAGACATGGCCAGCACAGAAGAGGTCCTGTGCTCACTGACATGTGGGTTATACCTGTTGTCAAATTTACTTTTACAAAAGTCACCATAGGCTGTGTTATTCCATTCTGAGCACTGCTCAAAACTGAGAGGCTAGGTACATGTGCTTGACTGGCATGTGCTTTTATGGGGGATTAATGCAGACTTCTGTAGTTCCAGTTATGAAAATGAAATACCCATGGCACTCCTACCAGTTCAAAGCCCCATGGGCTCAGTCGTCCATCTGAGTTCATCTCTTTATAAGAGGAATCCCTGTAAAGGTGCATGATACCATCTTTCAGTGTGAGAAGACAGTCCAGCCACGCCACAGAGAGAGCTAGTGCAGATACTGAAATCAGTTTATCAAGACCAGTGCTGTGCCGCACCAAGGGTGATTAGTGCCTTGTGCCTGACACACTTCTTCACAGCAACTTGAACTTCTTTAATCTCTCACATGAAAATCATAGCAACCGCTGGGTCAGCAATTGCTGGCCACCAAATCTTGTTGCAGTTCATGCCCTGAGATCATGTCTGCAATGTACTGCATCAAAACTTTTCATCCTGACACCTGTGTATAATGGAGGAATCCTGCCTGTCTGGTTTTACTCTCTGCTAAGGAACAGTATATTCTGTTTTCCTTTTCAGAACTATTTCATGTTCTTTAGTTCCTCCTTCAGTTTTATGCTTTTGTGTTGGTTTTCATTGGGTTTTTGTTGGGTTGGTTTTGTTTGTTTGTTTGTTTGTTTGTTTTTCCAGCCAATAATGCAGGCTGTAAGGATAAAGCTGAGAGGCTGGGTCCAGCTCAAGGATTCCCCTAGAGGATTCAGATGCTCTCAATTTGTAAAATTGGGCTACACGGATGAGAGGAACATAGTGCAGCTTTGAGTTAACATTCATGATCTTTGCATTAGTCCCTCTCCTAACCATTGCTAGCTGTACAAAAGTCTTGTTTACCAGTGAGTCCTGTTCCTTCTTTATTTTATTTTCCATGAGAATCTCACATTACCTCAATTTTTCTGTATCTTTAACACAAGCCTTGCAAGAAAACAAGTGCTAGTTTCTCAAGTTCTGGCTTCTGCAATCAAGAGGCTGTTTTCTGACTCAGACTCACTTTTTTTTTTTTTCATGAGAAAATAGATTCGCCAAAAAATACCCAAAATAGAAATAAAATAACTCTGTGATATCTGGAGATTGCTTACAGCATGAGCTCATTCTTCTATCGGTTTCTTCTCATTCTTTTTACGTTTTTCTTCTTTAATCTCCCACCTTTCCTTACTGAGGATGGAGCACTGCTGGGTGAGTGTGCTGAGGAAATGGCAGAGAAATGCCACTTGGCTTTTTCAGTGTGTGCCACTGAGATCCTCAGGACTGCTGTACTCAGCTATGGCCTTAACTGCTTCTTGCAGCCCCAGTGAATGCATACCATTTGTCTACAGCTACAAATGAGTGTGAGGTGTGCATCTTGCATGCACAAATTATAACTAAGATGTAGATGTGTATTCTGTGAGCAGATGTGCTCCTAGTATAGGAAGCTGCTCTCAGGATAATGGGAGATGGAAGCCCATCCCCATCATTAAAGAGCCAGTCTTGGCTGAACTGTTGCACCACTCTTTTGACAAATGACAGGTAGAACATGTGATGGGAGTTCCCCACATGGTGTTTGTATTTCCCGTATCCAGGATTAGCTCCAAAATATTGAAAGACTGGAATGCTTGTTATAGTTATTTACATGCCCATGCTCAGATATTTTGCAGTCTGGTCCTGTTCAAGGTTAATAGTCAGGGCTAGCTAGTGGAATTCTTCTGCATGCCTGGAAGTGAGGTCACTGGCCTTTTTTTTTTTTTTTTTTTTGCCTTTTTTTTTGGCTAGAACTGTGCACAGCAGCAGACAGTAATATAACTAAAAACATGCTATGCAAATATATTAGCAGTAAATCCTGTGCAAGTTAAAATGAGCACAATAGGTGGATCTAGAATGCAAAGCTAATTTCTCTGAAATTTATTTTCAACCCTGTTTTAAAGTCAAGATGAATGACATATTGCTGGAATAAACACTATGTCTTGCCTGCTCTGTAATTAGTTATGTAAGTTCTCTACTATGGAAATGCAATAAGATGTTTGTCTACTTGGACAGATACATGCTACCAGTACCACTGGCCCAACTCCCACTGACCCTGTGGTTTGGACAACATTTCAGATGCACAGTGTTTGGTCTCAGGCAAATATGCAACCTATCCCCCTCTGTTCCTCCTCAGACTCTGGGCTCATTAACTACACAAGCCTCCAAATTTGCATGTAAATTCAATAGTCACTGTGGAAAATCACAGTTGAGTCACCCTGAATATATTTGTACTTGGGGACAAATGTTTTTGAAATCCCCAGCAAACTAATAGGCTAAAACTGTGTACTGATACCATAGCTACCATGCTTTTGGAAGTGCAAAGAAGCAGGAATATCTGCCTGAGAAAATGAGCATGGAATGCTTTCCCAGGTATTATTTATAGCTGAAAAAACCAGGGGAAAAAAGTAAGAAAAATAAATAACAGGTTTTTAAACACTTTTAATTAATTTAAAAAATGAAATTTTTAAGCAGTGTCCTGGAGAAATTCTTATCTTTGTATTTCCTGTGAGGTTCCCTTATTTCTTGTGCAGCCAAGCTGTAAGCAAACTAATTTGCTTATATCTCTATCCCAGATGAAGCTGTGGTCAAGTGATATTACACTCTGATTTTCTAATTGGCCCATAAAGTTTTGCTTGCATGCTGTGACCCTGGTATGAGAGGTGCTTCTGGTATTTAAGGTGTGCAAACACAATCCTTAGGTAGGGCTTTGATCTCCTTTGTCTGTAAAACAGACAAGCTCAGTAAGGAGACTGAGTTGGACACAGCTGAGTTGTCATTCTTCTTGAACAAGAGTAGCAGCAAAATTTCTAATCTCATCATCTGCATCTCAAAGAAAAGAATATGGTACTATCTACCCGTACACAGCTTTCACAGGGCTGACTGAAAGTGACTTAATAGGTTTGGATTATATTTAAAAATCCTGAAAATCTAGATTGAGGGAAGGCACTAGACACACTTTGAACTGTACTGCTTGAACTGAAAAATCTAGTTCTAACAATAAAGTTCAGATATACATTTCTTTTACCATCTAATTCCCTTTAAGTATGGCTTTGGTAAAGCAAGTCATTGGAGCCCCAGATTTCTGATCTGAAAACTTTCTTTGAGGTTAATAATTTGTATATCAAATTTCAGTCTGATGCACTTGTAACACCTGAAAACAAGGATATCTTTTGTATATAGCAGCAGAACTTCACTTACAGCTAAGCAATTTAAGAACATCTTTCACAGTATGATGATATTAGTTTTTTCCTGAATAATTTTGCAAATTCGGATTTTGCTGTTGGACATAGCAGTTGAAAAGAGATTACATAGGTGGTCTCTAAAATGTTCCTGTTCTCTGACTACTGATATGCTAATGCTATGATGAAAGAGTAACCATAGGGGAGAAGAAAAAGGATCAAGAGTGGAAATTTTCATTTAGTGAATTTTCTTTTCAACTGAGTGTTCTGCACAGGTACATATGGAGGTGAGGAGTTCATGTACTCCTCATCCACATTTCCCTCTTTGGATGAAATATGTGAATATACCAAGGAGAAAAACTTGCCCTGAAGAATTTAGCTAGATAGACAAGATAACTAAAGTCCACACACTATAGATAAAGGGCAGAAACACAAAGATTTCGTATGGAAATTAAATAGATGTGTTAGCATAGACTGTGCTCAAGCCAATATGTCCTACTTCTCAGCAGTTTTTTGAACACTTTTATCTTCAGAAATCATTCCTTAGATGGAAGATTTGGTTTAAGTACTAGGAGAAGTGTAATAATGACAGTATAAGATAGACTGGGAAATCTCCACCTCTGTAAGTGTTTACAAATACTGGTCAGAGCTAATACAGGTTTCACATCATTATCATGATATTGAATGGTATTTCAAAGTGCCTTTGGGCAATAGGCTACATTCAGGGAGCATCCAAATGATTCAGTACCAAGCAAGACTGTGATCCGAGAGAAAGCAATGTGCAGCTTGAATAAAGATAGCCAAAGAAGAGGTGACAGGAAAGATTCATTATCTTACAGTAACAGATACTTTGATAAACCCACACAGAGGTTAGAAATGAATGAAGAGGGAATGATGAACCAGGGAACTGAAATTTTTTTGTGGCTGTGAGGGATAGTACTCCTCGAGATGAGTGGAGGAACCACAGATGGGATAGCAAACCAGGCATTAAGGCAGTGTGCTATGAGACAGCAGCCAAAAACCTGAGGCCTCTCTGGTTCTGCTGATAAGCATTCACACAAAGCAGTTGCAGAAAACAATCACAGGCATTGCAGTGGGACACCAGTGCCTCCAAAATAACAACAGCAATCCATTAAACTGATCATAGCTGATTTGGGATACATATTACCAAGGTCAGAAGAAGAACATGGTAAGAGTGGGTGTGGGGGAAGCCTGAGCAATCATGGCATAGAAGGGTCTAAGGAAACAAATTGTACTGATAATTAGGAGAATGAAGATAAATTCAAAGAACAAAAGCTGAATTTAGGTGCGAACAAGTACACCTTCAACAGCAGTGGCACAAGCAAGAATTTGGAGATGAGTTTAAACACCATTATATTTGAAGTGATATGAAGAGTGGCAGGTTACAAGGAGTTACCTGCAAGCTGGCTTTACACTTCAGTGATTTCTGTATCAACAAATGCCTGCAGAATAGCTGCAGTAGTTCTTACAAGGGTGTGTGATGACCTGAGTGGAATGGAGGTAAAGGAACAAAAGTTTCAAGTGAGGAAGGCTTGGAGAAATACCCACAAGGCAGCCTGCATAGTGTGTTGTTAACCTGGATGATATGGGCCCTGAAAGAGACACCAGCAGTGGCAATGAGCAGACCTTGTCTGGGGGCACTCTTCTGATAAAAAGTCTCTCAGGGATAAGAAATTAACCAAATAGAGGGAATGGTGGATAAAGCTTTGCTTTCTGCAAGGCATGGTGTGTTGCAGTTTAATCAAGGAGGCTAATCCAGATGAGCCGTTTCTACCGTAGATCTGCCTCAGGTTACTAAACAGCATGAGGTACACAAAGTGCTTACTGAAAAGGAAAGCTACAGGAATTAATTAATGTATGCTTATATAGTGCTTCGGACATACTGTAAATGCTTTCTAGTGAAGAATGTTGTGAAGTAACCCAACAGAGGACTCTAGAGCAGAGGCTGACAGATTCAAACCCTTGATCTAAATTTAGGCATAGCAGAAAAAACTGAAAGCAAGAATATTCAGCAATTATCTGAAGCAGTAACAGGGTTAAGAAATCATAGGAAAAAACCTCAGATTTAGGAAATACAAACATTGTTCACTAAAAACAATGGGTACCTTTTAGGTCTTTCTCTTTTAGTTTCATCTCTTTTAGATTTAGGAATACCGAAATAAGCAACCTAAATAAGTCTGTGACTAAACCCATTATACCCTAGTAAATAATAAAGGGTAAAATGTAAGGTCCAAATCAGTGGATGTGCTTCCTCTTCCTTGGACTCCTGTGAGAGATGAGCTTGTGTGGTTGTTCACCCACCACTCTGTATGTTTGGTTTTTTTTCTCCATTTCCTTCTACTGCAAACTCTGAGACAGAATTTGTCTTTCCCTGGCAGAAGAGGACAGTTTTCCTTTGCATCTAAAGATCTCCTTGGCATATAAGCAGGCTCAAATGGGTATATAAGACATGGTGCCATCACTGTGAAAGTTACCACTTTATGGTTTCCATCTTGCCTGCTGCGTTCCTTGCTCCTTTACCTAAGAAAAATCTCTTCTTCTATAGCATTTTACAGATAAGGTTTTCTGCAGTAATGAGGCTAACTGGCATTCCTGACTCTATGTAAGGCAGTCTAACATGTGTTTTAGATTTTGGGTCAGTCTTCTTACACTAGAGGAGAACAAGGAGTCTAAGAATATGGTTATTCAAATATCAGTCAAAAATGGCATGGAAGAAGTTACTGTTGGTAAAAACAAGCCCATGGATCCTGGAATCTTTAAAACAGCCTATGTGATTTAACATGTCTGGTTACACTGAATTTTAACTAGATTCAGATGCCCTGCTCACTTGAACATCTGTGAGAGATCCCAGCCTAAACTACGCACAATTTGAATTTAATGCATCTGGAACCTCTTTGTTTTACCTTCTACATTTCCTTACCAATCTTCTGCTACTTCTCTGTCTCTATAACAGTGTGCACTGAGACCTTGACTCCATATAATGAAAGTTGTGTGCTTATGCCTGCATGTAGTCTCTGGTGTTGCAGGACATGAGACAGTCTGCCTGTGTAGACTGCAACTGAGAGTCTGGATTTTAAATGTGTTGGACTGGCATGCATGCACAGTGTCTTTCATTCAAAAGGTGCTTGATAGATGATCTAGGAGCAAAGCAGGCTTTGGAGGTGGGTTTGGCTTTCTAAGAATGCCAGACTTGGTGTGAGTAGACAGCACAGCTGAGTTTATATGGCAAGGCTATGCCTGACTAGGGGAGGCAGTGGTAAATCCTCTGTGCTGACAGTCGCCTGTCTTCCCTTCCAATGGAGCATGCACTCTGCTGTACATTCCAATTCAATAACAGATTTACTGGCTTCAATTTCATTCAGTAAAAGAATATAAAACAATTCTGATGCTTTGAAAGTGAAATGTTTATGAACTGACAGTCTGCCCCCAGTTGATTGCAACGCAGTTCAGTGCAGGGGTGACATTTTGACAGGGGTGCCAAAGAGCTCAAAGCAGCCCTGCTGAAAGGCAAATACATTCTCAGAGACAGCTGGCAGACAATATATATTAGCAGAAAACTTAATGAATACTTTAACCTATACAATCACAAAAAAGAAATAGGGAAGAGATGGAATAATGGACACATTTTCTGGTGAAGAAAATGGAGCACAACTGAAGCAATCCAATTAGGGTAGTTTTGGAGTCCTCTGCTGTTTTTTACCTCACTAAAAGGGGCCTGGTCTTGGGTAGGAAAGCTGTCTCTAGGCTCACAGTATTTTGACAACCAGAGTTGAAAGTTTGTTGAATCTTTTTGTTTAAGATTCACTCAATTCATGCAAAGCATGAGAGGGGAAGGAGTAGGAAGCAGCCAGCCTCAAGGATGGGGCAGAAGCTGTCCCAGAGTTCCTAAACTGTGACACACTCAGGCTTGACTTTGGTGCCAGACAGTGTAACCAGGAGCTGGGGTTTATGAGGGGGATAGGGCAGGAAATGAGAGATAAACTTTAGCCACAGTTAACTCAGGTCAGGGAAAGTCTCAGGACAGCTAAATAATCTGTAACCTGACCAAGCACCGAGGGATGTCTGGGAACATCCAATGTTATGAGGCGTGTTTAGCTTCCTGAAATGGTTATGTTATCCCTGTGCTGCTCTGACGCCTGTTCCGTACAGCTGGGGTAAGCAGACAAACAGTAAGCAAGTATGAGCAACAATTAAAAAAACTGGTAGCTAAATTACCTGTATCATAGAAGAAACTGTCTTTACAGTCAAAAATACTGAGATTTTTGCTTTTATTTCTTAGACCAAAGAGCTGTACTTATCTTTATCACAATAATAAAAATAATTTTACTTTTGTCATTGACTGCCATCCAGGTTCAAATAGGCACTGTGCAGATGCAAAGACAGATGCAGCCCCAGACTAGGAATGGTATGTGCCTGTGTCTCATTCAGTGAAAAGCCTGTAATTCATGTCAAAAGGTATAGTTTATTGGGACAAAAGAACACACAAGATCCCAGTGTGGCTGAGTTTAAGTGGGATTCTTTTAATGAATATGATAATTACTACAGCCTGAAACACTTAATGGTTTTGAGTTGTAGGCAACTAAGTGTGGAGAAGAAAATTGCTTTCCTCTATCAGCTGTGTTAGAAAAAGTATTACTGCAAAAACCTAAATATCCAGAGCACTCTATGGGCTCCATTATTCTTTTTCTCAGAGGGATGGGTGTAGGTGACTCAGCAATTCACTTGTGAAAGGAAAAAAGTAGTTATGTTAAAGTGACCACCTGTTTATCTCAGACAGTTGGTATCTAACTTGTAAACATCTGGAGATGAGCTGGTTAATCAGAAATGGTCAGAAGCACAGAAAACATTCAGCTGAAAGGTGAATAAGGTTTTATTTCCAACTTTATTGGAAAGTGAGGTGTGTTGATAGCAAAAGCTCTCATTGGTGCTCTCTGAAGTTATGTACAGTCTCTTGCAAAATCATGCAGTCAGCCTTTGTGATTCTACCGCTTGCTTTGGCTGCAGATGGGAAAGTTCCAGTGTGATAATACAGAACAAAGTTCACTTTCTGGATTGTTTGTTTTTAAGTAATATGTTGAAAACATTGCAAGGTGAAAGATGGTACAGGACTTTCCAGACAGCCATTTCCCTTTTGGAGACAGCTTCCATTTTATCTTGTTCATGGTTGTACCTAGAGGAACAGCTGGACTTTAAGGGGCTGCAGGCCTGAGAGCTGAATACCTGCCATTCTGCTATGAAATGTTGAAAAATGAATGTTGAACATATGCATAGTTTAACAGGACATATATGAAAGTCCATCTATTCTCCTAACTTGTCTTTGCAAGTGGCCACTAGCTGGTGCCAAGCAATATATAATAACAGGGAAACTACATGACAATTCTTATCCAGGACAGTCTTCTAGGCTTAATCAGTTGGTGGCCAAGGATTTCCTTAGCCAACAGGAGCATCATCCATATGAGTGAAGGCTACCAGACATCATTTTTCTTCCTTGAACTTACCCAAATGCTTTCTAAACCCATGTAAACATCTGGTACCTACAAGGTCCTATGCCTAGAGGCTCTCCATTGCTTAACTGTTTTACTGACAAAGAATCTCTTGTTTATTTTGAGTCTACCACCTTGCATTTTCATTTGATACAGATGTGTTTTGTATAGAAGAAGATAAGGAACAGTCATGCTCTGTTCACCTTCTGCCTTCTACTCATAAGTTTATAGATTTCTACTATAACCCCTTGTTGACAACCCTTCCCATATCCACTATGTCTTTTCTAGGCTAAAGAATCTAGTCTCCCTAATTATTCCCCATCTGAAGCTGTTAGAGCTTTTCTAGTTGGCCTTGTTGCTCTTCTCTGCTTTTTTTCCAATTTTATATGACCAGAACTGCTTTCCTGTTAAGTTTTTGGCACATAATGGATTTATAATATGGCACAATATTCTCTTTCCTAGTAATTCTTGAACCTTGATTCTTCTCTTTTGACAGAGCATTAAGTAGATATTTTCATAGAACAGCTTATCATCACCAAAGATCTTGTTTTTGACTGGAAGCAAATAAAGTATTTGGAAGTTGAGTTGGGAAGCCTGATTCGCTAACGTGAAACAGACTAAAACTCAGCAATTCTGGCCATTCTGGAGAGGGGGAGGGGAAAAATAACTGGACAAGTTAAGTCTTCTCCCCATCCGTGGTTACTGCTGGATCCAGAGGTGGGCAGGGTGATGCTCCCACCTCGGGTTTTGGTATGGCAGCAGAGCTATAACTTTTTTCCTGCCAGGTGAGTTTGGGGGCAGAGAGGCTCTTGG
Source organism: Harpia harpyja (assembly GCF_026419915.1). Lineage (NCBI taxonomy): Eukaryota > Metazoa > Chordata > Aves > Accipitriformes > Accipitridae > Harpia > Harpia harpyja. The sequence continues at coordinate 96,382,985 of NC_068969.1, forward strand.
AAGCAATCAGCCAGCACAGATTCAGCAGGAGCAGGGTGGACTAGCTTCATACACCACCTGCTGCCTGGATGCACTTTTGAGCTATTTTATTTTGAATGCTTTCTGAGCTCCTGTGTACAGCAGGTTGTGATGGAAATTTCCCATTATATTCTATTGCAAAATGCCATTTTTGCAAAACACATAAATATCCAAAGAAGAATTAAGTATTTGGAAAATACAGTGTTTTTCCTGGAAGACAGAAAAGCTGACCCCATGCTGCCCACCTAGAATATTCACATCAGTTTTATTTTCAATCTACTGGAAACTAAATCTGAGTGGACGGCCTATACAAGCTATTGGGAAGAAAAAAAATATCTGCTTGACTTTGTCTCTGCTTTGGAACCAAAGAATCATAATGCTATTTTAATTTAAATATATATGTATTTATTTTAATGTCTTTCTCCTGTATATGTGTCTACCCCTCCTGGCTCCTTACCACTACAACTTCTGAGTATTGCCTATTTAGATTTTGAGTACTTGTAATGGATTCTTTTCTTTTTTTTTTGCTCTATTATCTTCCCCCAAAGACCTATCAATTCAGATGATCTCCCAATGATATTGTTATTAAATAGCATTATATTGAAAGATATTAATGTCTATGATTATTGGAGGTTTTGATCCGAAGATTCCCACAGGCTGTGGTATACCCATTGCTCATTTCCTCCAGTTTGCAAGAAGCCAGTGAAAGCTCTTTGGAAATGGTGAGGGGCTTGCTTATGGAAATGTCATGGGAACTATCATGGTGAGTAGCATGAAGCTTGCAAAAGCAAAGATTAAAGATTATCTTTTCAGCCTGTGTGTATTTGAAATAGAAAAGCTTAGGTGAATATCTGTGTGCCTGACCCTTGCAAGGTTCTTATCAGCTTCATTTTCTCTCTACAGAAAAAGAAGGAACTTAAACAGACTCTTGCAGAAAACAACTGAAGACTGGGGGAGCTGGTCGACACCAGGCTTAATAGGAGTCAGCAGTGTGCCCTGGCAGGCAAGAGGGCAAACCACATCCTAGGGTGCATCAAACACAGCATCACCAGCTGGTCAAAAGAGGTGATTTTCCTGCTGTATTTAGCACTGGTGCAGCCTCACCTTGAGTATTGTGTGCAGTTCTGGGCCCCACAGTTTAAGAAAAATGTTAAGTCCTTGAATGCATCCAGAGGAGGGCAACAAAGCTGGTGAAAGGGCTGGAAGAAATGTCCTATGAGGAGAAGCTAAGGACTTTGGGCTTGTCTCGTTTGGAGAGAAGGAGGCTGAGAGGTGACCTCATTGCTCTCTGCAGCTTCCTGAGGAGGGGAAGTGGAGAGGGAGGTGCTGAGCTCTTCTCCCGGCTACCCAGTCGCAGGACACACGGGAATGAGTCAAAGCTGCGCCAGGGGAGGTTTAGACTGGACATTAGGAAACATTTCTTTACCAAGAGGGTGGTCAAACACTGGAACAGGCTTCCTAGAGAGGTGGTCAATGCCGCATGCCTGTCAGTGTTTAAAAGATGTTTGGACAATGCCCTTGACAATATGCTTTAGCTTTTGGTCAGCCCTAAGAGGTCAGCCAGTTGGACTAGATGATCATTGTAGGTCCCTACCAACTGAAATCTTTTCTCTTCTCTTCTCTTCTCTTCTCTTCTCTTCTCTTCTCTTCTCTTCTCTTCTCTTCTCTTCTCTTCTCTTCTCTTCTCTTCTCTTCTCTTCTCTCTCTTCTCTTCTCTTCTCTTCTCTTCTCTTCTCTTCTCTTCTCTTCTCTTCTCTTCTCTTCTCTTCTCTTCTCTTCTCTTCTCTTCTCTTTTCTCTTCTTTTCTCCCTGTTTCTTTTGTTTCACTTTTTCCTAAACCTGTTTTTAAATATTTGGACACACAACCTATGTCTGGAAATCTGTCCATGATTATGACATAAGTTTTACGAAGAGGGTTTACATAACATCATCTGGCAAAAAACACATTCAGCTGTTCAAACCAGCCTTAGAAGACAACTTCCCCAGTAGCCCCAGGCAGTGGTCTAGTGCTGGATTGGAAGATCCATTCCAATGACACAGGCTTCTGATCTGACCTGAAGGAGACCTATCTAAGCATATTCCTACTAAAGCATTTAGGACTGTAGCATTCTAACACTAAGCCAACACTTAAATTTGAGTATATGGATCTGAATACTGTACATGTTCTGAGTCTTAGCATTTTTATATTAAATCCCCACCTGTGACATGGGATTGCACTGTATTTCCCAATGTTGCAGATACTGTTAAAGGAAAATATATATTAGCCATGAAGGTAGCATGTATTGTGATAATTTTGTCTCCTTTTTTTTGGTGGTACTTTTCTCTTTTTCATAGTTTGGGGGCGTAGGAAGGTTGTGGTTTTTTAATTGTTTGGGGACTAGTTTGAATCTTGATTCTATTTTGTCTAAGTGAGTTTCTCTTGGGGAGATGAAATGAATTTGGTTTTATCTTGGAGTCTCCACATGTAAATGTTGTGTTGATGTCTTGTATTTCAATAACAGAAGTGACAATGTCTCACTTACAGACACTCAGGCAGCCTGAATTTAGGCAGATGGCTTTGAACTGCCTGAATGGCTGATGAAGGGAGAGAGGTCAAACTTCAACTCGTCCCATGAGTGATTTACTGGATGCTTTTCATTATCTATGTAGACAACCCTGAAAATCAGCTGAAGCACTTAAGTCTCATGTTGAATATAAGAGGGTGAAAATATCCTTCACTGAAGGATACAGCCATACTTTGAAGGATTAAAAAGTCAGGCTTGTTTATGCACAAATGGCTCAAGGAACAGAATGGTGGAGGTCTGTGGGCTGGAAAGGATCCCACCAGTCATGGAGTATTCTGAGCATGGAGCATGGCAGCTTAGTGCATATGTGCTCCTTCATGCTTTCACCCTGATCTCCTGCTGCTTCTGGTGGTACAAGCTTTTTTTTTTTTCTGTTGTAGTAGAAATTGCTTTGCGGCTACCACAAAGAAAAGATAGCCAAGGCTGTAGCTAAATAAAGAAGCTCTATTCTTGTCAGCTCTGGCATTCTTCTCCATAGCCATCTAACCCAGGTGTAGTACTGCAGAGGAGTGCTTAATTGCCCCACATTGCTTGTCTGTTAGAGAAGATGGGAAAGGAAAATAATAATAACAGCATTACAGACCTGAGAGATCTCAGCTACTTCATTCTTGAGCCCTAGAGGGAGAGTTCACTGCTGACTAGTCCTTGACTTCAGTTGCAGCTCAACGTGGTGGAATACCATTCATCTCCAGTGTTAAATAACTATGCCTTCCAATATAGGATTATAGATTTCAGGATAGGCAAAGTTTTGCTGTTAACAAATACTACACTAATAAAAGCACGTGTAGGGTGTTTTATTTGTTTTTCATAGTGGTTCCCATTTTTCCTTCTTGTCTTCTGGAATGAGCTAAGAAATCAATATACACAGCTATTAACCTTCTGTATGTGATGTTTCTGCATATCCAGAAAAATCTTTGGGAGTCCTGGATGGAAGGCTTTCAGTACTGTTCCTATGCCAGAGGCATGTTGTTGTTATTTTAGTGGGCAGATCCTTTCTATGCTTTTTTTGTGTGTTAATGTTTTATTACGTATAGCAAAGCAATATGCCATTCTGGGCACTGCACTAGAAAAGCAACAATGGAAACAATAACTATCACCAGGCATAACTATAGGCAGCCTCTGGAAAAAGAATGAAAGAAAATAGTAACAACACAGTCAAACAGGATAGAAATATGACTAATGAATGCAAAAGCTCCACCAGCAGCAGAGCACATGGGATTTTCATTGCTATTTTAATTCAACAGTATTGTTCTTTAGTTGCTGCTCAAATCTAGTAAAAATATTTGGAAGTGAAAAAGTATTTGCTTAAGGTAGTTATGAGTGGAAAGCCTGCTGGAATGATACCGGTAGTGCAAGTTTGACAGCCAGAGCTTAACCCTTCTGTGCCACAACCAAGCTACACTTTGTTAAAATGGTGGCAGCAATTCACTTTCATACCCTCCAATCCTTGGTCTAACCTTGGTCTAAAGACTCTAGCACTCTTTAGAGCAGCCTAAAGAGAGTTGCAAGAAGCGGATATCTCTAAAAGCAGATGTTTAACTATGTTCCATTTGCCTCAGATGCTCTCCTTCCATCAATGTGAAATGTTCAAACGGAAAAGGCATTGCTTTCATGTCTGTGGATTACCTGAGTTTTGCCTTACATACGGAAAATTGTTAAGAAGCTCAATAAACCAGATGAAGGCTGCTTTGTTTTGCAAAGCAGTTACAGTTACACTGAAGAAATTGGACCTTTGAGACAGTGAGCTCTTAAGGGTAAATGGAGTGAGCACTGTGCAGAGGTAAATGGGGGCAAGCCGTGTTCATGGACCTGTTCTGTCCTCCAAAATATCATTTGCGGGAGCACAGTCTCCCCTTTTTTGTCCTGTAATGGTAAAACAAGGAGAGGAGTTACCTTGTGTGCACCGTTGGATGTGACACTATGCACTTTCATGCCTGGAGAACCTCTAAACTGCCCGCCTGCGTTAGCAGTAAAACTGATCTCATGAGGTAGCAGTTAGGGAATGTTTGCTATTTGTATGATAGCATTATCTAGTATCATAGCATGCAATCAATCCATAAATATGCTTCTCCTCTGCCTTTCAAAAGCTGCTTGGTTACTCATTTACATTTGGGATCATTGTAGTTCATATTGTCATGGGTTTGGAGATAATTGTGCAACAGTTAAAAGGTCTTAGCTGTGTCAATGATAGAAAACAATGCTTCTGTTTTTTCTTAATCTTCCAGGTAACAGGTACATTTATCTAATCTTTACTCGTCCAAACTTGGAAACCAAGAGCAGAGTTTTCCCAGTAAGTCACTATAGGACCAGGTAATTGCTATTGTTTCTTGGGAATATTGTTGTGCTCTGTGGAAGTCCTGACTGACTGCTGACATCTTCCTCCTGAGCAGGGGCTAGTAATTGAAGGAAAAAAGCCTCCAGACAGCATGAAGTGTGTACTGCCTTAAAGTGAGTATTACATAAAAGCTAACTGCAAAGGAATATAATTTCTGAAAAATCACATAGAAAGACTTTTAATGTCAATTTCCCAGAGGGGAATACATCAGATGGTATATTAATTGCCATAATTTTTCTTCTTTCTCTTTATCATTTGTGCTAGTCCCCACTGTTTCCAACACAACATCAATGTTTTAGTCAATTTACAGTGCTGCTTATTGCCAATGTTAACCAGCTTTAGCCCATCTAGTAGAGCATAAATTTACAAACTGACTTAATCTGTAAATCCTGGTATTACATTTTTACTTCAAAAAGTATATAAGCATTCCCTCACTGTAACCGTATTTATTTGTAGGTGTGATACCTGTAATCCTTATTCCTCTGCCATTCTTTATCTACCTCAAGAGATTTCTTCCTGAGATATTAGTCACTTTGTATGGATGGATTTTCTCTTGAACATACACAGATGCAAAAACCAGCCAGCCCATATGGTTGTATTTCAGAAAATGTTATTTCATTTAATCCAAAGATTAAATCCAAAATTTAAATCCAAAAATTAAAATTACACACCACAGACGGTTTCAACAATATGTATGGTGCTCAGAAATGTTCTTTGGCACAATTTAATTTATTAACACAGATGTAGCCTAAGATGATGCACTGCCTTTAGTTCATGAGTTTGGATTTGCTTTTCTGCTTTGATCCTTTAGAGGAAGCAAGTTTCTCCTCCCTCCCCCTCCCACTCCCTTCCGTGGGAAGATTTAGCTCACACAATTCACCAATCTTTCAATCCCTGACAATAATCCATGTGGACTTCTGCATCTCTGCCTTGCTTCCAGGTTCCTTGACTGGAGATGGCACAGCAGACACATTCATCTCCATGTATAAGGGCTCCTGCAGAGCTAACAGGTGGTACCATGTACTGCCCAGTGTCTGGGCTGAATTTGAGCAGTGGCTGACCATGCTCATGCTTAGATGAGCTATCTAATACTGCACATTTTAATGAAAATCACTTCATGTTGATGGCCATTAAAAGCATTTTTTTTTTAATGTATTTTGTAGCACTGAAGCACTTTGCTGTTAAGAAATACTGGAAAGTATTGAAAGATCCTCAGGGAGTTACAGAATGTTGTGAATGGGACGGTGGGATTTGGATGCTGTGAAAGGCATTTTCAGAAGTTTGTCTTTTTCTTGCAGGCAGTGTAAACAATCTTTTAATTGTTTATTCGTTGCCTATTCTTCAGGCAACGTAACATCCTCTGCATGAATCCATTAGTCATCAAGCATGGGCTGTCCTAAAACTTAGCCATCTGGATTTCTTATAGAAGATAAGAAAGAGTAGTGTGGGAGCTAGAGAAAACAGGAAGATCCCATGTAGAGAATAGAAAAAGCAATTGGATCATACTGCCTCTTACAAAGCAAGCAAAAATATTTTATAACTAATCCTTGACTATGTCATCTCTGAAAGCTTCAAAGAATAGCTGTTGTTTTTTCTTTTTTGAATGTTGTCACTCTGAGAGAAGAAGTTTGGTTTGTTAGCTGAGAGGATGAATAAACATTGATGATAACTGCTTTTAATTCTAACAGCTTTAAATGCAACAAATCTCAAAAAATGGCATTTTTCTTAATGATTAAGATTGTCATTTTTATACATAAGCAAAGAAATGTAACTTTATGGATAAATCTTAACAGAAATCATGTTTCAGCTAGCTAATATTTTATAATAAATGTTTGATAAGTTCCAAAGTATGTATGCCACAATTCTCCTCTCCTCCTACTTTACTTGCTGAGCTAATCTGTTTTGGTTTTGTCAGCCACTGTTTATCAAGCACTCTGCTTTTTCAATAAATCTCAAATGAGATAAAAATGTGTTTAGTGTTGTTGACATCAGACCCCTGAAACCAGCTGCAGAGTTGCTATTGTTTGGTTTCAATGCTCACTAAAATGAATTTCCTTTCTGTTGAATCTGAGGGATATGATGAGTGACAGGCCATCTTTTTTTTTTCTTAATCACAGAGATCTGTGTGTTCCTCTAGATGCCCTGATAAGCAGTGCGTATGTGTGTGAAAGGAAGGGAAACAGGAATTCCTTTCGGAAGGGTGACAACCTTAGTAAGACTAAAATGAGTTCAAGGCAGATGTTCCTGGCAGAAATCAACTGAAAACTTGCACCTAAAAACTTGCACAGCTGCCAACAAAGAGGCTTACATTTATTTTGGCTCTTTTTCCAAACATTGATCTTTAAGAAAAAAAAAAATCAAACAAAAGCTCTATAAAGAGTTAGTTTTGTGCCAAGTATATAGCACACTGACATGCTGCACCATGAAAAACAGGACTTGGCAACATAATTCCAACAAAATGTCATCCCAGCAGCCATGTTGCTATTCTTCAGTTTAATATGTGAATGTTTCCATCTCAGAGAGCACCCCAGGGACAAACTGTTGCATTTAATTAAGCATTTGTTCATACTGTAATCAAAGTGGAAGTGAGATAGAGAGCATTTGTTAGGAAAAAAAAAAACCAACCAAAAAGCTGTGTTTGATGGTACATCTACAACTTGAGTATGGAGCCTTTTCTCTTTCAGACATCCCAGAAGCATGTCACAGACTCCACTGATGCCCTTGCCCTCCTAACCAGTACGTTGTTCTTGGCGCAAGCTTCCTCCTGTGATCCTGTTCAGCACCAGGCTCTCTCGACATTTCCCCCTTTCTCAATTTGTCCTGTGCTCCTGTCACACAGAACTTTACTGCTCCCTTATTTTAAGGCCTCGGGTGACAATAATTTAGAACAATTTCTAATGACCCAAAGCTAAGAGGCAGTAGTAATGGATAAATGAGTTTCACAAGATGAGAAGGAACATATCTTGATATTTCATGTCTGTCATGGTTTAATCCCAGCCAGCAACTAAGCACCATGCAGCCACTTACTCACTCCCCCCCCACCCAGTGGGATGGGGGAGAAAATCGGGAAAAGAAGTAAAACTCGTGGGTTGAGATAAGAACGGTTTAATAGAACAGAAAAGAAGAAACTAATAATGATAATGATAACACTAATAAAATGACAGCAGTAATGATAAAAGGATTGGAATATACAAATGATGCACAGTGCAATTACTCACCACTCGCCAATCGATGCCCAGTTAATCCCAGAGCGGTGATCCCCCCACCCCCAGTCGCCCCAGTTTATATACTAGACGTGACACCGCACGGTATGGAATACCCCGTTGGCCAGTTTGGGTCAGCTGCCCTGGTGGTGTCCTGTGCCAACTTCTTGTGCCCCTCCAGCCTTCTTGCTGGCTGGGCATCAGAAGCTGAAAATTCCTTGACTTTAGACTAATCATTACTTAGCAACAAGTGAAAACATCAGTGTTATCAACATTCTTCTCATACCTAACTCAAAACCATAGCACTATACCAGGTACTAGGAAGACAGTTAACTCTGTTCCAGCTGAAACCAGGACATGGACAAGACCCTCCTTGTGGGCTGCTGCAAGTCAAGAGAAACACCATTGAAGTTAATTGGGCTCTCTGGAAATCCAGTAGTTTAACTGACTGAAGAGTTTAACATGAAGTTCTGAGAAAAATTGGATTTGGGGAATGCTAGATCAGATGATCCAGCAATTAGGAGAATCTAACCTTTATGATAGCGGAGTTGAAGAAGTGCTATGATGGAACAGAAGTGTCTAATTATTCAGGTTCCAAGTGCTCTTGAAAGATGAGGCAGTGGGGGGAAGTGAAGTCTTGTAGCACGCTAGGAAGGTCACTAAATACGAGCTCTGGTATATCCAAGTGGAAAGCAAGGCTGGAGTCCAAGGCGATATCCTGTCTACTGCCTCTAGTTAAAAAAGGAACTGTTATCCTGAGAGTCTGGGATTATAACATGCTGAAAAAAGTAACTGAAGTAACTGAAATTTGAATCCTGACATGATTTTTCAAACTCTAAAAAGTACCACCAAAAAGCAATGGGTAATAAAAAATAAAGTTAAATCTATGACTCTCTGAAAAGAGAAAGGGCTGAAGTAGTTTCAATGGAATTAAATCCACTTACTCCATGGTGTCAAATGACAGAAGCAAGGCATTTTCTTATTTTCACTGTTTCTTAGCTGTTTCTTCCTCCCCCTCCTCCCAGTGGATAATTTCATTCAAGCCTATCATATGGTCTTAGCATGCTTCCCTAAAAGTGACTACCAGCATGACTTCTCTAAATGGTCAAATCACTGTCTTGCTCTTTCTAACATCATCTTCTGGAGCCTTAACAACAGAACAATAATGATCAATCTTCTGTGAGATATGTTTCTCCTATGCCACTCCCCTTCTACTCACTGAAATAGCCAAGAGCACTGAGGCATACGTGGTAGGAGGCTGGATATTTTAAGAATTGAAGCAAGGAGATGTGCTTCCCCCCTTGAGACTCTCCATAATGTTTTGCTAACTAGGCAGCTCTATGCTGGGAATTCTGTACTGGTGTGAAGGTAGCCCTGAGCAGGCAGATTTAGGCTAACATCTGCAATGCAGTGCTCAACTACTAAGAAGTCTGGTAGAGTAATATTTCCTTCTTAATTCCAGAGGTCACTATAGTGTGTTTTCTGGAAGAGCAAATTCCCACCTGTTCCCCTCTCTTCCCCAAGGAAGCCACTTAATCAGATCCGACTGGACCATTGCAGGGTAGCAGTGCTCAATACACACTAAGTATCTTCTAGAGTCTTTCTCTTTGGCTTGAAATGTGCTTGAAACTATGTATATTTGAACAATTTGTCATCTGAGCTTGAACAGCAAATTATATCTCCAGAGTTAATATACTTCTTTGTCATCCTAACAGTTCCTCTTCATTGGTGGCAGGACTGATTTAGTTTAGTTGTTGAATAATGTTTGAATATTTTTGACCCTTTTCATCTCTAATTCTTGTTTTTCCCTTTTCCACTGTACCTCTTGCTCTTCTGAGTCTTCTGCCTTCACTCACCCTTTAACCCAGAACTTCCTTTTCCTCAGACATCCTCCTGCTCCCTATTCCAACCCAGGGAACAAAGTATTTTGATGGAGAATGTATTGAATACCAGGATTGCTTTATACGAATTATAGATAATTTGTTTGTAGATTAATGAATCTTCTGCCTGTTTTTTCCTTTGTATCCTGTGTTTTCTATGTAGAATATTTTATTAAGCAGTTTATTCCCAGATGATTAAATAGCATCACTTTATCTTCAGGTCTGAGAAAGGCTAATTGCAGAATTATGTGGGGACCCATTTTCCATAGATACCTTCTTTGAGCCAGAAGACTTTTTCTAGGAGGAGTATGATACATTCACCATTCAGAACCACTTTGAATAGTAGTCTAAGATCTTGATATCTGGATCTTGATTCTTTCAAATTTAAACATATAAGCAACAAAAGTAGATTTATAGTTACATAAAATGCAAAAAACAAGGAAGTAGTTTTTGCAAAATTGCAAATGTTACAGTTGCATGAACACAACTTCCAGCATGCAGACCCATGCTGAAATTGCAGTCTTTGGAATACAGCCCAAAGGATAGCCTGTTTGTGACCCTTCTTCATGGTGGCAACAGATCTGCAGGTCTAATACAGGCCAGTATTGCATTAACTGATATGGGTTTTGGTCAACTTCTCAGTGACTGAATCATCTTCCTTAAAGGCTTTGTTTGATGTGGGAGACCAGCTGCTCTTCCCTGGCAGTGGGTGAAGTGCTGTATTACTATTAATGCAGCATTCCAGTGGCTACCATCAGCTTTGAGAGTGGAATCAAGAGTCACATGCACTGAACTGGTGTATTCTGGCTCTTTTTTAATGATTTGTTTAGGATTTGTTTAGCCATTTATGTGAAGGGCATGAGACACTGGAGTATCACTTGCCTGTGCTGTACATATTTATATCAGGGCAGGTTATGCAGACTTTTTATAGCCAATGGAGAGAAGTTTGTACTTAAATAATCTAATACCTCTTGTCTCTGATTTGGGATGAGATCACTGATGGGCTAGGATTGCCTGCACTCTCCATGGATTATTGACACCCATTAGTAGAACAACTAACTAGGATACGGACGACTTAAGATAGTCAGATGAATCCCATGTCAGGCCACCTCTTTTCTGCATAAGGATAAATGTTGAAATCTTCACCCACTTCTTAAGCTAAATATCTACTGAAATCAAGGCATTATTACTTTAGATGTGGACTCTGGAGCCTGGGGGAGAAATATGAAAGAAGGACAATGTGGCTGTGTCTGCCCATCCCAGCCTATAAACTGGGATGCTTTTTAGAGATTGGAGGGAAAAAGAGAATGTATCAGCTATTTGGGACTCATTAGCATTGGTGTAATAATAGCAGTTGTATCCATATGATCAAGACGCATGTGGTCGAGGGACAATGACTGGGGAAAATGATAGTTGGTTAAGGGACATTAACTGGGGAAGATGATATTTGTAAGCCTTTGTTATGCTGGACAACCAGCAGTGTGTGTGGAAGGGTTGTTGCATTGTGATAGTAGGGGAAAGTGTGTAAGTCACTGAAATATGGAGGTTGCTGCCAGATTCAACTTATTTGCTGTCCATTCCCCGTGGAGGAAATCCTAGGTCATTTCTGCATGTTTATTAAATGGGTGGGTGGGCAGATGGATGGGAGGTGACAATTTATTATGACACATAAGCATCCACATGGAGAAGAAGTTTGCCAAGTTCCTGCAGAGGCCAAAGTGACCAGGAAACAGGCTGCAAGAGTGACGTAGGGGAAACTTGGTGGGGTTGCACAAGCAGAACCCTTAGTGAGGAACAGCAAAATGTCAAAATTAGCAGGCAGGAGGCTCTTTTGTGTGCCAGAGTGGAGCTTTTTTTCCCCTTCAGCAAATTCACAGTGATAACGGTAGTAGACAATAAGATTTACCTCTGCATCTCCTACAGACAACAAAAGCGTATTTGCTGGTTTACAATTGGTTATCCTGTTTTAAGAAATACAGCCTGTTTACTCTTTCTCATTGAGAGTCTGGAAGCCAGATGCTGCAGATGAATCTTCCTTTGCTATCATTGAGTGCAATCTGTTAGGATTTTACGTTAAAATCCATTAAATTGAGTGAAGACAGTAACCAGACCACACCAACCTTATGTCAACAGTCAACGTCCTAATGGGGCAAATGTGGCAGGGGGCCATGGCCCTGGACCAGGGCGGCATGACTCGACAATGTCCCTGGCAAAAGCTTTGGGTATTGTAGATCTGAAGGGAACACCAGCAGTACACTGCGTGCCCCCAGCTTGGAGAGAACATGGCACCTCCTCCCTTCTACTGTGCTGTTTGGTGTGGAGTAGGCCCTGCAGCCAGAGAGTGAACAAAGCTAGAGTTTCATGAATGCTGCATTTGTGAAAAAATTGTCATTTATTAAGTAACACTGGAACTAATCCAAAATCTTTAAGATTTCCTCAAACTGTTTTGAATGCTTTTGTCTTGCTGTAAAGTCTCTTTCAAAATTTGCAATGTTTTGGCTCTGAGCAGAACTTCTTTTACTGTGCTCCTTTAGCTTTTAAAAAGTGTAAAATCTTCCAGTTAGCTAATGCTCATGGAATTCAACACAGGACTGTATTTCTGGATGTACTGGTACACAGTTTTATGACCTACTTCAGAGGGTGGCACATATGATATGGTAGAGGGAATTAGCAGGATCTGCTTAAATTGTTAGCATCCAGGCCTTCATTGCAATGTTGAAATCTGTCTTGCCTAAGTTCCTTCCTATGCTTTGGTAAGAGGGTGAGGAATCTTGGTGCTTTCACACTGTTAAAAACAATTCTGGGACATGAGAGATGGAAAAGCAGTTTAATGTGCCTTTAGGAATTCTCATAAACATTTGGTGCAGGGGGGAATAATGCAATTCTAAATTTCCAAGGACTCCAGTACTTAATCCAGAAATTTAAAAAGTTTTCTGTTTCTACCTATATTATTCTTTTCTCTTAAACTGGAATTTCTCCAGGAATGGCTCCACTGAGCAATGAGTTTCTTTTCTTTTTTTAAAATCCATTCCTTTTCCAAAATAGATTCACATTCTTAAGAAAATAAATTTTTAAAAAAATCTTTTTTATGTTTTTTTTTCCTATTACTATATTTTCTTTCTTTTCAGATTCTTGAAGTCTAATATGTGCAACCATGTTTAAAAAAAATGTTATCTTTCACCATGGAAACCAATGTTTAAAAAATCCAGGTACCAAAAGTTGTCCCTACCTGCTTCATGTCTGGTTCACTCTTTTATCTGAAGTATATAGGAAAGCCACCTGGGTCTGACTGTAGCTATGAACTACAATATTGTACTGCAATATCTTCAGCTTTGCTGGCCCTGGAAGGGATGACATAAATGCTGTAACGTGTCATGCAAACATATTTCTGTGCTGCTGATGTTCAGGTTGGAGGGAAGAATAAACTGGTGGGGGTTTTGCATTCTATTTTGTTGGTTAAGTCAGTAAGTTTGTATGTACATACATTTTTATATATATTCCTGTTGACCAAAAGGGAACTCTGAATCACCTGCTCTGTCCTCCTGCCACATGTACTGTATTTATTTTGCATGCCATAGTCTACGTTCAAGTGTTACTTTCATTTGGTTAATGATGTAACACTTCTAGAACTGCATACATTTTGATATGAAGATATGAAAGGCAGTGAGACCATCACAGCATATTGGAATAGCTTAAGTTGGAATGGACCTTTAGAGGTCATCTGGTCCAATGTGCTGCTCAAAGCAGGAGTAATTTCAAAGCTAGATCAGGTTACAGAGGCCTTTTTTTGTTGAGTTTTAAAAATCACCAGGAATGGAGATCCCACAAACTTTCAGGGCAACCTGCACTAGTGTTTAACCACTCTCTCTGGGTAGAAATTTTTCCATATGTCTAATATGAATCTACCTTGCTGCCACTTGTCTATCTCCTCTTTTTGATTGATCTATATGAAGTGACAATCACCCTTGCTGTAAAGTTGTGCTGTATTTCTTATTTATTTTTTTTCATCTTTAGCTTCTGTTCACTGGTGCTGGTTTTACCACTTAGATGTGTCTCAGCTACATTAATAGAAAAAAAGGCTCTTTTCTAGCCACAAGACTTCCTTCATGCAGGCAGACATTGTGAAAAGTCAGCTGAGGTCACTGTATGGAGAAGGAAATGGACTGAGCTCTTCAAGGGTCTATCTACATGTACAGGTCTTCAGAGATGGCTTCCTCATGCATAACTGTCACACACAGACAACCTTATTCTTGAATATGTGTATCATACTCTTGCTTAGCTTGAATTTTTTGCTACATGGAGAAAAGTCCTAGGGCTCCCACAACAAAGCATATTGTGTCCCGTTCTGACCTCCCCCCCAGAGTATTTGCAAAAAATGGAAATATGATCCCTGGAACTGAATGTGACATGTCATTACCTATCTGAGGGTAGGAGCTGTTCTGTTGTCTACCTATCGTCACTTCATTTCCTGTTCTCCCTGCCTCCTCTGCGTGCTACTTCTGACTCCTGCCACTCTTGCATTTGAGAAAGAATTACTTAAGGCAGAAAAGGGTGAACTAAAATTTTTTTTGTCACAGACTACCTCATGATATTAAGAGATGCTCTGGATACTTTGCAACATTTATTTATTTATTTATTTATTTATTTATTAAATTCAGGGATATTTCAGCCTTTGAAAAAGTCAAAAAGCCCCCCAACATTTCTTTGTGAATTGTCTTGAAACAATGTATTTGGTAATCTCCATAGGAAATTCTTGAAGTTTTTTCCCAGCTTTATTGAGGATCTCTTTCCTTCAGCATTTAGTGCATGAAACTGCAATAACTTCTGTGAAATCTGGCAGAGCAGTGTGCGAAATGGAAAGCAATTACTTGTTGCACAAATGAAACAGTGTTTCAGAGTGTTAGCTTATTTAAACTTGTCCCTTCCTTACAAAGGTACTGTGTGAAGAGATGGCATGCACTGGCAATACAGTCTTGTGCCAGCCATTCCAAAGAGGAGAGTGTTTAGTTCCACCAGATTTCTTTGCTATCATGAAGCTGTTGCATGGAGCATCTTAATTTCCTCCTCACAGTTGTCTGCAACAGATGAGAGCATATGACAATGGCTACAGGGTGATAGATATTGAAAAGTATAGTGCACATTTCTGTGGTGTGCAATTAAAACTCTGTTACTGGAAAGTCATTTGACGGATACAGAATATTTTAGCCAAGTGTTGTAAGGGTCCTTGGTTTAGTCCCTTCAGAATAGAACTACATGAAATCTGTAAAAATTGCTAAGGGGCTTAAATTGGAGTGGTGGATCATTTAAAATGTTTGTTTCCTTTTTTATGTATGTACAGTTTCCTTAGCAACATAGAAATTAAAGCTCCTGGGTAGCACCTTGCCAGGTTTTCTGCATTGGAGCTTACTGAAGCAAAATGTCATGGGCTTCATAAATTAAGAGCAAGCCTGTCCAAGGGATAAGGAGTACTAATATATTTAATGTGGGGAACTAGAATTGACAAATCCTCATTACCAAAGATATGAACCAAACATCAGTTCTGAAACACAGTAAGTGTTCTGCCTTTGCTCCAGCAATGTATTTAGTTTAGGAAAAGCAAGAAAAAATACTTCCTAAGAAAGACAAAAGAATGCTGATTATCTTTTTGAAGAGGTAATATTCATAGTATGTGACTGATTGATAAAAATAAATAATCTCAGAATGGCATATGGGGATACTGTAAGGCTTATTGGCAAAGAGTGGACAGGCATAAAAATACAATACACCAAGTAATGCAGAATGCATTTACTTGGAGTCCATTTCAGTTGGACTTTATTTCTCAGTTGTAGGTGGTGTGCACAGCTTACATATCTTTAACTTCACACTTCCTTTGCAGAATTTTTTAATGCTGGATAACGACTTTGGAATGATTATTTTCTTTCTATTTTTGTTGGAGAGGGGAGGAAATAAGCAAGAAATGTTTAGCCTTCTACAGGAATAAGGCTAAGGGAAAAAAACCTATACTGGGGTGTTATTTCAGGAAACTTTTAAAATAAAAGCTCTAAAGCAGTCACACAACAGAGTGTAGGATTTGAAATGTGGCAAGTACAGGCTGCAGATGTAGCACTGTTCCCTGCTCGGTTTACCTACCCAAGCTTGGACAACTCAAATTTGTAGATGCACGCTACAGATTTAGATTGACCTGCACTGTGCAGTATAATGGATCGTAGGTGGTGCAAAATGAGCTGTCGGGATACTAAGAGCTACCTAATTTAACGGTGTGAAGTTCTTACCCTTCACTCAAAGCAGTGTGACTTGGCTGTCATTTACCTTTGTGAAAATCCTGACGTATCCTCTATCAGAGTCAGTAGGACTGCAAAGTCACTATAATTTGGACAAACCATGCCCTGTCCTGTATGTATTGCAGAAAAGCTTGGGTAAAAGCATCACCTGTTAGGACACTGTGTCCTTATTAACAGTGCGGTCTCTGCAGCTTTGCAGGTTATTGTAGGCCAAACAAAGCCTTTGACAATGCAATTACTGAACAAATATTTGATATTATGGATTTAAAGATCAGTCTTCTGCAGCTTAGTAACATAACTCACAAAACTCAGGAAAGTTACTTGTTACAGAGTAAATAGTTTGATGCATTTCAGTGAAATGGGCAAATAACTGCATCTGTCTACACAAAAGATCATGGCAATGACTATATAAAGAATATATTAAAATAAAAAATAAACATTGCATTCAGCTTAAACTGAATATCATTTGAACTAACTAAATGTACAAAAGGAACATTAGAGACTACAGGTTTCTCTGGAACAGCTGGCAGATTTGCTCCTCCTTCCCTTATGAGATATCTTGAGGAACCTGCTCTCTGCCTGTTTGCCCGCACTCCCTACTTCTCATCGTTTCCTTGAGGCTTTTCTTTTTTTGTTTTAACCTGTCAGCTAAAGGAAAATGTAAAACAACAGCTGTCACTAGTGAAATGTCCCCTTTGCAACAGCTCTACCAAGTCAGAAAAAGATTTAGATGATGGGGGAAGTTTTAAAACCACAAAGGGGTTTTGTACTGAGTCACTGGGAGTTGCATGATTAACTCTCACTCCTAGCTCTGATAATCTCCCTCTACTCAACAAAACCCATGCATGCATGTATATATACTTTTATATGTATTTATGTAATACTGGTGCTTATAAAAATAAATTCACAGTTTAAAAAAACCCTGGATCTGCATTTTTATTTAAATAAAATTTCTACTGACTTCACTGGTAGCATCACTCAAGTAAAGTGTTCAGGATCAAGCCCACATTTTGAACAGTATATTGGATCTTTTGTAATTGTGTGGCCAGAATAGTGGGTTCAGTTCTTGCCACTGGGGATTCAAAAATGCATTTTGTTCCCTTGCAGTACTGTGGACTCCTGGAAGGAGGTGGCATGAAGTGTAACACAGTTGCAGAGGCCAGCAGAGGAGCTATTTCTGAGAAAGAACATAGTGGTTGTGACAAGCAGACACCTAAATCAAATGAGATCACAGACAATGAGTAAAAGCAAACTAAATTCTGCTCAGGGCAGGACTGAACCAGAGGGATCAGCATGAGATTTTTCTGAAGCCTTCACTGCTGTCAAGACTGAAGATTAAAGGTAAGAGGGCATTTTATTTATAAATACATGGTTTATTGGTGCAATAAGGGTGCATGAGTTCATGAAGAGTTCACTGGCACACAAATATTACATAGGAATGCAGTATTTAAATGATAAATCTTAATTTCAGTTCCTAACAATGAGACTCATCGTCCTCTATTTTAGGCATCTGCTTTAAACTGGTCATCAAGATTCCCTCTATAGTCACTGGAGAGACAGAGACAAGGCTTTTGAAGAGAATCAGAGCACTCTGATATTTTACACCTCTCTTTGGATAGGATGAAAGACACTTTGCAAGTCCTTGTTTCTCTTTTTTTTTTTTTTGCCTGTAGAAATTGCCTAGGCAATCGGCTTCAACAAGAAGTGTTTCTGAAAAGAGTAACTTGTGATGAAACCCACTCGGATAAGGCCAACATCCTCAGTCTGACTTTTCAGAGTAGGTAACTTGAGGCACCAGAAGGTTACAGAGTTGCTTAGGGTCATGCAATGAGATAATGTCAGAGAGGGAGGAATAAGAACAAACCTTACCAATTTGTATTTTCTCAGTTATTTTCAGACATGTCAGTTTTATGAAAGGCTTCAAATTTATTGTAAAACCTTCCCCTGAAAGACAGGGCCTTGGACCAAGTTACATTTTTCCTCCGTCCACAGTCAGATCATTCTCTAGTCAGCCTCTGCACACCAGCTGACTGATGAGCAGCAATCCATGCAAATGACATCACCCTGACATTTTTTCCACTCTTTCTGTGTGTTGCCTAATAGTGAAAATGTTGACAGTTTTCTTGTGAAGTCCTGTTTTCATCTCATGTGTCTTTCTGAATAGAGAAGCCTGCATTCCTTCCTCTAATGAGAGGCTTTCACCTCTCTCTGATGGGACTTTCCCATTACTCCCTTCCCATATTTGAGAGTGGCAGGTTGTTTTCAGCACAGAGCCTAAAAAAAAGAAATGCGTGGTTTAGTATAGCTGTAGAGAAATAGCAGACAGGATGTTTGTACAACATATCGGTGTATTAATATAGTAAGATAAGAAAGGAAAACAATTTAAATTGTAATATACAACAAGCAACTGTTTTCCTCTTAACCAAAACCCCCTATGATTAAGATGTACTCTAAACTTTTAGAAGTTCAGAAAGCATTTTGGAGTTTTTGGAGTTGTTGACTCTCTTTTGCTGCTTCTAGTTTTAGTCTAATCCTGATCCTAATCCTGATTTTCTGAGAGTTTCATTGAGGTGTTGATATTCTACAATAATGTACTACATTACATGTATAATATACGATTGAAACTGTCATAAAACCCCCAGTGATGTAATGAATTCATAGCATGAGATGTGAAGGCCAAGAAGAAAAAATTCATGGAGGTTGCCTGTCTATAGATTGTAAGGTATGACAGAAAACCAGTCAGTGGCTGATGTTGGATGTTACGATGTTGATAAGGCATGAGAAATAAACATGACCTCAACGTGTATGAAATTGAGATGAAATAATGTAAATGTGTGGTGCAGGCACATTCCTCGAATGTTTTGGAATGTGGTCAGCTGTTGTGAAATGCATAATATCAACATGTACTGTTTTATATCACAGGTATCTCCATGGCCCTACCTCTTCCAGAAATCTTGAACAGAGAATATTTCTTCCTCTGTGGTGTGGAAACATTTGTGGAGGTGTTCTGGGAATTCCTAGGTACCTGGGTCCATTCCCTGTATTTATGTGCCACTTAATCATACAAAAGCCATCTCATTATATCAGAAAGCAAATTAGGTATGTTGCTTTAACATGTGCAACACTATACAACCCAGTGGTGAAATGCAAAGTAGGAGGGAGATTTTGTTCCCTCCTGCTTTCTTCTTGCAGGTTCCAGCAGTAGTGTGACTGTAATGAAAGCAGAATGTAAGTAAGTCTTTTGATTTTTTCACACTTTTCATCTTCCTGGCTTAGGAAGAAGTAGGCTTTCTGTATATGATTCTAAATGGTTACTTATCTTTCTTTTGAATTATTCTGCTCTGTGTGTCTCCTTTACACAGCTACATATAAATTAGAAATTATTTTATTCCCAGGTGGTGTAATGTCAACTTCTTCCCTTGTTGAACAATGCATTTTGATAGTTATAGACCTTGAGCAGCAGAACGAACTAGCAGTTAGGCTGCAGGTGTTCCTCAGTGACTAAAGATTAGCAGAAAAGCCAAATGTTAGTTGTCCTGTATACTTCCTCTCTGAACAGAAAATGGAAAATTATCCAATGCGTCACATTTTCCTTAGAGGAAATTAGTCATAGGAACAGGAAAATAAAAAAGGTACAGCTAAGCATTTCATGATTGTTTTTAGCCTCTAAATATTGTGCAAAGGCTAAAACATATATATGTGTGTTTGATAGGTACATGTATCTTAAACAGTTGGTGATGTCTAGTGAAAACACCAACCAAAAACCTTACAAAACTGATCTAAAAACCCAGCCCAAATTTATTTAATTTTATGACAAAGCCCACTATAAAAAAGAGCGAGATTGCTGCAAAACTGTAAAACTCAGGATTGATTTATATCTAGTCAGGCTTCAATTCCAGTTGGTAAGACACATCATCGTTTTGTATCATTCTCTAATGAGGGCTTGTATGTGAAAATCACATTAACCCTGCAGATGTGAAGGGGCTATATAGCTCCTCATATTCCAGCTGACTGGCTGTCTGGAAAGGTCAGTTGCTCTGGGAGAGCTCTTATCTCTCAGTCTAGTTTGCCAAAATTGTGTCAGTAGTCATTCTTTATTAGGACAGCTTAGGAAGAAAGTTCAAGACAGTTACTACTCTGCAAAAAAAATGGACAGGGTTTGTTTACAAACATTTTTACTTCAGCCAGTCAGCTCAGTTTTGAAAAGCTGCCTCCCGATTTTGTCTGCAATTTTTGGACTGAAAATGTGCTGAGGTAGATGTGATGTCATTTACACTTTTAATTGCCTTGGTGCCTTGGCACATCAGATTGCAACTACATAAAACACATCATTTTCACCTGCAAACATCTGAAACTGGCACTTTCTTTTGTTCTTACCTGGAAAATGATAAGCTGATTTTCAGACACCTTTTAAGAGTATCTCCTTTCTGCACAGAGTGTAGAACTACCTTCCCAAGCTCTATATCCCTTTCTCTGTAGCTTCCTGCCAAAAGTCTGGAAAGTTCTTTGTCACAATAATTGTGTTGTGAGTGCTATATATGCCTTGCGTTAATACACATGGGTGTGAAAGAGACAATCTAGGAAGTGTTAGCTCATGAAGTAAATGTATGGAAGCCAGCATTCTCAGATGTTTTTTCTAGGGCAACAAGGACACAATTATCAAATGAGAAACTAGAGACAATTTACTTTTAAAATTCTATAGCAGTGTCTAATTACTGGAAAGTGAAAAAAAACCCCTTTCTGTCCTAAGGTAATGCATTTCCTTCCTGTTGCCTCTTAATCCCCCTCTGGGGTATGGAAGGAGGAGAATGCATGGCTAGAAACAATAACGCTTCTCTGTGGATGGTACCCAGGTGCTTACAGGAAGGGGAATGAAACATTTTAGAAACCTCTGGTAGAAGCAGGTGTAGACCTCTTCAAATACTATGGCTTTTTTCATTCCTGTTACAGAGGGGTGGGGAATATGATCAGGAGTGGATGCAATTGCATTATGGGTTAGTATGGGTTGGAGAATGGTGGGTGGGGAAATGACTGCTTACCTAACCTGAGACTCGTTACATCACATGATCTCCATCACGTGTATTGCACTGTTCCTGTTAGGAGCCTGGGGTGGGCTACAGTGTCCCTTGGTCTTTTTGAACCCCCCTTCATTCACCCTCATCCCCATGTGTAGACCTGTTACTGTTGTTTCCATCACTGCATTAGAAAGAAGCACACAAGCCATTCATAAGCTGCTGTACTTGTTGACCTTCTTGTGAGTATGTGTAGGTCATGATATTTGACCTGGGTATGTTTGGAAGAGGCACTTTCTTTCAGTGATTATTGCAAAGCTGTCAGTCTTCCATGGTCAAAATGTAAAGTGAGAGAGTTTTTTAAAATGTCATTCTGCTGCTGTGATGAGCCTGTTTTCATGATTTAGCTAGGTGGCCACATCATTTCCATGGCATCCATAACCTGTAACTTTCAAAATAAACTTGGATGAACATTGCCATTTACAGTCTCTGAATAACTGACACATAATGTTCTAACATCATAAACATCTAATGTCCCCACAGCCATGCTAACAAAAACGCACCACTGTTCCCTAGCCAAACAGAAGTAAGGAAATGGTGCATGTAAAACAGTATTTCATCTCTGGACAGATTAGCAGGTGTCCTTCAGCTTCCATGGGATGAAGGAAGAAGACTCCCTTTGTTTTACAGTGCTGTTATTTTAAGATCACATAAGATAAAGACGTCCATGTAAAACAGTTCATAAAATTACCCTGTCTGATGCAGGCTTATATCATTACAGCTGTCTTACATGGCCAGGAATGTACTAATTTTTTTCTTGAAAACACAACTTTTAGGGTGTTGGGCATGAAGAGTCACACTTCTGATTGTAAATAGCAGTGCTATAGTAGGACCAGTTTCCCTCTCTTAGCTCATGTGAATTTCCTAAAAGAAAAAAGGCTAAAAGATCCCAGCACCATGCATTGCATCTGCCAACAAACAGCATGGTGAATTCAGAGACGTTACTTCTATTCTTTTGGCTAGGATAATGTCCGTCCGGTTTTTATCTTCTCTCCACAAGCCTTTCTTTCATGGGCCTAAACAAGCTGTCTGACTTTCACTTTCACTTAGAGTGAGTTATCTTGCACCACCTCAGAGTTGCTTTCGGTAAGACTGTATACATGGAAAACCACCACTAAGCCGCTGTGTAATTTCACAGTGATCCAGTAACCTTCCTGTGGCTGCATTGCCTGGGACATAATTCCTGTCAAAGATGAGATTACTGGTGGGTTGAGAGATCCTGATGGGTTGAGACCCAGATAATCATAGCAACAACATAGAATGGTAATTTTTCTTTTTTTTTTCTATAGGGGCAATGAACAGATTGGCAATTAATATACTCAGATTTATTGAAATCCAGTGAGAGTTTTGCAAATTACATTATTAGGCGCATGATTCTACCTGAAGTGTCAGGAGACAAAATCAGACACTGATTAAAAAGGATAAATCCAGAAGAGTCAGAGTTCATGCCTGAGATGTTGAAAAGCTGTAAGTTATTTTATATTTTGGACTAAATCAATCTATAGCTTACTCAGACTTTTAAAGGCATATATAGGTAAGTAAATATGAAATGTCCATTGCTGAAGCTGTTACCAAAATTTTGTGTATTCCTTCTCCAAAAGAGGAATATATTATTCTGGTTTTTTAATGAGGAAGTAGTAATTTCTTAGTATTATGACATATGCTTTTTAAATACTAGCTTCACACATGTAGAATTGCCGCAACTTTACATGGAAATGACTGTTCATTATCAGGATTTTAAGCATTATTCAATTAGTTTCCTTCCATGACAGAAAATACAGTTTAAATGCTGTCCTATCCTGATTAACATTTGACAATATTTTGACAAGTAATTTTTGACAATTGCGGCCTTTGGAAACAAAGGGAGACTTTTATCAAAAATAATAATAGGATATAAATACATGGTAAGGCATTTAAACTGTATTTTGAAACATCACAGTGTTATAATGATATATTCCCTTGCTTTCTACTCTTCAAATATAAGAGGAGAATGGCAAATATAAAGGAAGAGTCAAGAATAAAGCTGGTTTTCAGTTTTTGTGAGTATTGTATTTCTGGTGGAATGAAGTAGGAAAGCACAGGAAAGTTCCATCAAACAATTTTCTTGCTGAGAATCCAAATTCGACGCTATAACTTGGTCTGTCTAGAACCAAATAAACATTTCTGCAAATCCAGAAACTGTAGAAATTCATAGAATAAATATTGTTCAGGAAGTGTTCCCTGACAAAGAAAAGATTTTGAACAACTTAACTTACAGACTCCACAATTTTAGTATCAGATCTTCAGGTCTTTAACCTTAGCTATAGAAGATGAGTAAAGGAAAGGCAGCACCAATATGCTGAGAGTGATAGAACTGTCTAGGTGACCTAAATTTTACAGGTCAATAATGATGGTACTTATTAACAATTAAGGCATCCTATCCACCTGTGCCCATGCAATGCCAGCCACTCTTTCTGTTAGTCCTTTGACAGAGAAACCTCTATTGCAGTTTTGCTTTCCCAGACCCTGGAAAATGACTGAAAAAGGTCTCTCTTTTCTAAGTGGCAGAGTGTACCCTAGGGCACCGAAGTTACATATTTGTATACATCAGGTTTTTTTCAGAAGCAACAACAGGCTTTTTCAGAAGCCTGCTTGGGTTGTACAATGGCTCATTGCTTCCAAAAGGCTGTGTATGCCAGGCCTAAGCTCCCCTAGATATCCACTTTCTTGGTAAACAAGCAATGAAGACTTGTGTGTCATTACAGCTGCCCAGTGTATTGATGGTCTAAGTAACTTTCCTGTTTTGTAAGATATGTGATATTAACTGCAGTTTCTTAGCTGTGTTTCTGGAATCTGCTAAACTTGTGACAGGTGAGAGTTGAAGCAGTGCATGGAAAACTGACAAAGTCCACAGAGAGGCCATCAGCTTGTCCCTGTAGCTTCTTGCTGCTCAGTGGCTGCTGCTTTTGAAATGTGAGAGAGGTCTAAAAGATGTTCAGAAAAGGCTATAACTGGCAGCTTGCATTCACCTTACTACCTGGTATTTGCTTGTGTACCAGCTGATGCTTGCCTAGGCTGGACTGTGGCAATCCCACTGGGCTGTGAAAGTGGGATATTTATAGAGCAGTTAGTTCCACATACTTGCCCAGTGGAACGCAGAACATCTTCTGGCATGTACATGTGCTGAGTGTGCCTGGACACATCCATATGTGAATATGCTCTGGACTGAGTCTCTTTAGGCAGAATCAAATGCCTGAAATCTTCAGAAAGTTAATTCTTCAGGCTTGAGTTCTCTTACAAGTAATGCAAATAGAATAATGACCGATCTTCATTAATTGTTTTGAAGTACTTGAATACTGGGGATGACTTAAAATGTGCTTATGATGAGAGACAATCCCACTATAGTAGTTATTAGAAAGGATAAGAAGGTTCTTCCTGCATAGACCTTACAGTCTCAGTGTGCACATAGCAAGATAACTACCAACAGATTACACATGCTACAATTAAAAAAATCAGTGTAAGAAGCTCTATCAAATGCAAAATATGATTATTGCTTTGAGGTCCTGTAATTTACAACATTAAAAGCAAAGTATATTGGGTTTCTGTAAGTCAAAAAATAATTTGTGTTTCAAATGAATCATTGCCCTCATGATGACAAAAGACATGAGCATTGTATACTGTTTACAGGTTTATTCTGTTTTCTTGGCATTAAGGATAAAAAGATTTTTACATCAGGAGTAACAGAAGATTACGTAGACAGAACAAAATTTTTAAAATAATTATCATTCATGTTAGTTCATCCTTTGATTCTCTTCTAGATGATCATTCATATAATAACAACCTACTAGATTTATTTGTGAAATATTAGATGCTTACTGTATCTCTTTGTCACACAAAGAGTATTTACCTGCATGTAGATATTTTGGCAAATTTTCTTACACAGATAATTCTCTGAGATTTGACAAATCTGTATATAAATTTGGAATTTAGTATTGTGCTTAGGGACTTATGCATCTTTTTATCTTATAAGTGTCTCTGCATTTTTTAATTCAAGTCTTCTGTGCTATGGAAAAAGGCTGACATAATATGAGAAGTAGGGGTATTATGTTAGCAGATGAAAGCAGATGTGAAAGTGATAAATCTCTTAATTTTATAAAATGTGTGTTCAGCCTTTTTTTGGACAAGGCATCACTTTGTGTACATGCTTTCTTAATAGTAGTTAATGATGGAAAGAGTCCAGAAGTTAATGTTGTAAGACTTAGGGATGTTAATTTTCTCGGAGCAAGGTTAAATAAATTTTTGAAATTTTCAAAATTGTTTTCAGTACTATCAAACTGTTAAGCACTGTTTCTTCTTGTTTTAGCTTTTACCTGTAATGCTATGCCTATTTCAGGAATGTCTTTCATTAAAAAAAAAGATACTTTCCCGTTAAAAGGACAAAAAAAAGTCCTGTCTGAAGACACCTGTCCCTTGCTATTAAGAGGTTAGATCTTTAGCTGTTCCAGGGCTTGATGCACTTTTGCAAAAAAGGAATGGGAGAACAAGAAGTCTGGAAAAAACTCTTGTTTTGTGAAAAACACTGAGGCTTTGCTCTTTTCATCATGATTCCGTCACCCAAATTCGGAAGCGTACCATGGATGAATCATTTCCTGGCAGAAGCTACGATAGCCGGGAGGATGCATTTACTTGAATTGGCTAAAATTTTTCTTCTAGATGAAGTTCCCAGATTGCTCACCTCCCTTCAGTCAGGAAGAGGTGTTCGCCCAAAACACCTCTTCCTGTCCTAGAATGCCCACTGTCTTCCTTGATTTACATGTCTGTGCAATGAGGTCCTCATCAGGTGGCACATGTATATGCTGAAGCACATGGATGGATAGAATAGATCACCCTCTATTGCTAGGAACTTTAGTCTGAGTAAGATTGCCAGACATATGTCTGTATTGAATTGATGAGGTATTTTGCTCTTACAGCTAAGAAATTTTCACTGAAGGTATCCTAAACTTGACTTATTTGAAAGGAAATAGAAAGCAGGAAATGTTTTTCCAAAATAATTAACTTACACATACCCCTTCTGTGTAGTCTAAAAATAAATTGCTGTTGCAGGGGTGCTGTACTGTATAAGCCTACGTGTACTACTGTCATGCAGGTAAATCTAGGAAAGTTCTTGTAATACTCTTGAGCATCATGTGAGCATTACACGTTACTGAGATCCCTCAATATGGGAGGAACATTGTGAGGAACCCGCAGCCCTGGTCCACACACATGCCATGAGGTGTTCAGATCTGGAGTGGGTATCCACAATACTTTGCAAGGCAACATGATTTACTTCCCTGGGGGCCACATTCCAGGGTGGTGGCCAGGGAAACTCTCTTTCCTTCCCTGTTTTTTCAGTTTCTTCCTGTGTAAAATAGGAATATTAATCCTCACTTCCCTTGTGGAATGTATTGACAGTGTGATGAAAAAATGTTATGTATTACTGTGTCTGCTGAGGAGGCTGTGACTGTGCATTAGAAGTGGAAACCTCCTGGCATTTGCAAGTCATGAAGTTTCATTCCATTGCATAATCACGAAGCAGGTAAATCCTAAAGCTACAGAAAAGTATTCTGGAAATCTGTATATTGTCTTGCAAAGGTGTCATGATCATTCATGATTAAAAGAAAATTGTTACAAACATTGCAAATTTTAAGGTGGCAATTCACAAATTATTTTGTTGAACCTATCTAGGGAAGTCAAACTGATCACAAAGTCATAAGACTTGCACCTATTATTAATAGAAATTTGTGAATAGGGAGTATTTTGATCCAGTTACTGTAATCTGTTAGACAACTTAAATTTGGTGAAATAATTTTTTTTTGCTTTTAAACTTTGTCTTGTTACATTTGATTGTTTTGAAGCAGATTTATATAACTCACTTTGGAAATTTTTTTTTATTTCAACTAAATTTATTAACCAAATTTGATCTGAATAATTTTAACAGTTTCAACACCTCTTGAACTATGTGATTCATTAAACTTGCTGCCCATGAGAAAAACAAACTAAATAAAAAAATATCATCAAGCTTTGCTTATAGACAATTGCTGTATATTGCACAATATTGCTTATTGTGCTGTGGTCTGGGAATTGCAGAGTCCCGACTGCAGAATATTTATGGCTTCTGCACCAGAACTGTAATTTTGTGGTAGGGCATATATCAGGAGGAAGAGGATGAAGACTTCTGTGAGAGATGGGGAGAGAGCTGCCTGCAGACATTTACATACTAATAAAATAATGAGGGTTTTTTTCAAACAGCATTTGCCAGTACAAAAATATAGTTGCCCCTGTTCATCACTGCTGTGTGCTCATAAAAATCTTTTTCAGTTCCTGTGCAGTAGCTACATGGTTCAAATACAACTAAAAAGTCAAGGAATACAATAAAATAATGTCTCTAAGAGCACTATTACATGACACAGCCTCTGGCAAGCTCTTCTCATCATGCAGGGGTAGAGACTTATCATCATAATTCTCATTATGCCACATCTTATCCTCACTGCTGACAGAAACTTTTGCATACATGAGAATGAGGACAGCTTGGGCCTTAAATTGGTCCTTTTGAAGAAAGGAACAAGAGTTTGTCAGCACTGTAACATTTAGCCTCCAATATAAAAGGAATGGCAACTAAGGGACTTTAATCTCAGCCCTGCCACGTTTGATTTTATTCATGCAGAAAACTGAGCAGACTCAGCAGACCAAATGCTCAGTAGTGATGCAGCTGCTTTCCGCCAGTGGGACATCTGAGTATCACAGAGCTGTCACAGGGATGCGTGCCATAGATCTTCCTTTGTCAGAGAGGAAAATGTCTGTAATAGGAACTGGCAGATCTGTGCCAGGACTGCCCTTTAGCTTCACACAACCACACAAGGCTGGTGTAAAGATAAGAAGTGCTTGCCACAACACAGAGGCAGTGTTTGTGCACAGGGCAGGAGAATGCACTAAGCATGTTTGTTCTCTGCTTTGGAACTCTTAAGCACCTCCAAGATCCGCAGTTGGACATGCTTGAAACAAGTAATAGAATGACTTATTCTTTTGGCTAGGAAGGTTTTTCTGGATGCTTATTTCCTTTGTGAATAAATCAAAAAAGGTTTTGTCTTACCCTAATTTCCAAAGACAGTTTTAGCAAAGCCAGGAAGAGAAAAAACAGTCTGATTCTGCCTGGGAACAACAAGTAGAATTTTTTCAACTTGCCACTTTCCTATCTCTCTATGTTGTGATGCTTGTAATTGTGTTAGCATCATGTCAGAACATGTCAGAACAGTTCTTTTTGCAAGTCTGCATTTTATGAGCTCAGAGCCAAAACTACCAAGCTATTCCCATTCTATTCCCATGGTATTATGAGGCTTTGTTCAGCTTTAATGAGTACAACTGATATAAAATGTGTTTCAAAGGATCTTAGCTGCACAAGTTGTTCTCCAGTCTAAGTAATAGTACTGTATGCTATGTGATAGACTTTATTGCAGATGTTTATGCCCTATGAGTGAAATAACAGTAAAGAGGGGTATTCTGTTGAAATGGTAGTCACATAGTGTAGGACATTTAAACAACTGCAAACCCATGTAGCATTATCCTGCTGTCACACTGTAAAATACTTATGATTTGCAAAAGTATTAAAGTCATCCTAAGGATGAAAATATTCTGAGTTAAAGCTGACTACCTGTTTTGGGTTTCTGAATTACCAATAGTACAGAGATAATTTATAAGTACCTAGGTATATTTGGGCTAATTAAGAACAGGTTTACAGCTGTAAATGGTCATTAACAGTTTTCTGAAAAGAGTTGTGTGAGCTGTCATCATTGTTAAAAATGTAATTTATTTTTCCCCCAAACAAATGTGAAGTGTTTTTTATTAATAAAGCAAAAGCAAAGCCCATCAAATAATCCATATGAGGAAAAATTAATAATTGGCTTGTATAATTGCTTTAGAATTAGTCCAAAGAATAGTTCTCAGTCTAGGATGTTTTCAAAGGCAAATTTTCCAAACTTATTACATAATTGTCACCAAAGCCGCTCAACAGAGCAGCTGAAATTTGTGCTGCCTTCCTCCCACAACCAGTTGTTGCACAGCTGAGATGTGTTCTGTATATATACCTTCTTGTTTGCACTTGCAAGTGTTAGGCTAGCCACAGAGGTGCTGATTAAATGTTATTTCACGGAAGTCACAATGTGAGATGGTCACTTTACTTCAAATAATAACATTTTGACTTTTTCCACTGTATTGTATGTCAGAAAATGACATCTGTATATACAACACTACAACATTCAGTGTGATTATGAATTATTTGTTTTACCAGTTGCAAGCTGGATTCCATTGGGATTGTGTAAGGCTCTTGGCAGTGTTTACTGCCTTGTCATCTGTAAGCAGACCAACAACATAGCAATTAGGAAAAAAAATGCGGAAGTTCCTTCCAGATAAACCCCATGTCTTATCAAACCTTTAAGGTTTTGCTCATCGTTCTGCTTTTCAGTCCTCCCCCTAGCTCTCAAGTATCTAAGTTCAGGTTTGAAAAGTCATTCATTAGCTCAGTCGATATCTAAGGGCTGGACTTACCAGGACAGAGTAAGCACTGACTATGGGAAATCCTGGTTTTCACGTACCAGACAGCTACATGGGACAGCTGAAGTAGTTACCACCCTACATGGCCATTACCTGTCCCAGAGGCTAATGCCCTCCTACTAAACACGGACATTTAGGTGTGCAAACAAGCACAGTTAAAAACTTGGCAAATTTAGAATTTCAGTTCACATTAAACACCACAGTTACAGTGTTTACGTAAACACAAAGAACTGCGGCATTGCATGCAGAGGTATGCCCTGTTCATTGTCCCTGTCAGGAATGAGGCATGATAGGTGCTGAGGGGAGGGTCATAATCCTTCCAGACATCTAACTTTCATCTGTTGCTGAGTGTCAATCAGTATCTAGTTTTTTACATCACCTTCCTGCCAAGGATTTAATGGAGTTTGCAAAGTCCAAGCGGTTTCTTTGACTTATTGTGAAACATATAGAGCAAGTTAGGACATGTCTACCTGGGGTGCAATGAAATGCAGTGCAGCAATTTCCTAACCTGGTAAGTGGCATGGTCTTGCTGCCTAGGGACTAGAAGCACTATCACAGGATTTGCATGGTGCTGTGCCAGAGGTAACTGATCCTGCATGCACATAGCCCTTGTGATGTCTCTGTAAAATATTCCTCAACAGTACTGTTAACGGAGCTGATGATAACATGGGTGCATCTATCTGAAAGCTACTGATATGGACTTAGGTGCTCAGGAATGGGGTCTGCAAAAGGCAGACCTCCAACAGGGAAGCCACCTTGTTTACCTGTGGGTGAAAGGCTGAGGAGAGGGATGAGTCTCATAGACTGAATGCTGGGACTTTGGCATCGCAGCTGGTGTGCAAGGGACAAGTTTCATCTGCTCAGTATTCACAACTGCAAGCATGTTTCTGAAGTATGACCACCAACTCTTTCAAAAAGATTAAGCAATGGTAAAGGAATCATGTTTCCTTCTGAAACCATCATTGTCGATAATGGTGGGTTCTAGTTCTTGTTCTGCTGCATATTTAGCATAAAACAGGAAGTTCTTCAGTGGAAAAGTTTCTGGGCACCAGTCTTTTCTGTTATTAAGCTCCCAGTGTCATGCTCACACTTACACTTTCTCTGCCTCTGCTGTCATTTTTCCATAAAAAATTGACAACTGCTCCAGGAAGAAATGTGAAGTACTCTGGAAAGAGTATCTTACTGCCTAGCAGCTAAGGCAGTGTCTTTAAGGAGGTTACAAAGGAATTGAATCCTAATTGCCATAGGTGAGGGCTCTAGCCATTCAGATACTAGATAGAAGAGAAACAAGACCATTATTTGCATGGAGCTCTGTCTCTTGCACATGCTAAGAAGACACCTGCTAGCTGAAGCCTGGAGGCAAGACAAGAAGAACAGCTAGCTTGTGAATCCTGATAAAGCTTAGGTTTGGTTTAGTTGCTGAACTGCCCCAAACCATCAAGGCTGAAACATTTCTGAGCAGAGCCAGAAGGACAGCTTTAGGCAGATAAAGAGCTTTACAGTTAAAAAGTACGGTGATGAAGGACTTTGTGTATCTCCAGGACTAGGTGGCAGCTGAGATAAGTGCAGTCTTTCTTGCAAGAAGAGCTATGTCCACAGAGGTGAAGACTGGGGTTAAGGCCAATTGGAGTTATTGGCTGAGAAGAGCAGGGGACTTCTTGGGCCTGGCAAAAGACAACTTTGAGCAATTTAGATCTGGCAAAGAAAAGACAGAGGTTAAAGCCAATTCATTCTTAAACAAGCTTAATTACATTTGTGATCAAAAGGTTTCTAGGTCAGCTGATGCCTGTGTGAGACTCTAGAGAGAAATTAAGGTGTTATGAATAACTGGGCAGAAATGAGGGTTAGGTATGACGTTTTGGGTTATCTTTTAATTTAATAACAAGCATTTATCTTCCTCTTCTGTCCCGTCTTCCTTATTTCCCCAAAGAAGCTAGCCTCTTGACAATGATTGATAGCACAGGAAACCTAATTTTCTATTCTGATAACACAATCCAGTTTAGGTAGGATTCATGATTAAAATTTAGCCATTCAGAGAGGTGCTGAGCATGAATCATTTAAAGATGCCACAACAATGCTGGGGTTTTTTAGATATTTCTATTATATCATTCAGTCTGTTGTTTTCTAGTAAAGGTCTAATTTATGTTCACTTGTGAATTCAAAAAAAAGACTTATGTGCTACAAGGATAAGGCATTTACAGAAGGACCTCATGGTTTCATCTTGTCCCACTTATTTGGAGTTAACACTGTGTTAGGTATCTCACTGCTCACTGCCCCTGCTAAGATGCAGTGAGCACTTTTAGTTGCTCACAGGGAACTGGCTCCTGACTTACCAGTGAAAGGTGGTGGTAGAGTCTGCCTTGCATTCTGCAGCTGCTTGAGGTAGCAACTTGCTCACATTCAATGTGATTTTTGAGCAATGTTGACGTCATACCTTCTGTTTCAGGTCTATACAAAGATATTTCTGCATGTATATTTATGTAAAGTCTTTGGTTTGGGTGGGGTTTTTTTGAATTGTGCCCAGAACTGAAGGCATGTGTGATATCTGTGTGCCTTAACTAGCCAGGCCAGGTAACTTAATCTCTTACAGTCCTGCAGGGAAACTGGGGCTCATCAGAAGGTAAGGGATAGTACATGTGTGGGCTAAAGACCATGGATATTACCCGCTGCAAGGAAAAGAAAACCAAGGAGATGTTCAGGTGAGGGTTCTTCGGCTGACTCTGTGCAATGGACCTGGACACTGCTCAGCAAGAACAGGCACCAGACAGCCATGCTGTTCCTGGGCACCCATGCCTGGTTCATAGAGATATTCCTGGGGATAGAAAAAACCCCTCAGTCAAACCAAGTCCAATTCCATCCCACCACCTGCAGGTATCAATAGCTATTGAAGTATCAAAGCAAAATTAAATTTTAAAATTAACCACTCCTCCCAAGACTTACATTCAATATCTTTTGTCATGTGTCTTTTATACAACCCTGTTGACTTCAGTGAAGCCCTGACAGACAATCACCTTGAGTCAACGAAGCAAGTTCTGCCTTGGAGCAGAACTATTTTGTCAGTGTTTGTATCTTTCTTAAGTTGTGAGGGTGGATTTAGCTCAGTGAGTTCTCAGCAAGACCTGTAGCTAGAATGTCTCACATGTAAAAAAGAATTACACAACATTATTCTAGGAAGGAGTGTTTTCTTTGGTTAGCCTAATGCTCCATAATCTCAGTAACACGGACAAAATACTGGGTTTTTTGTTCTTGTGCAGAGCTGCCAGCAGTTGTTGACAAGTTACAATTTTCTATCAGGCTTCAGTGTATGTACGCTTTCTCATTCTGAAGAGCAGAATGTATACACAAGACATCCCCACATCTAGTTTGTGCATTTTGTCCATTTCTCTTCCCTGCCCCCCGCAGCGTGTGATGTCAGTCCCATTTTGCTGCTGTAATCTGTCATTTTCAGCATTCTTCCTGCTCTTTGCAATTCAATTGATGACTGTTTCTTTCATGTAGTCTTATTGTCACACTTCATTTAACTTATGCAGCAGTTAAAATTCTGATTATTGCATTATCCATGTTGTGCTGTGATATGAAGGTAGTCCAGCTTTGTCTGTCACAGCTTGGGGCTGATGTAGATGTCAGCTGAATGACCATATATTGGCTGGAATAGCTCTTTTCATGTTGCATAAAAGACTAACTTGCAGTGGACAATTCCATTGTCCTAATTTTTCCCATCATTTTTAATATTCTAATTAAAGTTTTTAATTTTGAATACACTATATCCTTCATATATGTACATGAGAGAACATTATATTTTAAAAGACATACTTAAATGTCATATTTATAGAATGTTTGTGCTAAGAAAATGCTGAATAAAGCATTCTTGCACATAAATGCACTCCAATTCTTCCAAATTCTTAAATACAGCCCTGACTTTAAGAATGCGTATAGTCTCATTCACTCTTTGACATCGCTTTTGTTCACTGTGCTTTTGATGAGTCTGTGCTTTAGAAAGTAAACTCTGATTATCTTTAAAAGTGTGTGTGAGAGAGAGAAGGACAGAAAGAAAGAGAAAACAAAAAACAAAAGAGAAGAGCAAAAGAAAATAAAGAGAAAAAGAGAAAGTAAGAAAGAATACCTTTAATTTAAATTTTTGAATGTTTATAGATTGTTGAGAATTCTGGTGACATGTATGGGCCAATTGCAGCAATAAAAAATCCTCTTCTACTCTGCTGCAATTTTCTAATCACCACTGCCCCCTCTGTGCTTTCTGTGGGTGAACCACAAAAGCTTTCTCCATTAAAGCCTGTCGAATTGTACCCTCTTACATTTTTGTTTATGTTAGAGGGATCCAGGCTGAAAAGACACTGAGATAAGAATCTGTATTTTCCTAATATCTGAAGTCATCTGGAAACAGAACAGTCGTTCTTCAATGTGCTGTATACTTTGTGTAAAGTGTTAGACCTGACACACTGTTCCCATTTCTGTGTTAGTGCTATGAAGATTCACTGAGGTATGCTGAAGCACAGGGAACAGTGGCCCAGCTGAAAATGTCATCTGAAAACTGAGGCAAGGGCACTGTACATTGAATGAAAAATTGCTTTGCTTCTTGTTGTTTCTTAAAAATAAAAAATCAATAGAAGGAAGCAAAAGAGAGTTTTGCTGAGAAGACTGTTCCTTTCAGTTCTGTAAGGAAGCCTGAGGCATACTGATTATGTCTTTGTGCTTCTGTGTTGGATTGTAAAAATGAGTATTATTCTAGTAGCAAAACTTGGTGAAAGCATAGAGCACAGTAAGGATGATGCATATGTGCCCATTTCTGGAAATGCCTGTGTCTTTTTAGTCACATGAAATTACTCACAGAAGTAAGGATTGGTACCTATACTGTTGTAGGTCTGGAAAATATTAGGTCAAATATTAGGTCTAGATCAGTAATCAGCTACTAGCTCTTTTCTGTCTGATGTTTTTGCTCTAGCTTTTTTTGGACTCCTGTATTGGATGTACTAATTGAACTCTGCTATTGTAAGAATCATCTATAAAGCAAAGCTGTTTAAACTTCTTTCCTTCCTGTCACAAATGGAGTGGTTTGGACCACTTAAAGAATCACCTTCAAAGGTACTAGCAAAAATGATTTAATAGGAAATTATAAAAGCATGACTTCACAGAATTTGATGGCAAAGTTCACTCTATTACTTAATCCATGCATGAAACATACACAAGACAATTAAGTTAGAAATAAACTAAAATTATGTATACAGAGACTGAAGATGCAATAGGCTAAAAGAGAGACATACAAAGGAAAATCAAGTTAGAATTGATTTCTTGTGATTTGTACATAGATCGGGAATGTGAAAAGGTTGGGGAGACCCTCCTGTTGAGTCACATGGTTCAGAGAAGACCCCCTTGCTTTCTAAACTCCTGTCAGAGCTTAGGTGCAGCTGGATCAAATCCTAGTCCCAGACTTGGTCAACTGTTTATGTCTAAAGGGATTATAATAGCAGCCTGAGATTCATTCACAGTTGAATAAAATTCACAACAATGACTTATGTATAGATCAATGTACTTGCTATAGAATATTCAGGTTAGTACACACACACATGCACAAAGACGCTAAGACACATACATATAAGCAAATAAAAGAGGTATATCTATTAAAAATTCCCCTCAAGTTCAGCGAAACTATTCACATCAAATGCTTCAGCATTTTTCTCAACAGCTGAAGGGTTGAGTCTAAAGGAGTGAAGAGTATCAGCCCAGGTCCCATCAGCTTTTGGCAACAGAAGTCCAATCTTTGCAAACTGAAGAGTTTGCGAGCTCTGAGAAGCATCCCACTCAGAGGGAGATGCTGGTCGCAGACCACTGCGGTGCAGGACAGCTCAGAGGGTCTCACTTAGGTCAGGACATGACTGGCTTTAGTCATCAGCAAATTACTGGGATTCCTGTAGGTACTGTTTCACATGAGTTACGATTCAGATAAGGAAAGGCTCCAAGACTGTCAGAGAATGACTTAAGACTCAGATACGGGATGCTCCAAAGCTGACAGGAGAGGACTGAGATATGTCCCAAGGTTGTCAGGAAATGACTGATTATCCCTACTCCTGTCTCCAGCCTCCGCCAGGTAGCAGGAGTCCTTGGTACAGTTAGTGCAGCTGCCCATCTTGGCCATGCAAGAGTTCCTAGCACGGTCAAGGGACACTTAACTGCCCAAATCATTACACTTAGGCTAAGGCCTAGCAAGACTTTCTGAATTCATAGATCAGCCTAGAGAGGGGGGGAATGCACCCCCACACTTTCCTTCCACTCCAACACTTTCTCATAAAAGCATTTCCCTCAAAGTTGAAGGGAACAACCACCATGATCAAGTAGTTTGGATAAAAACCCACAGCTTAAGCTATGCAGCTGACATGATCATTTACCTTATGTGATCTATTAGCCTGTAATAAAGACACAGTTAAAATTTCAGAAATTAATGTTTGGTGGAAGAAAATTAATCACATCTCCAGTTAATGTTTGTGTTTGTCATTTAGTTTATGAAGCCTAGAAGTGGATTTAGCAGCACCCACTTGAGGAACTGGGGTGTTTCACAAGGAAACTGTGCTTCTTTCTCAGCTCTTTCTGGCATTCCCATAAGACTTTGTAAACCCATTCCTTCATTCTGGGGGGTACTTGCTCCTCTCCTGACTATTACCTCTTGGGGTTATGGTTATCTGCCAGCTTGCACTGTGGGCAGAACCTGCTTGCAACTGTCTGTGCTTAGCTATGCAGAAAACCCCAAAGGTAGACAGGCACTGCTGGTAGCATGCAGGGCACACAGGCCTGAGGATAGCTAGCTCTCCCACTTCAGAGGTAGCTGAACATTTCCCGTGGATTGATTTCTTTGCTGTTCCCCCTTCTTTCCCCACTTCTAAGGTCCTTCAAGGGTCCTTGCACCTTAAGTTTGCCTACTGGAGTTCAGAGATAGATGGGTCTGAGAGTGAAATGTTTAAACACAACTGGCACTTGACTTGTGACAAGTGACACATTGCAAGAAATGCTCATTTTCTCTAGTACTGCCTCTGTTTTCTTCATCTCTGCTTTCACTGTCTCTACCTCTTTATCCCTCCTTTATTCATAACGTGTAATAAGGCAGCAAAGAGCCCTAGGTTGGCTTGATTTGGTGTGATGGGAGGTTTCATATGAAACCAAGCTTTGTCATAACTGCCTGTGGAAGTGAAGCTTACTGCTTACAGTTCATGAACCTTTTCCTTTGGTCTCTAACAGTTAGCCTTGCTGTGACGGTCTGACAAATTATAGCCAATGTCTCAAACATTCGTTAAAGAACTTTGGTGGAGAAAACAGCCTCTGTAAAAATGCTGGAGTTTTGTGAACAGGACAATGTGGCTGGAGGAAAGGGCCCCACGGAGGGTGGGACCACACTTCTCCAAAGCCACAATCCTTATCTTAAGTGACCAGGAAAAGGAGCACAGCATATGCACCTGGAGGAGGAGGCCCCATGGAAGATGGGACTGTGCTTCTATCTTAGGTGGTCATGACAGCAGGAAAAGAGAGGCAACTCCGCAATGAACCCCCCCCCCCAAAGCTCACTGACCGATTCCAGAGAACTCTGGAAATGGGAACGGCACATGTCGAGATCATCAACTAACACACTATAAAAGAAGGGAGAATGAGCTCTCAGTGCATGCCCTCCGGAACTGGATCTCTACACTGGCTGGACCAACGCTGGACCCAGGACTGGTGAAACCCTTTTCTTCTCTCTTTCTTTCTCTTTTTCTTTCTCTCTCTCTCTCTTTTCCTTCTCTTTTCCACAGTCCCTACACCTCATTCTTTTAAACATAAACTGTTGACCAAGTCTGAGACTAGGAGTGGATCTAGCTGCCCCTGGGCTCCTCTTTGAGAAGGAGTCCAGAAAGCAAGGCGGTCTGCTCTGAACCTTGTGACTCAACGGGAGGGCTCTCCTTCTGACACAGTTTCATGCTCCTTTTTCCATTTCTTTTTCTACACCTCCCTTCTCTTTTCAAACAGCGGCTTAATGACGTGTTGCAAGGTTCATATTGATAAGTTCACTTGTACTTGGGCAAGGTTAGCTAGGTTGAATAAATGTTGATTGTTGTTTGAACTCCCTTGGTGTCTTTTCACCTTAATTCTGACAAAGGAAATCCACGAACCTGAGTCACTCCAGCTTTGGGATGCAACACTTGCATCATCAGCCTCATAATTTTTAATGGCTATTCAACTGCTGGAATGTATGTCAAAAACAACTTGACTTTTGTTGTTGCACAAGGGAGCTGAAAATCCATGCCAAATGGTGGGATTCAGAGAAGAGTTTCCATATGTAGAGAAAGGGAAATGAAATTTGACAAAAAGCGCAAACATGATAATGTGATTTTGCTCTTGTTTTGGTTTTGTGTCCATTTGTCCCATTCCCATGTCCCTCCCTTCTCATGAGGCTGAATGCAGCTCCAGCTGCTTCTGGTATGTTTCCTACAGCATCTCCAGCCTCTATCTAACCAGGAAACACTCTCCCCAGGCCTAAAATAGCTTTACATTGTTATTTTGCAGTTGTATTTTTTGTCTCAGTCACTCAGCCACTGTGGGAGATGTAACTTAACCTTCAGAGAGGACCTCTGAGCATTACATGTTAACGAGAACAGCTGATATGCATTCATGCTTCAGTCTGCAGTGTAATGAGTTCAGCAGTTGTACATTTTTAAAGCACTGTGACACAGAGGTCGGGGATGATATCCAGGGAAGAGCAGAGTTATGGAAGAGGATTAGGATCAGCTAGGTTTTAAAACTGCTGATCACATTTGGGGGACTAAATGTAATTTGTCTAGCTCTGATAAAATTAAAACCCAAGCAAAATATGACCCTCTTTCACTTGAGATAAAACATCCAATTTAAAAATATTTAAAATCTGAAAGAGATTGTATTGTAATGTTGCAGTCCTCTTACCAGATATGTGATGCAATGTAGTCGCCCTGCATATGAAATATACTTTGTGTAGTCCCATGGATTTCCTTTATGTCATGTACTAGTCTTACACTTAGGCATTTATTTCTATATTTTGCTAAGTGGCTTTGCCACGTGGAGCAGGTCTGAGAGAAGTGTTTCCTCTGGGTCAGACTTCAGCCTCTCTCACAGCTGATACAGAAGATCTACTGGTCCTCCTGATAGGACTTCATGCACTTGCACATCAGCAGCTGCTCTGCCTCTCGGCACAAAGGTCTGGCAGGGTGGCTGCCATGTGCTAGAGAATTTAGCCTGGCTGATGACAGTCCATAGGGGGATTTGCAGAGTGCCAGAGATGACAGCAAACTGTTTGTTGCTCTTTTTCTTTTAAAGACTAGATGGAATTCTATGAATCATTCTTCACTTATTTTACCGAGGACTGTCATAAGTGTGTTTCCACGTTTTGTGCAAACCTGTAATTCTGTTGAGTTTGAAATGATGTGTTGGACAAGGGAAGAGGATGCAGGTGAATCATACCACTACATCAGGTTCAGACCCCTAACTCCAGGCAGTGTGAGCAGCCTGCTGGGAGCTCTGTGAGAGGAAGTCCAGCTTTCCAAGCTAGGCATATAAGGTAAGCGGTCTCTGCTGCAGGGCAATTCGCCAAGCTTAGGTAAGAGCTGGGTTTCAGGTGTACTTGACCACACTTGTGTCTTACCATGCAGAGCCTATTATTCCACCTGGGTTTCATGGCTTGTAGCCCAGGGCATATCTAGCTGGATGGGTGCTGACTGTTGCCTAAGCCAAAGCCATCTGACCAAGCTGATAAGCCCAGCTGAGAGGCAATTTTTAACTGCTCAGGCTCAGTGCCCTGCCAAGGCAGGTACACAGGACATAGACAGACAGACATGTCTTCAGTAGTGTAAGACTAGCTTAGTCCTGCTGTAACACTTGCTTAGAGCTGGACTGATGAGGTGGCTGAGGAGAAAACTCAATTTGATTTAAAAAATGTACACAGCCATTGAAGACTTCCACCTCACTGATATGAATCATGTGTAGGGAAGAGGGCGTTCTAAGTCATATTCCACATTGTTCTACTATAAAGGGGCTGCCTGCACTTCTCTACCTAATTCACAGAAGTCTATGTGCAACTTGGTGGGGTCAGGAGGTGACCGTTGAAAGGAATACCATGTCCCTCATGGTCTCCATTTTCAAAGGGAAGTGTAAAACCTATTTATGTATTCTTTCAATTCTATCAAACATCTTAGAAAGGTTTAGGATGCCAACAAACTGGTGATAAGCAGTATGAACTAACAGTAGTACAGGCTCAAGTTTTCCTGTGGAGTGAAAATTTTGCCTTGAGTATTTGTTCCCCACCATCCCATGAAATGGACTTCCCCATGATTCTAAAAATGCTCCGCCAGTCCAGGGGTGCTTTAATCCTCTGATTTGGTTTCTTGGTATTCTAAGCCAATAAAATATGAGAGGGCTGTATACAGATACATAAGGTGTATATACAGATCATAGAATCATAGAATCATGTCGGTTGGAAAAGACCTTCAAGATCATCGAGTCCAGCCATTAACCATGCCCCCTAAACCATGTCCTGGAGTACCTTGTCCACTCGCTTTTTGAATACCTCCAGGGATGGTGACTCAACCACTTCCCTGGGCAGCCCATTCCAATGTTTGACAACCCTCTCAGTAAAAAAATTTTTCCTAATATCTAACCTAAATCTCCCTTGCCTCAACTTGAGGCCATTTCCTCTTGTCCTATCTCCAGACACCTGACAGAAGAGACCAGCACCCACCTCACTACAACCCCCTTTCAGGTAGTTGTAGAGAGTGATAAGGTCTCCCCTCAACCTCCTCTTTTCTAGACTGAACAGCCCCAGATCCCTCAGCCGCTCCTCATAAGACTTGTGCTCAAGGCCCCTCACCAACTTGGTTGCTCTCCTCTGGACACGCTCAAGCAGCTCAATGTCTTTCCTGTAGTGAGGGGCCCAAAACTGAACACAGTACTCGAGGTGCAGCCTCACCAGTGCTGAATACAGGGGAATGATCACCTCCCTTCTCCTGCTGGCCACACTGTTCCTGATACAGGCCAGGATGCCGTTGGCCTTCTTGGCCACCTGGGCACACTGCTGGCTCATATTCAGCCGGCTGTCAACCAGCACCCCCAGGTCCTTTTCTGCCGGGCAGCTTTCCAGCCACTCTTCCCCAAGCCTGTAGCGCTGCATGGGGTTGCTGTGACCGAAGTGCAGGACCCGGCACTTGGCCTTGTTAAACTTCATACGATTGGCCTCGGCCCATCGATCCAGCCTGTCCAGATCTCTTTGTAGAGCCTCCCTACCCTCAAGCAGATCGACCCTGCCTCCCAACTTGGTGTCGTCTGCAAACTTGCTGAGGGTGCACTCAATCCCCTCATCCAAAACATCAATAAAGATATTAAACAGAACAGGGCCCAACACCGAGCCCTGGGGAGCACCACTCGTGACCCGCCGCCAACTGGATTTCACCCCATTCACCACAACCCTCTGGGCTCGGCCATCCAGCCAGTTTTTCACCCAGTGAAGAGTGCACTTATCCAGGCCACGAGACGCCAGCTTCTCAAGGAGTATGCCATGAGAGACAGTGTCAAAGGCCTTGCTGAAGTCTGGGAAAATAACATTGACAGCCTTTCCCTCATCCACTAGGCGGGTCACCTGGTCATAGAAGGAGATCAGGTTGGTCAAGCAGGACCTGCCTTTCGTAAACCCATGCTGACTGCGCCTGATTCCCCTCTTATCCTGGACTTGCTTTCAAAACAAACCGTTCCATAATCTTTCCCGGTACCGAGGTCAGGCTGACAGGCCTGTAGTTCCCCGGATCCTCCCTCCGACCCTTCTTGTAAATGGGCGTCACATTGGCAAGCCTCCAGTCCTCTGGGACCTCCCCTGTTGACCAGGAACGCTGATAGATGATAGAGAGTGGCTTGGCAAGGACCTCTGCCAGTTCCAGATAATTTGAGGATAATTAAAACACTTAAATTCATGGTAGGTTTTAAAAAGATGGGCTAAAATCTACTCTGTCAAGAGGATATTCGTACAGCTCTGGAGCTATGTGCCATGTCCACTCACACCTCCTTGGCCAACAGCTGCTCCTGCTACTCAGTGAACTATCTGAATACCTCATCTTTCCACTCAGAGGGTTAAAACTGTATCATTCTGCAAATGAAGTTCAGCATTAAACTAAGAAAACAGACTACATCTTTTGTTTTGGTTTGATTTTTTTGTTTTGTTTTGTATTGTTTTGTTCGAGTAGTCTGCTTTGCCCTTTCTGTGAAAAATACATTTTCTTCATTATAATCTATTAAAATTGTAACAATATATTGTATTTTCCAGCTGGCAAAGGTGATTAAGTTGTCATTTATCTTCAGTGCAAGCTTCTTGGGGTCGTTGGCTGTTTCATTACTTGTGTCTATCTCAGTGAGGTGTCCAAGTACATAAACAGGGCTCCAAGATGTGCTGCAATACAAATAGTACCATAAAATTTATTACAAAGTTTGATATTTATGCTGAAACTTTTCAGAGGAGCTGGACTTTATCTACATCACAACTATTGAAAGAGACAGGAATGGCTGTAGGCCTTGTATTTTCAGAAATTAATCTCAAATTCAACTGACTTAGCTTCCGCTCAGTTCTTGCAGGAGGGCACACTCCATCAGCCATAAGAAACCTACAAGGATCATATGGGTATTCCTTTCCTAGGAAAAAATAGCTTTCCTCAAAATATACTGATAAAGATTTTTCAAAGTTTGCTATGTTTACAAATGCTAAAATCCTTAGGGAAATTTGATTTTAATTCCTCCTGATCTTTGAGATCCTGACTTCAATTAATTGAAAATATAGGAACTTTCACATTTGCTGGCGATTTGAAGAAAAAATGTCTCTCCTGTGAGGTGGATGTCTCAGGATAGCCCCGGCCTGTACTGGGAACACTTGTACAGTTTAGTACCTTCAGCTGAAGTAGGACCAACATTTAGTATTACATAAATCCATAACCCTTTCTGGAAAGTGTGACTGAGGCCAGGTGGAAAGCAGTTGTAAAATTCTTTGGAAACAGGCTTTTGTCTTTCCTGTGTTTAAAGCTGTTTGTAGGACTAGTTACCTAAAGTTAACACTCTGTGCAAACCTGTCTCTTAGAAGTCGTGTTCACATGACTGATTAAAATGTCACTTTAGTCCCCTGTAAGGTCTCAGGAATCTGGGACTGTGGGACTACCATTACCCATTTGGAAACACCAAGCAAGGGGCAGTATCTTGCTGCTGGTGCTCTTTGAAACAGAGGAGAGAGTAACTGAATGCTGTAGCCTCTCCAGGACTGAATGAGCAGATCCCATTCATTATGTGCCATAAGGGGAAAGATAATTTTGAGGTAATACTTAATCTTCCTGACATATCACATGCCACACACAGGCTTTTAGTGTCCTCTGCTCTGAAACACAGAGAAATGAGCCCTGCTTTCCAGAGTAAAACTGAATATCACCCCCCCCCCCCCCAAAACAAACCCCAAACAGCAAAACAGGAAGAAATGAAACAGACAGCAGAACTTACTCAATTATGAAATGCATGCTGTGAACCAGGTTCTTCCTAAGCTGCTGTTGGAAAGAGCTGACTGCCCCTGCCATGCTGGTCCCAGCACCAGCCCAGGCGGCTGCCAGGGCGGCGCTGCCCCACTTGCCCCAGTGCTGCAGGGGCTAAGCAGCCGCCCCAGCCCCGAGCAGCTGCCCTGCCGGGGTTAGGTAAGACGAGACAAGGAGCAGGCAGCGGATCCACACAGAGGACCTGGCCTTAATGGTGCTCTGTGTTTAACAGCAGCTTCTCGGCATAAGAGAGGAATTTGAGGGAGGCACGATCTGCCTCTGTGCTGTTGTGCTGCCAGTGATGCTGGCAGGAGGAAGCTGCCCATTACGGCACTCCGGGCCAGCAATTCAGCAGGAAGAGCCTTGTATCTGCTAAAATTGCCTGGCATGGCATAGTCTGTACAAATGAAACCGCTTCCTTCATCACAGCGAAA
Source organism: Harpia harpyja (assembly GCF_026419915.1). Taxonomy (NCBI): domain Eukaryota; kingdom Metazoa; phylum Chordata; class Aves; order Accipitriformes; family Accipitridae; genus Harpia; species Harpia harpyja. The sequence goes on from NC_068969.1 coordinate 96,426,893, forward strand.
TTATCACTGAGAATGAATACCTTCTGCTAATGATAAAAGAATTTAAAATTTCCTGACAATGTCATTCTTATCACCCAAGATACCCTTATGAAATGCATATTTCAGGTATATTATCTGCCTTAAATAGACACCCAAACAGTACATAGCTCTAGGAGGAAGACACCATCGCCTTGTAAAATTCAATGTATACTAGCAACAGATATTTCATTGTAGGTAGTGTGAGTGGGGGATGAATTTTGTATTTCAGACTGTGACTATACAACACAAACATGAGAGACAAATGGGATAAAGGCAAATGGCTTGTGACCTAAATATCATATGATATTTTCTATGCAGATTGAGACCCACATTTACAGAATCCTGTATAGCTACATAAATACCACGGGGAATAATTTCTGAGAATTGCTGCAGGCTCATAATATTCTCATTCCTGTTTATGCTTTCTTAAATCTGTTCTCATTCCAGCATTACTTTTCTCCTCCAAAGGGTTACCTTTCCTTGCTGCTTCTTCTTTTGGTTTGTGACTTCTCTGTTAGATCATTTCTTTAGTATTAGTATTTTTCATCCTCAGCCCTTTTGTGGAGCATGTTTTTCCCTCATCTAACCTCATAGTCCTAATTCCCCCCCTGCTATTCTGCTTGCCTTCTGTTGCTTCCCTTCGTTTCCCTAATATTTTGTCTCCTAGAGTGCGAACCGCATTTCCTTATAATCCTCCCTCCTCCACTCTCCACTTCCGACACTCATACTCACCCCCACACAGATGCCTGCTCTACTACTGCCTGACACCTACTCACAGAAACTCCTGTTGCCACGTTTCATCCTTCCCCCCTCAAAAGTGAGCCTCTCAGACATGATGTCATCCTGAGAGACACTTATGTTCCCAGGTCCTCTCACAGACACCTTGTGTTTTATCTGCAGAGACACAGTGCCATATTCTTGCCTTCCCTGGCTGTCAAAAACTCACTGTCAACTTTTCATGTGCCCCATGTTCTCTCAGTCATGCTGTTTTTACTCTGACTGTCCCAAATACTTCCATTCTCTGCCCTCATCTGCCCAGATGTGTCAGCCTGGATGAGCTCTTTGAGCTGCAGTCTGGTCTCTGCCACAAAACTACTAACCAGCTTTAAGCAGGTCACAGAGGCTTCATTTTCTTTTTGCTTTTGTTTTTCCTCTTTTGTTTTCTTGCCTTTTCCCCTTCCCTTCCCTTCCCTTCCCTTCCCTTCCCTTCCCTTCCCTTCCCTTCCCTTCCCTTCCCTTCCCTTCCCTTCCCTTCCCTTCCCTTCCCTTCCCTTCCCTTCCCTTCCCTTCCCTTCCCTTCCCTTCCCTTCCCTTCCCTTCCCTTCCCTTCCCTTCCCTTCCTCTTCCCTTCCTCTTCCCTTCCCTTCTCACTGAGGATTATGAAAATCCTCAGATTGAAAGCACAAAGGAATTGTCTTGTTCTTTTATTCCCCAGCACCTTGTGCTCACCTCGGGTTGGGACAGGCTGCTGGGAAATTCCCTGGTTACACAGCAGAGACTCCTGGAGTCTCCACATCAGTGATCTGCCCCAACATGACTTCTCTATGAGTTTTTTTTTAATTAATGCAATTCTCTCTTTTATGGGCCTGCTTCTCACAACATCTTGCCTCCTTCTTAAATGCACTTCACAAATGAAAAGGGAAATTGATTCAGCAGTAGTTACAATAATGTTCCACTTGTGCAATTTGTTTCATATGTACTATGTGTGGTGGTGTTTTGAATAGTTGTAAAGATACTCAAAACATTTTTAATTCCCCCAGTTGGGAGTGGAAAGTGCAGGGGTGCAATGAACAGAGAGAAAACTTAACATTAGCATTTAAATATTTGCCTGTGCTTCTTTCAGTGCTTTGGGTTGGGAGGAATGGAAATCTGCAAGCATTTGCATTGGAAATTGCATTTGGAAATCCAAAGGTTTACCCAGCTTGTGAAAGTGTCAACTTTTAACATTTGGTAATGTTCTTGAACCCTGCAAGGACTGGAACAATCAGGATTTGCTCTGTGATTGTGAGATGCACCTCTGTATTTTTTCAGCAGCACTGTGGGACTGCTTGGGTGTAGGCAGTAGAAGAGCCTGAAGCTCTGGATTGGGTGTGTGTTGCATCCCTAGCCTGTGCAGTGGCAAGGCCTGGGCACTGTGCAGCCCCTTTCCATCCCTCTTTCTTTCTAATCCCACAGTTCCACAGAAAGGATACACAGTCCCACGGCCTTATGGGAGTGAGGTGTATTCCCACAGGCGCATTGCTTGGGTGGCAGTGGACAAACAACACTTCAGTATTTTAAAGCAGTGTACTCCAGATAGATAATGCAATTTAGGCTGCTACACTGGAGTCATAAAGAAGGCACAAATTCCTTTTCCATAAAATATCTCCATTTTTGCAGAAACATCTCTTAGCTGTGGGTTGCTCCTATACCTGTGCCTGTGAGTGTGGAAAGAAAGTAAGGGACAGTGATAGGGAAGGTTTGTATTCTCATAAACTGTTTGTCCCATTGGGGCCTCTTGAGGAAGAGAGCTGAATTATCACTGGAAACCAATTTTCTTTCCAGGCAGCCCCTGAATGTGGACCAAGCTTTGTCTTCTAAGTGCAAACTTGAGGCCTTTCTTTCTGCATCTTCTACACCATGTTTATTGCACATCTTTATTTAGAAGCTTTACATATGGCATGTTGTCTCATGAATATGATTTCTTTCATTTAAAAGCCATTTTTATTTTTTAGAAAATTGAAATATGGCTCACCAACTGAATCTTATAATTTTCTCCGGACAGGCAATGCTATCTTAGGAGCCACCTTCATAATTTGGGATAGTGTGAAAACTGAAATACCAGTTTCAGATCATACAAGGACTGCCAGATTTTGTTCTCACTGATATCATGACTGTTGTACTAGCAAAAAAATGATGCAATATAACCTGATTGCATAATAATTCTTTTGAAGAAGATTATACTAAAAGGGATTTAATAATATGTGAAATCAAGCACTATGTGAAATAGCCATAGAGAAATCACATGAAACTGTAGCATTGCCTAGAATATTTCTGTAAGGTCAAAGCAAAGGTTGAATTTATGTGCCATGGAAACAGTGTCAAATGAACTTTGAGGTTTTAAAGTTGTTTGAACTGTAAACTCAGTGAAACTAAGAAGAGAGGAGAGAGCAGCATGCTCACACCCTATGCTACTCACATGACAGGGTATGGAATGACCTCCTGGATTTTAGGACTGAGTCTGAGGAAAAAAAAAAATTAAATCTACTTGTAACCACAAATCGCAGGATTAACTCCAAATTAAATACTGTAAACCTATAAAATCAATATGGATGCAAAACAGAAGACTCAAACTGATTACATTACAATAATTTATTTAGGGTAACTTCTCTTTACTGTTCCTTCCACATAAAAGCTGCTGATTTTATATTCCTTATAAGCAGACCTTTCATCTTAATGGATGTATTATTTTATTAAGGAATGTACCTTTTTTTTTATTTTAATATGCAAGCTTGTCCATCAAGCATATTTTTATTGTGCAGGGTGCAGAATATTTGACTTACAGGCATTTCGATATGTGTGGTATTTAATTTTAGTTTCATTATGAAATGTAATAACCACTGTCAGTGTAAGAACTTGACACTTCACGCTGGATATCCTACTGCTCCTAAATGAAGATTTATTATTATGTGTAATTAAGCCGGTAAATAAAAACATGTGGTCTTTCATTTTCTGATGTATGCTATAGAAGGGTGAAAGTCTTAAGTTGCCCAAAGACAAATGTTGGTACAAAAGATCAAAACCACCACTGCTAAATACAGGATTTATGATGCCATTGATAAATAAAGTGTACATCAAAAGAATTAGCAAAAATAATTAAAAAAGAAATCCCCTTCCCTCAACTCATAAGTGGAAGGAAGAGGGAATGGCTTCAAAAGAAAACTATAGCGTACCATTAGGGATTCTAATTGCTACATCAAATTACAAAGGCAAGTACCTCATTAAAAATTCTTTTAAAAATTCATTTATTTCTATACTATAAAAAAATACATGTATAGCAATTATATAGAAAGTTATGATCCTGATAGTGTTTTGGTGAATCACTTAGACTTAAGCTGGATGATAGTGTAACATAAAATGTAATAACAATGACTAACACAGGTCCTTTTTCAAGTGTAAACCCTCAAATTATTGTAAACCCAGTTGTATTATTGTTTGGATTTTTTTTTTCTCACTGACACTCATTCTGCAGTAATTATGAGAACCTTGATATTTTACAGACAATCCAGTACAATTTGCTTTATTGAACTGAATAAGATTGATGGGGGCATGATTCTTCCACCTATACATAAATCAATGAATTTTAAAACTTTGTAAATCTTGTAAGAAGGCCAGGGTTTTTCATGCTAAGCTCCCATTTTGCAGATGAATGACCATGGACAGTATAGCATGACAGAGTAATTCATGTTGGAGACCTCTGGAGGCCACCAGGTGCAATCCCCTGCCAAAAGCAGGGTCAGGTAGCAGGTTACTCAGCATGGTGTGGAGCAGGGTTTTGATTGTCTTCAAGCATGGAAACTCCATGGACTGTCTCTTCTTTCATATACTGTAAGAGTACTTCCCCTTCCCCCCCTTCCCCCCCCCCCTCCCCCCAGCTGGAATTTCCATCATTCCATCTTGTGTTTGTTGCCTCTCATCCTGTCCTGGTGCATGTCTGAGAAAAGTCTGTCCTCTGCACCTTATCTTTCTGTAGCTACAGGCAGCAATGAGGTGTCCACTTACCTTTCTCTTCTTAATGCTGAATAAAAACAGTTCCCTCAGCCTTTTTGCGTGTGTTAAGTTTTCCAGTCTCCTGACTATGCTGGCTGTTAGCTGGATTTGCCTCTGTATGTCATTGTCTGTTTTACACTGAGGAGCCCAAAACCTGATATCCATCAAGACTCCACACGTGCAGGTCTCTGGTGCAGAGACAGTTAAATAACAAACTGAATTCCAATAGCAGTTTAAAAATCTGGTTTAATATGTGATAACAATTTTCATGTTTTTATTTAATCCTGTAAATGTGCCATACAGAATTCTTTTCTATCTAATGCATGATGGATCCCACAGTGCTGTCTGGTCACTGGTGTCCTCAGACGAACATGCCTGTCCTTGTGGAGTCTGTTAGGCCATGGACATTGCAACAGATGGAGGAAGGAAGCAACTCCCTAGCTCACTATGATCTTGCTTCAAAGATGAATATTTGTACAATCGCATTGACACTGACGGAACTATGGCAAAGCAATAACGTAAAAATTGTCATAGTAGTTGGACAAAACCCATCTTGACAAGAATCCTGTTTCTAAAAGTGGCTAATAGTGTCTACACAGGGAAAGAGCACAGAAAAGACCCAGGGTATATCTCCCACCAAAATGTCCACCTAATACACAAAAAGGGGGAAATATTGCATTAACTCCTTGTAAAACTGTTGAAATAATTTCTCTAAGAAAAAAAGGTTTCTTTATAGTCAGAATTGGAACTCTACTGAAGACCTTTCAGTAGATTTGTCTGGCAATTTATCTCCATAACTCTTCATCACGAAATGCCAGTTCATCTGGAATGAAGAATGTTACAGAAACACACCTTTTTCAACTTTTTTTTTTTTAAACTCAGGCTGGATTTTTGGAGAACACTAGAATGAGGTGGGTCATCTTCAATTTACGCACACAAGATATTTTTAGCTAAGGATGCAATTCATCTACCCTAACTTTCGATGTCTAAAAGTTAAATATCAAAGTCTAGGCTACTTACCCTAGAAACTGCCTCTAGAAGGAAGTTCATTTTATACTAGAATTGGTATACAGCATCAGTCAGATGAATTGGCATGTCTCTACTTTTCTCCATTGATTATATAAACAGCCAAGGTCACTAGATCAGACTCACAAGTAAAATTTTAGATGTCTGAAATTAAGAAAAGTGAATATCAGTCTAAGTGTCCCAAATTCCAGTCACTACTGCAGAGTACATGTTTATTTCCACCAAAAAGAGAGATCTTTGGGAGATCTGTCTTTCTAATTAAAAATAAAATATGCTGGAATTGGTTTTGTCTAGCACTAAAAAAAAATATTTTTGGAATCTCAGGGTGTGTGGAATGAAAAAGTTATTTTTATATTAATCTGTCACACACTTAGGCTTTGGGCCAGTAAATTTAACAGAGCATCTTCTAATTTTTAAAAATACAGAAGCATTGAGACACTAAGATCACCTAGATCTCTATATTAGTAATACAATGTTATGAAAATAAAGTTCCTTTCTTTTTATGCATTAGCACATTATCATATGAGCTTACTGACTACAAGGCAGTGCCAGTAAAACACGATTTTATCATTTACAATAACTTTTTTACTATATAAATATGATACAGTGCTAATAAAATGTAATGGAAAATTTTGATGATGATACATTCCTCATTCCTAATATCAGGATAAAATCTCTGCAAATGGAGCTCTTAGAAGATGCATGGAAAGAATATTCTATCTGTGGCTGCAATGTAGACTGCAGAAGTAAAGTGAGGTTGCTAAAGCAAGTGTTCAGCATTGACAGGTGAAGCATCAGTCTGATGGTTGATTGTTTCTTTTGCATGCAGCCACCATAACTTGTTAGGAAAATGTTTTAGCTAACTCTGAGTGCAGCAGCTGTTGTTGCCAAAGATCAGCAGCTATACTAAAGTAATGCCAGTTGCCTACCTTGTGGCCTATAATTCAACTGATTTATTTAAACTACTGTCAAAAATAGGTATGTATTTTTTCCTGATAATTTTAAATCCTCAGTTTCTCATTAACTGTTTACTGTGATTTAAAAACAAAAACCAGTGATGGAAACAGTGAGAATGAACACTCATGCAAAAATTAAAAAATATTTTGCAATTGATAGCTCCCAGGAGAATCTCAGGTTACTTGCACTATCCATTGTATCTTTTAAAAGTAAGTAAGAAGCACAATTTGCAGCAAAGGCAGGTTTGCCCAAGTTACACTCCTGGACACTGCTGTCCAGCAATAGGCTTAGAAATGTGCAACAGGAATAAGAAATTATTCCATGTACCTGTACAGTAATTTGCACAATAAAGGCCTTTGAATTCTAGCCTACGCTAGAATTGAGAGCCACACAGTGAGGTAGATAAGTGTTGTGCTGACTTTATAGATGGTGGAACTTAAGTACAGAAAGTCCAAGTGGCTTTGCAGAAACCCATGCAAGAAGTCAAAACAAACCAGAAACAGAGCCTTTGTTTTTCTGGGGCCCAGTCCCATGCTTTAAATAGAAAATGTTCAATCCTGTGACAACATCTTCAGTCTGAGCACAAAACAGACCCCAAAGATTTTCTAAGCCCAAAATGGGTGTCTTGTTTTGAAAGATGTGTCCCTGAAGGGCGGCAGCAGATTGTGAACGTTTCAATGAGGTCACTTGCCTCTCAGGAACACAAGGGCAAGCTGTCTTTGTGACTGATTTAGGTTTAGGCTAGGAAAGCAGCTTGAGCTAATCACAAGGCTCCCAATGTGCACAACTGCTGCATCTGCAACATTTGCTCTCACTCATTTAACTTCCAGTTCAGAGGAGGCCTATCTGCATCAGGAGTTTGTAAAGGCATCTGCAACCCAAAGCAAACTGCTACTGTTCAGATCAAAGTTTTCCTCCTGTTTCAAGCTGAGTAGCCTTGATTACTGACTGTGGGTGCTGTCAAGTTTAGTGCTCTGTGTATCTGATCACTTGATATGACTATCTAATTCCAGAAATGTTGTCAACCCACAGAAGAAATCTCTTGCTTTGGAGAAAAAGGGGTGATCATTAGTTTCAAGTTTGGGGATCTTTCTCATTATTTACTGACTCGGGGAAGATTTTTATCAGTAGGTCAGAGAAATACTGGTGCAGGGCCTTGCACTGCATATTAATGTGTGTGGACATGTTCTTCCAGAATGCATCCATTTTGCTAATTGTGGCAGCTTGAATAAGATTTTCAGAAATTTTTGCTTTACTAATGAGATCAGGCTTTATTTAGGTAAAAAAGAAATCCATCTTTCACTATTAGTCTTTTTATAACTTTATTTTTTAATTCTTTTTATAACTTTCTCAGCTTCTAAATGTACTGAAAATCCAGAACATACAAATTATATGCAGCAACAATTTTTTTCTGTTTCAATGCTCACAAACATTGTGTAATTACAGGATTCCTACTATTAATATGGCCCATGACGTTTAAATGATTTGTGAACTGTGAGCAAACTTCTTACCAATATTACAATGTGTTTTAGAAGTACTTCTCATGGTGGATACTATTTTATAAATTAACTAAAGGTTTTATTTTCTGTTTTCCCATGCTGCTAGTGGTGTCTTCAACATTGTGCCTTCTCTCCTACATGGTGCAAACCATGTATTATTTAAAAGATATTTCAGCTGTTTATTTTGAGCTCCTTTAGAAATACTAATGTTGGGAAGCAACATAGAAAGAGGTGTAAACCACAATATCTTGAAATGACCCAGACTGCAGCCAGCCTTGCTCACATATATGCTACCTTAACCTTGTGTATATTTCTGTGTAACTTTCCAGTCTTAACTTAGCTTTATCTGAAGATGTATGTTGATACATCCTTCATTTAGCTCATTTGTCTTTCCAGTTGTAATATGTATTTAAGAATAAAAACACTGTCAAACACTCTTTGCCTCTGTGAGAGACTGAAAGAGTTAATGTCTCAAACATTGTGGTGGGGCAAGTTCTGCTTAAAGACGAACCCTGCACAGCAAGGAACGCAGGTGAAAAGCCCATCAGCTCAGACATCAGCAGCAGGAGGGGGAGGGCGTGCTGGAGGGTGCGCAGCTCCCTGCTCTGATAAGCTGTTCTGATACAAAGATCAAACAATGGCCGTGTCTGCAGGGAAGGAGAAGTTACTCCACAAACGGCCCCCAAGCCCAAAGGCTCCAAAACTGCTCATTAACCCGAAGGAGGGGCAAGGAAGATAAAAGGACACAAACTGAAGCCCCAGGCGCGCAAGCCCACCAGGACTGGACCCCTCGGCTGACTGAACCAACGCTGGACCCAGGACCGGTGAAATCTTTCTGTCTTCCTTTTTCTCTCTCTGTCTTCTTCTCTCTTTCCTTTTCCACAGTCCCTACACCTCATCTGTTTCAAGACATAAACCGCTGACCAAGTCTGAGACTGAGAGTAGATCCAGCTGCCCCTAGACCCTTCTCTGAGGAGGAGTCTGGAAAGCAAGGGGGTCTGCTCTGAACCTCGTGACTCAACGGGAGGGATCTCCTTATTCTCTGAATTGATGTATACGGTTACAATGTTTACAGAAGTATGGCCAATTCTTATGCCAATTCCTGTTGTGAGAAACCCTGTCACCTACTACCATGCCTCCCCAGTTTTGTTTGCTTCTGTCATGCATTAAATCTTTAACTGATCGTTTGGTGTCCTTTCACCTTAATTTAGCCCGAGGGAATTTCGAATTAAACAGGACTCGCTGGTCTGTGCAGTCTGGGTCCTGACAGCCTCTACACAGTAGGTTTGTCACAGTCTATTCACAGGTTCCTTTGGGAAGCTGTGACCTCACAGCTAAAATTCATGTTTCCATTAGTATCTCACATAAGATAAGCTAAAGCAGCTGGAAATTCCTATGCCATTCCTAAAGTAAAATTTTCTTTTTGCACTCAGTGAGCAGAAAGCCAATTAATCCTAAATGAACTGTAAGCCACTTCCATCTTTGTAGCACAAAACTGTCTGAATTTTAAAATAAATTAAGAAAGGGAAAACAGCAAAGTGTCCCTTTTTCTCATTTGATGTTACTTAGTAGACATTCAGAAATGTATTTTGATTGACTCATTTTCCTTGTACTTTTCCTCACTTACGGTTTCAGTGTCATTGTTCTGTAGCTAATCCACTACTTCAAATCATTTAAACATGAGCTGTGGTAAGAAAGTCCTTAAAAGGAAAGGTTGTCATAAAATTTTTCATTGAAAGATATCCTGCATTTCCCACAAAATATACAAACTCAGATGTGGAAAGGAGGTGCAATGAGATTTAGTGAAAGGAATACCCCGTACTGCCAAACATCCCTGTATCGAAAACCAGGTGGGATTAGGCTTTCTCAGAAAATCTCTGCTACTAATTTACAAGCCAGAAAAATACCAGGGTGAATGTGTAGGTACCCTGCGTGCCAGTACTGGGTTATAGTGAAGCCTGCAAAAACCAGAGCAAACTACTTGAGACTTTAAAAAATTAAAATCTATTCAAAGCTCAGAGGAACTGTTTGTTGACTGTTGTTTGTTTGAGCAGATTCAATATCCACACCTTCAAACGAAAGACCTTTTTTCCCAAGAGGCAGACAGCTATTGCCAGCCTAGTTGTGGCTACCTTACTCTGCATGTTTGGGGAAAGAAAATGTAATGTTTTCAAAGAGTTTTCTATTGAATATTTTAAAGATTTAGGAAGAACACCACTAATGCAGAAGAGATTTGGCTTTTTTTTTTTTTTTAAGTGTTTGAGAAGATCAGCAAAGGCTATCATTTTATTTTCCATGAGCCCCTACAACTCACTACTCCAAAGATGCATGGTCAGTAGAAAAAGAAGAAAAATCTCCACTAGTTAAACTTTCTATTGAAAAAAAGGTTTTGTTTCCTTTCTGAAAAGGAAATCAGAAAAAAACCCTGTCCAGCTTTGTACAACTTGATGGATAGATTAGATTCAAAGGGAAGATAAAAGATTACTGATAACAGACAGCAAACAGATGCATCTTTACATTGCTGGGATTTTAGCTGTGACCCTAAGGTTTAAGTTCATGTTGCCAAATATATCTCTTTTAATGACAGTAGTAGAAGATATATAATTTATCTACCATTCTTACTCCCTTTCTCATGTAACAATACATCAAGTATTTCGTATTTTCTGAGTTGCATTTCCTAAAACAGTGATTTTGATCCAAATGAATTTACATAGGAATTCAGTACCTAACTTCTGTAGGTTTATTTAGAAACCATGGCATAGAACAACTCCTCTTGGCTTGCTGGTGGTCTGCACTTAATCTCTAGATACATCAATAAAATGCTTATGTGATTTGTATGGGTTCATTGCTGTCTAGGAGAAGGAAGGTAATTGCAGTACTTTGAAAGGAAACATGGACAAGTAGTTTTCCAGAGGGATATTGTCCAGATCCAGGCCTGCAAGAAAGACAAGAGAAATACCCCTTTCTTTCTTCCACTTTTGCGCTAAGGCAATAAACATGGTTGACTATAAAAAAGTCATGAAACATGCCACCTGATTCTCATTTGCCATTTGTTTCAATTTCCATATTATTCCTTTCAGTTCATTATCTTTCAGTCTTTCCCTTTATTCTTGCTTTCTAGTGCAATGCTCTCACCTTCTGTCTTTAGATTCTTCTTCCTCCCATTTGCATGCTTTCTTACACAAGGTCCCTTTTTCATTCCTTCTCTTTCTGTCATACTTCATTTCCATACCTTGCTTCTTGTTGCATGGCCCGAGAGTTTCTCCTTAATTTTCAGCTGTGGCCCATGATCAACATCAATCCATTTCCTCAGAATCCTTTCCTTACGTTTGTCCCAAATTTCAGTGTGTTTTACCCCTTTGCTGTTCCTCTAGACTAATTTCTAGACAAAGCCATCGTATTGTGTCAGAGCTTCCTTTTCTGTTACCCCTTAGGGTACATAAGAAGGCTACAAGAACATCACAGAAAGGATGGGCTTTCACATGAGCTTGTGTGATCTCAAGCCTATAAATCTGGCAGCAGTTCTAAACTAATTTTTTTCTGGGGATCAAGCTGACTTTGGCATTATGGACTTCAAGCCACTTTTAGGGTCAGTTCTGTCTATTACCCAGGGCTTAGTTGCTTCTTTCAGCTGATACAGCCACCAATGTGGGTAGGAGGAGGCAATCAGTCGTACAGATCGACAGCCTAATATGAAGAAAACCACTGCCAAGAGTAAAACTTTATGTGCATTATCTGCAGTAGACGTCAAGATCATAGAAATGCAATAGTAACTCTTTAGGAGAAATTTGGGCAAGTCATGGCAATGTCTACTGTTCCAGCACAGCTGCATTTGAAAGCTCAGAGGCAGAGGATTCATAGTTTCCTGTACAACAAGGAACGCTTTGCATAGATGCAAGTAGACTCAAAGCTGCAAATACCAGAGTTCTGTTTGGATGGAAGTTCCCTGATAGTTCAGACTGCAGAAAAGTGGTCCAGGTGTGCCTCTAGACAGCAGGTTTGGGGACAGTAATGAATAGCTCAAAGTGGTTATACCAAAGCCCTTGGTAATTTTCAGAAGTGACACTTGACCCTGTGCAGACAGCAAATATGTATCTTGTGTATCTCTAACACCCTCTGTAAATCTTGAGGTGGTTAATTGGGTCTTCTGCTTTTTGTAGTGTTCTGAATTTTATTCAGCATGAATATGGTTCAAAAAGACACCAAGAAAATCCTTATAACAAGATCTCCAAACCCTCCATTTATTGCTTTTCAAACACAGCCAGTATTATCCTAGCACTGATACTTCACTGCTCCAGTTAGAAGTCTTTGAAGTGCCACCTAAACTGGGGCCAAAGGTAAACATAATGAGAGAGATTACTCTGCATGTTGAATAGAATTTGCATTTGATAATTTTGCTGTCATTTCCTGTGTTTTGTACTTTGTACTAAAGCTGCTGTGATGTAGTGCCCCATCTACACACTGTGCTTCAGTGTATGGACTCCTGCCTTCAGTACTACGATTTCAGTGCTGCACTCAACCTAAACTCACTGGGTGAGAAGGCAGCCTGATTCAGACTATTGTGACTCTCTTTGGACAGTGAATATATGATTTTGAATTTGGTTTAGAACTTTTCTTTGAATGTAATTGTTACTCCAGTTCTTCTTTCCCTTTTTATTTTTCTCTTATCAGTTACATGGAAAAATATTTCAACCTGCTAAATTTTCCACCATTTTTTAAATGGACTTTGGGTTCTCTGGTTACTATTCTCTCTGACACTTCTTTACTAGCTGCTTTTGTTGCTATGGACTTAGGATAAATTAAATGTTATCTGGTCATATGGGCTACTTCATGCTGTTGATGAAACATTTGATAAGCTTATAGAGACAAATCCAGGGAAAGATGTGGAAGCCTGTAAGGCAATGTGACATACAGCTTTTAGCTATTTGATCCCCAGACTGGATCTGTAAAACCAAAGTTAGAAACTTAGGTTCCTGATAAAATTATGAGAAGAGGTAGGCATTTAAGAATCACCTCAGCAATTCAAGCTGAATGAGGAGATGATAAATAGGACATGCTGAACACAGACATGCCCCTGACCTCCCACCACTCCCATGGAGTTTAAGCACTTGGCTCAGATCTCTTCAGTGCATTTGATTTCCTTCTCTGTGTGGTGAGAAGGCATAGCCGTGGTGTTCCCTCTCGGGCCCTACAACAAAACCAGCATATGTTGACGCCTGGGATAACACCCCTCATCTTGTTAGCATATGAGTCTCCTGTCCACCTCTATTGTCAGACCTAGGCCTTTTGAAGAAAGGAATGCAAAGTTCATGGAGCCAAGGCAGGAGAGCTGAAGGAGCATCTATCAGCAGAACAGTCATTCGTGTACTCATTTAAGAATGGGAGTCCTGGATTTTAGTCTTGACTTCCTTTGCTGCTTATACATTTAATGTTAAAGTGAATCTTGGAAATTAAAAGGTACCATATCCCTTTCTGGCCCTGTTTCAGCGAAGGGTGTGATAGGTAAACCTCTCCTCCACTTCTGTATCCATCTGTCCGTATTGTAAAGAGGTCCTTATCTTGATCAGTGGAAGAGATGGATCCTTGAACCTCAAGTCAAGGAATTTTTTCCTGGATGAGTGCATTAACGCCTATCTGTTCTTTAAAGACTGTAGGCTACTCTACCTCTTCCTGGTATTCTGGTGCATTTTATAGAGAAAGCAGCTAGCACTACCTTTTACAAAGAGTCTGAAAGGCTAGAATTCATCTGGCTTAATATGGACAGTAGATATCAAAGTCTGAACTAATTGTCTAAGATCCCTTTACAGTCAATGGAGAGAATTGGGAATTTACAGGGTTTTGTGGACACTAAGGCAGAAAATAAGGCAGATGAACAACATCCTGCAAATGTTTCATTGGCCACAAGTGGAGCCGAGTGTGAATATCTCAGCCACAGACATCTAAAGTAAAAAGCCTGCGGCTAAGTGAGATAAATCCCATCCAGAGGATCAAGCATGCCTGCTGGATTATGCCCGTGGAGAAGCAAAATTACAGGCCTTTCTGGATTGCTGTAGAGTAAGAGTGAAGTACCTAGAAATCTCTAGGTGGTTGCTGAAGTCAGGAAAGTAAGCAGCAGATGAATCTCATTTTTTGACTGAAACTTCTGAAGTCTGGTTGTTCAAGGTGTCTAAATCCCATTTTGGATCTGGCCTTTGATTACAGTGATAAACCTGGCTATTGCTGAAGTTTAAATGATGGGCTTAGTCTTTTTTTTTTCCCTGTAAAGGACTTGGTCCGTAACCTCCCCATTCATTTATTGTTACTGTATAATGCTGTAACTGAATTGCCCTCATACACCTCTCAGTTCATATATTTTTCTGTGCTTTGTTGTGTCAAAATTAAATGGAGCAAAAGGAAAGAAAACCATCTGAACAAACAAATGCACTGCTATGCTTTGGAAATAGTTTCCCTGCACATTACAGATATTCAGAGTTATGATCCTTAAATAGGCAAAGAACACAGCTAGAGATGTTTCTGTAACTAATAGGTCATTTTATATCTTCAGTATGAGAATAAATAGCTTAATGGAAAAAGGAAGAATTCCATTCAAAGTAAATTGTGGAAAGATATTTTCACAAATATGAACCAAAGTTGATATGAAAGAACAGTATTACACTAAGATTAACACAATTTATTATGCTTGCAGAACAGTACATCATCTGTCGGAAGCTTGTTTCAGTGTACTTTAAATTAAAAGCATAGAAAAAGTACAATGCACACCATCTATCTGTGCAACGTGATCATCAGCATAAGAAAACTGTTTCTCCTTTTGGGATAGTCTGATGCATGTAAATTCTTTTAAAGATTCTTAAAAAAAAAAAAATCTTGACATTATCCTTACTAAATTAATAAAGACTAGCATTTCCAAGAAGCATAAAGGAGTGGGGACTTCAATCTTTCTGAAACTGGACAAGCAGCTCTTGGATTCTTTTGACAATCCAATCCAAACAGCTAAATCAGCAGGCACTTACAAGTGGTTATAGTGTTTTTCACTTGGAGTAGTGAAGGCAGATTAATTTGCTGGAATCATGATTGCTGGCCTAACCATTTAAAAATTTAAAACTAAATATAAAGATTGGATAAAATTCAGTTTAAAAGGAATTAATTAGCCTCTCTGGTCTTCTCCCCAATGTTATTAATTAATCCTTATATTTGATCAGAATTAGTGTCCTGTATATAATTTTTGGAAGAGAAAGACAAACATGAATCCAATAGTTCACTTTGTAACTAAAAGTAATTGGTCATTCTTCTTCTGTTCACTGAAGTGTTCCTCACATCATGATGCTATTTGATGACTGGAGTTTCATGGTGGGAAAGAAAGAAAATGAAGGCCAGGACAGGCAGATGGATTTTTTCTGTCTGTATAAATTCTTAGGGAACCACTATCTGCATGCAGCTGGATGTGAAAACAGAGAAAGCTTCCCCAGTTTTGCTATCAAGTCAAACCCCGAGCTCAGGTTGTTAAATATTAGTAACCCCTGGGAGTGCATTCTGGACCCATGCTAAAGGAAAGCTGCTGACAGGGTTTCATGCAGGATTCGACTGTGTGTTGCTCTGTGTGCTCCCTGATCTGTGTGCCTCCTGAGGTGTGTGCTGATACTGCTGGTAGGGGGATTATAAGGAAATAATTTCCTTCTCTTTCTCTGAACTCCAGCAGATTGTATATACAGGGCTTACTAGTCTGTTTGCATGTGTTCCCCTGTGTGCTTTGAAGTATTATTCCAGGGATAATAATAAAGGAAAACAGATATTGTCTTCCCATTTCAGAATGGTGGCTCTTTACTAGCACTGGTGCAGAAGTGCAGAAGCCTTTTGAATCAAAAGGAAATCAAATGTAAGTGTTCACTTTTTCTTTCTTTTTTAATGGGTTGATTTGTTCTCTTATGAGTAGTTTGGAGAGAATATCATTGGAGAGGGTGTGAAAAATTGACAGTATTAAATATACCAGATACTTACAGAAATTCACCAGAATTTTTTTTCTTTTACTTTGTTATGGGATACCTGTCATCCATCTTTGAAGGTTAGTGAGTAGGGTAGTTCATACACATAATCCACCATTTATAAGGAATGTTTGCTTTAGATGGGAATTTATTATTCAAGTTAGATTACATTTCTTTTAGCCACAAAAGAAAAGTAAAATTATGATATGAGCTTAATAAAAACTGAGGTAGCCAAGACAACTTCCCATAAACAATTATTTTTAAGGTTTACATATCTGGTTCATAAGAGTGTGAGCTGGACTGAAAACAGTAGAAAAATTTGTGTTTGCCTTTTACAGTAGTAAAGATAACAGACATGAGGTGTGATCTCAATTTATCTTTTCCCCTTTTAATGAAAAACATCCTGTTATTGGAGATAAGTGTCATCTCATCAGAAGGAATTTATGGATAGAAGAAGTGAGACTGTTCCCTGTAACTCTGAGTCAGATGTGATAAAGGATTTACTGTAAAGTGTTATATATATGTAATGATAATGCTCTTAGTTTCACTGCTTTATGTGCAAGCTTTATATACTTTGAAGATACCTCTGATTTAAAAACAATTTAATTTAAAATACATTTTCATACTTTTGGTACCAATATTGCTTTAGAACTGTATTTTCTAGACAGGGTAAGAAACTTGCTTACTTTTCACCACGCTTGCATTTTATCTAGTTTGGAGCATGTAGACTGTGCAACTTGGTGAGAAAAGGGTTTCAAAAGCTGAGTCTGAGCCACTTGTATGTTTCTCTAGTCTATTCCCATAGACTATTATACTATTGAGAGCTTCAACACACATCAGTGTTCTTAGAATAATTTAAGCTACCTGCCCAAAGCCCCAAGATATTCTCCCCATCCTTCCACCTCCAGAAGATCTTCTAGATGCTTCATCTTCCCTGGTCAAGGCCACTCTCCATGGGGGCGTCTACAAGATCTGTGGAGGTTCTGCCATGGCTAACAGATCCACATCACTAGATGATTCCCATATGAAAGAAATCCTTGAAAGACGGCTATAGATCAGGTTCTCTGGGTCTTTGGTTAGATAGTAGCTAGACTTCAGATAAGTCACAGAGCAAATCTCAAACACAAAAGTGGCCCCCACACACAGAAAGGACTTGTGGGCTTCTCTTCCATTGCCATGGCCACCTAATGTCCTCCTGCAAACTGCATGCACTGCTTACAGGGCAGAATAACATCAGGCAGATAGTCAGATATTTGTTAACTGCCTCTAATACAGTTCAGCAGCTGCCAACAAGAGGGCCTAGGGCTGTGCCATTCACCACTGAATACAAAGGGGATGAAATGGGTGATGATGTGATTAGATGCAGTAGTGTCATGCTTGTAAATTCATTCGATAGCAGCAAGATTGAAATTATTAGAAGGTAACATTACCATGCTACTTGGGTCTATACTGCCCTGTGTAGTGCAGGCCAATCCTGCTGAGTTGTCCAGAACCGCTTGCCTCTCCCCTTCCCCTTTCCCTGAGGTGTAATAGGAGAAGGTAGGGCACAGCTTGCCAGCCTCAGCAGTGATGGGCAAAGGAGTGAACGCTCACTCTTCTCTCTGCAAGGAAGCTGCAACACACCCCTCTTTTACCAGCACAGATGAGGTGCTGTGCTTATGGTCCTGTGCTCATGGTCCTGTGCTCTGCAGGTACCTAATTAAAAAGCAGCCAGAGTTGGACAGATGAATCCCACTGATGTAACTTAAGATGTGTGTTACAGTTTTCCCTCTGTATATGGACTCACAGAGGATGCGGGCTCTGTACAGCCCCGAGGTGCAGAACCGAGGCTTTTTGGCTCATATTGTAGAAATACTGTTTTGAAGTCCCAGTGTTAGCAAAGAAGTTTTTATAAGTTGTGTACAACATTTGTGTTTATATTCATAAACACCAGAGAGTCTATTCAAATACAACTACTTTAAAAATACATTTCTGAACATATTGCTGTTGAGGTCAGGAGTTAAAACCAAATATAAATTTGAACCCTACACTGCCTGAGTGAGTCATTTCATTAAACTTCATGAACTGTATGAGTATCAGAAACATTTCTATCAGTTGAGCTAAAACCCAGAAAAGGTCACAAGTAATTTAGGTTACAGTTGTATCTAAGTGAGAAACAATTTTTATATGAGACTCTTCTACCCCTCCCCTTTGATAGATGAGTACTGGTAACTCTGACCAGCAATAGCTATCCCCTGCTCCACAAGTGCTGGAGTGCAGCCTAGCCTTTCTTATGACACAGCAGGGAGTTCAGACTTGAAGCAAAATATTCTGTAAATTTTCACGCAGTTTCCTTTTTTATTGTACAGCTACCATAGCCAGAGAAGCTCAGAAGCCAGCAGTATATTAGCTTGGCTTGACTAAATTACAGGGAAAGATAAAAATTTTGCCCAGTGAATTTGCTTACAGTGTAAACCAGCACAAAATTTGTCTCAATATTTGCCTCTATACTAGTAAACAAAATGTAGTCACACCATAAGCCTGACACAGACATGTAATCGTCGATACTGTGGCCATGGTCTCTGGCATGCTTTTGATTTGGGTCAGCTAGTGTATTTGCAGGCGAAGCCTATTCTGGTATTCAGGATGGACCAGGACCCATTCCCGATATGCAGTTTGGATGAGCTACCCTACAAACAGGGGATCAGGGGAGGCTAACTGCATGAAAGTGATATTTTGCTGTTGCAGCTGCAACTTAAGGAATAAAAACACTCTCTGGACTTTTTTTATTTTAGAATTAAGCAATTTGTCTAGCAGTTTTACTCCCCAGCAGGAGAGGTAGAGGAACAGGGGTTCCTCTTGTGTCTTGAATGGCAGTGTCTCCAGAGGGAAATCCTCCAAACTCCACCCAGACTCTCTATAACAGTTCAAGCCAAGCTTTTCCTAGGCAAATGGAGGTTTTCCAACTTTGAATGGCAAATCACTTTCCTTGAGTCATGCTGCATGTTCCGGTGCTCTATGGGGAAATGGGCAAAGGTGCCATCTGTTTGTAGCCAGGCATGACAAGTCCCAGTCCAGGGCCAGGGACCCCTGTGAGCCAGCTAGCTCTGACCCATCTCTCCAGCCTGAGTGATGGAAGAGCTCCCGTTCCCCCTGCCTGCATTCACCTGGAGCTAACCCAGTGTTCGTGCTGTTCCTCTCCCCATCGCACACAGGGGCCCCATGCCAGGGAAGGTGTTTTGGAAGCACTCACCAAGGCTGTGGTGGAACGGGGACCATTGGCCTCAGACCCAACATTGGGCTGTAGGTAATACATGGTGCTTTCTTCTTCTCTCCCTTCTATTTCTCCAGATTGTATTGGTAGCTGACATTTTTTTTTTTAACGCGTAATGGTCTCATTTGTATTTCATGCCTATTGGATTTCCTCCATATGTTGGTCACAAATCAAAATTAACAAACTAACTGGTGCATTCCAAATAGGAGATGAACACATACCTACCCCAAGATAAGTATCTCAGGAACAGCAACATTGCAACACTGGGTACAGCAGCAAACCCACTTTTACCAGTCATGCTACTACACTCAGAATATTGTTTATGGGCAAAGAGGAAGCACACCCTGCATATATGCATATACAGTCAAGAATTTATTACTAGTATAACTGAAATCTTAAGAATCTAATCATTACATAATTAGTCCATGTCTAATTGTTACAGAAAAAGAAACAATAATAATAAAGTTAGAATACTTCTATATAGAAAAGATCTCAATAATATAGTTGAAATAATTTTATACACACTTCTTAGTTTCTACCCCTTCTCCTGGTGGTATGTTCACCCTCCCACTGCTCTTCTGATCCTAAGGTAGGTAGTTTCATGCTGGTTGAGGTGGTGGTGATGGTGATGTTACAGTGAGTTACCAGCATCTGGTGTCTTTTGCCAAATGGATTATTATGTTCATGTTGCTGGTTTTTTCTCATTACTCCAGGATCCACCTAGGGTCACATTTATGTATTTGCTAACACACTTTTACACCTTGTCGTTCATTGGCCTGCAGCTCTGTATTACATCCAAGTACAGTGTGTATTGTGGCTTTTATGTATGTTAGATACTATTTCTTTGTTTTCTTTGTTACTCATAAAACTAGTTTTGTCCAGCTCCAAGTCTGCATTTGTTTAACTGCCCATGGGGGAGTTGTTTGTAGCCGAGGGGTCTCCAGTGTCAAGCTTGTGCCCCATCTCTAATCATCCCATGCCTGTACTGCTTTACGCTGTACCCGGTGTCTCTGCTTCTAAGGCCTCTGCTATCATACTGGACTTGTGTTTCTTTACACTACATCATTTTGTTAGAGCTATAAAAATTGCATTCTCTACAGAATAATTGTTTGTTGCTGCTAGCTATATAAAACTGTGGTTGTACCACACAAAGATAAACAAGAGAAAAACAAATTAGCCATAAACACCTGGTCAATTAGAGAAATTACTGTCACAGCTAAAGCAAGTAAAACAAAGCTGTAGGCAGGTCAAGAAAAATTTGGACTGAGCAAGCCTGACAAGCCTTACTCATGAGGCTTTGCAAATTCAGTACAATGCTTATGGCCTGTTACTCGCCGGGGCAATACCATATTACAGGCGTACATGGGTATCATCCTGTGTTTGCATTGTTTGCAAGAGTGCTGATAGCCTATATATCAAAGCACTTAAGGTGTACTAATCTTTTCTCTGGCATGTTCTGATGCCTGTATACATAAGTACAAATTGGAAATGTTATCTGAAGTATGACATTGGCAACCGAAGCATGATGACCTGCAGGATGGGCAGGAGTGGAAGCATATTTTGCTACCATGCTGGTGGAATGACACAGGTGATATCACATTATAATGTAACTACTTTTGGGACGTGGGAAGAGTAGAAGTGGCATTATTTGAACAGTTAAAACGTTTCTTAATCTTTTCTGCAATAGTTGCTGTTACTGATTTTATGGTCAAATAAGTGCTAGGAAAGTGTAACAAAATATTAATCTGTCAAAAAAAAATCTGTCACCCTTGGAAGTCATGGCAAAAAGTGGTGTCTGGACTGTGCTTTCTCTTTGGTTTCTGTCTATTCATCTCTTTATAACTATGGATATCAACTGGAAGCTAAATAAGGGTCTGACACCCATGACTGCCTGACATATTGTACATGATACAAGACACAGATAGGAGCAGCCAGTATTTCTCAGCCTCAGGGATTCTGGGGCCTTTAGGAAGGGAGAATATAGTAAAATTTTCTTGTACTGCAATAAGAAACATTTTTTGATCACTAAGACTGAGAAGGGATTTCTGTTCTGTGCAGTTCCACCCTTCCTCACCTGGAGGATGTGTAGAAGAGCAAGGTTCTTTCTGTGTGCATCAGACAGAAGGATCAGAAGAACTATTTTCAGTTGCTGGTGATTTTTGCAAGTGACAAAACAATTGGATTCACCTGGGTCAGTCTTGGTTTTAGTGAAAGTTGAATTCTGTAAGTTTACCTGTCCATACTCTAAATATAAAGCAAAATCTCTCCATGAGGATGTCCCCATCCTCCAGGACTCTTCCACTGGTTGTACTCCAGTATGATAGGTCAGGACAAGAAGACCAATGGTGGTACCCAAATCAGTTAAATTTAGAAATCCTGGTCCGAGAGAGAATGGTTGTGAATCCCATCACACAGCTAAAGCAGTCATCCTGACAGAAAGGTCTAGAAAGCCTAAAGAGCCTACTGTCTTTCCTGCTTCATCTCCTGACCAGTGAAACAGCTACGATGAATGGCTGACTAACACAGAAGGTGAGGGCATCCCTGGAGACTGAATACCAAATAACACCTGGGACAAATGTCCAGAGTCTGATCTCATCTTTGTCTGTTGGGCATGCAACCTGATTGCAAAATACAGTGCAATTTGAAGCCTCTGTTCAAGAGACAGTCGGGATTGGAATAACAAAGGCGTGGTAGAATAGGAATTAGCTGCATTGTTTGAGTAATGTTGAGTAATTTTCACAGTACCTTCCTAGGCTGTGCCTTATTCAGCCAACTACTTGGTACAGGGTTTCTCCCACGATCTGCAACTTCATTCACTAAGAAAAAATAATGCATGCAAATAAGAAAGTGGTACCAGCACCATAGCAGTTTGGTTACATTGGTATGACCTCAGAAATCAAAAGTCATCTGAAAAATTTTCTAAACCATTTTGTTTTTTTTAAAATCTGCAGGTTACTAATTGCAGAAATGGTTGCCTGAGAACAATTAGGTGGAAAATACAAAATATATCTCTTAGATAAATTAATTGTTCTACTTGTAAACATCCGCTGGGGTATCACATCTTGCAAAAGTCACTCAGTTTCACTACATATGGAGGTTAAGGTTTGCTAGTTCCCATGCACTGGCAGGCCATAGTTGCTTTGCGGGCACATACAAGAAACACACCTTCCTCTGTATTCAGGTGTGTAAATAATAAACATGCAGCCAGAGTCAGGAAATTATTTTTCTCATGTTATTAATTAGAGTCATTAACCATGAATTTTCTGCAACATAATGAGAAATGAAAACAATTAGTAAGCAGATTACCATATTTGCATTCAGGTAGGTATTCCAAAACTACTGAATTAGGTCTTGCTCCTCTCACAATGAGTTTCCTTTAAAATATTTTCACAAGAACAGCTTTAAGGGGAGAAAAAACATTTATATTATCTAGGTTTGCCCTCTCTTCTCCTGTTGTCTTCTCAGCACATCTCTTTCTCCAAGTCACCAGTAGACTAGTAATCCTTCATTTAGAAAAATGCAGATCTGTAAGTCTCCTATTTCCTGCTTCTTTCTCATTATTCTAAAGAGGCTGACTTTGCTGAGAAGGTAATAACATTCCCTATGCCCACCACAGGTGTTGAGTTATTTAGATTCTTTAAAAGAAATGCTCAGACCTAATACAGTTAAGCCTAAATTCAACCCATCTAGACAATTAGACAGTTTTACAATTTTCAGAGTCAGGAGAACCGTGCCAGCAGGGCCTGGAATATGACAAAGGAAAGAGAGAGAAAAGAAAGCTGCTGTAAAAAAAAAAAAAAAAAAAGTGGTTTTTTTTTAATTCTATACTTATGTGTGTATCTATATTATTTATATATACTTAATATTTTATTTTATATATATGCTGTGAAAAGCTGCTCATAGAAAAGGAAGGTGATTATAACATGCAAATTCACAAACAAAAGTTGGACATTCAGATGGAGAGACTTACCTTGTCTCAGATGTTGTTCTGATGTTTACAGACTGATTCTTAGACTTCGATTTTCCTGTCTTTGGTCAGCTTGTATTGCATCAGAATAGTCATTCCTTTGTTTAAACACTGTCACAGAGAATGCTGTGAAATCTGTCATTGGCATATATACTTCAGTTAAATATTTAGCATTATCTGCATGTGTATTTGACTAACAGATGCAGTGGCTTGTGCTCAGCACAAGGCCAAATTTTACCCAGAGCATTTCCACACATCATGAAATATGCACTTCCAGTGCTTTAATTAATATTACTTTTGAAGATCAGAATACTTTTAATTTCTTAGATAAAGCTGCTTGAAATACAATTTTAAAAATCCTTTCTGTATTTTCTTAACAAGTCATGCAAATTCAGAGAATATCTGCAGAATTAAGATAAAAATCCCTAAAAGCTAAGGAATGATCAGACTGTCTAAAATATCTCTTAAGCGTTCATTTGGTGCTTTAACCTAGAAAAAACTTTATTGTTCTTTCTGTAGGGTCTGTTCTTAAATAATTACTGGTTAGCTAGAAAATTCCGAGCTCTCCTTTTCAGCTACGACAGCCAAGAAACACTTTCTCTCATTTGTTTCTCCTTTACATTCTTCCCATCTCTTACATACTTGTTACAGTATCTTCAGACTACAACTTCAGATGACATTTTAATTGTAATTGCCAACTAATTTAAAGCATTCTTATAAAGAAAATTCAAGGGGAATTTCATGCAAATGAGGTTGACATTTTCATGGATCATCATCAGAGCTGCTTAATAAACTGTGCTGATCGACAGGAAAAAACCTGCATTTTTCATAAGCAGCATCTCCATTGTAGTGAGTGTTATACCCACTCTTGCATATATAGAACCATGTCAAATGATGAAGACCAAAAATTATCATTTGGTTTCTGAATTTGCAGCATACATAAGTCATTCACTGCATCCCAGTGCTCAGGCAATGGAGGTGTCTTTTAAAGGCTCACAGCTTTGCAGCCTCCACTTCCTGACAGATGTCAAGTTTACCTTGATGTCCCATTCAGACACCTTTACAGAATTTGGTGATTCCTGTAAGAAATAATATTTTTAAAATTTGTCCTATAATCCAGCAGTTTGTTTATAGCCCCAGTCTCACTGCAGTGTTTCCTGATGGGCTTGTCCACTGCATGCTTTCAACATCTGCTCATAATTTCTTAGCCCTTTATACTCTGTTATGGAATAGACCATGTATAGCAATTTTAGTAGACTGATTTCAAAGTTACAATTACTTTGGCTGACATTAAAAAAGCCTGTGCCAGTTTAAGATCAATCAGTGACTCAGAAAAAAGACCCTCTCTTTCCTTTTAATTGAAAACTAAGATGTGTTGGAGCCCTTGCACAGAAGCAAACTGAGGGATTTACCTAACAAACTGCTGTCCCAGCACACATTTCAGCATTTTCGAAATGGCTAAAGGTTTTGTTCGTAGACTGCAGACAGAGCACACATTCATGCAGAAACCAAGTGAGAGCTATCTCACCAATATATACTTTAATTTTGGTCCCAGGCTCCTTCAAAATCACACACATACCATTAATAAGAAGTAAAAGAAGTTTGTGAGGCTTGTAATGCAAGTCTTACTATTGAAAAGCCATTTTTGTATTTTAATTATTATTATTATTACACAAGTATAAGTACTCTGGTATTTGATACAGAGGTGTGGCTCCAGAAGTTAACACTGAAGTTTCTCCATAGGTATGGCTAAAGACAGGGACATCCTTAAGGAGATTTTGAAACAGCATCGCTCCACTCCTTTGAAAATACCTTTGGGATTATTTCAGTAGCACCTTGCTGATGTTGCAACAATGAAAATAGGTAGGTCAGAGACATTAACATTCCTTTGGCTATGCTGTTTCTGTTGCATGACTAGGCAACCGAGCCCATTAAACTAATCTGGGGCTGGTGTTTTCCCCAATTTTGCAGATCATATGGCACATCCATAAATAAAGCACAGCACAACAACAAAGCTTCTTTCTTTTTTCTTTTTTTTTTTTTTTTTTTTTAGCAATAACTTCATTACCACATATAACATAAAACCCCAGTTCTGAAAAGTGGCTTAAACTTGCTCAACCTTGAGAACCTGTGTGGTGCCTCTGGATTCAGCAGGTATTACTTGTGTGCTGAAAGTGAAGTTTTAGGAGTTTGCTGAATTGAAATCTTACTTGTCATTTTTATGTGCTGGACTGAAACCTAACATGTGTTTGTTTCACCCACATTAGCACCTAATCTCTAGCAGCAGGTCTGGAGAAAACTGAGGTTGAAATCAAACTGCTTTTATGAGAACGATCCTAATCGTTAGTGTTTTGGAAAAGTAAAGTCATCTGCAGCCTTGACTACCTGTATTAAATCCAGTGTTACTGGATGTCAGTAACTGCTACTTACTTGGGACAATAATTATACGTCGCAGTGATTATTCTTTAAGTGATTCAATGCAATATTATGGCCTAGTCCCTTTCTAGTCTTCCCTCACAGTAATAGAAAATTGTACATAAGCTTATGAAATGCTTGCTATTGATAGATCTGGCTGCACATTGGTGGACAGAGACAGTACCCGTAAGTCATTCATGTATTAGATGGATATTCTGATACCTCCTTCCTGTTCATATTAATGCATTATGTCAGCTCAGTAGATGTACTTTCTTGATACTACCTCCTAGCTGGTCAGCTGAGTTATGTGTTTCTTGATTTTTCAGATCTACTTGAGAACTAACAATATTATGCTTTCAAATGGTCTCTTTTCAAGAGTGTTGTCTAGTGTTTAGAATAGAGGATAGGCAATCAGTAATCCTAAATTTAAATCCAAACATTTATTTTTTTGATTGTTGCATGACGCAGTCTCTCTTTCCTTTGATTTAATTTCTATCAATACAGACTATATAATAACACCACATAAACATGTTTTGAATTTTCATTGACTTATAAAAGCAATTAAATAGTCTGGGTGATTATGCTGTGTGAATACTACCATACATAATAATGAGAGATTATTGCATTGTGTCAGAGTCCTGGCTCATCTGAGCCCTACTGACCTGCTTTGACCACAATTAGAGAGGATGTGATGTGTTTCAGTAAAAGTTCTGTGCTGTGGTAAGAATTAGTTGGTATGCTTTTTCCTTTGTTGCCCCTTCACCAGCAGCTCTGCTGCTACACTTCAGTAATTCACTGTGCAGGGAGCTTCCCCCGAGCCTTTCACAACTTTCTTTGTCACACCAGAAGCTGTTTTCTTCTATCCTAGTCTATCTGAAATCTATCTGTGAATAAGTACAGCATTAGGTACCTGTTTTCTGGGCACAGCAATCTGTTTTCAGAAAATATACTTTGGCCCAGATGAAGAAAGACTCACCCAAGGGCCTTTGTGGAGTTGTTCCTATCCTATTTCCACCTCCTCTGTCTTCTCAGCTGCACTCACGTGATACACTGACAGCAGCAGCATCCTCTAGCAAAGCATTGCATCCCCCAAGGTGCTGCTGGTCCTGGCAGCCGGCAAATTACCAGACCTTAAAGGTGGAATATTTTGCTTATTAATCTCTTGCAGTTTTTTCTAGATTTCAGCTGTGATCTTATTTAAACAGCTGAGGTCTTTCCAGCTGCTGAAGTCAGAGGTTAATATACTATAGCACTAGAGGTGGGAAATGAAGTAATTTTCAGATACAACAACGCTGGTTTCTATTTCAGGCTTTTCTGAAGAAAGCAGCTGCAAGATTCAAGTCTGAGCTGAAATAAAGAGACAAAAAGGCAAAGTGGGTAAATCAGTATCTAGTAGCTGCAGGGATCTGAGACGTAGCATGCAACTAAATGACATTTTTCTGTGTGCCTGTAGGCAATAACTTTCTAACACATCATCCAGCTGACACCAGGTTTCCAAATCCATTTTTAGGCATCAGTATAAAGAATCCTAGTTCAGCCTGGTGAAAACCAGCAAAAATAACAAGGGGGAAGTGAGCATGGAAACCCAGCTGTTCGGTTACAGAGATATCCACTTCAACCTTTGCTACAAATCAAAGAATCTGATAATGGCCTTCAGTAAAGCTTGACTGAATACCAAAACTTTATGTAGAAAAAATTACACACATTTCCCTTTCTCAGTCACATTGTTCTATAGGGAGCATCTAGTTTGTCTGTGCCACATGTCAGTGAGTGGATGTTACGTTAAGCAGGCCATTGTGCTGATCCATGACAGTGACTCCTGTGTCCCTATCACATTTTAATCTCGGATCTGTATTCAGTCTGAATGAGTATGGAAATCTTGCAGAAATTTCTTGTCCTGTTCATACAAGGGGTATTTCTTCCTTTAGCCACTTATTTGTGGTGCTGAATAACAGGCAGAGGCCTCACATGTATGTACAAGAACAGGATGTCAGGACAGTGCATGTAAATTTTGTAAATAATGTAAATAAAATTGCAGTCTGACTCATACCACTCTCCGTCAAGCTGTGTCTTTGAGGTCCAGCTGCAGAGTACAGCATTGGGTAAGAGAGAAGAAACATGAGCCAAATAATACTAGGCGGGTATCTCCTGAGAGAGCAGCGAGGAACAAACCAGTAGTCAGAGTGCTGCTCGCACAGAATCCAAAGAAGAAATGGCTGGTGAGTCTTTTTCCAATGTTTCAGGCTAATGGTTAGGCTGGATCTTGGAGTCACTCAACTCTTGCTTAGCAAGCATGAATAGCAGATGCCTCCTGCTGCCAGGAGCTCTGGTGGATTATTTATAATCCCAGCTCAGTTTCATATTTATCTTTTTCCCTTGGTAAACTCACTTTTGCATGGCTATGCTAGTCTGACAGTGACTGCCCTTAATACCCTCATAGACAGGCAGCTTATGGCTCACATCCTGTAAATGAAGGGACTGAAAATAACAAAATGCATCAAAAAAATATAGGGAAGAGTTTCTCTAATGCAACATTGGCTGTTATGTGACTAACTCTTACTTGAAATAATTGAAAGCTGGGGATGTAACATTGATTTGTGCCCCTGAAAGTCTTTCCTCACCTGCATTAAAATATAGTAAAAATCGTTTTGCACATAACCATCCTACCATAACCAGTAACTGAAAACCATAAGGTTAATACATATACCATTCAACAGGATTGAATTATGGAAATATCAGATTTTCAGACCTAGAGGGACAATACAGCCTTTCATTTACTGGAAAAGCCTTTCAAGAAATTTTAAAATGTTTTCACAAGGCTTTTCCTTTCCTCTTTCATGCCCTTTTGCAAAATTCCTTGTTTTCTTTGACAAACGCTTGTAAGAAATCTGTCTTTAAAAAAAAACCAAAACACACCAGTTTTGTACTATCATAGATCATCAAGTATGTTATGAAAAAACATCATATTGGGCCCAAAATAGCTTGGCTCTCAAAGTTATAAAACTCAAACCTTTGTGTCATCTCATTGTTTCTGATACCTCACACATATGCTCTCCCTTTGTTTTACACTATGTATAGGTTGTAGGTGTTTTGGGGCAACAACTTTTTTTCTGGAATCAGTTTTTACAGAGTTTAGCACAGTGTGCTGTGAGCATGGCTCTTGGGAGAAGAATAATTTTAAAAATCATGATTTCTTTTAAACTACTTAATTTAAAATCATCTCTCAGAATTACAAAATCAAGGGAGAAGACGGGTAGACTGTGCCTAAAATATTAATGCAAATACTTGGAGAGTGGTTGTAAAACAGGCACTTGTACACGTCTCATGATGTAAGCGCCTAACCATCCGTATGTGTGTGGTGATATCTGACTTGCATAGCTGGCTGGGAAGTTGTGGGAGCGTGGTTTTCGTAGGACCCAAATTCAAAGTTTCAGCTTACGCTCTTTGCATTGATACGTTAATGGGTCTGTCCCAGGAAATATTGTCCTACCCCATTTTGTTTTATAACAGTAACTGTAATTTAATAATTAAAAGAAAAATCTCCTCAACAGTGTGTAGAGGTGCCATGCTAGTGTGGCTGAGTGCATTTTTTTTTAATGTATTCTATAAGAACAGAGATAATACTATGCTCAAGCTGCTGGTATAGCACTGAGAATTACTCCAGAAAATTAACACTGTGTCCCTCTATAAAGCAAGGTACAGAAGGCCTCTGTATTTCCTAAAGTTATTGTTATATGCCAATTATTATCAGATATTTAACTATAAATAAAGATATCATATACTTGCTATAGATGGGGATAACTGATGGAAATTTACTAGCACATACAAAAGGGACAAATCAGATATATTCCCTGTTGCTGAAACCCACCCTTGAGGGCACAGCATCTTTACTTTTGCGATACCAGGGGTTTCTTTACAGAAGTGCAAGTCCCACATGTGCTGAAATGCGCAGTCTTCCTGTATGCTTGCAGACAGCAGCTTATCATCTTCAATCACAGTAATAAGCAGCTGCATAGCACAAACCCCAGATACTGGTTTTTACAGCTGAGTTGATTTGGGTGTCCCCCCAAAGGAGTCAGCCAAGCTGGAGCTGCCAGGATTGGTGCTGCTGAGCCTCCCTGCAAGAAGACGGAGGAGCAGGGCTGGCTGCGCAGCTCCATCTATCCTTCTGCAGCTGATGCTGCAGCTGGAGCAAACCCGCTCAATGTTCTGATGTATTTGCAGCCTGGTGCAGTGTATAGGCCTCTTGCCAATCAGATAACAAAAACCCCAAAACATTAACAGCAATAGAAGGTCAGCTGTTCCTTGTTCTAGTGGATGAACTATAAACCCCAGGTTTGGTAACCAGTGTCCTAAGAGCTGAAGAACATGATTCAGAATTTAGTCAGAGTAGTTTGCTTTAGACAGCTTATATCAGTATATCCACCTCTTATCAACATATAGGAACTTCTGTAGGGTTAATTCCTATTCATCTTCAGCATATACCTGTACTATGTAAGACACTCCTGCTCTGTTTTCCACTAGAATCCTTTGTTATATTTGCTGAAAAAGTCACAAATGTAATGTAGACCCCTGAAGTAGACTGAATAACCAAATGACATGGCTAATATCAAATAATAGGTATGAAGAGAATCTCATGAAGTGAGAAGTTAAAGCAGGACAGTACTAGTAACGCAGCTTCAACAGAGACATATGCCAAGGGTAGCTAGTAAAACTACATGGGAACGGTGAATTGTGACTTCTGAAATATAAGAGCAGAGATCTGGTTAATGAAATTAATTGAATAAAATTCCATTCTTATGACATTCTTAGTCATTTGTAGTGGTTGTCAGAGGAGCTGTTATTACTATGCAGAAAACTGTGGTTATATTTGCTTTGTACTTTTTATCAAAGGATATCAAAGTGCTTTTCAAATTAGCCAAAGCCTCCTAAATAAATATCCCAAGTCAAGATCATTATTCAAGTATTGTATTGGGAAAGGGAAACATGATGGTATTGGGTATTTTGTCTAAGGTGACACATGAGGCTTGTACCAAGACAAAATTGGAAACGATATTTTCTGTCTTGCTAACATAATTATTACCCTCAAATAATTCATCTCTCACTATAGCTGAATGTTGAATATTGTGCTTTTAAATGTTCTGTTAGCATCCAGATTAGGTGAGCTGTGAAAAACAGCAAAGTTGTTTTATGCAAAGACTATAAATTATAATAGTAGATATTCAGATAAAAATACATACTATAAACAAAAATATCTTTAAATACATATTTTTATCGTATTATTTCCTTTTTCTGAGGGACAAAAAGCTGTTCAGTGACTGTGCACTGTTGTTGCCTTATACTAAACAAACCAAATTATGGGCATTGTATATTTTGCACTTCGTCGTTGAAAAAGGATGACTCACTTCCATTCCAACTTTGAAAAAAATAATCTTTGCCATGGAATTTTACAGACTACCTCTAATAATGAAAGCCATAAATGTGAGCTTGTTGCTGCTTCAGCCAATAAGGTGTTTCTGCCTTTCAAAGAGATCTAGGACTTTTTATATGCTTAATTAATAAAGATGCAGGCACAGCAGCTGCAAAACATTTAATCCTTGAAGCGTTTTTGCTTCAGAAGGAAACAATAAGAGCAGGTTTTCTTAAAGTATAGGCTTGAATTTATTTATTTGTGTTTAAAGATATTGACTGGAGCTATTCAGATGCTTAACTGTAAATGCAGCACTGTCTGGGTAGGGAAAGAAAATAGCCAAGAGGAGGTAAACCTCAAGAAGATTTCCTGGAAAGTATGTTCTGCTTATGGAATATGGTCGTAGATGAACAGATACTCAGTACACTGGACTATGAGACTATGGTGGGTTGACCTCTGTTGGCTGCCCACCCAGGCAGCTGCTCTCTCAATCCCCATCCTCAACAGGACAGGGGAGAAAATAAGATGAAAAAACTCATGGGTCAAAGTAAAGTCAGGGAGGTCACTTACTAAGCACTGTCATGGGCAAAACAGACTTGACTTGGTGAAAATTAATTTAATTTATTGTCAGATAAAATAGATTTGGATAGTGAGAAACAAAGACAAAATCAAAATCAAAGACCAAACCTCCCACCCCCGCTTTTTCCCAGATTCAACTTCACTCCTTCAATTCCAAATCCTCTACATCCCCACCCTGAGATGTGCAGTGGGATGGGGAATGGGGACTGTGGTCAGTCTGTAACAGCTCCTCTCTGCAGCTCCTTGCTCCTCACACTTTTCCCCCACTCCAAAGTGGGTCCTCTCCAGGGGCTGCAGTTCCTTCAGGACATATCCACCTGCTCTGGCATGGGGTCCTCCACAGGCTGCAGTGCAGTGTGGATATCTGCTCCAGTATGGGTTCTTCTCCATGGGCCTCAAGGAAATATCGCCTCTGGCACCTGGAGCACCTCCTCCTCCACCTCCCGTTCTAAGGCTGGTGTTCATACTGTTGTTTCTCACATTTGGTTTTTTACCTCACTCCTCTCTGCTCCCTGGCTTTTTTGCCCTTTCTGAAATACGCTTTCCCTGAGGCACCACCATCTTGGCTGAAGGGCTCAGCTGTGTCCTGTGGTGAGTCTGTTGGAGATGTCTGGAACCAGATGGTACTGGCTGTGTCTGCAAGGGGGCAGCCCCAGCCTCCCCTCACCCCTGCAACCCTCTGCTTTCAAAACATTGCCACCTGTACCCAGTGTAGGGCTATTAAACAGGCACTGGCAATACTGACTGGATAAATATGGAAGGAGCGCTTGAAAGTCAGTGAAACCCAAGGTAAGAATGGGGTGTGCAAGGGAAACCGTGTAATCAAACAAAATGGTGGCTGTCTGAGGAGAACACAAAAGCAGCAACTGTGGTTTCCAAGCTCAGGCGTGGGCCCACAGCTGCCACTTGGCAAGGTCCTCACCTTGCATTGGGGCTGCCCAGCTGCTTTTTCTGTTTGAAGGCATGGGGAAGGTTTAGCACAGCTGAGGCCAGGTTACTCAGTAAGCTGCCTGATCTGGCTGACAGAGGGTCCTCTTCAGAAAGCGAGAAGGGAGCTATGTCCTGACTAGGCTCCTGTTCGGCTGCCCCAGGTTACAGCACCCACACGGGAGGAGGCAAGCACAGGTTCCTGTCCCTTTGTCTCTGGGATGGTGTGAACTAACATTTCCGCTACATTATCTGGCTGGGAGGTATTCCAGGGCTGGACTTTATCGTGCACTACTGCTGTGGCTGTTCCACATGTGAAACACTCATAAGGACAAAAAGAGAGCTTGAGAAGGACCCTATAGGCTCATCAGGGCACTAATGCAGTCAATGGGAGACAGAACTTCTGATCCCAGGGCATGTACTGAAGCCTAGACTGACCTCCTCCCAGCTAAGAGCCCTAGCTGTGAGGTTGTGGATGCGGGGCAGTGCTGCCTTCTCTCCCTGTGGTTTCTGAGAGGCCCAGTTCAGTGTGTTTGGTCTCGACATACCTGCCTGCCACAGACTTGGCCTTGCAGTGGCGAGGGGGAAGACAGTTCACCCTGGGGGAGAGTAGGGAGGCATGCTGCTGACAGCCGATCCCAGCCTTGCTGGTTACCTGCGTATACGGAGACACCCTATGAGCCCGGTGAAACTTAGCACCTGGAAACATCAGTGCATAGCACTTTGGACCTCCAGGGTTCAGTGTCAGTCTTGCAAAGGCCTTGATTGTTCAAGACCAGAGCTCTGAACTGACAAACATGTGCTTAAATTTCTTTCTGGATCTAGCCTTAGCTGACTTACACAGGAGACATACTGAGGAAGTGCACTGGAAGATAGTGACTGCTCTGCACAGGGACCCAGTGAGAGTTTCTGGAAGGAAGAGCATTTACAGAGTGACTACTTTGGCCAAAGACAGGTTTATTTATAATATAGAATGATAGATAGATCATGTAAGCATATCATTTATATATGATCTCAGTGAAGAATTCTCATTAATGACATATTTATTTTTCTGCCTTAACACAGAAGCCTGCATATGTAATTCTCGAGATCAAAACACTTTTTTTACCCCTCACCTGTTAAAAAGCAGATTTTACATGGGTTTGTGTCCACATTCTGGATATTTTACATGCTTTACATATACTAATATAATTGGAATATAGCATACACAAACAGAAAGGCTGATGTCCCGCTAAAAATTTTATCTTTAAAGTAAAATAGAGAACTATTAAGGTTTCATCTCCTATTAAAATGATAACATAAGACATTATGTTAAAACAATGCTTTATGTTTTGAGAAAAAACATCAATATTACTTTGAAAATATGCACCATTTGTTTGCATTTAAGTGGGCTGCTTTTTTCATTTGTAGAAGGCAGAAGCCCAAAGTCGCAGGTTTGGATATAGCCAGTACAATTAATAGACTGGATAGAGCAGAGGGTACATTGGTGTTCTTTGCTAATACAGCTGAACATAAACATGCAGTATTAAACTGCATGTACATTCATTTATATAATCCAATTAATGTTTTTGTCACCTATGTCTGTATCTTGAAATATGCTGCAGATCACTTAATAGAGGCACAAATAAAGCAGGAACTGAATTTTTGAAGTAGTTTATTGTTGATCAATGCAACAACCTTAGCTAGGCAGATACATATTGTGCCAGTAATATGACTTTCAGCTGCTGCTACACCCATTTCAACTTTTATGACTTCAGGTAGACCTATGCTAGAGCAACTAGCCCTGAACTCTGCATTAGAATCAGAAGATTTTGTTGCAGACTTCTGAGATTAATGTATATAGAAATACCAACTTTTCTTGGTATAGATATATCACAATGGAAATCATTCTGATCCACTTTTATTTCCTGTCTTTGGAAATGGAGAAGCTGGGAATATTTCCAAATTGGTGGAATATGTCCAAAAAAGTGATAGCCAGTCAGTCATGTTTTTAAGTTCATGACTGCAAACTTAGAACAGAATAAATTTCCCTAAAATTTTAAAGGGAGACAAGAGGTATTATGACATACAATGTGCTCCTAAATTCCCCATATGTAATTGGATGCAATTGAAAATGAGATGACTTTATGTTAAAAAGCAGACATAAGACTTCGCTAACTAACTGGAGAGGAAGAAGTTTCAGTGGTCCACAGAGAAATGAAGCTGGGATTAGTAACTGATATATAAAAGGTATCTAGAAAAGTCATTCAATATGGGATAAAATTGCTAGTTACCAGTCAGAATAGTTTTTTGGCAAAAAGTATGAGTGAAGCCACATGAAAGGTTGAAGTGCAAGTTTCTTAAGCAATATTCAATCAGGAAAAATCCAGAGGTCCTGTTATTTTCAAACCATGTCTACTAAACAAACATCAGTTTTCTACAGCTCATTGGAGTTAAAGGGCAGTTATGATTGCCAAGAACAGAAGCTCATCTTCACCTCTTCAGCTCTTCAGTTGTCATCTACTTCACCTTCCAAAAGTAAGGAGATTATTTGGCTTGTGAAACAAAAAAAAAACCCCAATCTTCTGTCTCCTTCAGGCTATTCAGATAC
Source organism: Harpia harpyja (assembly GCF_026419915.1). Classification (NCBI taxonomy): domain Eukaryota; kingdom Metazoa; phylum Chordata; class Aves; order Accipitriformes; family Accipitridae; genus Harpia; species Harpia harpyja. Next base: position 96,462,262 of record NC_068969.1, read on the forward strand.
TACAAAAAATATTAATTTCCTGGATAGTTGTCAAGTTTTTCAAGAATACCTTTGAAGGTGATTCTTTAAGTGGTCCAAACCACGCCATTTTGTGATAGGTCCAAACTTAGCTCATCAGCGCTCTGCACGTTGCTGCGCTGCTGCCTCACAGCTCTATATTTCACTGGATGCTGGAGCACAGGCATGCAGCACCTTTACACAATGTTACTGGACCAGGGTCTCCAAAGGATTTTACTAAGCCTTCTTGGTCAGGGAAGCTGGCTGAAATGAAGGGCTCTTGCTGCTCTTCCTGCTGCTCCCAAGCCTAGGCTGGATGTAAGGTACAGAAATTAATCTGGCACCAGAGACTAGAACCAGGAACTCCCCCTGCAGTCAAATGCCCTAATCACAGGTTTTCTCTCTTATCCCAAGCCATTTTACTATCTATTTATATATTTGCATGATGAACACAAACTCAAGAAAATGACTAGTAGGAAACTCTCCTTCGACAAGAGAACTACATGTGGATGGAAAATGGAACAGATAGCAAAGATCAGCACCCACAATGCAATCTTTTATGAGAGTGACCCATTCTTGTCCATGCATTTATCAAATAACTGCTAGATATCACCAGCTACAATCTCTCATTAGCAACCAAAACATCGCTGCATAGCAGTGAGGCAGAATCAGTGGGGCTCTTTTTTAGAGTATTTTATTCTTTTCAATGACTTATTTCCACATAATTTTCCTGTTTGCTCCCAAATGTTCTTTCTTCACAGCTCCCAATCCACAGTCTGGATTCCTTATATGGAGATTTTTTTTCTGACATCAAACAGAAAATTATTCCACATTGTAGATAAGTCAGTGTTGCAATGAAAGACTCTGACCTTAACCTAACAAATTAAAATATTTTTCTGAGCAATTAACTGGCTTTTTTAAAAAAGTTTCTTATGGAGCCATCCCTTTTCTTCCTTGAAGCTGAAATTCTCCATCTCACCACGTGTGACCACTTGATGTGTCTTTTGTTCCTATTCTTGCTTTGTATTATTAACCTACCAAGTGTGAGTTTTCTTTCATGTGTATCAAAAAGCATTGTAAATATTGAAACCACAAAAGTACTTCTCAAAAAGCCCTTCGTGTTCCATATCTAGGATTTGTTTTAAATTTTTTGGCAATCTATAAAGCAATCCATTCAGTGTGTAGCATAACTAGATGCCTTTACAGACCTCAGCATGCTGCTGCCTAAACATTTTATCCCCTGCTGCAGATAATTTGAGCCCAGGCACTTTCCCATTTATTTTTCATGCAGTAGCTTTTCTTGGGGGTATGTGACCTTGATGTGTTGCTAACACCCTGAGATTTATTCAGCAGCTTTGTTTGATGAGGCAGACTGCTTCATTAAGTCAATCCCCATGCATTTGCAGCTCAAGCTGTAGCTGTGAGACATATTTCAAGTCAACAGTTTATCTCCCAAAATGGTCCTTTGTGTTACATATCTAAATACTTCCTCTCTCCTAGTGCAACGTCTTTGCTTCACATTCACTGCAGTTTGAAGAACATTACCTTCTTATGTCAGAGTGCATGCACACACCATGTGGCAAACCAGACACCCCATGGGAGTCCTGGGAATGCCAAGAGGTAGCTTTCATCTTCTGTTATCTTTCTCACAACTGCCTCATACACCATGTCTAAGTACAGCTGTCCCAGGTGTTCTTGATAAGAATTTCACATGCCACTTCTCAACATTCTTGGCCTCACTCTGCTTTTAGCGTGCTTCATGTATTTTCACTGTTTTATATGGAGTAGTGGCCCCATGCATGCCTATGCTTCAAAGTGCAGCTGTTTGGTGGTACAAACACCTCAGACCGTTAGGGTGGCTTTGAACCAGAGGGAAAAAAACTCAGAACTTGAGCTCTAGAAAGAGAATATATGCGCTGGATCTGGAAGTTCTAAGCAGCTGTAGGAAGAATGCAGTATCAAGAAAACTATACAATACTGCAGAGAGAAGCAAGGGTGAAGTCAGGGACGGAATTTCCTTTTCTCTCCAGTTTCTGTTTTTCTGATGAATTGGTGCATCTTTAAAAGACCATGAGCTCCCTTAAAGTCAGAATTCATCTGTGGATCAAGTATGAGCCTAAGTTTAAAACTGGGTGCCAGCTACAAATAGTCTTCTCTCGCAGCCAAGTAGCTAAGGGAAAAGCAGAAAGAATCAGGACATGAGTCTTCAGTTGTTGCTGTTGCAAAGAGTATTGCAAAATATTTGCATAGGTCCTTTCCTATGCAGTTATAAGTACTCCACTGATCTCCTAACTTCTTACTCTCCTTTTCACAATGTTCAAATTGTCAGACAAATATAAAGGAACGTACATCAGCTGCAGTAGCATCCAGCAACAGAAACAAATTCTAAGCTATCCTTCAGGGGTAACCTTCCTTTTGCTGCCCCTGTAGCCACCCTGTGTTGTCCATCTGAAAAATCACACAGTGCATGTGATGTTAAGAGGGGATTTCTCTCCCGCTGCTTGGAGCTGCTGATCTTTCCTCTTGCTCTGGAATAAACAGCCCTGCAACATCATTTAAAACTGCAGCAGTCTCACTCATAACACCACTCTTACCTTGACAACAAATAACTGGTCTCCCATCCATCCCTGCTCCTACAAAATCTTTTTACACATTTGGCTGATCACTTATACCTGCAGAATAATTCTGCAGGAAAAATTGTAAAGAGGCATAAGTTTTACTGCCAACCAGGAAGAAAGTCCATGAAAACAAAGATACTTACCAGTTTCCTTTGCCCCAATCCTATTTACATGGAATAGGTGAGACAGCATTTGATTCACCAGCACCTAGATTGGGGAAGAGGGAAGACCTGCCTGATGATGTGGTCATAAACGCAGATATTGAAAAAGGCCCATTACAGCATCAGCATCACCCTAATTCTGAGTAAATATATCAGAAAAAGATAAGCTAGGGATAGTTATGGTTGCTAAGGCTGATAAGCTATCTAATGTTTGAACTTCTCACTTTAACTCAGCATCTGACGTGCTTTTTTAACATCAGCAAACTTTAATAAAACTGAGGGGAAAATACTATTTGATACATGTACAAATATTACATATAAATATAAGTATTAATATAAGGCAACTGCCTTAGTGCTCCAGGAGTTGCCCCTTTATTAACTTCGTTTCTACTGACCTAACAACCTAATTCATATAGCGCCTTTTACGACTTTGTGATAGTGATGACAATCATGAATCTGGCAGTGTCCTGAATTACTAGTCCATGAACTCTCCAAAGCAATTCAGAATCCTTGTATGCCACTTTGCAATGAGAGGGCTAAATGGGAAGGCACCTTATTAATCACACTTACCAGCTTGGAAAGGTCATCTATGCAAATTCCATTATTTTCCATGGAAGAGAGCAGAGCATAGCATAACTCCAAATAGTTATGACCCCACTACCAGCATGAGGCTTGCCAATCTCAAAATAGTTGCCACAAGCTGTAGGGTTGCTCAGTTCCACCAACAGTGGACTGGCATCTTGGTATTGGTTGTCACATCCACGTGTTCTCATCTGCTCTGCTGTCACGACAGTGTGGTAAGATCCTCATGTAGTGCCATTAATAATTCACCAAAATATAATATTCAAAAATATTTATAATAATATTTCACATTAATATTTTGCTTATTCCATCCATTATTAAAGTGTTCTAGGTAAGTTGGTGCTCACTGTGTCGTTCAGTACAGTGGGTTTCAAGAAGTGTATGCTATTGTGTCTCACCTAGCAGCTGTAGTCCATGACAGGCTTCTTCCATCCCCATTCATTCACTGAGGCTGCATTGCTCCTGATTGGGAACTGCTGCCTCCATTTTCCCTGGCCTCAGAGCACCATTTAAAGCAAAACACTGCCAACATGCCCTGGCAGCAGCTTATGCAGAGTCATGAAAAAGAAATTCTGCTTTCATAAAGAGCAGTAGCTCTTGGCCAGTCAGGGCAGGCAAGTAAATGCACATGAGCTGACCTACTGCCAGGAAATTAGTTTTTCAAGGCCAGTAATCCAGAACAGAACTTTCCCCACAAGCCTGGTAGAAGGAAAGCCTGGAGTGACATGGTGAGTTGCAACACTGTGGATGGCAGATATCCGGCCAGCCATAGTGTGCCAGTGAAGTCCCAAAGCAGCTGAGGATTGTCACAGACAGAGTACAGTGGCAGAGCAGAGCACTACACAACTGCTTCCCTAATGGTTAGTATAACCTCTAGGCAAAGCCAAAGACTAAAGAATAAAACAACATGTTTAAGAGAAGCTTGGCTTGGAGTGTTAGCTTGGAGGCTAATCCTAAACTCACTATGTCTGTAACAGGGCTTTTGGAAATGGCATCCTAAGCTCATCTGTGCTACATTTCTGCTTTGCACCTACATAAGGTCCTTGATCTGTCCCTATGGGTAATGCTATTACTAATATCTACAGTCCTCGCTGATCTTGGATGTTTCTGAGAGTGGAAACCCATGTGGAGAAAAAAAGTGTAATCTCCATGAAAAGCACTGGCAAATATCAGCAATCTCTATGCATTGCTGATGTAGTCTAATCTGTTGAGGAAACTCTTCGTTGTGTGGATTACCATTGCTAGGGTTATAGCCTGAGCAAAACTGCTAATTTCAGCTCTATTGGTCTGGGGCTACATATACCAGAATGTGTGGTTTTTCTTAAGTTGAAAAAGAAAAGACTGTTTGCTGCATACACAACCGTTAAAACCAGCCTTTAGTAGAGAATAAACAGGAAGGGATACATCCTGGCCTGAGCTATGGTTTCATGAGCTTGTCTTCCATACAGGAAAACTGAGTGAAATTACATGGCCAGTGATATGCAGAAGGCCTTGGTAGTCTTTAAATCAGTTGACCTGTGGGTAAGGCCTCAGTTTATGTAAGTCTCAGGTTGAGAAAAACAAGGCACAGTGATAAAAAGATGGTGAGTCATTAGTACAGTAGGCTCCAGAACCACCACCAGCACCTTGACCAGCTTTGCTGCTCAAGGTTTGCACCTGATTTATTCAGCATAAGACTGTAGCGCTAACCTCTCTTTGAGATACATGAAAAAAATCAACAGAGAAATATCAGCCTTGGCTTTATAAGATGCCATTTTGACTTCTTTTCAAGGATGGCTAGGTAGAGGAGATTTGAGTTCAAGGAAACAGTGAACTGTTTTGCGTTGCTCAACTGACCTTTAGTGATTCTGACTGCAGAAAATGTGCCTCCAGTTTGACTCATTCTTTTCCCCTCAGATACAGTGTCAGTTTGTCGTTAAGGAATGTTACTAAAGCAGCTCTTGAGAAAGCATGCTGGTTTTTCCCCTAGTTATAGTGGGAAGTATAATTAGGGGATAAGCTGCAATGAATTTATGCCAACATGTTCAGCTCAAGTCACATGTCAGAGAACAAATTAATTAAAAAGAAAAGCTAAACCTTCACCTGTTTTGCATTCTTGAACTATGCATTTCAGTTGGATACTTCTGTTTCTGCAAAGAGAGAAAGACCTTTTATCCTCCAAAATGTACAGATGTTTCTTCCTCTAGGCTTCCAGTCAGTTGAAAATAATTATACTGCTAATCTCTCTTGCTATGAAGAATTTATGAAGAAAGGATATGCTTAATGTAATCAGATTTGTTGTTCAGAAAGATGGGGCTTTCTGTACTATCATGGGCAAAATTCCCTCATTCTTACTGTCACGACCCAGACTGGACAGACCAGGGAGTCCTGTTTAATTCGAAATTCCCTCGGGCTAAATTAAGGTGAAAGGACACCAAACGATCAGTTAAAGATTTTATTCATGACAGAAGCAAACAAAACTGGGGAGGCGTGGTAGTAGGTGACAGGGTTTCTCACAACAGGAATTGGCATAAGACTAATTCTGTAAACTGTGTAACCGTATACATCAATTCAGAGAATAAGGAGATCCCTCCCGTTGAGTCACGAGGTTCAGAGCAGACCCCCTTGCTTTCCAGACTCCTCCTCAGAGAAGGGCCCAGGGGTGGCTGAATCTACTCTCAGTCTCAGACTTGGTCAATGGTTTATATCTTGAAACGGATGAGGTGTAGGGACTGTGGAAAAGGAAAAGGAAAGAGAGAAGAAGACAGAGAGAGAAAAAGGAAGACAGAAAGATTTCACCGGTCCTGGGTCCAGCGTTGGTTCAGTCAGCCAAGGGGTCCAGTCAGCTGAAGGGTCCAGTCCTGGTGGGCTTGCGCACCCGGGGCTTCATTTTGTGTCCTTTTATCTTCCTTGCCCCTCCTTTGGGCGGGCACCCGAACTCATCGGGTTAATGAGCAGTTTGTGAGCCTTTGGGTTTGGGGGCCGTTTGTGGAGTAACTTCTCCTTCCCTGCAGACACAGCCATTGTTTGATCTTTGTATCAGAACAGCTTATCAGAGCAGGGAGCTGCGCACCCTCCAGCACGCCCTCCCCCTCCTGCTGCTGATGTCTGAGCTGATGGGCTTTTCACCTGCGTTCCTTGCTGTGCAGGGTTTGTCTTTAAGCAGAACTTGCCCCACCACAATGTTTGAGACATTAACTCTTTCAGTCTCTCACACTTACCCACTCAAATTGGGCATGGATGAGGGTTTATTAACAAAATATTTGTTGAAAAGATAACACTCAGAGTTTCTTAATCTGAAATAGAAAGTTATGAAAACAGGTCCAGTTTCAAATTTTGAGCACTTTTATTTTCATTGGAAATATATCTTTATTAAAATCTAAAAATGAAAGGCTTCAAAATGGCTACAAAACCCATGTGGGCTGAAGAAATTGTATATTGTGGCTGTGAACAACTCCTTCTCTTGGCATGAGTGTAACCCAGTCAGGAAGTGGCTAGAGATCAGTTATACCTGTCACTACCAAAACCTCATGCAGAGGTTTGCTTGCCTTCTGTGTACACAACACTGAAGTATATTTTTAGTGGAAAATAAACCCAAAGGGATACATCCTGTCTTGTGCTGGGGTTTTATGAGTCTGGCCTACCTTCCCTGGGCCAGAAGTTGTGCGCACTTTCTCTGAGGTGACCTAGATCAACTGTAGTCCTCTTAGATGCTCAGCTGGTATGATTGAGCTGTGGATTATTAAACAGTGAAATGGCAAAGGTGCAGGGAGTGCTGTGCATGGGAAAATACAATGACACAAGGCCTGTGAATTTGCATTGCTACCATGCATTTGATTCAGCTACTGAAACCTCTCAGTTCCTTAGTACCTACAGGCCACCCTCCCCCAAAACCTACCCTGTTTTCTTAGATACTTCGACCAAGCCAAGCTTTAGATATCTAAGGTGGGATATAGGCAGAGTGAAGGTCTTTATATTCAAAACTTCCATTCTGAAACCTGTTCTCTGATTACTACATAACTCTGGAGGTACCTAAACTTCATAATGGCTTTGACTGTCATCTTTAAAGTTTCCCAGAAGCTCTTCCTTTTTGGAAGTGTCTTATTCCCAGCAACACTCAGCAGCTCTGTTCCTCTCAGTCCCTAAGCTCAGACACTCCTTAAATGCTACCTCCGCCTTATGCTAAGGAGCTAGCAGAATATCCCTAGACAATTAGGTCCACTAAAAATACGGTGGTTGCAACTGATTTCCTTAATACTATGGACAAAGACCCAATAGACCACACAATTAATGATCTTGTCCAGAATGTAAAGGGTCCATATTTCCATTTCCATTCCTGATGGAAGACAGCAGCTCAAGATCTGTTCATAGGACTTCTGATATTAGTAACATCCTACATTTTTCCAGTTTGTCTATCACATGGCTTTTCTGAGACGTGAGGATATGGCAGTTTTCCAGTTAAGAATCTGATTTCTGTGTGACCATTGCTGTTACATCTCTTGCTTCTTAAATAGCTGAAGAACAGGGAGGAGAAACAGAAAGAGAAATGGATCAAGATTTCTTCAAATGAAACAGTTAGTATATTAGCTTTTGATCATGAACAAGACTAAGGGGTAAAACCTGGTAAGCTTCTGCCCCAATGTTCCTCTTCATTGCTGTCACAATAATACCAGTAGCAGTTGAACTATCACAGTATGTTCACAGCTCCTGCTGGAGCTAAAATTGACAGTGACTCCACTTTTTTTTTAAGGTTTCTTAAACTGTTAGGAAGTTGAGTAGTCCTTCCAGTCAAGCTGTTTGGAAGGTCTAATGTACAAAAAAGAGCAAGGAAGAATGATCAAGGGTGCATATGCAAAGTGAGAAATTTCAGAAGATCTAAAGGAAACAGGCTAAATCAATGAGTCTCCTTCCACAATCCCTGTTTCAAAAGTCTGGTTTTGACAACTAGCCTGGACTATACTTTTAGACAGCCAAATTTAGGTGAGATGAATATTACTGTTAGGAGTCTTAAAGTCTGTGTAACTTTCTTAATTTTTTTCATGATTTAACACAGCAACACCATTTTTCTTCCCTCTTCTAAAATTATTCTTCACTTCTCAAAGTCAAATCAGCTAGACTGAATTCGTGTTCTGTATTGCAGTCACCCAAAATGGAAAAAAATGTTCTAACTACAATTTTTTAAGCTGCTTCCAGTAGATTATATTTTATGGAAATCCTCCTTCCAAGCTCTTTCTAGTACTACAATTCTCCAGTTTCCTTTGATATGTTTATTGTCATTTATAGCATTCACTGTCTTTCATATTCATAATAGAAATTTGGTTTTAATAATCACATAACCTGATCTGACTACATTTATCAAAGATTTGGAAACTGTTTGCAAATTAGCTTCAGCCTAGCCTTTTTTTAAATGGAAATATCTGTCTGCATTGTGGGGAGATGAAATCAAGACTGAAGTTTAAGAAAACTTCAGTTAGTGAATCTGTAGGAAAAAACAAACCTCTATCTAATATAATAAGAAAAGTCAGGGTTTTCTAAAGATGTTTTTGTGCTGCCTGGCATCTGCCTTTTGTTTAGTCCATCAATTGAATACATTTACTTTTCACATATTTGATCATAAATTTGATGAGGTAGATGATATAAAACGAGAGGTAAAATTAGCTTCCTAGAAGGGAGTAATGGAGAAATGGTGTAAAAAAATAAATTGTATGTTCAAAAAATTAAAATCATTCCCACACAGAGGTTAGGTATTTCAGCTGTTTAGTGCCTTGTTTTTTCTGAGAATGCATCCAGACCGTGCTTCTTGTTCCAAAGTTAAATGAATTTGGAGGTTGTTTCACTAAACCCTGTCCAAAGTCTCCTGAAATGGGAAGAAAAGCTCCCCTTGAGTAACATGGAATTTTTATCATGCCTCAGGGGTTGGTGGGACTTTTCTTAGTGTTACAAAAGGATCACATCATTTGGTATGAGTAGCAAACTCTTCTGTAGAGAAGACAGGTCTACAGTAGCTGCTGGTAAGTTGGAGGTCAAACCTGGGATACAGCAGCAGAGCAGCGGGAACAAAGCTTCTCCCAATCAGTTCTGTTAGGTGCTTAATGCTCTCTGAACATTTCCTCTCACAAACCTGTTGTAAGCAGTTTCTCACAATGGGGGAAAACAGAAGCAAAAACCATGTTCTGTAATATTGCTACAAAATTTGAGAGAGCTGAAATGTTCCAGTACCAGCCCCTCTGTGTCCACCTGCCTAAAACCCTCATTAGTAGTGGCATAGAACAGGAAATTATTCATGAATCACAAGTTATAGCATTTTTGAAGGATGCCACAGTAAAATTAATGAAATGGAAAGGCTCAAATGAGTAGTTTAAATCTTCCCATTTCAATGTCTGCTTCCTGATCTTATATCAGTGTGATGAACTTTACTAATGCAGTGCATATTTGTAATGCATAGATAAGGAACCCAAACTGCTGCCTTGAATGTCTGTTGCACCCAGGGGAGTATAGAATAAATTGGGGTAGGTGCAAATAATGCTCCAAAATGAGCACAGGGAAAAGAGCTGCACAGCCACACAGCTGAAGAAACATCACATGGTACAGCAAAGCAAAGGATAGACTAAATAAAAAAATCTTCTTTCTTCCCCACAGAAAACTTATGCCTACATGTGCAAGGGAAAGTTTGACTAAAAGAGGACTCTAATACAAATTACCCAGATATTTCTGGGAGGGACATGTTGCAAACTAGATGCTCACCTTTTGTTTATTGACATAAGAATGTTTCATACCAGTGATGCTATGTTTGGTAAGAAATACAAGTTGCATCATCCCATGAGCACATTTGTGAAACAGGAACCAAATTCTCAAACCTAGACCCTGGCATAAACATCTTTGCCTCCAGAGGCCTAGGAAGGGTGTCATGGAGACCATCAAATTCCCTGGTCCCTGGTCAGGTCCGTCCCACCCTCCTTGATTTTCTAACTTTTTTCCAACTTTTCCCTAACAAATCTTTTCTTATTTTAATACCATACCTAATCAGAAAATAGAAAAGTTATTTTATAGGTATCAGTGCTGAAAAGAATGAACGAATTGTGTATTTCATCAGAAATGTTCCCTTAAATGGAATGACTTTAAATACAAAAAATTTTAGACACAAAAAGTTCAGTCTGTGAAGTCCTTGTAGCTCAGATACTTTTAGGGCTCTTGCCTCTCATCCTTGCAAAGACAAAACCAGCACCCTAATTAAAGCAGGGTCAAGCTTAACATCCTTGTTAAGGATGAATTGTTTCCCAAATGTGTTTACAGAGAAACTGTTGCTGCAAACAAGCCGTATCATATGAGCCTTAAGAAAGCCAATATGTTCAGCTTGTCAAAGCAAAGGCAAAGAGGTGACTTGGCCATTGTGTGTAACAGGTGCTTATACATGGAAGAGGTTTGTCAGTCAGGACATTCTCAGTCTTGCCAGCAAAGTCATATTCAGTGGCAAAAAGTCAAGTTGGACAAATTGAACTTTGAAATAAAAGGAAAATTCCTGACAGGTCTTTGTGGAGCAATTAGGCATATGGAACAGTTTATAGGGGGAGATAATGAACTCATTGTAAGTTGAAGTCTTTAAACCAAAGATGTCAAATGTCTACTCTGAAAAATGTCCTTAAATGTAGACTGGATTTTTGCAGATTCTGGGAGATATTATTTGTCTGTGTATCTTTTCCATGGGAGCTAAGGGAAGAAAGCAGGGTGGGGAATAGCTAGGTCATGATGTTTTCTTCTGGCCACAGAGTTTGTGAGGGTCTGAATGGCCCAGACGCCCCTGCACAGGCTTTGGGGTAGCAGAATTTCCTACATGGCCCTCAGCATCCTCAGAGTACTTGCAGCAGGACAGTAAGACAATGTCTGTAATCCAGTCCAAACACCAACCCTGTTCTCATTTTTAAATCATGCTGCTTTCTCATTGTCTCACTGTTCCCTTGAATTTTGTATTCTTTGGTGCACAACAGCCCTATTTCAATAGAACACCATGTGCCAATATGCACTAACAGAAATAGAATGACGAAAAAAATATTTTATTTCAGCTCCAGTTATTTATGTCTGGTATAACTACTGATTTCTGAGACTAAACTAATGCCATGTAGTTCTGAATTCTGCAAGGTACTGATTTAAGACACTTAACATTAAGTACCTGAATAGTTTAGCCAATGTCAGTGAGACTAATTATTATTTTATTACTGCAAGCTTAAGTGTTTTTCTGGGTATAGGCCACAGTACTCAGCACCATGAAGAAAGAAATCCTCTGTTTTTCTATTACTAAAAACTTCATCAATTTGCAGAAAATATGGGGGGAGGAATCAAATTTTTACTGTAACCTAGAGCTCCTTAACACACTTGTCAAATCTCTTTTCTTCAAAGCCTCAAGTAATGTTCATGGAATACCTGAGAATTCACAAGAAATGAACTTTTCATTCACTACAGGCTGGAAACAGCTTCCCAAACCAAAGAAAATATATTTCACTTAGGAAATTTGCTTTGGTCCATTCATCGAACACTTTGAAGATAACAAGGCCTGTGTATAAAGTGGAATGTACAACATTACCAGGACCATTGGGGATACTCAGACATTTACTTTCCAACTCAGTAATTCATTTTCTGAGACTATTGTTAGAACTAGGAGTTCTTTTTTCTGGAGAGTGTGAGAATGTGTGGATTGTCTGGCTCATAGTTCACAAACGAGTTTCACCATGTCTAGTGCACACAGGGGACTCATGGGCGTTTACAAAAGTGACCCAGCCTTGGATTGCCTTGAGGCCCTGTCTCTCTGTAGAGACAACTCACGGGGAGCTGTGTAGACAGCTTAGCCCTGGGTTGTCTGATAAACCCTAAAGTAAACAGGGCAGTGGCTGCACCATTCAAAGAACCAAAACCTGAACTGAGCCTTGAAATCCCTTAACAAATAGTATGCCCTGAGTCTCAATCCAACCACTATCCAGTTGCTGAGGAAGCAAGGTAAAAAAACCCAAAACCTGGAGGGTTTCAGCTTCAGTTTCAATGACAACCCTGTGTATTCAAACAATCACAGACCAATGAAGGAAAGATAAGGAAAAGCTCCACTCAGATATACATAATCCATTTAGGCATATATCATAATCCACTCAGACATAGTCATACACACCATTCCACAAGTCAGGGGATAAAAACTCTAAGATTCAGGTTGGAAATGGGGGGGAGTCACTTCTCTAACTATACAGTTGGCTTGCGAAGGAAACCATTCCCCACCTTGATCGGGACTGTCCTGGTTTCAGCTGGGATAGAGTTAACTGTCTTCCTAGTAGCTGGTACAGTTAAACCACGACAGGGACACCGGTCAAGGTAACTTCCCTGGGATTGAGAGCCCTTACCTCGAGGGGTAAGTGAATATTGTTTATGCTTTAAGTTTGTAACTGTGTTTGTGGTTGTCTGTGAATCGCTTGTGGTTATAATAATGTACTACTCTTGCCTTAAAAATTGCAATAGTGCATTCCTCCATTGTATCTGTAAAACCTGCAATAGTGGCGTGTTAAGTCTGTAAGTGAAGTTCAGATAAGTTGTTTGCTTGAACCTTGCAGTTAAGTCTGCAAGTGAAGTTCAAGTCGTTTGCCTGAACCTTGCAGTTAAGTCCTTTTCCATCACAGAGAAGTATGCCACACATCTCAACACTGGTTAATGTTTGCTTTCATAGGTCTCTTAACTGAAATAAAATATTCTTTCAGTAATGTTTATATTGGATCAAGGAGGATATATCTTGCAAATATGAAGGTTGAAAGTAAAGGCTGTTATATGCTGGCCAGGAAACTGAAAATGAGTACTCCTCAGATTTGTTGTTACCTAACATAAACATATTTTGTGGCCTTGAATGGGTCTCCTAGATCCACAATTAATTTGCCAGTTAACATAAGTGTGCTTACTTTGTGGCAATATTAACAGCAGAGTTTATTTAATGCTGAAGGATGGTGATACCATCATTTGCATAATAAATGTATAAAGATATGCTGAATCCTTGCTTGAATCCTCCATGAGAAGCTGGCAGCTCATGGCTTAGACAAGTGTACTCTTCTCTGGGTGAAAAACTGGCTGGATGGACAAGCCCAGAGAGCTGTGGTGAATGGAGTTAAATCCAGCTGGCGACCGGTCACAAGTGGTGTTCCCCAGGGCTCAGTATTGGGGCCGATTCTCTTTAATATCTTTATCAATGACTTGGACAAGGGGATCAAGTGCACCCTCAGTAAGTTCACAGACGACACCAAGTTGGGAGGGAGGGTTGATCTCTTGAGGGTAGGAAGGCTCTACAGAGGGATCTGGACAGGCTGGATCGATGGGCCGAGGCCAACTGTATGAGGTTCAACAAGGCCAAGTGCTGGGTCCTGCACTTGGGTCACAACAACCCCATGCAGCACTACAGGCTTGGGGAAGAGTGGCTGGAAAGCTGCCCGGCAGAGAAAGACCTGGGGGTGCTGGTCGACAGCCGGCTGAATATGAGCCAGTAGTGTGCCCAGGTGGCCAAGAAGGCCAATGGCATCCTGGTCTGTATCAGAAATAGTGTGGCCAGCAGGAACAGGGAGGTGATCGTTCCCCTGTATTCAGCACTGGTGAGGCTGCACCTCGAATACTGTGTTCAGTTTTGGGGCCCCTCACTACAGGAAAGACATTGAGGTGCTGGAACGTGTCCAGAGAAGTGATTGTCCAAGCTGGTGAGGGGCCTGGAGCACAAGTCTTATGAGGAGCGGCTGAGGGAACTGGGGTTGTTTAGCCTGGAGAAAAGGAGGCTGAGGGGAGACCTTATCGCTCTCTACAACTGCCTGAAAGGAGGTTGTAGTGAGGTGGGTACTGGTCTCTTCCATCAAGTAACTAGTGATAGGATGAGAGGAAATGGCCTCAAGTTGTGGCAGGGAAGGTTTAGGTTGGATATTAGGAAAAATTTCTTTACTGAGAGGGTTGTTGAGGATTGGACCAGGCTGCCCAGGCAAGTGGTTGAGTCACCATCCCTGGACGTATTCAAAAAGCGCGTAGACAAGGCACTTCAGAACACGGTTTAGTGGGCATGGTTGACATTTGGACTTGATGATCTTAAAGGTCTTTTCCAACCTAAACGATTCTATGATTCTATGATCTTCCAGTGTTATTTTCATTACTACAAAATGCATTTGTTTGATTGGATCCAGTATAAATTCCCAAGTGACACAAGAATATTTTTCTTCTGAAAGCTCAAAAACACAATATCAGAAACAATATCAAGGGAAAATACTACATCCCACACCTTAAATTTACCAACCATAACATAAAATGCTAATATTCCCTAAAGAAATATCCCTGACTTACCTCTGCCTTCTCTTTTCCATATTTTTGTGTGAGGGAGGATGTATGAACTACCACAGCAGGGTTTATGAAAGCTGAAGTAAGAAATCAGGATGATATTTTTCATTATTTCATGTCAAATCTTCCACCTATCCACTATATCAAGGCTGGATAGATCAAGGAAAAGTATTTAAAGGCTGCTACAGTATTTATTTCCTGTCATGTAAAGCAGATCACCCCTGGTACTTCTCTGTTGAAGAAAACCTCTGTAATCTCAATAGAACTATGCGTGTGTTTTAAAAAATCATCTGGGTTAATCATTACCATATTTCTACTGCTCAATTCTAACAGCAAATGTCTGCAACTTGACTTATGACTTTGGCTCTAGCTATCTCTTGTTCTACAGTACCAAGGGGAGTGTTCTATAAACTGACATCTGTATTTTAACGACTCAGTGAGGAAGCCTTTTGTTTCCTTTTGGTTTTGCACACTGAAATCCAGTTCTCTATCTTGGAGGTGCTAAGTCATGAATTTTCATAATGATACTAGTCAGGCACCTTACTTTTCAGTGTTGGGACAAAACGTGACAAACAGTTGTAAAACACTTCAAGTAAAAGTTGTGAACCAGGTACTAGAGAAACAGGCAGTAAAAATATGTCTTTAATTACCTTTGTAAACTATTATCTTAGCGCCAGTTTCTTGTAATCAGATTGCATTTGTCTTTTTAATAGGTGACATTCCAGCCCTTTGTGCAAAGACACACGCAAGAATACCATACCATCCTTTCCATCTCACATCATCCCAGCAGCACCAGGTGGGAGAGCTGGAAGTTACATCCAGTGTTGGGCACCAGCTCTTCTGCAGGTAAGCCCATGCTGCAAGGTGGGTCATATAACAGGTTATGATAAGTTACACTAAAAGTTTTGCCTGTGAATATAAGCAGGGTCCTCCTGGAGCAGGTCCCACAGGTGCTGTAATAGTCAAATATCACAGACGAGTGGCCCTTTTGACATCATTGTTATCCCCCAATGCTGCTTTACACAGTAAGGTGAATGCAACCTGCTGATGCATTTTTAGGAGAATGGTGAGGAGTCACATTTTGCAGACACACCTTTTTTTTACCTCTATGGTTGCAGCTAGTGTTCTGAAGATTTCAAAGCTGTTGCCAACGTATGCCTGTGTGACACCAGCTGTTCTAAAGAATCCTGCCTCTTCTTTCATGGGTTCAGTGCAGAAGGCAAGCATTGCTACTACAAAGCTTCCAATTTTTCTGCCAGCACAACTCCTTTGTGCTCCTATCCAGTGAGCAGTGCCAGTCTGAGCCACTTGCTCATAGAAAGAGGAAGAGGAAAGAAACTGGTAACTGGAGCTGCTTGTGCTAAGGTATTTGTTGTGAGAAATAAAAGCGGGCCTGGTGCATTAATACACATCTCTGAAATCATCAAAGAATCACAACCTCAGCTTCTGGGAGCTCCTGACAATGTAACTCCGTACTGAACCAAAACTAGCCATGGCAAAGGTTTCAGGTCTGGCTTGTGTTTACCCCCTCTGTTTCTCCAACAGGCAGGGAAGAGGGACTGAAATCTCCTCCTTAAATATAATTATATCTAGAATGTGGATTTATTAAATTAAAATAGAGCTTTCTTAGGGAAAAAAAAAAAAAAGCTATGCCTTAGGAATATGTGTTTGTGTGTGTATACAGCGTGCATCTGCTTCTGATACTTCTGACACACAGCAAGGAGCCAGGAAAAAAACAAGCCAGAGGTTTCCCCTAACCTAAAAGGCCGTGTTGCCTTGTGGTTTCTCAACAGATTTAAGGACTGAAGAGAACTATTCCCAAAACTAATGCCTCCCTGTAGCCTGACCTTCACGCCTTGATGACATAATACATAATAAGGTGTTACTGACTCCAAGCACTCCAGTAAAACCATGTATATCCACTGAAAAAACTACTTGTGTGTGTACACTCATAGTTGTTTTTTTGTTTGTGCTGCTTTTCATTGGTGTTATTAATAACCCGCCTGTATAATCCTGTCCCTTCCTTTTCTTAATGGCCTTCTGAGAAGGCACCTTTCTTAACAGTGCTCTAGCCATTTGCAATGTATCTGTAGGGCATGGAAACCTGGACAACAAAGTAAATTAGCCCATACTGTGTAATATCTTGCATCCTAGGCAGAAATCTGCACAACACTACACCTCTCTGTGGTGCATTCCTATATAGATGTACCTGAGCTTTACAAACATTAACTGAATGTTTGCATCATTGTTGTCATGGTGAAACAACTGCATTTTCCAGGCATCTGGCATGTTAACCAGATAACCCGAGGAAGAAAGTAATTGAAAGTATCTAGAGAACCACAGCTATGGAGAGATATTGGTGGAGTCAGATACAGTCATCTGGAGGATGCACCTCCCTCTCCCTCTCCATCCTCTTCTGCAGCCGTTTCCCAAGAGGGCTGCTCAGGAGAAAAGAGGAATGTCTGTTTGGTAATAAGACAAAATTACCTTCAGCACTGTTTACAGAAAACAGACTGGCTACTATAAGCAGACTGAACCAGCGCAGCACAAAGCCTGCTCAAAACACTTAGCTGCAGCATTCAACTTGGTAATGATTCAGGCCTCCAGGGAAGACAGAGCACAAGGGTCAAACATTAAAACAACATTAGTAAAAAAGCATGTGTGTTAAGGTCATGGCTGGAAGAACATGATATTTCTTCATACATCTTAGGAAAGTATAGAAATACAATATCCCTCTGTAGAACGCTCACTTTTTAGATGCAAAGTAGGCTCTGACCATGAATAGTTATGAATTATACTTAGTTAATGCTGATGCTGTGCTCTCCAAAGGCTTTTTCTTTTCCTGCCATGTGGGGATGCCCTAGAAATTCAACCAAAGAAAAGATGTAGGCAGGAACAAAAGACCTCAGCCAGCTGCCAGATTTGTTCAGAACAGTACAACGAGTGTGGTCCTAGAAAGGAGGAAATTGCTGCTGCGCAGTTGGAGTCAGTTCTTTCATTCAGTGTCAGAACAAGGCTTTCTAGCAGGATTCCTACATGCGGGGCAACTTAACAAATATAAGAATGGCTGTATTCAGCCAGACCACAGTCCATCTAGCTAAGTATCCTGCCAATAGTAAATCCTTTGGAAAGATTATAGGAATGGGAGCAGAAGACAATGATGCTTCCCAAGATTATTCTCTCAAATGGCAACCCTTTACAGCATGATGAGTGCCATTTTGTGTTGGGCTGTGGAAGGAGCTTGAGCATTGGACCGTTAAGTGTCCACGATGCTTAACTGTGAGCATGCCCTGAGGCATGGTTTTGGCTCAGGCTAACTCTGTCTTTGAGATTGTGCTCAGGCACTGTTCAGGGAGTGTTTTATACCAAGGACTGTTCCCACTGGCAGAATGGACAAGATTGCATCAGGTCTGACTCCAGTTTTCTGCAGCTTTTCCTCTACCATTTGTCCGGCACACAGAGCTGCCCTCATACTGCGCTGCAGTATATGCATTAAACCCTCTCAGTTTCACGCAGTAAAAAACACCACTGGGAGGGCTGCAACTGTATTTGCACATTATTCACTTACAGCTACCCCAACCGCTCACCCTACAACACAAAACTTATTACAATGTTTTGGGACCACAGAAAACACGAAAGAAACCTGGGACCAAGTACTATGCTGCTTCAACAAAGGTGACTGGACTTGATAGGCCTCAGTACTCTGGCCCTGTTTTGTTTAGCAGTATGGGAATATCTTTTCATTTAATAGTTCTCAGTATTTAATTTCCGTGAATTTGTCCACTCACTTTTTGAATCCATGTAAGATTTTACCATCTGTAACCATGCCAGAACAAGGAGTTCAGAGCTTTGTTCTGGGAAGAACTTAACCTCCTTTTGTTTAATACATGCACTTTTGGGCTCTTTGGTTAGGTGTCTTTTGCAACCTTGGAAACCAAAAAGTCCAAAAAAATCCCCAGAGGTGGGACACCTCCAGTGATTTCTGACTACTAGGCAGAATGATAAGAAGGGCTGGAGGATCTGGAACACCCAGCTGCACAGCTCTCTGGGCTCTGATTGACTACTGCCTCTTGAGCACTTGCACACTCATACTGGTGAGGACACAGCTGGTCAAGACATTATGGGTGGTGTCCTAATGACTAGCCAGTTCTGTCATGGTTCTAACCATGGCTTTAGGGAGTCAAAGATATATTGGGCATTCAGTTAGTGGGAATCAGCATTTGCTTTATGGCTAAAAAGTTGCTGTGTAAATGAGTTCCATCTTCAGAAGTGTATGCTATTATGTATATATATACACACACAAACTTATGCCTTTGCTGGGAAACCTGAAGGATTGTTCCTCAGAGGACGTAGAAACACTTCTTTACTGTGAGGGTGACCAAGCACTGGAACAGGTTACCCAGAGAGGTTGTGGAGTCTCTGTCCTTGGAGATATTTGAAAGCCAGCTGGACATGGTCCTGGGCAAAATGCTTTAGGTAATCCTGCTTGAGCAGTGGGGGTTGGACGAGAGAACCTCCAGAAGTCCCTTCCAGCCTCCACTGTTCTGTGATTCTGTGATTCTGTTAAAAGGCTAAAGAAACTTCCATGAAGCTGAAAAAAATGAACAAAGGAAACATTGTAAACCTGATTGACCTACTGAATCCCTCAGATCTGGGAGAAAACAAGTGCCAATTATAGTGAACGAATAGAATAGCACCTTTGTCTCTTAAATTGGTCCAGGATAGTCTCATTGAGGGGAAGCTGGTGGGGTTTTGCAGAAGTGATTTAGGTTGTGAAGTAATCTGCCAAGCTCTGAAGTGGAACCTCAGCCTGCCTCTATCAGTTGAAGTTGCACAAAACACAACACGAAGAAACAGTCCTGCTGCACCAACGAGATTAGAAGGGCTTACTGGAGGGTTGACATTGCTATGAAATAGTCTTATTTATACAAAGGCATGGTTAACAAGATAGATCATATGTGCCAAAAAAAAAAAAAAAGAAAGGAAAACAATTTGATCCTTCAGTCTCCTCTCCCCGAGAAAATGAGATTAAGATACTTGTCTTGAGTCAAATGCATGCTCTGTGACAACTCTTTGCTCATGTAAAAAAAGGATCTTATTTAGTGTTCCTTTTGATCACTGTACTTCCTAAAGATCTACATTCTGAAATAAAATAATAACTGAACATAAGTTCCCTCAGGTTTCCCTGTACATTATAATCTATTTACACATAATTGTGTAAATTCATTGAGATGCATAACACCAGCTCTTCCAGCTGACAATGCTTCAGACAGAGCACAAAGGACCATGACTGTCCTGCCAGCAGCACCCACGTCATTCCAGAGTGCACCTCCTGCAGCCTGGGGTGTTACTCTGGATTAATGTCTGTGATGCTGGGGTTAGGATCTTGTTCACGGGTTTGCCTTCTCTACACTTACAAGCTCTCAATCAGCAAATATGTAAAAATATGATGAGATTAATGAAATCACAAGAACTACAATGCCTTGGATACCATTTGTAATTATTTTTGACAACCTGATACACTAATATAAAAATGGTTGCTATAGCAACCTAAAGTCATGTCAAAGAGTTGGATGTGTTCATTGG
Source organism: Harpia harpyja (assembly GCF_026419915.1). Taxonomy (NCBI): domain Eukaryota; kingdom Metazoa; phylum Chordata; class Aves; order Accipitriformes; family Accipitridae; genus Harpia; species Harpia harpyja. The sequence goes on from NC_068969.1 coordinate 96,482,516, forward strand.
CATGCAGTCTGAGTAGCTCATTCACTGGTTTCTATTGCTATGGAAACATAACTGTCATTTTACGCTGATGACAAAAGGCCGAGTTATGGTTGTTTTTTTTTTTTTTCTTCTTTGCAGCATCTAGGGTTTATTTAATTACACTTAATAAATGAGTGCAAGTCATAGTCTCAGGGAGATGAAGGATTTCTTACCAAAATTCAGTATTTACATTTCAGCAGTGCTGGAAATTCCATACACTCTTTCTTTCCATGTTTTCTGTACTTTGAAATTTGAACACAGATTTGAACTCTGTATGTTAATGTACCAGTTAAGACATACCCTTACAAATGCACAATAAGCTATATTAGAAGAACAACATGTGTTGCAGTTCAGTCTTCAGAACACTTGTCCTCATAACATTTTTCACATCCAATCTGTCCCAGCCTCCTCTTCAGCAGCATGGAGCAAGTCCATATCACTTGGCTTGGGCAGTCTCAGTTTCATTTGACTTGTCTGCCTCCCTTGTAAACCTTTTAGTTCATTGGCTTATTAGACACGTGTTTCACATATGCTTCAGATCCAGGCCCACTTTCCTTCTCTGTGCACCCTATCCAGCCTCAGTCTCTCCGTAGGTCTTCCATGGATCTCTCTTACAGCTTCACAACACCAGGCACTTGCCTCTCCCTGTGCAATCCGCATCCTTCTCCCACATCTGCCTCTTGTCTTTTCTTCATACAAGTCTGGGGCCTTCCACCTCCTCATTGCCTGCACCCAGCAATGAGGTCAGAGGAAACACTAGCAATATAGTGTCCCCATTTCTGATTCCGATTCCTGGATCAGTATTGTCTATTGCCCCTAGTATCCCACAATTAAAATCTGGGAGATTGCCTCAGACAGTTCTGGGCTGGGCCATATGCAGGAAGAATGTCTAGGACATTTTCACCATAACAGCACAAGACATATTCTTAGTATAAATGCTACAAATTTTCCAGATTTTAAATAGAAAACAGTAGCAATTTCCAAAATTTCCAGAGTTTTGTAACATGGAGAAGACAATACCTTTTCTCTGTCTTTGTTCTCAGAGTGTGTACTGTTTTGGGTGAAATGCTCCTTATGCTGCTGGACTGATTCATATCTTCAGGAGTGAAAATTTCAGATCAAGTGGACAAAATTTAATAAAGCTACAACTTTAAAAATAAAGTATTCTGACAACAAGTGCCAGGTAATCCTAAGCTACAGATCATACCTATAAAAATGGAAATGTCTAACTTGGAAGAAGTTAGGTGTGTAGTGCTTTGTGCTGCCCTAGAAATCTGTCATTAAGGTTTAGTCTCTAATGTTGGTTATGCAGGGATAAGCTATACTAACAACATGAGTCACATCAGTGTTCCAATGCTGGCCTTACATCTTTAACATGGGCTAGGATTACAAAAGACCAATACATTGAGAACCAGCTTCTGGCTGGAGTTTTTTGGAGGGAGCTGTCAGCAGGCAGACCACAGCGTGTTTCCATTAATGACTGCCTGCTTGCATGAATTCTCATGGAATAACATTGTGTTATTAATAGTGGCACCAATGTCTTTTGTTCAGTGTAATTTCTTATTTAAAACAGAAATATATTTTAAAAAGGCATAAAGAGAGAATTCTTCTTTGGTATCAGTGGAGTCACAGATCTTACAAAGTACAATTTTCCTCTTGTCAGTGTTTTTTTGTTTGGTTGGTTGGTTTTTTCCTATCTCAAAGCATTATGGCATGTGAACTGTCAGTAAAGGAAGAGCTGTCAGAGGAAGACAGGACCAGAAAGCAATTGGAACTTGACCGAACAAGACAAATTCCATCCTAGGTGTTCAAAACACAAGTCAATTCTATAAATCCAGTCTATGCTTTTTTACATTTGGGAAAGGAGTGGATTTCCTTTTTAGAATCTATTTTCTTTCTGAGAATTTTAAACAGTGAAGAAACACATGATTCTGACTGCTTGTTATTTGCCTTAGTAATAGCAAATACTAATGAGAAGAAACATTATCTTCTTTGGATCACTTGCAACAGCAGTATCATACAGTTCTTCTGTATCTTGGTATTGTTAATTGGGTACTGCAAAGAGATCTTCAGTAGCTCAGTTAACAACATCATCGATTAGCATTACAGCCATAAAGATTTCTAAAACCAATTCTACCTGGAACATGCGAAAAATGCAACCCTACTGACAATGGATATGTGAAAAACTGACAGCACAGTGGCTGAACTAGTCAGAGGAATGACACACAAAGCTAAAACAAAAGCATTCATTTACTAACTATTTCCCCAGTCTTTCAGTGAAATCAAGGCACAATTATGGAGTTATTAGAAGAAATGCTTCCTAACTGAAGGTGTGGTATTATTCCTGTAGCTTTTAAAAAATTTTTTAACATCTTCTAGTATTAACTCTCCCTGTAAACAGTCCCACTTCTAACATTAATTCTTTCTGCAAATGATCTTACTTCATCACTTACTTATATTTCCCTAGCGTGACAATAAAGAAGCAATAAAGAAAACAAAGTAGTAGTCCAATCATACAGTTTCCCCAAGCAAATCATTCACTTTAAAACTAGTTCAAAACTCACACATTTCCAGTGAGAAGAGCAAATTTTCTGTGTTCTACATTGAGACATGATTCACAAGCAGATCCAGAGGCTGCTTTAATGACCCCGTTCTTCAAACTGTTCCATATGAACGATGCATGAATCTGAGAGATCACTCCATGGACATTTCCTCCAGATATAGCATTATTCCAACCCCTCCCTTTCCCTTGTTTCCACTATCAAGCTGCTATTGACTCCTTTCATCAGAATGACAAGGCTAATCATGGAACCAATTCAATCAATGAATTTACTAATTTTAAAAAATGAAATTCAGAAGAAAAAATGGGGGTTTGGAGGGCTTCATTTAATCCATGTTCTTTCACAGAGGAAGTTGGATGAGGTGAAAGGGGAAGGACAGAAACCTTTTGAAATAGTTTTGCCACAGGAGAAATTGTAAGGTTGAATCACAGACATCGTGAGACTCTGCCAGCCCCCAGGAGATGCTCCTTTCTTGTGTCCACCCTGCACATTACAGTGGTGTGCAGGCATGACCATGCTAGCTCCACAGAATATTCTCAGCAGGATAAATTTGTTTCAAGCTGCTTTGGGTAGGCTGCTTCCACCTTCCCATCTAGCTCAGCTAGAGCCCTCTGGTGTAAGTGTAATCTGTGTGCTGGAGTAGTATGCTGCAACATATAGTCCAGTTAAAGTGCAATCAGGCTAGTTAAGCTATGACCCTCATGACTGTGTCATGTAAGTAACGCTTGCAGTTGAATTAGGATGCAAAAAACTCTCTCAGTGAAATTCTGATCTCAGTGATGTCACTGTCAATGTTTTCTCTATCTTCAGTGTAGCAAATATTTAATCCTTTGCAGCTACTAATTGCTGAAGAACATGTTTTGCTACTATTATTTGTATCATATCTTTTTTAATGCCTTAAGTTTCCAAAGGAAATGATGTATCAGCACTGCACAAACAGAGAGTCCAATTACAATACAAACACTTTCAGTATACATATCACACCCTCACAAAACCTCTTTACCTGGGTAGTTCTTTTGGAAGCAGCATTAATTGGTCTAAGGATACCTCAGCTTTTTTCTGTGTGTCAGATTCACAGCTGGAAATCACTCATTAGAGAAAGTAACTACTGTTTTCACTCAGCTGAAAACAAACATTGCTGAAACATGCATTTGGGTCATTCAGAACTTCACCAAAGGCAGTTTTATCACTGTATGTTCATATCTGATTCATTAGAAAAGTTGCCTAATGACTATTTAAAAAGCTTGAGTGTCACATACACTTTTGAATGCTCCAGCAAGATAGGAGTGAAGTGAAGAGGAAAGTAAATCCAATGTAAGTGAAAAATGGATTTGAGAGCAGTTCAACATGTGGAGTTAGAAAATGAGATTTTATTTCAGAATGACACTTGTAGAATAAAAGGTCCAACATCAGAGACGTCATCTCTTATGAAGAAGCTTGGCAGGTGGGTTTGGTGATATCCACAGGCTGCTCCTCCATATTGCAGAGAAGCCTAGGTACAATTACAACTTTACTATAAATGGAGCCTGTTACAATCAAGTGGGAACTTTCCTGGTTGTTTTGACAAGACTAGGTCTGCACTCTACACACCTGCTTTCAGCTGAGGTCAAGAAGCTCAGGTAGAGTTGGACAGAGCCCTTATGGCACCTGGGATGGGGAAAAGGTCCTCTTTTCCACACGGGTCCTAGGCACACCCAGCATCACTACGCTGTCCCCACCAGAGAGGTATCAGGTAGCTGCATAGGCACACAGCCACAGACAGTGGGGTCCCACAGGCACTGTGCCACAGCCATAGAAACAAGTCTCAGACCTTATTTTCTCCTGTTTCCTGCCCCCCTGCTGGAATCATTTTGTCTGTTATCATACTTGATAGGCATACACAGGCCAGTGTCATGGCTGGCAAAAGGAGACAGGAGCTAATGGGGGAAAGGTTGTTAATAAACTTCCTTCCTTCTCCCTCTTGCTTCCCCATACTTTGATAGATCTTCCCTCTCACTAGGGCAAAGCAGAACAGCAATTGTATTCCTGCCTTCGTTTTCACAGAGCTACGTGCTGTTTTACCAAGTGGCTGTACAAAAAATCCTTCATTAGCTCTTTATATCAAATGCACTAGGAAGGGTATCTAATCCTATGTCACTGATGTGACACTGAGAAACCTTCCTCAAAAAGAAAATGGCAATGTAGTTGCAGGTAAGAAGCTCACTATAAGCAATTATGTGAAACAAGGCAACCCAAAATTTAAACACCCTTTCATTGCTGGAAATTCTTGAGTAGTACAATACTCACTCTGTCCAAATGCTTTTTAAAATGTCATGTTTTAAGAATCCAAGAACTCATTGTCATTTGTCTAAACACTTTCATGAACAGGTTATGAAATTGGCTTCTAGAGATCTAGTTAGTTTGCTGAAAAAGAAAACTGCTGTCCCAGGTGAGAAACTGATTTTAATCTAAATCTTTTGGACTCTAGGGAAAGCAAGTGGAATTCCATATGCAATAGAAGTTAGTCACAGCCCATATTTTACCTGCAGCTATTAGGTCAACATCAAAATTATTTTGTCAATGTATCAGTACATAACATAACCCCTAAAACTAAGGGTTGTCCTAGTGAGCACTGGAACTGAAAATCTAACAACAAACTCAGCTGCCTTGTATTCCCAGATTGTCTAGTAGAAATGTCACGCTTAGCCGAGAGGGATCTCAGAGTCACCAATGTGATGCTGCTGCAAGATGTTATACTAAAAACTTAGCCGAGGTAGTAAACTGCAGAGGATACCTAGGACCACCTAGTATAACCCAAGGGTGGGATTACATCCAAAAAGGATGAACATAATGCAAGTTTCGACTAAATGAGTTTATGCAGTAAACCATTATTCCAGTACCGTTGTCTGGAATAATACAGATATTGCTACTGTGACTCTAAATAGGTGCTGACAATTACTTCGTTCACTTACTAATACTTTAATGGTGAAAGTCAGCTGTTCAAGTACAAGAAAATTGTAGTCTTTAGTCATTTCTCCTGCACTTTGTGCATGATATTTCTCAGGCTGTAAATTTTGCAGGCCAAGAACTGTCTTTCTGTAAGTGAAAATATTTTGATAGCTACCAGAATTCAAGGAATAAAAAATAATAATGTTCAGCTCTTCAGGAAGGGTTGTTTTCACAATGTTTCCTATGGGTTCTGGCTTCTGTTAAACATAGCTGCACTGAAAACTGATGCCTGTGAAAAAAAAACACACCCTCTTCTCAGACAGTCACACTTAGTGTCACAAAAATTTTGTTCTCACTATGCACAAAAATGGATCTAAGCTGTTATAGGGAAATGTACTATGCTATTTTCACATCTTCATAAATGTAACAGCATTCCAAAGTTTGAAAGTTTCACTTTCCACAGAGAACTTCACACTCCTTCAGATAGTAAGAGTTCAGTTTTTCCAGGCTGCGGTTGCCAGCTGTTTTCTTGAACTTCCTTAGGATTAAATGATCTTTGCAAAATTCTACAAAAGTGAGTTTTGATGGCAACTTTACTTGCTGTAGTTGTCACTGTACGGTTGGGTTCCTTTCAGTTTCAGAGATATGTTGGGCCCATTGAAACGTTGCCTCACTCTGATGATTGTTATTTGGGATAGTACTGAAGCACCAGGGAAGTACTGAAGTCACAGAGAGTATCACGTGAGGAGTACCTCACGTTAAAAATAAATACCTCACTCTACTTACACAGCGGCAAACGGATTTATGCACTTCAGTTGGCAAATGCTGCTTTAAAAATCAGAATCACAGCACAATCTAGTTTGGGGGGGGTATCCGGGTGGCACTTACTATAGCTCACCGCTTAGAGCAGGGCTAACTGCCAAAGTCAACTTGAGTTGTCCAGGGCCTTATCCTGTAAAATCTCTAAGGATGCAGATCCATAGTCCCTCTGCACAACTAGTCCTAGTGCTTAACCCTTCTCATTGTGAAGAATATATTTTTCTTTACTTTGCTTTGTAGCAGCATAAAGATAAATGGCAAAACCCTCCGTTGAGTTAGAGCAGTTTTACATCATATAAATGAATTAGCAACAGCAGGATCAGTACAGCTTAAAGCATTGTCATGGATACCAATGCTGCCAGAGAAATACCTTGTCTCTCATTCTACATTTGGGGCGCATGGGAAAAAAAGGCAGTGGGGAGGTGAGGCCATCCATGAGACTTTTGTGATCAGCCATCACACAGTGCTCTTCAGGGAAGATTTCTAAGATAGGGAAATTGAGCCAAAGGGCATCTTAAAGACATTTATAAAATGCATTTACACATATTCATTTCTGCCCTGTGTCCAGAGCTGTAACTGAGAGAAGTCCCTAAAAATATGTGTCTACTGTATCAGCTGAACAAGTTTCTGTGGTTGACGCCATGTGGTGGTGGGTGCAATGACCCCATGCAGAGAGAAACTTTTCACGTACAGGCAAATAATTAGGCCTCCGGTCACCTGGCTGGCAAACAGAGGTGAGAGTTTTGGCAGGCAAAGCAGAGGAGACTGTATCACCACAGGAACACAAACTGCACCTCCCTTTATTTCAATGTAGTTCTTCGTATTCATCAGGAATGTGACAGTGAGTAATGGCTCTTGTAACCCATCTTTGATGTTGGATCAAGCTGCTATGCATATACTCTTCTAGTGAAGAGCTGAAATCAAGGTGCTGACATTACTTGATTTTCTTTCAGTTGTAAGATATATGTTCCCCTGCGGGAATCTTAAAACAGGAAATGAAGGGAGGCTTTCATCCCTATGATTGTATATTGTCCCAAAGCCCTGTGCTCAGTGTTGCCCAGGAGCTATAAGAAAAGTCAGATGATTCAAATTTGCTGTACACATAAAAACGTGCATCTTTTTGAAGGCTTTGTTTATGAAGAGCAATCAAGTTTCTACACATGAGGCAAAAAGGGTTTAGGGGATTAAGTCTCCACAAAATCCCATTGCTTGAAAGCCTTTCAAAGTGATGACATGCGTGCAGTTACAGACTTGGTGTTTACAGAGTGAGGGAAGGTCCCTCCAGCACCCTTAATTAGAGGTTATGCTAGGATATGGTTACAAACATTCAGCTTCATCCAGATACTTCCCAAATCTCAAGCCCCTTTTGCTAAAATGCTCTGGATTTTATAATTGTGATGTTGAGCTTGCATGTGATGAAGTGACAGGATCACTGCTGAGGCTGAGCTTTTTTTGGAGATCACAGAAGCTGCACAGCCATTCCAAAATGGGTCAACATGCTCAGTGTCACTTCTCAGCTTGATATTCAGCTTCATTTGTAAGAGAAGCAGAGCTGTTGTTCTTCCCCAATAAATGTTGCCTTTTGTACTCCTGCATATCTCAGTTTACCACATCCTGGGTGGAGTAGCTCAAAAATAATCTAAGAAATATTTGTAGTCATAGTATATTGAGAAGAAGTAGCAGTAGAGTGAATGGATGTACCAAGTACACCATTGTAAGGCTAAAGTGGAACATGAAGATTGCAGTGGGCTATTAGCAATACTGGAACTGCCTAAATAGTTCAAGAATTATACCCACTGATAATTTATAAGAGTATTCCTCTTGCTTGAATTTCTGTAGACATCTGTTCTTTATTACTGTGTTGTCTGAGAGCTGCTAAATCTTTTTGTTTTATTCCTTCTGTCAAATATATGTTTAGGATTTGGGGTTTAAACAAAACCTATCTCACAGACTCAGTTTGGATGAGCCCTGTAATTTGAAGACAGTTAAACCACTCCAGTGCAAGCTTTTCTTTTAGTTGATCTAATATCAAAATTATTCCGTAATTTACCAAACTTTCCGAGTTATTGTTTATAGGAAAGCCCTGTGGCATGGCTCCAGTGAAACAGCTAGCTTTTATTGTGATCTCTTCCTCTATTTTGTACCTGAGAAAAAACCAGATCTTTTCAGATCCATCTCTTTTTCTCTATTTCATATTTGAAAAAAACTTTAACCTGAAGAATCAAGGTGGGTTTTGGTTTTTTTTTTTAACAAAGGCAATATCATAGAAATATTTTCAGGTGCTTAGTGCACATTTCTGAGTCTAGATTCTTCAGAAAGCTGAGCTTTCATTTTGGTAGATTTAAAAAATAAATCCATCTGGAGCACGTTGAAGTACTTTGAAGGTCCAGTGTTATTCTGGAATTTGTACTCATTTTCTTTAATCTGTTGTGCATTAGGAATGCCTAGGCCATCTGAAATTTCAGCTTTCATTGGGACATTTTATACTACTGTACACTTCAGTATCATTGTGCAGGGTAAAATAGTCATTTTAACTTCTATTTAATCTTTGTCTTCTCAGATAAGGTTTCTCTGACTTTCATTTATGGTGTAATAAGATTTTGTATTAGCATTTTTTCCTCATTGTTTCCGTTGTTTTATAGTGCCATTCTCCTCAGTAATGCCCTCACTTTATTCCACTCCCTCCCAAGTCCATATCTGCATTTTGTCCAAACAGAGAGTCTGGTAAAAAGGGAACTACCTTGTAAGACCTTCAGAGTGGCTTGTTCACTCACAGGCAGCAGCAGAGATGCTCTAGTTCTCCATCCTTGCTCCATGGTTGTGGCTTCGCTACTGCAGTAGCTCAGCACCCCTGGATTTTTAATGTATTTTGCCTCGTTACAGGCCAGTGCAGAATGGAAATGGCCCAGTAGCACTTTGTAAGTGGCAATGAATTTTGTGACTGTTGCATGACTGTTTGCTGGAGGAGATTTTTTTGTTTGTTTCATTTACCAAGTAAGAGATTCTTGCTAGAACATTTAAATGTGGTTTTATTTTCTTATGGTTTTCTTTTCACCTTTTAAAGTGTTTTTGTTTGTTTGTTTGTTTTTCTTTTCAAAACAAGTTATTGTTTTATATATATTAACTACCTATATTTTATAAACAGATGGCGACTGGCTGGAACTCCCCTCTTTCAGTGAAATAGTCTTTCTTATGCTAATGACAAATGTTTAACAGTCCCTTGTTATTTTGTTTTCTAGGCTATTTTTTTTCTTTCTATGTTAATCAAAAACTTAGAGCGATGACCTTTGCAAGCAGTTTTCTGCTCCTCCTCTAGGATAGAGGGAAACTAGTTAGTTCTGACAAACTTAATTTATATACATCCTAATCATATTATTTGTAGTGTTTTACTGTATCACTAGTTTTTTGTATTTATTTGCTCTGTTTTGAGATTATTATTATGGGCAAGAAATAGAAGGGTTGTGAGAAGTAAGTTTGTCGAAAGCAACAGGGTGGCCCTAGAGTAAAGTATGGGACACTTTGGTTGGGTAAGGAATTCAGGTGCAACAAGAAGATGAAAAGGACATTGTTGAAGCATTTTGTTTGGAACCTGTAATTCAGAGACTGATTTTGTGGGATGAAACTGGAGTAGCAGCATATCTGATATTGCAGGATCGGTAAGGGGTCTTAACAAGTAGGACTCCCTTCAGTGAGACATATGTCATGCACCTGAAGGCCAAAGCAGTGGCTGTATGGTAAAAAGACAGTGGAGAGCTATCCCACAAGTGGACTTCTAAATAGGAGTGGTATGAGATTGCCTTTTAAAACACATACCTATGCCTTAACTGAAAAAATAATAAGCCACTGTGGGCATATCTCTCACATGCTATTTCTGTGTGAACATATGGTCACAGAACTTTTCACCAGTCAAGGCTTCTGTGACTCCATTTTCCCAGTTATATGTGCTAAACAAGTGAGGAGTATTAGTGAGAGGTATTAGCTTCTGAGGTATTTGTAAAATTAGAGGTGTTGACAAAATTTTGGTATGACTTAGGCTTTCAATGTCTATGTTTTCTTTGTTTAGAAAATGTACTCCAGGTATTTTACAGAACCTTGTCAGAGCTACTGTCATTTGCCATTACAGGAAAAGACTATGCCAATGTCCTAGTCCTATTAATTCTTCAATATCCACTTAACTTTTAATGTGAATAGTACATGACCCTTCTGAAGTTTTCTTTTACAGGGGAGCTGTGCACATGCAAAAGTGATAGCAGAATTCAGGTCTAAGATTATAAATAATCTGTTAATAAAATGAGCATAGCTCTCATTGTGGTTAGGCCTAGATTACTGATTAATACTTCTAAGCACTATCACAATAAAATACATAGTAACAGATCTCTTTTCATACACCACAATTTCTCTCACTCACCTGAGGTGGTAGCTATATTTTGCAATGTACAATGATGAACAACCTTCTTGGGTTCTGCTGGACTGGTGGTAGAAGGTGCACGTCATGTCCTGTCATACCTAAATGCTGTGAACAAAAGTAATTCTCTCAGTCTCAGTTGTCACAAAAAAAACACAGAGAAGAAGGTGCCAGCTCTCAAGCAGATTAATGCTGCTATTGGCAGTTTATAAGTTTTCACAGCACCCTTATAGGACTGTGTTTCAGCAAACTGTGTCATCTCTGGATCACTGTGTATGCTGTATTCTTGAGAGATGCTCTGGCTTCTCCATTTGCATCTGTCTCATTTCAATGGCTTTCCCTCCCGTAATAGCTAGGCTTACAAACTTTTTTAAGGTGTATTGGGTGTAACTGTTTATGGTCTAGTCTTCATACTGCCATAGATGTTTCACTCCAGTCAAGCAATTTAATCTTCATGGAACCTACTGAAAGAATCTGTACATCACATTGCTCATCAGATCTCTGCTTTTGGTCTTCATTAATTCCTAGACATATTTTGTTTTCACATAGTACATGTATAATTTCACTGTTACATTTATTTTATTAGCCACTTCTCCTCTTTGTTCCCTGTTATCCTTTCTCCTCATGGAAGAATAGCTCTGGAATATGATTGCTTCTTGTCTTCTTATCATCATTATGTAAGCCTATAAGAAGATTATTTTACATTATATGACATCTTATTGAAGGACACTTGACCTGAAATTAAGCTATTTGCTTAAAGAGAATGAACTCTAAGCTAAGAAGTGCAATTCATATCATGCTGTGTTAATTTGATCACGTATATCCCAAGAATGATTCTGCCAACATTTCCTAGGAGCACCCAGTTTCAGCCATAAATCAGGTCTGAGAGATACATAGGTTTGGTCCCTTAGCTGGACAACGCAACCTCCTACAGTCACTGAAAGGAAAAAAAAAGAAAATTTATAGCTGCCTATAGTCTTTACAAATGAATCAGCTCATGGGTTTTATTGTGCTGTGAATCTTCTGCTTTAATTACAGTGGAGCTTAGTGAAAAATATTGGAGGTAAAAAGGTAAGTGGCAGTGCATTCAGACTCTGCCTTCCAGATGGCATTCAGCAGTTATCATCAGGTCAAAGTTTGGCTTTGTCCTCAGTTGTTTGTCGTGGACAATATTGAAATTTAAACATAATACCTCCATACTAATATGTTTTCTATTTGGCAAACACAGATACCTCATTCTTCCACCTTGTCTTTCCCTCACATCACTGCCAGGGCTATGGGAGGCAGGGTAGTTTAGTGAGGAGGGCAATCAGGACCATAAGCTAGGCCACAGGGCTGCTGTCTGACCTTCCTGCCCATTGCCTAGCCCACATCTTTCTGCTGTACGCTCTTGTGGGCACTGAAATGTAAGGCTCTAGTCTGTTTTGGCCCCTGGTTAATATGTAATCCAAACATTAATAAGTTTTAGTACAACAGACTGGTAGAACCCAATTGTTTCATAACTTTTTCTGAAATTTCAGTTGTGGAACAAAAAATGAAATCCTTCAAATATATATTTACTATCAAAATTTCCTCAAAATATCTGTCCTTGGCTAGCACATGTCAAGGTTCTTTCTCACTTCTGGTTGGAAATGCCTAGAGGAACCATGACCTCTTAAGCCTTCCTTTGAAAACATTTCTTGCAACTGATATGTCTCTTCAAAAGAAATTTCACTCTAATGAAATGGTATGTTTACATGAAGATACATTTAGTTGAAAATGTTGTGAGTCTGGCTCCAGTTGCTAGTTCTGTGCGACAGAACACCAGGGCTATTGCTATACTAGAAGAAGTCTTTGTTCTCAAAACTGATGTTTAAATGAGGTAATATCAGTAGGCATCTTTAAACTTAAACTGTATTCCAGACCTTGGCAATGCAGCACTACTGCTGCTGAAGAACTGGGTAAATAACTTTTTCCCAACTCCACTTAATCTCACCATCTGTAATTTTTCCAGATGCTTTTTTTTCCAGAAATTTTGTGTTTGAAACCTGTCAGCCAGGGATAAGACAGACGAATAAACAGGCAATGTCAAACCTTTTTAAACAGTGTTTGAATCCCTCAGTTTGAAGCATTATTACAGCCACTGATCTTTTTATAGTTATACAGCCTGTAATCTGCTTTATTCTCTTAGGTGTTTCAGGGTTTCCTTCTGTCATTTTCTTTGTGTCCTCAGAATAGGCTCCATAATTTAAGAATTTTAGTAAACACACTAGTTTTTACTGAGGACTTCGCACATTAATCAAGACATGAGAATAATTCAGATAACCTAGTAATGATGTAAACAGAAAAAAAGGTCCTCTTTTAAATATTTATAAAGAAAGAAAGGAACTGTAAAGGCTGCTGATGGCCCTTAAACTGATGAAAAAAAAGAGGATTATTAAAATTATTTTTTTCCTCTTAAGAGAATCTTTCATTAATTTTTGCAGGTTTTACCAGACTGACACTGAAAGCACTAACACTAATGGCATGGAGAATGTAAGTAATCACCCTGAACCAGTTTAATGCATCAACCTTTGTCTTATCCTTGTAATCAGAACTTACTTGGATAAATGTATTTAATTAACAGTGTAAATGGCATGATGCTATGTAGTGGGAAGGGAACCATGGCAACAGTAACAACAGCACTTACTGCCAGGTTATGTTCAATACAGATATTTTACCTTGTGGTGGGTGGTGAGCCAGTCTTTAAAACTGTGCAGTTAAATTATGGAGGCATGTACTAATATTACAGTAATACAGTAAGTGCATTTTGCACACATCTTTGTTTTCAGGGTTACTGTCTTGGACCAGAACTTCCTGTTTCCTTCAGTCAATGTCTGGAATACTTTAGGTACTGATGGCCTGATAGGTCCAGGTAGTTTGATCTGGGTTACTTGCTTTACTCTGACAGGCTTCCCACTCATTTCAGTTTCAAGTCTACACATAGGGAGAAGGGGTTCTCTGTGTATTATCATCATCATCATCATCATCATTATTATTATTGTTATACTGCTTTAAAATTACTAGTGGTTAATCCTGACATTTTGCAAGAACATATGCCTTCCCATGCTTTGCCATGTATGTGCTTTCCAGATCCATCCTAAAACTCCTTGTTTTTATCACTTTGACTAAGCACAATGTCTAGTGCCACCTGACACAATCTACACAAAACACAATCAGCATAGGATGAAACCTTCAGAGCAGGTAGGCCAACAGCAGCACTCTTTTAGTTGAAGGGTGTTCAGATGCTTTGAAGCAGGCACCTATACAAAGATAGAAGCATGCCTCAAACCTTTTACACAGCTGCCTATTTTGTAGTGTCTGAATTTCTTCTACCTGAAACAGTCTGTCAGATGCAAAGTCCTATGTGGAGTCAGTGTATAGCTGTCACCTCATTTCAGCTTCTACATAGCATAAAGACGGGCAGTAGGATTGTTATGTATTGTTGGTCCATTTTTTTGTTTGTCTTTTGCTGAAATTTTTGGCACTTGTGAGAGGATAGCAAATGATATGAATGGCATTCTGTTTATGTTGGGAAAACTTTATCAAGTAGGAAGACTTTCTGTCATTTCCTAGCTATGGTCAGACTTTCATTCCAGTCTCTTCTGGCTTTTTTGCTCCACACTTATATCCCCTCAAAACAAGCCCTGAGGGCACTGATCTCCACTGGCCTGAGACATTTTCCAGGCACTCACTGTTCTGTTTCTGTGCAAATTCTTAATGACCCTAATCTGAACAATGTACCAGCTCCTTAAGTAAGACTCAGAGTCCAGAGGAGTTTGTTCTACTCTCTATTTTAAGTACATAAGAATGTTATAATTCAGGGGATCAAAGCTGCGTGGTGAAGTTCCTCTTGTAGTCAATGGAGAGAAATTGGTGCCAGTGAAGGTCAGTTTAAAAAACTTAAATCCAAAGGCCAAAATTAGACAGTATGAATATCTTCATAAGTATTCCTTACCTAATTTTTGAAGTGACCCAGCTGTGCAGGGGTGCTTTGAGAATGTTACACACTAGAAGTACTACTTTTTCAAGTAAAATAATGTTTCCACTGTTTTTAATGGTCAAGGTATGCCTTACTTTTCTTACAGCAGTCCAGTGATTACTGTAGAAAGTTGCCTGGGAAGTGGTAGATCTGGTTTAATTTCCCTTAAGGAGGTCAAATCTCCATTTCTCAGGCCTGGGAGTACCTTAGCTACCAGACTAGAAGCCTTCCTACTTGCTATTGCTGAACCACGGAGCAAAAATACAGGCAAGGTTGGCTGAGTGTGAATGAAAGGGACTCCTTACCACCATGGTGACAACATGGTCAGGAGGGTAGCAGCCCTGTGCCCAGGCTGAGCCTTCTCCCTGCATTCCCACTCTGAAATGGGTTGTGCCTTGATGAAGTCAGAAGCAACAGGCCCTTTTAACCCCAAACTGCACAGGCAGGTCCAGTTTGCAGGGAATTTTGGTGATTTGAAGAGAAAACCAAGAATTTTTAAATTCTCTCAGGAAGATTTTCTGGGGACATTTAAAACCATGGGATAAGAGGAAGAAGTTGCTGGCTGATGCAGCTCTCCCAGCGGGCTGCAGCCCTGTACTCAGGGCCCATCCTGCTCTGGGGCAGTGCCAGAGTCATGCAGGACATCTGGGGCCTCCCTTGATACATGGTGTGCTGCTGGAGATCAGGGAGTGCACTTTTCTGGAAATTTGGTCAATAAGCAAGTGAAAATATAATGGAAATTGCTTTAAGATGCAAGAATTTGAATTTTGAACAGCAATCCATTAATAAAAAAAATTTGCTAATATTTTCCTAAACAGAACTCTAAGCCTTTCATAAATTGTCATTCATAGCAAAGTAGTAGTTGCATCTTGTGAGACAACAGTATCAAATAAAAGACAAAAATAAAACAAAAAAAAACTGTGCAGGAAAAAAGGGAGTTGGAGCCTAGCACTGCTTTTTAAGTCAGTCCTGATGGTAGAGAGAATTCTTTGAATATTTTCACTATTAGGTCAACCAAAATTGGCTCAAAAAGAGCATGGGAGGACTTATTCCTAGATGTATTCCTACTCCAAGGCAAATAGAGAAAACACTATTGAAAAAGCTTTCCAAAAAGCTAACAATAAAGAAACCACTGCCAAAAGGAATGAAGAGCAATTAACTACAGTCAAGGAAGCCACACACACTTTATGTACTCTTTCAGGAGAGTCTGTTTGCTTAGACACAAATCTTCACAGTTTGCATTGATTACAAACATACCTCACGGACAATGTGGAGGTAATGAAATCTGTTTAAGATAGCAAAACTTAATGCAAAGGCATTAATATGATAGGTCCACTTGCAGTTCCATATACTAGCTTAAGTCATAAATTAATCTGTGTAATGGTTAAAAGTTCAAATTGTGCATATAAGGAAAACAAGGAAAAGTTATGCAAAAAAAATCCAACACAGATTAAATTACATTTCTTGGGCTTTCTGAAAGTCACCTTTCTGATGCAAAATCTCTTTTTACTGAAGTAGCTAACACTAGAAACTAAACATAACTTCTTCCCATCCCTTCCCTAAAAACAGCCCAAATTGCCTTCTCATTAGTCATATGTTTATTGTGGCATTTTTTCATAAAATTAATTTTAAAGCAATTAATGCGATTAGTAAGGACAGATATTATTAGACTCCTCCATTTGTCATTAACTTGCTGTACTTCATGGCACAGCAGTTGTGTTTTCTATTTACTTTTTACTTTAATCTAAATCTGTTGTGGTTTTTTTTAAGATTGAATATATTTCTTAAACTTGTTTAAATCATTCTCAAGTTTCTTTAGAGAATAATTCTTATTCTGCAGATCATATGCAACTCTGATTGCATCTATTACTTAAACAACCTGCCATTTTCGTCTGTTCAGGAACTGGATGAGTAGTCAACATAACGCAAAAAGCTATCTATACAACATTCATAATAGAAGTGAGAGCAATAGCAGTCCTTTTGAACTGAACACAAAATTCCAAAGCAATAGTTGCAAAATATTCTGCCTAGCTGTAATATTTACAAAAAGCATCACAGCAGTGTGTATCCATCAGTATTCTGTAGGCACTGTAGGGTTTAAAGAATTTTTTTTAATCAACAACACAGGAACATAGTAATTTTAACCTTTTGATCCTGTCTACATTAAACAGATAGAGATCTTTGGGCATTTGCAGACAGAGCTGAGAATCACACTGTTGCTTTTAGAGATAATGGGAGCTGAAAACATTTGGGTTCTCACATGTCATGTCCCAGTGCCATACCACACCAAATCAAAACCCCATTCACTTTGAAAACATTGCTAATTAGTAAATCTTAGTGAACCTGACATAAAGATGAATCTTTGTTTCAGAACCCCAATGGTGAATTTCAAGAGTCTCCTGAGAGGTCATTTTGGATCTGTGCTTATCTAAAACTATCTAAAACTATCTAAAACTAGCTTGATTTGGCTTTCACCTATTAATGGAATACACTGGACTGATAGCCACTCTGGGCCAGAAGCATGAACCTGGAGGTCACACAGGAATGTTATTTTTCACATTTTCCTTTTATTTTCTCCTTTCATTCCATTGTGCTAACAATACAGAAAGTAAGCTATCTGACTACGTTCTACCAGCTCATCTCCTGGTCCTGACAAGAAAAAGCAGAGTTCAGAAAAATGGAAGTTAATAATTCCATATAAATATACTGCACTATTTCAGAACCCCTAAAAGGTATCGTTCTTTTTCACCTTGGACAATGGTTCATATTGGTTCTTCTTTTTTCCTGATCCAGGAGTCTCTAAGACACCTCTAAACATGTCTAAGATATTTAATTCACCTGCTGGCTTGCAATGGATACAAACAAGCAATGCAAGCAGAAAAGACATGGATTGATTTATGCTTTTTATGTATTTCTTTGAATTTATGGTAATGTGTCAGAGTATTGTCCCCAAAGGAGAATCATTATGATATTCTGAGAGATAACTGGATACTGAACTCAGATTTGGATGTTGTCATGAGTAATCTTCACTTTAATGAGTGTATTTATAGGTATATTACAAACAGTTTATCATCTCAGAAATCAGTGAAGGAACTTACTAAAGAAGCTAAAGCAATTTGTTGCTGCCCATTGCCCTAATATATTTTTAAGTAATTAAAAGAAATAAAATTTCTCCATTAAGGGCAGCAGGACCTTGTAACATATAAAGGAATAAATCTCATTTTGTGAAACTGAATTGAAGATGTTAGTAAATGGCTTACAATCAAGACTTAGAAAAAAAGTGTAGTTTTCAAAATGATTAAAGGCTGTTTACTTTCCTAGAACTCTCCCTGGAATGACAAGAGGACACTTAAGGGGATAGCTCATTTTATTCCCATCTCTTTGCAGGTCTATGAGGTGGGTAACATTAGCATCCCTGCTCCTTAGTTCCTTCATTCCCAAAATCTCAGAGGAAAGAACCAATCCCTTCAGGTTTTCTTGAACTGACTTTCCTGCAGGAGATTGGAAGGATTAGGGAGGTCAAGAAAGAAAATGGAGTTATGGTTTAGGGGCTGCACATAAGGGTGGCAGAGGCTGCTCTAGTATAGCAGTACTGAGAGCTCTGTGTCAGCCTGCTGCATTGTACTTCCTGGTGATCCAGCTGGGCCAGCATGCTGCTGCCTGCGAGCTGGGGCTCAGAGCGCAGGGGGAATCACCGGGGTCAAACATGCCTCTGAGAGCTGAAGTAGCTTGTTTAAAATGTGCATTTTCATAACTTCCTACATGCATGTGTCTTTGCATTCATGATTTTTGTGGCTATTTCAAAATTCTTAAAACCATATTCTCGGCAAGGTTGATAATCCTCATTTCTCAGTGCGGATGCCAAATGGACACTGCATTTCCTGCAGCATAATGGAGACATCTGGAGAGAATGCCAACCCTGTGATTAGTCTCACCTAATAAATTCAATTTTTAATAGAGGTACTGGATCCAGCTGGTCAGCATAATCAATTCATGTAAGCAAAGTTTGAATCAAATGCAATTAGAAAACATAGTATTCAGAAAAGTCAAGCAAGGGTTCATAGGATCTAAGCCACGAAGCTGTAATACATGTTCATAGCCAGAAACATTTTAGCTCATTATGAGCTCTTAGTTCTGAATACATGGTTATCAGCTTCAGGCTCACAGCTGTCTGTAGACCACCCTCCTGTATGCCTTTCATAGGCCCTTTAAAACACTTCAGCACAAAGAGAGAAAAGTTTTTCTTGATTCCTGGAAAACATGGGATTTTGAACAACCTCTACCTAAGAAACTGTTCTTAGCATTGCTTTCAAATATGCGTTGCATAAGGCTGGAACTGAGCTGTTGTGCACAGTGAACAGGTTATGCAAGAGCACCCCCTGGATAAAGCAAAAAGTGAAATCATTTCCTCATTCTTACAGGTTATTTTGGCGGATTCATTGTATTACTTTGAATTGGCTTGTTTCACAGAATTGTTTTGTTTTTCCTGAGAACTGAGTTACAGTGTGTGTACGTGTGTTGAGGCGCAGGAGGGAGGAGGGAAAAGGTGCTTTGCTATTCATGTTCATTGTATGCAGAGACATGATTGCCATTGTACAGAGTTTAACAGAAAATAGTCTGGGTGTGGTGCTATACAAAGAGACCAAAGCCGGTAAATTTACCCCCACGTGGTCAAGTTCCCAGTCTTACTTCTCTTCTCAAATACTGATGTCTTAGAAGGCTTGTAACTGCTGTAATTGGCTATATCTACACAAGCATATTAAATACAGCCAGGGCATAGGCCCAAGTAGTGTCCTGTAATGATTGGTTAGCTGTTAGCATGCGCCATAACACAGTTTTTTCCCACACCAGCTAGCATCCTCACAGACACCCAGGCACAGTTCAAAGGTTAGCAGGGACCAGAGGTGGTTCCCACTGAGCAGTGTGGACACAGCTGCTCTTTTAAGGAAAGAGAACTTAATTGTGTTATCATAAGCTGGGCCATGCCTCTTGCTCTCAGGCTGGATAAAGACTTCTGAGCTATTTTACTTAATTGTTGGTATTTTATGGAATAAAACAGCATAGCCCCCTTGGCAGGGTACTAGCTTGCCACCTAAGTGATCTGGGTTCATATCTGTGCTGTACCATGAATTGCTAAGTTCTCAAAGGTGTTTAAGATTACTCATTTCCAACAAAATTGAGGTACTTAGTTACATTTGCAGATCTTTATGTATCCACCCACAGATAGTAAAATGGGGAAAATAGTGATTTCCTATGCCAATGAGTAGAAACATTAAAAAGTGCAATGTACTGAAATCCTATGGTTGTGGAGACCATATTACTTCAAAACGTAGAAGTGGTGTGCAAGGAGATTGTTATTTGTTCTTTAGCCTTCTTTCCCACCTCCTCATGTCCTAACCTGATTATCTGCCTATTTCTTTGTTAATTCATAAAACACAGACTTCTGAGGGTGCAAAACAGAGGCAGTTTTGCGGTGAAGTGTGAAAATGTATAGAACACTAACCTTGTTCAAAAAAATAACTTCTCGGGTATTTAAAAATTTTACCAGTTGTATAGACTAAAATATCATAAATGGAAAATGGTGGTTTATATTTTTTCACAGTTTCAATTATAATGTTATAAAGCCTTATTTCCAAATGAGGAGGTGAGGACTTGCTCTCTAATTTCTGTATTAAACTCTGGAAAGTAAACAGCTTCAGCTAAGCTCATCTAAAGTACAAGTTACTTCAGTATCTTCATGTGTCTGTGTCTTTGGCAGCTCAGCAGTAGACAGACATTGAACTAGTAAATGCTTAGGAGTAGCACTTGATTGTATTATTTCACATAACTGCATTTTGTTTGTTTCATCAAATGACACAGATAAGTAAAGATAAAGGTGCCAGTAGCATTTGTTTTACCCGTTCGTCTTGTATCCATGATACTCAGTATTACCTTAGAGGTAATTTCTCATTTCTCAGATATGAGGGATATGACTTCACATTCCCAGTTTTTAAATCTTTGTACAGCGTGTGTCCTTGATACCTCAGTAAAGTCACAATTAAAAGAGAAAATGTGTCTGTCTTGTAAGGGTCAGGTGGAGTCACCGTATACTGACAGAAACTCCTTATTTTGGGATAGTGTATGATTAAAACAGAATCCAGAAATAGACTGAAAATAAGATACAACTTTAAAAGAGTGTCATCTGTTGAGAACTGAAATCTGTATTTGAAAGCTGTTATCTAGTATCATATCCAGTTACCAGGTCACTGTAGTGTCATAATAAAGATGCACATAGCAGGACTGTAAGACTTTATGGCCATAGCTCCTAAATGAAGTTAAGACTGACTCTTAACTAGGCATTACTGGAAATGTAGCAATTATGATTACCAGATGCTATTCTAGAGTCTCTAGTGGAGTTTGTTGTCATTCTGTGCTGTGTTTTCCTTTTCTAGGTCCTGAAATATCCCTTCTCTTTCTTAACTTAGCTATGGTGCTTCAGAAAGGATTCCATGTGCAATAGCAGTAACAACAGATCATTACTGCATGCTTGTCAGTGACTTAGGAATTATGCAAAAATCACAGTTCTTTATCTGAAACCTAAAATAATATTTTAAACCTATTTAAAACCTTTTATTCAAAAAGTAAGGAAAGCAGCAGGGAAGTTCATTTCGTATTCTTTGAAGCAAAAAATCAACAACACCCCATCCAAAAGCTTGAAATGTATTCTAAAGTACTTCTAAAATGATTTTTAAGTTATTATGTATTATAAGCAAGTTTCAAGGGCTTTTGCACTCTCTTATGTCTCCTTGACTTCATAAATCACAATGGCCCTGGTTTATATAATCAACAAAATCCTACATGGAGATGTAACTTCAGAATTTAGTATTTGCCTAGTTTTAATTATACACAATTCTTACATACAGGATCTACCTTACTTTCCCGGTATACTCTCCTTGAAAACTCCTTGTTAATGTAGAGAAAAGGGACACATCCATATTGTTCCTCTCTGGACTGACATTCCCAAGCATCTATTATTTCAATTCCTAATCTCTCCAACATTTGCTCCTGGGTACAACATTCCCATAATATTTTCTGGCCTTCAGTGCATCTATCTCTTTCCAGTGCAAAACTTCCTGGTGATTCCTGTTTCCTGATAGTCTGAATAAAATAATGCTTTTTGTGATTTAAAACTCTTAGAGGTGAAGTCATTTTCAGAGTGGAGGGTATGTGAGAAGTTGCTTTTTATAGCATATAACAGCGATGATAACACATTTGACTGCAGATGCTGTAAATCACAGAAGTATAGTTACAACTCCAAGTCGTGCTTTTCTTTGCCTTTTTTTTTTTTTTTTTGCTTACTTTTTCTTTTATTTGACAACAGTTGAGTGGCAAATGTGTGTAGCACAGACAGGTCTTTTGGTCTAGCCCACAAATTCTCCTTTAATATTGTCAGTCTGTAGAAAAGATTGCTATCCAGACATGCATGCATTCGTACAATCACAGACATATTAACACCTATTATCTGGGGAATGGGCTCATCACGGCTCATTTGCCATGGATAATTTGGTATGCAATCTCTTGCTTGACAGCAAGCCACATACATAGGCAGGTTACTTACTAACAAGAAATAGTATGCTGTTATTTTTCCTTGGATAAACAGAGCTGCCAGTTCACAAATCAAAGTAATCTGGTTTTATTAGAGTAATGTTAGGAGAAATGTCTTTATTAGTTTAGATCTCCACTGATACAGGTGTACAAGGACTCCTCATAGTAACACACATGAATTTGCTCAAGGACATATACACTTGCATGTCACGTCTGCTCTCGCTAATCTCTGAAGAGGTATGATGCTCTCTCAGAGCTAATGCAAAAATTAGTGTGCCTGTCATTGACTTGACTATCACAGTACTTGTACTTTTTGTTTTCTGCTAAAGCTTTCTCATACAAAAATAATTCACAACTAAAATGAGCTCTTTCTGCTCGAGGTTTCCTCATCCTGAATGCATGCTTAGTCTCTCCACTCCACATTCATAAATAGCTTTAGAGTTTTCAAGCATCTGAGGTCATTGTGCTTCACACAATTGTTCTTTGTTGTACTCTGTGAAGGAGATTACATGAAGGCAAGCTGGAATTCCTGGATATCATATTTCTCACTATTTAAGGGCTATCTCCTTGAATAAAAAAAGCAATAAGGCTATCTGAAGTGACCTTGGCAATTGTTCATGTACTTTATGGCATTATACAATCAGATGTGAGTTCAAATCAAGAAATCCTAGAAAATCATAGGGATCACTTTTAGGCCCAGTAATGTCTCTGAACTGGTCAAATTTTGCTGGATGAAGGATACATTTTCTGAAATATAGCACTATGTATCAAAAGAAGTATTTGTTTAGTATTTTCCTGCATGATTTAACCCTGTCTGTTACAACACTCCTTTGTCATCAATTGCTAAGCTGTTAATCCTTGTAAACATATTAAAATTAAACACATGTAATGGAATCAAGTTGCTGCTCACTAGGGGTAATTCTTAGAAAGTAGAGCCAAAAAGCAAATTACAAGGAATCTCATTGTTGCTAAATGAATATTACTAATGCAACTACTTGCTGGTAGATAATAGATAAAGTATTCAACACCATATAATAGAAAAATATGCTAAATTGCTTTTCTTTCCTTTTAGCTTGATGAAAATGAGACATGCAACTGAGTGCAAGGGAAAGAGTCTGTTTCCCTCCTTTAAAAACCTTTTGATGCCATTCCTTAGTGAGAGAGGTAGGAGATCTCCAAGATTCCAGACTGCTAGTTTTCAGAAAATAAGATACTGGATAGTGGAGGGAAACTGTAGTACCAGTGGAGAGGGAAAGGCATCACAGAGACTGTACTTCATCCTGCACTCCACACAATTCAATGGGAAGAGGCAGATGTTGTGGCTGCTACTAGAAAAGTTTCAGTTGAGTCTTTGCTTTATTAGATGTCCAAAAGCCTAAAGACTCAAAGCCAGAGCACACCACACTTCTAAACAGTGTGCAGAGTGGCCTGTGCTCTTGGGCCTAAGCTAATTTTAAACAAGGTTTTGTTCTCTCTTTGAAATTATAGTGAAGAGTGTGTCCACTTGGAACCCAAAATTTGTGAATCTGGACCAATGAATGCACAGCAAGTGAAATGCTTCCTTCCCCCAGATTTAACTCTGCTTAAGTAACAGAGACTTCCCATTGCCATGGAACCACAGGTGTAGATCTGGTAGGCACCACTTAGCTGCTCTCAGCAGGCAAGATCCTCATTCAGGCCCAAAACATTAAATCCTCACTGAATGTAGAAGCTGTAGTTTGCATTATCTTATTTATGTTTCTTCCCACATTACTAAGATCCCAATTTCACAAGGTGTGGTAGGGGGTTGTCAAGAAACTGTTGGGTTCCAGTGCATGGTATTTCATTGACAGCAGATGACAGCAGTTTGGATGGAGCCTCTGAGAAATCCACACCTCTATCTACACTTGAAAAAAGAATGAGAAAGAAAACTTGGTAATAGTTAGATGATGTGTTTTGGGGGGGCGGAGTTTGTATGTATGGAGTGTACCTGTGAAGAGCTAAACTTAATAATGACTTTTGTCAAATATAGCCCCAGGGAATTGGCCATGGTGTATTCATAAAGGGAACAGGAGTTTTCTGTGCATATTATGTCCTTGAACATCCATTATAAACATTCGTTATCTTGTATAGCCATTATATCCTTAGCACACAGCTTAGGCTGTATGCTGTTTCAAGAAACAGGAGGCACTTTATGCTTGTCCTCATCCCACCAAGTCCCCCATGACAGTGGAGTCAGGGAAACCCTGTAACTGTTACCTCAGCTACCACACCTTTTCTATGGCCCTAAATTACAACTGAGAAATATTGTAATATTTCTGATTCAACAGAATTCAACAGCTTTCTGATTAAAAAATAAAACCCTACTGATTTAATGTAAACCTTTTTCAAAGTGTGACAGTTTTGTTTCACAGACTACAGTGTCAACAAACATCATTTCAAATTTCAGGAAAGTTTCTATTTTGATTGTGTTTTGAAGCTACTACTTTGCTTTTTATAAAATAAAATGTAAAACATTTAAAAAGGTAGGTTTGTCAAAACGCATTATTTCAACTTACTAGAAAGCATCAGATTTTTTTTGTTTGTTTTGGGAGCTCAGGAAGGGGTTCAAACATCTGGGAACTTTTCTAACAGACAAATAAAATGCTTTAGTTAATGAATTTGCCACAACAAGCACTTTATTTGGCAAGTGCTTGAATTTTGCTAATTTCAGGTTGCAGTTAAGAGGAAGCAGAGGTACAAAAATAGCTTTTTTTATGAAGATCTATTTCTTTATGGTTACTAATGTATAAAAGTATTAGATGGATTTGCAGTGTTTCATGAGATTACAGCTAGCTGTAGTGCTTTAGTAATGCAGCTGCAAAGACCATGTCACACAAGCAGGTGTTAGGTTAATGAGATTTCACATGAATACCTGGTCTGCAGTCCAGCATACACAGCCAGCGTTCAGCTCACAGGAAGTGTAATGAAACCTGAATGCATTGTATTTTATTGTATTTGGCCATCTTTTTCTACTCTTCAAACAAAACATTTCCATAGTCACAATAATTTTGCATGCTCCTAAGCCTAACAAAAAGGCAGAAGGAAGCAGCACCTCAATTCCTCCTCTGTGAACTCAAGCACAGTCAGCATGTTTTAAATGAAGGAGAGAATGTTAATTCAGACCTGTGAAAGAGCAGAAAATACAATAAACAATGAAGTCTCAAGCATTAAGCTTGCAGAACTTTCAGTAGACAGTGTAAACATAGACATTTCAAATATCTTACAGCATTCACTGGAGTCAACACGAACAGGGATTTGGTACAAATTAACTGCAAACTGATCAAAGGCTAAGCATCAACTGCTGGTGATGCTTGTAACTCCAAACTCCAGTTTACAAGCTAAAGAAGTACTCACAGAGTTCAGAAACATCACAGATTTCAGTCTACTTTGATAGTTACTTACAACCAATGTACCTCCCTGTTGATTTTGGACTTCTGCCCAGGGAAGTGGGGGAGGAATTTAACATGGCCAGAAGTCTCTAAAACCTTCCCATTTACTAAGAAGGTCCATTGTGTAAAACCTTCGTCTTCGCTAAGAAGTTCTATTGTCAAACATTTTTCTAGGTTTTCCCAGTTTTCAACGACTATTCTCTTTTCCCTCTTCTTTGAAGAAAGATAACATCCTGCCCAACCTCAAGTAGGGAAACCCCCCCACTATGTGTGCGTGCATTTAAGCATGAATGCAGTCCTATTCACAACTCTTGGCAAATACTAATGTGGATTTTTAAGCAACAGTAGTTGGACTTGAACTCTTTCACTCAAGTGTCAGTGTACCCAGGAGTTTCCTGTGCATCTTTGTAGCAGAGGAGAAAACAGAATAAAATCCAGTACACCCTAGTTAGGGAGAGAATACAGTGAAGCTGTATGTACATGTATAAAACATAGCTACAATCACAGAACTGGTCTGATTTTTGGTTGAAGTAAGCTTGAGAATCAAGAAGAGGAAAAGTCCTCAGAATAATAAAGCTACCTCCTTTCCACACATAAGACACTGACCTCCTGTCTGTTTCTTTCCTACTTTTTTTTCTGACTTTTTTTTCCCTTCTGTCATAGGTGTTACGTCTTCCAAGGAAAAGACTAAAAGCTGGTCTTGCCACAGATCAGTGTCTTGACATTAGATATCTCATTGATATTTTATCATCTGTGTTTCAAATGCCCAGGAGCTGAAAAAATTCTGTCAGTGTCATTTTATTATCCCAAGTTTAATGAAACTCAGTTGAGAATTTTCACGGGATGACTAGAGGATTCAAAATTGGTGTGTTATCATCATGTTTTCCAGCTCTCTGCTGCATGCGAAGTAGTCATAGTGGTGATTAGACAAGCCACATAAGCTCATCTAGAATACTTCTGAGTAATGAGGAATCATGTAGAGTTTTAGTGCCTTCTTCCTGAATGCTTCTATAAAAAATTAGGGCTTACATCCTCTTAGTTATTCCATAATAAACACACCGATCATAAATAGTTAATCATAGCAGCAAGGGCAAATTCACCATTATATTTACTTGACCACCACAGAACTGTTGAAGATATAGACTCAGATTCAGCCTACTTAACATTAGGTACCTAGCAGAAATATATGTCTTAGGATTGTGTCAGCCCTATGCTGTTTACAGACAGAAAAATAAGTAAAAGGTAGATTTGATGGGCTACAGAAAGGGCTTTGGTTAGATAGGCTCTTCACCCATATAGTCTCTAATTGGCCAATGTCCTTGTTCCTTGAAGATTAAAGTTCTACTGTGTGATGAGGTGAAATTAGTTATAAACTCATGAGGTTACTTTCACCACTTCAGAATTAACTACAGCAATCTTCACCTGTATGTGGTGTAGGCAATAAGTGAATACAGATGGAAATACTGTGCAAAAGAAGCTGTAAGCAGCCCTGAGAAGATTAGCTGGCTTTCTCCAGCAATAGTGAGGTTCTTGTCTCTCTGTATCATGTAAGTCAGCTTTCCCCAGGTAGTAGTGCTTATTTGTCACATATACCATGCTATCATGGTCACAGGACTATTATCCATTATATTATAATAGATATTATACCTATTATATCTATCTATAGTTTATATATCTATTATATTATAATAGATACTATATATATCTATTAGAGAATTAATCTTGGAAGATGCTGAGGAGATGATTTTTAGAGAAGGCAAAACATGTGAGGACACTTGGCTATCTGGATTATTAAATCATTGAGGGGAACTCAAGGGAGAAACATGAAAGAATGAGCCATATAAAAGCACAATGCACAAGCTATGAATTATCTGTAGTATAATTAGCAGGTATAGTCAGCAAATGCAAAACAGCTTTTCCTGACAGACTTGCTCAGCTCTTTAACCTCACACCACATATAAAGCAAACCATATTTTTCCTTCCTAATATTATTTTAAGAACACAATAAAGCAAATTAAACACAAGTAAAAATGTATGTTTGCAATCATATACAACTTACAGGGCTTTCAACTAATGAAAGATGCTTCTAGACTGTGAGAAATATTTATTTAATTCCCTTTTCATTGTTTTGAATAGCAGTTCCTAGTGATTGAAGGCCACTCAACTCCATAACCAAATGAGTAAAGCAAGACAGAATACAGCCATAAAATCTGAGATGGCAAAAACAAAGGTGAGGTTTGTAAGCACTCTGGAGGGTAGGATCAGGATTCAAAATGGTCTTGGCAAAAAGGGAAAGCTGTTCCAAAACCTTACAGCATGAAATTTTGTGAGACAATAACAAAATACTATCAACAGAAAGAAGAAGCCAATAAATGGCTGCAGAAGACAAATACTCAGGTAGGCAGAGTACCACACAAAAGTATCTGGGACTGCAGTGATCACAAACGCAGCAGAAGTCAATAATTTTATGCTACAGGTGGGGGTAGTGGAAAGGCAGAGTTTATTCTGGGATGTGTGTAAGGCAAGAAGGTCAACTATTCCATAGCACAGATGGGGTCTCTGCTTCAGGGGAGATCTTTGTGAGCAGTTCAGGTTTCACATGTGAAAACTACTTTATGAGCAAATACAAGTGCAACAGCTATTGATGCAAGCTTACTCCGCTCTGCTCATACTAGGGAGGGGGAGAAGCTGTGTGTCTGCCTTAGTACAGCCCTGAGCATAAGTTTATAAATATTACTGAGTCTAAGTTTAGAAACTCAGGTTTTCTGACATGCTCATATGAACTTGCAGAGTGGGTTGGTTTCTTTCTATTTTTTACTTTTTTGGTCAAACCACAAGCAGAGCTAAAAATATCTGCTTACAATGTGCATATGCAATGAAAGGCAGAAAAAAATGAGGGTATGAAATATGACAGGCCATAGGTGGATCACTGAACATAAAGTCAAATTGGGAATGGCAGGACCCAACCAGCTGAAAAAGAGGTAAATAACTTGCCAGTAAAGGGAGGGTAAGGCTGGGTAAAAATCAGCAGGAGAGCAGAGTACTAAGCGGAAGAAGGTGGTAGAGAGAGTGGGTGCTTTAAAGTCTTTAGTCATGGCTGTCTTACTTGTCATAAACAGCAATAAGCAGTGAGCTGTAACAAATCAACCACATGGCTATTACCTCTGCTGGAGATGGAAAGGAGGAAAAAATACCAGCTTCTTCCAGATGAAGCTGTATATGTTTCTGTACACATGATGTATATTTCCAAAATAGAGTTTGACAAGGATGCTGGCTGAATATGTTCCTCTCAGAAAGTCTCTTGGGCTTTTTTAAATACCACTTACTCATCAGTATATTCTCTTTGTGTCTTATCCCAAGGGCAGCATCATTTTCAGTAGCAGAAGTACTCACAACACCTTCATTTAGCACTTATTTAGGATTATCTCTGAGGGAGAACCTTGCCTTTCTTATTTAGCTTTTCCCTCCCCACACCTGTGGGCAATCCAGGGCAGCCCATCTATATTATAGTTTGGGTCACACACACATCTCCTGGACTCTCCTCCTGCTGCTAGCTATTTAATGTTAATGAAGGTAGAGTGCATGCCTCCAGAGACTGACACAGTTAAGCAGATAGTAAATTAATCTGACTGGTGACTGACTGGTCCTTTCTGTAGTTTGTCAGCTCAGGCACAGAGGGAACTGCTACTGACAGCAAATGGGAGCATGTTGGCGGGGGGGGCCTCATGTGCCCCTACTGGGACCTGTCCCCAGTCCCACTGCCAGCAGTGCATCTGAGTGACTGTAGTGGGGGATATCTACAGGTGAGAGGTGTATTCCTCACTTTAAGGTGTAACAGAGGTGCTGAAACCAAGAAGCATGGATGAGTTTTTCGTTACTTATTGTGTGGTTTTGCCCTTCAGAGTTTCTGCTTGTCATCATAAAAAAAATGTGTTTTTTCCTTTCCTGTCTTTCTCAGCAGTTATGCTGTATGTTCTCTTCCTCTTTGGGGGGAAGTAGATACTGGGCATGTTATTTTGTGCGGGTTATAAGAAAAAAAGCTTTGGTTATACCTTTTTCAATGGGGGAAACGCTGTGATTAATGCTATACTACTTCTAACAAATTACTTTATGCTTCATAACCCTAGCAACTTGGATTTTGCTTATGTGGTTTTTAAGTGGAAGGCATATATTCAAGGAACATAGAAAAAATTGCACCACAAGTCTGGTTTTGCATATGCAGTGGGAAAGCCAGTGGTGAAAACTGCAGGTTCTAGCCAGCTTCCTTTGTGTTTTCCTGAAGAATAAGGAAGCTAAGTAAGTGGTTTTACAGGAGCACTTTATGTGTAAAACCTGCTGAAAGTCAAACACTTTAAAATAGAGTCTGTTGTAAGGTTGAGGTTTTAAGATGTCGCTTTCCTGTGTCACTGTATCTTGTGTCAAATAAACTAATCATGAACACAGCTCTGGCTCCAGTGGGAAGGCTTTTATACTGCAAGATCTAGCCTTACAGCACAGGTACTGACTGTACTTGCATTCTTGATGTGTCAGCAAGCATGAAAAATTGAACTAGAGAGAACACTTTGACTAAACTATTCATTAAAATATGCTGTTTTGTTGACGCTAAAACATATTAAGGAGACCTACTAGTTAGGTGTGAGATTTCAGCTTTATTTTTTTCAGTAAGAGAATCTTTATCCTGTGAGAACACAACCACCCTTGAATGTAAGATTTCCTCTCCTTGCTGTGCTAGATAAGCAATCTGCTCTGAGACCAAGAGCCCTCATACCAAACAAATGCCGTAACAACTCCAGGTTCTTTGTGTGCACTTGACCGCTGTATGGCACTGACATAGTGGCTCTGGGTCAAAGAGCCTGGTGGCTCTTTTCCCCTTACTTGCACCACTTGACTCCAGTGAAAAATGCCACCTTTCCCACTGAATCTTGCCTCTCACACATGAACTGAAAAACTGATCAAAATCTGTACCTCTCCATTTTCATATAACCAAAGGGGACAGCACTTGTTTTACTGTGGAACAAAAAAGAACCTGGAAAGTGAGAGAGCTGCTGTGGAAGGGGGTGCTCCTCCTCTGGCTTGCTATCATGTGAAGTCAACAAACTACACCCCTCTAAGCTCACTGAAGCAACTAGGCAAAGCAGTCACTTTTGTTATATATCCTGCTTTTTTTCCTGCATAAAAACAGGACTTCAGTGACTAAGGCAGTGAGCTTGAAACCTCTTACAAATACTCAAAAAGAAAAGCATAAGAAGGAACTGACTGCATTGGGTTGACCTTGGCTGGACACCAGGTGCCCACCAAGCCACTCTATCACTCCCCGACCTCAACTGGACAGAAGGAGAAAATATAATGAAAGGCTTGCGAGTCAAGATAACAGCAGATAACACTCACCAATTACCATCATGGGCAAAACAGACTCTGCTTGGGGCAATCAATTTAGTTTATTACCAATCAAATCAGAGTAGGGTAATGAGAAATAAAACCAAATCTTAAAACACCTTCTGCCCAGCCCTCCCTTCTTCCCAGGCTCAACTTCACTCCTGATTTTCTCTACCTCCTCTCTGTCAGCAGTTCAGGGAGATGGGGGGATGGGGGTTGCAATCAGTTCATAACACATTGTCTCTGCCACTCCTTCCTCCTCAGGGGGAGGACTCCTCACACTCTTCCCCTGCTCCAGCGTGGGGTCCCTCCCACGAGAGACAGTTCTCCACAAACTTCTCCAATGCAAGTCCTTCCCATGGGCTGCAGTTCTCTATGAACTGCTCCAGCGTGGGTCCCTTCCACAGGCTGCAGTCCTTCAGGCACAGACTGCTCCAGCGTGGGTCCCCCACAGGGTCACAAGTCCTGCCAGCAAACCTGCTCCAGCGTGGGCTCCTCTCTCCACGGGTCCACAGGTCCTGCCAGGAGCCTGCTCCAGCATGGGCTTCCCGTGGGGTGACAGCCTCCTTCGGGAACCCACCTGCTCCAGCATGGAGT
Organism: Harpia harpyja; assembly: GCF_026419915.1. Taxonomy (NCBI): domain Eukaryota; kingdom Metazoa; phylum Chordata; class Aves; order Accipitriformes; family Accipitridae; genus Harpia; species Harpia harpyja. The sequence continues at coordinate 96,514,214 of NC_068969.1, forward strand.
CTTCCCCGGGCTGCAGGTGGATATCTGCTCCACGGTGGACCTCCATGAGCTGCAGGGGGTCAGCCTGCCTCACCATGGTCTCCCCCACGGGCTGCAGGGGAATCTCAGCTCCAGCGCCTGGAGCACCTCCTCCCCCTCCTTCTTCACCGACCTGGGTGTCTGCAGGGTTGTTTCTCTTACATGTTCTCACTCCTCTCTTCTGGCTGCTGTTCCACAGTGGTTTTTTCCCCTTCTTGAATATGTTATCACAGAGGCGCTACCACCATCGCTGATGGGCTCAGTCTTGGCCAGCAGTGGGTCTGTCTTGGAGCCAGCTGGCACTGGCTGTATCAGACATAGGGGAAGCTTCTAGCAGCTTCTCACCTGTACCCCCCCTTGCTACCAAAATCTTGCCATGCAAACCCAATACAGTGACTTACTGGCCTTTAAAATAATTTTTAGCTGGGTCTTTTCTGGAATATGGACTGTGGCTCAACAAAATAAAAGTATATGGTGTGAGTTAGTCCAATTTATTTGTACAGGTACTGCCAATTCTGTTTCCTGTGACAGAGACAAGATCAATAGTGCTAAGCAGCAGAAGTGATGCAAAAGTTTTGATGTCACATTGTTGTAGTAATAATTTAAAGCTGGTCAGAAAAAAATTTGATCCTATCCACACTTGCTGAGTCTATGAAATTGGAAATGTCAGCTGAGATGGTGTTTCTCTGAAGTCTGCAGGAATCCTTTCTGGGTTTCTTCCAGGGTATCCATCCCTGAGCCCATCAAGCAGGTTATGGGGGATCCAGACTGCCAGGAGCCAGTGGATCTGGAGCATCCCCAGTGTATTACCAACCCTGCAGTCAGCAGCTCCAGCAATAATGTTTGCAGCTCTTAGTTGGATCTGCTGAATGTCCTGGATGAGAACCACTGGAGTTTCAACATGCCAGATAGTGAAGCAGACAGTTTTGTGTTCCCTCATTGGGCTGGCTGCCTGTCAGTGTTTCTGAGGAATTTGGGCTGCCATCCAGATTTAGTGGGAGTGGGCTTTTCAGTATTTGTGCAGCAGGTCGTCTCTGCTAATGCTCTGGAACAGTACTCCCAGTCCAAGGTTTGACCTTCAAAAAGAATGGGGAGGGGGAACAATTTTCAATGAAGCTGGTTTGAAATTGAACTGCTGAAGTGCTCATGTAATGGAACTTGCTTGCTCAGACTAGCTCTTACAGTTATTCACAGCTGCATTTCTAGGTGTAGAGAAGCTCATACTTCAAACACTCGCTGACATAAATATCTTGCTGTTCCCAGGAAAGGCTCATTTGTATAAAGAGGAATTGGCAGATGCAGATCCAGTGTGACTTAGAACAACACTTTCTGTATATGAGCCAATAAACCTAACCAAAAGCTAATGGGTGCAAGGAGTTAACAGTTGGTTATCTGTGAAATAATATTATCAGCTATTAATTAATTTAAGGGCTGGTGCTACTTTATTACTTGATTGATAAACTTTGGAACACTGTTATATACGGGATAAAGCACTCAACAGTTAGAAGTCAGGAAGTTGATTAGACAAGTTATCTTGTAGCCATCTTGCTGTTTGGTTATTAAAACCAAACACTTGCAGCTATGCATACTAACAGCAGGAGAATTTCCCATCTGTGGTGCAATTTCTTTTGTCAGTTTGTTTCAAGGTAATAAGGTGCTTCTGTTTCACAGCAAATTTGTTCAGGAAGGTTCCTGCATGGCTACTGCTAACCACTGATGTCCTGCCAAAGTTGTAACAGAAAATATTGCCTCTCTACTTTGCAATAAACTTGACCGGATTGAGTGCCTGTAAGGGAAAGGAAGAGGGGAATTAGGGCTGAGAACCTGCATCAAATCACTTGCTACCAAAATTGTTTTGCTTTAAGGTAAAATAGTACATTTTTTTTTCCCTGGGTTTTCAATAAATGAAAAAAGCTTCCTCCAACTTAAATTTGCGTCAGTTAATTCATCCTCTTTGTCTTTGTTAGCTCTATTTAGGTTTGTTTAATAAAATAATCCTATTTTTAAATGGAACAATTTGAATATTCTGTACTTCTCTTTCAAGCTCTGGTCATGAGCTAGATCTTGAAACTAGTCATGAAATTTAGTGGTAATTTTGTTTCTCTGAAGTGATTTCTAGTCATTTATAAACTTGCTTTAATACTTGTCAGAGCCTGGAGATGGACAAATGGGGCTGGTGTGTTTCACTTCTCTGGATTTTGGAAATGATACAGTTTGCAGACTTAGGTCCTGCCTGTTCTTGTAAATATCCACCCTGAATTCTCAAAGAGCAATATTCACTTTATACACTGTTGAACACAGGTTTATGACTTCAGTTAGGGGTATTGGTGATGTTGGTGCTTTCAATCCTGCTGCCTTCTCAAGTCTGTCATCTCCAACAGCAGCTCTTCCATGAGAAATGGAGGAGAAAGTACTAAGATTAGAGTGTGGGGTGGTCCATGTTCTGTAGGGGAAGAGGAGGTCTCAACACAACTATTAAAACTGTAGTTAGATTATGTTTATTTAAAAATAAGAAAATTAATTTAAAGGGATCTATAATTCTTGGTAGTTTGTGTAGTGACACATTGGTGCTTTATGCTCAGCTCCTGCTGTCCCTTTCCACAACTGACTGTGATAGTTCCTTACGACTGGTGAGGTTGCGATATTACTCAAGAAGTGAGACCTGTTGCAGAAATAAACATGAGAGATCTAACTAGCTGGAAATGTTTGCTTGTGGAGTGACATTAATAGCATAGTGTTCTGGCTGTGGAATTTGAAGGAGGTGGGAAATTGCAAACATTGGGTGAAATTTTGAGGCCGTTGTGATGCTTCCATGTTCAGTTCTACCCTCTGCTGGAGGGAGCTCAAACCCACATCCGTCATGCTGCCCTAGGTACCAGGATATGGGCTGCTCTGCATGTTCCTGTAGCTTGTCCAAAGGTCAGTAGATAAAATGCCTAAAACATTCTTAGGAGTAAGGACTCTTCCTCTCTGGTAAGTGTGATGATTACGTGGCTGTCAAATCAGGCTGCCACTTGTTTTCTCTTTCTGGTCAAATGAATCTTGAATCCTTTTTCTGTGCAGCAGAACAGCTTAAACAGGATGAAGCAGGGAGACTTCCAATGCAGAATAGCCAACAATAGTTGGGGTGTTTCCTTATAGACATGCAAGTTTGAAACTGCTCAAGCAATGAAAAGTAGTTGAACCTGGCTTTCCTGCTTACTTATGAATGCTCTTTGAATACACTGTAAAAGAGGATACAAGTACTGAGGTCTCTTCAGTGACAAGAATGGACCTCACTCACTGCTTTGAGGGAAAGGAGGAAGGTTCTGGGCTGCAGATCCTGACTTGGCAGAGGCACTACCTTACAGACTCCCTGAAATAAGCTGACCTGAGATTTGCTTGTGTAATTGGATTTTCCTGCTGGCTATCCCTAGGCAGCCCAGTAATAAGCACTTTGTTCATGAAAAGATTTTTATAAGGGCTTTGACACCTACTATTCAAGCAGTGTGACACTTAACTTGCAGACTTTAAAGACTTGTATTGAGGCTGACCCAGAGTCCATAGTATCACATGCAAAATGCTAGACTGTATCCCCTCCTTCCCTGCCCCCTGCCACCCTCAAATCATAAGGCTCTCAGTACTGAGGAAAAAACTTTTCACCGAGTGCTGCAGTAGGACTTCATAAATATATTTTTGTTTGCAGAAATGCTACAGTATCAAGGTACTTTGAATTTTAAAGCAGGGTTTCCTTTGGCAAAATTCTCGCTGAATTCAGGAGTTTTGCGTTGAGAGATTTAGTCTCTAGAATACTGAGGGATAGGGTTGCATTTGCTTGTTCCGATATATTCCAACAAATATGACTAAACATTATTCTTGCAATTTTTTTTTTCTTCCTCCGGTGATTCATAGCTTAGAGTCTATTGTTAACATTGGATACATGCCACTTTCACAGCTGAACATATTGCAGAAATCTAAAAACATTTTTGAAAGAACTAGATGACAAAGTTATTAAAAGCTCTTGATGGTATGCAGTGTATTTGTAGCTCATGAGGGGGAGAATCCATTGCATACTAACCATTGTTCAGAAATGATAGCTTATAAGCTCCTTTGCTTACTGAGGAAAGGCTTTTGCTATGTGTATTGTTGAATATTTGAAGTTAAGGAGGTAAGTCACGTGCCTCACGTGGGAAACAGATGTGTGATGAAAATGGCTGTTCTCTTAATAAGGAAAGTCTGTCAATAAAGCTTTGTTGTCATAGTAAATGTATATGGCACTTCACAAATGCCCATTGTCCCCAACCAGGTGAATATTTCCCCCTCTGGTTTCTCTCTCTGCCCCAGATTTAATTCTTATCCTGATAACTGAGGTCAGTTAAGTTTCCCAGAGAGTGCCCATGATGAATAGAGGTCTGCTTCCTCCAAATCAGTTGGACAGGAGTGTTTCCCTTTGCTTTTCAACCCTCTGCACAGTAAGGAGACTGTACTTCATGTAGCAAAACAATTGCAGTCTCCCCTTCTCTGTGAATAAATCCTCCTACCAACATATTTCTGCCTGAAGAATCTTAAATGTTAACTCACATCAATCAGTTCTCCCACACAAGAGAGCCCATGACTAATTATTGTATTTATCTAACTCAGTGTTTTTGTACTCCTGTCACTGACTGTAGTATCTGAGTACCTTCTGCATGCTTCACTGTTAAAAAGCCAAAGTCACACTGGATTTCATGGTACATACATGGTGCCTTTAGTTGGGATTGCAAGAGAATGCTACTTTCATGATGATGTTGGCATGGTTAGAGATAAAACCAAGCATCAGTCTTGCAGTGACTGAAATGCCTGAGGGAGTCTTATGGCTTCCATAAAGATGGTTCACACTTCTGTTTTAGGCAGCTGAGTCACTCTGGTGAAAAATGATTGGTCTTGGAAGTTAGGACCAGAGCCTTATGTTCTTGGAGGCCTCTGAGCAGAAGTGTGGTGTGTTTTTAGCAACCTCTGGATGGAAGAGAGGAGCAGCAGTGCTGGCTGTGTGACCCTCACCCCACTGGGTGCTGGCCTTCGCAAGCCCCTGTGGGTGAGAACAGTCTTTCAGATTCACTTTAATCAAGGGGTACAGTTACAGTCACAGACATGTCCCTGATGTGTGTAATCTAGAGAAGTCCCAGTAGCTCTATAAGCGTGTCTGGTGTATATTTGATTGCTGAAACCTAAGCTGCTGTATCTTTATTGCTATCAGTTCCTTGGCTAGGCAAATAAAGTTACTGTTGTTATAAGCAAGAGTTGCTTGTGCAGATGTATCTTGTAAAAGGCCTCGATTTCCCTGTCTTGATTTAATCTTTGATATCTAGTTACTAAGGGTCTGATTATTTTCTTAAAAGTATCCCTGGGACATGATGTCATTCTTTGTTACTGAGGAAAGGCTCATGTGAAAAGATGGGTCTTGCATTATGCTCTAAAAATAGTGAGGTCACTCCCATCAACAAAAGATAAGATTTTTCAAGTTAAGGAAAACCCCAAGTAATCTCACACAGACAGAGCACACAAAACCAAGGCAAAGTGCAGGAAACATGCCAACAAAGTCTAATTGTGGGAAAAGACATCCAAAATACTTAACACTAGCTTAATGAGAATATCTTTTCCATAAAACATTTACCAAAATTGAAAGTTTTCTGAGAAAAGCTGTAAAATAATTCTGTAGAAAACCAGAGGGGTGTCCTGAGCTCTTGACTCTGGGAAAGGTTGAACTGAGTAGAGCCAAAGAAGCATTTTTTTTGCAAAGTAGTATCAGAGTAGTGTTTCAACGTACACCAAACAGACATATTGGAGTTCCTCTCCTATGAGACGTACCAGTGTTTCAGTTTTATTTCCAAGGAAACAAAACATCTGTCAAGTTCTTGTATCAACAATTCCCCAGAAAGAAGTAGTGCAGGAAAACTCGTGCGTGTAACAAAAAAAGAAAAGATCCTTATCTTGTTACTGAAGGACTCACTGACCAGCTCTTCAGTTTTTGGAGCCCTAAAAAAATGAATTTTAGGTGAGGCAGGAGAGAAAGGTCAGGTAAATATGTCAATAAAACCTATAACAGGTAGAAAAATCATCAAAATAAATTTTGGTATTAAATTTGGGCTTAATAAACACAGGAGGATGCAGTTTAACTACCCTTTATAGCAAGAAAGACGTGGAGACTAGCAAGGGCAAGACCACACTCACTGAAACAGTATAATAGCCTTGCACAGGGGAAATAAAAGTATCTGAAATATCCAGTATATGGGGTGTTCTGTGAAAAACAATGGCAGTGGAAAAAAAGAGGAGAGACTGCAATGGGAGCAGTTGAAACTGCCACCAGAGTCCAAACCTGTGTAGACCACAATCAGCAGACGTGGCATTCTGCATGGAGGCAGAGGTCAGTAAAAATATCTTAAAAGTAGGTCATATGCCAGCACTAATATGGGCCCATGTTAGTACCTGAAGATCTGAAGAGTCTAGATATTTGGGGGGATGGGAGGGAGGGAAGGTTGTCTGCTTATGTAAGCGCAATGAACCATGTGCTGTTTGGCTTATGCAAATCCTCCTATTTTTAGGCTTGTTTGACCTTCACAGTATGCAAACTTATTTTGAGTACAATAAGCTTCCAATAAGTATTTACTGGCCTTATCTATCAAGTAAATTATTGTAAGGGATAAAAAAGAAAAGTGTTACAGGCATTTTACTATCTTTTGAAGTAAACAGCATAGTGAAAACAAAACAAAACAAAACAAATTGACCTTATACACCCTTTTCCAGAATGTTAGTATTTTCTATGGCCGGGAAATCAGTAGAAGTAGAGAACATTTTTCTGAATTTGGAAATGTCATAGCAACTTTTAATAGAAGTATCTGGGTCTTAAGGAATTGATGGCAATTTTCGGTCCTAGGTTCTCTCCAATGGTACTTGAAGGTACTGACTGCTGCTACTGACTTCTGTGGGTACTGCTTTTCTAGAATTCACATGATATTTGTGTAAGAGGGATGGTGAATTTTTGCTTTTCCTCCTAGAAGACTGGTTGTAGCTGTCTATGTCTGCCAGGTATTATGGGTAATTTCAGCAAAAGAAGCTCACTAGGTTTGTTTGGGTTTTTTGGGGGGGGGGGGTTCTTCAGAATTTCAGGTTGTTCCTAAGCCTCCTGGGTATATTGCCACTGTTCTAATGTTCTGGGATTTATATATACATATCTGTGCTAACACATTGTCCCTCTAGTCCCAAAGTCCAGATGAGTTTGCCCCATAAAAGGTTTGTCTTGACTTAAATGTTCAAAAAGCAAACTCCTAGCAAAACAGTTCAGGACATTGAATCCTGGATTTGTATTTGTTATGAACATAAGACATACACTATTACTAGTTTCTTGGGATTCCAAAGGCAAGTTGGAAATTCACAATTTCTGAGAAGTTTGCCAAAAAAATGTCTCAAAAGCTTTTCTGTCAATGTCTCAGCCAAAAACTGAGCAGATTCATAATCTGACCTACCACTGATTGATAGCAATTAGGAATGCTTAGTGTTCCCTAAAATCAACTTTCAAAGCAGTTCAGATCAGCTACCAAAATGCTTTGGTAGTTTTGGAAAATGCATACAAATATGCAAATTTCTGACAGTCACCGTGCTAGGACTAGTTTTCCTAACTTTAAGCATTACTTCTGAACTAGTTTCTTTAAGTTTACTTTTTAGTGAAATGAGTAATGCTAACATTTCTGACTTGTGGCTCATCCCATTCTTAGAAAGAGGCATCTGAAGTAGGTTGGGCAACCTTAAAGTGTGGATCATCCACCTCTCCCTGTTCACTGCAAAGGTAGCTCGGGTGTAGATAGCTGTGTGCAAATGAACACCTCCAAGACAGTCTGGGCAAAGACAAAACATAGTCCTTGTTCTTTGGTAACTTTGACTGTCATAAAGGTCATGTTGTATATTGTAATTATTGCTAGGATGCTGAGAACATTTGGCCAGGGGCTTTATACTACCAATTTCTACACAGAGGAAAAGATATGCATGAGATGTCTGAAATTGAAAGTCTGCTGCTTTTCATTGAGGGAAAACAAAAAAACTAGGAATAGAGCGATAATGAAAGATGGAGGCAAAATTTAAGCCAGGCAAGTTGGTTGTATTACCTGGGAAAACAGAATGGCATGATTAATTTACAAAAATAATCTGAAAACCCAGAACAGTTTCCTTAGAAATATTACTTTCTTCTTGCTTTTATTCCTTTTCAGTTTTCAGTATCTCTTCACAAGCTAAACATACTATGCTGTTCTATGAATCAAAGGGATATGCTCACAAAAAAGAAGAAAAGTTATTGAAAAATGTATAGGATATTTTCAGGATAGCAGATGTTCTGAACTAACTGGTACAATCTTAAGCAGGTATGTCAGCCATCACTTTAAAAAAAATCTCTGGCTAATGCATATCTATATAACGGGTTAAAAAAAGGCATTAACAGCTGAAAAGTGAAATAGCTTTCTTGGGATTTTGAATAGGCAAAAACATAAGGGGAAATGAAAGAATGTCTTTCCATGGGTCACAGGAAGTTTACCTATAAATAGAGCACCAACTTACTTCATAGCTGGCAGACAGCAGAAAACAGCTCTTGGTGCAGAATTTCTGTAGAGAAAAGGCAGATTGAATTGCGCTGGTGCAAGTTGTATGCATCTACACCAAAATGCTGCTGCTGGGGCTGGAAAACTCAAACTAGGCTTTGTCTCTTAAGATTTTTCTTCTCAGCTGCAAATACTAAGAATTTTACGAAGTCTCAATTCTGCAGGCAGCCTGAAACGATTACTCAAATGCCTGAAGTGTTCCAGTTTATGTCAATAAGCTGCTAGCTGGGCAGCAATACTGTGAGCTTGTATGACTAAATGCCTTTACATTACTTCCAGGATACTGAAAGTGGCAGTTCAACGCAAATGCTAAAATCCCTGTTTTAATCCCATTCTATGTAAGAAAAATATTGGAAAACAAATAGCTCTTCTATTGAACATTAAAAGAAAATAGTAAATAAGTACCATAACAAATATGGAATGTTACTCACCTGCATATTTCATTTAAGAAAAAGAAGCTGTTACCACAGAAATTCAGAATCCATGGCACTGTCACTTTCTAGTAAGCTAAACTCAACTTTGTATATGGGAACTTGCTTATAAATGTGCTGAATTTTTGCCAGCTACTGTACAGCTTGTATGCAGAAGAACAAAGTGGTGCTGCTAAAGAGACCAATATTAATGTAACTGGCCCTCACACCAGTTATGTATGATTCTTCCAGTTGAACTACTTACATCATTGTAGGAGCAGAATATGCACCTGATGATCTGCTTACTTTACTGAGGTACTAATATGTTGACCCTTAACTTTTTGCAAATGTCTTATTTGTCAAACACAGCTTTGGGGTAAAAAAATAAACAAACCTGCCTGTGCATGTTCACATCTCTCAGATTGTTCCCATTGAAAGAGCTGAGGAAATAATTCAGTTAAAATCTCCGTGTTTCTGAACCCTAGCCTTGATTGAACCCAGCACACTGCTCCCAGATTGCCATGCTGTGCGATCCCCCCAGAACTGTGGAAAAGGATGCAATCACTGTCGTGCTAGACTACATGGCACATAGACAGTGTACTGTACCAGAGAGTAGTCTCAGCTGTTTTTCTGTTCATCATAGAACTTTCTCTATACCTACTCTACCTTGAAGTCATCACTTGCTTCCAAGAAAAATGAAAAACCTGTGGGTATAGAGCTGTGGAAGGGTTTTTTCGTGGTTTACATAGCATCACTTAACACATGTAATTAGGTCTTTCAGCTTACCTTGTTTGACCTTTGGGAGGAAGAGTTTGTTTCAGAAAGACACTCTCTATATTAGATTAATCTGAAAATAAAAATAACTTCCAGGCTCCCTTTTAGCCTCTGAGCAAAGAACTTAATGACTTACAATGTCCTACTCACACTGCTACATTCACATGCAGCTCAAGAATATGTTTTTCTTGCATGGCAGGTTACTGCAAATAGCAATCACGTGTTGTAGCTGCTTTATAATTAGTGCTGACTGAACAACCATAACCCTTTGGCTCTGATTCCAGTTCATTCTATGGCCTTCATTCACCAAGAAACACATGGATAGTTGTATCTTAAATCTTGGCTCCTAACAAAATCCATGGAGGAAAGTGAAAGTTAGTGTGAATTTTTTCTCTGCCCAACACACTGCTCTGCTCTTCAAAGCATGCATCTGAGAAGATCCAGCAGAAATACATAAGCAGGAATGTTGGCAGCTGTACTGGCAATCTGGTAGTCACCAAATTATTTATTGTAATTGATCAGAACCCATATGTGGGAGATGTACACAGAAGAAGAAAGGCCTAGGAGTTGGTAGCATACAGGTGTATCATGGTTGCATGCATCCCTGGTAGTTTGTTTGTCTTTGGTAGAAGCTACCTAACCAGCCAAGTAAGTGGGCTCTCAGCATGCACCAAATTAGAAACATTTTTGGTGGCCTGTCTTGTAAATGATGGATGACTCTGGTCTGGTCTCCAAGGAAAAAACTTGGTGCAAAGAGAGATAATAATGTTGGCTTAGAGCAATCATGTCCAGATGTAGCCCAAAACTCTTAATTCCTTTGGCAAAATAAATAATTACATAAATTGTACAGGGGTTTCAACTGCTTGGAGTCTTTCGTTACCTTGACATATCTTACTGTCTTGGCTTTCTTCTGGCTGAGCTGAAGTGACTAAAATCCATTCTTATTCTTTTCCTAGTACAGCCAAGGGTCAGGCAAGTGAGGCAATGTACAATCCATGTCTGATAGGTGGCTTAAGTGTCATTAGCACATAAATCAATCCAAATCACAAAAAAAATTACTCCCTTAGAGGGGTAGAAACAACATCTTCAGGTGGATGTCTAAAGGCAAATAGGGAAATAGAACAGGTATCCAGAATGCTGATATTGTCCAGATTTTATGTGAAGGAAACGTGAAATGCAAGGTGGTGCTATTCTGACTTCTCTTTGTTTTTCCAGTGCTATTCATAGCTTTTTTGGTGGAAAGTCTTTCATCACTTCAGATAGGTTCTCAAACCATCTAGCATGCGCTTCATTTAACTGGGGCAGAAGTGTGTAAAGTGTCCCTTGGTTTCAGTCTTTGTTATGCCGCATCTCTCGTGGAAAGTCTTTTGAGCAGTACCTTCCCCTCCCAGGTCCAAAGACTATCTTGTCTTATTTTAGTCTTTTGTATCAAAATGTTCGTTATGTCATCGATCTTTATCCTAGAATTAACTTATTTCATTAATGTGTGTAAGACCTGCAGACAGGAGGTGATTAATGCCTATTAACTCTCTTTAATTTATATTAGATACATAAATACTATATTAGAAAACTAATTCTTTAATTTTGATCTCTCTAGAAAATTCTAACACAACCTTAATTACATCTCAGCTATCAGTTATTGAGCAGATCATGTCTATACTGGAACCAATGCAATTGATTAGACTGCTTGTTGCTTGCTTAAGATCAACAGTGTGGCAAGCAGAGGAGCATTTTATGAACGTCTTAAGTGCCATGTAAATAGATCACAGTTAAAATGGGTAAGTGCAATCATTTTTTAATGACAGATCAATAGATTCTTAAGTGCATACATTTCTCAGCATGAAATATCATTTTGCTGAGCATTTTGTTGTCTTGGCAGTGTCTAACGGACAAGGGGTTACATTCTTTGTATTATCATAGTCTACTGCAGTTTTCTGTTTATTTTTTCCTCTAAATTCTTCTTTTTTAGTATTTAATTGGTGTCCCACAAAGTTTCCCAAAACAGTGTTAGTCAGGTATTAGGAAATGTACCCAAACCCATCCCAGCAGCTGAGTGACACTGGCGTTAGATATTTGCAAGCTCCCTTATTCATTGTCACCTTAAATCTGGTAAGGTACTGACCAAGGATTTTATTCAAGTTCTCAAGAGATCTCATAAGAGGATCATAACTTAACCTTTTTTATTAACTCTTTTAAGCAATATATTAGATGTACTTAAATTGTGAATGAAAGGTCCAATTACTTGAAACCTAAAATTTAATTTTACAGTAATACCAGAGATGGCTTTACTCTCTTTAACCTGTCTCCTCAGAATTGAGTTTAGCTGCATTCATGTCTCTTTCTCAATGTTGTTGGTGTGTGTCTTTTGGCAGAATTGAAAGTGATTATGCACAAAGCATTCTGCACAATAATATTGGAGCTACCAATAAACACAATAGAGGTATGGGCTCCTTGGGGCCAGATTGCTGAGGCTCTGTATGGCATTAACAAAGCCATGCCATGCTGTGTGTCTGAATTAGCTGTGCAGAGTTAGACTCTCCCTGGTACTTGGTCAGGCTCTTGTGAACTTCTGAGTCTTGGTGAAGCAGCCTTTGGTCATGCCTCTGCTGTTGGGAACCCACATTTGTGGGCTGATGGAGGATACCATTTGGCTGACCTGAGTCAACTTAGTTTAATTTTTCAGAGAAGCCTAATTTTAAATACTGAGACCCTAAAGCTCTAGGATTATGTAAACCTGATCTGGGAATGTGTGCCAGCTGCTACGAAGGGGGCATTAATTCACCACTTAGTTCCTTGAGCTTTCTGCTCTCTGCCTGGAAACCCACAGGTGCACAGATTGCTTGAGGACAGAGTTTTCCGGATGGATTACATCCCATGTGATGTGCTAGGCTGCTTTACCTCTTTGATCTGCTCTGGTGCAACGCAGGAGTAAGTAGCCATAGCTAATCATGGGAGACAGGCTAATCAGGGGCCTGGAAAAGAAAATCAAAACTTAGTTCACTTTTATTCAGTGAGTTAATAATAACCAAAATATTTTTATAGAAAAAGGTCTCAAAATTTCATTTTTTTCTTTTCTTTGGAGCTTACTCCAAAGAGTAAGAAGCTCTGTGTACTGTAGTTCCTTTTACCACCCAGGAAGGGAGACAGAGTCAGTATCAGAGGTTCCTTGTTTATTTTGTTCTGTTCGATTTCTTCCATCATCTTTTGGAAGAATTTCTAGCTCAGTGTGTCTCCTGGTACTTATTTCTTACCGTATTTTTAATTTATGTCTTCTTCTAATGAAGTTCTTGAGAATCTTCAGCTGCCTGTTACAAAGTTTCCTGAATGCTAACCTGGGGCTGTGTCCTTCTGTGGATCATGGTAATTGTGAGATGACTTACAAGAATGTTAAGTAGCTGCATTTTGCTTTAGGAAGCATACCAGGCTGTCATTTCAAATCTGTGAGGAGGCATATGTATGCTACGGTTCATCTCCTGTGCTTTATTTCAGTACTTCCTACTGAGAGTCTGTGAATGAAACTGGATTCTGTATTAAACAAAGCTACCCCTCCACTATGGGAAAGAGAACAAATGTAGCAACAACACTTGTGGTATTTCCCTGTTTTTAGAAGAAAATGCATGGCCACAAAACCGACTGATCAAGAGGGGTCACACCATCCTGCCAGCAATGTCCAATCTCATGCTTTGATGCTCTTTCCAGTGATTAGTTTGTGGCAATAGACATGATCACATCTGAGCTTAAGTTATGTTGTTAGGTTAGTTTACTAGACAAAATGGGGGGAAAAGAGAGAAGAATCAGGATTTGCATCACAGTGCAAGTGCAAAATATTCCATACCAAACCACTTTTCCAAGCAGACATCTCTAACCGCTTGTGTCTACTGTTGTGATATTAAACTGTATGTGCCTCATAATCTGGCTCTTCTGATTTATGCTTTCAGTTTCTGAATGCAAAAAACCCTGAACCTATAAAATGGGGTTCGTTGTCTCAACTCTTTAAATATATTCCAAAAAGTACTACAGGATCCATTCGATGTTTATTTGGAGAAGTCATAAAAGCAGAGGAAAGACACACTTTCAGCAGTACAAAGGAGTCCTCCCCTCCTGAGAGCTATTGAAATGTAAAGGAAAGGTGGCTGACAATAATGTTCTGGAGATAATAAACAGAAATTGGCCCACTGGGCTGGAGTCCTTGCTCTTAATTGCTCTAGGAGTTATGGCACACCTGCTTCCACAAAATGCCCATAAAAGAACTTCGTGATACATTTGACTGATAGAAAATACAGTCTAGGTTGCATTGTCTCACTTGGGGCCCTATTAAGATCTGTTAATTTGGTAAGGAGTCCAGATCTTTGTCAGTATCAGGCTATACTGATTTTTGAATCATGTCTTCTAAGCTGTCTTGGGAAGTTGTGACATTGCTTTATAGGCTCATGTTGCCCTGAGTCTGTGCTTTAATTTAACTTATCAGGTCAACGGAACAGCACAGATGCAAGGCACGCTTTGGCCATCAGACTCTTCTAGTGTAGTTCATCCTGTAGTAACTTTTCCAAGGAAAGTTGTACCAGTTGTTTGAATCCAAATAGTTGTCTCCTTTTAAATCAATACTAAGTTGTATTCATACAGATGAAACATCTATTTAAATTATATTATCCAATTTAAGTCCCAACACCTAAACAGGTGAGCTTGTTAAAGAAGCTCTATTCCCATATGGAGAATACAGGGAAACATATGAATCACAGCATCATAGAACAGTTGAGATTGGAAGGGACCTCTGGTGATTGTGTAGTCCCACCCCACTGCTCAAAGCAGGATCAACTAAATCATGTGGCTCAGGGCCACATCCAGTCAGATTTTGAGTATTTCCAAGGATGGAGACTAAACCCCCATGGGCAATGTGTTCCAGTGTTTGGCCACCTTCCCTTGTCTACATGTATGTTCATCTGGTTGACTTTGTGCCCATTGCCTCCTGTCCTGACATTGGTACTCCTGCAAAGAGTCTCACTCCCTCTTTACTCCCTCCCTCCCATCCTACCATGCATTTATACACACTTATAAGATCCTCCCTGAACCTTCTCTTCTCCAAGCTAAATGGTCCCAGATCTTTCTGTCCCTGTATGTCCCTGTGTGTCAGTGTCCCTGTATGGCAGATGCACCAAGCTCCAAGGCCTTAATCTTTTTCATGGTCCTCCACTGGACTCACTCCAGTGTGTCCATGTCTCTTTTGTACTGGTGAGCTCAGAACTGGGCACAGCACTCCAGGTGTGTCTCACCAATGCTGAGTACAGGGGAATGATCACCTCCCACAACTTGCAATGCCCTTCCTAACGCAGCCCAGGATGCTGTTGGCTGTCTTTGCCCAAAGGGTACACTGTGGGCTCATGTTCACCTTCATGTCAACCAGGACCACCAGGTCCTTTTCTGTGGAGCTGATTTTCTTGATCATTGCTGTGTATGTAAGCAGTACAAAATTACCATTTATTTAACTCTAAAATGAAGGGTTTATGTTCTACCATGCTTAGTATTAACTTTCGTGTGTTAATAGCTGCCAAAATGACTGCCATTTCCAAATATGTAAGAGGAAAATACATAGCCCTAGTAGTTAAATCTACTAGGGTACTGGGATGCAGAATAACTTAAATTATCGAATATGCTCTGCCACAAGCTGAGTTTGTAATTTGTCTTATTAGTTTACCTGCATCTATGGCCAATCATTTCTTCAGCTGAATCTTACTTTATCCCCTTTATATCGAAATCTAAGAATGACCTACATGTCTATTAAGGGTACTTTCCAGACTGACTTCTACTCAGCCACCATCTGGGTATTTCATACAAAAGTTGTGACAGTGAATGGGGGAAAAAAAATCTTCAAAAAATATCAACATTATGTGTTATGCTATTTAAAGCACATAAAAAGAGTGGGAACAAAAAGCCATGCACAGCACACCCCGCCCACTTTAAGAAAGGATAGAAAAAGTGCTAAAATACATTCAACTTTTAGAAAGAAAAACTAATTGAGTCTACTGCTTGGATGCAGTAGAGCAGACACAGGAGGTGCTGAGGTTTCCTCCCCAAAAGGGATGGTCCCTGCGACCAGGTGAGCAGCATGTCTCCCAGCAGAATTTCACCACTTGCTCCCCACCACGGGTCTGCCCCTAGCACATACTCACGCTGCTGCTGAGAGCAGCAGGTGCCAAGAGACTTCCACCTACTTCTTGCCTCCAGCTGTCTTGATATCTTCCAAACAGAGAAATAGAAAGGGCAAAACCACATGATCTGTGTAGGGAACATAGGCACATGGATAGGGGTTGAACTGCAGACTCATAAGCTTGGTAGCTGGAGCTCATGATGCAATCTGTTCTGTGAAACATCCTTTTTCATGTCATTTCTGCCTGTTTCTGCAATGTGTCATCAAATGCTATTCATACTATGAAGCACGATTGCATTGCTTTTTTTTTCCTCAAGCTTGCCGTGACTGTTGATTAAACAGTATGTGGGCTACAATTACCTTCAATGTAAAATGCAAAATTGACTCCTACCTGCACAAGAGAACCACCATAGCAGACAATTCTTTGGTTTTTTCTCTCTTGAACCATGCTATCCGTTCTAGGGTCCATTAGGGTAATGGTCATGCAAATATAAACATGAACAATTGACAATATACAGTTTGTCTTCTCTTTGGTCAGAACCATGAAAAATGAAAATATTTTAGTCTTTACCTCAATTTCAAATTTCAAAATTATTCAGGCTTGATAGCTACAGCTATTAGAGTGATCGTTATCTCCTCCATTCCCTGAACCCCACATTGAGCACTTTTCCATTCTTCTCCTTCCTCCCCAGAGAAGAGAAGTACCAGACAGGTTCAGCTAAATAAGTTTTGTTGTGACTTTCTGGCTTCCAATAGCTTTGGCCTGTGAATATCTTTGATATCTAGTGGCAGATGAGCTCATGCTGGATACATTCCTAGTAGTGTATCTCTCAATTTTTATTTAGTTCTCATGATATCTGTAGGTTCTTTCACTGAGACTCCTACAAAGTCTCAGTAAATTTTAAGTTTGGTTAAAATTGGCTACAGGGTTCTGAAATGATTAAAGAAAGAGGTAAGATAGGTAGCTTGTTCTTATTACCTTAGTTTTCCAAGGAAACAAGACTCTGAAGAGTTCAAATGCTTTTTCTGCTGTACTGAGAGAAGGAAAGCAAAAGAGCAGAAAGTTACTAATAAAGTTAGTAGTGAGAAAGTTACCTTAGTGAATACATAAGTCATCAGGACTGAACTCAGTCTACTGGGTTTTCTCAAGGAAGTGTAGATTCTGCTAAGGAACTCCATGAATAATGCTACTCCATTGCTTTTCTCCCATAAATCTGGATGAAAAGCAGCACAGCTTGCCTAGAAACTGAGTTTGATGTAACTTCTGAAATGCAAACATGGGATTTCTAAAGGTTGCAGTTTTCTAAAGATTTTAGTTTGAGTCTTTAGGAATGAAAAATTCCTTCTGCTTCAGAATGACACCACTGGCCCAAATGAGTCTTCAGAGCAATTCCTTCCCCTGAGTCTCACCTTCTTGTTCTGTTTCTCAGTATCTTGCTCAGTTTCCCAACCAGTTTTAAAACTGGGAACACTTTTCCAAATAGAATATCAGATATTCAGATATTTTAAATGTAAATTGAAGAGGTCTACATTGTGTAGCAGAATTAGAGTGCTGCATCTGAAGCAGTGATAATACTCCCATCCTTTTTGGTGGAGCTAGGACTTGAGTTGAAATGTTTCCAAGCTCCCTTTCACCCCAAGGCCTGGGGGGACCACTGGTGATGCCCCATGGCAGGGTCCTCCTTTTGGCCACCTGGGCTTTGGTCTGACTGTGTGTGCTGCTCCAAGGAGGTCGCAAGGGCAGTTTCACCTGCACGTCATCTTCTTTCCCCTTCCCAGAGTCCCCCAAGCTCTTGTTGAAAAAGCTTTCATTCTGTCATTTGCTCTTTAGTCAAACAATTATTTTCAAGTGATTGCAATGCTTCTCACAGACATGCCTAGAAATCTCAACAGCTGCATATTTCTTTGTTGTGTACAGAATAAAAATATTTGTTGACTAGTTCTGAAATGTCCTACATACAATGAGTTTATTACGTATAATGGTCACTTGAGAAATATTTCTTTTCTTCTTGATTTCTTTGTCAGGAACTGATGAAAAAGACTTTTCCCAATCTGAAAGTCAAAGTTGCTCCCTCCAGAACAAAAATGCCTTGAACACTTGTCAATCAGGACTATATCCATGTCATAAATTCAGCCTTTTCATTCTTCAGCCTTTTGTTATTATGCGTCTAGCAGTACCAGAATTGCTAACCACACATAACCCTTTGTGTCTTATAGCACCAGTGACCAGCAAGATAGGTGCTACCTACAGAAGCTTATAAACTAAACACAAGAGGGCATATAGCTCAGATAAAGAGAAATGTTTGAAGAAAAAGACAAAACTGGGAAAGAGGACAAAGGAAGAGTTGGCATGACCAATGTGACAGGCTAATGTATTTTTGCAGTCATATCTCCTAATGAATATTTGCAAGGGGATAATATACTGTTTGAAGCAGGGAAATGTAATTTTTTGCATGAGAAAGATTAATACAAAAGGTGTTAAGTAAAGGTGCCCCATAAAAAGTATCTAGCAGTGTTAGGAAATGTGTCAATGAGTACTATAGTTTTGGGGTGGGGGAGGGAAAAAGCTCTGTGTTTTGAATTTAAGTAGATAGATTGGTCCACAGTGTCTGAGAAATACCTTGCTATGTCTCAGTTTGAGCTCCTGGGAAGATCTTTATGAAGAGGTATCAAAGTAAGACTGAGAATTTTACTTAGAGGAGAAAGAGACTGAAATTTATTTGTTGTGTATTTGTTCTTGTAATGACCTACTGGATACCAAATACTTCTTAATCACAAACATGTTGGTTGGAAGGGACCTCTGGAGATCATCTAGTCCTACCTCCAGTTCAAAGCAAGGTTGTCTTCAACACCAGGTCAGATAGCCGTGGCTCTTTCTAGATGTGATGGCAATTCCACAAAATCTCTAAGCAAACCCATTCCAGCACTGCACCAACCACCAACACAGCCAGCAGAATGCCATAAGAGAAACCAGTGGCTGGGAGGTAAACCCATGTAAACTGTAGTTAGACAGATTTTTAACATTGAGCTCATCTTTTAAACAGTGAGAATGTTTAATCACTGGAGCAACATTTCAAGTGAAGTGAAAAATGCTCCATTCCTTGTTATCTTCAAGCACAGACTGCTTTTGTGGCATGTATTTTAACATGTACAAGGTATATATCATTGAAGTGCAAGTTATCAGGCTCTGAGCAGGGATAACAGAGACAAATTTAATGTTATGTGATATAGGGTAGAGCAGGGAAAATTATCCTCATTCTTCTTTCACCCCATCTATGAATTAATACAAAATGTGTACAGTGATTGTGTGCACAAAAATGAGCACTGTTATGTCTGACTTGGTGATTTTTATGCTGAATGTCTCATTTGTGGGTGCATATTCTGAACATCTGGATTCTTTCATTGCTCCACAAGGGTCACAAAGTAGCTTTACAGCAGTCACCCTTACACTCAAGGGGGGAACTTCAGAGCACAGCACAGCATCTGCAAGAGATCTGTAAGAATTTCTGTCTTTAAAAAAATCTCCTGAACCATAAGCTCATCCTAGTTCTGGAAATTCATTAGTGATTGCTTATTTAGCATAATGACTCAGTGCCTTTCTCATCACTAAAAAAGGTCCTTCCAAAATAATATAGTCTTGTTGGCTGGGCACTATGGTGTAGCTCGTATTTCTGTCCAGTTTGCTGTGCCAATTTTTAAACATGACTTCTGAGATCCTGAAGTGTGCCAGAAGAGAAGTATCTGCCCAGTGATGATTTTCTGGCAACTTGCACCATCACTGAGGTATTGTAGAATACAGGATTGATTCTAATTATCAACTGTAGCATTTTCCACACTAGAATCTTAAATTTTCCAGACAGGATAATAACACTTGGTAGCATGGAAATAACACTTTAGTATTCTAGTTTCCATTAAAGGCCAATCTTGCTATTTTTTTTTTTTATTTTCATCTTTCCTGTTAGATTGGAACAAAACAAAACCTATGAAATAACAATTTTAATTTTTAGGACAGGGACTTGTTTTCTGAAAAATGAAGTCAAATATCTAAATAGCATATTAAAAAAGACACCTGATCTTTTCACTGAAAGCAATGCTGATGCTGCATTACAACACTACTTTCATGAAATTAGAAAGCAAAGCTCTGAAAAATCTTAAACATAACCTCTATGAGAAATGGACTTTTCAAAGTGCTTTTATAAAGACATTAAACAGGTTTGCATTGTTCTTTTATGGTAATTTTGCGAAAAATCAACTAGTTTCCTTCAGCTAATATTACTTTTGTTCAGACAAAAGAGAAAATAATAATAAGCCAGAATTTAAGCCACTGCAAATGGGTTTAGTTATTTTCAAGTCAATGGATTTATCCCAATTTCTACTATCTAAGGATGAAGTGCAGCTGTCCATTACTAAACAATGCCCACTTTATGGCTTACCACTCTTAAGTAGCGGAAGCTGCTTGGCAGCCATCATATTGTACTACTTTACAGGACAGTTTTTATTTCTGGGGTTTTTTGCCTCAGTGGGACATTCTACCAATCATGTGGGCTGTGTGTCCAGCATCTGTCTGAGTGTTCTGCCTGCTTTTGGTTATTTCTAACAGTAGCTCTTCACCATCCCTCCTCTTAGCCTTAAAAGGAGATGTTTGAGCAGTCAAAGCACTTGTGGGCTTCAAAAACTTGCTGTGAGAGATGAAAGCAGACCTTAAATCTTGATAACTGGGGGAAGCTACAAAGTAGGTATAGTATTTCTCTGAATTCTGGACTATGTCCTATCTCATGATGTGTGTACACAAGGGGACAACATGAGGGCTGAGCAAACCACTTCTGTATGTGGCATCTCATGACTTAAAGTTTTAATATTTTTTTAACTTTCCCTTTTCTCTTTTAATGTGCTTCTACATATTCCATGAAGCTCCCATTTCTGAAGCTTTTCATCTCCTACAGCCACCTTAACCCTTCAGTAACAACTGCTTGGAGAGCAGCAAAGGGAATAACTTTTCAGCAGGAGTAGATCTGGACTCCCCATTGATGGGTGCTAGTAGCAGGGACCAGTTGAGTTGAAAGAAGTCAAGTCTCCACTTGTTCTAATTATCAAAAAGGTGCAGTGGTTTCTTTGGTGGAGTCTCTTCAAAAAGATGCCAGTTCCCAATGCAGAAGAAAGTGGATGAAGCAAAAAAGGAAATCGGGAATTCCTCTGTGATGAGTTCCGTGCAGTTCTGTCCCTTCTGCTAATCACAAAGCAAGCAATAGCTTCACCACCTCAGGAGACTGGATCACCATACTCCTTTCCCATGCCATAAACAGGTAAAAGAGGTATTTAGATAGCAGAAGCCTGCTTTCAGATGGATGACATATCTCAGCCTGTCAGTTATCTCACTGTCAGCAGGTATCCATGTGTAAGATACACAGCAAACAAGGGTTCTCGGAAATAAATGAGACTAGGACATTTGCGTTCTTCTGAGTTGTGCCAGTCCTACTCATCCAGGCATTGACTTCCATTAATACATGCCCTGTAACCAACCTGCATAAAAAATGAAACTGCTCCTTCTGCAAAGAGCAGTTTAAACAAAATACCTGAAGGAAGAGAAGCAGAGGGAGGTTGCAGTGCAGTATCCAGACCACATTTGGCTGCTACCAGGTTTCAAAGCACATCTCCTTACTTGTGTCTTTCAGGAGAGGATAGATACAATAGTAGACTTAGGGCACAACAAGTGCCTGCGAATGGTGTGGCACACATTTTTTTGAGGAAATTTGTCCCTACATTTGCACTGTTGCAGCGTGGGCTCTCAGCCTCCCCACCTGCCAAATAAATCCTGCAGAAATGTCATATGTAGAGTGTCTGTTTCCTGCTAAGCAATGACCTGTGACCCTTGGCAGCAAGACCCTCTTTCCCCTTGGTCTTACTGTGTTGTTCCCTTGGAAGGTCTTGGACTGAAACCTCAGGTAGGAAGGAAGCGGCGTGCAGCATCTTTTGTCAGAGATAAAATGTAATTAGCCTGGAGGATGTGTGAGTAAAGAAAGCTTACAGGAAAGCAAAATCACATGACTCTGATGAAGCATTTAAAGGCACTTGTTGCAAAAATAGGATAAAGTAAGTTAGAATGCAGGAAAGCTGGAGTCCTTAGACATAGCCTGTTGGTGTAGCTGAGGTCTCACAACCTATCAAAATGTACCTTTAGCCCCTGTGAATTTTCACATAGAAGGTGGTTGTGATGTTTTTGTTGTGTTTGCACATGAAGTCATAGCAGCCGCACATCTAAACTGTGCGCCTATGTTATTTTGAAGATGTAGACCAAAAAATTATGTTTATAATAATACTTCTTTATATAGTGTGCCATGCCTGCATATAATTTTCAGTAAGAGCAAATAAAGGAAGGTTTGAATCTGTCTGGAATTTGTATTTGTTGTTGGTATCAATAATTTTCAGTATCAAATCTGGATTATTCAGTTTCAAACCTAGTCTAATTAGTTTATTGGTGTAATGCAGTCAAACTCCTCTTACTTATAGGGTCCTTCTGCAAATAAAGCATGTATTATCTTTCTATGTTGGTAAAAATATCAAGGTAGCAGTTACTTAATTCAAACATTTTGTCTTATCAGATTTACATGTAGTTCTGGCAGTTTTAAGTATTTGATTCAACCAATTTTATGACTGAAATTGACACCGTAGGTAAACAAGATATTTCACATTTGAATAAGAACATAACAAAAAGTCAGGGGAGGAGCCAAATGGAGTAAAATCAAAATGACTTAGAGCAGAGTTACTTTCCCAGAAGGTCAGCTTACTAAGTTCATTTCACAAGGGATATTTTTAGCAATTTGGAAATTTCATTTAGAACAGCCAGCTTAGATGTAATGTGAAAATTGGAAGTAATGGCCACAGCTTTGTAAACAGGAAAAGTCTGGTCTAATAACACGTAATTTGGATTAATTATGCCACAAACAGAACAGAATTTTGGCCACATAAGTTGATAAATACATAGCAATTAAAGATATCAAAGTGACTTCAAAATGTGTTATTTTTATCCAGTAAGATCTGTATTTGTTTACATCAGTGCAGAATGACTAGCTCTGCTCAACCTTTGTTGTAAAATTTAAAAGCATTTGATAAAAATAACTCCCAGCAATGGGTGAAAGGTTCAATAGACATTTCAGGGATTTTCTGATATCAATACTGTCCAGATAGATAGATATCTGCCACATTTTCTTGTACATATGAGAAAAGGTATATGAAATTTCTGCAGGATTATTTATAAGATCTAAGTAGACTGGAGTTGTTCCCTGTGGACTCCCATTTCCTCTGCGTGTTCAAGCTATGCTTAGTGCAAGCTTGGAGAGCAGCCATCATCACAGCTTCAGGAAACTGAGGTGACCAGCCACTGACCGTGGGCTGCTCTCTACCTCACAGCAGATCAAGAGTCATTCTGGTTTGCTCCCAGCTTCCTCATCAGGATGTAATGATATATCCAAGCCATGAGCCATTTCCTTCGATTGCACCTCCTCTGCTAGTGGTTGGTTAGATAAGGCATGTTATATAGCCTCCCAATCTCTTTGATGGACATAATTTATCAAAGGGACGTCCTAGCCTTCCTTGTGAAACCAGGACTATGTGGTGCTGTGTACGTGCTCCTGGTCATGGGACATTGAACTGTCCAGGCAGTTCTGTTTCTGCTGAGGAAATTCCTGGTGGTGGTCCCAGGTCCCAGGTGCACAGGTCCCAGACTTGGCACAAACATGAATCCACAGTGATTTTTAGAATTCATGTGATACATGACCCCAAAAAGTTTTGTCATTTCTAGCCTCGATGCCTTAGGCTTATGCCTGCTTCTTCACAGCAGCTATAAAATTATTGTCATTAGTGATCACAATCACTCATTTAAAAAATGGCTCTGAAGTTAAATGAAGGTGGAAAATAGCCACAGATACTACTCTGTATGATAATGTACATAGAAGATAACCTGTCCACAAAGTTTACAATTTAAAACCAGTGGCTCCCAAATTTCTTTTTGCAGTCAGCTCCCATTTCCATCAATAGTTGAGGGTTCACAGCCTCCATTCATTTCATGTAATGGGGGTTCATGACACCCACTTGAGAAGGACCAATACAAGACACAACAGCTAGGTCCAGGCAAGGGAGGACATGGTGAGCTGATGCTGGTCAACAAAAGAGGCAGTCTTCAGGGCATCAGGGCTTTTTCAAGATTCTTATTGTGCATTTTGGCAAAGGAGTATTTAAGGAGGAAGTAAAAAATAAATATGCTTCCCCCCCGCCCCAAGGAGATTCTTCTGTGTATTAGGGATAGTATGAAAAAAAACAAGGAAAGGCTTACTGAGAAATGTGAAATTTGGGAGTTGTTTGTACCATGGGTGCACTAGAAGTTGAAGGCCACAGTCACAGGGAATGAGAAGGGGAAAGCTCATGTCAGGCTTTACCATTTTTTTAAAAAATACTTTTAGAGTAATATTACAGAATTACCATTTCCACATCTCTCTTCCTCTTCACACAGGACAGGGCTGATATGTTGAAAAGGCAGCCAGTATGGCAGGTGGGGATGAAGTGATATCAAGGTAGAAGACAACCTATCTGTTGTGGCTAAATGATACAGAGAAGCCACAACTGCCAAGAAAGAAAAAGGGGAGAAACTGAAGAGCAAATAAGGATTCTTAGTTAATCAACTGAGAAGTTGATTAACTTCCAATAAACTGAATGCCAGGGGAAGAGCAAGTGGAAGGATTCAACACTGGGACTCAAACAAGAAGGTTTTCTGTTTAGATAAATATTCTGGCCAGGTTGCTCTTGTTATGGAGCAAGAGAATGAAGCAGAAGTTCCCAAGGTTTTGTTGGTACCACCTAGAAAATGAAAAACTGTCAAACTTTGTTTGTACTGTTACTGAAGAAAGTATGAAATTTACTTTTCATTTAACCCTTCCATATATGCTGGAAAACATACCAACCAAACAAAAGAATTAAAGCATAGAATAAAAATCAGTGCATTTCAACACTTCAAAAACTGTTGATGATAAACATTTAAAACTTGAACTAAAAGTTGGCAGATGGTCAGCCATGAAACTGATAAAACAACTTTTTTTTTTGTACTGTAAAACTAATAATACTTTCATAAATGATGCAAACTGTCTACCATGAAGCAGAAATAGAAATGCTTTTTTTTATATTGAATGCAAATTTGATCAAATAGTAAGTCATACAGTGTTTACTAGCATATTACGAGATTTGCCAATCATATATTCATCTCTATTACTTAAGGGAAAAATACTTGTATTACTGGATCTCAAGATTTATTATCCTTCCTCTCAGTACTCATAATACTACTTTCTGATATTTTGTGCTCAGGATTCTTTGGGTTTTTTTCCTTCCTGGGAGTTACACTTTGTAATATTTTCTGAAGTTGATAGTATTCTCAAAACCAACACATCTTATTACATTACGGTAATTTAAAAATGGAACAGGCCACAATTAGATGATAATTATTTTAGATTTTATGAGAGCTCAGCTTACTTTGATTTCCCTTACCTAAATTTTTCTATACTGGAAAATCTTCTAATTATTGTTATAAAGGTTTTAATCATAAAATTCTTGAGAAGATTTGGCACACAGCCAGCATATATAAGGAAACTCACATAAGTAATATAGTTGAGATTTGTTTCCTCTTTCTTTTCAAAAAGGAAGTGTTCAGAAGGGGCTTCACCTAGCATGGTAAGATAAAAACAGTAGGATGCTGAAAATTTGGGTCCCAACCCCATGAAACCCTGGAACATATACTTAACATTAAGTTCTGGGATCACATCAGAGCCAGTGGCACCACTGACTTAGCAAAAATAAGTGTGCTCAAGTGACCTGCTGGATTAGACCCAATATTTTCTGCCTCTTACAGGATGGATTTCCTTAGATGAGGATTTAACAGTAAATTTAAATAAAAAAGCTGAAATTTCCATCCTAACACAACTACTCCTTCCACAACAAACTATCTCTACTTTTCGGTACCAGTGAGAGATTAAAAAAGGCAGGGTATCCAGCATTTTTAAAAGCCTATGACTGCAGTGGAGGATTCGTGATTCACAGGTTTCCTACTTCCCCCTGCAAAAAAACCAAATAACCCTTTCCTTTCCAAACAAAGAAGTTACCACAACCTTTTCCATGTTGTTGTTGTTCTTTTTTTTTTTTTTTTTTCTAAATATACTGCCAGAGACCCTCCACAGCCCTATATGCTGGGTTCCACAGCAGCTGACTGGAACTGAGTAAGTGTCAGCAGTTTCCCAGAGCCACATGGGGATGGTGAGGGTTGGCAGCTCTCAGGAGTCCCCCCTGCTGTGGATGTGATCTGGCACCCAGAGGCTCAGTGACAGCCCCAAGGGTGATTAGGTTGCCATTTGGCCTTCTAGATGCTAAGTTAGGGCTCTTCAGAGATATGGAGGAACTGAAACAGTGGTATATGAGATACCCTTTCAGTGCTCTGGTCCTCATTTCTGGATGCACTCTGCAGAGATGTCCTGTAGGCTGGGTAGATGTAAATATTAATTGGTTGTAATAACCAGGCAGCAAAGATCTAATTATTTTATCCTCCACTGAAAAGTTTGAGCAGGCTGAAGTTGAACTGCTGGGAATTAAAGATTGTTGTGATTGTTACTCAGTACATGCATTTCCTCATATCCCAATTTGTTATGGCAGTAATGGAAAGGCACATGAGGGGATACTTCCTGTACCCTAAATTTAACTCCCATATGTTTCCTCTTTTCTCTATTTCATATTCCTCTTTTGCTTATACTGTTCCTGAGGTGAAGTTTGAAAGAAATCCAGTTTGAATTTTTTTGCCAATTCCAAACCTGATTTTTATTTTGAGCAACATACTGGATGAATTTCAGCTTATATAGAATTTTCATTCAGTTCCAGGACCAATATTACATGTACTTTGAGCGTGCCAACTCATCTTCCTACTGTCTTGGTTATTTTACGTAAAGATCCAGATAATGTGGGTCTGTTCTCTGGTTATGTAAAGATGAGAAAAAAATTGAGAATGTTGAAGGATTTTGGGGGTTATCAATTATCTGTTTCTTCAGAGGTGTCCCTTGGAGACCTGCCAAAGAAAAGGTTTATGAATGGTATGACCAATGTACCTCTCTGTAGTCCAGTTGGACACATACAAGTCCTCAGTGCTTCTAATGCCCTTCACTGACAGAGCAATTGGATATTGCATGTACAATATGTATTTATGTGCCTGTTCATGGGGTTTGATTGCTATCTAGAAATCTGACGGATACTAACACACTGCTAACAGTAGTCTGCCACGGTAAATCAAGTGTCACACCGCATGAGCTGTTGGTTAATATCCCACCTGATTAAATTCTTAGGCATATAAAGATGTCCCACTCTGACCAGTATGAAGGGCAATAAATTTGTTTAGGAGTGAAAAACTCAGGTTCACATCCCTGCGACACCTGAGTCTGTTCATCTGTTGGCTCTTCAGCAGTGAGCCACTCGGACTCTCCTTGGACACACACCATTATGCACAAACATTCATCATGGCAGCATCTTCAACCTCCACCTCACAAATCCAAAGCCACTTTCTCTCTAGCGAAATGATGTTTACATATTTCCACATAACAAAACAGTTTCAGCAGAAGAGACACATCAATAAACTTGTTAATCTATTCAGGATATAGGTTTGATTTTTCCACAGGCTGCATGGGTGCACTAACCCTGGGCTATTGATTATTTGTGGAGGGAGGGAGGGAGTTGTTCTTCCATTTTCCACCCAGGAAACGGAGTGCCTCTGTTGGGAAAAAAATATAACATTGACAACATGGACACGGCTTTTCGTTGGAGGCTTTATCTGTTTCCCTGCTCAGCTGTAAAGCAGCAGGGCACACCATGGTCACAGCATTCAGGGTCAGAGGAAGGGCATGTCTCTGATCCCAGCTTGAGAACACCAATAGGCCTATGGACATGCACTTTTAATGTTCATTGAAATCCCCTTGTGAGCTGATTAATTTTATGTGTTAGGTGGAGTTTTCTGAAAAGTTTGAGGAAGAAGTTGGGGGCATCACAAAGGAAACCAATGGCAAATACAGGGATAAAAATGCCTCACATCCCCATATCCAAGTTTGAAGTTCAGTCTCTGACTTATTGCCATGTGGCATGCAACAGAGCTGCATTTTGGCAATGCAAATTTTAGCTTTACTGGTGCATGTGGAGAACATGTAAGCAATTAATAGTTCAGCACGGGTACCTGATAGAAAGAACTCAAAACTTACTGGTTTGATTTGCAACAACAGTTAGGCCATGCCTGTCCTGTTTTGAACCATCACTAACACTGTTGATTTTTTTGCCCATCTGATACCAGATGAATACTGAAAACAAAGAATAAGCCAGGAACATACTCTTTACAGCCTCCTTAGTTTTCCACTACAGCTGACAGACCTAACCAGTGGAGATTTCCTGACTTCTGGCTCCGAGTGGGTGTGAAGACAACGAAAGTGTCTGTGCAGTGGGTGTTTTGCACAAAACTTGTGTAACTGTACTAAAATGTGTCACAACTAACACCTGTTTTCTTCCTTGGGATCAACACCAGATGGACTGTAGGTTTCACTGAGCAAAGGCAACTCATCTCCTTGTTGATCCCTTGTGTAGCAAATCAACTCTTGAACTTTTACTCCCTGAGAAAAAAAACTGAGAGAAGGAAATGCCTGGTTAGGCCTCATTAAACTTTTGCTGCCAGGCACAGTAAGATCATGGATAATGAGGACCTCTTCACTTTTCAAGTAATTGAGTATTTTATTCTTTCTGCATTGCCTTTCTGAGGACTGGTGCAAATGCTACCCATCTGGAGTTTTTCTAATGTCTACAACAAACGCATGTGTCTGATTTTACTTTCAGACTAGCTTATGACTCTTTTTCTTACCCATATTCTTGTAAATAGAATAATTTTTTGTGGCCAGTGTTTGTCCAAACTGCTGTGCTTGGGCTTTTTTCTTTCTAGCATATAGCTCACATGGAGGTGACAAGATCTGGCAGCTGCTGTAATACATTGTTTTTGCTTATTTGAGGTTGGAGTTATCTCTTGATTTATTATTTTTAACCTCTAGCTATCAATTCTTCATTCTGAACTACTTGAAAGACACAGATTCCTTCTCTGCCTTTTCGCTCCTTTATCTAGCAAAGCTTTTCACAGTCCTTCAAAAATACAGGTGTTTGTCTCTTTTACTTTTTGAATAACAGGGAGCTACAAACAAGTACCGACACAGGCATTCGAGGAAAAGATTAAATAAACCTTTTTTAAAGCAAATGGAAGAAAAAGTTGAGGTGATCTCATCACAATCTTTATGTATTTACCAGCAGGAGAAGAAACTCTTTAAAAGGAAAAGACCTACTGGCATCTAGCAGTGGAAAATGTAGTTAGACATATTAAGGTTTAATGCCTATTTTTAAATGTGGGTGTAATCAATAAATAAAAAAACCCTGTCAATCCACTGTCTGTGAAATTAGCAGTAGCTGACTTTTCAAATGTTATGGCTTGGCACAGGATTTAGTTGATGAAAGGACCAGAAGTGTTTTCTCTCTGCAGCATCAATTACTAATGAATTGCTCAATAGTTATTATTCTCACATTGGTGTCTGTAGTTTAAAACACACTGGTTTTCTTCAGATAAATCAAAATTTGAACAGTGTGTTTCTCAGTTTTCAGCCTGTCTAGGTAATGTAACTTTGCCAACATCTGTCCTGTTGTTCACAGGCTTGTTTAAGACTTTTTACCAGGACTCCTGCATTTCAGAGTATTTCAGAGGTGCTGAAGTTCTCCAATAGCTTATTCATTTGCCTTTGATCTAAACAGTTATTTATCATCTACTGCTGTAAAATAGGAAGGAAGAGCACTTGCCCATTTTTGGAAGGTACACCCTTTCTGTTCTCACTATCTACACTTTGGATTTATGAATCTTGGCATGTAATCCTTAAAATAAGCATCTTCTATTGAGAAGTCTGGATACATAATTATTTGAGAGACAAATGGAAAGAATTTGAAGGAAAAATAGCTAGAAGGAGTGATTTACTAGGAAAGACTAAAGTAGTAAATGACAGTTAATGGAGAAGAGGATGAGCCCTCTTTCCAGTTGGAGGGAGACCTGTGAGCAGGAAGCTATCCAAATAGGTACAGTTTTAAACAAAAATGAAAAGGTCTCTCAGGTCACCACATCCATTTCCTTGTTTTAATAACTGAGACCAGTAACTCGAACAGTTCTGGAAGGGTCATGCTGGAGATCAGAGAAATAGTGCCTATACCAAATGCTAGCATGCGTCTCTGTGGATATAACACATCTATTCATGTTAGGCTCTGTTGCTCCATATTTTGCACATTTTCCTATTTAAGACTACAGTTAAATACACTGTGCTTTGAAGCAATCCACAGTAATGTTAATGACAGACTCCAGTACTGCAATGTTTATTTCTAAAAACAACAAAGATGTTGGCATGGTAATTTTCTATTATTTCAACTGCAAGTCTAATCAGAATTAGTCTGATTACTTTCAACTTCTCTCCCTTCTCCTCCTCCTCCTCCTCCCTACTCACAGTGATTCACTTCAATCTTCATGCAACAGAAAGAAAACTACAGAATTCACTTGGAGACAACTTTGATTTGCTTGATGAGAATGGGTTTTATTAAAATACAGTGTGCTCAGCATTCAGTACTAATAGGTGGTTACAATTAAGCAACAGCAAAATTGCATCCACAGAACGTTTAGAAGATTATACAATCTCGATAGAGCTTTTTAAAAAAACTCTTGAAAACATTAGGTTAGGAATATCATAGCCATGTAGAGTATACTGACCATGATGCAAGAAGCATCCAGCAAAAACTGGCTCTTCAAAAAAACAGTTTCAGGGCAAAAAAGCTAGAAAATCGAAGTGAACAAGATACAAAGATAGAAAGAACAGCAAATATAAATTTTTGAAAACTATTATTAAAATCTGGAAACAAAGAATAAAACAAGAATGGGACCAGTGTAAAGAAGACAGAGCCAGTCTCTTTCCAGTGGTGTCCAGTGACAGGACCAGAGGCGATGGGCACAAACTGAAACACAGGAGATTCCCTATGAACATCAGGAAACACTTTTTCACTGTGAGGGTGAGGGAGTAGTGGCACAGGTTATCCAGGGAGGTTGTGGAGTCTCCATGCTCGAAGATCTTCAAAAGCCATCTGGACATGGTCCTGGGCAACCTGCTCTAGGTGGCCCTGCTTGTGCAGGGGGATTGGACCAGATGACCTCCAGAGGTCCCTTCCAGCCTCAACCACTCTGTGATTCTGAGATAAAGATGCTACAGTAGAATTAACAGCCTGAAAATAATGCAAGATTTCTGTTGTTCATTTTTTGTTTATGTTCAGTCTCCCAGGTTTGTGAGCAAAATTTTCCCTTAGAAAATGTTATTTAGTTTGGTATAAGTTTTATACTGTGTATTGACATGAAGAACATTGCTTAACTGTATAGAATGAACAGTAGTAGTTTTAGTTTACTATACAGAATAGGCTGTATATTAAGATAATGCTAATATGTGATATTGCAGTGTTTGTTTTGTTCCACTATAACATTATAATTCTGTTCATTTGGTCTATTTGCCAACAATTTTTATGTTGCATGAGGTCCTATATACTCAGCTCTTCACAGGTCATTTTGGGTACATGAACCATGTTGATGTTACATTTGTTTACAAGTGTATATCCAGTATGGTCCTGCAAAGATCTGAATTTTCAATGTGCCTTTTTATTAATTTTAGCCCAATTCTTCTTTCTTCTCCCATTTTTTCTTCCGAAAGCTTTCTATTCAATACACAGAGTAGTTAGTCTATTAATGCAAAATACCTTCTGTGCACAGGAAGGGTTTCTTTCAGCTCCCCCACAATGCATCCAGAGATGCAGAACACTCCTGGAATGTCAACAAGCAGTTGGGCATACAAGCAAACAATTTTGCCACTAGAAAAGTCATTTCTTGCATGTTGTCCTCTTTCTTTCACTTCTTCACCCTTTTTTATTCCCAGAGATCTCTGACTCAGCCTATCAATCTCCACAGTTTTACCCGTTTATTTTTAAAATAAATCACTTGTTCATTTTCCTCTTGCCATTTCAGCAGTAAAAAAAGGAAATGCATGAAACAAAATTGCCGTTCTTCTTGATCTCATCTTCTAACCCATCTCTCTTAGTGATGACTGTGCTTCTTCCTAAAATTCATTATGACTTTCCTCTACCTTGATGGTCTTCTCTTTTCTCAGTTTCTTTGTGTTTTCTCTTCAGTTAAGGACTCCTCCAATCTGAACCCCACTGAATACTGATGTGCCAAAGGATAAAGAGAATAAGACTGCTGGACTGCCCTTTTCACTTACCATTGTGGGCCCTGCTGTCCTCTGAGCCTACAGGGACCCATCAACACAATAGTCAGATGTTCAGCAAGTTTTGCACAGAGAGTCTTCAGGAGCCATAGCCATGCTTTTGATAATGCAAATATTAGGGTAATTTTTTTGCTGTTTGTTTTACTTTTTACACTAATGATTGGGTTTTCTTTTAACAGGGCCATTTCAGCAAAACAAGTATTTAAAACTCGTTTTGCTAGAAATGGAATCTGTGATTAGCTTCAAAGAAATGAAGGGAAGGAGCGAAAGGTACCAAAGCCCACGTACAACAACCCAGCAGTTATTCCCCCCTCTAGCTTCCTCATTTGTTCTTTTTCAGTTTCTTTAATTTAGGCTTTACCATTGCCAAAGCAGCATTTTTCTTTTCTGAAAATTTTCCCTTTTCCAACTGTAATTTTAGGCTTTCTAGTACTTTTACCAAGTATGAATTAATGCACCTCAAACATTACTATGAATTGATTAATCAGGTTAACAACACAGACCTTCATTTGATTTGTGTCTGGCTTAATCTATAATGTCTGCACTATGTCATTTTTTATTTCCTTGTCTACTTCTTGTGCTGCTGGTGTATCTGCCCAGTAAAGCATTATAACTGCATAGTTATGTTTTGTCTGCCTTTTGTTAATGTGCTGGCAGCCCAAGCAGAACTCTACACCTTTGGCTTCATCAGCAAACAACACAGGCTGCTACACATGACTGTCATCTGAGCTCCAGAGTCAGGCTTTATTTTAATAGAATCCTGCAGACACTCAGCCTCAGCTTTCCTAATTCTCTATATGTGATCCGTCTGTATCTGGCAAATCTCCTCTGTAATTATTGAATACAATTTCAACAGTGAAGTATTGCTGAATTTCTAAGTATGATTTTAAACATATAGAAAAATCGTATTTTTTCATTTAAGAAAAAATATGTTAATTTCTCTGTCTTTACTAAGTCTGCTCTTTTTAGGAGATTTCTGATTTATTTTAGGCAGTGTGACATTTCATGTCTTGTTTCTTCTTTGTTTGTCAAGTACCAAGATGGTTTTTTCTCCTTAAACTAGGAGTTCTGCAGGATTCTGAATATCTCAGGGTATAGGCTGCCCTGAACGCCACCAAATGCTCAAAACATATTGCCAATTATAATTCAATTTAACTAGGAGCAAAAAAGTTTGGGTTGGTTTTTTTTTCAAGAAGGGAAAGGAGAATGTACTCCATGATGTCTTGGCAGGGGGAGGTGAAGTGCACACCTTCATATTAAGGATGTGATTGCAGAATGAAAGCTGATCTGAGCTGAGTAAAACTAGCATAAAAAGACCATGGTGGTGTAACCTGTGATTGTCTCATGCATGACTTCTTCAAATTACTACATTTTAAAGAAGTGTAAGCTCTGAACTAAATTTTACCACCTGGCAGCTAGGCAAGGATCAAATCTCCTTTTTCACTGTATCATACCAAGACGGTATACAAATCCTGCAAAAGCTCTGTAAAGGAGTGTTTCTTCAGATGCTTTTTGGAGGGCGTCTTTGATGTAGACTTCCAAGAGTAAGTCAAAGTTCCTCAGAAATGCATGATGCTTTGAGAATTGGAGGAGTTGTGGTGAGGAGATTGTCTTTAGAATATTGTGCGTATATTTCAGTTTTGTGCTTCTCTTCCAAATTGCAGAGCATCAAATTTCCTTTTTGGTGAAAAAATCGTAGCTTTCATTTTTTATGTAACTTTGACTCTGGGTTATGGGACTTAGGGAACATCAGCTCTCAAAATATACATTGCTGTTTGTACTGCAAGCTGTAGCTTTTAAAGAACAAGCAAGCAACAGAAAGACACAGCATGGATCACATTGCCTAAAATGTGTAAGTATGCCTGTTTAATATCATTAACAGTAATATAAATAATCCCTACAACAGTCAGAGGGAGCTTCTTCATTATCCAATGACTCAGAAAATATTTCCCAGTAGTGTCAGATTTCACTATGCTCGCAGGTTTCACATACTATGTTTATTAATTCCATTAAATGGATTTCTAGTAGCAGTGCACTATTTTTACAGATGTACTATGAAGAGCTACTCAGAATATTTTCAGCAGAATGCTTCTGTTGAAATATGCTATTTCATTCAAGCCAATTTTTTTTTTTGCTTATATATATATATTGAATTATAAGGTTTTGACAGAATTATTTCTTCAAGTGACCTTCCTGATGTTTCAGAAAAGGGACTCTATTTTCATATTTTAAAATCTAAGAAAAAGTATTCTATTTTTAACAGTCTTTGATCTGTAGCATGAGGTTTAAGGACTGTCCTGCATAAAGAACAATAAAGTATTGTTCTTAATATCTGGAGACTCTGTGTGTAAGATTTTGAATTTGCTGTTTTCTCTAACCACTATAGCCATTACAAGAATTTAGCATGACTGTAGGAAAGTGTATCCTCTCTGCTGTGAGAGGAGAATCAGTAAATGAGAACAGGGATTTGTTACATACCCTGGATTTGATTAAAAATTCTTCCAATCCTGTTAAGGTTACTGAAAGTAGAAATTGTGTTAAAATGTTTGGAGAAGTAGAGGAACCAGTTTGATTTCTACTGCCTACCTTGAGTTTTACATAAAAATATTAAATATTGAGATTAGATTAATAGCAAATAAAATTTATTTCTTCACACTGTTTCCCTTCCTCCTGAACTTCAGTTATGTTTGTCTTAAATGACCTGTTAAATAGTACACAAAAGCAGCTTCAGAAAGCAGCAGTGATTAATCTGATTGTATACATTTGTCACTTACTGCAGCATATTTTTCTAAAACATGCTTTAGTGGGCAAAGAGCAATAATTTCCTCAAGAAAATCCTGGGCAGGAAATCAAACCACACGATGGTGTCTCCTGGCTATAAAATCTGAGCTATATTTTAAAAGAATCTCTCAAACAGGCAGTGCTAATAAGACATACCAAATAAGGCTTTGCAGGATTGCTTTCTGAGCATCAGGCTTTGGAAAGCTTCCAAACACTTGAAAACGTAGAAATAAATATACTCTTCTTTCATTATTTTCAGGCACTTCTCAGATTCTTAAGTAATAAAAAATATGTGCCATGGTATGTGCTCAAACTGTGCCAAGCATCATATCAGGCAATGGCAGAGCATGTTCCCGCAGAATAATTGGGCCAGTCATATGCAATTATTTCAAATGAGTTGGCAGAATGTAAATTCATTAGAAAAAACTCTCATCCACACTATTAATTCCTTGAATTGCTGCAATGTGAGAAATTCACCACATAACTTTCACACCTGTTCATACTCCCTTGGGGTTTTTTTCTGTAAGAAAAGTTGTGGTGCAATTGGCACTAGGTGCCTGTTTCAAAATGCCTGTGGATATTCACCCCAATTAAAAAAATTAATTCAATCATATCTGCTTTCTATAAACATACTACTGAGTCAGTTTAATGGCAGGAACATTTGCAAAAGCTAGTGGTTTAAGTGAACACTGGAGACCATTTGCAAGAAAATGTTGATTTTAGAAGCATTTAGAATTGTTTTTTTTAGTGTATATTCTGTCCTGATCCATCCAGTGAACAGAAAAAAAGTAGTGATTTCCAAGCAAAGTTCAGGTTTGCAGTATTAATTACTTGCTACAAATTTCTTATGACTACAGCAATTATTCAATAAACAATTTTAAATCTTGGAATAATTACAAGATTCTGTAAGACAGCTGATATATTCAATGGCTGGGAGTATGTGCTATCATAAGTTCCCAAAGCTATGTCCTATCATAAGTTATTACCTATCATAAGTTCTCAAAGAATCTTTTCTGGTTATTGAATCAAGTTACATTTACTGGAATTAAAATTAAAATCTATTTTATTAACTGGCAAATCTACCTGTCATTTTATCTTGATTTGTCATTGAGGGGATGAAAGGGCAGCTGCTGTTGTGTGTGAACAGAGGACATGGCCTGGAACAGAAGATAGAAGTGGAGCAAAATAGATGTTTATCATCTTCTCTGCCACAGAAACAGCAGCATAACAATGATTTAATTCAATATTTTTCTGCCACAGTAAGGACAATTTTTCAATTTGGGACAAAATTTGGCTCTACTTTGGTGAGTGGAAGTTTGTTTTGTTTTGGCTTTTTACTGACTTAGAAATGACAAAAATTTAAGCTGGATTCCCTGTCCCTGCAGGTTTCCTATTTTTTTCACCAACACTTCTCACCTTTTTATCAGCCATCTCTTCTCTCTGGTAATTCTTATTTTTGCCCCTCTTTTCATACTTTCACGTTCTTTGTACAAGCTTTACTCAAGCCCTGAGATAAGCCTGGGTTGTGGCACTGAACCACTATGAGACTTCCACACATGGGAAGAGCCTTCCCAGAGGCTTGCAGCATGAGCTAGTAGCCATTGCCCTGCAGAACTCCATCTCACCCTATGATGCACACATGCCAGGAGCGGTGGTGGTGGCGGTGTTTCCATGCTGGGACAGGCAACATTTTAAACACCTTTTCCACCCTCAGAGTCATGGAAATGCATTTTAAACAGGTTAATCTTTAATCTAGTGTCCTGTGCCTAGCAAGCACACAACCTCTCCAAAGAGTGGTGGTATCTTCTGCACAGACATGCAATATTATTCAGGCACAGTTGAGTCAAGTTCAGAAGGGGCCCCTTACCTTCTCCTGTACTCTAAAAATCAGATTCTACCTATGCTTTTCTTTAATAAATTTTTTTTGTACCACTTAAGTACAGTGAAGGTGAAATAGGATTTTAGTTATTTATCAAATACAGAGTTCGTAGTTTGCCTTTGTCCCTGGACTGTCACAGTATTGAGAGATGTCATACAAATAAATTCCAAATCAGATATTTAATTTTATAAAAGCTGAAAATTAATCTAGAAAGGCAGCTGTCCTCTGCATAGTAAAGGACAGATTGATCAAAAATCTCTAAATCACCATAGGATGCTGATAAAAAGGTCACTGATGATTATACTATGAAATCAAGAACACCGTTGTGTAGTTGTTACCTAATTGATGCAGTTAAATATCATATGATGTTGCTGATACTCCCAAACAAATCAAACAAATTCTATTACTGGTAATCACCCAGTTCATTAATAACAGGCCTGTTACTTTATTTTCCTTTCAAATATTAACATTAGTTTCAACAGCCTTCATGAAAGGTTGTGCTGTGTTTGAAGTTTTGTGACATTTGTCATGTTTTATTTAGTATAGGTGAAATTCTGGATGCCACTATTTACACTTCACAGTGAACTTCTAATTCAGAGTTTTTGTTTGAACTTATCTTTATTCTTTGAGCACCTGTTCAAATGCTGGAGGCTCAGTCCAAGCTATTTTACTTTTCTGTGTTTGTTTCTGGCCCCTTCAGAGAGCATCTCATCTACTTGCTGAACTCATCTGCAGGCAAACTACCCTAGTGTCCCTTCTCTTCCTCCTTTGCTTGCTACCCATTATACTTTGTGAATTTAGCTGCTTCAGCTCCCATTGCAACTTCCTTTCTGCTCCTTGCTGTGACAAATAAAACTGAAACCTGATCTGAACTATCAAATCAAATGATAACTGCACATGCACTTTTTTCTTATCATTTAAAAACTTTCCATTAAATATACTGGTGGAAAAAAATTCTAGTACTCTGAGACCTTACATCTCTTGTATGGTGTCTGAAGAATCACATCCTTTTGGCAGTGATTGTCTTTTGCACAGAGAAGTAAGGGATAGAAGAGGAGAATGTTCAAGCATCTACCTTGAGTTGTGATGGTCTGTATCTTCTTCAGCCCTTTGTTTTCTCACCTTACTCAATTTTCACTCTGATTACAAGGGTCTTATGCCTGCACACTAACTAGTTTGATTATGGGTGTTTAAGTTATGTGGAACTGTGAAGCCAAAGTCTGCAGGTCTTCCAAATCCCTGAGAAAAATAAATGGCCTAAAGGAAGAGTAACAGGAAACTCATGTTATTGGTTAGAAAAACCAAATCGCTCCATTCATGCATTCATTCATGTAAGTTCATGGTCTGTAGTTACATCCTGCTTCCACCTAGTTTCCATTGCTCATTTATTTCTAGACTCTGCTCAGAATCCATTCCTAACAAAGACTGCAGCTCTTTGCATGGTAATATATTGAGAGACAAAACAAAGGGTTTACTTAGGTAAAATTTAGCAAAACTGTAGTTGGTTAAAACAAACCCCAGAAAAAGAATAAATTCAGTCTTGACAAAAAACTATGACATAGTCAAAAAAGTGTTTCTCTAGTGCTCAACATCTGACTCAAAAGACAATGGCTAGTTTTAGTCTGGGAAGAAACAGTGGTAAGGAAATCAGAAAAGTGTAAATTGTGGAGTTAAAACTCATTTTTTCTTTCTCGCTAGAAATCAAATGCTATCTCTAAAACCTCTTTTTGATCTTTATTATTAGACAGTAATTAATGTAGAAGATGTATTCATTGTTGTGCATGTGCTTGCAGATACTAAAGTAAGCAAAAAATCCAATAACTTGAAATGAGTTACTTTTCAATAATAATGTTAATTCAGTTTTCAGTAAGAACTGTGAGAAATAAATGCCAAAAGGATTAACTTTTGGAAGAATAACCCTCACAGAATCCAGTTAACTCTGCTGCTTTAGGGCCTTTACCTAACTCGTACTGTGAATCCTCCATGCTGCTCTTTTTAGCTCTCCCTGAAGGAAGATAAATTGACACTGTAGAAGCTGTGTGTTGCATATATGACAATAACTTGTATAGCTTCATTTGCATCCAACATGCTTCACAGAAAAAGGTGACATTATAGGAAATACCCTACTTTATTCTACTCTGGATGGAATTGTGCAAGATGAAGTGAGGAAGGGAATGCGACTAGAATGAATTTACATCAGTCACACAGTGTAGAGGTGAGGTGCCTTACCAGGTGGACCTGTCTTCCACCCCAACGTGGTAGATGATTGACTTGATTCAGTGCTTGCCATCTGCATTTCACTTCTGACAGGCTTCATGCCCTCGGAAGTTGAGTACAGCAATTACTGGTGGCAAGTACTGAACACCAGGGACTTCTGCATTACTTCCATGAATATTGCACACACCTCAGTTTAGTGCATTGCATTGTTGCAAGTCATCAAGAGCCACGGGAGGATGAAGGGAAACAGCAGTAAAGAGAGGCTGTCCTCAGCGAGCAGTAACATAGGGTTGTGAATAACACTATGGAAACTCTTAACTAGAAGTACCCCCTTGTTAGCTCAATCCAAAGTAAATGCGATGCTCTGGGTGAGAAGACCTGGCCTGCACAGCTGACAGGCAATGTAATCAAGAAGTAA
Source organism: Harpia harpyja (assembly GCF_026419915.1). NCBI lineage: Eukaryota > Metazoa > Chordata > Aves > Accipitriformes > Accipitridae > Harpia > Harpia harpyja. Next base: position 96,553,850 of record NC_068969.1, read on the forward strand.
GTCAGTGGTACAGAGAGAAACTGAGAAAATGGTGCCAGGATCCTCTATCTAGGCAAGATTCATGTATACAGGCCTTCTTTCTTTAGCTTCTCTGACCATGTTTTTCCTCTTGATTTAATAGCATTTTGTTGCAAAGAGGTTGCAGCAAGCCTCAACAGTCATTGTCTGATCACAGGGTCCCCAAGAGACAGTCCCTTGGGGGAACACGGGCACATTGGCCCTCCACAAAGAGCAAGAAACACTAACACCAAGGATGAGAAACACAGGACTGAAGGGTCAGGGATACCACCTTCTTGGACTTGTCTTGGTGACATCATTTGGAGTCCAGCAGAGGCTCAGCGTACTTGCTATAGATATAGGAAGGAAAGCACTGCATTTACAATACATTCAGATAGCATCTCCCTTTGAATTTCCAATTTCAAGTCTGACCAAGAAAAATAAAGTTGTAATTGCATAATATGCTGACGTCATGAAAGCTGCTTTTCCCCAGATCTGCTTTTTCCTGTCCCAGTGCAATTCTCTGCTTCTGCATTAAGTCAGCCTCACTGATTTAGGGCTGTGCAATGAACCAGGCTGCTGAAGTGATCCTCCTTCTCCCTCCCTCCTTTTCTGTATTTTTGGGGAGCAAGCATTATTGTATCATTTTTTTAGGCCATTCTGTTGACAGCAGAGGTCCAAATAAATGTTGCCAGCCCAGCTGATGGGGACCAATCCCTTTGCCTCCAAACTATCTTACTGTGAGATGACTGCAGTCTGGGTAAAACACAGGGGAGCAGTTCAGCCAGCACAACCATCACCTTGAGTACTCGTAATCAGCAAGAATATGCTGAAGCAGATATAAGCAAATAGTGATGACACCAGCAGTACCAAACAATACAGCTTAAACCAAGTCAGTGTTTTCTAGGGTGAGAGATTTTGCTTTTGCTTTCTGATCCAGTTCATTTCTGAACAGAAATTGGGAATGGAGCATTTAATACCCAAAAAGTGACTTTTATAAGCTGAATATTAGGGTCTCTATTGCAACCTTAATAACAAAATTCACTAATCATTTGGTGAGTTTTTCAAAGTCTCCTAAATGAGACACATAATTCTCACTGATTTTTTTTTATATATCTGTTCTCTGAAATCACTGGTCCCATATGCAGCACAATGTGTATTCTCATTTAAATCAGTTAAATTCTGTCCATTTCAGTAGGAAGCTAAAAGCCTACATACTTAGGATTTTCAAAACATTGGTGTTCAAATCCTGCTACCTTAGTGAAGTACTGCAAGGTCAAAGCGTTACAATGTTACTGCACATGCTGCAAGGGAAAAAAATCAACTTTCGGCTCAGATCCACTGATGTATGCTACTAGAACTCTGTTTCCAGTGTGAAATACACTATCAAGGGCACTCTGCAACAATGACATTATTTGCAGGTATTTGGTTATACTTGTGCCGCTAATTAAGCTATACCATTATTTAGTTAAGGATTTTACCAGTGACAGGTAGTTTCCTATGTTTTGACAACAAACTGTTTGAAAAAAAAATATCTACTGAGAGAACCTAGGTAAGAAATACTTTTCACATCCGATGGTACTACTTGCAATTTCCAATATTATCCTGGTTTATTTTGAACCAAGTCAAGGTTTTCTGAAGGTTTTAAAAGGCAAGTGTGATTGAATGGTGTCTAGGCAACCTGCTATGATGTGCTTGACAGTTTCAAATCCCTGCTTCACATCTAACAGAAGAGGGGGTCTGACTTTGCAAGCAGGACGCTTGCCCACCAAATAATTGTGCAGATTTTCCTTGTGAGAACTGTTCCAATTCATCTAGGGAATTAAATACTGGAGGGTCAGAGTAGGACCCTGTGTTCTGGTGACAGTAGTCCCACAGGATAACAAAATCTGACTTTAAGTCCTTGCTTCAAACCAGCTATCACAGAAGCAGAGGCTGAGCCATCAGCCCCTGGGCAACTGTGCTGTGCTCTCACAGTGGAGCAGCTCCATAGTGAGACAGTAATTAGTGATGTTGCAGACCCAGCCCAGAGATGCTGTTCTGTCACCTGTTCATCCTGAAGTAGAGGTGTTCCTGGTTCAGACAGACACCTATTCCTGGGCAGCTTACTCACCCTGCTAGTCTCCCTGTATAGTCAGGGGTGAAAACAGGCCCTTCAGGAAGGAAATTCAAAGATTTATGTTAGTTTTGTACCCTGAACCTTCCTTTGAAGTAGACTCTTTCTCCATGGATTACACACAGACATGAACATACTTCTGCCTTAGTCAAACCATGCGAATATCCCTGAGTACCCTGTGCCAGAATAACCAAATCATCTTGTCAAGGCACACGTGAAGGTGGCATAGGTTTAAATCCTAATATGAATTAAGAAGACTGGGTACTTTCTCAGTATTCCAGGTAAGTGTTAAGCAGTAAATAGTCTCTCTACATATTTTGATCAGAAAGTTTATCCTACAATGCAGAAAGGTCTTTATGAATTTTTTGTTTGGACATGGCTCAATGAAAAGCATGTCTGTCATTTTTCCAAAGAAAAAAATAATAGGCAGGTTTCCTAACTTGCACTATGGTCTGCTATACTCATGAAATTTCAATCATTCTGGTCTGTTTTACCAACCATTTCCATCTCAGCTGAGCCTCCTAACTTCTTAAGGGTCGTAAGAATGAAATTCAGCATTGAGTCTTGCCATTTGTTCACACATTTTGCTCTGTGCCTTTTCCCATATTCTTCTCTTTCCTTTTACTTTCACCCATCCTAAACCCATTTATTGTTTGATTTTTTTTCCCTCCAGCATTCACTTTAAATCTCAGGGGCAGATTATGAGCAGTTGCTCAGAGAAACATTCCCATTGTCTTTAGTAATAGCTAATGTGACTGCTTATTAGTGGTAGCTGTTCACAATCTGGTCAGTGTGATTTAGCTTTGTTTCTTCTGTAAGAAAAGCTACTGATTTTCTCTCTACAGCCCACGTCAGTCCTCAGCTTGTTATTTCTCTGCATTTATATATATCTATATCTGTCTATACATCCCCTGAGTGCTTATTCTCTCTCATTCCCTGTTAAATAAAATCTGAAGCATCCACACATGACAGTGAGATTCAGCTGAACAAATACAGAGGCTTACATCTGAAATAGTCATACTAGGTTCCTTGTATGCTCAGTGCAGAGAAAGAAGCACTTGCAGGGCACAATTCATCCCATGAAAGTAAACTTCTAAAATGGGGCAGATTAATCCAATCTTTAGCACCAGCAGTTACCCAGAGAATCTCTAATTAATGTTGCTTCCATCATCAACGTTTTTCCCTGATATTTCTTGCTTAAACACATTCTCATTAATAGGTAAACAAAAGGTCCCCTACCTACAGCTAAATAACTTAGTCTATTTTACAGAAGGTCCTCGTACTTTCATACAGGATCTTTGTATACTCTGTAGCCCTCACACCTTTACAGGGAGTCACAATAGAAAGTAAAGAGTTGTACAGTAATGACTCTGTGTTCATGAAAGCGGTCAGAATGAAAGCACCCTTGTGTCCTATTCAATGGTGAAGAGCAGAGCAGTAAAAACAAGCAGGCATACCACACATGTGGCAATGGTAAGTCAGCAGTATGTCCATAGTTGCCTTTTGCACAGAGCTACCAGCCTGGACCACAGTGAGCTGCTGTGACATAAAAAGAAAAGAAGTGGTTGCATTTGTATGAGCAATATTCTTCTGTGTCTCTTGAAATCCTAAACTTTTCAATGATGACTCAAAAGCTGAAACACTCCAGCTAAAATCCAAATATTCTTATTCAGAAGAACTCTTCTGTGTTTCATATGAGTTACAGTACAGAAGCTTCATGTTCCTACTCAAACTCCATGTCTCAGTGTCCTATGATGACTCATAAACTTTCCTGTGAGTAATATCTAGAAATATGGAGGACCCTTCCAGCTTCTGCTGCACTATGGAAGCTGAAACCCCAACAGGGAATCCAGTGCATGTGAGAGAACAAGGACATGATCTAACTGAGCTGTAGCTCTGGTGAGTCACCACTGAAGCATATCCAACTACAGTATTTCTATGTGGGGACGTTCTTTTTTCACTTAAGAAAACATCAAAATTTCAAAAGAAAGACATTTCATTACAGATTATACATGAAAGGCCCTAGTTCTGCATTAAAAAAAGTCCTGATTGATTGTTTCAAATGCACCACATTAAGCAACTCACCTACAAGATTATCTTCTGTTAGCCCTTTTGAAGAGCCTGCCCATATCTTACAGGGTAAGGTTAAGCATTGCAATGTTATATGAGGTTATGTGACCAAATTCTACCATCATATATTTGCCACCTGAGCATCAGAAAGTTTTTACTGGCTCTTTTCACTGTGTTCTTTTTTGCTTTGGTACCTTGGTGGGTACAGAAACTAGAAGAGCTGTCACAGGATAGAAAATGTACTGGTATTACAAGAAGAACATTCAGTACAAGGAATAGACTAAACACAATTGCCTTTTGCTCTCCATGCCCTCAACAAAACATATCCTAACAGAACTTCTACTAAAGAGCTGGTAGCACTGCTGAAATATTAAAGCTCCCTATGTGTTCCTCAATCCACAATTCAAACTGAAAAATAACACACCTAATGTGTCAAGTACAAGAGCAGATGAAAAATGTCAAATTATCCAATGTTTGTTATGATGATTTTTTGACAAACACCACCTTATTTTACTCAAACATCTCTACCAGCTTCACAAACATGTTGTGCCAAGTAGCTGGAAGAACAGACTGTTAGTATTATCTGATATTTCCTGACAAGTGACAGGCATGCTCCCGTTATTGGACTGGCCTTAGAGACCAGCATCTGCTCTATGGCAAACTGGAGGCCAGAATCAAAACTCGCTGGACATGATAGGAAGCCCTTCTACTACTTATAAATGAACACTTTATCTAGGACAGAAAGTTTATTTTTCATAGCCTCAGACTCACATCCATAATCAAAGAATATTTAGAAATAACCCAGATAAAAATCTGAATATTTGGAGAAAGTTCCAGTTTGTTGAAAGAGGTTTAATAAAGCAAATGTTATGAACTTTGCATCCCTCCTTTGCTCCAACAGGTAAGGCTGACTATGAAGCATATCTTCAAAAAGGTTTTCATATTTCACAAGAAACATTTCATGAAGTGAAGGAATGACAACAGGAAGAAAACAGTATTGGGAACATTTTCAGAAGTAAGTCTTCTGAAGGAAGATTTGCAAGGAAAGGCTGAACTTTAACCAATTTATTATGTATAATTAGAACAGAAATTATTATTCTGTGGCCTCTGATGCCAACTTCATCTCTTGCTGTGTTTTCAGTCCTTTCTGTTCAACCGACTAACCAAAAGCCAGTTTTACAGCCAGCAGAAACAGTATTACTATGCAAGAGCCAGGGGTGGTCCTTAGACCTTGATGTATCATGAATTGTCAGCAGCTCAGTGAGGACCCTTCATCTGTAAAGGGTCAAAGGACATGCCTCTTCTGTAAGCTCAGATTTTAGTGGTTTCAAAACACAAGCCCATGTATCCTTTCATATTCTTCGCCCATGGAGAAAGGCATGAGGGAATGTGAACGAATGTCTAACCTACATACAAACCAAGTATACAAGGAAATCTTTTTGTTTTATCTTAATTAGGTCAGGATCCCATTAAGAACTCTCTGTTACTTCTACCTTCTCATTAATGTACATTAAAAGACTTTTGGTCTGCACTTTGGGTAAACAAACAGGCTGTCTATTCTGGGAAATCTAGTTTGAAAAGATGATGGTGATGTTTTGTTTATTTTGGATTCAGGAGGGCTAGTTAAGGACTGGAACTTTGCTGCACGAAGATATGCACTGCCATGAGCTTCTCTGTCTCCAAAATAGGTTGTTGTCAAAAATATAATTCTGTATAAATAGGTTTTCATCCTCTCCTGAATTGAATTATCTGACTAACTAACAAGGTTTAGGTTCTGGTGTTTTGTCAGTGAATAAGCACTAAAATCCTGGGGACCGCACAGTTTTCTATGTAATTGTTTTACTGTCTTAAGGTAGGCATCAGAATTTGCCCTCCTAGAATGTTAATGTTGGTGATTAATAGGAAGTGGAAAAGAAACAGAAGGCATACATCTACATTTATGTTCAAAGGCAGGAGAACACAATTAACTGCAATGCAAACTTTTACAGATTAACTTAGTAATACTTCACAGTCCCTCAGACCAAGCCCCTGCACTGCTCATTGCCTGTTATCAATTATGCTTTCACTTCTTGCCAAGATTGCCAAAGAAGTATGAAGTCTTCCCAAGGGATGGGAATAGGATAGCAAAGTCATTTCACACAGGTTAATAATGCTGCTCAAGATTAAATCTTGTATCCATTTGTGTCACTAAAAACTGAGGCTTTCGCTTCCACAATTCATGCAAGAAAGCAGTTTTTATTCTCTCTGTGATGGGAATGCATATTATGACACAGTCTGAAATTGCATTCATCACTGCATTCACAGCATGCTGTCATGCCAATGCTCCTCTTCTCTCCAGCAGCAAGAATAAAATTGATAATGCTTAGAAATTAATCAGTCAAATTACTTAGAAGAACTATTGCCAACCAAACCCCTCTCTTTTCCAGCAGGTTTACCTATGTTGTGAGTGACCTGCCAGTGACTCTTGAACTCAGGTCCAACACAGTTAGAAGGTCCAATGAGACAAATGACACCCTGTGTTTCAAAGGGAAATGGCTACAGAGAGAAACTAAGACAAATAGCCTAGGGACTACTGTTATAACCTTTAATACAGTTCCAATCCACTCTTCTCTGTGAATATTTACTCACATGTTTTTACTAATAAATATGCCTTCCCACACTTGTCATTATGCCATGCAAGATCTCAAAGCTCTTTTTTTTCACATATGGTCCTTTTTCTACCTGCTCTTTCTCTGGAACTACATTTGGAAATGATGCATAAATACATCCTGTTTTTCTCAGCTAGAAAAGTCACCCTGCTCAATACTCTTCCTTATTAAAACCTTTTTACTTATTGGTATAGTTGGATGCATGAGAGGAGATTTAACATTTTCATTTCATACCGGTGAGTTAGAGGCTGAGGGTTTTTTCATTTACTCACCAAATGCCAAGATGTCACGATGCTCTTAATGCTAGTATGGTAAGAATTCAGATGTAGATCTCAGTACTCCATCTGGGTCCCACCTCTATTCCTTAACATTTTAGAAACTAACACAATTAAAAATTAAAATGAGACAGAGCAAACCAGAACTTTATTGCCACGTTGTATGGTCATGCAGTATATTCAGAGTGATCTAAAAATAAAGCTACAGCAAAACACCAAAGAGAGGGGGGAGGAGTCTTTGCAGCATCTGGATTTATGTATTTTAATTACACCAGCTCTTACTAGTGACTGTGATAAGTAACAATTCACTATAAATATTTTTTAAATTAAGTAATTTACTTGCTGAAATGCAGATAAACAGCTCATTAACTTTGCTTTTGACAAAATCCTGTGTAGGACCTGGTTTAAAAGTGTGTCAATAAAAAAAATCCAGAATAGCTCATCATTAAAGATACCCAACATTCAACACAGGGAGATAATTTCTTTCATGAATAAGTATTGGTACATTCCCACACAAACTAGTTCCTTCATGGTGAAGTTTTGAATCAACAAATATCAGGCTGTGAATCTGACTGGTGGTTTGGGCTCTGTGATAGTAGGAGCTCTTTTGTAGCATTACCACCTTTGCTTAATCCTGAGGGTCAGCTGGACAAGCCTGTTCCTGGTCAACACCTGAGATCCATTCATTTCACATTCACTACCACCTCTGAGCATTTTCATGAAATAGTGTTTTTTAAACTGATGTTGCAAATACGAGACCTTCCTCTACTCTGATCATGCCTCTGTACAAGGACAGGCCAGAGGCTCTCCCAGAGTCCATTGCTGCATTTCTACAATATGCATGGGGATAATAAAGTGCAGTGCTGCTTTCTCCTCCAGCTGAAGAGCTCAGGGTTCTCTAATCCAAAACCACACCAAAACATGTTTGCTTCAGAAAAGCATTTCAGCTTGCACAGAGTAGTGCTTTCAACAACACTGCATTTCTCTGGAAATGTTCTGGCCAGGTGTCTGTTACAAATAGTTTGGGTTTTTTTATAATTTCTGGAAACTATTAAAAACCTGTCATAACCACCCCAATGTAAACTTAAAGGCAGAGAGGCATTTGAGCATTTTGTGTATTATCAGGCACATTTCCATTTAAATACAAAGGTCATTATACATGGTAGCTCTCCTTTATCTACATGCCTTTGTGTTACTGTGCAAAAACTACTTATCTGAACTTTCTGTACCTACAAGTTAATCCTCTGTGTGTGTGGTTTTTTTCCCTGAAAGTTGCCTTCATCACAACACCTAGGGTCAGTGTTAGCTCCTGAGCCCTTCTTCAGAGTTAGAACACCAGCCCAGAAATCCTCATCAGTTTAGGAAACTGATGTCTCAGAAGTCTGTAGATTTGGTAAATAATTGATAAGAGGCACTTACAAAGTCTCTTACCAGTGGACTGGCACATTTCTGAAAGAGCGGAAGCTGTCACTGCACTAATAGTAAAACTATTCAACGGGCTAGCGGGTCATATTTTTTCATAGGGATTTTATATTTCTCTTACACTTTCACCTCCTGGTTTTCACAGATGTATTATTCTGTTAGTAAGTAGGATGTGTATTTCAATAGTCAATGCTTCTGAAAAGAATATTGCCTGATGTACGTAACTTGTCTAACAACTGTAATTACTAAACATTTGCTGACAACAGAGTATTCTTTAAAGGCATTAATGTGTCCTTGTCTTGTACTTGTGGTTTCTACTATGTGTCTCTCAAGAGCCAGTCTAACCCTAGGGCTAGAAAACAGAGGGACGGACACCGTTTTCAAGTAAGTCAGTACTGAAGATCTGAATAAATAACCAACGAATATCTAAAACAAAACCAGCTGTACCTCACATTTATATGCATGAGCAATACGTTCTTGAAAATATCTTTGTAATCATAACTTTAAGATTCCTAAGATTTGCATCAAGGACATTTTGACAAGTTATTTTCCAGAGCTGCTAACCATTATTTCCAGTTTCAGTTGCTGTACTTTGTCAGAAAATAAAGGATACTTTTTAAAAAGTACTAGGGAAAAATACACAACTTAAAACATAAAATGATTTTGGCATCATTAACAAAATGTCACACTGAACACTGAATGGGTATCTAGCTACCTGTGCTAATGAGCTGGAGAGAGTATTTTTCCACAGTGTACTGCATTCGCAGGGTGCTGAAGGGTCATGTAGAGTTCACATGATCTACATAAAGTATAGGAAATTAATACACTTTTGGAAAAATACAAGCAATTTTATAATGAGTGAGTGATATTGAGCTGTCAGCATTCAGATGTCCTCTTCCTAATTCTTCTGCCATTATATTTTTCAAGAGAGCAGCAAATGTAAAAGATGTGTTTGCTAGACTCCCTCTTATAGCCTTACTGAATGCCATTGTATTATACACATATATAAACAAATAAAGTTGGCATTATACAATACTAATATAAAACAGAGCGGGAACTGCTATGGCAATGTTCAGCTCCAGGGTACTGAGAAAAATGAGACCCCATTTCTTGCAAATAACCTAGCTGAAGCAGTGGCTGGAATAAATACAGATATAAAAGCAGCACCGCAAAAGAGAGTAGCGGTAATATGCTGGCTTATTTCTCCAGTGAGCTTGGTTAAATGTCATCAGCAGAGCAACTGCCTTATTCATGTCAATGAATTACCTACAGGTTTCTTTTCTGCTGTGGTACCTGAAGCTGAAGTTGGCAGCTCCCATTCAGAGAACCGATTGTCCACCCTTGTTGCAAGAATGAATCAAAGAAAACATTGGCATTGGGTTTTGGCTAAGTACCTACAATTTTATTAGGCATTTTAAGAAACAGCAAGTTAAATCTATAAGTTTTGTTTTCCTTACAGTAACAAAAGTCAAGGAGGAGATTAAAAACCCTGTCCCAAGCCATCATCAAATTGTCCTTTTTTTAATGCATTCCTACTACATACTGTAACTGCCTGTGCTGAGTCTGTGCCTCTTGCATCAGGGGGCCTACAGAATCCACACTCATCCACTTTCTAACCAATGTTTACATCTTGCAGCTTATGCACATCCTATACAACCTCACAGCTAAGAGGTTCTCATCTGGTTTAAGCAGGCAAATTTGGAGCAATTTCCTGAAAGACTTTGCTGTGATTCTCAGTTAAGATCCTGTCTTACCCATCTACCTGCTCCCACTCACAAGAGTCTCTTGAACTGTTGCATTACAAAAACCTGCTCCAAGTTAAGAGTATTCCCTTGTGCCCTCCAAAACAGAGTGAGTTTAAAGTGGTTGTTCACAAAAAGCAGTTGGGGTAACAATTATGCTACAAGCAACTCCTGATGATGAAAGTGTTAGCTCCCTAGCATACTCTTCTGTTGCAGCTACCAATGCTGCTGTGTTGACCCCATACAGATACCACTTCTTGTCGATAGGCTGTGGCATCAGGTCTTGATGTCTGATCAGCAGAGACATAGGAGCTGCTCACAGAGCTGACTGCAGCCTTTTAAATTAGAACTGAAATCTGGTATTTCTGACAGGCACCATGGGAAACAGAAAACTTTGTTCAAATGCCATGCAAGGGGAAAAAACTGAAAGGCCGATGCTGGAACCCAAAATAATAGTTTTCCATGTATGTGCAATGCGAGACACCAGGTCACAGGAGGATGTGAACTGGCAGAGGGGACTGCCAGTAAGACAAACAGATTAGCTCCTTTCTTTTCCTTCTCAGTTTCTGGTCTCCCATTGTCCACACCAGTGTGCTCCAAGGTGAATCCAAAACATACTGCTGGGAATATTTTCCTCTGGAGGGATACTATGAATAAGTCAGTGCTAGGAGTGCCTCCCTGCACACCACTTTCAGTACTGTTCCTGGAGGCCATGAGCCACTGAGCACCGTTTTGGTGGGCTGAGACACAGGTCCCTCATTATTTCAGGTGCCGTGAACTGGAAAAAAAGCACATAAAACATTAATAATGATAGAAACTGAACCTCTCTGAGCTTTGTGGTCAGACTCAGAGCAGGCAGAAATTAATAGGCAAAACCTCTGTGTATGAGTCTCATCATGAACAAGTGAAGGCTGAATTAGACCAGTGTCAAACACTGCCAAAATATCTTTGCTACAATGCTGGTGACACCAACACAACGCCTCCTTGGAAATGTTATTCTGAACCACTGTGTGCTGAGACAACCCTGGAATGGTCTAACCCAACACAAATCTCTCACACCCAGAGAACAGAGACAGAACTCCTCCTAGCCTCCATGTTCCTCCTACATCTGCAATTAGCTGTCATCTTCTCTGCTTACCTTTGAGTATTACTGTCAACCTCTCTCAGAGTGTTTGCTGCAACACAAGCCCATTGTTCCCAGTAAAATTTGCCTTCTTGATATAAAGGCAAACTAGTTTTCATTTTGTCATTGTATTGTACTTTCTTGTAACTTTCTGAACAGTCTGTAACTGATAAAACATTTGTTAGATGGAAATTAATTATCTTCCATTTAATCTCGTTTTCTTCCTTGATGGGTTTTGTTTGTAAGAAAAAAAACCAAAGATGTCAAAACCCCACCATTGGTAAAGGCACACAGAACTACTTATTCTCTCACTTTGTCTGGTTTTATGTGCTGCAAGACTCTAGCAAAATAATCTCATATTCTACTTTTTGTTGTTGAATGAATGGCTTCATTTGCAACAACCCCCTACTTGCATTCCACTCAGAACCCCAGTTTTATTACCGAAGTGTGTGAGGTAGACATAGTGACGGGCAAATTAGTCTGAATCAGAATGAAATCGTTTTCTTCCCACTCAGATGTGTGGATGTGAAAATGGACATAAAGATTTCCATAGAACAGCAAGAATATTTGTTGAGCTGTTTTGAACTGCTGAATTGTTGCAATTATCTAAAATGACACAGAAAACTCTGCCCCTCCTCCATAGGGTTTAATAGGGATGCTATGCTCATGGCGTGTAAATAAGTGCTTGTTTAAATAGTTACAGTGCAACACTCTCACCATGGGCTGCCAGCAGCTATGATTCATGCAGCACAACAGAAGTCAGAAGACATTGAATGCAAAGGAACGAAGACCCCACCATAAACAAAAGGCTGGGAAAAATGAGCACTGCCAATAGCTGCCACACTGCTGTTAAGCAGAGGGCAGCTGGGCAGCAGCATCCTCAAAGCAGCACGTGTTGGGCATGCTGCTACATGTGGGACTTGGGAAGTGCACTGAGAAAGGGACAGGCTTGTCACCCAGGTGTGCCATCCTATGCCAGCTTCAGCACCAACACTCAGCTTTCCTGCCAAAAGGTGAATTGTGCTGAAATGACGTGGGAACAGTTCTGTCCCTGGTGTTACTCAAAATGACATTGCTCCCAAATTAGACTGACATAATCTGCTGCCTCATCTCTGCACTCTAGCACCAGGGCTGCCAGGAGGACCCAGAGAGCCCTGGGCCATTAACTGTAATTGAAGACACTCGAACGTTCAGCTATAATGTACCGAAGGGAATAGCTCTAACATCAGCATAGTAATAAGCAAGTTTATTAATTATGGTGGCACTTCTAATCTGTTAACAATTTCTTTCTTAAAACATTGAACCCATATTAGCATCTCAACATTTGGCTTTGTACCAGGAAAAAAGTTTTTAAAACCCTAAAAAATGTGGCAAAATAGAAATTTTGCAAAATTGGTTTTCAAATTATGGGAACATCACACCATTTTTAATCCAATTATGTAATTTGTCATTCTTTGTCTCCAGTTTACTGAACTGTTCAAGTTAATTCAACATCACACATCATTTCTTTGCTATCTCCAGTTTTCCTTTCTTTTTCTTCACTCAGCGTATCACTACACAGTTTAGATGGGTTTGAATTACAGAAGAGAGAATGGGAGAGAACGTTAAACCATGTATGGCAATGAAAAACTAATGCAAACAGGTTTTTAAAGGGAATAGCAGAAATTATCTTTGGTCAACTCAGAATATTCCTTCTCAGGAATATTGAAAATTTAATAGTTTCCTTTATTTTAATGGAAAACAAAATCTTTCAGGGAAATCAGTATTTCACTGGAGAAATCTTCAAATTCACAACAAAGGCATTTTGCCCTCTGTTAAACAGTGCAATAAAAATTTCTGCTCAGCTCTATTTTCAGCGTGAGATGTGTCTGTTCATGCCCAGATGGAAAACATCCCTGTGCCAGCACCCCACCCTGTGGTGATGGTGGCACAGGGAGGAGCATGAAAGCCCGTCCAGCTAGCTTCTGCGGTCTGGGAGGAGTGGGAATCTCCCACAGGTGCCTTAGACCCTAGCAATCCATCCAGCCCAGCTTTGTCAATCCCATGACACCTGTCACTTCATCCTTGAGAATAACGCAAAGGTTCGTCTGCAGTTCATCATCAGATCCTTCTCTTGCTTCAACAAAACTTGTGGCAGCTCCTGAAGCACCAAACTTATTCACCAAAAAATACCACTGGCTGGCTTAGGATCACACAAGTGCTTAATGGCTTTTAAAGTCATTTTGTCAGTCCTTTTGTAGGTTAGCTTGTGGATATGAGTCTTTCAGGTAGATTTATTTCCAACAGATTGCTTGACTGACTGAGAAATTCAGTAAAGTATTATAAATGACCCAAGAGACACAAGAAACCAAGTAGATTTTTGACAACCAGGAATCTTCATTTTCATTTATGTTACAAGGTGTTTGGCTTCCCACTAGGCACCAACTTTCAAATCTATGGTCCTATTTCTCAATTGAGTGCATGGGGTAGCGGTTCCTGCTTCAGGCTGCAGGTGACAAAAGATGCTGTTATCATTTCTGTAATGATAATTATTTTAACACCAAAACCTGTAGTTTACTGTAGTAGTATTACAGTAATAGTGTGTGTGGTAATCAGGACGCTGGCACTTTGAAAACATCTCATCAGAAGATCATTCATTAATTACTTCTCAAAATAAATATTTAAGGTAGGTGGAAGCAAACAGTCCTTTCACCCTCTGAAACTTCACATTTTTAGTATTTTCCCTTTTTGGTTTTCATGCAATTGAGGGCTTTCAAATTCTCTTGCACTCATATTGGCACAAAGAGATACAAACCTATGACCAGTGATGTTGCACAGAATGGCATTAAACTTACAAAGATGTTTATGCTCTCTCTGTCTCTTCTTCTGGGGCATTTACAGATTGTATAAGTAATTGAATATTAAAGCCCACAGGAGTACTCTAACTGCAAGACTTACTTCTCGAATCAGAAATTCTGTTTTGGAGGAGAAATTCTTTCTTCCTAAAAAAAAGTTTTGGCAAAAGTGGCTTCTTTTTCTGGTAAAAGCTTTGGCAAGCAAAATATGGTTCTCAGCTATGAATTCTTTTTGTATACAAGATCAGTATTTCCAGACAAATGATACTTTTAGTAAAAAGTTACTGACTGGTTTTAACTGCTACCTCTACACAGAAGTTAGAGATAATGAAGGGCAGAAAAAACTAACCAATTTCCTTGTCCCTGAGTTAATGGAAAAGCCAGAAATAGAATGAGGGAACCTTCAACAGGACCCAGCCTATGAGTGTCATCTCAAATACCAGATTGAAAAGCAGTCGGAATGATTGGCATGGCAAACCAGTGCTCATGGGCGGTTCCCACACAATGGCATCCCCGACTGAACAGGAAATATCTGCGTTATCTAAGATCCTGCTTCATGGCAACAGCCAGCAAGTGTTGACTTCTTACCAGCACCCACTATGGGCCAGAGCGACACCAACATGAAATTTAAAAATGAGAATGTGTTTTGTTACTACCTGAAGACTAACAAACATTGTTAATAAAATGTTCATTTGCAACAGCAAAAGTCCAAGATTACTTTTAATCTATAAATTAGTTTAGACTGTAGATTTTGACAATTTTGCACATAATGTTCACAAATAATAGGCTCAGATATTAATCACAGAAGCTCTTTAAACCATGAGAAAACATACAATAAAGATGGCAAATGTTTCAGGGTGGTTAAATTACAAGATATTTTGTCATTATCAAGATGCAGACTGTGACTCATGCTACAAAGACATTTTTCTGAGCCTGTATAAATATGCAAATGTGGGGGTTTTTTTAAATGCCAAGGGCTAGATTTTGATCTGGTGTAAAACTGGTGTAGCAACATCAGATTTAGCCATCCCAGATGGTGTAGCTGAGGTTAGTCCCACATACGTCTATTCACCGTGTGGAGAATAGGAACTTTCGAGTTGACTCAGAGCTATAAAGTTCTGCACAGATGTGAGAGCATGAGCTGGAAAGGTATTTCAAGCTGTATTCCTGGGTCCCCTAAGTCCTTAATATTTTAGACAGAGGAAAACTTATAAGACTTAAACACCTGTTTTAAATGTATTTATTTGTCTTTCTAACCTGTACCTACATCCATCCATTCTCTGGAATCTAAAAATCTGATTCAGTGAAAGTAGTTATGCAAAAATACCAACACCACAGCTCTGCCAACACATTTCCTACATGTATTTCATCTCTCAGCCTTACAAATATAAGAAACATTTTCTCCAGAAAAGCAAAAACATTCCAGGAGCATAGACTATCATCTTCTGTTTCATGTATCATGTTACACCAAGAAGAGTTAATTGTCTGTGTGAGTACTGACTGCAAAGTACTGACCTTTATTACTACGGTAGAAAAAACACCCGTTTGAATTTCAGATCCTTGATTTTTAGCATTAGCAGATAGGGAAAAAATTTCCTTCTAGTCACAAGGCAGGCAAATTTACTCTGAAATTAATAAAGTAATCCTCGATGCAGCCTTTCAGATTCATGTAGCATTATACACCTGCATTTAAAAACAGTTAGTATAGACTTAGAAGCTTGCAGCTCATCTCTGAGGGGGCTCCTGGCATCCTGGTGCCCAGATGAAGGAAGGGATGCTGAAGAGGTGTTTATAACTCAGTTCAGAGATTCTTTTGTGCTTCTGTACCGATGAGTTCAAGCACAAGAACTGAAAATCAAGGATATTATTTAAATGATATTCATATCACCCCTTTGCTTCCCTATATACTTCTGTAAGTCTCTGAGGGATGAGGAAGAAGGCAGCAGAACAGGCATTTCTGCTTTCCCTGTCCAGCTGTGTGTGGTGTTCGGCTGAAAGATGTCTCCAGAGACCAGGGTAGGAAGTGAGACCCGTCCTTAAAACTAAGGGGAAGCCTTTGCCTGGCAGCCAGTTCACCGAAGCTGCTCCAGACTTCACTGTCATTAATCCTGGCATCAAACCTCCCCAAGGAGAGGTCCAGAGGCTTTCCCCAGGGCACTGCTTAGCATCACTGAGCAGCCAGCAAAACCAGGAGATGTGAGGGGCAGAGGGGTGCCTATGTGGGTGCCTGTGGAAGGGGGCTCAAAGCACTGGCACAGCCAATATGACTCTGCTGCCTCCATGTTACAGCTCAAAAGGATGTACCTACTGCAGTCCACTTGCCTAAACTAGTTAATCCAAAGTGAATTTACTCATCTGAGGGGAAGAGACTTCAAGTCCAGATAGCTTAGATACCTGCAGGGACTTAACAGCTCTTCAAAACTAATGAATAGTCTAAAATAGGGCTTTCTCCAGAGGGGAATGTTCCTTTTGTCATAAAATATATAAATATTAATTGGACTAGAGGTTCAAACTCTGTTTTTCAATTTTCTTTGTGAATCTCCTGGCCAGTGGGCTCCACAATGCTTCCCTCTCCCCAATGAATCTTTAATTATTCTGCAGAAAACAGAAGAACTTCATTACCTTTCTTATTATTATTATTAAAATAAATTCATTAACAGGAATAAAAGGAAAGGGATTAATTTTTCCTCAAAGGGATAATGTGAAATGAATGGAATATAAAACATATAAAACATAACAGACATTAATTTTAAACATGAGCATTTATACTGAGTTTAAGCTGAAGTGTTTCTATTAATTTCAGCACAGTACATCTGAGATCAGACTTTTAGGAATGTGACCAGAATTGGTACTTAATGAGACAGGACCAGAATTTGGACTTGAGGTAAAGTGAGAGGCTCTTACCTTAGGTACAGTGGGAGTCAGTCTTCACCAGAATTTTACAACATCTTTAAGGGTTTTCTTTGTGTTTCTGTCCAAACAGTGACATGAAGTGTCAGCACAACACAAGGAGGCTTAAGAGAACAAAACAAGGACAGTATAGGTTATTCATTATCAAAACAATACTAATAAGATAAGACTATTTATTTGTTACACCTTGGGGAAAAAAATAGCCAAACTCTTGTAAAGGACTTTGTAACTTTCTCCTGTCTTTGCCCTTCTTGCATTCAGCTGTGTGGTTACACACCCACCACTGCAAGCTTGTGGATGATCAATGAAAACTCCAAAATGAAACATGTTTCCACAGATCCTATTTAAAAACTGATTATTAAATGTGTTACAGTCTACTTGCGCCTTCATGTGCCCATGCAGAAGCCCATAGCCAGGATGTCTATGACTATCTCTAAGCTCACAGAGATGGGCACATAAAGGTATTTTACAAAGAATTAGCTAATTTTTTCTGTTTTACAAAATATCACAGCTGCGTAGTCTCATGTTGTTAACATTGTCTTGGTGATGAATAATTAATATGGACAATAAATAATTACTATGATAATAAATAATGACCTTGTTCTGTATTACATTTTTCACTTTAAACCTCCTATGTATGCATATGTTCACACAAATGTCTGCTACAAAATTTTCTGTTAAGGTCCCCATCAGCTAAAAAGCTTTGAACTTCCAGGGTCATGCTCACTGATTCTACAGAGCAGTCTCAGCTCTCATAACCTCAAATTGCAAATTACTTGGATCTGATTTAACTTTTTAAGATCACAGCCACCCTCCTTTCTTCACTTGATGAACCACTATTTTCATTAATGAGAATTCTTGAAAACAACACAGTTGAATAAGGTTGAAAAGAATAACTTTGAATAAAAGAGAGAATACAGGAAAGTATAAGAGGCTGATGATTCAACTAGGTCATACTATTACTCAAATCTCCTACCTCTACAGACCTGTCATACATGTCCTCTCTCACTATTAATACTCAATGCAACTAAGAGTGTTACAGGGGAACATGAGAACCCAATGAGGTTGGGAGCCAGATTTTCTTAAAGCGTGAACTGGAAAATGTGTATACATGTCCACTGTTAAAACAGACACTACATTTTTCACTTTGGGCTAATCTATTGCATTTTTGCATATGCACAAGCTGAACTTCCTTATAAAAACAAGATGTTGCAACCTTAATAAAGCTATAGATCCTGGTATTTGCTTGTTGTATTTGGGTTGCAAATGGCTGGATTAATTTGCTTTAAATTTCCCTGAATTCAAGCAGCATAATTGGTACAGAATCTGCTTTCCCTTCACAGAAGCGAAAAGAAATGCTCAGTGACAGTATTTATGGTCCATTGTACATCATGGGAAGCCAGCAGAAAAACTCTTATCACTGGACCACTTCTTTTACAGACACACACAAAGTTACTGAAAGGGAAGAGGACCCATCAGTAGCACTCATGGTGAGACTTTTAAAACAATTCTAACAAAACATCACCTGCAAACAAAAAGTATGGAAGAAAAATCAGATTGTTTAACAAAATAAGGAAAAAGCAAAGTCATGCAGATATCTTCTGCAGAGTTAATTGAGGAGAGTGAGTAAAATATTGCTGAATATGCCAGGAAAGCAGTATTTGATTATGCTCTCTTCCAAAGAGATAGGTTATTACATTGATAGATAAAAACACAGAAAAGATATAAAAGATGTCTTTGTGATCTAGAAATGATTCTGTAAGAAATGTTTCAGAGCCTTTTTCTCTTGAATCTTACCACTGCATCTGTCCAATGCTGCAGGGATTGTTGCTATTCCCATCTACAACCTGCTCATTAGTGAATGGAAAGGATTGAGCCTAAAGCTATCAGTGACTTTCAAATGAGACACTTGGCAGCAGGAGTGTCAAGCACCTGAGCACAGATGCAATGCAAAGGGCCTACAGTGATTAGGGAGTTTGGCAGAAACCAAGCAGCATCTTTAAGACTGAATTTGGAAGATGCCTCTCAGGAGATATAATGGACCTGGTGAGGGGCAGAGGATGGGCTCTCAGGCTCCTTCTGCTCTTATTTCCTAATGGTCTATGAAATATTGAATAAAAAAGGGGTAGAGTATTTCATCAAGGGTGAGCTGAAGTAAATTCAGTTTACTTTTAGAACAGCAACCACAAAGAAGCCATAGCATGATGCTAGAAAGCTAATTAAATTGGCTTTTTCTCATATGACCTTGGTAAAAAGATGCCAGTGCAACTTAGGGCTTCATAGCCTATGGTTGTTCATGTGAGTTTCTTGTGTTTGAATTTGCCGTATTTTCTGAAGTTCTTGACATCATTAAAACAGGAAAAGAGGTTTTACAAAATCAGGGTCTTCTTCATGGCTTGACTTCATCACCTAGCACTGATGAACTCACTAGCAAGTAAGGCGGAAATGAATCATAATGTTTGTATAATAACGTATATATGTATTATGTGTTTGTAATTATACTGTTTATGAATATTTAAATTGTGCAAGCACAAACATAAACATGTACAAGGAAATGGCATTAACAGATCCATGCAAGAAGATGAAGTTAGAAGACTGGAAACAGACCAACTATGAGTAAAAGACTTCCTAAAAACATTATACTGACTGATGATTTGCAAAGAGGTTAATAATTTCACTATTTAAAACTGTTAATGCTACACTGCATCACTACATCCAAGGAATAAATTCTTTTCTCTTTTCAGGGAATCACCTCATACCAAACTAATCAGTTTCTCAGCTAAGTTTGCATTTTGTGAGAAAATTAAGGTACTGCTTTTACTTCTTGCATTTTAGCCTCTGTTGAAGGATTCAGCCAGTGCCCACAATCAAAAAAAAATAAAAATGAAAAAAAACCCAAAACCAAACCAGAAGAAAAAAGCAGCTACAGATTTAAAATACAAAGACTCATCTGGCAAGAAAATCAGGGACTCCATTGAGACTGTTTTGCTAAAAGATAATGCAAGATGTTTCACTCGAAGAGCTGAAAGATCTTGGCAATATTTGCTGACTTGCTGGTCCTTAAAGTTCACCCCAAGCAAGAAAACATACAGCAGCAAGGTTAGCAACAGAGCTCAATGTACTCATGAGGTCCACAGGTCCACAGACTTCCCTGGCTGCTCCACCAGGGAAGGTGAGCCAGGAGCTGAGGGCAAGGGCAAGGCAATAAGGCAACAAGGCAGGTCTGCCAGCGGTCAAGGGGATCCCAGCAACAATTTGGGAACAGCTGGGACTAGGACTGCGAGCAGGCACACCTACAACATAGCTTAGACCAGGGCTGGGGATCCTGGGCTGTGGGTGCCCTCAGTGGGGCAAACCCTCCTTAGCACCTGTAAAAGCTATCATTTCTCCACTTTGATGTCTTCTTCTTGGAAAGAGAAGGTCTTCCAGAAATATCACACAGACAGTTGTGCAGCATATTTATTAGGGTCAGATAAACAGATTCAAATGACCACTTGAAAGCCAATAACCTTTCCTGAGGTTTGAAAAAGTTAGATTCAATACTTCAAAGTTGATTTTCTTTTCTGAGTGCTTCAGCACTTCCTGTTCCCAGAGCAGCTGAGAAGAGAACATGTATAAAATCTCAGGAGGAAAAGAAAGTAGGTTCTTTTACATTTTCCATTCAACTCCAGTCCCGTTCAGAGAAGATCTAAGCAAACCTTTGGATTTTTCAACACTTGGCTGAACTGAAGTGAACTCTTCAAACTTTGAAGTTTGCTCATTACTTTATCAAACTGAAGTCTAATTTGTGTTTCATACTCATATAATATATGAATACCTCAGAGGGCTTGTAGAAATTGAAAATAAGGGCTGAATGTGGTTGTGAAAGTGGTTTTTTCCTTCAGACTTGCCCCTAATAGATTTTGCTGGTTTCGTCAAGGAGCTCCGCAATGAACTGTCTGTGTGAATATGACAGCAAGTTCTTTATGTACACAAAGTGCTGGAGGCAGAAATACACACCTGGTTTCCTTCTAAATAATCAATCCTATGCCACCAGCAAAGACCCAATGTGCAAAGCCACATGTATAGAGTGTATGCAGGTAACAGCAGCTCAGCCAGTTTCTCTACTATACACGTAACTGCACTTAGCAAGTTGAAAAAGGGAGTTTTGTTGAATTTCAGACTTTCCTAGATGTCTTTTCAAAAGTGTTGGATTGTTAGTGTGCAATAATAAATCACACTGAGCATATATGGCAGGATCACACCACTAGGGAAATTGTACTCTGAAGCAGTAAGAAAAGTTAAAAATTACACTACTTTGAGGACCTTTTCCAGTTGATAAAAAATAAAGATATAGACTGGTTTTCATTTTAATTTTATAACCTTATATTAAGTTACAAGCTTTAGCACAAGAAACACAACTTACAGGCCACATCACATGCGCAGTCACCTTGCGGTAAGACCTGCTGTGGGTAACCTATGAGACAGATGAACTTAGCTGAATCTGAAAGCTCCTTTTCTTCCTAAAAGGTCTCATGGTCTCTTCTGCCACCAAATCACATCTAATCATCTGACAGGCCAAGAGCTGGAGGACATCTGCGAGAGGGCTTCAGCAATTGCTCAGGCACCAGCCCACTCTAGGGTCCCATCTTTTGATGCAAAGCTGCCCAGAGCATCACCCATAGACCCTCACATATCTGCCTAAGCCAGGCACCACTGGGAAGAACCAAAATGGATGAGGGTGCTGGGTGCTGCTGGTATGGGCAGGGCCTCCCACCAACCCATCTATTGGCACCATCCTTCATCACTCCCACACAAGACCAGAGGGGAGACAAGCCACCATGACATCAGTGGTCAAGCTTTGCTGCCCTCTCCTGCTTTATTACTGTTAAGTCAAGGAACATAGAGACATGAACTTCACTGCAGAGTTGCCAGGCATTTCATGTACCGTTGCTCCTAATAGCCTGGGTTTCAGTTGTTCTTTAGAAGCTTATGGCATCCTCTTGGATTTTCCTTCAGGCCTCTTCCTTCTGCTGCCTGAGATAGACCTTTTGTTCTTGTTTTATTTTCTGTCTTCATGTCAGCTTAAACACACTTTATACTACTTATGCTTTCCCACATCAACATATGAATAGGTATTTCTAATCCCCTTTGTAAGTGTAAAGAAACATCTAAATATAGCCTAACTGAAATCAGATTCTCAGAGCTACTGTTGATTAAATATTGACCCAAGGATTTTTATATTAAAGCACCCATCCACACTTAGTGAAATGAATAGCATATGTCATATTCCCAGCATTGCGCCAGAATTTTGGATATTGCAGAGTGTCCGGGGGTAGCAAAGAATATCTTTGGGCATCATCAAAAGGTGACCCATGGTCTGATGAAATCAAGAGTTTCATTTTTAATAATCTTATGTGATTCCCCATGTGGATTTGTATTCAACAGAGTCCTTCTGAGGATGGATAAATGTGGAGTTTGCAGGAGTGGAGGAGACTGAGGGGGGTGGTTCATCTCCACATTCTGCTGCAGATGCCAAAATATCTTGCTGTGGCTTTCTGCCAGAGTAGTGCTTTCCACATTTAATAAGAAACATAGAGGAAGGAGGCTGTATGGCTTTAAGCACTCTAACAAAAGAAGGCATGAGAAGAAAACCTTAAGGTATGCCCATTCACCACTAGAGCAAAAAGCATGCTGAAAAAGGCCACTGTGATGTGATGTGATCTGTAAAACTTCTTTGTACCAAAAATTAAGCTGATGGAGAAAAAAAATTATTTGGAGCAATATAAAACTTTCATGTGTATTCTCATCCAAGATCCAGAATTCCCTTTGAGGGAAGGAAACTTGTCTCTTACTCCAAACATATTGCTGGCAAAACCAAATCCATTTTTCTGTGAAAAGAACAGGAAAAAATACAGAATCAAATTTTTACTCTAAAGGATGTGACATGGTGGAAAGGATATTCCCCAGGCAGATAGAAATTGCCAAAATTCTTTGTTAGAATAAAAGGCAAAGAAATAAATGGAAATTTTCAACTGCTAAAATGTTTCAATTCAGTTTCTAAGTAGTCCCTTTCAAAGCCATTCATGAATTAGCCAAAAGACAGCCTTAGGAGAATCAAGAGCATGCGTGTGATCTCATTGGTAACTCCCACTTGGATTAAAGATGCATATTTTTGGTCCGGTATCTTCTGGCAAGGTGGTACACTTTCCTGCCTTGCAGCTGTTCTATATTTTTTCCACATTTTCCTCATGGTTGGCTCCAGACTTCCAGCACACACACACCACTGCAGTGTTCAGTGTAAAATTGTATGTGCTTTTCTCTTGCAATTTTCTCTCCAAATATTTAGTCAAAGGTCCAGGACCTCCACTTTCCTCCTTTTCCATTTGCCCAAGAATGACCGCCGACCTGCAGACAGAGCAAGCAGTGGAGGTGATGGGCTGTGAACAGTTCTGGAGCTGGAAGGGTCCAGGCAAATTCTTCTCCTCCCACATGGTGCTACCTGTGCAGGCAGAGGCAGGAAAAAGGAGATCAGGAGGGAGAATGCAATCTGCAGATCTCTGTCACCTGTACTGCATGATATCGTCTGTCTTTCAAAATGCAACTAAAATCCAAAGACCCTTTTAGAAATAAAGCTAGTTTTCATGTGAACACTGATATTTGTTCCCACACTGTTCTGAATTTTAAAAAAGACCGAAACTCCCACTTACTGTTAGCACTTGGCATCTCTGACCATGAGCTTGTTAAGTTTTACATTGTAGAGATTTGCCATTTTATAATGTTCTATGCTGGATAAAAACCTTATGACTGCCAACCCAGCTGGAATGAAGTGGAAATGCCACCACATAGAAAGATTTTATTGAAATATTTATAAAAGAAATCATCAAGACCATCTACCATTTCAAGCTAGGAAGTAGAAAAAGGCATGTGTAAATCAATACTTAATTCAGAAGAAACATCAAAACTTCATACAGCACAATATATAAAACTCATCAGGAGCAAAATACATCAGACAGCATTAGCAACAAGCAATTCCAAGACCTGTAACAAGCTGAGGCAACACGTTATAAAGTTTCTCCCAATCCACAGCTCACCACAGGAACTAACTGGAAAACATCATAGGAATCATCACAGGTGGAATAAATGGGAACACATACAGATCAGTAATTTCCCTGCCCTCCCTTAAACATCAGCCAGATTACTTTGGGGGTGATCTCTGTGAGAGTCAGGTAAGGTCTTTCATGTCCAGGTCCCACCGCACAGGACCGCAGCTGCATCTCCCCAGCCTTTGATCTGCAGGATGCATCCTACCATTAGCCATGCAGCAATTACTGTGAGTGAAGCTGCCTGGCTGGCTTTGGCTTCAGAAGTAGCAGAAAGAGAGGACAGAGTGCCCAAATGACAAAAGGCATGTATATCCTTTGGCAACCAAATTATCAGGTGAGAACAAAGTTCTGTCTTGTCCAGGAAGATCAGTGCCTCATTCATTCAGGATCCTGTGGGTGCTGCCCCATGTCAATCAATCTGCCTTTGGGACTGACCACCTCCTGCATGAAAACATTTTGGCAGGCTATTTCAAGAGGACTGCAAGCATGTGTGCACCATGAATGTCTTTGGTACCCCAGATGCTCTGACAATAGCAAAGCCTGAAAGCCGGCTTTTATTTTCAGCACAGCGTGAGACCCAGGTTACTAACTATGGCAGTTTTTATTAAAATGCCTCCTCCATCATTACCTTGACAGCTGATCTTCCAGGGTCAAAACATTTTATAGATCAATGTTGAGTAATTTGGCAACAAAACTAGCAATTTATTTCTGTGAGTCCTCTAAGCTCCCTTATTTATATGCTGGGGCCCTCAGACACCAGTCAGGCATCCCACCTGGTCCTGGATGGGCTGGTTGCTCATGTGAACGCTATGGAACAATTATTGGTCACTCCACACTTACTTACAAAATAATGCAGTCTGTAGACTGTGCTGTTTCTCCTGCACTAGCTATTCTGCTGCGCGTATGTGTGTAGGAACATAAGTTACACCCCCCAAACATACCAAAAGTCCTTCCTTTTCATCTTTTGCACATACTGTACAAGCAAAAAGATATTCCACAACCTCTGTGGATACAATCCCTTGGGTCACACAGTCATGAGCAACCATTATTTTCTTGCTGCAACAAATGCATAGAGGTAAGCAGTGTGCTGAGACACACCTGCGGCCTGAGACACGTGGCTGTGATTAGGTCTGCTCGTGGGGCAGTAAGCTTCACTTTGCACAGTGTTAGGAAAGACAGGATGAGTCCCTGGCCCCAAAGCCAACATGGATGCAGACTGCAAGGTACCCACTTCATGAAGGCATAGGAGTTGGAGAAGAGGCACTTTCATGGCTGAACTCACATGGTGCTCTTGCACTGACAGGTACTTTCTATGTGAACTCCTCTCTGGATACTTATAAATCACTGGAAATGCCTAAGTGAAGTAAATGAGCAAACTTCCATTCAATTCAGTGAGTCTTGGATTTTTATTCTTAAACTTCTAATCAGAAATAATACCAAGAAACTCTTAAGCCAGAGAGAGATCCAGTGTTTGCTGGGATGAGAGATGATCAATAGCTCCTACGGTTGCTTCACGGTTTCTAAAAATAATAACTTTTGTGCTCCAAGGTAGTTTTTATGAAAGAAAGTATGAAAACCAAAAATAATTGATTTTATAATGTCCTTAGTTTTCCAAAATCCATCCCACGCTAAGCCCCTGCAGGCAGTTAGCCATGAAACACCACAAGATATTCTTCGCTTTAGATAACAGCAAGGAAGTTCTCCCAGGGGAGTAATCCTGTTTAATGCTCTCAAAGGCTCCAGGCACATGGAGGCAGCACTGGAGTAAGGCAAATGCACCAGATCCGTACCAGGTTACCCTGAGATAGATAGGTGATAGTTCCCACTCAGATACAAGCCCCAATTAAGACGCAACTTTGATTGCAACTGCTACTCCTCAATTAATCTGCTTACTCAGGTAATGATATCACTGACCCTAAATATGCCATTGTGCACAAAATCGATACTTTGGGGTGGGTCTATTGGAACAACTTCAGCAAATTTCCTCATGGGAATGGATAATTTTTTTTTAATTAATCAAAAATGCATATTTGGATTGTCAGAAACTCTTCAGGTATTGATATGGGGAAAAATGGAGAAAAAAATCCCACAATACAGAGTTCAAACGTAGAGAGGAAGAAGTTTAATTCACAATGTTTTTTTAGTATTTGTTTCATTAGGAGAATGGGAAAAAACTCAATATTTCTGGGTAAGTCTAAACTGGTTCTTTTAACCTGTACACTTTAAAATACTAAATAAATTACTCAGTAACATTCTTCATTTAATTCTACCTATTCATTTATTCTGGTGAAAATAAACATCCAAATGGATGACATTTAAGTAAAAGTGTTTTGTAGACCTTTCTGACTTCCCACTTCTCCAAAGGAGAATGCCAATTATGGAATACCTCCCAGCAGCAAGCGAGGACTTGCCATACGACAAATAAGCAAGCAGTGTGCTTCTTTCAGATGTTCCTGCATATAAAAGTGGCATTTTTTGGTAATAACATTTCTACAGAGTTATTTCTCAGAGTTTTAGCATGGGAGGGAAAACACCACAGCATAGTAAAAAGGTAGTATCAGAAGCCAAATTTGGTCACAATGATAGGTTTTCAAAAAGTGCTTGAAACCTTTCATTTCACAGGAGTTCAGCAATC
Organism: Harpia harpyja; assembly: GCF_026419915.1. Lineage (NCBI taxonomy): Eukaryota > Metazoa > Chordata > Aves > Accipitriformes > Accipitridae > Harpia > Harpia harpyja. Next base: position 96,580,707 of record NC_068969.1, read on the forward strand.
TGTTGAAAATAGAGGTGGCCTCTATTTCTGGAAGAAAAAACTGCTTAGACATGACAGCTCCATTGTTTAAAGTTTTTCTTCCTCACACTGCTGAAACACTTGATGGAGTTAAGTAAGAGTGAAGGAGTATGCAATTTCTTCTTTAAATGGTACTTCTGCTTAGAAATATACCTTTTTAGATTCACATTTTAAAAAATGACTCAAAATCTAAACTCAAACACATGAGCAAGAATATATTTGACAGGTTCAATCAGCAGCCACCTCACTTTTTGGAAGTAATGCATGTCCACACTAATATATAAACTTTCTTCATTCAATGCTGAAAAAAAATTCCATATTACTAAAACTTATCCTTTAATAGCATATTGAAAAAATATAGAAAGATTGATGTCATTTAGTCATTTTTTTATAACATACCCTTATGCTGTGAAAAAATAATCCATATTTCTCCTTCTGATCATTTACATTTTCATTTAAAATGTTGTATGGCCTTCTATTAAGACTTGTGCAAAGAGGTGAGCTAATTTTCATGTTAGAAAACTTTTATTACTGAATAAGATTCATGTTTCAGTGTGGAAGCATTTGTATTGCAGTGAAATTTAGATCCCACATTTGGAAAAAATGTAAGATTTATTAGAAGGAATGGAATATTGTGATAGTTTGGAGTAACCTAGGAGTGTGATTTTCAGAAAATGTTTCTGTAGTTACACAGAATAGTACACTGCATGTCTTTTATGTGCCATCAAGTTATAACACTATAATAAACAAGCAAAGACTGAAATACAAAAGCTATGTTCAAGTGAAACTAAAAAAATATCTATATGGAAAGAGAAAAGCCTGAGAATTTTCCAGAGGGAGGTCTAGAGAGAGCTGATTTTAAAAATTCAAGCTCTTTAAAATTTGTTTTCGTAGAACAGAATACCAGAAAGAAGGTAAAAAAGAATCTAAAGCAAACGGGTGGGGTTTTTGAGTCTTAACATCACTGAGCAGAAGAGAGGCAGGAATATATAATTGCAGGACAACGAACAGAGTCCACCCCACATTCTCCATGAGATCTTTGGACAGGGCAAATCAATAATTTTTCTGTTCCTTTGATTTCTTCAGAAAAGACTGGGAAACAGGAGGTAGTCATAGCACCTGGTAATAACATAGGTTAGAAGAGCCTTTTCCTGAGATGTCCAATTAATCAGTCCCCAAAAATCATCTCCTTCAGGCAAGGTGCTTAATTCATTTTCCCCAAGCTGCCCTTCTCTTGCTCTCCCTGCTCATCGCCTGCAGCCTTTAGGCACCAGCACCCTAACTCAGCACCCAAGGGGTAGGTGGTGGGACTGCCCTCCTCGCCCCACTTAATCATGCTTTACCGGTGGCTTCAAAAGTGCAAACAAGACATGCTGTGCAATTACTAGTTGAAGATGTTTTTACTATTTGAAGTCCAAACATTTCAGCATCTTTCAAATTCCAGAAGCTGAAAACTAAGTTAAATAAGACTTGGTTGGGCACTGCAGTGACCAGCATGCTCACATTGCCAGGGTGCCAGCACCCAGCATGTGCACAAACTGCATGGACAAAGGAGGAAAGAGAGTTCACCAGCAGTCGTTGGCCCACCAGGTGATGATGGTTAGACCCAGTGAGAGGCAAACCAGCAGAAAACCTGAAAATCCATGAAAACCTGGCAGAGCTGAAGGAAGAGAAGTGGTCGAGGCAGCCTGCCCTGCCTGCCTGGGGGGTCTGCCAAGGGACACTGATGCTGCATTTGACACACAGTGATGTTATATGGAAATGTCGGGACTTCTGAGCCCACCCAGAGCCAAGCAGCCTGACTGGAGTGGCCTGTGCCCCACATGTCCATGGCTTAGTCCTTAGGAGACCTTTCTGGCTGGCTTAGTTTGTACCTGTTTCCCTCTTCTAATCCCTCTGTATTGTGTAGAACAGCAAAACAGTCTCAGAAATTTGATACTTTTCCTATTAAAAAAATGAATTCTGCAAATAATTTAAACGAAAAAAAGGAGGAACTTTGTTACATATCACATTTGAAAGACTTGCTACATTTTCCTAAACAAAATGCAAATGGAAATAGAATCAGGGCCATCACAGTTTTCCACACCACTAGTACTCCTAGGACATTTTATATAAAAAGTTTGGACAAGTTAGAGTTTTGTGAGAGTCTAAGTAATTCATCCGAGAACCTTAACACTCAACTTACATTGGCAACCAGGATAAAGAAGGGTGCTCAGGAATGTTTTATAATCTCCAGCTCTTTATCAAATGATTTTAAACTTTAGCCCTAAGACTGTGCTCATACTTGGTGCGAGACCAGGCAGCATGCTAGAGATGGTGTAGTACCCATAGGCCCCCCCAGAGCTCATAATTCACGGATATGTCCACTCTGTCAGGAGCTCCAAAAGCAGCCAGGAGCCCCAGCTGCTGTAGCACAAGGTTGTGTAAACAACAGTCCCAAGGTAAAAGTTTGAAAAGCACATTGTCCTGGTTTCAGCTGGGATAGAGTTAACTGTCTTCCTAGTAGCTGGTACAGTGCTATGTTTTGAGTTCAGAGTGAAGAATGTTGATAACACTGATGTTTTCAGTTGTTGCTCAGTAGTGTTTAGACTAATGTCAAGGATTTTTCAGCTTCTCATGCCCAGCCAGTGAGAAAGCTGGAGGGGCACAAGAAGTTGGCACAGGACACAGCCAGGGCACCTGACCCAAACTGGCCAACGGTGTATTCCATACCATGGGACGTCCCATCCAGTATAGGAACGGGGAGGTGGGGGGGCAGGGATTCGCCGCTCGGGGACTGGCTGGGTGTCGGTCGGCGGGTGGTGAGCAATTGCACTGCGCATCATTTGTACATTCCAATCCTTTCATTATTGCTGTTGTCATTTTATTGGTGTTATCATTATCATTATTAGTTTTTCTTCTTTTCTGTTCTATTAAACCGTTCTTATCTCAACCCACGGGTTTTGCTTCTTTTCCCGATTTTCTCCCCCATCCCACTGGGTGAGGGGGAGTGAGTGAGCGGCTGCGTGGTGTTTAGTTGCTGGCTGGGGTTAAACCACGACACACATTCAGGGGCTGATAACACATGGAGGCCCACTGACATCTCAGATGTTAAAATGATAGTGCTGCTGTACCAAATGTCATGGGTACAACAAAAAACACAGCACTGCCCAACCTTTGCTTGCACTGCCCACCAAGAGCAGGTCTACCAGAAAAACTGGCCGCATTTTGCAGGATTAAAGCCCATACAATACACTGTCTGCTGGCACTTCCACTGCTCCATGGAGCTTTACATATGCTTTTGAAATTAGTTGGTTACTTTAGTGCATTCACCAGTTCTAAGAAAAACACAATCTATTTTATGTGCAGTCTGCTTAAGCAATTTTTCCAGCTCAACCTCTCTCACCAAGACAAAGGCTGCCTCACTGGCTGGCTGCCCACCTGCCCAAGCAGGCAGGACTTCCTGCCCTGCTCTGTGAACTGCTGGCAGTGCTGGGACCCTGTGCAACTTTTGAGCCGAGTTGAAGGGGGCTGACAGTCTGCAATAAACATCCCTTTTCCTATTATTATCATGGGCTGTATCACTGAGTGCAATCATCTCAGCTGCAAATTTCAAATAACCTGAAGTCAATGCTTTCTGTCACTGCTATGACCATGTAAGAGAACAAAATTGCAAGCAATATTAAGTGTGCAGCTTAACTGACCAAACCAAACAGGGCCATGCTATTGGCACCTGCCTTATGCAATATGCCATGGTAATTAGGAAATTTCTGAGACTCGCACACAAATTAGCATAAAAATACGAGGAAGAAAGAACTTCAGGTGTGTGAGAATCTCCTTTGCCTGCTTCCCAGTGGTGTTTATTTCACAAGACATGTATCTCAGCCAGGTTTATATACATCATATACATGCACACTTATTTTGGTAGGTCCCCAAAGTGTTCATATTTTAAGAAGGGTTCATACCTTTGAGGGTTTTTGTCAGCCATGTTCTTGGCATCACTCCTGTTCCATTTTTAGTAGGACTTTCTTTTAGTACAGCAGGACTTCTGCCATGATTCATGCGTTTTAATATTAATCTCTCCCAAGGACTAGATGTAGACTGCCAGATTAATTTCATTTGCAATTTAAAGTTTACACCGACTGCTTGTCTTTGTTGTTGTTCTGCTCATGTCTCAGTCTCTCCCAAAGCTGGTAAAGGTTCCCAAGACAGAGGAATAATGCACTGTTTGCAACCAACAGCCTCAGAGAGGTGACAAAGCTCTCCCTGGCACACACAGATTACCTCTAACTCCCACAAAAATCAGTGTAACGTAAACTGATGCATGTTCTGGACCTTGCAGACACACTTGAAAGACAACTTGAACATCAGGAGCCTTAGAGAGTCAGGAAATGCAGCACTCAAGGATTGGTAAGTGATAGCTGGGCATTGTTAGACCGTGTATCTCAGTCCTCACCATTGGAAGTACCTGCTTATTAACTGAAATGTACACAGACTTTCTGAATTCCCTGTGTTTAAACCTCTTGTTTAAAATAGCCTCAAGAAAAGTTTTAATTACTGCCAAGAGCAGCCAAAAAATCCTTGACAAGGAGCCCACCAAATTATTTCCTGGTCCTCAGGCTACTATATGTCTTTTAAGCAAGAATGTTTTTGAAATCCCTTTTGAGCCAGACCAAAGTTAACAAATGATATTGAAACATGTATACGCATTCCCTCAGAAAAGACATTATAGAGGTCAAGAGCCCCCCCCCCTCCCTTTTAAGCAAAACAGGGTGAAAAACTTGAATTTCAACCAAAACACCCTGGTTTCTCACATTTGCTGATCATTCACAATCTGAGATCATGAACACTTCTGAGATTAAATCATATAGTATTCTGTGAAACAGCAAATTTATTTTTAGAGGGTTTTTTTACCAGTTGCCTTTTCACTTAGATACAAGCCTAGCACATCTGGCTAAAGTATGTCATCATCATTGAGGTGTTTAAACTTGCTTTAAAGAGCCTTCTCCTATACTCAGTGCTGAGCTTTCAAATACATCACCATAATTTTGCTTGTTGCAATAGGCAACAAGAATTTTTCCAATTCACCACCTTCTAAGAGTGATCTTTACCTGGTAGGATTAATAACTCATTAAGCAAATCATTATTCATTGATAAGCCATGAAAGATTTTTGAAGGACATGGAAGAACACAAACAGCTGTCTAAATAGCAGACAATTTTATGAGCTTATGAGGCTGAAGAAGTCCCTGTCCTGAGTTCCCACTGTATCATGCCTTTTCTGCACTGAAACACATATTTAAGTGTAAGCATGGAGCCAGTCTCAGAAAGCACAGTTGAACAACAGCCATGCATAAATGTAAATACAAAGACCATCTTCATCCTTACACCCTACTCAGCATAAAGCATATAGTTAATACTGTACCACAGCTGCTTAAAAAAAAAAAAAATACAGCCCTTTTTTTTTTTCAAAATAATGCTGCACATTATCAGAAAGAGCTGTGTGAAACTGAAAACCAAGTAAAATAGCCCAAATATTCATTTTGCAATAAGGTCTACCTGCAGCAAGTGGAGTGTATAATTTCCAGACATATCTTGAACAAAATCAGTTGTTTTAACTATAGTTTCCTGGTTTAACTACATTTTAGCCTCCTAGGAGAAGAGATAAATAATGGTTTCAAGCAAGCAGCAATAGCAGTTGCAAGAATAGGAGATGAGACTCAAACTATTATAGCAATGAGGCATTAACAACTTTATAGGGTTATTTTAGTGTATTTTGGTTACTTTCAGCTTCCTAGAGACTTTCACTCAAGAGAATTAAGGATTGCAAAAGATAACTGCTGTTTTGTTTCATGATCACACTGCAGAATTTGTTTTAAAGGTAATGCTGGTCTTGTTGAGTATGTCGCAAATGTAATTTCAATCACAGGAAGTGTTGGTGTTGATAATATAGCGGATGAGATTCACGCCAAAACAAAGGCACAAAGCTATTCTAACTGTTCAGAACGTGTACCCAAGAAACCAAGAATTTAAACTCAGAATAAATCACTTGCAAAAGCCTAAAACAGAATTCTTACTGGGTTCTGACAGCTCTTGCAGGTTTAGCTGTTTTGTTTCACCAGAGGAAGCACTGCTTTGACCCTCAAGTCAAACAAGAAGTCCAGCAAAACAATCCAAGAAGACCAGGCTTCTCCTGCTCTGACCTCAGCTGCTGGAAGCCACCCTCCCCTTGTTATTGCTGTGATACTTGTAAACTGGGAATCTTATTTCCAGATTCTTCAGTTTACAGGAATTGAACACGTTTGCACTTATGCTCATCAACGCAAGACAGCTGGATGTACACGGGCTGGTCTTTTCAGAAGGAGGAAGTCTTCTTTCAAGTTCTCCATGGGCGCATTACGAAAACAGTAGACATACCTTAGATTATATTATTCCTGCCATTTCTGTGCCATTGCTTCAAGTCATAAAAATTCCTTCCTCTTCAGGTTCTCACAACACACCTACTTGGATAAACCTCAGTTTCTCTGAGAGAAAAAAACATTCACAGAAACATTTTCCTTTGACCTGGGACTCCGCCTTTTCTCTGAGGCCAACTGGCAAGGCCATATACTTCTCAGCTGTTGAAGTAACGCCCAGTAATCATAACTACCAAAAAACTAGTTATTTGGGCTGATGGAGGACTCTAGTGGAAAATCAGCAGAAACACAAGTTCATCTCTGATCTTCAAGATAAGATCTGTCTGACAGAATAAAAAAAGTACTTCCCCTTCAGCTGGCGAATGAGGACAGACAGCAGAAACTTTTTGCTAAACAATTTGCTCCACAGATAAAAAAGAACTGCTGGAGAACTGTCTTCCTGGGTAGGGTGAAGCCTTCATGGGCATCGGAGCTGAGGTGTGCTGGGGAAGAAGGAACACCCATTGTCATCTTACTTTTGGCAAGAAATGGTCAAAGAAATATTTCTTCGAAACATAGCCAAGAATTTCTGGGCTTGTTCAAAATGCAGTAACTTGTGATCAGTGGCTCTACATTGCTTATCTCAGCTGATATAAAATAATTTCCCAAGTTGGAAAAGGTAAAATTACTAAAAAAATCAGTGAATTACCTTATGCACATGAGAAATATTATGCAGCTGTATAAATTATCATAAGCTTGCTAGTAATTTTCTTAATGGTTAAATTGCTTGGAAGCAACATACAAACAAAAGCATAACCAATGTAGACAAACTCACCAACAGACTGTGGCTAAGAGTAACAGTCCTGTTTGGGAGTCCTTCTGGCAGCATCTGCAGGTGGATGTCCTACCTGCAGGTCCAGGTAGACATCACAGCAACACAGCGAGCCAGCCCTGTGTCACTGCACTCTGAACAGGCCAATTTGGGCACATAAGGAGGAAAGGAAGCAAACCCCAAATCACACATGGCTCTGAATTTGATTTTCTTTTTGGCAAGTCAGGTTATTTACCAAAACTTGCTGATTAATAAGAAACAATGATACTCTTATTTTCAACTATCAGTTATACACGTTCACCTGGGAAAAAACTACTCACTGAAGATAATTCAATTAGCATAGCATGCTTCAGCTCAACATGGACAAAAGTTTAAACTGTACAAAGAAGAGTGGGGTTCAGACCATCTCCTAGCTCTAGACAACTCCTCAACCACAATCAGCATGGCCCACCATCTCTGGGGATGCACAGAAGAATGTCCCACTTACCACGAGGTTCACAGCACGTTCCACCCCTGTTCAATCCTGCACTAGATTTCACACACTTTCAAACTGAAAATAAAAACATTTTTTAGTTCACTAAATATTCACTCTGGGCCAGTATTATTGTTTTAGAACAGAAGAGGTTAATGCTGGTGTAATTATAGATAAAAGAAAGGACCCAGCATTACTGAAATTCACATAAATAGGCTTTTATAGTAAAAAAGAGTACACATGCATGTAATTATACCAATATAATGGAAGTGTTTCATTAAAATAGCCTGAGGAAGGCAAGAAATAATTCCTTATTTCACCTATAGTCAGTTATGCAGTAAGGAATGGAGTTTGGGAGGTGGAATATTCCTTTTCTTGACCTCTTCATTCCCCAGTCCGTGGTATGGTTCTTATGCAAATCAAAGTAATCCAGTACTGGGTGTTTTACTCATGCTATGTCACTGGAATTAATGGGATTGCATAGTGCAATGAGGGTGGACAAGAGACACTTCATCACTCTACTATCAACATTTTTTTTCCAAGTGCCTTCCTCATGCCAATTTCTTTCAGTCACACAGGCTTTTGCCAGTAACAGAAATTGGTCTTGGATGAACATATTAGTTTCCATGCTCTCCGTGATCCCAAATTTCACATGGGTATAAAATATTAAATAGAATCAAGCAAATAATTCTCAATGAACTATTTCTCCCTCCCTAAATATCTTCCAAGAGGACATACTTTCCTCATTGTTATTCAAGCACAAGGCTAAATTATTTTTAATTGTATTACGTCAGCTTTCAAGAAGTAAGTGGAACTCAAGAGTTGTATACTGTTGCTATGTGGTGACTGATGTCTTATGGTTTTGGGTGTTGTTTTCCAGTCAGAGGGGTAAGCGAAAAAATTCAAAGTGGAGGAGTTGTACTCATTCATTTAATAAATACAATAAATACAATGCTTCCCCCTTTTTCTGTGTGTCCAGGCACCCCTGCAGACCCCCGCTCTCCAGTGTCCCACAACCCTCCCCAGTTGGGTGTGATCCCCAAACATGCTGAGGGTGTGCTGCCTCCTGTTGCCTCGGCCATCTGCATTCTCCCGGGGAGAAGGATGCTCAGCAGTGTCAGCCCCAGCAGGAACTGCTTACAACCAGCCATGGGTTAGACTTCACCCCTCCTGGACTTGGAAGGATATGACTTCCTACTGCTTCACTGAAGACTTATGCAATATGGTCAGGGGTCGTGACATTCCTTGTGAATGAATGTGAAAGAGATGCAAGCACAGCTCAGACAAATTCATTAAAATTCTGGCTAGACTTTGTAGCAGTGTTTTTCTGGTATTTCCCATTACTTCAAATAAAAAGTCATTGTAAAAACACCAAGACTCCATAAAATAACATCTTCAGCTACTTATGTTCCAAATTACTGTTTTACTCCGAGATTCCCTTCAGGAAGAGACTTGGCTAAAATATCCTGGAGTCCCAAGGAACTTCAGTTGTACAGATGTTCTGTGGGCCCTGGATACCTTCTTTGCAGAGATAAAGTGTTATTTTAACTGTCCTCATATCACCCTACAGGCTTTGTTCAAGCTATGATGAAGTGTTACTGTACCAACAAAATAATTCTTTTGCAAAACGCAGCACTTATAGCTATTACAAGAGCTGCTAAGATCTGTTTTGCACTGTTCATTTTGATTATGAGCATAGATTGGTACAATGCCTCATTTGTCAGTCTGCTGAACTGAAAACCCTGTTTTTATTTAGCAACAGAAAACTGTCAATACCCTTCAAAAGAAAAAAGAAATAGCAAAACTATTGTTTGCTATTACCAAACACCTGGGTTAAGAAAGCAAGTACTTTTTCAGATAGTAAGGGGACCACAGTTAGGACTTGCCTTTAGACCCCCCACTTGTAAGAAAACCAGACAGACATCGAGAAAGAGTTATTACTTTTCTCAAAGGAATTATTTTTTTCTTCTGGACTGAAATAGCTAGTGACCACTTGCAGAGCAGAAGAAAGCTTATCTTTAATAGACTTTGGTTCCTTGAAGATAAAAACATCAGAAAATCTGAAAATTCAGTGTTCATCTGATGTTTAAAAAAATAAAAGTGCTGAAACGTGTGTGCCCTCAACTACAGGACACACATGAAGAAACCCATTGACCCTAACTTGACCACAGACACGCACTGACTTTTCTTTCTCAGTGCTGTAATCCTTTCAAAGCACTTGTCTTGAAGAAAAGCCCATTAAGAAATTTTTAGGGCAATCACTCATGCTGCCAGCTCCTGGTGTACTGGCGGGAGAGGTGATTGCCACCAGAGGCTCACCAGCACCCAGCCCAGCGTTGCTACCTCCAGTCTTCTGCTGGTGGAGGGGTCTGTATGAGGGAAAACAGGCCTGGCAGTAATGTCTGCTGCTCAAACTGCCCCACCTGATTTTCCTGGTCACTGCAGGAGGTAAGGGGGCAGCACATGAACTGTTCTGCAGGGCACCAGTGCTGTGTAGCAACACGAGGCAGAAGAGCAGTGATGAGCCACCAGCAGTGGTGACCCCTTCCATGACCATGGCTCCCCAAAGACCATCTGTGGTCCCAAAGACCATGTGTGCTCACCAACTCAGATGTTCACTGCATGCTGCCCAGGTATCTTCAGTGCATGAAATCCACTTCACTTTGGCAGTGGCAGGCTCAGGAACTGAATATGGACACATACAGCTTTAATTTTTTCCTTTTACAACAGTAAAATGTGTGCATTATTGCCACCCTCGCCTGCGTTACATTATCTGCTATTTGTCTTTGTTGTTAAGCAGATTTTGCCCCATCTGTGAAATCCCTGACTCTGAAGACAAAACTGCTGCTTTGCTTACTTGTGGAGAAGGAGAATGAAGGGTTGCACAGAAATCTGTCCTGTTGCAAGGGCTTTTAGGAGCAACTAACCAGGCAGATCCACGTGCATGGCAGAGTATCTCCAGAACAGCTGAATATCTGCCCTAGACTGATTTTAGTTATGCTGATTAACATCAGGTGAAAATGCGGGTGCAGAAGTTAAGAAACAAAGGAATGTGTTTTGCAGCATATGTTGCAATTTTGAGCTTCACACAGCAGGAGGAGGGAGAAACATCTGGCAATAGCAAATACCCTGAGGACGAAGACACCATACATTAATATTATGGGAACTATTCAAGACTGTGTTCAGTGTATGCTAAAAACTAGCCAACTGGCAAATTGTTTCCTTTCACTAATCTGATGTAATGAGGTGCTTTGTTGAAAAAAAAGGAGTTAAAACAGAATATGAAAAACTAATTGGAGTATGTGTATTTCACTCCCCAGAAGACAGACCACAGCGAGTGAGCGCAGTGGCGTGGACACAGGCACAGGGGTCCAGGGGCCATGGCGTGACAAGGATCTGTCTGCTCCCACGGGACAGCTCGCATGGTGTAAACTGGTTTGTGCGCTCTGAAGAGAAACCCAGCTCCAGGCCAAACTGGCTTGGGAAACAGGTCAGCGCGTTTCCACTGAAGTCAGATGACTTTCACTCCCTGACAGCAGTGACAGCATTTCGTGACCTGTGTCACCAAGGTTACCGTAAGACTGCACTTCACAGCATTGCAGCTCACAAACTTTGTATGCCTACGTTATTTTCGTCTCCAACTTCCATGCAGTTAACAGGTGATGGTATATGTGCATATGCACTTAAACAGTCCATAAGATCTTAAGAAACTTAAGATTTGCTATGGTGAAAGTCCTATGGAAATCATTAATATAAAAGACAATGCATTAAAGGTCTCGTCTCTTCTCCCCTTTCTGTTCTTTAAAATCTTATCTGGAGGTAAGTGGAAAAGGCTGCTTTGTACAACGTCTCTGTATGTTTTAATGAGTGAAGACTCTCTTTGTGCACACTTGTGCTTTTGCCAGGTTCCCAGGGAGGCAAACACGGCAGTGTCATCATCACTTTGAAACTGGAGGCAAAGATGTTAGGCAGAGCTTGTCAGGACATCTTCTGAGGTTTTACTGGGAAGCCTTCAGGGTGAAGAAAAATTGGAAGTGACCTTTATACAGAATTACTATACATACAAGTAGGCTTAGACAGAGAAGAAAGGTTCAGGGAAAGGTTTCTGTTAGGCTTTATTCATATTTCAAGCCAAGTAAAGCAACTTCATTTCCCTAAGAAAGTGTTGCCATATGGAGCAGGACAAAAATGTAATTTAGTCAGCAAGAATTATTGGATGTTATAGCAGAAAACATTAGTAGCAGTATGCAAAATTACATAGGGTTTTGACTTGCTGCAAACATGACAGGTTCCTGTTATACTTTACTATCGCAAATTAATATCTCACTATAAGAAAATAAAGGAAGGGTGGGCCTACAGAGCAGGAAAGACTCAATGAGCGCTAATGAGCTACAGGATTGTCTCACCAGGAAAGCTGTGGAAGCTTCTTCCCTTGAACTTTTAAAGAGTTTCTGCCAGTATCCCAGAGGAAGTCTCTTTACCCACCCCTTGCAATGATTTAAACAATGTTTATCAGCTTTACTTAACTCTTAAGATAGCCTGATTTTTCTGAGGAAAAAATCCATGGACATGAAGGAAGAGCTGCATATGCTGCTGCTAGTAGAAATTAGGGTTAAATTTGAATTTTATTAACTTTATTTGACCTCATTTTATTCATTTCATGACTTATGTGAAAAAAAGAAAGAGAAAAAAATAGATAGACATATTCTAATATCACACTCAGTTTTTGCTGTCTCTCCCTTCCTCATATACAAGCAAACAAATAAAATGAAAGCAATAAAATAAGTGCAATAAATTAAAATCCAAAGCCCAGGTGTAGTGTTTTAGTTATGCTTTTGGAAAGCACTCTATGGACCACCTTTCGATGTTCTTTGCGTGGCAAGTATAGAAACAATGGAACTGAGGTTGGTATTCCTTTGGGTTTTGCTCTGTCATTTTCATAATAAGGTAAGTGCCACTGCAGAATTCATTAGATTCATTACTTTCAAGGGAAAATGTGAGGCAGACCTACATTGCAGTTCAGGGCCAGTGCAAAAAACAACATCTTGCCCACAACTTTATTTGTGAGAGCTCTGCTCTAAGTCTTTGCATAATTTTTCACTCTTCTCACCAGCCAGTGTCTCTTCATGGAAGAACCTCTGCAACCTGCTTGGCAGAGCTGACTCCAAGACCTGCTGCACGCATCCTGCTTCCCACCAGTGCAAGCACGGGGGCTGGTCCTCTGCCTGCTCTCCTTCAAGCTGGCCTTCCTCCAAAAACACTGACAGTGAGGGCGAGCCAGTTTAACAGTGCCCTCTGCCATGCTGGCATGAGCAGATTCTCCTTTTAAATGCACATGGCAGCATGAGCCCCTCTCCTGAAGCAACGGGAGGAGGGGTGGGCTGTTTGTGGGGCAGGGAAGGAGAGAGGATGCTTCCTCGGGACAGTAGCGAGGGCAGGGCAGCAGCAAGGGGATGCAGTCCCTTGGGCCAGGAGGGAGGAGGCGCGGGTACCACAAGGGGAGGAGAAAGGTGCCCCTCACCAGGTGGGTGCCATGCACAGCACAGCAGTGCTCACTCCAAAGTGTGGGGGTTGAACCCTAATTTCAGCTTGTAGATTATTCCAGTGTCAACAGATGAAGTCTAAAATTCATGAGTCTGTGCGATTCCTTACATATCTCATATTGTGCTGGGGTTCAAAGAGACCACTGACGACACTGTGCCTCGAGCTGCAATCAGATATCCGTGGTTTTGCCCTTTCAGGTTCAAGTGGAGTTTTGCTTTACTGATCAGTTTTTTAACATAATCACGTTCCTGCATGTGATCCAGGCCCAACGGCACGAAAAGAAAACCCTCATCTGCCAGTCTGAAGAAAACATTACACAGCAACTGGAGATGAACAAATCCCAACAAGCACACTTTAATGGGAGGCTGAAGGGCTTGTTCGCAGTAAACGAAACATGTTAATGCACTCTTCCCTGCTTCTCTTTGTAAGCTGTTTGTTTGTTTTTAAATACAAGCATGTTCAGTAGTTGAAACATGAACCTACCTGTTGGCAGATGCAGTTGGCACAATGCAGCTTTTCTCTCACATTTGGTCTGAGTGTGACAGAAAGCGGGCTCTTCAATGCTGCAAAAAGTCAGCTGAAAGCTGAACAGGAGGTCTCAGCACCACCCAACGTACAGCTCCACAGTACCCACGATCATGGGGGGGGGGTAAATTTCATGAAAGAACATAGTAGTGATGTTTGCTCTTTGTGTAAAGAATGAGAAAAATATTTAAGATAATTTTCAAAGTAATTCAATAGCCCTTTTTATCTTTTCCTTTTTACTCTAGATCATATAACAAAACTCCTTCTGTATTCAATTAATAGCATTCGTTTCCATTCAGTTTAGATAAATAAGATCGTTTTGACTAGAATTACGAGGACTATGTGTTGGGGTTGTCTAAGGACGTGAATCTAAACCCAGACACATTTAACCAAAAATGTTCAGTGCTACTGTGTACTTACATGTTTCTGTGTTTACTGTGGCCATTTTCCTCGTTTCTTTCACCTATCGTATACCAAAAGTTCTAATCACATAAATAATGTTCACCTCAGCAATAAAATTGTGATTTTTTTTTTTTTTTTTAATGTGGAAAAAGTTGGGTTTTGCAAAGTCTTAAGCAATTTGACTCAAGTCAAATCAGTCCTCAAGGGACTGGGTATTTATTTCTTAGCTCAAACATTGAAATAAACTCTCCCATTTTCTTGAGATTATAGTTTCCTGACCTGGCAATTTCATCCACACAAACAAAAAGGAAATGCCCTTGTAAAATTTCTTATGCAGTCTCACCAGGTCAAGAAACGCACCCAAAATCCTACCATCATTGGGAACATTGCCAAATCTCCTTTTCTAGACCTGGCCTTAAGTTTGGGCAGGATGGGTAAAATGGTCAAACGACTGGAAGTTACCTTGCAGGTATTTGGAAATGAAAGGTGATACATCTGGGAACTTTCTTACAATCAAAGACAAACACCCACTCAGTGGTTTAAAGGCAGATGAGATGGAGGCAGAAAGATACCTGCAACAGGTACTGCTAAGTAGTTCTCTGATGACAGGTTTAAAATGCAAATTACAGACAAGTGACCCATTACAGGGCAGGGTTCTAGAAATAAGTAGAAGAATGTGCTTTAAATAAAAAAAAAAAATGTTGTGGTATCACAAATTAATCTGCATTGAGGTTTTGTGAATAAGGGAAGTACATGTCTGTATTGTGTCTCTGCTATTCAGGCTTAAGATGAATGGCATGGAAGATCTACCATGAAATAAATAGTTGTTACATTTTATCATGGTGCTATAGGAAGGGGAAAGGTGAGGTATCAAGAATATCAATACTAACCTGATGTGAATGCAAGACCTTGTATTTCGTCCCCCTGCCTCCAAGGAGCCCAAAGTGGAGGGGGACTCAAAAGGAGAGTGGCTCCATTCACACCTAGCAAGGCAAAGGCAAGTTAAATGGAAAGGAAAAAAGACCTGACTAATACACAGGGTATTTTTGCATGTCTCATGTTATTAGATTAAGGAAGTATTTCTGATAAAAAAAGGATTCTTCTTACAACAAAGCATTTTCATATATCCAGACCAGGTCCTACCAAACCAGGAACAAATATGTGACCTCCACCAAGGCTGCAAAAAGTTGCCAAAAGTTGCCTGCATCTTTCCACAGACCAAATTTGACCTTGTGCACTCGCTGTTGCAGTTTCTTCCAGGGATGTGCAGCCACAGAACTGTATCCCTACAGTTTTATTCCTCTTGCAAGCATCACTGCTGAAAAAAAAAGAGACGTCTTGGTATGATCAGAGAACTGGTCAAAGACAACAGACACAAAACAAATCACACTTATCTCTGTGCGCATTACCCCTGTTTCGTTGTGTCTGTGCTGTACAGCCTCCATGCTGACTCATGCCATTACCTCATGGGAAACTCCTCTAAAAAGCGATGAGCAGTACTTCTGCAATGTACATACACGATGTCATTACCTGCATCTGACTTCAGCATTGCTGTTCTAGTGAAATAGCTAGAACTAAATTTTCTGAGATATACTGAAATACCCACCAGTAGAGAGAAGGCAAGAAAGAAACTTAGGGAGGAATGAAGAGGGAAACTTGAGGGAAATAAATTTTTAAAAGTGGTAGGGAAAGAAATTTGAAAAAGTGGCATTCTTTTTAATATGAGCAAGCACATAAGGAAGAAGAGGAACTGGGAAACCATTCTCCCTTGTCTCTTTTTGCCAACTTTCCTTAGTTCTTTTGCATTAGGAGCCACTGGCCAAAAAAATTGTCCAAGGGGTAATGACCCACTAACTCATCCTCTTCTCCATGACCTACTTACTGAGAGCCTGAGATACCTGTGAACAACAGAAGAGCTTGCAGGTACAACAGACTGGATGTCTTCTGACAAAATATTTTGGTTGTCAGAAAGCAAAGATTCATCAAAGCAGAAACTGCTTGTGGTAAGGGACTGGCGTTTAAGGATCTCTCCATTTTTAAACCAAAACCTTCATTAAGAGATTTACATTTATTAAATCAACCTATCTGACATTTCCAAGATGAAATCTTCGCCTTCCTTTCCAAACCAATTCCCCATTTGAAATTTGGGTTGTTTTAAATGGTTTAAAAACACCAAAGGTCAAAACACCTGTCACTTCAACAAGAACTATTGCAAAAATGTATTCAGTGAGTTAATCAAGGCACTTTCCTCTGCATTCAGCTTAAGAAGCATTTCAAACATATCAAAGTTCACATAAGGAAAATTCTGAGTTAGGCTGTTTTCTGTGGTCAGGCTCAGCCAAATTCATACACACAAGCAAGCCCTATCCTCATAAGCAAGCCCTGAAGGCCTGGGTTATAAGCATCATGGGAAACGCTTGTATCACACTATTGAAATGGAGTAAAATACTCGCAGCAAGGTACCTGAAAGTAACACACTTGCAGAAAATGGCATCTCACCTCTCTCACAATAACACACCTGTTGACATGCCTGCATATTTATTCTCAGTTTCTAAAACCCACCATCTTTTCAGGTTTCTTTTCTTTAAGGACAGCTAAATAAACTGTACCCAGAAATCTCTTGTGAACTTACTGGAGCTAGAGTTTTTCTTTGCTTGGCTCTCATCTAAATTCCTGTTCTTTCACTTTCCCATGAACGCAAGCCTTTCTCTTCTGGACCAAAGCTGGTGAGACCCTTGTAGCTTACTTCCAGCACAGGTCAGGAGTAACCACCTTTCCCCCCAGACTGTGGTAAACTGCATTTTCAGCCTTCCCTATGATGCTGACACAGCCAGTAGAAACTATGCAGCTGCAGCTTTGCAGCACCATGAGCACTGGGTTTCAGTACTGTTTTCTTTGCCACAGACATGCTACTTGCAGCATGAGATCAGTTAGCTGTTCCTGACAGAGCATGTTACAGTAAACAGGCATTGGTTTCATCATGCAGGCTCCCCAGCATTTTTTCAGCTGGGAAACAACTGTGAGAACAATGGAGGATACGTCGCTGACAATAGGTGCAATATCATTTACATTTCTGACAAGCTCTCAGCATTGCTTTATTTCAGCTGAGTTCCTGCCTCCATTATGTGACTGCAATGTGCCTGCCGAGTGATGAAATGCTGGCTCCCTGACAATAGCCGTAGCGGGATACACCCAGTATTGGTTGAACACAAGGTGACTTTCCCAGCTTGTAAAGGCCTGGGAAAAGACATGAATAATGCTGGTGTAAACCACAATATCCAAGAGGTATTGAGTTCTTCCTCACACATATGCAATAAAAATAAATAATGGCCAGGAGGCTACTACTGTTGCACATAATAAGGACACACAAGCTCAGAGCCCATGTCCTTGCACGTTGCTGGATAATCTTCCTTGGGGTCCTTGGGATTTTTCTGCAGATGGGCAATCCCTTTCTACTTCTCAGGCAATGCTTTAGAGAGAACGGTGTGCTTTACTCCTGCCCAGATTCCTGTTGTCCTCTGCTGGGAACTCATGCATTTGCAAGACAATGCCATACCTGTTGTCTAAGTAGGTAAAACAGGTATAGAAAACATACAGAGAAGGAGTGGTACTAGTCAATAACTGTGGGAGCCCTCAGCTGAAGACCCATCCACCACACAGCCCAACGTGGGCTGATGCCTCCATCAGGAAGATGGGATTTGCTCATCTCCCCTTTCACAGCCCAGCCATGCACACTTCTGACAAATTTTAATGGAAGATCACGAGTAACCAAGCAGAGGAAAAACTCAAAGCGGATGTCACAACTCCAGTATCTCAGTGCAACCTCTCTCTCACTTATATGTGTAAATTCCCATTGTCTTTTTAAGGGCTGCATGGCTATTTCTGAGGGCTAAATATATTCCTTACCACCTACACAAGAGCACATTGCATTGTCAAACTGCATTTACCAGCCCATCCTCCCCACCTCACATTATGTGTCAACACTGATATCTCTATATAGCAAAACCACATTAGGGCTAGCTTTAATATTGGGCACTAACCACCTCTTCACCTGGGCTCATTGGGAGGTCTTTCAGCCCAAAATGAGTCCCACACCACTTCAGCCAACTTGCAAACCATGCTCAAGGCAGCTGAATTGCAGCTTATGTGAGGCTGCCTGCACAAGACAACAGGGCTGAGTAATCCTGGCAGCCTGCTTTTCAGTTTGTTGAATTATTAATTTTCAAAACACTTTTGTTGAAAAAAGAATTACAGAATTTACCAGGTTGAGATCTCAAAGCCCTTCAACACAGAAAAAAACCAAAAGCATACTCTTCATGAGAACCGGCGCACCAAATATTTCATGTGCTCAGAGGGTTCTTCCTAAGACTCCAGGAAATGCTGAGCTACTTATTAAGAAAAAGTTGCAAGAGTATTACTAACTCCAAAACAGGGCCAAGGAATACAAGGCGGCAAGAGCAGTTCTTTTGTAAAATGATACTTTCTGCTGTCCAAACTAGAAGGCTAGCTTTTTGTGTATGCAGACCATGTTGGTGTTACCCTGTCACACCCCTAACAGCTACCTTTAACTGACAGGTACAGACAAATGAGTCTTCTGTACCTCTTACTGCTCCCCCATTGGAATTTAGATACAGCACTGGATGCTCTCCTCCTCAATCCTACACAAAGCTCAGTATCATTTCCCAAAGCACTGCTGCAGCTTTGGCAGGACTTTGAGAACTGGTGGCTCACTGTAAACTGCTGCAAGACACTTGGATCACGTATAGGTTCAGGGATACGAGTTTCCTCTATGTACTTCTGCCAACAGCAATGCTTACCAGCAAAATCATGGAGTACGCTGCAAGTGAAGATTCAGAAGTAGCAGCCAAAAGTTCAGCAGTCCAGACTCCTCTTTCCAGATGAAAGGGAGTGCCATGTTTGTACAGCACTTTGTCGAGATAATTTTATGATCGTTGGGAAGTGTAGAAACCTGGTCTAGACATTCCAGTCAAGAGTTCAAAAAAAAATACAGCAACCCTGCTGCCTTGGAAGTCCTTCAAAATCACTGCTCCATGAAACCTAGTGTGACATGAGAGTTTGTTTCTGGGAGCTAAAGCATATTTGGTGTGTGTGTGCTTGAGTGACAGAGCTCAGAGGCTATGGTGCTGCAGCTGGCTTCTCCTTCCTCTGGAGCTCCGGTACTCTCAGGAGGCTGCTGCAACAGAGACCTCAATTTGCTGTTATGGACGGGATTTTAGGAGAAGAGGATTGTTGATGAAACCTCTGCCTTGTGATACGTTGGCAGTATTGTTCCCTGCACATGATCTGGGCATTGATGCCTAAAATTCCCCACCTCTCAGAAGCAGAGGCCAGCCAGGTCTGCCTGCACACCAGGCGAGCAGGGAGCTGCTGGGAGGACAGGGGCAGGAGGAGCTCCCCAGCTGGGACACCCGGGCGAGGGTTGGCTGGAGGAGGGTGAGCGAGGCTCTGGGTCAGTCACTGCCTCTGCAAAGCCAAAGACTGTGAAATGGATAGATTTGAGGAATATGTTTTGCACGTCATCCTGAATTAAGTATGCTACCCTTTTTGTCTACTTAATATTGTCGGTTAAGACAACTGATTCATGTTTGTGAGTGAGGAAAATTAGCCCCCAAGGCACCAAAAGGTTTAATTTTTCTGGATTGTTGAACAATGGCCTAAGACAACGATTTATTACTGATCACTTAAAATTTTAACCCATTCTTTGTGACTGCCTAAGAAGAGGTATATGTATCACAAATAGAAGCACTGTAGATCCAAAAGGTAGATCATTAGTTTTCTTTTGCTATTTTACTCATGATTTTGAGATCTTCGTAAACTCTGAATAACATATTTGCAGATTTGATCTTAATTTTTTTTTTTTTTTTTTTTTACAATCTCACCATCCTATCCCAACTGCAAATGGTGTTAAAGGACAAAAATCCCCTACAATTTATATGAAGGAAGTCAGTGCATTATCATACCTGCACGACTTCTGTGATTTGGATATTCACCGAAAGAGCAAGGTCTTTTAAAATGTTTTGGAAGAACCTTGAAAAATCTTCCAAAACCTTCTAGAATCAGATGCTAAGAGGCTTTTCTCTGATCTTGTGCTTTCTTTGCTGGTCCACCTAGCATTCACAAAGAAACAGAATTACAAATCACAGCATCAAGTTGCAGCTAACACTAATCAGTAAAAGCAATGTTAACATTACCACAATGCATGGGACACATCTCCTGCCAACTGGTTTTGTTTCTGTTTCTTTCTCAGAGATAGCTTCTCTTAGTCTTTTACTATCAGAAAGAAGGTGGAGCAAAGCCTCCAAGTGGAATTTTACTGCTCTGCCTCTAATTTAGGAGGCTGAGATCTCCTATTCAGATAGAAAGCTTGCTCTTCCAGAAAAGTTCATTTAGTAAGACGTTTCTGATATGGGTCAAAGCAAGAAATGACAATGTGTAGGAGATTACCAGGGAAAGGTTGATTTCAAATGTTTTTCTTATTGCTGGATGATTGCATGTTATTTTTGTCTCCCCAAATAAAATTTGTTAATCATACCACTGAGTCACTGTGCTTTGCAACTCCTACATGATAAAAATAAAATACTCTTATTTATATTTATTTATTTTTATGCAGACCAGGAGTATGCTGCACAGAAGCACTTACGTACTTTTAGGTGCTTCACTTGCAAGGCCGCATTCTTTTGATTACCTGCATTCCCTCCACTTAGCATTGCTTACCAGACCTGGGTTGTTTATAGTTTCTGATTAGCAGAACTTGACTCAGGACAATTGCATTCTTTGAATATGAAGATAAATTCTTTCATAGTGGCAGAGGGATTCATCCACACAAATGCCATTGATGTGCTGCTGCTTTTTCATTAATAAGCAAATTAAAGTCACAACCCATGCAAATTCCAAGAGCAGGTTATCTGAACATGGTAGACTCTGATGAGTAGGACTCAGTGCATGCTACAGTGAAAATATATAATGCAGAAAATCCTTTAACTTGTCTGAAAAGAAGATAGCTAAATCTAACAGCCTTTGCTCATAGCATATAATTTTTATCTTCAATACAGACCACATTAGGCAATAAGAAACAATTGCTGAGCACAGAATTGCAATGCAGAACGGAAAAAGATGCAAGTAAGGAGACTTTTGGTCTCACAGTGCAGCAAACAGAAGCAGATCACTATGTACCCTCTTCTGAACATGAGTGTGCAGTGCGACAGTGAGAGAAAGCACAGAGTTCACAGAGGCCCCAGGCAAAGACTGAAGTCATACTCTTTGCACTTGCATGTTGTTGACTTGCAGTGATGCCTACCAGCCTAGGGAGGCCCTTGAGCTGCTCAGACAGCCCACAAGCTGGTTTTCTGCAGAGTAACTGAACCTGGTGCTAATGATGCCGGTGTGGCTGGTGAAAGGGTAACAGCTCTGGAGACGGAAGAGACCACACCATCAGCAGGTCTGGAAAGGGTGCAGAGGGTACACAAACCTGCAGCTTCCAGAGGAACTGGGCTCAGCAGAGTCACCTCACTCTCTGGAGCTGTCAAAGAACACCAGTTAAATCACAAATGAAAGTGCATGCCTGGACACAGGCAGACATGTCTGTTTCTTTGTGTATTATTTTGGGACAGGCTGTCTGGGAGTGTCAATACAGTAAGCAGTGCAATTGTGGTGAAATCTTATTAGAGATTTCTTTTGTCGCTGTTGCAAGTATGATTTCATCTACCCTCATACACTTTTCTTTCATTTTTAAAAAGTCTCTGTGCACAACTATAGCCAGAAACTCTGTGCTATTTCCTGTCCTACTGACATTCAGAGGCCAATGTATGGGGCGTTCTGCTTGCCCATCCAGGGTTCCTGAATGTTGGGAGCCTGAACTGTCTGAACATGGGAGACCTTAGAAGCACCTCTGTAGTCCATCCCCAGTGGAACTGGCAAAGCAGGGTTTCTCATAGCAGCTCCACTATACCAATACCATCTGGGAGAGGGAAGAAGTGCATCATGAGAGATTAAATCCATGGGCAGATGGAACATATGACAAAGTAAATGAAGCAGATGTATGGTGGGGGGTAAGAAATGTCCTGGAATAACTAAGAGGTATGCTGTAACACTGCTAAGCTCTGGGGAAATGTACAGGTGAGAAACTTGGTAGAGATAAGGAAACAGCTAGGGGAATTAATAGATGTGCCTTGGGAGACGAAAAAATTTGTCAGAGTTTCTGAGGGACAAGCTTGGGAAGGTAGTAATGCCAACTGTGTTGAGGGAGGATGAGAAACTGAGTGGAGAGGCCAAGATAAGCAGTAGGAAGATGAATAGCAGGAATAACCAAAAGACAATGCCAGGCTTGAGTAACAAGCCAAGGAAGCCAACAGAAGTGCCAAGAGCCTGAGAAATAACCTTGAGGAGACAATTAACATGAAAGCCATCCCATGAGAGCCAGGAGTTGTGGTTTGGAGATCAAGACATAAGGCTCTTTCTTCAGATCACACTGAAAACTTGGGTATTTTCTGGTATTGAAGGCCTTTGCCTAGGTTTCTCATAGCAAACAGATGACAATTTTATCTGCTTCTATAATATGTATGTTGTACATGCTAGAATTATAAACAGCAGTGGTTTTCAGTGTAGTTGGTAAACTATCTAAAATTGCTTAGAAGTCTTATGAAATCACAGCCCTTATTCAGCCCAACCTGGGCTCTAAAAATATAAAATCATACAAACCCTTATATAAAAAAATGTAAAATACAAAGTTCACCTGCAGAATTCGGAATGGTCTGAGGGTACATGAGCTTCTCTTCTAGCCTTCTCACTCCTCCAAGAGTGTTGGCAGCTGGTGCAATCCTAGCACAAGGGCATGGTTTCTCTCCACTTCTTTAGCCTGATGTAACATGGTGGGGACCTGGAGACAAGGTGAAAGTTTCCCCACAACTCCCTCAACTGTCCTTAGCTGCCACCCTGCACTCAGTAACCCAGCACAGGCAGAAAATTAATCAAGGAAGGAGAGTGAATCTGAAAGGACCAAACTCACCTCTGGTCAAGCAGGTAGACACAAGTCAGCCATCTGCCCCTACCACAGGGACTTAATCCTGGGAATCACCATCTGACATCTCTCAGAAGGTCTGTATTTTTCAGGAGATTTTTCTGTCTCTTAAGCAAGGCCATTACCTACTCTACCCAGCAAGAGCAAATCCCTGGCCACCTTTTAGACTGAGAGCCATCAGGGGGCCCTGTCACTCTGCAGGCAACTTGGTGGCATCAACAGTTCCCTCTGCCCTTGGATTTCTGCTGTCCAGAGAGAGCGCATAATTATGTATGTACATATATAGTATTCCTCCTCCATACACTTTGGGTGTAATTCTGCACAGGCTCTGAACCTTGCAAAGTTATTTAGCCCAGTGCAAAGTTTGAAAGTCCCCACATCAGAAGGAGAAACTCTTGGCAAACTCACAGCTCTCTTTATCCTACTGCAAATGGTGGTGCAGAGTACCACTGAAGTTGCCCCCTTACTGAGACACCTTACTGCAAAGCATGGCTAATTCTGGACATGTCTGGTGCTTTTCTTGTTCCCTTATGCTCTAGAGCTAAATCATTAGCTGCTTTGATCTAAAGATGCCATGCTAGACGCTACTGAGTGGGTATGAGAGGAAATACAAGGGAGGTTCCTTCCATTCAGAGATAGGCTATGAAAAAAACAAGCTATTCTAGGTTTGTGACTTTCCCAGGAGATAGCTAGTAGACTGTCTCTCCAGAGGACAATGACTAAGCAAGTGATTTTCTAGCATGGCATTGTGACATGGCATTATCACAACTTTTGCTTTCTTGGCATCTACTTATATAAGGACTGGATTTACCGGGAAAATGCGAACAAAAACTGCTTTGAGGAAAGATGCACTTCCTTCCCAACTCCAAAATCACCTTTCAGTGATTTCAAATGCAAATATTTAAAATTTATGAACAACAAAAATCTTTGCTATTGGCTTGGTACCCATACTTTCCTCTTAAAATACCTGTTGTGAAAGCAATGCCTTCTTATCCCTATGTCTGCATGGTTTTAGAGTAATAGAGGAGAAAAGTTTCACCATCTCTTCTCTGTTATTTGTCATTTTCTGTATTTGTTCACTCACAGCAGTAGGATGAGGAACTTTTAATATGTAAATTAATGAAGTGGCAATGTAAGTAATTTTACACCCTTATATTTTGAACATATTAAGTACAAACTGGGTATTAACATCAGCTGGTGAGTCAGCTCCTCTGAGCACAGGAAGAATCGAGATCATATTCGACATACAAATTTCTATCAT
Organism: Harpia harpyja; assembly: GCF_026419915.1. Lineage (NCBI taxonomy): Eukaryota > Metazoa > Chordata > Aves > Accipitriformes > Accipitridae > Harpia > Harpia harpyja. The sequence goes on from NC_068969.1 coordinate 96,605,170, forward strand.
TCTTATTAAAATGCAAATATTTGTTCAGAAACCCTTATGATTACTTGGCATGAAGATTGCATTAAAAAAAAAATGAGTCATAGTGCTGGAATACTGGCAGAATAAGGCCTCTTTGATTGTTTTTTCCACTGCAAGGGCTAGATTTTAAAATTATTCACTTCCTTGGGCTTAAGACACCAGTTCATCTACCCTACCACAGTTACTGTGACAGTAGCCAGCCGTGGGTGTTTAGGAACATGACAGATAGGGCAAGAAGAGTGTGAACTTTCTGTTGATCTAGCTTCTCAGCTTCTCTCAGTTAGTGATTTAGGGACTTGTCAAGCTGGAAGTTGCGCCAATGATGGACTATGATCTGTGAAGCTGTCCAGGCTCTTTTTTAATCCATTTATACTTTTAACAAATCCACTACAACAGACACCTTAATTTGATTATATACTTTTTGGAGAGGTAGTTTCCTTTTCATTTGGTTATAACTTTTTACCTAACCCCACCAATCTCCTGCATTGTGAGAAATTATGCTCTACTCACCTCTGTGCCATTTTTGATATCAACATTTCTATCAGATCCCCCGCAGTCATGATTTACCTGTTATTATCTGAGATGAAGAGTCGCACTTTATTTCTCCTCAGACAGAAGTAATTCCATACCTCTGTTCAGCTTTGTCAGTCTTCTCAGTCTATCTTCTAGGTTTATTGCTACTTTTCTGAAATAGGGTGACCAGGTTTCCATGCATTATTCAAGGCACAGATAAACCATGGCTTTGCAGTAGCACGGTGCAGCTTTCCTTTTTTATTTTTTTTTGTTTTTCTTCTCTATTTCTTTGTTAATATTTGAGAACTCTCACAGTTAAGTTACTAACAAAGCTAATATCTCTGCCTGGAAACCTTTCCTTGCTTATACTCTTACACCATACAACTAGAAGAGAGTAATAATTTCTAACAGTATTACTGGGAGTTTAACCCCTAGTGAACCAATGTTTTTAAAAATCTCTTTCTGAGTGCTAATTTAGAGACTTATAATAACTTATAATACTTGCTTATTATACTTATAATAATTGCTGTTTTTTCCCATGTGCATTACTTCATACTTACCAGCATTAAATTTAATCTGTCCTTTTATCATCTTGTTCAATGCTCTAAGACCTTTCTGCAACCCTGTGTCATCAGCTTTTGATTGGACTGTCCCAATAACTATGTGTAATCTGCAAACTTTGCCAACTCTCAACTTATCCCCATACCAGATCATTTAAGAGCAAGCTGGTCAGCACATGTCAGTACTAGAGAAGCTTGATGTGGACCTTCGTTCTTGCTGGCATTCTTCTTTACTGTGAAAGGTGACTCTTTGTTGTTACTATTTATTTCTTACCTGTTAATCAGTTGCTTTTCCACAGAAAAATAAGGTCTTTTTTCCTGTGAGAACTTGAGTTCATTATTCTTCAATAAAGAACCATGTCAAAGCCTTTTTTATATTCAGATTCTTACTTTGCATCTACATATGGACAAAATTTCAGCTCCCTCAAAGAATTTTAGTAGGTTTGTGAGGCATGACCTGCAAAAACTACCCTTCCTACTCCAAAAGGAAGTCATACATATCTATGGTAAATGTTTGGTTCTGCTATTTTATTATGGTTAATGTTCAGTTCTACTATTTTGCTACAGTTGTTATAAATTTGCAGGGTACAGAAGCCAGGCTTTTTGGTCTGTGTCTTCAATGATATTTCTCCACACCTTTTTTTAAAGACTAGCACCATGCTATTTATCTTCTACACATATTGAACTATGTTTAAGTAAGTGACATAAATATTTATATCAGAGTTCTTTTAAAATTCTTACATTAATACCATTTGATCCTAGTAATTTTTTTACTTTTCATTTTATCAATGCCTTCTAACACTTTTCTTTTTTAAATTTACTTCTAAATTGACAGTTAAAACTCTGGATTGTCTCTTCCTGTAGTGATGGACTGTGGGGTAAAAGCCATTCTCCATGGTCAATACCAGCTGAAACAATTAATCTGGCTTTTCTGTAGTGACTATGTTTCTCCTGAGTGTTCCTTTTGACCCTAGTTATCTATGGCTGAACAAACTGACTTTGTTCTCCCTCTAATTAAAAAAATTAGAAAACCTTAATGACACCTTACTTGCATTTTGAAATGTGTTCTGTGTACTGCTCGGAAATAACTTAGTAATTCCTTCTTCTCTTCCATAGCAATACTTCAGATTTTCAAGTATCACTGTGTTTTCTGTGCTCCCGTGACCTTGTCTGCCTCCCTTTCATTTTCTGGTTGCTGTTATCATTTTAGCTGTTGAATGATGCTGTAAAACAGATTCTAAAATTGTGTTATTTAGATATGGAATTTCGGTCCATAGGAATTACACAGTGCATTTATTATAGCTGGCCTTGTACCGTGTATTGTACCTTCATGGTATATTGTCTTATTCTTTATATTCCTTCCAGCAAGTTTGTAAAATGCTTATTCTAATTCATATTTCTTGGGTTTAGATATCAGTATTTGTCCCGAATCTCTAGAGAACTTCAGCATATCTGTGGACAGGTACAAATCTGCATGTTCTACATATTTGCATTATGGAGTACAAGCTCTTTTTGCTGTGGCAAAAATCAATATGAATTAAAGGATAAGATAGTTCAGTATCTAGGCTAAGTTATTTGAATCAGGTATGTTAAGCGTGTTAACCACACCACACATCAAAGAAGTAATGATTAAATGTTATAGCGTAATTTCTTCTCAGACAAATTATCACAAGATATCTCACAGCGGCATCACTGAGCTGTGAGCAAAAGTGTCCATAACTAAAGCATCAAACTATCATTATCACTGACTTTGCCATTGAAGCTTGTCATACAAAAATATGCAGATTTTTTAAAAGGAGATTAAATGATATTCAAATTATAGTAAACCAAAGCAATCATCTCAATATTGCTAGGTTTATATATCTTCTCAAGATTAGAAAGGAAACTTTTAATGTACTTTTCATCTTCACATTTTTTTTTAATTCCTTGCCAAATCGTTTTCTTTCATCATTCATGCACAGTGCATCATCATTATAGTCAGGTTGTGCAAGAGGCAGGGCTAATTTTCTTTTTCAAAAAACTATGGAGCATTCAAAAAATGTATGTCTACTCTTGTGATTTTATTGGGTAACACTGTGAAAAACAAATTTTTGTTCTGAACTTTGGTATATAGGATCCAATAATATGTATTTGGAAACCGAGAAACAAATTACCATGAAATTAAAGGCTGTACCAAAGCATGCAGAGAAGGTAGCATACATGAATGGGCACTCAATGTTAACATGTGTGCATGGTCGTGGGGTGGTTAGCTGCACGTTTTTTGCACAGCATGGCTGGCTTATCATTAGAGCAATTGGCCTGAATCTAGACAGGCCTCCTCCTCTCAGGAGGTAGTTCATGGAGCCCTAACAACTTCTCAATGTCTTTCATTTCACCACAGCTTACATCTCCCCTGTCATTGCACAGAAGGTCTAAACTTTGACTGTGAGACACCTGAGCTGGCAGCCTTTCTGGTGTGTGTATTTTCACTGCCAGACATGGTTTGGGGGGCTGTCTGTGATGGCCACAATAATTCCGTTAAAGACAGGCTATGCCACATGGACAGTTATTCAAATGGGCTCCTTGGCCCAGTGGTTACCACCACTACATGGAGTGGGTACACCAGGTGGACAGCTGTGCACACCTTCTTCCACAAGTGCCTAGATGCTCATTTAGATGGTAAGCCTCAGTTTAATCCCCTTGCCTTTCCTGATGCCAAGGGAAATTGAAGGCCGTCTGAAGTGCTTAGCCTGAAGTGCAGCCAGAAAGCAACAAAACTATGCAGAGGTAGCTCTGCCTAGAAAGGCAGCTGGTGTTCTCTCTCCCTCCACATCCCTACCTCCACAAATGCATCAGGAGTACTGTTTGACTAATTATTCCTTTCCAGGAAGGTGGTGTCAAAAAGTAGTACCTGCTGGATAGCTCTAAGTTTTTCACACATAAATGAATGCAGCATCAGATATGAGAAATGTGGGAGAGTTGCAAGGGGAGGGTTAATAAAAGATGTAAACGTCTCAAATTCCATGTCTCCCTCAAACAAAGTACCATCAGGAATGGGGATGATCACACTACTGAGTTCAGAATAAAGCTTGTCTAGAGAATAAGCACTGTTGTTCATGCTGAACAGGTTTACCCAGCTCTATAAAGATGGGTTGCAATCAGCACTTCCCAGAGCATTCCTGGTGCAGAAGTCTCCTTACCTTTTGAACTTGCAAAGTGCCTGAGCACATCTTACCCAGTAAAATAAAACGTGGCATATCAGTAAATTCAGTTTTTAATTAGCTCTCTATCTCCATTTCTAATACTGACAGATCTTGAATGGGCTTTTTGTTATTACTATTGACTTTAGCCTTTTGAAATACTGCTGAGTGGTGACCCAGAGGGGTGGAGGTGGAATTAGATTCAGCAGCACTTATGCCATCATCTGTTTGGTATGTTACTTCCTTTCACTCTGATGTTGGGAAGATCACACCCAGCCTTCGCATTCCTCTTCGACAAGTTGTGTCAAGGAAAGGGGAGAAAGGAACTGCCCCACATACCACTGGATATCAGAAAGGAAGGTCTTAATTAGGAAGTCAAGATGTAATTTCTACAGAAATCAGCCCTTCCTTTTGTCAGTCCCAGGTCTGGCTGCTATAACAATTTCAACGACATTGTCTTAAGAAGTGAGGGCTCAAAAGGTAATACAGTATTCTCTGGGGTTATTTAATGCTTTTGGCTTATATCTAAAAGGGATGCTGAATTCTTAAACTTAACAGCAGTAGTAAATCCCTAAAAAATGAAATTAAATAATGGAGTTTGTTTTGGCTGGCATTTCAGAGAGGTGAGGTGATTAAAACAAGCAATGTACCAGAACATGCAAAGTAACTTGCTCAGTGTTGTACAATAGCAGCTCATTCCTAAGGAGCTGAAATTAAGAACTCTGTTATTTTCTTATTCATAAATTTGAGACATATAGATTATAAATTTTTTATCTACACCTTTCCTATTCTTCAGCAGTAGCCATAATAGCAGTAGTAAATAACCAGAAGGCAGAAGGCCATGAAATGCACAATCACAGTCATACATTTACAATATCCCTGCTTAAGAAATTTTTAAACTTTAAAAATAATGTTTGATCATATTTTGTAGTGACTTGTATGTAAAATAATGCATGTATTTCTGACTCATTAAAAATTTCTTAAAACTGACTCATTCATCTTAGAAAGGAATTCACTGAAAATCCTTTGTAGTATGCCTATAAACCTACATGAGAATATAATAATTCAACATAAATAAAGCATTTATAATATTTCACTCATAAGAAAAAAACTGCTTAACCAGATCAAAAGAACATTTGTCTCAAAACATCATTTTCTTTTTGTTTTTTATCTGCTGAATTAGGGACCATGAAGTCCAATGGTCCATGAGGACCATTTGGATACCGGAAAATAATTTATGTTAAGCATCTCTCATTCTTAGACAAATAAGATGCTTCTGAAACTTTTATGCAATGTTTGAACTTTTCCAGTCCTGTAGGCATTTTTTTTTTTCATTGCTTGATGCTCATGACACAAGAAGAAAATGAATGGTGGCCAGACACCTCGGGGGGGGTTAGAATGAGTTCTAAAATTGCAGCCACAAAAGCTGTGCAATGATCAAAACAGAACACATCTCTTTGCCTTGCCTGCTGCCATTTCGTAGTGCCAGTCTCCAATGACAGGACTGTGCCCATGAATTTGGAAACATGACTATACCCTTCAAAACCTAGACAAAATGCCACATGGAGAAAGTACGTTCGGACACCATGTCACAACCTTTCCAGGAGAACTGATGGATAAGCCCATGTCATGGACTTCCAGTAACTCATTCGTGGAAAGATACATGATTTGTAAAGAATTTAATCACTGAGTTACCTACCCATTATTCTCCACCAGATCATCTTCAGTCAGCCTGAAGATTATTTCATTTTCCCACACATTTGCTTTTGAGCACAGGCCAAACCACCAGGACCATTGTTATTGTTTTTGTTTTCATATGCTTCAATTCCCAGGGCCTGATGCCTGTTTACTTAAAGAATGGCTTATGGTGCTCCAGTTTAAGAAAAAAAGGCCCTAAAAATGGGAGTAAATACCACTTACTCCCACATTGGAGGCATTTCACCCTCAGAATGGGGTAGACTGGCCTTAATGTGAATGAGTACTAGGTATCACACAGGCAGTGAAAACTTGTGAAACCTTGGCCCCATTTAAACCATAGTGTTATTCAATACAAGAAGGCCAATAGTCTCTCCAGTTTCTTCAGTGGTTAGTAGAGAAACTCATTCTCCCACCAACTGAAAGAAAACTCAACAAGTTGTTCCACTTTTTTGATTACCTATCTTTCCCTAGATGCTTTGAATCATAAACGTAGTCATTATCACAAACAGTTCTGCTCTACTTATTTAAATTAGACCCTGCAAGATCTAAACCATTATAAAATGTGGTCCTTCCAGTGACACTTTTGGCCTACGGATATTTTTGTTAACATTTCTGCATCTCTTCAAAAACACCATGCAGCAAGCAGGGGCAAAAAGGAAGATTGGACATGGAAAGACAATTGTGTGGTTCTAGCTCCCCCTTTTCTTTCAGCTAGAAACATAATAATTATGCTAGGTAAATTGTAAACAAGGGTGGAGGTAATAATAAAATGGATGGGGGTTTTGTGAGAAAGAAAACTGGCACACTATTTAGTCACTGCAAATACACAAGTATTATGGACATTACTGCACTGCTTGTTCTGTTGCCTACAAAATAAATGTGATTATGACTACAGAACATGGTTTTCTTAATACTGGCATTACATGATCTAAAGGAAGACATATGACAAATACATTCAGCAAATATAAAAACATAATTTCATAACTCTGGCTTCCATTTATGCCTGCCAAATGTGTGTAGACCCTACTACAGCCTTGCATATAATGCAGATATTCAAATTGTTCTCTGGGTTTTCAGTAAGGGGGAAAAAATACAACAGTTAATGATAGAGCCCATGTTTACTAATGTTAGAAACTCAAGTTCAAATCCTGCAGGAGATCACACTAATTAAAATTCGTTTATGGCCTCAGACAGTTCCTGGTCTTTATATTACTATGGACCAAAACAATCTTTATCACATTCAGAAGCTTAGGGTTGTAGCTGAATGTTGTCATTCTTCATTATTATATCCCTTTTCTTTTCTGCTTACTGTATCTGGGAGACAATCTGCTCCAAAACATAGGATCTGTATCCAAGGCACATATCATTTACCAAACTTTTCTGACAAGGTGAGTACTGAACTTGAGACTCTACCAAGATTTAAAACTTTTAAAATATTTCAGGTTACTGTTTATATTCCACAGGTCTCAGCTCATAAATGAAACATTTCAACACCATAGTAACTGTTCTTTGTAGGAAGGAACAAAACAACATAGGGTTGTATACATTTAAGTATCCTCCCTTCATTCCCACTTGACTTTCTTCTTCCCCAAATCAAAGAGTAGCTGTGCAGCTTCCCTGATTCTGAAGCTTTATCTGAAATATCCTTTCCAGCCATTCTAACCACAGAAGACGACCAAGTTCACCATAAAGTTTCCCAGCTTTGAGAGTCATCTACTTCAATACTGAAACTGGAAAAAAAAATTACTTTTGCACCAATGAAAGGACGTAGAGTCACACACTGATCTCAGAACTCTGTGGGTTCTTCCTTCTGCAGCAGAGCATCCCCAGCTTGTTTTAAGATAATGATGCTATTTAACACAACCTGGTTGACTAGCATCCCTTATGCAACATAAGAGAAAACTGAAACACAACACAAAAATAGACCAAATCCCACTCAAATTGATATCAGGTTCTGCTCTCTCTCAAGAGTGATTTCTTTGTTAAATAGAAAAGTGGTTTCTTACACGGAGTTAGCAGACTTGTTAAATCCCTCATGCACAAGTGGTTTCAGGATGCTTCAGTGTACTCAAGGAAATCCCTGAGTACTGAGCCCTGAGTGTACCTACCCTAGCTTCATCAGTTCCAAAACGACCCATGCCTTTTCTCCCCTGGGATCTGCCAAGTCAGTAATTTCATTGTTAAAACAAGACCAAAGTAGCCACTTTGCCATTGCGCAGGTCTGAAATACTGAACTCTCACAACAGGGTAGTGCCCTATTCAGGAAGCAGTGGCAATGGCTGTTCACAAAAGCATGGGATGTGAACTACTTGTCCAATAGTCATGAGGGCACAGACTCCAAGTGCAAATCTAAAATGGCCAGTAAGATGGAGAAATGAAGATAAACTATCCATCAGTCAAACATTTGCTGTAATCTTCACTGCAAAGCTCAATACTGGCAAGAGGCAGCTTCAGCAGTAAGTCAGGAACAAGTATGGCTCCAGAAGTTCAGTGCTCTCTCCCTGCCCTCCTTCCCTTTCCCCCCCAACATGCACACACACACATACTCTTATCCCCTGAGGAAACAGAGTCAGTCTGCACCTTTCACTGATGTGAGTCACAGTGCTTTCAATTTTTGCTCCAGAAAGCTAGGTGGTACATTACAGATTCCAGGTGCCAAGAGCCTACATACTGCACCGGAAGGCTAATGATTGCTGAGCTTCATCCTTCTGTACTCCAGCAAAGAGGACAAGCTATTAAATAGAGCATGTGACATGTAATTCCTCTTGGAAAGACAGCTCATAAGTAAGCCCAGTTTTTTTTCATCAGCATAACTCTCAAAGGGATGCTACTAAGCATCTCAAACCAAACCTTACCCTACAATGCAAGAGAAGATTTGGATTGAGCCTTTAAGCACAGCCTATAGCAAGACCCAGTGGTGATTGCATAGGACCTTTACTGACAGTAATGGTGGAAAATATATGACTCTTCTATAGACCTCTACTAAGGCACATCAGACAGAAATGGATTGAGAGCTGCTTTTTCTGTTTGGTTAGCTCTTGTTTGGTTTTTAGGCTCTATTTAAAACATCTGGAATTAGCTAGAGGTGGAGACAATACCAAGAACTCTAAGACAACATAGAATTATTTTACCCCAACTTACATTAACCTTGAAATTTGAGTGAGAGCAGTAATTTGTCCTTCAAATCAATTTGGGAGGAAGTGTAGTGGAGGAGAATCATTCACCTCTTTTAAAGCAGGACTATGTTGTCGGTTTGGATTATCTAGGCATGTGTTACCCAGTCACACTTTACTGCACTGGCAGAGGCATCACGCACTGCTGACACCTTCCCTTTTTTTCTGAGGACAGCACGTTTCAATTTTCTGAAGAAAATAATGTTTTGATTCCATATAGCAATGAGTTTGATATTGAGCATATAAGTGAGCCTAAACAATTATTTTGGGAGGGGGGGGGGAAATTAGTAACGTGATGATCCCTGCAAACCTTAAAAAATTCTAAAAAGGGCACACTGTGAAAGGATCAAGATTGGTTCCTCTATAGAAACAAACTTTTCAGCAACTTGAAGAGGTAGTAAGGTAGCCCTGAAAGACAGTCTTAAATGGTTGCCATGAAAAAACAGGCCACACTTCGAAAATACTTCAAAATGAGAAGTTGAACAACGCCTGCAGAATAATAAACTACCAGTGGACAATGATATAGAGTAAAAAGCAAACATTCAACTTCAGCTGTTACCTGAAGCTTGTTCGTTACTTAAAAAATCTCAGAACAGGAAATAATATAGAACCATCTCTACCTGTTTTCTATCCCACACATGCCTTGCATTCTCTAGAACTTGAGGACTCAAGTGGCAAGTAGGACACAGCAAAGGGAGCTTCACATAAGCAGTGAGAAGAGAAAGAAGAACGCAAACGTAAACGGAAAGAGCTTCAATAATGAAGAATGTCATCTACTAGCATATCCCTTCCCACAAGCACTTGCCATGAATACAAAAAATTGACAGCAAAGCCTGGCCTGTGGGAAGAGTAAGGGGTTCATGTCATAAGGACATCATAGGGGATGTTCCTGTAGATAAACCCAACATTTGGATTCTGTCTGTAAGCAGATAATCAGAGCTCTGTAGGGCTTGAAGAATGTTTTATGTTGCCAGGCTAATAATCTTGCAGCTATTTCCCTAAGAATAAATGGCAGTTATACTGCCAGCTGTGTTTTGACAGAATTTGGGGTTTGGGAGCTTTCTCTGTATTTTCCTATGAGAGGCCATGAAATGGCCAAAAATTAAGTCCTTCCCTTTAAACAGGTAATTATACTTCATTAAAGTCTTAATCAGACAATTTTAGTTTTTATATGAGGGACTCCTTTTACTTTAGATCTCAGATATGGCATAATGATTTCAATCAGCTGCACAGCTTTGAGCCCAAGAGGCAGGATTAGATTTTGGTTTCTCTTTTGGAAGAAAGAGATTTGAAATTAAGAAATCAGTCTCTATGTGAAACACCTACAGCAAAAACATGAAGCTAGTTCTTATTGGCATGGTTCTCAGAGCAGACAGATGTATGCAAAGTCCCATCACTTCTGGGTTCAGCTTCCCTCAGTGAAAGAAGAAAACATCTTTTTGGAAGCTGTTAAATGCAAAATGAGTTGTGCTCAAGGTAAAAGATTGTTACATTGAAAACCTCATTTAATTTAGAGTATTATTGTACAGACCACGGGCTGCCTTGCATAAGACATACAATGGTTGCCGGACTGAGTTATTAGGTAGCTTAGGGACCTCTTCAGGTTTCTGGGACATCTTTTCAGGTAAAACTGTAATTTGCTCCTTGTTTCAGAGGGTGTTCTCTATTAACCTATCCCATCACAGTTTTCAGAGGTTTTTGGCCATAAGACATTTTCTGACAACATTGAATTTCTGCATGGTCCAGATTATAGACCTTCACTCTCTCACAGAATTGTAAAAGAAAGAGCATTCTTTGGTTGAAAAAGATCATACTTTTCATTAGAGCTCTACAACTGTCTTGCAGAAACATCCTTGATCATTAGACCACTAAACTCAATATAATAAGGTTAATGTAAATTACCAACACATATTTCACCCTGGAAAATAAAACAGGATTCCAGTTTCTAAATATGAGGTTGGGTGAGGGTGGGGTGTCCCACATTTCATGTAAAATCTGTTTTCTAAAGGTACTTCAGCTCATTTATCTATTCATCTGCACTCAGGGAGGAGGCCTTGTGAAATTTTTGGCATAAACATTATCCTCTCTTTATCACATGAGATGAGACTACACTATTTGTAAACCAATTTCAAAGGTAAGAAAATCTTCACAGAAGAGAAGCTGATTTATTGATAGCCTTAGGTAGTTCGTTATCAAACCTGTGTTTGAGGTTTAACTATCATTTTCATTTATAGCACTGACTTCAAAAGAAATATTTACTGCATGAAAATATTGATTAATTTCCCCCCATACTCCCCTCAAATGCACCGAGAACCACTATAATTTCTGCCAGACAGCAAAATACATACTAAACTGGTAATTCAAAATTACAGAATTGCTCAGCTGTGAATGAAGTTGAAAGGCCAAAATGGCAAGTGCACAAATGAAGCTGACTATCATCTCAAACGTTACTTCCATGGACAGGTTTTGTCAGGCCTCAGAAATTCTTCGTATGCCTGCCTCTCTGAGGAAGACTTGTTGAAGCATTGAAGCGACAACTCCTTGCTGAGCAGTCCAGCTTAGAGTTGTTTTAGGCCATGCCTGGTCAGTACTGTGCACTGTGAGTCTCTGCATAAGTTACCGTCTGCACTTTTCACACATGGCAGCTACCACCCAAGTAGGTCACCTTTAACAGCAACAAAATAATGAGCCAACCAGAAAAAAACCCCTGAGTTTTATAGCTGACAGAGCATATTGGCACAAGGTTTTTTAAAACAGATCAAGGCAGCTGCCAAGCAACCAAATGAGCAGTGTTTCCAGTAGAACAGCAAGACAACGCTTAAGTTTTTAGACTTTTAAATATTTCTTGGATCTTAAACATGAGTAAAGAAGAGAACTTGAAAAACTTCCTAAGAGTTTTTGAGACCTCAGAGAATCTACCAACCTGCCAAGGTAACTGATGATCACAAAATAAGATACCAATGCAAGACAGCTAACCCATAACCAAATAATTTTCACCTTTCAGTGTGACACACCTGCAAAATAAACAGTATCAAATGTACACACAAATGTAACTGAGGAAAAGAAGATAAAGTATATAGGCAAGTCCCTTTTACTTTATGGCCTTTGTCTCTCAGCCCCAATGCAGAAATGCTAATTCTTAAGAGGGGCTGCAAGACTTTCATTCCAGGATGGGCACTTACTGACCTGCAACATCAACACAGCTTGTTCAGAGCTGAGTAACACAGTAAATATTGCTCCTTATCAACACACATAACACAGAGGTGATTGCAAAAACACAATAACCATCTTGTAGGAGGGAGAGGTGGAGATAGCCACACTCAAACAAAAAAATCTTTACAAAGACCATATAGGTATCAGGAATACTTGACTTTTAAATTCTCCCTCCTCTTGTTCCAGTAAACCTATCTCAATGCAGGATCATATGAGGACCAAATCTAGGTCTTTCCTAGCTAAAACGGGAACTCCTGCTGGACTGCCTTTAAGTTACATTGTACCTTAGTATTAACACCCCAATACATACGTACCACCTCTGTCTCCCACCTTCCTCCCTTCAGCGCCCACTGTGATTACACAGAATTGTAAGTCCTCCACAGAAAACCAAGACCATCATTTGTTTGGCAGCCCTATGTCTACAGAGCAGCCTTGGTGTTGAGTGCAGTAATAGCCTTGAAGCCATATGACCAACAGCTTTCTGGGAGAGGGAGATACAGAAGCAAGAAAGAAATATAACCTAGCTGCAGACAAAAAAAAAAAAAGAAACCCTCACTTCATACTCTCTGAGTGACAAGATGTAGCTTAGCCAACTTAATCCTTTTGTTTTCCCCAAAAAAGACCTGTCTCATATTTACTTAGCATCTGAGCCCTGTTTTCTCAATGCACACATTTCCTCAGGAATGGTAACAGATGCAGTTTTATTCCCTCTTTACATTAAGCCTCCATTAAGTTTTCTTGTCAGGCCTGTTACTGGATATGACTGCTGCCCTCTTGCACCTCAGCTTCATTTCCCTGGAAGAATCAGATAACGGCAATAACTTAATTCCCGGGATGTTGCAAGGGAAAGAGTTTGATGCGCAGAAGACAAGAACTACACCTTCACTGTAAACGTAATCAGGATGAGCATGCATGTGGGACATGCAGGCAACAACGAGGCTATCAGAGTCCAGAGAGTTTAGCACAAGAGATCTGTTCCAATAGCTGTCCTCGACTGAGACAGCACTGGCAAAGAGCCCGCAGCCTGACAGAGCCAGCCAACAGGGTTTGTCAAGATTTGCCTTTCTGATAAGTGTTTATTATTGGCACCTGAACTTCAAGCTGACTTGAAGATAGGTAAGGGTTAAAAGGTTTCTTTAAAATAATAAGGTTTAAAAGCAAGTAGTAAAAAGTGAAGCCTTATACAAGCAACGGTAACAATAGCAAAACCTTTAATGACCTGATGTTGAAGTTGATGACTTCCACTTTACTAATCTCATGTATATGAAATGAGATTGCCTTAAAATGAGCCATGTTTCAAGCACACCCATTACAGGTCATGGCCTGGAACTGGAGTTTTAATTCCCTGTGCCACTAGTTTTACATCACCTGGCTGAAACTTCAGTGGCTGGTCTGTTACAGGTCCTCCACCTCTTCTATGTACTGAAAAGTGAGGGGTGGAAGTACAGCTTCATAGGCAAGCACTAGCTTGCCATTTCCTAACTTCTGAAGGCTTTACTTAGCAGCCTAAACACTAAAAAACCAAACCCACAGTTTTTAAATATGCAATTACTTTTATACCTTATGTAAAAGGTTACAATTCCACATTTCAGTTTAACTGTTGGCAAAAGGTAGACAAGTTATCTCAAATCTTTCAATGGCACCAGTTTCTTTTATGCTTTCAGTGCCTCTGCCACTGTCACTATGACCAAGAGCCTGGGCTGGATTGAATGAACTGCAGGAATAAGCCCAAGCAGCAATTTCTGTTTTCTTATGCTGAGCAAAATTGACTGTTTAAAATTGGGACTCCCCAGAGTTCTCATCGATAACACTATTATATTGTCACATTCAGAGAGCCCAAGGAGCATACACAAAGTGCTAGAAGGCAGACATTTTCAGGTATCAGAGAAGCTATAAAAGGGATAAGACATCTCATCAGTGTCACACAAATCCACCTTTTCAGACATAAGCCAGTAAAAACGGTTGCTTCATCCCTCCCATTAAAATCCTTTCATTTGTCATCATCTTTTTACAGTCTTTTCTGATTACACAAAATAAGCAAGCCTCCCTCTGGAGCTGGCAGGGCCCCTATTACCATTGCTACAAAGGATTTTTCTTCCCACATTTCTTTCCTTCGCTCATCATCCTTTTCTTCAGCAGACCCATAGCTAGCAAAAAGGAGACCTCAGAAAATAGCAGCATCAGTGGGCTCTCTCTAGGCCATTCCCATAAATATATTTCTAGTCAGAGATTCCCATATGACAGCTGTGTTGGAAGTGTAATTCCAAAACCGTGTCAACTGCGTTATCCTGTAAACACGATTCTGGGGTGATTTGTTGAAAGGCATTTCAGCATTCTGCCACCCACACACTGCAACCGCAGAGGAGTTTCAGTTCAGATAAAGTACCTACATATTATGGAAACAGCAAGGAGAATTTCCATGGATTTAACAAAAAGCCCCAACTCAGGGAGAAAGTAAGGAAATTGGCACCAGGAACATTTTGCAAACAATTAACACATTAAGCACTTTGGCTCTATTTTCTCTTGTTATTCTTAGCAACTGGTATTTCCAGGAGTGCTGATACACTTAGCATCATAGGAAGAGTGAACAACAGGTTTCTCTAGCGGGTAGTAACTGCAAGAAAATTGTGCATGTACTGGACAGGCCAGCTAGAAAACCTGCCTAGCTGAAATTCATGCAATGTCTACCATGTTGTCTTCATTAAAATCTTTTGCAAAAGTCTCCTTTTTCAGGGATGTCCACCAATACATGCAATCCACACTAGTCACAATAATGCTGTCATGCTCTCACTAAATAATCATTCCCTTAAAAAGAAAGCTGTGCCCTGAGTTCTTCAGTATATTGCTTGTCTGATTTTGTTTTCTTTACCTTGTGGACCTTTTTGTTCTCAGTATTTAACATACGCATGGGAACAGAAAAATTATCTGCAGGACTTGAGTCCTCCATTTTTATACATAACGGAACTTACTTATCATCTGTCATGGTAAAAAAGATGGTTTCTTTTTTTTTTAATCTGAAAGCAATGTTAGTACAAGAGTTAAACTGGTGGTAATTAATTTAAATATAATGATCTCTCAAAATCTGCTCAACTAAAACAAAGTAAATATTACTCACTAGAAGGGAAAAAGAACTTGAAATACATCTTCAGTCAGGCTGCTGTTCTTTCTGTATTGCTTTTAATGCTGAAATATAGTAACTTATAACAGCACATGCTGTCTCAGCATGACAGACAGTTCAGAATTACTTCACTGATATGCCGGTCTCAAAAAGAGAGAAGCCAGTGCTTCTCTCTTGCTGGATTTAACAATGTATTAGGCATGCAAGCCTCTGAAGAGGAAAGGTAGGTGCATTAATATCGACAGAACTACTTCTTCTTCCCATTCCAGGATATGGTAATGTTTTACAGAAAAGGACATGCTTGCCATACCCTCGCATCCACATGTATAAAGGGAAGTAAATTAAAACCCATACTCCCAAAAGTCAACCACAGACATAATGATGGGTTGTAAAAGCTACCTGTAAACAAGCAAATAAAAAAAGCCAGAGTCATCATGCTATATTGCAGCTCCTCCTATTTGGCTGGCCAGATGCACATACATCAACTTCTTATGATGTACAGTCTAACCCAGCTATGGAAAACAACCCTTTTCATATGAAGGGTGGCTACAAAAACAGTTTTAGAAACAGCAGAAATGTGTGCTGGTGGAGCTAATACACAGATCATATGACAATTTTCTTTTTAAGAGACCATATGCTTTTGTACAGCATATGCACATGTTTGTACAGCAATATAAACTGAAGATGTTTGGGGGCCCAGGTGAGCATTAAAAGACCTCATCTCTACCTTTGCTATTTTCATTGGAGATCTTCTGCAATGGCAGGGCCTGGTCCTCTGTTCTGGACAAAGAGTGGCACAGAAAGGCACCTGTTTGGATGCAGAAACAAACAGATTGTCTTATGAAAAATAACCCGAAAGAGCAGCAAGGGATGATGAACTGGACTCAGGCACAGTAGCTTTTAATACAATTACTCAGAAACAAAATGGGGTGGTAGGATGTGAAAAGCATTAAGAAGGTTTACAGAATTCAGGAGAAGGATGAGGAGGAATATCCATCAAACCTTCAGCTTCCCATAGCCAGAGCTGGGCAGAGCTGGATGTTTGTCCTTTCCACTGAAAAGGTTCAGGATTGCAAGATTTTTGCCATTCCAGGAAAGGAGTTCCCTGTGTGCACTCAGATTGCCTGGTAATGGGAAAGTTGCAGTCGGATCACTTCTCTGCCTCACTCAAGAAACAGCTGGTATTAAGACCTGGTTGAACAGTGCAGACAGGTTTCGGATATTGCTCTGTTCAAGCACAGACTTTACAGTCTTCCTGTAAATCTACATCTGAAGGAATAGCTTGTATGAATGAGGTAAAGAGTGATGGTTTCAATCATACTTGTTGCTACTGCCCACATACACTCAGCAGGCCAGTAAAGAGGACAGTTTACAGACTTTCTGTCCTGAATTGTTCAAAATAATCAAACTGATCCAAAATAGGCTTATCCAGGCTAAAACTGCCTGTGGAGATGTGCTGAAGAACGTCAAAGCAGAGAACAGCAGAGTGACCTGAAGAAAGTAGCAGACGAAATTCTAGTGAGTGCAAAATAATATATGTGGGTGAAAAAATACCTTAAGTAGGTATGCATAATGATAGACTATGTTAGCAAAAAGCATATAGAAGAGCTAGTACACAAAAAACACCAGAGCTCAATGATTATCAAACAAAACAAATAAATGAATTTTTATGAAAGCAATGTATGTCAAAGCAGATAATACAATTACACTTTTGTACAGAGCAATGACACAGATGTATTTTCTGGACTGCAGGTAGCTCATACCAACCCACCTCATGGCATATGTAGGGCCTAAAAAGGTACAGACAGAGGAGTCCAGGATGATGGCAGGTTTTGGAAGAGTTTCTATAAAAGGAGAGACTAAATGAATTCCTTTGACCTTTCTAGTTCATCATTCTGATTAAATCAAGTTAGTCTTAGGTTTCTTCAAGAGGACTACTTGGCAAAGCTCAAGAAGAGAGGTAAATGAAAATGAAATACTGTAAAAACAAACCATGAAGAGAATATGGTAGAAGACTACAAAATGATAAATGCCATGAAAAAGGTTTGTAGAGAATGATTTTTCATGTCTTCTCATAATACAAAAATAAGGAGGCACCCAAAGAAATGATCAGGCTTAAACAAAAGGAAATGCTTTTTCCACATAACTTCTTAATTGAAGTGTGGAATTCATTACCACAGGAAGTTGTGGAGGTCACAGCATAAAAGAAATTGAAAAACAAAACAAAACAAAACAAAAAAACGGATTTGTGGAGGTTAAACCCACTGGTAGCTATTAGACACAATGGTCCGGATGCAAACTTTAGCACAGGAAATTCTTAAACCATCAATTACTGAATGTGAGGATAATCACTTGCTACATCCCCTGTTCCTCATCCTCGTCTTTCAGCACTTATTGCAGGCCACTGCTTGTGAGAGGGCACTGGGCTGTCTGGACCTTCAACTGATTCATACAGAAGTTCTTCTTGTCTTAAGTTACATTGCATTTACCACAGTCTAAGAAAACACTTGTGAGTTGCCACCATCAAGTATGCTACCAAATCATATTTTGCAATTTGTATAGCTACCCAAAGCAAGAGAGGCAAATTTCTGAGGATGGAATAAGAAATCTCATAGTAACTACAAATCACATGCTTGCGAGGGAGATGCTATGCAAAGGAAACCCTGAATTTTGCATGATAGAAACCGCCTTTTGCATTGAGCAGCACCTGACTGGAGCCCTGTGTCTGGGTTGAACCTCAGAAATTATGGAACAGCCATAGTATAGCTGCCCAGCTTCACCCAAAAGCTCTCCAAGGAGGAGCACTGGAGGTATTATATATAAATGACCCCTAGTTTTTAATTATTTGCATCCAAACTATATCTAGTCTTCATCAACA
The DNA here is from genome assembly GCF_026419915.1 of Harpia harpyja. NCBI lineage: Eukaryota > Metazoa > Chordata > Aves > Accipitriformes > Accipitridae > Harpia > Harpia harpyja. Next base: position 96,623,520 of record NC_068969.1, read on the forward strand.
AAAACATTAATCTACATAACGAAAACATCGCCATGCAAATGTATCCAAGAGCTCCAACTGGGGTAAGTACCAGCAAATGAGTACTGTCCTTGCACTACCACTGACAGCATGAAAAGCTGAGCATTCTGGTCAAGTCTTCATTAAAAAGTTTACAGCAACACTTCTGTCACACACTATGTTAAAAATGCAACCTGCACATATGCTGCAAGAAGATTGTGATCTAACTCCCTAAAATGAGAGGGATTTTTTTGAATGTTGATGGTTGCAGCAAAAAAAAAATCATGTCTTGTGATTCATGAGGGCTAATCCCTGAAATGTAATGTTGCTCAACAAAACAAACCACAGATATTCCCGAACTACCAAGAGTGACAGCACATGTTCTAGTCTGCTGAGAGTTTGTAAAATGCAAATCATTAATAGCAAGCACCAAACTTCACACTAAAAGAAAAACTCAAATTTTGTTTACAGATCCAGTTCCTTTATATTTCACTTAAGATGGGTGTAATACCACATGGAACAGACTGCTTCTAGCGTGGTACACCAGCATACTGCAACATGCAGTGCTGTCAAAAGGGACAAAGAAAAGTCCAGGACACAAAAGCTCAGGGAGTGAGTCCCATTGAGCATCTGTTTGCTAATGAGTGAAAAAGTCTTCCGTGTTCCTTGGGACTGAATAGCAGAGACTGATGGAGGCATAGGGCTGTCAGGAACACAGGTCCTTAGAAACAAAGTGCAGGACTGGCCCATACCTAACTAGCTACACATTCAGGGGCACCAGCACCTGGGTACCATACCTATATGGGCGAAAAAACTTCATCAATCACTCATACAGCTGTTTATGTGAAACAGCATAGTAAACTACATCAGACTTTAACAATTGTACTCAAAATCTGCTTGCCAATTTTCACATGTTCCTACACATACATAAATTGCTTATTTTAAAGTAATGTTCCTCATTACTATTGTCCTCTATAAAATTGTAATTTAAAACTATTCTTTTGTATGGAGAAGCATGACAATGTCTGGTCAGCTTACAAAGAAATTAACTATCATTTCTTTTAAACTAAAAATCTTACAGTTATGTATTTGGTCACTATGTTCATCTACTATTAAAAAGTGTACTTAAAAAGAAAAATAAAAAAGCACACACCCAAGTAATCGTAAGAAGGTTAATTGCTGAGACTGACTTGTGATAAGAACCAACACAGTCAGCAATTTGAAAGCACAGCTTAGAAGAGCCGGCATCAACAGAGAGGCTTTCTGTAGTCCTCTGATATTTACATTAGAAGATGTTTGTGCAAAGCCCAGCAGATTTTCTGACTGAAGGCAGCCAGCCTCATGCGGAGGGTGGGTGAGGAAGAAGGGGGGGTGGGAGGGCTGCGGGCAGTGGGAGCTGCAGGGTGGGAGTTCCTCTCCCCCCAGCTCAAAGTGCAGGAGGAACAATGCTGAGAAAGGCAGGCGGCTACGCCCAGGTCAGTGGAGATGGACAGTCCCCCACCGGTGCTATGCCCTGCCACGTCCTGGCTTTTCAATAACATTTACACGTTCACAGTTGTGAACTATGGCGCTTTGTTTTCTTGTCTGACTTTGTAACTTCAAGGGGAAACACATTAGAAGATAAAATTTGCTTAAGCTTTACAATGATAAACTACAACGAGAACAGTCCTTATGCATTACTACTAGGCATGCCTTGGCTGACATCCCTGTAACCCTGACAGCTTTTCTTTTCCAAGAAGATCTGCAGTTATTGTAGCATGTTCCAGGTGTCCAAGCCAGACGTGGGGTCACCCCACAGCAGGCATTAGGGACACCAGGTCCTACCCAGCCCAAACACCCCTTTGCCACAGCTCCCTCCTCCACCCCTGGGCAGAGCTCCCTGCCTGACTCCACTCTTCCTTGCTTTTCTCTGTTAGCACCAATATGGGGTGGTTTCAAACACATGGGGCAAATCTGGGCTGGTGTCAGCAGGCTATCATTTTTTCCCAGCCCTTTGGGGTTTCTTATAGGGCAGCTCAAGAAGGTGGTCTACAAATGAATTGATAGTTCCTTCTTCTGACATTGCTTATGTGTAGCAACAGCACTGCATCACCGCATGGCAGGTGAGGTTGGGGAAATGGCTACACAGCAAACCTGGCATCCTTTGCAATGGCACCCACAGGTCACTGTGGTTAGGAAGCTCCCCCTGTCTGCTCCCCAGGACATGAGCCCCATGCACAGGCCCTATGGCTGGAGCAATTTCCATGGCAGTTTTGTGCTGCCGGATGAATTAAACCTCTATCACATAACAACACTATGCTTGTCTGCAGCCTAAGCTGTCAGCCACATAGTGGTACCGTGTCTCTGTGGGCCTCAGACATCTCCTCTGGACAAGCCATTACCTCTCATTTCATTCACATCTTTGCATCAGATCGCAAGCACAAAATCTGGTCTGCTCTTTGTTGCTATTTACACACCGCTTGCTGTGTACACCCTGCCCAGAGCAGCCCTGTCCCTCTCACCGCCAGCCCTGGTGTGTCAGTGACCTCTAGAGGCTCACGTCTCGCTCCGTGCTGTGCCTCAGCCCACAGCCCACAGCCCACAGCCAGGACACGCTACCACCACTGCCGCAGCAAGTCCTGTCCACCCTTCCGAAGGGAAAAAGCTATTTGTACAGAGAGGCGCTAAGCTGCAGAAACATCACCTGTGTATTGTACTTGCAAAGTCTGCACTTGCCTTTGGGAGTGAGAAACACAGTGCAGGGTCCGTCAAACACAGTAGGGAAAAGATCAGTGGGCAAAACCCAGGACAGGGGAGGATCTGCTGAGGACATTACCAGGCACAGCTGTCTGCAGAGATGGGCAATGCACTGCTCACTCAAGTTTTAGCTCCTTGACAGAAGAGGAAAGGGCATGTTCACCTCGAGAAAGCTGTGAATATCTCCTTCAGGGAACAACTGAGAAAGGGGGTGCCCTCTAGTAAGCCGGGAAGCAGGAAAGGCCCTAGGCTACTGACAGAACCACAGTCCACAAGTAGCTTCAGATGAGCTACCTCAACACAAGTCTCTAGGTACACCTAACAAACATCAAAAATTTTAAAATGGCTCACTACCAAGGCAGGCAAAAGCTACACTGATTTCCTCTCTCACACACGCTCACACTGGCCAGGAAGTTTTGTGCTTCTCTTCTTAAATGGAAATGCGTACATTCTCACCCTATATATTTATTTTTTTCAGACAAAAAAATCAAGAACAAAGAAATCCTGCATACATCATATGCTCATTTGTCACATTATTGTTCCCATTCCTTGGCATGACAAGTAGCTATAATGTGAGGCATATCCCCACCTTGAGGAATGGGGCTCTGAGCTTCAGGCTTCTGCTTCAGAAGGGTCATAAGCTGCTGATGCAATTGCCAGTCTGGAGTTGCCTGTAGTTTATGCTTAAATTCTGTGTCATCCATGACAGAACACAGCCTTTCCCATGTTTTCATAGAAATATAAGGGGTTTCAGAACATATGACATCTTGGGATGCTAGTTGTTGGGGGAATAGCCATTGCAAGCAGAGGGAACAACCAGGCATGAAGCAGCCCATAGTCAGACACAGCAGACTGACCCACATGTGCGGCACCACTGGCTGGGCCATGTAACACAGAGCTGTTCAGCATAAGCCTGATGCATGTGCCTGAGTTTAACCATGATTCATTTCCCAATATAGAAACCCCCCAAGAACTTTTGGGATGCAGGACCTTCAAAACCCTGAGTATGCAGAATAGAGGGTCTGGGTATATATATATGGAATATGCACAGAGTTCTTACAGCTCATGAAGTGGTCCCTCTCTGTGCTACAGCTGCCTCAAATAACATTGACGGGTGGAGAAGAGGAAAGGGTTGATTAGGGTTAGAGAAGGGCATTTACATACACACACAGGCATCCCACAAACCCTCAAATTCTTGGAGTGTCCTGGCTGAAATTGGAGCACCCAGCTACCAGTACCTATTGCTTGATAACCCAATAGCAATAGCTCTTAAATACTGCTTTCCTTCCTGTATCTGAAAGTGCTTGATAACCTGGACAAAAAAGAGCAGAGAGCACTTTAACTCATTCACAAATACTCCTCACGATGGACATACTCCAGACAAAAAACACTGTGTGTTTTAGTGAAAAATGCTGAGCACTGCTAGCTGGCCCAATGCCAAGCACCCCGCGCTGCGGTCCACCCTGCCATGCCAGCACCTGCTGACACTGCCTCCCATTGACTCCGGCATGCAGGCAAACTCACGCAGTCATCTTCAGGCCTGCCTCTGACATCCTGCTCCTTGCTTTACTGCTGACCTGCCCAAATCCATCCGTCAGACAGTAGCTGGCTGTCCCTTTCTATGAACCTTGCCTCAAAACTAAGCCAGAGGAGTGGAATTCCAGAATACTTTTTTGCAAACATTTCTCACAGTCAGGATGGACACAGCCAGTCCGATCAATTCTGCAGCAAAACAATAGCAGCTAAAGTCAATGGGTTATTCTTAAGCACATAGTTAAGCAAGTGCCACAGGCGTAATGGTCCATCAGCTCTCTGGCTCTTACCCTGTGTAAAAGCTTGCTGTAAATTGCCTTTGTTCATGCTGCTCACAAGTGGCCATCTTTACTTCCACCTTGCAAATCTATTTCTAATACAGCCAGAGAGCAGAAGTATTTCTTATCAAGCCATCAAGCACAAAGTAACAATAGCATAAGCTAATAAAATAGTCCATCAGGAACATGTTGACAGAGTTTAAATATAAACTTATTTAAAGAAAAGTAACAATTATGACACCTCTAGCAGACTAAGAAATTGCCATACATGTTACTGGTGCAGTTATGTGCATCTTAAACAAGACTTCCTATCTTTTATGGGTTTATGCATTAAAAGCTGTGAGAACTGGCTATTGCAAAAGGAAGCGTTTTCTCTGCTTTCTATACCGAGTTTTTTATAGGTTTTGGTATTTTAGCCCAGCTCCCAGAGGCGAAGGAAAACTGAATACTCATTTCATGCACATAATGGTATCTTACAACTGTGAGTAAAACTTGTAGAATCCAATTTCTGATGTCATGTCTGTGAAAATGAAAGTTTTAGTCATGGAAAGCAGTGAGGAGGAATTTTTTTTCAGACTGCCTGGTGCTTCCTGGTCAGTGTCAGAAAATACACGCTCTCTCAGGTGCAGGCAGGTGTCTTCACAAAAAGGATTTCCCTGTGGTCGGAAAGGAAGGACCTGAATAAAACAGAAGATGTTAAAAAATATATACACAGCCCATTCTCTCCAAGCATCAGTTTAGTACTCTTCTCTACAGGTAGGCAAGACGTATACTAGAGCAAGGGGAAAAAAAACCCCAACAAACAAACAAGGGAAAAATAAAAAGGAAAGAAAACCAGAAACAGACCACCACCATCACAGTATATTTACAACACTGTGTGCAGTAACAGGTCTGGCTGCAATACATGTAGGAAAGCCTGCTGGAGCAATCATGTCACGCGGAGGGATAGATGTCAAATTTTCTTAGCCAGGGATTAGAAAAATACGTTTGTTTCCGAATAAGCTTATCCCGCACACTGCCAGGAAATAGTTTAACGAAAGCTGCCATTCAGCCCTGTTTCTTTTGCCATGAAGTAAAGAAAACTGCAGTGCTGCTGGAAACAGTGACAAAGGCCACTGATTTCTGTGTTATCTGCTGGAACTTGCTCCTCGTCCTTACCCAGCTCTACCTGACTGACTGTGAGCTTCAATAAGAGCTAGCACTAAGAATAGCCCTAATCACTGCCCAAACATTTCCCTCGTCAAGTAAACTAACACTGACCTGTAACAGTTGGTATGGTCTTATTTCAGCCTTCCAGAAATGCCCTGCGTTTTTATTTGTCCTTATTCAGTTGCATGACAAAGCAGAAAATCTGTATGATCGCATGTGGAAATGGCATGCTGAAGACACTATGAAAAATAGCTTTGCCATGTTTGTAAACCTCAGAAAAACTCCTTGGATCATCCTCTGCTTTACCAAAAGCTGGGAAGATGTATTTTGACTAATGAGTCAGTTTATATGGCTTTGTATTGACAGCACAGTCCAGAGCGGAGGAGAGAGAGAAGGAGGGATGGAAGGATGTATCTGGAGAAGACAGTACACTGACCAACGTACAACGCACACTAAAAACAATGCAAAAGCAAGGGTGACTTAAAAAAGAAAATGGAATCAAAGCCAAAATGTAATTTCTCAGTGGAAGAGGCCAAAGCAATCAGTGTTTCTTCTTGCTTGGAGAGGGCCTCCGTCACCTGCCTGTGAGAGCACAAACAAAGCAGATTAAAACCCAGACAGTATGGAGCGCTGACTGTGGCTTAAAAATGTGTTGGTGAGATAAATGACAAGTAGTTATTCGTGTTTTGATAGCACAACAGTGTTACTGGGAAGCTGCAGGCTGGCTGGTTGTGCTGGGATGGAGGGGGAGCAGGGGAGGTCTCACCACAGCTGCTCATGTCCCACGCAGGGGAAGGTTTCCTTTGCTCAGTTTCCTCTCGCCACAATCCAAACAGAGATGTGGGATTTTCCCCTCCTCATGGCCAAGACTCGCACTGCTGATAGCAGGACTAAGGCAACCCCAAGGCTGAGGCACTTCCCAGCCAGCGCTCATGTGCCTCGCAGATCAGAAACACAGACTTCAAGTCAGGCATGTGCTTTGCTGAGCTGAAGCCTGAGCTGCTGTCTCAGGGGTGGTGGTACGAGGAATATTTCTTACCTGCAAAGGCTCCAGCTGTGGCTAGAAGTTACCCAAGAAAAGCTGGTCTAACAGAAGTTGGCACAGAATTATAAAGAGACTGACGGTCTTTTTTATCACCACCTCCAGGCTCTCTATCTCAAACCCTCCTGAAAAATTTGCCCTTCCAGTTATCTGAAGTTGAATTTAATATTTATACAACATCTGGTATTTTGTTAAGCAAAAGCATGCTCATAACACTTCATAAACAATACTGACCTTTTTCTCGTTTTGTCTTGATTTGGTTTTATTATGCCTACTTTACTTTTTGTTAAAAATACCATTTCAAATTTTGTCTTTCATTCTGCAGCTGAACGTCACCAGCAACAACCAACAGCAAGTCTCAGTAATTCCGCATTTTCTTCTGGGCCCCACCTCCCCTGGTTGTCTCTAGGCTGTACTCTGATAGCGATAATAATAATTTTATCCCTTGCTTAGTAGCACTAGGTACTGCAGATATAAAAGTAGCCACCACGGAGGAATGTTGTTGTCTCAAACTTTTAATGGAAGCCTCTGAGAATTACAAGCGAGAGTACTTAAAAGTATCTTGCAGAAAAGCTATCAAAGTTTGATACAGCCTTTACTTTTTGAGTTTGGGGTTTTTTTTCAAATAAGTGTTGCTTGTGCTTTTAAATATTTAGGTATTTTAAAAGCAAAAGATGTATTAAAGATCAAATGTCAAGATTAGCAATAGTAAAGCATACCTTGACTTTTGCAAGGCTTTTGACATGCAATATTCTTGCATCCAAGCTAAAAATAAGGACAGGCTGAGTGAACCACAGGGTAGGTTGGGAAACTGGAGGGATGTTCAGGATTAAAGATCAGGGATCAGCAATTCACAGTTCAGCTGGCAACCAGTTAGGGTTGACATTTCTCAGGGGAGGCTGCTGGGGCTGATGCTATTGAGCATTCTCCTCAGTCACCTGGGCAGTAGGACACAGCGCACCCTTAGCAAGTTTGGGGAGGGCATCAGCGGGCTGTGCCGGCAGGCTGAGGGAAGGGGTGAGTGCTCCAGCAGCCCCATCCAGAGCATGGTTCTTCCTGTAGTCACACGGGCTTTGAGATCAAACCATGAGCAGTTTTGGAGAGGTAAAATACTGAGGGTTCAAGCAGGGTTGGTCGAACCAAGCTCAAGAGTAAGTTTGGATACTGACCCACTGAGAAAAAGGAGAAGTGACTGAGGAGCCAAATGAGGAAAAGTTAAAGCCAGGCAGGATTATTCTTTATAGTAACCCTCTCCCCTCTATTTAGCAGTTCTTCAGTCTGTATGTAAATCCCCTTGTAATCACAAAAAATGATGGGATAATGAGTTTGTGTTAACCTCATGACAGCCTGGAGGGAGGGGTTCAAATGAGAACACACCTCCAAAGCGTCGGGCTGTGATACGGACAGAGAGGGGGATGCTGCGGGCAAACACTTCCTGTTTTGATCCAGGGAGGGAGGGTGCAACATAGGCTCCTGCTCTTATTATGAGCAAGATTTTCCTACCTATGTCTCTCTTTCAGCTCAAGAGGTCAAAGCAAGCTAGTCTGCCTGAAAACAAGCAGAAAAGGAGCACAGTCCAAGTTTTCCACTAGCAACAAACCCGCCGCTCCCTACCAAGGCTAGCCATGTCCTGCAGTACCCCCCTCAATGTTTGCTCCTGCCCAGCAGACTTTCCTGAGGCTCCTGTGCTCCCTGTCTCCTGCACCAAAGACCAGTGCTCCTCCTGCATTTTCCCATCAGCAGCAGAGCCAGCTCACACATTCCTGTTGAGCTGCCCATTCCTGCCCCTCACATGTATAGGGCCACCTGACAGATCAGATGGGTGAAATGATGGGGGTTAGAGATAATCACATTAAAACAGCTCTGTAAAGGAGCTCCATCACCTCCACCCCAGGAAAATCACCCCTGCTACTCCCAACCCTGATGCCACAACACCAGGTCCAAGTTTCTGTCCTGGAACCACTCACCAAAGGTGAGCCTTTGGACAGAGTTTTTGGAATAGGGTAAGATTTCCACACTATGCATTTCATCCAAGTTTGCCATTTCAGAAAGTCCCACTCTCCTGAAACTATTTGAACCATACAGAAACCTTCAAAAGTGCCTCCTCCTCTGCTTTCCTAATTCTGTTTAGGCCTACCATTTCTGAAAATAAACTTTCTGTTAAGACCCACCCATCAATGCAGCAGCCACCATTTTGTGGAACCTCCACAGGGGTAACACTCTTTCTGTTCACCAAAGCCACCAGGAGCCAGCTTTTTCCCCATTCTCCTAGAGGGACAACCAAAGAGGGTCAGGTTTTGCCTCTCATCTTTCCCATTTCCAGAGGCACCTTTGTTTTTACTCTATGATCCTTGGAGGCTCCCTGGTACATACAACAAGTCAAGTTTCAATAGCACCATTTTTTTCTTCTTCAGGGTAATAGGCTGCTTTTCTGTGATGGAAGCTGATTTTTCTACCCTGCTTCTGCTGTGATTCATGTGTGTTCCACACAGCTCTGTCAGGCAGCATCTCTGGACACTTGTGTACTTCAAAACCTTGTTTGGAAATCCTAATTCCATCAATATGGTTTATGCACCCACTCATTTCTATTTAATTATACTTTGAACTAATAAAAATCAAGGGTATATAAGTCTAGTTTTATCAGACCCATAAAGCTCTGAAAAATGATCTTTGACTAGCATGGAAATAGTTTCTTCTACAAAAGTACACAGAATAACATCCCACAGCCTGTTCTGCGTTTACACTGGGGTACTGATTTCTTTCAAAGAGTTGAAGAAGCAGAATTACTGCATACAGCACACAGTAAGATTTTTCAGTTGAATAATTTTTTTGTCAAAAATGCAGATTGGGGTACAACTCTAACTGTTTGCAGACAGGCACATGATTTATTGATTAGTTCCAGCTGAAAGAACCTGGAGAGAAGGAAAGAGAAATATTAAGAAATGTTTTTATTTTCCATTTGTAAAAAAATAGTCTTAAGGTAACAATATTTATTCCTATTTTCCAGTTCAACAAAATAAGAATAAATGTTTAATTTTAATCACAGGCCAGATTTAAAATCAGAGCTAATCCACAAACTAAGATGCCTCCTAGAAAACTAATTGCAAGGTAGTGCACTAGAGGAACCTACCACAGTCTCAAGAATATCAATTGCCTGAGATTTAGGCATGCTTATATATTGAACCATAAACTCTTATCATCAGTCTAAAGCCAACATCTAAACAAATCTTGAGACAAAACTACACTGCTTGTTAACTAGTCATTAGGCAGTTGTTTCAGTTCAACACATTCAGCTTCCATCTGGCTGCTAGACTTCTTAAAAGACAACACCGTGAAATCTGACCTTCTACAACAGGACCAGATTTTAAATAGCAACCCCTAAAAATACCCATAGTTATTATCAACTTCTATTAGGTTACATGAATGTTTGCTCAGAAAATGAAATGTTACCTTTTTTTCTTCTTCTCATTCAGACTAAGTATTTCAGGTGGGAAGCACCAATTAGCAGTGGAGGACATTTAAATAATTAACACCGAGTTATTTGCTTGCTCCTGAAGGAGTGCTGACTCAGCTCTGGGGTTTTGGCTATCCCTTATTACGTGCAATTATTTTAGTTAAATAACAATGGATAAATAACTCAGAACTTCTGGGAGAGCATTTTCTGAATGGAAAACTCCTATTTATGAAAGTCCAGGTGTTTTGAATAGGTCTGGGGATTGCAAAGTACTCTCAGTGGACAGCTGCCAACAAACTCGCCGGGCTCCCCAGCCACCTGCCTGTGGGGCTGCTGAGAGACCTGCCTTCTGGGACTGATATGTCTGCACTATATAACCTGAATCTGGGCAAATGATTTTCCTAAGAAACAGGTTCACATTTTGACAGCTTTGCTTAAGAAAGCGATTCTCAGGCCACAACCTACTTGTTATCCTGTGAACCAGTCTGACACTCCTCTCTGTGCCAAAAAGCTGTTCTTTGTTGGCTCTGCAGCGTGGTTTGTACAGCTCACCCCACCAGGACACAGCTTTCAACCAAAGCCACTTCACAGAGCAGCTGCCAAATTTATCCTCAAATGCTGCCTGCCTTTAGCAGCTTAATTATCTTATCAGCTTCAGCATCATATAGTTATCTACAGGCACCTGTGGGAAAGAGACAGTCTTGGGAAAAGGGCATTATCCCTCCTTTCAGGTCTGACCTCAAAACTTTTTCCCAAGCCTGAACATTTGTTATGACACCAATTTCAAACCTTCGCAATAACTCACTGTGTGGTAGAGGAGACAGCAGCCAGAACTCACGCCCTTCCCACGGCCAGGAGGCTTGCAAGCCCTGGAAACCACCCGGCCATGTCTTCCCTGCCTCCAGTGGTGCCAAAATAGCTCTGGTATCTGCATCAACCAGCTGGCAAAGGGCTTTGAAAAACTCACTGGGGTAGCATTTGTGGTGATGAAAACACCAGGGCTGATCCTGCTTTGCGTGTGCAGGGTGTGAGCACTGCCACTGAGGGCCACCCTGAAAGGGCACGCAGGTGCACCATTTGAGGTCGCGACAAGCAGCCATGGCCATGGGTAAATCCTGAACGTAAGCAAGGCACGTGCCAGGGGGAAAAGCCGGAGCTGGAAGTAGCTGCTGCATCCCTCCCCCGGGGCTTGCAGCCTCCCTGCCCCTCATGTGTCTGTCTTGCATGCTTCTGGGATGCGAGCACATGCTGGGAAATGTTATATCTAAGGGATGAAGTGGGCAGCCTCCACCTTAGCAAGAGAAAAAAAAGACTGCCTGAGCACCTTTGGGGAAGGTGGGAGAAGGAGTGGGAGACTCTGCTGTCTTTGGGCTTTATTTAAAGAGTGAAAGCGATGCTAGGGTTTGTCCTAAGTGCTGCCCCGCTCCATCAGCTTGCTCCTCTCATAAATGAACTGGTTCATCTCCTTAAGGAAACTTCCACAAACTCAGAACTAATATGAACTGCATCTGTCATTTCCCGTATATTCCGAGAGCAAAGTAAGAATTTATAAATCAAATTTTCATTAAGACTTTATTGGTATATTTCTAATTCTCTCACAGAGGAATATGCTGTGGACAATCAAAGCAAAACAGATCCAAGCAGCATATGTAGATTGAAGACAGCAGTACACAAGAACCAGGATGATATTGCTATGATATTAACATGGAGTTGGTATCATATTCATATGATACGATAGAGATGTCACCACCTTGCATCACTAAATAGAGTAAGAAAGTGGTTTCAATAGCATTTAAGCTAATAATTTGGTCTTTGAAAAATAAGTGTGTTGTCAATTTTCCAGCAAATACTCTTTGCAGCAAATATTGCAAGCAAATACTATTTCTCGGAGAATAAAGTAGTAAGAATGGGTCACACCGAACACACAGCCCAACTTCATGCCCTCAGTTGCTCCTCAGAGGGGAGGTAACCTGGCAAGCTCCTGTATTTCAGCAAGTGGAGAGCACAAAAGGAATTTTTATTCCTTTGTTACTTCTGCTGAAGCACAAAATAAACACTAAGGATGAATAAATGCTCTAACCCACGTCCTAATCCTGTTAATATTCCTGTTTATGTTTTATTTTACATGAAAAGTGCCTAGGAATAGTCTGTAAGTCATGTTTCCTTTGCTGCATGAAAGATAAACAAAGCCTGCCACAATCCTTCACCCCAGGTTTGTGGTACTCTGGATGCTAATGACTTCTCGGAAGCCTTTTCTGTTCACCTTCAAATAGACTTCTAGAAAAAGCCATTCCTTTGGCCCAGCTGTTACTTGATCACAGATGGACCCACGCTTTTGTGCTTGGTCTCCAACTCCTCATTAAACGTCTCATAAAATTCCAAGAAGGAAACCGCATTTGAAACTCTGCCCATCAGACCCTCAGATAAAAACAAATTATGTTCTTTGCAGTTTCTACATTCTCTGTAATGTTTCCCAAAGCCTATACCGACTCTTAGCAGTAAAGTGTCTCTCAATGTTACACCACACATTTTCCTTGAGAGTCTTTTAACCCCCTCATACCTTCAAGTAAATAAAATTTCCATTTCAGGTTTATGTCTTTGCTTTGATAGATAGAGTCCTTGGTTATTTGCCTTCCTTGCAGTCAATGCAAGCAAGTAGTTCATGCTGGCACGCTGACTGCACACTCCTTACCAGATAAATTGCTCTCTCATGAAGGATTTTAACTGCTTAGAACTTTGTCCAGCAAAAGCCATAGTAAACTGGAGGGAAATCTTATTCCTCATATGTGATGCCAACACTATGCAACTATTAGGGAAGAAGGACATCGATATTTTACTTGATCTTATGGACTCCTGGCAACTTCTGACTCATAAGCATGACAAAAGGCTTCAAAATATTTTCAGATGTTGGTATAAACCCAGTACGATTCTATGTATAGCTGATTCTTCACAGGGGATATGAGGGAGCATATGCTGTCATGCCCACCAAAACCTATTTGCAAACCTATAGTGTAGTCTCTGGTGCAGGAACTAAGATTGCTCTAACACTGCACTACTGTCCTATGTCCAAAGTGTCTTTCAGAAATGTCAGGATGAAAGTAAATACTCTTCCCCTCATGCTGCCTGCAGTTATTTCTTTACCCAAGAGCAAAGAAGAAAGGGGAACTTCAATTCATTATTTATATGGGCTCTGCTGTGTAAGCAGAGCCATCAAACTGAGACTTTTTTCATTACTCCTCCCCCTGCCTTTTTTAAGACACCTGTCTAACAGTTTTTTCTGACAAGTTTGAAAAACTATGAATTTCAAGTACAACTAAGCATCATGTTCACAGCAGATTCTGAGGACACGTATTGCCAGGTGATATTATCAGAGAGAGCAGCCGTTTTGCAATATGCAAGCACAGAGCACCAGGTAGCCTCAGCCGAAGATAGCTGCTGCTAGTGGCCAAAAACTTCATTTGTCCTTTGTTGCCTCTGTTTCCACTGTTCATTTCTATCAATAACTGAATTTTGAGTCAGTTACTCAATGCCTGTGAAAGAAAAAATCATTGAATATGTTCATATGTCGTAACTAAAATATCCTCGTAGTCTGAAATCATCCACACGTGGTCATAAGCAGAGTTATGCTTCACATACAGCAGTAATAGCATAACAAAAGAAAATAGCAGTTTATCCAAAAACTCTTAAACCCAGTCTATCCAGACCAAAACATTATTTTTCAAGCAAGGATTTACATGAAATGCTTTAGGACCAGAGCACAGAAACCCAGCCTTGGAGAACATTTTCCAGTTTAGGTTAAGATCAAAACTAGGGAAGCAGTTACAAGAATCACTGTCCTCTAGGAGAACGGACATATCTGTTACAGGTGTCCAGTTAACCAGCTTACAGACAGCTCTCTGGGAAATAACATATCTCCACACAAATGAGGAGAAAAATATTGTCATTTGCCTTGAGATATTTGATTAACAAAGTTTTCATGCCTTAAAGCTAGTGTAAATTGCTTTAGCATGGAAATGAAGGGTGGCAGCTTGCTCTATTTGACAGCATGAGTTGAATGGTGTATTCCCAGGTACCAGCTATGGCGACCTGCCCAGATCTGAGACATCTGGCTACTCTCACCATGGTCTACCCAGCAGTAATGGACCTAGGAATTCCTGGTTTAATGTTTTAAATGGGGAAAAGAAAATCAGGTGAGGTGGGGGTTTTTTTACGAAACTGAATTTCCATGGAACTTCCCTATTTTTCAGACCTGCATTTTTTTTTGGGGGGGGGGGGGGTACTTCCAGAGAAAAAAATCCTTGCTTTGCTAATAAATTATATCCAAGTAATGTGTGATCCCACCACAGATGTATCAGCTTTAGAAAAGAATGTGTGAGGATATCATGTTGCTCAGCTATTTTAAGACTTCCAGTATTACAAAGACATCCTACTTATAAAAAAGCATGTGCAGACACAGCCTCATTTTTTCAACAGAGCCCACATCTAAAGACAAAGCTCAACAAAAGATCACAAATATAAAAACAACCTGTGTCATTTCAAATAGATTCTACACTAAAGATCTGATCTTATTTGTACCAGTGTGAGTACACTGAAATCAGGTGTCAAATGAGGAGATGCAGAACGGGACCATAGAAATCCTTGTCCCTCACAATATATTATGTTCTTGTGCTTAAATACTATACTCTTCCTGTAGGCAATACACAAACAGAGCTAATTTTACGTGGGAGTGGCTGCTATTATATTCTCTGATATATAACAATCAGACTAATATAGCAGCTCAGCTGACAGGCAGAACAGGTTTCAGTATGCTATTCCAGACCTTTCTGCCACAAAATTAGCTGTTTGTGAAATGAGGGAAAAACACAAAGAAACCGAGTTCTTGTCGTGCAATTTCAGCTGTCAATCCTGACATAAAATTTGATCTTTGCATTCACATTTGGAACTTATGCCAACAGCCTGCAGATCTTATGGTCCTTCTGAGAGCATGCAAGAATCCACTTACCAAATGGTTCCTGCAGGATAAGGCTTCAGATTTTACCCAGAAGGATAATCTTTAATGTGGGTGCCCATCCTTGCTGAATACAGGTCACACAGAGCAACACAGAGATGAGCAACGCATCAAGTTCAAGTATAGTCTTGAGCAATCCCTGATTACAGAATACTTCTAAGATTCGGTACAGCTTATTTTGCTATACAGTGTTGCCCAAAGCTCCCAGTCATTTGGGCATAAAACCCTTTATCCATAAAGTGTGGGTTCAAAGCATGTTCCCATGGACATGCTGGGCCAGGACAAGGGAAGTGATGTGTTCTGAGCAGTGCCCAGCTGCTGATTTCTCATCACGAAGATGGCCAAGCCTGTGTACCTGTGCTAGGGTTTGGATTGGGCATGTTTACAACACAAACTGTGGCAGACGCAGACCAGCTCTGCCCATGCTCCAAGCCTGAAAAGGGTAATGTAACCATGTTATCATCACACCAAAACCAAGGTAATATAACTTGCCACTGCATTTCATCTCTCAGCAGGTTTAATTAGCTTGTCCTCAAGTGCCATACTGACATGGTCTGTACTGGCTTCCTCCAGTAACCAGTGGACATAACCATCCCACACTTCCCAGACCCTGCTTCTGCTGGTCCTCTTACGGCTTCACTTCACACCCACCCTCTGCATTTCCCGGCCAGGCAGGTAACACCAGCTCGCATTCACCCTACTATACCTTGTGGCCTCTTCACAATCTATTCTATCTCCCTAGGCAGCTTATCATGCTGCCTGGCAAAGCAGTCAGGGTAAGGCAGTTCCTGGGATAATGTGGACACACAGCAAAGGAAGGGCATTGCCTCCCTGTTGACCCCCCAGCCCATGACTTACCCCTGGGTAGCTGGTGCAATGGAGAGAGGAACCAGGACACAGCCTCAGCACACAGAGCAACTTCTGAAGCATGGGGCAGCAACGAACAAGCACACAAGGAGGAAGCTTTCCACTGGCAAGAGAGAGGGAAGGGAACATTCCCCAGGACAGTGTCATCTCTGCTTACTCTTCAACATAAGGCAGCAAGCAACAGGCTCAGGTCTCTTCCACTTCAGGACTTATTTCACTTGCCTTCATTGCAATTTGGTTAACAATCAATTGCAGGTTAACTTTTTATGGGGATTGGAGGAATAGGAATTTCAGGTCAGTACCTACGTGAGCTTTATACAGTCAAATATTCATTTGTTGTATTTGAAAGCAAGCCAAGCTAGCACATATGTTCACAGAAGCTGCTGCCCACAACGCATTTTAGCCTTACTCAAGGCGAAGCTAAGATGCAACTGTGCTACCCATGTTTTTCCTTCCAGTTTCCAGGTTTATAAAACAGAAGACCAGTAAACCACACTCAAGGGTCTAGGCTGCTCATTTACAAAACACTAACCATAAAATGTCATTCAGTTACCCTGTATTGAACCCAACAACATGCATCTGACTAAAGCATAACTTTTCCAGCTGAAGCCTACCTCCTGTAAAAGTGAACAGTATCGTTTTAAAGGGATGAAATTTTCAATTCTCACCTTCTTCATTTACTCTATTGCTATTTGCTTTTCATGAAAAAAAGCATGTAACATACAGGCAAATAAAAATTACTTCAATATACTTACAAAATTTAAATAAATCACTTCTCAGCCCTTTTTTTTTTAAGCAGACTGAGTTATTTTAAGTTGTTCACTGACAGGCTGTCCCTTCAGCCCTCCAATGGCTTTTGGAGCTGTTGTAATCACCATCTTCAAATATGTTCTGTGTTTTAGGTGGACTCTGGACATGCATACCATATTGCAGCATCAGTGCCCCTTCTCCCTTCCCTCCTCATCTTCATTGCTCTTCTGATGACATCAGCCTCCCTTACCCTAGGGCTATGGTGGGAGGGCATGGCAAGGGATGCACCAGCCCCTACAGTCTTTCCAGACTCACTGCTTTGTATTTCCTATTCAAGAGACAGCCTTCAATGCCTGTCAAGTTTGTATTTCTATTAGTAAACTGTGTGTAAACAGGCCTCCTATACTGAGACATCCTGATTCCTCCCTCCAACTTCTATTTCCTCACCATTGATTAAAAGGCTGCCAATCTTCATAACATAAAATCACTAATAGATTTTCTCACAGGACGAGAATATTTGCATCTAGATCACTGATGAAAACACAAAATAGTGTAAGGCTTGGTACTAGTCTAGGACGTGCAACATGCTAGAAATACCTCCATTTGGTGAGGCTTCCTTTTTGGTCCAACTTTTAATCCATGTAGTACTTGCTTTACCAATATCATAGTGTGCTAGTTTTAAATTAGAATATTATGCAGTACTAATACTGTCATTGTATTTTTATACATTTTAATGAAACAGCATCAAATTGGTTTTTTTGACATGATTAATTTCTTCCAAAATCATGGTGAGTTCCATTAAATACATTCCCTCTCCTTTAACCTCCTTAACATTGAACCCCCCTATTTCCTTTTTCTTTCCTTGCAAGGGAGGCCAAGACAATAGACTTATAAGTTACACCGGACATTACACTTGACTTTTCCAAATTATAGCACTCTTTCAGACTTCCAGTATATGCTATCTCAACAATTACTAAGAGATGCATGGCTTCTTCGTAACTATAAAGAACATTTTACACTAGTCAAGTAAAGACCAGCCAAGCCAGGATTTTCAAGATTCTTGGCCTAATTTATCCAGAACAGCCTATTTAGAACAAAGGAAAAAGAAATCATTTTTTAACACACAGATTCTTCAGACATCCTCACTCACTGCCAATAAATTGTAAGACAGTTTTCTACAACTTTATGACCTGAATGTATCATCCTGATTCTTTCCAAACAGAACAAAAATATCAAAACCACAAAACACAAAGAGAAAGGGAAAAATTTTCGTATTTTCTTCACAGATGCTGACTGTTCATCCATTTGTAAATTGAGTGAAATAATAAAGAAAAAAAACACCATCGTGTCAACAAGTTATGATTCTCTTTTTATTGAAATACAAAGAAACTCCACTGAGGTTAACCAAACTGTGAAAATAAAAAGTGAATGCAAACAAGTTCACAAAAATTCAACCCTAAGTTTAGATCTGCCATGCATACTCCTTTTATTATTCTCTCTTTACACAAACATCCAATCAAGAAAGGGGTTTTGTTTGCACAAATACTTGTAGAAATCGAACTTTGGACTTAGCACATAGTTCATTGGAAAAATATCTTTCCCACATGGAAGTGGAAATAGTTTCTTTACTAAAGCTACTGAAACCTGCTAGCAAGTTGTGATGCAATTAAAATGTATGGTTGGCATCAGCATTGACCCAAACCAAGTCTTTTCAAGAGAACAGAGCCTCTTTGAGGGCAATATTTAGATTCATTGTGTGTTCATTGCATTACCAACCACAAAAGCAGGTAAAACTATAACAAAATTTATGTTTGGTGGATCACATTAAGCAAGGATTTTACTACAGCTATCTAGGTTACATCCCCTGCTTCTAGAACCACAGACATACTACATCCAAAATGTATTAAGAGATGCATGGCACAAACAGGAAAGAATTATAGAAAATTACATTATTTCATGTTGTAAGTATGTTTATTACATCTATGGAGTAAGAGTTACTACCTCTGAGAGCATAATCACTTGCACTATTTCTGCAAAATCTTCAGTAGGAGCCCTGGAACTGATGCATTTCTGTGACACACAATTCCTACACAAAACAGCTATTCTAGTATGATGCACAACACCAGACAAAATTTTGGTGATCCAGTAAGCCAGATAAGGATCTGAACACACCTTACACAGATGCAATTACTTCATGAGACAAGAGCAGATTCATTTTAAAACTCACCCTACCTGTACTATCTCAGGAGACCAAGCTTCATACAGGCCACTCCTCCACCAATCCCCAAACAAAACAGTTTCATGTGCTTTAACACTCCCCTCCCCTGCATGGAGGGTGCCTGCAACCTCTGCAAACTGTTCCTGTGTAGGCAACGGCCAGCCTCCCAGGGCAGCCAGTGCTCTGCCTGCACAGGTCTGCAGTGTACGAGCCACACCTGAGCAGCCCTTTTTTTCACCCAGGAAACCCCAGCAGCACAGGCTGTCCAAGCTTCTGGCATCCAGAGCACAAATATAGCATCCAAGGATGCCACCAGTAGCTCTACAGAGGCCTTTTACCCAGCTCAGTACTTCTGCATCAACAGCTCCAGCTCCAGCCATAGACACATGGAAGCCCCATATTGGAATCTCTGATCACTATAGAGACCGTCGTCTGTAATCACAGCTTCAAACAGTTGCAGCTGCTTGGTGCAAGTTGCTGAATTGGTGCAAACTCACTCTTGTCAATGCGAATTTGTTCCAAAGCATCTGGAGGGATAACTTTGCCCTCAAAACACCTTACCAGGTCAGGTATAACTTCTATTCCCATCCCAGTAAACAGCCGGCACAGACTGCATTGTGCACACTTGCTAAAGCAACAGCAATGAAGTTGTGTGTTTACTCCTGTTTCAGATCCCACCTGGCTGCCAGGCGCTCAGAAATGCACAGGTCAATATAAACAAATATTGAACTACTGGCACTCCCCAAGCTGCTGTAAACCCACAACCTTCTTCCTCACTGCGGGTTCACAACTTCTAGAACAGATGTTCCACCTGATTCTTCCTATTCCTCTGCTGACAGCAATGTTGCCATGAGAGTCAAAGGCAGCAAGATTTTTTCCATTTAATGGCAGTCTTTGCACACCATATAATCTAACAGTCATGTGTAACATCTCTATCTAGAGTATCATTTGAAAATACGGAAGAATTGAAATCTACTGCAGTTCTTCCAGTGGCTAGATTAATTCTACATTCATTTTCACTGAAAAACATTGTGAATGGGGGAAAAAGAAGGAAAGGTGCTTTAAAAATACCCCACCCTGCAATGGGAAAAAATAGGAAAGGAAAAAGAAACAAGTTATTTCCCTTTTCCTCACCCCTTACCTCTCACTTTCCATACACACTTTCTCTTCCTTCTCTCTACATTGCCCTCCAGATTAAAATAGTTTAAAAAAGTTTTCCTTCTCACTTTTTGGTCATTTTTGTTTAGTAGGAGAGAAGAAAAAAATAAAAAAGACAATGACAGCCATTCTCAGAATCCAGGAAAAAATTGCAGATTAGAACTCTTTTATACAAGGCATTTTTCTTCTGAATTTCTAGAAGCATAGAGTAGTCTTTCAAACAAAATAGAAAATAGCTTTTTTTTTTTTAAATCTCTCTCAACTAGGCTTATTCCTTCAACAACTCAGAAAAAGAATGCTCTGCAAGTTACAGAAAGAGGTTTTGATGTCAGCCTTATTTAAATAAATAGGACTTTGGAGAAAAGTTCTTCTAAGGTAGAATTACCATAGGCAATCAACCATAAAAAACAGTATCTGGGTTATATAGATAAGAAATATTTTACCAGCAACTTGCATTGTACAAGACTTAAGTGCTGAAAAAAATGCCCTTCTATTAATCATAGAATTATAGAATCATAGAATGGTTTGGGTTGGAAGGGACCTTAAAGGTCATCTAATTCCAACCCCCTGCCATGGGCAGGGACACCTTCCACTAGACCAGGTTGCTCAAAGCCCCATCCAACTGCTCAGGCAGAGTACATAGTGGCCTCAGTCAACTGCACAGGTTTCAGTGCCTTTATAACCAGGGTATACTTTCTCTGCAGACACCTTCACTGCTGTTTCTCAGCCAAATTGCTTTTCCAGCTGTAGTGATACCACATCAATAATGTCAGTTAGAAACTCTGCCAAATTCTCCCCTTGTCTCCTTTGCCATCCACGTCCTTACAAACCACCCAAGGGAAATCTTCTTTGCTCAGGGACTCACAGTTGGAGAGAATAGCAGGGAGTGCCTGGAGAATTTGGTCACCTATGTTTTTATTTGAAGAGAAGAGAAATAGTAGACATAATCAAGGAAGGAGACAAGACATAGTTGCTAGGATGTATGGAGTTTGTTTTCAAAACTTTTAAAGACTTATTATTTACAGAAGACTAAATGAGAATTAGCCAAAATCCAAAAGCAAGGCATGCTCATTATGTTGTTACAAACCATGCATATATATCCAATTTTATTCATTAATAAAAAAGAAGTGAATTTGATGTTGACATGCACCAGGTATTCCTAGAATGTGCTGTGGAGAACAAGGTAGAGGAGGTTGCTTCAAACACCAGCGACTCTATGAATGTGAAATGTCTTTATGATATAATGGCAGCCAATTCTTGCTACTTTAATTCTTACTATCAAAGTTTTGAATAGTTTGATAAAAGGTCAGATACTTAAAAAAAAAAAAAAAAAAAAGATTCTTCAAGGAACTCCACAAATGCATCGGCCAAGGTAAGATTATCCTATGTGTTTTACAATTTTCCATAATATCGGTCACTGTGGTAAATGATACCAGAAAAAAATAGTTCACTAATAATGATGATTTAAATCAATGTGCCTCAGTAGAAAATTACAGTGTGCCATGACACTCAATGGACAGATTTATCTGCCAAAAGTTAAATAGGGTTCACAATTCTTTATCCGGAGTGTTAAAAAGTGAGTTTTCCTTTCCCTTGAAAATTAACATTGCATTACTCTTCCAAGAAAACAAAAGACTAGTATTCGCTTTTCTATGCAGAATGCAAAGCTTGGTTTTGGTATTCTCACCTCATCATCTGGTCTACATGGCATCTGTCTAAGTCACTAGAGCACTTTCTACACCAGATCTAAAGAGTTTCAGCCCTCCCAGTCATGTTTTGGTAGGGTTTAAGGGAGAACCAGGGCAATACTGCTCTTCTCTTGTATCTACATGGCCTCCAAAGCTACGGTATTTCTGTGTGTCTGCTCTTTATTTACCTACTGATACAAACAGCCACTCCTCTTCAGAGTTAAGTTCTTGCCAAAGTTGCAAGGTTCAGTACAGGCTAAAAATATGTGTTCATGGACATAGTGCACACAGAGCAGCTTTCATGTTAAACAGTGGCCCAGAGAGCTCCTCATGGTGCCCTTCAATGCCTTAAGGACAGTTTCAAAAATTCAGTAATTGCTCTCCAAAAACATTTCTGACACACATCTCATTTTTGGTTCTGCTGTGCCAAAACAAGAAAAAAATTCCTTGTGCTTTTAGGAACCAGATTTATACATTTTGACTACCAAGGGATGACTTCAATGAATATTCATCTGGAGAGCCAAAAAGATGGTCCAGCCACAAAGATTTTTAAAGGAGAGTGCTAGCTAGGAGACATATAGCATCCAAGGTTTTCACATCAGTAATGGCACATTGATGTTGAAAATGCAACAGCTCCATATTTGTGCAAATACTTATTGTTCTTCGTCCAAGATCATTTAATTTCTCTCTTCTATGTCCCACCACCAGAGCTGGTGAAACCAAAGGGTGCGCAGTGTCAAAGATTATGTAGAGCCCTGTCCGCAAAGGCAGAAGAGGAGAGGAGTTTGAAATGACCCTCAGCTGCCAGTGGCCTCCATTCAAGGGAGGAAAGCTTTGCCTTAACACATCAACACAGAACCATGTGAGTCTGGAAAAGCTCCAGGCAGGGAAGAGAGTGACCACAACACCTCGAGAGGTCTGTGCCACCCAAAGAACAGGGCATTTGTTCTGTGACTTTTGGTATCACCATGCCAGCAGCATCCTTCCTGCATTATGGGGAATCTGGCGGCATTGGTCATGACTCCAACTCCTGTGTTGTTGGAGCTGTACGTCTCCCAGTTACACATACAGCCTTAGTGATAGCAGCACTAGCAGGCTGTATTTTAATAAAGTCAGATTATACTAATTTTCCTTAATAATGATTAAGATGGGTAAATCAGGGCACCTTTGACTGACAAGGAGGAAGCCAAGCCACTTTTATGTTTAGAAATAATTAAGCTAAAAAGATCATTAGCTAGGTTTGGGGAAAAAAAAAACCAAAAAAACAAAAAAACAGCAGGAGCTTGGCACTTAATATTTCGCTGTATGTGTTTTGGTTTCCTGCAAGCACTATTGAACACTAATGAGCCTGTGAGAAGGAGAAGCTTGTGCTCACTTCCATACCACTTGCAGTCAGGAGCTACACCAAAGAACAAGCTCAAAACAAATAAAACTGCAACAGGCACCAACAGAGCATGCCAGGATGAAAGCCAGGAAATAATTGTCATATTGGCCACATGAAATCAGTAATCAAATTAAGTCATACACAGGTCCACTGGCTCCACTGTAGCTTTTTCTTTTGTTGCTGCTGTTTTCTTTGCCACTGTTATAGAAGCAACAGAGACATTGGCCTCATCAAGCTGCTGGTGGGCTTGGGGAGAAGACAAGAAGCAACAGATCAGCGGGAGGCAAGGATGTACGGACGGATGCCTAAATAGACACAGTTTATACCACCTAGCCAGCTCTTGTTCTGCAGCATCATGAGGATACAAAAAGCAATTCTGATTAAGTAAGTTTAAAAACAGAAAGAAAGGAGATAATGCTGGAAGAATCTGGCAGATTTTCTACTCCAGCAAACACATTCCTGTCAAGGTTGCAGGGTCTAGGGCTTGTTGAAGTGACAGGGAGCAGCTGATGTGATGTTACAGGGGCTGCTACAGCAGGAGAGGCATTACAGCAGGAGACACGTTGCAGAAGCTCCTAGACGGAGGAGCAAATGTAGAAACTGGAAGGGAACATATTCCAGTCTCACCACAATTAAGAGAAAAGAAGTTACACAAAGAATAAAGAGACTATTTCTTTTATCAGGTGGTTTTGCTGAAATGTCCTATCAGTCTCCACCTTCCAAACTGGAGGTACAGTTTGTGACTAGAATCAAAGTTAGCACTCCTGATCATGTCAAAAGGCAAGGCTGTCTCAACTGGAAGCTGAAGTCAATCACTAGCAAACCTTTGCCACACCTTCTAACCTAGGTTTAGTCTGCCTTTGACCAGTACAGCAGATGGAGATGATATAGCAATGAGTTCCAATAAGGTTAATGCAAAAAAAACCCCACCAACCCCTACCTTCTGTTGACAAATCAATCCTGTGAAGCAAACTGAGTGTGTACATCCAATCACATTTTTGATAGAAGTTTTCCGGGTGATCCTGTAGCCAAAGATGGAACAGCACCTTGCTTTTCCTGCTCAGTCGTTGCCCAAAAGTGGCATATTCAAGTCAAATCCATTGCCGCCTTCTTCACTGATGAGCTCTTGGGCCACAGTAGATTACTGAGTAAGCAGAGCTGTCATCAAGTTTTCTGGGGCATTTTTGTGAGGGCTTGTTTTGTTTTACTTTATTTTAATTTTCCCTCATTTCATTTCATTTACAAAAAACCATTTGGTTGAAAACTGCCACTTGAAGACTACTTCATTAAAGTACTGTATTTAAGGATGGTGGGTGGGTGCACATGCATACATGGAGTCCTTTTAGCACATCAACTCTCAGCCCCAAGCCCATGGGCAGGCAGGAGGGGAAGAGCTGCTGCTCAGCAGCAGCAGAGCTCCCCACGAGGCTTCCAGGTGACACAACAGATCTGTCCCAGTGGCAGATGTCCTCTGCTTTGTCATGTCAGAGGGAAACAACCACTTCAAACCACAGCATGACCTTGACAGTCAACAACAAAAACTTCTGCCAAAGCCTTTCCCTAAAATTTCCAACACAAAACACAGGCTTTTATAAGAGAAAAAAATAACTTTCTTGAAAATATAAACAATTCCATTAAAAAATGAAAGCATCAAGTGTAACTCTCAGCAATAGAAACAAATATTTTCTGTTTAAAGAAAAATACTTTTTGTTAAAAAAAGGAAAATTCTGAAGATTTCTAATAAAAACTAATACATAAATATAATATGTAGTAGCCCAATCCTTGTGACCCTTTTTTTTTCCTGTGAAGAAAGGAGGCAATGTTTTAGATTTTTACCTTCATTTAGTAAACCTAGGACATACTTAAACTCAGTACATCTTCCTTGCACACAAGGATAAGTTTAAAGTAGCCTAGCTCAAATATCTGCCATTTAATTTAGATATCCAGAGGAAGTCCAGCCATTGCATTGGTCAGGCATCTCTTCCCTCCCCAGCCTGGTGCCTGAGCTAGTGAACACTGGCAGTGTTCTGGCAGCACTAAGTGGCAACCAATTGCTTTCAAAGGGGAAAGCTAGTTTGGAGTTGGTTTGTGCTTGCTAGCTGTGTGAGGTCCTAATTCTCTATCCCTTATTGCCCTTTTGCAAGTGCCGGCTGCAGTTGTCTTGAACTGGATGCAGGCCAGCCAAACAGCTGGGTACAAACTGAGAGGTCAGACCACGGATGCATCCAGCCCGATGCTCTGCCTCCAGCAGCATGACAGAAGACACCGGTCACGTGTGTAAACCCTGCTGCTCTACTTATTCTGTTCTCCTACACCTTCCTCCAGCACGCTCAGGTGCTGTATTAGGGTTGTTAGAGGATACATGTCTCTTTTTGTGTCCCTTAGACCTTTAAGGATCTGTTTCCAGACCTATTACCCGTGAAATTGTCTAATCTGTATTTGAATATGCTGATGCCATCTGCTTCTACAGTCTCCTGCAATATCACATTCAGAAGCTCACTACCCACACAGTGGAGTGCTTTTATCCGATTTAAACTGATCTTGTACCAATTTCAATGAGTGCCCCTAGTCCCAGTACTGGGGGATTTAGTTCTGCATTAGGCTTGTCCACCTCTTTTCTGATTTTGTAGGCTTCAGGCATAGCCCTCCAGCTTCTTCGTCTCCAAGATGAAGAAACTTTTTAATATCCAGCATTTGAATATCTCCTTACAAGATACTGATCTTGATTGCTGCCTTCTTCTAAGTCCTTCTTGTGGTGTGGAGACCAGAATTGCACACAGCCCTTAAGATGTGCACACACTAAATAAAATGATGCCTTTTTCCTTGTTCTCATCACCCTTCTAAAGCTGACCAATATTTTGTTGGTTTTTTTGGCTGCTGCTACTGCTGCTGTGTATTGAAAGATAATTGCAGAAAGCCCTCAACAGTGTCTCCAAAATCTCTTTCCAAGTTCAGCATCATGTAGGCATGGTTAAAATTGTTTTTCCTTAGGTGCGTGGCCTTATATTTACCTACTTTGACACTCATCTACTACCTTTTTGCTTGCTCACTCAGTTTTGCAAGGTTCATTTGAAGTCACATTTCATCAGCACATTTGATTACCTGCAAGAGTTTAATACCACCCGTAGACATGGAGACTTCACTGTTCATTCCTTTACTCAGCTCACTGATGATGCTGTTGGAAAAAAATCTGTCCCTGGAAGCACTGCTGCTGATTCTTCTCCATGATGGAAACTGAATATTAAGCTCACTGAAGCTCTGTCTTTTGCTGGACAGATCTTCTAGAGGAAAGGAAGACTTCTCCCTCCAGATAAAATAGCACCTATTCACACTTACATTCTTCACTGGTCACCACAATACTCTGCAATCATTAAGGTCTGTCTGTGGGAAGTGCTATGTTGAGAGTGTTACAATCTTACACAGAGAGTCAAATAGTACAGAAATAAAAGGACTGGAAGGGGAACAGGTAAATTAAAAGTTTTTCCATAAAAATATACCAGCCATTAAGGAGCTGTGGATTATAATTTTTCTGATTTGTGCAAACTCATTTGCTTAATGCTACTTCTTAATTTTGCATGAAGCACTCTTAGAACAACCTTTTACAAGAGGCTACGTAAAGGAAACAAAAGCTTTGTGACTGCAGATAGAAAATGCTTTTGGTCTTCACCACTTAGGAAAGGGAAACTTCCTCAGTTATAATAAAAAGAGAATTTAAAGGAATATTATCCAATAATAGAATTAGAAGTTGGACAGGCTTTTTATTGGTCTCACTTCTACCACTTGTATGAAGATAACTTCCCCAGGGCAAGCAGAAAACAGACTGCAGATTTCCTGACATCAGGCCGCACCCTCCCAACAGTGCACTGCTCAGAAAGCTACTTTACATGATGCTCAGATCCACAGACATCCTTCTCCCTCAGTGCCCTAACAACACAGGACATCCCTGTACATACTTGGGCATCTTCTCTAAAAATCAGATTGTTTTGTTTCCACAGCCTGCCAGACAACTCAGAGAAGAGCTGGCAAGAGAATGTCTCTACAGAAATATTTTCCATACATTTAAAAAGCCATGTGAGAGCATTTTCCCCTCATGTACTCTGTCCTTCTCTTTCCTTTCCCCCCGCCTCCATATATTTTCACTGTCATTGTGCTGTCAACGATAAAAGTGGAATAAAGGTATTACAGAGGAGTTTGAGGTAGTTTTACTGCAGTACTACTATTCTCCAAAGTGTTCTGTTTTCTGCAGTAAACCAGAATGGTATTTTTTCAGTAGGGCTGTGATAGTGTAACTGGGAATTCAAACTTATGTTTAACTAGGCAGCTTAAGAAGGGACAGTATATTGTATTAAATTTCCCAAATAGTATACAAGTATGTAGCACTGCATGGTGGCTTTTCCAAGGACCATCCCAGGACAAGCCATATCACACAAGCTAGAGCAGCAGCAGCATGACCACAGCAACTTGGGTATCTGTCTCGTGACAGGCTGTCAGTTCATAATGAAATCATCATTATTAACTAATCTCTGAACTCTCACCAGCCTTGCTTGCACTGCCCTGGCACGTGGTGCTGTCTCCCAGACCAGCAGGATTGAAGAACAACACTCTTTCCATCACAGGGATAGTTTTTAGTACCTAAATCTTGAGCAGAAACACTTGGCTCCCCAGCAGTGCCTGAAAGCAAATTGCACCTGGTAATATGCGTATGATGTCCTCACCTGTTTTCCAGGGCAATCCTTCACCTTTTGGCTGCCTTGGTTTCCCACTAGGGCAGAAAAAAAAAAAGCACTGAGCAAGAAGCCCTTTCAGATAAGGAGGCTACAGCAGGGGACAAAGAGCACAGGGAGAGTTGTGCTCTGACTGCCACGGTTTGAGCACTGCATCTTCCACTCAACAGCATGGTAATTCTGAGCAGCAGCGGTGAGGGGAGCTCAGTCTGTTGACATTTGCAAGTGCGTCCGGCAAACTGCACATCTGCAGTAAGCAAACTTCCTCCTCATGTTTGTAAACTCAGAGCAAAGTAAAGGTCAGCCAGGTTTCAGCCTGGCCACGCAGATCTGACTTACTGCTCAAAACACTAATAAAGAGAATTGGTAGAAATGGTCAGAGTAATTTTCTAATTTCCTTGGGTCTCTGCTTAATATAGCAGAGAGACGAATTAGCAACACTGTACAAGGTATAGGCATGTGTTCTTAAACAGCAGAACTAATAGGTAACACGATTAGCAGAGATCTGTAAACACAATGTGTCCCAAAAATAATCTCTCAAGGGCTTTAACCAGCTAAATTTAAACTATTTAACAAGGATAGCTTGTCTACAGCAGCAGCAGATTAAACTGCACAGTTTGTTGTAGGCTTAAGGGCTCAACTATGCAACCTGTGTTTGCATTGAAATTTAATTCCCTTTTGACTTGGAAGACTGGAACAAAGTCCTCTGTACCACACAAGGTCTGCACGGCAAGCTAGCAAGTAATCGGTGTGTTGAATAGCCAAGACAAAGCACCTGCCAGCCCCAGAGCTGGTGGCCATGCCTTGAGCAACCAGCTTTAAGGTCTCTTGAGGGCAGGACAAAGACACAGAGACATAGTTCTTGTCCCAGTGCCAGCAGCGACTGTGCAACCTCCTGGCCTCATCAGCAATATGGGGAAGGTTGTTTTAACAAAGATTTCCTCATGAATTGCCATTTACTCCCATATGAAGTCTATGTGCATAACATATAAACAACCAGTCATGCTGCAGTTGTGCCATTCACACTCGATCAGATTTTGGCCCCAGATACAGATGCTCACATGCTGCAGGCACTACACACAAGGCTTCTGTGTGCAAGATGAGAGCTTCACCCCAGCCCCTCTGTTGGCATGTGAATACTAAGAGAATATACTGCAGAGATACTAACTCTAATAAGAGTTCAGGGAGTTAACTTATGTCTTACCCAGCCTAATTTTCAGTGGCAAGAACGGCACTGAGGGCTCAGCACACACCTGCAAGCCAGCATAAAGCATGTTGTAATTGTTCACATGTAAAGTTTCGAAACATCTCTCAGATGTCTGGGAAGCAGGGGAGGGGGTATCCCATCCTACAGTCATCAAACCTGCCTGCCCCAGAACAGGACCTTTCTGCCCAGGAGAGAGGCGCAGCCCCTTCCTCCCAGGCTGGAAACCTTCCCAATCCCACCATCCGAAACCAGGTCCTCGGGCTGGCTCTGGTTATCTCTGTCTCTTTAATTCCCCAGTGCAAGACTGCTTGCTCTTCTGGGTCCCTGGATAACCCAGCACCACGTTGCAGGTTTGTATCCTATGGTTTCACCTAGAGCTACCTCAGTGGCTCCCATGGCCTGCAGCAGGCAGCACTGATGCACGCTGCCCCAAGGACTGGCTGGCTGCACAGTTCATTGCCTTGCCAGTATCAGATGACCACATGATATTTAACTTCCTTATCTTTCCTGAGGCCTTTTTTTTTTTTTTTTTTAAAGTGTTTGCTTTCATCTAGATAATAAATACTTCTTTTCTTCCTTTTCTTAGTCTGTGCAATAGATCCAGTGCTACCAGCTGCCTGCACGCCTCTGTGCATGCAATTTCCAACTCTGCACAGTTAATACTTGCTTAATCCTCCAAATGCCCTCTGAGGTTTGATAAGAGAGGGTTATTGGCCCATTTTAACAGTAAGGAAAAACTGTGGCAGAGAGCCAGGGCCCAAGACCACAAGGTAACTCTGAAACAAACTCGGTCCTGATGCTAGGATCACTGTGTTGAAGAGGATGCTGTTGACTTCACCCAAGTGAGGAGTGAATGACAGGTAACAACTCTCCATCTTCCCTGAACTGAACCTGCCTTGGGATCATTTTCCTCTACTCATTGTACACATAAATGGCAAGTGGGCAGCTCTCAGTGCTAATTCCCCAAGCCCAGGCATTCTGTAGGCAAGGAAGCTCTAGGCATGAACGTATTCAGCACAGGACCAGAGTGGATCAACACTTGTCAGGCTTACTGTCAGCAAGGAGGAGAGACAGGGCTGAATACAGGTACCTATGAAAAATGGCTGGGTTTTGTCTGAAAAAAAATTGTATTCATATATCACATCACCATACCTACTGTGAAAGAAGTTACTTTGATGGAAGAAGTGACTTTAAGAGGAAGATTTTCAATGGTAACATTTACTGACAAGGTGCCAGTAATTGCTGTATTCCCATAAAAGCTGTTATTTTTGAACCAGTGCCATGCAAGAGCTCTACTTTCCACATCTTTCGCAACTCCCGTCAGCTCTGAGGGGAAGTGCAGGTTGCCTCTGGGCAAGACAAGCTTGAAACGGGGCAATGCAGAAGAGGCACTAGGAGGTTGGTCCCTGCAGGCTCCACTTGAGGGACAGCCCCATCTTGTACCTCTCGTTCTGCCAGAAGGAAGGAGTGCCTGAGAAGGAAAGGGAGAGAGGCTTCTGACTACCTCTTCTGTCCTTGCTTTTGCTCAGGCCTCCACAAATGCCACAGGTATCCTTTGAGCTCCAGGAAGACCAAAATTGCCATAAGACAAAGACAGAACAACCAGATGAACAAAAACCAAGAACACAGTGTATTTGAAAAATTAAGCAAAACCTTAAAGAATTTTAAAATATAGCACTCAGACTGCCAAAAGTTCTATTACTGAAGCTAAACACAGGTCCAACAAATAAAGATTTTTACAAAGGAGCAAATTAAACATCTGTGGATTTTCAGGACCTGGCAGGGTTAGAGCATTACAAATATAAGGGACCGGATAAGTGGCTTTATAGCTCGCACTTTTGTTCCAGCTACTAGGAAACACCCTCCAGTGAAAGAATAGGTAAGAGCCAGTGAAGATTATCCCTTCCCAAACTCACACAAGCCTTCAGAAAAAAAACCATCAACCCTCATTCTGGAGCTGTGATTGCTTTTTCAGAGATAGAAACTTTAGTCTATGAAAACTCTTTGGTTTTGGATATTAGGGTTTGCCAAAAGAGATAAAAGATTACCTTGGCAGTTAAGATGTTTTAGTCAGAATCACCTGGATGGCACAAAATCTGTGTGATGACATTCAATGGTAAAAATAGTACTGTAATAGATTTCCCAGAAAAAAAAAAAAAAAAGAAAAAAAAAGAAAACAACATGTTATCTTTGTGACAAGCATTTGCTTCTATCTCAATAAATGCAGGATTCTGCTACAAGAGTAAAGAAAAACATTGTACAAAAAAATATATTGTCTTCTCCCAGGATTTTCAAAAGACAAAAAAATAAACATTTCAAAACAAAATTTTTAAAAATCATCATCATATAAAAAAATTAACAAGAGAGCCATTTTCATCAAGATGTTACAAAATTCAAGGAGGGCATCAGGAGAAGTCCTACAGCCATACAGAGACCCAAAGAACTTAACAAAGCTTATGGTCATGGGTTTCTTTAACCTCCAGACATCACGGGACAGGTATGCATCCTAACTGGTCTATTGTGTTCAATTATTTCTGTGTAGTTCAGCTCACTGAAGTATGTGAAAATCCGTACATATATCTGATGGGACTCCTCAGGTATATCACAACTGTTTGATAGCTGTAAATACAGATGTAAGAGGCTGAACCACAGTCCAGCCTCTGAAGTATTCACAAATAAAACCCAACAACCTTTCACCTTCCTTTGTACAAAGCAGCTATCAAATTCTTTCTTCATCCTAAAGTCATCTCTGCTGTAAGACAACAAAGCAACACCTAGTCCCAAGTTAGGGCTGCCATGTTTACAACAGCTCCTAACAGCATTTTGAGCATCCTGAAATGCTCCAGAAAATCAAAAAACATCTAACTGCTTTGGAGATCTTTAGAAATGTTAAATGTCTGAAGGGGAAAATATTTTCTTCATCTTTGCAGCAGCTCTAAGCTTTTTAAGTACTAGAATTAATTCAGTTCATTGAGTATTCATTACGTCCCTCCACCAACCCATATACAAGCCCATACTGACACCCACCAGCTCTTCTTCTATCAGCTGGTCTATAGTTGAGCAGGGCACACCAACCACCAAGACCAGCATGCTTTGTACAATGACAGCAATGACATTTCTGTCTATAACTCAGCCTGTTTATGTGGCAGAAGTAATTACTCCACAATTCTGGCCTTGGTTTGGCAGGTGGACCATTGGTTTATGGTAAGGTATTGTTTGAAAAACTATAAGGGTGGGGCGGGGGTCTTAATGAAGATCCAAGATAAATCAGCACTAAAAATATTATGATAGGATTGTTTTCACCTGTGCTAGTTATTGCATTACCCTGGTTCAAACTGTAGGATTCGTTGCATGCAATGAACTAGAGATATAGAAAAACAGCTAAAGAAATTATGTGACAACTCTGTCTTTTTCTTGGGCAACAGGAGAAATACTTGTCATTTGAACAGGCACAGAGATCATTACAAAGCCCACTGGTCCCACATACTTATCTCCTACAGATACGCCAAGTGTGTGCATGAGTGCAAGGAGGGAAGGATAGGAAGTAGTAGGCAATACATAGAGAGAAAAGTTTACATTAAGAATAGTGTATGCTACAGAGAAAGTCGCTGAGCTCTTCCTTATTCAATTCCCCCTATTCAATTCAATGTCCTTGGTAATGCACTTACTGGAATTAAAGCCCAAACCTTAAACACCCATAAAACCAAACCAAGCTTAAGAATTCATAAGACCAATTGACCTAGAAGACTCATTTTGAACAGCTTGCTGAACGGGAGTAATCAATGAATAAATGAATAAATGAATAAATAAATAAATAAATGCAAGCTTTTAAAAAGTAGAAATTTATGTGAATATTGTTAATATTCAGTTAAGAATCTTAACAATGCTCAGTTAAGAGAGCAACAAGAGATGAGGGACCTCAGCTGCCTGTGTTCACATGACACGAGGTGATCTCTATGTGCCTGAGGACAGAAAGAAGCTGAGCCACTGAATGGTATCTGGCAGATAAACCTTCACTCTGAAGAAATATAGCAGTATCCACTGTTGGCAAAGGACCATCTGACTAGATCAATCACCAGCTTTGGTGATAGTAACAACCTTTTGTTTCCTCTTCAGTTATCCTTTGGCAAGATGCTAAGTGTCATATTATGTCCCCTTCTTTTCTCCTCCCTGATGGCCATGTCAGCCGTGTCTCTTTTCCCGAGACGTGTAACAGAGAAGAGCTGCCTGCAGAAGGTACTTGCCAAAGTGGGCTGGAGTCAAGACACAACCTTCCTTTCTTTTGCTTTTCCTTGATTTCCTCTATATCCTCCAGGCAAAGGCAACAAGTCATTGTCTTAGGATACCTGAGTGCAGGCCAGCGAGTAATTATGATGTAGCATGTATCCATTCCAAAACCAACTATAGATCTGGGCTTCCAGAAAACTGGGATTTTGCCTTAGTCACCAAAAAGGACTTATTCCTGCTCATGTGGAGGATGGCGTCACCTGTCCGAGCAACAACAGACAAGTGGCTATTGCCACAATAGCCAGCCACAGCATACCTCTCTTTCCTTGAAATAGGCACATGCCACTCAAGTCACTGATGCACAGACACATTTGTCCAAAAAGAGGGAAGCACGCATTTCTGAGGACAACATGGAGTTTGCCCATCCCAGAAAAAAGAGATCACTTATCCAAAATGCTGTGGAAGGACATGCAATGTGAAAAACAGTGCTCAAAAATTCAAAAAAATCAGAGAAGCTGTGGCTGCAGCCAAAATTTTGTCCTAGTTTAATGCAAACATTTCTATAGTATTTCTTATTATGAATGTTAACCTTTGCTTTCACCTCCAGATAGGTGGTGCTTTTTACAAGGAAACTATTGTGCAAGTATCATCTAGTAATCGAACCATAACTGGGGACAGGAATCTGCAAACCTACCATGAAAAATCAGTTAGACATGCCATGATTTACTAGTTTACCTCCTAAGGAAATTATAATGCATTATCCCTACCAGGATTTTATGGTGGGTAGGTAGTGTGATTCCACAGGGATAACAGCATGCAGGGGGGGAAGCATCATTTTTTTTTTCTCTGCTGAAGATTAATATCTTTAAAAACATGACAAGACAGACAGGTTTAAGAATCTGAGAAACTTGATAAACAACATGGGTCCACATCAAAAGATTAATATGCCATTTGTTCATTATGTAAATGATGCTGACTGGAATAAGGAAAATATGCTAAGTTCAAAGGAAAAATATGAACAGAAAAAAAAGCCTGCTCTGAGTCATTAATTATGAATCCTCCTGAAGTCTAGTGAAGTGACCCAAGCAATGAACTGAGTGATTAATATCATGCTTTTTTTCCAGACTAGAAGGGAAAATAAGACTAAAATTTATGGTTTCATCTGTTGTTTCACGAAAAGGTTAAAACCCTGAGTTTCTAGCTTCAGCTGCAATGCAGAGCCCTTCACCACCTGGGCCAGAGCCTGCCCAAGACCATGTTAAGAATATTTGTGGAGCAGACAGCTTGACATAGACCTCCCCAACCAGGATGAACTTCAGCTGCAGCGGGAGATCAAAGAGCATCAAGGAGCAGGTTATTGCTGTCACTTGCTTCCCACCCCGCTTCAAAGGGCAGGGCAGTGCCGTGGTGGAGGAAGCGGGCTGCTCACAGGCTGCGTGGGAGCAGCTTCTGTGCTCCAGTGCCTTCACGAGCTTGGCATCTAGGATATTGGAACAAGAGAAAAGCCCAGCTGCACAGCTGCCTGAGAAGATGAGAGACAAATCCATGTGTTCCCCTTATCAGAGGCCAGGTCCGGGGTCTCCGGCGACCATTGTCCATTGGATGGTGATGCACACCAGTGGGTTTCAGGACTCCCATTCCTGCAGTATGACCCAGCCAACAACCCTTCTATAGCTCTCATGTACAATCTGCGGCTCAGCTACGAACACTGTTTCTGTCCACTGCCCTCTGTGTCGCACATTATTCCCTATATTTGTACCACTGTCTCTGAGTCCATCTTCCCATGTGAAAACAACCCCTGTTTATTTCCTTTCTCCAGGTGCCTATCCCACCTCTCCTTTGGCTGAAGCGGGGGTGGGTGGGAATAGCATCTGTGATGTTAGCATACCCATGCCAAACTAAAAAATTACAATTTATTTCCTTTGCAATGATGAATGGCCTTTATGAACGCTAAAACACCACCCTGAAATGCTGAATGCAGTGATAAGCATTAAAGGTCACCAAAGCCCAGGTGAGTGAAGTCTGCCCCAGGAAAGGGCTTCCATTCTCGAAGGGAAGTCGGGTTTGCCCCCGTGTGCTACAGCCATGGGGCAGCTTGTGGGACCAGTCCCCGCTGGTGGCTCTCCACCACCTGTGCTGGCAATGCCATCAAAACTGCCACCCTCACGCAACCTTTACTTCTTCTGGTGCCAACGCAAAGTGGGGGAGAGGAGGACATTTATGCAGCAGCAGCTTTCCAACATCTGGACATTTTCTTTTTCCTTTTTTAACACAGACTAGTAATGAAGAGCACTAGCTTTCAGCTGTGGGCTGGGAGTGTAGAGGTGGAGAATTATTTTAATGCTAGACTAATAACCAGGTGAGGTTAAATTAAGTTGCTTTATGGAATTCACAGCTGGAAGGCAAAGATACCTGCTGCCACAGCTAGCTTATTCCCGAGGTAATGGGGTTGCTGGTAATAGGAAAATTATTTTTCCCATCCTCAGAATATTCCATGGAAAACATTAAGCAGTTGAAGGAAGAATCATATATTGTCCTTTTGGGCTTCAATGCCATTTTCCTATTCTCTTTTCCTTTTCTTTGTCTTCTTTTTGTTTTCTTCATTATATAAAATAGCAGTCATCAAAATCCAGATGTTTTCCATCTCTATTGAAAAACTATTTTGGAAAGGAAACAAGCAATCATTCTCAGTACTGGATTCAAAGGTTATTGTGTTGGCTCTCTGGTTTTCTCCTTCCATAAAGACAAACACACCTTAAGTCCACAGCGATGGCCACATGGTTTCAAGATGACTGTGTAGGGAACAGTAAACAATAAAATAACCATGAGAGGAAGAGGAAAAAGCTATTATTAAATGTCTATGTTCTTAGAAAACACTTGTTACTTCTGAAAAAACTGTATAGTCACTGACATAGAAAAAAAAACTTTGTGCAGAAAACATTTCCAGTAGGTCGGGACCTACAGACATGTAGGGCCTATCCAGACACCAGGGAACTCCCTTGCGATTTTGTCCAGGGATTCAACCTTCATATTTACAAATACCAGGTAATTTTCACAGCCTCCTTGGGACAATAAGTACTATTGCTCCCATTTCACAGCTAGAGATCAGAGGATGTTAACTGTTGCCTGCAATCTGTCTTGTGTTTAGCGTACATGCCGTGACAACCACTGTAGGGAATAAATGTTTTTATATGTAAATGCCCTTTACATTTTCGTTCCCTGGATATGGATCACAGTCCAAGTTAGAGTAAAAGGAGCCAGGTGGATAAGGATGCAAACAAAGAAATGAGGGAAACAAGTAAATATGGCTGAATAAAGATAAATACATATAAAAATGTATTATATTTTCATGGGGTTTGGACCGCAACATTAAGATCCAGCCATTAAAATTCACAGCTCAGAAAAAAACCTGCACTAAAGATCATGAATTTAAAATACAGAGTCAAAAAAATGCAAAAGCTGTCATTTTTTTCAACAGCTATAATGTAGTTCTCTTATACACCCCAATGAAACATGGCAGGTATGTGCAATATTGTATTTCATATGCATTTCCATTTCCCTGCATAAACAGTACAGGTTTAGGACTGCCACAGTGATTCTAATCAAACACCTCAGTTTTAAGGTCCCTGAAAAACAACTTCCTTTTATTACGTACTATTCCTTTAAATGCACATCAACTTTCTTCTTTAATGCCACATTTCCGTAATTGCCATGGCCCTGTTCCTCCCTGCAGTAGCTTTCTTCATTTCCAATTAAACCAGGAAATCTGGGAATCAAGAAAACCTGTAGAATTTGGCCCTCTGGGGGCTTCATCTGAATTGCACAACTTTCTGTTTGCTTTTTTATTTTCCTTTTTCTCTTCCTTTCCAATCCACATTTCTGGCTAAACACTCACCCTCCGAGGCCAATGCACTGAAAGCTTCAGGATCAGCAGGAATGTAGATGGAGCTGAGATACTTGCTTCCTTCTGCATCTAACACCATGTTAGCTGCTCTCAGTGCTGGCCCTCGCTTCTCCTTCTAAGATTTTGACATTTTTCCCTCCATACCCCTGGCCTCTGTCCTTAACTCTTGCCCTTTCCCTACTTTCCAAGAAGAACCAAAAGCAGATACAAAGTTTAGTTTGCTACTCTGCACACAGAGCAGCAGAGAAGAGGGAAATACAAAGGCATCCAGGAAACACTTTCTATCAGGTGTAACAGACTTATTCATTCTTTGTATCACGTGGAGAAGATCTCATCTTTTTGTTTCGCTAAGTAGCCAGTAGAGAAGGATGCAAGCAGCAGCTGTTGCAAGCCTACAGGCGGGAAAACTGGACAGCCCGAAAATGCACAATACAGAGCTTGTCAAAGCCCAGAGAGCGGCCTTTCTCCTCTAGCTCTGGGCTCTCAACTTTGTTCCAGACCAGTTCAAAACTGGTCATTTTTCCAGACACTCATTGTGTGTGACCAATCCTATTTTTGTCTTCTCCCACCATCTTTGGACTCTGCCCATTGGGGCTGCACACTCCAGAGCCACCCAACGTCATAAGATTCTCCCCGCTATCATTTTGGAAGAGATGAGCATATCAGACTCACCCTTCACAGTAAAAAAGACATACCTGCTTTCAGTAAGTACAACCCAACACATTGACATAATCTCTGATCATTGCTATGCACTTTTAAAGGAAACCAATGCATATTTTGAGCGAGATACAGACACTAGCATTGTGTTTCTGTTCAATGCAACAAAAAGAGCAAGTTAATACAGACAGATCCAGTAGGGGAATGCTTGCCCCACAGTTTTGTCCACAGTAGGGTCTGCTCTGCAGCACCTTCAACTGTATTTCTATTCATTCACCCCCTCCCCTCTCCCTGTATGGTATCCTGCTGCATCTCCTGTCCTCTCCTTTTCCCTACCTGTACTTAAAAAACAATTTTATTTTTTTAAGTGACAGCTGAAAACTCTTCTCTCATACTGCATCAGTGCCCTACCAGCCCAATATGGTGATGAGTTCTGCATGGGACATAGCAGCAGACTTGAGCTAATCCTGCCTGTCCCCCAGGCCCCTGAAATGCACAGGAATGCACCTGCACAGCCACAAACCTTGCTCAGCCCTACCTGCAACTCTGCCCAAGGCTCAGCTCTGCAATACTGCTGTCAGCTCTGCAATACTGCTGTCACATCTTCCTGACCAGCACCATCTGCCCATGCATCCTGCACATCACTCATCCTCCACACTCAACCCTCCCATTCTTTCACAGGGTGAGACAGGAAATCTGCCCTTGTGCCCTCTGCATTTCTCTGTTGCAGGCTGCACGCCCTACCTACTCCCTGCATCTTAATTTTGTCATCTCTTTCATCTAAGCTCGTGTTTTTATTCCTGTGGCTATATCTCCACTAAAAAAGATTAGCATTTGTTTTTCAATTAAAACACCTCTCAGTCCTCCAGGACTTCTCCCCCAACCCCACCCTTCTGTTGCCGCATTTCCACCTCAAAGTTGCACTTTCCTTCCTTATATTTGTGCCTACTTCTTGCACTGTTTGTATCACATCTCGTAAATTCAGGCTGAAAGGTTGTAAGGACAGACTGCTGCCTAAATTACAGGCATTTCTAAGTTAATTTTATTTGGAACTAGAGAGGCACATGCTTTTTATTAGATTTTTTAAAGTTGTTTTAACTCAGAGAAAATATTTTGTCTTAACTCAATATTCATAAAAAACCCCCAGGAACTTAAAATGATTACTACCATGGGAGCCAAAACACAGTATCAGCAAATATAACTGAAGTGCACAAGGTAATACAATTTATAAGGGACTATAATCAAAAAGATGGATCATCAGGCTGAAAAAACATCCAGCAACTATACGTTTATCAGAGCTTTTGCAGGGCATGCTGGCTAAACCCTACAATAGTAATCAGTTCAGTCACCCACGAAAACAATTACCCCTAAACACTGCATTTCCAACATTGTGTCCATTTATATATTTTTTGAAGCAACTATACCAAATTACCTCTATACTCCACAACACACTGCAATTGTTTGTATATACTATTAGTTGCTAAACATGCCTGGATCTCTCAAAGCATGGCTCAACTGGATAGTCCTTCAGCTTCAAAAATGAATCTGAAAGTGACCCATAAGCTGCAAGAGAACAAGGGCTTTGTTCCAAAAACTCATTTAAAATTTGGGGGTTTTAAGAGAAAATAGGTGTTTAGGCTTGTGACCAAACTGCAATTCAGAAGATTGCACATGCATAGATAACTACATAGTGCCTGACAAGTTACACAAGAGCACATACAGCTTTTGCATGGAATCCTAAGGAGAACTGCCTTTTTTTTGATCCCTACATTAAAGCCAGAAATGTTGTTATTATCAATATTTATGGGTAACTTATAGGAAACATTGCTCAGAAATGCATAGCGCATAAATTGTGTATTCACACAGCTGGGGAACAGTCACAAAAGGGTAGCAATTCCAGACTAATGCCATTAATGTCAGACTTGCAAGGACAGCACAGCAGAATTTTGCCCTGAAAAATTTTTTTCTATTTAAATAAAAAGTCTATTTTCTTATAGACAATTTCACATGTAATTTTGATGTGAAAATAAAACTATCAAAAAAACTTTTCAACATCTCCTAATATAACACAGCACTGTGGTGTCATTTGCCTTCAGGTTTGCTCAATGTTTCCAGTATTAAAACAAATTTTTAATGAGGTTAGATTAGAGCTTTGGCTGAAAAAATGTCTCAGCCCTAAAGCTTTGGCATAAGAAAAGTTAAGGCAGATGCAATGTATTTTCAGCAAAATTTGAAAAGGCTATGTTATACATACATAGCTCATTTTTAGATTATAGGGATGTAAAAAAGCTGCTTTCACATGTGGTTTCAGTTATCAAATGGAAATTCTCTGGGCTGCAAGTTGAAGTACAGATGAGACATGAGGCCCACATACACTACGGGTTATTACATTAAACATTTTAGAGTCACCAGAAAAATCAGTAGACTCCAAATTTGACCAAGATTCTCTCTTTTTTCTTTTGTGTTGAGTCTATGCAGGTCCTTGAGGGCAGGTCTACACTTTGGCACAATGCTCGGATGGTAACTTTCAGACAGGGATTTTTGCAGAGGTTAAAAGCTGAGCCCCCCTCACCCCGCCTCCTGCCTAGCAATCTGGCAGGGGCTAGGATCAACAGGATTAACACTAAGGAGGGTTACCAACCTCAGCCCATGCGCACTGCTTCCATGCAGCATCCATGCATCCTCCTAGGTGACAGGTGACCCTGCAGCGGTGCACCGCACTGCTCCCATGGAAGTCAACCTACACAGGGTTAAAAACAAACCAAACACTTGCTAGTACTGTACTGCAATGCAACAAGAAACATCTGCCGCAGCCACTGGGTGCTTCGGTGTCAGTGCTGAGACCCTGAGATGGACCAGCTCCACCTGAAGGCACCAGAAAGATGTCCATGGCTGCAGGGTCAGACTGTAGGCATGCTCCATGCTGGGCGCAGTGCAAGCAGCTCTGAGAAAGGTGCTGCGCTGCAAACTGGGGAAGGTTAGCAGGAGTGCCTGACTTAATGATTTATTTATGTTTATTCTAAAGGGAGTTTTACAAAGCTCAATCCGAAACCTTGCTGCTACACCCCATACCTGACTGCACATTGCTATTTTTAGCCCATTGGACGTAATTAAATGGGAGACTTTGCTGGTTTAGGAAGAAAAGCTGATGGATTCAAGGCACTTCACTCATGCAGTCCTAGTTCTGTATGGAAAATGTAGGAAGTCCTGATAACCTTCTAAGCCAGACAGCATCAAACAACCGGCTGCTTACAGCTCCAACTCCCTTTCTGGCAGTACTGAGCCTAAAAGCCCTTTCTTCTAATTTGTTTTCAGGGCCACCTTACTAATACTTGTCTGGGCTATATTTCTTCTTTTATAGGAGACTGGGCTGTACTCCTGCTTCTCTTTTTCTACTTCTTTTTCAGGTGTGCATTCATTTTCACAAATTGTTGCTATAGGGGGAGAAATGTTTCTGGGACTGCAAGAGCCACCTCATTCTGGGAAATAGCCTATCAGTCTCACTGACCATATCATTACATTTCAGTGAGGTTTCAACAGACTGCTAGCAATGCTTCTAATTAGCTTAAAGGCAAAACGGAATGGAAACCTTTCAAAGAAAATAGCTGAGGGAGAAGGGCAGCAATTTCCTCCTTAGAAGTCTTCAGAGACTGAGATGGCCAGCAGGTCAAAGGAGGTGATTCTGCCCCTCTACTTCACCCTCATGAGACCCCACCTGGAGTACTGCATCCAGCTCTGGGGCCCCCAACATAAGAAAGACATGGACCTGCTCAAGTGGGTCCAGAGGAGGGCCATGAAGATGATCAGGGGGCTGGAGCACCTCCCCTGTGAAGACAGGCTGAGAGAGTTGGGGTTGTTGAGCCTGGAGAAGAGAAGGCTCCAGGGAGACCTTATAGCAGCCTTCCAGTGCCTAAAGGGGCCCTACAAGAAAGATGGGGAGGGACTCTTTAACAAGGAGTGTAGTGACAGGAGCGGTAACAGTTTTAAATGGAAAGAGGCTAAATTTAGATTAGATATGAGGAAAACAATCTTTACTGTGAGGGTGGTGAGCCACTGGAAGAGATTGCCCAGAGATGTTGTGGATGCCCCATCCCTGGAAGTGTTCAAGGCCAGGTTGGCTGGGACTTTGAGCAACCTGGTCTAGTGGAAGGTGTCCCTGCCCCTGGCAGAGGGGTTGGAACTACATAATCTTTAAGGTCCCTTCCAACCTAAGCCATTCTATGATTCTACAAGTCTATGTCACATTATGTATTGATGACTCTTTTCTTCTAGAAAATCCCTCAGAGTCCTGGAGGTAGCTCACACACCATGATATGACAGCTGATTCTATCACCCTACTCCCTCTTTTATTGAAGAGTGCAGGAAACAGTTAAGTAAGGCTGTTTAAGTGCTTTGTGTAGTTTGAAGGTCTACAGCATTTAAACAACTCTTTCTTTCCCTCCTCCAGCTCTACTACCTTCCCTTTGAAATGGGCTCATTTCTAGCAAAAGCCCTCAGATGCTGCCAGGTCCAGCTCACCTGGCCTTTTGGGGACACATAGCCCCAGAAGATGTACAGCTCAGCAAGTGCCTCCAGCTGTGACAAGGGAACACCACAGCACCAGCCCACACCAAGACAGTTTGTAGGAGGGCTGCTGACCTCTAAAGATGAGCTCATAATATCCAGCCTAAGCTCCTCCTTTGATCTTGGACTGGCTTCTTTTTTATGTTTTGAAACACTCAAATTCATGCAAAGCAAGTAAGTTGTTGTAAATTCTTTATTCTTTTATGAAAATAAAACTGTATCATACTTGGCAGGAAAAAAAATACCCCGTAGCTATTAGTATGTGTTATTTGACTGTCACGGGTATCACTGATGCATTACAGGTAAATGGAATTAATAGGAATGGCAATTTATCATTCAAATATGTATCAAAGTTATCACCAGCCATAAATCACTAAAGGAAAATGAGACAGTCCATGTTTTCTGTGCAGAAATGTTAAGGGACTCGGAGGGCAAAGTTGCATTTCTCTGCCTACCCATATCCTAGTCCCATGGCTGCTGGTATCGCTGTGGCCAGAACTTGGTTTAGGAAGTTTCAGTGCCATTTACCATTTACATCCAAAAACATTTTTAGCACATTAGTGGGCAGTTGTTAGCAAGGAAATCCAGTTATGTGTGAAGGGATTGGGCACCTCCCTGAATTATTCTCGTAGTTGTGACACCATCCAGACAAAAAATGGTACAAAAAAGATGCTTCATCTGCAATATCTGAGCATGGGAAAAAGAGTCAAATGTTTCATGGGGCTGAAGAAACAGGATGAACATGCCACTATCAGTGCCTGGAGGTAAGACGTACCACCAGGAATGCTCCATGACACTCATTTTCCAGCTTCTGATCTTGAACTCTCTGGACATGTCTCAACACTCCCATCATACTAAATCTGTTTGTGTCACATTAAGGAAAGAACTATTGAAGCTGCAGACTATGATCTGTAGGCGGAACTGCCACCAAGAAGGCATGTCCAGGAAATACAAGCTTGCAAGCATTCTCATGTTCAAAGGAATATTTTAGCACAGTAAGTGAGGGAAGTCAAAAACTGATTTAAAAATTAATTTGGAAAATTAACAGTGTCTTCAAGTCTCTCCTGAAGGAATCACAAGATGCTGCCTCTCACTTGTATGCAGGTCTTTGTTAGTAGGTTTCATCCAGGAGTTGCAAAGGAGCAATATCAGAACCAAAAGGAGCATCTTTGCAAATTCAGATCCCATGTATGTGTAAGATCATTAAGCACCACCTAATGAGGAATAACTATACACAGATTAAGGTAAAGAAGTGCCTGCTTGGTCAAGCAGCTGCCTAATGTTCTCACAGTTATTGCAGTCAGAAAGACTCCTGGGAGCAAAATGCAACTGGGGAAAGGTGAGAGAAAGTCTCAGAAGAAAGCACAAGGAAAGCAACTAACCCCTGAGATGCTGCAAAGAAGGGCATGCGGGGTTCAAAAAGAGGCTGAAAACTGGAAAGGTTAAGGATCACAACTTAATTTATGCAGAAAGCAGCTCCACAGGCTGTCATCTGAACTGGCTGGCTGGCAGTGCTTTTGAAGAGGGACTGCGTTTGTCCACCAAAGCGCTGCGGTTTCCTGGATAAACAGCATGGGCCTTCACATCCACCATCTGGCCCAAGGCAGAGAGCTGCCAAAAAACAGGCCACAGTCTTTGGGCTTTATCGAAGTACCCAAAGGTTAGGGTGCCATGCTGAGGCTGGTACTGCCATACCATGTACTCATA
Source organism: Harpia harpyja (assembly GCF_026419915.1). Taxonomy (NCBI): domain Eukaryota; kingdom Metazoa; phylum Chordata; class Aves; order Accipitriformes; family Accipitridae; genus Harpia; species Harpia harpyja. Next base: position 96,667,771 of record NC_068969.1, read on the forward strand.
TGAGCTCTTAAAATGTACGTCCGTGCAATTTTGAAGGACAGGCTTTGCTATACAAATTTTGGATTAACAAAACCCTGGTGGTCCTCATCATCAGTATTAAGTGACCAATTCAATAGCCATTTTTAATCATGGCATAAATAAAATGCAAGTGGAGTCCTTCTCCATAGCAAAAAAAGTCAAATACAAAGCCAGATGACAACAGATACTGGAATGACCTTGAAGAAAAGTCCAAGACAATTCTTTAAACAAAACAAGCAAGTAATTAAATGAACATGGGGATTAATATTACTCTAAATCAGTAGCAGTAGCCATGCACTGTGGGTTAATGTCTGGAGCTCCTACTGACCCACAGTCAGTAAGATTGCAGGGGATGGAGTTAAAGGTAGTTTGGGCCAGTCTTTTAGACCACACTGGTTTTATTTCTGGACCTTTGCAGGTTTGGTACTCCTTGGGTTTCTGCTGGGAGGGGTCACACATGTACTGCTCAGGACAGAAAAATTGCATGTGCCAAGGTGAGGAGCACTAGGTAACTCCTTGCAACCAATTTGTTATGTCAGCTATGCACGGACCTCCTGACCTCTATCCATCACAGCCATAGGGCTGATGGCTTGGACAGTCTCTTTCACTGTAAAAAATTTGGATCCCATTAATTTTGCTGAGGGATTTTTAGAGCCTCAGTTGAGCAGCCATAGACCCTAGCACAACAATTTGCACCAGAATTATTTTTGGCTGTTTATTCTCATAATTATCAGAACAAAAGAATGAGAATAATAATAACAGTTCATGTGATCATCTACTTCTCTTCTGCCCCCTGCACACACAAACCATAATTCTTGGTTATGTTTTTTCTTAATTCAGATATGCTTTTCTCAGCTTATACATTAAATAGAAAACTCTTCCTTCCTGCCTGTCCAGGGAGGAGGGTGAAATTCAGGAATTTTTAAGCAGAGGCAGACCTACTGACAAGGAGGTCAAAACTGGGAAGAGGACACAGATAGTGAGATGTCAGCCCAGAGTCGGTGGCTTGCAGGGGCGAAACAAAGACAACACAGAAACCCAGGGTCTCCTTCTCAGTCAGGCTCAGGGCGTACAGCTGAGACATGTTTCCAAATGACAAAAAGCACATTGTATGCCAAATCCTTTTGAAAACCTGGTCAAAGAAATGTTGTTGCTGAAAACCTCACCCTCAGCAAGAAAGAGACTTTCTTACAAGCCCAGTCCTAGTCACAGCGTTGAGCTGGATTTATGGCACAAGGCAACACTACTGCAATACACCTACAAAACCTGCCAAAACAGAAAGGCCAAAATAGACCCTTCCGGAGGACCCTTCAGAGCATCATTCTGAAGGCAGGGAATGGAGGGCCACTGCTTCCTGACACCCCAACATGAGGCACTGGCCCCCCCGGGTGTCTGCACTCACTGGACAGGGCAGGCAGACATTGTTTCATGGTATTAGGGCTTGTACTTGGACATCTGTTCTGAGGAGTTTTAGAATCTGGCAAGGTCTTGCTATCTTTGCTGCTCCCTCAAGCACTTACCAGTCCATTGAAGTCAAACTCTTTAATATCTGGAAGGTTTTTTGTCATGGTACTGCTTGAAAATTAATTTTAATCTTTTCCATAACCCCTAGCAAATCCTCTCTACAATTTCTTCTTCAACTTATTTTCCTCTGACCCGTCCCTCTCTTTCTTTCCTTCAGCTTTCTGTAGTCTCCCTCTTCACAAGCCTCTTATTAAGCATTCTTAAAATATCTTCCCTGAAATTCTCTAGTCAAAAGCTCAGTCAGACCAACAATAGCAGCCAGAAATTGGTTATGGAGTGTATCTAAGAGCAAGTCCTCCCTTTTCACAGCCCAAAAGCTGCGTTGCAGAATGGCATTACTAAAACCTGAAAACAGTGGCAGCACAGCAAAGATTGCCAGACATGCTGAGAAACCACCAGAGATTTTTCTGGGTAGATGTGATGGTGTGAATACTGACATCTGGTTGAGCAGACTGGATGCTTATACAGACTTACACATGTTAATGTTATATGGACAATAACTCCTCTTCCCACTTAATTATCTCCATTCTCCAAAACTGAGAAATCCCTCTAAAAAGAAAAAAACTCTTCCCCTGGGGCCCAAACCCAACACTTACTGTTACTGAAAGAGTTCCAGGATTTCAGACAAGAAGCAACCCTGTCAGGTTTTTGCCAAAAAAAGCTAACGGACTATTTTTTTCTCCTTTACAAGAGGTACATAAAACACAAACTCAGATGTAACACTGCAGAGACATAACGGCAGAGCAGAATGGAAGCTGCAAGGCACACCTGGCTCCACTCATATAAAGTACCCAAAGGCAAGGATGCTGCCATAAACATCAGCTGTCTGTGCATTTTAGCATTACAACATTGCAGTTTAGATGGAATAAGAAGATGTGATGGCATGTCAGAACCAGACCAGCCAGAGAAAAGACGTTAGATTAGCTGTAATTTTACTAAAGCTACATTAGGACAAACTGCTCAGTAAAACAATTCTCATCCTCAGAGCGACACGACCACAAAAGGGAACATGAGCAGCTGCAAGACACACTGGTGACAGTTTGGAAAAACCTTGCTGGGACCAAGCCAGCACGGGGCACTGGCACTCCCTGTCACACAGGCAGGCTCCATGTCAGCCCTGTCCTCAGGTCTGCCCTAAAGATTTTGACAGCTGCATTCAACGCTGACAGCACAGAGGCAGGATTAATATTTTACTGTCTCATGTGAAGACAAAACCTAGTCTGGTTTATAAATACTTTATTGAAAAAACATCGTCTTTATGCTAGCAGAAGAAGAGCTGTTTGGTGCAATTGACTTGAAAGGCCTGTCCTAAAATGGCCTGAGCTGTGAGCCCCGAGCCCCAAAATGCTGCTCCAGCTGACTAGTGGCACTATGACCATGGTTGCTGGCATGGCTGCAAACCAGCCTGGAGCGTCAGGAGAAATTCAGCATTTGTTGGACTTGATGATCTTAAGGGTTTTTTCCAACCTAAATGATTTTACGATTCTATGATTTGGGAAGAGCGTGGATTGGAATAGAGATCTGCTCTCACCATTGCTGCTCATTCATAGGAGGAGGGAATGCTGCCATATTTCAGTTTGTTTTGCATAGTGTGACCACCTCTGGCATCTATTGAGAACGTAACTTAAAAAACGAACTGTCAATGGAAACAAACAGATAAAAATCAGAGAGAGAACGGACTGTAATGCAGGAAAAAAAGTTCATGTGTCTCAAATACGCTCAAAATATTAGTTAATCATGTGTGGGTGTGATGGCCTCTAAAACCAGTAGTATAATATATAACATGATTGTTAACAGAATATGAAAACAGGATCCCAAGAACTAAACAAAAACATTGTGCCACTTAGGCAAAACAGCTTTTTCTTAGAGACTGTATGGAGAAACTGTCTGACATGACCCTAACCAACAGTAGCTTCATTGCAGCTCTTATCAGCAGATGATGGGAAGCAGGAGGGGTACGTGCAATGGAAGAACAGCATTTGACAAAGACAGTACTGATACAAGGCAGAGTGCTATTTTAATTTTTATTTCTATCTGTGTTGCAGGACTTGCAACTACAAACAAGGAAGAAAAGTACAGCTCACATGTTGGTAGCACCCTCGAGGAAAACATCAGAATAAATTACAAAGACCGGTCAGCTAAGGTTAGAGGTTCTCCAGAAATAGCAAGCAGTGGTGCAACCAAGAAATGCCTGGCTTAGCTGAACAGTCAGATACAGCATTTGCTATTTCCACTACAGCTTGCAAAGTAAAATAAATACATAGTCATTGAATGATTCAAGCTGGAAAAGATCTTGGTATGTCATTTGGGCAAAGCAGGGTCAATATTTTGCTTTGTAACACCAAATAGCCATATTCACAATGAGAAAGTTTTGTTTCAGTGTCATTCCCACTACAGTAGTCATATGTTATAAATTGATCACATCTGCTGAGATGAGCAGGAAAGTAACAAGATTGTATTTAGATCAGCCACCTACTTTCTGACTGAGGACTATAACACTATCTATCAACCAAATCTGCCCTGTGAAAGCCAAGTCCTGGTTCTTCAGGTCAGTTGCCCCAAAGTCACTTGCATATCCATCACAGGCAGAATCACTGTTTGCATAAACAGGAGGAAGCTTCTCACTCAGACATCCCACATCAGCCTAAGGCTAAGGCATTTCCTTTCCAAAACTATCCTTGTCTTCCGTCTTGGCACACTGGTGCCAGATGCTGCGCATACAAGAGTAGCCTTTAGGCTGCTCTCATTTGTACCTGGGTCCCGGTCTTCTGCAGAAATGCATCGAAATCAAGAAACAAAACCAGAACACTTTTGCCTTCTAACTTACTGTATTGTATACTTCATATCCTGGAATTTCCTTCAAAAGACAATCTTTACCAATTCATTTATACTATTTCACAATCAAAAGTATCTTATCTTCCTGTTCATAAAAAGCCACGAATAAGCAGCTTGAGAGTAATCCAATATATGTATCCTGCAAATTGGACAGAGGCAAATTTCTAATCTCAGCAACATTACTTTAATGTCAATATACTTAAGATTTGTATCACATTTGGCAATTAATGTTGCTCTTTTAAAAATTTAGTAATAAGTAACCACTCCAAAAAATCCATAACATAAAAATAGCTGGGAGTGAAATCTCTGAAAACCTTATCTCATAGAAGTATGTTTCTAATAAATACATGTTTTCATAAGTCTTTACTAATCCTCAACACTGACATCCCTAGAATAGAGGAGACCAATCAAAAATAAATCTCTTCAAACTAGTTATTATGGTTGGCATTAGCAAGGAAAGCACTTGCAGTGGGACAGGGGCTATGTTATTATGAGAACTGAATTGTCCAACTGATTTCAACTAGTATAGAAATTTATTTTGGCTACATGGTGCAACGTCCTTCGATAAACGTTCAAACCGGGGGGGGGGGGGGGGGGCAGGGTTAACATTTAACAAAAGACCTTTACAAACAGTATAAATGGTCTCTAGTGGTCCAGTTCACATAGATAAGGTCAAACCAACTATCACTGTTCTCTAAAAAAGCCAACAAACAAAACCATACCAACTTTCTCTCAGCCCTTAATTCTCTTCATCTAGTCCCATCATTCATGATAGATCCATCACCTATTCCACCTTCTCCCAACTAAATGCCATTTTTAGCTCTTCATTCTCATGCTGCTCCTTTTCTTTAAGTTCTGAAGTATGTCACCAGAAACTGCCTCACCCATCTATCAAAGAACTGTTTTCTACACCTCAGCTATCTTTTGCACAGAAAACATTAACCCTCATCTGTCCTACTCTTTAAAAGCTAGACACCATAAAGAGAAAAAGGGGAAGACTGGTTTCTACTATATTGGCTGGAATTGCCCAGTACAGGGCACCCCAAAAGAAAACAGCTGAAGGAGGTCTGGTCTACAAGTACAAGAGATTAAATAAAAGATTTTTACAAAGACAAAGGGAATATTTTTTGTTTTCCATGCCTTGATTGTTACGACAAGGAGCAATGACTATTCCTTTTTTTTTTTTTTTTTTCTCTAAGGTCCCATCCTGCAAGATAAAGTAACTGGAATTGAAACCAATTAATCTCTGGAGGCTGCTGTCAAAAATTCAGCAAATACAGGGTTTTGCTTCTTTTTCTATATAGTTAAAATCATTTTCATTCAAAAACATGTTATTTATAATTGTACAGTTCCCCAAATGGGGTAGGGCCATCAGTTATAACATTGGAAAAGAAAGACTATCTGCTTTAAAGATCCTACCTGCTAAAAGGTATGCAGGCTAAAGTACACGTATACTTAGTTTAGTGTACATATGTGGAAAGCAAGAAGAAAGCTGATGTGGAAAGCAAGAAGAAAGCTGTGGGAGAAGGTTTACACAGGGATTCAGTTAAAAATTCAAGGTGAGGCAGTGCATCTGAAATAATACATGCAAAGATGAAAGTAAGATGTTTAACTTAACTTAAACTGAAAACTTTTTGGTGCAGGGAAAAACAATTTCATTTGAAATGGAGTCAGTGCCCGACGTAAGAACCTAGGCTGCTGGGTACTGCCCCAGAGAGACAAAATGTAGAGTAGCAGGAGGAAGGGCTACATTCAAGTGCAGTTTAGTGTTGCAGGGAATGAATACATGGCCTTACCAAAAGCATACAGTTAAGTACTTCGGGTTCCCCAAAATGAAGACAGGCATTTCTGTGACAGGTGGGAGTTAAGAGAAGATCTCATGGGAAGTGGCACAGAAGTACCTGGGGAGAGATGCATCACAGCTGGTGTTACTGCTGCAGCTGCTGTGATAAGAATAGGGAATAGGGAACAGCTTGATGCACATTTCAGTTGCATAAATCTTGGCCTTTCACTTTTGGTAACTTCAGCTCCAGAACAGGTTGGATCAGATATGTGCCTGCACGGTGATCTTAGCACAGCTCACTTCATAAATTAGAGATTGGTGGAGTGCTATGAAAACAAAGTCCTACAGAATTATATAGCAGCAACACTACAGGCCAGTGTAGACACTTCTCAAGATGAGCAGCACTAGCACAGAACAGCAGCAGCCCTGCCCAGGGTGGATGGGCTGGCTGGGCTCTGCTGGGAAGGTCTCACCATCCCTCACAGGCATCAACAGACATCCCAGAGTGTGACATGGGACAAAGCCTCTTCTGCAAGCACAAAAATTCAGGCCAGTAGGAAAAAAATACACAAATGTATTTAACTGCTGAAAATTATCTTTCTGTTGTTACGTTTGGGAGGGGGGGGAGTATTTAAGGAGAGCATGGTTTTTAACTGGTGATTATAGTTCCCTGCTGATAAAAGCGATCTGTGACATACTGAGCAGATGGCAAAAAGCAGCAACAATCTGTTTCTCCTTATGTTTCCATTACAGCAGCTTAGAAAGCTGGAGCTTCTTGTACAGGTGAGATTTCAATACCTCTTTCTTCTTCGTCCTTTTCTCCCCCTCCCTCTTCCCAACACACTGCACAATGAATTCCCTCCCTCTAGTGAGCTATATCATACTTCTGACCATGTATGAATGAAATTACAAGCTGAAGAAAGAATATAAAAGAGAAGCCAAGCTATCACAGAGAAAAGAAGGGGGCGGGGGGGGGGGAGTGGTATGGACATTGAATTTGCCTGTTGTTTCTGGACTGGGAAGTGGAGGAAGAACACAATGAACAATTTATTCTTTAAATTGAGCTGTCTTCCCTCTTCTCACCCCAGTTATTCACAGGCACAGCGGTAAGTGCAGATACACTGTGTAAATACATTGCAACCCACAAACTGATTGAGATTCATTTATCCCAGACTGCTACAAAAAGTCCAGTGCATGATCACCCATGCCAGCATCTCTGAAGCAGCGATCCCTGGACTACACGTGGTTTGTTTGCAAGAGAGCAAGGAGTCCTTCAACAAATGTCCCTCACAAATGCACATACACTGGCAAGAAAATAAAGTGAGGAGGGCTAAGTACAAGAAATAATTAAAAACTGGTAATATACTTGTTTAGCTGTCAGAAAGAACACAGGAGGACTACACTATATAAAAAGAGTCCTTGGATTTCTTTAAGGCTAAGAGTTCCTTCAACTTAAAAAAACAAGCAAATAAAAACCCAAGCTCAGATAGAGAAACAGTGCTGTAAATCAAGTTCCATTCCTCCCTTTCCAGGCTTGAATAGCCTCACTTTTATCAGCAGGAGGAGGTCTGCCAACTTACAGAAGCTCTGATTCATTTGCAGAGTAAAGGAAGAAGCTTTTTTGGCCTGCTTTCTAACATCCTGCAATTCCTATCTGCTGAAAAGGTACTAAAGAGCACTTGTAAGCATTTGAAATATGTCCGGATGGTTATCTGAAAACAGTTATGTACGTTATCATTCAGCTATGCTCTTTATAAAGTGAATCAGAGCAACTGCATCTCTTAAAGGAACAGTAGCAAAAATGCTGCCTCAGATTTAGCAGAGAAATGTCCTACATCCCAGACCTTGCAAGTTAGTACATACATACTGGAAAACAAAAATATTAAGAAATAGTGTCAGGAAGGAAATACTTTAAAAGCTGTTTCATCTCCCAGAGAACTTACTCAGGTGCTCGCTGTGAGCAAAACGCAGTTTTGCCACTCCAGGTGTGAGGCAAGAGCTTGGCTTCGGGAGTAGGGTAGAGGACAGGAGTGATGGTGTGTGAAGGAGGGCATGGGGAAACCCTGGGGAGAACGGGTCAGAGGGCCTTCATTGCCCCATCTGCAGAACCATGCCAGCCTCCCTACACTTCTCCCTGGCCTGCACAAATCAGGGTGCCCGATCATGGCTCAGTGATGCAGGCAGCACTGCTGCCTGTAACTGCCTGCTTCACCTATGCCTAGAGTCAGGTCCCACTCAGGCTACACACAATACTCAGCAATCTGACTCACACAGGGAAGAACATCATGTATGTAACTGTATTTTTCCTGCAGCCTTAGCTATGAAAAGGTTTTCTCACTGTGGAGTGATAGCAACACTGACACCAAACTGCAAAAGTATTTCAGTGAACTGTAGTCTGTGGAAACACCCCAGTATTCCCAGCATAATTACATGGGGTAATAGAAACACACAGAATGAGATTCATCTTCCTGTAATGTAGACACCTAAAGCACTAGTCATGCTTGACTACTTTCACAGCAAACGAAAAAAAATACTCTTTTATAGACATCAACTTCAGGGAGTCACCATACCCTTTGAGCATTTGTTTTCCCCTGCTGATGACAAAAGGAGCACAGAGCAACCAGCTCAGATGCGGACATGCACATATGTACATGTACAGATCATCAAGCAAGTGTTGCCCATTCGATGCTGATGCTGCAGCAGTTAACATAAGCACAATTTGCCTGGTCTAATGTTATGTGCAGAGCAAGCCTCATCAAAAAACATGCAGGTGGTGATTAAGTACAGCTAATACCTTTCTCAGAGATACTATCTTTTTCAAATAAAGACAGGACAGATCTAACATCACTGAAGGAAATGCAGTGAGTTATGAAGAGTTGGGAGTGCTGTCCTTTCAAAGACACAGTTCTCAGTGTAGGTCATTACTCCCTTAGAAAACACATATGTTAAAGCTTGTCCATGGCAGGTATCTTTGCACAAAACACAGTTTTGTCTGCAATGGAAGATTTAATGACTCACATTGTGTTCATCATCAAGGGAGGAAAAAAAATACACAATACATCTTGGTAGACAGCAGATAAAGGTCACTGGTGGCACACATGTTTTCCTTCCAATTTCAGATAGTTGAGTCATTTCTGGGTTTTAGTGCATTTATCTGCTGTCTGGTTTTAGGGCTTTTGTGGGGGGCATAAGGGGTAAGGAGATCAGCTTGTAGTAAGAAAAATCCACTTACCTAGATTATTAGGGGCTGACAAGGGAATGGAAGGGAAGGAATCATATTTGGCAAATTAAAATGCCTTTTAAAAATTAAGTTATCTAGTTTCTATTCAAGACTTGATTTTTAAAGAATTGCAAAAACCTTGGTATTATGTAGAGTATCTACCTCAGTGGATGGGGTGAAATTGTACCTGCTACTGGCTCCTTAAATTCAAAGGAAAGTCCTTAAGCAAAATCCTGCTGATGTGCATTTTGAAAGGTGACTAGTGAGATAAGACATCGCCTGTCTTGCTGCTTGATACACTCAGAAGAGCCAGATTTGCAGAGAAAGATGCTTGATACTTTCTGCCCTTACTGCCATTAAGGCAGGGAGCAGAGGCAAAATATCAGCAATTACATTTGAAAAATGTGGCTGCAGCCTAACCACAGTGGGTGAGCAACTGGAGATGCAGTTTGAGGAGGAAAAAAAACCAGAAACTCACTATATTATTGATGTGGAAAAGCACAGATCAACTGCTGAAAAGCATGTGCACACTGTGGAAAATACCATTATGATCTCTCATTCTTTGCAGCTCATTAATCTGAAAAAAAAAATATTGGTTAGGTTCAAAAAGAAAATAAAATTCTACATGCAGAAAGGAAAGGAATGGCAGAAGATAAAAAAACCCCTCTTTTCAGAACTTCAAAGTTCAGTGAACTCTCCATTTTTCAAGAGCAAACTATGAACTGAAGACATCCAGACAAGTTTCAGACATGTTATTTATTAATCCAAATGTTTCTGAGCATGGTTTTTTGAAAGTTTCATAAATCTTCCAGTCAAATGCTTTGTACCCCTGAATGAATGATCCTTTTAAATGATTTATCTTTGTCCTTACTACAAACCTGACCTAGTCTGCTTATCTGCTTTGAAGCTTCCTTAGGACTAATCAGCTGTCTCACTTCAGTGTCTCAAAAGCCCTTGTTTTGTCTTCCTTTCAGGATTTTCTAAATGACTAGAAAAAGCACAAAAGCCAGGAAGACAGATAAGACTTTAGAAGGCTATAAAAACACTGAAAGTCATTAAACCTGTTAATCAACACACTACATGCACTTGGGGGAAATTATTTTTGATAGCATTGTGGTATTTTTCCCAGAAAACCAAAGATCTGAAAGTGGAAGATAAGTATTCATATTAATAAATATAATCTTTGTAATTAGGTTTTGCTCATATAACACTTACTCCTGAACCAGCCACTGTAGGACTGACCTGTTGTCCACCATGTGCAACGTAACTACCTGTCACAGGGTTAAACCATACTTTGGATGTAGACAAAGGCACGATGGGGCCTGTTTAACCCATTGGACAACTCATTTATCCAAAACTGAAGAGCACATTAGAATCACAAACAAGTTTATGAGTCATGTCTAAAAGCCCACTTTTATGGATCAAGATCATCAACTTGTACATGGAGTGCTCCCTAGAAAATTCTGTTTAACAGCCACATTGATAAGCATACTTCCTGCTGGATGAGACAAAACAAGACTTTTCATCTAAATCATTACATAGTTTTCCAGACACCTTTCACAGTCTCTGGTGGCTTAGAAAAATGAAGCGCTGCATGATTTTTGTGAAGAAGTGTTCAGAATAAAAGTTAGTAGTCTCAGCCTATAAAAAGGAATTAACGCTCCTAACTCATAAGGCTTTCCTGAGATTATTTTTTTCCATGACACAGGATCAAAGTTCTTGTCACAGTGAAATTTTCCAAGGGCAAACTGTTTCCACATAAAATCTCAGCTTTGCTGGCAAGGAAAAAAATGGTTTCCAATACAGTTTTAAATTATTTCACTCCAGCTGAGACACAAAATGGGGTCTCATCTACTGGTATTACCATTGACTACCCTACAACAGCTGTTGTCCACTCCTAGTTCTTATACACCAACTAGAAAACAAGAATATTGCACACATTTTTCACTTTTATAAAAGGCACTAGTCCTTCATTATATTTTTGTATTTTGGTGACTTAATTATCAAAATAACTGTTAATCATGTATGGATTGCAATCTCTTATTTTACAACTAAAATCATTACTATTCATTTTATGGGAACATGAATGAAAATGGGCAAGAGTGTTTCACTCAAGTGCCCTCTAATATTTTAAACAGAAAGGGAAGGGAGAATTGAGAACTTTAGTATGATCTTCATGATGAACATGGTATATGGTCTGTAATTAAAAAGCAGAGTTTGACAACTGGCTCCAGGTGGCTCCTGAGTACACAATGTCACATATTTTATTAAGATATTTAGTCTGCCCCAAAACTAGAGTATAGCTTTCAGAATTGCCCCAAAGATATAAAAGCACAAGTCCCTCTAAACAAAAAGAAAAATGAAATAAAAAGCAATGGGACACATTTCTACACCCAGTAGAGCCTACTGAAAAAGCAAGCTTCCCTTCAAAAGTCAGGCATTTCCTGTCACAGCTTATTCCTGAAAATCTTGGCCTACTGAAAAAGGAAACCACCCTAAAATTAATGATATATAATTGCTCTTCACGTTCACTTTTCCTCTCAATTCATATTCCTTTCTTCAAAAACCCCTAAATGAAAATGCACAAAATCTGGAGCTGACAGTTTAACTCAACTGTAGCACTTTTGTCCTCAAAAGCAACAAATTCTTTCCCTTTCCACCCCGACTTGCCCCAGAGTTCTCCTGCCCATGTGTGGGTGTTCAAGCAGAACCATTATCACTCATTTAGCTGTTTAAACTAACATTTCTGGTATATAAACAAAGAAGGGTAATTGTTTGCTTTGCCATTGTGCTACAGCAGTTGCTTCTTTGACAGAGCCCATATTGAATGGTCGTGCTTCTAGGTTGCATGGATGAGCTTTTGTTCATAAATTCATCTCTGTGTGTTGGATTAAAATAAAGACTTTTAACAGCCAGAAGGACCTCAACCACTACAAGAACAGAAAAGGCAAGCTCGAGAAGGTTTCTTTTGTGTTCTTTTCCTTTTCATGACCTGTTGAGTATGCAAACATATTCTGGATTAATAACTGCCCAGTATTAGTTTGCAAATATTGCTACAAGTATTGACTACACTACTAATAGGTTGTAATTGATGAACTTCTTTTCCTGCTGCAAGGAGATATTATGAAAACAGTAAAAAAAACCCCAAATCCTGCTAAACTCAATCCAAACTTAAAATGTTTATCAGGCTGCAGGAAACAGTAGTCTCCAAACCACGCAAAGGCTTTAAGCCTGCAGCATGCCTGTAGCTTATTTCATGCAAATAGTCCCACCAACTGTAGTGGAACTATTTGTAATCTTAAAGTAGGTTAGGTGAGCAAGTACTCTGCTGGACTGGGATGAAAGTACTCCTCACATCAGAATATGGGACCCCAAGCTCATGCCAATTGCATTACACGCTTGAAGGTCTGAAGAGTCTCAAAGTATTGCAAGGAATGTCAAGTGAACCAGGGTCAGCTCAGGGTTTGACAACCAAACCAAGCAAAAATTGGTTTTGCCTAGGCTTTCTCTGGAGCAAAGGCAACCAAAGTCCACTCTGGAGGTGCCACTCCACAAGCCTGAAAGAGTCCAACAGGGAGGAAGGGGAGAGCAAAAGCTTCCACATTTGCTTCCATGTATGAATTAATAACATGGGGCTGTGGCTCCTGAGGTTCCCTGACTACTGGAATGATAAAAATTTAAAAATAATAATAAAAAAAGAGAGTCATATCCACCAGTTAGGATCATTTTAACCCAAAGACAACCACAATTCACATTCACCGTCACAACACCCCAAATCTCTCAGTTCAAATATACTGTCTCCATCGGCCCAAGGCTGCTCAAGCAGAGTACACAAAATCCCTTTCTTCCAGGAGTAAGCAGCTCAGGAGATAAGATCAGGTCACAGACCTGACACAAGTCATCAGTGAAAATTTGAAAGGGTAAGAAGTGAGCCTACAAACCAGGTCTGAGATTCAGTCCAGAAAAACCCAAGGGGCAGTGTATGCCAGACAGGATGTGGTTTGGATAGGTGGTGAGGCAGCAAGGGATGGGGGAATGGTACGGGAGAGGGAAACTGGCAAAAAGGGGAAAAATATTCCATTTGGAAGTTGTTGTGAAATAAATGCCATGCGACGTAAATATACATTTTTATATAGTGTGTGTGTGTGTACCTGCATATGAATATACACACATAAATATATATAGGCCAAGATTTTCAGGAATAAGCTGTGACAGGAAATGACTGACTTTTGAAGGGAAGCTTGCTTTTTGCATGCTCAGCAAGCATGGAAAAAGGTGCAGGTATTGAAGAACCTATTTCCTGGCTTATACTCTTTCTTGCAAGCTACATTTCATCCTGGTTTGACACCAATTAGAGCCTGGCATTAAAAGATACTCCAAGGTGATGAGGGGAAAGGCACTGAGCACCTGACAGAAAGCAGTCAGCATGTACCTGGATCAGAACTGGCTTGTTTGGTTTTATACATGCAATTTATTTCAATTGCAAAAGGACCCTGGCTTAGTAAAGGACAAGTATCTTGCCAAAATATATTCTGTGGTATGTCGCTTCACACTTACCCTGGCCTAGAAATTAATTTGAACCAGAGCTGTCATAAAACACACAGTTTACTTTTTCTCCTGGAGATGAATTCCTGAAACACTTTTACAACTGCACCATACTAAGTGTGAAACTCTAATACGCCTTCTTTTGGCAAGTAGAGGATCTAACTGATCCAGAACAATGTATTTTAGATACTAGCCACTAGAACAGTGACATCGTTCCTTTATACATTTACAGCAATGACTTCCATTTGGTCTATTTCTTTTGCACCCAGTTACTACTAAGAGCACCATGAGGATTTCATATTTCATATGTACATTGCTCCTGTTTTATTACTTTCATGTTTTTCCTAAAATGTTGTTCTAGCCTTAGGCAATAATGTATGGGCTCTCATTCACAGAAATTAAAAAAAAATTGATTAATTTACAGTAGCAGGTTCTGCTGCTACTGTAGAAATTTTATATTGCTGATCTAGTCATTAGAAATATTCAGTATCACCAGTTTAGCAGACATATCTTGTTTTCCCTCTTCCCACATACCACAAAAGGACGACGAAGCATCTCTACACATGATGTCTCTTCTTTTGGGCTAGTCCTTGAGCAAGAGCTCAGCCCACTTCCTTTTCAGGTAAGCTTCTCAGAGGCTTGGATATCTATATCTTCTATGAGAAGGAAGATGAAATCAGTATTTGACATGCTTGAAGGTGGTGGCTGATTGCTTCCCTTCAGACTGCAGAGACTATTGCAAAAGTAGTATCCAGAAACCAGCCTACTGTTCTTTAAATTGTTCAGACAGAATGATGTAGACCCCATGATACAAAGATGTTAAGTAATGTACTTTCTGCCTCTGGAAAAACTCATACCTATTAGTGGTAATTTTTCCCTGGCTTGAGACCAGATCAGAACATGGAGAGAGGTGAGGAGACACAACCCGTGTTATTCAATGCACTATGGATTCTGCCACACCAACTGCAAAACAGGATAGGCAAAACTTATTGCAGCAAATATGCAGCAGGCAGAAAGATCCTTACCTTAGGAAGATTTGAGCTTAGACCACATGTTAACTATATCACCCCACGTCATTAAAGACTTCAGCCTCTAAATAGAAGGAAAAAGCATCTCTTCCGTGGTCTCTATGTGCACCGCTCCTGCTGCACAGCCGAGCTACCCTACCCCTCTGTAACACAGCAGAGAGTGGAAATCTCCCACAGCGGCATTTCCTAAAGGTGACACGCACTCAGGAAAAAGACCTGAGTGCTTTAAAAACGTGCTTTAAATTGAGCAATATTCAGGAGAGCCATAGCCTCAGTGCAACATCACACAGACCACACAGACCGTCCACCAAGACTGCAGAGGAGGAGTGCTACCAAATGGGCCACCTTGAGCACTGGGAGCAGAGAGGTGCTGGCAGCAGAGAGGCTCACTCGCCCCGCCGCAACACAGCACGCTGCAGGGGCCCCTGAGCAGCATTGCTGGAGGTGCGTGCAAGAGCTTAACAGCCACTCTTTTCAGATTAAAGAAAACCCAACAGTGTGACTTCTTTATTTGCGCACACTTGTTTCCAAACCGAAAAGCACTCCCTGCATCATAAATGCTGTCCCATCACGACGGGCGACAGAAATGGTCACCAACAGTATGTATGACACCAGGTCCTGAGAACTCAGCAACAAAAGTGATTTCTCTGAAAGGAAAGGGAGATCTGGGAGTGAGCGCTCTGGCTACAGAGAGAAATCCAAGCATGGGACATTTGCAGCCCTCATGCCAACTACCATGGATTCCAAATGCAGCCCAGCATGCTACCAGGTCCTGAGTGAGGTGCCAGCAGCTCGACTACAATGCAACCTACCACACTGGAGGCAGGTAGGTACTTTCAATGAAGAAAACTACCCGGTTCCAATTAGTGAATTTTCACATGCAATATAAATTTCAAATATGGAGGAGCAGCAAGGATTTGAAACACGAAGACAAACTGCTATGTTGTTGTCAAGACAGACTCTATTAGGAACAAGCTGAGAGACACCAATTAGTCTACAGTAAATTTACCTTATGGGTTATTCTACAAGGTTTGTCCTATGAAACTTCAAAAGGCTGCAATAGAGGTAACATCTATCTTCTGTTTGATCTCTCTTAAAAGCATGACAAGGAAAACATATTTGCAAACAGATTTTAAGTCTTTAAAAAATAAAACCTACTACTATGCAGTGCAAACTATAATTAGTGGTAACCAATAAAGGAGTAGTAAAATCTCAGTAAATCTGAGGGATAATCCTCATTAAATTGTACAATCACTTTACTTGTGAGGTGTCCTTGCCAATGGTTCTGTGAGAAGCAGTGATTGCTTTTAAGTTCCCACTAAAGCACTGGTACACACAGGCCTGTCCAGAGATGGTTTTCCAGAGATAGGAAAATGTCTTGCAACAACTGAAGCAAAGATTTTAATCTTTACATTTTTGACTGTCATAGCAGTGATTTGGCAGTATCTTTTATGCATGCACAAACACGGAACTCATAATAGATTGAATAGAACTAGCCAATGACTACTACTTAGTGGTCAAGAAAACAGATAGCTCTTAGAGAAGACCAGTAATCAATGCAGTTTTAGCAGAACAGGAGAAACTTCACTGGAAAAAGCCCATACCTTTATGGTCACAGCCAAAAAATAAATGTAATCAGCATCAAACAACATCAAACAACTTAATTCAAAAACTGCACTAGCTTTTGGCATACAGCTTGGTTACCGTTTCGTATATTTGTATATTCAGCGAACTTTATACAAATCTAAACCAAGTCATCACCACTCACCAAACATACATACCCTGTTCTTGAACTCCATATGCAGTAGTAACAACATTTATGAGAGAAGACATGTTTCATCACCATATTCAGGACATTTCCTTCATGGAAAAAAGAATCTCAGGTCTTTTATTCATAGAACATCTTCATTTATTTAAAAAGGAATATTAAATAAATATTTGATGCATCAGAGAAAATACAGCAGTGAGAATTAATCTAGCATTTCATTCAAGATTAGTTGGAGAATCTAATTATACTTGCACTGTAATAGAAATTACCTCCAAGCCCTCTTCCACCCATGAGACCCAAATGACCTTGTGAGAGCTGAGAGGCCTCTTAGTCACCCTTCCTCCATACATTTAGGGAGGACAAGCTGCTTTGTGTAACAGAGTAGTTTAAACAAGGGCATCTACTGCCCAAATCACTGACAACTTGAGACTTGAGCAAGACTCCTAGGGAAAAAAAGCCATCAAACCAAACTAAATTTTTAGGTCTTTTTCTGGGAATCAGCTGCAAATAAAAGGTTTTTAGAGTGGGCTGAAACACAATTGCATGCATCTGTGTGCTGCCAAGAGAAACAGAGTAAAGAAAGCCTGGAAGCAATGAAACAAATCTGAGAGCACGAGCGGGCATTCCTGATGGGCAGAGGCCTGACTGAAAGCAGAGAGCTGAGTCGCGCACAGAGAAACATCCCTGTGCATCCGCTGTGAGCTGAGAGCCTTGAGGATCGTGCGGCAGCAGCAGCACGGTGCCAAGGAGAAACTCCTTGGGTATCTCCTGCTGCTCAGGCTGGCAGAGGTCAACGGGCCTTTGTCATGGATCTTTGCTTTCTAGGGCAGTTAATTAGCATATATTGTGCAAATTCTGTCTAAACTGCCACTCTCTGGAAACACAGTATCTTCCCTATGGAAGACGGGTGGCCCAACGCATCCCCGTTCTCACATGCAGCATTTCAGCCTTAGGAAATCGTCCTATCTCCAGAAGCACCAGGGAACTGCTCTCAAGAGACCTTCGCTATTGACTAGCTGTTGGTAACACCCTGATGGCAATTCAGTGAGTCCAGAGGAGCACGATCATGCATTCCCTTATGCAGACCACAAAAATCCCCTATGCCCACCCAGAGCTGGCGATTTTACAAAACCACTGCAAGAAAATAAACCAAATTTTCCTGTGGCTGTCGCATATGTTTTGCATGTTTGGATTAAAAGTGAGCATGCCAACTGCTAATAATGTCATCCTTTAAAAAGAAAATTTATACTAGTGAATATTCGACTTCACACTGACACACACACACATCTGGAGCCCTTGGGAGAGGGAGGGAAAGTAAAACTTTATTTCCCAAAGGATGAGATAAGTTTTTAAACACTGTGACTCTTTTAAGAGGTCACATCATGTCAAATTGCTGCCTAGGAAAGCAAGTAAAAGAGAGAGAAGCAATGTTAAAAGCCAGAGATGACATACAGCTACCTGACTGGCCAAGCTGACAGGAGGCCTCCTAAGAAATTATTACCTCATGTTTTCAGTTGATTTGTTTTGTGGCTGTTTCCTGAAGAAAAGAGTAAAGGAAAAAAATGGGGCTTACAAGAACTAAAACTTTCTACATTTATAGGCAGCAGGCACTCTGCTGTTACCATCAGTAGGCGCTGGGTTGGTCTGAAAAGCGGCCATGGACAGAGTAACACTACACAGACTTCCTTTTTGTCATAAGTATCAGCTGAAAAAAATTGTTTTCAGGTTAACGGGCTGTTAACAAACTAAAACAGGTGCATCGAGACAGCCATGAAAAATGACTTGGTAGTCTGTGTCCTTCATGGGGATTATTTCAGTGAATTATTTCATAAACTGATCCTGTGTTCAACAAGTTTATCTAAACATCAGCCTCTGAACAGCCCACAGGAGGAGTTCTCTACTGTCAGGGTGGCTGTGAGTTGTTTCCTCAGAGGCATTGCTTTTTGGCATAACAGTCTATGAATGCCAGACAATAGTAAATGGCAAAATTTTAGAACAAGTGCATGGAGGGGCAAGCTGTCTTTTTTGCAACAGATAACTTCAGTTTACTTGCCTGAAAATACAAATATTTTTAAAAGAACGTTCCTTCCTGTACCTTCATAAGGACCACAATAACAAAACCCCATACAGAGACATGGAGGAGCTGGACTAAGTCTCTGCAGAGCAGTAAGAGAGCACATGCATCTTCCCAGCTCCATCACTGCTGAGAGCCTATTCACCAGCACAGCCTTTTCACCAGTCCTGTCCAAATGAAGTGATGAAACAGTAGCAAATGGGGTACCGTAGCTACAAGTTTCTTCTTCCCCCTATAGCTCCTTTCTTTCGCCGCCGCTGCTGGACATCCTGTATTTGCAGAATTTCCACCCTTACAGTCTCAAAGCCCATGTTCCTCACCAGCAACGTGAAGGATGTACCTTGTGCTGCATTTCCCCCACAGCAGGAAGCTCAGGGGGTCCCACAGGCTTTAACAAAGCCTCTGAGGGGATCTATAGCTGCAGAACAGGACTGCCAGATCCTGCATGGGGTGATGGAGCACCCAACACCATCAGGGAAGGAATTGCCTCTGAGTCACTCCTGCACTCCCCACCACCACAACACGCAGTGTTCCCTCCCATCCTGCATCTACCCATTCTAGGATGACACAGTGACAGGCTGGGAGGGATTGCAAGAGGTCACCTCACCTCTTTGGCTGTGAGAGATCAGAAGAGGTCATCTCATTTCTCTGGTTGTGAGGGATCGCAAGAGGTCATCTGGTCTTTCTGCTTGCCCAGGGCAGGACGCTGATGACACTCCTGACAGGTGCTTGTCCAACCAGTTCCTAAAAACCTCCACCACATCCCCAGGCACTTTGTCCCACAGCATCTCCAACCCAGTGCAGGAGTCCCACTAGTTCTTGCTCTATCCTCTGCAAACTTAGAAACCAGATTATCTATTTTCTTTTTCTCTTGGTGTTTGAATGGACTTATGTTCCCCACCCCTTCAGAAAACCCTGAACAATCTCAAGACATTTCACCTTCCCAAAGATTTTTCCCTGTGGCTATTGCTCTCACAACCAAATGGCCAGCAATTTTGTTCCTGAAAAATTTCAGACTCATCTGGCAGAGCATGACAGCATTTCCACCAGAAACCAGATTTCAGGGACAAAACTCCTGCTGCCTTCAAAGGAGCCTGTGTTTCCCATGACACCCAAACTGCAACGGTCCCTAGGGACTACCAGTTCCCACTGCTGTGGGCATTAAGAGTCAATGCAGACCAGCTCCTCCTCTCTTCCAGCAGCCACACACCTTTGGGATGAGGCTGAACCAATACAAAAACAAAAACATACTCTCACTCCCTGGGAAAGGAGGAGGCAGCTCCCCAGAAAGAGCAGCACTTTACTCCTCACAAGACATGTACACTTTTGCATCCACAGTAGAAAAGCTCCACCGGCACAACTGACACTAAAAAAAGGCTAATCAGGGAGTTTCTGTGAAAATATTGAGTAGCCTTGATAATGACAGCAGAGAAACCTCAAAAAAAAAAAAAAAACAAAAGAAAGAGAAGCCATAAATAGCAAGAGTCAGAAGGGACTCCAGCTCAAGAGAGTTAAAATGTGAAGTTAAAATGAGAGCCCCCGGGGTCACACTGTCTTAATTCCTTAATTCTTCACAGGAAATAAATTTATATTTTCCTGAAGACAATTCATTATTCTGGGTTTATTAAAGATCAATAGTCATTAGGCAGACTCCAATCCTAT
The DNA here is from genome assembly GCF_026419915.1 of Harpia harpyja. NCBI lineage: Eukaryota > Metazoa > Chordata > Aves > Accipitriformes > Accipitridae > Harpia > Harpia harpyja. The sequence goes on from NC_068969.1 coordinate 96,688,228, forward strand.
GTTGCCTCCTATATACTAATCAAATCCTTTAGTTGCATTCAGACACAATAATTAGACACTCCAGCATGTGCAAGTGCCTTATTATAGATTTCTCCTGTGCCTTACAGTTCCCAGGGTGCTATAGTCTCATTTCTAGCCACATCTATCGGTCCGACGAACATCCAGAACACAGTAGTGTTTCCCCTGCAACAATTACAGTCTTACCTAGGGTATCTTGGTTAAAAAAACAGACAGCTTTAAAAAAACACATTCTTATAAAAACAGAGTTTTTTCCTCCTTAAGAGTAAAAAAAAAAAAAAAAAAAACACAACTGTGTCCTAATCAAATATGAAATAACCTTATACAAACTTCACCTTTCAGGGAACTTAGAGCTTGAGTGTTTGTTCTTGTGGAGGTATTGCATGGGGAAAAACAGCTGATTATACCACAGACATCTGATGCTCAACATAAAATGCTCTGTGCACTAAACAAAACCCGGTAGTTTCACTTTCTCTAGTAGGAGTAAACAGTTTTTCCTACTGGTCATCTGCCTGCCTGGATTCAGCCACACAAACAGGACATTAAAAAGTACAGTGCAGTTTTTTATCTTGATTTCTTATATTTTTCACAAACATTGGCCAGTCTACTTACAAGCTTCCACAGAGGTGTGTCAAGACCATATTATTTAAACAGAAAATTAATAGATTGAAGCAACTTTATATTCCACCAGTAACCCCAAATTGCAGTAGCCATAGAATGACAACAAACTGAAGATTATAAGGATGAGGTAAGACTTAATTTGCTCACTACATGTCTGGTAGCAAATTGCTCCTATTACTTGTAGTCTCCATCTCTATAATGGCTGCTCAGAGATATCATTACATCCAGATCGCTTTTTTCTTTTTGTTTATATATACTACCAACAGTGTAATGGAATAAATTACCAGCTATGGATTCTTCAATAGCCCACAACTCTCAATCATTCCTCCCCCCTTTTTTTTAATAATTCCCTTTTTTTAAAAAATCCTGAAAAGTCTTAAACAGATATCTAGGTACAACTGTAAGAAAACTATTCCACTTCTCACATCCTCCAAGTATTCTATATTGATTTTAACATGACCATGTTTGAAAGAGTGAGGTGAAGTGCTGGAAAACATTTGTCCCAAGCATTCAGAAATATCTAGTGTTTATTATAATTTTGACCCTTACCAGCAAGACATATCCTTGATTAATACTGAAACCTAGTTAACTCTCAGGGCGATTTTCTTCATTTCAGGTCACTGCTAACCTTGTAAACATTGTGCTAACAGTGCTGGCTGATTCACTTCTCCCTTCTCTCTTTCAACACAATCTTTGCTCCACCACCTCTGCTAGCTTCAGTTTCAAAGACAAGATAATTTTAAAATTTCATTCTCCGTGAAGTGAAATATGTATTGTGGAAGCTATCGCAGGCTTTCTTCTTTCCAGGTAGGAGTACAAACAAACCCAGCCCTAGAGATGTGGACTCCAGCTGCTGCCATATTCCAAGACAACACTATTGACTAAAGAAATGTTGAAAAGCAGGTTTTATTAAGCCTGTTGAGTCAGGACAAAAGCCACCAAGGCACCTCCTGCAAGGAAAGACAAGGCTACAGCAAAAGGAATTGTTTTGTTTGTTGTCAGAACCAGGAAAAGCTATTCCAAGGATGTGTCCAGACCTCCCTCCTAGTGCAGGAGCGAGTCTGCCTTTCTCAGGATCAGGGTTTCTTTTCTCTAGGTGTAATGACTGTTTTTATGTCTGTAATCTAAGGGGAGAAGTCCCCAAATAAGCGTGTCTTATAAGTAGTCAAAAGAAAACAGCAACTCTACCGTAAGTAAAATACACAAGCCTCATTGCTATCTCATTTGTTTTATCCAGCAAGTTCTCCCCGCAAGACACCTCAGCCTCAGAAGAGTGTTTTTCCTTTCTCCTCTTTTCTTTGCAATTGTTTTCAAACTTGCCATGCCTGGCCCTCCAGTAGCAATTAGGGCAGTTAAGAGTTAGCTAGAGGCAGTGTGTAATACAATCCATTTGATTTCCCTCCCAAGAAACACACATACAACAAAAGGAGAGGGAAGAGGGAAGCTGCAGACAGAAATAATGGAAAATGTAGACAGGACAAGACAGTCTTTTGATCAGCACATGCAGCTTTTCTGTCTGCAAGCTGGAGACCACCCAGCCACAAAACTTTATAGCGCCAGTCTGTCACTTCTATATCAACCCTCCAATTCTTCTTTTTTTTTTTTTATTTTTTCACTCTAGACTATGCTTAAAAAGGTGTCCATGCATTTCTTAAAGTCTTCAAGTAACAGCAATGGTCTGCAAGGGCCCTTGCTAGGAAAGAGATATATTATCCCCCCTTTTAATTCATCACTGTTTTGCTTATGTTCAGAGACATAGCAGACTCCCAACTTCCAGGAGACCCAGCACCCAAGGTCAAGTTACAGTGACGTACATCTCTACTGCAGAGCCACTATCTCATGTGCTTTGCCTGGAAAAATGCTCCAATGTTGGTAACAGGAAGTGTCTTCTTGTTTGATCTCCTCTGAAATGTGCCATTATTTTATCATTTAGCAGATCTGCTCCCTCAATATCAATCTGCTCCCTTTAAGCAGTTGAAAGGTCCTACTATAACCACAAGAGGATACAGACTCTGATAGGAGCAATTAATAGTAAAGCTTTAAAATCAACAGCAGAAGGACGAGCTAGAACAAACGTGCTACCAAAGGGGTTGTGCCGGCAGCCTCCACTTTACATTGCAAAGGCCTGAAGAGCAGCAGCCCTGGGCAAATGCAGCCAATGGACTAGCACACCCTTCTGTGTAGAACTTGTCTGGTTTATCTTAAAAATGTATGTGGTAGCAACAATTCACAAGTGGTAGTGCATTAAGGAATTTAAGAAAAAGCATGTTTTCCACCAAACTATTGAATGTGTGCGACTCAGTATCTGCTCATATAATAGTGTTTTTGCTGCCTAAGTTCAGCAAGACACTTTAACAAATAGTCCTACAGAAGGGCACACAGATATTATTCACCATTTCATTGCTATTGTCATGATGGCTGTTGGTGCACATCACTGCTGTTTGCAGGCTGGAGCCTCCTACACTCTTCAAATGTAAGCAGGTGAGAATGAGGAACAAAATTCAACCCATGTCCATGCAAAGCCTTAAGCTGCAGCAGCCATGACCAGCGGGGGGACCCTCCAGGACTATCACAGCACCGGATCAATCAGAAGCAAAGTCGTCAAACCACATCCTTTCCATACAGAAACCAGTCAGCTGCAAGATCAGCATAAGCAGGAATGGGAAAGCAAGGCAATATCAGCACAGAAAGAGATTGCCTTCCAAAAAGCCTTGGCAACTAGCCGGTGACTTATCACCTCAATGGAGAGGAGCACCTAACTGGACAGCAGCAGGGCAGTGTGAGGCCATGCTGATGGCCCATAGGCCCCAGCAGAGGACGTGCCAAAACTCAGCCTTTCTGTGTCTTGACAGAGAAAAAAAGTGACAAACAATACTTTGGTGAAGAAAACAACACCAGAGAGAAATGAGCTGTTAGAATAAATCCTGCTAAAGACCTGCCCTGCATTTTATGTGCTTTGGAGCAAGGCATTTTCCTCTACGTATGACCCTGCTAGCGGGGAGGGAGCAGGTTGCTCAGCTCCTCCTTCATCACTTCTGACGTGAAGTTGTCTACACGCCCTGCAGGCACTGTCCTCTCTTTAAGGAGCTGGCTTCACCCCACGCGCTGACCATGGAGCAGAAGGGGCATGCACACCTTGCCTTTCAAACTCAAGTCTAACGGCGCACCAAGGCTTCACTTCTCTGCCTCTCCACCAGCTTGGCTTCTGGGCAAAGTTGGAAGGACAAATGCCAAGTACATCTCAGCAATGGTCATGCCAAAGCATTTGGCAGCTTTAGCACTGAAATGAGAGTAACAAGCAGAAAGCAACACCACAGCAAACTGGCATTTCTGCTGCCATTTTGAGACCTGTCACGGTGCTGCACTGACATTTGGTGACACTGCTCAGTCCAGCCAGAAGCTATGGGGCCCAAATCAGGAAACACTGGATAAACGTGGCCCCTCCTTTACAGCAGTAGGAGAAGATGATTGTAATGCTGGTAGGCTTTAAGTCTGTGAAGCAAAAATGTTATTCTGCCTTCCCAGAGAGCGCTGAATGAATTGTTTTCTAATGTTGTAGAATACAAAACTACAGGAAATATCTTCTCAGGGAAGAAAACTTTGTTGTGGAGGGAGGATCACTGTTATGTACACAAAGCCACTCTGTGACACACGTGTCACAACAAGCAGCTTTGCCGTGACTTCGTATTTAGACCCTGCAGAGTCTCTTCCTGGACCTGAACCATCCTTACACACGCACCACTTCACAAAAGATCTTGCCACAGTGTCAATTTGCTGAGATGAAAAATGTGCTATGACTTAAAGGGATGTGTAGTTTTCTCTGACTGGGTAAAGAGCAGTCAAAATAAACATCCTTTATAGGCACGTGAACTGAGTAGGCAAAACTGGTCCCTCCAGTAATACACTGAAGAGAGGAAAAGAAACCACAAGAGCGGGAGATTTTAAAACAAGAGTGTGAAACTGAAGAACTGACTTCTTGCAGCCCTTCAACTGTCCTGTCTGCAAGACAGTGGAGGTAATCCTATCCCAGCAAAATTCCCCCTAAGTATTCCCATCTTGGCTTTCCTGTTGGACTTTTCCCCTGTAATCTCAGTTTAAATTTATCCTTCATTGCCACTCTAAATATATTCGCTCATGAGGTTTCCGTACTAAAAATTCTCCCTGAGCTGGTCACCATTCAGAGTTCTGGGTACCCCTGGCACACATCTGTAAATACAACAGAATCGAAAGAAAGCAGCACTCCATCTCCACACTTCAGTTTTGCATATGAAATGAACTTGTCAGAGGCAGCTGTATTACAGTGGCAAAGGAAGTGTCACAAGTTGTAAACTGCAGCCTTGGACTTTGCTAAGCTTGAAGAAACTGAGAAAATAAACAGAGAGGAGATATTGGTTTGTGTTTGGATATGCACAGAGGGCAGCCAGGCTCAAGAATCCAATTTAGCAGTTAGATATTGGAGCAGACATTTCAGAAGCTGCCTGGGAAGTTTTCCCCTAAGGACACGGAGAACTTGCACTCATCATTGGCCTCCAGTCTTCATCCACAGCAGAGGATCCATCCAGCATATGACTCCCAACACCACAGCCAGGCCACACACCACATCACCCACAACTTTAAAGCCATTGATCCCTATTTTAATATATCCCTGAAGTTTAACATAAGCAATCTGTCAAAAGCCTTATGCAGGCTGTTTAGCAGCTCCCACTGTTGCAGGCAGCCTACATGGCAGACCATGCCCAGTCAGCCCTCCTGGAGCTGCACTACTGAGACCCTGGGGAAGGAGAAAGTTTATGGAACAGCAATTAAAAAGAGCTCTGTGGATTCGCTGAAACCAAAACCAGAAACATGGCTTTTATAAGAGCTGCCTCACAAGCCATGTACCATTTGGACAGAGGTTAGCATTACTCCAGCTTTACTTACTTAGGAAGCCTTGTGTTAGTGTAGTGTTCAGTATACTGTAATTTCATTTACAGACTTGCACAGGACATGAAGAGGGCGTCAAACAGAGGAACTGGCTCTACAGCTGGAGAGACTCTCAGCTAGTCCACTCCAAAAACAGATTTTATCTTAGGCTGAAAGAAGAATGAAGCAAAGCTCTATGTGAGAAAGCAACTTTTTTTAATCTGACAGAGCAAGGCTTATAGGGAAAAGGCAGTCTCCTGCTCAGTCACAGCCTTAGGGCATGTCCATCTACTCCAACAAGTGCAGACAGATCTGAATGCCTCTGTACTGTTTTCTGGAAAGACAAACATAAGCCAGGCCCAGTCACCAAAATGCAGCACAGCCCAGCAATGCTATGCCAGCATGGCAGACAGCTTCCAAACCAGAGCTGGTGTAATGCTCAACTGTCTGTGCAGATGCAATCTTGGTAACCTCAGGAAAGAACATCCTGTAGGTTGATCCCATTCACTGTGACATTTTAGCTACTGGCTGCAGTTTTCTGAGACCCAGGCAGCTGTGAGCCCACAGGCTGGAACAGGGATCAGAGCAGAGCCCTGGGCTCTGTTTGCAGCCAAGGTCCTAAGAGAACTCATCTTTGCTGTTCTCCTCAAGTGCCGGACAATATGTGTGACACATGGTACCTACTATGGCCACACAGTGGAGAATGAAAAACTATCTTCTCTGTCACTTTTTTCTTCCATCTTTGTGATTAAATGTATTTATACCCGCACCCCCACATTCATGCAAAGCTATCATCTCAACTACTCTATATTTCACTATTCAGCTCTAAGAAATCCCCGCCAGGGCCCTGTGAACCATAGCAGGGCAGCAAGTAGTTTAACACATCAGACCAAAGTCACTTCGGTTGCAATGGATTTTTCTAAAAAACATTCAAGGCTCATAGCGATTATTCAGTCTGTCAACATATTGCTGCCAAGCACCGAGCACAAGAACTGAAAGGGCTGCAGCCCTGTCATTTCAAACTACTGATAGAGTTTAGTGGTTTGCAGCAGGTTGTGCTTGACTCATTTCTTTCCATTTGGATGTACATTACTCAAATGAAGGCCTTACTTTAGCTGTGACCCAAAAGAAGAGAGAACAAGGCTCAGCCCCAGTGGAATTCAGATGAATAAGACTCTCTGTAAAGCATTGCAGTAGCGGTGGTATCTTTTATTAGACTAAGTTGTACCGCTCAAAGAGTAGACAAGCTCCTTTTGGTATCTGAAGCAGAAGTAGAAAATTGCAAATGCAAGTACAAGCTGAGAGCAAACTGTCACAGTTTTATTACATATGTATCAATTTGATCATCTTTGAAAGTGAAGGTAGCTTTACCTTACTGGAGCAGTGGGAGGGAGGCAGGTGATAAGACAGTTATCTCAGTCTTACAACTTACAAAAAGACTCAAGGAAAAGACAGCATTTTCCAGACTATACACCATTGACTAATGTTCAGACAGCAGAGCCTTATTTCAGCAAGTTTTCTCCTCTGTGCTCCTTGCCACCCTCATCCCATCTTAATTTGTGCTGCTCACTGTTTAAAGCAGGCTGTGCTGGGCCCTGAGCAGTGCAGAGCACAACCCCGGTCCTTCAACGATGATGGGGCACCAGCCCAGCCCCACGTGTGCTTTTACTTAATAGCATAAGCAAGCGGACAGAGCAGTTTCTTGGGCAGTGTAACAACTATGCTGGGTTAAAACATCAGCTTTCTCCGCCAGAAAAGGCAGTATCCTAGATACTACGTTATTTCAGAGTGACCCTCCACCAAGCAGAAGCAGACCTGTTTCCTGAGTGCATGACTTAGCTGGAAGCTGGTGCGATGCAATGATGGCTGTCTACAGCTTTCCCTCTCAGTCTCTACTCTTTGATTCTAGTCACAGAGGGCTAGGAGACAGGCAGACAGGTACGAGTTACTAATGCTGCATCTGTACAATATTGGACCCTTAGGAATGGTGAAACAGAACTACAAGAAGCACCAAGCATCTGGTGTGTCTCTTTGTGCCCAGTGTAACACCAGTGAAGCTGAGATTTCATTACTGCTCCAGCAAAGAGAGATTAACAAGGAAAGGCAGCAGTGCTATTCTACAGGCAGGACAAGCCTCTCTAAGCCTGTGCTGTCTCCAAAGAGGGTGTCTCTACCCTCAGCCCTTGATCCTTTGTGGGCTGCATTGACCAAGTGCTAAAGATGAGTGTTCAGCTCCATCAGGAGGCTGGTCCAGTTAACCTCACAGTCCCAAAAGGTCTCCTGCCAGCAGTAGAGGTGAGCCCTTTCAGCTGTGCTCAGTCCTAAGTCAGCCTAATACTATGAGAAGAATTTACTTTGAAATCTAGGTGCACCACAGGGTTTTTTTCCAATATTTTGAAATGCACACACATAACTCTCACTATTCCTACAGCTAGCACACAGGGGACATGCTTCCACCCCAGTGACCATCTTCCTCCCCACAACTGTCCTGTGGAAAACTGAAGAGACACTGCATGCTCACAAACAATTTTTTGACAGGGGAAAGTAGTTCAGCAAAGGGGTATGCCTGGACATGCAGGCAGGATTACAGCTTGCTTCCCAGGGCAGGTACAGACAGCCACGAGTACTTACAAACAGAGAGGAAGACAGTGAAAACCATCAGGTGGCCTCTTGCTCCCCGAGCACGAGTGTGTTACATACAGCACAGTGCATTGCACTGCTTCGCCCAAGGCTCATGCTGCAGAGCTGGTACCTGCAGAGCTGGTACCCACAAGGGCATCCCAGGGACAGCAGTACCCACTGCCCTCATGCCACATGACCCTATATCAAACGCAGAGCTGAAGCATGCTCTCAAATGTCCAGTTTGGTTCATATTCATCTCCCTCACAGAGGCACAGTCCTGTGGGGAGAAACATTCCTTGCTGCTGTCTGACAAAATGAGCTTGTGCTTGTCAGTGCAGAGTAAGTCCACGCAGCAGAAAGCAGCACTGTGAAAAAATATCCAGTAAAGCTTTGGTAGATCTCAGGTATTAAAAGTAGGCTAAATCAGCCCAAAAGCATCATGCTAACATGTCTGACTGGATTCAACCACCTAACTGTCCCTTTCAAAACTGGGCTCTACTCTCTGCGTAACACCATATCTCACCGGGATGATTTAACCTCTATGAAAGGAAGGAAGGCTCACCCACAAATGGGGCTCAAGAGGATGGAGAAAGCACAGACAGTTGGTAATGCTGGGAAGTGAAGGCCCCAGGGAGGGGGCTCACACACTCACATATGCACGCGCGTGCACACACACACACACACACACACACACACACTGCCAAGATCAGCTGCCTGCATGTTTCCCCCAAGGTTCTTCAGGCAGCAAGGCGCCTGTAGCAGCAGCCCTCCAAGATGCAAAGGGCTGGCTGCTCACATGTGGTTATCACAAGAAGCTTCATTTTTCTTGTAAATAGACAGGAATTTGAATCTTATGTGAAAACTGTACCCTGGGTTATACCCACGCTTCCACCCCCGCAGCACTGATTCAGAGCAGAGGGGCTCAGGGAGCCGCAGAGGGCAGCCCCAGGCAGCCCCAGGCAGCCCCACAGCCTCTGCCCACCTGGCAGGCAAGAGGCTACCTCTCTCCTCACCCCCGTATATCAACACAAAGAACCTGGAGTATTTCATAAAAGGAGGGGTAAGTCCACACATGATGGAAAGCACCTCTGAACCGTTTCAGCTTGCAGTCTAATGCCTGTCTGGAGTGAAAGAAATACATCTGACAGCTACTCAAGCAAGATGGACTGATAGTTGCCCAAGGTCATGCAGACACTTGGCTTCCCACAGATTTTTTTTTTTAAAAAAGAAGATTACACTTTATTGATTATTTGCTTTTTATTGGTGATTTGCTTGAGGTTTTTTCTTTTTATTGTCTTTTTTCAAGGCTATAGGTCAAAACCAAGAAGGGTAATAGAGCATGAATGAACTCTAGACAGCATAAGGAAAAAAAAGACAAAACAAGGCTTTGACCCACATACAGTAATGATCAACAGAGAGCGATGTGCCCTGTATTGCTTGTTCACTGTCATTGCTGATCCCAGCCATAATGATTAGCACTATACAGCCAAGGAGGGTCATTGTTAAATGACAAAGCACATTGCAAAGCGCTGGCAAGGTACTTGTTTTTAAAAAAAAAGGAAAAGAAAGAAAAAGAAAAGAAACAAAACACACACACAAAAAATCCCCAAAAAAGAAGACCAGGAACCATGATCTCTTTAACCATTTATCTGGAAGAAAAGACATCTGCTTCCCACATATGTACAGGAAATTTTTAGGGTGCTGCTCAGAGAAAAGGTTTCATTTTCCATGTAGTCCAGGTTTCTTATGAAAATTGATATTTTCTTGTATCAATATTTCCCAGCCCACTCTACATTTTCACTGGGCATGGAAACTCCAGTCTACAAAGTGTAAGCAAATTTGCTTCTGTAATTCCCCAAGGCTCATTAAAAGGATTATGGAACTTGGAAATAAGGAACATTAAATATCAACTTTTTCTAAAAGATAGCAATGACTAGTGTAAAAACATTATCCAGAATGATTCCAACTGCAACCATCAGTCCATCAAACAGGCAACCCTGTCACATATTCTCAGCTATTATAAGTGCTCTTTCATTTATTAACAAAAATTAGTCGAATGAGAATGGACGGTCATCCAGGCTAGTTACAAAGTTAGATACAGAGCAAAACCTATTTGTCTGCCTAGAAAATTTCTGACTTGCACATCCTTTTCATTATTCAGAGAGAGTAAAGATTAGGGCACACACCAAGGTCCTTCCAAAGGATTCGGAGATCTGTGGAATTGAAGTGATGCACAGCTACAGCTGTGGACCGTTGTATGCATCACCATAAGGCAGCCAAGGATGCTTTGCAGGGAGCCTGTGGTACAGTTTATGCATGGTCTTGTAGTTATTCCGAGCTGTCAACTGAATCATGTTGCTTCTTAACGTGAGATGATTAACCACAGTGCACCTCACTATGAGAGAACCTGATTTTGAGGAGAACATGACTATCGTTTGGACAAAAACCAAGCTGAGCTCCTATGAGAGAACAGATTGCCTCTGAGTTTGACAGGAACCTTCTATGTTTGATTGCTTTAGCTTCCAAAAAAGACAGGAAATTCTTTTAAGGTATTGTGGCGTTATTTATCCGAAGACTGCTACAGGGAAATTGTATGATTCATGCATTGCAACCAGTAGCAAAGCTTCAGCAGATGGTCAAATGGGATTTATTAACAAAATTCAAACATATGCTACAGGTAAAAATGCACTGCTACTACAAGATAATGTCTGAACTGTTATGCCAAGATAATGAATCTGTTAATTTACTAGGATGCTGGGTTCTAAGGAATACAGCTAATAATGATTCTGTCCAAGCAGCAGAAGGGTTTGGTAAGAGCTGGCATAGTATGACCAAAACAGTCAGCAAAAGCCAAAACAAGGCCTTCTGAGTTTTCTCCTCTGCTGAGGACATTTAATTCCACTATTATCTTTAAGCTGTTGCTGAAAACAACAAAACTGCATCTTTGAACATACGTAACACAAAAATAGGATCAGGAAATTTAAAGTTAACTTGAGACAAAATACTAGTTGCACAGACTGTACTGAGTTGCCTTACTGATCTAAGTAATAATTTTGCCAGAGATGAAAGCTGGCAAAAGCTTTCTTTCTGAGCAAAGCTGTGACAAATGCTTGGAATGGGCAACTGCATTTAGGGCTGAGGGACAACGTGCCTGGGAAATTAAGTCCTCTGCTTATCAGCAGGGTAAGTGCAACTCTGCCTGCTCTGTCCTCAGTCATGTGAAGGCAGCATGGCTTACGGGCCTCCCACAAGATAGGTAAGACAGAAGCCAGTCAATATCAGCTGTGGTGATGCTTTTTCTTAATGGTGCTGCTGATGAACTAATGGCACTGAAACAAGAAGTGGGGAGGGGGGAGCATTTTATGCAGACAACTGAGCACAAAGGAGAGGGTTCTGTGTCAGCCACTAACAGACTTTGTTGGGTTTCTAACTAGTGTAAAGGTAATCAATATTAAAACCAAGACAAACGCTTATATCCAGCCACAGAAGTTATACCCATCTGGGCCCTTAGAGAACAGAGAAGACTGACCATACACTTGCTGTTCTCTCAGATTAGTTGGGAAACTTCTTGTCAGGAAAGTTGCACCCCACGTTTTCTCTTTCCTCACATCTACCCTCTCCCCTAAGCTTGTATCAGGTTGAATGCATTTCCTCTATATTATCTCCAGTCCAGATGGTCATACAACATTGTTTTCCTCTTCACGTAACACCAAATTCACATGTTTTAGTAATGGACTGGGACTTCAGGGCAGGCCAGTACTTTCCAAAATCAACTCAGAGGAAAAATGTCTCCTTGAACAAGGGTAAAAGAAGAAATGTCAAAGGAAAAAAAAATCCCAAGCAAAGCACCGCCTGCCCGCCCACCCACCCCCCAGCCCCCGCCAAAAAAAAACCCAAACAAACAAACAAACAAAAAACAAAACAAACTGTCCTGAGGTGCTCTGGGAAGGGTCATCATTTACACGTCCTCAAGGGATCTGCTTTGCAGCTGGTAAAGCTCATTATTTGTTGTGAAACAGTGTGCACTCTGCCTCCAGCCCAGGAAACCATAAAAACTTACTCCAGTAAAGTCATCTAGGAAGACAGCCTCAAAGGAAATAAAAAAAATAAACAGCTTGCAGGAGAGATCACAAAGGAAAAGTGGATTGGACCAATACAGTACTTTCTTGTAGCAGTTTATGAACTGTTGCTATAAAATGTCTTGGAGTGCCCTGAGGAAAAACTGGCATCAGAAGTCCCTCAACAAATCTGGAGATTTCCAGTTCCAGTAAGAAGAAAAATAAGAGGTAAATTTACTCACTGTGTTTCTTTGAAACCATCTTTTTTCCTCCAGGTAAGCTACATAAAACATCTCCTTTCATCTTTGAGAATTTCTCATAGTTCTCAACATTCCATCTGTTTCAACCCAGAAGACAGAGCTGTGTAGTCTTCTAGTAGAGTCCAGCTCTTCTTTTAATCCAACAAAAAGGGTCTACTAGAAAAAGTCTAACTGAAAGACTTCAGAGCACCATACAATTGCCCCTAATTAGAGAATTTCTAATTTCCCTCCAAAAAGGTGAACAAATATGATGAAAGCAAAGACAAATTGTAGGCTTTGCCCCACTCCATCTTCCTCATTTTGCAGCACTGTACAATTTAGGCAGCATTTTTTACCCCCTGTTATTTCAGAGAGGCCAGCACCCATAACTTAGAAGGACTTCAGACATGTCTACAACCATGGTTGGGAAACAAACTCTTAGTTCAGTTCTGTCCTCTTTTATGGACAAAGGCAGTGACCTCTAAGAAGCCTAAAACTTGCAAATGTGTCATCATCTGGATGTATAATTAGATGTATATGTAATGTAATTACTTTAGTAACATAAGTATTTTCTTCTATGACTAGCTCTGGTCATAGTGAACCTGATTTCCTCTAGCTTTTCTCTCAGGAGAAAGTTTTCTTTCTAAGCTGTCCATTAAAAAACACCAAAATACCTGCCTGAGATATTTCGCCTGAGCCTGCAGCCCACACTATGGATGGGAGCATTAAAAGAGGGCAGCGATCCCCAGAAGCCCCACAGGAGAAGGGATTTCATCGAGCTTGGTGTACAACGTGAAAATGCAGGAAACACCACCAGTCTCTGCCCACGCTGCCACATTCCCCCGCGGTAAACCCCAGGGCAGGTCCAGCCCTTGGTGCAGAGTGTGGTGCAGCGCCCCGTGGCCATGGGCAGCCCTGGCACATACAGGCAGCTCCTCACAGAGCTGCCATCTTGCGTCAGTCAGCTGGACAGGTGCTGTCCCAGAGAGACCTCCCTCGTAGCCTTCCTCCCCCCAGATGTGCCACGAGTCATCCCCTCACAACACGCTGCCGCTCGCTCCCCTCTCCTTCTCCAGGAGCTGTGCAGCCAACGCCAATGCCATCGCCCTGCTCATCACTCAACCACCTGTGTGCAGGCTCCCAGAGCCACCTAACGACTCCACATGTGCAGCTTAGCTGGACAAAGCATCGTTCTAGGATTCTTGTAAATAATGTCATCCCATACTGGGACTATCCCCAGTGCTGGGGGTAGATGGAGTAGCTGAGCAACCATTGATGCTGGGAGCAGATCAAACCTACTAAAGAGCAGTGCTGCAAGATCATGGTTTCTAACCACAAAGCCAAGATGAGGACTACGCCATGTGTCTTGGAAGTGTTTCCTTGTGTCCACAGCTCTGACTCTCCTGTCACTTACCACTTTATTCACAGGTGGATACAAATGTGGACAGTCATCCCTTGGATGGGAGGGATCCCAGGCACAGGTGGTGACCAGCAAGGCCCAGCCTGCTGAGCAACCTGTCCTTGGGCTGTCATGGAAGAGGTTGTGCATCTTCCCCATGAGACGCAGAGAGCAGGAGCAGCCCTGAAGAGGGGAGAGGGAGAGAAAGAAAGATAAATCATTAGTGAATGCAGGGGTAATGAGCAGTTCTATACTGTTCCATTCTCCTCTTGCATTAGTTATTTCTATGTGTGATATTACAATGCAAAGAAAGTCAGAAAAAGCAAAATTCTCCAGACTTTGGTTCTTGTTCCATGCCTTTTCTAGAAAGCTCATCTTGCCTTGGCTGGTGGTAGTTTGCACTTATGTGTCATCGTCTATTGCTTAGTGAATCATTTTATCTACGTTACTGCTGTTTTATTTTCCCTTCTGAAAGGGTGTTCTTGTAAGTTTTTCATGCAGCTGATCTTACCACTTATCTTATTTAAAAAAAAAAATCTATTAAGTGAAATCTGAAACTTGCACTTCTCAAGCATACCAAGTCTTGAATGGTCAGGAAGATATCATCATTCACTAGAACATAAACATTCATGCTGCTACCACTGTCATCTCATGGTCCTGCGCATGAAGAACTACAATTATCTTGACTTTGCACCTGAGGAGCTGAAACCCCAAAGTTCCAGTGGGACCATCTTTCTCAAATAATAGACTAATAAACGTCATCAGACCATGTTGCAGTGTTAGTTATCTGAAATAACAAGCAAACAAACCTACTCACTGTTCAAACATCTTTTTAATTAAAATTCCTTTGTGAAATTTACCACAGCTATAAACCAGAATAGTAATTAGTAGTGTGGCACAGACAGTTAGGACTTGGGTCATAATTACAATAAACACTGCTTATTAATAAATAAATTGTCAACTAGCCAGGTCTTTGATGCAATAACAGCTTAATTTTGACCGTTTGTTTCTTGTTTAAAACAAAGAATCTGAACTTAATGTAACATGGGCAAGAATACAAAGAAAAAAGATTGCTGCTGGGTTTTCCCCTTTCCCTGAGATTTAAGAAAAATAATGAAAACTGAAATAGTAATTTTTCTGCCTTGTTCTCTCCACCTCCTCTTCAAGGCAAATGAACTACCTCTGGCAATAGTCATCATGTGGCTCTGGGGTTATTGTATGACAGTACCAGGCTGTGTTTGCTTCAGTTCCATTCAACAGAAACTCCTTCACAAAGACTCATCTGTAAAAGAAAGGGATGTGGGAATGTCATGTATTTCAAAAGAAGTGAAATCTTACAAAGAAGCAAAATTACTTGTCTTGCTTAAAGTGGAAGCAAGTTCCTTTTCTGCAATGACCTCAGAGCAAGGTTTCCTTAGCAAGGAACCCTTCCCCAATTTCCTTGTCCAGCTTTATGCATCTGTCCATGCTTTCTAGCTAACTCCCCTTTATGTGATGCAGTGGTGGCTGTGAGTTTCATCCCAGGCTTCTCTGCCCAGACCCTCTGCACAGTTCTGGCGTCAGGGCTGTGGGGTAACGGCAGATATTTCATACTGCCTGATGCTACACACCCCAAATGCTAACCCTTCTTTAAATCCAGCAACACTGCCAGTGCCTTTGTGACTGTGGAAAACCCTAAACAGGGAGTTGGCAAACACAAAAGGCTTGAGCCAATCTGTGGTTTTCCATTCAAACAACTCACACTGGTGACATAGGACGACTCAAGAGAAGGCAGCTTGAGTTTAGGAGAAAAACCTGGAAACACATAGGCAAATGGACACAAAAACTAACAGGGCCTTGGTCTGAACTGAAAAGACCCCATAACTAATGAAAGCAATTTTTAAAAAAGACCCCCACTCAACCCACTCAGTCACATTCAGTCACACCCACAGTGACAACCACAGTACCTTAGGGATGAATGTGGCAACTGGGGTCTCCAATAAGTCTGACAAGGAGATACGTCTCAGTTGGCTTGTTTGGTTTGAGCGTTACCTCACTAAATAATGTGAGAAATCCAGCCTTTAAAAAAAAAAAAAAATTATTCTTCCCCTAAGTTTTATTTCAAGAAGTAACACAGTGTGGTGTTGGAGATACAGTGACAATCCACAAGACACCGCACTGAAATCCAGGTGACCACAGCTCAAGACACTGGGAAAGGCATTTTTGCCTAACTTCAGACTCAGCTTTGCATCAGTAACATAGCAGCACCAATCCCAGATTTCACTGGGCTGTGAGAAGCATATGACTTGTTGGGCATCCAGACACAGCACATGAGGACACACATATGTGGAGACCAATGGCTCTCTGCATCAATTGAATGTGAGGCTACCCAGACCTCACAATAAAACTCCTCGGCAT
This sequence comes from Harpia harpyja, assembly GCF_026419915.1. NCBI lineage: Eukaryota > Metazoa > Chordata > Aves > Accipitriformes > Accipitridae > Harpia > Harpia harpyja. The sequence continues at coordinate 96,704,484 of NC_068969.1, forward strand.
GACTCTGTTTTCCAGATACAGTTGTTAAATTCTAACCTGAGACTGCAAGCTGACTGTTGGGTTTTTCATTTGGTCACTTCAAGCTTCTGCAAGCCTACCTTTGCTGCAGGAGAACGCACATGAAGGAGACTAATGATGACAAACACACAGGTAGGCTGTGAGAGCTGAAGGTTAAAGGTTTGTGAGTTTTTATGTAAAACACATATCCTCTAAGAGATCAACCGAGGACTTGTACCAGCTGAGAAAGAAGAGAGGTGCAGGTCTTCATCATCTCCAGCCTGAAGGAATCTGAAATCTCCAGTAGGATTTGCTGTTCATTAAGGACACTCAGTCACAGGCTGCCAATTTCAGTGAGACACTAATATTTGTCATGAAGAGCAAGAGTCCAAGGAGCAGTACACATAAAATTGCAGTAATTAGCCACAGAGTTTAAAGAGGAGGAGATGACCTGAAAAAAAAAAACCAAACCAGGCGATCATAAGCGAAAGCCTAAAACTGAAGAGCATTAAGAGTCACCTCAGGCCATTTTAGAGAGGCCACAGGCAAACAGAAACTAATGTTATGCAAGGAAACTGATAAATATTGGCAAAAAAACTTAAGAGTTCACCTTAAGGTCTCCAAAAAGTAATGTTAATGCACTGGTAAAAGTGGTAGTCATTGCTTTTCTTCCAAAGACCTTGTAACTGACCCATTTTCCTTACGAAAACAATCATGTGAAAGCTAGTTCATTAATTTAGGATGCCCATACTTTTTACATAAGGAAACAGCATGCAAAGTTGGACTGCTAGGATACAAACAAAATTTTTCACTCTGTCAGCAACGAAGGGGAAAAAAAAGAGAGAAAAAAAAAGGAATGTTTAAACAACTACTAAGACTTTTTAAAATAGGCTTGGCAAGGTTTGCATATATCAGTTGCAGTAAGATCTTGACCTGCCAGCCACCAAGTCAACTAGTGACTTCTTAGTGTTACCTTACTGCTGCTTTTGGTCCCTATTCCCCAACATTAAGAAAACAAATAAGACTAAGAAGACAAGCATCGTGAGAAAATTCAATTAATTTTCAGGAAACATTACAGACAATTCTTTGGGCCCAAGGTCACTTACTCTCAAAGCAGCTTAAGCACCCATTCCTGATAACAATGTTTTTCATGACAAGAGGGGACTGCATGAGAAGGGAGTCATAGACATATGAAAGAGGGAGTTCTAGCGTTTCCACGATTTGCAATTAGACTAAATGAAAATCTCATCTCCTTTTAGCTTTAACCCATCAATAGCACATGTATTTTAAATGCTGAGGTTATTCCAGCCCATAGGCCTCTCTTCCTAAAACACTTAGCTAGAAAGAGTTACTGATGCAGCATAAAAGGAGGCACAGGGTTACCCTAAGTGGCAACCTTTACTGAGATTCCATACACTGCTTAACAGGAGGAAAAACCTACTGAAACTTCTTCCCCCACAACCCTCTTCACTGTAATAGAAGGACTAGACTTGATAGAGAAAATTCAATAACACTGACAGAATACAATTTTACCAACAGCAAAAGGCAATAACTTTTATTTGCTCTATTATTCTGTGTATGTGTATGCATAACTCTCTGAAGTGGTTCAAAAATCAACCCCACACATAAAAACAGGCAACAGATGGTATCCGATAGAGATGGCAGAGGAAAGGACATTAAAGAAACAACTGACTCCAGCAAATATTTTTAAAAAAAGTCATATTTATGTCCACCTATATGTATATATGTATTTAGTTATCTAATTAGTAGTATCATGTGTTCTCATTTATGAAAACTACCTTGGGCTCTCAGCTAGAATCTCTTGCCCTAAATTTTACCAATAGGGTTATTCCACACTAATAAAAGGAGTTCCTTCTGCTGCAATGTTTTATAGATGCTGCAAACAGTCTGCTTCATTTATTACATCCTACTTCCACATTCATGTGCCCTGAACAGAAATCTGGATGGCATTCTCAGTCAGCTCCCTCACAGCTGTGACCATTGCTCTGTCCCTGGCTCCTCCTGCTCCATCCTGTGGGAAGCACAGCATGGTGCGCAGCACAGAGTGGAGATGATCACTCAGAGGTATCCTTCTCCATTTACCTCAGACATTAGGAAAACAAAGCAGGGAGGGTTGGTGGTTCTTTTCTCAGGAGGGGAGGAAAGTCTTTCGCTTAGGGACCATGGATGTAACCTCATTTCTGCTGACTGCCTCTCTGATTTCTGGAGTGATATGTCCTATTTACCACAAAAGTTTGTATGCCAACTACTTTTCTACTTGAGTAAATTCTGCCATAGTTTGCCACACAAATACCTTAAGCATATTGCTTTTACTCTGAAATTATTATTGTTTTTACCAATTCACTTAGCTCAAAAACATAGGAATGAAGGATATTCATCTGGGCCCAGAAATGCTTCCATAGGCATGGTCTTTGACACCTACAACCTCAGATTTTGTATTTACTTATTATTCCATTCTACATGCTAGAAATTTGGTGTTGGGCAGCTGTATCATAAGTAATAATTTTTTAAATTGGGGAAAAAAACTGCTGTGTAAGAAAGGAGGAACACGTAGCTTAGAATATCTGGACCATTGTTTTTCATTATTTGGTTATGACATTTAATTTACAAAAGGCAAAAACAGAGGAGTGGGACAAGCAAAGTGAAGTTCAAACTTGGGGACACAGAAAAGGTTTACAGCAAATTTTTTAAACCAAGGGATCAGTCTCTTTTTACTAAAACCACATGTCCAACAAAGGTTAATGCAGTTTGTCACTTAAGAGTGCTTTTGTACTTCTTGGGATACCATGTTCCCTCTTATTAGCTTTTGCAAGTAATGCTTGCTTGCCTGAGAAAGGCATCATTCTTTTCCACCCTGGCAAATCACAATCAGGCATTGATTATTTGTACCTCCAGAACCGTCTCAAAAACAGCAATGCCACATACCCAGGGCATGAAAATGTTAGTGACAAAAATTTTGTGATACCAATGTCCCCTTGGTACCACTGGCCACCACTAACACATCAAGCCTGTCCTCCACTCTCTTCCATAAAGAAGAACAATTGTCTATCAGACTCAAAATCTTAACTACCAAGATGCAAAAGCTCTAGGCAACATCTAAAAGCCCATAGCTGACAGCTTTTTTTCTCAAGGACACAAGCTTTTCTAGGACAAACATTGAACACAGGACAAGGATGAACTTTCCCAGGAATTAGTCCCAGTCAGTGACCATGAACTTTCTAGGTATTTAATGATCATCAAAACCTTGTGATCTCTGTTTCAGGGTGAAGGCACGTCTCTTTGATCTCCCCTTTTACAGGTTCAGCGCATCATAATGCACATTTCAGCAGCTCTCCATGGCACACTACCCTTGATGAGGCAATTACTGTAGACGTGACCAGAAGATACCCAAGATCCTGTGTTCCTCACTGCTGTATAAAACCCTATACAGAGCAAATATACTATACCTCACTTCAGAAATTAGGATAACCCATGCATTACTGCTAAGGCGCAAAACCCCTGCTCAGACTAAGGCAATGTTTATTCCCCAACTGGAGATACAGCTGCAGCACCTGTAGCTGTGCTCAAGCTATCACCAGTGGATATAGCAGCAAAGACAGACACACACCTACCTACTGTGTAATCTGCCAGGTTCCCTGGAGGATGCCTATAGCTTAGAGTACAATCTTGTAGCTATTAATATCCAGGTTAGTTAAATTAAAGCTACCTCATGTACAGCTGTACATGCTGCAATCACAGGACAGAAAAGATCACAAACAGCTAAAAAGCAGACTTAGCAACAAACCCCGAGGTTTTTACCAGCACGCCTGTCTGCACAGGCAAGCACAACTGGCTTCAGCATCAACCTGGAGGACAGCCAAGACCTGGCCACACACCACGAGAGGACACAAGCATTGTACTATAGCACAGCTTCTCCCAGAGCCCCCTGGTGCTGCACTGCACAACGGAGGAACTCACACCCGCCAGCACAGATACAGCCTCCAGTGCTCCTTGTTTCTGACCAGGACAGTTTTTTCCCAGTGCTGGAGCTACCCACCGCTCCCCAGGGTGCTGAAGGGAAAACACAGCCCACATTTCCCGTGTGTGGCCGAAGAGGGTCCTGGCACAGGAATGGGGCTCTTCTCCACAGGAGAAGGGTATGAGTTACTGCTCGGTTCAGAAACATTTGTTATAGCATTGATTTGTTTGGACAAATTAGGAAATCTCTCTCATGTCTCAGTTTCCCCACCTGTAAAATTCATGTTTCTACCTGAAAGAAGGACAGTGTTAAATCTAAGCAGCACTTCAGAGATTAAAATTTCTAGGTAGGTGCTTATTAAATACAAAGAACAGGTAAAAGTGCACTCAGAACAATTACCATCATGTTATCATCACATCTATGCATTATTTTTGCATGCCTTCTCTGGACTTCAAAGTTTCTTTTTTTTCTTTTAAAAGCAGGTGCATAGAAATACACTTTGGGTTTAGCTGTTGCATGCAGACACTTAAAAGTATTAAAGAGTAGGGATTTATTTGAATTGATCAGCAACAAAAGATGAATCTTCTCATGTCACTATCTCTGGCAACTAAACAGTTTAAGAGATCACCAGTTTCTTCTGCCCACTTGTTCCTGATCCCCAAGTTGGGTTTCTGCAAGCAATTTGAAGTGTGCAGTGTAAGCACAGCCAGTGAAACTAGCTAGGTTAAATTAGAAAAAGAAACATAAAACCACAAATGCACACCCCTTCCTTTCCCAAAAAGGAAAGATATGAGAAAGCTTAATCCAGATCAACCTGCCGACCCGGTTAAATGAGCAGCTTTGCAAACATGGTGGCATAGCTGGGGGACCAGAACTCCCACATCAGTTTGGCACCAGCGACATGGAAACACTGAGAAACATCCTAACTTATGTTGGAGAAGCTGGGTGGGGAAATGGACAATGGCAAAAGGGTCCTGGGCTGGGTACAAACCTGTCTGCTAATTTCATAATTTTTTTTTTAATTTTAGTTTTAATGAGACCCTTAGATGTGTCTGTGCTGTGTGGCTAGGTCCATATGTTGACACCTTGCTCTGCCACCCACCAGGACACCCTGCTCTGCCACCCACCAGGCCCAGCATACCTACATGCAGAGTTGCCCCATTGTGAAGCCCAAGAGCAAGGAGCTACATGAGCTGAGCAGTCAGACACTCCTGCTTGTAGTGAAGACACCAAAGCCACACCAGAGCAGTGAGGTACATCATGCTGCACATTAGCTGTAAACCTGTGTGCAGGCACACTACCAAATAATCATTGGTTTCAGGCATTTTTGCATTTTCTCCTGCTGCTGCTAGGCAGGTGGGGACAAAACACTGGTGCCACCAGTGGGCACTGCTGCCGCCCGGGGCTGCCGGTCTCCAGGTGGCTGGATCCAAGAATAGCAGAAAACAGTTAAAAAAGAGACTTGCCTTTATAATCCCCATTTTGGACATGTAAAGGGTACCTAGCGGGTTTGTACGCAAACCCCCAGGAGCATCCTGCGGTTCCCCAGCTGGGGAGGTGGGCCATTGCCCCACATCTGCACCCAAATGCAGGGGCATAGCATGGTCCTAACTGCACAGTGAGCACACCACCAGGAGCTTGCAACCTGGGCCACGCCTGCATCACATGTATAGAAATGGCAGTATGTTAAAGAGGGGAACAAATGCTGGAATCCAGGTGAAGGTCTCAGTGAGGAAACAGAGAGTGTCCAAGCTCCCACCCAGCAAAGCCCTGCCAAACTAAGTCGAGACTACGCTGACTGTTCGCATCTCAGAAGCTGCTTAAAAATGCACTTAATATGCAGCTCTTGTCACGATATAATAGTTTTCAAGCTGTTGGACCAACATGTCCTGTGAAGACCATTGGGCAGGCACTAGTCAGACAAGAAGAGCCCTTCCCCAGCAAGAGAGGAGGCCCTTTCAGGTTGCGATGCTACGCCAGTTTTCAACCTTCCAGAAACAACCTCCCACTGCCCAAAGCTTCCTCTGGCCTGGGTGAAATTTCACTATGTGAAATGAAACTGAAGACACACCACTGAGACATCACAAGAGCTGGTTAAAGCTGACACAGAGTTATACAAACTGTACAAGGGAAAGCAGTGAACAGATACTGATAACATTGTGCCAATTTGCTTTATTTTCATACAACTATTTTGAAAGGTATGTAAAAACAAACAGAAGACCAGAAAAATAAGTGAGATGCGTTTTCTGCAAGTGTTAATCTTTACGCTAAAACACAGTCTAAATGCTCAAGAGAGGTCACATAAAGATAACCTGGCTTACTGTCAGATCTCAAACCTTCTCTCCCCAGCCTCTCTCTCACTTGAAAACTTATGTCGACCCACCAACCCTGTCAAAATCAACAATTCGAAAAGCAAAGCTTATAATATGTCATGTTAATCAGAGTGTTTCTGTTTACTAAAAGGCTGCCAAGACATTGCATTTATATTTATATCCAGTGTAATTTATCTTTTGTCTGGACTGTATGTGAACTGTATTTCCATTTTATTTGAACATGAATAATAATTCCCAATATTAAACTGTGTTATTTTGAATACTAACTGAATGCATGCAGTGCTTTCCTATTTCATGTGCACTTGCTAACAAAATGAAAACAAAGTTCACATTAAAATATCTGTAACACAAATAGTTGAACTTCATAACAGGAGAGGCACCGATACATTCTCCTCAGATGCCAGAAGCTGAGTAGATAGCTCAACAAGGTGCCATCTGTTAATATTTATTGGTGAGGGAGAAATTGTTTATGTAAATTAACTGCTCCAGATGACATAAGACTCCCTTATTCCATTTTGTTTTATCATGAGAAGGAAGACAAAAATCCCTCTGAACGCAAGTTTTTTCTGGCTTCCTACATTAGCAAAAAGAAAAAAATCTTCCAGCTAGTACAAAGTAATATTTGAATTACTATCTGCCCTAGGATTTATGTTTTACGGAGTTGTACAGCAAACAATGTTTTGTGAATACTGCGTCTGCTTCGGGAACCCATTCTCAGCATTTCAAAACTACTCACCAAATGGGACAACGCATTGCAATAGACTTCAGTGAGAAGCAGCACAGTCTCCCATACAAACCAATGAGCTGCAGCTATAGCCTCATGAATCTCATTCTAATTTGCCACTTAATTATTGCATGGCCTTCAGCAAGTCATTTTACATCTTTCCTTTTATTTCTGTTCACACATTTCGTTATACTTACTTTAGAGGTGGGAGGGTAGGTGGGTAAAGGGCTTGAAACATAATGGTAGATAATCTTTCTACCAGGAATAAGATTTTACTTCTCCTTTTAAAAAAAAAAGCTGTCAAAGTGTAGTCCTCGTACAGTGGGAACTGCTGTCAAGCACTTCAACATTAACTTACACCAGCAGTATGCCTTGCGGTTCTGGGGTTTGGTACTCTGCTTATTCGCAGGACTCCTCCTTCCCTCAGGTGTAGGTGTGCTCATTAAGAACAGGGTCCAGGGTTTTTGCGGTTCCCCATCCTGGGCATAGGATTTTACTATAAAGTGAATATAATAAGCTTGACCCAGGTAAGACAAATTGTCCTGAAAACAGCAGAAGCACAAGTCCTGCATAAAAACCCTACCTTCTACCAGACTGCAAAGCTTCTTCTCTGAAGCATGGAAACCTTAAAGTTGTTTCACAATAAAAATTGCTATGGTGTCAAGGACAGATTCTTCCTTTGATTCATACTTTGAAATAGCTTTATTGTTTCATTTCAAAACTCTCCCCTTGCCAATCCCTGGCCAAAAAGCCAGATTGAGGCAGACATACAGTAGATAGTATTTCAGCACAAAGAGCTAAAACACATGGAGTCATGACAATTGCCATTAAAGTAGCGTATCAATCCCTGAAAAATAGATGTGCTGCCATCCACGTGACAGCACAGTAAGCTTTGGTGTTCACAGGAAAAAAAAAAATCCCTAACAACAAAACAGATTTTAATGCAAAGTATAAATTTTTTTACAGCTTAGATTACAATTTACCTGAAAACTTTTTAGAACACATTTTATTTAATAAGGAAACAAATAAACCAGCTCTCTACTTCTCCTCTATTTTAATAACACTTGCAGACCCAAAAGCCAAATGTAAGCACCGGGGGGAGGCGGGGGGGAAGCCTACATCCAAATGCAGATACGAGCTCAATATCATAAAATGGCCATTGCTGGAGATCCCAGCACAACTTTTCATAGGACAGGAGTAAATAAATCACTTAAACTTGCTGTTCGTCCTCTTGCAATCTTTTATTTTCTAAGTCAACACAATAAAAAAATAGTCCCCATATCTCACCTTCACACTTTTCCAAGCAATCAGGCTTTCAAGGGAGTGAATAAAACATTTTCAGGGTCACAAGTTCATCAGGTGCAGGGCTATCTGCCTCTTCTCCTTAGCTCATCACCCTGAACAGCTTGGGGCAATAAACTGTGTTACAGGTAAGGAGAGAAGTGGGTGGATGTAGGAGTTTTGTTGCCCTTGCTGGCTCCTATCAGAGGTGCTTCCAATGGGTGGTGCCTCTGGTGGTCAAGGTTCACGTTGCCTCTGAGAACATGGTATTCGGATGTGTTTACCCTCTCTAGCACTGCAGAGGTGCTTACTTATCCAACTTTATTCAATCGTTTATTGCAAACAAGTACTTTTGCCTCTTTTCTGTGCCCTCCCCAAAACTCTCCCATGTTACACTGGAAGTATCTGATTGTAGTTCAGAGGAACAAATTAAATCATCCTGCTGAGGCCAATGGCTCTACCATGACTACAGCTGACAGTGGAGAGGCAGCATGGGCAGGGATGATACTTACAGGCAGAAAACCCAAAGGAATGGTTTCCCAAAAAAAGCCACTTGACACAGCTGGTGGGTGAGCCAACCAGGGGAGGAGCCTTGCTAGATCTGTTGTTTACGAACAGGGAAGGATTGGTGGGAGGTGTGGTCTTGGGCTTAGCAACCATGAAATGATAGAATTTTCAATTCTTGGTGAGGCAAAGAAGGCGGTCAGCAAAACCACCACTATGGACTTCTGGAGGGCTAACTTTGGCCTCTTCAAGGCACTGGTTGAGAGAGTCCCTTGGGAGACGGTCCTGAAGGGCAAAGGGGTCCAGGAGGGATGGACATTCTTTAAGAAGTAAATCTTAATGGCTCAGGACCAGGCTATTCCCATGTGCCGCAAGTCGAACCGCCAAGGAAAACGACCGGCCTGGCTGAATGGGGAGATTTTGCTAGGAGTCAAGAAGAAAAGGAGAGTTTATCATCTCTGGAGGAAAGGGCGGGCAACTTGGAAGGAGTACAGGGATCTTGTTAGATCATACAGAGAGAAAATTAGAAAGGCAAAAGCTCAGCTAGAACTAAATCTGGCCACTATCGTAAGGGACAACAAAAAATGTTTTTACAAATATGTTAACAGTAAAAAGAATCCCAAGGAGAATATCTTTCCTTTAATGGATACAGAAGGGAACGTAGCAACCAGTGATGAGGAAAAGGCCGAGGTACTTAATGCCTTCTTTGCCTCAGTCTTTAACAGTGAGTCCAGTCATCCTCAGGGTACTCTAGCCCTTGAGCTGGAAGGTAAGGATGAAGAGCATAACATACCCCCCTTAATCCAGGAGGAATTAGTGACCTACTACGCCATCTGGACGCTCACAAATCTATGGGACCTGATGGGATCCATCCAAGAGTACTGTCTATCAGCGTTCCTGGTCAACAGGGGAGGTCCCACAGGACTGGAGGCTTGCCAATGTGACTCCCATTTATAAGAAGGGTCAGAGGGAGGATCCGGGGAACTACAGGCCTGTCAGCCTGACCTCGGTACCGGGCAAGATTATGGAACGGTTTGTCTTGAGAGCACTCACATCGCAACTCCAGGATAAGAGGGGGATCAGGCCCAGTCAGCATGGGTTTACAAAAGGCAGGTCCTGCTTGATCCAACCTGATCTCCTTCTATGACCAGGTGACCCGCCTAGTGGATGAGGGAAAGGCTGTGGACGTTATTTTCCTTGACTTCAGCAAGGCCTTTGACACTGTCTCTCATGGCATACTCCTTGAGAAGCTGGCGTCTCGTGGCCTGGATAAGTGCACTCTTCACTGGGTGAAAAACTGGCTGGATGGCCGAGCCCAGAGGGTTGTGGTGAATGGGGTGAAATCCAGTTGGCGGTGGGTCACAAGTGGTGTTCCCCAGGGCTCGGTGTTGGACCCCGTTCTGTTTAATATCTTTATTGATGTTTTGGATGAGGGGATTGAGTGCACCCTCAGCAAGTTTGCAGACGACACCAAGTTGGGAGGCAGGGTCGATCTGCTTGAGGGTAGGGAGGCTCTACAAAGAGATCTGGACAGGCTGGATCGATGGGCTGAGGCTAATCGTATGAAGTTCAACAAGGCCAAGTGCCAGGTCCTGCACTTCAGTCACAACAACCCCATGCAATGCTACAGGCTTGGGGAAGAGTGGCTGGAAAGCTGCCCGGCAGAAAAGGACCTGGGGTGCTGGTTGACAGCCGGCTGAATATGAGCCAGCAGTGTGCCCAGGTGGCCAAGAAGGCCAACGGCATCCTGGCCTGCATCAGAAATAGTGTGGCCAGCAGGAGCAGGGAGGTGGTTGTTCCCCTGTACTCGGCACTGGTGAGGCCGCACCTCGAGTACTGTGTTCAGTTTGGGGCCCCTCACTACAGGAAAGACATTGAGCTGCTTGAGCGTGTCCAGAGGAGGGCAACCAAGTTGGTGAGGGGCCTTGAGCACAAGTCTTATGAGGAGCGGCTGAGGGAGCTGGGGCTGTTCAGTCTAGAAAAGAGGAGGCTGAGGGGAGATCTTATTGCTCTCTACAACTACCTGAAAGGGGGTTGTAGTGAGGTGGGTGCTGGTCTCTTCTGTCAGGTGTCTGGAGATAGGACGAGAGGAAATGGCCTCAAGTTGAGGCAAGGGAGATTTAGGTTAGATATTAGGAAAAATTTTTTTACTGAGAGGGTTGTCAAACATTGGAATGGGCTGCCCAGGGAAGTGGTTGAGTCACCATCCCTGGAGATATTCAAAAAGCGAGTGGACAGGGTACTTCAGAACATGGTTTAGGGGGCATGGTTAATGGTTGGACTCGATGATCTTGAAGGTCTTTTCCAACCGAAATGATTCTATGATTCTATGATTCTATGATCAACACAGGTTGGAAACTCATGTTCTTCAGTGGCTGGAGTTCATCAAGGTCATGTTATTATTTCTTCCAACAGGAGCATTCTGGGAATACATGACTTACTGGTACCACCTTCTCCTAATATCAAAAGCTAAGGAAAAAAGGTCAAATCTCCAGTTGCACACAGTAGCTTGGGCAAGTGCAAGAGCCAGCCCCAGCTGCTGTTCTTTCCCTCTGTTCTGGAGCACCACAGGCACAGAGAGGGTGCAGCTGGGGTAGGTCAAAACAGATAACTTGGCTGAGTCAAGATCCAAAAGCAGGAGAGGTGTCCTGGGCCTGAAGTATCATTTTGGACATAATAATTGCCTTGGTAGTATGATGGTCTCTGGAGACAGGGTCGACTTCACAGTCCTTTGGGCTTCCCCACGTTATTCTCTATCTTACAAAAATCTTGGTTAAAAGTTGTTATGGATGTGCCACAACTTATGTGGTAGGGACTGGTATGTGACACAATAAACTTCTGTGTTGTGCTGGACTCTGATGAAGAAAAGGCTGCTGCTGCTGCTGCTGCTGCTGCCACTGCCTCCATGCAGAAGTACAGGCTTCCTTACAGAAGTGAGCAAACTCTGCTGCCCTGAGGCTTGCTCTCACCACCGAGCCCTGTAGCATCCATAAGACAACAACAATTTCACCATATAGTGCAGCCCGAGCATCTGCAAGGACTTACCTAGAAGCAAGGTGCTATCTGGGGGCAGCACTCGTTCAGCCATGCCTGCAGACTTCACAGATTCTGCCTTTGACACCAAGTCCCATAAGTATGCAATTAGTTTTCCCACCTTGGCACAAGTATTTGATCTAGACTGACATCTCCGTTCTAGCATCTCTTCCACTTTCCAGCGGACTGATTTAGCAAATTACAGTATGTATGATAAATCTGGCTCCTATGTTGCACATAAAAAAACAATTCTAAAAGGACTTTCATGATAACTATTGTATGATCAAAGCACCTAGCATATCAAACTACATTTACCTCCCCAAGAACAATATTCATCCTGGTAGAAGAATAGTAACTACTCACATAAGACTTGCTTTCTTTGGTTTCCTCCTCATGCAATATCCTGACCAGTGATATGCAAAATTTCTTCCTGCAAACATAGGGTCTACAACTTACACATGTGGTTTAAAGACACCTCCTTTAAATTACTGCCTTCTCCAGGCATGTTTCAAAATGTATCAAGTAACAAGATATAACTGGTAAAGTTCACTGAACAGCTTCTTAGAGACTGGTACTGGGGTTCCAGAATATTTGGGGGCTCTTCAGAAACTCCTCCAGCTCTGTGCAGATTCAATAGGGTCTTGTTTTCCCACAGTTACATTTGCTTTGTAATGAAACCTGAGATTTGACTTCAACAACTGAAACAAAACTACTCATGTTAAAGGAGGGGAAAAGCACTTTAAACTTCTTTCTAGTCTAAATGTCTGGGGGGAAGTCAGGGGGAAAATGCCAGTACAAGCTTGTTCTCTGTGAAACTCTGTTCACTAGCAATATGAATAGGCCAAATTTTACTAATATCAGTATGTTAGTCAAAAGTATAAAAAGTATAATTTTTAGCTACTTGTGTATTTTGAAGACTGAATCTGTTAATGCTTTAAGGATCCTTTGGACCTGCTAAGTTGTAATTTATCATAAATTAGCAATTTACGCTGTATTAGAGCTCATGTTTTCCATAAAGAAAAAATAGATAGAGTCAATTAAATCATTTTGTTCTAATGTTAGTATCTGTTATCATGTAGTGCTCATTAACCACTCAGTGCATAAATGTGTAGCTGTAAGCTTAAGACGAGAGATTAAAATAGCTCTCAAATTTATTTAAGAATAGTAGGCAGCTCTCCAATCATAAAGTCTTGATCTATTTAAAGAGTAGTATGCTCTTTCTTACAGGACTAGCATTCTTTTAAATCAGAGCTCCTTTTAAAGCAATTAAAGACTTCAAATTTAATCAGAGTTCCTCTCCTGCAGTGGTGGTGGAAAACAGTCCATCAGAGTCCTGCTTTATGGGAACATAAAATGGTCTGGGCTAGCCCTCCACCATATGAAACCCCATCAGGGGTGAAATGAAACTCTGCAAATAAGCAGAAAACATTGCACTCCTATTAAATGCAAGTTCATGTCCCATGCATTGCCAGACAGTACTGGAACTTTGTGTATTTCACATCCAGAAACAGCACTTTTCTACAGCTAGATCTGGTGCAGCACATCTGAAACAAACTTATTTCTGCAGTGTATAGGAAAACACTTCAACAAGCACTTGAAAATCTGGAAGGAAGGTGACTGTGATGACTTCAACTGTGATTAGATATTTGCATAATTAGCTTTACTGTTCATAATCCACTTATGCAAAAAATAGTGTCCTAGACATCACAGTTGTTCCAGGGAGAGTTTATGTGGGCAGTGAAGGGTCAAGTGTACATTCCTGTTTCCAGGAAAAGACTAAACTCAGGGCTGTTGGTTAGGGCGAGGTTCACTCAGACTCTAATCACAAAAATAACTTCAGGTCTGCCCTCCTGGGTACCATCCACAGCACTGCATGGGGTCCTGGTGCTTCATTTGGGACATGGCTACAATGCAAGGTGACTGCCCAAGTGAGGCCTCCTGCAGTATCACTGCCCGAAGCCACCACCATAGCTAATGCACCAGCTGCCCATTATAGGAATTTGTATGTGATGTCTACTTAGGTAACTGCCACACTAACTTTGGGTATTTGCAGGTACTGCACTGGTTACAGAGGCCACATGTTTCACTCAGGACAGCTGACAAAGTCCTGCTCACACAGGAGGAAAAAAAAAAAAATAATGAAAGCATCCTAACGAGATTAAACCTCAAAGTTGTTTCCCAGTCTTATCTCTTCCAACTGCTGAACATGACAAGATCATAGATTAGGATCATAGAATCATAGAATGGTTTGGGTTGGAAGGGACCTTTAAAGGTCATCTAGTCCAAACCCCCTTCAATGAGCAGGGACATCTTCAACTAGATCAGGTTGCTCAGAGCCCCGTCCAACCTGACCTTAAATGTTCCCAGGGATGGGGCATCTACCACCTCTCTGGGCAACCTGTTCCAGTGTTTCACCACCCTCATCACAAAAAACCTCTTCCTTACATTTAGTCTGAATCTACCCTCTTTCAGTTTAAAACCATCACTGCTCATCCTATCACTACACTCCCTGTTAAAGGGTCCCTCCCCACCTCTCCTGTAGGCCCCCTTTAAGTACTGGAAGGCTGCTATAAGGTCTCCCCCAAGCCTTCTCTTCTCCAGGCTGAACAACCCCAACTCTCTCAGCCTTTCCTTACAGGAGAGATGTTCCAACCCTCTGATAATTTTTGTGGCCCTCCTCTAGACCCATTCCAACAGGTCCATGTCTTTCCTGTACTAAGGACTCCAGAGCTGGACACAGTACTGCAGGTGGGGTCTCACCAGAGCGGAGTAGAGGGGCAGAATCACCTCCTCGACCTGCTGGCCACGCTTCTTTTGATGCAGCCCAGGACACAGTTGGCTTTCTGGGCTGCAAGCACACATTGCTGGTGTCCAGTTTTTCATCCACCAGTGCCCCCAAGTACTTCTCTGCAGAGCTGCTCTCAATCCCTTCATTGCCAGCCTGTATTGATACCAGGGGTTGCCCCGACCCATGTGCAGGACCTTGCACTTGGCCTTGTTAAACCTCATGAGGTTCACATATGCCCACTTGTCCGGGTCCCTCTGAATGGCATCCCACCCCTCAGGCATATCAACCACACCACTCAGCTTGGTGTCATCTATAAACTTGCTGAGGGTGCACTTGATCCCACCATCTATGTCCCTGGTGAAGATACTAAACAGTACTGGTCGCAATATGGTCCATAGACTTATGTATATTCAGATTCCTCAGGTGGTCACGAACCTGATCTTCTTTTACAGTGGGAGGGACTTTGCTCCCCCAGTCCCTGTCTTGCAGTCCATCTACTCAAGGGGTGTGGGAAGAGAGATTGCCAGTGAAGACTGAGGCAAAAATGTTATTGAGTACCTCAGCCTTCTCCTTGTCCATTGTTACCAGATTGCCAGTCATGCTCATCAGGGGCTACGCTTTCTTTGACCTTCCTTTTCTTGCTGATGTACCTATGGAAGCCCCTCTTATTATTCTTTGCATCCCTTGCCAGGTTCAACTCCATCTGCACCTTGGCCTTCCTGACCCCATCCCTACACACACAACCAGCCAGCATCCCTATACTCTTCCCAGAATACCTGTCCTTGCTTCCACTGCCTATGCATTTCCTTCTTGCCCTTTAGTTTGACCGGCAAGTCTTGACTTATCCATGACAGTCTCTTGCCTTTCTTTCCTGATTTCTTACACATGGAGATCAAGAGCTCTTCTGTTCTATGGAAAATGTCCTTAAAGATCTGCCAGCTCTGTTCTGGTCCCTTGTGCCTGAGGGCAGTTTCCCAGGGGGTCTTATTGACTAACTCTTTGAACAGCTGGAATTTTGCTTTCCTAAAATTCAGGATCCTGAATTTGCTCTTCACCTGTCCCCTATCCATCAGGACTGCAAACTCCACTAGTGCATGATCACTGCAGCCCAGGCTGCCTCCAATCTTGACATCACCAATTAGCTCACTTGTGCTGGTGACCATCAGGTCCAGTATTGCATCCCCTCTGGTAGGGCTATTACCTGGCTTAAGAAGTTATCCTTAATGCGTTCCAGGAGTCTCCTGGATTGCCTACAGCTCATCATGCTACTTTTCCACAGGTGTCAGGGTGGTTGAAGTCCCCTAGTGGAATGAGAGCCTGGCAGCGCGATGCTTCCTGTAGCTGGAGTAAGAGTCTTTGTCAATAGGGTCCTCTTGATCGGGCGGCCTGTAGTAGACACCAACCACAAGGTTCCCTTTGTTGCCTCGGTCTCTAATTCCTACCCATAAGCTTTCAACCTGCTTGTGCCTATTCTTCAGAGACAGCACTTCACAATCTATCCATTTCTTGGCATAGAGGGCAGCCCCTCCACACCTCCTTCCTCATTTGTCCCTTCTGAACAGCCTGTAGCCATCAATAGCTGCACTCCAGTCATGGGCTTCGTCCCACCAAGTTTCAGTAATGGCAACCAGGTCATAGCTTTCTAGCAGCACGGTGGCTTCCAACTCCTCCTGTTTGTTTGAAGATTATAATAGGGAGGCTATCCAGCTCTCTGGGGATGGTGTTTACCTGCCAAGGGGAAGTCCATTGGGACCTAGTGAGGTGGAATGACCCAAGTCAGTGACCGGCACCCTCCACAACAGGCTGGGGAGTGTGGCACAGTACTTCTTACCTCCCTATTTATTCTCTGAGATCTCACAGCTCTTTGGTAAGGTCCATGGTCCATGCTCATCTTTCCAAGCTTACTGCTCCCTTTCAGGTCAGTGGTGGTGAGGAAGGAAATGGCGTCTCTGATGTGTAACAAGACTCCTCTCCCTTCCTCCCTGGCCAAGAGGAGCACAGAACACAGTCTGTTTCTAGATGCCCTGTAGCTTCGCTTGGATGCAGTGTGAAAAATCCTCCGGACACCGCCTGGGGGAGTTTTGCTCAGGGCTGTATTGACAGCAGATCTGGGGTGAGAAGTTTCCCCTGGGTCACATTGGAAGGAAGCGTAAAAAGGATCAGCAACACTCTGTGTCTAAGGTATTGCAGCATGTTTTGCCCTGGAGGGAGCAGGTACACAGTATCTGTGGTATATTAGTCTCTCCTGGTTCTGCACAAGGCTCACCCTACAGTATACTGAGGACTGAAATACCTTATTCCCGCTACAGTCTTCTGTTTTGAAATAGGGCACACAGACAAAAGTTCACAGGGTGCACCAGGCACAGAGGTGCTCTTAAAGGTTCCTTGCAGCTCTCATATTGATGGCATCCCTCTCTGACTCTTCAGATGCTATGGGTCATTTAAGCCTTAAGGCACCAAAGAAAACAAGAGAGGGAGGGCAAAGTTTCTGGGGCTTGTCTGGATTGGTATATTTATAGCAAACAGTAGGAAAGAAGTAAATCAATTCAGTATTTACATTCTTGGAAAACAGAAACCGCTTAACTATTTTACAGGGCTGTTCTTCCACTTTTTGCAGAAGTTGAGCCCTAATATCTATTGCACTAATAATGCCTAACGCTGCCTCATGAGCAAGCCTATCAGCTCCAAGAGAAGAGAACAACACCACATTATCTTCTAAAAACATCAAGGAAAGCAAGAGTCTCTTATATTTGCTTAAATAGAGGCAAACACTTCTCTTTATTTAACATAGATCTAGTCTTACAGTCCAATTGAGAATGCCTTCCTGTAGAACACTACATGCTATTCAGGACAACAGAGCTCCTTAAAATTTTAACAAAAAGCTTTTTCATGGATTTTTTTTCTTTGATTGAAAACTCCCTGCTGGGGGGCATAAAGTTTTGGGGGGTGGATAATATGCTCAGTGCAAAAGAAAATGCTAAACATGTGAGAAAAAGGGATAGACAAGTTTCTAATTTGTCTCACAACATTCTCAACATGTCACCCATTTAACTTCCAAATTATTTGTAGGGATTTGCCTTTTCACAGTCCCCATGCTTTTCTACAGCTCTTTTCTGGTTGGCACTGATTTAACTTGTGATTTTAAATACTGAGCTCCTACCTTCATGCACGGACACAGCTCCCAAATGAATAAAGAGTACATTTCTTCAAGGTCGAAGCAAGATATGATGGGATGAACTGACCTAACACAACTAACAGCACAAGCTGCTGTACTTTCCTCCAGTCTGGGGTCTTGTTGCACCTCTCAATAACCCAGCTAAATTTAATACCCTGGCAGAAACATAATCTACCAAAACAAGCCAAAGGTCTTCTGCTCTGTGAGTTGAATTGATGCATGGGAGGATGTTCAGAAAGAGCTAGGTCTGAACAGGTTACAGTGAGGCTTGGAGGGACAAGGCAGGGAAGATCTTCCACCCTTTCTAAGATGAAGCAGTTGCTTAGGCTGTCTGTCTGGTAGAACTGCACTGTCCCCATGTGGATACAGATGTAAGTAGCTTTGTGCCATACACTGCAGTAACTTCTCTCATTAACCCTAGGAACATATCTGCCAGCACTAAGTACCTTCACAGCACTATAGCTGAATCCATGCAAGATATTGGGACAGAAAACATACACAACACACTAACCGTGCTCTTACAATTATGAAAATACAACCTGTGTGTGAGCAAGACTTTACTTGCTGGGATTAGCAAGTTGCAAAGACAAAGTGATTTTTACAACTGTACAATAATACCTAGATGTGTCACTGAAAATTAACACCAACATTCCTTTGAAGACTGCTTTGAGGCCATCTGAGAGGCTTTGTACACTTACTACCTTGTACACTCACCTGTGCCAAAGCTAACTGCATGAGTGCAGGAACGGTAGTGAAACCTCTAAAGAAAATACACACATCTTGCTGATGGCATTAGGAGGAACAATTCATCGTACATGTCATATTCTTCCCTTCTGGTGAGGATGCTACCCTCGCCTCTTTTTAACTATTTAGTTTTTCCTCTCCTTTGTTCAAAAACTGACATACTTTGGTTAGATGCTTGGCGATACATGTACACAGAATTTAATTTTGGCTCAAGGTGTTTGTCTCAGGAGCCCAAAGTTGCACATGTTTATGCCAAGAATGTCCAAAACT
This sequence comes from Harpia harpyja, assembly GCF_026419915.1. Lineage (NCBI taxonomy): Eukaryota > Metazoa > Chordata > Aves > Accipitriformes > Accipitridae > Harpia > Harpia harpyja. Next base: position 96,723,312 of record NC_068969.1, read on the forward strand.
CAGTTACTCTTTGTTCTGTTGCATCTAGGAGGGTATCCATCTCTGCTGTGCACAAAACCCGAGGAGCAGTCCTGCTCAGCAGAGGCAATGAAAAGCCAGACAGCTCTGTTCTGATTCAATACAGTCTGCCATGAGGTGTTATTTTCATTTCTGTATCTGCAATATTAAAGAGGAAGGAGACAGAAACGTGTGTTTCTTGTGGCTTTGTTACTTCAAATACTCCATGCTATGTCATCTCAAGATTTGCTTGTTTCTGGCATGCTGACATTTCACAACCTACAGTGAACAGGAAGACACCAAGAATTATTCTGTTTACTTCTAGATGTGGAACACACATTGCTCATAATTGAATGGCAGCATCATAAAAACATGTGGTAGTTACAAAGTTTGGCAGCCTTGTATGAAAATTGCCCTCAACCTTTTTAGTCCTTGCTATATGCTACCAACTGCACGTAACTAGTCTGGCTTTGTGCTCTCAGCAAAGCATTTAGCCAGGATGTGTTACAAAATGACTGGAGGTAGGAGAAGGAGAGTGGAGAGAATTGTATTTCCCAAAGTTTTCAAGGCAGGATTGGTACCTGTGTTTCCTGAGATAAAACGCAGCTCAAAAATTATGTATTTTGAGGTGTAGAATGAAAGTGGAGAAATAAAGTACAAAGCACCCCAAATACTGAAAATGCATGCATGATTTGAAGACTGATTCCTGCACTGCAAAGTCTTTATGTTAACCCTGTTGCTAGCTGGATAGCCTTTACTCAGAAAACTGATAGTAGCTGGTATTATAACGGTCTATTTCCTCTGTTCTTCTAAATGAAGCACAGCTGAAGATGGAATGATGTGCAATGTTGTCTTTGTATTCTGGAGGATGTGGCTGCTTTGTATCTTTCCTCATTGTGCAGAAGAAATCCACATCTGAGAATTCATTCTGTAGGTTCATAATTGCATGCAGATGATCACAAGTTGGGGTCTGATCTTTCCTGTCTTCATAATACATAGTACTTTAGTCATTCCCTGGGATTAAACTCCTGACATTCATAGCCAAGAGCCCAGGCGGCTACAACCTGAATTAAAGTCAGACTTAAGAATAGATATGCAAAAGTGTGAAATTCATATATACCAGCAAGCACCAAAGTGCCAATTTGGGTTCTAAACTATCTTTTCATCTCTGCTTTGGACTTTCAACCATAAACCTGGAGTTGGACACCTAACCCAGTTCACCCTGGTTTCCTACCCAAGATGATAATCTACTAGATGATGAACCCTAGTGAATAAAGCACTTGGTTCAAGTTCCTATTTCAAATCAAGTGGAACAAGTCTGAGTGTACCCAGTATCAGTGCATCACCTATCAAAAGACCAACGTATCTTCACCTGTGTTCTTGGCTGCACCAATCTCAGATACACAGATGCTGCCTGGGAGCTCAGAGTCTCGATGCCACAGGCATGGGAAGAGTGAGTTTGGGAATCCTGCACCAGAGCCTCCATCTTCTTCTGGCATTGTGAGCAGGTACTCAAAGGCGGGTCATGTCTTTCTAAGTCAGCTCACTGGCAGAAAATTTAACACCTATAAAATTAAGAAGAAGCTAATAATGTTGTTTCTAAGAAGGTAATTGTTGACTAAATATTAGACTTCTACATTCAGCTCCCAAATCCCCTGGCTTGGACACAAAAGAGGATACACAGAGTACAGATGCTGAATAGGGGCATTACACATCTATTGAAACAGGGTTAAGAAATTCTCACTAAAACATGGCACAGCTGTCTTGCAACACGACATCCTGTTTCAGGTGCTGCACTGGCCCTGCTAAGTCATGGCAACACTGTCCTGAAGAACCACCCTTCTTTTACAACAGGAAGGTTGCATTTCTTTAATAACTACTTAAGAAACATCTGATACACTATGGGATGCTTTTCGTACTCCCACTATGTTACCTCCAATTGAATGACAGCAAAATTCGGACCAAGAAGATGACTCCATGCTGCTGGTTCATGTGATAATTTAGGATCCATGAGGCAGTGGTTTAATTCACCACCTTTTGCTAGTGACTTTTGATGTGGTCCCAAGTGACTTGCTTAAATCTTCCTTTCCTACAACCACTTTTTTATAAACCTGGATGTTGCCATTTACCTGCATATACTGATGACTACTTACTCTCCACCCTTCCCTGAGCACACATACACAGGCAGATGAGCACTCAAATACCACCATAGTGGAGGCTACTGGAGAACTTAGATAAAGTCAGTGTAAGCAAGAAGAAAGAGAAGACCCCTCCTGTCCTTCACATAATGCATGTCCCTGCAGGACTATGGAAAGCACTGGCAGAAAAAGTGTTACTTTCCTTTAAATTATTTAATTACTTTAAATATATGCAACCTGAGGATAATTTGCTGCTGATGGAACTATTTTTAACTGGTGTGATGGTGGCAATATTGGACTATTAATCAAGTGTCAGGACTAGCTATTGTTCATACCCATAATAGGAAAATATACCTCACGAGTCTACAATATAAGACTGCTGGTACACACAGCTGTTTAAGTATTGGGGTCTTTCTGAAGTGCAAACTAATAAGAGTTCACTAAAACAACGTGTTTTAACTAGATTTGCAGGGGGGAAAAAACTGCACATTTTCTGCAACGCAGAAAAAAATACCATATAGGACTGCTGGTTCATTGCATTCCCTGGGAACTTGGACATTATGGCTGAAGGGTTTCAAGAGAAACAAGTGTGGGAGTAATTAAAGAAAAATATTTTTTAAATAATTCCAAAGAACCTTTATTCTAAAAACTGAATGGAAAGTTGTCCAAAATCAATTACCTAGGTGTGCAGAGTGGAGCCAGCAAGAGAGAACAAATGGGGCTTAGTGAGTTACAAACCTAAATCTGAAGTGGCGCAGTCCCTGCAACAGCAGTGGCAGGCAGCTTGAGGCTACTCCAGCAGTCGGCATGCCCAGGAATGACTGCAGTGCTGGGGGACGCCGGGGACCCTCTGCTGCTGGATGGAAAAAGGAGTCATGTAAAGCAACAGCAGGGCTTATTTACTGAGAGAGTCCTTGGCTCCAGGGTGGATTCATGTGAGCCTCCTTTCCTCCTGGGACACCACTGAAAAGCAGATATTGGAGCAGACAATTTGCTCCCTGTATTTAAACAGCTGCCTCAGCCCCTCTGTCCTTCTACTTTGTTTCATCACTTCCTTCTTTAGTCATGTCCCATATGTAAAATGCAGTTACACTTAAGAAGAAACCTGTAACTCTGCTAGAGGATTTGTGTCTGTCCTTCTACCCTCTTTCCAACAGATCACACCAGAAAGTCTGTCCTGGAGAGAAATTGAATCTGTGGCAGTTTTCTTCTCCTATTCAAAACTGACTTTGACTTGAAGATTTCAGTTAAAGAAGAAAAAAACGCTACACCCTGCTGACAGACACAAGCAGAAGAAATAAAAATAAGAACAAAACAGGCAAGGGACCATTTTGGTTATACAAGCATACAGGCTGAAGCACAGCCAGGAGAATAAATGAGCAGACATGACAAAGAATGAGAAGGTTAAAGCAAAATAATGAAGCCATGTGAGAGAGAGTCATTTAAGAATTCTGGAGCCTTTTTGCAAAAAGAAGAAGGATAAGAAGAAAGATCCTAGCAAGGACACCACGAGCCATTAATTTCTTTCTGAGAAATGTGTTGTGTTGAAAAGTCACCTTTTCTTTGCCTTTAGTTTCAGCCTTCTTGTTGTTTCTGCAGCATCCAATATTAATTAAAATGAAAAAGTATGTGACAGAAGAACACAGCAGGAAAAAGGAGGGCAAATTTTGAATTCAAATTTTTAAATCCCTCTCAGAAGTTTTTTAATGGCCTTCGTTTGCATCAATATCAGTCTTCTTGCAGGAGAAATCACAGTTTGCTTCATCTCTAAGTCCTAATTGCTATAAAAGGATTTTTAAAGGTGTTCCTTTTGAAGTGTGCATTTACATTTTGGAAAAGAGTAACTCCTGTACATAGCCCCAGTAAAACAGCTAATCTCTCAAGCAGCTAGTCACATAAAATCTGTTCATTTCTTGGCAACACCTAGGAGCACCAGGAACAAATGAGTATGAAACTGTGCTACTGCTAGACAAGTACAGAGCCTGAAAACAGCCTCTTTTCCTTACAACTTAAGTATGCATTGTAGGCATTGCTCAGTATGTTGCTTTCTATTTTTCCAAGCATGTGGAAGAAAGGGTTAAATTGAGGATGCTGTACCCTCTGCCATTTGTCACTGCATTCCATCCAGAGCAGGGGGCTCTGGCTGACCAAAGCATCCAGCATGCCTGATCTTTGCCTCTTGGCCAAGCAATACAGTGCTATTTGCAAGCTCTGCTGTATTACTTTCATGCAGGATAAGATAATTCATTTTGAGTGCAGAGCAGCATTTCCTGTGCCCTCAGACATGCCAGTCCCCAGGAGGCTGGAGTTCGCTGCCTGCAAGGTGGAGCAGTGAGAAGGCTGCAGCTGGTCTGCAAGACAGGGCATTCTCCTACAAAGATCTTTTCCTCTCTAATCATGATTTACCTGCTCTGCTTCTTTCTTCTCCTGCAGAAAAGCTCTAGAGCAGTATATTTTCCCCGTGCTGCTGAATTCATTTAAGCAATCAGTTTTCTTGTCTCTGCACTTCTGTTTTTGTTGCTGCTAGAAGTAGAAAGGCCAAAATGCCATGAGAAAAATTACTCTCACAACATTTCAAGCATTGCTAAAACAAAAATGTATTTACATTTTGGAAAATGCTTGCCCTTTTAAGAGCTCTAGTCCAATTTTGGGGGCCCAAGTTATGTGAATCAGTTAGGGATATTTTTGTCCATTCTCTTCTCTTAATATTAACATGGAGCACAACTCGCTTCTGCTGCATGCCACATTTATCTAGTCAATACAAGTACAAAGTGGAGCAAAACTGAATGAGAATGACTGGGTTTTCTACTGGTTTCAAATCGGTCTTAAAGCAAGACAGCTGCTGAAAGAGAATGAGAAGCCAGGTACATGGGGATATGTTCATACTCCTTAATGTCTCTGTGCCATGTTTAACCTTGAAGGTCCAAATACAACATAAAAGTTAGATACTTATGCTCACAAAAACTTTTACAGTGAAACTTTTATACTTACAATACAAAAGTTAGGTGAAGGAAGCAAGGGAGGCTCTCACAGGGAGAGAATAAAATAAGGTTTCTGGTCACAGTTCTGCTCTGACCCGCTGCAAATCTGATCCTTTCCTATAAAATTTGCTACAGGCGCTATCAAATAGCAATATGTTATGCATTATCTATCCTGTGACCTCCTGCCATGTCTCCTTTAACAGAAAGCTTTCAGCAAAGGAGCAATTTAATTTTGTAAAGCTGTTTACTTTTGTTACACTCCCTAAAGTGAAGCATGTTGTTTTAAGGCACATTGGTGAAAAGTCTAGATCTGCTTATTAGACTGAAATTAGACATTTCAAGTCTCCACAAATACAACTATTTCAAGATTTGGCAGTGACTTTAAGTGAATAGGAAGGGGCTTCCTAACCACAAAGAATGTACAAGTAGTTACTTTAATCTTCTATAAAGTCAGAAGCAGTTGGTGTGTTGTAAGAAAAGCCACTGCTGGCAGATGAACAATTGTTTAGTTCCCTCATCTGTAGTTACAAGCATGACTCAAACATAATGTGACCATGTCTAAGACCCCAAAATGTAATAACTGAAAATCTTTCCAAAAGATCACATTTACTCAGTTTTAAAGCCTGCAAGTTTCTGTGACAGAAAATCCTTGAAAGTGCATAGGTGGGGTAGAGATGCAGACAGATTAGGCACCCTAGCATGCAGCCCATCGCCTGTGCCATTGAGGTGACACATGCGGGCTTCCCAGGGACACAGCCACCCCAGCACCAAGGAGCCTCACCAGATGCCTGGTCTGGGCAGGGAGGAGCAGCCGGGGCTGCACGTGGAGACCTCCTGGGAGGAAACAGGGACCAGATGATCAGTGCAGCAGAAACCAGGAAGCCCTTTGAACGTTAATCGCAGTGATGACGGCCACACAGATAGGCCACCCGCTCCTTGGGTGAGTTTCAGCAGCAGGTGGAAGTCAAGGGGAGGAAAGGAGGTGCTGGAGTAGGCTGTCCTCCTCCATCCCTGGTCACTGCTTTCCAAGTCTGCCCTGAAGGCAGAAAAGGAGAGCCATGGTGGTCAAGTCTGGACTCTGACTGCAGCAGCTGGAACACCTCTAAGGTGACTCTGAGGAGAGGCTGAGGAAGTGGGAAGATATTTAACACCTAGGCTTAGATAAAAATTGCAGTTTACATTTTATTTTAGCTGTTTTCAGTCCTATAAAAAAAGCCTGACTTCAGATCTCACTGAAAAAGAATTTTTGCTTTCTTCTACTCTCAAGCACTCTCTTGGTGCTGCAGGGAAATCAGGATAAACCCAACAGTGGGCTGTCTCCATAGGGAACAGATGTAGGACACAACAAGGGGAAACACAGACCACTCGGAGGGAGCTGCACGCAGCAGATGTGTTGTGGGAGGCTTAGGGCCAGGGGAAGGTGACCTGCCAGCCTGCCATGGACCACCATGCTGCAGTCCATGTACCGCAAGAGGCTGAATTACTCCCTGCAAGGAGTAATTGACCGAGAGAGATCCTGGGGCCCTCAGAGAGCCCCAGCACCACAGCCGCCCTCATCTCCTCTAATCAAAGAGAAGCATAAGCCCAGTGGACTTAGCTCTGAACATGTATTAGGAAAACTGAGCCTATGCATTTCTCCCACACGCATGCTTCTCCAGACACACTGTCTACAGTATCAGGTTTTGAAGAGGGGAAAGCTTATAGCTGGCAGTCAGGAGTGGAAACCTGGGTTAAAAGGGACTCAGGGTAGCTTTCCTTTTCACTAAACCTACAAAATACCCTAAAAGAAGTGGAGCATGCTTGAACACCAGAGGTAACCCTTTGCACCACGAGCCCTTTCTGAAGTCCACGTGATCATCTGCTTACTCCATGTAGATATACCACCACTTGCAGGGCCTCCCAGCCTAAAGCAAAAAGAATTATTGCTATTGCATGTCTGTTTCCCTGGGGTATAAGTCCTAAACCTTTCCCCGTGCTGTGTGACAAGGGGGCAAAAAAAAAAAATAAAAGCCAAACAAAGCCTGTAAAGTCTGTTGAGGCTCTGTTCTACAGAAAATCTATCTTTCTCTAAATTTGAGGTTTGGACAAGGTCAGATCAGTACTTCCAGGCTAAGCTGGCAAAAAATATTGATAATTCAATTAAAACACGGCTTTCTTTTATGGTAAGATCAAATATACAGCACAAGTTTTTTTCCAAGAAGCAGTCATAAGAATTTCAGACCTGCAGATGCTCACTGATATCTTATGTGATTTAGCACGAGAAATTTAAGCTGAACCTGTAGCAGCAGGATGCGAAGCTGATTGATAGTCCTGTTTTATCTGCTAGAGTGGCTCACAGAGAAACTCAATTCAGTTGGCCTTCACTTTCCAGGAGCCTGGAGCATCTGATGTGTGCTGAAGTTAGGAGAGGTACCATAACTCTACAAGCAGATCTGAGCAGGCCACTGACTTTGGGAGGAGATGGACCAGGAGATCCCCCAGCTCAAGAAGGAAGTACTCAAGTTTTCTCTTGACTACATGGAAACGGTTACATTAATCACTGTAAACTAGTAAAAATAAGCCAATAGATGTGTAATTCCATGTTTTGGTGAAAGTAGGGAATATGAATCCAGAAGTGCTATTTCTCCTAATGTTCACATAACAGTTATCTCGGGTATTACCTCATCACTTGCCCCAAAGGCACATGTCAGCACACGTGTCACAGTGCAGCCATCAGTCAGCTTGTTCATAGCATTCAGCACAGAGAGACACTGCCAAACAGGAGGAAGCCTAACGGGGGGCCACCGGGATGCTCAGGACACATGCCCTGCCAGAAGAGGCTGTCCAGCCTGGAGAAGGCAAGGCTTCAGGGGGACCTTCTTGCTGCTACCAGCCACTTAATGGAGGGTGTAGAGATGTTGGAGTCAGACTCTTCTCATATGTGCTCAGTGGAAGGACAAGAGACAACAGACACAAGCTGGAACATGGGAAACTCCAACTTGGTATAAGGGAAAAAAATTGCACTCTGAGGATAGTCAAATGCTGAAACAGATGCTGTAAATCTCCATCTGTGGAGATATTCAAAACCCAACCACACCTACCATGAACAATCTGTTTCAACTGGATCTGCTTTGAGCAGGATTTTGGATTAGGAAGCCCCAGAGGTCCTTTCTGACCTGCATGACTATGATCTGATTCTGTAATTCTGAACATAACCACAGTTTCCACTAAAGTAATAAAATAACCAATATCCTTAAAGCAAATCATTCAACCATCATTTGCTTCAATCCACTGGTATTTAGACTACTTTTCGTCATTCTTCATTTTGTCTAGCCTTTAAGGTCTTTACAATAAGAGTAATGAGGCATTATTGCCAGTTATGCTGCACTTTCTAAGAATTTTAGATTTACCTCCTCTATGATACTATGTAATGTTGTTCATCCCAGTCCGTTCTGTATCTTTCCTCTCTTATTTGTGGGTTCTTTAATTTTCAAGTCCATCAGACAGACATCTCCACTCCCAACTGTGGTTAAGCTTAAAATCACACACATGTACATGCACCAGTAAAGAAACAGAAAATCAACTTCCATGGATAGGAAGGGTGATAAATGTTGATCTCAGGTTTCATTGTTCCATACAATGGACTTGGAATAAAGAACTTTGGCTGGGGTTGGTTTTTTTCTTTTTTAACTGCACTGTATTGTATTTGATGGCTGCTTCCAACTTATAGCTTCAGGGCTTCATGGGACACTGGTGTGTTCAGTGGAGTAAAACTTCTCCACTCTGCTACAACTCTACTAAGAATAAAGTATATCTGAGAACTCAAGACCCATAGTTATCTTATTAATTCAGGTTCAAAAATGGTGATTAAATTGCTGTGCACTTTCTCTCCTCTTTACACATGCGCCACTTTCCCCCTCTCAATCTTCCTGAAGAGTGGTATCACTAACCCCAAGTGTAGGTAAGCAAAATTTGCCCGTTGCTGATTTGGAACCTATAGGGCTTACTTGCTTTTCTCCAGCCACTTTGGAACAATAAAGTTTTCCCATTTCTACATCTTTGCATCAGTTCTTCATTTCTATAGCTTTGCATCTGTTCCTTTGGTCAGACAAAAAAAACTGGAAAACCTCACTCTGCCAAAGTAAAACAAGAAACTTTTTTGCTCTTTCTCTTGTCTCCATTCTTTCCACCTTTCCACCAAATCCCCTCTCCTTCAGCAACAATTTCTAGCCACATTCCACTGACTGGATTTGCCTGCTGTGCAAAGTGATTTTCACTAATCTGCTACTTAGTAGGTAATTGTTAAAACAATTTGTCCATATTCATCAGTGGTGTAACAACATTGATTTCAGTTGGAGTCACACCAGGAATTAATGTGAGCTATTAATTTTGCAGAAAGCTTTTCATGTGCAAGTAGGTGTGTTGTGCTATTGCCAAGTGTTGATGACTCTTGCAGTTCCTAGAGCAGATACCAGTTGTTGTGGGGAGCTCTGCAGTGTCCTGTCATAAGAAGATTTAATTCCCTCTGGATGAAAGCTTTTGGAAGCTATTTTTTGTCCAGTGGGCTTATTTGCTTTACCTGCTGACTGTATTTAACATTCATTTTAAATTTTCATAGAAAAGTATGTCAGTACATGGTGCATGATACTCCTAGTGATATGTGATATCACTGTTGACCCAATGTTTGGGAAAAGGATGCATGAAGCTTGTCTATGTAATGAACCTAAGCTCCCTTTCACAATAGATGATTAAACCCTTTTTAATAAAGGCTTGTGTACAACACACGAAGACTGACCTAAAACCTGGAGCAACCAGACTTCCATGCAACATTTTTTCTTGCAGATGGTTGGTAGTCTTCTCGTGTAAGTGAAAATTTGGACACTTCTCTCTGAATAAAATATAATGTGAATGACAGACTGAAGTTCAGTGTTCCTAAGGTCTTTTCATTTGATACAAAAATTAATTTTGTGCTATGCCCATTGGTCTTTGTTATTTTAACAGGCTGGGAGATTTTTAATGGTAAGTCCTGAAGACTGGTGCTGTAGAAATCAGGAAGTAAGACTTGGGAGGAGGGAAACGCTAGCAGATAGGAGATATTTCAAGTTTCTCTCATCTCACAAGAGCCATGGGGGGATTACAGACTATTTATAGTAGGTGGATATTTTAATGAAAATAACTGTTAGTTTTAATCAATTACATGACATCTATGTGAGTATTAAGTTTTAATGAAAATACATTGTTTAGATGCATGATCAAGCCTGTAGCCATTGTTTTATAACTGTATTGCATATTGATAGGTCATGTTGCCTTCACAACCCTAAAGGCTACAAAGTCAGATTGTTTGAAAATCCTAACAACTCTGAGGAGATCATGAAGCAGTAGTATAATGATATTGATGGGAGATATGTGCAAATACTACAGGATTTAACAAAAGCCCCCTGAACTCTGCCTGCATATATCACACCGACCCAACAAGGCACAAGGAATTGAGAAATCTGAAGCTGCAAATTACAATTTGTCCTTTTGGAACACAAGTTCTGTTAAAACAAGGAATTCTGAATGACGAGCCTGCATACTCATCCCAGTGTGCCCTAGCTTTGTACAAAGAGAGCAAGGGACAGCAATGCTAAGAACTCTAATCCTATAAATAACCAAACCAAGCTTTCTCAGCAAAGTGTGGCTGATCTGACTATGAAGACTATCCTTTGCTATTTATAGCTAAAGAATGAGTATTTTTAGAAGATCAGAGGAAGAATAAAAATAAGCTAAGTACATCCAAGTATATTTTTGAAATGCAAGTTTGAAGTTCAGCACTAAGTGAGTCCATGGACAACAGGAGATACCATCTCCTGCCCTGTAGAGAAAATCCCTGCTGAGGAACAAGCCTCCAGGGAGCCAGCTGCAGGCAACAGTGGCTGAGGCATCTGTTGAGGGCAGCAGACTGTGTGGTCAGCAAAAAGGCATGAGTGAGTCTTGGCCTTACTCTCCACATCATCTGCACCAGACAGGACAAGGACAGCATAGCTCAAAGGGGAGACTGAGGCCCTCCAGCCCCACCTCAGGGCCAGTGGCAGGGTACAGACATATTGTATCTCTGGCCCGAGATCTACAAATGAAAGAGTAATCCAAACCCATCAACAAGAGTGGGATTTTTAGTAGTAGTTTTATTATGTGGTGACTTGAATAAGTCCTGGTGCAACCACAGGTGAGGGCTTACCTTCATAGGTCTCTCAAAGGCAGGTCACAAAAGCAGTTTTGAGACCATCATCAAGGAAGTCCTGCCCTACCTGCCAATTTAGCCCTTCTACTAAAGAGCTGCTCAGGGGAAAGCCCATCACCAACCTCAGTAGAGTCATGGGAAGCAGTGCGTGACCAGGGCACCCTCAGATGGTGGTACATGCTGGCAGAGCTATCAGCAGCACCACGCAGCACTAACACCAGCCACATAAAATAGGAGTAGAAAAGGAAGAGGGAAAAGGAAAAAGTTTCAGCAGATCCTGTTCACATGATAATTAGAAAGTAGAAATATAGGATTAAAAAGGGTATTTTTAAAGATAAACAAAAAAAAGATCATGGGAAGAGAAGAAATATTTTCAATCCGTTCTCTCCAGAATGAGGTGTATATTAGATGGATGGTTTTATTAAAGCCACCTTTCTAAGCAGCATCCAGAGGGTTCTGTGGCATGTGTCTGAAATAAAAATCAGACGCAAACCAGGAGCACACAGATGAAACCTAGCCAAACCTCCAGGGAGACTAGCAAGTTCGCAAGTGTGCTTTTAAATGAAGGATCATCATGCTTGCTTTATACACGCCAATTAAACTCACATGAGGAGTAGCACTGAGGAAGCACAGTCATTCTACTGTAAAACCAGCATGAGATCAAACTGGGAGGAATAAATTGTACTCTACTGTAGCCTGTCACTTCTTATATAGGTTATACCGGTGAGAAGCCCAGATCCTTGTCCAGAATAGCCCCACATGCTGGAGCCATACTGGAGTGTACAGTAGGTCAGAAAGGCAGTACAAAGAGCTTTTCTTCAGTGATATTTAATGGCTGAGGCTTTGGGGACAGGGAAGCATTGGGCATAATTTCATGTCACCTCTGTGCGGTAAAGGCTGAGGTGTGTTCACAGCACCAGCTGGGAGCTCAGCAGTGGGTCGCAGGTGCGAGACGGTTGTGGAAAGATGTGGACGAGAGGGAAGGGGCTGCAACGCTCACCAGCAGCTGTGCTAGGTACACAGGAGCCAGAAGTCTGGCAACCATTTAGATAAATCAGGTATTTCAGTGCTTGTGTTTATGGCATTAATCTCTATTCCTACAACACATCTTTCTCCTTTCCTCTAAGACTTCAAGCATGCAGCAGTGCTGTAGGATCCCCTGTTGAAAAGCTAGTAAGCCATGCAGACCTTGCTTTTTGGTGAGCCAGAATGCCACAGAGGCTCATCACGATCAGATCAAACACTGACAGGCCCACAGGGTGCCACACCATCACATCTGAGCCAGTAGAGACCCTGCCACAGCCCCCTCTGGATACCTTCCCCCTCCACCTTCCTTCTCTCCTGACTTTTTTTCTGCTTTTCAGCAGACACTGAGATCACAGCACATTGTGATATTTCCCTGGGTACCACCCAGCCTATGAAGACTGACTTGACAAAGCTGATGCCATGAGCATAGCACAGCTAAGCACCACAACCTGAACGCCTGGCCATGGTGGGCAACCCAAGCCACTTGCCTGGCAGAGTGAGCATGAGCAAGCAGCACCTCCCATCCTGGAAGCACCAGGAGAGTGAGATTTCTCCCCATTCACAGTTCTCTCCTTTCTGTCAAAAGCAGGAGCAGGGCCTGCAGTGTGTAGTGGTCCTGACAGCAGGACTGACACCTTCTTTTCCACTCTGAAAGACCAACAGACAGACCACATGCTGCATGCAGCAGCCCTGCCTGAGGGAGGGACGTTCACAGGTTCTGATTAAGCTGCTTTGGGCACCACCTGGTTCCCATTTCAGCATGCCATATTTTTCACTTTTTGCTCTTTTTTTCCTCTGTAAACTAATCAACACATTTCAAAAGGCTGGCATGAATTTTGAAGTGTGCTTGCCACAGCAGACCAAATTGGTATCTATATTCAAAACCCCAAACTGTGGTCCCTGTTTCTCACAGTGAGAGAAATAGTCATACCATCACCTCTGAACTCCATAGGCCCAGTTAGTCCACCAAAAATCAACACAGGAACATCAAGCAACACTATGTTGTTTCTAGTAGCGAGAGAATCCAGTAGCAGCCCATTGGGACGACACTGCACAAGAGGGGAGGACAAAGATGCCCACAAGTTAGGTGGAGGGTCCCACAGCAGCCACTGCCAAGCCCAGCAGGGCCACAAAGAATGGGGTCGGTTGGGTAAAACCCCTCCATCCCCCAGCTGGAGCCAGGCAAGGGTTAGGCAGGGCACAGAAATTTTAACAAAGGGACCTGTGTAGCCACAGTGAGCTCACACAGCAGCATATGTTTATGCTTTCCTTTTCAGCCATTTGATCAGCTGAAAAGCCTTTCTGTTCCCAGGGAGGTTCTTGAATTCATTTGCAGCTCAATGAGCAGACCGTGGTGGTAGAAGGCAGGGTAGGAACCTGCCACTATCAGAGCTGCGGGTCCTGGGGGAGGGCTGCAGGGGACACCAGGGTGGGAGCACATAGATACCCTACGTGAGACAGCCCAGAGATGCAGGAGATGCGGACAGGCTGGAGGAGAGGCAGCTGCAGGCAAAGCCATCAGCAGAGGCTAATTTTACAAATGGAAACAACAATAATGGTATAGGCGTGACAAGCCTCGTCGCAGCTGGTTTGGGATTCAGCCGGCTTTATGTTGTTTTGATTAGCCTGACAGTCGGCTGGTGGGATGCTTGTATGGGCACATGTGTGAGCGGGAGGATAAACACAGCTGAGCAAATCTGGTCCCCTCAGCTTGCTTCTGCACAAGCAAATGGGCTTATCTTCTGCTCAGAGGAGAGCCATAGCTGTCCTCCCTCCCATATCCAAAAAGGTGCAACTGTATTTCATGGCAATGTATCACAGGAGCATTTGTGGCATTTCTGCTGATGTTTATTGCTATAGACAAAGTGCAACTGCTTTTAATGCTGTGTCAAGCTGGTGAAACTCAGACAGCTGTGAAGAAGAAAAAAAGGTACTGAATCATGTGGGGAGAGGAGCAACATCCTGACAGAGAAAATATAAGAGTTTAAATAGGATTCTTCCCTGGCAGGCTGAGATACCCCTCTAGAAAGCCTCCTTTTAACCAGCTTTTTACTACAGAAGCTAGACAGACTTCATTCAAAGCCTGTATTTTTGTTCCTATGGTGTGTTAATGGCAACTGGTTGTAAACACAAACTATGTCTGAAAGAAGAGCTGGCTTTAGGGGACTGGGGAAGGGAGAAAGAGGGAAAATATTAAGCCATTAGAAGGGGTGAAAGCAAGTGTATGAATGGGTTAAGAAAGAAAAAATACCATTAGCCTTCCAAAGTAAATTATTTTGGGGTTCTCCAGACTCTTCTGCTACACTCTAAATGTGGTATCCCTGCCCCTGTTTTAAATGGATGGTTTGACTTTCTCCAATTCCACAACCTTTTAAAAAAGACAACATATCTTTCCTGTAACTTATATAGAAAGATAACAGAAAATTGTATTAAACTGAGAGCAAGGTAAGCTCTGTCTTCTGTCTTCCCCTACAGCATCTGATAATTGGAATTTTTTTCATAATGAATGGTAAAACAAATTATAGCAGCCGCAAGCCTCTCTGGGGATTAATAAATGAGCACAGATGGCTGAAAAAGCACAGCCAAGACTTTATGCCTCATGGTGGATCCAAGGTTGTAAACTCAGGCCTACAGTTTGCTAATCTCCCCCAACAGCGCTTCAGTGCCCTGTGAAATCTTCATAACCACTGAATTCCTCTTTAGAGTCCCCAACATGTCAGAGGCACTGAGAGGTGGTAACCCCCAGATTACCACTACCCCCTTTGCCAAAGGTTCCTCCTCATCTCCTGTTTCTGCCATCTAAGGGGTGTGTGTGTGTAAATACTCCCTAACTCACTTTATATCTGTCAAGGGACTTCAGATCACATCAGCTACCTAGATTGATTTCATGGACACGTAAAAACTCCACCAGGGGAGAAGCAGCAAGCCTTTTACCAGCACAAGAGTTTTAAGAATATTCATCAATTTATTCACATCTATTAACACTAAGAGTTTGATGCGAAAGACCACTTTATCTCCAGTTCTGTTATCTGTCCCCCTGCCAGCGATATCATCATTAATTAGAATGCAATGAGGATAACATACTTAAGCAATAGCAAAGCAGGAGGTGGAAAGCTGAGATGCTTTGTGCCTGTCTGTCAGTTGGAAGGGAACCAAAAGACTTCAAAAAGTAAGCATAAAACAATTCATATAGATGTTCAAAAGGACTAGGAAAATGGTTTGCCCAACACTGTTTGCCTCAAGCTTGCCTGAATAAGAAAAATCCATATTCATGCAAATGGGAGGTGAGTGGAGCCTATTGATATGAATTTACTTAAGCAAAAAGTGCAATATATCCTATATAATTTAACTTGTCTTTTGACTCTGCTATGCTGCATAAGGTATGTGTTACATGACAGCATGCAAATAATGGACTTTCTTCACCTATTTATTATTGGACATTTGGTAGAAGTAACTAATTAAATAAATTATTCCCTGTATATTGTTCAGACATTTGGAAATGAGCTTGTAATGAAAAACACCACTTTTGATCTATTTTTTTAAGTAAAATATAGCAAAAATCTTTGGAGAAGACATAATTTGTCATTCAACCAGCACCAAAAATAGGTGCTGATCCATCAACACCATAGTTTGTATGTCTTATCTTGCAGAGAACAGTCTTTAAAGGGAGCTAAAATTTATAAAGCTTACACAGCAACAAATAACTTTTTTATGGGTACAAAGACTGTTAAAATTGTTTGAATTAATTATAACATGCCTCAGTCTTAATCCTGATATTCCAGCAACGGAAAGCCTTCTGTTTGTCACGTAGGGAGCTTTTTCTGCATGGAGTGGATTTCCCATGTCTAACATCAGTGCTGCTTTTACACTTCATTCTGAGGCAGGAGAAGGATCAGGGTCAGAGCATGGCTCCTTGTGGGCTATGGGTCTGACCAGCGCAATACGCAACCCAGAACATCTCTGAACCCTTTTGGCCATCATAGAATCATAGAATGGTTTGGGTTGGGAGGGATCTTTAAAGGTCATCTAGTCTAAACCCCGCTGCAATGAGCAGGGACATCTTCAACTAGATCAGGTTGCTCAAAGCCCAGTCCAACCTGACCTTAAATGTTTCCAGGGATGGGGCATCTACCACCTCTCTGGGCAACCTGTTCCAGTGTTTCACCACCCTCATCACAAAAAATACCTTCCTTATATCTAGTCTGAATCTACCCTCTTTCAGTTTAAAACCACTACCCTTTGTCCTATTGCTACAGGCCCTACTAAAAAGTCTGTCCCCATCTTTCCTGTAGGCCCCATTTAAGTACTGAAAGGCCACAATAAGGTCTGCCCGGAGCCTTCTCTTCTCCAGGCTGAACAACCCCAACTCTCTCAGCCTTTCCTCATAGCAGAGGTGTTCCAGCCCTCTGATAATTTGGGGGCTCTCTGCTGGACCCGCTCCAACAGGTCCATGTCTTTCCTCTACTGAGGACCCCAGAGCTGGACACAGCACTGCAGGTGGGGTCTCACCAGAGCAGAGTAGAGGGACAGAATCACCTCCCTCGACCTGCTGGCCAAGCTTCTTTTGATGCAGCCCAGGACACGGTTGGCTTTCTGGGCTGCGAGCACACGTTGCTAGGTCATGTCCAGCTTTTCATCCACCAGTACCCCAAGTCCTTCTCTGCAGGGCTGCTCTCAATCCCTTCATCCCCCAGCCTGTATTTGTGCTTGGGATTGCCCTGACCCATGTGCAGGACCTTGCACTTGGACTTGTTGACCTCATGAGGTTCACATGGGCCCACTTCTCAAGCTTCTCCAGGTCACTCTGGATGGCATCCCATCCCTCAGGCATGTCAACCACACCACTCAGCTTGGTGTCACCTGCAAATTTGCTGAGGGTGCACTCAATCCCACTGTCCATGTTACTGATGAAGATATTAAACTGTACTGGTCCCAATATGGACCCCTGAGGTACACCACTCGTCAATGATCTCCATCCAGACACTGAGCTATTGACCACTACTCTCTGAATGCAACCATCCAACCAATTCCTCATCCACTAAAGGGTCCATCCATCAAATCCATATGTCTCCAATTTAGAGAGAAGGATATCGTGGGGAACCATGTCAGAGGCCTTACAGAAGTCCAGATAGAGGACATCTGTAGCTCTTCCCTTGTCCACTGTTGTACTCACTCCATCATAGAAGGCCACTAGATTGGTCAGGCAAGACTTGCCCTTGGTGAAGCCATCCTGGCTCTCTTGAATCACCTCCATGTGCCCTAGCATAGCTTCTAGGAGGGTCTGTTCCATGATCTTCCCAGTCACGGATGTGAGGCTGACAGGTCAGTAGTTCCATTTCAAAACCAGCTTTGTGTTGCCATGAGGACAACTGCAGAATCAATGGAAACTAAGGTTTGGCACTGTTGCTTTCCATCTGGGAGGCTGGTCCAGAAATGGTCACAACAGTGGGGCTTCCCTGCCAAATCCACAGAGACTGGCTAGCTGTCCGTGGGTTGGATTCAATCAAGAATGAGTGTGTTCTTGCTGAAATACATCTAATTTGACCACAAATTCAGGAAGTTTCCAACAGCAATTCTCTCATCTGTTCCTCTGCCCAGGTGTAATGAAGGGAAGAGATTTCAGTTACTCACAACATTATGATGAGCAGCAGTGAATGTAACCATTCTTTATGGATATTATATCCCAGCAGCACCAACTGTGTAGTCCTGCTGGATATAAGCTAGCTGCCCACTCCACCCAAAATCTATTTGGTCAGTGAGCATGGGAGATAACAGAAACCGGTTGTTTCCGTATGCAACAGATTGGCATAATCTATCATCTATCAAAATTAAAAAGCAATTAGCCACACTGTCAGGATTATGTAGGACACAAGGTACAAAACACAGAGGCAGTAGTGTAAAAGCAGAAACTTGCTAACATGGAAAGGCAAACCAAAGGATTAACTGAAGACATTTAGCATTCCAGCAGCAAAAATGAAATGTAATCTATATCCCACATTACTGTTTGTTGATTTATTCTAGTTTACCAATGTACTGGCCCATACAAAACTCTAACTCAGGAGTTCAGTATCTGTGGGACCCTGGTGAATATTTATTGAGTATAAAGCTGGTGTAAGGAAGACTGAGTTGGATCTCATCTTCAATCCATTCCTGATTATAGGGTGGGCCTCTGTGCTTTCTTTTCACTGTATCTTGAAGCATTTATCTGGGGGCTTGCAAGCCAAACCCAATGGCTGATCATCTAAGGTTAGGAGATGGAACAACCAAGTGCTCATAAGAAGATCCAAGCCAGTGGGTATCTACTATAATAGAGAAATGCCACATGTGATTTTATAGCAGGGTTGACAGTGCACGCACAAAGCAGACAACTCCCACGGGCAGCGGCTTGCTGGGGTGAGGGAAACAGGCATTTTTTCCACTCCAGAGTGCTGGACACCCAGGGAAGGAACTGGAGAGCAAGTTAAGAAGGAGCATGGGTCCCAGTGAGGAGCAGCAACTCCAGCACCCCCAGCCCAGCACCCCAACTGCAGCAGTACACCCAGGTCTGCAGAGCTTCTCCCCGAATTTGGCCAGCCTAAACACATTGCAACAGAAAAATCTAATTTTCCCTGAGCTGCTGAAGAGGCCTGCACCAGCTGTGCTTTAAATAAAGGGACTATCTGTGGGGGAGAGGAAAGGAATTCGGAAATCACAAGTGTCCCTGGAGCAGTGGAGGGGCACAACCACCACAAAATGGCCCCGTGATGGTCAATGGCAGTTGGCCAGAGCTTTATTCCTACTCTCCTTACCAAAGATGGGTCAGATGTTTCCAGCCAGATCATCTCTGATATAGCAACTTCATTTCTCCAATCACAATAATTGTTTGTATCCTGCCATTATACATAAAGTTTTAGAGGATCTCTGATTTTAATTTTCTCCATAACATTTCATTTTCAGATGTACTGCCAAAACCACTAACACAAAACCAAAGGAATATAAATAATGAAACTGTATATTCCATGTCTGAATTAACAGTAGGCTATTTTTACATCTGTATTTAGAAAGAATTATTTTCTACATAATATTTATTTGAAAAAAAAATATGTAAATCCTCTTGTCATTACTAAAAAAAAAAAAAATTACTATTTTATGCTTGACATAACATTACCTGCTTCTGGACTGAACAGAAAAACCTTAATTCCATCAAGCTGCTATCACACGCTATTCCATAAGTTAATGTCTTGACTGAATTACAGCTTTTCAGTTCCTTTCCATCATTTATTTCGTCAAACCTACTTCTAAAAAGAAAGTCTTGCCTTCATCCAAATATAAATCTGGCTGAAAACAACTCCAGAGACCTCCACAAAAAGTGATTAAATAATGAGGTCTGGAAGCAGCTGCCAAGCATAAGAAAGCTCTAACGGAGCATGAATTTTGATCTTTATGGTCCCTACTACCACCTCACTAAGGGTCTGGAGAGATTTGGGTTCTGAAATCAGGACAAAGTGTGACTACACAGTAAGCACAACACTTTGCAAAAGCCAAGATGCAAAATTTCCTTCATCTGGAAAAACTCACAGAGGACTTCCGGGGAGAACTCCCCAGTCACCTTGGAAAATCTTTGCAGTCCGTGTTTTCATGAATACTTGAAGAGTTGGCTTGGCAGCCTCAATAAGTGTAATCCTAGAGGCCAAATTTGGCTCTTATCTGCACAAGAGAAAAATCTGGGTTATTCTAGTGATGCCAACCAGCAGTCCTTGGGGTGATGTCCATGATGGGGCACAGGCAGTTTCCCCTGCAACACAAGCAAGTGCACCTCGGAGCTGTAGCAAGGGACCACCAATGGCATTAAACTTGCTGACTGCCAAAGATATTTTGATTCATTACTGAACTGTCAAGACAGGTTCAGGCACCAATCCTCAAATAAGCCAGCTGCACATCACCAGTTCTTTTATTTCCATTTTGCAAGCAGAATCAAAATCTTACCCTTCTTCTATTTTTTTCAAAGCACTGTACAGACCATAAGTGTATGTGTTTTCTGTCATAGGCAATCCCTCTGAAACCTGGTGGCTAGGTAGAAACCCACTGTCTTTTTACACAGGAAATATTTCAATTTATCAAAGCCTTCACACAGGAAAGGATACAAAAATCAGATATATTAAAATAATGTCAGTATCAGTATGAGAAAGCTGTTACGCAGTGTCACTGCCCCTTTATTGGTTAGTTACCACCAGCTGCTGTAGGAGATGGGTTGGCCACTTTCTGCCATGATGATAGCACTGCTCCCATCTCCTCCCCAGGCAGAAGACATGTCCTCCAACAACCTAAGCTACCTCCTGGGATGAGGACTGTTTGCGGATGCACACCACTGTCAGATGCAGTCAGCAGTTACCCAATTTTATTGTTGTAATAAATTATTACTCATTTTCATATGCCTTTGATTTGGGAGTTTCAAGACAGTGCTCAGAGAAAACCACTTAACGGAGTCATTCAAACCTAACCAGAAATTACTGGAAACATTAAGGGCAATTCATTCTTGCAAGATTACCTAGGCTAATTTTGCAGCCCTAAGAAGTTCAGAGGTAATTTGGACTAATCTGAAATGCTGGATGCTTCTGCAAAACAATCAGTAAAAAAGCTCTGCTTTCGCTAGGCACTAGTTACCACTACATAGGAAGAGATCGTGCTGTTCAAATATTACATTTCTCATCCCATATCAGAAGTGTCTTTCAGAATATCAAAAGGCCAGAAAGGTCTTTGGAGTTTGGAGGAGTGGGGGGCGAATCTCAAATTTGTACATGAGACTGTTAATTCACCCTCAGGCAACATATCAAGTTTGGCCAAAGGGATCAAAGCAATACTCTTTTTTTTTTTTTTTTTTTTTTTAATGTGATTCCAAGTTGGCAAGCTGTATGCCAAGTTTCAACATGATGTTATTTCAAACAGCTGAGATAACATGCAGTACCATGCAAATCAACTTGCTTAGTAGAAACTAAAGGAAAAATTATAGTGTAGATATCTATAGGTCCAGAGCAGGTATCTCATATATGAGGTAGGTAGAAGTATATGAATGACACATCCTTGCTTTGGTACATGAAGATGAAGCATGTCTTTTATACTCTCTCAAAATGAAATCTGGCAATTATTGGAGAAATAACGGGAAAATTTGGAGAAATTAGCAAGAGTTGCTCTGAAATAAGCAGAAACATGTGAACTACCACAAAGCTGTGATGGATATGGTGTTATAACATCTATGAAATCCTTTTACCTAAACATGCATCATAAAGTTAAAGTTGGCAGATCTGGGACACTTTTTCATTGCAAGAGAATTTCACTTTTTGAAATTTAAGAAAATGTTAAGAAACGGGAAAGTAAAAGCATTGTAAAAATAATATGAAAACTTTCTCCCTGTTTGATCAACTGAGGTGCCTGGAATACAGGATGGTCCTTGGCATTTAGGAGATTATAAGTGGCTGATAGGATGAAATCCATTATTCTTGTCTAACTCCAAACACATTCTCTGGGTGTTATTTTCTTATGCCTTACAGATTATGACCACTGCTGTCCCAGGACATTTCAGCTAAAGATTTCTGCTTTATAAATCTTATTTCATCGAGATGCTAGCACTGAGTAGATGGTAAAAAAAAAAACAATTCATAGTCCACTGAAGCTTAGCATTCTAAAAAAGTGTAACATAGAGCATTTCAGTCTTATTATAGTAAGACACCGTGATTTTTAAGTTGTGAGGTATTTCCAATTTCATAGAAATTCTGAAGTATTTTGTTTTGTAAGACTCCAGACTGAAAGTAATTATTTTTAAAGCCAGGTCTCCTAAGATGCAGAAACTAAGCAGACCCATGTAGAAGTGCATAAGTACAACAGTCAGGGACGTTATAGTCATATACGTGACCTGGCAAGGAAAAACAGACTAGCAGACAGGTCCTGTTTGACAGCTCAGACGAGCTGCCATTCCCTGGTGTACCACACACAGCCCCATCGTGTGTGCCACACGACTCCTGCCACAGTCCTGACCCCATGGCTGCTGGTGCCAGCTGGAGACAGCAGCATGCTTCAGCAGCCACCCAGCCCAGACCTGCTCCTAAACCTGACCACCTCCAAACTGGACTCAAGTCCAGTGCCATCAAGGCCTAGTGGTATGGTTGTGCACATACCCCATACACCCTTTAGGACCTCAACATCAAAATGAAAGGGTAAATTGACTTTGCAGGGCTCCTGACTACGCGGAGGAGGCAGGGTAGTTATAATTTTTCAGAACTTCACAAGTCAGCTGAGTATCTAACAGACCAATATTCTCTATATTTTAGTGAAGTTCTACAGAGTGGAAGGAAACCTGCTGCTACTTCACTGGCTGTGAAGTCCTTGGCATCCCACTGAAATGGAGCAGTGTAGATTGGAGGTTGTCCTCCTCTTCCTCCATGGCTGCCACTTCCCCTTTCCTCCTTCTAAGCACCCCCACTGCACCAGCAGGGGCTGTGGACAACCAGGACCACACAGACATGTGGCATCCTGCAAATGTCATCAACAACCCTTTTACCTCTATACTTTCCCCCTGCTCTAGGAGAGAGGTACAGTTAAGAGAGACCTCAGCAACACTAGTAGCTTCTCCACTTGCCTTTGCACAGGCATGGTGCACATTCCGTTATCTTCATATTTTGAAGATCCCTACAAGTAGCCTTACAACACAACTATGTTATTTTTTTTCAGTCCTTTACACTATAGAGCACGACTAGTCACTGTTACAGCAGGAGCAGTCAGTCACTGGACAGAAAAGCTGCCAACCTGATAAAAAAAAGGCTAATAGGGAAAAAAAAATTCAGGTGGATTTTCCTAAACTCAGCCAGTAAGGAATACACTAATGCCAACGTAACTTGGGACTGAAGCTTTTGTCTAAAAGGGCATGTAACTCAAAGAGTTTACTCAAAAAGAAACTGAATTAAGTGCATGCTTGAGATACCCCAAAAGGTTTTTCATCCAGTCTAATGTTAAAAAAAAAAAGCCAGAAACTCAGCTAGCATAAGTCAATATAGCTTTACTGCTTTGGTAAAAACTGTACTGACTTCTGCCACCTGAGCATCTGCTCCACCAGTCCCTTAAAAACTGAGCAACAGAGTGGCAAAACAACTGCTACAAATGTCTGTAAAAGAACAGCAAAGCTGGAAGCTTTCGAATAGCCAAGGATGTCAACAGTAAAAAATGATCACGGCAGCTAAATAAACTCTAAATTAATTAGGGCCCCTGCCTTCAGTGGATGCAGATTACAAGCTTCTGCAGCAACAATACAGCAGCAGTGCATGGAAACAGCATCTTATCTGTACTGGCTTCGCCTGCTCCACTCCTGGTAATCAGTGAGCACAGACATCAGCATGGTACAATCACACAGGTTCACATCACACTGGTCCTGATGAGATTAAGTTGATTATTTTGCTATGTAGCGCTGTCTATGAAGTCAGACTGGGCAATCTGACATGTCACTCAGGACTGGAGAAACTACTCTTGAAAGCTTGCACAGGACTTGGAGCTCCACCACATTTTTAATTTCCAGGGTCAGATCCTCAGCTAGCACAAAGTGATTCCACAGAGCTCTGCTGACTGATACCCACTGGGCATCTACCGAAAAGAAATAATGTCCTTTAACTTTGCAACATGAGGCTGAAATAAAACAGAGGCTAAAATAAAAACTGAGAAGTGAAATTAGCCAGTGGAGGTGCAAGTTTCAGTAAAGGTTTCTTTGCTACTCTAATGAAACCAATCACGTAAGAACTACATAACTGAGAGGATAATACAAAAACCAGCAACCAACATCTGTGTGAACTCTTGCCTGTTCCTCCTGAGTGCAGAGAGAGGCTGGAGAGCCTCAGTACCTAGTACATTACCAACTCTTATTTACCTGAGCACCCACCAAAGTTGAACCTAGGAGACAGGACTCTGGGCTAGAGGGACCTTCACTCTGACCCATCTCATGCAACCAGGGAAAGGGGTGCGCAACAGCTTTCTGGGGGTGAGACACGGGCATTTTTAGCAGGGATAATGCTTCAGGCTCCCATACTGCAGAGGAACTGTACTCCTGTCTGCAACAGCACACCTGTGTCTGCAGACAAGGCAGCAAGCCACCGTACAACACATCTACACCAGGTTAAGCTCGGTTGTTGCAGTTCCATTTCTGCTCTCAATGTGTTCACCTGATCCAGCAGCTGCAATGATACAGGTGGGGATTTGAGCTCCGGTCACTGGGAAAACTCACCCGCCCACGCCACACCACCTCTTTCCCAAACGCCCTGTGGGCCTTCCCTCAGAAAAACACCATCTGGCACAGGTCCTGCCATAGAGTTTCACTTCCAGCCACATGACAGGAGCATGACAAGAGTAGAAGAGTCATGGGACTGGAAACCACAGACGCAGCCCATCCTGTGGCCCACCTCATGTCACTGAGGGGTGAAACATCACCTCACCCATCTGGGGCAGGGTGCAGGCAAAGGCCGTGACATTTTACCCTCAACGCAGTAATGCAAGGTAGCATAGTAACAGGGTTGGATCCTGCTGCACTAGACTTCACAAGAAATCACAGGGCAAACTGCAAAAGGAAAATTTGAAATGTTTTACTCTTTTGCAAGTGTTTTCAGTCTCAACGATTTTCCAAGACTGACTTGAATTAAACCCAGTGGCCCATGTACCCCTCATCAAATCCAAATGCCGTAACAAAGTTCTGTCTTTATTCACAATACTGTGGTGTACCAAGTTCATGTCCAGGATCTGTAACACCTAGCAAGGGGGCACAACTAACATGAGTACGCAATTAGCTATCACAAATAAACTGTGGCTAGCAGACCTCATCATCATGCATTTTTCACTGCAGCAAAGGGAAGAGGCAGTTGTGTGACATCTTTCAGTACTTAGCTGATAAAAGCATGGACAGAAAGAGAAAAAAAATCAATTGAAAATCTCCCTCTTTAGGTTTGCAGCCACGCTCAGTAACATCATGTATTGTGATGTTCTGCTCCAAAAAGAAAGTGAATTAATTTCATCCCCAAGTCCTCAAATTTAGCCATTAAAACATTCAGAGTTGGGCAACAGAAGTACTAGTTTCTGTTCAAGTACTTTCATTACATGCATTTGGGCATCATCCACCACCTAAAATCAGCAGAGGAAAATGTTTCTCATTACTGAAGCATAGCTACTGCATCCTAATTCTGGTGGTAATAATGAATGGCAATTAGTTGATTACTGGTGTGTGGGGGAGTTACCACACTTGAGGGTCCCAAATGATGCTTAGCAAAGCTTCATACTGTTCATTGCTGCATCAATTTAAAGAGTTATTAATGGTCCATATAATAATCAAATTAACTTGCTATGGATTGTCATTATGTCCTACCCTCAGGAAATGCCTTAAATAAACACTTAGGGATGAAGGAAGGACTCGTTGCTAACCCTATTAGCTCATTAGTGATAATAACATGACAAGTTATAAATCAGGGTTCATTCAAGAACAGCAATAGTCTTCAGTTTTGCTGTATAGGGGGCCTAATAAAAATGCATTTCTATAACCAACAGGAAGACAAGTAACTGAGTCAGAAAATGTAATCACTGCAGCTATCTTTCAGCAACTAGCAAGCTCCTGAGGAAAAACAGTTGTGATGTGAATTAATATGTTAGTGTCCTATTAATGAATGAAGCTCCCAGCAGCAGTTTATGAAGAGAGGTGACACACTCTGATGAAAGCCTGGAGTACTGCAGAGGTAGTAGCATTAGGCACACCTGAATGAGAGCAAAGGAACCTGCAACTGTGTCGTGAATAGAGTGGTTTAGATCACTTAAGGAATCACAGTAAAATGTATTAGCAAAAGGTGATTTTAATGCGAATTTGTAAAAAGTGCAACTTAACAAAGTTCAATGGCAAGGTTCACTCTATTACTTACTACATGGAAGAAACTTACAAAAGGAAATCAAGTTAGAATTTATTTAGAATCAGTCACAGAGAGACCAGGGATGCAAAAGTGTAAGGGAGACCTTCCCGTTGAGTCATGAGGTTCAGAATGGACCCCCTTGCTTTCAAAACTGATGGAGCTTAGGTGTGGCTAGATCCCGTCTTAGTCCCAGACTTGGTCAACAGTTTATGTCTAATGGAATTAACGCAAGAGTAGGAAAAACCTCCCGTTGAGTCACAAGGTTCAGAATGGAGCCCCTTGCTTTCTAAACTCCATCTCAGAGAGGCATTTAGGTATGGCTGGATCCAAACTTAGTCTCAGACTTGGACAACAGTCTATGCCTGATAGAAGGGATACAAAAGGTAAGGAAAATCTCCCGTTAAATTACTATGGGGAATGAGTGATTATGGATCCTCTACAACTTTGAGGTAGCACCAATTTAAGATTTATTAACGCTATTATGGTAAACTACAAAATTAGGTATATGATTTTTAACAATACTTAATCAGCAGCCAATTATCAGAGTCATTCAATAAAGTTTGCTGTCAACACTACGAAGTTTCTAAAATCAAATCACACACACACACAGATATAGAGGTTAACCTATAATCAAGATTTCTCTCTTTGCCAATTACAGTAAATTATTGGTACTAAATGATCTTTAAAAACCTTGTGAAATTAAATTGTAGTGAATTACTCACTATTCTCCTTCGTCAGCATTTGTCAGCAGACAATCTTGGAAATCCTCGCGAAACTACCCTTAAAAATCCTTGTGAAATCTACTTTTTAAACTCCTTGTGACATCTACTACTTAAAATCCTCGCAAAATCTACCCTTAAAAAATCCTCGCGAAATCTACCCTGAGAAGCATCCCAGCTCAGGGGGAGATACTGGGTCACAGCCTGCTGTGATCCTGGAGACCTCAAAGGGTCTCACTTAGGATCACTATTTATAGGACCATGCGATGATTGACTTTGGTCAATGTATTTCCATTCTGGCCATAATTCTTGTCAGGTAATTCTGGCACCCTCCAAGGTGGGCCATGATCCAAGCAGCAGGAGTTTCAGGTACAGTTAGGGAGTGCCTAATCATCCTAACTCACTGTACTGTAGCCAGGATAAGAAAGTACCAGATTGTCCCAACTCATTGCACAAGAACACAATGTTGGCTTGTCCTGACATCACAACGTGGCCCAGGGGCGGGGGCTGCACCACCACAAATTCCCCTTAGGAAGCAATCAAAACAAATACTGTTCTTTTAATTGATATGGGTATGTTTCCAGAAAATTGCAAGCAGACATAAATAGCCTTTTAATAACGAGTAAGTGCATGTTTGCTCTGAAAAGTAATTACATATCAATACAGCCTTCTTGCTCAACTGACTTTCTGCGTGTAGTCTTGATGATATTATTGTCAAAAAAATCACTGCTAACAATTTTTATTTGGAGTAGTGTTAGGAAGCCAAAAGCCTGGCAGAACCAGTTGAAAATGATGAGGTCACTAAAGACCTAGTTCTGTAGTTCAAGTATATATTAAGTGTTCTTGAGTGGTTTCAGTGACTTCCAGGTATTGATAAGAGTTGGTAGAATAAGCTTTACTCTTCAAATTTTTGTTTTACAAGCGGCACAAAAAAGTCAAGGAACTGAAACAAGTTGCGGTCAACCACAGAGAAACCTCTGTGGTAGAGCCCAGATGAGCACTCTGGAATGTCTCACCATCATCCTGTGTGCTTATTCATGCCATACTACTCCAGTTTCCTTTCTTAACTGTTTAATAATTCCCAAGGCACAACAGTTCTAAAATTCCTCTCAAGCCTATGACTTGAGCCTCAAATAGCAAAACAAGAAAAAAATTGTTTAACCACCACTAAATAGAGTCACCATGAACAAAACCCAACACTGATACAAAATTGGCCTTTGTCATCAACAGGCATTAGAAAACCTAACCAAAAAATCGACCTGTAGGAATAGACAAGCAGTCAGAATCATTGCAGCACAGAGGAAAGGAGGGGAAGCCAACAAATTCTTTTTACCATAAATAATTTTTAAAAATCAACAGCATTCTCTTCTCCTCGCAGTGTGAAAGCAACAGCAGAAGCCACCACACTAGCTGAGCACACAGACCTCAGTCACTGCAAAAACAAAATCTGGATTTGTTTCTCAAAGGCTGTTAAGCTCTTGCCAGACCAGTCAAATGCACATCAGGTTAAAAAAAATGACTCCTGTTATGGTGCAGTGGCTAAAAGTACAAACAAAAGAGGCCATGCTAGATGTGGCATGAGGTTAGGACAATTGTCACTCCAAACCCTCTAGTGCAACTGCTACCAAGAGCAACAAGACCATGTTTGTTGCTCTGCTACCTTCTACATTAAAAATATTGAAAGACAAGTGGAGATGGAGTAGATGGTTTGGAACAAAAGAGGAGCTGAAATCAAATTTCACTCAATTGCAGTCTGAAGGTTTATAAATTAGGGTTTTCTCCAAAAATAGAGGTAAGAATAAACAAACTAACCAAAGCAAGGGAGCTTTCTTGGGCTCCTTGATGTCAGCTGAGTTGGGAAATGACCCTTAACTCCCCAAGGAGTGTTTCCCCAAACCTTTAGACCAAGTGGGCACGAGCTCTTCTCTATGCTGTTTTAATTTAGAAGCATCATTTGAAGCTAAGTATGTGGTGGAACAGTCCAGAGGTACAGAGGATACTGCTTGCACCTCTTTTCACCTCAGCATATGCATAGTACCCAAAGATGTTGAATTAGCTGTCCAATACCTCATTTTGGCACATGAAGAAGGAAGTTAGCATCTACAAAGATGCTAGTTCTCCTCAGGGGCAACGTGGATTCAGCCAGGCTCCAGCTCATCACTGCTCAAACACAGCAGGGCCAGCCCAGTCCTGGAAGCGAAAGAGGTGCCTCGCTGTATATGGGACCAGTACTCTTCACACAACCTCTCATGGTGTCCTGCAAGCCCAATTCGCACAGCCTGCACCACATTCCCATCAACAGGGACTTTCAAAACCACCTTGTAAGCAGCATGGCTTATTAGGTATGAAACAGCTCTGATGTTCATCGGTGTCTCTAAGTTCTAGTTTTTCCCTCCCATTATCCATCCTCCTCCTATCTGCCTGGGAGTACTTAGATATCAGATCACTCTGAATTCAGAAAAAATGCCAGTTTTCCTTTTTTTCTTTCTTTCTTATTAAATCTCTTGACCGGCTCATAACAGGATATCATGACAGAGGTTAAGCTAAAGGCAGCTTGAAAGCAACTAGGATTAATTTTAGCAAGGTTGCACCCAGCTTCTGGGATTTTCAGGTCTAAGCCTCTGTGAAACAATGTGCAGTCCCTGGGGGCACACTTAGCCTGTGTACTTCAGGGTTTGAAACGAGGCTTTCTATGGGAGATGTTTATAGAATTTGCTGTCACTTATTATAAAGCTCCCAGAATCTTTCCAGGTTTTTAAGATAGCCAGAAAAGTAAAATACCAAACTGTATTTGTGTTAGTTGTTTTTCTGTTCAGGCACTAGGGGCCACAGCAATTTTGGGGAGGAATACCTCATGGGGGCACATCCACTTTTTTGCCCCACGTGCCTGTAAAGAACCAGTGACGTGGGGCTCAGGCAGAGCAGAGATGTGTGGAAAAGGCAGGCAAGGCTCTTCTGCAGCCACAGAGCTCAGGGCATGCTGCCATGAAGAACTCCAAGTGCTTGGGGAGAAGAAGGTCCCGGGTCCTGGCTGGGTAACTCCACCACCACTTGTGCCCAAAACTGAGGCAAGGAGAGTCAGTGGAAGAACTGCAGTCCCCCTTGGAGCCAGAGCAGTAATCACAGAGTGCATTTGCTGTGACAGCACACACCTTTTCCCTTCACTGTTTTCCCTGAAGGCAGTAATGGATGTCATTGTATTGTATTAATGATAACAGACAAAATGCTGGCATAGCAGAGGTACCTGACATAGCTATAGCTTTGCCACTGTGACACCATTAACCCTGAAGAGCAGGTCTTGAGCACCAGCAATGTTTTATGGCCTGTGCCAACACACCAAAGACAGCTCCAATTCTTTGTAAGCTGTAGCTACACATCTCATTTTGACACAGATAATCCCACGCTGCTTGCTCAAGGGCAGAGGTGAAGAAGCAGACCTCTCCCTCAAGCAGTGCAGTGTAACAACAGCTCCTTGTGCAAAGGCTTTGTTCTTTAACATTCATATCTTGGAAGTGTTTGGCATTAGAGGGCAGTGTATGATTCTTGGGACATTTTTAGCCTTACTAAGCTAAAGAAAAATAGGGCTTTGGTTCAGTTTCAATCTTACATCTGCAAAAAACCCTTACCCAAAACAGGCACCAGAGTCAAGTCCCACTGCTACAAGAGTTTATTCCCCAAAATAATGATGTTCCTTTGAAGCTAGAGCTGGGAGCTTGTAAATCCCAGTGCAGCAATCTCTCTGCTGCAGAAGGCTTCAGACTGATGGTGCTTTGCTAATACACACACCCAGGGGTGCAAATACCTGCCCCAGAGGCTGCTTCAGGTGCCTGGCACGGTGTAGTGAAGGGTAAGTAGAGACTGGTAGATCTCAGCAGACCTCCCCAAACATTCCCCTTTTTTAATCTCTTTGTACCTAAAAAAATAATCACATGTAGGCATACAGGAAAGGCATTTATATTCAAAAAAAATTAAAAACTGCTGCGTTTATTCTACACTTTCAAAGCAATGCACATAACATTTTCTAGACATGAAAGCTTAGTAACGCCTTAATTCAAGCCAGCTGACTGCTGGATATGTGATTGTTGTTTATAGAGAATTAACAACATATGATAATTTGCTTCTTCCAAAGTTCATCACTTTGAACATGGAGATGAACTGGTTGTTTTCTGGTCATACAGAAAATGAAAAACTTTAAAGGATTTTTAAAACCAGGATGATTTAAAGCAACACAAATGGTACCCATTTTAAGTTTGCTGGGTTCAATCCTACCCTCCCACATAAAAAAAGGCTCCCTTTCCCTTGATCTGAAAGAGAACTGTGGCTGATGACAGCAAATACGAATATGAAAAATATGAATATGCTACTGACTCCAGGGGAAAGAGTCTCCGATAGTTTATCGGATTTCCTGTGGCAGCTCTTTGATCAGAAAAAAAAAACCCTAAGTGATTTAAAAAATCTGTCATCAAGTGAATGGTACTGCTATGATATATTGTAATAAAATTCAAATTTAAAAGGGCTTGATAATAGGAAGAACTGAAAACAGAAATACAGG
This sequence comes from Harpia harpyja, assembly GCF_026419915.1. Taxonomy (NCBI): domain Eukaryota; kingdom Metazoa; phylum Chordata; class Aves; order Accipitriformes; family Accipitridae; genus Harpia; species Harpia harpyja. Next base: position 96,754,825 of record NC_068969.1, read on the forward strand.
AAACGAATATGCAGAATTCTGTGATGTGGGAGTTAAAAACAGTACTAAGCAAAAATGAGTCTAAGCTGTGATATCTGAACCTGACTACCATCTTTCCCAAAGTCTAGGGGTGTTATATCTTTGGGGGTGGTCTGTATTTACCACTTTGTGTTAAAGGTGATTCTAGTATTACATTTCCTCTCTCTTTTGTTTGATAGATGAATAGACTGACTCTTTGCCAGCAGAAGACAAAACAGGAAACTGTGCAGGTATTTTCTGGAGAGTTAAGGGCAGAAAATGGGCTTATTCCCTCCTTACCATGGAGAAACTTCCACCCGTCAGCAACCACCTTTTGTATTGTTCAATAGATATGGATTAGATACTCTAAGAAACATAATAAAAACATAAATGCCCAGGTGGGTTTTTTAATTGTAAGTAATTGTAAGCCAGTTTATTTCCACGTATTTTCTTTTTATGTTACACACTCTCCCCTCATGAGGAGCCAGCTACAGCCTCTATTGTACAGAGTCTCCTCTGAAAGCAGAGTTACCCAGATTCACCCCAGAAGAGGGACTGGTCTTTAACATACTCCATGTCATGGGTACCTTGGTCCACAGCAAAAAATTGTAGTAGACTAATAACGTCACTGCAAGCATGAGGTTTTACCCACACAGTTACAGGTACACAAGCCCTGATGTGGATACCATAGTATCGCTGAAGACCAGAAGCCAGTCTGATTGCTCCCTGCTGTCACAAAGGTGCACCACCACAGCTGCATCAGGGTTAAACGGGTTGTAACTTCCTTACAATTGACACATTTTATGCAAGCTTTACTGTTCAAGCCTGCACTATGGATTTATCATAGAATCATAGAATAGTTTGAGTTGGAAGGGACCTTTGAAGGTCATCTAGCCCAACCCCGCTGCAATGAGCAGGGACATCTTCAACTAGATCAGGTTGCCTAGAGCCCTGTCCAACCTGACCTTGAATGTTTCCAGAGATGGGGCATCTACCACCTCTCTGGGCAGCCTGTTCCAGTGTTTCACCACCCTCATCACAAAAAATCCCTTCCTTATACCTAGTCTGAATCTACCCTCTTTCAGTTTAAAACCATTACCCCTTATCCTATTGCTACAGGCCCTACTAAAAAGTCTGTCCCCATCTTTCTTATAAGCCCCCTTTAAGCACGGAAGGGCCACAACAAGGTGTCCCCCAAGTCTTCTCTTCTCCAGGCTGAACAACCCCAACTCTCTCGGCCTTTCCTCATAGGAGTGGTGTTCCAGATTTATGCTGGCAGTTAGAGGAGAAACGTTGTATCTCTTACTGATAGGACTATACTGCTGTGCAGACAATGTGAAGTCACCAAAGAGCTGGGGAGATGTGAATCCCATCTTTCAGTAGTTTGTATTACATAAGAAAAAAGGTCTTTCCTCAAGAAGATGCCCATTGCAGCCACTAAAGTATGTGCGTCAAGAAGGTAATTTTAACTACAATTACAGCCATTAGACAAAAAGGGGAAATGGTAAGTGTAATACGTGCGTTCGTTACAAGGAGTACATGTGGGGTTTCCTTATAAGCAGTATATGTGCATTTACACAGCTTTGGTATATACACATACTCATTATTTGTACAATATTTTCAGATCTCAGACATTAATTATAGGAAAGCCAGTCTTATTTGATCATAAAAGAAACTGTTCCTATTCCCACTGTGACACAGTGACAAAATTCCTAATAACTTCAAAAGGCAGCAAGAACAGATCAAGAAACTAGGTGACCTTTTTACCTCCCTTCCAGTTTTAGCTCCTTAGATCTAATATTTATGTATGAAGATCAGCATCATGAAATAATAATACCTTTAGCTTCTGACTAACCATGAGTTTGAGTAAGTGAAAAGAAAATAACACACGAGAAATCCGTATCGTCCACTCAGAGGGGTGGGAAGCAGAATAGCACCGCACCACAGCGCAGGCTGCATGGCGAGTCCAGCTGGCAGCCAGGATCCTGCACTGGTGGCCAGCTAAACTGATGCAAACCAAAGGGACATGGCTGCAGGCACACACCATCTCCCAAAGGGCCCCACACTTGGGGGCCTGAGATTTGGAGAGACTGAATAAAATTATTGCTTGTGCAAGCCCAATAATTAAGTCTTAATAAAGGAACTAGGTTCCATATGTATCCTAAAAGTCTTTTATTCTCGTAGGGGTTTTTTCCTTTTTTTTTTTAGGGTGATAATTTAGGCTCAGATTATAGAAAAAAAACCAAGGATCAAAAACTCTCTAAGAATTTCTGTTAAGCTGTCCAAAGAAAGTACATTTTTTATTAGTGTTGTGCATATTTGTTTACAGAGAGATGGGCCTAAAGTTTGGGGGGCAGGAGAGGGCTCAGTAAAATTAAACCAGAGCCAAAGCAGTCAACACTGTGCACTTTCATTTCAACTCCATTGAAGACAGCAACTCTGGCCTCACGGGAAGCTTAAGATCCTTAAGATACAGTATGGGTGCAACCTGAGTGCATGGTGCTACCAGGTATTTAGCATGCCTGCTAATGGAGGTGTTGTGTGAGTCACACGTGGGTTTTGAGCCAGGCTTTAGCAGTGAGTCTAAAGGCCCTGCCTGGAGCACACACACGAGGCACAGTCTTGCTGAGGGAGCTGCATGCTTGGCTCTCCAGTGGGACAGGTATCAGCTATGGGACCACACCAAGTGGGGCCACTGGTCCCCTAACCTGTTCAGGACCAGCCTGTGCAGCAACCCCATGAAACATCAAGCCCTCTATACTTTCTCCTGCCAAGGTTGACCTAGGGCAGATATAGGGGGAAAGGGAGCAAGTTGCGCAGACCTGTTGCCTCCAGCTCTTTGTGTGGGGGCAGGCAAAGACAGGACACCAGCACCACCCTTACGTCCCAAGGAGGAGTAATATACTGAAGAAGATATGCTGTAACAGGAACAAATTGCTAATGAGTTGTGCCCTGCACGGAAACACAAAGGGAAATTCCAACTTCCAGTGTCACCATATCCTCTGAGATTTCTAAGGATAAACACTACCTCCGAGATCTCTAAGAATCAACACTGCCTCCTATATGGACTATATGCACCTAAACATGTATTTATCTAGTTTGCTTCCACTCTAATTCACAATAAGTATGTTGGTGGCACCTTCCATTCCTCCACAATTACACCCAGAAACCAGCCCCACTCCCTGGCAGTTAAACTTGCATTTAAGCAGTAAATAACACCTCCTAGGATCAGTCCAAATACAGGTGGGTTTTGGTTTTTTTTTTTTAGAAAACAGTTTAAAAGCTGCCTCAAGTATCACTCTTCTTGTATCTTTATGCCAGAGACAAGCTTAGTACAATCCCACTGACATCAGATTTCACCAGGAACAAACATGGCCCATTAAAATTCTACTACCCTTATTCTTCTTTTCAAGAAGGAAAAGCCTACCCTTAGGCTAAAAAGTTTGTATAGCAGAATTTAGTCCCAGACTTCAAACAGCTGAGCGGAGCTGCTGTAAGAAGGGATTATAATGAAACAGCTTCAGAGCTCTGAGTGGAGTGGGCAGCAGAGCAAAGGCTGCTAAAGTGAAGTCAGAGCTTAATGTTTCATGTGACATTGTTCCTAGCTTCAAAGCCATACCATCGAATCACAGAATCATTTAGGTTGGAAAAGACCCTTAAGATCATCAAGTCCAACCATAAACCTAACACTGCCAAGTCCTCCACTAAACCATGTCCCTAAGCACCACATCTACATGTCTTTTAAATACCTCCAGGGATGGTGACTCAACCACTTCCCTGGGCAGCCTGTTCCAATGCCTGACAACCCTTTCAGTGAAGAAATTTTTCCTAATTTCCAATCTAAACCTCCCCTGGCACAACTTGAGGCCATTTCCTCTCATCCTATCACTAGTTACTTGATAGAAGAGACTGACACCCGCCTTGCTACAACCTCCTTTCAGGTAGTTGTAGAGAGCGATAAGGTCTCCGCTCAGCCTCCTTTTCTCCAGGCTAAACCACCCCAGTTCCCTCAGCTGCTCCTCATAAGACTTGTGCTCTAGACCCTTCACCAGCTTTGTTGCTCTTCTTTGGACACTCAATTGCCAAATTGCTGTGCTCAAAACCACCATTAAACAAAGCACAGTTTTGAAAATATGACAATCTGTATAACCACACTTAAGAAAACAGTATTTTAACAAATGTTTTCCTTAACCACTGTGTGGTCTGTTGGGACAAAATTCCCCAGAGAGCCACACAGACCAACCTTCTCTCTTGGATTTGCTGATTCATGGCTGCTAGCACAAAATAACATTGCATGGGCCAAATCCTAACCTAGTGCTTACTCCTCAGGTCCTTCAGGGCATGCAATGTGCCATATTTACTCACACACCATTATAGATACCACCCACTCATATGATCTCTGCAGCCCCCCTCCTGATTTTACTACTCTTGCGCTAGGGACAGGGAGACAAATGCTACCTACCTACCCCAGCCTCAGGTTGCCACTGTCCAATAGCTTGAACTTCACTCTGACTGCTGGCTGGCGCACAGTGTGCATGTCCCACCTCACAGCCCCTGCAATAACATCTCACAGTGGGGCAGGGAAGACAGCTGAGGACAATACTCTCTTAAGCCACTTCAACAGCAGGCGCCTGGATGCAGGCCACAGGTTATTTTCTGAACCCCCTTAAGGGTTTGCTTGTGACGGGCCAAGAATTGAAATAGGATTTATAACTTCCAAAATCCATGCAAAAAAACTTTTCCAAACCCATGTGATGCCTGGCCTCAACCCAGCACTCTTACCTCCTTGTACATCCATACGTTTACCATAATAAACTCCCATATCAGCTGTGAGCAGAATGTCACAGCATAAAAGTTAATGCTGATGGGATGCTATCTCCTCCTGCATTTGCCTTGGGCAACAGGGAAAAAAAATGAGCTAGCAATGTGTTTCTGCCTCTAATACCTATGAGTCCAACCAGAGAGGATAAACACCCAGAATTTTCCAGTAAAATAAACAGTACTGACATTTAAATATCATCATTAAAGTTAGGAATGACTAACTAAAAAAGCAGAAAGATAGTGGCCATAAGTTTGCCAGTGGTACATTTAATAAAACAGCAACATTTTGTGCTTTAAGTCTCCTGGCCAGAAACATATAGCCAGAAAGATATAACACCCCCTGCTTGGGCAAAATGCTGCGAACTGTGACCATGTGTAATAGACCTTTTAAAAATTAACTGCAATTAATAGTTATTGATTGAAAATCTTACTTTAATGTGAGGTTTTTTAATGCATTTGTTGCCCCAAATACCAAGTGGCTGGTATATTTTATCAGAAAACTGGTTCTCTGCTCACTTCAGAATGCCTGGCAATGGGAATAGAGTGGAGAAGCAGCAGAAGTTCTCTCCTGGCTGCTAGAAACCTAAGACACACAATTGGTCTTGTCCCAGTGCAACACAGCCCTTGCACAATGACACAGGTATGACAGCCAAGCTCCTGCTATGAAGAGAAGTTACTTTAAACCAAGGCTACTTTACAGATTGACAGTTCCAGGCAAAAGCTGGATCAAGCAAAACAGACTGGAAATCAGCAGCCCTTCTTATGGTTTTGCTCAATCAAAATCAAAGTGCTCTGCTGATTTCTGGTTTGAGGGGTAAAATCCTCCATTATGAAGACCAATACCTAAAGAGAGTGAAGGGCCCTCTGCAACCCTCTTTGGAAAAGCCTCCTGCTGATGCCAGTGGCAGCTGGATCAGTGAATTTTTTAACCACACAGAAGTCAAATCATTCACCCTGGCTGAAAATCTTGGGGATGGTGTCTTATGGGATGTCAGGTCTTATTCTTGCTATCAGTGGTTTGGCTTACAGCTGACTCCAAAATACTACTTTGAATATTTTATGTAGACAAGCAACAAAAAAATCTGATGGAGTGGAAGCAGAATACAAGATTTTAATGAACCAAATACAACATCTGAGGCAGCGCAATGGAAATGAATAGAAACTGAATCACTGAACATATGGCGCATCCTATTCCAAATGATGAGCATCTCTGAATGAATCAGTTGTTTTGTAAATAATAACACAACCTCTTTATTACAAGATCAGAGCTGTGAGCAGCTCAGCACCTCTGCGTTTTCTCTGTTATCTCCTAAGTTTACACTATGGCAGAGTGGAGATGATGCAATTAGTTGCCAAGAAAACATATTATATTAGGAAAAATCGCATGGCAAGAACTAACTGCAAGTTAACAGGCTGTTTGCAAGCTTGACATCCAAAGCATTCAGCCTACTGGCTCTTCTCTGTCCTAATGGAATTTAATTTATAAATATTTATTTTCACATCCCAAGTTGGAGCACACAAACGCTGTCCTAGACCTTGGTTCCAAAATCTTGACTGCTTCCTGGTCACGGCCAGACTGTAGGTTTTCTCACTTCTGCAGGCTGGTGCCTTCACTCTGACCCACAAAGCTGCCAGATAAGCAGGCTGAGACAGACCCTTCTGCAGATGGCCTTGGCAGCAAGCAGGGGAGGCCTCATCTCTCTCTACAAGGTTTTCATAGTTATAACCTTCACTGCCAAAAGCCTCTGTGGTAGACACGCCAGCCTCTGGCAGGCAAGCCACCCTGGAGAGCTGCATCCTGCAGCCAGACGTCTGTCTCCCTGAAGTGCCATTATGGCACAGTGTCCCCGTGGTCCCGATCCTCTGCTGACTCCCCAGCCACGTCTTTCCCCTTCTGATTCTCCCCACCACCTTCCCCCTTTTATCTTGCTCAGCTTCTCACTTTTACTCTCAGGGTCCCCTCCAGCACCTTCCCATTCATACTCGTGCCCTCCACAACTCCTCCTTGCACACGCGAGCGTCCCGCAGCCCTGCTTTGCACCCTGCTTTTATGCTGAATGGAATCCTTAATGCCACCGCCATGACCTTCCTCCAGTCAAACCCTTTTGGCCCATTGCCTCCAGGCTGAAAGGAAGGACATCATTTAGGTTCTTCTTCACATTTTTAGAGTTGGCTCAAAAGTGGAATGCTTGATCCAAAGTGGTACCCTAACAACCCACATCCAATTACCCTTCATTTAGTTTTCTGAAGACAAATGCTTTCATCAAAGATTTTTACAGGCTGCCATTGTTCATATTTTTTCACTATAGGGATGAGAGAAACAAAATGAGAAATTCAGACTTCCCTTAGGCCTAAATTTCGGTGGCTCAGATAAAAATGAAGCTTAGCCATCTTCTAATTTTTTTTTTTTTAACAAAATTCATCTTTCTGGTTCAATTTTTAGAACTGTACTCCTACCTTTATCTCTGCTCTTACCTTTTAGAAAAGATGGATTATAAGCCAGATCAGATACTAATACCTTTATGACTGCTGGTAAAACAAAGACAGGGTTTTCTCCCATTACTTCTAAGATTTTTGCCAGAAATAAAGCATCACACAGACCCTTTGTGAAAAAAAAAGTCTAGCTGAATCTTACCTAACATATGGGGTAATACAGAACAAATCCTTTTTTTTTTTTTTTTTAATTTAAAATAAATCTGATCAATCTTTATAATTGTCCAGCAAAGGCAAACAAGCACATACACTTCAAAACATAAATATTAAGTATTCAACAACAGAAGTGAAAAATACTGTTTAGATCCATCTTCAGGTCTACTTTGTAAAGAATAACAGAACAGCTTACAAACATTTTCTGTAAAGTGTGATATGACCTCCTTATCATCACACAAAAGCTGTCGTAAAGCAGTATATAACAGCCATCACTTCCTTACGGACTCATTAGAACTTAAATCCTGGAAACACATAAATTGTTTCTAGTGCCTCTTTATTTGCTAGAGGGTTCCTAATATATGAAAGAAGGGTGTTTAATTAATGAATCCCCTACCTCTCCCCAAAAGAAGAAATCCAAATTCAGCCTTGATTGATTCGATAAAAATCTATCCTCATAGCTAAAAATCTCTAAATGGAAGTAACTTATCCAAACAGAATTACAAAATAGCAGGTACACCCCACAATTTCCTGGCATTCCTAGAAGTTTGGGTCCTCCACCTCTACCTAAAATTTCTTTAGCAATGCCATTGCACACCCCTAAGCCCTAAACAGTATATTAGCATGACAAAGAGAGATTATCGGCTTGAACCATTTTGGAGGAAAATGCTACTCTCTAACAGGAGAAGTTGCAGCACATCATTAATCAAAAATGCTCAGCACTAGCTATAATTTCAAGGAAGTAGTACATGAGGCCATTGCAAAAAAAACCACTTGGTCTAAGCAGAGTCTTGCACACTTTACTGGCTGTAGTAAACCTTTCCCCCACAAAAGGGGCTCCCCTGGATAGGATTTAGCACATCAACAGAAATCTACCCAGGGGCAACTCCTAACTGTGACAGGATCGTCTTTAGGACAGTCTTACAGACCACCAAATTATGAGCTTCAGAGACTGCAAAGCTCTGCACCTCGGAGAGCAGGCCCTTAGCTACACGGCGTAAGGACTTTCGGCACACACACACACATGCATGCACACACACGCAAGTTTGTCCATCATTCCTGGAGCAAAAACGTTGCACTCCTCTACCAAGTAGATTAACTGTCCCTTGATTTCTGAGAGACAGGTGAGAAGCATTAAACCCAAGGGAAAATCAGGGCTTAGATACAAAATGCACAAGTTCAAAACGTTTAAGACTTATCTAAAATAACAGCAGTCTTTTTGCTTACAGCATTCTTTGGAAGACAAGTATTCTTTGGAAAAAGAGATGAGACTCATGTGTATGAAGTATAAACTATCTGCATCTACTAGCTTGGGGATTAAGAACCACGTCAGCTGGAAAAGGGAAAAAGTTAAGTGTGGATTCCTATCATCTTATGGTTTTTCAGGCATTTTTTGAGGCTTTACTCATCCAGACTGTGAGGTGAGCTCCCCTACATGGCACATGGAAAAGGAGGGATACTCCCATTTTTAAGGAACAATGTCCAGCTGTCAGATGACTTAGGATCTATTCCTGATATTTCTACAGACTTCCTTTATGGCCTTGGGCAAGTCATCTGATTTCTCAGTGTAATTTCTGATAAACCCTTTAAAGTGTTTTGGGTATTTTTTTCACACACCTGTTTCAATAGCACTTATATGCATGCAATGAGAATCCCATCATTTTGTTGGGTGCCTACATCATTAATCCTTATTTACTGTCTACAAAATGTGCAGTTTCTCCACGGTGCTAAGCATTTGCAACTCCTCCTAACCCCAGCTCAGCACCTCCAAAATAGGCCTTACACACAATTAGAAAATTCTGACATCACGCTAGAAGTTCAAAAGCAATGTGAAAGGCTAATTAGCACTTTAGAAGTGACTTCAAAGCTTGTGTGTCATAGAAAGCCAGGAGAACAAAGGGTTGGTTTTCACCAAATTATGCTAAAAATCAAAAGCAAAATAGAATCAGCATAGCAGGAAAGGAAGAGCTAAAATGCTGCTCCCAAGACCCGAGCTAGTTACACTGCATAGCACTGAACTGCAGCAAACTGCATGAGCACTAGGTCAAAGTAAACACTCATCTTGCTTATTAACCCATTTTGAGCAATGTTAGTGATAGATGCTTAAAAAACAGGGGAATTACAGTGTGATCTTCTCTCTTCCTTTGGGTTAGCCTGGGATCTCTAAACATAGGGAGAGCTCTTTCAGGGCTCCTAACTGCCTGAAACACTTTTGCAAACCTGAACTTGATTCATGAATAAATGAACTGATTCTGAAAATCTTAGAGTCTTTGGGTAGCCTTTGCAGGATGCATTTTCTAGGTACCCTTAATAAGGGTACCAAAATGAGAAGCACAGGCATAGGGGTATAGTAAGAGCTGACACAGCTGGAGACCATGCTTCAGTGTGACAAAGGCTATTGAAAAGGCACCAGTTAAGGGTGAGCTCATTAAAAAAAAAAAAAAAAATTTTACAAACTGACAGTTTTTCCAAGCTTTTGCAACTTGTTATATCTGGAAAACTTCAGGCTTTTTTTTATTGTTCCAAAATAATGTTCAGTTGAAGGGGGTTTTTTCTCTGATGGTTAAAAGTCTCTTCACCTTCCAAAATGAAACTTTTTTTCCTCAGCACTATAAATTATAAGTGCAAGACAGAGAAAATTGCATATAATTAACTCTCATTGCAAAGACAAAAGCTTTTTCTGTTTAGAGGAACAGTTCAGGTGGAACAATTGAATTCAATAAGGAAATAAGAGCATTGAGAAAATTACCCTTTTTCAAAAATCTCATGGAAAACCTGGTATTTAAAATACAACAGTGGAAGAAAAATAAGACAGCAAAGACTGAAGAGGTATGAAGAGGGCCATCAAACTTCTTCAGCATTGCATGTGTTCTCATATGAAGGCATCTTTTAATAACTACTTTCCATTTTCAGCTTGCATGCACAGAGCTTAAAAACATTTTATGATTGTGTGGAGGACTTTTGAATGGAGTGTTGACCTATCTATAACTGTAAGACTGAGAAGATTATTTCTAAAGACAGCATGTCTGGGTATACTAGGTTCCACACTGAGGTCTCCTGTACTGTTTAGATCACTGTGCAGAATGTAGTTTTCTTCATATCTGCATTCAATGGCCAGAATTTTGTCCTTATCTTTTGAGTTAAGTAAATCTTCTAAGCTTTAAGCTTGCAGCTATGTAATTTCCAGCATCAATTTGTTAAAATATGTATACTACAGGTCTTCTAAGTCCTATATCTTTCATTTACTAAAAACACACTGTCTTTCTGACCAGAAGAATGTGTTTTTAGACTCCAAAACTACATTTTTCAAAAGATGTTGGGGGGAAACTATAAATAACTTTTTTTTCGTGTAACATTTATTCACAGAAGTTTGATAGCAACATGTATATTCACAACGTATTGTTGTAATTTAATGGTATTTCGCAATAAAAAAAGTAATCCAGCAAGAATTTACTTAATCTTTTCAGTCTGAAAATGTTCTGTTTTAATGAAGAGTTTGTTGGCATTTTAAAGAAAAAAAATTGGCACAGCTTTAGCTATCTTCTCAAAGTCCACATGAACTGACTACTCTTTTGCAGGAAGTGATCTGTTCAGCCCTAATTCATTGTCCCTAATTCGTTGTACTTAGAAATAAGGCCTGTTATTTCAGAGAACTATCCAGGTTTTCTTCACTGTTTACCAGCCATAGCTAACCACGTTCAATGGTAGTTTTACCATAAAGCATTAGCAAGGATATGTTTATGCTACATAGTTGTTGTGCACAACTGGCACGGAGGCACTGGAGGTTCCCCAGATGCCAACGTGGCGAAGGCTGTGTCTTCTGTTCCCGGAGTAATCTGTGTGTTAGAGCACACACCACCAGACATAATTTTTATTGAGATAGTCAAAGTCTCAGATATTTCTTTTAGCCAGTTGTGAGAAAGCCAGTCCGTTCCCTGGAGGGGATTTAGGGGATGAACATCAGAGGATAAAGCCAGTGGTATTATCCTCAGCTGCCCAGGACAGCGGGCACATTAAAGTCTGGGCACAGCCAGGGCTTCCCTGTTCCTTCTGATTAAGAAAACTGCATATTTGCTTCACACACAGTCTATACATGGAGACTTTAATCAAAACTACCATGTAGATATAGCCTGAGAGGGAGCAACTATTGAAAAGTGTTTGTATCTATGACCTAAGAGCTTTTGTTCAAAGCAGACTACTTCTGGTTTTTGCAGATTAAATTATGTCAAAATCTATCACAAACCTTCTTGGCACTTTGCTTGCCACAGATGATGAAATATTATAGGACTTAAGTGAGCACGTACAGCTAATCTTCTTTCGAAAGACGTGGTGTTACCCTGGGAATTATGAGAGACATCTAGCCCATTTGGTTCCTAAAATATTTAGGATAGATTATGAATAATAATTCCCAGTAGTCAGTTGAAATACATCAGCCATCATTCTGATTTCTTGAAATAGAGATGAAATCTCCCTGGTTCAAACTTGTTTATGAAATCAATTTATCTGAAAACTATGTATCTTGTTGAGCAAAAGCATAATAAAGAAAATTTGGTACAATCCTAATTATCATCAATCAAATGGAGATGTCTTTTGCTCTGCTGTAGTCTAAATACTGAAGAGATGGATAATCATAGCTGTGGACCACTCTCTACATTACTATATCTATAGATATTATGTCAATAGAAAAAATTGAATTTCAGTTATTACTTTCTATGTATTATGAGAGACACAATAGGATGTAACATAGAAATGCAGTATATAGAGATCACTGTACATGGAAGGTACTCATCTCCTCTATAGAAAGCACAAGATAACAGGTAGTCTGCCTACTCAAATTACTGTGTGTTTGTTTTTCAAGTGTACATAAAAAGACCAGAATCACTTGCTCTTCAAGTTGAGTCGAACAACGCATGGTAATCAGGCTGTATGGGTGAGAGCTGTGGAGTAACTGTGTGTTGGGTGACATTTGTTTTGTCTACAGTGACCTAAAACATAGTTGTCCAGTCTAACAGGCTTACCTAGTTTTCCTCCACAGTGAAAAGAGATATGGGCCTCCAGGCCTGTTCAGTCTATGTATCTTAAGAGGAACAAATTAACTCACAGAATTGGCTTTGTGTACTGGCAATAAAGGGTACCTAAAATGATCTGCAAAAACTAAAAACCTAACATTCAGTTGATTCCTGCTTGTTGTGCCTTCATCTCTGTGATTCCCTTGCTGCTTGGTTCCTCCAGAATCACAGGGCACACACATCCTTCTGGAGTACTTAAAGCCTACCAGGCATCGGTTTACACATTGTCAGTACATTCAGGCATGCTGTGCACAGGACACGCATGCTATATAAAGATCTCCCAGCTCTAATATCTGCACAGAATGGCTTTCAGAGGCTTTGGACCCTGTGCCACTCCTGCAGCAACGGAGAGACTCCCATCGGCTTCGTCTGTTGGAGAATGAGCCCAGATGAGAAGGAAAGCCTGAGAGATATCCTACCCCCTTAAAAGGGGGAACATCTGGCCTATAAAAGTATGCATTGTATTTTTATAACTACTTTATCAAATTTACTTTAAAGTATTGGGATTGTAAGGATACTTCAAAAAACTTATTCACCTGCTCATCACAATCCTTCTACGTGTATTATCTCACGTTCCAGGGATTGGAGGAGTACATGTGATTTAGGGAAGGTTGAAAGTTTGAAAAATATCAAAGTGACAGAATCCTTTTCTTTTGCGAAGAAATGCTATTGATTCTGTAAGGGAGAAAAACAAAAAACATTAACATGAGGCATCAGTAGTTTAAAAACTAAGTTCTGCTTTTGAAAGTCCAAAATGAGAAAGCAATTATTCAGACATCATCTTTAAATGAAATCTTAATGTATCCCAAAACAGATGGTTCACAGTTAATGTTTCCTGTATCTAAAATAATTTATTCAGTATTACAAAACAACAACTTTCAACAGCTGCTGAAAACAAATACTAATTATAGCAGGAAGATATAACCATTCACTGTGCCCCAAAATCATTAATAAGTCAACACGCACATTCAGAGATGACAGCAACAGTCACAATAAATGGTACCCTGGTTTGTGTGTGTGTTTTTAAACTAAACAGACTTCACCATCTGTGGTTAATTATTCTGGGATCATTGCCATTATTTTATTCAAGATTTGTTATCTAGTTTTAATAAATTAATGAGGTGTTAGAAAAATCCTTATGTGAATGGAAAGAATGTATCACCACTGTTTATACAGCAATCCCAATATTCTATCAGCTGCCGTTCCTCTTCTCAGAAGACATCATAGATGACTACTAGCACACTGCATGCTTAATTACCTTCCTAACCCTCCTCTGGAAAACCATACACGCTTATGTGACTAAATCTTATACTCCCTATTTCAGCTTTCCCAGCCAAACTGCTCTGGCTGAAGTCCTCCGTACTGGATGTCTGTTTCAGACAATCTTTCTGGAATTTTTCAGCAAAAACAGTTACATTTGTTTGAGAAGGAAGTCAGGAAAAAAGAAATCACTTGAAATCTGTGAAACCTTCTTAGAACACGCCTAGGATCAGAGCCGAGTGTGATACAGGGACAAGGAAGGGAGATCAACCTCAGTCATTTAAAACATCTTTGCAATTCCCATAAAAACCCATCCAGACTAGGGCAGCTTACACACCAGAGGCTTGCTGCATATGCTTCCTTCAGCTGCTCAGAGCTCCAGCTGGTGCCCCAGGAGCAGCTGAGCCTCTCTACAGCCTTTGAAAATGGGGCATTGCCGCCGGGGCTGGCTGGTGCATCGGGCTCTCAAGCATTGGGCAGGTGGGACAGGCACTAACGGACCGCCAATGGACCACCTTGCTGGTCCTCGCATGGCCTAGAGGAAGCAGGGTTTGGACCAGCTGGTAGGAGAGGTAAGAGCCCCATCAGACGAGCGGCCCGAGACCTGACGGGGACTCTGCCCTGCTTTGCCAGGTCTGTGTCCCTGCCTTGCTTGTTAGGCACCTCCAAAAGCAATGTAAATAAGGCTGTTCCTAGAAAAAGGATCCTCATCGGCTCTTCAGCTTCAGTGAGGCTTCAGAGCAGCTCAGCTCTCAGTGCTGGAAAAGGCAGAGGGCCTTGGGCCAGCAGCAGGATACGTTGTCTTGTAATTAGAGATGATGTTGTAATGCATATGCTAAATAAGTCTGCTCAAAACACTGTCATTTTGGCATTCCTTACATTACAAATACTTAACCTTGCAACCCTAATATCTCCTAATATCTCCTTTCTATATAGTTTTTGTGTCAGTGAGGTATTATATATAAATAAAATACAAAATCAGTCAATCTGTGAATATTTAAGCAGTAATGGCTGAGGTCAATGACATTCCCTGGAGAATGGATGATGGGGTAAGAGAGCTGGTGGCCCAAGGAGAAGCTGGGAACTATTAGCAAAGCATTAATTACCTGAGAAATACCATGGGATGAGGTTGTCATTTCTCTAGCAGGGATGCCTGTGAACTTTAGCTTTGGGGGTTTGGTTGTAATCTGTAAAGCATGGACATTGGAGAACGGCTCCTGCTCCTAAACTTGGTGCTACAAGAGCACAGAGGCCTGCACTATTAAGCAATAACAGCAGAAGGGATTAGACCTTCTTGTCTAAAAATTATTGGCATGTCATTCAGTCAGATCACCCTTTAGCAGAACTGAACATCCCCACTGAAGCAGCAGTTTGAGAAGTTTTTCTCTGGCTGGCTTAACTTGGTGTAATCCCCTGAATCTATTAATTTAATACCAGCTGTCAGGTATTTTTCACTGTGTTCTGCTCTCTACTTGCTCTTTTTATGCCTGAGTCTAAACATTGTACCAGCTAGGTTATTGCTTATGTCAAATATTTTTGCTTTGTACCTTAAATAAGTCTCAGTTATAAGATGTCAAATCAATATCTTGTTTGATGTCATGGGGTTGATTTGTATAATCCCTTGGGGAAAATAAATGTCCTTTTTTTTTTGAGTTAGTGGTGGAGCACAGTTAACCCAAATTCTTGGGCTGTATTAGTGACTTGTTATTCTAATAGTAATAAATGCAATATATGTGCTAGATCTAAAAGGAAATATATTTTATACAGTGCTCAAAATGATCCCATTTGGACCAGTATGCTGAAGGAACACTTCCTAGAATGTCAGGACTAGAAATTTATTTATACATACATGCATACACACACAGAACATATGGTTATTATGCTGTCATTTCTAGATTTCTAGCAATTCTATACACAGCCGTGATTTAGAACAGAATAAAAATAAGCAAATAACAAAAAAAAAAAATCATTAAAAGGGTGAAGAAGGCGGGTGGAAAGGGTACACAATTCCTGAGAACCTTTGCAAATGTGGTCCTTGTAGGTGAAGCCTGGATGCTGCCAGTATCAACGGGAGCTTTACCTTTGCAGGTAAAGGATCCAGCTACCACTCAAGACAGGTGGAGGTCATGGATGCCAGGGGAGGTATGTAACACGCTTCCCCCACCACACTTCTGCATGGGCATAAAGCCCAATTTACTTTCTTACCAAAACAAAGCACCACACATAGCTAAGTAGATCTTACATTCTATGGATAAAAACAACAATAATATATCTTTAGTCTTGAATAAGAGGAAATACAGCAATCTTATCCGAGTCGCTGGCAGTCCTTATCTCAGAGGCCACCACACAATGTTATGACGCCTGCCTAGCCTTGTGATGAGGGTTTTCTGTAACAGGCACTGACAACAGTGCTTTGGTTGTGTACCACTGCAAGGAAGGGTTGTGACTTTCCCTGGCTCGTATCACCATGGAAAAGATAGCACTGCTCAAAATGAAAGCTTTGCATGAACCCTTGCGCTCACAGCAGGCAGCATGGTGAGTCCCCAGGCCTGGCTATGTTTCATCCAAGCAGCAGCAGGAGCACTCCCATAGCAACCTTATGTTCTCTCCATTTATTACACACAGCAGAAACCCCAGGCAGCTACAGTGGTGAGTTGTTTTCTGCTACTGCAACACCAGGTAACTCCATCAATCAAGAGCACACAGACTTTCCTGCAAGTTTGATCATACCCAGGTGAAAAACAAGAAGAAATTTTAGCTCACATCCTTTAAGACCTATGTAAAGTCTAAGTCTTTTGGGGGGGAAGTGCAAACCCATGCGTTTTCTGTGTAATTCCACCATCCACTAGAGCAACTGATAGTTACACTGAAAGGAAATACTTACATACTCCAAAGGCTGAGTAAGTGTATTACTCAAGGCTTAACTTCTGCAAACTAGCATGGGGCATGACCAAATACTGAACTCTGAAACTATTACTGGACCAAGTTAATGCATAGTAAAGTATACACCTAAACATGCACTTGCATGTACAAAATAATGAGTTATAGATCAATAATTTCACAGTTAGTCAAAGAAGCTGGCAAGAAAGAGAAAAGACTGAAGAGGAAGCAATGTTTTAGGAGTAAAGAAGCACAGTGATGATGGAAAACTTTTGAGAATTAAGATGAGCATGACTTTGTAATGAAAATTAAACAATTGGCTACATTCAGCTACATAAGTCAGAACAGCTCTAATACTGCAAGGATAAATAGATAGGACTTAAAATGGACAGTTGGACTCAATGATCTTAAAGGTCTTTTCCAGCCTAAATGATTCTATCATTCTATGATTCTAAAACTAATTGAAATCAGAAGCAAAATATTGATTAAGGAAATGCTAATACAGGGGGCAAAGAGAAGATGGGAGTAAGGGTATGAAAATAAGAGTTACCTCAAATAAATTGGAAGCAGAACTGAAAGATTTTGTGCATTCTTAATTAAAGCAACCAGACAAACTCCATCTCAAAACTTCTAAGGCTCTCCTCCATGAAATCTCTGCTTTGGTAGCAAACATTTTCCATAAACTTCTCTAAATAGTGGAGGTACCATATGAGTTGATAATAGGAAATTAACATCCATATTCAAAGAATAGGGAGATAAAGTGAACTAGGCAAAATGACATATGTTAGCCAAACCTCAATGACATTTAAGGTGTTAGAGCAAATTAGGAAGGGCAGGCTAATGAAAGACAGAGTGAAACAGAAACCGGACAACACAAGTGTATCAAAGGCAAAACCAGGCCAATGTATTATTTTCCCTTAGGAAGAAAAACAAGCTTCTTAAAAAGCAAGTAAATGAAACAAACTTTGATAAGCACCAGTTAGTATCTTGTGGAACACTACCTGCTCAATCAGAGAAACGATTATTGCAAGAACTCTTAAGAAGGCGTGCAAGCAGCTACAGGATAGCTGACAGCAAGCTGTGCTGTAAGAACTGTGACTCTGGAAGGACGGTCCCCTCGCATTTGTCTTAGGGCATGCGTTTTATTTCATATTCTCACTAATGGCCCTGGGGTAAAGGATATAGGAGTCCACTCGTTAAATCTATCAATATGAACCTGAGGAGTAGGAAGAGAAAAGCAGCAGAATACGCTTCAAGAAGCAGGATGTCTCAGAGCCTGATTAACCAAGGTACTGAGAAATCCCACACCAAAACTGACCCCTCCAGCTTAGCGTTTCCTTGACCTTATAGCAATAGGATGCCTCCCTCTTTTGTGAAGCAGGAATATATCCCAAAGAAGGTTCCCAGCCAAACAGCTGGAATCAAGGAGGGTGGGGGTACACTAACCGAACATGAGAAGAGAGGGGTAGACTTGGAAAGTGTCAGCACAGTTTTGCAAAGGCAAGTCCTCTTCTGCAAACCACTTTGAGTTCTCTGGACGGATCAGCAAGTGTGTCAAGGAGGATGTATGGTGACAGATAATCTCTGCATTTCTAACACTTTCAGCAAGGTCATGCACCAAGGACTTCTAAGGGAACTCAGCAGCCATAACATTGGAGGCAAACAGTCAGCTTATGCCGTGGAGGGAGGTGACAGGCAGCGTTCTTCAAGGGTCCGCACTTGGACTTGGGGTGTTCAACAAATTCGGAGTGATCTGGAAACAGCGATGTGGTGAATAAGTTTGCTGATGCTTATTTATTCAGGCTAGTTGAAAAAGGCAACCTTCAACAATTTCAGGAGGATCTCATGAGACTGAATGACTGGATAATAACACACAAATGAAATTCAGGGCAGATAATCATAAAGTCAGCCCCAAATTAAAAAAAAAAAAATAAATCTTAATTTCAGATATTAGATGATGGTTTCCAAGTTGACCGTTACCACTCAAGACCAAAATTTTGAGGTTATGATAAATAGTTCCATAAATACATCAGCTTAGTGTTCTGTAGTAGTCAAAAGAGCAAACTGAATATTAAGAATTATTGGAAAAGGAACAGACAGTAAAACCAAGAGCAACATTATGTCGATGTAGAAATCCAGGGTTTATCCACAAATTGAATACTGTGTGCAGTTCCACTACTCTCATCTTCAGCAGGACATAATAGAATTGGGAAGGGTTCAGAGAAGGGACAACAAAGATGCTCAAAGGTGTGGATTTTTTCCCACTAAGAAACAAAAACTTTATTGGTTAATGTTTCAGACTCCTCAGTCTGAAAAAGAAACAACTGAGGAAGAAAATGATAGCAGTCCACAAAAGCATGACACCCCACAGGGACAGAGGCACAGCATCTGGCAGGCAGCTTCAAAAAGGCAGTGGGGGCTGGCTGTCCAGGAAGGGCATTGTAGCATCAATCACAGAAGAAGTAATTTGGCCAACCAAGGTCTGCAGGGAGAGATAATGTCTCATTAAATCAAACACTATAGTCAGGGAAGAGATGACAAATTCCTGGGCATGCCCATCCTTCTCCAGGTTATTTGGCATCTACCAGACTATACAGAAGGCAAGAAACTGTCTCTTCTGAGGCCAATATTGAAATGTCTGAAACCTTTCCACTTTCCTAATGACTTGATTGCTTTTTTGTTCACAGAGCACAACACATGTCAGTTGTCTTACTGTCTTCACAGTGTCCATGTGCTGGCTGAAGCGCAGACGATTTAGCTGAGGTGGGAATGGGAGCACTGAGAAAGATGCCTCTGCCTCTAGAGCATCAGCCCTTTAGGACAGCTTCCTATCCCATTGCCACAACGATTTCTGTCTTTTTGTTGTGTTGGGACACCACTCCATACACCACAACACATGGAATCTCAGAAAGAAAATCACTGCAGTTACTAACAGACAAAACCAAAGATAAATGCACATTTGTAGCACAGTTTATCCTTTTGTCTGCTCTCAAAAAAGCATGAAAGCCCTCTGATGAACCACTTCTACATACCTCATGCAAACACAAAAGCTAACCACTCCCACAAGTTCTGGGGCCTCATAAAAAAATATAGCTCCAGATACATACAAGCTGCAAACATGCTGTTCCTTCAAACTGAGACTCACTTCACTTTTAACTGCATGCCATTATTTTTTCCTAAGGCACAACATACACGCAGAAAGGATCCCCCTGCACACCCTTATCCAGCTCATTGCATAAGGAACTGGAGCCTCTGGCTCAACATTTTATACCTCTGCAGCACCTACTTTAGCATGAACACTGGTCATTGCAGGAAATCCTTAGTCACTTCTCATTGAGTCTCAGTTAATCACTTAGAGATTTTTTAATTAAAAAAACCCAAACAAACAAAAAAAAACAAACAGGAAGAGTGCTTCCCACCATAATAGGAGTGCTTAATAGGGTAAAGATAGCAGGGAAATTGTACATTCTCTTTTTTCTTGCGGGTAAGACATGTATGCAAGTGATATTCAGCAGTGTCTGTGCATCTGTTCATGCCATTGTGTTACAGGCTGATAAGGAAGCAATACAGCAATCCATAAGAAAGTGCTCCAGCTGAGCTCTCATCTGAGCCATATGCTATGATGGTATCTTCTCTGATTTACAGTCCAGTGCATTCAATTCTTATTACATGCAGTCTGGAAGCACTCTGTGTTTTCCCTCCTCTGTAGTAGTCCAGTGGAACAAGAGCTTTTTATCTTACCATGTCTCCCCCAGCCCTCCCGGAAGAGAAATCTTTAACATGACAGAATGATAGAGTATCTGTTAAATGCAAGGCTACCACAGAGGAGTTATTTGTTCTCATGCTTATTATTCCATTATTGGAAATTAAATACATTTGCCATCTGTTACCTTAATGACCTACAGAGCATGTCAGTAGAGCTCTGCCCACGTTGGCATCACCTGTGATCACCCTAGAAGTCTTCAGAAACAGCAGCAGCAAGACAGGGAAACAAGAACGCCCTGATAGAATTAGCAGAATTGCCAGAACACGCACCAGGGACACAGTCATTAAAATGCTGCAGAATTAATTTCAGTCTGGAAATTATCTGTGACCTAAATGCCTTTTATAGATTACCAATTCTAATGACTTTTTGCCTAATGGCACATTAAAAGCAGTTTTCCACCATTTTTAATTAATTGTTGAAAGCAAACAAACATCCAAACTAATAGCATAGCCTCAATTCTGTAAAATGAGGTGTGCGTTTAATTTTACTCACGAGTAGCTCTTTTAACTTCATACGTACAAAAAGCCCAGAAAACCAAATAAATTCGTCTGCTTTTGCAAAATCAGAGCCAAGGATTATCACCAACCTTCTCTCCTCACAAAGAAAAATATGTCCTTTCTTTTTGTTCCAGAGTGCTTGTGGTGGAGACTGGTTGATCTCTTTGTTGTGAGGTCAGGGTGGGGGAGCAGGAGTTAGGAAGGAATGCGTGGAAAGGAGAAAAAGAATAAAGTAAACATTTCACAATAATCTCCAATGAAAGTTACCACAAGGCATGCCAGCCCTGCCAGATGGATTGGGTAAATATGAATTTCAACAGATTTTCCTCTGAGATGTGGTCCTAGCCTGAAAAGCAACTCCATGAAAGTTGATTGTTTATGGTTTGAGTTTATTGCATCTCAGCATCTTCAGTCTAGATATGCTCTGTTTAATAGAAAGACCACAAAGCAAACAAAATCTCTTTCTTAACTAAAAATTACTTCCCAGGAGGCATTAGAATGACACAAGATACAAATTTATAATATCCTGCCTTAGAACTATTCCTGAGGTTTTATTACTTTTCTTCCTTTCACATGCTAATTTGAAATTTAGTGTTATTCTATGAGGTTAAGCAGCTGCTATACACAATTAGAGGAATGACTACGTATCAGCAAGGTGTGGTAATTTTTATGCATGTTATATACAAGCAGCTATACAGGACTGGCCCAAGACATGTGAATCTTCAAGCAAGTAAAGAGTGCATCACAGTTAAGCAGAGATCAATCACTATATATAGGGATTTAGAAATTGCATGCCTGGTCAGGGCTTCCTGGGACTGCAGCCCAGCAGATGAATGCATATACACTGAAGTACTATCTGAACCAGAAGCAACCACAGTAAGTTTCTGAGAGCAAATATTTATTAGTTGCATCTGAAGAACTGATGTATTCTTCAGACCTGCAAGTCTTTATTCTGGGTTCTTACCACTAGTCAGATATGTCAAAACTAGGTCCTTTCAGGAGAACGAATATACCATGGGCTTATAAAAGGAGCCACAGGCCTATTGCTTCAGACCTTATTAATGAGGGGAATAGTTTGGTGGCCTAGGAAGGTATTTCATTAAAATACCCAGTGCAGGTTGGATGTTGGGCTGCATACAGTTATTGGCCTCTGCTCAACTGACACTGCTTTTGCTACCAGTTATTATGGTAAAACAACATAAGTAACACCAAAGTCTTCAGATATCCCTGAATACAGTCTCCTGCCCATTCAGCTCAGGCTGTGAGCACAGCACGGGAGTCTCACGGGTCCCTCTGCCCCTTCCAGGAGTAGCTCATTAGCCAAGCATTAGGGCCAAGTCTTTTTTATCTACCATCTGCCCTGGCCCAGAGGCTCCCACACAGTGTTTTCCACCGCTGCTTCATGTTTCCATTTTGTTTCTCTCTTCCACAGACAAAAGAGGTAAGCAGACCTTTGCTGTGAAAAGCTCAAGGCAGCCAAGCATGGCAATGAGCAGAGAAAAACAGAACAAAACCCACAAGGAGCTCGCTGCAATTTCAACACAGCCAGAATTACAGCACCCAGACCTCTGTCTGAGCAATGCACTTCTAGCTTATGCTCAAACAGTGGGAGAAAACTATTATTAAGGCTGAAAAGTCAGTACCTGCAAGGTAGAGAACACCAGAATTAGAGTTGCATTTGCAATGTGGGTGGGACATGAATGTTTTTTCCTAGCCAATACAAGTCTGATGTTTTGGAATTGCTTCTCAGCTTGATTTCAGGTAAAAAGCTGACATTCTGAAAATTACTATTGCCTTAGTAATTGTTTTATTTTAATATTTTCAGAACATTTTGTTCTGATTTTGCCCTTTTCATTTTATGAATTCTTTCATATAAACTAAAACTTCAGGGTGAAAAATTGTTTTGCAGTAAAAAAAAATTACACATTTTGTCTCTAAATGAAAACAAAAAAAATGGACAATTCTGGACAGTTTTGAAGGTTTTACCCAGAACTATCTGATTGGATGGTGCTGTTAAACTAGCCCTTTCCCTACAAATGTTTTTGCTTGATCAGCATTTCTGATTCTCCTCATGGAGGACATACCCTCATGTCTTACTTATTGCCCACTATTCAAACTGCACTCAGATGACATAATTGTTACTCTCTGGCTGAGCTTTGCCATGGCATTCCTTATCCACACTGCCCCTTCCCAGGCTGCCCAGGAGTATCCTAGACCCTTCTGCCTGACCTTATCCAGCTGTCACCCCCTCTTCTCCAGCACACTCAAAATATTCTTGCCCCAGCTACATCTTTTCCTTTAGCACAATTTTATAGCCACTGCTTCACTTCTCTCTGCTCATCACAAGGACATTTTTATTTCCCAGCCCAGGCTAATGATTACTCGCTGGGTTTGCTGTCCCCAGCCATCCGTGACTCTTCCTGTCCAATGTTCCCTGCCTGCAACTCATAGGCAGCCATGGGCAAAACCTTCCCCATGTTCCAACAACCCCCTTCAAAAATAAATACATACACAAGTCAGCTTGAGACAGATTCCTGACACCCATAATTTCAGCCCATGCAGGTAAAGTCTGTCAAAGCAATAAGAAACTAAAAGGTCTTCTAATGGAAAGCATTAAGCAGCCTTAATAAATAATGTATTTTTTTGCTGCTGAAGGAGGAGACAGGCTTTCTACAACACAAACCTGACTCCCCTTCTCAGAGGGCATTTTCCCATCTTTTACCTCTCTCCCCATACCTGCCTATTATGTCTCTTCCCAATCCTTTAGTCTCTCCTGTTCCTTCCCATATTTTAGGCAAATGCCAGGTCTCATCAAAACAGGTCAAGGCCTGACTGTCGTCTTCTACAGAAGAGCAACTCATTCTGCCATTTCAAGGGCAAGCTCAGGTATCCAAGAAGCCACGGCAAGAGATGGCAGCACTTCTATTTATTATTAGTTCATGGATTTTAGGAATATAAAATAACTTATATTTCACCCCAGCAAGATGAAGACTTCCTTCTCATTTAAAGTGAGTCTAGAAAGCAAATAAGCATCATAGGCAGAGGTCATTGGTCATATGGACTCCACAGATGCACTATTTAAAGCAATGGACCTGGGTAGGTCAAAACTCCATATTTCAAACCCTG
Organism: Harpia harpyja; assembly: GCF_026419915.1. NCBI lineage: Eukaryota > Metazoa > Chordata > Aves > Accipitriformes > Accipitridae > Harpia > Harpia harpyja. The sequence continues at coordinate 96,778,887 of NC_068969.1, forward strand.
CCTACAGGTTCAGCAGCTGGAAATGATGCTGCTGTTGTGGAAAGGGGAATTACTGCAGGGAGTGGACACATGCTAGGCAGGACCAGAGATGCCTCTTGCACTACTGTCAACCAACACTGGCATAGTCTGAATTCACTGACTTTGCCCAAGGGAAAGAGATCAACCTCTCCTGGTGCTTGGCACAGGTGAGAGAGCGTTACTGTCCTTCCACATGGATATAACATTTCTTTCAAATGACAAGCAGAGAGGGGAGGGGACACACATAAAGAAATTTGTACATTTGCTACCAAGTCACCTAATGTCCTGTCACAGGGGTTAGGTGGTTTTTAGTATAACAGTTAATGACAGAAGCATCCCAGAAGTAGCACATGGTAACCAAGGTGAATAAGAGCTGCAGCTTACATTGGAGGCACTCCGTTTCCCATGGCTGATCCTGCTTAAGCTACAGCAATGCCTGAAGCATCTCTAAGCGTCCCTTTCTGCCAGGCAACAAAAAAGCCCAGAGCCAGAGGGCGTCACTGGCAGTCTGCAGAGACAGAGGCTGGGATGGAGAAACAGAAACCTGGAGAAGTGGAGGAGCGCCAGGCACGGCAGGACAGCGGCATATCGCAAGTCGCCCAAGAAGCGGCTTACAGGGACCTGCCAAAACATGATGGCAACACACAAGGATTGGCAGGAAGCTCTGCAATCTGGCGAGGGCTAAGCTGCTGTCAACTGCCCTTGTCTGGGAATACAGCAGCACACACACCGCAGCACGGCTGGTGACCTGGTGCTAGCTAGGAGACAAGACTGCTCCAGCAGCTTCAAAACTTGCTGTTGTGTTCATTAAAAGGTTTCTTTGGGGGTGATAGATAAGAAAAATAACTACTCTGTGCTATTAGTTGTTATCTGATTTAATTAAAAGAGCTGCATAGTTGTGTGCTGATAAATATGCAGACAATGCTAAGCATCCACAGAAGTTACTCATTCCCACACCTTTTTTCCCACCTTAGGAGGGTACTAGAAGCACTTTTGAACCAACGAGTTCATCATCTTTAAAATGGAAAAGACCTACTTTGCTTCATGAACTAGGTCAACAATTGCAAAATAAAAGGGTGCCAAGGAATTCTGATATATCTACCAAAAACCTGAAAATGCGAAAGAGTCTGTTCACCTGGAACCAGGCTTGAAAACAGTTTCCAGTGTATGGTTGTGCAGTAAGGGCCATCTAGTAGTGACAAGTTATTGTTGTGAATTTAAGGGCTCAGATATGGTACATTAAGATGAAAATGTAGTTAAGACAGCATGAGTAGTGTGTTATGAGAAAAAAAACCCATGAGTGTACAGACTCAGCAGGGTGCAAGCTTTAAAGCAGGATCAACAGTCCGCATTGAGCCCAGTATGCGCCAGAACCAGGGCAAAACAGGAGACGAGCACAAGTGGTATTTACAAAACAAGGCAACCTTTTAGAAAACACCATTTCCAATGCTTCATTTCACTACTAAGCCTCAGGGCTTGCAGGTCAATGTTCTCCCTTATGGAGGACCAGTCTCCAGGAGAGCAGGACTCAGATCCTGCATCCAGAAAAGAGCCTGTTGCTAGCACTGACTCCTGCATGTCCTCCACCATCCTGCTCCCCGTCCTGCCAAGCACAGCACTAGGGTCAGTCACGGATGCTGGGAGGCTTGAGCAGGGCCAGAGGGGGTCAAACCATCCCCTGGCACCCCACAATAACAGATTGAACTAGGCAACTGATGAGGAAGCTATGGAAAATCAAAGGCTGAATAAAATCAAGCAAACATAGAAGTAGTCTTGATCCATTCCACTGGCTGACAGCAAGCTCTCACCTGAATTTTCTCCCTCTTCACAAACACAATTGTTCCATTTAAGAAATTGCCCTCTGCTGTCCTTCTTTCCTCTGCCTTCCAACCACATACTTTTTCCTAATCACCCTGTTTGCACAAACTGCAAGGGGCTCTGACTGATTTAGAGGAAAAGCAGAGCATATCAAAATAGTTAAACTGTCTTTGCTTTGTTTAATGTTTTTTAATTACTTCATTGCGTAATATTAAAAAGTCTGCATTTGAGCCCATTAGCTCAAAAAAGCAGAAAAAAAATAAGTGATGAGCTTTGTCAGGACAAGATGCACACTAAAGGCCATTTCATTTCCATCAACCATACAACTTCCAAACAACATGCTATTTGTATGCACTTGGTGTGCTTCCTTCTGGCTCAGCTGGTTTCAGATCACGTTGGTGATTTATGAGATGCTACACTTACAGGTCATGCAAACGTGGAAGCACTTGGATGTGTCTCAGCTGCAGAGCTAGACCAACAATCTCTTTTCTTAAAAAAAAAAAAAAGTGTCGCAGGAATTGCATGTAAACAGATTGTCTGCAAGTCAGGGAGACATTTTACAAGATGGGCCAAGCAAACAGCTCACAATCACCAGAAGACACAGTTCCACTCTCTTCTCAGAAAAAATCAAGTAGGTTTGGAGGTTTTTTTCCTCAATTTAATGAGCTGAATCAGCTCACTGAAGGGTCAAGAACATCTGAGCCAGTTCAAAGGGGACTGGAGCATGGAGGACCACAGAGCCAGCAGGCAACTGCCCCAGAAGTAAAACCCTTTCCTGGTAGCAATGACCTGATTGGCTCTGCCAGTGCCATGAAACTTCACTCCAATTTGTATTTTAACCCCAGGTTAACAGAGATAAACGTGGCCAGTGAATGAATGAAAGATAAGGGGCTTTCTTCCTAACAGCATCATCTGGCTGATCCAGGAGGATGCTTAATCACACAGCACCAGAAGTTCCCAGGCAGAAGGATCAGCACAAAGCTAGGATTTTCCTGGGTGGTATTTAACACAGGTAACTTCACAACAACCACTACCACAAAGTAGAGGCATACAGCAATAGATAAGATTAGATAAGATAGTAAGATGCTTGCAGCCTCTCAGCAAAATATAATTTTTGAGAAATAACGATAAAGGGACAAAAATAAATGGACAGTAAGTTTTTGAAGGTGTCTGTGATGTCCATGGTTATCAGTGTCAGATTGCAAATCCTTATGGCCCTTTGTAATACACTGTTTAAATCAGTGCCAGTTTCCTGTTTTCTGGTATAAAAGGCCTGGAGTAAAAACAACAGGAATCACAGTGGCACAAACTAGCACTGGATGTGCACAACAGGACCTGTCTGTGGAAAAATTATACTATGAATTCTCAATTAACATAACAGAAACAAGGTCACTTTGTAACTGCAATTGAATTTATCTTTGTAGTTGCATGAGGTGGAACTCTCCTTCCCTACCTCAACTGTTGTAGAAATTAGGACTCACTAATCAGTCTTTGAGAAGGATTCCATGACAAGACATTAAAATTTTCAAATCCAAAACTTGAAAATTATCCTTTTGTACGCATATGAGACTTGACATTAGCTCTTCATGGTGCAAGCGTGCTTTGCAACTGAGCGTTGTAAGTCACATAAAGAGCCTTTTTTGAACATTATTTTCCTTCTCATGAATGGCAAGAGCATCACTTGCTAGCAGGAGTCTACAGCATATACATGTTCACATGAACATGCAAACTTTGAAAACTAATGTAGAAAAAAGCCCTAATTTGGGTGAAAAATCTTCAGATTCATTCCTGTCATCCTGCAGATAGTAAACAAGCCTCAGCATAGATCATATTTTACAATGAACCCAGTGTGGTTCCTAGAGCCTACGTAAAAAAGAAAAACAAAATAAACAGAGCTCCCCCCGCTCCCCCTCCCCCGCCATCCCGAGAAGGATGACAAGAGAAAAAAAAGATAACCTGAAGTTTCCTGTGGAGATTTGGTCATTTGTATAAATCTAGTGGAGAAAAGATCCATTTCTGTGCTCCTGCTCCCACGTTTTCTGTCTCCTGAGCAAGTGACAACTCTACAGCCAGGATTTCTGGCTGTTTATATCCACCCTGTGATACCTTTAGAGACCAGACAGCTTTCAGTGCACCTGCTGTAACAGCCAAACTGAAGTCCATAGCTAACCAAATATGCAACCAGGCAGGACTAGTGAGGACTTGTCAGCACACGTCACTGGCTCACACGAGCTGGCCTAACGTTGTGCTTCAGGCTCATTTCAGATTCCTGCATTCAGTTCCTGCCATCCCTTTCAATTCTATGCTTGGGTTGGAAATTAGGGTCACTTTCCTTTGTAGCCAAATTTGTTTCAAGGAGGAAAGTAGCAGGGTAGGAAACAAACTCGAGCATTCTAAAGCACTATCTCCAGGATTACCCAATTAAAGTTTAAAAAACCAAACCAAACATGAGGTATTTTGATTCAGGAAGATCACTAATAATCTTTGAACTCTTTTGTTGTCCTGTGGGTTGGGACCCACAACCAGATTTCAATCTCCTTTCAATCACCTCCCATTATGAAAACAGATGTAATATAATACAGGACTGTCCAAAAGGGAGTAAACTGGGAGCAAAAGGCACAGAGACTCCCAGGAGATACTACAGCTGAATTTGAGAATTCAGTTTTTACAAACACGAGCATATCCTTGCACCCTTTTACTCTTCAATCCCTAAAGCATCTCCAAATTATTTTCATCCATAGACTTCACTGGTCTCTCTCTTCTTTGTTTGCCTTCACACTGTACTACAATTTTGCTATGTATTGATGCTGGCTTTCATATCAAGCAACATATTTTAAGAACCTCAGACCTTGAAATAGTGGCAGGATGCCCAGAGCATAAAAATCAGTGCCCCCTTCTAAAGCCCAGTAATGCTATCACAAGCATTGTAAAGTCCAAAAACATCATAAAGTCAACTCAGCACAGAAAAAGTTGTTGTTATGAATCCAAACCTCACCAAATCTACCCATAAGAACAATTTCACATTTGGACTAGGTCCACCTGAGTACTCAGTCTCCCCCAGCAGTCAGGAGCAGAAGTATGGGTGCAAGAAGAATGGCACCATAGTGATAACTCCCCAGGACATTACCTCAGCTTCCAAAATTTTGTACCTACAGGCTTTCCTGAATCAGAGTGTGTGTGTTCAATCTATTTCCATTAATTTGCCCAAGGCCTTCTAGAACCATTTTGGCTCAGCTGTTACTTGTTTTGCCTCAGTCCACCATCAGGTTGCTTTCCTATTGCTATTACAGAAGACAGAGGGCAAAGCTGGATTTCCATGGCTTCACCCACACTGAGCAGAAAAAAAAGAAGCATGAGGAAGCACAGTGGAGACACAGCCGACTGGTATGGATGTGAACCAAACCAGCACAGTTATATTGGCTACCCTGTTCCATGTTCTTTGAACTTTTAGGACTTACTTGGGCATCTTGCTGCTTCACTTTCATGTGGGTAAGAAACTTGGCAGGAGAAGAGAGAGACAGTGACTCTCATTTCACTGTGAGACTTGGTTGGGTTTTGTGGTTCCAGGTGAAACCTGAACAAAAGGAAGAGAGCCCCAAATCATGCACTCCATGCACTTCAGACATCACTGCTAACTTTTATCCTAACCAGTCTCAAAACAAGACTATTCAGAAGAGGATGAGAACTCCTCTGCTTCAGTCTATGCTTGGAAGAAGGGGGTGGAGAAGGGGAGCAATACCCACTCCCAGGGCTCTGACCCTGCATCCCTGTGTTACTATGAACTGCTGTTGTCACCTAATTTAATACTATTGCAGTTCAGATGAGCATGTTGGTAAACAGAGCAGCAATGTAAGGGCAGCATCCTGTTTATATTTCACTGCAGGATGATTCATTTACAGTTCTTCAGCAGGGCAGAGGCTATAATCACGCAAAAGGTCAGCAGTTTCTGCTAGGGCTTTTGCATTTAGTCAGATAGTGTTTAGGTTAAAAAAAAATCCAGTGTTGATATAATCCTGCTGAACAGTCTTCATCTTTCCTGGAAATCAAGAGTTTGACGTAGATGGAACTTCTTTAATTTAAGGTATGGAAAACACTCCCCATGTTGCAAAAGAAAGTTGATTGTCTTTGAGTACAAGAAATGTAATCCGCCTGCAACCATACCTTCTTGTGGACACTGGCAATACGCCATCTCTCACAGATCCCCAAAACCAGCATTGCCAGACTTGCAAGGTGAAGGAACAAGAAATCACCTGGAGCATTAATGGCATCTGTTAAATGAGGCTGGGGGAAGCTCTGTCATTGTTTGGGTAAAAAATTACAGATGAGCAAATAATCTAAAGCACTTGCCCTTCTATTATACAGCAGATGGCCTGCAGGATCAGGCATTTAACTTCAGCATCAAGATATCAAACACGACATCCAGCACAGTGGGAGCTAATCAGTTTCTGATGAGCTATGATTTCTTCATGCTTAGCGTTTGTCTGAAATTTCATCTTCTACCCCAGTCACTGAGCTTTACCGTTCACATGCATTATATACAGCTTCTCATGGTTTGGCTTCACTGTGAAAGTAACACCACACGCACAGGCAGTGCTTGTCCCTGGTCTGTGCAGGAACAGACTTTGTAAAATCTGTGCACGAGCTCCCAAATAAATTATTGATTTAGAAGTTGACACCAACTCTTAAATATAGCAAACCCTCCCAAGGTGTATCCTATTCAAACACTAAACTTAGCTCACCTATACAAGAATACACATGAGGAACAACCTTTCCCAGCTGTTGGAAGAGTCTGACCTTACAGTGCTACATGATTTATATTACAATCAAATAAACATGGCCTCTGAGAGGGTTAGAGGTACTTATTGCTTTCCAAATATTCCCTCACATACTCACAAGCCAAAAATGTCCTTAAATCAGTAACTACTTCAACAAGCCCTTGAGGAGCTAGGATGTAATTATTACAGCACCAGCTCCTGATTAAGGACTTGTTTGAAAAAGGGCTCGTTAATTGCATGCACATCTGATTGACTGTGATGGAAGGGAGCCGTCAGAGTTATGCAGGACACTGGTTCCCCTACACAGTGCTCAGAGCATCAAATACATGTCTATTAGAAGAATTGCCACCTGTTTGTTTTCCATCTCCTCTACATCTTAACCCCTAAAACCTCAGATCTCTCCTTTTCTTGCTGGCCTAATTAATACTAACAGTTCTACGCAAGTCTATCCAGATTGTAAAGAGGTTCATAAAAAATAAAGTGATTCAGGAAAGTCTGACCTGTTTCCAAAGAGTACATGACAGGAGAGAGGGAGGCCAGCATGGCTGGGGAAATAACTTGCAGCCTGTTTTCAACTCCATTCCACTGCTATATAAAATAGAGTCGTCTTATAGCAATATGAAAAGTAACACTGTACAACTGTTAACATTATATTAAGGATTGCTCAGAAAAATGTGAAAATAGTTCAATTTTATAAGTACATTTTAATAAGCAGAAAGATTTAATCACAATTTTACCTGTACCATGAAAAGGGAGGTTTATAAGCTTTATAAGCCAGGGGTGTGCAACTGAACCATCACAGGACAGTTGGCCAGAAACGCTGGAAACCAGAAGGAATGTACCTAAAACTACTGCGCTACTTAAGCAAGACAAAGGCCCTTGGAACAGGAACAACAGGAATAATAAATACACAGGATTGCACAGGCCAATTTACCTGGCAACATTCCCCAGCATCAGCTAATGGTACCACAAACCGGAGGCAAGGACAGAGCCCCACCTGCAGAGAGGTCCAGGTGCCAGCAGAAAGGTTTCCATCTCCAGTTCCACCACTGACTCCAGCACACGCATGAGCAGTCACTTTGGCTCCAGTTTCCCATGCCTGCCTATAGCTGGTGGGAAGTACCTACAACCTCACTTTGAAGACGATACGTACCCTGGAGCTGACTGTTTTGATGGAGCATTTTATGAAAAATGGGGAAAAGTTGTGTGGTGGCGTCAGGAAGACTCATTTTCTTCACGCCCTGGCGCAGCAGAAATGCAGAGTGAACATGTTTGTCCTCCCAGTTACTTTTGCACTTCTACCATTCATATAATAATATTTCAGGTCAGACACTGGTGCTGCTTTCAAGCGAGTGGCACATCTTGCACACAAAATCCTTCATGTTCTTAATTACAGGTTGTGAGCTGTTTGGGGGCAATAGCTCTCACCTCTCCCCTCTTTGAAGAGTGTTTGACATTACCAGGTCTTTAGGCACTGCAACTAACACACAAGCTTTTCACCTGCTGCTGATTCCAACCATTCATAAGGTTTTTCCCAAACTCCAGAATGTTTTTGTTTTGCTCTCCTAAATATCCACTTGCTTATTTGTCTTGGCAAAAACATTCCTGTGTTCACAGTTAAACTTTCAAGAACCTGAAGGAATCCAAGGGACATCCACCTTTTTCTCCATAATCTCCAAGTGATCACGTCGGCAGCTGGTACCACTCTTCTAGACATGGGTTACACAGTTCTTTCCAAGGACCATTTCTCCCCCTCCCTAAGGATTAATTCTGGCACTCCTGACAACAGAGTACTATCTGATATCTAGACCCTGGAGAACAGTTTCATCTGAAAAAGGACCACATCTGAGGTGGACAAATGCCAGGTATTCAGGCCTTTTAAAACTTTTCCTACAAACCTTGCACAAAGACAAAGAAAAGCCTGTTCCTCTGCCTTCCTATGCATTTCGCTTCCAGTTTGCTTCCCTTGCTTTGTTCTGTGTGCTTTTACGTTGGTGATAAACAGAGGATTGACAGCAGTGAACGTGGGCAGCTCTCTGCTGTCAGTAGTTATTTAGCACCTAGCAAGCACCAAAGCCTCAGCAGGGCAGCCACATTCGTACAAACTGGTGTTAGGGCTGAACCCTTTCCCAGCACCGCTGTGGTTCTGGCAGAGCAGCGGCCAGAACCAATACCCTGCAATGTCCAGGGTGGCTTTGCAGGTTTCTGTATGCAATAATAACTGGGACACACACGTGCTTCACTGTCCCTACCGCAGCAAGAAGAGGGAAAATCTCCAAGCAGCAGGATGGGCTGGCAGCTCTGAACATCACCACCCTTCAGCAGAGACACAGGTCTGTAGAGCAGAGCTCAGTGCCAGGGCACAACGCGTTTCGGCACCCTGTAGCATGGGTTGCACTGGCTGTACAACAGCACGGCATGGTGCTGCAGAGGCCATGGGGCCATGCACAGCCCCATTGCAGCCCCCTGAATTGTCTGCACCTGCGCCGCAATGGCACAAAACCCCAAGGGGCTGGCACCACTACAGAGAGGAGCCCAGGTGGCACGGCCCTGGAGATGGCCTCCCAGCAGAAGGTGGGATCTGCAGGCAGCCCAGAGCCACGTTACCTCAGCAGGCAAGAGTAATCTTGATGAATGTGAACCCACTGCCCATCCTTAGAGATATTCAAAAGCCCTCTGGACATGGTCCTGGGCAACCAGCTCTAGGCGGCCCTGCTTGAGCAGGGAGGTTCAGCAAGACAACCTCCAGAGGTCCCTGCCAGCCTCCACCATTCTGCGACTCTGTGCAATCTTAGGACCTGTCAGTTCCTACTGAAGACAGTTGTGTAACTCTGGTTGATCTATATAAAAAATTTATAAAAACTACGTTACCAACTCCACCCAGTGCTCTTGTTGAGGATTGTAGAATCAGAATACAATAAGAGATTTTAAAACTCATAAAATGCAAATCATCATACTTAGATGAACATTGCCAGCTGGTGTTAGGTCCAAGAAAATCTTGCCTTTCTATATAAATATGGTTTTAGTCAGAGCCCAGTAGGAATAGAAATATTTTCTTGAGGAGTAGAAAACAAAAATCGTTTAATCAAGCTGTCTCTGCATGGCTGCAAATCAAATATTATTCTGGTGCATGGGAGCTTTGCAGTTTATATAACCTGCCTGTAGGAATACTAGAGAGATGTGGAAAGTAAAGTGAAAATTTCTCAAATCAATATGAACATGAAAACGCTCAAAATCACTAAGACATAAAGTGAGCGATTTTCATAGCTCAATAAACAGGGAAGAAAACGAAGCTTTAACACCTGCAGGTAATGAGTTACAGCAATACTGGTTAAATAAAAAAAAATTACTTTGCCCCTACCCTTTTATTTTATTGATGTGACCAGCACGGAAGGTTAAGAAAGAATATAATAAATAATGTCAGCACAAAGCTAAATATTATAAAAGGGTATCTGCATTCTATTTAGGAAAGATCTGATACATGAAAGCCGAGAGCTGCTGATTGCTGGTTTTGTTTCTCAAATGTAAACCCATGCACATTGTAAAGTCTATAAAACCAACAAAAAACCATGATAAATTCTTCAAACTAAGTGTTCCCTTTAACCCCAGAATATATTAATCTGTATGTGCAAACACTGTGTGAGAAGAGCTCTCTGTTCCTCAAGTACACGCTGTGCTTTTTAGACATAAGGTAAATAACCTTTGGAAAGACTGCCTCCGATTTCCCTGCATAGTAAGCCAATTCACTGCTCAAGCATTAATATAAATCACATACTTCAGGAGAAAAAGAATTGGCTTTCTTGGAAAGTCCTGAAAAGTGGAACCATTTGTCCTGCACTCAGTGGGCACACTCGGCAACCGTGACCCCAGAAGTGACTCCCAGCCACAGCCTCATGCCCTGCAATGTTCCTCACGCCTGGGGAGAGCGTGGCAGAGGGACAGACCAGCCTCCTCACTTTGCAGAGAACCGCCTGACATGATCAAAAGTTACCTTGTGGTTTAGTATATCCTGAAAAATGCTAGTGGCCAGCACGAGAAGTATCGACTGAAGAGCTGTTTTTAGAAAGATCTGTAGGTATTACGCTGGCACAGGTGCCACCTGCAGGTTATTAAACAGGCAGCGCAGGAAGGAGACAGCACAATCTCTCCTAATCTGCTCTTCCAGGTCCTCACTCAGATTTACTCAGTCCATACCTACCACACTTGAAAATAACATGTGAGCACTACAGCCTCAGCAGACAGTTTATATTTTGCTTCACCAAGGCAGGGTTTTAATCAGTAACAAACATAGACACTAACTTGTTATGACTCTTGGGAGGTAGCGCCAGCCTGGATGGAAGATAAGGGCATATTCTGCTTACACAAGGCAGCACATGCTGCGGATGGGTGCTCCTCTGAACCTCCTCATGTTTCTTCAAACCAGGTGCCTTCAGCAAAAGCTGTGTCTGCCCGCTGCAGTGACCTATATATCTTTGGATACCTCAGCCTTAGTGCCTATAACAACATTTCTAAACTTCTGAGCAGTGTGTCCTTTAACAGGGAAGGCAGACACAATTAAACATCCATGGAAAAAGACATGGTTGAAAAAGAAATTAAGGACTGAAACAGGATCTGGTTTTGGAGTCCTCATACAGCTTAAAAAAATTGTATGTATATGCATGTACAGACACACACACATGCATTAGTTTAAAGAGTTTTCTGTGGGGTAAGGATTAAAAATCAGCATATATACTCATCAGTATATTTTTGATTTTTTTAATAGATTTCCATCTCCAACAGAAAGTTCCAAAGGTTTAACAAGAAAAAACTCAAGTCTTCAGCTGAAGACTTGAAACTCTCATCTCCAGAACGTACTGCATCCTACATCACATCATACAGTGACATATATGAGATGGTTGCTCAGTTCTATATTTCACATGCTTTATTGTCCAGTTCCTCTAGAAAAGAGAGAGTGGTGAGTACACCCAGTGTCTTCACTCAAATACCTACTGCCCTGGGAGCCTGATCCCTCACATTTTGGTCTGCTTTATGTATTATTCTTTTACCTGTAGAGCAGGATAGGCTACAAAATATTCTTTCCTAGAAAGATGAAAGATTTGGGCCCGTCTTACAGGCAATGAATATAATTTTATGGGATTGGAGCTCTTAGACTTCCTTCTGCTGTGCAGCTCTGACTCAAGCACTGCCACACAGCAATGCTACCTGCTTACAGCAACATGATGCACCGTGTACGCCCCAACTTGTGCAGCATCGCTGTAATCATCAATGTGTGAAAGATGTAATCTTCTCTGCCTCTGGCATAATCAGGAGAAATCCTTAGATTTGAAACACTGCATGATACTGCTGCTGAGCGAAAGGAGAACAGGAATGCCCAAGCTCTTACAGGGAAAAAAAAACAATTGAAGAAGTGTTGAAAAATAAGGATATAGGGCTTCTTTTAAATGACTATTTGCAGATGTGTTTTGGCTTTCTTTTAAAAGAGTGAAAATCTAGGCCCCGATTTCAATGGTGAACAAAGTGAAGTTTTGCATGAGTGGTATAGCAAAACCCCTTGATTATCACCTTAACTCAAGTTGAGGCATGGGCAGATGGGGCAATAGTTCCTCTACTACAGAAGTAACATGATAGAGACCTGTGGATTTATTTCTCCCCTCTTGGATGGACACCTTCTGCTGTTTTCCAAGGAGTTGGAGACAGCAGGAGGCAGCTTTATTTCATTTGGACCAATCCCAGGATAAAAGCCCAGCCTCTCCTCCTTCAGTCACAGGCTCCATGAATCCCCAAAGTCTTACCATAAAAGAGCTTTGTACTGTGTAAGTGCATGACCTCCATTACACATGTAGCCTTTGATTTTTATTTATAAAAGTCCTTAAGCAGCTTTCTAGCCCCACACATCTCTATTTCATACAGTAGGAGGGTGTGCCCAGAACTGCAAACTAACATGTGACCAAGGAACTAAAGGGCATTTAACGCAGGACGCAAACACCTGCAGCATCTCTTACACAGTTAGTATGACAACAGAAGAAACTAGTGTGAAGTGTTGTCTTCCTCCTCGAGCAAGAGAGGCAGAGTATCACCTAATACCCCAGAGACAGGCTGGCATGTTAATACATCTTATTCCCTAACTCCCTTAGGTCTGGATAGTTACAACAAAATTGCTTTTAATTAAAAGTCTAAAACAATGTTGTGAAGTCTTGTTTTCAACCATAGTGAGTATCTTTTACTCCCACTGATGAATAGAAATGGCGTTGCTCTCCATCTTTGAAAAATGAAGCAATTATGTCAAATATAGTTGCTTCATGCTAGCCACCCAGATTTCAAGATTTTGCTCAAAAGCCACAAAAAAACTTGTTATAAGTGCTCATGGCTCATTTCCAACAAGCATGGTCAGCATCAGAACTGCACTGCAGGCGAGAGATAAAAACTTATAAAAATCCAGTGGAAAATAAAACTCCTTTAAAAGAGCTGCAAGTTGCAGACTGTAAAAAGCCGTCTCATCCCAACTCTGACAAGAAGTAGTCTAGCTGCAAATACATAAATGAGAGCACGTCTCAACTATATCTTTTCTGTCCTCTAGTGTCAGCTTTTTGTGATGAACAGAATCAGAATAAGCCTTTTCCTGTTGTCCATTTTAACTGCTTTTTTTTAAGGAAAGAAATCCCTGTCTTATTGTGAACACTGAACACTGGTAGAGACACCTCTGAAAAGAGGCCAAGTTCTGGCTGAAAAACATCAGCCTTCCCCAAACCCAACCGCAAAGTTTTAGACAGTGTTACTGCAGCACACGAATGCAACTAGCAATCTTCAAATAGGAGATTTACTTCAGGGGATAATCGCAGCAGAACGGAGAATGCAACTGACTTTGCTCCCAGCCTTTCTTTAAACAAATGTTCATGTATGCACAGAGCATGCAGGTAAAAATATAACAGAACTGACTTTCCCTCCTTGATTTACAATATACCTATACATGCAGGCTGTTCTGCCTAAGAACATCTCTAGCCAAACTCCAACCTACAACACGCAGTTATTTCAGTCGTTTCACAAGTATAGTCGTAAATTATACCAAAGTAGAGCAGTTCTATGAACAGTACAATTGTTTCTGCATTTAGGGGCTGGTATAGTAAAGTATAAAAAAAATCCAGAATACTTAAACTAGTTTAGAAAAACAAAACCAGATTAACTAATAATAGTTGCACAAAGTCTATGAGTAGAGCAGGAACAGAGACCAGAGTGAGACAAAGATCTCCAGCACCCTCTTCTGGTTCCTGGAGCCCACAGGCACGACAGCAGCTAGAAACCTCCCTTCTGCTCAAGTGACAATGATGGACCCAGTTAATACACACCTACATACGAGCTAACAGGATGCCAGTGCCTTCAGCAGCACTAGAGCAAACAATATAGGTCATCCTATTGTGTTGAAAATTTCAGGAAGAAATTTCAACTGTTGTAATATTGTTTCCGTGGGTCTCCGTATCCATTCTTTGTGTTACTGTACTTGCTAGAAGCCATAGATTCAGGGCCAGGACATTGATGTACCGGACAACGTACAGACACTGGGAAAAACTGCTTACAAGAGACTGATGGGAAAGCAGAGACAATTCACATGCAATGTGCTCCAAGAGCCAGGCAGAGGTCAGAGTAGCCTGAGTTGTCAAGGTTCCTTATTTTGCTTCATTTCACTTTGGAAGGTTGGGGCGGAGGCAGGAAAGTTGGGGGTGTCAGACACCATCTCTAGGAAGGAAGGTAACAATGAAATTTCACTGACCTCCAAAGACAGCATGGAAGAAAGTATAAGGATGCCCTTTTCAAACCTGACCGCATGGATGAAAATCCAGCATCACTGGCCAGAGGCAGATGCCATCTTCTTGAAGTCAAGTGAAAAGTGACACGTGGAGTGGGAGTGCCTACATCTCAGGGGGCTCAAAAGCATGTTAAATGTAATCAGGGACAGGAGATACATGGGAGAAGCCAGAGAGGATCAAAGATGAGAGAAGAGCCTGTGCAGCATCACTCTGAGACAGGTGGGGCAGCAAGGTGCTGAGGCCAGAGGTGACACTGCTGACTCAAGAACTGGGCAGATGAGAAGACCCCCAGTGAAGAGTCTTGAGATACATGGGCAGAATAGGTTATACCTTAGAGATGTCATACAGTGAAGATCTGCAACAGCTAGAGGTGGTTATGAGAACCCAAAGATTGTAAAAGATGGGGAGAAGCACAAGTCAATAATTATGAAAGTAAGTGAAGAGTGAAATGTCAGAAGATACTATTTAAAAGTAAGAAAATAGAAACCAGACCATTGATTGGGAAGTTTGTTCTCTTGGCTAAGCAATACTGCTTCTGCACCATGTGGAGCCATTTGCTTTTCTTCCTGTCACACTGGTATTTCAAGTCATTGGTGTCAATAGCTCTGAGGTCTGGTCCACACAACATTGAGCAGCTTTTTCCTCTTGGGGATCAGATACGTCAAACACAATCAGCAGCAGCTCACTGCTGTTCTCTCTGGCCACACCATGGTCTTTTCTGCCTGGAGTCACTAGAGCTCCCCCAAAACCCAGACTTCCATCGTTTTGCACAGAGCTAAGGCACAGAAAGCACCCTTGAGGGTCAACCATGCAGAGGCCCTGGCCAAGCAGCTGGAGGAGAAGGTCACCTGGCCTGGCCAAGGACTGACATTACCCTAGGACCTTGCCAAAGTAAGCCAAAGATAAAATGACCTGTCTGTCCCTGCATGGTCAAGCTTTCATGCATTATGGGAGGGATAATACCATCCCAGTGCCAGTCACAGAAGAGCTTTGCAGGAGGACCAGGCTCATGCTGAAGAAGTTCCTGGGAAGAAGAACTTCCTCAAGAGTGGAGAGGACAGCCAGACACCCAGGCAGCAAGGCCCAGAGACTCCTCGCTGTGCTCCAAGCCAAGCTGCTGTTCCCCACACCATTAATGACCAGGAAAACCAGCCATAAGTATGACCATTAACTCCACATATACTAATACATGACGATGACAGCAACCACCATATTGCTGCTGCTGGGCACCCCTAATGTGAGCAAACACTATGAAATACCCTTCCTCGGTCCACACGCACTCCCTCCACAGCACTGCCTGCATGCCTGGCAAGGGCTTGCCCCACTCGTGCTCACCATCCACCTTTCCACACCAGATCCTTCCCCTCACCTTGCAATAAAGCCAACAACACTATTTGTCTCCTGTCACCCTGCAGCTCTGCCAAGATTGCCACTGTTTCAAAGATAATTAAAAAAGGTTTCTTCTTTGCTGAGGCTTTCTACATATTAGTTAACTAAGTCTGTCCATCCTGGTCTGGTAAATCCTAACAGTTACTTTACGTGGCAAAGATGGGTTTGCATCATTTTTTCTTAAGCAATTAACAGTGAAACTGTTGCAGAACTGGGCTCCTCTGCTCAGCTCCCATGCATCCCCCATCCACACACCTCCTTCAGACACTGCCCAGCAACTCACTGCTCATCCAGAACTATTTCATCCACATTTCCTCCACTCATTTCTACATTTAATCTTTGACAGGGCTTAAACACCATTGAAACACTCCAACACCAACATACCAGCTTGCAGGTCCTCACTGCCCACACCAGGCACTGGCTGTGCTATGAAACCTCAAAACTTCCAGCTCAGCCTGAAGCTGTAAGCCACTGCTTTCCATCAGTCCTCCTCCTCTTCGCAGCTTCTCCTCCTCCAGCCGTGTATCTGAGACCCCCAAACCATGCTGAGCCCCCCACCCACATGGCACCCATTGCTCCTGCAGCCAGTGCAGCACCAAGACCTCACTGGCCTCCCTCACAGCTCTCCCTCCAAGGCCAGTTTGCTCCACCAGGCAGCTCAGGCCTACCTGGGAAGTAACAAGCAGCTCCTGATCCACAGTTGCAGCACTGATGAAGCGCCTGTATTCAGCAGAGCCAAGCTGCCCATCCTTCATTTTACTCAGCTGTTTCTGCTAAACACTGAGCTCTTCCACCACCCAGCCCCATGAGCCATGCCTCTGCATAGTCCTCTCTACCCTTTGTTCTTACTATTTCTTTAGAAATTGTTTTCCATTCTTTATTAGAGCAGTTTCTGCTCCAGCCTTATCTCTCCACCCTCATTCCTTGAAGCCAGGTCTAGCTGTAATTGCTACCTGCCATTGGGCATCCAGGGGAAGAAGCTAGTGGGTCCTAGTGGGTGAATTTGTCTTGATCTACATCCTGCTCCCTCAGCCCAAGTCGGGAAGCTTCTGGGCCTGTCCTTTTGCTACTGACTCACTGTTTCTGCACCACAAGATCTGCGAAAAAGTCAAAGGTGAGGTCATCTGCCTTTCAGAAGGCTTAATAGCAGCCAGACAAAAAAAAAAAAAGCTGAAGAAAAATGCATATTTAACCTACACTGTAGCTGCCCGGTTTTGACCTATGCATGTGCATCATTCTTTGGATTTCATTTCAGTCAAGTACCAGCCTCACCTCCTTGGAGAGCTCAGGCCTTTCCCTACTTCTGCCCTACTCTAGTAATGATGCACCCCTTTAGTTAAGGGCACTTCTACACCCCAGGTTACTTGGACGATGCCCTCATGCTCACCCACAGGACTGTGCCTGCGCCTAAAATCCCTTAAGGATTTTACAGAAGCTCCAGCTTTTTTCTAATTCCTTTTCAATCTTAATTTTCCCATTCATACAACAGGAAAGCATTCTAACATCAGGACCACCTTTGTTAAGCAGCAAGAGAAAGGTTTTCAAAGAAAATTAAGGTCAACCACTTGCAAGGTGAGAAATACAGAACCTGCCTGAAGGCCAAGAAGCACAAGCCTGTGCAACCTTCAAGCCCTTGCAGGCATGTGTTACTTGTTAGCCTTTAATTGTGTAAGCACGTACTATTGACCTGGCAGGACACCTGCCTTACTAAGTATTTTGTTTTTCCCTACTTAACACATGATTCATACCATGCACAAAATGCAGAACTACCGCCCTCCTCTTAAGTGTGCCTCTGGTACTCTTGTACTGAGCCCTTCACCAACATTAACTTACCTTCATATCCTTGTCATTAGCCCACAGTATGGTCCATTTTCTCCAAGTAAATAAATTACCAAGATTAAGATAAAAATTTGCAGAAACATCCACTAAAATCAGTATCTCGCTTGCTTATTGTTAAACCTGGCATGTCCTGACCAGCTTTATGCTCTCTCAATGTAAAGCAAATAAATATAAAAAGAGACAAGAAATAAGAGAACCACACCAAACCTCCACATGAACCATCTAAGGTTTTTACTTTCTTACAATGCAGCTGCATAATTTGAGATCATCACATGCAGCAGATGTTGGCTGTAATCTTCTAACACATGACTAGCCACTAAGAGACAGGGAGGAATACTTCACTGGCATCAGAAGACAAGAGTCTCACTTTCAGCTACATAATCTGGATGGAAACATACTGCAGACCTTTCTTTTCAAAGTTATGAGAGCTTGTGCCTGCTCCTATTTGCTCCCATTTATTCTTGTCACTGAAATTTATTTTCTCTCTTTTGCCATTGGGTTGTACCCAGTTTTACTTGCCTTCAGCCTACCTGCTGGGGTCTGCCATGCTGCAAGTCGTAACCCCAGTGACCTGGTCAGCCAGGGAAAACTGGTCCCATAAAGTTAACTATTTGGGAGTTAAGTGACTGAGAACAGATCCTTGCAGTGGAAGCATAAGATAACCATAACCACAGCCAGTATCACCAGTTCCACCTGCAACAATGTGTTCATTTTTCAGCAGTTTCATCAAACAAAAGATTAAATGATAAATTAGTATAATTTAATTTTAAAGTGGAACATTAAGATATTTCCACACTGCACTTTCAGAATAACTAATTCATTAACCTCAATTAAGAAAATGTTTTTATTCTGTGCAAAGATTATTTGTATATGCCACTTGGAAGGTGGACAATGAAAAAAATCAGAGCAGAGAAAAATGCTCATGTGAGGACTTAGTAAAATATCTGTGTACTTTACATTCATACTTGAGCTTCTTTTTGAAACATTTCCAATGCAGACAGAAGTATTTCTCAGCTTTTGGTAATGAAGAATTTACTTCATTAAGTTAAGCTTAGCATAAACAGCAGCTTGAGTCAGTAGGCCCACAGTACATGAGCTGGTCTGTAAGGGATTGACTTTTCAAACATTGTCCTTTTAAACAGTGTACCTTTGTTTTGGGGTTGTGTGGCAGGGGTTTGGTAGTGGGACAGGGGGCTAAAGGGGTGGCTTCTGTGAGAAGCTGCTAGAAGCTTCCCCGGCTCCAAGTCAGACCTGCCTCTGCCAAGGCTGAGCCCATCAGCAACACTGGTAGTGCCTCTGGGAGAATGTATTTAAGAGGGGAAACCTGCAGTGAGTGAGGGGATTAGAATGTGAGAAGAACCCCTCTCTGCAGATGCCGAGGCTGGTGAAGGAGGAGGGGGAGGACATGCGCCAGAGGAGGGGATGCCCCTGCAGCCCTGGTGAGACAGCAGGCTGTCCCCCCCCAGCCCATGGAGGGGAGTGGGGCAGCAGATGCCCACCTGCAGCCCAGGGAGGACCCCACGATGGAGCAGGGGGATGTCCCCGAAGATGGCCGTGACTCCATGGGAAAGCCTGCGCTGGAGCAATCTGAGCCTGAAGGACTGCAGCCTGTGGAAACGACCCACGCTGGAGCAATTCATGAAGAACTGCAGCCCACGGGAAGGACTCATGCTGGAGAAGTTTGTGGAGGACTGTCTCCCGTGGGAGGGACCCCACACTGGAGCAGGGCACAAGTGAGGAGTCCTCCCCCTGAGGAGGAAGGAGTGACAGGGACAATGTGTGATGAACTGACCACAACCCCCATTTCTCTGTCCCCCTTTCAATTTAAAGGTTAGTTCTAGAAATTTGGAACTGTAACATCAGGGTCTTTTGCTGTCAATAACAACGGCTACACTACAAATGGCTAAAGAGCAGTTATGTGTGGAAGTAGAACAGTACAACAGTTCAATTAAGGAAAAGAGTTGTAGTGCACATTTTAACCAACACGCTACATTGCTCTTTGTGCATACAAAGTGGACTCAAGGATTTCCACTGTAAGAAAGAAATCACTTGGCAAACAAAACACTGTGTCATGCTGCCCTTTTTTTCCCTTACGGACTTGGACATTTTAAGACAGAAGCTTTACAAGACATTACATAATTCTTTGTCTTTATTATTAAATGTGAAAGTCTGACTTGTTACATTGTCACATTGCTATTCAGAAATGCTTCAGTGATGAAGGAAGTCAGTGCTGGGTCAACCTAAGTCCTCATTCTACAACATTCGTTTACAAAGAAATTATAGTAGCTTTCAACACACCCAACACAACATTCCTTTCTTCAGAGAAAAGTCACATCATTCTTCCTCTAATGGGTAAGTTACTACATAAATTAGAAATTTTTTTTGGACAACACATCCCCAAATTTTTGTAAGATCAAAATGGTCTTCTACAGATGTTACAGAAGTCTTCACACATCATCATCATCTGACGTATCACTGCTGCTCGTCTCAGAATCCTCATTCTCCAGAGTGGTTTTGAAAATGCTGTTTTTCCAGGGGCTAAACTTAAAACCACAGATGATGCCATTTTTCAAAATGCCATTTTTCCGAAGGCCATTTTTTTGTAACTGAAATGAGAAAACAAGATGTATTTAAGAGAAGGAAAAAGCTAAACACAACAATCTGTTGCATTTCAACATTCTCTACATCTTCATCTCTGGGCTACATTAGATCCACAGCACTACCTTTTCATATATACACACAAAGGAAAACTCCCCTGAGCGCCTTCACTTCTGGGCCAGCCACTGGTATCCAAGTGCCTCCAATTGTGCTAAGCTCCTGCAGTCAACGAGAGCTTACCCTCTTCTCACCCACTTCCTCAGACGTCTTGCCCCAGTGATCCCTCCTCCCACATGGTGTCTCCTGCGATGTAGTCCCTTCTTCCACAGTGCTGCAAACATCTGTGCTAAGAAGGGCAGGGTCTGCAATAAGGAAGGGGCCTAGAAGAGGAGAAGCAGCAGGGAGGAATGGGTATCTCAATCTGTCTACCTGATGCAGTTGGAAAGTCAAAAACACTGGAGAGAAAGGAAACAACTGATTCTACAAAAAGGAATTACTGCATTTCCACACAAAGTGTAAAAGCTGGGCAATAAGCCAAGCATTTAAGAGTTTAACATTCCAAATGCTCTAATTGTGGCTAGACTTACAGAAATATCAAATGTTCAGATTTAACATTGCACAAGATTCTCCCTTCCAGCTCCTCCTCACTGACCCCATCAGGTACATACAAAATTCCTACTTTAAAAAAAAAAAAAAATCAAGTCTAGATTGCCTTTTCAGACTTTGTTACTAGTGAATTAAACATCTCTCAATTTCCAGCAGAGAAAATTCAGATTTTGGAGAACCAAGGAAATTGCATAAAAACCTTGAAAGAAAATTCCCTTTCCTCAGGCCAAGTTGAGGAGCTGGAAAGCCTGTACAATTCTACTCCCAGCAACGCTGAAACTACTCAGAAGCACTCCCTTACCCTTCCCTTGATATTTCGAAGGGATACAATACCTACAATAAGCACTGGTCCCCTATTCTTTTAAAGCAACTATTCTTCCTAAAGCACAATACTGAAATGGTACTGAAAAGGCAATACCCCTAATCATCAAAATTACTGCAGGTCCTTCTCAAAGGTAGGCATTTAGGGTAGCATAAGTTCATAATGGAACATTAACTTCGTGTTACCTGTTCACTAATGACTCTGAATTCTCTCATCTCATCCTCTGTTAGTGGAGCACATGTTTCATCATTTTCACAATCTTCCTGCCAGCCCATCTCCTTTAACAACCTTTAAATTAAAAAGGACAACATTAAGGAATTTGCTACTTACACTCAAGACATTTCAAGCTCTGCCTACATATATGTGTAAAGATCTGTAACAAATGGATTAATCAGTCCATAATTTTTTTTAAACAAACTCTTACATAAAAGTAGGTTAAAAGCCTTACAAAAGATATATAAAGCATAGAAGTTGAGAAGTTCTCAGGTCCTTCACGGATGACCCTGCTTTATCACTACCCACGGCAAAAACTGTACCTTCATTTTAAGGCAAGAAATCTGTGTCAGGTGGAAAAGTAAGAATGTATTTCCTTTGCATAACTGCTCTCGTGGAGCAGCAGTGTACCCCCTTGAAAACAGTATGAAGAGACAAAGACTTACACTGAGGGAATCAGCAGGTTTTCCTGGATAACAGAGCAGCCATGAGGAATATTGGTGGTGCTCCTCCATGGCAACCAATTCAGGATGCAATGGCCTCATACAGTTTTTCTAGCACATGCTAATCTCAAAGCCAGGACAGGTTTCTTTGCAATTTAGTCTCACCCAACAGCAGATGCTGCTATTTCAGCACAGACAGACTACAACTAGGAGTGGGTTTTGAGATGAGGGCAGGAAAGGAAACAAAAGACAGATTCCTCTCGTGACTAAGCTAGAGATATCCAAAGGTGCAATAATCAATGTGTTTTAGCTAGTGCCAAAAGTGGGACAGCAGTATCTGAGCAGGAAGACAAGTGGTTTTACATGTGAAGATGCTGTGTAAATAGGGGTTATCTGAGGGTGAAGACACCGTGACATTTAACAACGAAGATAGTAAGTTCTCTCGCTGCACAGTTTTTGCCAAAAGGATTAGCACCTTCTTCAGGCAAACCATGCACCTGTTGACTTCAAATGTTAAAGGAGGTTAAAGCTATTTCACAAAAAATAAAGAGGTTTCTAAATTATGTGCCAGAACTGACAACAGACTGACCCTTAGAGCTGAAGAACGCTGAATACATTAAAACTGGGAAGTAAGATGAACTCACAGTTAATGTCATGTGCCAGGTACTTCATTTAGCCAGATGGCAGCAAAAAATGCCCTTCAACATAACTCTTCCCACAAAGAACTCTAGGTGCCAATACAATGGATGTGCATTGGGCAAACTTGCAGATGACCAGTGACACCAATGACTGTTGTTAAAACCACAATAAAAGCCTGAAATTGCAGAAGAAGGGGAGAACAGCTCTACTCTGTTCAAAAAAGTTTACAGGACAGTAACAGAAATGGAAGTTACATCCTCTGTAGTATTTGGGCCAAATTGGACAATAAGACAACCAGGAACAATTAAATCCTCGGGAAGCAGCAGAAATAATAAAGCAGAAATTTGTATAGACATACGGAAAAAGACTCGCAATGCCATATGCAGTTTAATGATAGTTATGCTTTTGGCAACAGTAATTTGAGTTAGAAAGTTTTACTGCAAGCAAGCTAAGATGTTAACAGTAGTATGTACAATGAAGTGAATAGTTACAGAGCTCCTGTTAATGTAAATAAAATTTAGCAGAATGGTTAATTAGCTTTTAAGCAACATTGTCTGAAGTTAGCAGGACCGCTGCCCCTTTAAAGCAACACTAGACTTCTAGAATGGCTAAAAGCGTGAACTAAGTAAAAAAATTAAACTTCAGATTAGTAAACTTGACTCCAACAGGATGGCTGCATGTCAAACTTCCACAGCAGAAGGGAAGCCCAAGATACATTTTGTACAAGATGTGCCAATATTGTTACTAGGTATGCACAAGTATCCTATGAGTTAAGCTGATCACTTCAAGTCCAATTTACCACAAAAAGGTTTACCATAACACCTGTCTACAAGTATGCAGAGGTCACAGCCAAAGGGCTGGGACAATATAGAGACACAGACTCTCTGGGATACCACAAAGGAAAAACACTTGCGCAGAAACCCTGTGAAGGTCATTCAATGTTATTTGAAGTGAAAAATGAGACTTAGATTTGACTCCTATCTTCTAGTCAAAAAATCAGCAGCAGCAGCCTCTAGTGGCCAAAGATTTCTGTCTCCAAAGCCAATGGCAGAAAAAAAGGAACAGAGCAGGGTGCATTTCATTTTTCGTACTCATGAGGGATAAGAGGTCATGAAAGTTTCCTCCACATGTATTACAAAAAGAAAAGTTCTCCAGTCCAATGTATACATATAATCTATCACAAAAAAAAAAACCAAAAAACTATCACTGCAATTCTGTAGTTGCCAGAAACAGTAAGAATCTGACAGAGCTCATGACAAGCTCATTCCAGACTGAGTTGTGATTTCCCAGCAGCATCATTCTCATCTCTGCCAGTTGCTACTGCAGTTACTTTTATGAGATACTAGAATTGTTACAATCCTTTTTTGAAGTTACTTTCTCCCCTTCCAGCGCACTTTCTTGTGATACCAGTGACAGTGTCAACTAGTCAGCCACAGAAATAATTAATTACTTTAACAATGAGGAAAAATTCACTGGTGTTTTACATAAGATGCAGCATTTAAAGTATTATTAATACAAATAGCAATTACATGCATTGTTCCTTCTAGACATGCAGACCAAAATCAGAGGGATGAAGTCACTATGCAGTTCGCTTTATTTCTTTATAAGGAAACACTTCAAATTTTTAGTAAAGCAAGTTTAAGTCAATACACAAGTCTAGCAGAAACAAAGTATATTCCATGTTGAATTAGTACATGTTTAAAAGTTAAACTTTGACAGTACTCATTAAACATTTTATGTGTTCTCAGTTTTCAGATTCTGACTTCTGAAATACTAAGAATTTATGACATGCTCACTTACCATGAAGGAACACTTTTTATATTATATAAAGTACATACCTATGCTCTGCCTCAAGTGAGCTTGAAAGAACATCTGCCCGAGGGAAAGCTGAAGATCGAATGACCTGTTGAGATGTAATTGAAGCATTGCCATTCTCCTGCGGAATTTCATTTTCAAAGTTTCGGTTTATATCTCTCTCATGATGAGGGCTGTTGCTGTTACGCAAGTTAAAGGACTCATCATCCTGTTAAAAATAATTATATATTACAAAATTCAAAAGTAAATTCCATTCACAAGTAAGTGTCTGCAAGGGCTGCAATTCAGTGATTCCATTTAATTTAAATTAAGTTTAAATGGAGACACTCTATATACTACTTCAGGGGTAATTCTGTTCATACTTCTGGAGATTGCAATACCTGGATACTACAGAAATCTTAACTTATGCCACTGATCAAGTGATGTAGAAAGCAGCTCCCACGCTCTGCCTCAAACATTTTTCTATGAAGTTTCAAACATATCTTAAAATACAAACTTATTTAAGCTGCCTTTCATACTTGCAGAAATAACAGGTTACCTGTTGAACTTACAAACAATGTTCCTAATTAAGTATCAGAGCCATGTGTGTCAGGAGAAGTTTGAAAGCGTAAAAGTTTTCACCTTTACTTAGTGTAAGGGGGAGGTCATAGCCACCCTACCTCAACCAGCAAATTCATCTGCCACAAGTTCAGAAAGACTGGATACTGCTCTTTAAATTCAGACAACAATTTCCCCTACATACATGCACGCACCACAGTTTCTCAGGCTGTTCTTAACAGGAACTGTAACTTACTAGCCATGAAATAAGAACCAGGAAAAAAGTTTATTTAGAAAGCAGACTGTTCAGGTTCACTCCAATATTAAAAGCTCTTTAATCCTATAAATCAGAGATGTTTCTTTTTATTCTACTCATTCAGCACCCTGTAATTCTTATTTAGTAATGAGCCAAATAGCCTCAGAAGTCTCACCAACTGCAAAAACAAAGAGGAGAGTACAATCATTATCTAGTTAACATCCTTTTGACAATGAAATCCCTAAACTGGGCATGTAACAGCATTATCCATAGCAGGAAGCAATCACTCCATCAGCCTGTTCTGCACTTGTAAGAAACCATACCACACAGTCCAAGATCAAGACCACCATCATTTCCCTCCTACTCAGTGTCGTCTGCTCCCAGAAATTTTAGAATGCTCAGCAAGAATTTAAGAACAAGTATCCCAGTAAACATACATTCAGCTGTTAAATCATATGCCTGAAGAATGCATCTCAGATTACCAACAAAATTCATAAAAATATTAAACAATTTTAATATATATAGGGCAAAATAGCTTCTTCCAAGCATGATTCAGCTGCTGATTATGATTTGCCTTATTATTTCAGAGGTGAAATCTGTTAATATAGGCCTCAAAATTCCATCAAGAGGATCATGCTATAGAAACTGTTGTGCAGTTATCTCCCCATCCACTCAGTTGCACACCATATCTTCTGCTGATGATCATTAAAACGAATGTTGGAGGTAGGACGGCTATTAGTTACATGATTTGTTTAACATCCTTTCACACCTGTTAGTGAAGCAGCAATGACAGGGAAAAGGAAGCATGCAGTTCCAACAATTACTCCAGGCTACATGTTAGATATACCTGTCCAAGGACACTGCAACTTCTACTACTAAAAGCCCTTTTTTTTTTTTTTTTAAATACACTTGCTCCTGAAAATCAGCTGCATACAATGGGACAAGCAAATGCATTTGACATACGTATCAAAGATATTATCAACTCAAGACAATTTCAGGAACAGAAACCCCCATAAAGTTCATGACTATTTTCATAATTCTGAAGCTCAAGACAGTGTTTCCCAATATCTTTTTCATCTTACGTCAAAATCTATGTGTATTTCTTAAACACACATGAACAACATTACTCCCAACACCCATCTCAGTGTGCTCAGCCACAGAATGCCTAATGGAAAGATGTAGACCTTTCTTAGCTCACACACACAGCTAAGTTGTACAGTCCCATTACAGCAAGTTTTATTTTGCCTGAAATAGGAACAGGGTCAGAAAAGTCAATCTTACTCTTACAAGCAATGCACACTGGCACTGTTTCTTTTTTCACATCTTTGAATCCAAATAAACCTTCCTCAAGCCCACTCATTTATCTGGCTGATTTGTAATTTATAATGTTTTATTGTTTCGTTAAAACACTTGAAACCACTCATTTACAGCAAACAGGCTTGTAATCACCTCATCCTGAATAACACAATAATTATCTTCACTTGGACTATGTATGATAACTATGCTTATGGTTTGTTGGTGGCTGGTAGCACTAACACAAATATTCTCTGGTGGCAGCCAAGCACTGCATAAACTGATCCAGATTGAAAGAAAAGTGACACATATTATATATAGACAGTATAGACCTCCAAGTTGCAATTACGAAGTAAAAACAGGTTCTTTATGTATGCATAAATTGAACTATTGGTCTTATGACTAGACCAAGAATAGAGAACTCCTGACAATCTCATTCTAATTAGAAATGAAATGGTTTGAGAAGCAGAACCAAGTTTTTCCATTAATTGTTTTGTAGGATAACTAATAGCCAAGGTATGAAACACTATCCTCCACAAGTCTATGGGGCCAGATGGGATCCACCCAAGGGCACTGAGGGAGCTGGTGGAAGTGCTCACCAAGACACCTTCCATCATTTACCAGCAGTCCTGGCTAACCAGGGAGGTCCCAGTGGACTGGAGGTTAGCAAATGTGATGCCCATCTACAAGAAGGGCCTGAAGGAGGATCAGGGGAACTACAGGCCTGTCAGCCTGACCTCAGTACCGGGGAAGGTTATGGAGCAGATCATTCTGAGTGCCATCACATGGCACGTACAGGACAACCAGGTGATCAGACCCAGTCAGCATGGGTTTATGAAAGGCAGGTCCTGCTTGACTGACCTGATCTCCTATGACAAGATGGCCCACTTACTGGATGAGGGAAACACATTTGATGTTGTCTACGTGGACATCAGTAAAGACTTTGACACTGTTTCCCACAGCATTCTCCTGGAAAAACTGGTTGCTCGTGGCTTGGACAAGTGTACTCTTTGCTGGGTGAAAGACTGGCTGGATGGCTGAGCCCAAAGAGTGGTGGTGAATGGACTTAAATCCGTGTGACCGTGATCGGTCACAAGTGGTGTTCCCCAGGGCTCAGTACTGGGGCCAGTTTTGTTTAATATCTTTATCAGTGATCTGGATGAGGGGATCAAGTGCACCCTCAGCAAGTTTGCAGATGACACCAAGTTGGGCAGGAGGGTTGATCTGCTCGAGGGTAGGAAGGCTCTACAGAGGGATCTGGACAGGCTGGATCGATGGGCCGAGGCCAGTTGTATGAGGTTCAACAAGGCCAAGTGCCGGGTCCTGCACTTGGGTCACAACAACCCCATGCAGCACTACAGGCTTGGGGAAGAGTGGCTGGAAAGCTGCCCGGCAGAAAAGGACCTGGGGGTGCTGGTTGACAGCCGGCTGAATATGAGCCAGCAGTGTGCCCAGGTGGCCAAGAAGGCCAACGGCATCCTGGCCTGCATCAGAAATAGTGTGGCCAGCAGGAGCAGGGAGGTGGTTGTTCCCCTGTACTCGGCACTGGTGAGGCCGCACCTCGAGTACTGTGTTCAGTTTTGGGCCCCTCACTACAGGAAAGACATTGAGGTGCTGGAGCATGTCTAGAGAAGGGCAACAAAGCTGATGAGGGGCCTGGAGCACAAGTCTTCTGAGGAGCAGCTGAGGGAACTGGGGTTGTTTAGCCTGGAGAAAAGGAGGCTGAGGGGAGACCTTATCACTCTCTACAACTGCCTGAAAGGGGGTTGTAGCGAGGTGGGTGTCAGTCTCTTCTCCGAGGCGAGGTAACAAGCGATTGGACAAGAGGAAACAGCTACAAGTTGTGCCAGGTGAGGTTTAGATTGGATATTAGGAAAAATTTCTTCACTGAAAGGGGTTGTCAAGCATTGGAACAGGCTGCCCAGGGAAGTGGTTGAGTCACCATCCCTGGAGGTATTTAAAAGACATGTAGATGTGGCACTTAAGGACATGGTTTAGTGATAGACTTGGCAGTGTTAGATTAACAGTTGGACTCAATGACCTTAAGGGTCTTTTCCAACCTAAACAATTCTATGATTACGTTATTGTACTAAGCTTAGTTTATTCTATTGTTGCTAAAGACACAGATGTACCTGAGTTATGTATGAACGGATACTGCAGAAAGAAAGAAACTTGTAAGAAGCACTGGAGGAAGAGTAGTACTTGGAACAACTTTTTTAAATTCATCAAAATATAATTCCTTTCCTTCATTTAAAGATCCAAGACCATGACTTAACAGCTGTTTAGAGCAAAATAAGCAGCAGTTTATGGTCCGTCTGAAAACTGCTACTGCTGGATCTACAACAGGTATGAACAAAACTACCTTCTTTTGCCCAGCATGATTCTTGTCTTCATGTTCCTTTTCCACTCTGTCTTGTTTCAATGCTTTCAAAAATTCACTCTTCTTATCAGTCCGCATTCTTGTCAATTTTGTTAAACAAGGCTGACCAACTTTGTCAACAGGGGATGAAGAATTTGACCAATTACACTAATGTAGGGAATCAGAGAAAAAAAAAAAAGAATATTAGAAGTTTATTCATTTAGAAAACTTTGAATGAAAGACAAAAAGACTCCCTGGCACCTGTAGTTTCAGGTTTTACATATATCCATGGTCAAAAACAGAGGGAAGACATTTCTATTTCAATATATATAGTTCTCACCTGCAAACCCAGAGATGCAGATTTATGGAGCACTGCTAACGACCTTCTGAAGTGCATCATACCATTAACAGTTTTGAAGTTTAAACTTACCAGGTTATACTTCCTAATGCACCATTTTTACCCCAAATCAAACCTACAAAGCAAATTGTGCAGTACTTAAAGGCCAGTGATGTGCCTTCCATGTTTCTCACACATTAACTTCCAAAAACACTTATTTAATGCAATCCTGCATAAAACTTACTGATCCCCTTATCTAGCCAAATTAAATGTTTTATAGATCTGATAAAAAAAAACTACAGATACTGCTTTATGTCTTTCACTGCATTTTGTGATAGAGAAAATACCTTGGCAGTTGATTTGAAAGGACTGAAATTGCCAACACCATATGCAGATCCATGAGGAAATGGATTCCCAACTTTATTTTCTTTTGCTTGGCTTTTCCACTGTGTAGGCTAAACAAAAATTTAAACAGAAATTTAAAGAGTCAATAACTACAATAGAATTATTTTCAGGAATCTTCAGAAAAATGATTAAGCAAAAGCAAATGATAACTACAACCACAATTTAGTGCAAACACCTGTTTTCTTGTGGAAAAGAGACTGTTTATGAGCAATTCATCTGCTCACAAAATATATACAAAAGTCATTGTTTTACCGTAAGTTAAAAACATCCTTTTTGCTCTTACATTTCTCAGAAAAGATAAATAAGAAACAAAGAGAGATACAATTACAGTATAGCTTTAAAAGAAAAATGAGAAAAAGTTGCTTCCATTCACTTTTGGGGTGTGCTGCACTTAGCAACAGTTGAAAGCATAATACCCTAGGAACAGTACTCTCAGGGGTGAAAAAAGCACATTTAGAACTACAGCATGATTTTTTTCAGCATTCTGTTCATGCCACTGGTATCCAAGACTCACCTTTGTGGGTGGAGTGACAAGTTTAGGGACTAATCCTTTATAAACACTTGTACCAGGTCCATTCCTTACTGGATGTGAATGAAGACTTCCTACTACCGGGAACCCAGATATCTGCAGTTCTTTTGTACTGCCCTTTTTAATGACCAGCATTCTCTGCGATCTAGATTTAGGATTCAAAGGGTACCCTGGAAAAAAAAGAAGGGTACATATATATGTGTGCATGTGTATACAATCTTAAGTCTCTAGTTCATAAGGCACTGGATAGCCATATAGTCCACAGCAAACAGGCATAAATCAGGAACTTAGTCCAGTGTTAGTTCCACAAATAACACACTGTCCAAATCTGGATAAACACAGGTTCTGATCCATTTTCTAGCACTGCTGTTTGTAAAATATTTCACTTGGCAATTCAGGAATTTTACTTTCAGAAAGTAAAGATATTCTTCAAAGAAGACAGCTACGCAGTTCTTGTTTGCAAATCTAAAATCCAAATACTATTATTTGTTGGTAGTTACCTAATCTTCAAAAGACATTATGGTTTTCATATTTCCCTTTAAGGTTACTGAAAAATAATTACTTATATATTTATTAACAGCTCAGTTTAAAGCCAAATACTCCACAGCAAGGCTCTATAAACATGAGACAAGATGTGCACTACTCTAGACCACAGCAATGACCAGTTTCTCTATCTCCATGCCTCTGAAGGGCATAACAGAACATGTGAGGCTCACAACATTTCCATGTTCAAGAGAGTACTAATTAAGAGACATACAGCCAGCTGTCATACTAAGTAACTGACATTTAGCAGTTTTAAAGAACACCTATTAAAAAACAGTTCTAAAATTTTCAAAAAGTGAAAAAAATACTTTATTTTTTGCACATGCCTTCCAATGTTGCATTAACAGCCTTTTCCAAGATTATCTCCTCTCCCTGCAAGCATTTCTACTTCACAGTCACCATACCCTACATTTAAAAAAAACAACCTATCTTAAAAGCATAACTGGCTTTAGCTTTATTTAGCAAGTAAATGTTACAAAACATTTGTGATAACTGTATACTTAGCTCTCATTAAACTTTACGAAAGACTTTTCATAATACTTGCACACTCCCATCACTCATACACAAGGTAAAATGGAATCTAACAGAAGCATACATTGTTAACAGGCATTAGAAAAGGATGGTTACATTCCTCCTGTCCTGAATATTGTTTGCTTTAAAAGGAAGTAATAACAGCCTTAATTTCTGTTTTTCAATTACAAAACAAAATTTGCAATAGCAGACCTGTAATAAAGTAAGATACCAAGCTGTAGCTGTAATAAGCCACTGCACTGTAGCTTACAGGTTGGACTAGATGATCTTTAAAGGTCCCTTCCAAACCAAACCATCCTGTGATTTTATGTAGCTAACAGAACTGTTCCTTCCTTTGCTTGTGAAGAATGATATCCAGAAAACCTGGAAAGCTTTCCCTCCTTCAGCTTAAACTGAGCCACATCATGCAGCAGCCACAGCTAGAGTGCTGCAAAGGTTGTGAAACATTCAAATTGCTATGTAATTTTTCTTCCCAACTTGCTTAGGAAAGAATTTAGTTATTTTTGCTCTTTTATTGAAAGATAACTGTATTTCCTGACTTTCACATGGAAGCTCCTAAACACACAAAACCGGAAAGCAGTCCAATTATTTAGGCTCCTGCAAAAGTTCTTAGCAATTAGATATTTATATTGAGGGGCTGGCCTACATCTAGTGTTACCTAAGAGTGCAAAATGTACTGGGGAAGTATGAGAAATAGAACCAGCAAATTAAAGTACCATTTAAAATGAGCAACAAGTTTCAGATCTCAGTCTTAGCAACAGTTTAAGTAGTAGCTTTTATGCTTAAAGTTATTTCTTCATAAAGAGAAAGGTTCTTATTTTGAGTAACTTTATTACTTTACAATCTGTACAGTCTAAAGCTGCCACCTTCTTAAGGAGTGAACAATTGACTTCATAAAGCCCACAGAATTGTAAAGTGGTAGCCAAATTTAATCAGGTAGATAAGAGAAAACAATCCCAAACTACAGTTCAGTTCAAGGCCTGCTCTCAGGATTGGATTTGTTACAAGTAATTCATAAACAAGACCAACAGCTTAAGGCATTTGTTTCCAGGAAGAGACCTTAGACCTCTGCAAGCTAACCTGCTCTTCCCAGTCCTCACAGGCTTCTCTTCAAACTCTTCCAACAGCTCTAATCAGTCAGAAGCATTCATTTACAAAATCTTCAGCTAGCAATCGCATCACTAGTTTAGGTTACCCACCTTTATTGCACTTCCTCTTGAAAATAAAGATGAAGATAAATTCTTGACATCCTTACAAAAAAGATGTATACTTATTCTGGAAAAGAATCTTAGCTGTGGCTGCATCTACAGACCAACAGATTGACATTCAAATAGCAGGGTTACCTCTCTAACAAAAAGATACCTACATTGTAATAATATTGAAGTTTCCTCAATCTCAACCTATACCTTTATAATTTAAATCTATACCTTTATAATTCTAAAAAAATTCCTATGTTTCAAATAAAACAACTTCAGATCTCCACTACATTTTTTACATTTAAAAACATCAGAAATACTCACCCCACACACCTGCAGCTAAAGATTTATTCTGGTTTGGTTCCCTCTCATATTCAGGGTTCAAAGATGGCTGAAAGATAGTTTTATCATTACTAAAAAAATAAGACTTGAATTCTGGGACCAATGAAATAAAGAATCACAATAATATCAGCAGTATGATCTCTGCTGTCAAAGTTTTTTAAATGGAGACAGACTAGACACTTCCCCTGTGACCCAAATAGGTCAATGCTCACTTGTTGCTCTTCTCCAATAAAACACCTCAGACAGCAGTCAATAGCATTACATGAACTGTCTAGAGAAAACAAAAAACAGTGATGTATGGTTCTTCAAAGAGGAAGCTCACCCTTCCTCTCACATTCTACAATTCTAGGTTGAAGCATGGGATCTCAAAGGGCCATTGGCAGGAAGATCACTTTGTTAGTACTTCAGATTTCCAGTAAGGTAACTGTGTAGAATTTAATACATACACATACCACAGCAAACTGGAACACAATTGTAGTTTCACTTAAACACTTAAGTGACAATAATAAACATATAATGATAAAAACTGTATATAAATGTGGGAGATTTCATGGAAAATGGGGGACATATCTTTGAGCCTGATTATTTAGAGTTAGCATCAGTAGGCCGCAGTTAGCATGAGTAGGCCGGAGTACGTGACAGCTGCAGTATGAAAGGACTTTGAACCACCAGAAAAACAACAGACATGAGGAACTTGGACAGTGGAGCAATTAATAAACAAGATAACAGAACTGCAGAGGCAAGAAGGAGCTGCAAGAGCTTTAACGCAATTAAGAAAGCTGTCATTTCAGCTTAGAGCATTTAGCTGCAGGATGGGGACTTAGGAGTTGGTTTGTATCTTTGTTAAAAATCAGGGGGGGGGGGTGTTTATTCTTATGTATTTTATTAGGTATAATGTTGCTTTTATCGCGTTTAATTAATTGTGTTCATAGATCTTTGCAAAGAGCAATACAGCAGGTGTTAATTGACGAAAAACAAAAAAGGGGGAATTGTGGACATATATTTAGCTAACAGTCGCAAGAGCATTCCAGACACCTTTAGAAGACCTTGAACAGAATAAACAAGACGACAAAAAAAAAGGAAAGATGCCAATTAGAAGAACACAGGTGCGCATTCCATGATAAAGGGAACTTGGCACAAAGAACCTCAATTCGGCAGTTTATCTTGACCAATTAGACTGAGACAAGTTTCGTATGTTTTAGTTGGTATAACCAATTATGTCCTATGTTTATGCACATGTACAGAGTTGGTATAACCAATTATGTCTTATGTTTATGCACGTGTACAGAGTTGATATAACCAATCATATTTTATGCTTGTGCGCATGTACAGTGACTTTGCAGAATATGTGATTATAAATATGTGTGTGTTTTAGCAATAAACGTCGTCTGCTTTCAACTTTACAGGCGTCCGTTTATTTCTACCTCCTGCATATAAAAGGAGAAAAAAGTTAGTGGGCAAATGACTAACACCCTCTGACCTACGGGAAGGGTGATGCCTTATATGATGATCTTAAACTCATGAAATCTCATGAAGTAGCTTGTAATAGACAAAATGGCACTTGCAGAAACAATGAAACCTTGTTTATTATAGTTACAATTAACTTACAAAATCCTCAGCCTCAAACTGTTTGGGTACTTCCTTGTCTTCATTTTTCCCAGTTTCATTACCAGGTACATTGTTTTCATGCAGTCCATGGCCTTTTCCACAGTGGAAGGCGCTGGCACGAGCACGGGAACCTCCACCATGGTATCCCCCACGATGGTTTATATTTTCTGTACAATTTCTGCCTTGTGAACGCCAACCATTCCTCTCTTTTCTCCAAAAATGTCCTTAGATTTTTAGATTTTAAAGAAATGCAATTAGAAACAATTTTAAAAGAATATTCTACTTTTGTAGAATTCTTAGAGAAGTTAAATCAGCAGCTCTATACTCTGGGATGCGATAGCATAGTAAACTTAAGTTTCCATTCACATAAGCAGCAGGGAAAAAAATCTTACAAAACAGTGCCAGACAAGGAGGCTAGTAGTCCAACATTAAGACAAGTCAACCTCCTTTTCTGACTGCTCATTTATATGTTGTTGGCTAGAATATTAACACTTTTACTCTTCTTAAGAGAGAAATACACTTGGCAACTTTCAAACACTTTCAACACTACTTTAACCAGCCCCTGGTCATCACATCCTCTCCCAGAAGATTTGTCTTTCCGTTACCTCTATTTTACTACAGAATAAGAATTTAGTAGCATAGTAGTGGTACCATAGTAGAGCTATTATCATCAGACTTCTTTTCTAGCTGGAGTGGTACACAGCAATAATGTAAACATATTCAAAATGTTCCATGAAAGCTAAATTATACCTCCATTAGGCCGTCCAATGTTAGGATCAAACCCATCTGAAGAGTTGTGTCTTCTGCAATTTGCTTCATAATGATTCTCTGCCCACGAAAAATTTTCAGAATGTTTCTCAAAGTTCAGTGATGACTGTAAAGGAGCACAAGTGGTAGACCTGAGATATCTGATTAATAACAAAGCTGAATTATCAGAACTGTAACATGCACATTACTCATGGTATATACAATTCATTTATAAAATGACTTCGAATGACAGACAATGTAGCAGTCCTCAAGTATGCACATCTTCAGAGCTGTGTCACCATCTCCCAGGCTAGCAAAGTGGAAGCTGTATCTTCTGCTCCAGGACACTGAAAGAGCACTGAGGACCACGCTTGTGACACAAGGTAAAAAACCCAAGTGTCTATTTCGTTTTGGCAGCAGAACAGAGCACAAGTGGCATGTGTTGTAGCAGAGGAAAAATAAAAAAAGGTAAGAAAGGACAGGAGATCACAGTGTGGAAGGCAGAAAAGAAGTCTGGGATCTTGATTTGTGTGTTCAGAGACTACACATGTGCATTCCATAGAAAGCAAGGAGTAACTTCCACTGGAGGCAGCTGTACCCAAAAAAGGGCCAATTTATTAGTCTTGCCATTATAACTTAATAAGGCAAATGCAACTAGTTATGAAATACAAATAAAACCTAGAGTCAAAAGGGTACAGATTCACAAATATACTTCAAATTACCAGCTTACAAATAGGCACTCTAGATATTTTAAAGAAATAAATCTTTAATATGTCAGTAGAAAGTACTTTATAAACTAAAACCTCATATTGAGAACAGCACTCAGAAATAAAAATACATCCTGACTAGAACTCATACCTAAGGGAATTAAACCAAAAAAGATCATGTCTTACTGCAGCTGTCTTCCCTGTTCCTTCTATCTGGCTTTACTATTTTAACACTGTAACATTTCTTTTGCTGTTACATGTTAAAAATTCAAGAATACATTTTCACTCTGCAAAAGTAGTGCTTAGCCTTACTGTTGTTCACACCACACATCTCCCCAGTGAGCCACAGCAAAGGGCTGTGTTACCCAACACCTCCCGGCCGCACAGCCAGCCTTTGATGTAAATGAAGCAAAGCCCCCTTCCCTCTCAGCAGACTTACTGTGTGCATAAATGTCCATTGTATTGCACATGTACAAGAGATCCAATGCCTCCCAGGGCCACAAGAGCTACAAATGCATAAATGCACAGCTGTGTGGAAATGTACTGTGTCAGCAAATTAAGCCTACTGATTCCAGGGAGTATCAACTCTACTGCACTCGAAGTATCAACTTTGCTGCCTGAAGTCCACTCTCTCTCCAGACTGAGTAACATTCAGGAAAAAAAGTACAGTAGTAATGGTGTATGTCTGAAAATGAAAGCCCCAAGTTTATTTCAACAGTTATTATCCACTAACATCTAATCAAGTTATACTAATATTTAAAGTACTCCACTGATCAATGGGGGGGGGGGGGGGGGGGGGGGGGGAGGAAGTCACAGTAATAGGTTTAACTACTTTGGAAAACATGTTGGAGAAAATTATTTCCTCCTTCCCATGTTTCCTGCCCCTGCAAGAGACAATCACACACAGAAAATGATACACAAGTTCTACTGACAATGCCCCAGCAGAGCTCAAGGTGCTGTTCAAAACTCACTCCTTAAAATTCAAACTCAAGTAAGCAAAAGATATGTTCAAAATACAAAGCATGTATTTCCAAACCATACAAAAGTCAAATGAAAAGGGATTGCCCTTTCAATTTGAGACCTAGGAAGTGAATTACTTCCTTGACAAACTTGGAAAGAAGAAAGCAAAAACCACAAGAAACTATCAAAAGGTCTAGGTAGTTAAAAAATTATCATAATGAATCTCAATATTTAAGTAAAAAATAAATCCTTATAAACAAATTTTGAATAAGCTGCCAAAAATTTCAGAAAGCTCCAGATCTGTTGATCATGGATGAAATTTTAGAAGATAGCTTCATGTATTCACATTTACATATGACAACCTTCTAACACTGCCTTTGGAGTTTGACTTTAATTTTTTTGTATGAACTTTGAAGAACAATCACATTTTCACAAAGTATAACTGACAGCATTTTATATATAATGTTTGAGTTGTATGTGATACAATGAATCTAAAATCTCTAAATTGTGTGCAAATATCATGCAGTTTGCATTTTCCCCACATGATGGAGGCATCAGTCTATCAAGCCTCTTGTAGCAGAGATGACAGTAAACTTTGTAATCAACAGGAAATCTATTGGCAGTTTCTGGAAGTTGAGAAATTATTTGACTAGGTTTAGCCAGCCAAGAAAAAGCAAGCAACATCGATTTTTGAACTATAAGAAGTAGTCTTATTGTTTAACATGAAGTAAGCTTGCAAAAACTGAGTTTACCAGTCTGTCTGCAATCTCCCCATACAAGTTTTACAACAATCCTTTATGAAAAGTTTCATCCATATCCCAAAATGGCTTCACTATTCACAACAACTTCCCATTTCCATCTACCCAACTGCAATACTGCACTGATGCAAATAGAATAGTTCCAGACCTGAATGAGAGCTACTGAGCAATGGATACCCAGCTATTTAACTGGGCTTTGCTACATAAGTGACAGGGAGATGATATAAAAGCTTATACTTAAGAGGAAATCATCAGCAATAGGTGAGATGGATTTCAGTCAAGCTGTAATCTGTATCAGTGACAATAAGAAAGCTCATTCACAATCCCAGCTTCATGGCATCAGGTTTTTCAGTGCTAGCCTTTACATATATATGGAAAAGCCTTGGCTACCCAGGATCAGGGTGGAAAACAAGGCTCCTAAAGATGCAATTCCTAAAAGTGCCTCTTCAGGGAAATAGAAACTGACCGGGCAGAGTTCAGTTTCTCCTTCTCAAGTCTAAACGTTGTTGATACCATAGCCTCACCCCAGCTCCATTCTGCATGAAACATGAGACACCCCGCCTTCCTCACCCCATCCTTCCTCTTCATCTCCATCCCTCTTATCTGCTCTTCCCTTCAGCTGTTTTGTTGATACATGGGAATCAGAAATAAAAATCTATTCTAGGCAATGGAGGGGACAGGGAGTGTCATGGTTTAACCCCAGCCAGCAACTAAGCACCACACAGCTGCTCACTCACCACCCCCCACCCAGTGGGATGGGGGAGAAAATCGGGAAAAGAAGTAAAACTCGTGGGTTGAGATAAGAACAGTTTACTAGAACAGAAAAGAAGAAACTAATAATGATAATGTTAACACTAATAAAATGACAACAGTAATAATAAAAGGATTGGAATGTACAAATGATGCGCAGTGCAATTGCTCACCACCTGCCAACTGACACCCAGCTAGTCCCTGAGCAGCCATCCCCGGTCCCCACTCCCCCCAGTTTATATACTAGATGTGGCGTCACACGGTATGGAATACCCTGTTGACCAGTTTGGGTCAGCTGCCCTGGCTCTGTCCTGCGCCAACTTCTTGTGCCCCTCCAGCTTTTTCACTGGCTGGGCATCAGAAGCTGAAAAATCCTTGACTAAACATTACTTAGCAACAACTGAGATCATCAGTGTTAACAACATTCTTCTCGTACTGAACTCAAAACATAGCACTGCACCAGCTACTAGGAAGACAATTAATTAACTCTATCCCAGCTGAAACCAGGACAGGGAGCCACAACATTTGAGACCTGTCTTGTAGAGGAATGACAGGACAAGCCTTATTCTGTAATCTAAGAATTACTACACATCAGGTAGGACCAGAAAGACTTTGCAAGTGTTTAATACCAAACATGCTATATATTACAGAATGCTGATCATTAAGAGAGGCGGTAACACAAGGAAATAAGCTGCATTTCAAACAATGAAGCACAAAGACTATAATGGAGAAAGCAGACAGCTACAGAGGTTTAAGACATGCAAGAAAGCCTATCTAAACTCCTTGAGGCAAAGAATCATAGAAGAGAACAGGATCCAAAACATATGCTTACAATGAAATTTCCCACAGTCCAGGAATGAGGTGACAAATACAACCCATACCTCAGACATATTCAAGTGGTACTGGAGTAGTTCTGAAACATACTTTTATCCTGCTATATTGACACTTTGAGCATGCAGGTAAAGCTCTTCCAGGAGGTTCTTGAAATATGTGGTGAAGATTGTTTTGTAATTGTGACACCATATTAAACTAAGCTCTGATTACTCTTCAGTTGAAAATGTATTAAATTGGAAAAACAGATTCAAAGAGTTGAATATATCAGAAGTCAAGTAGAATAAAAACAAACAGATCACAGGAACCATCCTGCAACAGATAGGCCTGATGTTCCCAGAACAGCAACTGAGAGTTGCTGACAGACTGTAATAAACAAAGAAGCTAGGTAGGTCAGTGTAGAAGAAAGATAAATAGAGCACTGTGAATAAGGACATTCAACTACTTGACTAAAAAAATGCATGTGTGTGTGTAGACATATATAAGCAAAGCAATGGGAACACAACTAATACTGATGGCTAACTGTGCATTTAACAATAGCACAAGCCTATTTCTGTAAGTTTATAAAGGCTAAACATTTTCCATGGACATGAAAGACAGCAGGAAACTTACACAAATACATTAAAGTAAGGCAATGCCACTCTCATAGCTGCAGACACAGATACCACATTCAAAAGATTATCATGAAGACAACAGATTTACTAATAGGGAAATAGATCACAGGAGTTCGAATACCCAGTGCTGCCTCTGCACTCGTACAAATTGAAAAGAGTAGAAGGATAGGCCAGAAAAAAAGAAACATTTATGTGACAGACATACTCACTACTTCCTATTATTTACAAGTATTTACAAATCCTAACAATTCAGAGATTGCTATTTCCTGTTTCCAAGCTAACTGTCCTATTGTATAGAGTAACAACAGTCTAGATGAAACAACAACAGTGAAGATGCACAACTATTTGAAATTACCACACTCCACCAGTAGTAACAAGCATCCCACCAGCAACTGAATAGCCATGTCAGAAGGTCTATTTCAAAAGCATTCTATCAACCAAGTGATTAAAAAAAAAAATAACAACAGTTCTGTAAAATTTATAAGATGCAGAGAGAAATCAGAAGCAAGAACATCAAGCACGTGCCTCTGTCTTGGTACTTCTAGCACAAAATGCAATAATTCATTTTAAACTCCTGATGAAGGCAACCTTAATACAACAGCAGCTCTGATAATACAGCCAAGCACATGCTTCTTTCCATGAACTCAGCTGCTCAAGCAAAAAACTCTACTGGAGGTATGAGCTCGACAACCGCAGTACAACTACTTAAATCACAAGACTAGCAAGATATCATCTGTTATCACCCTATTCATAGAGATTTGCATTTTTACTACAATTGAGGTTATGACATTTAGACTGCTCTAATAATGAGAGTGCCTGTTCAAAACAAAAACAAAGAACATACTCTTGTTGATGATGGTGGAGTAGGAAAATTAAGCCAGGCTGGAGCAAAGTCATGCTGCGCCATTTAGGTCCAGTCTCTCCAAATCAATGAAACAAGGCTTCAGCACCTCATGGCAAGTCCCTGTAATTGGAAAAAGAAGAAATGAGTACTTCTCAGATGCTTATGTTACAAGAGGATTACACTTATGGTGTTTTGATCATTATTTCCCTTCTGTGTTCTGGTATTATTTTCTCACACAGATCTGGTTTAGAATCTAACTATCCTCATCTCATTTATAGCATCACATTTGTGCTTTTATTACCAAAGTGTCACACTAATCAAATATATCACAGGTATAATGAAAATACAACTGTAACATACCTTCCTTTACTTCCTCTTACAAATGGGATGAAGCATCTTGCACAAGGACTGATCCAGAAAGCTGTGACAAAATTAGCTTGTTGAAATACGTTCTGGTACTATCTAGAATGGATTTCAGGATTTATTTCATTAGCTTCCTAGAAGAAGCTGATTTTATTAATTATTCCCTAAAAGTTAGTCTCAAAGGCCATATTAAGGCTCCTTATGAAAAAACTAGATGCTCAGGGCCACCACAAACCCCGTATTATCTCTAGATTAAGTGAAAAGAGAGTCTACATGTCCAGAAACAGTGTCAAAATCCAGTAAAATTCTCTAGTTTGAAAATGGGCTAGAGAAAGTAATGGCTTAAGATTAAAACCCAAGAATACGTTTCCTACCCCACACTCTCCCCACAGGTAGGAAAACATCTCTCAATAAGCAAAAGAATGCAAGAAAATGTGAACTATATTACCCAAAGCTGAACTATAGCACAGAAAGGAAAATGGATGAAACATTGCCTGAATCATAAGGGTATCTGAATCATGCTCTGCAGCTAGACACTGCAAAATCATCAGTGATTCAAAAAGATTTTAAGCATGATATACACACTATTAGAAATTCAGCTAGTGAAAACATAATAAACACCCACATTCATTTCATAGGGAGACCCAAATAAAAGTGTATTCCACATCTCTGCACAACGGAGTGCAGATCTGTTAGTCAGCATAGACATAGTTCACTAATCTAAGGTTGCTGCAACACGAGTAAGTATTAGTAAGAGCTGTGGAATCTGAACTTGATAACTGATAATTATTGTTGTATTCTGGCCTGAACCAGGCCATTGCAGACTTCCAGTGACAGATGAGAAAGTTCCAGCTTCTAAAAGGAAGACAAACGGATTTGTAAGCGTTAAACTGCACTTAGTGGAACTGATGGTTTCTTTTTATGCTGTGAGCTCACACTTATGTTTTTAGGTACCTCTGCTATCAGAGTTAAACTCTAAGGTAAGATGCACAAAGTCTACTATCATTAAATAGAGACAAGTTTAAAGGTATGTCACACCCAAATAGCTTGCTGAAGTCATCCAAAACTATCTTCTAAATTAACCTCAACAAAAATTCCAGAGAAATTTTCTGAAGAATCCAATTATTTCAGACTACTAAAAAACAAGTGAAAGAAGTTCTAATGAATCACAGAACCATCCAAAAAATGGCTTCTCTTTCTAACAGGAACCAAGTTCACTTTTAGTGATTAATCACGTTCAGCAATGACATAGAAACAGAAAAGGGTATATGTTTACAGATGAACCAATACAAGACATGCTAAATTAAGAAACAGCAAATTAAATGTGAGCAGACTGCAGCAAGAAAAAAATTTTTTTCTCCTTCCCCCAGGCACAGTTCTCGTCTCCAAGCAGAAGAATCATGAAATCTTTAGAAAGGATCAAGAGAGGTATTAATACTGGAAGATCAGCACAACCACAACAACAAAATCTTCAGACCAAGGCACTTACAGTCTGAAAAACAAAGGGAGAGATTAGGTTTATACTGAGTAAGAACATAACAAAGGATCCAAGAAGTATTACCAAGTTATTGGTAAATCACCTATTAGGTATGGGACAACAAAGGCACTAACAATGTGATTTCTTAATAAGTTCATCTTACGGTTTTTAAAAAACTAGTGAAGCTTCCTAATACTACTGCTTATACAACTGCCATGAAAAGAGTTTATTCATAACTCACTAACATCCCTACCTTTTACCTTTTGCACATAAATCAAGGGCTTAGGCAAGATTTGGTGATCATCAAGTATCTGAGGACTGGAAAGGTGTTTTTTTTACAGAGCCCTGTCCACAGCTCACTGATACTTGGTGTATATTTCTCTCCAAAAATTATTCTAGAAGCAGATTCAGGTCTTCCTCATGTTCTCAGTTCTTCAACTAAATGCTCTAAAAAGGTTTTTCATAGTGCTGCTCTGTCAGATGAGTCAATCCCTTTCCTACAAAGGGGTATAGTGAAGCAGTAAAGACAGACACCTGGGCCAAAACTACACAATAGTCAGAGTGCAAAGTCAGCAGCAGAATATCGGTAAATTTCAATAAGCCTATAAAAGAAAAACCTCTTTCAGGCCTAATTCTTCCAGCTAGTTTGGATAAAAGAAGAACAGTAAAAAAAGCACAGATGTATTTTTAGAACACTACCTGACTGGGTTTACAGTTAAAGACTACCAAGAAAAGCAACTGTTGAGG
Organism: Harpia harpyja; assembly: GCF_026419915.1. Taxonomy (NCBI): domain Eukaryota; kingdom Metazoa; phylum Chordata; class Aves; order Accipitriformes; family Accipitridae; genus Harpia; species Harpia harpyja. The sequence continues at coordinate 96,821,898 of NC_068969.1, forward strand.
ATACTGACCTCCACACCACCAGAGTCAAGAAAACACTTTCTCTCATCTGCTTGTACATATTATTGGTCTGGCAATTAGACTTGGGAAAATCAAGTATTTTCATTATTAAACCTTACTAACTTTCAATAGGCACAAACACCCTAGCCATAATTAAATTGGGAAACAAAGAACAGATCAGGAAAGGACAAATATTAACATATTTTTAAAAACTGTATTTTAGAGTATATAGCCTACCCAGCTTTAAGGTGGCAACTCCATGTTCTACCTTCATAAATACTCTTACAGATGCTAACTTTCTGACATTGCCAAGAAGTTTGTCCTAGAACATATTTTAATATAAAAACATTTTCATTACAAGCATGAGCTCCATTTTGATGATCTGGCGAATATTCAATAGCTGTAGGATACTCTTCATTCTCAGAAGATATTTTTGGTAAATTGAAAACAGATCACACAAAGTGAGAATGGGATGTCAGCAAGACCAATCTGCTGCCACAGGCAGGATTTACTATGCTCAAACCCTTCATGATCAGCTAGGTTGCCAAACACCAGTTTGTTCCTTGCTTGCTTTCCAGCTTAAGTTAGGTCAACAACTGAGACTACCATGTTATTCTGCAACATGTCCCATCACTAGAAAGGTTCCTCCTACCAGGTCTGACCTTAGTCTTTTTTCCTGCTAGTCAAGTCCATTACCTAAGCTATCCCCAGCAGTCAGAGACATTTCTGCATTCTGTGTCCCCCAAAGCACTTGCAACCTCTATTCAGATTTGTACTATCTACAGATTTAACAACCGTATGCTCTATTTCATGATGGAAGTTATTAATAAAAATACTGAAGAGACTTCTTTAGAAATGTACTTGACACAGTCTTCCAGCTTGACATCAAACAAGAGCTGCCTTTACAAAGACTGAAGAGCCACTAAGGCAAATAAGTAACATTGATCCACAACGTACTTTAGAAGAACACTTCTGCCTTTCAGAAACATAGGACTACTTTTAAAATAAATATTTAAAAAAAACAAAACAAACAAACAAATTAAAGTATTTGAATAGAATGAAAGTCAGTAGTATGCACCCATACAAGCATTTACAAGAAACTGCTTTAATTATACTGACAGACAGGAAGAACCCATTTGTCTGCTAGCAAGCCTTCTTTTAGGTACACATCACACAATAGATCAACCACTGTTCACTAACACTGATAAAACAGCTGTTGTACTCCCAGCATTAATACAGCTATCAGAAGTAAGCTTACTGAGGTATACCACAGATCCGAACACAATTCCACTGCTTTCAGAAACTCTCTTGGTAACAAAAGAGTAGGCCCCAAATTTATCACTGGATGTTTAAATCACCATTCCCTAGCAGCACAAACTCAAAATATATATGCCATTCTTTAACCAAAGTGTCATAAAAGCTAACTTGGCTCAGGTTGTCTATTACTGAAGCAGAGCTGCAAAATTCTAGAAAGGTAAGAAAGATACTGAAATACTGCTACCCTCACTCATGCTATTAACACTTAAATGCTTTTAAGTTTCTTTAATCAGACTGGTCAAAATATTCACTCTCATCTCAGCAACAGCCTCTAGTGTCTGATTCAAGTACTGTGTAGTGACTTCAGAAAGTCTTCCAAAGCCCATAAATTTAGATAAAATTTATGTTTTGCTGTGTTGTAGATAGTAGAATAGTTTACAGCAGAGAAAAAAAAACTGTTCTTAAATGTTACTTCTTGGGGGGGATCAGAGAGAAATCTGTAAAGCATTTCGTTTCAGATAACTTGCAATAATTATTCCAATACCCAATTACATAAAATTTAATTCTATAGTTTTGTGAAGTATGATCTTCAATAATAAGGCAGTGAATGCCAAGGAATAATGAACAGCTGGTTCCAAGTGATGTACAGTGAAGAGATTTGTCGTAAACATAACTCAGTCATCCACTCTGAGACACATTAGCAGCTGAAGTAAGAACACTGCACCAAGTATGCTTAACCAACATCCAAGAAAGGTTGGGATGGTGTTTTTTATAGTTGAGTCAATAAGGTCCTTTTGTGACAGAAACTGTTTTTCACCAGCATTAAAGCAGCTGGAAACACTACTTTTTAAACAAACTTATTTGTGTCAGCTGAAGAGCATTCAGGAAAATTTAATATATTACCTTTGTTTTAGAAAAAGAAACAATGTGCTGAGAAAAGGGAAGCAGAAAGCCACTGCATGAATCAGGAGTCAAGACATCTGTGAAAAGGCTAAGAAAAAACACCTAGAGTCAACTCCCAAAACTCTGCAAAAACAAAAATTGAACTCAAACAACTATCACTAGTTTAGCTTGTGCTTACCAAATTAAATGAAGAAATCAAATATTAAACAGTATAGTCTATTTTCCTTTGTCATGGTTTCCGATGGGATAGAGTTAATTTTCTTCTCAGTAGCTGGTACAGTGTGTTTTGGATTTGCTGTGAGAATAATGTTGATAACACACTGATGTTTTAGTTGTTCCTAAGTAGCACTGATCCTAAGTTACGGATTTTTCAGTTTCCCATGCACTGCCAGCACGCAGGTACACAAGAAGCTGGGAGGGAGCATGGCCAGGACAGCTGACCCAAACTAGCCAGAAGAATATTCCATACCATAGAACATCATTCTCAGTATATGAACTGGGGGCAGTTGGCCAGGAAGTGTGGATCACTGCTCAGGCGTCGGTCAGCGGGTGGCGGGCAACTGCATTGTGCATCTCTTGTCTTTTCTTGGGGTTTATTTATTATATTCCTTTTTCATTATTAGTATTATTATTATATTCTATTATTATTATTGTTAGTATACCATTTTATTTTACTTTAAGTATTAAATCATTCTTATCTCAATCCATGAGTTTTAATTCTTTTTTCCCCAATTTTCTTCCCCATCCTACTGGGAGGGGGGAGTGAGCGAGCAGCTGTGTGCTGCCTACTTGCTGGCTGGGTTTAAACCATGACATCCCTGCACTACTACATTCTTCTTTCTTAAATAATCACAGAAAAAGATACAAGTAAAATCACACTTAGAATAACAGCACAGAATTCTAAAATTTTACTTGGTGTAATAATGAACTACTTCAGTGATCAGGGACAAGAAAAGTCTTAAGAAAACTACTTGGCTTGCTTTGCCTCACAAAATGAGGACCTAGGATGTATTTAAACAGTGGTTATAGATATTTGAAGGAGTAAATTCCACCAAGAAGAGAAATGACTTAATCCAAAACACCGTAAGAATCACAAGAAGATACCAACCATAGTAGATCTAGGCTGGACACAGAGTCCTGAAGACCAGAAGAACAAGATTCTGGAACAACTTTAAGACTTAAGACAAATACTTGAACCTGTCAATTTCTATTATGGTCTAAGTCAGAAACTAATAATCGTAACTGAAAAGTTTAATGTGTAGCACAATTCATGTACACAAAGATAACATTGTAATAATTAATCCACTTTTTCCCCATCTTAGGCAGTAACTGATGAGAACACTGTTTCCCCAGTAAGTTTTTTCCCCTCTCTCCCCTGCTACTTGAAATCAATATAGTGTTTAAAAACCAAACTTTTTAAGCATGAAGACCACACACTACAACCAAAGTATAAATCAAATCCTTTTTTTTTTTTCCTGCAATAACACAGATAGAATTCAATATGGTACAAAAGCAGAAAACACCCTGTATTCACGAACTTTCGGAGTAGCTTACTTCCAGACTACTTTAGCAAAGTGCTTCTTCAAGCTTTATCTTATATTACAATTTTCACATTACCTGCAAGCTTTAGTTCACTATTGCTGGGACAAAATACAGAATCACCAAATTGACTAACATTTAAGTTTTGTTTTCAAAGCTTGTTTGTAAGCTAAAAACCCGCATGCAGTTAGCACATAAAACAGGGGCATGAGATATATAGATCAAGGAGATCCAGTTGAACAAACTATCCAAAACAGTGTTCTGGAATACATCTCGGGTTTAACAGAGTTTCTCGCATTTTAATAGAATTTGCATAATTTCTTGCACTAAAAATAATTTATTTTAAAATCTCCCCCCCCCCAGCCCCATGTTCACCAGGGGGGTGGGGGATCAGGGGTGGAGAGGGAGGGAAAGGATGATTGCTCACTCTCATACCATTTGCCCTAAATTAGGGACTCCTGCCACCACAACTGTGTAGGTTACAGATTTCACCCTCCTTCACTCCAGAAGAATTTCGCCAAATAGGCAGGCTGGCAATACATGGCAGTAGTTTCTAATCACTAGTGAAGCATGAAAGCATTACAGGCTAAGCATAGTCCAGAACCCTAGCAAGCATCTATTAGTCCAGCTTGTATCTCTGTGTAGCACATCAAAAATGAAATACAGTGCAGTCACATACCAGACTCATAACACAGAGTAACTGTAGAGTGACTACAGACAGAATCGGGTGCATTTATTAACTCACTTAGCTGCAGCGCCAAACCAGGAAGCAGTCATGCTGCCAAAAGTTATGGAGCAAAAGGATAAGGTGAGAAGACAGACCTAGACTTTTATTTTCCATGCCAGGCATCTATAAAATGCTTGAAACAATTAGACCTGACAAAGCTTTAAAATTAAAAAAAAAAAAGTCTCCAACTCAAACACTGGAATACTTATGATCCAACCTCACTTCTTTCATATATTAGAAATTCATATGATGTCTTCTGCACTGCTCCTGCTAACACAGTGGAATGACCGTAATTTCCTTTACAAATGTCTTCAACCTGGCCTTAAACATATCAAGAAAACAAAGGCTACTGAGGTCTGGAATAAACTGGTTACACAAAAAATAATTTAAGTGATCACTCCTGCTCCCTTATAAAGACAATCCTTTATCCAGAATTTCTTCTGGCATCACTTCCATTCATCAAATCTTTCCAGCATCAGAAATCCTCTCTCTCTCTATTTGTCTACTTACACAACACTAAAAATAGCCAGACAGTATCTCTGGAAGTGCATAATACTCTTCAGGAGTTGGAAAAGGTGATTCCCATGAGAATTCATCTCAAGGGAATCTCCACACTGGCTGTGTAAGTGGACAAGAGAGCCCACAGATGGCAGGGGATGGAGGCAGAGGGATGGGGTGGGAAAGAAATTATCTTTTGGGATATTGCAAGGGCAAAGAGCAGAGCAAGCAGATGTAATCAAAGCATTCTGAATTTTAGTTCCATGTTTTGTTTTCTATAAACAAGTCAAATAAGAAAAAATGAGCCTGATTATTAAAGTACAGAATCCTGAATGGGCTGTGGCCTATAAGGTAATATGCATGCTGTGATTTTTTGAAACTATTTTCATTATTTGGTTTAAATAGCTCTAACTAGAGGAAATGCATTTAGTACCGCATCTTTAATGTATTTAGTTATAAACACTGTAACAATTTTGCAACTCATAAGACTCGAGTGTAAAAACATGTAACTCTACCTTTTATTTTCCCAGTTCCACACCCATTGCAGATTACAGGAGGAATGTCTCAACAACACAACTCTTCACTTTATCACAGACAAGGTTATGAACTTTAAGCATCACTTTGTAACAAAGAATTGCTACCTTGTACCATTCTTCTAAGGGCGTACTGTCTACTTGTCCCAACAGTTTGTAGTCCCATCAATAGCATTAACAAAGATAAAGTCTCCCTCACTGTTTTCACCTTCACAGTATTTTACATGAGAAAAATATGAGCTTGATGGCTTACCAATTTTAAATCTGGAAAGTATCTTCTGAAAATTAAACTATAATATCCAGAGAATGTTCTGAAAGACTGAGGACCAACTTGCACCTCCTTAGAAGATCAAAAAGAGTATCAGCCTCTCCCTATAAGAAAGATGCTCCAATCCCTTAATCATCTTTGTGGTCCTTTGCTGAACTCGCTCCACTAAGTCCGTATCTTTCCTGTACCAGGGAGCCTATAATGGGATACAGGGCTCCACATGTGGCCTCACCAGGGCTGAGCAGAGGAGAAAGACAAGCTCCTCTCAACCTGTTGGCAACACTCTTCCTAACGCAGCCCAGGGAGATGTTGGCCTTATTTGTTATGAGGATGCACTGCTGGCTCATGGTTGGCCTGCTGACCAACAGAACCCCCAGGTCCTTCCCTGCAGTGCTGCTTACCAGCTAGTCAGCACCCAGCATGTACTGGCATATGCAGCTACAACTCCCCAAAGGCAGGACTTTGCATTTTCCCTTTGCTGAATGTCCTGAGGATCCTCTGTCCAGTTCTCTGTCCTGTCCAGGATCCTCTGAATGGCAGCACAAACATCTAGTGTATCAGCCACTCCTCCCCATTTTGTATCATCTGCAAACTTGCTGAGGGTAAACTCTGCCTCATTGTCCAGGACTTCAATGAAGATGTTAAATAGTACAAGCTCCAGTATTGAACCCTGGGGTACAATAATGGCTTCCTCCAAACGGCCTTTGTGTCACTGATCACAACCCTGACCAGCTGGGCCTGGCCATTCAGCCAGTTTTTGATACACCTCATCATTCTCTCCTCTACACATACTTTGTCAGCTTCTCTATGAGGATGTCATGGAAGACATCCATGATGTCAAAAGCCTTACTGAAGTCAAGATAAACACCATCCATTGCTCTCTGTTCATCTACTAGACTAGTCACCTCATTGTAGAGGCCTATTAGCTTAGTTAAGCATGATTTCCCCTTCATAAAGCCATTCTGATGGCTCCCACTCACCTTCCTGTCCTTCAAGTGTTTGGAAGTGGTTTCCAGGATTAGTTGCTGTACCACCTTCCCGTGGACTGAAGTGAGGCTGAGCAGCCTGTAGCTCCCTGGCTCCTCCCTTCTTACCCTTCTTGATGACAGGATTGACATTTGCTCTCTTCTAGTACTCAAAAGCCTCTCTCAATGACTGTGAGACCTCTCAAAGATAATAAGGAATGGCCTTGCAATGACATCATCCAGCTCCCTCTGCACTCATGGGAGCACCCTGTCAAGCCCCATGGATTTAAGTGTATCTTATTTAAGTGTTCCCTAACCTGATCCTTTCTCCAGGGAGGGAGGAGAAAAAAGCACAGCAGAACTTTAAGATGACAAGGACATGAGATCAGAGACAGTCCCCACCCAATTTTAAGGGCATGTTGTCTAACTTGTCTAACAAGTATTTAGCTGACAGAGGAAAGACAGTCCCACTGGTGTTGAAGAGATCCAACTTCAGGGAGGTCTCTTCAAGTGTACAAAACAAAAATACTTCCCTAGCCCAGAAAGCTGTCTTCAATATTTAAGACAGGTTTCATTACTGTTGGCAAGATACATTTGGTAACACTATTTGCCTGAACTACCAGAATAAATAAAAACAGCTTTGCTTTTTCATAATGTCCCAACACAAAGAAACAGATAAAAATGGTGACATCAATATAATAACGAAAAGGCTGGTCAGCATAATAGTAAAATAGCCAAACCACCTACAATCTAAAAATTTAGTTTACTAAAAGATTGTTATGCATTTGGCATCTTACGGGTTTACCATTAATAAATACATCCAATTTAAATGGAGCTGACCAAAATTTAAGGAGAAACAGATTTTAAAATAATGCTAAAAATTAGGAAAAAAAAAAAAAAAGACAGCTAAACCCATCTCACCAGAAGCTAGAAACAAGGAAAAATAGTTCTGCATTTTCAGCTTCTATACTTCTCGTGCTCCGTGAATAGCCTGTGTTATTTTACAGGAAGCAGTTTCCGTGACACTGGATATTTCAGAGACTGCCAGATGATTAAAATAAAGGCAATATAAACTCAAACAGCTAGGAATACTTGAAGCTTGTGAGTGGAGTAGCAAAGTTATTAACAGGAAAAAAAAAATAAATAAGGAAGCTTCAAGCCATGAATTCCCAGTTAGAAGGCAGGTATGCATTCAGATTTCTTGATGCTCCCTGAAGACCAGTTTAGAAATTCAACCTATTGATTCAACCATTAACAGAATAAATGTTAAAAGCACATGCATATATGCATATTCATAGTTTTCAGGAAAGTCTAAGATGAGCATGTACGCATATCTAAGTGGCACATACCTATGATCTTTTAGCTGATACCTCACAGATTACTATTACCATAAGTACAGCACACCACAAACTACATGTGGGAACCTTAACTCCACCCCTCAGCTACACACTTGTATGAAAACCCACCCTCACCTTGTCACCATAATTTTTAGTATAATATTTATAAATGGGCTAAAAGAAGGTTGTAAGCCATCAGAATTGAAGTATACTATAGTGTTGTTATAACAGTAGAAAAAATAAAAGGTTATACACTATTCAGTGTCTCAAATTTGTTACTACTGCTGCTGCTTTGCTTCCTTGGTAATGAGCTACAGCAAGTATATCAAATCCTTATTAAGTCAGGAAGACAAACGAAGCATATATATGAATTTCAGAAGGGTCCAATAAGCAAGTCTGTATAACAACTTAGAAAAGAGTGACGATCTAATAAGAAGTGAAAGGCAGCACACAATTTTCTAGGAGGCAATTAAAAATGAATGTTTACTATCAGAGATACGCCAAACACCAACTGTACTGCATTTCGTAACAACAAAAAGAGAAAGCTATTTGCCAAGGTAATTTTTTTTTTTTTTTTTTCTCTGAAGAAGCATCAGCAGCCAGCAAAGTTCTAACTAAAACAGAGCAACTCTGGAATAAATGAGCTACAGAATAAATTGACCCTTCAAGTCTCCCATCTTGGGCCAGCTTCAAATGTTTATTTCACCTATTTAGCATCAGCCATAGAAAAACTGAAAAGTTTTGCCTGAATTAGGCAAAGAAACTAGATACACAAGTCCCAGCCATCAGACTACAGAGTCTCTCTTCTTCATAAACAGAAACGTTCAGGATTTTTCTCAAACTAAGCAGGCCTTCCAAATAATCCACTCCATCAAAAGTTTTTCATTCTACCACAAGACACACTGTCTTTTAAACAAAAAAATTTCTTGTGATAACAGATCCTTTCTTGTTATCTCTAGTCAAGAATAGCACTAATTTGAAGTAAAGTTGACAAGTGCAAGCTTTAAACACTTTTGTTTAAACCCTATATCTCAATTTTCATTCACCTTTTAAAGACACAGCTTATTAGAGATCTTCCTTACTCTGTGATTCATTTAGTTTGAACAGAGTAAAATAATCTAACTTCAAGTTATTTTGCTAGCCAAAATTTGCATGTTAGTAAAACAGAAAATAATATTCAAACCCTAACACAAGCTTTATGGTGTTTTTGAAAATGGAAGCATTTCTACTGATCACAAATTGCTGCAAAAGCATGACAACTACTTGAACTGAAGACTATTTATTTCCTTTCTTTTCTCTCCATGTAAATGCACAGCCACAATAACAGAATAAGCTTAAAACTCTACAACCAACCTCTTAACACTTTGAAGGGAAAGTGTGCACGCGTTCCCCCTGCTACATTTCAGTGTAGAAGAGGTTTTACAGACATGTAATTTACAAACAATGTTAAGTTTGTGTACGGTAATTCTCTCAAGTTCTTTGGTTTTCTAAAATTTATTGTCAAAGACTCACACCTCCAATAAAAGGAAAGGGAGCTGAACCTTTAAAGGTCTTCTATCCCACTGGTTCAACAGACATTAACATGTTCTGAACAATTCAGCTGAAGCCTCTTCTTTCTTAACTGTGCTAGTGCAGAGCAGGTAAAACCTCCTGGTTTTGTCTCACTGTCCCCACCATCCAATACAGAACTGTTCTGATGAGTATTCTAGCACTGGACAACAAGGAAGAATAGAAGAAAATACCCATACTTTTTTTTAATTTACCTTCTTGCCTCATCTTTTAAGAAGAAGTATGACAACTAAGGCTTCCTGCAGAACACTGAGGAAGGAGTGAGGTCCTCTGCCAAATCTTCCAAAAGTCTTATGACATGCCTAGGTATGAGAAGTGTATGGAGTCAAACTGTAACGGTCAATTTTTTAACCATTTAAAGCCAACACATTCTCTAGTACAGCCACAGCCCTAAAACCTAGTTTTAGAGTGACTTAACAAAACAAACAAACAAACAAAAAATAACAAAAACCCACCTTCATTTCTACTTAGAGCTCGAGTTCCTTATGTGAGGATGAATCAACTAAAGCACACTTTGTTTTGCATAAGGATCTATAATGTCGGCAAACTTGAGGGTACACTGGTGTTCTAAAAATCCCAACCACTGCTCTTTATTGTATAGTCCTCTTTCTATATATAGATACGGTTCACAAGCAACAGGGTTTATATCACTTCTGTGAATCAAGTATTGTCGCAACAATACAAACATCTTTTAGGAAATGTTTTAGAAACAGTCAAAGTTAATGAGAGCGCTTCGAATAACTTAATCATCATTTTTATCCAAAAAAGTTTTTCTTTCTTGCACTGTACCAAAATGTAAATTAAAAAAAACAAAAACAAAAAACTATTACGTAACACAGAATAACTTCATATTTGAAGGTAAACTACAACCAGGTTCCTTCTGCTTGAAACCCTACACACTTGCAGTACCATTTAGCAGAAAGCTAGATAAATGCTAACCTCCTGCCCTTTGCAAGGTTCAATGTCCAAAAGCTGAAGTGTTAGCGCAACAACATCACCACCCCGTTCAGCATACATTATGTAACAAAATCACCAGGAATTCTCTTGTACTTTGGAGTCTTCACAAGGATCTGAAGGAAAAGCAGTTGAAAAAGGTAGCAGTTTTGACGTATCCTGAACATATAAAGCACTAAAAACAATTCTGTGTATTTCAGATGTTTCCCTGACTATGTTTACCCAAAATATGAAAGGAGATGATTGTGGAAGAGTTGATAGCACCACATAGGGCATTATCATCAGTTACTGTGTAATACTACTGCTCAAACACACACAGTAACAAAAGCCAAAACAAAAAGCATGCCAAGTCTCATTCAAGTTCGTTTATAATAAGGTCAGCAAATAGTTCTCCTTGCAGGACAGAATTTACTCCTAGTACTAAAAAATAAATAAAAGCAACTTCCCCAGAAATTATTAATGAACTATGACTGTCACACTGTTTTATCCACACATTTTAAACAGAAGAATCTCATTAGAATGGAGGGGGGAAAAAAAGGACCGTAAAGTACATTAACTTGTGAAGTACTAACAAAGCTAAATATCTACACAATTTACCTATATCACTTTACAGATGTAATTCCACTTAAGCTTTGCTGCAAGTTTAAACTCTGCTTACTCTTAAAAGGTTCCACCAACAGTTTTTTCACACAGCACAGCAGCCTACACCATTCAAGACAATTTCTCAATACAAGTGTACCCAGTTTAGGATTCTACTCGAATAAACGCATCAGTAAAAGAGCTAAGCTGCTGACAGTTATTCCAGTACAAGAGCTACGGTTACATCAAGCCTTAAGTACAAGCTCTTGGGGGCAAGGACCTTATCTTCATAGTTGTCTGCAAACCACTTAACAGACTGTCAGCACTATACAAATGAAAACCTAAAGAAAGCATTAAAGCGGACCAGCATGCTAGACATTTTCTCCCCAGTGGGCGTCACCCAAGTATGAATTTTGCTTAGGGTACAAGGGCACAGCTGGAAAACACGCCTGAATCCTTGTCAAATACATTTGCATGCAAGTAAGAACAACTGCACTTCCCAAGTGCAAACACAGTGAAAAGAAAAAGAATTATCCTACCAGCAGACAGAGAGATGTAAAGACAGAATTAATGTAATGAAGTTAAAAAGCAAACCCTTCAAAACATCCAGAAGGGAAAGAGTCCAGATAAAGATGTCACCCAAAATAGTAAGTGAGGGATGCAGCTCCTTGATTTCAGCGAGATCGTCTTGTCAAGAGGTAAAAGTATCTCACAGCACTGCAAGTTAATAGCTTGAAAAGAGAGACACATCACTTTTCCTACAAGTTCAGAAGGAAGTACTTGTATTACTATTGTTTATGACCATACAACAGACAAAAATCAAATGAAATGGCCTGAACTCTTTCCATTTACCAAATGCTTTCAAACAAAACACAGATTAATACAAATAAAGGAATGAGGAAGATCATTCTTCTCTGTTGGTTTGGTTCCTTCACATGCGGCTCAGTTCATTCAGTGAATCCCCAGCCACACTGAGACTCTGTGTAGAAGAGCCCACAAGCCACAGCCACAAGAGATTACAGAAACAGCCTCCTATTCATGTTCCACATCTTCCATTTTTTCAAAACAACAAAACTGAAATAGAAGTTAAAATAACAGCCAGGCCATCCAAATAAAGCAAAATACTCAAGTGAGATCAACTTTTAGATACTGACAAGACAACACACAGAATAGAACTACTTCAGTGAGCCTGAGAATTTAAAAAACTTATTTAGATGCAAGTCTGTCATTTGTGGTCAAAATAACAAGTTACAGGGGGAAAAAACACTGTAGTAATCTTTAGATACAGTTTCACATGCTTAACTTAACTTTTTCTACAAGGCTTTAACACAAGCCATCTTGCCAAACATCTTTGCATTGCCCTTAGAGAAAAACATTTTTTTTTTTTTCATTAGCACACTACTACTAATACTTCAGTATTGCAGAAGCCCTGAAAATGTTTTTTAAATGTGGCTACTACAGTAAATGTGTCACCTTTACCAGACACTCAGTTTACTGTCTACCCAATAATGCTTTAATTATTTAAAGCTTTATGAATAATCAAGGTGGGGTAGGGGGGAAGAGAACTTAAGTAAAATTACCACTGACTTTTGAATTAAGTTGTTCTGTCCATCTTAATTTTCTTTGAGGCAGTAGCAACTCAGCTGAATGCAAATCTACAAAAACATAGTGTAAACATATTATTTTCAACATTTAAACTATATCTCTCTTCAGAAACATTTAACCATTATCGGAGGAAGGGGACAGCAATAAATCTAAAAATAACACACAAAATTAGTTAGTTCACCACTAAATTTTGTTTTAAATCCTTCCAAAAAGGTGAAGGTTTTTTGTAATGTCATACTTGCAAACCAGTCAGTCAGACTCATTCATTCTCATTCCAGAATAGGAAATTACTCTGAACCCAACCTTAAAATAACAACACATTAAAAAGCTAGTTTGCACAGGCAGTAAACTAGTTTTTGGTAAAAAATATCTGGTTTCCATAAGTGACAAAGAACAGTGGAAGAAAATAAAAAAAAAAAACCACAGACAAAAAAACCACCCTACATTGGAAGTACTTTCATGCTGCAAAAACACCTAAAACAAATGGAAAGATTGAGACGTGCAAGCCATCCAGCAGACCTGTTCAATAATTATAACAGCTCATTGTTGAGATTACAATATTAACGTGAAGGTTAAGTTACCAAAGGATTCAGTCTAGATGTACCTATTTTTTAAACTCCCAGGAAAAATCACACTCCTACCTACACATTTCTCCTTGTACATGTATTCTTCAAATTCTTAAAGAATTATTCCATTAATTATTAAAAACAGCAAGTAAAAATTAGATTCTGCAAGCTCATTTCAACAGTCTCAAAAAAACAACCACCTCAAGGCAGTAAATGTTACTGGTTTAACCACTCAACTGGTAAAATGTATATTCAACTGTAAATTGATTTATGAACACTACACCACTTACCTAATCCAAGAGGACCGCACAAGGTGTTAGTACTGTGTGATTTATATTTTTCCAGTTTGTTTTCCTTGAGATAATATCCAGAGTTCTTGTTGATACTACATTCGTAGCTGTTTGACATAGATTTGACCTCACAGAAATCGGCTACCGATTCTTCTTGCTTACAGATTCCACAAGGCTACTTGCAAAATTTGCCAACTCTCTGTCTTAAAAAGTTTTTTTTTTCTCTGACAAGTTCTTCTGTTGTCTATTCCATGGACATATCACTATAAGAAGCATCAGCTCCAGGTGAAATAAATACACTTTTTACACCACAAACTGTGAAGCCAAAAATCCAAATTTCACATCTGAACTCTGGAACATTTCCTAGCTTCGGGTAACAGAGGCATTTGTAAACAACAGCTATCTGGATACCTCCATACTGCTTATTGGCAACAACATTTTTCAACAAAAATATTAAATAAAACATAAAAGAAAAAATGATAAACAAACATCTATTAGATTCTTCATTTAGAAAATAGGTCTCACTGCAAAATGACAGAAGGCTATGTCAGAAAATCTAAAAAATAAGATAAGGGGAAAAATACCTGCCATGAAACTTTTCAGCAATGTGTACACAGTGACTCAGGCTGCATTTAACCTGGAGCCAGTTAACAAAACTAGTTATGTCTATGACTCAGACGGAATGTTGCCTAGAAGAACGAAGTATTTAAAAGTAAGAAAGCACTTTATTTTGGCAGCTGAAGTATTCAGAACTTGGTAAGTTTAGCCATGTATCCATGCCATGTGGACAAAAGCATCCAAGGGTGAGGTGCTCGGCACTGCTAGAAAGAAAAAGCTTGAGACTTCAAACTTCCAATTCACTTCTCAGATGCCTACTGATTGTTTCAGAAGCCTTTTCAGGACGAAGCACTTGGACAAATAATCCCAGAACCGTGTCCGATATTTCTCCCCTTTCACAAGAAGCAACTGCTGCAGGTCGGTTTCCACCTTTTTTCCTCCCTACCAGCTGATGCAAAAGGCTGCAAACATCCAGGATTCTCTCTCTCTGTAATCCAAACTGCCTACGGTAAAAAGAACCAGAACAATCAGTCTTCCCTTTCGAAATCCGAACTGGCGTTAAACAAACACATAAACCTGAGTCTTAAAAAGCAAACACACATGCAACCAGGGAACCGAACGCGAATACAGAACCCTCGGCTAAACCTCCGCTCACATTCCGGAGAAAGCAGCAGGCACGTTTATCGGAGAACGCAGCCTATAGCGAAAACGTTCTCCTGCCTCTTATCCCCGAGAGGAGAAAAAAGAAAAAAAAAAAAAAAAAAAAGAAAAAGAAAAAAAAAGCGGGGGGGGGGGGGGCGAAGAAAAGGGCATTTCTCATTTTATTGGAGAGGACGAACAGGTCTGCAGAGAGCACCCGGGAGGGAGGCGCTGACCTGGGCCGGGGACACCGAGCGGAAGCGCAGAAGGAGCTGGCGGGAGCCGCCGGGGGAAGCCCCAGCCCGCCCCGGGGGAAGCCTCGCGTCGCCGCTCCGCGCCCGCCAAGTGCGCGGGCAGACCCCCCCCCAGCTCCCCGGCCACGACCGGCCTTTTGTTGCAGCGCCGCGGCGGGCACCGGGAAGGGCTCCGCCGGCCCGCGCTGGGCGCTCGCCCTGCCTTCCCGGGGGGCCGCGCCGCCCCCCGCCGGCCCGGGGGCGACTCCCCCTGCCCTCCCCGAGGGCGGGCCTGGCCGCGCGGCGGGGGAGGGAACGGGGCGGCCCGGCGGCCCGCACGCCAGTGCCCGCCCCGGCCCCTCCGCGCCGCCGGCCCGCCGCCGCCGCCAGACCGCCCCTGAGGGGAGGGGGGGGGGGCGGGGAGGGGAGGGGGTGCCCCGGGCCCGGCCGCGGCCCCCCCCCCCCCACGAGAGCCGCGGGGGCCACGGGCGCGAGAGCGACGCGCGCGCGCGCGCACGCACACGCGCGCACACACAGACACATACACACACACACCCCGCTCGCCTCGCTCCCAAAATGGCGCCGCTCTGAGCCGCAATGCTCTGCGCGCACAAGTCTCGCGAGAGCCCCCATCGCGACCCCGCGGGAGCCCGGGGCGGGGCTTCCCGGCCGCCGCCGAGGGTGCGACCTCGCCCCCACCCCGCCGGCGGGAGCCCCCCTCCCGTGACGTCACGGAACAATCCCGAACGTTCCGCACGGGGCGGCGGGGGAATCCCCAGCGCCCGCCCCGCCCGCGGGAGTCCCCGGCGCCGCCGTAATTAACCGCGCAGCGGCGCAGCAACCGGCACCGGTGGTGCCACGCCGAGGTGCCCGAACGGGTCACCGAAACCGCGACGCGGGCTCAGGCCGGGCGGCGGGTCGGCCAAGCCAGCCCGGGCGGGCGCCGCGGGGCCCCGGCGGGCCGGCGGAAGGTCCGCTGCGCCTCGTCCGTGGGCCGGAGCGGTCGGTGCCGGGGAGAGGCCCGCCGCCTCCCGCGGCGAGGCGGGGGTGCAGCGGGCACCCGGCAGCGCAGGTCCCCACCGCTGCCGGCAGAGCGGGGCCGCGGGGCTGAGCACGGCGCGCCCGGGCGGCGGGGTTAGATCGCGGCGCCGGCGGGGCCGGTGGCGAGCGAAAGAGCCAACGAGGGCCGCCGCAGCGGACGACCGCGACATCGGCGTCCTCACTGAACCGAGAGAAACGGCTTCGGATTACAAGCAAACGGGTGGAAATACGCTCAACGTCCATGCCGTCGTTCGGCGCGTGCCTTTTTCGGAAGAGGTGTGACGGGTTTCTATAGCCTGGGAAGCAAATGTCTGGATTAACACATTCACTAGCCGGTGGTTTTGGAGCCTGCGTTTGAGCCTGGATTTTCTTTCTGTGGCCGTTTCCACTATGAGATTTAAATTATTGTAGGAACTGAAATTATGCACTGATTTTTCACAAAAACGTCTCAAAGCCCTGACAAACAGTAGGATTTTTAAATGCATTTTTGCAGGCATCTATATGCTGTCAAAATAACCCATTTTCATCATTTGATAAAATTACTAGCAAGCAACAGTTACTGGCAAAAGTACTAAAAGTCAACAACTGAGAAACCTAGAAAGTAGAAAAATACATGAGAAATTAATCTTTAAAAACCTGACAGAAGCTCTGAAACTGCTATGGTCACATCTACCTTCAGCTCAACTCTGAGCAGCCAACCCCAATTCCACTTTCTAACAGCAACGGTGGTTTTTTTTCTAGGTTCCCATCACAACCTTGACCGCACTGCAATCTCCTTTCTCCACCTCATCTGTGAAACTGTGTGTCCTGTTATTCACCTTGACCTGCACTGCAGAAGTCAGGCTTCCCAGGCAGGGTGGCGGACCATACCCCAGCCCCACTGCTATTTTCACAGTCCATTGCCAAGCCTGAAGCCACAAACAGGAAAGGCAGGGCCATGCTCTGCCACCTGGCCCGACTGTGAACCACAGCGCCGGACAAGGAGCCAAGTCTGATGCGTCTACATGTGGTCACTAGGACCGTAGTACCAAAACTGCCCACACTCTCAAGTTTCATTATTAAAATTGTTTTCAGAATATGAATTTCTAACCTACATACTGATCAATTTAACCTGCATCAGACATAGGCTGCGGTAGCAGCTAGAAGCTAATGGGTTTGTTCCGTCAGGAAAAGTCACCTAAAACATCTCAGGACTCACTATGCTGCGTGATTCAGACACGTGTAATACCAAGAAAGCTCTGACCAGAGGGTTCACATACAGGTCCCAAAGCAACATATACAATCCTAAAATATGATGGGTAACAGTACCTAGGAAAACAAGACAAGAGGTGAACCCAAAGCAGTACGAAAATAAAGTGTATAGAGTCAATTAAGCATCTCCAGGCCACCTTGACAACAGACACTTAAGGCTATATTAACCATCTGAAATGACCTTTCAATTCATTTGAGCAAGTTACAGCTAAAGCCTTCACACTGCACAGCTATTCTGAGCATCTTCTGGCTTTGCAATGCATTACATACAATGGGTATCAAAAGAGAAACATAATAAGTAGCAGGAGATTGTAAATTTATCTGTATCAGTCCTCCTAATAGGTTTCTCTTTGTGTTGCTTCGTACACAGTCCTATTTCTTTCCGGTGACAATAACCACATCAATTTTAGTAACCACAGGAAAAGCTGTGATAGTCATTGGGGAAATTACTTTAAAGTAGTAATGGGAAATGGGTTTGATTTATATCTCTAATTGTTCCATAAAAGAAGGTGTAATGCCATTTCCACTTCATGAAAAGCAAGGCTTTCACCCAACAAACAGCTGAGGTGATGTCCTTAACTTAACTGAGGTCAGTGGCAAACCTCACACTGGATTCAAACCAAGAGCTCTCCTCTTTTAACGCGCTTGAGTTTACACGTCACAAGCATTCAAGCAGTTCCAGCAGAGTCAACAGGACATTCTTAGCGTGCATTCCTTAATTTAAAGGAATTAATTTGCAAGCCTACTGGTATGTGAATTTGGTTTATGAAGAGGTTCCTGCCATGCATAGCCTAACTATACCAGCTGGTTTGCCTGGTATACACAGAGTTTATACCAGCAAAACAATGTTCTGCTAATATAGGTTGGTTTGCCTGTGTGGGGAATAATTAAACTACACTGATAAAACCATACATATTCCATTACTGATGAAGAAACCCTGGGATAAAAATAGTCATTGTCTGTCATGAAGAGCAAGAGGAAAGACAGAAGATTGTCAGAATGGCAAATCTGCGAAGCAGTATTTATAGCATTTTTTGGTTGTAAAACTTGTTATTTGATCTTCTGAACCCAAACTGTACCTGGATCTTCAGACGTACATAGAGCACAGAAGAGAGTGAGGGCATTAAAGCAACCGATATTTAAGAGAAACAGCTTCTGAAACTAGTTAGGCTGAGCAGAACAGGTCTGTTTTGGAAAACTGCTATAGGAGGTTATGGCAACATCTACGTTGCAAATTAATATGGAGGGGGGAGGATATATCCATATGAACCATTCTCTTTCGTTAAGCAAGCTTGGAGAAGTAGGCCAAGATTTTTGCCACAGATGCTCACACATGTTTTTTAAAGTCTTTTCAATGAACCATGATATAAGCAAAGGGTAACTCGTGTGGAATTTAGACAACAGTAGAGATCTAAGAACAAGCTAAGAATTACTGGTTTTGAATGACTGAGGTACCTCTGGGTAGTTTGATGAAAAGAGAAGAAAAACACATTTAGCACTTTAATCCAAATTTAGTATTCTGAATACTATATGTAATTTAAGGTTCTGTTTGGTGTAGATCAGACTACAGACTGCAAGATGACTGAAGAGAAAGATAGCTCATGCCATATTCAGGGACTGTCTACATCAGTATATGAAAACATTGAAGAAATACAATGAAACAAAAATGTGTGGGAAATGCTGAGATGTAAGAAATTAAACAAGAAACATTTTAACTCCCACCAAATACTAACTATCCCTATTTAAATACAAGTCTTAGAACTCAATTTTTGTGTCACTCCATGAAGATGTACAAAACACTTGACCTTGTAGTAAAAACCCAGTGTGCCCAATATAAAATCAGTTTGAACCAAAGAATCAGGCAGCAGGCCAAAATCAAAATTTTCTTGGAACAGGTTTAAAATCTGATTAATACAGATTTGATCCAGAAAGCTTCTAATGCAATGAGCCCAATATTTAAAAACTAGAAAGAAAACATCCACCTAACATTAATAATAAAAACCCAACTCTAATGTACGTTCTTCTCAGCAGAGTATTTGTACAATCAGATCCCAAACACAGTTCTAATAAACAGTCCTTATTGCAGAGTTTTAAATATCTTTCAGCTTCATGTTCACAATATGAAACATTTTAAGTAACAAAATTACAAGAATGGAAGCATTATACAAAAGTGCATAGCAGCATCTAGTCATTACAATTTGCAGTAACATGATGAACACTGGTATAAAGTATCTGGGCTTGTCTATTTATATGTATTATCCCTTCCATGAAAGGAAGGTAAAATGACTTTTCCAATTGCTTCGGGATTTCAGTGGGTCTACCTATACAAGTAAGATAACGTGATTTGACTGTATTAAAGAATTGACCGTTATTATTTGCATCATAGTGTGTATAATCTCTAGTTATTCAATTTTTCAAGAGTTCTGAGCATCTCCAAGTCCAAGGCACTTTAACACAATTAGCAAGTACCGAACAGGTCTGAAAATTAAACCATAAGTGTTTGTTGAGTCATTCTTTTCTGAAGAACTTTAATATTAAAAGTTACCACTGACTTTGATGAGCAGCATCAAAGAGCAGCATTCAGGGCAAAGACTTCAATAAAGCTGTAGGTAACAGTTCATATTTTGAAGCAAAACCTAGGTGTTAATTTTGAATGACACAAAATTATAAATTTGACCTCTATTATTGAAATTAATTGACCATTTTCTCTCTCTCAAGATAATGGCTGCTTCTACCTGAAAGAGTCAATATCTTAGTGACACTAGTGAAAGCCAGGATAAGAACTCAGAGGCCAATCTTTTGTTTATACTAATTGGAGGTAAAAAGATCATTAAGAATCAAGCTTTTGAAAGACCACCTTCTCCCTATCTAGTTTTTCACCTATATTGTAACTGAAAACAGCCTGACTAGTAGCTTTTCTCCTTCTAACAATAAAAGCATCCATCTCCAAGAATGCATTTCAGAAATGTTGGGCAGTATTAAAACAAGGGTTATTTGAAACTATTTTAATGGTTTATCTCCATTAAGTAGTATTCCTTTCATGTAAGTTAACCAGCTAATGAACTGGGGCTAGAAGGGTACAACTGTTCTTCAGATATGTCCCAGATGAATGTTATCTACATGATATTTACTCTGTTGAAGGAAAAAGTCATGTTATACACCTTCTCTAAAATAATAAGTAAATCCTAAATGTACTCAACTTCTGCCCTGTTACACCCTTCTGCCCACCTTCCACCCATGAAAGTGAAATAACAGCAAGCAAATACCCACTGTTCTACATTTCAGAAAGAACTCAAAATAATAACTATGAATAACAAGAAAGAGTTCAGATGAAAAGGAACAAGTTGAAGGAATTACACATGGAACATACAGTATCAAGTGACTAATTTTTCATAAGATGTTTGTATTTACCCTACCCTTTTCTCTCTAAAATGAAATTCCTGTATTTTCCCTAAAATGAAACTAGCTAACTTGTGAACTTACAGCATGTTAATTTTGAAGTAAGGAGACCAGATGACCAGCATGATGATAGGATCTTGCATACTTAAATATGAGCAAATCTCATTTTAATGCAGGTTCATTTCATAGACAAATCTATTTGCTTTAACCCTCTTTCTTTAAAAAAAAAAATAATCTGTATTGACACCAACTTGACATCTTATTTCCCCCATTTTTTAATGACTAGATTAATTTAGAAACTTTTCACATCCAAGTAAAGTGAAGAAAACAATTTTTGTAAGGTTTTTCTGCCAGTTTTGCCTACCATCAACGTATATATTACCATGTTTTTTAAAAGTGTGTGTAGTTACTACAGAGGCTTACCTTAGGAAACTGGACCCAGAGATCTGTTGTTTCTCTACACAGACAGACTTGCTGAAAGAATTGGATGTAGAAAAGTCTGTCAGTGTCTTCCCAACTATATTAACTGACCTAATTAATAGAATAATCTGTCCTGTCCGTCCCCCCCTCACCAAAAAAAGACACAAACTTATACCACTTTTTTAGATCTGTTTGCTAGAACCACTGGAAGCCTAGATTTTGTCATAGATACTAAACATCATGGGGTATAACTCACAGTTCAAAGAGCTCCTTAGTTTTGTGGCATGATCTCCAAAAAGAACTATTATCAAGATTGATAGAATGGGCTCAGCTGTTGCAGTTCCTTACCTTGATTAGCAATCAGCCTTTGGGGGGGGGGGGGGAGCATCACATGACAAAAACAAGATTCACTTACAAGTATTTTCAAGAAAGACTAAAACCAGCTTTCTGACTAACAGAATGTTTCTTCCACCTTTAAACCAGGCTGAAATGCCCCAGCAAATCTTAAGTATTTTAAGAACGTTAAATGCAAAAGGCTAAAGAGGGATATCTGCCTCTTTCTCAGCTGATCCTCTTTAATTTTCCCTTCACAGACAAAAACAGGCAGCAGAGGTTTCTACTATCTGTTGTATGGTTCTGTCATCTGAAACCTTGCCCCCAAAAACGAAACCAAAACAACAAACAAAAAACACCAAAAAAAAAGTGACCCAAGGTAATTAACAGTATGAAGCGTTGTGAATAGGGTCAAAAGCAAATGAAATTTTTTCTTAGACTTATCTTCCTGGAGCTGCATTATGCTGTTTTACAGATCCCTCTGAACAAATTTTAGACGCTCTCTTTTATTCGTTCAGAATTGGAAATTTAGAGATACAGTTCTTTCCTACTGGACACCCACCCAACATAAGGGATACTTACACTCTTACATAGTGACATTTTTGTATGTTGCTATTAGAAACTCCTGATATTTGTAAATGAGTGGAAAATAACTCTAAATTTGAAATCCCTGAAATACAAACTTCATGAAGGTGGTGCAATAGCTTCAAATCAGCATTGTCTTGTTTTGATTTTCACTTCTGCCAGAAATCCTGCATTAGGCTTTGGCTGAGGGGTTTTTTTTTAAAACAAACTTTTCTGTGCCTTAGTTTTCACATTTGCAGAATATAAACACTTGTGTATCTTTGTGAACTTTTTAAAAGACAATGATGATACTTTCTGTAATCTTGCTAATTATAATATATTGGCTCAAAAGAAATAGGCAAAACACCCTCAAAACACAAGTACATGGCTTCCTGCTTAGGAAATACTCCTTCTCAGTCCTTCCAAAGCAATGATATCCTATTACACTATACTAACTTTTCCAGTATGGCTAATAGCATTTCCTTACTAAGTAAAAGCAAGTTTCCTGTAAATATTTTTCAAATTATGATGGCTATTGTGTATGCATATAAAATATTTTGAGACACCAAAAAGCATGATGGCTTTTTTCTTCATACAATGTGACATTTCTGCAGATGCTATAAAATGAAAACTAGTGAGGTTTAATACTATACTTAGGAGAAATTGTTTCTCATCATATTCTTAATTGTTTACAATTCAATCACACACCTACCCTTTCATTAAAAACTCCTACACTCTCCTTGCCCAACAGTGCAGGCAAGGCATACAGAGGATGTAAGTGGTCATCTGTTTTTCTATACATAGCTGACCAACAGTTGTTTTCATTTACATTGCAAGTGAAGTCACATTTCAGTATGAAGACAATCAGAAAGCCACTTTCTCTAAGCCAGAAGCCCTTCCCAGGAAAGCCGGGCCCTTGAGGGAACATGGGGCTCATTCCCTTCACACCAGGATTATCCCATCCCTTCAGCGGTAAAACCAGGAGGGTTGTAGGGTACAGCCTAAGGTAGGTCCCTGATAACAAGCCTTCCCTAGACCACCTCTGTAAAATGCCTGAGGGAGCTGCTGTGGGCAGGAGCTTCGTGGGGGTGAATCCCTGCTAAGGAACAGGCAAGGAGATGCCACCTGGGAAGTGAGGGGATGCATTACAGGTGCTTGGAACAGATGGGGAAGACTCTGGAGTCTAGAAAGAGGGAGAAACTCAATACAGGCTATGCAAGCAACATGTAAAAGAGGCCAGAGGGCAAACTGACCAAGATACCAGCTAGCTAGAAAACCCTTGGTACTTTAAACTGAATGACAAATAAACCCAAACAAAAACTGTCGTTCCAATTAAGAATGATTCAGAAGGAAATGCTCACTGAAAAGCTGCTTCTCCTGGTAGAGGGGAACTGAGGGAGTGACTTGGCCAGGAGAGTCAGGCTGCCTAAGTTCCTGCTACAATTACTAACCTTTTGTTTACAACTATTTATAATTATACACAGATGAAATTGTTAAATTTACAAAAAAGAAACCATTAAAAAAATTCCCCTAAATAAAAATATTTGTTATGCTCACATTACACCATCTCTTATGTAATTACCAGTGCTGCCTTTATATGCACATGCTGTAATCTGTAACAGGTAAAACATTTCCTTGCTGTAAATCTGCAACAGGTAAAACATCTCCTTGCTGTAAATCTGCTGGCTGTTGGAAGCTTCACCAAAAATAAGCTCTTCTGCCTCTTACTACAATTAATTTTTCATTATTATTACTATGAAAAGTAAATAACTTAATTTTATCCATGTTCTTTAGGGAGGAAATTTAACTTTCATTTTTATAAAAATAGCAGAATACTAAAAGCTTGGGAAGGAGGTAAGGGAAACTATTCCCTTTGAAAATTTGGCATGAGAGGTAAGAGAGCAAGGCTATTTTAAAAAGTCAAACTTCCTTACATTATACGGGAGTCCAGTTAGTACTGCAGAAAGCTGTGTTACTTGCACTCATGAAAATTAAACCATTGGGAGACAGACACAAAGGGGATTTAAAAACTTACTTCGTGTATTCATCCTCTATTGCAAAACCTATCCTCAGAACCATGGTATCTGCACAACAAGCAATGTAGTAAGTGATGTGCCTACTACGCATATGGGGTTCCTTCTGTCCTCCCACCTCGAAGCTCAGAGATTTGTTGGAGATTGTGACTTGTATTTTTACAATTTTACCTTTACAATTCTATCTTTCCCAGTAAGTTAAATAGCGCTGGCACATAGTCATCCATAACATCAAACTGTTAGGATGGTCCATGCATGCTTTGTGCCCTGCTCCCACAAGCCTGCCTCCTCAGTACCCTTCAGGAGTCATTGTGTTCAACAGTGCACCTGCAACAGGCGGTCTCTGAAGGAAGCAGAGCTTTTGCTAGCAGAGATGTGTGTAGTTCCATGCTTTTTGGTGGTTTTAATGTCTAGGAAACATCCCTGAGCATATTTATTTTACTAGTAGAGATACAGCCAAAGGGTCTAAGACCAGCTCCATTTCCTGAATAAGCAGGCTTTACTTTTTGTCATTACGCCTGCAGAAAAGGCTATTTGAGGCCATTACTCTAGGGTTTTGGGCAACAGGTTTGCTAGAAGAGTTTGGACTGAAGTGAAAAAAATATTGTAACATTCACACCACCCAGATACAGATCAAGACTTCAAACATGGTTATGGTATTCTCTGATCACCATATATCTGTTGGATGTATCCATGATAGGATAGCACACAACTAAGAGTGCAGAAAGTAAGACTTAATTTTATCACTCTTTAAGAGTAAAGGAGAAAAAAATGTTAGAAATCAAGAGATTTTCTTCTAGAGCTTCTGCACTCCTTATCTTACAACTCCTCACCTATAACTGTTCAGCTTCATAGCATTACTGGTTTGGGGGGTTTTTTGTTTGTTTTTGGGGGGGGGCGTTGGTTTTATTCTTTTTTTTAAGATGACTGGATTCTTGTCTTCTAATTCATTTTAGTTCTTTCAATTTTTTTGACTGTTTCAATCAATTGAAACAAAAAAATTAATTCAAAATATTTTTTCTTTTTTTTTTTTTGATCTAACTTAGATGATAAAATATAGTCAAAATATGGACGCAAAAATGTGTCCTCCCCCATTACTTCAGAAAGAACAGTTTAGGCAGACTTTTGTCCCATCTTCTTGATTCCAATTCAAGAGAAAAGACACCCTGAAATACAGAACTCCCCATGGTCTTTTATGTCCAGCAGCTATGGAAAACTGCATTTGCATTGATATAACTATTTGATTCATTTTATATATGCATACACATATTTTGTTCAGCTATCTCTGAGTCCCTGTAAAACGGAAAGAGCAATCTCACATTGCCTTTCTGCTCAGGGAGGTGAGGCAGAGAGCAGAAGCCCACGCGTGAAAGCACTGGGCCCTGGTGGAAGCTCCATACCAATGCCGTACCAGACTCCACAAAAGCACAAGGTAGTTTGGTTTCCAAGCTACATTTCAGGAGCATACCACACTCTCACCCCTGTTTCTGGAGAAAAATGCTAATTGAGAAAGAGGTGGTACAATCACATCCTTGCTCCTTTCCACCCCCTTCAAACAAGCTTACACCAGTAACTTTGCCATCCTCACTCTTTATCTTGATCTGTACTCAGTGAAAACCACTGGGAGGTAACACATGTTGTAACAGCATGGAACATAATTGCACTTATAGGTATTGCCATCTAAATCCAGTCCCCACACAGATACAAGATTATAGCAGCTCTTTTCAAACCTTCAGGATCCAGATTTTCACCATCTTTTGTAGCCATTGGAATCTGCGAACATTTGTAAACTTTTCTGTATAGCTGCAATTTCCAAGTGCCAAACTGAATCTCAGGGAAAGACAGGAAAAAAAATGCTTGTTTTTTCACTGTTATGCTTTAGATCCCATTAAGTTTTACTTCCCCCCCCCCCCCCCCCCCCCGTCTTGTAGCTCCCTGCTCACAGCACTGAGCCCTAGGGTTTTTTCCAGAATTCTTGCTGTAACTTATATGACAGCTCTGCAACACACCTCATGACCTGTTGTGGTAGAGGTATGAGTTCATACTATTTTATCAAAGTTGTCTGAATTATAATAAAAAAAAATCAGTTCTAAATCTGATAAGAGATTTTAAGTGGCAAATTAACAACGAAAGATTTTTCTGTAAAATTACATACAATTGAAAAACTTAATCATGTTGAACAGTTGAAAGACTGTGAGTAAACTACTTCGGAAGTTAGGAAATAGCTGCTTGCATCCAATGGGACAATTCCTATTAAGAAAATGTGTATAGTAGCAAATATGTACTTCCCTGATTTGGAGGTTCTTCCTGCTGCACTTTCCATGCTATTTTGTTGGTAAGATGAACAGGCCTGTGTATGTGTTACACATTCTGTGCTCATGAGAAGCTGTTTTGCCTTGCCCAAGCTGAGGCTTCAAGGGAACAGGGGTAGAAACTGGGTTTGGTGTATCTAGAGGGAATAAAACTGAAAAAGGCTAAGGAGCATTAGCGGCATTCCAGACCAGTCAAAGATGGAAAGGATTAAATCTTCCTTCTTAATTTTTGGGTACCTGCAGTGTGCTCTGACATAGCTTATCTGTCTGTCACTGATCATTTTTACCAGACAACTCCCTAATCTGCATACAAAACTTCAGAAAAAGGCAAAGACTGGTCAGGAACCAGAGGATGAGGTATCGCTGGAGCTGCTGGTTACTGTGGCAACTTTCCTAAAAAAATGCGTTTCTGCAAAGCCTTGGGGCTTTTGTGTCGTCAACATCTCACCCCAGGTACATCAAGAGCAGGTATGTCTACATCTTAGGCTGCTGTGTAGTGTTAAGGTACACAAACAGTTTATATACTGGAATTAGGCTAGACTTAGCAGTGGAGCACACAACAAGTTAAATTTACTCTGTTTCTCAGAGCAACAGGTCCCAGCAGAATAAATCAAACAGTACAGAGCTCCACTACTTAAATACCTAAACTAGCTTGGGATCTCTACACTGTCTGCAAACCCAAATTAAGACACATCCAAAGAAGCCGTTCACTTCACGATACAGCCTCGAGCCTCCTGAATTCCCCAGGTGGGACACAGTCTGTGGCATTACTGCACCCAACTGCTGCTGTGACACACACCACCCCTCCAGCAGAGCAATACTCAGTATAGCAAGTACGGCAGATGCTATTTTGGCCAGAAGTAGAAACATGTGACTCCAAAATCAAAAGCCTGAGCCTTTATAGCCTGGGATGAAGAAACCAAGCTGAAAATGGCCCCATTCCCACTTCATGCGTATTGGGACAAAAAATACCACTGAAAATCCAGAATGATTTTACTCATATGTAAAACGCCTCAACCTTTAGATAGAAAAACCCACCGCCAAGTAATTTTCACTCTCTCCGTTTAAGCCACGGCAGGCAACCAACGACAGGAAGGTCCGAAGGCCTTGACATTTCGTTTCCTGCTCCAAAAACCCGGGCCGCCGGGTGCCAGTGTAACTGCTAGCCCTCCTCCACACCAGCACCGAGGAAGGGGCTCGGTGGCGAGCGAAGCGCAGGGGACGCAGCCGGGTCCCCCGCTCCCGTACGGCATCCCCGGCCCCGGGACAAGGCGGCAAGCCGCGGCGGTCGGAGGCTCGCTGACCCCAGGCGGGAGGTGTCCGAGCTACCCGGGCTCCGGACGGCCTCGGGGCCCCAAGGCAGCACGGCGAGGGGACCCCGGCCGGCTCCCGCTCGCCTCGTCGCCGGGGCGGGCGGCCGCTGCCGGCCCGGGCTCCCCCGGGCGGGGCGGGCAGAGGGCGGCGGCCGGCGCCGCGCCCCTCCGGCCTGGTCTGGGCGGCGGCGGGCGCCGAGCGCCCTCTCCGGGCGGGGCAGAGCCGGGGCGGGCAGAGCGCCGTCGCCGGCCGGGGCGGGAGGCCGCGGCGCCGCCAGAGGTGGGGTCCCGGCGCTGCCCCTGCCCCGGCACCGCCTCCTCCGCCCCAGCCCGGTCCCGCCGGCCCCCTCCGCTCCCTCCCCGGCCGGCTCCGGCTGGGGCTCGGCGGCTGCCATTGGCTTAGCGGCCCCATCCGGGCACTCGGCGCAGCGCTGTTCCTCAGCCCGATCGTCCCAATATGGCGGAGGTGAGCGGGGAAAGCGGGCTGGGGCGCCGGGGTTCGGCCGGCTCCGCGCGGGCCCCCGCCGCCGACGGGTCCCCCGCGCCCGCCTCGACATCCCCGTAAGGCGCCTCCGGGGCGGCCCGGCGGCGCGGGGCGGGGGGGGGGGGCGGGGGGGAGCCGGCGGGGCCGGGGGGGCGGCCGGCGGAGCCGCCGGCGCCGGGGCAGCGGGGAGCCTGCGCGACTAGGCCGCACGGCGGGCGCCGCGCAGCGCGGGTGCCGGGTTCGCAGCCCGCGGGCGGCCGACAGGCCGCGGCCGGGCGCGGAGGGGGGCGCGGCCGCCGCGCCGGGCCGCCGGGGGGCGCGGGCCGGGCCGGGCCGGCGGCGATGGAGGAGCGCCGGGCGGGAGGGAGGAGGAGCGAGCCCCGGGCTGGGAGCGGGGAAGAGACGGCGGCCGGTCCGGCTGCCTCCGCCGCTGCCGCCCCCTGTCATGTCCCGCCCGACCGGGGCCGGAGGCAGCGGGAGCACCGGCCGGGCCGGGCCGGGCGCGGCTCCTGGCGGGGGGGGCTTCTGCTAGCGGAGGAGGAAGAGCAGGGAAGGAGAGCGGCAGGCGGGGAGCGAGCGAGCGGGCGAGAGAGGGAAGGAAGGAGGGAGGCAGGGAGGGATGGGAGAGGGTGAAGGGGATGGAGGGGCTGGCAGGGCGGGACGCAAGGGCCGAGGCCGGCGGGGGAATGGCGCAGCTCCGGAGGCGGAGGGGGGAGAGCATGAAATGAAGACCTCTGCCTGCTGCCGGGTCGGAGGGAACCCTCTCTCACCTCGCTTTCTCTCCTCCCCGCAGGCTTCCTTTGGGAGTTCGAGCCCAGGTTCGTCCTCGCCCACCTCCAGCACCCGGCCTGCCGCTAGCCCACCACTCTCTCCCTTCTGCTCCTTCCCAAATTTATCCCCTCGTAGCTTTCCTAACGATTCGTGTGCACGCAATTAACCGCCTGCCAGATTTTTAAGAGAAGGAGATGTGCGCTGTGGAGTCCTTCCCTTAACTCTGGTTGCAGTTAGTAATTGGCTGCTGGGAACCCAAAATGAAAACAAAGTTTTGTAGTGCTTTTAAGTCAGTATCTCAGTAAAGCCATGTAGCCTGGAGAGAGACTGCTTCTCTTGCTGCTGATAACTACAGGCTTGTGTAAATTTTTAACTTCTTGGTAGAAGAGAAAATGCTTAAAATCATAATGCTAAGTAATTTGTAAGGCTTTAACTGCTGTTAAGGTTCTTTGGAATACTTTACACAAGCAAGCATAGTTGACATCAGCAGGGCTACCCTCAAAGAAGTATTTGGGAATTTGCTTGTGTGTAACTGCCTTCTGCATTGGCTGTTTGTCTTCTTTTTTAACTACTCTTACGAAATTTATTGGGCTTGTATTCTTGAATGTGGTTTTAAATATTTTAAATGGGATATTGAGCATTCAGAGCTACTAAAGAAGTGGGACTTTTTCATCTAAAGTCTGTGAGTGGAATAGAACTTCCATTTGAGTTACTCAAACATAAGGTGGGTTAGAACAGTGATGAGAAGCAGTAATCTTGAGCTCACATATATATAAATATATATTAGGTTAAGGCAGTTGACACTTCTTTAAAACTGGATCAGGGTGTGATGGCCAACAGCAGGAAAATTCAACACGTAATGTTATTACTGTAATGGGATTAGCGTTATCAGCTATACTGAAAGTTCTGTGAGACCATAATATGAATAACGTGAATAAAAAGCATTTTTGGCCTGAATGTTTCTCTACAGTATGATATTATGAACTTTCACAGTATTGTCTCAAGTGAGCTAAAAAGACAAAGTTTACTTCCATTGCCTGCATATAAGGAATGAACATTTAGCATAATTGCTGATTTTTATTGTAGAACACTGACTTTGCAGTGCAGAATATTCACATCTTTAAAGCCTGTTGGATCTAATGATAACCTTTCTAAGAGTTGGCAAAATGCACTTAAAATAATAACAAAAACAATTACAGTACTTTTTGATGACTTATGAGTATCCTTGAGCAATGAAAGTGTCTGTTGGACCACAGAGCTGTCACAATGGCTTGTTAATTAATGTGATCCATTAGAAGCATTTTGTTTTTTCTGGTATATTTTCTTCAATATTTCTTGAAACTCTGCTATGTTTATTCTTTCTTCATAGATTAAGTGCTAAGAATTAAATTAGCTTTAATAAAAGATCCATCTGTGAGGCTAAACTAATCTGAGGCAAATCTCGCTGTTTATTTTGCTGTTAGTAGGAAGCTGATTCATAATCTAAGTTAGCTGTTTATCAGTGAAAACTTGCTTGCTACCATATAAATCACATAAATAGAATCAGAGTCTATAAATCACAGTCTTGCAGCATCTGAAATCTTGTGACGTGTGCGCTTTGTACCTTAATGATGATTTCAAGGATGTTTTGCACAATCTTTCATTCAGTAAAATACTAATTTGGGATTGTACTTTCTGAAACTTTGTTTTAGTAGTTTAGGTACTTCTAGCAATAACTCTATACTGCAAGAGACAAAACTGCACCTACTACTTACAAATATGAAAAGGGAAAGCCAGCTGAAACAGCTGAATTTGTCAAGTAGTTAAGAATTTGTTCCAGTTATTCCATTGAGGGTTCTGACCCTGTATGTAAAAGAATTCATGCAACCATATTTTTTTCTGTGATGTAATTTCATATGTTGGTATAGAAAAAAAATTACTCAAATTAGGTTTTTTTGATAGTTGGCTCTTTATCGTCCGAGGATCATGACTTTGACCCATCTGCTGAAATGCTGGTACATGATTATGATGATGAGCGAACTCTCGAAGAAGAGGAGATGATGGAAGAAAGCAAAAATTTCAGCTCTGAAATTGAAGATTTAGAAAAGGTAAGAGTGACTCGTGCTCTCATAAATGTCCATACATGTTGTAACTTTTCTAGTGAAAAGAACACTCAACCTGTTCTTCAGTTTGTATTGTATAATGCTGGAAATGTATATTTCCTGCAACATGCCTCTGCAGCTTGTTTAAAAAAAGAAAAGAAAATCATGTTTAGTTAGCATATAACAGTGCGTCCTCACCAAATGCCTGAACTTAGCTTCTGAAAGATATCAGTGTTATGTTAAGTTCATATTCTTTTTCATTTAGTAGTCCTTTCACTTTGATAGAGAAATCACTGAAGCAGGTTTTAGAGTCCTATCATCTAATATCTCTTATGACTTCTAAGTTTTGTAAGTTGGATATAAGTTGAAGCTGTACACTTTGCATACTATTAAGTGACAGCTAGCTGTATTTCATTCTGTTGGTTAGGTTTTGCTTTTCAATATGCAAATAAACAGTCCTGTTTTAGGCATGATGGATCACATTAATTTTCTATGTAAGTGGTAGTTCTATGTCTTAGTTTCATCAGTTTGGCATTCGGTAGGTGTACAGAATGACCAGCATGCTCCTTGGCTTTTCCTATTCCATTTTACGCTCTTTAATTACATGTTTTTCCTATTTACACCTCTTGTTCATCTGTGGCAGTGCATCACCCATTTTAAATGCTTGCTGAATGATGAACACCCACAAATTGATGTTGCTTGCATTATTGTTGGGTGACCCACTTACACCACTCAGCATAACTGCAGATTTTGGTCAACAGAGTTCCAGGAAAGTGTAATTTTTAGCATCAAATATGAGGCTGTGTTTTTGTAGTCTGTGTGAGAACAAATTTTCTAAATGTGGAGTTAACAGTGTTTATACTCCTGATTTTTTTTTTTTTGTCCTGCTACCTTTACAATTACATTTTTGCTGATTATGAACTTGCAATTATAATAGCGAAGCACCTCGCCAAGTCTGGTGGTTAAAATGGACTTACTCCACAAAATTATCTTATTGCTTCTATAATAGAAGGTAGAAGAATTGAGAGCCGCTCAACTTAAACACTTTATTACTTTAGGTCCTGATCCTGGAAAGACTTGGATGTGAGTTTACGTTTACTCATTGTGAAAAGTCTTTGCAGGACTAAGACCTTAGCTGACTAAAGAAAACAAGTAATTTAATCAGTGTATGAGTTCAACAGGAAATTTTTAAAGGTAATATAACTTTTAAAGGTATAAATATTGGAAAATATTTTTAATATTTTGATGGCTTGAATCAGGTAACTAAAAAAATCTCCACTGTTTATTGTTTTAGTAATTGAATTAGGATGCAGATATGATGATACTGAAATCAATCACTTGATCAAAAGCTGGTGGAAAAAAGTTAGAAATCAAGCCTTTCTCTTGATTTTTGCTTTCTATATCATTAGCTGTCTTTCTCCTATTACCTTCTCAACAGTCATTGTAAAATATATTGTGCAGGAGATGGAAAGGAGGGCTTAAAAGTTGCTATATGGGTTTACTTTTGTGGGGTTTTGCACACTTGCAGCTGTAACTGTAGGACTAAAGTCTTCAAGTTTTTCTGCATTTCTCTCTTGTAGGAGGCTTGTTAGTGTTTCTAGGATATCTTCTGTCTTGAAGAAGTATAGGCAAATCATGCTCTACAGTATGAATCAGATAAGGAGCAAATTTTTAATACTTACTCTTTAGTTTCATCCAGTAAACAACTTTCTACAATTGCTTGATGGGACTTCGCTATATGCCAAGAGACATGGTTATGAATTATTTCAGTCCTGTGCCTGAATCAAGATTCCTGCTTTCAATTAAGTTTTTATTTGTTTGTTTTTTACTTTTGTTCTTCAGATTATGTCTTATCCTTTTAGGCCTGAACTGTTTACAAGTATTTGGCAATATGTTGAAATGTTTGTAAATCCTCTTGTGTTAGGAAGGAAACATGCCATTGGAAGATTTACTGGCATTCTACGGCTATGAACCCACGATTCCAGTTATGGCGGGTTCCAGTGCTGATAGCTCTCCAAGTGAACTTGCGGATGAACTTCCAGATATGACTCTAGATAAAGTAAGTCAGAACCATTTTCCCCTGTATTATGGTTTAAATGCAGAAATCCAGGTGACCTTAAATTATATTTCACTATCTCTTAATGTTACAAAATATGTATCTTTGTTAATTTCCATATACAGTATTACTCTGAATTCATTCTTTTTCAACAATATTGAGGATCTGATTCTAATTATAATTATCACACTTACAAATGCATAGCAACTTCAGTGGCACTATATTACTACAAATGAGAAATGAATAAGTTAACAGTTCTTCTAAAACACATTCTAAAACACATACTGAACTTTCAATAGGTGGGTTTTTTTTTTAATAGAAGTGGGATTTTTTGATAGTGTATGCAATGTCCAGAAGTAATAATTCTGACTGCCAACACACATGTCAAGTATCAAAATGTCTGTGGATAACTTGAAAATGCACTCCTGAATGCCTTGGAATGTTGTTTTCAAGTGCATATCATTTGGAAAGATCTCAACTTTGGGGAGTGAGAGAGAGATTGTTTTATGTGCAGTGACTACATGTGTTGCATTGCTGATGTAAAAACCTAAAACTTCGGGTTCTGTGATTTGCAAGCTGACTTTGAATTCTGAGATTTTAGTCTGATTTTTGGCTGTAAAGCATATGCAGCTTGTAGTTTGGATTATAAAGTACGTAGGTATAAGTATGTCTTTTTTTTTTTTTTTACTTTCTGTGAGTATGATGTAATGGTACAGTCCACAGAAAGTAGGATATAATGATGGCTCTGCACATCTGATTCTCATTAGGATTCACAATTGTGTTGAGGCTACAAAAATGTAGTCGGCTTGTTGTCTAATACAGTTCTTTCCCTTCCTAACCTCTCTACAGAGGGGTTCAAACATGTCTGCTGGTGGAGGAGGTGTGCTTTTTCTTTCGTAACATCTTTTTCTTTAACCTACAGAAACATCAATTTTTTTGTATTTTGAGAAGATAACAGGTTGTCTATTGTCTGTAACTGTCCTCTCAGCAAAAGTCTACAAAAATGCCTGGCTGTTTGGGGTTTTTTTTTCCCAGAGTTTAAGGGGTAGCAGCCTTTTAAAACTTCAGTATATCTGTGATGGAAAGAATGACAGAATTCTACAGATTTGAGGATGCTTCCACTGGCATTTTTCATGGGAAGCAGCTGGAGGAACATCTGAGAGTGATGCTTGCAGAAGTTACTTCTAGTGCATTTGTTTTAATAGAAGACAAAGGGGAAATGAACCCCTGTGTTCAACTCTGAAATGAATCGTTATATTTGCTCTTAGATTTAGGAGAAGCAAACTAGCTTTTTAATTAAGGGAGTATGGTCTGCTAAATTTACTTACGGTAAAATAATTCTTTTTAATTAATGAGACTTACAATTTGCTGAATCTAAATGCTCACCAGTCTATGCTTAATAGTCAGTCTGAGGTTTTATGTTTTTTATTTAATGATACAGGAGGAAATAGCTAAAGACCTCTTGTCGGGTGATGATGAAGAAACACAGTCCTCTGCTGATGACTTGACACCATCAGTTACTTCACATGAGGCTACTGACTTCTTTCCTCGGCCATTAAGATGTAGGAAACCTAATTTTTTAATAGTACTCAAAAATTCTTAGCATTATATGTAGCTTCCTAGCTTAAAATAACAAAACTGGTAGTGCTGACTTTACTGGGAATTGAGAAACAGTGCTTTGCAGGATGTTGTACATGAATGTTGTCTTTGGTTGGTATTACTGATTACCTGAAAGACTTATATTTGGTACTGTTCTCAAAGCACAAGTAAAATTAATTTCTCTACATATACAATAACTTCATAATTAATAGTTAATGTGGTATTGAGGAACACCCTTAATTCATTTTCAATATGTTAGTGAATTACATGAATATGTAACCCATTCTTTTAAATTAGTGTTTCTCTACTAAAATTTTTGCTGCTGCTTTTAAGCCAGTGACTTCTCCGTGCAGCCTGTGGATGTGAACTGGGACGCGGTTTCTTTGTGATTATTTCCCTTCACACATTCAACTTCATGGGGTGAGCCAAAGTGGTTTTATATGGGATGGGGCCTATAAACCCATGACCACCAAAATTTCACTACCCATGGAGCTATTACGGGAAAGATCTGAGAACCAGTGGTTCAGTTATCCAACCTGGACGAGATATTCCTCATTGCCTGTTGCAGCTTATTTGTTCACTGGTGTACTAGAGTTAGAGCAATGTGGAGGATTTTTATCACAGTTTTGATTTGGCAAGTATCTTAAGCTATTCCTGGGGGATTTCATTCCTCTAGAGCAGGGGGATGATAAAGGGGATGTGCTGCCTCAGTCATCAGCAATTGTAGCCCTTTGCATGCTGCTGATTGTGTAATAAGACATTTGTATTGAAAGAGAGATACAAAAACCTTAAAAATTATAACACCCTTTTTTCAGTTAAGCAAACCACAAACTTGCTGGCACTTAAACATTGCTTGTGAACTGTTAATGAATATGACACTGAAAGTGTGGCAGCTTTATAGAAAAAATAATTAGCCCCTCATCTTCTAGAGGATTAAGAAACAGTGATCTTTGTTTTCAGCTGTCATGGTTTTCTATCAGAATGTTACTTTCTCTATTAGAACTTTTGGCTGGATATTTTAAAATCAAATATCCACCATTTCAGGGAGGGAGATGTCAGTTCTCTGTGCTGTTGGCAGTTTCACCTTTTTTTCTGATCTCTGTCAATTTCTCAGGTACTAAGATAACATTAACTTTTAAGATAAACGTGTCTAATACATAATATAGGCTATTTTAAATTTGCTTTAATTGGAAGAAATAATTGCCTATGATTATCCAGGCATATTGTTACTTCATGCATTTAGGTTAGCTTCTTGCGTTCTACTTCTAACAAGAAAAAGAGATAGACTGGTGATTGTAGTAATGACTACAGAAGAAGAGCCTCAGTCCATAGAGTCTTGGATATTGTCTCTGATGTTGACGATTCTGTTTAGTTGTGGCGAAGCTAAAATTGCAACCCTATTTATAAGCATATTTTTTCTGAAGTTTGAGAATACAAAATAGCTTTAATCATATCAGAACTGTGGATTCCATTCTGCCAGAGATTATACAGCTATAAAACCAGAATTACTTCAGAACCCAGTACCACAGTGTTGCAGATTCTAAAATACGAGTTCTTGTGTGGAGTACTGTATTTGAATTGCTTGGTGTGCTCTGCTGTATTTCTTCCTAATTAAAAAAAAAAAAGGAATAAGCAGTCTTTTGCTGACTTTTCCTTATTCCATTTTGTGTATCTCTCCTGTATCTTTACTCCATGCTGAGGCAGCCCTGTTTAAAGGAATGTTTTGAATGCCCATTAAAACTTCTGATGAAAGATTTTAGTAGGTAATAAAGACATGCCTTCAACTTTACTTTCTTTGTGATTAACCTGAGGCTAAGTCATAGCCCTGGAAGTTTTCTGGTTTTCTCATACCTTTTCTGTAAGGTATAAGCCTTTTTTGAGAAAATTGATGAAGAATCATGATCTCATTTCCTTTTGACTGTTAGAAATACGGTAGATTGTTTCAGCTGAGGTGATGATAAATGTTTCCGTTCTGCAGTATACAAGTACCAGTGCCTTCTGACTTCATGTTAGTTTGATAGAAATGTAGATTAACAGACTTCTGACAGAAATGTAGGTCAACAGATTCATTTTAAGGCTCCCAGAATAAAAGCAAGGTGCCCCTTTCAAAAGTAAACATTATCTTGTAGTTCTGTGTTTGAACTGGAAATTCTTCCTAGCTAAAACCAAACTTCTTTGTGTCTGAAGCAAACACTACGTGTGATGGAGATAAGGAATCAGATGGTGAAGATCTAGAGGCAGACAATGGTAATTCATCTGAAGATTTGAGAAAGGTAATGATTGTGTCTTAAAAAAAAAGTTAAAAGAACTTTATTGTTAAGAAAAATGCATTAAGATTTATAGTACATATCTAAAATAGTACCTTAATTCTGGAATTCTCTGCCAAATGCCAGGTTAATGGCATTTTTAATGCTTCCATTCCACAAAATATTAAGTTAATACCTTTCTCTTTTCATTTTTGTTACATCTTCAGGAAATAATGGTTGGTTCACAGTACCAGGCTGAAATTCCACCTTACCTTGGCAGATACAGTGATGATGAAAAGGGTAAGTTCTTCTGACTGTTTTACTTTTTATTTTATGTTTATACATAGCAGTTGATGGAAAAATGTTATTTAAATTTATAAGGTAAATTCAATGGCTTACTTAAAGTCTCAGAGACCTTAATAAAAAAAAAAAAAAAGGCACTAGAAAACTGAAGTAAAACAACCACAGAATTATATCTCAGAATGTGATTCTTCAACTTTGAGAGGACATTCTGAAGAAAACATTGGGTGGTGGATTACAGTGTTAATTCTGAAGTATCTAGTAATATTAGGAGGCAACAAACTGTGGATCAAGAAGGAAATATTTTCATCAGAGTATCATAACTGGGCTATGAGCATGTAATTTAGTTTACACTGAAGATCTTCAAAACAGTATTTTTCTTTGCTTGTTTTTTGGCAAGCACAACAGTGTAGGTTACAAAATGGATATGGAAAATAAAGCAATAAACTATTTTAAATTTCCATAGCATGAGTAGAAGATGTGGGTTCTGATACACTGTCTTTTAAAAACTAGTATGTTTTAAGTATGATATTATTCCAGTGTAAATTTAGGTTAAAAACTGCAATTGTGCTACAGTAGAAAAAAACCCTTATTTAATAGAGTTTTGTATCTTTAGAAACCTTCACTATGAGAAAAGTATAGAACATACAGCTGTGGAATTCAAAAAGCAAATAATGAAAGAAATTTGCTCATGCGTGGAACAGCTCTGAAATTAAGGAACAGTTTGGGGGATAATGTTAATAAATTAAGTGCATTCTGGGTTTTTTTCTGTAAATTTTCAATATTCTGTAAGTTACTTTTGTTAGAACTGTAACATTTCATGGGAATATTATTCGCATGAAGTATATCAAGTGTTTTCACCATTACTAACTGCTTTTTTGAATAATGATCCTTTGCAGTAGAGAAGAAGAAAGTTTGGTATGGATGGAGCTGGAACCATTAGCAAGTGAACATGTCTTGTGTTGCTTCAGAGACCTAGGGAAGTCTCCTGTTTTCTAAGATTCAAGCATGATGCTTATGGGTTGTAAGAAATGGAGGAGTAAGAACCAGATTTATCTGGATAGTCCTTTTACTATTTACACATCTTGATTTCTCCTTAGCCAAGAACTAGAGAAGTGCCAATGACCAGAGGATGACCAGGAGGGGGTTAATCTCACAACTTTCTCTGGAATGAGTTGGTGCCAGAGAGAACCAGTGAGAGTCTTGTCTGCTGGCATGGCCAAGAGCAAAGAGGTAGCTCCCAGATCAGAGAGCCCAAGGAGCTCCTTTTGCAATTATCAGTCATGGACTCCAGCTAGAAGTGCTGGGTTGTCTTGATTGATAAAGGAGGTTGAAGATGAGTGTCAGCAGTGCTTGGAGAGGTTGGACCTGGCTGTAGGGGTGGAGGATTCTGTGAAAGCCTCCTCTTCTGTACTCTCTGAAGAGCTTGTGATGTCATCTGCAAATACAAGCCCCTGTTTGCCACCAAGTTGGGAGGGAGGGTTGATCTGCTGGAGGGTAGGAAGGCTCTACAGAGGGATCTGGACAGGCTGAATCAATGGGCCGAGGTCAATTATATGAGGTTCAGCAAGGCCAAGGGCTGGGTCCTGCCCTTGAGTCACAACAACCCCATGCAGCACTACAGGCTTGGGGAAGAGTGGCTGGAAAGCTGCCCAGCAGAAAAAGACCTGGGGGTGCTGGTTGACAGCCAGCTGAATATGAGCCAGCAGTGTGCCCAGGTGGCCAAGAAGGCCAACGGCATCCTGGCCTGCATCAGAAATAGTGTGGCCAGCAGGAGCAGGGAGGTGGTTGTTCCCCTGTACTCGGCACTGGTGAGGCCGCACCTTGAGTACTGTGTTCAGTTTTGGGCCCCTCACTACAGGAAAGACATTGAGGTGCTGAAGCGAGTCCAGAGAAGGGCAACAAAGCTGATGAAGGGCCTGGAGCACAAGTCTTATGAGGAGCGGCTGAGGGAACTGGGGTTGTTTAGCCTGGAGAAAAGGAGGCTGAGGGAAGACCTTATTGCTCTCTACAACTACCTGAAAGGAGGTTGTAGTGAGGTGGGTACTGGTCTCTTTTATCAAGTAACTAATGATAGGATGAGAGGAAATGGCCTCAAGTTGCACCAGGGGAGGTTTAGATTGGATATTAGGAAAAATTTCTTTACTGAGAGGGTTGTTGAGCATTGGAACAGGCTGCCCAGGGAAGTGGTGGAGTCACCATCCCTGGAGGTGTTCAAAAAGCCTGTAGACGTGGCACTTCAGGACATGGTTCAGTGGGCATGGTGGTGTTGGGTTGACAGTTGGACTCGACGATCTTAAAGGTCTTTTCTAACCTAAACAATTCTGATTCTGTGATTCTATGATTTCTCCTATGTACTCCCAGCTACCAGAATTGTGCTAGAAGGCAGTTCTGTTCTTCTATAAACCTTACACTTGTAACATATCTGTTTGAAAGTTTTCCATGTTCTTAAGCTGTAACAGAACTTTCAGAGGACATGTGATTTTATTCCTCACCTTAGCTTAATCTTGTTTCCCACAGTTTTATGAGAGATTTGAGAATCTTCATCTCTTCTACTGTAACAGCCATTATGCTTGTGTGTTTGAATTGAATAACTGTCTAATTTTCTATCACCAAGACAGTACACAAAACATTACATGCAATGTTAATCACAACTGTTGATCAGAATAAAGGATTTATAGTTTAATCTAGAATTGAAACGTGCACAGACTGACAGGTTCAGTCCAACTCTTCCGTATTTCCAATCTATTGTCTTTCAAATAAGCTACTTAAGAGGTGCATGCATGATTTTAGTGTACTATGAAGGAGGAATATACATCCTGATTCCTTGTAAAGTATGCAACGTACAAGTTCTTAACAGCATTCAGTTGTTAGTGAATGGAAAAACAGATTACCACATTGAGACCTAGATTTCTGTTCTGTTAAGTTATCTTTGGCAAATTTTAGTTGAAAATGACCAATTAGCTACCTCCTCTTGTTTTTGGGTTTTTTTTTTACATGTAATATTTGAAATATTAAAGTAATACCCTACACTTTTACTGTAAACTATAGTTTATTTTTTTGAAAACAGCTGAACAAAACTGTGAATGGTTTTGCTAGTTAGTTTATATGGAGATGATGAATAGATATGCATAACTTGACTTGAATCATCTAGCTGTCAAAAAGCTGCTCCTCTGTAAAGACTCTTCATCTCAAGAGTTCAGTCTCTTATCTTCATGGAACCTGAATCTCTTCACCATGTCACACTGCAGAGTCTGTCTCTTAACTGAGGCTTTTGGGGAAAAAGTGAGCTGCAATTTAAAAGTGGCATGATGGTGCTTGATTTGATTACTTCTGTGTTCTTTGTCTTTGTGAAATAGCTCTTAATGTTACAGTCTTAAAAATGTCACACCTGGCATTAATGGATTTCTGTTTTAACAGCCTATGAAAATGAAGACCATTTACTTTGGAAACCTGATGTGATCTCAGAAAGTAAAGTTAAAGAATACCTTTTTGAAACCTCCTTAAGAACAGGAAATGAAAAAATGATTGGCAGAATTCCTGAAGGACTACATACACGGGACAATGAACAAGTATGTTTTATATCCTGTTCCATTTGTGACACATTGCTTTGTAATTAAAATGTGTTCTCTTTCTTTGCCTTCTGTTATAAAGGCAGCAATACTCAACTTCTTTTTTTTTTAATTAGATATTATTGGGGTCAGGATCTTATTTGTAATTTTAAGCACATGCTTAAAATTATGAGTATTTGAATGTTAGCAGTGTTGTGATCTGTGATGTTTCTGATTGCCATGCTGTTGACAAATCCAGCTTTTTTTAATAATGGCATATAATGTTTTACACTTTCTTAATTAATCCTTGCCTTAACTTCTAGATGGTTTTGCTTTTGGTTGTTATTTTAAAATTCTCATCTTCTATAAAGAAAAATTCTCTTTTTTATGTTAGATATGCTAACTGAAAGGCTAGTTTTAGAGGTCTAGATTGG
This sequence comes from Harpia harpyja, assembly GCF_026419915.1. NCBI lineage: Eukaryota > Metazoa > Chordata > Aves > Accipitriformes > Accipitridae > Harpia > Harpia harpyja. The sequence continues at coordinate 96,863,103 of NC_068969.1, forward strand.
ATATTTGCAAACATTGACTCTTTCTAAAGACTTTTTCTATTTTATAGGCGCTGTATGAACTTCTTAAAAGTAGCCATAATGTTAAAGAAGCAATTGAGAGGTACTGCTCAAATGGAAAGGTGTCTCAGGGTAAGAGAGAATACCTTGTTTTTCAGAAATGTATGTTTGGAAAAAAAAAAAAAAAAAAGTTGCATAGATAAACCTTGTGTAAGAATCGGGTTGATGAGCACATCCCTTTCCATGATGTCTTTAGCACAGATTAGGTATAATCTGACTGTTGGCCAGTTGGAAATTCCTGCTAGAGAAGTTTGCAACTTGTATAGAGGTTGAGGATCAGTTTTCCACCTTCCCTTCATTCCTCCTTTGCTGTTGTAACAATGGCACAGACTGAGGAGAGGGGTCGGGGGGAGCGGTGATTTTGCCTCCCGTGTGGCAGTTCTCACCCACATTACAGCATCTTTTTAAGATCATGATGAATTATAATCTGATGACATTTATAACAAAATCAGGAGAACACAGCTGGCTATATAAATAAGCCCCACTCTCTTCCCCGCTGTGCTAATGTTGTGCTATGCCAATCCTAAATTGATTCTACTGTATAGTTCCATAGGTCTTCAGTAGAGCATGGAGAGCTTTGCTCGAGTTTACGGTGGAAAGCAAGCTTCCATCTTGTTTGTCCCTGACTTTATTACTCCCTTAAATGAAAGTCAGAGTTTATCATTTAGCAAAGACAGTTCTTTGTCCTGTATTTTAACATACGTGTTACATAAAGCAGAAATGGAGTATGAGCCCTGATATAAACTGATAGTCTGACAGATATTCCCTACTCAGAATTGGATTCAAAGGGAACTTGAGTGTTTACAAGTTAGGTGCTGTGAAAGCTAAGTATCTAAGGTAAAGCTGAAGGGTACAATAAGGACTATCAGAGCAGTGCTTCAGAAAGCTCATATACAGCAGGAGATTGCATAGACCTAAACAATAAGGAAGTATCAGTTGCAGGGTTGTATCCTAAATCCCACACCTTTCTAGGATTTATGTTCCTGTTCTGGGATTGAAAAATACCTCTGCCCATTTGTAGTTCAGAGCCCAAAATTCTGTCCTAAGGACTAGTACTCACACTCCCTGTCCTGCCCCACATCAAATGGGACTTATTATACCTTCATTAAAAATGATAAAGGATGATAACACTGTCAGTGCCTGTCTCTTAGGGTAACCATTATGCTATGATCTGATCTACCCACTGAAGTTCACTGCTATCTCAAGATGAGAATTAAAAATCCACGACTCCCAGAATAATTTCTTAACTGTTGGGCTTTACATGAGGATCTTTTCTCTTTAAAGCTTGAGAACTCTGTAGTAAGGAGTGCAAAATCAGTGGGGTGAGAAAGAAAGAAAATGGCTTTGCAGTGGCATGATTATCTCCTCCTTCTGGGAGCAGAAAGGTCTTGGTTTCAGTGTCTGCTTCCAGAAATGTTTTGAAATGTGTTTTTCCCCCCCCGCCATTGGCTGTAAATGTCAGCTGAACAGGAACTTTGGATCACCATTATGAATGTAAGATGCCTGAAATATCCCTTCTTAATTATATAGATCCAAACCGTAATCAAGGTAGGAAAGCAACGATACTTGAGACAAAACTGACCTATTCAAATAGTTTGAGCTACTTTGTTTTAAAAGTCTTACTCTTTTTTAATGAGTTGTTGTTGTTGTTGTTGTTTGTAAAACTAAAATTCAGTTTTAGAAATTGCAGGTTTTATCTTAAAAAAAAAACCAACAGAGAGAGATATTTGCAGTTCCACCTTGTGAAATCTGAAAGGGTTATTCCTGGGATCTTTAGGAGCAGATGGTTGTTTGGTTTGTTCCGGATTCCCTGATAGCCCTTGTTTTTCAAAAGCCTGGATCAGACTAAGTGGAGTCCCAGTCATTTGGCCCTGTATGGCTACCTGAGGTATGCCTAGAGCTAAGCCTTTCTTTCATGGTTCATTATGCCTTTTCTTGGGGTCCATTACCTCGCCAGGAGGTTTACGAGATTGGGGAAAGTGTCAGGGGTTCTGTGAAGTCTGTCTTACTTGCCAGATCCGTCTGCTGTCTGTGTTAGCTCAGGACTGCCCTGCTGGTGTTCGTTCATCCCACCCCGTTTCTCGACTATGATTTACAATGCCATGCATCAAGTCTGCCCAGGTCGGGATGGGTCAGAGAAGGGTTTGGCCACCCTGACCCTCCTGAGCATTATGTTCTATGTTTTGTCTTATTTCATCCCTTTTTGCAATGAAGTACAATTTTAAAACAGCTGGGGCTCCTTTTACTAGCGGTTTCATGGCTCTGGGGTCTACAGGGGCAGAGACAGGGTAATCACCACGTGCACCTCTGTTGTTAAGGCAGGCTGCTTTTGTAATGGCAGTAAAAAGTTCACTTTAATGTTCTTACTGATGTAGCAGTGGGCTCCCCTCTATCCTGAGGGTCTGTGCCTCCTGCCCAATATGCTACTCAACGGGTAATAGAGTGTGATTCAGTGTTAGGGGATGGTCTCTCATTCAAGAGCACCCCTGGTCCCCAAAAGCCATCCTGATCTAACATAATACAGTCTCCTTGTTAAGGAGGCATGCCAGAGATACTCAGCCTTGCTTTTTTGCGTTTTTTCTTTTTTCCTCCCTTGGTTGTTTAAGCATTTGGTTTATTTGCAGAGGTAACAGCATTTCTTGTCACTTTTTTTGTTCAAACTAATTTTGTAACATTCTCCCTTCTTGTTCTTCACATTCTTTTAACCGATAGGCAGCTCCTAAATACCTCTTCAACATCTTGTATATTATTATTATTATTACCTTCTCTTTACCATCTTTCAGCTTCCCTTTTACAGGGTTCAACTGTTCTTTTATCTTATTCCAATTATCCCACTTTTCACGCACCCAGTCATATGAAAATTTCAGTGAAGTGTTAACTTTGTGACTCCATAACTAGTCAGTGATTGAATCGGCCATCCTGCTGACTATGCCAATTTTTTGTTGCAGGTGAATAATTGAGAAAAGTTATCGTTATGGGGTTAACTAAAAGGGGTTTTTAGTAAAAACTAACATTTGATTAAATGATCAAATGATAATTAATCGTTGATTGGTAATTAAACTGTAATTAATCAATTGAGTAGTAATTAAACTGATTTAACAATAATTAATTGATAATTAGGTGGTGGTCAAACACTCTACTACTTACTACACTTCTAATAATTAAGCTATAACTTGATATATATACATGTCATTAGTATACAATATACTTTTAGGCTTAATGTAAAATGTCACTTACCTAATTAGAGCCTTTACATCCTGGGCAGGGGATGTCTGAACTCTGAAGGATAACCTTGAGAGGCGTCTCTTCCCTGCTCAAGCGGAGATCAGTCCTGCCCAGACTGCTGCTCTGCAGGAGAGCTCAGAGGGCTTGGAGCAGCTACAGATACTTATAGCGTAAAGTGACCAACTCGTAGTCAGCCCTCCTCTTTGGTGTACACGCAGGTGTGCAGCTGTAGCAGTTTTAGTTTTGTCTACTCCCAGCTCAGGCTGGTACTGTTAGCTCCTGATAAGACATGGCTTAGACTCCTTGGTTCCTGAGAAGATACAGCCTAGCACAGTTCTCACGGTTTGCACAGTGGGGCTGATCTCAGGCTGCCTTGTTGGTGGTGCCTGAATCAAAGTACTGCTCGCTCACTCAGAGCAGGGGTATCCGTCACAACAGGTTGTTCCTTCACTCTTTTTTTGAACGATCACTGTTCTTTGTATCCTGTGTGAGAAGAAATATTCAGAAAAATTATCTCTAGCTTACACCTCAGTGATGTTATCAAACCTTGGTTTTTTGATGACAAACTTATTAAGAAATAATAAATCAAATCTTTTGCATGTCACTTGCTCTCAAGGATAAAAGATTTCAGAAATCAAACTCTTCTATGAGTCTTTATAAAGAAGAATGTTAGATTTCAGGTAGGATATCTGTACAGGAGAGGAAAGAACATGGATTTTTTTTTTAGAATGTATTTGGGTAGTCATCCATTAGCAACAAATATTTTATTTGTAAAAGGTTAGTGAGTGAAATCAAGTTTATCATGCTACTTTTATAATTGTCTAGAAGAGATGACAGCATGGACGGAAGAAGAATGCAGAAGCTTTGAACATGCACTTCTTATTTATGGAAAGGACTTTCATCTCATACAGAAAAACAAGGTTAGTATTTTACAGTTAAGTGGAAGAATTAGTAGATGATACAATGCTGAAAATCTGTAAAAGCAATACATTTGTCAGAAGCCATGCAGAAGAGTGAAATAAGAACCAACATATTAAAACCAGCTTGGCATTTTTGTCCTAATTTTTCCTCAGATGTCATTGGAAAACTAGGCATTGCAAGATGAGTCAATGTATTATCTCTGAAATTGACTTATGTTGGCATTACTTCCATTTATGCATTCATATTATAATTTAGTTTAAATGTGTGCCTCTCCTAGAAGTACAGTATTTCAATACCATGGCAGTGGGAGGGGAAAACGCATCTTAACTTATTTTTGTCACCAGGAAGGTGTAAGTTTACTGAAACAGACTTAGCTCTTTGTGTTTTCAGGAAGTGTAGTCATCCATAAGGACTCTGTTTTGTGGCCAGCAAAGGAGTTCTAATCTTGATCTGGATTGCTTCTGACTGACTGATCTGTGCCTGAAGAATAGGGATTTGGGGGGGGGGGGGGGGGGGGCAGTTAATCAAAAAGCAACAGTTGTCAATATGGATGTTTCCAAATATTCTGTGTATCTACTTTATACTTTGATACCACCTTGAAGGTTTTTTCCTTTAGGAGTCTGGTGGTCTTGTATTTCAGATAAACTTGATAGGTTTGTCATTGCTGTTCAGCAACAGTAAGCTAGTCATGCTCAATACCTGGTTTAACCTGTCCTAAATAATATTTGGGTGGTTCAGATTTTAAGTGGACCTTACCAATAAACAGTAATTCATCAGAGATGCAAAGAAATAATTTTAAAATATTTTTTCCAACATGCAACAAAGTATGTGGGTTGATGTATATGTTGCTATGGATCGGAATTTGTCTAAGAAATCAGCTGGGTTTTTTTCCAAAAGGGTAAAATGCCAGAAAGTTCAGGGAAGGTTCTGGGACTCAGCATAAGCTGATGCCACTTCTATTTCAAAAGTATCAGCTAGACAAGCTTTTGTGTGTGGAAGAATTTAACATGAGGTGTTTCCTTATCACTGTACTGCAAAGCGCCGTTAACTGCGACTTGATATCACTAGCATACGGACATCTGCTCATTTCCTCCCCTGCCTGGTATGTTGTTGTCTAAACTAGCAAGGTTTATTATTACACCCAAGGTATTTTGGATTTGCCTCTGATGTTTCCGTGAGTTTGATTAAGCTCAAGTATAGTTTACTGCCAGCTGATAGAGTTGTATATGCTAGTTGTAAAACTTGAACTGGAACTGTGGGCTGAGGATGATGTGAAATGTTTCTGCATCTAAAAATGGATGTAGTTTATAAGAATATAGGTAGAAGTAACGACTTTTTCTACCAAGAATCTGATTTCATATAGCAAACTCCATTTGGGGGAAAGAGACAGTTAACATAGATCAAAATGAATCTTTTGAGTCCTTTATACCTTCTCAACAAGACTACAATTTTATTTTGTTGTTTAAGCATTTATCATTGTGATTATCTGTTGTCAAAGCCTCCAGGATTCTGGACTTCCCCAAAAGGAATAAGTACCCAAAGTCTTTCCTGCGTCACTTCTCTTAGGTCATTGATTTACTCAGCTTTTTCCATCTTAAGAGAGACTCTATCTTATAGTTTAAAAAAATTGTTATATATATAAATGCTTCAGATGTAGATATAGTTTCAATCTAGTTTTAAAAAAGTCAATAATGCATACAGTAGAACAAATGTAATACTTGAAACTGTAGATCTTTGAAGTCTTCTAATCTAATTGGTTTGTTCCAGATACTAGAACAATACAACTAACAATATTGCAGGAATGGGAATTGGAGAGATGACAAAACATAAGTCTTTGCATTAATCTTGTCAATTCTTCCTGCCTTCTTTTAGGTGAGAACTAGAACAGTTGCTGAGTGTGTGGCTTTCTATTACATGTGGAAAAAGTCAGAACGTTATGATTACTTTGCTCAGCAAACAAGATTTGGAAAGAAGAGATACAACCATCACCCAGGAGTTACGTAAGTAAAACGTTCTTGGAATATGTTTTCTGTTACAAATCATAAATGTAGAGGATTTTTTTTTTCCTTCTGTCATTGCAGTATAATGCTGCAGTGGCTATGGCAACTGAAATTAAATCCATCATCACTTTTAGGCTTTGTTTTCCAGTTAAATAATACATTATGGATGCAATATTCTTTTAGGGACTACATGGATCGTTTGGTCGATGAAGCAGAAGCCCTTGGTGGCGCAGTGCATTCTTCAGCCTTAACATCTAATAGTCGAACAGAAACCATTCCTGATCAACAGTTAAGCATTCTGAACTCTATCACTGCCAATGAGTTGACAGGTAAATCAAGGAAAAAAAAAATTTCTTGTTGTAACTATGCAAACAACTATTTCATTTGCATTTGTGTTCATCTTTTCTCCAGCATTGACAAATAGTGTAGCTACAGTCTGCCACACTTCAGATGTGAACTGCCTGGATGACACCTTTCCTCCTATGGACAGCTTACCCCGAGCACCAGTTAATCACGTGCCTGTTGGAACAGAAGAATTGCTTAACTTGCCTAGCAATGGTGAAAGTGATTGTTTTAATTTATTTGAGACTGGCTTTTATCATTCAGAGCTAAACCCAATGAACATGTGCAGTGAGGAGACAGAAAGACCTGCAAAGAGATTGAAAATGGGAATTGCTGTCCCAGAATCTTTCATGAGTGATGTCTCTGTAAATAACCTTGGTGTGGACTTCGAGAACCACACACACCATATTACCAGTGCCAAAATGGCTGTTTCAGTGGCTGACTTCAGCAGTCTATCTGCAAATGAGACAAATGGTTTTATCAATACCCACACTCTTCACCAACATGCTGCCCTTCACTCAGAATGACTGTGGAAAACTAAACAAACAGTGGGTACTTTATGCAGTAGTAGTAAACTTGGTGGGAGCTATCAGGTTTGCTTAGTCTTTCACTGGAAGTTTGAACTTTATGACATCAGTGATGTCTTTGTATGTATAGAACTATATCTTGATTTATCAAGAGTAATTTCTTTTTCAGTCCATAAATGTGGAAATGTCATAGGATGTTCAGCAGAGTTTGGGACTAAGAGAACTCTGTGGTGCAGCTTTAAGCTCTGCTTCAGTTTTTTTTAAAGCCTGTAGACGGAGGCCACCGTTTCAAAACCAGCACAGAAGTTCTGAACGAATTGGAGTGGCTTTTTAGTCTAAGTTACTTTTGCCGTAACGGATGCAGTGGAATAACAATGTTTACAGGTACCGATCCTGATCCCTGCTCAATGTAGCATTTTTTTTTTTTTTTTCTTATAAAGGCAGGGATGGGTTTCTTTAATTTAAACTGCACAAACATACAAGGATGTTTTTTAAATGGAACCTTCTCTCATGTGATACTAAACTAGAGCACTTCAGTTTACAAAACAGCAAGTTCATCTTGGTGGAAGCTAGCACAAGGGACTTAACATGACTAAAGTGTGAAGACCTACACTTCGATGCTGTTGCAAAAATATAGGCCATGGCTACCTTACACAGAAGTAATTATGCTGCCATTGGTGTCTGTGTACTTTAAACTTATTTACTGGCTTAAACAGATGCGTTTTAGGCTATATTGTATTCGGATGGGTTTTGTCCACGACTTTGAAGAGTAATGTAATTGTGTACCTTAAGTTTCCTAAGGCAGCTGATGTATAAAGCTACAGTCTGCACAGCTTAGGATTTACCACTAAACAAGCAGTCTACATTTGGAAGACATCTTAAATTGTTTGGAGCACTGCAGTTCAAAGTGTTACAGTTTTGAGGGACTATCTAGTTTATATAGGAATAGTAGAACCTTGAAGTATGTATTTGAAAGTTTTTCTTTAGTGTGGATTGCATTTATTTGTTTTGGCAAGTCATTGGCTCAAAAATGGCACTTCACTACCTTGGTCAAATAGGAAAGGATGAGTAAAAATGTTTCCCATAAAAGCAACTATGTAACTTCAGTACATTTTTTTTTTTTTATTTTGAACACTGAGTGCAATTTAGCCATCCAGGAAGTTTGTCTTGCAAACGTTTGTTCTAGTTCTTGCGGGAGAGGCAGCCCAAGCATAGTATTGGCTTGTAACTGGTTGTAGCATACAGCTTTCAGGGTTTTTTAATGAGAATCTGAACCTTACTTCAATAGGATTACCCCTTTCCTGCCATACTTTTTCTTTGCACTGTTTGTATTACAAATTTAATTGCCACTAATTTGTTTTCATTATTCAAGTGATTAAGTTTGCATTGTTGATATTTGTAATAGTTGCTTCAAGGTTATGCTGAGTAATTAGAAAATAGTGACTTTAATATTTGAAAGGGAAGAGGGTATTTATTATGCATACTGTGAAATGCATTGACATCCTGAGTTTTGGATGGAGCGTATGGAGTTTTCTTTACAGCATTGTAACGAAGATTGCTTTGAAATGTTTACGCAATAGCACATCTACCATATTAAAAACAAATTAGTTTAGCACAGTGGACAAAAGTAGACATAATTTTGTAATCCGTTCTTAATTTACACATCTGAAATATGTAACTTTAGTAAGTACACAGTAAATAACAGGTAGCCTTGGCCCTGTGTTGTACTCTGACATTTTTAGCCAAGTTGTCAGCTTCTTGTTGCTGTGTTTTGTGCTGAACTTTGTACCTTGTTTTTTTTGTTTATGAATCAACACATTTTACGTAATTTTGTAAAATACTGGCCATAATCCTCCATTGTTATACATTCAAGTTTATCTATGGGTTTACAGTGAGTGGCTGGTCTGTATAAAAATCATTATACAAAGATGACTGAATGCTTATACCAGTTGCACTTAAATGAACATGCCCATTCTCATTAGCTGATGCAGTAATATATTCAGTTTATCTATGCATTGCTGGGCTCTTAAAGTAGACAGAGACTTGTCTAAGGTTTGGGTTGTCAGCAAGTTGAATGGACACTTTAGTTATTTAATAAAGACTTTTGACCAAAATTCAGAAAATGGTATGAGAGAAAAATGAATTCCAGCTAGTCTAATAGATTTTTAAATGCTGATCTTATTTAGCCTGTTGGCTAGCTAGCTGGTATCGTTTACTTTTAATTCCTTGTTAAAATGAGGCAATAATTTGCAAGATTTTGTAAATATGTAAATTCTTCATATCTTTTTAGATATCTATTTCAATATTTTCTGACTACTTCTGTGTATAGTTACATTTTTGTGCATGCTTGATGTGACATTCATAAATTTGTACCACTATGACTCTATCCATGTAAAATAGCTATTTATTGAACTTTTCTTTTAAAAGCTGGACTTACTTATTTTTCTCTCAGTTTAAACATTTAAATGGAGAACTTGTTACTGTTTATTAAAAGAATTGCGTTTTGAAAGTCAGCATGAAGATAACTGAATTGCAGCCATATGAAGAAATTACATTGCCTTGGTTCTTAGATGGTGAAGCACAATTCTTATAACAAACTGTGATGAATTCTTTGTCCTTTGCCACACCTTTTCTTCATACAAACAAACCAAAAAAATCCATAATGGGCAACTGCAGTGTTGGTAAATGTATCCTTTTTATGTACAGGGAATCTGAAGAGGGTAGCTGATTCATTTAGGAGTGTAACTGGTGCTGTGATTATAGCAATACTTTTACTTTGGTTAGTCATACATCATCTTCTCATGCTAGGTTTTTAAATGTTTAGTTTTCCTCTTATGGTCAAACTGCTGAATTTACTTGAAGGATGTACAATACTGTTTGAAGAATACTAAATTGTGTACAATTAGGTCAATGAATTGTGCAATTGTTTCCTGTTTTTAATTTTTAAAACTGAGGGTCAAAAACATAGGAAAAATTCTGATCAAGTAGAACATAGTGATACTACTTAATTTAACCAAAGTCTCTAGTGAATATTTCAACTTTGAATGTAAACTAATGGATTAACTGACCAACAGGGACACTATTTGCCCAGCATTACAAGCACATTGTCTACAGACAGGGAAACTAAATACAATAATTTATAAGATAATGACAAGGTTACTATTTTTTTTATTCCTATTTTTCATTGAAGATACTATCAATTGTAAAATACAGTAGGAATGGTTATAGTTCTCCTAATAAAACAGATTCCAGTTATTCTCAGTTCAAAGTAAGTACCCTGTGCATAACAACAAATCTAGTGACAATCGGAACATGTTCTAGTATCATGTGTTCAAGAGGAAGTCGCTGTTGTTGCATTGGTTTTAATATTTGTACATAAACACTGATTTTTTTTTTTTGAGCATTATTTTGTATTTGTTGTACTTTAATACCTGGTGTACAGCTCCAGAAATAAATGTCTGGAAACCTTTCTTTACTTGTAAAGCTTTACATACATCTGCACTATGTTTGCTACTTCATTTTCATAAATATTTAGCAGTAACTGTGAACACATTTTAAGAACTCCAGGTACCGCTGAAGTGCACGCTACCACGCTACCTAATGTTACATAGAGAAGAGTGAAAAATGCAGCATACAGTGATGCAGGTAAGATAGTAAGTAATGATTTCCCTCAAACGTTAAAGCATTATGGCTTAAGCATAGCAAAATCTTAGATGGGACTTAAACGTAACTTCAGAGTAACGCATCGCAGCGGTATAAGCTAGTATTCAAACTGCACGGTAAACTGTAGGGAACACGTTCCTGTTCTCTGGTGTAAGAAAACTTGCCCAAATCCTTAAATCCACATCCAGCTAGATTACAGTGAATACAAAAATTTTACTTGGCTTAGGCCTTAATGCTGAAGTTAAACAGTTTGAAATGCTTGTTGTCTTGATTTTCCTTTCCCTCAAGAAAATGACCACTAATCTTGGATCCTGAAAAGCACTGTATTACCTCTAAGATCTTACATACCAATGCGGTCAAAGGCCAGAATTAGTGCTGTGCTTTCCTAGGCCCACCACGCTTGGTTTTGCAATGGCTGGCACAATAAAGCTTGGGGTAAAGAAAAGATAATTTTTTTTAATTAGATAGAAGTGCAAGATAATACAATTCTGAACAGCAAAAGTTGTAATTTGCCAAGTAATGTAATGAGCTTTGCTTCCTCCGATGAAGAGATGCAAGATAAGTGCCTTTGTAACAATGGTTGATACAAGGTGCAAAATTAAATACCTATTCAAAGCTCTTTGGTGACAAGCTGCACCTCTCTTTTTCTGGTTGCTTAGCATAAAGATCAGTGCTATTAGTACAAATCATAATGACTGACCCCATCTAGTCCTTTCATGTTTTGATGCAACTAATTGTTAGCCTTGCAATGCTGGAGTCTTAAAAATGGTTTTAATTAGTATACCTGTATATAATGTAAACATCTCCCCCCAACTCAATAGTTACTTTATAGTAATCTTGGGACACATCTGCTTCTGCCACTAAAAAGATAAGAAGCCCCTGAAGTCCTTATGGTGCTTGGCTCTTCAGTGCCTAAGTCCTTGTTTTGTCCACAACATGTAAAGCAGCAAAGACTAGAAGCATAAACCCCAGTGATCAGTTTGCTAAAATAGTTTTTACTAGTTCTTGGATTTCTCTTCCTTCTCTGTAGGGAAAAGTAATTTAGAGCTCCCAGCAAATCTTGGCCCTCCAATACGGGAGGAGATCAGGATGCCCCAGCAGAAGCATGCTCTCCTGCTGCCTTCGTGCTATGCTGAAGCAATGGGCCACCTGCTGTCCTGCAGCATGGCTGCTGATCCCCACCGGCTCCTTTGCCTTAGCGCTGGCACACATCTGCCTGTTCTGCGAACAGATTTGACGCAATTCATTAACTTGGCAGAAGAACATCACCCTTTTGCTGCATGTACCGACTCGGTTTTCTGTGTTGCCAGGTGAGCTCCAGAACTAGAACAGGGAAGGAGCATGCAGCCAGGGAGCAGAGCAGCCCGGCAGGCAACAAGGAGCTGTCAGGTAAGTACAACGTCACCTTTATATGCAAAATAAAAGTGTCTTAAAGCATGGCTTCATAAGATCCCATGAGTCAAATTAGCAACTTGCAGCCACCACCTATAGGCTACCTGCTGTCCTGCTTGTTCTGGCCCCTCTATATGAGCTGTTTGAGCTCACTGTAATAGCAGAAACCAAAACGAGTGAGCAAGCCTGTGTGTTGTGTTGGTGTTACCACATTTAGCAAGTAAGTCAGATCAGCTCACAGTAGGGTCTGATGAGCAATGGCCAGGAAGGAATGGTGGCTTTGAGAGCAAGGGAGGAGGGACGGATGAGCAGCAGCATTTATGTACTCACACCTTTCCCCCTCTCCTCCTACCAGAGTGCTGTGGGAGTTGCCTGGGGAACTGTAGCCGCTGCACCAGTCCCACTTAGATATCTGTATATTTGTATAGAAACACACCTGTGTATATGTATGAATATATAGATACACACACTTATATATGAATACGTGTACACACATAGATATCCATCAGTAGCTTAACAGATTATATTCTTTTCAGTGCCTGACAAACTCATTCTCAGTCCTTCCAACTCACAAGCGCCAGAGCAGGGAGATGTGGTTTGCCTTCATCACAATCTCCATGGCCACAGGCAGTGATGATGGATAAAACAGCTCCCAGAACGAAGCCCTGAGGGAAGGGTGGCCCTCTGAGCTGCCACCAATCGCCCCCCCCAGCCCAGCCCTTCATGGTGGACTGCCCCTGTGGACAGGCATTTCAAACACAAGTGTGTTAACCAGGACAGCTGACACAGGCTATTTCATGTCCACCTGCTCTAAATCATACTGGTGATACTTCAGACTCTTGATTACTGAATACTTCAGTAGCTTGATTAAGAACTGCTTTTTTAAAGTGGGCTTCCAATTCTTGTGCTGACCCCTTGCAGCTCTTTCCCCCAGCAGACATGTCCCTCTCCTGCTGTGGGCCGTCTCTCTATTCTTTCCAGGAGTCTGCAGCACCCCTGCAAAGTTTGTTAGCTCATTTCTTTATCTTTCAGGCACCTCTGTTCTCCTGCCATGCCGAATCAACAGGGATTCCAGTTAACAACTTAACCTCCTGGAGAATTACAGTTGACTGTTACCACCAGCTTCACCTTTTGAGCTAAGAAGTCAAAAGTTAGAGGCTTGCAGACTAATTTTCTTCAGAAGAGCCTGGTGACACCAGCTGGGTGTCTCTTGATGCAATCATCTCATTTATTCCAAAACCTGATTTCACCATCTCAACAGCAGCAGATAGCCCTCAGTGTTTCCAAATCAATACTGCAGTGTCAAGGGCTCCATCCTCCCGCTCCTGCTGAGGAGGCATATGGATTCAGCCCAACCTGCTAAGCTTCTCAGCCCTTCAACCCCCCACAAGTTCACAAGCTGCACTCCCCCTCTGGCAGCACCAGGACTACCAGGCCATTTACTACAGGGGTAAGGAGTTCAAACAAATCCAGGAAAAATAAGCCTAAAACTCTCCATGCAGTGGTGAACCTTTCCATTTCCCCCCCCGGACTCCTGGTTTTGCTCTTATGTTGGTGTGGTGTGGTCTCCTTGGCTGGCTGCCAGGTGCCCGCCAAGCTGCTCTTTGAGTTCCCTCCTCAGCAAGACCAGCGCGGGGGAGAAAACAAGATGAAAAAAGCATTTGTGGGTTGAGATAAAGGCATTTTAATAAAGCAAAAGCAAAGGCTGTGCAGAAGCAAAGGAAACAATATTTATTCTCCACTTCTCATCAGCAGGTGATGTCCAGTCACTGCCAGGGAAGCAGGGCTGCAGTAAGCGTAGCAGCTGGTCTGGAGGAAAACGCCTTAATAGCGAACGCTCCCTCCCTGCCTCCTTCCTCTTAGCTTTCATTGCTGAGCATGATGTCGTGTGGTATGGAGTACCTCTTTGGTCAGCTTGGGACAGCTGTTCTGGCTATGTCCCCTCCCAAGCTCTCTCCTACTCCCAGCCTACAGGCCTTTGGGGGTGAGGGGGTGGGAGAGACAGGTCAATGCTGTGGGAGGGCTGCTCAGCAGCAGCCACAGCACTGGTGTGTTACCAGCACCCCTCTAGCTACCAAGAGAAAGCAGAGCACTGGGTGGGCTGCTGCGCGGACAGTTAGCTCCATCCCAGCCAGGCTCAAGACAGCTGGTGATCCTCACTGAGGATCCCAGCCAGCGCATCACAGCTGGCAACAGATTTAAACATACAAATTCTCTCTTGAATTAGTACAGTATTTTAACACGTGCAGACTAAGGGTCTGCATCTGGGAGAAGGACTTTGTGGATCTGGCCTGTCACTAATTGAAACCACCTTAAATTTTAGTTTGATTTTCCTTTCCTCCTTCTACCACTGAAGTGCACAGGCATACAGAGGCAGGATTAGCCAAGTAAGCCCCTATTTTTAGGGAATTCCAATGAAAATCACCCAGGCAAATCATCTTTCGAGAGATTGTACTTATTGTAATGAGTAATTTATTATTAACAAACCATAAATAGGTTGCATAGAGAATTTTACTGGGTTATTATCAGATTGCACATTGTATCTGAAAATACATCAGAAGAATGCATCCTCCTCTCAGGCACTGGTGGTGTCAGTTTGGTGGTAATGAATGGACACACAGGGAATTAGAATGACTTTCACCTTCAGTGAAGAGACAGGGATCTAAAGACAAGGAGAAGTCTGATATACCTGAAGCCCTCTCTTAGGCTGTAGCACGTTACTGGACCATTATTTCTACTCTTCCATTTTCCTGCTCAGTGCCCATGTTGCGCTGCTGCTTGCTCAGAAGTACAACCTCCTCCTCCTCCTCCTGCTACTTTTTGGCTTTCTGTAGCCACCAGCAGACAGAAATCAATTGCTGCTGCCAGCTGCAGGCCAGGTCTTGCTTTCCCTCACGTGTGAGCAGTCCCTGAAGTGGGCTGTCAGGTTTCAGTATTTCAGCAAGGAGAAGCCAGTCACAGGTACCCTGCTACTGATAGGCAGCCTGCACTTCAGCGCTGCAGTCCTTCACTAACCTGCTACATTCACATCCAGGAGGCAGCAAGTGCAGTAAAGCAAAGCTTTCTCAATAGATGGATTGTAAACTTAAGTTCCACAGTCGTCAGACAGGAACATACTTTCAGATCCGGTCATTTAAAAAGTATTAACAAGTATATAATGAGACAGCTGCAGTAATCTATGCCCTTGTGTGACAGCACCTCAGCCTGGAGAACATGAACAGGATCTCCCTTTTCTGGCCTGCTGAGACTAGGGTTCTCCACCTACCCATAAACCCTGGCCTGATGAGCTAAGCAATGCGGCAGGCAGCCTGACAACCAGCCTCCTCTTCAGAGATCAAGATGCCCAACAACCTCCTCCCAGAGAGAGCTGGCGAGAAGGCCCAGCTCAGGAGAGAAGGGATCCTCAGAGTGACAGAGGATGAGCATCCTCTTCAGTAGACCGCAGATTGCTGCCTGCTCTGATCTGTTACCACACCATGAAGACACAAGGGGCCACTAAAAGCTGTCCCCAGCATCTTCACAGAACTGTACAACCCACGCTGAGCCGCTTGCCACTGTCTCATCGCTCTGCTATTTAAATCTTCCTGAAAAAGCCAGCCTTCTCTGGCTGAGAAGGACTTCCAGATGAATATGAAAGACAAGGTTCAGGCTTGGAAGGAGACCAAGTTCTCACAGACACCGAAAAGCTTTGCGTTCTGAAAAGGAGACGAGATGCTTCTGCAGCTAAGCAGGGCACCCTGGCTGCCCCAACCACTACCAGATTTGTTAGAGCGCACCGTTTCCCAGCCCCTCCTTTCTCATCAGCTTATGCCAACCACAAATTCATTGGGAGGCTTGCTTGGACTTTTGCAGTAAACACAGGGATGATTTTTCTTTTCCCAAGCTGTTTAGCCAGACCGAAAGACTGACAAGCTGTCTCTTGTTTACTTTCTGAAGGCAGTTTGCAGAGAGCAGCAAGAATTAATGTGGGAATGGCTGGCTCTGTTTATGCCAGTAACTCATTAAAAAAATACACAGCACACTTGGCTGGCATTATTTCCTCCAGCTACACTGCAACATGAGGTTCTCCTTGAGAATAAAAGCTGTGAAAGTCACCACATGCCAGGAAACTTTCACTGAACCACTGAAACTAGGATTGGACAGGGCTTCAAGATACAGACCTTCTTTCCTCCCACCCCAAGACAGGCACAGATAAAGCCAGTGGCTCAAGCTGGCCTCCTGATGACAGGGCACCATGCAGGCACACCTGAAGCATGTATTAGCATTGTTCCAGAATCAGCTTCATAAAAGATCTGGACAACAGGCTACACTGAAATACTTTCTAAAAGGAAGCAGATACCAAAGGGACCAACTCCAAGAAAATCAGAAAAAGAACTAGTAATTACCACGAACTATGACAATTATCCAAGGAATAGTTCACAAGAGGGAAGTCATTTTTACAAATTGTGTCCACTGTAGGCACGAGATGTGAAATGGCAAAGTATTAAAACTGAGCCACAAGTTACAGACAGCTGTGCAAACTGAAGATTAAATGACATGTCCAGAACTTAGGTTTTTATTTTATGAGCTTTTGTATGGACAGCTGAACACTGATAAGCAGTAATATCAACAACAGTAGAGACCTGAGAAGCTAATGACGTAAATGGTTAAACCTTCACCCCTGCATCAAATGTGGAGTATTTTCAGGGAAACACAAGCCTGCAGCTTGCTGTCTAAATGGTAAAACTACAGCCCTCCATTATGTAAAAATGCTCACGAAGCTTGAAGTACACACACAGTAAGTATTTTAATGACACGGATTTCTTCTATTATTCAGCCGACAATAGTGTAGTAGTTAGAAAAAAGTTCTTCTCCTTGCTTGATGTCTCTGAGAGCAACAAGCACTACACACCTCAGGTGGCTGTAAGAAAAGGAAAAACAAAACATATGAAAGTGAACAATTTACATGTCCCTTTGAATTTTTTAAATTCTTCATGGCAAGGAGCTAAAACAATGGCTCTGTCCAGATTACTTTTGGGAGTAATATGCATAATGCAGGCCCGGGAGCCTGGAAGAACAACACTGGGATACAGACAGCAAATATAAGCAAAACCAGTATAATTGCAAAAAAAACCCCAAACAAACCTTCCACTCACACAATTATGCAAAAATGAAAAGAATTAGTCAAGATGGAGAAAAAGACACACAGACAGGAAGCAAAGCTACAGCAAAGTTCATGGAGCAGAAATCATTCCTCTAGACACGCCTACCCACAGGTGCTAGCTGGCTAAACCCACCCTCAGTCAACAACACCCAGAAAGACAGCTCCGAACTGCATCAGAGCCCTGCTGCAGTCTATGGGGATGGGTGAATTCTCCATAAACCAAGCTGAAATCAGTGGCTGGCAGTCGTCTTACAGAGAGATTTAGGAACCCACCCCCCCTAAACTTCCTTTAAATAAGCGACCATGCCCTGAAGCTGAAGTATCTGTTCAAAGGAAAGCACATTCTTCTGATGCTGATGAACATGAATGTGAAGAACAGCATCAACCCAGACAGTCCCCACTACTAAGAAATTGAGTGTGAGGTCATTTTGAAACAAAACAAACAACAACAAAAGGGTAAGCAAGTACTAAGAACTCTTTTACAAGACAGAAGAAGATTTAGAAACCAGATTACCTATGCTGTCAGCACTGTAAGTATCAATATCAAAACAAGCAGCTAGAAGCAGATGGGATCTTTTGCCTAGTGGCTGTATGCTGGCAGAATTGATGATTGAAAGACCATATTTTCTTGGACAGATTCCAAGGAAGAGAGCAAAATTCCCCCTTCCCGAAATGGTCCCATAGCTTAGCTCTGCTCACTGCACTTTCACACTTCAAGTACAGCATCCAGGCTTCCTGAAAGTTCAGTCTTACCACTTCTTTTATTAGAATTTATTTACTTATCTGCAGACTACAACTGCATCATTAACCTTGCCTCAACAAAGTCTAAGTTGAATCAGAAAAGCTGTTTTTCCAATACACACCATAACTTTCTCCAATCAGATTTTTTAAATAGCTCCAGAACTACATTAAAAGTCTAGATGATCTGCTCTAAAACCTTTACACATCCTCTAAATGAAGAGGATTACTTGGTTCCTGAAGGTAGCTGGACCAGAAGCGCAGTTTCTTTGGTGTGTTAAATTCAGGATCAACATTACAACTTACTTACAGCTTCAAAGTTATTCTTGACAACATCCCAGTACAGGACACTCACTTCCAAACGTATTGTCTGTCCTTGTTGTCCATACTGCTTCTTGCACATATTCATTTAATTGTCACTTTTCCGAACAAAAAAAATCTGAGAAAGGTTTCCAAGTGTTTTAATTTCTAAAAGAGGTGGATTTTCAGATCATAATGAGGATATTGTAATTGTGTAGTGTAACTAAGTCACACGACTTTATACTGCATAGTACTTCACTTGTCTCAGTACAAATTAATTTTAGGTTTCTTCTTGCAAATTCATTTGCTTATTCCTCACATAAGCAGAAGACATGCGGAACAGGAGAGCAAGAAGCCTAAATCTCAACTACCTTAGAAGGGCTTTGGTTAAGGGTTGCTAACTACATCCGAAACACATACTGAAAAACGAGTACTGTCATACAAGCAAAATATAATTAGTGCTTTATGGGATTCAGAAGAATCACACTATAGTGTAACAACTGCTTGTAAAACCATGTCTTCAGAGCTATGCTGATCTCATTTGTGAAGAGGAACAAAAAGAAATAGTCTTGTAAATCACTTAAAATTAGTCTATTCAAAGAGCTAACTCTTCCATACAGGTGCACACATTTGTGTAACACATCTTTATACGGAATAATGTTATTCTTCAACCGTGTTTGTCTTTTTTTTTTTTTTTTTTTTTTAAACACATACAGTAAGCTTTGTATCATACAAATCTATGAGCTCTTTGACCCACTGCTAACCTCTCTATGTCATGGCTGTAGACAATGTTTGGAAGATACTGTTTCAGTTCTACTGGAAAGTATCCCGGCACATCAAACTCCTGATAACACACGTTGGCTGCTTTTTCTAGAAATAAGAAAAAAAAAAAAAGTCTCTATGATACTGAGAAAAATCTTAGCTAGGGTTTAGAGATATGTAAAAATATCAAATGTACTGCTGCAGAAGTACCAGATGCTTCATCAAGCCTGAAAACCATGCCTCTGTTGGGAGCTACTATACTCCTCTGAAGTCCTATTTTCAATTTACACAAGAGATACACAATCAACTATAGGAGCTTTAATTCATCCTTATTGCATTAAACAGGATGACCTGATTATCAACACGTATATGAAGGGGCACAACTTGCATAGTGCCAGGGGTAGCTTACAGCATTGCTAAATGTTGTTAATACACAACATTTGCTTTTACAGTTAAAAAAATCCGTAAAAAAAATTTCCTGGTGGCAAAATACGTCATAAATACAGCAGAGAGAAAATCACCAGCAGGAAGAAGGGAATTTTCCTTACATGGACACTGGATCTGGAAGAAACAGCTTCATGGGACAGCCCTTTGTCTCTGTGCCAGTCAACACCTGGTTCGCTACTCCAGCAACCTTTTTGGATGCTACTTGGAGGCAGGGTATCTTTAGTGTAATGCAGGCTCTCAAAGCCACTTAGAAGCTAGGGATGGTAGCACTTCAACTTTCTGTATCTCACAACCATTCCCATGAGTTATTTATTCCCCCAAACCTTAAGACCAACACATACTGTGTGAGACAGAATAAATAAGTAGTTCCCTTCTTCATGTCCAACAGCTAGATCATATCAGCAGTTTCCTAGATTTTGCACATAAACATAAGGAAGTCTAAAAAAAGTATTATAGTTCAAACTGAGCAGTGATAGAATCTTACTGTAGATGCCACTGTGTGTATGGTTTTCTCATGAAGCCTGCTGGAACCATACTGGGGAACTTGATCTGCAACTCTGTACTGCCTCAGCCCAGCAGTCCTTTGCCAGATACTCTTTCCCACCATCTCACATTTTGGGATGTGTGCCTTTCATTCTAAGTACCAGGAAGGAGACTGGGGCAGTCAGTGAGAAAAGCATAAGGATATATGAAGTGTTGCTATGCTGAAGGATTCTAACACCCAGCCGTCAAAAAGCCTCAGAAACTCTTTATTCCATAAGTGCTTATCTTGTTTTAAACAGCAGTATTGTCCTCCAAGATTAGTATCTGATTCTCTGTCACCCCCAAAACAACTTATATCCATAAAGACAAACTCAAGCCTAGAAAATTTACCTGGCAACTTACCATGAGAGCAGTTGTTGACATACTGTCCCACCGCCAGTGGGTTTTGCAGGGCAGCTGTGAGCCAGCTCTCGTCACTCATTTGAAATGGGCCAAGTTGATCTCTCCTGCTGCAAGACCTGAAATGACCAACAGTGTTAACGTGAATCACTGCTCCTTCACTTAACAGGTTATCTGTACTTCCTCCAGTAGAAATGGCCACAGTTGCTGGGTAAAGTTACAGCTGTCCAACCCACCTGGGAGACAGGACAACACTGGGGTGGGGGGGTGTGCATGCAGACTAACACCTTGATGATACTTTAAAAAGTGCATTTAAACCTCCCTAAATGGAGGTTTAAAACCACCATAATGCCTGGTGTCTTTCAGACTCCGGTGGAAGAACCTGCACAAAACCACCACGTACCATTCCAGAAATCCAACATCAAACATTACCATTACAGAAGTGTCAACACATCTCGTTCACCTCTAAAGATGTGAAGGCTCGTTATAATATCAACTTCAAACTCATTCCCAGAATTAAAATCTGGTATTAGTAATCAAATTAGGTATTATTTTAGATCATTTTGCTTGTTATTAAATTTTATTTCCTTTTCATCTCACATTTAAAGACGAATTGCTACAAATTGTATTTTAAGGTAAGCTAAAACAGTCCAGGCTAGCTGCGTCAGGGGCAGTTCAGATTGGACATTAGGAAAAGGTTCTTCACCATGAGGGTGGGTCGGTCACTGGAACAGGCTCCCCAGGGAAGTGGTGACAGCACCAAGCCTGTCAGAGTTCAAGGAGTGTCTGGATGACACTCTTGGTCATATGGTTTAGTTTTAGGTAGTCCTGCGAGGAGTAGGGAGTTGGACTTGATGACCCTTATGGGTCCCTTCCAATGTGAGATAATAATAATAAGTATTATTATTAGGGTTACTGCTCCTCTGTAGAGCAGAGCCGGAGTTACCAGATTCACCCTGTTCGTATCAGCAAGTCCATATAGAGGCTTTTTTTTTTATCCACTAAGCAGATTTGAGTAACAGCTCAGAAGCATTTAAAAAATTTTATGCTACATCCTGCTCCTATTAAAACTATTTTCCTTACAGGAAACAGTCTCTCTACATCAAAACGCATCTCACTGGCATTACAGATGAAGACAAGTACGTAACATCACATCCAGCAGCTCTTACCTTGTGTTGTTTGTATTACAAGATACACATAGGTGGATAATATTAAAATCTAACTCAATTTAGGGTAAGACAACAGGGAACTGAGACTATTAGTACCACTGTTTTAAGCCAGTTGAGTGACAAACCCCTATTTCTTTTGACTGCTTACCTGTACACTGATCTTGATAGTCCTTTATCATTCCCATCAATAAGGACACCATCTATGCACCTAAAAATAAAGGGATTGCCAAGGGACTGGAAAAAGATGGGCTCATGCTTTCTGTATACTGTACCTGTTGCAAGACAGATATGATTATTTCAGAAGAAAATAAGTTAACTGTCAGAATGGGCTTACAATATCACCCAGTCCCCTCCATACAGAAACTCAAAGGAGACAGAGGGGGTAGGAGAGAACTCCTCTCTCAGTTAATGACATTAACACTTGTAAACCTACAAGCTTTTAGACATATCTTTGTGGGATGCAAAAAAAAAAAAAAAAAAATCTACATGAGCTGAGATATTCCAGAGAGAGAAGCCATTGAAGGAAATCATTGAGAAGGCCTCTGTCCAGCATCCATGTGAGAGGTAGGTAAAAAAACAGCCAACTGGCCTGCTTCAGAGAGGAGAATGTCAAGTGACATTTGTTCAGGAAAGCACACCTGAAGGTACTAAGCTATTTTGTTACTACTCTGTCAGGACTCTGAAAAACACACACAGACAGCAAAGAACCTGAAACACCCTCCTCCACCACCCTGACTGGAGATTTTGTTTGGTACAGGAGAGGGAAAACGCCAAACCAAGAACAGACAAATCATTTCAGCAGACCATGTCACAAATCCGTGGACAGGATTTAACCTGCCCTGGGTTCCAAGCACAGAAAAGTGACAGCAGACTGGCTTGCAACTCTTCATGACATTGCAGTCCTATGTCCCTCACATCCACTACACCTTCAGCAACTCTCTGCAGAAATCCTTCACTGCAATCTCACAAGAAGTGAGGCAAAGGCCCCGACAGCAGTCTGCACTCACTGCCAAACAGGCAGGAGAGCACTAACCTGCTCTCTCCACAGGGTCCCTTCCCCAGCCAGCAGCCCTGCAGTTTCCTTCATAACCCTGAAAAAGGAAAGCATTTCAACAGCTCATCCTCTTGTTTTGCCAGATGAGCTGCTAGAGGAGACTCTCAATGAGCCTACACTCACATTTAGCATGTGCCTGAAATATGAAGTGAGTGGCAAGGTTGCAGGCTCATTCCCTGTGATTGTCATTTGACTGTTAGTCAGTTTACCAGTCAATGGCAATCGCCAGGCACTCCTGCTTTGGCACGGCAAAACACGCTCTGCTGCCCAATGCTTGGACTGGTCCCGATCCTGCAGTGCTGGCAGAAGCTAGAGACTGCATGCCGGGAATGATTCTGTTGACAGACAAAACAGAAACAAATCCAAAGCACTTCAGCAGAGCTGTCCTAGCTTGGCCATACTGACAGAATTACAAATCTTTTTAAGAAATGTAAGCAAATACAGTTCCAAGAAATGAGGAACAGAGAAGTGTTGATTTTCCAAACATGCTTCTATGGAAGAGAGTTCCACTAAAAGGTTTTACTTTCATTCTCCAATTTGTATTTTTGTGCTTCGAAAAAGTTCATAGTCTTGTATGCTGATCTGTGTGGAAATCTCAAAACCTCATTTTTCAGATCCTTATCCAAACAGAAACCCCAAAGAATTAAATGGTATTGTTCATCTACTTGAAATTGCTCCCATAGATTTGTGTTTAAAGAATCTGGAACAACTTTTCCAGCAGCTGAAAAAAATCAGATTTTGAGTACTGAAAGTTTTTTTTATAAACAAAATTACACACCCCCCCCAATATTGCTTTGCTTATTTCCAAAAGAACTCTAGTCAGGTATATTCTCATTCACCATAACTTGCAATTTTGTTAAGGAATGATAGAAATAAAACCCGTAAAATAAAAATTAGTGTAGAACTTCAGTATTCTATAATTAGATGGTTAGAAATCCCATCTAACTTAGTCAGATAAAAGAACATTCCATTACCAGGATACATAGATACAACCGTCCCTTTCGGTACAAAACCTTTGGTAACAAAGACTCCAGTTCCAGCAGACACCAGGGAACTTCGGTCTCGACTAATAGCGAACCCTAGTGTATTCAACAGAACTTCCTCTGGACTAAACACATGTTGACTCTGATGGTTACATGAATTTACTTTTGATCGCTTCTGCTCAACAGTCAGTAATTCCAGATATTTACATCTGATTTCTGGAAGTAAGGCCAAAATATGTGCGTGTCTACTGAAGTCATTTATGAACAGAGCTTTAAATACTTTCAGTAGTGTTTCAAAGACATCTTCATCAGAGATAATTTTGTCTTGGGAGCTTTCGGGAACGTATCGGAGAGTCCTGTAAAGAAAAAACCCTTATTTTAAAATTACATTTTTCCTAAATAAAATACAGAAGACCCATTTTACAGCAGCAACTTATAAGCACTGTTGTTTCAAACAAACCCAAACTCTGAAGAATATTCTTTCATACCCGTCCCACTGTAAAACCATCAACTGTGTATTTACAGCAAGGCAGGTAGGTTAAACCCCACTGAACTCTCAGTGACAAACATACCAAAAATCAAATATACGCGATTACCGAAGTTTATTAAAAAAAAAAAAAGCATAGTGCATTACACTTTAAATGAGGCAAGGACAAACGTTATGCTGACTAGGGAGATTTTAATTTATGCTACTTTTAACAACGCCGTACTCACTTAAATTCAAGCACTGCTTTTACCTTTAAAAGGAGGGCAAACACGTCTTGCCGAAAAAAAGAAAAACCTACCCATCCAGTTGTAACGTTGAATACCATTTTAAAGCAGGCAGGTACTAAAGTTTCGCGCCAGCGAAGCGGCACACAAGGCCGAACCCCTCCCGCAAAGCAGCCGCCTCCCAGGGAAACACCCGCGTCAGCTCCCGCGGCGACCCCTGTCACTCCCGAGAAGGGGGAGCGGGGCCTCGGCGGCGCTCCCCGCCCCCCCCCGAGGGGAGGGAGCTCTCACCCAGCTCCGGCAGCTCCTCCAGCCCGAAAAACCCTGCGCCGGGCGGCGCCGCCGGCCGCCACCTCACCCCGCCGGAGGGCACAAAGGGCGGCGGGGCGGGCCTCCCCCCTCGCCCCCTCGCGGCCTCGCCGCTGCCGGCTGGCGCCCGGGATCTGCCCCTCCGCCTCACCTGCGCTTGCGGCGGAGGTTGAGGGCCAGCCAGGGCACGAAGCGGTATTTGTAGGCGTCCCACCGCCGCCGCACGGCCCGCAGCATGGCGGCGGGCGAGCGGCGCCCGCTCACTCACGGCCCCCCCCCTCCCTCACGGCCCCCCCTCGGCACCGCCCTCTCTCCAGCCGCGCCCGCGCAACCGCCCCGGCCGATCCCCGCTCCGGACGCGCGGACGTATTTGCGTACGGAGCTGCCATTGGCCGGGGGGGGGGGGGGGGCGAGTGGCGCGCGGGGCGGCCAGCGCCCGCCGGGCCCGCGCTGTCGTCCGTGAGGGGTGGGCAGGCGGGCGGGCGCTGGGTCGGCGGCGCGTGCGGTGGCGAGCAGTAGCCCACCCGTGAGCTCGGACATCGCCGAGGAGTATGAGTGACGTGCGTTTTTAAGGAGCCGATACCAACTTACTGTCACGTGGCTGCGCGCTTAACACCCATGGAGGCGTGATGGCAAGCCAAATTTTTCAACATTTACTTTTTCTTAAATTCATTTTTAAAAAGTTAATTTTTAAAATTACGGTTGACACAGGTAACGGAAAGAGCCTATATAGGTAAACAAAGTAAAACAAAGCGCAAGTCAGCCCTCGGAACTGACTGACCTGAGGGGGCTTCCTCAGGCTGACCGGGCGGCTGAGGCGCCATCTTGGCACCCTCCCTGGGGCAGGATCCCCGGGGAAACTGGGGTGGATGGGCCTGTCCCGCACGACCCGCCGCGGGGCAGGGAGCAGCTTCCACGCGGCCAAGGAGAGGAGGCAGAGCGAGAAGCTCTTTAATGCAATTGTATAGGGCTGTTGGTTGATGAGATCGGGCTCAAGCGGGGCTGGGACTCCCTGTTCTGCAACAGCTGGTAGCATAGGGAGAGCTGGTTAACCGCAGGTAGTATAAAGGCATGGTGTGTTTGCACCAAAAAAGGCAGAGCTGCAGGCGCTGGAAAAGAAAACTCTTGTCCCGTGGGTGCATACTTACATATGTAAATACACGCACACCTCCCTATATCTAAATAATGTTGCAGGCCCCTCCCGTGTTTTATTAAACAATCAAAAGAGGCAAGATGATACCAAGAGGAGATTTAAAAATTATCTAGAAGCAGCAGTTGAAACAGATCTCCTTGACAAGTCTACATCCAGGAGCAATCCCAGCACTATCAGATCACCTTTCCAAAATTATCCTGCGCCTGCCTCTAGGGATGCTGAAGACTGTTGGTGCCTCAGATGATCACAAAAGGAGTGGATCAATAGCCCAGAGCTGAAACCTGTTACATTTCTGTCCACGCTTTTGACTATATTTGGCCCTGGCAACGAGACATGAGTTGTGCTTTGTAGCATCGTAAGCAAATGCATCTTGAAAGGTGCGGCCCGCTTACTGGTATGAAGCAGTCTGCAGCATTTACTGCAAACCTAACAAGCCAGACAGAAGGGATGTATTGCAAATCATGAGCATTTACGACTAGAGTGCTCATGGGGTGGGGACATAATGTCTTTTGGTGCCACATTCTACCATAGGTTGTCTGTAAAATAAACAAACAAATCTAGTGAAGAAAACAATTGCTCAGCAATTGAGCTTCAAAAATTAACAAAGGTCCCCAAATCATTCTTTACAAATCATTAAGTTAAGATATATTAAGATAAGGGTAATGGTATGTCCTTGGCCGCTGTTCTCCCTTCTCCGCTTGGGTACCTACTTTCATAAAACTTATCTTTGGATGCTGCTCCTTACGCTGCAGTTTTAGTTAAAATCTGCCAATGAAGTCAAAAGTATTGGGGAAAAAAGGACAGAACATGACAGCATGTATCTTACTTTCTGAGGAAACTAGTTTAAAAAATAATCATATGGAGCTAGTGTTTGAGAATCGGTTTTGGGGTGAACAGAGAAATCAAACCTCAAACCACTGTCAAGGCTTACAGTCCTGTATCTGGACCTAAACTTTAGCCAAGGGTTTGGGATTTTGAGAGGCAGCCCCACCAAAGCAATGAAACAAGCAGAACTAATTTCCCGTCTCAGAGCCTTGCAAGTATTTATAAATGGCCTCTTGATTTACTTCACATTCACTTTAATTGTATTGTTGGCCTTGCACATCTTTTCAAGAACAGGAACCGAGTGATGATATATTGCAAACAGAAATAACTGAGGGAAATAAAAGGAAGTGGCACAGTGGCTGCCTCAGAACGCTTTCCTGCCATCTTCTGGACTTTCTCAGTAATGTCAGGGAAGAAGGGTCTCAATTCACAGCTTAAATTCTGGATTTCAGCAGCTGTGTGCCTCAGTGAGAAAACAACAGGCACCTTTGCCACAGTATATGCATATTGTGGCTCTTAAAAGCAAGACTGTCACATTCATGATTCAGCTCAGCAAGGAAGACTAAGCAATGAGAGAAAAGTTAGTAAGGGAAATACAGTGTCTTGGGAGGTGGGCAGAGTCAGGTCAGAACAGCCACACATGTAAGTTGCCCACTCAGATGATGAAGGCGAAATACATGATCCTCATGATGCTCCAGCATGGTCTGGAAGCAATCATTACCTTTCAATGAGAACTCGCAAAGATGAAACACTGTCAGACTTCAGCCTGACTGTCACGGAGAACATGGAATGTAATGTTTTTCCATCACAGAAAACCAAAATGGGCATTGCTTACTATTTGCCTGTGAAAGAACTGAACATGCCCTTTGCAGATGAAGATGTTTGGTTCTGTAAGTAGGTGTCTTTGACATTTTCTGCCAACTGCTGGGGTCAGGTGATCTCTGCCATCCCTTGTTCCTAAAAAGGAGACTGCAACATTGTGATTACCACACAGTACTGTAAGATTCAGGCATTCGTGGTGGGTTGGCCCTGGCTGGATGCCAGGTACCCACAAAAGCCACTCTATCACTTCCCCCCTCAGTTGGACAGGGGAGAGAAAATATAACAAAAGGCTTGTGGGTCAAGATAAGGACAGGGAGAGATCACTCAACCAATTACCATCACAGGCAAAACAGACTTGACTTGGGGAAAATTAATTTATTACCAATCAAAATCAGAGTAGGGGGTAATGAGACATAAAACCAAATCTTAAAACACCTTCCCCCCACTCCTCCCTTCTTCCTGGGCACAACTCCACTCCCAGTTTTCTCTACCTCTGCACCGCAGGGGAACGGGGAATGGGGGTTGGGGTCAGTTCATCACACATTGTCTCTGCTGCTTCATCCTCCTCGGGGGCAGGATTCCTCACACTCTTCCCCTGCTCCAGCATGGGGTCCCTCCCACAGGAGACAATCCTCCGTGAACTTCTCCAATGTCGGTCCTTCCCATGGGCTGCAGTTCTTCACTAACTGCTCCAGCATGGGTCCCTTCCATGGGCTGCAGTCCCTCAGGCACAGACTGCTCCAGCGTGGGTCCCTTGCGGGGTCACAAGTCCTGCCAGCAAACTTGCTCCAGCGTGGGCTTCTCTATCCACAGGTCCACAGGTCCTGCCGGAAGCCTGCTCCAGCACAGGCTTCCCACAGGGTCACAGCCTCCTTCGGGCATCCACCTGCTCTGGCATGGGGTCCTCCCTGGGCTGCAGGTGGATATCTGCTCCACCGTGGACCTCCCTGGGCTGCAGGGGGACAGCCTGCCTCACCATGGTCTTCCCCATGGGCTGCAGGGGAATCTCTGCTCCAGTGCCTGGAGCATCTTCACCCCAACTTCTTCACTGACCTGGGGGTCTGCAGGGTTGTTTCTCTCACATGTTCTCACTCCTCTCTCCAGCTGCAGTTTCTGGTGCCGCAGCAACTTTCTTCCCTTCTTAAATATGTTATCACAGAGGCACTACCACCATCGCTGATTGTCTCAGCCTTGGCCAGCGGCAGGTCCATCTTGGAGCCAGCTGGCATTGGCTCTGTCGGATATAGGGGGAAGCTTCTAGCAGCTTCTCACAGAAGCCACCCCTGTAGCCCCCCTGCTACCAAAACCTTACCATGCAAACCCAATACAAAGTTCTATAGTAAATCAAATAGAGAAGATACATTAGACTCCATTTATCTTCTATTTAATCCCTGTCATATATTTTACTTCTTGACATTTCAGGTAGTACATTTTTCTGTATTTAAAAATCAGATATTAGAATTTATCTGAAGATTTCTGCTGCTAATTTTTGCTGGTGAATTGATATGTTTGTCTCTATTTGCAGAAAGTCACATAAGTAATGGAGACTAGGAAGAGAACGATCCTTCAAAATGTAGAATTTAGTAGTCACAAAAAAGGCTACAGAACACTTGAACTTAATTTTCAACTATCAAAAAATAGATTAATTTTTAAAATTTAAAAAAATCAGGAGAAAGACAAGCAACTGAAACAAGCCCTATCTTTGCAATACATATTCAGACTGCCTGAATAAGGAAAGGCTTATGTTTCCTACTTAAATCACAAGCAACAGAATCATTTAACTGAAAACAAAATAGCAGATTAACTTCCAAGGTACACCTCTATGCCTCCAGAACTGATCTAACCAAATCAGCTCACCTGGCTTGGTAATTAATAGTTACATTTGCAGTACTGCAAAATTTAGACATTTAATGTTTGATCTGAGGGCATAAGCAAGTGAGGTTGACAGATACGTTGTTGTGAGAGAAGTTCCTACCTTTATTATCGATTAAGAAAAATTTAGTGTTTGTTGCTGCCCTTTATCTAAGCATTCTTTATTGATACAAGTAAGATATACATGTATCAGCCAATACTCATTCATATGTGTCCTTTAATATTAGAAACTAAGTCTTGATATATTGAGTGTTGCATATGAAATCATGTAGAAACAGTGAAGTCTAGAAGAAATGTTACATCAGTAAACTGAACGTGTTCACACTACAATAAACAAAGGACAAAATTTGTTCAAAAACTTTTATTTACTATAAAGACAAAAAACACCAAAATAGGTACAAATTATACTATATAAAATTGGTTCAATGGGGTAAAAACTTTTAATTAAAATATCTTGATATATTTAAAATAACAAAGGATACAATGAAGCCAAATTTCTTAACCCAGAGATTTCTGTAAAATTTGTTTGCACAGTAAGGTGCTAATAGAAGTTAGCCCTTAAGCCCTGGAAGTCTTAGGAATCAGTCACATAGCAAATATAATTTCATTGTGAAAGTGAACTTTGGTAGAAGAAACTCTATAGGACACCTGAGGTAGTAGAAACTGGAATAAACAGCAGTAGACGTTATTTACAACTTAAGTACCAAATAACATTAAGAACACAAAAAAATAATTACACAATACAATTTTCAGTCCAGCTTTGATCCAAAGAAAATAAGAATATTACATCACATCTGCATTTTAAAAACACCACAATTACCAGCAAGCTGAGGGAAATGCAAACACACGCATTTGGACACCTAGAGGCAGTTTAAGTTTGAAATGTGGTAGGCATGGTGATCTACAAAGTAATACTGATTAGCTGAGGTTCATCAGTTTATACAGTTTGCATTTCCACCAGAAACAGTATTAATCTGACAACTGATCTTCCAGTACATGAATTGGCAAGAGTGCATCCTTTAAAGCTTGCACATAAGAAAGACTTGGAAACAATCTTACTAGAACAAGAAATTCTAAAGTGGTAAAAAAAAAAAAAAAAAAGTCAAGTACAAAACAGTTAGAGCTACCAAACTTCACATTTCGGTATTATTTTTTTAACTCTTCAAAGTCTGCCAGTCTTCCAAAACAAAGGAATGTAAAATTTCCAAAAGAAACACATTCACAACTAATGACACTGCTTTTTTTTTTTTATTAGTATGAGCACTATCATTCCTGTAAACTTATCTTTAAGATGTTTTACTTCCAATTTGTATTGTACATTTTTAATGTACTATAGCTTATTTAGTTTGTCCTGAGTCTTTGAAAATAACCAATTCTATTTCAGTCCAACAATGCAACTGGCTTCTGAAGAGTTAAAACATGAACAGTATTTTTTTCCAAATAAACACAATCAATATTTGATTTAAAAAGATCCCCTCTTAAAAAAGCAAAAGAAAAGCTGCCATTTTCCTTCAGAATTGCATGCATCAGAATCTAATAACCTGCCTTTAAAATAAATTTAAAAACCTGTTTTAAAAAAACACACCTGCTAAAAACCACAAGTTTTGCACTACAGGTGAAGCTTTACTTCACATTATACTTTATCTTGCTTTTCAAGTCCAAGTTTGTTTCTTGTTAAAATAAATACCTTTCTTATGGTAATATTTTTAGCATTTTCAAATTAAATTATCACTAATGGCTACAGTAAATAGATGATGTATGGCAGAAGGAAAACAGCACGTGAAAGTTATTATCAGTAGAGAATGTGACCTCAGTTTTGTTAAACAAAAAATGAGATTTGCTCATAGTTGGCACCTGCTCCCACTGAAGTGTAAGGATGAATTCTCCCATAAACTTTAATGGGAGCTGGATTTGGAGCCTTTGACATGAAAATTCTCTACACAATTTCCCAGAAGAAACTGCTATAAGAAAAGAAGGCTCACCAACTTTTAGCATGATTCAGACTAAGTTGTTCTTTGCAGAACAATCTTGTTTTTTCTGTTTTGTTTTTTTAAATAACCTATACTATCAAAGCCTTCAACACTGCTTTGTTGAAGATAGCATTTTTTTTTCCAGATTTCCAGCAAATCTGTTTTTAAAACTCTTGTGTCAGCAAGATGTTCCATGACACTTATTGCATCTTTTTCTAAAGACTATTTTAAAAGATCACCTTTCCCTGAAAGTTAAAAATACAATGAAAAAACCCTTTAATTTCAAAAGAAATTACATGGCCAGCAGTAAATGCAGTGAACCACAACTGCCTGCTCTTACTTTAAGGAAGGCAAAATGTTTTTTTAAAGTATCCATCAATGTTTGGATTTGTTACTCAGAGAACTTTATGTAATTAAAATGGACAGATACAGAACTTCCTTTTAACCAGTGCTGAAAACTGACTAATTGCAGAATCCTCTGCTTACATCTACATGATGTGAAATGGAACAGTGAATGCTATATTAAAATAGATCCTGAGCCCCTCAGCTCCTAATATTGCTGAAAAAGTGCTCCAAATAAAATAAAAATCACTTATCTGCTAAATAATCATGCAGATTTAAGGAAAAATGCTTTTGTGTTCACATACAGCCAGATGTTTGAAAAGGCACAGTTTACTAATCTCTGCACAAATTGTGAAATGTTGCATACTGAGCTTAGGTAAAGATCTCGATTTGTCAATCACATACTTAGGTAGGGTCCTCCACTGGCCTTAAGTCCTTGATGTATCTATCATTAAGGCCAGCAGAACAATACAATTTGCTGTGCTTAACTGCACTGCAAGACAGTTATGGTATATTCAGTAGCATCTTCTTCAGTATATCAGCCTTATACATAAGTAGCTACCACGTAGTACGGAAGACTGGGTGTTTCAGCAGCTCCCTTGATGGGGGTCTGTCCTGAGGTTGAAGTTCTAAACATCGAAGAGTCACATCTTTCAAGCCAGGTGACAGATGTGTAGGGATTGATGGAGCAGTGGTTGCACTAGCAATCTGAACAAAGGGAAAATAACTTTTTAGAAGTCAGTGATTCTTAAGTCCCCTCTCCTACCCCAAACTCTTCCACAAGTTGATCATTTTCAGGCAATGAGTTCTATTTATGAGCTTTTCTCCACTTAGCGTATTTCCTACTGCAGTTTGAAGATTACATTACTGCTTCCATATTATAAAATGGGTCTTAAGTTGCCCTTATACCTATTGCCTTTCACAGTCTGCCTCTCTCCTTGCACTTTTCTTTAAATTTTCTTCTTACAGCAAGATTCTGCAGTGACCATCTGCTGAGCAGGCCACAAGAAAAGCTCTTATGCCATACATATGGGTATTCTTTAGTCTACTAGTTGCCATCACTGTTAACTGGCATAAGCCAACATGGAGATATATTAAGCTGAGTGATGTTACATTATGATACGTTAAGCTGGGTATGCTCTCTTGCATTTTCTTTGCTGTATTTCTGCTACTACCCCAAAGGGCAATCTTTCTCAGATAGACACAGATCAATCCCCACCAATTAATTTTGATCTTCTCTAGATCAGGTTAAGTGAGGTGATTGAGAACACTAGAGTGGCACCACCAGGTTCACAGACACAGAATCAAGACAATTACATCTCTTATCACAAGTGATTTGTACTTAATTAGAACGTATTTGAATACTGCTGTTGTAGTTCTGTTTAGTGGAAACACTTTCTTCACTCATGCTAGTGAAAATGCTAATAATCACTTTCTTCACTTGTGGCAGTATTTTCTTCATTCATGCCTACAGTTCAACTAAACTTTTAGAATTAAATATACCTGATTGATTTTAGTAAGAAATATGAATGCCAAAATGGATGTCCTAGAGAAGGAAGGGGCAATTTTTATATATAGCATGGCATAACGGTAAATATCTTTCAGCAAAATCTGAACGTGGAACGTCAGGTTTTTACCAAAGGACATTCCCCGCTCTGAAATATGAATACACACATAAATGTTTTATGGTAAAAAACAACTTCTTTTGCTCCCGTATTTTACAGGATTGTAAGAAAGAGTTCAAATCCCAGCCTTCTGCCTAGAGTCAAGATCAACAGTATTCCCACATTTTTTTTTGCCTGTTACACTAAGTATCTATATCTTACAAAAGAGCTTTTTCTGCATATTATTGTGTTGGTAGCTGTTTGGGGTTTTTTAACAAGCAAGTATAATTATGTTGATAGCAGTATTGATTTTGCACTAACAGCTCCAATATAAAGAAGAGCTATTGCAACAACCCCTACTACTTGTATACTTTTCTAAAATTCACATTGCTGTATATGAAATTAGTCAGCGTCTTTTGTAGCATATTGGTAGCAACAAAGCACCTCACCTTAAATATCAGAGCAAGATGATTGGAGTGTTTCTCTGCATTCCAGGGAGGTTTAGCACAAGCCATTTCTATAACAACACAGCCAACGCTCCACACATCACAGCTCCTACCATATTGCTGACCTCTCAGAACCTGAAGAGACAGACCAAAGCTCAGGTTATCCACTTCAAAGTCTCTTAATTCTAAGTAATTTAGATGCAAAAAATATCATCAACCAAATGCATTCTGATTAACATTTCAGGTTGAGAGAGTGATCAGTGGTGTAAATGCCATAAGATTTATACAGCTGTAGAGAGCTAGTAAATAAAATGCGTGATCAAGGGGCAAAGCAAGGTACCTTGCAATAGTAGCTTTTGACCAAATGGTCATCTGGGCCTTAGTAGCAATACTTATGATAGATAAAACTTGTAGCAAACTACCTAAACCAACTTAGACAGCGAGAACGAAATGTCATTATCATCATGTTGGAATCATTCCTATTCTTTAGAACAAATACATTTAAAACATATGTGAAGCATTTACAGCTATTTTCTGGGTTTTGGCTGTATGAATTAACTTAAAGAGCTCAAACAAACTTTTTGAAGTAACTTCCAAAATGGGTTTCTTACCTCCGGTGCCATAAATGCAATAGTTCCCAACAACTGTCCCTGAAACTCCCCAGCACCAGTTCCTTTTGATGCCAACCTGGCTGCAGCTCCAAAATCAGCAATTCTTAATCTATGACCTGTGCTGTCAATTAGCAAATTGGCACCTGTCAACAGCATAATAAAATTACTGCTAGTTGGCTTTCTATTAAAGGCAAAAGGATGAACAGACACTCTTCCTCACTCCATTTCGAAACTATAAATAGGTTGACGTTCCCCACCCCCAGTATAACGGAAATCTAAAAATCAAGGACGAAGTCTAATAATGTCACTTTTCTGTTATGCCTGAATGATACTGCACACAGCTTGAGGCTGTCTGAGAGATACAGAGAAGCAATCAAACTTTCAAAGTAGGACAAACACAGGGTTCTGGAACAATGCCTGGAGATGGAATAATGAATGAAAATGGTGACCTAAAATCCTGGAGGTTTTCATTGCTTGCAGCTCCCTGTGAAATTTAAACTTACTTCATGCTTAAGCAACTCTGAGTTGTCTTGGAGTGAGTTACAGAGCAACTGAAAGTTCTATTTTAAGAAGAAATATTAAAGACAAATATTTGCAATTGCTATATTGCTACTTATCTGGATATCTCTCCAGTTCATGGACAGCTATAGTGACATTAAAGGGAAAAGTTTATTAAGACTGGTATTTCCCAATGAAGTCCACATTTTGCTCAAACACAGTACCACTGTATTTATGTTCAACTAGGATGAAGGAAGAAAACTCATCACAATATTCCTATACATTAGAAACCTGACGTCTTTATCTTGGCTTGTTCACAGATTTTACTATCATTTCAGTGTAAACATTTACATTAATTTAACTAGCAATCTTTAAAGCTATATGGCAACTTCATATTTTATTTGAACAAATTGAGAAAAACAATTTTTCTAAACTATTGGCATAGGTAGCAAACATCCCCAAGCACTGGATATGAACATTCTGATTAATTTCAGTAATTAAAAGTTCTTAAGAATGATCAGACAAACCCAATAGAAATACCACTCTTGAGATGGTATTCGAGAGAAGCAATAGGTCTCAAGCCAAAATAGATGCTGCTTTCTGAACATTCCTTTTTAAAAGACATTCTACGTAATTCTCACCTTTAACATCTCTATGGATTATCTGATTCTCATGGAGGTAAGAAAGGCCACGTAATAGTTGTTCTGTGTAATTAATAATAACTGATTCTTTGAAGGCTCCATATTTACTTAACAAATGAGCAACTGAACCCCCTAGAAGATAAAAAATGTATTTTATCAATGCTTATATTTTGTATTAGTAGAATGCAGCACTGCCTCCTAAAATTGGAACTTGGTATTGGTATTCCTAATTTATAACTAGATTTCCCCTCCCCCCCAAACATTAAAAAGTTTCATAGGCAAAAAGTAATATACTTGGTTACTTAATTACTTTCTACCTGTAACTGTACACATTAAAGACATTCTCTTCATGCTTCCTCATAATTTTATACTTCCTTAAAAGAATGTACAAATACCTTAGTGTACAAAGTACTGTTGCTGAAAAAAATACACATATTTATCCACGTTTCACATTAACGTTTAAGCAGCAGAACACTAGCTTGCCTTGGGGCAAAAGATACACGCAGCCTCCAGTAAGCGTTCCCTCTGAGGATCTCAATTTACTTTTGTTACCATCCAAGTACCAATACATACAAGCAAGCAGACAAGCAAGGAAAAGCAGTATCTTCCTCTGTTTTCCACAACTAGTATATAGATCCTCAAGATTTTGGATTTCTGTTGTGCCTTTCAAAGTATTCTAATATAACTTGGGCTTGAATGAGAATCACAGAAGCAGAGAATCATTTCGGTTGGAAAAGACCTTCAAGATCATCGAGTCCAACCATTAACCATGCCCCCTAAACCATGCCCTGGAGTACCCTGTCCACTCGCTTTTTTAATACCTCCAGGGATGGTGAATCAACAACTTCCCTGGGCAGCCCATTCCAATGTTTGACAACACTCTCAGTAAAAAACTTTTTCCTAATATCTAACCTAAATCTCCCTTGCCTCAACTTGAGGCCATTTCCTCTTGTCCTATCTCCACACACCTGACAGAAGAGACCAACACCCTCCTCACTACAACCCCCTTTCAGGTAGTTGTAGAGAGCGATAAGGTCTCCCCTCAGCCTCCTTTTCTCCAGGCTAAACAACCCCAGTTCCCTCAGCCGCTCCTCATAAGACTTGTGCTCCAGGCCCCTCACCAACTTGGTTGCCCTTCTCTGGACACGCTCCAGCACCTCAATGCCTTTCCAGTAGTGAGGGGCCCAAAACTGAACACAGTACTCGAGGTGCGGCCTCACCAGTGCCGAGTACAGGGGAACAACCACCTCCCTGCTCCTGCTGGCCACACTATTTCTGATGCAGGCCAGGATGCCGTTGGCCTTCTTGGCCACCTGGGCACACTGCTGGCTCATATTCAGCCGGCTGTCAACCAGCACCCCCAGGTCTTTGTCTGCCAGGCAGCTTTCCAGCCACTCTTCCCCAATCCTGTAGCACTGCATGGGGTTGCCGTGACTGAAGTGCAGGACCCGGCACTTGGCCTTGTTAAACTTCATACAATTGGCCTCAGCCCATCAATCCAGCCTGTCCAGATCTCTTTGTAGAGCCTCCCTACTGACATTTCATTACCTAAATAATATTGTTTCAGAAAAATTATAATTTAAAAAAGTTAAAACACCCTTAGTTTTGAGAAAATATTTCCTACACTACTGCTTGTAATAACACATACTTGGGCTTTGCTTGTTAGCACTCTGGTATTGCTAAGCAGTTTCTGCCAAAGAACGTAAGTTAAAGTGCAATGCTTTCTTTTATACAAAATAAGAATGTATAAAACACCAAATCTAGTCTTGATAACTGGATGGCAACAACATATAATCCCATTCATAAAATTAATAAAGCTCCTTCTTAAAAAAAGGATATAGACTTTCTTGTCCCTGCTGTATAGAATAATGAAAAGATTTCACTATTTGTTACTAAATTACCACTCAACACATTTACGATTTGAACATGTTTTTCCTGAAGTATCCTGCTTACTACCTACTATTAGACATTTACTTTAAGTTCTTAAATGCCTTTGCACGTCACCTTGCACAACTTTTATGAAAACGCTTGGGACAAAAACAAGTGACAGGTATTCCAAACTTTCTAGCAAAGTTATTTTTAATAATAACTTAAAGTTACACAGATACACTGAAAATGCAACAGTGTGATGTATTTCCAAGTGAAGTGCCTGTGTCAAGTTTCTAACTCCTCAATTAGATTCAGAAATTGAGGAAAAAGTAGTAGAATTTTTATTCAGGGCTTCCAACTGCTTTAACTGTATGACAGATTAGGTATGGAAAATTCCAAATAAAAAAAAAAAGGATGCACCAGTAAGAATATGACCACTTAAAACTGTTCTGTAAGTAGACCCTTATACTGGTTACCAACAGGAATGAAAACACAAATTTGCAAACTGAAGTGATGCAAAATGCAGTATGAAACTACATAGTTCAAGACACAACTGATACTTCAATTTTCTTTGGTGTAGTAATTGTTTACCTGCCATCCATTCAATAAAGAGGTTATAGTTGCTCTTCTCACATGTAGCACCCAACATTCGAATAATATTAGGATGGTTCAGATGACTCATCATCCTTATTTCTTCTCTCAGTGCTTCAACTACCTCTTCTTGCTCAGATGATGTGTTCCTGACATATGTCACCTGTTTTGAAATATGTTATTCAGACTTACATAATTACCAGTGCCATAACCTCCCTTTTAGTACAGTAACAAGAATGGATGGTTTTCCATCCCTTTTCACCATCTGGAAATAGCAAGTATTCTTTTATCTCAAGCCCCTTCAGCTGAGAACATACCTCCCTGTTAGACAGTCATAGAAAATTAAGAGTGATCTTCTGGGGAAATACCAACAAAAATCTCTCCCAGTATGGAGTGGGGAAACTCCCCTCTTCACTCTCCTGCTTAAACTAGGATTTTTTTTTTTTTCCTTTTTCAGATGTTGAAGAAAAGGAAGTAAGATAAGGCCTGAAATGGGATTATGACAGTGTTGTTATTTGTAAGAGTTTTACCAGTTTAACCATACTATCTGTTTCATAACTAAACCTCTTATCCCAGAAATTTGATGGGGGTTGGGGGACAGGGAAAGCATATCAGAAGTCCCGTAATGGAACTGGAGCCAAGCCCAGCTCTGACCCATAGTAAATCTCAAATAATGGTATGCTGCAGAGAATTTCCCCTGGGCATCAGAATCATCAGTATCATCTCTCCAGGAGGAGCCTCAAGGACTACATGGACAGTCCTATCCTACTCCTTCACAAGTAAGACAGTTTCAGAGGAGGAATAGCTGATGACAGGTATTCTTTCCCTGACGAAATGTTTCGAAATTGCTTAATTCCATAGGTATAAGTTCATTCTAGAATTAATAAGAAAATGTGGGGACTAAGATTCTCTCTATATTGGTATCACTGATCCAGACCTAGGGCACCTAAAGCGTGAAAGATTTACTCACATCTAGAACCTTCAAAAATCTTGAGTGAAGCATGTGCATTTGAGCCTGTTTTCTCAGTCATACTTCTGTATCTGTTAATTTAAATATTAAAAATACTTGGCTCAAAGCTGGCTGTTGGATCAGAGGAAACAAGCATTAAACTACATTTCCTCCACTTAAACTGTTTTAGGAAAAAAAGTCTTGACAAGTAAGGGGAAACTACTTTTAACAGCTCCCTTGCAAAGAGGGCAGTAAGTTGGAATCAAGAGATCTGGGCTCCATTCCTAACTGTCACTGTTTTATGAACGTGATAAAAGTAAAAATGCATTTGAAGAACTATGAAAGAAAATGGGCATATAAAAAAAAAATTACAGGTTAGGGTTTTTTTTTCATTTTAAGAAGTGAAAAAAAACCTGAAAATGTTATGTTAATACCATGCACATATCGACTTTTTATTATGTATTATGTGAGAACACATGACAGGGAGCAGAGGAAGCAAGGAATACAAGAAGTCTGTGAGGACAGAGAGCTTTTATATTTAATATTCCAAAGAAATATTGAAGAACAAGCACAATATATTCAAGAAAGTGAAGTATTTGAAGTATTTACCTGTTTTACAGCCATTAATGTCCCTGTTCCTACATCTTGAGCTTGGTAACAGGACGAGAAAGCTCCAAGACCAATTTGCTGACCTTTAAGCCATTCTGCATCTTCTCTATAATGGTGTTTTGCTTTGGTATGTCCAGGCAGGGTTTCTGGTGTCTGCAAATTGAATTCCAAATCAATTCCATGTTTACTAGCATGCATCTAAAATGTAGACATTCTGGAAGGTTATGAAATATCCAAGCTTATATGCTTCTTCTCTCCCTTACAGTTCTTTGTACTGCATGTTGTACATGTTTCAGCTGAGACCAGAACACCAGTGTATTCCATAATCAGCATACTCCTACTGTATGCAAGAACAGAGAGCCTCCTCTATGTTACTAGCTGAAGGTGAAAGGCAAGATTTAAGGACACAAACAGGAGCAAGCCTTTTTTTCTATTCCTGATCTCACGTCTAATTAAGGTTTTAGTTAGCACCTATAGTAAACACGACCAAAATCATGTTATTTTCTACTTAATTTATTGCTCCCATTTTATGCTTCACATGTTGTTACCTCATGCAAAGGACCACAAAGAAAATACTCCTTTCTCTATTCTTATTTCTTGTGCTTTTGTCTACTTGCAAACAAGCATCTTTCTTGTGACTTCTAAAGTATCTCACATCTCTCTCAAGATGTGCTGACAACAAGATCTCTTACAACTCTGCCTTTTCTTTCAGAAACTAGTTTGGTTTTGTACAATTGCCTTCAAAGTAAATCAGTACAGACTCAGTACAGTTCTACTCCTGCTTAAAACCTTTGTCCTCATTTCCTGGTTTCCCCACTTTTACACCTCCTTCTTTGCCATTTTAAAAGTTGGTACATGACATGATGTTTCTCTTCCAAATACCTTCTCTAAGCTTGTTAATAACCACGGAAGAATTCTGTCAGCACCCTCAACTGGCAGACTGTTTATACTCCAACTCCTACGAGAGGGTATTGGGTATCTTTATGTTTTATATAACTTTGGAAATATAACAGCACTGCTTTATAAATTCAGTGAACGTCAGTTGAGACTTATGCTAAATTCTCATACGTATACTCACATCCTGCTGAATGATTATGATATCTTCACCATTTTCAACCTGTAGCTGGGGAATTATTGGCAGGGCATCTTGAGATGCTGACATTGCCATAGCAATAGCCAAAGCTTCCTCCTCTTCAGCTTCCATCTTTTCCTTGCATTTTTGATTATGATTTACATCATCTTTGTAAGTATCATCATTTTCTGCCCGCTCAGGAGAAAGAACTGCAACTTCAGACTTGAATGTAACTGTGCCATCACTTGTTGGCATAGAGGCCTCCAGTAGGTCCTCAATACTGGAATTGAGCTCTGCATTAGCATCCAATCGGCATTTTTCATCTACTGGTGTGAACACTGTCTCTTCACTTGGTATAACTGCACTGCTACTACTACTACTGTTGCCGTCACACTGCGAAATATCATTCAGGTCAAGTGTCATACTGTTTTTTAAGGTTTCTCCCTGCTTGTTCACATCACTGGGGGTGGGTCGTGATGGCTTTGGCCTGTGTATGTGACTGGATGGCAATGGCCTGGCTTGGGTAAAAACTGGAGAAAGTTTCTCTGGTTCTTTATTTTCAGAACAGTTTCTTTGAAACTGCAGAGAAAGTTTCTGCTGTGTTTGAGGAGAAGGTGAGGGGATTTTGCAGGGAACAAATCCCTGAGGTCTGAGTTTAGAGACATCTGTTACAGTTCCTGCTGGTACAGATGGGCTTGAAGGAGACACAAGTGTTGGGAATAGTGACTGGGAATGACTGGATGAGGGAGAAGAGTTCAAACACTGACTGTGGGGTTTTCCTTTTGTTTGAATGGCTGGCTTTGGTTGCTCAGTGGTTACTGATGAAACAGGAAGTCCCACAGCAAGGCCAGCCAGTGTCTCAGAAATGTCCTCTGGCCTGGCACTCAGTTTTTTGTCACTTAAACCTTTCCCACTTTTCCCTGATAACTGGACAGTATTGTTAGGAGTATTACTTTCTGTAGCTTCTGGAGAGTTATCTGGTACAGGTAGCTGCAAAAAGTCTTCATGTTGACACTCCCCAGAGTGCATTTCTTCCATGCCTAGCTGGATGGCTTCTGCAATTTCCATTTCATCTGCTATTGCCATCAGACGTCGACGCATCCTTGCATAATGAGTTGAGCTTGTCACACTCAACATTTCTAACAGCTTTACAAAAACATGGGGCACTCTTGCCACCATTCTTGCTGCGCTCAAAAATACTCTCCGCGATAGTTTACCAACCATTGAGTGGGAATTGTCAATTGACTGCAAGGCGAAAGTTAAGAGGGAGAGAAGTTTCTTATACCTAAAAAAAAGAAAAGAGATGTTTTATACACTGAGATACTCTAGGTAACTAGTGCCAAGAAAGCCATTTCAAGACAATGTATTTAGCTGTCAGTTCTGCAGTAGAAAGGACACTTATTGCTGCACTGGTGCTTCAAAATTCATTCACAGGTCAAAAGTTTTTAAAAAAGGCAACCATTTACTCTGTAAAGCAAGCACACTTTTGCATATACATATATACTACTTGTTTACTGGAATTAGAACAACTTTTTTTTAAGAAATCACCAACACCACATTCAACTACAAAGAGTAATAGTCACAAAGTGTAAGCAAGTACCTGTCTACTATGGTATCAGCCTGTGAAACATCTCCACAGATAATGTGGGGATAAAATTCACCAGGAAATTCCAACAGAAGTCTGTCTATTAGACAAAGTCGCCCCAGTAGTGCTTGCCAGTTGCTAGATTCAGTTTGGGTTCCCAGAATACAATTTAAGACATAATCAACACCACCAATACCAATGGACCCTATAAAAAAATTGATAAAATAAGGATTAGGTATGTTCACCATCTAAATTCTGATCTAAATAAAGATCGGAAATGTATCATACAGGAATACACATTGCGTGCCCAAATTACCCCCCTCCCAAATTGCTAAGAGCAATACTGTTCCCTTTGCCATGCTAATATTGGATAAATCCTGTATTAAATTTAAAATACTTCAGTATATTTGTTTGTAATTATAATTCAATTATATATGAAGAGCTATTATTACCAGATTTAAGTATTTCTCTCCCAACTGCCAGCTCGCCCGCTTGGCCTTTACACATCTCCAATAGCGTTGAGACTGAAAGTTGACTTGTTCGACTATAAGAAATTAAAACCAAAAAATAACTCTTTTAGCAGATGCTTTCAAGGAAAAACATCCTAATCATTATATTTCAATAATCATTAGCTTGGAATTGTGTGTGGAAAATTTCATATCACTTTATTCCAATACATTTCTATAATCCTCTATCTGTAAGCTACCAATAGTTGTG
Organism: Harpia harpyja; assembly: GCF_026419915.1. NCBI lineage: Eukaryota > Metazoa > Chordata > Aves > Accipitriformes > Accipitridae > Harpia > Harpia harpyja. Next base: position 96,905,904 of record NC_068969.1, read on the forward strand.
ACATGTTTTACAAGGATACTTCCAGAAATGTCATGTCTATCACTAATAAATAAACAAAACCCCCAATAGGACTTCATTCTCTTGCAACAACAGGCCAAATCCAGGAATTCAGCAACACAAGGAGCAGTTCTATTTCACTTATTCCTTTAACTTTAGATATTCTACTGCTAGACTATTGCTGGGGCATCTCTAGCTGCAGTTTCAGAAGAAATGCTGCTTAGGAACTAAACCTAAAGAGACAAAAAATAAGCTGGTGAACTTCTGCATCGAATTTACAGTACAGATGAAGAAATGGTTGGTCTGGCAGAACAAACAGGGTAGCTTGGGATGGGAAGACAAGGCCTACTCAAGCCAGAAATGCCAAGGGAATTCACTCAGAATAGCCATCTCCTAACATCACACTGTGAAATAAAAAGTAGAAGTGTTACATTAACACTTCATGGCACAGATGTACAACAGCTTTTATTGAAGTAGGAAACATACATGATTGGTACTTGCTGACTGCTTAAAGGTGAGTCCTGAGAATTAGACTAAAGCAATATCAACTGAGATGGAGGGGATAGTTGATGACTGCACCCAACATGCTCTTTTATTTTAAGAGGGGGGGGAAAAAGGCCTTGTAAAAGCAAAGTATCATTTAAGATCTCTAAGAGTTGGAAAAATAAAATCAAGTGCCTTCAAAACCCACATCTTTCAAGCTTTCAAGTTTGCTGGTAGCAATTAGACTTTAAAAAAAACACGATAAATTTATACTTATGATCCACACATTTTATTTCACCACCAACTATAAATGGTCTCCTAGTTCCACATAAATAGCAACAAATGAAGCTTCAAGACATTTTAGTAACAATCCAAAATAAATTTGAAGTTCATGAGACACCATACCTGTTGGCATCTGCACATTTAACTAATATCGTCTCTACAACTGGCTTGAGAAGTCGCTGTAGTTTAGCCCTCTCTGCCAAAGTATGACAGGGAGTATATACCAGCATGGCTCTTAAAGTTTTCTAAGAGAAAGGAAGAAAGCAATACATACAAAATTGAATTAGCTACACGTTTAAAAAAATTTTTTTTTTAGAGAGTTGTAAATTGTTTTACATAAATGGTGTTCAAAGCATCAGTGAAATGTTCAAAGAATAAATAGCTTACTACATATCACTGTTAGAATTAGTCATGTATTCTTTGAGATTGGAAAGAACCTAGTCATAGAAGTAGTGTTAATACGTAGCACTGTAGCAAGCATTTCCTTATATTTGGCCAGTGGAGCCATGCCATTCCACTCTTGCCGAGGATTTTGTTCATCCTGCTTTCAGATGATGGTTAAAAGTTAAGCCATCAGTGGTGCTCAACAACAATTACTAGGATTCCTGACTTCACGTATCTCCTCCCTTTCCCTCCCCTTCAAAAATGAAGCAACTATGAAATTACTAGAATACAATGAGTAAACAACTACTTACTAAAGCAGCAACATACACTTTGTAGACAGGGTCGGCACAGACCATGGACAGCACACTGCAGCAGGATTCCACCACCAGGTCTCCTGAGATACTGGTCTGAGATGACCCACTAGCTGCTCCCAGAGCTCCAGCACTTGTGTTGTTTCCATTGCTACTTCCAGAATTTCCAGTGCTTTCACCATTAGCTAGTAATAGAGCACCACTAACATCATGGGAAAGACGTCTAAGTGCCATCTCTCGTATATTCCAGTTCCGAGAAAACAAGCAGCCAACTAACTCCATTCCAAATACCTGCCAAGGAAAAAGCAATGTTACAGAAATTAAACTGAATAATACTGCAACTTAAGTACCTAAGAAGAAAAATCAAAAAGAGCAAAGAAATGTTTCTGGTGAAAAATCACCTTAAGAAGTCTGACAGCAAAAATGTGTCAGAAGGTACAGTGTCTTAAAAAAAGATTCTGTGATAGAAATGAAACATCATAAACGATAAGTCATTGGTTCTCCAAAAACCCTGTTAAGAGAAGTGGGAGGATGACTGTGTGGATGGTTTCATTCACTTTGAATTTTAATTATTCAGTATGGAGTTTATTTCTAGACATTGATATAAGCAACCCTGAAACCAAGGTCCAGCTATACCAGACAAAAAATTACAGCAGAAATACAGGCAATATAAGTTCTCCCACTTTTAACTGCGTGACCCCTGCTCCACTGAACCCACCTCTAGACACTAGAGGTTATTTAGGTCATTTGGCTCCTGCAACACAACTCAGGTAACAATAAGTGCCAACTGTATTTATGTGATACTTGCAAAACCAAAACTAGAGTTAAGAATACTACATTTTATTACATGGACCTTTAACACAAGGCCTGAGGTGAAGTCCAAAACTGAAACCCCAGTTAAAACAGGACTGGAAAAACCTTCTCTTCAGATGCAAGTTAAACATAATTCTTTCCAGTTAGGATCAATCATAAAGCTGATGGGATTCAGAATAGATTTTTGAACTGTTGACCTGACAAATGTAGAAGAACAGTTCAAAATCAGTTTTTACCTTGAAGCTTCTTTTACAAAGTAAAATTACCTGAATCCATGGCTCAGCTAAATCTTTATAGGCAGAAGGGATCTGTTGGACCCCATAATGAGTAAGGTTAAAATTGCTATCTTGGGTTCTTCTCTGTGATCCAGCTGTAGATTGCTGCTGAGTTTGTTGCTGAACCACACGCAGAACAGAAGAATCCACAGGGCTTGGCAATTCATGACTGCAGATTACAACAAACAACATGGATTAACAAATGAAACATTTCCTAGAGTAAATACTTCAGCATATTTAGGAACATCAACTAAGGATCCAGAAACAGATAGTTTCTTATACACAGACTGAATCCTTACCTATAGAAATCATGAGATCTCCATTTAGATCTACAAAGAGGACAGATAAGTGGCTCTCTGTTTCTTCTGCATTCTTCTGCCCCTGGAACACAGGAACAGGATAATACGTACTTCAGTTTTACAGTGTATAAAACCAGAAGATGGCATTACTATTTCTAAGTCTTACTGAAGAATGTTAGTTTCAGGATAAACACTTCTGAACTGAGCCATTTGCAGCAGCCTGATAAATATGGGCATTTAAACATTTTTTGCATGCAGAAGTGCTTCAGTTTAGCACTACAACTAATATTAAAAGTTATGAACTGAACTGCAGTTCCTTTTGTACTTCAAACATAGGCAATACTTTTTCAAAAGCATTAAAATATGGGAGATGGAATTTTATTTGTTAAAGCAAACTGTAATAATTTACATACTTTATTTAATGTGCTATGTAAGCATACTCCATAATTCACTACATAATCCTAGGTGATACCAGATGACTTTCATGCATTCTAATGACAAGTCACAGGGGACTAAAAGTCTGTTCCTAACCTTGCTCCAATTGGACATAATCTTTTCCCTCGGGTAAGAGAGGCTCAAACCTCTAGCCCTGCAGTTAACTTTTTTCTCAAAGCATCAAACTGCAAACTTGATTTGTGAATAACTGATAAAATAAGGCCTATCAATAGTACCCAAATGATACCAAACTCTCACAAAGAGCTGTGAGTCATCACTTAAGAGCAGGTTTCTGTTTTTTTCCTTTTAAAACAAACAAAAAACCCCAACAAAAACACACTAAGTTATAATATTTTTGCATATTTAGAGGCACCAGAACTTAACAAGATGAAGATGACAACGTACATATTGACATGCAGTGGTGGTGTAATTTGTTCCTACAGCCATCTTCACACACAGTTAGGCTCTCTTCATCCAGCATGCCTAACAAACAAATGGGGCACATCTGTTCTTCTTCATCCTTCATACTATAAAAATAGATATTTGTGATTGTAAAAGTGGCATATCAGAATTCAGAACAGGCTTTAACAGTGAAAAAAGATTACCCTCCAGTTTGGAACAGTCACTTCTGAATAACTATAGGCTATTCATGAATCATTCTCCTAAACCTTGGTCTGAATAAGTAAGCAACCAAATTTTTAGAAGCACTGAGTACAGAAAACACTTTGTTGAAAAGAAAGGGAAAGTCACAAAACACATGACATCTTTTTCAAACTAGGTCAGATACCAATTAGAGATTGAAAGGCCCAGCCTTTCAGGCACTTACATTTTTTTTTTTTCCCCCTAAGGCTTCTTTAAACAAACCAACCTTCACTTTTTTACTTATCATTTGGTTTTGAAAAACTAAGAAATCTTTATATTTTGAAAGCTACCCACATTTTTTTCCATTACACTCCTTCAGAGCATTGAGTCACAATGTAGTCTTTAGCCCATTACAGGAAACTGTAAATACTATTTGATGAACATATGTAAAACTCAAAAAATTAACAGAAGATAACAGCCACCCAATAATTTTCTGCCACTAACAGAAACAGATGCTATAGATTCACAGGAACACTAACATACCTACATGTCACATGTAGATTTTTAAAAAACCTTTTTCCCTGTTTTACATGTTTCTTCCATTTTATTTACCCCCATCTTAATTTTTAATTGGATATAACCAGAGGTTTAGCCAGAAAAATTATTCTGAACTTAAGTAACACGTAGTGAAAAACACAGATTTTAGTATTCTGTAATACTGTTTAAATGTGCAAAACTCTTATTCATAACAAAAATTTAAGTTATAGTCGGTGTGTGTCAAAGTTTGCAGGAACCCTGCATTTGTTCACCAAAAATATATTTTTAGAATAAAATTAATTTGTATGTACACTATTTCTATACACATATATTCACTTCTATTTCCTTGCAAATGGTTGACACTATTTTTTTCCTTGAAAAATCCACAAAAATAAGCTTACAATGAAAAATTCATTTCCACAGCATGTATAGAAACACAAGTATTAATTTAAAACTTGTTTTTGAAGAATTTTAGTAAACCTAAAATAATTGCAAGTCACAGTAATTATCAGCACTGAGTAAACTTTTATCTCAAATGAATCTGATGCTCACTGTTCTCCAACACTTATATCATGCAAGATTAGACTTGTACAAAACAGCAACTTATCTCATTGAACCAGTAATGCTAGGAACTAATCATCAGGTGTGCTGGCAAGCAACTGAAAAAGCTTTCATCCTGCAAAAAATGAAAACTAATGCAGCGAAGTTCACAATCCAGTGAAGCCAATTCTATGAAAAAAAAAAAATTTTCCTGCACAAGGTATCTATATTAAAGGAACTGACTTGCCAGATAAACACATAATCTACTCTAGAACTACTGAACTGCTTTGTTTATGCAATTTATTTACAGTAACACAATTTGGCAATTTGAAAAAAGTAGTAAAAGTTGATGGGAAATTAAGGTCACAAAATGTACATCAGAATTATAAACCTGTCTGAATACATTCATCTGACTATATGCTTATTATCACAAAGTAACATATCAAGGTACTCCTTAAGTTAGGTTTCACTTTACACAAAAGAAAGCTTCAGTTTAGGTTGCCTTCTGTGGTTTGACCTCTATAGGGGATGTCTAGTTCACTCACTAATGCATGCATGCACAAATCACTTGTTTAAAAAAATTAATAACTTTTCAAAATCAAGGAAAAGAACACGCAAAATCACTCAAATAGCAGAAGTCAGGGGGGTGGGAATCAAAGAATCAAACATCACTTAAAATTGGTAAATAAGGCATCGTTTAATATTGTATAAACTATGAAAATCATAATAGTTTAATAGCTCCCTTAAAATAATTTAATCACCCATTTTACATGAAATGTTTTTTTTAAATATATGCTTACTTATGTTTGTATATATGTATTTTTATATAAGTTTACACAAAGTGCATTTACCCCAAAATTTTTCAGCGTATTGGAGAAATGCTTGTGACGATGACAAAGTAGGACAAGAGAAAAACAAAAATCATGTTCCTTCATTTGTCAACATTTGCACAAGTGCTGTATTTGAACAAATGCACAGAAATAGGTTTCCAAAGTTAATACATGCTTCAGTCTTGCACTTACATTTCAAAAGTTTGTTTCCCAAATTCATAAAGACTCAAAAAAATTCTTTTCACAACTCCACTTAACATTTTTCAAACAGAAGTTACAAAGCAAATATGCCCACTTGGTGACTAATGTATGCTTGACTTGTTCGTTTGCAAATAGAGACTTAAAGTGGCTTGAAATGAAAGCAGCTTTGAACAAAAAGAATGTAGGTGATTCTAAACCTCCAAAATTAGAAGAAAACTACAGAATAAAGCTTTTAATTCCTTTAGAAAAATACTAACCTGTTTTCTGAACTAGATGTAGAAGTACTAGATGATGACAATGTATGAGAATTTGACATGCGTGAGACAAACTTCTGGATGGTGTTACGAGATGGAGCTTTGATCCTCGAGCTACGCCTACTGTGATATTTCTGGAACAAACTCTCAACCTAACATCAGAGAAAGATAGCAACAGACGTATTTATGCTATGAATAGCTTGTAATTAAAAGTAGTATTACTGAAGCTTAACCACTGCAAAAAAAAGGTCTGTTCACCTTCACAGTAATGCATTAGCAGTAGCAGCAGCAGCAGGAATTTTAGAGGTCTTACTAATAAACAGATCACATGAAACACTTTACAGCAAAAACTTATTTGCTTATTAAAAATAAACAACAGCTTTAAGTATACACACAATTATTTCTGAAGACCCTTGTTCTGTTTACCTTACAGGTAATTGGTGAGACAGATATACAAATTTGAGTAGAAAATCCAAGATTTGAATCACTCAGTAAACTACCGTTCTCTACTATTCTTTTAGTTACGTCTTTTATTTGCAGCTATGCAAATAAATAAATTAAAAAAATTTCAGTCTTGAGACTGAATTAAAGATATAATTAAAAACATATATTCTTGTTGCTTTGAAACAGTTTTCAGCATTTTTAAGATAAAGTCCTGAAGACTTTTACCTGGAGTGTATTTTAGATCTGCCATTAGATCTATTAGAAATCAATTACCTCGAAGTTTTTCAATGTTTTTCTCCAGAGCATTGGGTCCGAGGGTTCAAGTTGGAACACCCGCAGCATAACAAAGAGCAGATGAATACAGAATGTCCCACGGCCACAGCTACAAGTCTGCAAGGAAAAGTATATGCTAAGGCTTTACTGAATTGATAATTACATAGATAATGTTTTCACATTTAACTGCATCATAGGCGTAAATATCTTCTTATCTTCTTACATGGCCTTACAGAAAATGTGAATTCCCCAAATATTATTCAGGAATATATATGGAAAAGCAAATAATTATTACACCAGTTTTCAATTGACTTTTTTTCCCACTTTGAATTTTTTTTAAAATCAACTGAAGTTATTGCTATGCTTCATCCTAGAAGGCGTTTGTGCATATAATCATCGTATATCTAATAACATGACAGCAATCAAGCTTGAATGAGATGCTTCTGTTTACTCAAAAACCTAAATGTTCCCCAATGCAGCATCACATCAGTACTACGAAAGTCTATGAAAAGGACCTCACTATGGGTATTAATGAAATTATCACACCACTAAAGGAATTGTGTCATGTGCTTGTCATTTATATAGAGAGAGGAAATAAAGCATTTCAGAGTGAGAAACTAGGAAAACGATGTGGCCAAATTTTAGCCAAAAAAGATATGTAATTCAGAGCCACTTCTAGGAATGAGAAATAGACAGGACAACAGTAATTACTTCCAAACTAGAGTCTTTTTTCTTTTTTAAAGAGAAACTTTAGAGAAAACTAACATACTTGCTACATATTTGACAAAATACAAGCTGATCATTACATGAGCACAGATTAAAACTTTTAAACATTACTTAATAGAACCATTATCATGGGTTGGTGACTAACTTAATCTAATTTGGTTTTGAACAGTTTTCCAAGATTAACTATAAATTAATAAAAGCCACAGACAACACAAAAATGTTCTCTACCTGAGGCCCAATAAACACTCTGTATTTATTATCAGGGCTGTCTCCTCCAATTAAGAAAGAGTTGGGTCCTATCTGCTGCAGCAAGTACAGTCTGGCTCGCATAACTTTGTTGACACGACGATTTGTTTCCTCAGGGCTGTATGGAGAGAAGCCATCTGGAGATGGGGCTCGTCGAGGTGGTGTTATTCGTCCACTCTGAAACTACATAAGTGGTTCCATCATAAGGATTTCCAGGACAACAGTAAGTTTAATTAGGTGTTGGGGGGTTTTTTTGTCCCTCCAAATGACATAGAATAAGAGAGTCCCCACAGCCTGAAACTACTGCAACCTGCTTAGACTATATGCCTTTAAAAGAGTTACTTTTCTTCCATGTCCAGAACTCGAGGACAGAGAAAAACTGAAATTTTGTCTGACATTGACAGAAAAGGAGTCTTTTAAATTACTTCTATTTTCAAGTCTTCATTGGTTGCCTTACCATATTACTACTGAATTAGCAAGTATAATTCAACTGGAAGATAATCATAGACTTGTGACTCAATACAGGAAATTATTACATAAGGTTATAGTGCTAATATATTTCATAAATGAAGAAATCCTATGACTAGAGTTTACAAAAGGGAATATATGGTCAATGATGAACAAAAGTTTAAGAAATTCCAAAGAAAAGGAAAAAGGATACAGCTTCCTCTCCTTTGCACAATTAAAGCAACTTTCAGTTCAGGATGGTTCTGTTTTATTTTGTTTGCCCATGATAAAAATTCAGTGGCCCAAACCTTTCATTTAAATTCTTCACATTTCTAACATTATGAGATGCATTAATGGCTCTGTCCAACTTCAAATTTTCTGCTTTGACTTATATCCACTTTGAATTTTATGTTATGATGCAGGTTATAATTGACTACCTGTCAATCAATAAGTAAAAGGTAGCTTGAACTTCTAAGGTTTTTGATGTGAAAGTTTAATGTAAAACAAAGAAAAACAATCAAGTAAAAATGGATCAAAGGATAAATTAAATAGTTTGGTGGGTTGTTGTGGGTTTGGTTTGCATTGTTTTGGGGGGGGGGGTGTTTGTTTTTTTAACCTTTCAGTTTCTCTTGTCAAGAGGAAAGGAGCTGTGCTGCAGTGCTGTAACGTGTGATATTCGTGCCTAGTTCAGAGGAATGGCAGTACATATTTTAATTGATTTTGGAAACCTTGTTTAGAGCAATGGGACAATAAAATCAATTAGATCCTATTCTTACTCTAATTGCACTGTGAAGTTGTAGACAAGTCAACTGAAGCTTAACTGTGGATGAGCATTTTTGTAAACAAGCAAACCTGTTAGATGCTATTGCTCAAAACATTATACTCTTGACCTTCTTTAATGAAGGCAGTTACTATTGCTCAAAACATTCTATTCCAGATCTTCTCAAATGTAATGATAGAGATTTTAGTCTTCTAACAAGGCACATACCTAAATCTTCCCTTATCTGTACATAAAGATCAGTTCTGGAATAGAAAATCACAAATAGCATACCAGTAACAATTTTCTACAGGAATCATAATCCAGTCAACAATCGTATCCCCAGTGGAATATATCTGCCTGGAGAACTGACATGCAAAACTACAGGAAAACCACCAAACTACTAGCACCTCTTTGTGCAAATCAAGCTAAGGGAACATACATGTCTTCACGACTGAATATCTATATTTCTTCATTTATTTCCTAGAAATAAAAATTGAAAGCAGGACTGAATTAAAAAGAAAACACACACCTAAGAGTAGAGAATAAAAGTCCACACATGAGAATCGTAACATGAGATATGCTCTGCATATCTCACAAGTGATACCCTGTCACAAGCCCTTTGTATCAGCATCTTGCCCTGCACAGGGAGGATTAATTGCCTCTATAAGCAAAAGATTGCAGAGTATAGTCAAATTAAAAATTACATCACAGCTTGCAACTTACAGGCACTGGAGATACCCTTTTTCTTCTAACACCTGGTGATTCAGATTTAACCGTCCTAGAAGATGATGAAGAGGAGCTACTAGGAGAAGGACTACGTCTTCCTTTCTGTGTAGGTGAAGAAGCAGTGCTTTGTCCTTCAGCTTGAGGTTCTAGAGAGAGTTTGTTCATTTCCAATCCATCTCCTTTCCCAGGGATAGGTTTCACCACCTTGCAAGAATTAAAATTAAACCATGTGTTAGAATTACAAATTGATCATTTTACACTAAAGCAAAACAAATTAATCAAAACTTGTTTTGCTAGCATTATATAATTAAGCCATTATCCAGACATCTGAAGTTTGCATGTTCCCTAGGTTCTAATACTAACATCTAATAGGGGTTATTTAGTTAATCTATACGCAACACAAAAGCAAGAACCCTTTTTCCTGCCCATTTGTCCTGCTTATGTTAGTTGTGGCAGCAACTGATTTGATTCTCAAAGTACTTCTGTAATTGTCATTCATGATCTCAAAGGGCAGCAGTTCCCCCATTTAGATAGTAGCAGCCAAAAATTTTTTTATTTTTTTTTTACCAGACATTGTCTGATTATTAAGACCTATAATGTTGGATCCCTCTGCTATATACAGTAAGTATCACTTGAGAAATACCAGGGTTGCTATTTCTACAGCACAACACTTGTTGCAAAGTAAAAATTACATTAAACCTGGAGGCAATGCAGCAAAATTAAGGTGTGCTGCACCCTGTAAGAACCACACGTGGGTTTTCTTCCTGCCGTACAAGTGGAACAGCTACACTACATCTGGTATCTGAGCTAATCACTGTGTACAGTGCTGCGCTACAGGAATATACACATGTGCTCAAGCAGAGCGAGTACATACACTTCTAATACAGTGCTTTGTTGCATGAACACTGAATTTTGACCCTGAGGTACAGAATATTTCAAGACAACTTTCAGCTGCCTGCCTCTCAGACCCACATAACGCATGAGAATAGTAAGGCCCCTGGGAATCAAATTAAAAGCAGTCACAGCAGATTCAGTTTTAATTCTACATTTCTCCATGTCTTAGAGGCTTGACTCAAAGCTGGAAGAAGTTCCAAATAACACTTCAGATTAACAGAGCAGACCTCTCCTATAAAGTTCCAGAGGTCTCTCTGATTTAGGCAAAAAATGGAAGGGGTTTTCCTGCTCAGGGGAATAAGAGACATCCAGACTTGTGCCTTTCTACCTGATGATTTGGACTGCATCCACAAAGTCAAATGCTATTTTAAACTGAAGCGTTTAACTCATCCAACTGAAGCTATTCCACTTAGGCACTGCCTAACAGAAAAAAAATCTGCATTTACAGCCTTGGTCCAAGCACTGCTCATTTTACTTTAAGAAGTCAACATATTTAATGTATTGCAAACCTGAACTTTTCAGAAACCTTTGCTGCTATTTTTTTTAAATATACTGCTATCTGATTATGAAAGTGAACAGGATAATGAAGAATTATAAAAAGCAGTGCAGCCTTTTTTTTCTCTCCTGCTGATTACTGTAATGCTTTTTCTTTCCTGGACAGTCATAATGCAAATTCACAGGCCTATAGACAAGTTGCAGTTACCAGCTGCTAGTACTTGAAAACATTTAAAATGTAAAATGGGAGAATCTGGAGCGTCAGAAGGTGTATTAAACCCAGAAACCTCAAGGGAAGCGGGCTGAGCAGGGAAACAATTTCAAGCTATGCAGTAACCAAGATGCATTTAAAAATTTTTAGAGTAAGAACTGTTTGGGGTTATTTGATCCTTTGAGGTATTGCTTTTCTGGTGCACTTGTAAGTATTTTCAATGTTCTTTGCCATGACAGAAAGTTGCCAACAGAACCCTCTTATTTCTAGTCTTGAAAAGCTGTCCACAAACATTTGTTTACTGCATCAGAGGATCTCAGCTTTAAATCAGCACTCCCATCAAATGGTACATGGGAGTCACATCAAGCAACGCAACTACACGTACAGGTAACTAATGGCTATTAATTAACCAGTATTATACTGAATAGAATTCTAACTATGTTTAGTAAGTTTCATGTTTGATCCACCCACAATTTCTTAAAACCACTTCTGAACCATTTATACAAAAGTGTTACCGAAAAGGTTATAGAATACTCTGGCATCCAAAGTTTAGCAGAGTTGAGACCTGTGTGAAGGAGTTACTACTCAGCTTTGGTTTTTTTCTGCTTCTAGTAAGACTGCAGTTTGTTTTTTGATCTAGCAAAAATTCCATGCACTTCCATTACAATACATAGAAAACTTAACATTTTCAAACTATGGAAAAGCGAAGTCATGAAACCCCTAAGAATCAAGGGAGTACAAAGCACTATAGTGCAGTTTTGCACTCAAGTTCTTACCTAATGAACAGGAGCTACATTTGTTGTTGGCATTAGAGGGCAGTGTTGTCACAGTGTTATTTTATACAACACAAATCAGCCGCGCAGCTATATGCCTTTTTCTTAAAAATAAAGCTTAATAAATGTGTATATTTCAGAAAGTCAACCACAGTTTTCTGTTAAACAGCTCACAAAAAATGAACAGGAGGACCATAATTAATAGTATGCAGATTGTTAAGAAAAAGAGGTTTCTAATAGAAAGAAATTTAAGGGATTTTTATCTGTAATAGCTGTTACAGATACTGCCCTTCCATCAGTGCCACTTACCACAGGGCCTCTCCTGCTTCTTCTTTCCAGCCATTCATGCTTCCAGGCTGGCATACACGTTGCCTTGAGTTTCTCCCTGATCATGCGCTCTTCTGGGCGGTCATCCATCTTCTGCAACCCCCTGAGGGTTTCTTTATTCTCCATGTCACGACTACAGCAAAGAAAAAAAAAATAGTCATAAACACAATTAATTTTAGTTAAAGTATAATACCACAGCATTCTTAAACTTTGTGCCATCCTAGTCTCCCTCTCCTTACAACACAGCTGCTAAAACATTACTTCCAACTGACTGCAGCAAGCCTTTTAAGAGTTACGACTAATTCACTAGTCTGCCGTTTGCAGCACACCTGTTTAAAATGTGTACACTGCTTGTAACATTGGACACCCAGTAAAAAGGAAGGTCTTGGCAAATATTAAACCAATACAAAAATTACCCTATATGTCATGTCATTCAGCAAAGGTTTCACAAGTGTTGTGATGGTTCATGCATTCCTTGGCAATTCAAAGCTTACAATCTCTATTTTAAAACAATTTACAAAATTAATATAAATTAATGGTGAAAATTTTCCATCTTCATACCATGCACAAGCAAGAAGCTAGGTATGTAGTGCCTCTTACTATACACGAGCTCTTCCTCAAAAAAGAGAACTTATAAACTAATACACAGTAAGTATGCTTAAACTAGACACAGAAGTCATGAAAGTGAGGCTAGTGGCCTTGAGACTTGCTTTCTGAGCGACTGATGACTCAAAAGCTCTTCAAGTCAGCTATAATTATAGCAAAACTGATAGCAAGTTTGTATTTGTAAAATGAAAGTGTAATTCATCTGGGCTTGTACTTTTTTTGACCTACAGCAAAGTAGTTGCTTGTGATTGCTGGCAACAACAAAAAAAAGAAAAAAATACTGTCAGACACTGAAAAACAAATATGAACAGTCTGGAAGATTTCCTGATTCTGTTGAGCTATCTGCTAAATCACCAACAAAACCACATTCTTAAGCAGCACATGATCCCCCCCCATTTTCTTGAAGTTAGCCATCTTTAAAAATAAGAAAGCTTGATCAAGCCAACTCTCAGAATGAAATTTTATTTAAAAAATAAAATCACAACTTAAAGTGGAAGATAGGACTATATAATAATTCAGTTACAAGTGCTGCTTTCATGCATGTGGTCTTCAGCTTCTGAAACATTTAGCTATGCAGTTAAAAGTACATTTATCTACTGGATGATGACCTACAACATAGTCCCTGTAACATTCACTGCAATAAGATGATGTTAAAATTACAATTCCTATATTCATCACTAAGGTTCATTTATCACAAATCCCTGCTTAGAAAAATGAGACATTTTCACTGGTCAGGAGTACCCCTGTTATTTTTTTTCTCTCATTGTAAAGACAAGGGAAACAAAGTATTCTGAGGCAGGAAATAACTCTTCCTGTTCAGTGCTGAAACGTAATAAGCAGATGGATACTGTAAACAAAATAATTTTTTTTTCAAGCAACATCTAAACCTACTGTTAATAACCAATTTTAGACACTTAAAACTGTGTCTAGCAATTAAAGACTTAAAAGTGTTTATAAATAGAAACACAATCCACCTAAGAATAAATGTTTTTTCAGACGTTAAGCATTAATGCTTGCTCAACTTCAAAACTAATGGAAGTGACATAAAAAATATTTTTGTCCCAGCATTGAATTCCATACTATTGCTTTCTAGAAACAGAGACAAAAAAAATAGTGATAATTCATGAAACACAAAGATACTACAGCAGCAGGTAGAGTCCAAATGGAGTGCCTAAGTTTAAAACAGGAGAAAAAACTATTGTGTAAAAACTTTACATTTTCTCCTCAGTCAAAAAAATCAGTTCAAAGACAGAAATCTTTGCGTAAGAACAGTACAGCTCTGAAATAATATAGGTGCAAGTTAAAAATATAGTTACTCTGTTTTTTATATTAGTGATTCCATGGCATGAACCATCCCAGTTGTATGAATACTTTGTATACAGGACAGAAAACACTATCCCAACAGTGAAAGAATGACACAGTATTTCATTTGTTCTTATAACCATGATTAACTTCCCAACTGATATAAAAAAAGTCTTTTAGAGGCCTGTGGACTTGAATTCATGAACAATGTAATACAACAGTGGAGGCTTTACAATCTGTGCTTGTTCTGTAAAAAGCAGAAGCAGCTATCTTCCTCTCATGTGACAGCTAAACCAATCTACTCTTGCCTGCACAAAGAACTCTTGTGCTTTTTCACCATGCAGGTGGGAAAGACCAACTGAGTCTGAAAGCTTTTGCTTAGTAAACAACAGTTAACTTTTCACAGAATTTAAGTATTATGTGTATTTTTACCGAACAGTTTCTGAAGTGCTCAAGAAAACTTTGTATTTTAACTCAAGCTTGGCTAAAATATTTATTAAATATTGGGTCTGTGGAAAAAATATTTTTCCTGTGACTGCATAAAGCTCCTGCATACTGCAGAACATCCTCATTTTGTGGCCCTGAACCTGCAGGGGTTTTTTTATTTTTTTTTTTTAATCTAAAGCAAGCCCCCTCACCTATTCCAGGCAAGCTGATGTTTTCCTACATGACAATGGCTAGGTTGCCCATCTCCACATCACTGTACCTCAGCACAAAACAAAACCAATAAATCCAGAGCGTATTCTACCCAGGACTTGATCCTGCAGGGTACAGAGCATTCTGATCTTCATACAGCAGAACCTATTCGTAAGTCAAGGTAACAATATGCTTAAGTGACTGCCAGGTGGTGCTTTATTTGAACAGCAGTGACAAAGCTAAGGAGCAGGCCAAAAAGACAATCTCAGAGAACATGCTAGCTTGGACCAGGGAGCCTGACATTTCTCACCAGCCCACCCCTCTGCTTCATCAGGAAGAAAGGATTTCACTCTTAAATGTTTCAGCTTTTCATGCATCAAGCAGAAAAGATACAAGGCTTCTTTTCCAGATAAATTTTAACTTTTAAACTTTGCCCCCCCCCCGCCAAAAGGCAGCATTAAGGATCTTTTAAATTCTTTTTATTAGGAGTTTTAAACCAACAGACATCAATCCTGTATTATTAGTCAAGAAATTCTAAAGAAATGGATCTAAATTGTAATACTAAAGTACAAAGCAAGCTCAGTGTGATGACTACTGTTTTTAATGCATAAGCTCAGTGGTCTGCACATTAATAACTGCATTATTCACTTTGGATTATTTGCTTCATGAACTATAAAACTAAATACAATCAGATCAATGTACTGCATGGAAACGGTCTACTGCAACGTCTTGTGCAACAAAGGCGGCAAAACATTGTCCTTTGTTTCTGTGTCTTAATTTTGAAGACTTGCAAACAGTAATTGAATAGTTAGATTATTAACAACTTGTTCTCTATGGATCAATGATTCAATATTTTAAAACAAGGTATGCATGTGTTATTTAGCAAACTATTGCTAAATACACAAGATTTACTTCTGAATAGCTCAGTGAGTTTAATACTAACTCTCTGCAAGTATTTTTCTTACAAAGGGCATATAATGGTATATGAAAGCTAAATCATAGCTCCAATTCATTTTCGTGTGCTTCTCAATGTTTAGAAACAGTTAGATGTCTTTGCTCAAATAAGACAGCAGAGAAGCCAACAGCTTTATCCAATAGACATGCTGGATGAGATTTTATTAGCAGCAGGAAAACAGGAAAAAGGCAAGTTCCGAAAGAGGAAAGAGTCAATTCACCAAGACAAGGGAAGCTCTGTCTGCTATATCCACAAATACCCAATCATAGGGAGGAAAAAAGTTATTAGCTGCTGATATTTTTTTTTAAACATTTGTCTGAAGCAAGTTAGCAAAGGTAACTTGCATACCAGCAGTGGTCAAACCATGGGTGACCACGGAAAACATTCATGAACAAAAGTGGTCACACAGCAGCTTTATTAGAACAATCAACACATTTAACAACAGGTTGTGAGGAGAAGAGCCCCAGGGTTTGATGGAAAAGCACTGAACGAGAAGGAACTAATATGGGAGAAATTACATAATCTGCTCAGTGCAAATGCCATACCTGGTGACAGCCAATACTGGGGGTGAGCTTAGATGGGATGTACAGAGCTCATTTTGGGGACCTTAAGCAAGAATTAAGAATATGGGCAAGCAGCTACCTGCAACCCAAGCCTCAACAGGTCCTCCGAACGCTGCGCTAGCCAGCTGGCCTGGAGGCATGGTAGGAGCAGTGCTCAGTGTGGGGAGTGGGGACAAAAGAGTTAGCCATTCCCTGAACTGACGTCAGCTGTTAGTGTTTTAGATAACTTCTTGCCACTAACATTTCCAGTAGGGCTCACGGTTTCTCTTTTGCCATTAAGCATTTTTAATGATATCAAGATCAGTTAAAAAAATCAGATCAAGATGGGCAAGGCATCATGGTCTGTCCTCCTGCCAGTCTCCCATTCCTTCTCCTCCTGATCCACTACTGCTGGCATCTATCATCTAACCATTTGTGTCCATCCTAACAAAGCAAAAGACCAGGTATGGCACATTCTGTTACAATGAAAAACTTAACAGGGAACTTTCTCCACCTGGTACTAAATGGCAGCAACTGCCACTTAAAGACACCATCAGACACACTACTTTGTAGAGACTAATGAATCTGGCTTCCTAAAATAGTTATGAGGATTTTAGCCAAATGTTATATAAGCGTGAAATTAAGTTCTATTCTTCTGTTAGAGTACCTGACAAACACAAAAGACAAAACAATAACCGTATTTCTTTTTTATAGCTGCCTCAGCTTCTCCAATAGCTCTTCTTCATCTTCCCTTCAGAACAACCTAGGCTCTCTTCATTTGGCCAACACACCATCCACTGAAGCTCACAAGGAGTATATATTGAGTGGTACTCTACATCCATTGTTTGCTTTTCACTCACATTAAAAAACTGCCACTTTCTTATGTCATTTAGATGAATCATTAACAAGCATTCTGCATTAGAAACATCATTCTATCTACCTCAAATAAACTTTCATCTTCTACATATATTTTGAAACATAAACTATAAACACATTTATATGTTATAAAAATACAGAAGAAGCATAATGGTGCCCAGATATAATTATAACAGAGAAACGTAACACCCAGCAGGTTCCTGTGGAACCTCTGCTGCCCTGGGGATCCCAGGCTGCAGTGCAAGAGCCGCTGTTGGAAAACACCATCTGGTGACAGCCACTGTATCCTTACATCAAAGTAGTTTTAGAAGCTAAAACATATATTTCTTCCACCATTTTTCTGTAGAAGGGAAACAAACCTGTACAGAATGTGAAAACATGAAAGAAAAACACATTCAGTTATTTGGCTTTAAAACAAGAACTACTGAGCCTACACCTCTACTAGTTTGGTAATGATCATTATTTAGTCCCAGTTTGATACACCCCTTATCTTCTCTCCCTGTAAAGTAATTTTATCAGGCATCTCTCTTGAAGACTGGTATGTCAAAAGGTGCATTTGTCAAAGAGAGTATTTCACTGCTGACAGGACAATATTCACAACAAAAGCTCTAACTCCACATACTGAGGCATCACCTTCAGTGGAACCTCACAGGCCCTGGTCAAGAAGGATCATCCCCTCAGTGATGAAGGCTCAAATCTCCAAAGATGGATGTCTAAAGTTACAGAGGTAAATTACCTGCCTGGGTTTTCTAGCTCCTATGAAGTCAAATCCACTTACTTGAAATATGTAAAATATTGGTTGGATTGCTTGCTCTGAAGCCACCTAGCCATACTTTGAGATTTTGGTGCTATTCAGTAGCCACTCAAAATGAGCCCTCCTACAAAACAAGCCAAGAAATACCAGTCTGTTTGCAACAGACGCTTGCTACAAAGCTAATGAAATGGGCTTCTCTCTTCCGCGTGTTTCCCAAGAAGGCTATCAGACATCTGAAACAAGTATTATAAAAGCTCTAGGGCTCTCTAATCCCTCCTGCTATTACTTAGTCTCCCAGTACCAACTCAGATGCATCAAGGCATACACATACTGTGGTATTTTCAAGATGTAAAAGTAGCAGTTATATTACATGATCTTCAGACTCTTTACTTTCATACTAAAAGGTTTGTAGAGGGAATTTGGTATTTTATCTCTACAAAACTAAAAGTTTATGCTATTACCGAGCAGAATTTCTAGAAATTACAGAAGTAGATAATTTTGATTGATACCCAAGACCCAAAGCTACTAATAATTGTGCAGCTTTGTTATTTTCATAATTTTATGTGTTTAGACTAATATATCTGAAGTGTGGTAACACAGCTTACACAAAGATCCATAAATTTATTACTGTATGACAAATTTCAGTATCCAAGAGAGAACAGAATCTAGTATGTCCAGTTCATGTTACAGCAACTGAAGAGAATATACAAGCCCTCTCTGCATCCTGGTGCAACATACTACTGGGCCTTATTCCAAGAACAGCAGTAATGTCATTAAATAGACTGGAATATGAGTGCTCACTGACAGTCTGTTATGTGATTAGTTCATATGCACCAGGTTATAGGATGTCAAGCATACGTGTTAGAAAGGGATTTTTTTTTTCCCAGGTTAGCCCACCAGAGCCCTCTATCTCTTGCTGAAGACCAAGTTTTTATCTGGTCATACATCACCTAAGTCAACTCCCCTTTTAACAGAATCGAATTCTTTACTTGTAGTATACAGTTTAATCTCTTAGGCACCAAACTGAACTTGGATTCAGATTCTTTAAGCCTGTCATACCCCAAAACAGGAGCATTAGCTGAAATGCAATTGGATAAGACATAGAAAGCATCAAGTCAGAACAGATATGGTCCTTGCTGATGTAAAAGTCTGAAGCCATTAACAGAAAGATGGATTAAAAGTACAGTAAAACCCAAAATACAAGTCCTAAAGCAAAGTTCTCATTCCAGATTATTTTTATATGCCTATATATTTGGTATATGAGAACATTCACACTGTTTTGAGTTAAGTGTCTGTCCTATTTTTAAAGATGAAATTGCTTATTGCATACTGGATGACTGTCAAGAGCAGAGTAAAACGTCTCCACACATAACGCACAGGATAAGGAGTTTCTTAGACAATTTAAATCCCCTATCCCCAATGCAGAAGAACATCAGATATTTTATACAAAAAAAATTATACTTTGGATCAGCTTAAGACGATAGGGATAAGCAGATAAAACCATTTATACTACATTCTCCACCTCCAATTAGAATGGTGGAAATAAGATAGCATACAAACAAGTAACTTGGAGAGGATGAGCTACATACAGTTTCAAAAGCTACAGCTTATTAAATCATTTCTGGAGGAGTTATAAACAAGAACAGAAATTTAGACCATTCTGACAGCGTTCAAAACAGAATTATCAGCAGATACCAAAATGTTCCAAGATTGCTGCTGGAAAGAGAATTTTAAAGTTCTCTCAGCAAAAGATGATCATAAAAATAAATGACATAAGAAAGCAAATAAAAAATTAAAGGCTTATAAACATGTTATTTCTAGCAAAGAAACATAACACACTCTAAAATTTTTAAGTCTTAATAACTGGTTAGGCAGTAAATGGTATGTAAGACAAATGGAGAACCAAACTTACTCTTTTCAAAACAAGTAAGTATTTAAATGATTTAAATTAAAAAGGTTATAAAACCCAACAATCTCTGGCCTTACAGAAGGAGACCAGAGACCGAGTAAGATGTTTAACAGGTTTGCTCTTTTTCTTTTCTGAAGAATGATTCAACCGCCGTGCTTCCATGATAAAAATCATTATTTGTCACCAGGGTTATATTTGTTTCTTAGTATACACTGCTGACAATTACAACAAATTATTATTGTCATCTACTAGTTGTACTGAAGTAGCATTTAGGAGTCATGAAGCAGGACCTTAGTATGCTAATCATCCCAATTTGGTTTTTTTATTTATCTATCTTGTCTGTGTCTGGTTTTGTTATTTGGTACTAAACTTTTTTAACCTTATGCTCTACTTTGATAAATATATTGACAAGAAATACAGAAAGAGAAGAAAAAACAATCCGAGTTACACTGGGAATTAATATTATTAATATGATTTCTTATGATATAGGAATAAGCAGCTGTACTAAGTAAGCACTAAACCTTGCTAAAGAGAGATGTCTTGCTCACTGACACTCAGAGACCCATCCAAAACATCCTTGTCCTGCGAAGACTTATGCATATGCTGAATTTTGCTCCAAAAGTCAAGGAGGACTAAACATTTCCACATATTTTTGGCTCTGACACAAAAAGCTTTCCTGAGGTGCAGAAATAAAGTAAAAAATTCCTTGTAAGCCTATTTTGAGTAACTGCTAGGTGAAGAAATACAACCCTATAGCAACATATTAGAACCCTTCACCCACTTATGGTACATCCATAGTGGTCAGCATATTTTCTACCAGCAGAAAGTCACAGGGGAACTGGCTCTCACCATGAAGACCCAGACTTAGGCTCTTCAGTTCCTTAACTCTTACACATATAACCCCCTCGCACATATACAGAGTGCTCTGTGCTGGATGAAGAAAGCACTGTCTCCCCCCTGTGCAACAAGGAGACCATTCGCTGATATCTGTCAACTAGTCTAGCCACACGCCAAGCATACAGTAACTACACCCACTTCAACAATGGCAGCTACTATTACAAATGTTTATTTTTGTAAGATAACAAGTTAACAAGACAAAAAAATGACAGGAAAAGGCATTCAAAACTTCTGCAAGCATATAGCTAAAAATGGTTATAGTTTCAGTAATTCCTATTTTGGCTTCTTTAAAAACCATACTATAGAGAAAATGAGCGAAGGAATCATATCTGATGAGGAACAGAGTATTTACTGAGGTAACTTAAAAAAATTTTAAAAATCAATCTAGTTAGCAAGCAATAAAAAAAAATTCCTTAACTAAATAGGTCTGTGATAACAAAGGAAGGCAATTACAGGACAGCAAGTACATGGACTACTTTACAAAAATATACCATTTTTTCTCACCATCCTCAGTGTATTCCTGACTTTTTATTTTAAAACTTCGCTGCATTCATATCTCACTTATAACAATGTACAGAAGTTTTTAATTTATAGTAATGCATACATCTTTAGAAATTTAATTCTTGATACTAATTACAAATTACATAGTCAAAGTAAAAATGCAGTAAGCTCACATCCCTTTGATATGGACCTAGTTAAAGGAACAGGGGTATGTTCAGTATTAGCTTAAAAATTTACATAAAAATTGCAGACACATGCACATAGCAGTGTGAAAGCACAACACTGAAGCAGCATCACTTTACAAGAGCTCCAGCTTGTCACCAGTGATTTGAGGAAGGACACAATGTTCCACATGAACAGAATCTGATCAGAAAGGCTTTGCATTCAACTTTCAGTTTAGTCATTCCCTCCCAGGCTCCTAGGGACAATATATTGTTCTGTTAGCAAGCACCTGGGGAAAACTCTTTCACAAGCCATGGGCACCCCATCATAAAAAGATAAAAATAGCATTACATATATCTAGAAAGATGCATGAGCGTGAAGTTATATAGATAGACACTACACTTATGCAAAACATGCTTTTTCATATATATATCTATCTATGTATCTACGAAGATGATCGGGGGCTAGAGCACCTCTCCTATGAGGACAGGCTGAGAGAGTTGAGGTTGTTCAGCCTGGAGAAGAGAAGGCTCCAGGAAGACCTTATTGTGGCCTTCCAGTACTTAAAGGGGGCCTATGGGAGAGACTCTTTAACAGGGAGTGTAGTGATAGGATGAGGGGTAATGGCTTTGAACTGAAAGAGAGTAGATTTAGATTAGAAGTAAGGAAGAAGTTCTTTACTGTGAGGGTGGTGGGACACTGGAAGAGAGGCTGTGGCTGCCTCATCCCTGGAATTGTTCAAGGCCAGGTTGGATGGGGCTTGGAGCAGCCTGGTCTAGTGGAAGGTGTCCCTGCCCATGGCAGGGGGGTTGGAACTAGATGATCTTTAAGGTCCCTTCCAACCCAAACCATTCTATATTAAAAGGAATAGTCTAATTTCATCAAGGCATGCTATGCAAGAGCAACTAGAAGCAATTTTAAGCATTTATACAGTATTTGAGGGAGGATGTAAGAAGTAAGAGCTATTGTGTCAGATGGATATCATTTTTGCTATCTGTGAAACAATCTTAAATTAATTTTGCTTGTTTCATTTATTATCTAGTGAGATGTATTTGGTCCTACTAAATCCAGGTTCATGAAAAAGAGTAGCAGTATCTGACATAAAGTGCGAAGTCTTAGTTTAAAGAGACACTGGTAGTGAATAAAGATGCCTTCATTACCTTCAGAGTTCAGTTAGGATACTGACTTCCAGTGGACTACTGCCAACCTTCAGCAGGTTTTGTGGGCCATAAAGCACTCTGTCATCTCTGCTTACTAAAACCAGTGCTCAGTACATACAGCTCTACACGCCAGTTCCCTACATCCCACTTTGACCACACTCCTGAGTTCTCTAGACCAATGGCTTCATTAATCATTACAGGGAAAGTAGTAAGTGAAAAAATAAAATTTAAAAAAAAAACAAAAAACCCAAAAAAGCAAACCTATACTTCCTGCAAAAAGTCATCTGATAAGATTCTGAATTCAAATCAAGTAAATGCTATGGGGGAGATGGGGGTGGTGCCTTCACTTCCATCTTCCAGCAGTCTACCAGGGAATGCTTTGGCTGCTTTTCATTTCTTGCACTTATTTTTGAAATTAAACAGCAATTTTTGATTCAAGGATAGCACTCTTTAGGATTCCTGTGCTTGACAGTTATAAGAAATCTTTTCCTTCCATCAAGATTGTGTAAAGTGATTGGTTTGTAAAAATTTGTAAAATATTATCACTGTATTGATTACGCCACCATGCCACTTTGAACACTGAAAGCAATTCTGTATCTAAGGAACAACGGAAAGATTAAAAGACATGACCAACAGGACAAAATAAACTGCACTGTTGAACAACCCCAAATCTACACTGATATTCACCCATCTCCCACTACTGCATTATTCAAACATCCTGGTATATGTACTTATATGGTAGTTGGAACAAATCTGTTTTCTAACATCATGTGGGACATTGAGGCCATAAAATATATTGAAAATAAGTAGTAATATTTTAAAGTAATAATGAACTCTGGATCATACCAACTGTATCTGTTTGGCATAAGACTGAAAAAATTCTTACTGCTGTTAAAAAACCTCTTTGAAGTGGAATGGAGGAAAGTTTTCCAGAACTGGGGAGTTAATCTTTCACTGTGCTGTCTAATCAGCAGCACAACTGAGTAAGAGAGCAATTCCAGTTCATTCTCCATTCTGAGATCTCCTCGCCAGGGTAACTGTATGGGTTTTGGCTGGCAAGCAGTTACAACAGTAACTCAAACTTTCATATACTATTGTTAAACAAAACCAGACTAGCTAAATTTACCAATGTCATCTTTTTATTGATCCAAAGGAATCAGGGAAGGAGGAAAAAAAAGTTGTGAAAACCATGAAATTTATAAATGGGAATAAGCACAGGCAATCATGGTACACAAGTTTTGTGGATGTACAAGGGACTGCAAAAAATTATAAAAAGTCAAAAAATTAAAACTGTCAAAAATCTCAAAAACACATATTTAAAAAAATATCAACAGCAGCACTCAAGTGGTATTCTTTATTGCCATGGATAAGCATCACATTAAAGTGACTTGTAAGAAAGCTTTTTCATTTATCCTAACAAGCACAGAAAAGAAACAACCATTGTCGTAGAAGAAGAGGAAGTAGTTGTGCATTGCTGAAGCTACAAAATAATTATGATTACAAAAAAAAGCATTTACTTGCTTATTGAGACAACTGTATTCACAGCATTGGTTATAAGATAAGCACCAAAGGTATTTTAGGTGGGATGCATACCAAGTATATCTGTAAGATAATTATCTGGAGCATGGGAATATAGAGATAAATGTATACTTCAGCCAGAGGAGACGTTTTCAATGACAAAGATCTCTCTCTCACATATTAGATTCCCTTAAAAAGGGAACTTGAGAAACAGAATTATAATGATGGACTTAAAATTAGAGTTTGACTTTACTTGGGACTTGTTTTAAATATTTAATACTGACAATCATCAGAGATGGAATAAATAGAGTATTTAGTACTTTACAAGTGCCTGATGTCAGATCCTTCTTTTAAACTGTCTGCCCATTTAAGCTTACTTAATCAGAAATTGACTATCAGCATTCAAGCTAATAGGTTCCGATTTCCTGTATGTTGTTGACCAGATAAGGTATCAGTTACCATTTAAGACCAGTGACACCGATTTTTCTTCAATCACATACAATCTACAACTACTCAGACCATCTTTCAGGTAGCTGACAGAATAAGCCTGAGGCCCACTCAAGCTTTTCAATTAAGGTAGTCAAAGCAGAACTGCAAGAAAGACTCCAAGCCATGAACCAGCAACCAAGAAAAATTTGGTTAAGAATTGCCATGCAGTTCATCCATGCTAAAGGACCCTGAAAGGTATAGATAGGAAGCAGTATTAACTGTTTCTGTAGCACCCTCAAGCACTGCTACAGCTGAGATAGCAGCACCCAGTGAAGTCCATGGCTTCAAAGGAAAAACATTAACATACAAGTGTACTTTCAGATTTTTAAATTGCTCTCCCACATAGCCCAAAAGACAAAGATTGTGTTTGTTCTGCAATACTATACACTAGGCTTTTGTGGACTACTCATGTAAGCTCATCAATGCAATCCTCAAACATCCATCTTCTGTCCACAATTGTGTTCGCCCTCAACAAAGCAAGTCTAAAATTTAACGGAGCAGTTCTCCAGAATTCTGACACTATCAATAAACTTACATTAAGAAATCTAAAATAATAATAGCAAGGCCCTTTCATGAATATTCCCAATATAAGGAAGAATGCTGGGATGCTCCCACATGAAGTTCACACTGCCTAAGTATTCACGTACAAAAATGACAAG
Source organism: Harpia harpyja (assembly GCF_026419915.1). Classification (NCBI taxonomy): domain Eukaryota; kingdom Metazoa; phylum Chordata; class Aves; order Accipitriformes; family Accipitridae; genus Harpia; species Harpia harpyja. The sequence continues at coordinate 96,931,415 of NC_068969.1, forward strand.
GTTTCCTTGCTTTATCCCTCCCTCCCCACCCAAAGGAACTAATTTAAAAAATTGATATAAAACATGGTAAGGCTATCATGAAGCACTAATGCTTACCTGAGCTTTGCAGTGAAGTGAAAGCAGTGTACTGCTTCCCTGAGACAAGAAAAACCAGAATGTAATAATGCTTTTATAACAGTAACTTTATTAATAAAAATTAATGTATACGTAAAAGTAAACTTTATTCAAGGTGCCAAAATTAAAATAATTAAAAACATTTTTGATAGGTTAAACAATCACTTGGTTCCACATACATACAAAGTAGTTCCAGTTTTCTCAAACTTCATGATACATGTTTGAGAAAGTTGTATAAACAAAAGAGAAACCTCCTATCATCTGTCTGCAAGATGACATTTCACTATTACACATGACAAGCAAGGCCATACTGAAATTAAAATTACAAGGAATTAAGTTTTCTTTAGAAGGCTTTCTTACCAAGCCCAAATCTACAGCATGGTTTTCAAACATCTTGATTTGCAGACTTTATTTTTAATTTTAAAATGATACCTTTGTACAGAAAAGCCTTGCTTTTCTTATTTTTACAGAACTTGTGAAATATAACTAAGCTATAAGCCCTGGAGAAACATGTAGGCCCCCGGTTCAGGAGTGCCTGTTCTAGAACATAAAAACAATAGAGTCAAATATCAACATCCACTTCCCCCCCCCTCCCCCCCCCCCTTTTTTTTTAAGGTGTTTTCCATCACTAAAGCAGATTTGGAGACAAATAGTATAACTTATGTGAATGCATTTCATTCAGTTATTTGACCCTTGAAATCTTTAGCACAGAAGTCCACTGCCAACAACATACTCAAGTGAAAGCACTTCCTTGTAACAACTATTGTTTTTCTACATTTCTCACCATGCCTCCCTAAAAAATAATATGCCCAAGTGCTACCATTCTGAAGCCATCTGAAATAAGTGAAAGCCTGATTACAAATATTTTGCTTATATTCCCCTACTTCCTAGTTGTCACTATCACCACCACCTGATCAGCAAGAACAATCACTATTAGGAATTGGTGAATATGATTCAGGCAGCAGTGAATTGAAAACATTTTTGCATTTTATTTAAAACAGCTCAAGAGAAACTTCAGTCCTGAATAGCAGAGATTTTATTCAAATTATCCCTACATGATTTTGGTTTTGTAAAGTGAAGAAATATTGGAGCTTTGATTTTCAGTTTCACAGGTATTAGCACTGTCCTTGGAATTTTTTTTTTTTTTTTTGAAGAAAGTTCTTGCAGAGCAAGTTAAAGCTCTACGGGAAAAGCATGTAAACTGTGTCAGTCCCTGGTATGAATGTCTCATTTATGAAGGGATCATAAAATGAATGTACTTCATCTTAAATTTTGTTGCTGCCAATACATTAAACATTTTAAAAATCCACATGTTAAGCAGAGAGCCTACTACACAAAGCCCTTTGTGCAGGACAGTATTTCTGTAGTTCCGTCAAGTTTCAAAACCAAGACAGAAGAGCTTTGGATGTTGCTGCAAGTGTATCACATGTATCCTTCCCTACAAGAAAACTTTAACACGAATACTGTTTTAATGCACAGAGGTGTTTTATCCATTACCAGTACCTGCCTATGTATTAAGCTTTAACGCTGCCCCCCAGCAATGTTGGATTTCAGATAGTTTCAATGCAATTAATTCACAATCAACACTGCAATGACAAAAAGTAGGAAAATGTAGTCTTGCTTACAGCCACACTTAACCTGCTCTAGACGGATACAACAACATTGCAGCCCTTGTCTCCTAGAGCAGACCAGTTTTCAACTTACCACCCAACAACGTTAGTGCAACCAATGTAACACAAAATTCGGCATTGGGTGGAATGTGCAAACATACAGTTAGACTAGGAGTCCGTGCTACTGTAAAATGCCATCCTTAAATTTAATTCAAGTATTAATGACAAAATGCAGTTACAGCAGTGTGTGACAGGCATTTAAGACTCATGAAGACTGCTGTGCTCCCCTTTTCAGGGAAGAGGCACAGCTAGAGATGATATATTGTCAGCATAGAGCTAGCTACTACACAAAAGCAGCAGATTTCAAACCGAGGCCTCAGTTGAAAGCTGTGGTTTCAATGCAGTTCAGTCCAAAATAACTACTTCCTGATGGCAACTTTTAAATTCAACTTCCTAAAGGTCAATTTATCAAGAAATACTAACGTTAGGCTATTAAGAAAAAACCCTGTGTAATTAATCTTGTAAAACCTGTCATACATAAACACAAGATGCAACATTTTCCCTAGTTAGCTCGTCAGAAAACACAAAATCAATTACATAGCAATGTTGAATTTTAACTCAAAACCACAAGTAAAGTTGACAATTTTATTTTTAATATTCCAACTAAAGGATATACTCATACAACAAAAGAGAAATTGGACATGTAAAGTCTAGTCTATAGGCCAGAGTTGAACTAGAGCATAAAAAAGAAAAATCAGAAGTACTGCATTTTTTTGCAACATAAATCAGCTCACAGCAAGCTGCAACAAAGTTCTAAACCCTTTCAATCCACTAGCAGTATGTGACAGAGATAGTTATTTTAGCATTTTAATGTAGTCTTTAAAAAAAGCTGAACTGAATCCCAGAGAATGCTACCAAACTGAAAATCACGTGGAACATTTGTAAAACTGGACGTTCAGAGATATTACTGAAAATTTTTTCCATGGGACAACACAGAGAAAGTAAAAATTGCAAGTTTATTTCTTTACTAAGCAGCGTTCAAAGTTTATAAGGAAAGAAATGCAAAAAAGTTGAAACAGTTTTTCAGAGTATTAATCTAAAAGCAAACTCAGTAATGCAAGACATTCAGATTTCATTTCTTACCACTCCCCCATCTGCCATTCCATATCCATCAAAGAAAAGCCAAGCTAGTGCTGCTGTGGGTACTTCAAGTTTTTCAGTTTGGTTATGGATCTAAATTTCAGCCATAAATGCTTAAGTTTTATAGAACAAGATGCTTTTAAGCATGAAAAAATACACTGAGTATTAAAAAAAAATAATAAATCAAACAGCAAAGAGTCCATAAAGTATTTATATGCAAGTAGGATCTTGAATTTGCTGCTAGAATACTCTTAGATCAAGTACTAACATTAGAACTAGAGTGGTAACAAGCCTAGAAACACATTAGGTAATTTAAATACCTAGGCTCTGAATAAACAGCTATATATGCCACTACAGAGGAAGAAGGGGCCAGAAGTTGTCCTAACTTGGGTAAGTAACCTGTTGAAACAGTTCCATATACCATCTTCCCAGGAGCAATGTCAGTTTGAGGAGTTCCTACTCCCCACCTCGATTATTCATTTCTGTTCCTCCCTGCTGATGTGGATCTGACTTAAAAAAAAAAACAAAAAAAAAAAAACAAAAAAACCACCACACATTTTGAAACTTGAAGTTGGAGAAGAGAAAATGGAAAACTGTTGAACTAGATTTGATCTCCAATCCAATTCATAACATGGTCCTGCAATAATTTCCCAGGAAAACAGACAGGATGGCATTTCTGATGAACAAGCTTCAGTCAGTCTTTTAAGACATAATAGTAAGGTCTTCCATTGTCACAGTACCCATGCACTGTAATACAGATTTATTCCAGTAGAGAAGATGCCCTGCATGCAGCAATGGAATCTACCACACTGGAAACTAGTTTCATAGGATGAAGAAAGTTTTATTATTAAAATGAAGCCGCAGAAGTAGGAACTACAGCCCCCAAATTCTGAAGTCTATTCTCCTTCAGCCTGAATTTACTTAGCAAGGTAGCAGGGGTTATGACCTGCACCCACGAGATTAGATGTATTGGAAAGCTTAACACTCTGAAAACAATTAATACTACTTTTTTTTGGTTTTTCTCTTCAAGAGGTTACTCCCAAAAAATAACTACTTCCTTTGTTTCCTATTTACGGTAGGAAGAAAAAGCTACATTTTCAGGACAGAAAGGAGGCATGGCAGTATGACTCAAAGATAAATGTAAGAATAGAGCTTACAGGCAACTGTAGACTGTGCATTGACAAGGCTCCCAGCTGCATAGTCTCTCACTCCACATGATCTCCCCATAAAAGCACCTTTATAAGACTAAACCAGAAGTCCACCTAGCCCAGTATGCTACGTCAAGCAACAACTACCTATGCATGCTGTGGTAAAACTACAGGAACAACCATGGATCAACTCCTACCCCTAGATTCTTCCCCATGTTCACCAGCAATGTGTGGCTTCACGGAGGAATCAGAGGAGGATGCTGCCACATGAATTTGCCCAACTGATTTTTGACCTGCTGTAAGTTTTCATCTGCTTGTTTGTATGTAGACTGCACTCTAGAAATCAAAGGCATGTCATGTGAAATGACCTGAGATGTTTAAAAGAAGTTGAGCTGACCTCAGGGGAAAAAGAAATAATGATGTTTACTCAGCACACCGTAATACTAAAAAAAAAAGGCAAGATGACAGCTGAAATTAATTGTAGTACAGAAAGTTACATAAGATACATGTTAGAGGTAAATGCACATTGTTTATACCAATTTATATGCCACCTTTGTGTACAAATATAGGTCAGAGAACAAAACCCACTGTTAGAAAACAGGAAAATTGAAGGCCTGGGAATACAGTAACTTAAGAAAGAATTCCCATAAAAACACCCCCCCACACCCCCTTGAGGTCCCTGCTTTCTTTTAAAATCCTGAGGCAAGTTGAAAAAAGTTGTAATCAAACACTGAAAGAAGCTGTCAATGCAAGCAGACATTCAACAAACAGATCTTGTCAGTGTTATCACATACATACTGCCCAGAAGAGGAGAGGAAGGCAGGCAAGTTCCATTTCATGAAGGCTTTCCCTGGGCTAACTATACTAGCAATGAATTCTCAGAAATAAGGTCAGATTGAACCATGGCTTGTGTTAAAAAAATGACTTGTAAGTCATACCTCAACAAATCAGAAGACAATTATCAATTACTACAAACTATAAAAAAAGTGTTCAGTTACATCAGTTTCCTCACAAACAGTGAAGCTAAAACAGAAACACTGTGTGTTTGTATCTTGGAACATGTTCTTAGGGATCTCAGCAGTTCTTCCTGCTCTGGGCATTGAAGTTTCTGACAAAGAGTAAAAAGTCTGTAATTTCCTGCTTTGCAAAACTAACAAAACGACTGACACTTTTTCAACCTCTAACAGGCAGACAGGAACAGATTACTGTACCTCGATGTTGGTAGTGTTTCATTAGCACAGTGAAAGTGGTACCTCAGCTATGAAGGAAAGCTGGCAGCTGAATTACAGATAAACAAAACCTAAAACCCTCAAATTCCTGGAGGCATCAACAACAAAAAGGCAATCTCTTCCCAAGGCATAAACAGAACAAGACCAGACATTAGTCAAGAAAGATGCATTTTCATGCGCTCTCTGAAACATAAACACAAAAAGGACAGAACTTTCAATACATGCATTAAAATTATATTTGACATAACACAGATGGCATGAAGACAAAGGTAGTTGCTAATGGAAGTTAAAGAAGGCTTCGTAAGGACTCCTCCCCTTGCAGAAATGGGAATGAAAAAACATTTTACAGAAGTCTGCATGCTTTCAGTTTCTCTTATCTGGCTAAGAAAAAATCCTTCTCTCTCCTGTTGCAGCACACAAACATCTCTGTGAAACTCAGTTCATGGGAGGCAGAAATCTGGAAAACAGAAGTTAGTTTCAAGTGTGGTTCTAACATCTGAGCATGTTTTATGAAGCTATTTCTTTTCTACGGATCATTACATTCAAAAAATCAAAATGGTTGGGCAATGTAGAAATACAGCTGTTTGTTTCAACAATTATAAAAAGGGAAACGTGTGTGACAAACAGTCTTGCATTACTTTTGTACTGAATTGTTATGAATAGCACAGTACAGAGTTGACTGAATTTAAAGTATGTAGTAATAAAATAAACTTAGTAGATATGATCAGCACAGAACTGAATTTTACTATACTATACAATCTGTCACAATTCAGCTTCCCCTTAGACGACTTAAGTAATAAACAATTTACTACGAGAGCCATTCAGAACGCAACAGGAAGCATTTTGCTAGAGATCAGACTTTGTTTTCTTGTGCTACAGAATACACTCACTGGGACTGTTCTTTGCAGCAAGTGTTTGGTTACTTCGAATCAAGTCCACAGCAAACTCGCCATCTGCTAAAGATACAGCTGCATGAGGTAAGCTAAAAAAGAAGTACAAGGCAGTTGTTACCTGCAATTTATCTCAGAAGACTTTTACAGTAGTATTTTTAAAAGTTCTTCTAGGAGCAACAAACTCAGATCTGCCTTTTTTTTTTTCAGGGAGAGTTCTTTTACAGTTCACAAAATGCAAATATTTCTTATAAAATTATTCTCTTTACAGCAAAAGAAATCTTGTGTCATTTACATATAATACATCTAGTTGAAAGTGGTACAGTAAAGAAAACATTACCTAATTTAGGAGATGTTACTATGTAAATAGCAGCTGGCTATGCCATCTGCAACATAGCAGCTCCAGCTTCACAGTGCATTGAGAGTAAACTACTTGCATATCCATAGGATATGAGTATCTCTTATCCATAGGACAGTATACCACACTCTCTCCTCAGTCCAGAACCCAATAAGCAAAGCAAGGTGTTCACATCTATGTAACAGCATTAGTATACAAGCAATGTTCTTACTGTTAAGAAAGCAGAGCATGAAATCTAACCTATGCATCTAAGTGTTGCCAACAAAAATTATGATCAATGGTGAAGCAAGTTAGTTATCTGGAGTTTTTATTTTAGTTTACTCAATCAAAATATCCATAGTTTTTCTCCGTTATGAAGGGCAGTAGAATTCAAATGTATGAGAATAAGCAAAAAGGTCTATGTCTAATTTAACACAATTCACAAGTGCCACTAATGTCTGGGGGGGGGGGGGGGGGGTGGAGTGCTGGTGTGGGGGAGGAACAGTCATCCTTGTCTGAATCTTTTCCTGGTTTCATGTGTTCTCCAGTTACTACAAGCAAACAAGACGATATTCCACTGTATACCCCTGAAGTGCTTCACAAATTGATTTGATCATTAAAAGCAACACTTCTAGTGTAAAACATACTGAAACATATTGTTAACTTGCCATCAGATCAAAAGACATTAGAACTATGCTGGTATTAATTGCAGCCCCACAAATCAGTCAAGCAATCCTATCTAAGCAAGCAAACAAACTATTAATACTAAATCTAGAAGAAAAAAATGCAAACAAAAAAGTCTTGAAACAATATCAGAGAACATTAAAAGAAATCACTCCAATATCTATATCCCCCCTGCCTCAAAAAAAACCCCCAAACAACCCCAAACTTGCCTTACACTTTATTCCGTGTATTCATATATCTGATAACTGTCACTTGTTCCAGAGGTATGTGCCCAAGTTTGCTGGTAAACTGCTTACTTATTAATAGGCAATGAAATAAATTGAGACAAAAGACTGAAGCACTGTTTTTCCATGAAGTGCTTAAAATCAGACATGACAATGATCCTTTGAGACTATTTAGGCATTTTTGTGAAGTAATTACTGATAGAGGCAATTATGTCATACTATCATAATTATTACACTATTCCTCATTCTCATGAGCTAGAACTGCACTACTCGGCCATATTTCACTTGAGAAACCAACCTACACAACAGGCCTGAAAGGCATCCTTACTTCTGCTTGGTGCAAAATTTTCCCAACATTGACCATGTTGCTGTCTGGGAGCAAGAGAGATCTGCTTCAATTTTTTTCCCCTTTTATTGGGAATAAAGCATTTCAAAGATTAAAAAAAGGAGAAAATACTAGATTGAATTTGTGGAACAAGTTATAATTTAAACTTCTATATTTGTTTCCCACCTTTTTAAACCATTACTCTTTAAAAGTGGCTTCCAGATTTCTCACTTTATAGCAAATCCTGTGTAGTGTTTTTATGCCAGTGTATCTAGGACACCTTTCTAACTCACGTATGAAATACAGTGTAAATGGTTATCTCACAGAAGATTTCATACCAATCGGCAGGTTAAGATTTGTGCATCTGCAATGAAACCAAACTGCATAATTCTACAATTTCTCTGATTTTAAAACCTTAAGAAAATATCACAGAAAATAATAAAAGTACTTTGCAGGACCTCCTTGGTAGCAGACACTATTCAAAAATATTTCATAAATTTAAGGGGTTTTAAACAACAGTATTAGACCTAGATATGGGTGTAATTAAAGAAGAATATGCACTTTATTTTTTAATCTTACGTTTAAAAGCCATCTATATAATTTTGCACCTACAAGAACAGCTTTATTTAAATTAGCATTCCTTGGGTGTCTGTGCTTTCAGGAAAAAAGCCAAAATCAGAAACCCACCTCCCAAAACCTAGTACAGAACCTAAATTACAGAAATATTTTTTCCTTAACTTTCACCCTACTGTTAACTCCAGAAGAACAACGAATGCAAAATACTTGAAACATATGTGTACAACGAAGGCAAACCCAGAAGAATAGGCCATAAATGACAACATTGAACGAGCTCCCGAGTTCCAGTAAAGTTAAGACCTGTCTCTTTTCCTCTCCACATCCCACAGTCAGACACAAATCCCTACCAACACAGACTACAAGTTCTGAGGCTGGCTGAGAAACCATTTTCTCTTACAAAAGGTCCAAAAGCCTGATCATTTGCAAGTGTTGGCATTTCACTCTGGGACTAACCCGTAAGAGAGTTCCTCAGTCACTTCACAGCATTAAATTCACCAATTGAGAGACTCCGTCTGCAGTGCTGTTTTAACAGGAATTTCTGAAACTAATGCATACCTTCCTGCAGTAAGTTTTTACTTCAATTTATTACCAGTTTCTCATGAAAATTCTCCAGTAGTTTTGAGCACCATGATACCCTAAAGTAAGAAAGGCACTAAGTAAATCTGTGCTTTCAGTTGTGTCTTAATCTGGTTTCCGGAGCTCTTCCAGTTCATTTTATTTCAGTGGTCTAAGGGAAGGTTAAACTAACACTGACTGACTCTTGTATTTCTGTTCAAAACCATCTTATAATTTCTTCATGCAACAACAAATTCTGGTCCATTAAAATGACAACCTTAAACTTTATTGGTTTTCAAAATTGGTGGATAAAAGCCAGCTAGTCTCTCTTCAAAAACATTGAACAAAAGGCACCTCAAGCAAGTTATGTATTTTAAGAAAACTAAAATTCTGGCATTATTCTCAGAATTCTTAACCACTTCCAACTTCAAATTAATAATGCAAATAATGTTTAATATTGTGCACTCAATCCTAAAAAAGTCAGAATACACCACATCACTTTGAGCAAACTGGCTGATAAATTACTCTTCTGTTAATTTGTTCCCACTGCCAGCTTCAGAAAAAGAGCATTACATTTCTGAAGAAGGTGAAAGACTACCAGTGACTGCTGTTCTGGATTGTTCCCCTCTTTGCCTTCACATTACAAAAGCTTCCCAATTCATATGGAAGTATCTACAGGAGCAATTTGGTTTTTCTAAAGAAATGCCAAGCCTCCCAAAACTGTTACCAAATTTAGGCTTCACATTTAAGTAACTAATTCTATATTTCAGCTGTATTTAAAATCCAACCTTCACTTTCTGCATAAGCAATTCTAATCAAAGAGGGCACAGTAAAGAAGAAAGAACAGAAGATGCATTCATCTCCAGAAAACACATAAATCAAATACCGACAAGAGAAATTCAGAACTATTAATTAAAATTTTAAAAGAATTTGAGTAACTCAAGTGGGTTTTTTTGTATAAACATTCAGACAGAAGTATATCAATCTAGAAAGCAGCAATAGAAGACAAAAATATGTTTTAAAATTCCAATATAAAAAAAACACTCAATAAGGGATATGACAGTTACTTTGGAAAAAAAAAAAGCCTAATCACAAGGAAAACAAGACTACAATGAATGAGAATGCAACTGGATACAAAAAACATGAAGAAATTGCTAGCTAGAAGTTCTGGTATGTTTTGTGATCCTATTCAAGAACCAGCATGTACTTAAGGCACAGGTGAGGCCCAACTCACCTAATCCTTTTTTGATTTTTGGATTTGATGAAGCACAACTCATTTCTGTTTGAGCCAATTTCTGTAATTCTCTGTACGCTCAATTAGGTTAAAGTATCTTCACATTGTAAAAATCTAAACTTGCACAGCTCAAAAGACTGTTTATCCTTGTGGCTTTATTTTTTTTTTTTCTTCCTTTTGAAGCAAGCTATTAGTTGCTCACTCTTTGTACTAGACTCATTAGATCATTCTACAATTTTTAAACTGATTTTATATATTTGCAAGCAGCCAAAACCGTCTTACTCAAAATTAAGTGAAATGAAAATGAAGAGCTAATTATCTTCAAGAACACTCATTCTTATTTGGAAAGATCAAATTGTCAAATCTGCTTTATAAAGCTTTCCTCCAGAAGTTTCACAGGGTTTCTTTGCAGAAAGTCGTAAGTGAAATCTCATTAAGTTGCATGTTGTCCACACTTCCACAATCGCTTTGAGGATTTAAAATCAGAATCTATATAAAAATCAGTAGTAACCTAAAGCAGAGTGGGTTGTTGGTTTTGTTGTTTGTTTTTGTTAGGTGGTGGTTGTTTTTTTTTTTAATGCAACACATTTAAAGATAAGAAACACAAAACACAAACTAGGACTGTGACTTGAAGCAGTAATACCTATTCTGGTAAAAGAAATAGTCATAAAAATGTGGGAAATAAGAGTGCAAGGTTTCACTGAACCAACTTAAGAAAGGAGAATTATCCCCCTTGATACAGAGGAAACACGTTTCACCCAGAGGAAATCAATAACAACAACTGAATCTGAAGTAATTCCCTGAGCTGCCACCAAGAAAGCTTTTACTCATCAGCTGTGCTTCAGTATATGAAAGGATAAAGCAGCAACAAATTAAACGGGTGATTGCCAAGCAGTCTGACCAGCAAGGCAGCTGTACTAGTTAATAGTCCCATTTGTGACCACCCTGCTGTGTTATGACTCCTCTGAACAGACTTTCAGCCTTAGTGAAAAACAACTTGTGTTAACATGACATAGTAAGATTATTACAAATTCATAATCCAATTTAATTTTCTCTACTTTGCTACACCATGTAAGTTTTACTTTGAAAGAATGAAAAAAGTGGGGAAAAAATCCACCCCTCTTACAACTCTGGAAGGTGCTCTAGTTTAATGGCATTGCCACATATTAAGATATTACAAAAGGAATCTTGTGTCAAATCAATGCGTGATCAGATGTCTTACAAGTTTAACTACCATCACTGAAACACATTTGCAATGTGCTGATTTTAAGGTCAACGAAAAGCATACTATTCTGAAAGACCTTTAGAAGACAATGTCTAAGAAAAGGGGATGTAAAAAGCATTTGCTTTAACACTCTGATAAGTTCCTTACTAAATTTTAATACAATATTCAAAGATTAAGCAAACATCTGTGATCACTAAACATGTCAGACTCATTTTACTTCTTACCATGAGGGCTTGTATCACAGTAGCAGCCTCTCAAAGATGGGACAGTAAACTGAGAAAGCAGTCTCACTTCTTTAAACACATGTGTAAGTGCTTTTTAAATAACTATGAAACTACATCACATATATGAGACCAGAAATAAAAACTACTTTCCAGGAAATACTAGTGGAACTATAGGTAGGAGAGAGTCTACATGTAAAACAAGTCATGCCCTTGTGTCTTACTAATGGACTCTTTATGGAAATACTTTTCTCAACAAGTTAATCTTATACTAGGTACTGGAAGTGACCTGGCTGTGAACTAGAAGCTGAAGACTGATGTCACCCATTGAATTAATTGCTACACTAAACTGACAGGCAATCTGTGACTAGGGTGACGGAGCCACAAGTCCATGCAGACATCAGAAGGAAGACGTGCGCTTGAAATGGAGCTGGAACAAGGCTGACTTCAGCTCAGATTGCACAGGACCAGCAAAGAACACACTGTCACGTAATCCTATCCTGGAGAACTAAAGGCATTTGCATAGTCAGCTTCAGTCATATTTCTAACAACAAATACTACGTGAACATTCAGATGCAGGACCCAAACTGTATCTCTTCAAACACTGCAGACAGGGGAGGTCAACGCTTTCAGAAGACAGCCTTCCCATCTACTTGCTTAATACATCTGGGTTAAGCATTAGCCAGCCAGCCACGCATCTACACAAAGCTAGAAGCAAGCTGCTCTACAAAGACGGAATAGCACAGTTCTCAATTCTTATACCCTGACTGCCCATCTGCAGTTTCTGAAGGACTAATGTAGTTAAACTGAAAGAGTTAAACATCTTAAACCCTTTAAGTATAGATTATTTTAGTGACTGCAAATAACTATACAGTGTAACAAATCCTTATCAAAAGTCACCATGGTAAGAACCAGCTACGCTAACCACTTCCCTTGTGAGAGCCAGCTTTATCCCCTCCCAGTTATAAAAACATGCCATTTATTTGAACATGGAAAGGGAGTAACAGTGCTAGACCCATATTGTCTCATTTCCCATTTCCTTTTAGGTATCAAAATGCAGACCTTGTCACAATAAGCCTCAGAAACGCAATGAAGCAGACATTGGGCCTTCAGGAGAGAAAGTGAGATGTTGGGTCTCTAAAGTGAACTTAGGGAAGGAAAAGAGCAAGTCCTACACTTGTATACTGTACACAGTATTTTTTATTTTCCAAAAGTGATTGTAAAGAAACCTGAGGAAAGATTGGATAGACTGTTACTGACAAATGCCAAAACCTTACCCAATTATAACTACAATGAAAACTTGGACTGCATTTATGCTTACACACTAATTATTGGTGGTTTCAAGCAAAAAAAAAAAAAGTTTAAAAAATTTCTTTAGGGCAAAATCCATAGGCCTGCTTTGTGCCTCCACCAAATCATAAATGTATTTGTCATCGTGTTTGCTGCACAAGAAAGTGTTTTGAAATCTGGAGGCAAAGGTGTCTTCTCCCCCAGAGATTAACTGAAAATACTTAGCAGAAAAAAGAGCCTGTCCTTGTCAAGGTACCAGCTCCCCTAACACAAGTTTTGTTCTCCCCACAGAGGGGAGACAGAGCACAGCTGGTCTCAACTAGTATAACCAGCAGAGCCCTTTTGCACAGATGACATTTCACAGATCTGAAAATGATGCATTGGCTTTGTTCCAATGCAGTTTACCTACTGACTAGTCGTCCAAATCAGGGAGATGTGTAGCCCCTTTTGGCTCTACAATCAGAGAAACTTAATGTTCATTTTGTACCAATGGTAACCAGAGAAGGTAAATTTGTTCAGTAGTCTTTCCCTTACAAACATTAATTGGAATAGAGCTGAATTATTTCCCAATAAGCCAGAAGAAGCAAACTGAGTATTTTTTCAAAATCTTATGGCTGTTTAAGTATAGCTATTCATAGTTGAAAAGGTCCTAAGTATATTAAAGAAAAAAAAAAAGAAAAAAGGAAAAACAATCATATTCTTACTTTTGACAACTTTCACTGTTACATCTTTTGAATGACATTTTAATCATGGCAGAAACTTACCATTTTTAGATATTTCACAAATCAGCATGGCCTAGGCAGAATCAACCTAAGAGTGCTAAACATACGTAAATTGAAATACATTTATATGTCAAGATTCTGTTAGAATCAGGAGGTCTTGCAGTTTGTAACACAAACTACACTACCAGATCTTGCATCTTTCTTTTTCCCCAAGCTCTATAGGCACCTGTTGCCTGAAGCATCAGAGACAGTCCACCTTGCTAACCTTATGAGTCCCATACCAAGTTTTACGTAGCTGAGGGCCACAAGATGCACAGCACTTACCTAGTCATTGTGAGTACAAACAGGTTTTATGCTAGGATCACCCTGCTGCCATTAGATTGACAGAGCTGACAAGCGGAGAAGCTTCACTCGGAATACTGCAAGAGTCACATGTAACACCAAGGTGGGCATAGTGGTAAGTAATTTGGGTCCTGATTTTCCTCTGAATTGGGATTCACGTTTTGAATGAAACACAGATTAGAGAAGTTTCACCTACTCAATGATAAACCTTGCTTTATTTCAGCCTAAGGCACCAATACCACAAATAGAATAGATAAACATTAAGTGAACACTTGCTCACAAAGAATACCAATAAAATCCATGAGGCTCCACCATTGCATAAGCGTTTTACTACAGGCTCACTCACAAGATTAAAACCTGTATTTTTGTTTAAGTCCCAGCTATTTATGGTTATTTAGGTCTCAACTACTTATGCACATGCAAGTACTTAAAGACAGTGGAAATACTTATGCATACAGCTAAGCTGCTGCCTGGAAAGAGATACTTCAAAAAAAAAAAAATTACTTGTCTATTCAGAAAACTTCAGAGACCCATTTTGATGAAGCTCCTATGGAACTTTGTCTATGTGGTAGAAGCTGGCAGATTTCCTACTAGTTCCCCTTGCTAGCTCCTCGGCAGTCCACCCTCTGGGCTGAAAGCAAGCCAAAAGCCTAAAAGTTCTGGCTGTGCTCTCCCCTGCAATCTTGATTCCCAGGGTCTACAAGTGGCCTGCCTTGGCACTGGACCTATATTCTCATGTGCAGTCAATTTTAAAATACAGGAATGTAATTCATACATAGGTGATTTCAAAATGCCAAAACAGTTGTCCCTCCCCACTTGGCTTTGCTGGGCATGCTCACTGGTGGCAGAACTGTAAAATACTGCCACAAACATGCAGCTCAGAGCAGGTCAGAACAAGCAAACAGGAGAGCATACTAATTTTCTGCTGAGGTACTAAGGGGAATTATATACTTCAGCATATTTACCAGGACGAGATGGTTTATCATTGTACCTGAACATGCTGGAACTTAACCACATGCTTAAAAGACAAAACTGAAGATAGAGTAGCACTGTTCCTCTTACCATATATACACATAACTTTCTAAAGAGCTAATCTATACTTCAAAATTTTCAATGTAAATAATGTAATTTCAAGACCAAGTATAATTATACTCTGAATGAATTTAGAAAGATGAACATTAAACAGTTTCTTTAGTTTAATATCCTTAATTAGAGAAAATAGGGGAATAATTTGGTTAAAGACAGTACCTTTCTGAGAAATGCTAGAGTTTTCACAAAGGTTTGTGATGTTATATAGAGTATCCCAAGAGCAGCAGCCAAGGAAAGTTACTGACACTGATGTATTTGGTACAGAGAGTAGACGTTTGAATGAGATGTTGTATTGGGTTTGCATGGCAAGATTTTGGTAGCAGAGGGGCTACAGGGGTGGCTTCTGTGAGAAGCTGCTAGAAGCTTCCCCCATGCCTGACAGAGCCAATGTCAGATGGCTCCAAGACGGACCTGCCACTGGCCAAGGCCAAGACCATCAGCGATGGTGGTAGTGCCTCTGTGATAACATATTTAAGAAGGGGAAAAAAAGTTGCTGCGGTACCAGTAACTGCAGCTGGAGAGAGGAGTGAGATCATGTGAGAGAAACAACCCTGCAGACCCCCAGGTCAGTGAAGAAGTTGGGGAGAAGATGCTCCAGGCACTGGAGCAAAGATTCCCCTGCAGCCCGTGGGGAAGACCATGGTGAGGCAGGCTGTCCCCCTGCAGCCCAGGGAGGTCCACGGTAGAGCAGATATCCACCTGCAGCCCAGGGAGGACCCCACGCCAGAGCAGGTGGATGCCCGAAGGAGGCTGTGACCCCGTGGGAAGCCTGTGCTGGAGCAGGCTTCTGGCAGGACCTGTGGACCTGTGGAGAGAGGAGCCCACGCTGGAGCAGGTTTGCTGGCAGGACTTGTGACCCCGCGGGTGACCCACACTGGAGCAGTCTGTGCCCGAAGGACTGCAGCCCGTGGAAGGGACCCATGCTGGAGCAGTTAGTGAAGAACTGCAGCCTCTGGGAAGGACTCATGCTGGAGAAGTTTGTGGAGGACTGTCCCCCGTGGGAGGGACCCCATGCTGGAGCAGGGGAAGAGTGTGAGGAATCCTGCCCCTGAAGAGGAAGCAGTGGCAGAGACAACGTGTGATGAACTGACCCCAACCCCCATTCCCCATCCCTCTGCACCACTGAGGGGAGGAGGTAGAGAATTCAGGAGTGAAGCTGTGCCTGGGAAGAAGGGAGGGGTGGGGGGAAGGTGTTTTATTTCTCATTACCCTGCTCTGGTTTGATTGGCAATAAATTAAGTTAATTTTCCCCAAGTCCAGTCTGTTTTGCCCATGAAAGTAATTAGTTGAGTGATCTCTCCCTGTCCTTATCTCAACCCATGAGCCCCTCGTTACATTTTCTTTCCCCTGTCCAGTTGAGGAGGGGAGTGATAGAGCAGCTTTGGTGGGCACCTGGTGTCCGGCCAGGGTCAACCCACCATGGATGTCATCAAGACCTTTCTCACAGACACCTCACAGGGCAACTTTCAGCTCAAAGTCTTCCAACAATTATATTTTTTTTCCTTCAGAAAGGGAAGTCCAGCTTCCACTGTAGAAAAGAAATAGAATTTGTAGGAGAGTTTAGGAATGCACTCTGCAAACCCTGACTTCTGTTCTTTTGTGGATAGAAAAAAGCTTGGCCTGAGGATTTCTTTTGGGCTGAAATGATGAGCACCCCAGGTACAATGAAACACTTAACATTTGTTTATTTTACTGATCTGCTGCTTTCTAACCCTTTCCCCGGTGTTTTCCATTCCCAAGGGTTACTTGGGCCCATCTGGCTTTGAAGTACCAATACAAGGAAAAAGCTTTCTTTTTAGAATTGAATCCTTCACTACCAACAATATAGCTGAAATCAATGACAACAGTAACCATTCTGAATGGAGGCATGCTGACCTGCAGCAGAAGCCAAGAGCAATGGTCAGGCATTACACCACTGTAACCACTGCAACAATCCTAAATTGCCCTGTATCACCTAAGCCAAATGCTGTGCCAGTTGTTAATATTTCTCCTCACTCAGGTTGCTGAGGGTATCAGTGTATGTTGGTTTACAATACTGAACACATCCTCACATGAAAGCACCTTACAGCTTTGCACAGATGGAAGACATCTTAGTTTAATCCAAAATATTTTATTACTCAGTTCCCTGATGGGGATTATCTGCCTTCTTCCCACAAAAAAGGCAGTCTGAGTGACAGTCTGCATGTCAGTCTTCACAGTGAGAGAAACCAAATAGATCAGTCAGTGATCCAATCTTTTCTGTATCAGTTTGGCACAATGCACTTCTAAAATGACAAGCCTGAAGACTATCCGCATTGCTCTCTGCCAGAGACCTGCATGGCTTAAGGAGTTTCATTCCATGCTTTCTTGTACACAAGGCCGGGGGTGGGTGGGGAAGGCGCTCCTTCTCCTCCCTCTTCCTGTAATACTGGCTTAAAACAAATACAGAGAACAATCTGCATGTCTTTAAGACCTCTTCCCTACATACCCCTGCTCTTCCTCCCAAAAGACTCTGGGAGGTATAAGAAACATGCAGTTGCAACTCAGTAAATTCTTGACAGGGGAAGAAACTGGAACTCTCAGTTAATTTTAGGAAAATGTTTGAAGAAGGTGTGAACAAGGCCATGTGGAACAGAACACATCAGTGCAGGAGATCCTGGCCCTAACCTTGGGGGTTCAATGAGAAAAATAGTTCTGCTGGTTACAGTGACCTTGCCAGAAGCCAGTAGCCACCACTGCAGGGCAGGCAGCGAAGAGCCTGGCTGCATTTGCTGGACAATATAGAAGAACTAGTTTCCACACTTACCATGGAAAACCTAACAGAAACCCAGGTGCCCCAGCGCTTCCTACAGGCTGGGGCATCCGATATGCCTGCAGAGATCAAGAAACCTACTGTATCGAGCTGTTCATTACAAATAAATGCACAAATTATAGTTGAAAACCAAAAAGATTTATGTCTCTTCTATATTTACAGAAGAGCTCATCTTCCCGAACGATAGGCAGACATCATTGAAATAAGTTTTTAAAAATAAACTTATGCATATCAATATAGTTTTAAGAGCAACTCCATCCAGCTCCACTCCATTTAAAAACCAGCTGTTCACATTTCCATTTCGAGTCTGAACTGCCTAAGAACTTTACACAACTATAGATGCCATCACATATGTTTTATTTATATGAATAATCCAATAAAATTAATAAACCATACAGATCCTTAATGTGGGAGATCCTTTCCAAATTTTTACGAACATATTAGTACTGTTTCAGTGAGCTTCCACGCTAGTCACAACTGCAATATTTTCTTATATCAAGCAAACAAGTCTTTAGTCATAGACTAGGCATCTGTAGAGGCCTTTACTTTAGTGAAATAACAAACATTTAAGATGTATTTCATGGGGACATTTAAGATACTGATTACATATCTGGTGGCAAAGTTAAAACTTGCAACAAGAGAAAAAAATTGAAAGGAATATTAGTATCATACCTGGCAACTCTGCAGCCTAAAAACATGGAAGTAAAAAAAAAAAAAAAAAAAAAAAAAGGTAAAATATTGATAAACTGAGAAAACTGTCACTGACTCACATGAATTGTCGAAGTACATATTCAGCAACCAGAAATTAAGGTACTGCCATAACTCAAAGCAATCAGAATATTGTCTTAACAATGACAATAAACAAACACTTGCCTGCTAGAGTGTATTAATCTGCCAAGCTCGATAAACTCTACATGAACTGCAAACTGGAGGTCACTGCAAGTTTCACCACGCGTGTCAGGTATTTGCATTTTGTATGCCTCTCCAGATGCAGAACAGTTAAATATTACCCAAAGGTAATGGGGAGACCCTATTATCCACTGAGCTTTGAAGCTTCCCTTTTAAAGAAACAAAGAATTACTAAAATAAAATTCTGCAGGCATTTATTGGCAGTAGAATGGGAGGTAA
Source organism: Harpia harpyja (assembly GCF_026419915.1). NCBI lineage: Eukaryota > Metazoa > Chordata > Aves > Accipitriformes > Accipitridae > Harpia > Harpia harpyja. The sequence goes on from NC_068969.1 coordinate 96,950,289, forward strand.
CACTGAATTTGTTTAAAAAACAATTGTTTCTCAATTTGGTATTATCACAAATTACATTTTTTTTTCCTTCAACACTTAAAATGTTTACACCAAGCCCTTTCAGTATCTGAAAGGAACAATCCTGAAAGTACAAGCATGATGGTCATGAAGGACATACAAAAAATCCTCAGGGTGTAAGAAAGTTATTTGAGAGAAATAACTAGTGAAATGAAATGCGTATCCGTGGGCCAAAACAAGGACTATTAGTTGCATACCTTTGAGGGTTTACTACCAGCTCACAAAAGGACCTGATCTTCACTGGTGACAGCTGAGCAAAGACTCATTCCAGTTTGCTCAAAAGCAAGATGACTTCGATGATCCTCAAGCAGAGGATGGAAAAGAGCTCAGAAAACAAGATGTCAGATGTGGTCAGATGTCAGTGTGGTCTAGCAGACACAACTCATTTTTCCAGCACTCTACTCCCCCCTTCCACAGTGTCCCTGGGTAAGTTACAAGGAGCTGCAGTATCAACAGCAGTGTGAAATCTTACTGATGAGAAATACTAGGGAAGAATTGAAGTCACCCAGCATAATAAGTATATTAGCAGCCATTCCACTACAAATTAGACTACTAGGACAAGAGAGATGAGAACAAGCAGTATTAGGTTATGTTTCCATGAATGATGTGAATAGTTTACAATTCAGGGACACAAAAGAAATCTATGGAGACAGTGTGAAACAAAAGTAGACTGACTTGAATTCCAGTTTAATCCCATAGCAGAGGAACAGGAATACTCAATTACATTCTAAGTTTAAAGAAAAAAAACAATTTTTGCAAACACCTTCAAATCCTTAGTCATCAGGTGCTGAGCCCTATCAAAAAATTGGACATTTCTTAGCAAAATTGAGAGGGAGTGATGGCTCTATCAGATTTCATTAAGACAATTTGAAAATTATTTCTTCAGTTTCTAGACATAAGGTAAACAATTCCCAATTTCAAATGACTCTTAAGTATCAAGTAAATAGAACTGCTGTTTTTCAGGACATTTTTCAGCCAAGATCCAACAAAACTAATCTTAAAAAAACCCCAACAACCCAACAACCAAAAAACCCCACCCAAACAAAACAAAAAAGCAAAACAAAAAGCCACCACCCCAACAAAAACCCAAAACAACCAAACCAAAAAAACCCCCAAAATCCACAAACCAAGAAACAAACAAAAAACCCCAAAACACAAAACAATCCCAAACATATTTTATAGGAAAAAAAAAATAATCAAGACTATTCACTACCAAGCAGGATTCTCCAGTTCTGCAGTGTGGTGAGGCAGGAAATTGGAAGCATCCTGCAAGCAACACACTCAGCCTCCGGGTAAAGATAAAAAGGGAGGGAAGCAACAGAAAGCAACTTTCCACTTAACCACATTCTCCTAGTCACCTAGAGACAAGTAATGAAGCCCTCGTAAAGGCTTTCTGTCCACTTTGCCTCAAGCAAAAGAAAGAACTGTAATTCTAGAGTTTTAAGCGAGAGCAGAGCAGATAAAAAGTAAAATAAGACGACCCTTGGGTCTTTGCAGAGAATCCTCCAAGAACACCAAGATAAGGCAGAACTCAAACCAGATCCGCTCTCTTATCACCACTGCTGCTGAAAACTAGCTTTACAAGTTTGTTTAAACAGCAGCTACATGGCAATGTATAATTGCTATTTTAAACAAGCTTAACCCAAGTTTCACCAATACTGGAAGCCAGCAAAAGCCAACAGAAGCATTCCCACAGTCACCGCACTCCCACCTGCTTGTTTCCACTCCCATCTCATCCTCTCCTGCACCAGGATAAACTATTGCAGAGCTGCACCATTACCTTTACTCCAACTTAGAAAAACAACAAATGATTTAGCACACTAAAAGATCTCATGAAGTTCAAATCCATCATACAGAAGGAAAAACTGATCTTCAAATCTTGTGCTCTGCACATTTGACCTTTGGGTAAGGCAGAACTGCACATGTCTACACACAGGTATCACACTGAGCAGTAGTACTTAGACTCCACTGAGTGACAGTGGAGACTGAACCTTTAGTATCACTAAATCCAATGGGACAGAAAGCTCCAGATTAGTTAGTTACAATCTATTTACTTTGCATAGGAACAAAGAAACTGCCATACCACATCAGACCATTTAAGCAGAACCCTACCACTTGCAATAACTAAGAGTGATAAAAATCAGACACAGTAGAGGGTGACCCTCTTCCAGAAGTACTCTCAAGCCACAGAGCACAGAAGAGGTAGGAAGTGAATTTTCTCTCACAGTAGTATCCATCCAGCTCAAACTGGAAGCAGAAAATTTGGTGGCTTATTTAAGCAGCCGGTTAAAAATATCCAGCATTATGGACTTGGTTAAAACATATTAAATTATATTTTACCTTAGCTAAGAGTAGCCAAGGTCAATAATAAGGTATGTTTTTTACCTTAGCTACATTTTGACAACATGAACAGAGAAAATTATCATTATTTCAGTAAAAAAAGAAAAAAAAAAAAGAGCAAGTCAAACCTTGGCCACACTGTGCTTTCACTGTACGTGCTCTCCTGCTGTTCCCATGCCACTGGCTAGTCCAGTGCTCTGTTAAAGCATTCATGCCCTCCTTTCAAAGTCATCAAAGGTGCTACAAATTGATAAGCAGAGCTAAAATTGACAAGCATTTACTTGTGCATATAGTCAAAACTTCAGTTTCACAGTGTGTCTTCAGTGTCTCTAGCAGGCATCAAACAGCAACTGCAGAAAAAACAGTATAAATATCTACAAAGGTTGTCTTGCAGCTGAACTATATGAAAAGTCTGCCATATCTAGCATATAGATTTTCAAATTCAAACACTTAGTTTTCACTCAAGACACACAGTACATGGTTACTGTACGCAGAGGAGATGAAATGTGGCATTTCCTGCTTTTCGTTTTTATAAGAACATGATTACAGCAGTATAACTAATCCTGTACTTGGGGATGTAATAAGCCACCTACATCAATTGCAGACACCAATAAACATCGCTTAAAGGGCCTGAATATTTTAAAAGAACATTGTCAAGGTTGCAGAGAAGAAGGTGCATTTTGCCCTCATGGATTTCCCTCAAGTTACAAGAAATCATACTACAGTTATCACTGAACTCACTGTTTGGATCTTTTTACATAAACCAAATCAATATACTCTCAGTACAGACATGGGATAAGAGGCCTGAAGTGCTTTATGTTGAAGCTGCATTTCCTAGTAAAAAAAATCCCTTCTCTTACAGTGATACAAAAAGATACCTTACAACATTCACAGCTTTTAGTGAATATATTTGCTGTATTGCTGCGACAAGCAGAATGTTTGAGAGCTTGGAGAAAAAAGGTAGTATTTACATTTAGGAGTTAACAACAGAGTCAATTTCCCTTCTCAGCGTCACTCTGAGGCTCATGCAGGTCTCCCAGCATAAACAGAAACAAAAAATCTATTTAAAAACAAAGTAACTGTAATACCAAAGAGACTGATAGGGGGACTTTGGAGTAAGCACAGTATCTTTTAACTAACAGTAGATCCTTACAGGAAAGTACAACTACTGTATTTAAAAACAGACTAGAAAACCTCCACAAAATACATTATTTTGATTATGTCCTTCAGTTTGCCTCTTAATAAATGCCTGGGCAACAGCTTCATGCACAAATTTGACGTGTAATACGCTGTTACTCACATACAAATTAACCTCCCTCCTTCGGCTAGAACAAGTCAATATTACAAAAAGGGAAAAGAGATGTTTTAAATTCTTGATACGGTCTGACAAACTAGTACGTTGTCTAACATCTGTTTACTGGTAACATGACATACAGAATTACTGAGATACTCTGCATGAGCATTTATAGGATATTTCTGAAGAAAAATCACTAGTAACGTTGCCATGTATTTTCAACTCTACTTATGATAAATTCAAAGAAGATTACCTCACCAAAATACTAAAGAGAAAAGCACTTGGCATTTAGTATTTTCTGTGATTTGTTAACATTCCCAGTCAAATATCAGAGCATTTAAGAGAAGGGTTTTAACTTAACACTCAAAACACTGACTTGTCCAAATGCAGGTACTTAAAAGTAAGCAAAACCGTCCATGTGAAAGCAAAAAAATCCACAGCTGCTCTCTCACTGCTGCTGTGGGACTGACTAGCAAGGATGGACCCAGTGTTTCACTATTGGTGCAACATATATTGACTTTCCTGGACCCCTAATATCAGCCTAACTCCCACTTGCTATCACCATGAGACTCTGAGTTGTTTTAAATGTGTTCCAACACTGATTATTTTCCTTGAAAGCCACGAAACTGGTTACAATCAGTAATGAGATACAATATACAGTCCATTATAATTTCATTACTTGATAGAGACAAAGATGGTGCTAAGAGTCATAAAAAGACAAGCTACTCGTTCAAATTCATAATTATTCCCACCTCTCCAGACACTTCAGATTTCCCACTAATCCTTCTGTAAGTACAGAGGCATTTCTTACCTGTTATGACCACACCATATCAAGTATTTTTACATTGCCCTAGAAAAAGACCAAAATCCATGTGAATTGCTGAGAATTCATATAAACAGGACTTTGGTCGAGAAAACAGTTCTTATTACAGTAGTCCCAAGATAAATCAACTTTTAAAAAATATCCTTCAGGTTTAACCCGTGTAAGACCAACTGAAAAGAATACACAAGTCATGTGTCCAAACTGGAACTAGATTTCTTGTGAGATTTAAATAATTAGCCAGACAAACTGGAAGGCAGCATTGAAATAGGTCTGTGGATGCTAACACTAAGTCCTTAAACTACACAGTCCACATCATATAAAACCTTACAAGAAATCCATATGAAATTGTCAACTTCACATCAAAATTACACCGTCACTACTGCAGTGCCTTCCCACACACATACCTACGAGTTAGACCTAGCAAGCGCACGTTAAAGCTGAAATGTGCTCATAAGTACTTAACTGCTTCACCACAGACATGAGTTCGCTTTCACCCTGAATACTTCTACACATGTCAAATAGGCAAAATATGGGCCGTTTTATAAACCTTCAAGAAAATGGACTTATCAAATAATACATACGGAAGGCAAATACGAGCTACGAACACCAGGGCACTAAATGAAACCACTGAAATGTATCGCCTAGACTAAACCGCCGCAAAATTACTTTCCCCTGGAAACAGGGAGAGGACATTTACGTTCGAAAACCTTTTGCCCCCCCTTACCAAGGATTAAAGAAATCAGTTCTGCAGTAATACCACGATGCTGCAAACTGGAATTAGACTGCGGAGAAGTCCTTTTAAACAAACAAAAATCACTCAGTTTTGTGCAGCAAACTGCTAGGACAGCGCAGGAAGCCGTCAGGTGCTCGGCGAGCACCCGAAGCACCGCCGCCGCCGCCTGAAGCACACGGCGCAGCCCGCGCCCTGCCCCGGCACGGCGGAGCTGCGGGCAGAGCCAGCGGGCTGGGCTGGGCTCGGCTCGCCCCGAGCCCCAATGGCTGACGCATCCGGCCCCCGCCGCCACCCCGACCTCCCACTCCAAAGCCCCTCGGGACTCCGGCAGAAGTTAAACACAAAAGCACCCCCCGCAAGCACACACGCCACCCCCCCACCCCCACGCCTCGGCTCCCCCGCAGCCCGACCCGCTCCGCCGGCGCCGGCCGCCGGGCCCCGCGCAGCCCCGCGCCGCTGACAGCTGCGGCCGGCCGGCGGGGCAGCCCTCACCCACGCACCAGGTGCCCCCGCGCCCCGGGGGAAGGCGGCGGCCGAGGGCTGCCCGCCGCGCCCCGGCCCTGCGCTCCGTGGGCAGCTCCCGCCGCCCCCCGCATCCGCTGCCGGCCCGCGGCCAGGCGGCGGCCGGGCGCCCGCGAGGGGAAACGGGGCGCCGGAGCACACCCCGAGCCCTCCCCGCGGGAACAGCCCCGCCGCTGTCACCCGCCGCCGGCCGGGGTCGAGCCCTGCCCACGACAACCCGCCCGCCCACCCTCCCCGGCGCCCCCTCACCTCGCGGGGGGGGACGGCTCCATCCTCCGCTCCGCGGCGGGGTCGGTCCCCGCCGGGCTCCCCGCCGGCAGCGGCTCCGGGAGCTCGGCGCAGCGGCTGGGGGAGGCAGCCGGGCTGGCGGGGCTGGAGCGCGGCGGCCCGGGCAGGTAGTGGAGCAGCAGCGTCTCGGGGGGCTCCGGCGAGGAGGAGGAGGAGGAGGAGGAGGAGGAGGAGGCGGCGGCGGCCGGGGCGGCGGCGAGGAAGAGGGGCGCCTCGGGCAGCCGGTCCAGCTCCACGCTCCGCACTTTGCGCAGCTGCTTCCGTCTCCAGTCAGAGCGCTGCTCCCGGCTGCTGCTGCCGCCGCCGCCCGCCTCCCGCAGGAGCCCCCCGCCGCTCCCGGCGACGCTCCCCGCGACCCCGCCGCCCTTCAGGCTCCCGCAGGCGGCGGCGGCGGCCGCCTCGGCGCCGCTGCCCGAAGATAATCCCGACGACGAGGTGCGATTCCCCGCCGCCGCCGCCATTTTCTCTGGCGGGTCACATCGGGCTCCTGAGGATCGGGGGGAGCCAGCACTCCGACCCGCTGCGGAAACAGCGCTGCCTACGCAAACGGCGTAGGGAGGGGGGCGGGAGGCGGGTGCGGATTGGCGGCGGCGGGCGACGCGGGGCGGGGCGGCCGCCTGTAGGTGCAGCGGGGCGGGGCCGCGCGGCGCCCCGCCCCGCCCGCCCCCGCGCAGGTGTTGGCGATGGGAGGGAGCCGCGCCCGCCGCCGCCGCCGCCGCCGCCGCGCGCGCTGTGCCCGCTCACCAGCGGCAGGGCCTGGCCCGGGTCGGGCTGCCCGCGGACGGACGGACGGACGGACGGACGGACGGACGGACGGAGAGAGAGACACAGGCAGACAGGTCGGCCCGCGCCGCGCCCGGGAGCCGGTGGAGGTGCCGGGCGGCGAGGACGTCCCCGCCCCCACGCGGCCCTTCCCACGTGTGGGAGAGCGGCGGGGGCTCCGGCGGCCCCGGGCAGCCGCCGCCCCCCTGTGAGGAGTTGAGGCGCGGGGAAGCCCTTCCCGAAACTCGGGCCGGCTCCGGGCCGCGCCGCAGCTCGCAGCACCCCGTCCGCCTGCCCCCGCTCCCCAGCACCCCGAAAACTCCCCCCAGGCGGCGGCCTCCCCGGGGGCCGGCCGAGGGGCGAGGGGGGAGTAGAACGCCTGCGGTGCCTTGTTGCGCTGCGGCGAGCCGCCGGGAAATGGCTGCTGCGCCCGAGCTTACCTGCTCATTCCTCTCTGGGCTTAGTACGAAATTCAATGCACATCCTTGCTCGCAGCCTTTAGGCGTCCTTCCCCGCGCTGCCCTCAGTTGGCAGGCGCCGCTTCGCCCATCCTCAGATACTTTTCCATGTCTGTAACTACTTGGAAGCGTTAATGTCTCGTCGGAGCACACTCCTTCCCCTATGTGCGAAAGTACGCGCATCTAGTTTAGATGATAGCCTGCCACATATACCTACCGCTGCGGCTGTTTCCCGAGAGACTGGGAGAGAGGAGAAAGGCAGGAGGCATCACATGACCAGAACCTTGGGGAGGTCCAAGCAAAATTTGCTCTTGGTCTAGATTTCCACTCGACCACAATTGGGTGGTTCTGCTTTCAACCTCCGAGCTGCGGAGAAGGGACTTAAAATTTTGCAAGAGCAGAAGGGTGTACGTTGCTGTCAGAAAGGTGCTGGTTTGCTGCCGTTAAACAAGCCTGCCTGTTTGAATGCCGATTTAATCTGAGATGAGGAAAGGAAAACTAATGTCGCTATACATACCAGGTTGTTTTCAGGATGGTGTTATTTTGAGTACAGTAGAAGTCGCAGAGTTCAAGGCACTTTTCTTTAGCTGAATATCTTAGGCTTGTTTCTCAGAATTTGCTATGTATCCCCCAAGTGTAACACTAACTAAGCATCTCAACAATCGATTGTTACTATGGTCACTTGGCTGGGATCACTGCTTTGATCTGAAGCACTAGTTGAGTGAGAAGTACCTCCTGACAGAAGCAGATTCTTTCTTGCCTTACATATGGGATCAGATGCTGACCTAAATGTAGAGTCTTCACTGAAGGATGTGCAGACCAGATTAAAGAGGCCTTTCCCTCTAGACTTGCAAAAGGAAAAGCCGGAGGAGACTGGTTGTACTCCATTTAATTGCAGAATAGTATCAGTATGCGTGTGGCCTTAAGGTCACCCTAAGTGAATCGCTTAGGTGGTCTGTCAAGATGCCACGCTGTAACTACCCTTATGAAGGTTTTTCAGTGAAGGATGCTGTGAGAAAGTCAGTTGTGTTCGGTGTCATCTTGTATGTAGGGTACCTTTGGGATAAGAAGGTGATCTAAATATCCTCTTGTAATGTACAACTCAGGGTTGTACATTTAAAGATAAATTAATTCTGAATTTCATAAAGATACAATCCATTGCTTATTTACAGCCTTTACTATAACTTAGAGACAGTTTTCTGGAATATTCCTAAACCAAGCCTTATTGCCAAAGTGAGGATCTTACTAAATGCAGGGAAGAACAGAGCAAAGCATGCGCTTTGTAGAAGCAGCATGAGATTAGTTTCATGCAAATTCTGAAGCGGATGGCTGAAATGAACTCAAATTATTACCAGTTGTTGGCAGTGTAACCTGCATGTACACAGGATCCTCTGGTCTTCAGTAGGAAAAACAAACAAACAAACAGTGCAGTACTATATCTTTTCAAGCATTCTTCTCTGCCATAATATCACATTCACATGTCACCATCCCTGTTAAGGCACGACTTGGTCTTGTAAGTAAGGCCAGTACTGTCAAGGTTTTGAGTTACTTTCGGACAAGATGGAAAGTGGAAGAACCTCACTATTTAGTCGTTAAAGAATACATGGTATGCCTTATAAGGGCTGTTTATCCCCTGATTATTGGCTGAAATCTAACTCTTAATAAATTACATTTTGCCTGTGATCCTTATATTCACCTTACTGTTTCAAACGGATTTTTCTCCACTCTGCCTTGACCAGGGCAGCACAGCAGCACACAAGGAAACACCTGCCATGCCTCACTCCAGAACACTAGGTAATGCAATGCCTGTATGCAACATAAATTTATGCACAATATAGAGGGTCTGCTAGAAGTACTAAGTTCTGAAATCAGTAGTTGAACATGCTGACTGACATCTGTGTTTTCTTGTGATCTGCTCTTAAAAATCCTTTTGTACTCAATCAGTGTGAGTTGACCTGATTGTAAAAAGCATAAAACTTACTGAAGAGCTCAGAAAGATACTCAGTTACCTCTTGCATAGATTATTTCTCAGACCATCTAAAATACAGCTTGGGAGGGTAACTTGAGACTTTTAGAAGTTTTCAGCGGGCCTGTTTCCCCTAAGTCATAAGGAGCGGCATCCAGGGTTTGTTATGAAACAGAAGCCTTTGGCCTCAAATTAGCATCGTGCAACATTTGGAACATCAACTGTTGTACACAAAGAAACTTCTGTTTGGGAACACACTAAGTTTTTGCAAGCCAAGGAGTTTCCTTGTTGCACAAAACCTGTAACAGTGGCATGAATAACCAACAATTTTCAACATGCTACAGATAGGAATCTGCCATGCCCCTGAATACATAACCTAGGCATCATCATCCACAAACAGAATAAGTATGAGAGATAACACAGTCTGTAGCTTCTGGTCTTGACTAAACATGCAAAAAGTGCTTTAATACTGTATACAAACTAGATTCTCCCTGTCTTGTTCTTCTGTGTAGAAAGACTTATCCCCACCTTGATCTTCATTCTTTCCATTGTGAGAAAGGGAAAACAAATCTGCTCCTAAGCCATAATCCTTTCCTCTTTACTCCTCTGTGTCAAGCAACTAAATGAGGACATAGAGTCTGAGGTCCTTGTCATTCTCGTTTCCTAGATCCTGCTGAAAATCTGCTGGTGTCTCTGTTGCCTGTAGAAATGCTTTGCCATCTTGCTGATGCTCAGTTCTTACTTCACAGTGTAACAGGTGTGCCTTTTAGAAGAAATTCCATCTCAGAAAATCAGGATGCCATATCACTTTTCAGGAGAGAGAAAGCCAGGTAAAACCAGAATCTGTTACAGGGAATTCTATAGGTTTAGTTCAGACACTGGGAATGTCTAGTCTCACTGTTATTTGAGTATTTTTCTTACTGGCTCACCTACTAATTTCAGCATTGATTTCCATGGGAAAAGTGTTTAAAGATTTATTCCCTCACATTTCAGTTCACACAGAACTGAACTTTTGTTAAAAATGTATTTTGAATCCACAAAACTTAAGATTATATCTTGAGCTAGGTGTCAGACACATTACATAAGAAAAGAGCTGTACTTAAACCTCCTTTTTCTGCCAAAGCACGTAATAACAGTTCTCTGTTTCATTTTAAGAACTAACAATACTGATGTTTCTTCTAACAGCCCTGCACTGTCTAGTCACATTCATCACAGTTATCAATTTTTTTCCCATAGCATCTGCTCACGAACTGGGGAGCCTTTTGGTCTATCCACCATATGATCCAGAGCAAAAAGGTCATCTGTTCCCAAAAAGTTTGCAATTTAAGTATGAAGGACAGACAAGAAACAGAGCAATCAGCAAGATAGATTACAGTCCTTGTACAGTGGAAGTCTATCTGCTGCCTTGATTTTTTTTGTCACTAGTTTGTACATCTTGCATTAACTACTAAAATTAGGTCAAATTTGTGATGTCAGGTAGTCTTTAAAATATCTATACTTTGATGTCTAATTTGGATATTCTTCCTGGCTGTGCTACAGTGGATTTTTCTGAGCTCGAATAAGTCACCATTCTTTCATGCTCAATTTTTCCTAACTGTAACTGGGCAACAAATATACTTACCTACCTCAGGCCTGACAGAAGGCTGAGGGATTTAATATTATTGAGTTTCCAGGTGAACCCTTGCTCAAAGAAAGTACAGTAATGAAGTGAGCAAGACCTGTTAAACTTCTTCTCGTACATCACTTATGAAGAGCTACCAAAATTATTGCAGCTGTCAGCTCTTTTTCTTATATTCTTCCAGACTACTAAATTGACAATATAGCTCTCACCCAGATCAGCAGTTACATCTACTGTAAGCACCACTATCTGTTCCCTCTCTGGGGAAAGCCACTGTACCATTTCAGACTCAGGAGACCAGCAATAGCTTAGTTTTCCTCTACCCTACTGCTACCACTGGCTGTTACATCTCTTTCAGCCTTGGTGCTTATTATTCCTTCTGTTCTGTGAAACAAAGGCATGGGGCATGAGCACAGCTGTTAATAAACTGTGGAAACTTTTCTCCACTGAAAGCTATAGACTTCCAAATTACAAGGGAACAGATGCAAGAGTTTCACTCTTATTTTTGTTAATAAGGGCATATAGCAACCTACTGAAAGAGAGCATGAAGGGTCAGGATGGAAGAAGGACCACTTCCTCAGGCCCACCAAAGAGGACTCCGCAGTTAATCTTTTCCTCTGCCTGCTGCTCAGTCATCCTTCTTCTGTCAGCAGCAGAATCATACGGTACCAACAATAAACTGCAGTTACTAGAGGACAGTAACATGACAATAGCATAAACATTCAACCATCAGTAAACATAAAAACAAGGCCAAGTCTTGTTGATGTGTCTCAGCATGGCTGTGGGCCGCAAACCAACAGTCTCATGTGATCGGTACATCCAGGACATACCGCACAAACCTTGTGAGCATCCTGTAGAAGAGGAGCAGACAAAAGTGACACAATTTGACAGCTGCTTCTGGATAACAGCCAGAACAATATCCCTAAATAATCGCCAGACAGGCAAGGACCTGGCAAGAACACCCGCCACAGAGTACCCTACTTGCTTTCTCCAGAGCCAGAGCCTATCTATCTGAATAGTCATTTCTGGGTGCAGTAATGGCATCCAGCCTGACACACTCTCTCCCTCCTTTTTATTCCTGTTCCTCCCACCCTGCCCCTCTAGTAATACTGTCTGTATGCCTTCATTCATGATGGCTAGCAGTGGTGGCAGTGTTGTTCCTCTTCCTAAATCCAGCAGGCAGAACTGCCAAGGCCCTCACAGCTGTCAGAGGGAATAAGACAGCTCAGCAGCGACGTTAGTGCCTAGTTCATCATGGGATCCCTTTATGCCAAGCCTGTCGATTTTCTGGCACCATGGCAGAAGTGAATCAAATAGCTTTTTGTTGTAATGATGTCAGGGAGTCCACAGATCTTAAAAATAGTTATGGGATCTTTTATGTCCAAACAGTCAGATCTTTATCATACCCACCTTTTTAGAAAAGGCCACATCATTTTTTTCCTAAGCTCTTAAATTTAAGTTACTCCCTCTGGCAATTATGGTAGGTGCAACACTCCCTTATTGCTTGTGTGTCAGTGACAGTCCCTGAGAATGTTGTTTCTAAAGCCACTTTGCATGAGCAGCTGGCTCCAAAAGAAATACAATGAAAAAAAAGATATCTTTGCAAAACAAATTTCTTACCTTTCTTGAGATCTGATTTACTGAAAAGATATTTAAAAAAATATTCTATCTCTTCCACAGTATAAACCTACTTCTTGAATTTGCTTGCTGTTCCCGGGGTTTATTGTTCATAGGGCTCTTGCTGCTCTATATCATAGCTTTCTTTGCTACACCCAGTTCATTTACATTTTTTATGGTGTTTGTAGAGACTAATGAATTTCACCTATCAATAAATCATCAGTAGATAAATCCCCTCCTTTCTGCATACTTACCTTCTTTCTCTTGGATACTGAAATCACAGAAAATAGATTTGTATTAGTTGATCGTCTTTGACATTTGCAAAGTTAATTTGCATGTAATATAAATACATGTATATACTATAAATATATGTATAACATATATGCTGCTTCTTTGATAGATTGGTTTTATATTTTGCAATTTTAATTTTGATGATTTAATTTCATCCTGCTGATGTAACCTAAAAACATTGTCAGGGTACAAAACTAAGCTGACTTCACATGCTCTACATGTTTGTACTATGAAAGGCCTTGAGAAGTGAAGAATGACCTTGGCAGATGATGTTTGTGTGGATTTGGGGGAGGGCATTAATTTAATGCTTGCCAAGGTAGGATACATAATTTATTTTGACAGATTGCCTGTCTTCCTTCTTCTTTGTGGTTTAAGCCAAAACTTTTCAGATTTTGAACAAAGGCTTGCAAGTCTCAAGAGCATACCTGACCACTTACCATTGAAGGTATAACCACACAAATCACTTCCAGTGAGTTGCGTAACTGATTTTCAAGGATGGTGCCTTAATCAAGTTTATTGTGCACAATACTAATAGTGCGAGAGAGATCAATTAAAAAATACATGTCACTATTTTCTCTTAAATTTCATTAACAAATGAACACTACTGAGGTGCAGCTTTTAGTTTCCTGTCCTCTAGACACAAGATTTGGAGGTGATTTTATTTATAAATGATAACACCAATTTAATTATATTAACTTCATTAGGTAGTCTCTAACATCTTAATCATAAAGCTGCATGAACTGTCTCCTTTCTGTTGAAAAGAACAATCTTCCTTTTAATTTCTGTCCCAAATAAGAATGTGTATTAACACATTTACATATTAATCACAGAAGTCTTGGGTTTATAACTATTTGTTTGCTCTGTTTAACCAGAACAAAGGATGCTTCTCAGGGCAGTAATATACCTTTCAGTCTACAGTAAGAACTACTGCAGACCCCTTTTTAATAACTTCTTTCACTTTATATTTGAAGTATGGAGAGATAACCAAATGTGAAAATAAAATGCAAGGTGAAGAAGCTAAATAAAGAAAATAGCATCTCCTCTTATTTTTAAATTCCTAAACCCAAACTTTCTGAGTTATTCCCAAATTCCTTTGCATATTCTAACCCCCCATGTTTACTATGAATTGTGAGAATATATATTCCTTCTTTTTCACAGAGAACTCACATTTATTTGGGTTTAGTTCAGTGGAAGCACTTACACATAATTGCAGCAACATTTTATTTTAAGAATGAGGAAAGCCCAGCTTTCTATGTCAGTTAAGCTACAGGCAGACATTAAACTCACTAAACCTTAAGAAAAGGTACTTTTCTCTTCATATGTTAAAACAGCCTCATAGTTCAGGCTAGGTCTTTATTCTTTTATCCTGCCAATTAGATTTTAATTGAATAGATTGCTATTCACTGCATCATTAATCAGTACATAGCTCTCTTGTCTCCCTGACTAGTAGAGTCCCTGTTCTTTTCCACATGTCCAAAAATCGCCCCAGAATTTTGAAACTCAACTTTGTTTTGGGGAATCTTCAGTCTCAACACAACAGTCAGATAGATGCCTCTACAGAGGACTATACATGTGCACCAGAAGCTTCTCTTTCAGATTTTGAAGGATTTGGGGTAGTGTATACACTACTATATGAGAGTCTAGATATCAAAGAACATCATAGCTCATCTTTTCACTGTTCTAAATTATCCAATGTTTGAAGAAAGCTGAAGAGCGCCAAAAGAGTATCACTTGAGAAAATAATGAAAGAAGAATGTGGCCAATTGGAAATGTCTGCAGAAAGACAAAAATCCTATTTTTAAAATCCAGAATTTCCCCTAATGTGAGTGGTATAAAACAACTTACTTATGTCTAAAATAAAACAGGATTATTTCTCTAACTTATGTGAAGATGTGCGTTAATCGGTCAATAAATACAAAATCCTTTGTATGTAATTTTTTTCCCTTAAAATTATCTTTGTTCTTTTTTTTCATTCTAGAACTATTACTAATGACAGCATATTAGGGAGGTATGTAACGTAAACTCCTGTCTCCTTCCTCCTTCCCTCTTTTTTTAAAGTACTGAAAGAAGAGAAGCTAAATTCCAATGCATTTTGATGATGTCATGAAAGCCCAAGTTGTAGCTATAAAAAGAATATGTTTCTTTTTTCCCCTGCCCCCAACAAAGCGCGAGATAAATAGCTACTATTTGGAATAATAAAGATTCATACCCGAGACTTAGACTAGCTTTATAAGCCTGTCTATTAATTTGTTTAAAACCATAACCAAAAGTAGATTTGATATCAGATGCATGTTACAGAACTGCATGAGGGTGTTTGTAGTCTGTGTTGGTGGTACATGGAGAGGCATTCCAACCATTTTATTTTAGTAATTGTACCATACCAAAGACAACAAAAGCTGTCCCGAGATTGAAGTGTATGACGCTTTCAAAGCTGGTTCATTGTGAATATTTGGAAGGTCATAGGTCTGAATTCCACTGATGTCTCGCATTCTAGGCTTGCTGCAGAAGATGGGAAATTATGAATGAAAATTTTGCTAGTAAACCCAAGACTACCATATGATTTTCTGTGTATTTTGGCATTCATCGATCTAGAAGAGGATATATGGATGGTCCAAAATTACAGAGAAGAGACAACATCTGTCCACTTGTCCTTTGCAATCTCTAAGCTTTTGAAGAGCACCAGTCACAGTACAGATGGTTCAACTCCAGTGACAGGGGAAGGATGCTGTTACCACTCCTGCTATAGCCCTGGGCCCAGTGAAGGCAACATCTGCCTAAAGTCATCTCTTGCCCAGAGCCCAGCTTCAAGGGTTCTGGATCATGTCCCTATGAGAAGTTCAAGTTTAGAAGAACCTCTTAAAAAAGGAAGGGTATTTTTATCTCAATGAGGCAAAGGTAAATCAAAATACTGTGTGTCATCCTCCCATGTGTCTAATGAAAGGTGTGTGGCATATTGTGTTAATACTGATATGAAGATCTCCTTAAGCAAATCATTCACTGCAAGGTAAAGTGTTAAGGTTGCCCCACACCTTTAACACTGTAATTCTCTGAATATCCAGACTTTATTTGTATAACAGCAATTCCTAAAGCACAGATAAGTGAAACGGCTTACCATCACACAGAAAACTCATGGCCTAAGCTGGAAGTGAAATTGAATGAGATATCTGTTCTGGTCACTAGGCACAGGCACATCTCCTTGTGGAAAGATAAAGGACTTAACAGGGCTTCCATGTTGTGGCTTGGGCTTCCTCTTTGCCTCAGCAACAAATGTTTTGAAGAGAGAGATCTAGTGCTCTGTTCAGTGCTGCTTAGTCTAAATGCTGTTGATTGCGGTTAAGATAGTAGGTTGGGTAGCTACTGTTTCTCTTGGATTCAAGCATCAAAATACTCTTAATGGAATCCTTACTCATCTAAAGCAGAATATGTTTAACTCTCTTAGCTGCAAACACATGTGCCTCTCCCACAAATGAACAGAAAGTCATGCAGGATTTAATTAATTGATCTAGGTAGTTACATTCTATGTCACTTATTCCCTCTTGTTACAGTCAAAAACCCCCACATTAATATTTTTAAGCTCAAATAATTTTTTTATAACATAAGTCAGATAAGGGGGTTTGTGGCAGTATCATAGTGACTCACACAGCTTTTTTGCACTTCAAGAACATGCACAAAAGTTACAACTCCTATCACAAGACACATTGGACAATGGACATGGTTCAATTTTCACTAGGTCCAGGTAGCAGAAACCATGACAAAGGGGCTAGGAAGTCTGCAGAATAAAGAGGCTGTGGTGGTCACGCCCTCCTCTTTGCCTGCACTGGACTCAGCAAAAAGCAAACTGAGCTGGCCAAGAATGAGTTGATTCAGCATGCTCTGCTGAAAAGGCTCTTAAGCTGTTCCAGACAAAACTATGAGGAAGGATGACAGGGACAACACCATCTATCCTTCAGGCTAAGTCATTGTCGTTCCCCTCCTCCCCCCATCCCCAGGCTTTGGACTGCTTCCAAAATGAATCATCTCTACTTTAAAATATACTAGGAAGTCCATGTCTGGCACAGGTCATTCCTTAGTTCTTTTTAATTGTTCTCCATGACTGCACGATCTACTGAAAGTGTAAAGTATGGTTTCTGCTGCAGCACAGAATAACTTGTGGTTGAACTTCAGGTAAAAGGGCTGGATCTTGTTTGCTATTACATTCGTTTGTATAGTGTGATCCAAAGTCAAAACAGGAGGAGGTGAAAGCAAGTGAGAACTGGTTGCGACTGAAGTGCTTGCTTCAGATAATTTTGCTCTGCTTTGCCTGACCTACAAATACATTCCCTTTCCCCTGTACTTATTGCTTCAGGCTTTTTCTTTGGTCTTGTCTGTACCACAGAAGTTGCAATGATTTAACTGAATCCATTTCTGAAGGAACATATTTAAATCAGAGCAATCCTCTTTTATGAAGACTCGGAGCCCTCCTGAGTAATTCCCAGAGATAAGAACTTTTATTTACTATCAGTCAAAGTCTCTCATTTAGTTTTTTTCATCAATAAGTCTCAAACCACTTTATAAAGTAGGTCACTGCCATTTACTCTGTTTTGCAGATGGGGAACAGATGAAATTATTTGCCTACTGTGGGCAAGTAGAAAGCTGGGAATAAAAACCTGTGTCTGCCCAATTCAGTGTTTCAGCCACAAAGCCACATGGGGTTTCCAAGTTTTCCTGCCATGAATGTGCTTTGAGGATCACATTTCTGCTAACCTTGTAATGATGTAACCAGTGATTTCATGGTAATCATAATCAGCTTGCAAAAATACAAAATAATAGGTCTTATTTGGTGTACTTTAAAGTATTTTTTATACAATGTTAACTCCTAACAGAGCCTCCATCTCTTAGAAATTACTTTTTGCCATACAAAAAATATTGGAAGCATCTGTAAAATATCTAGAGCCTCTCTTCTTCCATCAAAGATAGGCCACAGAAAATTCACTCCAAACTTATGTTCAGATGATAAATAAACCATCTAACAGCCAAAATATGGTGCTATAGCGGAATATAAATCAGCCAAAGTGTGAGCATACAACTAATTTAACAAGGAGCAAGAAGTGATAAAAATGATTGTATTGAAACACTACCTTATTTTCCATCCAGCCTTCAAGATACAGAGATAAGCTTAGCTTACGTTTTCAGTAAGGCTGTCCTAACACTGAGCTATCAGGTAGTGGGCTGCTGGTGGCTATTGTTTTCTATTGAACATTCTTCCTCTGTCACAGAACCTGAGGGATGTAGTGACATCTCCATCCTTGGAGGTTTCCAAGGCTCAGTTAGATAACACTACAGCTGACCTGATTTAATGCTGGCAATAGTCTTGCTTTGAGCAGGAGATTGGACTACATAATCCCAAGAGAGCCCTTCCAAACATTTCAACAGTTCTGCAATTTTAAACTTGGTGTGAATGCAATGCATCTTACATTTGGATTGGCCTGTAGTAGCTGAAAAAAAGTGTGAAAATGGATGAGCTCTTGCAGAATTGCCAAGTTAGTAAAATTCTTCATCTCAGAAAAATGGAAACACTTGATCTGCTATAGTATGCTATCTGTTACAGTAGGAGATGAATTAATCAGATTTTTATATTAGCTAGGTTTTGTATTATGTATGAGGAGATGCTGAAGCATTTTATTAATAGGTCACAGTCATTAACCCAGTTTTATAGATGAATAAGAACGTGAGTTCCTGTTACAAATGATACTTAGCCATTTTCTGGATTCTGGCTCACCTGTCCCTTTGCGATAAAAGAGCAAAAATTGCAGATTGGCATAAGTATTGTGATCTGTAACCTTTTTCTTTGTCTTACCTTTTTTGCCCAGTACTTCTAAAGGCTACTAACTCGCAAGAAAGATCTGATTATGGGTAAGATACCACAGTCTCATTTTATTATCAATGCCTTATTAGAACTGGGAAGACACTTACCTCTTTTGTCACAGGGAAAAAGCCAAAGCAAGAGAAGTACAAACATCCATGTTATATGCTATGTGGGGCATATCTAATCTGAAGCTACCGTTTTAACATATATACTATGCATTACTGCTAATTAGAGCCAGGCGGAAAGAGTTAAGGGAACTGTTTTTTACCTGGAAGTGTAATCACATCTCAAACAAAAAGTGTTTGGCACATAGTTATTTAGCTAAATTTTGTTTGGGTAAAGAAGCCCTTTAAGGATTCTGATAAGGTCTAAATGTCCTGTTCTGCTGTTTTCTTAATTTTTTTTCTGTGCATTTTAAGTTATTTATTTCATATTATAGTATATAAATTAATCATATAGCAGTCAGACCTGAAATGAAATGTCTTATCAGAACAAAATGTTTACATTGATTTCAGCTGAATTTTTTTCCTCAGGCTTTTCATTTGGATTGTTAATTTCAAATTCAAAAGAAAGCCATGTTTTGAATGGAGGAAATCCTTCTGCTGATGGATTCCTGTGCTCAGGTCTGTTACTAGTCATGTTTGCAAGATTCTGGAGAGCTCTTAGAGGCAAGTGAAATCTTGGCTTCCTTTAAGTCATTGGGAGTTTTTACTCTGACCACAGGAGTAACCTTTGGGTAGAAGTATTATCTTTTAAACAAATGAGGTGCTTATGTTCAAGGCCTTTCTTTGGGGACACTTAAAATATATTGGGTTTCAAACGTTTCTATATATTGCTATACAACTGCGAACAATCTTTGTATACTGCTGAGTTTTCCCAGAGCAGTTGATGATTAACAGTTTGTGGAGCAACAATAAAGTGGAATTAGGATGGACATTTATCAAAGCTATGAAATTTATTTTGCTTAGAGTGAAAGTTAATGGTATTTATTCAGTGTCTCCTGCTAAGCTCATTCACAGAATAGTATCTTACTAGAAGAAATATGCATAAATCAAGACAAAATCAGAAGCAGACAGTATCAACATGAGTACTTTGGAGTTCTTGTTAAGCATAGATTTATTTGGTTATTTTACAACTCTAGAAATCATCACTTCAGATACAGAAAAGTAGCAAGATGCTAAGAAGATATATTCAAAGTCCTGGGGTGTTTTTCCCCAATTTTTTTTTGTGCTGAAAAATAAAATTATGAGTATAGCAACAGATACATATTAGGCATATGTTAAGATGTTAAATCAAGGGTCCTGCTGGGTTTTGTTGCTACAAAAATCATATTTCATCCTTTTATGTGACTGCTCACAGTACCATCAAATGAAGAACAGCTGAAAAACTGTCATCTCATGCATCTGACATGACTTGATACATCAAGAAATATAATAAAATAAGTGAAGTTTCAAGTTCAATAATCTTATCTTTTTGGAAATTCTGAAAGATGCTTTAAAATACTTTCAGAAGGGAAGAGGTGTGCAAGCTTTGTGACAATGTATATTTAAAGAAGAATGCAGTACAGGAGATTAAGATATACATGTGGAAGAACTTGCTACAAATAAAAATTTGCAGGAATAGGCCATGGATTTCTAACTGTTCACATTTAACATTTCCTAAAGTGTTGGTGTATGAAGAAAGCTCTTTCATTGCTTCATTTTAAATTAAATAAACTTATGTTTCTTATTAGTCTCTTACTTTAGGTTGGGTGTTCTTTTATACACAGTGATTTTTTTCACCACATAAAACCCAGAAAGTTTTGGGAGCATAAACCTCTGAACACTGGCACTGAAGAATACATATATTCTCCTTTTATAGCCTGCTGAATCACAAGCTGCATCACACTCAAATCCTGCACTCTGATCTGGGTTATCTCTGCATCCAAACAGGATTTCCATTACACAACTAATCTGTTGGGAGCAGATCTGTTCAAGATATTACCAAACTTCTGACCCCAGCAGCTTGGTCTCAGCATCCCAAAAGTTTCTGTCCCCACAGTTGTGTCTATTCTGTTTCTTATATGGCTTGTCTAAACCAAAGTTGTGCAATGACCCTGCTCAAAAACCCAACAAACTCTGCCAAGAGCGCTGACTCCTGAGCAGATGCAGCATGGCTGAGGCTAGCAGCTCAGGACACTGCTTTCCGTGCATGGACAGCTGAGCTGCTCGCAGATCAGCTGCTGAAATACTGTAGATTACAACGTGGCATTTGCCTTCAAATTTTGCTATAAACTGTGTTGGTTCAGCAGCTTGTTCCTGTACATCTCAGCCGTCCTTGCAACTGGTGAGTGGCAAATGACATTGTCAATAATGGCCTTGTCAGCTATCCTGAGTTATGTTTCCCCCCCTGGTGAATTAGAACCTTTTTTAAAGGCCACTTTTTTGGTTTGCTTGCTATTTACTGAGTCAGATCATAAGCACATCCAGTTTAAAGAGCAGCCCCAGCAACAGCTACTGGCACAGCAGAGGAGACAGCAGCTTCTAGCCCAGGAGGCAGAAACAAGGGGCCATGGCTGATAACCTTGAAAACAACATTCTGTCTTGACAGAGTCCTGATGTACAGCCACACCACTGCTCTAATATGACAATTCAGTCCACTTATTGCAAATATACATATGCAGTCATTGTTATCTACACACAGATACGCCCTGCTGTCCCCACCCTGTTAATGTCACCTTCTGTCAGATGGACCCTACAAGCATTCTCATGCTCTGAGGTAGCTCTTCCCAACGCAAACCTCATCGGTGCCCATGGCACATGTGTGCAAAGGACAGCAACTGCAGGAGATCCTGGCGTGACCAAGTCCCAGCAGAGTTCAGTAGAGAAGTTGGTGGTATGAGGCTTGGGGGACCTGAGATTTTTCTGGAGCTCTGCATAGACTTACCCACCCCACCTTGACGTGCTTTCCAGGGAGGGACTGTCCTCCTACATGGTGATACCCAGCTCTGTCTGCCATGGTGGGCTGTGGCTGCCACACTGGGGAAATTTTGAAGGGTGAGGTTTGAAACCAACTGAGAGCAGGGTGTGCTGGCATGGAGTGTGTTAAATAGCCAGGTCCCTTCCCTCTGAGGAGAAATGAGCCAACACAGGCTGGCAAAAGGGCTGGACACAGCCCAGCCTGCAACAGAGCTGTGGGACACTGAGACATCACCCTCGTTTCTGTCCAAACCACTTCTAAACCTCCTTCTACCCAACCACAATAACCAGTAAACAGAGGTAAGAAACAGAGTCTGCTTGCATTTTATGAGCTAGTCACATACGAACCATATGTGCAGAGTTTTAATAGTCCAGTGGCAGAACGTTCAAGGTCAGAAGTGTCCTTTCTTCCCTAACAGCTGAACTATGTAAATAAAGGCCATGACTACATGCATTTAAATGTAGATCAAAGTCTTACTGACCTGAAGACATGATGCACAAAAGAATTAATTTATCTGGGACTGGAACATCAAAGGCCTTGAAGAAGGCAATACAGATGACCGTCACCACAGCATCGTTCATATTTGTGACTTCTAGTGTTTCTTTCCGTAAACAAAAAGAATGAGAAAAAGATCCAGTTTAGTGTCTGTGGACAAAGAAATCACTGTACCTGCGTGCTTTGGAGTAACAGGAAATCTTCTGTCCATGGCAGTGGCAGGGTGCTGAAGGGCTCCACAGCTCACTGCAAAGGATGGACAGGTCCTTGTTATAAATGTACTGATAGCTACAAACGGGCCCAACCGACACCAGGCCTATGACACCAGCATGGGCAGCAAATCACAGCATGCTTGCTTTTGCTCTGGGAAGCCAAGAGGCAAAGGCAGTCCCTTGGCAGACCAGTTACGACAGCCAGAGAATATGTGTTTTCCAGCAGCACATCCCCTTCTTTGGGGTTTTGACCTACTGATATGGTCCCAGTCACCTAAGCCCATGTTCATCACCTGTGCTATCCCATCTGCCTCCTGTGAGGTGAGAAAACCCAAGCAATCTCTCGTACTTGCTGAGAAAATGCTTAAGACATTTGAAGTCACATACAGATTTATCAATTATGCCTCATATTAAGTTCTTGCAATTATAGTCAGAGATAACCATTAGTTTCATATCTAGCTCAATGGCAATGATATTAAAATGTATTTTTGCAGCAACCACCCTCCTCCCTAATTTTCCAGCAATGTTTTAAAGGAAATGTAAATGGATAGCAATGCCTGTCACCAAGGCAGACTAGTTTGTCTCTTGCCTCAATGTTGTGAAACTGATGTTGTGAAACAGCAACTGAAACAAGCCTAGCCCAATACACAAAAGGGATGATTTGTGCTACTAACTTGAGAAAGAAAACTGTCCAGACACTTTAAAAATAAATAACACACTGGGATCTTTTAACTTATTTCTGTAATTATTGCCAACCGCATACTGATTTCAGATCTTTATACTATCCAAAACTGCCAGCAGTGAAACTTGGCAGGGAGTTAGCAGCTGAGAAAGACAGAGAAGATGAATCATGATCATACAGATACAGCACTGCACGTACTTAGTGTTGAATGTTGTATATTATGTAAATGCAGAATAGCCATGCAAAATTTCAGTATTCTTTCAATTACAATGCATTCATAGAATCATAGAATCACAGAATCATAGAATCATTTCGGTTGGAAAAGACCTTCAAGATCATTGAGTCCAACCATTAACCATGCCCCCTAAACCATGCCCTGGAGTACCCTGTCCACTCGCTTTTTGAATATCTCCAGGGATGGTGACTCAACCACTTCCCTGGGCAGCCCATTCCAATGTTTGACAACCCTCTCAGTAAAAAAATTTTTCCTAATATCTAACCTAAATCTCCCTTGCCGCAACTTGAGGCCATTTCCTCTTGTCCTATCTCCAGCCACCTGACAGAAGAGACCAGCACCCACCTCACTACAACCCCCTTTCAGGTAGTTGTAGAGAGCAATAAGATCTCCCCTCAGCCTCCTCTTTTCTAGACTGAACAACCCCAGCTCCCTCAGCCGCTCCTCATAAGACTTGTGCTCAAGGCCCCTCACCAACTTGGTTGCTCTCCTCTGGACACGCTCTAGCAGCTCAATGTCATTCAGGTATTTTAATAACCTGTAACATAAGAACGGTTCTACCAAAGCCATTTTGGAGATCAAAATTCAAAGATCTAAAAAGGAATATGCATTACAGAGTCCCTTTCAGCAATCATTATCTTGTAAGTAATGTGCAAAGGAAGCATCCTGTGTTTAGGCAAGCTGAACAGATTTCAACAAGGGTTAAATTGGTTTAAAGGTGTGCATGCTCTGGGTCTACACTACTTAAAATTAAGCCAGTTTTAAAGCCTACTAAGATCTATGTGATCTGTACAAACACTCGTCAGCTACATCCTCTTTCTCCTAGAAGTGTAAAATGAAGGCAAAACAGCTTTTAAAAACACGCAAGAATGAAGCTTATGTCTCCATATGATACTTTCTTCACTGAATGTAAGAAATGATCAAGGGGGTTGATAACTTATCCTTTACTCACATGAATCACTCACGACTACCTACTTAGAAAAATCAGAAAGTTCATGGAAATATACCCTCTAAAACTTGTAATAAGAAGAGGAAGAAAAAATTTAAAACATTCCATGCATGGATTTTAATTACTATTTCTTTTCTTCTTTTATAGCTTTATACAGAGGTAGTCAATTAAGTAAACTGTTAGACAAAAGTCAGTGATGGCTGACCATGTCTGAAAATAAAAAGTAAAAGGTATTGGTCATTTTGCAGACAATTAGATTGGATTAGAATTATTAGATCATGGTAGTAATTAAAAGAGATTACTGTCTGATTTCTAAATGCCAATCTTCTTCCATTTCTTAAGGGCTACACATCCTCACTTCTACTGCTATATAGCTGACAGCCTGAGGCTAAGGAATGATCATGAGAAGAGATCATCTTTCTAAATGAGAGGTCAAGACACTTCCAGGGCAGGAAAGGATTGCAGCAGTAGCACTGTATTCAGAAATTGGCACTATTGTAATGTAACCTGTGATGTACTGTTTAGGTAAGGGAACTTCATAGTTGCCCCAGTCACAATAATGTAGTACTTTTATTAAATGATGAAAAGGCTTTATCAAAAAGAGATTTGGAGCCTCATTTAAGTAAGTTGTTTATTTTCTGCCAAACCATATATGGCTTTGTGGCATAGCAGGGGAAATTTCAGGCTTAATGCATCTCTTCTTGACTTGTTTCTCATTGTACCAGTTACCCCAACAGAAAATTGGGGGAATAATTATCCTCATGTCTAGAAGAACAAAATAATCAATGAAAGGCACTTTTTTTTCCCCCAGGAAAACACTTGAAAACACTTTCTTTTTGTGGCAGTTTGATGCTCAAGAAAGCCTTATGTTCGGGGAAAGGAGTTTACAATTTATATAAGATCAGATTGTTCTTATAGCACATTGCTGCTACACAGCACGTGGTGCCTTGCCTGAACTCTATTGTTAGACCATACTGTCTTCAGGTCTGCTCCTCTGTAATGTACCAGATATTGTTAGGTTCAGAGGGACAGATTAGGGAATATCTGTCTTCATTATGAAATTTGGAATAAAATTTGCATTAGAATGAATGGGAAAACATACTCCCATGGCACTTACATTAAAGGCAGAGGAAGGTTAATTTTCCATTAAAAACATAAAGTAACACATGGATACAGACATGGGAGAAGGCAGTGGTTTTTAATCCAAACAGAAGTCTTTTCTATATTAGTGTGATTGTTCAAGGTGAAACATACTTTCCTGGAGTCAAAAAGAGAATACAAAGTTCAGAATCTTCCTTTTGGCCAAGACGTATTTTGCAAAATACTAAAGAGATGGCTTACAAAAAGTTTTATCACTGCTTTATGTTGTTGGAATGAACTAAATTAGCTGGCGCTCATGGTAATATCTGTGCTAGAATGCCGCCTGATGTCCCATTGTTTGGGGAACATTGGACAGATTACTCGACGGGCCATGAAATTTGTTATATCGCAGTTACTTAGGAAGTACTTGCTACATAAGCACGTGCAGAGTTTAACATGGCCCTGAAAAATCTTTAAGGTTGTCTATGAATCAGTTACGGGAGTTAGATCATGAGGTCCTGAAGGATTACAGAGCATGTTATATCTGGATTTCTTGAAAGTGATTTGAAGGCTCTCCAGTTAGCTGGAATTTCACTGCAACAGGCTATTTTATCTTTCAGGAAACTCATCACTCTCATCAGGCTGAACCTGCTCTGCTGAAAGCACTGCTGAGGACTTCAGAGGTACCCGTGCATATCATGCTCCTAGCGGCTGTGAACCAAAGGGAAGAAAGTCGCTCTCCTGGACTTTAACTTACCTGATGTACATGTGTGATTAAACATCATTAATCCTTTAGTTGACTTGAAGTAAAACCCTATGCATTTGCGCTTCAATATATACAATGAAAAAAAAAATCTGGAAGCACATTTTAGTACATCTGTTAGAAAGTTACACTTCAGATTATATTCTTGCAGGCTTGTGGACCTGAACACTGGTAAATTTTATTCAAGATGTGCATGCCTATACACTCATGTGCTGCTATAGATGCAAGGCTGTAGCAAGGGCATCATGCACACTTACTAGTATGTTGTGTACTGATCGCAGAGAAGATGGGGTAGCCCTACAAACCAGAGGCTTACAATGAGCTGTAAGAGTGCATGCTTATGCTGCGTTTTACAGTTCATCCTATTCTGTCCTCAGACAAGAAGTTACCTCAGGGCAATACCCTAAGCCACCCAGGACCAAATCAATACTTAGGGGAGAAAGAAAAGGAGGAGAAAATACAGCATGGTTAAAGGCGACTTTGAGGTGATAAAATGCCAAGACAGAAAAGCAAGAATACATGACTGGAGACAGAAGGTGGGTAGACCAAAGATATGAGCCTTATCTTTTATAAGTGAACACATTATTTCTGCAAGGTTTGAACTCATGTGCTATGATCACAAACACACATTTATGAAGTTCAGGATGTTGTTTGCCTACACTTTGGGAAGCAAATTTGAACACTAGTAAAAGAGAAAAGTGATGAAGAAGATCTAAAAAGATGTCTTTTTCACACCTACTGTATATTTACGACTTTCCTTTGATTGATCAGAGGATGCAGTTAAAAGTGTTAAATATTTTCTCTTCCAGAATTTAGTAGAAGGATTGATCATCATGTATTATTTTTAAACTCTGGTAAGAACTCACAGAAAGCCTTTTAAAAATGTGAGTGCTGTCAAAAACTTTTGTCATATGAGCGTCAGCAGTAAAAACCATAAGCACTACAAAATGTGCTGTGAACAATCCCTGTGATTAATTATAAATGTTTTATTATATGAGAAAACAACATAATCTACTGAGGGTGTCAAAACATGAAAGGCTTATATGTTTGCACTTTTCACTTAATACCAGCTTCTTTGACAAGAATGATCTACTTAGCTCTTACAGAGGGAAATTTTATAGTCCAAGTATCTCAGGCAGGAATTTCCTCTAATCTGTGACTGGCTGTAGAAACATTAGCTACACACTTGGGTTTCCTCAGACCAGTCTTCTACATCTTTCCATTAATTTAGAGACCACTGATGTTATGAGAACCGCAGTAGTAATTCTATATTAATAGAAATTATAACTTGCAGCCTTTTTTAAAGATCTGCAGGATTACCAGCCCCACAAAATGGAGACAGCCTTGCGTTTCTCCTCTTTGAGATTATTTGTGTGTTACAAAATATGAAACAGAATTCATGCTCATCCTGGGCTGTCAGTAACTAAATCAAGTGCCTCAAAAGCAACCGGGATAAAATAATGCTGCGTAACCAATAGTAGAAATGACATGTTGCTAAAATGTCACCATATGTTACTATTTTGTACACTTCAAAAAGCAAGATTCCAGCCTTTACTGGATGAAAAACAGAGACATATGTTTGGCTTTCAAAATGTATTTTTTGATTCCTCACCCATTAGAAAAACTGAAAGTTTTAAATTAGTTCAGAAAGGCATCATGTTTGCCTTTTAGTTAACAGCTCTTTGTCAGACAACAGCTAGAAAATACTCTGACAACTGGAAATTGTCAATGAGAGGAACCCAACAGCCTGACATCTACTTCTGTCTCTTGGATTTATGATTTGAGAAAAACTGCCTTTGCAGCTGGCTGATTTCAGACCACTGGCTCCTGGAGTGCTCATTCTCTGCTATATTCTGAGGAATGAGGGATGGCATGGAACAGAATCAGACCAAAACTGCAAATCTGTAATTTCCTCCAAAAAAACCCCAAATGTCTCTTATTTTACCTGATATTGGAGATTAACCTGGTCCTTTTAGGGGGCCACCCCTAGGACTGACAGGGACCCCTGGCCTCAAGGCAATGATTGGGTCACTGGCAAACATGATCCAGGGCCACACCTTGAAAAAGAAATGAAATGAGGAGCTTATCCAGCATCAATACAGCTGAACGGATGAACTGCTAGGAAGTAAACAAGTCCTGATAATTATTTACAAGTCATTCTTGTAATTAGGTAGAAAGAGTAGCTTGTAGTCCCCTTAAAAGTCTTTCAGGGGATGCCTGGTTTTGTACATACACGGAATAATTGCAAGGCACACAAAATAGGACTGAAAGATGTTGTACCCTATGGAAATGCAGGTAAATCCCAGGTGAGAGCCTGCTGTTGACTCTCTTGTACTCAGTGGGAGACATTCAGCCATATTCTTCAGCCATTATCAGCCATAACAACATTTTTGACTGTCAAAGCGGTGACCCCACTGATGATTTCCAGCACATCCAGGCACTGAACTAATGGCAGGTTTACAACTAGATCAGACCCAGTGAATGAGATTACAAGGCAAGGCATGAAGGCCTATGCAATATCTGTCCTCCCTCCTCATACAAGTATTGGACCATTTGAGCCCTTCTTTAGTGTCAAATGTGTTGCCGCAGCCTTTCCTGAACGTAATCGAGGGACATGACTGCCTGATCACAATTTGCTCCATATCTGAAAAGGCCATATGAGTTAGGATTTTCAAATACGTGTTTACATTCATGCCACTAAATCCATACATAGCAATTAAATAAATAACATGATTTTTATAAATGAATTAATTTGATCTTTGTATTGCTCACAGTGAGTAGTCCTTAAGACGCGTATCTTATGAAGAGCCTGTTTTTTAAATTAACACTGTTGCAAAAGTCTCTGTAGATTATTTTTCAAGTGTTTTGCTCACTATTAAAGAGCTAGATGGGATTATGCATAACATGAAAATCCATGACCACCTTTGGTTAGATTTAAGCCTATAATATCACTTTGATTCAAATATCTTAAAATGTTAATAAGGGCTAGTCTGCTCAGATCCAGTTCTCACTCAGGCATGTACAACTAGACTGTCATTTGCATTTCTCTGTCCTACAGACAGAAAGCGCAAGGTTGCATTATTTATAGATTCTCCTTCTGACCAAGTACATTTAAAACAGAGGTAAGGACAGAATTAGCTAATTCACTCTTAATAAAAAAACCACTCTGTGTATTTACCTGCATAAAATGCAGTTAACTGAAAAAATAAGCTTAAAATTATTAGAGAGCAAAATAAGTGATGAGAGTTTATACTTGTTACCCACCAAGGAACTAATAATCCTGGTGCCTTCCTTGAAATAGTCTTAGGGATTCAGTAGGTTTATGGGAGATGACTGTCATTATTTGCTTTGTTGTGGTGCTCGAGGGCTCCAGCTGAGATGTGAGTCCCACTGTGCTACCAGAAACAGTGAGGCAATCCCTGCCCCAAAGCATTTTCAATCTCAAATTGCAAAGGTACAAGGACTGGGGTGGTCTGTGCTCCCTCTGCTAAATCCTTGGCTCCCCACATCACGGGGTGGTTGAGCTGAGTTTCCCCAGGTGTCCTTCGCTGTCCAGCTGATTAACAGGACTCCATGCTCTGGGTGCCCACACCAAAGCTTCACGTATGCAACCCAGGCATTCTAGGAGTGTGACCGAGGGAGTGCTTCAGTTCACTGCTTTCTCTCTCCAGGCAAACAACAGCTGACTCACATAGCACATTACATGGCTCAAGAAATATGTAAATCAAACAACAACATTTTTACAAATTTGGGTTCAGCACTCCGAGATCAGGATCTCTACTGACAAAAGAGTTTGGGATCCTTTCTTTGTCACTGACTTTCTGAACACAATTTACCTTCTAAAAGGTGCCATCTCTCTAATTTTTTCTGCCTCTAAGAATTACCTACCTTCCATTATCTTAAATCTTCAGATGACTATTTCTTTAGCTGTTTTGTTGGTTAGTTACTTCTCCAGAGAGTTCAGATTTAAACTTCATTTGTCTCAAGCCACTTCTTTAAATGAGGTTGATTGTTTCCATGTGAAGAAAGATCACACAACTACTCGCTTTGCACATATCCACTCAGTACCTATCCTAGATCATTTCCACACAACACTGAAGCCTCTACATCAGGAACTAAGAGAAGCCTTCTAGCAGTTCTTTGTCAGAACAAAACCCATCCTCTCACAAGCTGGGCTCACACGAGGACACCTTATTTTACAATCAATAATCTAGCCCATTGCCCTTTTGCCTTGGAGCTCTCTGTTACACGTTATCATCCTACTAAAATTATGATAGAAACCCAAACTTCACAGTGACTGCAAGTGACAATGATCTTTCCGTAATAAATTTAAAACTATCAAGCTACATGTTTATGTGCGTGCTCAAAAGCAGAAAAATGCTTGGTGATCCCTTCTTACAGCTCTGATGTAGACTCCAGCTGTAGGGAGAAATTCTGGGACAGTGTCTGTGACAGCCTGGTTCCAGCACAAAGCTGGATGGTCTGTGTAATCACTTTTAAATGTGGGTCTATGTTATGGAGCATAAAAATGTTTTTATGTTTTAACATTTCTTTTAAAATTGCCAATCTGTGATGCTAATTTGTTTCCTTTCTTCTCATTTCTTCACAGAAATCTCCACCTTCCACGTGCAGTGTTGTGTTGCAGGGTAATACTTTTAAGGATGAGAGTTTCTTATATATCTTGCGCACAAAAAGAATCAAATCACAATTTTAAGGCCGTCTAAAGAAGCTAAATAGGAAATACTGTTTTCTACTGAAAATGACAGTAAATAACTATATTCTATTTCCAAACAGAGCCCAATGGCGGATTTAATAGATGCAGATTTTGGACCATCAGAAATAATTCATGTTTCTCTTACTCACACCAGGCGTTTAAAAATTTTTTAATGATCTGTGTAAGTATCTTTATACGACGAAGTGACTATATGTAAAAGCCTTCCAACTTGTTTCCTTTCAATTTCTCTAAGCCATGTTGACACAACTGCGAATGAAAAATGCTAGGAACATGGATATTCAGGAAAAGGGAAAAAATTACCTTCAAGTGTAACTTCAAAAGTTCTCATTAAACAAAAATAACCAAATATTTTAGTAACAAAGCTTGATTACTAATGCTGAACACTAGAGGCTCTTCTGTGGAAATTCAGTCTAGGAAGAATATTTTTTTAGATTCACCCTGGGAAGGAATCACAATTTCTCAAAGCTTAGAGGAGCAGGGCATTTGTATGCAAGAAATAAATCTTTGCTGAATATTTATGAAAGAAAGAATGCCTACAATGTAGATGCTTCCTGTGCTTGAATAAGAAATAGTATTGCAGTCTAAAATCGCTCCAAAATACGAGATAATGATTCTGGAAGTCTAGTCCTCTAAATACAAAGGAGCAGAGATGCAAACTGATCAAGGCTCTTCCTTAAGTAGGGAGTGATCATACATTGGTGATACTTTATCATCTCTGTCACATATCTCTGAGAGAACTTATATCTTTGTTTTCAGATATACAGAGGGATGAAATGTAGATAGCACCTTTACTAGATAAAGTTGGAGGGAAAAAAAGGAGACAGAAGCTGACATTATTTCCCCTTATATTTTAAAAATTAAAAAGTAAATGTTCTAGGATATAAATTGTTCAGTAAGTATGCTCAAATTATACAGCACTATTCAGCAAAGTTGTAGCTATGTAACCATTGAACATCAGAACGCGTGCTAGCTAATACTGAGAATTAAGAATTACTCTGTTGGAAATAGATCATCTCGGTCCATAATGACAGGAAATACCAAATTTAGTATTATTAAAGCTGTATAGCAATTAGCCAGGAAAAATCCAAATAACTGTCAGAAGATATCAATATGGTTTTTCTTTGCAACAGCTCAAACAGAGAGGGTGCTTGAGCATGCTATTGCTGAAAGAAATATCTTTTCAGTGGTTAAAATCCTAGTAACTGAGGTTCTTAACATAAAACGTCATAAAGAACCTGTGACATTTCCCAGCTTCTGAAGAAGGAACCTCTATACAAATGTCGTAGCTTAGCAGTTACTCTTCTAAAGGGTTTGTGAAAGACAACCCAAACACAAGTGCATTAGCAAGTAACTTCTTTTTTTCTGAAAAGTGGTTTGCACCCACTTGCAGATTTTTAGGGGCTTCCAAGCAGAAAGAGGTTGAAAAGCATTGCTCCGGCTAGTATAGCTATATATTATACATATAATTAAAATTTTTCTGACTTTAACCACCCACAGTTCCCACAGTGTTTCCTGCTCCCTGTCACAGTGAACAGTGTTGTCTTGCAGGGAAATACTTTTAAGGATGAGAGTTTCTAGTACACCTTGCACACAAAAAGAACCAAATCACAACTGAAACAATATTGATCCTGTCCTATTTCAAAGAAACGCACAGATTAGAGCCTCACACAAAGTTCATAAAAGACACTGAAATTCAATGCTAATAGCACAGCCTATCACACTAACAAATTGCTGCAGTTACCAGAGATGTCAGAATGTACAAAATTAGCCAGAACTACTGATTTTGAAAACAGCTCTTAAGAGCCATCTAGGTTCATACAGAGCACACCGAGATGACTTATACTGAAACTCAAATGAGAAGACACATTCTCGATTAAAGGAGTAGTGTCCCATAACTGTCAACTAAGGGCCTGAGTCAGTTAAAAATATGTAAGAAACCATGATTTTATTTTTTTTTCTTTCTAGTGAAGGGCTAAGGAGAATCAATATCAGCCTTTCTGACCTGGTAATGTGAGTTATTCCATTGAGTCACTGGGGCTAGTTACAGAGACTAAAAAATGCTTGATACTCTGAGCAAGATGAGACCACTCAGCATCTCATAGATTTGGCCCTCAGGCTCCAGATTTCTATACATACTCCCATTAACCTTATTAGTCTTGATATAGAGCCATTGCATTTTTTTTAGAAGAGAGCGTATTTTCTATTTGATCTATTTAATGACCCTAACAGTACAACATTGCCTCAATTGCCTCATTATTATAAGCATTCTCCTCTCAACACTCATGTGAAGACAGGAATAGCGTGCTATACACCCTCCTTTTTATGGGTGATGGCAGTGGCTCCTGGACTCCAGGTGAGGTACATGGCATTTCATTTGGGCAGTTATTATACACTAGCTGAAGAAAATACCACATGCTGATGCCTTCCATGGGAATTTGGACTGCATTAACTTTCTGGCAGTGGTATGTAACTATTTTTGGTAGCTTTATTTAAAAGAGTCCAGGAAATGAGTTTCATTTTAGTAACAACATCTATTAATGAAATATAGGGGATTTCACTTTGGTTAGCTATCTTGTACATGAATACTAAATGGGAAAGCTCTTCAGGAGGTGGCCAGTTTATATCAAGCCTAGCTAGCAGAGTTAGGTTTCCACAGGCATGCAATCTGTCTGTCTCCATGTAATTAAGGCGTTCCTCCTTCAAAAACTACCAGGCTCTATTCACTTCTTCTGTTTTCCTTGTGACCTTAAACAAGAATATCTTCTTGGGCCTGGAGGTCAGGACATAGGAGTAGCTGTTTATATAAAACACAGAATAATGGCCTTACAGGGTCTGCTTTCTCTCCTAGGTTTGACCTCAGTCAGGCTACAGGTCTATCATATCCTGGCCTACTGTTAGGCAAGTTACAAGTGGGGTTTTCCTCACTCACCCATTTTTGAGTATTTTCTAATCTTTTATGGCAGATCTTTTTATAACGGAGCTTGCTATCCCCTGTGGTTGCACATCCGACATCTGTCTGCAAGGATGGGCATAAAACAGAGCAGTACTATCAAGAATATCCACAATTGTAATCATAAT
This sequence comes from Harpia harpyja, assembly GCF_026419915.1. Taxonomy (NCBI): domain Eukaryota; kingdom Metazoa; phylum Chordata; class Aves; order Accipitriformes; family Accipitridae; genus Harpia; species Harpia harpyja. The sequence goes on from NC_068969.1 coordinate 96,984,090, forward strand.
AACATTACCTTGGGTCTTTATTTCAGGATTAGACAAGTGACTTCTTTCTCTGCTATGTGTTTTTCCTCATTTGTGAGAGTGGAGAAAGTCAGTTTAGTCTGCTTATATCCTTCCATACTCTGGGAAAGACTGCCCTGTAATTTACAGTGAGCTGTGTTTAGCTTTGCCTGAGAGTTTGTTTGTCCTTACAGCATTAAAATAGTTTGCTTGAGGTTATATTTCCTTCTAGGAGAGTTTCTACTAAACCTTTAATTGGAATTAAAAGCAGACCAGGAGGTATCTTGCACTTCAGTGTGTTTATTTCAGGATATGCTTACAATTGCTAATACTGATATGTTTAAACTACTGCCAAATGAAGATTGAAATGCTGTATGAGAAAGAAAAATGTTGATTACTTACTATAAAAGGAAACAATGCAACCAAGTGCCAGTCATGTATCTAGCCAGAATAAATAAATAAATAAGCCTAATTTTAAATTCTACTCCATCCCAAAACTTACCCCCAGGAAGGCATCCTGAGAAACAAGTGTCCTCTATATATATAAAAAAGGAAGAAAAACACAACCATTTTTATTAAAAAAAAAAAGATCAGAAAATGCTTTGGTGAATACCCTGAGGTTTTCATATAGCAATTTTCAGTATTTGCTTTTATAGTAGTCTACTCTTAAAATGAAATATGTTTTGCTTACCATGCTGTGGGACATAGCACTGTTTTCCTTTTCCCACAAGTAAGTAACTAGGACTCACTAGGAGCGATTTTATAGCTATAGCATTTTTAGAGCTGTGTGCAGGGCATAACTATAGTACCTCACTCCTAGAAGAGGGCCTTCTGGCCACTTGTGAATGGCCAGAAAGCTGAAGAATTTGAAAAAACAAAAGTGTTCTTTTTATCTCTTCCATTTTCATAGACTTCTGCTGGTTGTGTTGCTTGGGTGTACCAGGAAATCCAGGTAAGTACTATGCAAGGTCATGGTAAAAGGTATCCAAGCTAATGAGAGGCTAGGTTTGAAAGCATCTCTCAGGTGTTGTAGTAAGTAGTTTCAGTGTATGAATAATGTTAGTGCACTCATTGCAAAGCACCCGTGGTAGGCTGTGATCAGTTTCATGCCTGTCATAGGGAGACAGTAGCATTTCTGTGCCTCAGAGAGATTCATGTCCTGTGATGGGCACTTCAGGGGAAGTACTCATCTTATCTTTATTTGTGCAGAGCTCCCACAAAGTCCTACATGTTTTTACCTAAATAATAGTAAAATACCTCTTCTCAGCAGCTGATCTTCAAGCACTACAAGGAAAAATTTCTAGCCCTATTTCAGAGATGGTGAAACTGAAGTCTGAGGAGGTAAAGGGCTTTGTGTGAGGTGACCCAGCCAGCTCCTGGCCAAGTTAGCTGTAAAGAAAACTTGGGTGTCTTGAGCTGCATCCCACCACTAGGCTGTGTAAAAGGTGAATTAACATGGCAGGATTTAGCCTGTTACAAAGGACTTGATCTCACAAGCTATCCCCTGATCTCAGACAGTGAGACTAGAGCTGGTTCTGGTGATGTTCTTGTGATGCTTCTTTCAGCCGTCAGGATGAACACCACACTAAAGGGATGCTGCTGAAGACTTCTGTCTTGTATGTGTGCTGCAATGTTAATTCTCCTGTTTCTTAAAAAGGAGGCATTTAGTTGCATGGGAACTATGTGTGCAGCATTTTGAGGTGTGTTGCATATTGCTCATAGTTTGGCTATCTCTGTTCTGCATGGGCAACTCAGGCCTGATTCTTTCTCCATTGCTTTCAAGGAAAGTTGTAGTTAAGAAAGTTTTATATTATTAGACAGAGTATTCCCATATAGACTGGTGGAGGAAATATCACACATCATGGAACTGGGTTGTAGTAAGAGAAAAGGATGCCCAAGTTATGGCAATGAGGATATTAATTCTTGCAGATAAAAATGCATCAGGCAAAATCCAGGGGAGATTTGAGGAGTGGGGCTACCTATTCCAAAGCATGGTCTGAAATATGCTCTGCAACAGAGCGTGACCAATTGCACAGAAACTCCTCTACTGAAGGTACATATCAGGGGCCAGATATTCATCAGCAAATTCCTTGGAACTGGCACTGGAGAAATACTAGAGGTCAGTGGAGCCATTGCAAGTCAGCCTACATAGGTGATATATGATGCCATCCGCTGAGATGCACATATGAAAATATGGAATATTAAAATGAAATGTGCACTTAACACTACTGATATGTTTGTAAGAAAAACTGGTGTTACCAAATACAGGCAAATATCTTCTGTGCAGTATCAGCTCAGTGACCCAAAGGTTGGACTCTCAGCCAAGATCTTAAACAAAAGTAATGTGTCAAGATGCACGTGCTATTGACCAGAGCCAAAAGCTGCAGCTTCTTTTAAGGACTACATGCCTGCACAAGCTGTGTGGCATGAGTGCAGGTATCTGTCATGTCAGCACAATGTGATAAGTAAAACTGTGTCCTCTCAAATATCTAAACACACTGGAAAAGCTTAACCTCGAAAATGCATATGTCCTCAAGTCCGCAACAGTTACTCGTTCTCTGTCACTGGATGCCTGTTGGACACAATTCACCAACATCCAGGTAGATGATAGAATGATTTCCTCAATGTATTTCCATTATGAACCCATTCCAATATAATGACTGCCATAGCAGTGAATGTTTACAGTACTCTATGTAAAGATGTATTGCTTGATGCTTACACATGCTGCTTGACAGTCACCATATTTTCTGTTCTCCCTAAGCAGTGGGCCACATTTTTAAAGTAGGTCATGCTCTCCCATACTCAGCCCTGAGACACGACTGGAAAGCACTTCCAGAAGCGCTCACTCAACACCTAACCACTCTCACAGTGGAGCTGATGGCCGCATTCCAAAAAACTCCTGACACACAACTTTTCAAGCTGTCCTGAAGATCTGGGAGCAAATGCTAATGTGCATTTCAGAGCTAATCTAATTTGAAAATAGATTTAATTGTGGTTTCTAAGCCCTTGTAAACATTTTCACCTGCATCAGTACACCTCAATGGGCATTTTCTGAACTACTTCACTGATGACTAAGGTTTAACATCACTGTATGTCGTATTGAGTATTTCAGGATTTTATTGAGAAAGGATTTTTAATCACTGGTGCTAAAACAAAAGAAAACAGTTCATCTGAAATGATCCCCAGGCATAGGAGTACTATTTAGTAGGGTAGTAAACCTAAGTGTTGCTGATGAAATGAAAACTTTCTGGCTTCCTATATCAGTTTAATAGTTGCCTAAAGCTGCAACATGAGTATTGCTTCCTGCCCATGTGACTCTCTCCTTACTGACAATTATTCTTAGCTGTTCTTGGGCTTCAAAGGCTCCCTTCTCTTATGTTTGGTAACAGAAGGTGAATTTAGATCTGCCTAATCTCTCTTTACTAATCCATGCTCAGAAAAATAATGCATTTTTAGACGTCTCTAAGTGCTTAGAAATGGCTTCTGAAGTCTGAAAAGCAGGTATGTGGTGTGAAAGACTGGTCTGCCAGTGAGCTGGTACTTTTACAATACTTTGTATTGTATTCTTACAATATCTTGGTCTGAAAACATAACCGCAAAAGCAAGGAACATTAAAATTGGAGATAAAGTGTTCAATTTAAAGCTTTTTCAGCTTAACTAGGATAAAATTAGACATGGGTCAATTTAGAGCATCAAAGGTCTAAAGTATATTTCAAGTGTCTGAATTTATTTTTAGACCTCTTCTGCATAATAAATATAGAAGAAAGAAGCATATTTCAAAACTGTGTGTTAAGGTCTGGGTCATATGCTTAAAACAATATTATTTCAGTGTTTTAAGTAATATCCGGGAAACCTGATAAATATCGTTTTCTTTGCATACTGTCCCTGTAAAATATAACAAGTCCATTTGATTTTAGAGGGGAAGAAGAAGCTGGTGATAACACCGTCCACACCAATGTAATTAAAATCATTTTACCAGTGTTTTGGAATGAATTCAAAGCCCTCTCTGAGGTATGTGCCCGAGCCTGGGGCTGCGGACAGGTATCTGATGGTAGGTGCGCACCGTGTCAGGAGGCAGCTCCTGGCTCCCTGCCATCCCTTGCAAAGGGCCCAGGATGCTGCCGCCACTCCCACGAGGTGGAAGTGGTCAGGATTGCCGTGGCTGGTCATGCCAGCCTATTGCATCCACACTGCACTAAGCCTCATCTCACTAAACCTCTCCTTCCACCTTTTGCTGATAATTGGCACAGTCACCATCTCCTGGGGCAGCCAAGCAGTGATGAGGACTTGCTGTTTAGCTGCAGCAGTGTTCGCTGCCCCTGCGCTTACCCCTCGGCAAGTCAGGAGGCACTTGGGAGGCATTCGGGAGAGGCCATATGGCAGTGGTGTCTCTCTGGTGGACTGTTTCTGTTTTACTAGACCTTGTCAGAGGATTGTGTGGACAATGGCTTTTTTTGTCTTTTTTTTTGCTTAACTCCAGGAAAGGTTGGATAATGCCTTGTTGTATGAAGTTTTCTCTGTTGTTGTCTGTGAATGTCAAGTACAATTAGAAGTTTGCAGGGGCAGTACAAAAGCTAATCCATTTGGAGTCCTCTCGAGCACTTGACCTCCTTTTATCTTGGGGCAGTTAGCTTCACAGATTAATGAAGTATTTCTAGACGGTCGCTGTTTAGCATCACTAGGTGCCAGCTTCCCTGAAGACAGACCACCAGGACCACCTTGTTCATGGTGCGAAGTCCCTTCCTGAGTAAGCGTGGTCCAGCTGCAAGGCAGCACCACAGGGCTTGTAGACCAGGGTCACTGGTGAGTTGTGCAACCAGCCTGACCTTGGTAAAAGGCTGCTATTGTTCAAGAATTTTTGTTCGGTAGCATTTTGGGCCAACTTTGCACTGGAGCAAATGAGATGAACAGTCCAGAGAGAATCAGAAATCTGTAAGACTCAAGGCATTCAAGGCCACATTTCATTTACCTCTGTGTGAGTTCTGATTTGGCTACATGAGGAAAGCCCATGTCATACTCTGGCAGCCTCAAGTTATTCCAGTTATGCCCCATAAAATGCAAGAAATGCATTTCACTAACCCCAGTGAAAAGCAACCACCCCCCAAAAATCATTAATCTCTGCACCCAGTCATCCCCTGTACATCTGAAGCCTCCCCAAAAGCCCAGACTAATAAATGGGCTGATTATACTATGCCTGAAGGTCAAGAATTTGGAGCTATTTCTGGCCACAGGGGAGGAGGAATGAATTCCAAAACCCAGGAGCCCTTGTGTTGTGCAGCCTCCCAAAAGTCCTCCTTCAGCTGAAGATGCACCAGGCCCAGCTCCCCCCTCAGCTGGTTATTAGAAACTCTGGGATCTCTGTCTTCACTGACTGGCAGCTAGAGTTTTCCTCGGGGTTGCTCTGCTTTTGCAGCAGGAGCTGGGTCAGCCAGCCCCTGTTTTGGGCTATGCTGGGGCCAGCCAAGCAATGAGGCTGACACAACTCTTTTGTGGTTTCTGTCGCATGTAACCGAGCGTTTGCTCCTTGCTGTTTGAACACCTATAGGATGAGGGAGGTTGGTTAAAGGAAGAGGTGAACAAGTTTGAACAAATCCAGGCATCTGATACTTTCCACCTGGGAGTTATTAATGAATAATCATCATATTTTGTAATATCAAAATTGCAAATCAGTTGAACTAAACAGTAACAGATTCAGGGGGATTTTTTTTAAATTTTGATTTTTCTGAATTACCACTCTGAATTCATCTTTAAGTGCTGTGTAAAGGGTAAACGTGCTACGCTTACAGAGGGTGGTATGTTCAAGGCCCAGTGGATCTGCTATTTTATTCTGAAAGGGAATACTGCACATCTTAGGTCTACCCAAAAGCAACTCTAGAGGTTTGTCCAGTTTGTTCACAACAGCCTAAACTTGCCCTCAGAAATCCTGCGAAGCTGCTTTAACCAAAGAGTTGAGCATAACAGGTTAAGCATGGAATGGCTTCTTTTGAGATACATTCAAGCACTTGGCAGCTTGAGGTGTCCCTAGCAGGTGCTGGATTTTCTATAAGTGGACAATTTATAAACAGAGCTGACAACTGGGAAAACAGAGCAGCAGGAGCATGGCATTCCTGAGACAGTAGCGCCTTGCCCATCGGATGCTCCCTGGTGCATGGTTCAGGAGAGCGACCCTGCTCAAAGGGGGCCAGCTGCCTTACGAGCAAATCAGTGCAGGTAGCATCCGGCAGTACTGCTAGGTATTTTCAACAGGCCAGTGCAAACCAGTTTTTTACTTTTGTCCTTCCTTAATCAACAGTATGTATTGGTTAATGCTTATATTAACTGGTCTCTACTGTCTGCATTTTGTAAAGAGAGAAACCCCCAAACAGTTTTACTCAGGCTTGCTTTTAAATGTTATTTAGGGTTTTGCTATTTTCTGCATAAGCAGCTTGGCTCACCATATGTTTGCACCTCACATGTTTTTGGAGCTAATTAATTGTCTTCACTGAACATTCTTCAAATTAGACTGAAGTCTTGAATGATTTAAAAATACAGAGCATCTTCCAAAAAGGCAGGGCTTGTAGGGGTTATTATAGCAGATCTAGCTGTAAGGGAGTCACCGATGCTGCATGGCAGCCAGCTCAGAGGCTGGCCCCAGCCCCTCATTCCATTAAACTTCACACTTCAAGGGTTAGATGATCCATGCTTTCATTTTGCTTTCTGAGGCCAAGCAGGTCCATCAGGAACAGAAGCATCTCACCACTCCTTCCACAGGTTTTGGTTTGTTTTCTTCAATCTAAAACAAGACAAGGAACAGAAGAGAAAACAAAAAATACTCCTAACTCTTCCCCCCGCCCCGCTTGCTTTGAGCAAGGTTCCAATTCCTCTGAAGAAGGAGCTCTGGGGTTTCAGCCCCTCAGCCCCTTCCCTCAAAGCACAGGTATTATTGCACATGCTCTCACTTCTTGTGGTGTGGTTGCAAATTCACAGTTTCATTACTTTGGTCAGGGGTACATCTGCTTCAGCTTTGCAAGCAGCTCTCCTCCATTCTGCTCTTTACTTCCACATTCTTCTAGAGGTTAGATAAACATAGAGATATCAGCCGTTTTGGGTTTTTTTTGTGGTCCTGCCCTATAATGCTGCAACAAAGGGGCTGCACATGTTAATCTTAACACTCCTTTTAATATTTTTCCTTCCTTAGCCAGAAATGGGAGGCAAACCTTACCTCCAATCCCTGCCAACAAGAGTCTAGTAACTCACTTGCTCATCAAGGCACCCTTTTAGGGCATTGGAGACAGGTTTGAGTCCTTGCTCCACCTGATTAATACTGGGAAATTGTTTAGGAGACACTTTCTTCTGCTGTTGTTGATTCACACTGTGTAAGTAATTAAATATTCATTGGGCTAGAAAGGTGAGTTTTGCCCTGAGCAGTAAATCACTCACAGCAGGAGGCTTTTCCCACTCCAGGTGAAGCGAAGCTCTGAACATCAGCCTATCCATGATCCTGCAGCAGGGCTTGTGCGTTCAATCTCTCTGCCATTCTTCTTCTCTAGAAACTCATTCCAGGATCCAAGGAGCATTGATTGATGAGCTGATGCTGCATCAGATCTGCTGCTATTTTTGATTTCAGCAAAGGCACATTTTCAGCGAGTAACTGTTTCAATACAAGACTGCTAAGCAGTGGTAGATGTGCTAGCCAGGACACTGATGAGCTCTGACAGGCACTGTTTCAAAAACAGTGATGGCAGGGTTTAATGACAGAAATTTGGATGACTAGTACTCATAGTGTTACTCTATTTATAGCCCTAAATCGGTAAGGCCTTTAAACACAGCAATAACAGCCCCATGATTGAGTGGGATCATTTACTTGCTCTTGTTTCTGAAGATCTCCAAGTACTTTTGTAGATCAAGGTTGTGGAGAGCAGACCACTAGCATTTCATCTGCAAGCTTGCAGATGTGAACCTGGGATACAGTTATATTTGACCTCTTAATTACCCATGGATGTTATACTATATTGTATAACAAGTTATAGTCTGAACAAACATGCTGCAGTATAGCAGTGACGTTAAACATATGCTTAATTTTAAACATTTGGATAACATCTAATAATGGCAATTGATCTTTCTGTATTTTTGTGACTTTTTTTCAGATGGGTGCTAGAGGTACCAGGGAATAATTTTAAAATGTGCTTAAATTCAGTTTTATTCTGTAAAGTTCTTCAGGATGTGCTAAACTTTAAATATATGCCTAACAGTTTTTCCAGATATCTTCTAGAATTGACCAAATTCCACTAAAAAAGGAAAATGACAGCCTCTGTCACAGAGATCAGTGAACTCTTGTTGACTTCTTGGTGGTCTCATGCTATCAGTGTTTCAGTGTCCTTGGAATTTTAAGAATGCCTCAAAACACATTATATCCAACCCAGGGAATTCTGCATCTCATATTATCAGATAAAGAAAAATTGCTTGTAAACTTACAAGTTAATGTTTGTTTAGAAAAAAGTGATCAGGACACATTATTTTGTCATTGTTTGTGTAAACAAATATGTATGTATTTGGTATGTTTTGCATATATAAATAAATGTACATATAAGGCCTTTTCAAGGAACTATTTCTTGAACTTGAAAATAATTGTAAGTCAAATCAATCAGAGGAAAAATATAAATAGGAAACTGTGACTAGCAACAGATTTATTTATACATATACATAGCTTAAAACCAGCAACCTATAATCAGAACAGAAATTTACATTCATTAAAAAACAGCTTTACCAAAGTAAAGTGCAAGACCAAAAAAAAAAAAAGAGAGAATACAAAATAAAAAACAACAGGGAAATTTGATAACAATGAATATAAAGAGGAAGCCAGATGTTGTAAAAGGCTAATAAAGGACGGAAAAGACCACAAGAAAGAATCCGATGCAGGTAGCAGCAGATATTCAGGAACAAAAGTAACTCATAAATTTGTGCATTGAAATAGAGGAACTGTCAATAACAATGATGGAATGTCACAGCTGGTCAGTACATATTTTTTTCAAAAAATGATTTATAACAATGAAACACTCTTCATTGCAAATATATTAAAGGATAATACAAAACTGAAGCTATTCCAAAGTCATTAGTAAATCAGTAAATCAAGATAATTTCTATCTGAACATTCAAAAAAACCTTGTGGATCAACATTGCTTATTTTTAATACATTCTGGAGCCCTAGAGAAGTTGCAGAGAATGGGGAGGCAGCTATTTTGGAGCTAATACTTAAAAGGAGAAAACAGCTAAGTAAGTCTAGGACTCATCCTGATCTTGATCTTAGGAAAAATAATGTTGATATAAGTTTCAATTAAGAAAAAATTAGAGAGATGGCAATACAATTTAAGCCAAAATACACCGAGTTCTGGCAAATGAATCTTCCCAAGGTAGGCTTTTTGAGATTGTGTGTTGAGTGCTCTTAGTAGAAACGTTGACATAAAAAGACATTTAATTTGGTTCTATATGATATTTTTATTTAAGCATCAATGCATTAAATAGATTAAATACTTCATATATCACAAATATAATTCCATGTGAGCATTTACCAGTTAAATTTATTTCCACTGCAGCCTGTGCCATTTTATAATTTGATCAGTGGCTTTTAAAAAACGTAACACCATTGCAAATAGAATTTGAAATTGACATAAAGACTGAGAAGTGGAAGAGGGACAGGTTGCTGGTGCACAGTGCCCTGGAGGGCTCTGCGGGGCTGGTAGTGGGCAAGCAACATGCATTTCAGAAAAGCCAACGGTAAGATCATGCTCCTGGGGACAAATGTAAACCAGGCTTACAGGACAGGAAAGCAAACACTGGAAAAAGGAGCTGGAAAGTGTGGTAGATAATCAGATACAAGGCAAGAGGACCCATGAGTTCTGTAGCCAAGGCCAAAGGCCACGGGGTTACTGGAAAATCTGCAATCTCCCTGGTGAGTGAGGTCTCCCTGTCCTCTTCCAGCACAGGGTTCCCTATCAGCTGTGCGGAGGGGAAGACCCTGTCTACAGGCCACTTGTGAGGGTTGGAGGAGGTCATGGGAGGAGGTGTCAAACTGTCATTTGTTGTCACCAGGCAGACTGTTCCTCTGTCCGTATTTGGTACACGTGCATCTCTTCTTGGAGTGTTTGGATAGCCATACACCCAAAGTGATGCTGAAGTGGTGAAGGTGGCTCAGAGAAGTGTGCTGAGAGTGACTAAGGACCAGAAAGTATGCTATGCAGGGAGAAACCCAAGGTATTACTTCTATCCAGGTCAGTGAAGAGGAGATTTCATCTCCTGTCTGTACTTCTCCATCCTCCTTTGGAAGCTCTGCTCTCCCTAAGTGCTATTTCAGAATGTTTTCTTGGTTTTCTAGGGCTTTCTGCACGCAGCCTTGCTTCCACAGGCTGCTGCCACGGTCTTCCAGATGACCCAGAGTCCACTCCACTCCCATGCAGCTGAGGCCCGTACTAAGCTTCTGCATTAACCATAGCACTCCTGTAGCAGTTTGGAGCTTCCCCCAGTGCTTTCCGTGCACTGAAATGCTCTCTAAGCTTTCCGTGTTCTTTTTTTAGCCTATATGTTTTTTATTTTTCAAGAGTTCTAAATTATGTAGGAAAAAAATCTCCATAAAATCTTGCAGGTGAACCCATTTAGGAAAGACGCATCTGCATGTGACAGTAATGGTAAGTGACTCTGCTATGAAGGAAGTCGAGCAAGCTTAAAATGAGCGTAGTTAGGTCACAAATTAAATTCAGTCAAGAAAATGTGTTGCCTTGTTTGCAAGTGGAGATAGCATCAACCATAAATGGCAATGAGAAACTGTGAGAATCAAGGCAATGATAGCTCTTCTGTGGTTTTTTTTAAGATTCATAACCAACAATAGCAAATTACCATACTGCTTCATGTTTGGAATTTGGATGAAATAAAACATCAGCTGCTGCAGGTCAGAAAGTGTCCCAACTGGAGCAACAAACCAATAACTATCCCAAAACGACATTGAGCTTTGGAGGCACAGAAAGGATAATATGATCCCTAAGTGAGTTTCTGCTAGAACCATGTAGTTAAGCATCAGGTTTTAGCCAGTACACTACCTCTCTCAGCACTTTGATATACATGTGAGAAGAATTGCTCTGTTGGCAATAATAATAGGAGCAACTCTGATCCTACCAGCTAAATTGATTGTGTATCTACATTAACTCAATCTGTAACCTCAGGATTGAGAATGAAATAGCTTTGTATCTTTCTTCTAAGATGACATTTTTTCAGCTGTTCAAGTTCTTTGCAGAGCCATTGATTTGTGCAGGTAAACAAGAAGACATACCAGAGGCTGAAATTAGCCCACGGGCTGCTGGTCCCCAAACAGTTTGGAGAATTATCTCAGGAGGAACATTGCTGAACATAAGTCCTCCTGGGCTCACCAGGGCTAAGGACAAGATCAAGAGCACAGGTAGGCAAGGGATGTTCAATTCCAACATGCTCCATCTTTTCCACACTGCATGAGAAATAAGATCAGAAGAGTATACACTGTATGAGACCTCAAAGGAAACTCTGGGCAATGTCACACTTCAGGCCCCTTCTCCAGCAGCTGAGTGTGTCAGACAGCAAATTCTTTTTACTTTAACCCACCCACTGCAAGAACATCAGTCTCCTCAGTACCTAGTCTTCCCCAGCAGAGCATCTAAGAAGAAAGCCATCCCTACTCCAAGATCCTCTACTAGTATATCTGACCCTAGGATATCTTTGCCTAAATATTCCTAGTGTGTTTGTTTATTGATGAGAACCATTGAATCCTCCTTTGCAGCAATATGCATGCTAACTCCTCCTTCTATCCCCTGTAGTTAGTTTGGCAATTCTTCTCCTTGGCTTACCTAGGAGTATCTTTGACCAGATGACCCTGAGGTAATCGAGACAACATCCTTAAGGTCCTGTGTGACCCTTTTCATTATGCCTTTATAATCCTCCCATGGGCACATGACGATTTCCTCCCTAGCATCCATCATATCTCCTTGCATAGGAGGCAGAGGGCTGGGCCAGCAACTGCCCAGGATCCTCTGTGCTCTCTCAGTGATAACACTGAGCCTGCACTTGCAGGTGTCTGCTGAAGGGACCTCTTGGATTCGGTTGGTCAACGTGCAGAACTGGAGGTGCTCAAGCAGGGACTCACCCTCCTGTTTCTCTAAGCCATATTCCTGCTACTAGCCTTCCTCTGCTTGTTGCTATCTTCATTAAGCCTTGCACATGAGCTGCCAGTAGAAACAGCATGCCTGATGTCTCATTTACGTTGCTTCACTGACACACTAGCCCCTGGCTGGGAAGGCTCAGGTACTCTGTGCAGAAAGAAAGTCCAGATGGCTCCAAATCAACAACAAGAAGTCACAGCGTTTCTTGGCTCAGCAGATGCAACTGTTTGAGCATGCCTAATCCTTGTTGTCTAGCTGCAGAAGGAGTGGATGGGACAGCTCAGAACATGTGTCAGTTAGAGTCTTCCTACCCTGGGAGGGAAAGAGGCATCCGCAACTTGGAAAGACTCTGGAAGAAGCTGAGACAAAAGCTGAAGTAGAATTGACAAAGTAACAGTGCTGTAGCCCAGGCTTTGCCAAGGTGAATTTCTATAGCTGCCTGGTTGGTGATGGTTATATGTGAGGACTGCTGTTTGTACAAGGCTCTTTGGAAATACTGATATATTTGTGAGCAGGCATTTCCTATCACAGGTCTAAAGAAGACCAAGGAATATAATCACCTAGCAGTTTGAAACTACCATGTATCATGTCAGAAACAAAGCTGGCCATGGCTTCAGAGACTGCGTGTTGTGCCCATCTCTCATTTGGTACATCTCATCCCCCTGCTGCTCAAATCGCCGTGCACACCTTTTCTCTCTATGGGTTTGAAGAATTGCTGTGTTTACTGGCAGGAATCTAACTGTGTGCACTGAACTCTGCTTAAAATCCAACCCTGCACATGCAAATGAGACAAGGCCATTGGGCTCTTGGCAATATGCCACCAAGGTCCTCCGGCTGTGCAGCTGATGCCTCAGCATCCTAAACCATGCTGAATCCTACTGGGCCACCAGGACTTGAAGGACAGGCTTTGTTTTAGGGTTTTGCCCCATGAATAATAATTTGTTCTGTGGTGACTTCCCGGATGTTTTCCAATGCGCTGGCATGTGACAACACAGTGTCTCCAGTCAGTCTGAGGCCTCCCAAACCTCCATCCATGACAAGGGAATATTTATATCTCACACATACAGCAGGCCAACATTTTCTAAGTTATCTTGGCTCTTTTTCCCACTCAGAAGTGTTCCATATCCACGGGCTCTTTCTAGAGGGAGGGCAACAGGAACCGACACGGGGTCAGTTGGATGTCCTTTCATGTCCAGCATCCTGCCTCTGAGAGAGGCTAGGGGTAAGTACTGCAAAGGAAGAAGCAAGAAACCTTGCAAATTAAAAATATGTCTACAAACTAACTACCCCTTGTATTCTTAGCTGATGATTTGTACCATGAAGCTTCAGTAGTTCGCCTCTCTTCATATGCTTTTTCCTAGATAAATAAGAAATACTAAATTCCTGCTAGCTCTTGACCACAAAACTATCTTCCAGCTGTGAGTGTCACAGGATAACACTAAGGAAAATTTCCCGTTCCTACATTTAAAATTGGTTGCCCTTTCATTTCTTAGGTATGACTTCCATTATAAGACCGGTCAACAGGCAGCTATTTATATACATTTTGAGTTTCTCGCCTTTAAATTAACTGTAATCTTTCAGACATGTCTTACTTGCCTTAAACTCCCACTTGCCTTTGAAGATTTTTTTTGTTTTCAATATATTACCTCTGTTCTCTCTGACTAATATTTCTGATGAATTAGATATTAATTTAAATGCAGTTTCAGTGCACCCATTACTGTTATGTATATTGCTCCCGTGATTACACTACCTACTATATAACCAAACTTAAAGGCAATCTGAGCTTATCGAAGAACAAGTACTCCCTCCTGCTATCATTTAATAAATTAGCTTGTTGGTCCCAAATCTCCTCTATTTCAAAATAGGAGTTAATAAATAAAATGCATTTTAATAAGATTTTCATGTGCAGCTACAGAAGTACCATCACAGAAGGAGATCTTTCAGCAAAATTTTCCCAGTGTGTTCAGCAGCAAAAAAATGTGCTAGGTTTTTTTTTTTTCATTCCTGAAATTCACCACTGAAACTGATCTTAACCAAAGCCTTAGTTCACTGAAGGAAGAATAGGACACTTCTGTACATAGTCACAAGGCAGTTTCTGTAGAGGAAGGAAACACCCTTCCTTCAAGTGATACTATTAAAGCTTGTTAAACTTTGAGCAGTACAATGGTAGTTATTATGAAGAATTTGAACCAAATGCTTGAGCTCCTCCTCCTTGGACTTTCTAGCCAATATATTATGGACTATTTTAAGAAGGGAGCTGTTACTGCACCTAAACTACCTCTGCAGCACAGTCAGAAATTACACAGTCTGAATTACGTGTTGTGTTCCTGTACTCCACTGGGAGTATACAAGTATACCTTTTACAAAGGGTGTAAAAGGATGAAGAACAGGATTTTCAGTTTGTGTTTCTAATGTGACACATGAGAATTGACCTGTTGAAAGATTGTAAGCATTGCACGTGCTCTGAAAATCTTACAAAGTTAAGCTATGCTTCAAGTATAGTTTGTTCAAAAAAGGAACAATGAGATAAACATTTTCTAAAGCATTAGTGTTATGGGAAGCTTTCCCATACCCCACTATTGGACTCAAATCTCAGCAATTAGTTTTGGTTACCAAACAATTGGCCAAGTTGCCTTCTCTTTGTTTTCAGTAACGTTATTGGCACAACGATGTGCACCAGAGCTGCCAAGGATAATAAGGTATGCTAAATACCTTGGTACTGAGCACACTTCACAGTAGTAACGGAGTTTCACGCAACAGATCCATCTTTTATATAGACTATTCTTGAGAAGAAGTTGGAGCTCACTATAACTCATTAGAGCTATGTGTATTATGAGGTTTTGCCTTGATGATCACACTGATAAATGGAGAGGAATAGATGTAAGGCAGGTCAACCTGAAATGGAATTTTTCATTTTTCATGAAAAAGTAATCTCCACAAAATGCTTTCTTTGTTTTCACCCAGAATGTTTCATTTTGTTTCAAGATACATATTTATTCCTTGATCTTTCCCTTAGTGCTTAGGTCTATTTTAAAAGGGCCTTTACAAAATAAAAAGTGGAAAAACAAAGCTTCCATGATTTGAAAAAGCAGCACTTGACTTTTTCAGAATGAATCATAGCAATTCAAAACCTTCAAAACACTTTAACTTTTTTATAAATTTCTTTCTGTTTTCTAAATGAAGGTGATTGATTGGTGAATCCAGTCAAAATTTGCAAATTGTTTCTTCTTGCTACTACAACTTTCAGTGAATTTGCTGTTAACAGTAAAGATTTCACCCCTCTCATTCTCTGACATTTGAAGCCATTTTTTAAGTGTTTCATCTTTCATCCAATTACATGCTTGTGTATTCTTTCCCTCCTAGCCTCCTAAGTTCCCAAATTCTTCCTTACATAGCCTGCAAAATATTCATTTCCTTTTGAGAACATGGAAGCCTTAATCACTGTGGGTTGCGCAACAAAGACCTCCAGGAAAAGCCTTAGTTCACCAGAAGAACCTACAGCTCTTAGGCAACACTCTCAGATCTCTCGCCTTAGTGAGGCTGCCGGCGTGCCGGGGCAGCACTGCCTCCCCGAAACGCACCCCGGAGAGCTGCACTGTGCAGAGCCACCGGTACCTCAGCTGACCTGCGCTAGCACTGGCGTGGTGTGACCGAATTAGGGTGCGTGACTCTGGCCAAGACAAGGGGAAAAGAGGCTCAGCAGCACACGGTACAGAGGACTCGGTGACCAGCAAACAGGGGTAATCTGATTGTAAGGGTGAAAGGAATGTCCTGAAGGATAGAAGGAAAAAGATCGCTACCATTATCCCTCTTAACTACGTTCCATTTTAATATATAATATGACACATCAGTAAAGCATAGAGCTAGCTGACAAAGGGGAGTGAGTCATTTTTAGAGTAGCTCAAATCATGTGTCTGGTGACTATGTGCTCCAAGGGCCATGTCAGAGCAGAGGCTATATTGCTACCTATATATTTAGATGTATTCATTTGAGGGTATGTAAGTCGTCAGGGAGTGAGGCACTCAGTATGTGAGGGAATGGAGGTAGGCTGTTCTAGAAATGCCAAACCTCTCCATGGCCTAATTCACCTAAAATTTGGGGGGCTCTGTTTTGTGATTTAGGACTCTGTATAACAAAACAGTGACTTGTGAATACTCTTAATGACTCCAAATCGCTCACTGGCCACATATAGGCACATGGCTCTTTGGAGAGTGTCATTCAACCCTCTCAAAAGGTGTGACTCCACTCCTGGTGAGGCCAGTCCCTGGCAGCGGCCTGATGCTGCAGAGGATGCAGTACATAGTGGAGCTGCCAACCCTGGGATGAGAGCACTTACCATCTTTCAAGTTCAGGCCCATGTAGCACACATATCCCTGAATCTCTGAAAGGCAAGTATGTGAGCTAATGGCAGCAACACACGCATCCTCCCAGCAGTGCAGTCCCAGTGGCATCGTGTTTATGAAAGTTATTTGTTTAAGAACTGCTGACAATTTTTTTTCCCTAACAACCTTAGTGCTCGGTTTGGCAACCTACCCTCCTTTCAGCTTTGGCCTCAGACTTGGCAGTCTTTCCCTGCTTAACTGCTAAGCCCAGGGAGAAGCAGCAGCCACCCTTGTGCCGTGCCTGCCAGCAGCGGCACCTGAGCCGTGGGCAGCCCCACCGCCCCGGCTGCCAGTGCTGGCTCCTTCCCGGGCCCTTACATGGAGATCAGCCCATGCCGACATTGCACAACTCGCTTTATCTTGAAACAAGGCATAAATAGGGCTGGCACAGAGAGGTGGCTGCCGGAGCTCTAGCCTAATGCACAGGCATGCACGCATGAGCGCATTTTGCCTCTGCACTCATCGGTGCAGCTTTCTTCTGCAGATGAGGGCACTGGCCTCTCTTTTGTCCCCAGGAGCTGCATGCTCAGCTGTTTTGCTGTGCTCGCCCCTCACTGCTTTTCCCCCTTCATCCTCAGCCCCATCCCCTCTTGCTGACAGTCTCGCTTGGCTGAGCACCTGGCAGGAATGCTATGAATTTCCCAGGTGTGTCACTCACGTTTGTTCCCTCTCCTGTTTCTAGCTCCTCTCGTCACTTCTGCCTCTTCTGCTTTTCACCTTTGGCAGGGGTTTTTTCTTCACCTCAAGCATCCTCAAGCATCTTTCCTTTCCATCTGCCTTTTGACCTTATCTCCTAGCCAGGATCTTAAAACACAGACACATAAGCTTTGGTTCGTGTCTGCCATTTGTCTGATGACTTCCCTTTCTCATTCTGTCCTTCTGAGAACATACTTCTTTTTTGCTTTCTCCCTCTCTTTCAGCCAGCTGATCAAGTGCATCCTTTAAGAAGGGCTAGGTTGCCTCTCCACTCTTGCTGCAAGCCAGGAGTGGGACTTCATCGGCAAAACGCAAAGGGTGGCCCGCTCTAGCTGCAGAACATGCCATTAAATAGTAAAATAATACCTGCATAAAGAAGCTTTTTCTTCACGAATGTGCAAGCCCACTTGGCTCCGGCTTCTTTCTTTCCTCACTCTTGCATGCCCTGCTCCCACAAAGGAAGCCATCTGCAAGCCTGCTTCTCATCACCAATCATTCCTAATCACGAGGAAGTTACTCTTCCTCCTTCTTGTTCCCATCCTCTTGTTTTCTTATCCTTCCACTCCCTCCTTAAACCTACCCAGCCAAAATATCGCTGTTGTTGCTCCTCAACTCGAATGGCTGAGAGCAGAGCTCACAAGGGTGGATTTCCGTATCTCTGCCCAGACTGAGGTTATTCATTAATCCAGCTCTGGGAAGAGCTGAAGAAGCTCTGGGAAGTTTTCTCTGTCATAACCGCTACGCAGAACAGCGTGAAACACAGCAGCACCAAAAGATGTTACTATGAACCCCTCCCCATCCCTCAGGCTGGACCCTCGAGCAGTTTGTCATTCGAGCAGCCCAGGGAGTGTCCGATCTCTGCAGGGTTCACAGTGCTCATGGGCCTTCCCAGGCATAGTGTGAAGGGCAAGGACTTCCAGAGCAGGCCCTCCATCCTCAGAGCAGATCAGGAAATCAAAATCCTTTCTAGACAGGATCCCATTTCATACTCCTCTTTCCTAAGCTTAGGAAACAGAGGTGCCTTCTGGAGGCTGTGGGAGCTGGTAGCTTGCAATAGCTTTGAGAAGAAGGACTTTTGCTACGTCCTGTGGGGAATGAGCACAGCCCATTTCAGCATATTCTTGTCATTCTAATCTGTCTTTGAATGGAAAAAACCCAAAAACAAATTTAACAGATGAAATTACCACCGAGCAACAGTGCTAGCCTTGACAGGAGGCAACAAGAAGCTAGGCAGGGAACTGCAGGAACAGTTTACCTGTCGCAAATGCTGTCCTCCATGTACTTCCATCTGCACTGCAAAAATCAAAATGTGAATCTTGTTTCTATCTGAGATATGACCATTTATTTTTTCTGTTTATATTTGAGATCAGGGAAACAGGATCTGAAATGAAACTATATTTCTCCACACCCCTATAGAGTCCTCCTAGTCAAATGCCCCAACCCACAGTCTGGAGCAAAGACAGAAGCATCCTAATGTATGAGTCATTCAGGAAAGGGGGTCTGTACTAACAAACTAAACAGGGCCAGACACAGTCCTCAGCAGCAGCTTGCAACTGTCCATAATGTTGAGCGATTAGCAGAGCCCTGGCAGGGTTTTGGCCCTTGAAAGCCCAGGCTGCAGCAGGAGAGGGGCAGGAGCAGCTCAAGTTTAGCCTGTGCCGGCCACTTTCCCAGGGAACAGCTTGAACAAGGCCACCCATCTTTGGAGGCAAGCGAGGTGAAGCCATATGAGTGCACGCTGTGCTATGCTAGCAGCCCTGAGGGCTAGAGAAACCATTTTCTTTACTAGAATAGAGGTAGCTTCTCGGTTTCTCTTAGGTGTGTTCTGGTATGCATAAAAAATCATGCTCTTCAGGGGATTTAGGCACAGGAGCACTTAATTTCTGAAACCTAAAGAGCCATAGGCAAGGAGATAGGTACCTAGATAGTCACACCAGCCAAAAGAAGGGTGCTATTGGGCATGCAAGATAGCACAGTTACTGTTGCCTAGAGGATGTTTTCGCCAGAAACATTCACTTTTGGTATTTCAAGTGCCTCAGCAGGTTAGACAGGTTTTTTGAAAAATTGTTTTCTTACAGATAGGCACCTGAAACCCGTGTATGCAGCCCTGAAGCTCCTCAGCACTATTTTGGGTCTGGTTTGGGTATCTTTGTTTAACGGATTGATCAGTTGACATTTAGACCTAGCTTGAAATTCTGCTTGCAGTGTGTTTCCCACCCAGTGCTGGCCTGGCATGTTGGCAGCTTGTCTGCCATGGTGGCATTAAACTGGTGCCTGTTTTGTCCCTTGCAAGAAGTGAGGGAATCAGTAGAGCGGGTCTGCATGCTGCTGAAATGGGCAGTAAGTGAGCTTTCCCAAAATATCCATGGCAAGCTCTGCAGCAGCAGGGAGTCTCTGGGCCTGATCCATCCCCTCTCTGCACTAGTGTGGCCACGTTTGCAGGACAGAGCTCACTGGGCATCCCCACCTGCAGATTCATAAAGCAATTGCTGCTGTTATGGTTTACATCACTTCATCCAGTTGCTAGCTGTGACCAGATTGGGCTCATGGCTTTTCACAAGGGCAGAACTAAATAAATCTCAGAAATCTTGTGAACTGTTAGCATGACATGCTATTTTACCTATACGCAGACTTTTTCACCGCAGTTGATTCTTGACTTATACAGTTTTCATGATTCCTGGACCCCATTGTAAAATGTCTGATTGGTTTGAATATTGTCAACATCTACTTATAAATTCATGATGTGTGGTTTTAAATACACTATTATATGCCACGAAGGGTTTTGTTCAGATAATCTTTCCCCCCAGGTTTCTCTCCCCCAGATGTCTCAGTTACGAGGGATGTTTAAAATCTCATTGAGTGAAACTCAGAGGAACCCCTCATTATCTTAAGTAGAAGTCAGGAGAAAAGGGGAGCCCTGCCATACAGACAGAAATCAGAGATGGAGAAAAACCCACATCTATCCCAAAAGTGTTGATTCTGCCCCACTTACACTAACAGAAGTTTTTCCACTGCCTGAAGGGGGATCAAGATCAGCTCCTAGATGAGAGAGAACACATTTTTTATGTTTAGGTTTTCTAACAGCACTTTTCAAATAACAGCATGGCTATGATTTTAAAGTGTACTCTATCTTCGTGTTGACCAGCATTGGTGAAAACCAAACAGGAGACTTTTCTTTGTTGATAATGCCCTTGGGGCTAAGTGCACAGAATACAGACCTTCTCTATATATTTAGGCTGCAGACAATTAGTCATGGGGAAGAGGAGGAGACACACCGGATTACCCGGGGAAAGCCAAGAGAATTGAAATTGATATTTGTGAACAACCCATAAAATAAACATTTAAATAATCAAAATATTTATCTAGTTCTGTTGTGAGCCTGTCATGGACAGCATCTCACACATATGTGAAATTGGTTTATGGAAAATGCCCTGATATAATCTGACATCATGTCAGAGCATATCAGTGGTTTAAAGATATACTCCTTTTTCAAGGAAGCAAATTATCAGGGTCCTACTCCAGACATGTGTCTATCCTCTTCATGTCAGGTAAGTGTCACAAGGTAAGATTTGCCACTGTTTTTTGCATGGCAACATAGTGGTCTTGCATTCCCAGATATCCAAATCCGAATGAGATTGCACTGTACAGCATGGGCCAAATTACTCCTGAACGTATCTCATATACCTCTGCCTTCCTCACCTCAAATTGAAAAAGTCTGCGCAGGGTTAAAGCAGAAGAGAATTTAGCTTTCTGAAATTTCCTATTTTTACCTTACATCATCTTTGTATGCTACCACCTTTTCAAGTGTGAGCAGCTAAAAAGGGCAATGGCTCTGGTTTGCCTCCTTAAACATTGCTAATTCTCCTATGGGAGAGAGGAAACAGTGCAGTGTGTTAATACAAAGCAACTTAAACTATTAATTTCCGTATGGATATGTACAAGCATTCAGGATTGTGATGAATGATCTGTGGAGATGTGTTGCCCAAGTTCAGCCTTCATTTGGATATTGGATATAATATCAGGTGCAATATAAATGTTTTTGCCTTGGAAAAAGGAGTTTTATAACAGTCAAGCGAAAATAGATTGTTTTATGGAGAAGGCAAGAGGAGATAAGTAATCATCTCTAAAGAAACCACAATAATTATAAAGCAGGTGAAAGATGATGAGCAGAACTGGTTAAATGAGATCTTCTTTAGTGGCATAATATTATAGAAATAACAGAGTTATATATTATTTATTAAGAGAAGCAGAATCCTGCACCCCACAGATCTCTGGGGAGTTGTTGGTAATAAGTACAATATTCTCTCCATAGCGATGTTCTGCTTTATTATTTAATGGGCAATCTCATGAATTAACCACATCTATAAGTGCATGCAGCACAACTGCCTTTAGAAAGTTACTTTGTTATTCACAGCATTGGAGATCACTGAGGCTGGAAGGAGCCTGAGAGATATCTGTTCTCTTGGTCTGCCAGAGATGTCTCAACATTTTCAAAGGGTCAATCGTCTCCACCAATGGCAAAAAAATTGGCTTAAAATGGGTGTGATACACTAGCTGTGATTGATGGGCAAGTGCTTTTATTTTCCTCTACCTTGATTAAACAGCTATAATAACTAAAACATCTGAAAAGGAGAGCAGGTTTGCAAGAAGCACAAGTAGCAAAACCAAAAGCTTGTTATCCTTACCGTAAACTACTTCCAGGGCATAGTGAGCTTTCAGCTCTTCTAGGTGTCTCTTAGTGAGTGAAATTAATTGCGCACTACAGGCTTAACTGCCATGTGGAGGTTGACTGAAAGCTAGGGAAATGCACAAGATGCTCTTTGCAGCAATAGGGCTAAAGGAGAAAACACATTCAAGAGAAGTTTTTGGAGCAGCCTAATGGTGAGTTTCACATAGAGCTAAATGTTTGCACCTACCGACTGGCACTTCCCTGGTCAACTGGCTGGCTTGCATGTGGGATTTGCTTGTACTAAAGGCAAATTTTGCACATCCACAACTAGCAAACCACTTGAAAACACTTCTGCTGTTCCCCTGGTCCTTGCGAGATCTTTGATCTGTGGCAGCATCCGAGGTGAAGTGCCTGCGGAGCAGACGGGGTCTTTGAGAGCAGACTTTGCATTAATGTACCGTGTGAGCGTAGGGGACTGCTGCGGTGCGGGAAGGTTGAGGCTACAGCCCATGAGGGTTTCAGCAGTTCCACATGACAACTGTGAAAAGCAGCTGCTCCTCTGTCCTGAAGTTGTCCTTCCAAGGGGAGTCTCTAGCATGTCTGCTGCAGGGTGCTCACTTTTTATGCAGACATGGAGCCAGCTGCGTTTTACCTTGTGGCTAGGAGCGAGCAGCCTGCAGAAGCCAGGTTCCATGAGCTGGGATTGATTACTCCAAGCGTTGGCTTGGGCAAATGCCTGCAAAAGAATAAGCTGATTTGAAAAGGCATTATTGACTCAGCTGCAATGTTCAGAAGGTCTTCAGCAGAGGCAGGGCGGCATTTAGCCTTAATGTGGTATCCAAAAACAGCTTGCTCTGTTGTTTTCTCTAGGTGTGTCTTTTTCCTTTGTTACCAGGGAAGGACTGGGGGAGCTGAATATCCACTTGTCTAGCACTAGCAGCTCAGCATGGAAATGTGATGCACTTTGTATGTTATAAACCACTCTGTACCTACCACATTAAGGTTGTAACATCAGCACTGTTGTCAGATGGTACATTTTTGGAGGACACCCTGATTCTCCAGTGCCTCCATCCGTTGTTAAATCAGTGCAAAACAGGAATCAGATTCTGCCATTTAGTTGTTTTACACACTTAATGTCAAAAAGTGAAAGGCAAGCGGATGGTTTTAGATGGATTTTAGGGCAGCTGGATGCAGGCACAAACTACATTAGCACTACAAAGGGGAAAGGCCTGTACTAACAGACTTTCTCTGCCTGTGTCTCTGTCACCAGTGGAAGTTCCTCTGTTTGTACAGACATGTAATTCCTGCACTTGCAAGGATGGGCCAGGTTAGTTGGTACAGTATGTGCCCCAGTGCCAGCAGTTGTCTCCAGCTCCAACACTGCCATGCTGTATGATCATGGGTCTGTAATGCAAAGTGCAGCCAGTGGGAGCAACAAGGTACCCACAGCTTTTGGAAATGGGACTGGACTGGGAAGTTTAACTTGGGCTCCCCTTTTGGACAATGTGAAGCTCCACCTGCAGCTGCTGAAGATGCTGGGGTTATCGTGCTGTTTGTGCTCAAGCAGGGCCAGACATGCCTGAGTCCCACTGAAGGGGGGTGCAGACGTGGAAGGCATTTTGCTCCCTGCCCAGCCCTGGCACCCAGCTCCTGAGTGAATGGGGCACCCAACAACCTCCCACCCCCTCCCCAGGATGCAGAACTAGAGAAGCCTTCCTGCCTCTGGGAGTGTGGGCTGTTTGCTCCAGTAACCTCTATAGAAGTTAATGATGGTATTCTGAAAAGCGTATTTTGGGATCAATGTGGTCACAGCTCCCAAAGGAACATCTTGCAAGGCACCTGTGCCAGGCTGAGCCCCTGAGGCAAATGCATTGGCAGGGGAGAGGCTGCTGCCCTGAGAATGAGGGATGAGCTTCAAGGTTTTGCTGTAAGGGGGTAGAGATGGGAGACTGGTCACCTAAACACTCCAGGAGAGATTGAAAGAAGTTAAAGACACAGCTAGCCCTGAACTGGGGCCAGCCTGAATCCAGGGGAATGTTATATTTAAAATTCATTGGAACACACTCACATTCATGAAAATGAACTTAAAAACCCAATGGCTGTGGAAGTACTAGCTGCTACAGTACGAGAGCTTTGCAATTGAGTATTCAAACAGTAATGGATTACTTCAACTCTGTTTACTTCTGCCTTTCTTTAAGGTTAAAATGTGATGAAAATATAATGAAAATAGTCCTTATTTTCAACATGGTAATAGGCTTTCATTTAAAGAACTATCATAATTAGCCAAAAAGTTGTATTCAGAAAGGTGCCATCAATAATTTGATGTTCTGTTGATGCCTACAGTGGTCTATACTTGAGTACTTGCTATATATAATATTTTCAGTTAAAATTTTGATGAGGAAATAAGGGGTGCACCTACAAAATTGGCTGAAGAAGATTGCCTGGTTTTTGGAGGACAGAATAAGAAAAAAGGAAGGCCTTTCTAGACTGGGAAAAGGACTAAAAATGAGCAAATAACATTTAATGAAGACAGATATGATACACTATAGTTACGAAGCAGAGGTCAGTGTGAAATGCAAATTGGGTAGGCAGTGGTCCTGCTACAGGACACCAGGGTTGTAGTGAAGCCAACAGTGCAAGGCTGTTGCAAAAATGGCAAATGTTATGCCATTAAATATCAGCAGGACCATCATGTGAAAGTCATGGGAGGTAACTGCTGTATTTGCTTGGGTGAGTCTTCTCAGCTGGAGTGAATTTTCTACACTTCGACTTAGCGCTTAAAGACATGAACAAATAAGAGAAAGTCCAAAGTAGCTCAGACATAACAATGAGAGAAAATGCAGCTTATGAGGAGCTGGGTATACTCTGACTCAAAAAAAGAGGACTGAAAAGGGATATACTAGCTATACTGGGAACAAAAGACAAGAATAAATTGCTTGCCAAAGTCAGCAAGAGTGGGATAAGATATAATTAAGTTAACTAAAGGTCAGCACAGTTAGACAGGAGGAAAACTTTTCTAATCACAGAGGTAGTCAGTGTCTGAATAGATTGCTTAGGATCATTTTGGCAACCATGTCTTCCCTATCCCTATGTCCTTGTCCCTGTGCAAATACTATCTGGGACACTGTGGTTATGCTTGATAAGGCTTTATAGCATGGAATGTAACTGGAGTCCTCTCCAGATCTACTTCTCTATGATTTTATGTCAACTGAACTGTTACTGTGCAAAACCTCCTCTGTCATGTGATCCAGAACACTTCCATCTACTAAACCTTCTATTTAGAAAGTTTTCTTCCTGCATATATTGCAACCATTTTTTTTAGTAATAACAATGATAATCTATAGGATGAAGCTAACACTTTTTACCCATGGCTCTCCAAGCTCCTTACAAAGCTGAAGTTATTATTGACCTTATTCATAAAGCAGGAGACAGAGGTACAGGAAGGTTATGGGACTGCTGAGTGTTCATAAAGTACACTGGTAGCAAAAATGGGCACATAACCCAGGAGACATGTCTCCCAGGCCTTTCCCTGGCTGCCAGACCACATTATTTATCCAACAAATTATGCTCATGAAAATGGAGTACCCAGTTAGCAGTTCTGACACAGCTTGTTTTTTCCCGTAACATAAAGAAACCATAATTCTCTGAATGCGGAGGAAGTCCTGGCTGGTGGAGGTCCACGGTAAAATCCGTTCCACAAATCTCTTGCAGAATGCAGGTTAATACAACCTGAGAATTGGGACCACAGTGTTAAAACATACTTATCTATTTTTTTCCTCTGGTGAAAAACGTGTTGTTCTGATTGTGAAACTGTCTATGATTTGATTTGGTAAAGTAAAAATACTTGATGTCAACAGAAACTAATATTGTCTAATTAATTAAACCACCTCATGATGCAATATGTAATATAACATGTTTTCTCACAGTATTATGTTTTCACAGAGCTGTCACTCACTGTAAAGGTTACTTTTTTTTCTTTTCAGTACGAAAACTAACTGTAAAACTTGAAACCTTTCTGGGAAATTGCTTGGATACACGAAGAACATACGAGTTGTTTGTTTTTCAATTTTCAGTGCTCTCTGAGCTTCATATGAAGAGCTTTTTGTCAGCTCCCCTCAGTTAGAAGTGCAGAACCAGGTCCTCCAGGGTTGCAATTTATTTTGTGGCTTTCTCACAACCTTTATAATTGCAGATGTACATTAAGATAGAGCGTCAGTTCTTTTGCAAGAGTCTGTTACAATTTGTAGATTCCCATGTTGCTTAGTTTGCTGTTTTATAAAGAATGCTGTCTGTTCAAGAGCAAACTAGGTGAATGCCATGAAAGTGCTGCTTTTTCAATGCGTCCTTGCTATCTGTATTTTTTCAGAGTGCCGTGTAAACAGCTATGTTGCACTTTACAAATGAGTAAGGAGGAAATAGCTTGGCTACCTTGATTAATCATTGTTGGTTTGTTGTGATTATCAGTGTTTGTATTGGAAAAACATCTAAAAGTCATATGAAGAGATGAATGCTTTCTCATGCTGGATGTTCTTCACATATCCAAAAGCTTAGTTTGTGCTCCAGTCACCTTACCATGCTGGTTTTCCTCCCTTTTATCTTCTCCTTCTTCCCTTCTTTCTGTATCAATAGCAAGCAGCCTGTGCTTGACAAAATTAAAAAAATAGGTATACGCTACAGTCCAGACCAAGTAATTGCAGAGACTTCAAAGAAGAATTTCTTCAGTCTTCTAGTTGCAATTAGATGCCCAACACTTAAGGAAAAATGTACGTAAGAGAAGATCGTAATCCAGTACGCTATTGAGCAACCTGGTAGTACCTGCCTGCACCCAGGCCCGTGCCTTCCCAGAAGTGTCGGAGCAGACAGTGACAGCTTAACCCGAATGCCTTGTTATAGGGATGGCATGTACACATGCTGGTGTCTGCAGGGCAGGCACATGCATTTGACAGCCATGAACATGCCCACAGCAGAAGAGGTTCAGCACTGGGCATAAATACATCTAAGAAACAAGTGACACATTTGTGTACTGTTTAACTGTGGTCAAATAATATCCATAATTTGTCACTCAAATAGCTTGAGTAATAATTTTTCATGTTATAGATCCATGTCTATAAATTAGTCAAAGAGCTTTTGTTTAATAATTTAAATCCCTCGGTGTTTCAGGGAATCGCTGGTTAAATTATTGATGGTTATTTCTACATTATTCACTCAGCCTTAATAAAGCACCTGAAGTGTTGGTCTGACTAACTTTGCTCCCATTGGTATTGCAGCAGCGTACTATACATGACCCAGTCCCATTTGATGCACTTTTTTCTAATGGTATTTGATTCATGACATACCCGCTGGTGGCCCTGTTGACAAGTGCACTGACTTCTTCGACTTCCCCTTCCCTGGTTTGTAATTAGTGCCTTATGAGCAACGTTGTTGTTTTCTGTACTCATTTATGAGATTTTACACATGACCTAAATATTAGCAAGAACTAAATGTGATATAAGTGTGAAATTACGCACAGTTTACTTAAAGCCTGATCACAACAAGACAGTCTAATCGCAGGCCAATTTAAAGTGTGAAACTGCCTGCTACGGCTTAAATCAGCTTGGTTTCTTTAGGGGAAGGGAAACGTCCCTGTGCTTTCAATAGGCTTCTCTCTGCATTTATCCAGAGGTCTTCCTCCTGCAGGACACCCCATCTCTTCCTAAGCGCTGCAGCCCCTGCCTTGGGGGAAGCTGGGTTTGCTCAGGGGACGCCAGGAAGCAGAGGAGGGCATGGGGCTGGGGCAGGATGCTGTGCCCTGGAGCAGGGTGTCCCCACGGACTGCGCTGCTAGGTCAGGGCACAGCGAGGGCACGTGCTGGGGCCAAGGCACCGGAGGACATCCCAGGTCCAGCCGTGCCTGGGGGGACACATCCTGGATGGCAGGCGTGCTCCTGCTGGCCCTGCTGCTGAATGCTTAGAGAGAGGGTGCCGGAGAGCAACCCTGAGGGTAAGGGACATGGTTTTACCAAAGTCTCATGGAGGCAGGTCTCACTCCCTCCTCCACGTAGGCCAGGCTCTCGTACAGGCTCCCTCTCAGCAGAGGGACCGGGCAGGTGGTGGTTTCACCGTGTGTGCCTCCTCTCAGCAGCAGTAGCCAGCTGCATCTGGTTTTCTGCTGCTGAGCAGCTGCAGGAGGACGTGGTCACAGTTTCCATCGCTGTCTGATCTCTCGCAGTTTCTGCAACCCACCGGGAAGGAACCAGAACAGGAAATATTTTCTTGAGCGCAAGGTGCATTTTAGCAGCAGAACTGAAACCGCCAATGTCAAGTCTGAAAAACAGATGGCTGATAAAAGCAAAATATAGTTCATTCAGGAAGCACATAAATTGATGCAGCATGTTAATATTTGAGTGGCTTGGGTGAGTGCACTATTTCTGATACAGTAAGACCACCTCTTTCCTCCAGAGCACAAGCTGAGCTGCAGCTCTTGTGAGCCCTGAGAGGGTCAGGTTGTTCCTCTCAGCCTCTTTATCTGTAATTTGTAGGTACCTTGGGAGCCCAGGGGTTGGCGAGCACTGGGAAAGGAAGCACTGAATATTGTAAGGAAAACTGGTTTTGACACAGGGATCTTTATATAGCCAGCAGTAGGAATGGGACTACTCTGGCCTGACCTGACCATGTCACTCATGTGAGTGACTGCACTAAAATCAGTGAGACTGTCCAGCTACTTGCAGAGCCCTGGGAAAGGGTGGCCCCTGGGTGCCCTGGAGCAAGATGCCCTCTTGGGCTTCTTGCGGAGGTGTGGGGGGTGTCTCAGCCCCTGTGGGCAAGCCAGCCCTGGGCAGTGGGGGGGGCACCGCAAAATGCTGCCCGACCCATGCACCCCAGAGGGCATCATCCAGCCTTTTTAGGAGGCTCACAGCACTGAAGAAGGGAGA
Organism: Harpia harpyja; assembly: GCF_026419915.1. Lineage (NCBI taxonomy): Eukaryota > Metazoa > Chordata > Aves > Accipitriformes > Accipitridae > Harpia > Harpia harpyja. Next base: position 97,012,902 of record NC_068969.1, read on the forward strand.
TGAATCTCATCTCAAAGTCAGTCCTGAAGTTGCCCTTACCGCAGAGTATCCACCTAAGCTGTGACTCCCTCATCTCTAAGTTTTTATACAGAGACTCGCTTCTCAGATTTTTCCAGCAAAAACCTGACCAGTTATTGACAAAGCAGTTCTTTAAAAAGTGGTTTGTTTTTCAGTTGGAGGAAATTTTCTCTTAAGGGAAATATCACTTCCTGATTTGTTCTGCTAAGCAGCAGAGATGTGCAGAGCACAGCAGAGATCTGCAGAGCAGAAGCGTGGTCAGCAGCTTCCTGCAGTGAAGTCAAAGCACCCATAGTTCAAATGTGGGAACTAGGCCAGGAAGCCAGAAGTATATTCCCATGTCCTTGTGAAAATTCCTCATATCACATAACAGGACCCATTAAAAACCACCTACAGGGAATCACAAATTTGATGCAGCTCTGTAATTAGGAGTTGCATGGGTATAGAATGTCTCAGATTTAAAGGATGAGTAATAATCCAAATTCCTGCAAGTAATTGCAAGTCCACATTCCTCAGCAATCTCTGAGCAGTTGCAGCCTGCTTTGAACGTGCCTTGCTCAGGATGATGAAACCAAGGAGGCTTACAGCAAATTTGCCTCAAACAACAACAAAAAAAGCACTTTCCTTCAGAACAGTGGATGCGAGCAAACGCCACAGTCGTCTGGAGGCTTTCCGAAGCCGGGGAGGAACGTGGCCCGTTGGGGTTCACTGCTCTCTGAGGCAAATGTTCTCCGAGGTCTGCGCTGACACTTGGCTCTCAGGCAGCCGGGCGCGGGCGGTGGGTGCACGGAGGGCGGGGCTGGCACTGCGCTGCACCTCTCTGCAGGGCCACCGCTCCAGCACCCCCCGTCCCCCCCCTCCGCCTGCTTCTCAGGGCTTGTTTGATTTGGTTTTGCTAAGCACTGCTGCTTTCGGTTCCTCTACAATAGCGGAGCTTGTGTACAGAAAGGTCAACCTCGGGTCAAGCCAGGATCTTTTATCTTTTTTCAAACCTGGTATGCAGACAAGCCTTATCCTGTAGAGATAAAGCGAATTTAGGAATTTTGAAAAAGGTGCTGGAAAACGTTAGAAATAATTATCGGACCATAGCTTTTGGATCCCTTCTTTTTATGTGAGCATCATTAATGTGTTATAAATGCGGACTAAATGCCCAGCATCCTCGAAAAGAACACAATAACATACCACATCTGGATCAGAGTGGGTTTATAAAAAGCATTATTAAAATGAGCTGACAGGATTAACCACTGTAACTGAAGAAAATAAAATCCACATTTTCCCAATGAATGTGAGCTGCACTTTTACCATATAGGGCAGTATGAGTCTCTCTCTTCAGCTGCTAGCAAGAATCGATCCAAACATTTTTTTCCCGATTTTAACTTCAAGGCTAATCAGTGTAATCATCTCCTGTGACGACCCAGAGAGCTCTGTGGTGGTGATGGTTGTTGTTTTGCTGAACACTTCCCCGAGAAATAGATTTTGGCCAGAGGCAATGTCATGTGTCGTCCCCCCTCCTGTGTCTCATTGTTGTGTATCTAAAGTCTGTGCCCACGGGCAACTTCTTTCTCCCTGGGTATTTCTCTCTGCCTTTCATGCTGGGCAAAAGGTATTAAACGATTCTGACTTTGCTGCTGCTATGCCCTGATTAGGCAGCTAAAAAGGGGGTAGCAATGGCACAGAGGATTTATTTCAGCTGCCTGCATGCTCACTGGGGAGCTCTCTTGGTCAGTCTGCTCAAGTGTGTTAGGGAAACCTCTATAGACCCAAAACCATTGTGGTGGGCACCATGCAAGCACACAACCAGAAAGGGTACTTGTCCTGAGGATCTTTGGTTCTGCAGAGGCAGGAGCTGAAGCATGCTCAGAGAAGTGCTGGTTTAAGTGAATTTAGCCCAAAGCATGAGTCTCAGAATGGCAGTCCCAGATGACGTCATGTTTGCCAGGCCATGTTGGGCTGATGTAAGACCACTGCCCTGGCAGGGTGGGGTGGGAGGTTAAGACAGAGACCCTGAATAGAGGAACACTGGTTCCAGCAGAGCATCCAGTTTGACGTCCAGCTTACCGTGCCCAAGCTCATCAGCTGACAGAAGGTTCTCCATGAACAAGGGACACATGTTGAGTGATGAGGTGTGACACTAGCCCAAGCCCACAAGCCCTTGTCCAGGTTCTCCCTGGCCCCCTGGTCCTACTGGCCCAGCAATGCCTCCATCTCCTGGTGGGGTTTGGTGTGGTAGGGGGAAATCCTGCAGGGAGCCCTGCTGCCTGCCCCACTCCTCCAGGCAGCCCAGCTTGCAGATGGCAAAGCAACTGTGCTTCAGCCCAGGTCCACCATGGCAAACCAAAGGGACACTCTATCAGCTGCAGGAGGGGATGTTGTGGTGCTCCAGGAAAGGACCCACCAGAGAATCTGCAAGGACTCTTGTTTCAGCAGTAGAAAAAAGGTAAATTATTTCACTAATGCATCACCATGCTTTATTTTTTCCCAATTATTATTGGCTTAAAAAAATGCCCTGGCTTGCTGAGGTTAAACCTTTGTGGAAGATGCCTTTTGTCGTGAGAACTGGAAGCAGCCTGCACTGGCACCCAGTGAAATGACGGTAGTCTGTTGTGGACTTTCACAGGAGTGGGGCTGAACCTTATGGCCACAGATCATCTGTGCATTTTGTCTTCACTTGCCCAAATCTTGGGGTAGTATGACCAGTCCTGGGGCTGCCTGTTGAATGCAAAGGCATTTTGTGGGCCATAAAGGACCCCAGATATGACAGGATCAGGCCCAACAGCTGCAATAGCAGATGACCAAGTGCAGGGAAGTTTGCATGGCTAAAAGAGGTGAGAGAGCAAAGGGGACTCTACCAGCATGATGCCAGCAGTTGTGTAATTTGGGTGAAGATAGAGACAAAGAGAAGGTGGCTCCCTGGCCATGATGACTGAGTAATTCCTCTCTTTCTGCAGCTGGACTCATGAGGGACAAAGCACACACAGCTCGTCTTCTTTTGAAGGTGGCAGTGAAGCACCCTCTGCTGCCCAGACAAAATTGCATCTTGCATGTCAGATTTGACTTACCCGCTGGGGACTGTCAATGAGGTACTGTTGGAGGAAGGAGGTAAAGGCTGATTGTGAATATCATACAGCCACCCAGCCGTGCTGTCTCCCCAGCCAGCCCCACCACAGCAGATGAGTTCTGAGTCATGGGCAGGTCCAGCTGGCCTCAGGCAGAGCCATTGGACTGCATTTAACTACAAGGTAGAGAAGGCATCTGCCTGCACTGCCAGGCAGGACAGGGCACCTTTGCTCCCTACCCATGACCCCCTCAGCCTCACAATATTGAAGGTTTTCTGGGGAAGGAAAATGGCAGGGTGGTACACATTTACCCCTCCAACTTCTCCCCTGGCCTTTGCTCTCCCCAGATCCTGTGTGTTGTTTCATTGGGGCAGTATTTGGCTCCTGCGATAAGCATGAGCACATCCATGGAAGTGCAGTGAGTCAAACCCACTATCCTTGATTTTCTGGATCTCCAGCATGTCTGAGCACCTGCTTATACACTGCCAGAATTTGGCATAGGAGTGTAAAATGATGGATTCCTTCTGTATCTCTGGGCTTCTTTACAAAGTGCAGGGAATCTGTGCAAAATGAGATCACTCAGCCAAAGACAGTGTCAGAGACAGCTGAAGTAAAGGATATATACCTGCATGAGGCAGTTCAGCAGCAAATAATGAATAATTACCTCTCTGCCTGCTGATTATCTGCTGCTGGCATGACGCCCAAGAGGGACAAGGGGAACATTTCCTTCTGCAGCTTGTTGGTAGCCTCTGCAGACTGCAGATAAGGTAAGAATCAAAAAAAATTTTGCTGTCCTAGACATCAGAAAGGTTTCCCTTGGATCAGCCCTCTTTGTAAAAGCACCATGATGCCTTTGATTTGCTAAATTGCAGGCACCAACAAACCTGTATAGTAGGTTTGCAATGTAAAACATTGAAAAAAAAATATTCCGTGAGCCAAAAGTCTAGCTGTCTCCTGTGTAACTCAGCAGAATTAAGTAGAGCTACATGGGGAGAGGGTGGAGGCTGTGAATTTCATCAGTCTGAGATATCTCTTTGAATCTCTCAGATTTTCATCATAGAAAAAAGGAACATCTGGTCATATTGTGCAAGGGCCACATTCTGCTTTCAGTTGTGTTGAGGCAAACCCAGAGCTGTCCCAATGGGACAATTCAAGATTTACCCCAGGATAAACAAGAGTAGGATCTGTCAACGTATTTTTGTCTTTACTGCTTTGTTCTCTAAGCTTAACTTGTTTGTGTCCAGCTTGCACTCATTTTCTGAATTTTCCTCTTCCTGAATGAGACACAGGAGCAGGAGGGAAAATCTAAAGAATTCTCCAGTTTTTCATTGTTCTTAGCATTCTTCAAAAACCTCTGTCCTGTATCGCTCTGAGCATCTCTTCTCCCTTTGGCAATGTGTAAATTACCCCTGCTACCTTCCTCCCCCTCTACATTGCTTATTCTTCTTTACTTTTCACTTCCAGTAAAGAAGAGTGAACAACGGAGAATTTTGTTGTTGTTTTTCTTTTCCCACTGGCTCCAAAGGCCTCAGCTAAGAAAACAAAACAAGACAGCTCACTGAGGGCCGTGCTGGGAATTGTACTTTTCAACTGTCTCCACTGTATGCCTCTGACACTCTTCAGACTATGAAGAGTTTAGGGAACAGAAAGAGGCTGTCAAATGCAGCAGTGTTGTACTTGTTTGATTTGTCTTTAATACCTCTTCTTACTCTCTGACTACACCTTCAATTCTGTCTTCTTTTAGCCAGAGCCAAATCTGAATGTGCGATTTTTTGAGTAACGAGTGATGTCAGGTGCCCAAGCGAGACTCACATGCAGGGCATGATTTTTGGAGATTTGCTCTGGACACTTGAGAAAGTTCAAGCTCCTTCAGCAGGGCAGCTCAAACACTTTGTGAAATCAGTGCCTCAGTGCAAGTGTCTCAAAAGGAAGGCACCAAAAAAGCCCTATGTGCAGCTTTGCATCCAGACATGCTCAGCAGCCAGAGCCAGCCTTGCTCCATCCTGGGTGCTGCACATGGGTGCTGCCTTCTACATTTTGCTGTGACACATGGGGGCCAGGTTGTGCCTGCTCTGCTTTTCCTTCTTGAATGACTAACACAAGTCCCCTAACACCTTTTTTCTGCTGCTTGTATTTATAATGGGGAAAAGGGGGTATTTGCTGCAGAAGTCCCTTGAAAATCATCTGCAAAGAATACAGGCAGCAGCCTTTCCTACCTGCTCTTGCCTTTCCTCCAGCTCCCTGCGCTGCTTTCCCAGGAGGCACCTGGGAGCTTGTAACATATTGTGCTTGATGCCACTACAATTCTAAGATAATTGGCTTTATTCCTGCAAAAGAAATGTTCTTGCCCTGGTAGACATGAAAAAGCATCTCCATACAGACGTTTCCTGATACTTATCTTTGCCAAAACTAGAACAGTGAAGCAGGAGTTGATGCTCGAATAGCCTTGGCATAAGGACAGGCTGATGCATGTAATGCATATCATTAAAAATAGTTAGCACAAAGAAATGGTTGTTATTTTGCTTAAATCAAGCTAGTCTCAGTAGCTAATTAAGTACAGACTTTTTCCATGGTTATATGCAGTTTTCAAATTCCTATAACACAAACTGTTTTAGAGGATAAGTTAAATACAGAATGCATTGAGTTTGGTAGAGAAAGTTTAAAGGTCTGCATTTTCCCACCAAAGTTATTTGATGTCAGCTACAGAGGGGGGGGGGGGGGGGTGTGGAAGGGTTATGACCTCTTTTATTTTTACAACCATTGCCATGATTTCATAATACTGGCAGCAGTCACTTCAAGAGAGGGACTAGACTTTATTACTATAATTATATGCTAGTATGTGGGCATAAAACAGAAAAACTTTTCTATAGATAAATGCCAGTAGCAAAATCCTTTTGTCCAACAAATAGTCCTTTAGCAGTGTTATGAATATTATATTAACCTCAATAAAAGCTATGCCAGAAATGTGTACTGTACATGGTGCTAGTTCTGTGTTCTTACAGCAGCTTTGTTCTAACGAATTAATATACTGAGGGCTGAAGGCATGCAGCACCTTTCCTTTGCAAAACATGTCAGAGATGTTCACACATTAATCATAACAGCCCATTGTGGGAGGTAGTAACACCATTTAAAATGGGGGGAAACTGAGGCAGGGAGAGTACAGTTGAATATCGCGAATGCAATTTTGGGTGCCCCCACTGTGATGCTGTGGGTATGTCCAGATAGTATGGTGCAGGTGCGGGGCAATGCAGGGTGAGCCACAGGGCTCCAGCCAGGCCAAGCACCCATGAGCATACTTTGCCCTTTCAGCTTCTGGGGAGGCGCGGAAGGGAAGGATGAATCCTGCAGGAGAGATGAGGCACCGAGCCCCATCCGTGCTGCCCCCAGACAAACCCTCTGCGCTGACAGGGCAGGGCACTGCCCTCGGATCCCACCCATGTGGGAGCTCCGTCAGCAAAGATGAAGGAGGGGATGGGGAATCAAAAATGACAAGAGAGCTTTGTTGAGGTCCATCACTCTTCAGACGAAATCCTAAGGCCTTTCAGGCTAGCTATAAGAGCTGTGGAGCCACCAGCCTGCCAGCCAGCTGAGCCTGACTTGCCTGAAGCCTGGGCTTTGGGTGATGCCTGAGAATAAAATGCAGCCTAGGCAGTTAAGAACCTGGGCTGGGAGGTCAGCGCCCAGGCAGGATGGCCTCTGCAGCACAAAGAGAGCTGGAAGGGGTGGGGGCAGCTACTCTCCAAATTTGAGAAGACGACAGGGTGGAAGTTTTTAGCCTAAGCAAGAGGTGACTTTGCCATCAGAAGTGATTTCCAGACTCGATGGTTCCCCTCTCCCAAACCCAAACTGCTCTTGGGCAGAGTGGGGCTGACGGCTGGTGGGGCAGGGGCCTCAGCAAGGGGCTGCTCCCCAGCAAAGGCTGAACAAGGCTCAGTAGGATTTAGCTAATAGGATTATATGTCTAATAAAAGGGATATTAAACTCCTAAATTTTGCTAAAAATAGCAAACTATTGATCTTGATTTTTTTTTTCACATTTATTTCCCTGTCCCTGTTTTCAAGTAAGGTAATGGAGGGATACAGAGTAGTATATCCATCTCTGCAGATGTTTAGTGTTTTTGTCCACTGTCTTTTATTCCAATTGTATTAAATTTTCCATCAGGACAGAAAAATGGCCAATTATATATATAGCACATTATGTTGGAAAAGTAGATTAATTCAACTTTGTCTCAGTTATCATGTTAGCATGGAATTAGTAAAATGACTGTGAATATTTCACAATGTCATTGTGAGTACTTTTCCCTATTTATTAGTGATCTGATTTTAACAGGTAGAATTATTTTTAGGTAATTGCGTGATAGCATATGGAAGCAATGTTGATGTACGGCTGAATAACAAGCTGTTATAATTAACCATTTGCTATCAGTCCTATAAACCATGCAGTATCCAGTGTGTTCTGCGTTTCTGCTTGACTGAAACTTTTATAAAGAGAGAATGATATATAACAAATATGGTGCTTTTTGATATGCATTTTCAGTATAACTTTGTTTTTGCTATAAGCCAAGAAACAGAGTTATATTCACAGATTTTAAAAATGTGAAACAGTCACAAATAAAGAATGATATGATCCTGCCACCCCAAATTGCACTCAATGTTTATAGTCATGTAAATATTCACAGAACAAATCTAAATACATGCGGATATTGCATATCTCTAATGACAAATGCTTGCAACAAGTCATATTTCAAAAAAATTCCTATGTGTAAACATGCAGCAGTAGTCAGGCCAGCAATAACATAACATTTTCAGTGTTTGAAGACTAGGAACCACTAATAATTCCAACCAGCATGAAGATACATTTTAGCTGGGTGTATTTAAAATGAATGGTCAGGTGGAAAATAAGCACAACCACGGGGAACAGGAGTGTTTGAAATGGCTAAAGAGATCTCAGTGTAAAACCAGAGACTCATCCAAACCAAGGGACGTCATCTCTTGACTGCTGACCAAGAATGACTGGTAGGCAATTCAGACACAAAGTCCCAGTGCTTTGAATTTTATTTGCTGTGCTCTGAGTAATAGCACGAGACCCTTGTGCTTCTGAAATAAACCCGCACCTTTGATAAGAAACTCTTCCACGGAGATGCTGCAGCTCGAGCGGCTGTTTGAGTCAGGAGGCAGCAGAGAGATGCCCCACAGGCTCCTCCATCCCTGCTGCAGCATGTCTGTCATAGGGGCAAAGCCAGCAAGGTGCCTGTCCCCGCAATGCGTGAAGGTGCTGTTTCTCAGCTGCCTTTGGACACCCTGGTAGCACGGATGTGAGAAGCTGTGGCTAGCTGGTGGCTGCCATGACAGGGAGGATTTATATCAACACTTATTTATGTCAGAATTTTATGGTGATGACAACAAAGTGGGCGGTGCACCACTGCCAATGACCTGCATTGCCTCTTCTCAATGAGAGTGCAAAATATTTGGGTTATAATATTCGTTACCTGGTTATTATTTCCATTGTATAAATAGTGTGATATGCAAGACAAGGTGATAGAGCTGAAGAATTTACACCTGAAGGCCTGATTCTGCTGTGCTGATTTTCAGAGCCGTACTTACCCTGTTTTCAGTATGGTCATTCTGGTATTGACAGGTATTGACAACCCTGTAATGATGTTGAAACTTGAATCAAAAAGGAAAACTACTACATTCAAAAGTCAGCCTGCTGCTTAAGTGCGTGAGGACCACCAAAGCTGATCTGGGTTAATCCTGGCACCAGTACATTTTGGAGAAGTAGGTGGAGTGTGTAGCGTGTTCATGATGGAAAACAAGGAGGCAGGCAGTAAGAGTACCAAAAGTGATGGCTGAACACAACATTGTTCAACATTGCCAACTCAGTGCTCAGGCAAGGGTACTGAATTCCCCATCTACTCACCTAACATACATTTTTGTCATTGCTTCCCTCAACTGACAGAGTCTTTTCCAGGCACAGTCTTCAGCCTTGCAAGAATCAATGTTAGGCCTTAGTCAATGACTGGAACAGATCTTCACTTCTCATTCAGCAAGATTAATGAGCAAAGACTGCCAGTCGTCTGGGAGATCACATCTGGATTGCTGATTTGAAATACTCAACATGAAACTTTAAAGTTCAGTAAGGAGAAAAGGTACAAAATAATTTTATTGTATTGACTTTTAAATAATTATTATTCTTAAACTCCCACCCAATTTGTCTGTCTCATGGCATATAGATAAAAACAAACAGAAACCAGTATGGCCTCTCTTTTGATACACAAGACAATAACAGGATGGGGAGAACACTACCCGGACAGGATAGGGCTGATCTGAGGATCTGTACAGTCATCACACACTGCCTAGTCCCTGGCTAGAAAACAGAAACGTATTTGGGAGAACTCAAGACCTCAAAGTATGTCCCCGAATAAGTAAACATTAAGCCTTTTGCTGCATAACCTTGAGATTATGAGCCTACATTTCTCATTTTGTTCTATTGAAAGAACAGGAAAGGACAATCTAAGTCAGAGACCTTGTGTTCAGCAACTAAAACAACTGAATTTGGCTGAGCAAAAAAGGTATCCACCTCTGAATTTCTTTCATAGCATGTGCAGAGCAGCAAACAGCATGGTGGGGAAGGACCAGCCTGCTGTATCAGCAAGGGGAATAAAAGTGCTTTTCCTTTTCTGATGGAGATACAGTGATTAAAGAATGGATGCAAGCTTCTTGTCTCAATTTTCTTGGCCTGGTTTTGGTGTAGCACTCACCTGATGTGTGTGAAACCTTGGCAGGCCACAAACCACATACTGACACATGCAGGAGCCAAACTCACCCTGGTTCTCACATGCGAGGTGGCCGCTGTGGGAGGAAGCGGGTGCTGGGGGCAGCTGCAGGCAGGGTAGCAGGAGACCCAGCAGAGAAAACAAAGCATATATCTCAAAATGTATCAAAATATATAAAAATCCTAGTGACATATCAATTGCCCCAGACAGCTCAGTGGTTTTCCTAAAAATTGTCTTGAACCTGGCAGACCAGTACTTGCTGATAGAAATTTAATATTTTCCATCACTTTATTACTATCTCTACCTGATTTTTTTTGGATCATCCCTTTTTTCCTCCCAGATGGTTTGTTTCCTTTCCCCAGAAACAAACACACTGCTATGTGAAAATACCACTCACAGCAGGAAGTCTGCTCTTCTGCCCCATTTCTGTGCTTCCAGTAAGCTTCAGTCTCCAGGTCTAGTGTTGCAGCTCAGGGACAAAGTCCTTTGTTTCCCAATTCTGCAAGGAAAAATTTGTTTGTGAACTTTACAATTTATATCCAGAATTTGTCATAAAACCCCATGAACTTGTGCAATACAATTTGTCATATCATACTTTGCAGAAACTGTTTATTACTTGTCTATTTCTTAAGTTATGCAGAGAGAGGGAACCCAACATACCTCATGTGGGCCACTTCTCTGTTCGGACACACTGGATACCAGATGGGACCCTTTACTTTTGCAGCTGCTGGTACATATGCTAAAATTAGACTAAATAAAAAATAGCAGCTGCATGGGTAGAAACAAACCAAAGCTGATTCACAGATGAGAGGCAGCTTGGGGAACTCAAGCATTGCAGCTAGATTTGACACAAAGGCTGGTCCAGTGTAAGAGCCCCGTGCCTACAAAGACACAATAGCTCATAATGGTAAGCCAAAACTATGTTCTGCACAACCCCCTTGCTGGGGAAATCCTTTCACTGCCTGGGACTTCTTTCTCTCTGTTTTTGTTTTGTGGGTTTTTTTTTTTTTTTTTTTAACATATGTTACAATGTCTCATTATGTAGGAACACACTTCCCTTTAACATGTCTGTCTTCTTCTATCCCCTCAGCCTCCCCCACAAACTTTCCTTGGACAACCACACTCATTGTGGCCAATGCCAAGAAAAGCCCACTCACCACTTGTGTCCAGTCCCATACTCTCTGCTAACTTCATGCCAAGACACTGACAGAGTGCAGGATCTTCCTCCGCAGCCGTGTCACAGGCTATTTATTTTTACATGGTTCTATTTCAAAATGCTAGTGCAGTGGAACTTCATGACCTCTTCCAACAGCAGCTCCATCTCACATTTCTCCGTGCATTATATTCAGATAAAAGGGTAGAGTGCGGGTTTTAAGGCGCAGTCTGCGTTATGGGGAGGAGGTTGCATAAGGGGCAGACTGCACAGTCCACTCTCTCTGAAGAGTCAAACTGGACTTTCCCGGGGCAGAAAACACCAAAAATTCCAACTGGTTGTCATAGAAAATCTCAGCAAAATTCCTTCCAGCAGCATTTAATTAAAAATATGCACTCTTGTTATGAAGGCTCGTGTCTGGGACCCTCCTGTTCATGGCAATACAAGATAACATGGGACGTGCAGGATTTCTGGGTGGTCTGTTGCAGAGATCCCTGTGACTTAGCACAGAGTCAGTGAAGGCTTATGGCCCTCCTGTCAGGTTCTGCATTCCCCATTACCCTTGTTTCCAAGCAGGTTTGTTAGCTCAGATTCCTCACAAGCCTGGTGCTTCAGGCCCTGGGAGCAGTCCCACATGCCCTTCAGCACGAAGCAGATCTTTTAACCCCGGTAACAGAGAGGACATGGCACAGACAGCAGTCTGGTGTCGAGTTTGCAGCTTTACTTCCACACTTGCGCAAAGTGGAAGAGAGACTTCACCACCTTGCAAGGTTTCAGCTACCTTCTTCTCTCCACCTCTTCTCTGCCTCCACTCCAAGGCCCTACCAGGACATTGCCTGGCAGCCACATCACCTCTGCTAGGCTGCTTCAGCAGCAGTCTCTTATCACTTGCCTGTGCAGGACTGTGCCAGCTACAGACAGACATGGATCCATGCGCTTCAGCCCCAATTCCTCCTTGGACCATTACAGATCAAAAAGCGAGGCAAAGATTTTCCTCTGGCACAGGTTACCAACAAGGTAACTTGCACCCAACTTCAAACAGCTTCTCCGAGCACGTCTGCCTGTTGCTGGGAAGAGCGGAGGTGTCGGTGTGTCCCTGTGGCACTCCCCAGCACCCCCGCTCCCTGCCCCGGGGGTAATTTCCAGCAGAGCCTTGTGGCTGCCTGGCAGACACTCTGCCTCCGCAGCACTGCCAGGGCCCCAGTGTAAGCTCAAAGCCTTAGAGGACAAATTGAGGGCTTTTCCTGGTAACGGGCCCACAGCCATCGCTGCGGTAGCAGCACTCAGACCCAGGCTGAATTCCTCCTTCACCCTGAAAAGCCTTATTTAAGCCTTGTCTCCTAACCACTATGGACACACCCTCTCTCTTTTATAAAATTCTTGGACTTAACCTTATTTTCAGCTCTTGGAACCTGCTTCAGCCAGAAGGTAGGACAATGTCTTCCTGCCCTCCATGCTCTGGTGCTTGGGGCACTCCCTGGGAAAATGGGAAACAGACAATAAACCTCCTTGGGCTGAAGATGGAGCTGAACCTGTGTCTCCTATTTTGAGAGCTATTAAATTAGGGAAGGAACAGCTACTAGCTGCACACAGAAGGGACTGCTCAGTATGCATCAGATCTGGACACCTGAAGGAGCAGAGTTTGGCATACCTTGGGAGAGCTCAGCTACACAACAGAGGCAGCTGTGTTTAAGAACAGGGACTTTTTGGATTGCAATTCTGTTTCAAGGCATCACAATTCCACTTAAGACTTCCTTTAGGTGAGCTCTCCCTTTACTGAGGCTTAAGTGCCCTCCTTAATGGTAGATGACCTCGAATGACACAGCAGCAGACAGAGCAGGGGTCTGAAAACTCTCACCCTGGGCCAGTTGTGAACCATGCTGCAAACCCGTTTGGTAGCCCTCATGTGAATGGGGCCTTTGTTAGCTACTGATGAGTAGGATGTTCAGAGAACTTGGGAAAGTATGCTTGGCAAGTAAACTCACCTAACTAATAATAAAAATGGTCTTCAAATTTGCCAGGCTTCTTTGCCCAAGGCAAGCACAATTAAAGTCAATGAATTGTTTAATGTTAGGAAGTAACAAGAGAGGGAAGGAAAAAAGCATACAGTTCCCTGATGCTGTTTTGGAATTTCTCTTGTGTAGATCCTCCTCTGGATTGATGATAAAAGCCTTTGGCATGCATCCTGCAGGGAAATCAAGAAGCATAACAGAGAGATGTGAGTCTGTTGAGAGCTATATCTTACCTTAGCATGGGGATGGACTCTCTGATCTAAGGCATTTTTCATCTGTAGCTGGGATGATCCTCTATCTGGCAGGCACATATTTGATTTTGGATGTTTTAACAAGCCAGAATGCTTTCATGGGAGCACTCCCAATGACATGGAGAGCTCTTTCAAATATGCTGGCAAACTGCAAACCTCCTCCACAAGAGGCCCAGAGAAGGCACTAATTACAGGTTGGGTGTAGCACATACCTGCCTCTGGGAAAGAGTGGGGAAAGAATGGAGCCTGAGAACTGCATCTCGGTCAATCTGACCAATGCACTCTCCTCCATGTAAAACCAGGAGGCAGAAAATATTTTTAACAGTTAAGAAGAGACATCATCCCTGCAGATAAGGCAGGAACTTGATTTAGAAACCGTCCTTCTTCTGACCTGGACAACGTATCCTCCGTTTTTCCATCACTTTTCACTGTCACCTCTCATTTTAAGGCACAGCAGCCCTGAGCATTTTTAAAAGGCAGACATATACCAAGAACTTGCAGATTAAAGCAAGCACTAAATTTGTCAAATAAATATGGTACTAATCCCGTGCTTTGGGGAGACATCTTTAATTCTTTGAGTTCTGTGTCTTATCTGACTCCTTACACAATTTACTATGGATTTTGTGTCTTTTCCTAGCTAATGTACTGGTAATCTTAGCTTGAATGAGAAGAACAAATTTCTAGGTGGTACTTTCTGTTACTCTGCAGTTCCTAGTTAACTACCAATGGATTTTTGTTATTTTTTAATAACAGAGAAATAGGTGAAGGGGACAGATTGATGGCTATGCACTTTTGTATTGTGGTAAAAGAAACAAAAATGAAATTTCCTTATTCTTTCCTTATTCTATAAGCTGTTCATTGGGATTCAGGAAGAATGCCCTTTTCTCCAAAGCATAAGGGTGCACTATCATGCCAAGCCATTACAATGTGGAGTAAGGACACACTGCTTCATGTTGGAGCAAGACAGGGACTAAGTTACGCCCTGGTGGTTCCTCTGCTGCTGGTTATTTCTGAGACCAAAGAGCTCAGCAACACTTTGGTCTGGGCAATGCTAAAGGTGGGAGAGCACAAGATGCAATGGGACACTGCATTGGCCAGAGCCTTGAGGTATGGCTGTCACACAGCACAGCATGTCAAAAGCTACCACAGGTTTCCAGTCTTTTGGGTTAGCTTTATCAGAACATCCCATTTTAAACCAAAGGAAGATGTCTTTACATGGGAAAACTTGGACCTGCTGTGTGAGATAGACTAAAACACATTTTTCTCTTTGCAGAGAGATTTAAGCCCCACTTCAGGCGCAGCAATTTTCAGTGGCTTCCTGGGCTGCAGCAAAGTCCACACTGTCCTCTCCCGGTCCCTAGAAAAGCCAGGTTTTCTCCATCATCTTCAAGGCTCAGGTGTGAGTCCACTGAAGCAAGGCCTCTGCTCTCCAGGTCCTTCCACAACTGCTGTTCAGGGTTTCTCTGCTCTGTCCCATCGTGCCTCCCAGGGCCATCCCTGCTACATGTGTCTAGAAGCTGGGCAGGATGACAGCAACACACAGGAGGCCCACTGTCAGCCCCTCTTTCCTCCCAGGCACGGTCAACAAGGCAGACAGATAGCCTCTCCACCAGGCAGGATGACACTGCACGCTGCAGGTGGCAGATTTACCCACCCTGAGGTGGCCAAGAGGGAGACTAAAGCCTGGGTGCTGAAACCCCTGGGAAGCTTGGGGCTGTGGTTTGCAATCCCAAAGGAAAATTGAGCTGTAAGTGCAATGCAGTGCAAGCCTCATACAAAAGTCCCTCCCCTTTCCCCCTCTCCCTCCTGCTACACTGGGAGGATGGCTGGTGCCAGCAGTAACATCCCAGGAAAGCTGCAGCTAGCGACTCCATGCATGAGGCAGGCTGCAAGCTCCTCAGCTCCATGATCTCCATCAATGATGCATTCACAGGAGAGGACGGAAGAGGGGCAGCTAACAGTGCTCTCAGGGCTCCTCAATGGCACCGCTGTGTCTCCACTCGCTGATGATGGCTGGGCATCTGCGGAGGGTCGTACGCTTCCAGTGAAGATATGCCAGTAGGGCTGGCAGGCCATGTCCTAAGCTCAAAGAGACTCAGCCTGGGTTGTCAGGTTTGCTTAGAACAAAGGAAACCACATTTCTTCCTGCTTTCCCCCTGCCCCTTACTTAAATAGCCTCCTCAGTGGCTTAAGGAAGAGGACCAGATGGCAAACAGCCCCCAGCTGTGCTGCCTGGGGAAGAGCGTAAGGAAATGCTGAGTCTCGCATGACAGGAGTAACGCACAGACCTGTTGGAGCTTGTGGAGAGCAGGACTTCTTTCATCACTCTTTCTCAAAATAAACTGCATACTTTCCTCTTGTTCCACCGTTTGTGTACCCCTTTTTTCCCTCCCATTTGATGCAATTAGTGCAGCTCTGGTCTTAGGTCTTGTTCAAGGCTTCCCATGCTCATGCACTCCACTTGCACACAGGAGATATCATTAGGCAATTTCCCTTCCCCACCATGTCTTCAGACACTCTTTCTGGACCATGTACTACCTGACCATCAGTTGAGTTTAAATATTTAGCCCTCAAAAATCTGTCAAAACCCCATTTCATGTGGATATGCCTTAACTCAGATATTGACTTCAGCCCACTTCAGGGTGATTATTAACACGAGGGAGATCCACCCTGATCCTTCTCTATCCCTTTTCTGCTTCTGGCACATTTAGACATAAATATAATGTCCAGTTCATTGTCTAAAGCTAGTCCCTCTTTCTCTTCTCTGTTCTCAGTCTTCTAAAAGCTTTCTTTAGAAGCAGAGCACGCAGGAAGCAAAGGGCTTACAGAGTAAGTGCTGGTGGTGTGATGGGGGTGCCCTGAGCAGCAGCCATGGTTGCAGAGTAGCTGGGCAGATCTGTGTGAAGGAACCAAATCTTGCTCTAGGCCTCTGCCATGGGAGTGGTTAAAGGGAAAAAATGAAAGTATAACAACATCATTTTACCACTTTGTGATGTACAAAGGGCTTCTTGTCATGGAGAGAATCAGGAGCAAGGAGGGATATTACAGAAACCTGTGAGTTAAAGACATTTAACTGAGAGTATGGTCTTGGACATCTTTATGGTTGTTTTTTTGTTGTGGGTTTTCTTTCATAAGCAGAGATGGGTTATAAAATGCAATAGGTTTGATATGGTTTCAGGGAAGCAGGTTCAGTGCTTGAGGACAGGACAGGTGTGGGTACCTCCCATCAAGACACAGCTCTCCTCTCTTTGCCTCCCGTGGTCATGGCTCAGGAGCTTGGCAATGGTGCAAAGGCAGGATGTGCTCAACGGGCAAGTTGGGGCATTGCTCAAAGGGGACAGAGCTCAGATGCTTAGCATGTGTCCTGGTTTTCAGAAGTTTTAAGTTTTGCTGAGCTCAGTACTCTGAAGTGCGCAATCTTGGCACTGCATTAATGCATATCTTTCCCAGTAAATTTCTCAGACATTAAAAGAAGAAGCAATTTTCTCCTTAATATGCATTTAGGCAGCTGTCGTTACTCCCAGGTTGTGCAGGTGGCATGTTTTTGTGTCTAGTTGTAGGTAAAGGACCTGCTGAAATTCTGCAGAGATCTTCCAGTTTTGCTTTCTACTTCACAGGACTGAAACAAATTTTATTTACAGGGCACAGCAGCTGGCAAAGCAGAAGCTGTTAAGTAGGGTTTTTTAACAAAAAAACCTTGACAGCGACATTCTTGATGGTCACAGTATCTCTCATACAATAGTAAGACACAGATCTCTCCTTCTCATCAGTCCTGCCCCCACCACATCTTGCAACATACATTCACTACCATAATTTTCATCTTAACTCCTCTGTAAGCCATTAACTCTCTAGAAGCCACAGTATATACAAGACTGCTTGCTTGCTTTTGCTTATACGTATATAAATGGCAGTTGGAGAGAAACACTCCTTTGTTTTCCTTGGCTGAGCTGTGCACTGGGCCAAATACTCTCCTCCTGAGTCTCCAGCCAAGTTTTCTTAGCCATATCCATGGTCCACCTGCTCTCCCCTCACCACAGACCAACATGTCTTCCTCCCCATGCCAGTGCAGCCATCCCCTCATTCCCCACAACTTAGAGGTGCTGTATGTCCTACCTACCTTCATATTTCCTGCTTACCCAAAGTTGAAATTTGTGTTATCTTAATTCACCACTCCGTTTTTTTGGAGAGTTAGGTCTGTATTGTCATCACTCCTCCTCCAAGATTCTGCCTCTCATGATGAAGATTGGGAAGAGGGACTTCCACCCCAACCACACTCATGGCTCTTCTCCTGATCCCAACACAGACACACCTGCACAAAGGGTAAGGGCTTCAGCCTGCTGGCATTTCCCCTGCGGGAGTGCAACCCCCATGAGGCTGGTGTGGGTTCAGGAGGGGACGTGCAGGGCTGGCTCCTTGCTGTGACAGAGTTCCCACCAGTGGTCTACAACCATTGACAACTTGGTAATTCTGTGAGCTATGAAACTGGCTGGTCCTGTTTGACTCTAAAACTTTGACCAAGAAATTCCTCTTGGGGCCTATGAAAACATAACAAACTCTACATTTAAATGGGAGCTTGGCAGCCAAAAATACAGATAGTCCAAGAATCATCAAATTAACAAACGCAATGACGCAGCTCTGTTTTGTAAACAGAGTGGATGCAGCTAAGCTCCCATGAAAAGCCACAGGGCTGTGAAAACCAAAATGTTTATTCTTCCATTACATTCAAGGACACTCATAAAATAAAATAAAGTAAATAATAGATGCTGAGACTAGAGGATTCCCAAATATCAAGTAAGGGACCAAGTCTGCAAGTGGGAAAGAGAAAGAAATAGGGGTCAGTGGTTTTCATTTGTAATATCTATTTCCCCTCCTCCTTCTTGTCAGGACATCAAAACTGCACATTTCAAGGAAGATTTTTATGCCGGAAAACCTCAAGTGGCGTGCCTAAAGAGAAAAACCTGTTGCCCGTGGTAGCGCACATTTTCCTTAGTCATGCTGGCTGCAGAAGAGATAGTGTGTGTTTTGAGCGAGGATTTTCCCCCTTGCAGGCTGCCCTAATGACTCCTTGCGATGTGTTTACTACATGAATCACACACAGAACTGCTAAGGGAACCAAGGACCTTCCCTTGCAGATACGCAGCCACCTCTGCATGTGATCCTTAGTTAGCTAAACATGCCCAGTTATCAGGCCATACACAGGCACATTCAGGCGTTCCTTCAGCCCATACATGCAGTACCCAGTACCTTCACACTCAGCCTTCCATTTTGAGAAGGAAGGGGAAGAAGGAGTGCAGATACAAGGTTACAAGCAGCCTGAGCAGTGGCTCTGATGGCTTCACAAACCTCCCTTGCTTTTCAGCTCCTTGCAGACTCATGCTCTCCAATTTTCAAGCATCTTCCAAGTCCTGTGCAAACCTTCTCCCACCAAATCTTTTCTTCCCTACTTTTTTTCTCAAAAGCTTTCTACTCCCTTTCTCAACCCCCATTCTGCCTTTCTTGTTTTTAAAGGCCAGCACTTAAGGGTCTCCCTATAGCACTGGGGAATCTGCCCCTTCAGATGCTCCTTCATGCCCCTTCAGAAAACTCCCTTCTCCTGGCAAACCCTCCTGCCTTCTCATGCTCCATAATCCCTACTTTTCTCATGACCTGAATTATTATCCCTGTAATTTGTCTTGTCTTTGTTTGACTTATCTACCTCTCGTGGCAAGCAGTTTAGAGCAGGGAACGGGACTTGCTCTGTCTCTGGAAACTTGCTACTATCTGCATCCTCTTTAAACAGCAATAAATCTTGAATCTGCCTCACTGTGCCTCTGAGACTGCTTCAAACTTTTTTCAGTCTGGGTCTGATGGAAAAACCCTCTGGCACATTTGGATTGCAGAATGGGTCTCCCAGAACCCCGAGGGACCCGTGCTGGACTTTCCCTGGGAGCACAGCTCTTCCAGCCTGCACCAAGGCCCAGGAACATGGAGGGTGCTCAGGTTGTCCTGAGGAATGGTTGTTTTCCTTGCTCAAAACCCGAATGAAAGACAGGACAAAAATTGGGGAAATTATTACTATAAATGGAGAGAATCCCATTCCCTGCTGGCAGGGGTATTTTGTGAGTCATGGTTATTTTCTTTTGAATACAGAGCTTCTCTGAGCTGATTAAGTGGAATTAACAACACGGTCGGGAATCCTCACAGTTCCCTATTGCTCTGATCCCTGTGGCTCTTGTTCTACCTCTCCTGCCTTTGGGAACACTTGAGGAATTTATTAATGAGGCCCAATTACAGAAAATTGTAGGTTTATAATCAATATTCTTGCTAATGCTGGAATGGCTCTTTTAAGTCCTTGAAAAGTTAAAACAAACATCAGAACCCACCTTCCCAGGCATTTTTGCTCCCCAAAACACCCAGAATGAAAGCTGTCCTCAGAGCTGGCCACATATCCCCACCAGGGCACTGCAGCTGCATCACCAGTTCAGTGGAGGCTCCCAAGCAGCAGCATGTCACAGGCTTGAGATGTCTCTCAACAGGGTCAGGGTGTTGGGGAGGCCATGGGAAGGAAAGAGTTTCAATTAACTGTCCAATTATTGCCCAACATTGCCTTTATTTGATCAAATGATTTGTATTGTGTGTGAGGCAGGGACTCCTGGGAATACTTGATGCTAACTCTGAACGAGAGGTTGAGCTGAAAGGCACCCAACAGGTCCCAGCACATCTTGGTTTCAGAGGGATTCCTTCAGCATTGACTTAATTTCAGCATTCGGGATGAAGATTCTAGCTCTTTCTACAGACAGTAAACCTTGAAAATTGCCAGCTGCTGCTAACAATGCTGAGTCCAAGGTTGGCAAGAGATTTCTCCACCAGTTGTGTGACTTCCTTGGGATAACATGAAGGTCTTCTGAAAAACCAAAACAAACCAATGACTCCCACAAGCAACAGAGCTGATGGGGGTTAGCTTTTTGTGTATAGGTCTATGCTGCTGAGTAAAGGGAGCCAGTGATTGATTCCTCATCCTGAGGACAAGTAAAGCAAAATGACTCACTCAACACCACTGGCTGCTTCTGCAGCAGAATTGTCATGCCAGCATAGCATGGGGTCCCTAAGAAACAATTATTGTTCTTAGTGTGTTCTAGGGGTTTTTTAAAGTGTTTGAAAATAAAAGTCAGACTTTGTTGCAGCTCACATAAATGGGTTTTTTACAATATAAAACCAAGTATATGTGTTGCATGCCCTAGGGTAAAGCATATAGACAGTGATGGTTCAATGCCTTTGGGATGGTGTTGAAGGACTCATAGGCTGGGAGGAACCAAGTCTAGTGAGAAAAGGTCATTAATGTCACCTCCTGGGAACAGCCCCTGGCCAAACTATTTCCCAAGTCAAGGCTAGGCATTGTATTGGAGAAAGCTGGTTGGGGCCATGTAAAGCAAAGTTAAGGGGTGAACAAAGAAACGAGCTGTGTGCATGAGCAGGTATCCAGAGGCTAAGCTCCCTTCATGGACCTCTTTTAGCAGTATGGATGCAGTGAGCATGTGTCACCCATGTAGCTTTCCAGATATCTCATAAAAGCTCACAGCTGAGGCACTAATAAGCCTTTCCCCTCTCTACCCAAAGACCTAATTTCACAGAACTCGCAGGGCTTTTTGGATACATTCAGTATTTTGTCAAGATTGGTTCAAAGGTTACTGAGATCGGACTAAGAGACAGCTCCAGGGAAGTGTGTATATGGGAGTGGTATGAACACATGCATCCTTTTGCAGGGAAATGTGGCTAAAAACAGATCACACCAACTCCACTTTCTGTTTTTTACAGGAGTGCTATAAGCCCTGAGCACTTCTGGCCCAGAAGAATATGACATCACTGTATCCTATAGCTCAGGGAGAGTGCAGAGCTCAACACTGTAGGATTTCCTTGATTCCTACCTATCAGCTTCGGCTGCACACTGCGGCTTATAGTCTTCTACCACTCCAGAACAGGGGCTGTAGTTATTCTGTATTTCAAAAGGGAAAATATTCCCTTTTCTAGAAGTCATTGCCCACCTTATGGCA
The DNA here is from genome assembly GCF_026419915.1 of Harpia harpyja. Classification (NCBI taxonomy): domain Eukaryota; kingdom Metazoa; phylum Chordata; class Aves; order Accipitriformes; family Accipitridae; genus Harpia; species Harpia harpyja. The sequence continues at coordinate 97,034,197 of NC_068969.1, forward strand.
TGTACCACAAGTTGTCCCTTTCCCAAGCACCCAGCCCAGTTCCAAGTAGGTCCATCAGTAACTTGCTGAAGTTTGGTGCTCCCTGGTACATACATATAGTTCTGCTTTCCTCAGTGAGAAGCTTCAGTCAAAAATATAGCTCCAGCAAAGTCTGAGGAGGCCAGTATAGTCCCAGAAAGTCACTCCTTATTATCCAGCATTATCCACAATGACAATGACAAACACATGTCTCCTCCTCAAATATGGCAAGAAGCTGGAAGCTCTCCACACCAAGCAGACCAGATTTCTTCAGCAGACAGATCATCTTCAGACTGGCTTTGTAGTCAATGTCCCCATTGCTGTCACAGCCTCAAGGAGAATTATGGAGTCGGAGTACAGGAACCAGTGACATCAAGCCTCCTGTGCAGTCATACGAGGGAAGCTTCAGCACAGGCTCTGCTCTTGGGCAGCTCTGCAACTGCTTGCCACTGCTCTCGTAGGGCAAGTAGGGGTAGGGAGGGCTGGGCTGGGCTGGCCTGTTGATGAGGAGCTGACATCTGTGGCCCTGTGCAGACTGTACAGTTCACAAGGCTGCAGATACTTTCAGCTTGATGAGGCCCTTTGGGATTTATGGGATTATTAGCATTACTGAGAGTTATGTCTGTTCACAGGGGAGTATATACTCTCTAGACTACATTACTCATTGTGTGAATCACCATGTTGAATAACATATGTTTCCTATATTTGGTAGATGACCCAATACATTTCACTTCCCTCCAGAATGATATTCCATATAAACACCACTAGCTTTACTTTTTTTCTGCTGTAAAAGCCTGAAAACATAAACCTAGGTGTACTGCAAATTGACTGAATATGTTTGCATTTTTATATTTCACATAATCAGTTACAGGACTTGTAGTATTAAGCCAGATCAGCCATGTGCTTGCTGATAGTATCTCGATTATACCAAGTTTGTAGGTATTCTAGTGGAAGACATGTTTACTTGATGGAGGAGGATTCCAGGGGCTGGCTAGATTAAACAAATAAAAAAAGCATTTAAATTCAAGAATTTATGTAATTCCACTGGAACCAATAAGACTATTCAGGTGCTTACAGCTAAGCACATGCATATTTGTTGGCATGGTTCCTAAACTATTGTTCTTGCAAGGAAGGAGTAGTGATCCATCATCATCAAATGTAACATGGTGCTAGAGGCTACTTTCATTCGAGAGAATGGCAAAACTCCCATTGATTTGAATGGAAGCAGGAGCAAGCTCTGACACTGAAGCAGTAAGTTTGTGTAAACAAAAGGTACAGCAAAAGCTCCTCATTACAAGTATTCATGATGATTGTGGAGCCTGGGAGTCTTTTGGGTGTGGAGCCTCTGAGGTGAAGTGGTGTGGTGAGCTGGGATTTCTAAAGTTAACTAGTTTACTGCATGCCACGGGAGTTAGAGTGGTGGGTGGCTAGAGAGCTTCTCTGTCGTCTCCTAAGGCATAGAAATTGTGCAGAGAATATGTTATGTTTTAAACCATAATGCTGGCTGCTGACAGTAAGCCTTGTGTAATCTTGTGGATCTTCTTGATTAGTGATGAAAAATTACTCTCTCTTATCTTTGAAGTTATTATCATAGCCCAGATACATGGGTCTTCCCTTAACAACATGTGATACTCCACTGGTATGACAGTGGTTTGGGTTGGACTCAGATCAGGGGCAGCAGGACAGGAATGGCTTGGTTCTGCAGGACACTGGCCTTCTGGCCTTGGGTGAGCCCAGGGCTTGTCAATGGGCTTGGTAAGATGCAAATGAGCAGCCAGTCTCACATCCAGCCTCTCCTCCCCACATCTTTCCTCACTAGCACAAAGAGGGGATGAAAACAGATCTACCCTAAATTAACTTATGAAAGACTAACGTTTTGAATTCAGCTTTGCCACAGTAGAAGCCAATCGTTGAGCTCTTATTAGTTCACTTTTCTCCAGTGTAATTAAGACCATCAGAATCAATGAGGCTGAATAAGGTCCATAAACATCAACACACTAAAACTTTGAGTACGTGGGTACTGACTGCTAAAAGTGAAATTACCTCACGTAAGCCATTTCTGAGGAAGCATAAATTGCATTAGAACGCATTTCCACCTCTACATGTTTACTTTTTGACTTTCTGCTATAGTGAAATGAGTTTTATTTGGTTTTAGTTTTGTTACCCTGGTGTCTCTAGAGCAGTGGCTATCACCTTCCTCCGGGTGGGGAACCTCAAGTTTTTTCTGATGCAGGCCTGAACCCCATTACAAATGTCACATAGACAACTGCTGTCGAACAGTTAGGTGAATTTGCCTTTCCTATCCCTTTTCTCACACACCTTCAAGCAGCCAGCAAACCGCTGACTACAGACAGGCTTCCAGTTGAAAATTACTGTTATAGTCAATTCTAGGGTTTTGTGCCATGAAGAAATACTAGTCTATAAAGCAATGTTTAGATCCAAACTAATCCCCCTGCTTTTATTGGAAAGTAAATAACTGTTTTGTCTATGACTCTATATCAAGATGCAAAAAGCAGCACGACCAAATAAGGGATAAATAAACCAAGAGTAATTTGAGAATATGTGAATTTCAGAGAAGTTTCAGCTCAGGACTGAAACCCCCAGAAGTATCATGGTTGCCTCATGTCTGCAGAGGTTAAATTCACGAAGCTATTCATATGCATCATAAATATTTTGCATTTATAAATTTCTATATCTTTTTTCACTGTTAGATCCTCAAATTTGAAATCAATGTAAGGTTTATTTCTCAATTAGAGCATAGCAATTATTGCTTTGGACCCTAGTTATGCATTTGATCCAGATCTAGTACAGATTGATGCAGAGAAATCGGAAGAAGGTACAAGAAACACAATAGAAGAAAATTATCTAACAATCTGCCACAGGTATATTTCCATTCCAAGTGTTTCCTCATTCCCTTTTGACTCAAATGGGAGTCAAATATATGTATAAAAGCTTACACTGCTAATGTATTTACTCAGTAAGTTTTATGATCTATAATGGAATTGAGGGTATTCTCACTATCCAGAGGAGTGCCTTTAATGCTTTTGAATCCTTTAAGCTTTTGACTTCTGGGATATCGTGTGGAGGCAACTTCTATTGTGTAAACAAATACCTTGTTTTACATTTATATCCCTTCACTTGAAGTAAGTTTTTCATTGTTTCCAGCATCACTTTTCTTTATTGTGGTATTTTGCATGTCTTTCCTTTATTGTGACAGAAGGACTAGAATAACAGTAATTTCTTTAGTGTCATTCTCATATTTGTAGTTTTTAAGTCTAATTGCTAGTACGTTATTTAAAATACATTTGAATACTGACTACTACTACACTACGTCTCTCTCAAATGATACAAATGTGACAGCAAACATTTCACAAAAATCTTTAACTAGTGCTTTTCAAGGATCAGACTATCTCGTCACAGAGGTCTCTGGTTTTAAAATCTTTACATCTATGAATTGTAACTAAAATGACTTTTGTTTTGTTTTAGTTTATTACCAGCCAAATCATTTTATTCCTACACTACTTCAATATTCTTGGATGAATACTAGCTAGACTTGATGACCTGTTTTTCATTGAGTTGCTAATTTATTACACCTACTGTTATTGCAGTGCCTGTTTTTCATAGTAACTCTCAATCTTTAAAACTGAGATGTAGGTGTGGGTGTTGTAGGTGCAGGAGAAATAAGAAATGTACTAGCCAAGGGTTAAAGATTTTAATTCCCCAAATCTTGATATTAAATTTTTTTTTTTACTAGCTTTCTTATCATTCTGAAGTGTAATTTCTCAATGCTAGTTTTGATCTGGCCCTCTTAGGTGTTGTGAAATTTATTTATATTTTGGTCAATATTATTTTAGTAGGAGGTATAGCTACTCCTTGAACAAATTGCTGTATGTTACTTAGGCTTGCAAAGCTGATCACACAATAAAAGAAGGCCATGCACTCAGAGTGCAATGGCAAGTTGCCAGCTGTTTTAATAATAGTTTATTTTTAGATATTCTGTAACCTAGCACTTGACCATTTAATAACTGTATGTGAGCGATAAAGAAAACTGTGAAATTTGTTGAAACTAATGGTTTTTCATAAGAGGACCATCAAGACTCAGCTGTCCAGTCGTAAAGACTTAGGGTTTTTTTTTTACTTTTCTCACTTCAGAGTAATTCTTTCCTTGAACATTGGATTCAGGTTGAATCAGGTTGTGTGATTTATTAACCTTCTAAAACACAATTTTGGTGATCTAGAAGGCAGGCTCAATTATCCTGAAAATAAAGGATCTCTTCTTGGAGGGAAAGAAAAAGAAGAAAAACATAAACAACAAACTTTTATGCATTTTCTTGGCCCAGAGTCCTTCCATGTGAGAAAGGCTAAATTACATCTTCTGCATGTGTCTGCCTGAGATGTTATACTGCAATGTATGTACTTGAAAGACGTGATCAGACATGACCAGAAGAGAAGCCGTTAAATCCAAAAACCTTTTGTGTGGATCCTGCCTCAAACATCATAATCTGTTTGTTCATCTGATAATGGGAGAGGCTACACCATTAACAGAAATGAGGGTTTTTACATACAAGCCTTGACTTGAACCCTGACAGCTTTTTACAAACAGTGCAATATAAAACTTACTCCTAGCTTTCATGAGCACGAGATGTTCTGGAGTTTGCAGAAGACATAACATGTCAAGTGTGTCTTTCTCCTCCTTTTCCTTTCAAGCTCTTTTCCCTGCAGCAAGGATGGGCTTTTGATGAATGCTGTGAAAAGGCCCTTGGATGACCTTCAACAAGTCACTGGGAAGGGTTGTCATTGAGTCAATGATGAGCTCTGGATTAGGAGCCAAATCTCCCCATCCCCACTTGCAAAATGGAAGATAAAATACTCCTTCCCCTCTCCACTTTATTTTAAACTGCTTTCCATAGCAGGGACTGATTTCAAAGCAGATATGTTGACAGTGAAATTATGGTGTATTTTTATGTATTTTGGTAGAGTATAATAGCCCAGCCGAGTGCCATGATATTACAGATGATTACAATACTTCAGTGCTTAAACTTCTGGGACCCTAAGTATGGCTGTAGCATCATAGAGATAAATAAACTCTAGGTTTTTGTACAGTTTCACACATTTTCTTTTAAAGTAAACTGATCATACTGTAATGTAAATTGTAGGAGTAATACACAATAATGCTGTCTTGCTCTTCTTTTAACAGAAATGTTTCACTTTATAAAACACTGAACAGATGAAATGATGCACAGAATAAATATATCTGCTTTCCTTGTTTGCCTGCTTTTAGTAGCTCTTATTGAGGTGGTACTTGGCAGTACTGAAGGTTTATTATGACTGGCATGACAGAAATCACACCGCAGGTAAAAATACTCAGACATGACTCACTAAAAGGAGAGATCTTTGCATTCCCATAGTTAATTTTGTAAGTTGCATATTATTGGAGTTGTGCACAAGTATCTCTGTACTTATCATCTTTCACTGTGAAGCAGAGGTTCTAAACTGTGCGAGTTCCTCCTGGTTTTGCCATTTGCTTGCATAGCCTGTCAGAGTTTAGATCTGCAAAGCATAATTTTATGTTATCCTACCTTCTTGCCAAGCAACTCAAAGGACTTCAGTTATAAAATTATAATTATAAGGTAGAGATAAACATTATCCCCATTTTACAAATTAAGTACAAAATTGAACAACAGAGTATAAAAATGCAGAATTTTTAAGAAAGCGGGTTACACAGCTTTGGTTTCTGTGACTGCTTTTCATTACGTGCAGCTATGTCTGAACATGTGCAATCTTGTGTTTATCTTCAAAGTGAAATGCCCCTTTCTAGGGTATTTGATTAAGCAGTCCAATGACCAGAGTTCATAATTGCAGCATTCCTATGATACATATTGTAAGTGAGCAGTCTGAGCCATTTTTCATTTCCAGTTGATTGCTGTCTGCAGATGATGTTAAGATCCTACATCTGGCTCGGGAGTCTGCACTCAGAATAATTTCAAGGCTTAGATTCAGTTTTGTTGGTACCAAAATCTCACAGAAATCCAGGTGAGAGTTAAGCTCCAACAAGTGAGAAGATGGTGTGTTGTCCTGCTCCCCTGAGACTGCTGCTGTCTTGGTCATACCAAATCCAGTTCAGGAGGGAAGAGCCACTCCAGCCTCGACCCAATGCAGCACTGCAAAGGAAGGGGATGGAGGCTCTCCAGTGTGAAAGGAAGGGTGGGGATTGACAGGGGCTTCTCATTCAGACCTGTGTCAAATAATAATTCACCATGACTACACTGGACCGATAACTGCTGTACAGTTTTTCTTGCCTACTGTTAGATGCCTATATTTGTATTTTGACATCTTTAGGTAGACCTTGAAGTTTGGATATACTGAGAAGCCAGGGCTCTGGCTGGCTTTTCCAAGACTTTAGATGCACCCTTGAGCAACCTGGAACATTTTTATTTGCTGTTTGTGGGTTTTTTTAAGTCACTGTGACTGAAAAACGTTGTCCTTTGAGTACTCAAAAGCACAGCAGTATTTAGATAAATTGGCCTCAGAATCTGTTTCATCATAATGAAAGCATTCACATCTCTGCAGAGGATTATTTCCCTGCTTCTGCAGTGCTCTCCACGTGTGTTGGCCTTCTTAGGTTATTTTAATTTATGTTTCTCAATGTAGCTACAGGCGTTCTGCTGCTGGAACAGAGGGTGGTTCTGCACAGCAAACATCTGTGGGGGTTTCCAGATGTAGGAAGAGTATGGAAGTGGGTGTTATCTCTCAATGGGAAGGGTGGAATGTGGCTAGCAGCAGCAAATAGTTGGATATTACAAAGCATGTGAGTAAAATGTATCTATACTGTGCCCTTTAGAACAAAATTAAAAGGGGAAGGCAAGGTAAAAAATACCAAAAATTTAGGTTCTATTTCAGTAAAAGACAGTAGGATTTGACATAACTGATCACACCCACAATAAACCTACTCCTCTGTTCTGCCTTGGGCATTTGTCTGCACCAGATGCATCTCTCTGCATGCTTATGTCCTACCGAAGTCAATGAACCTGAAGCCTGTGACTGAAATTAAATATGTGTTGAAACTTTTTCTTCCTTAAATCCCACATTGAGGGTGATCCTAAGGGAGAGAGTATGAAAAAAATTTAAATGTGCATGAAAGGGAAAGTTGGCCATGTTTTTATTTTTGCGTGCCCATTGTCCACAACCTGGGACTGTTCAAAGCACAAGGAGGGACTTTCCCCAGGAACTTCCCACATCGACACAGCTGGGAATGTCAGAAGCAGATGAGAATTCATAGATGCTATGGAGATATTGTAGGAATCAGTCCTTGTTAGCAAAGGGAATTAAAAATTTGTCCATCTAGGACTAAATAAAAGAAATTCTGCTTCCCTTCTAGCTTCCTTTGACTAACTGAGGTCATACTTTTGCTGCTGCATCTTAGGCCATGTGGAGCATCAGCTACCAATTTCAGCTACAGGCAAGGACCCTCCCTCCTATTCAATATGTAGTGGGTGTCAAAGGGAGTCTGGCCGAAAGCCTTTTGACAAATCATTAAGCTTAATATGTATTTTCTCTCAGGTTTCACTTGATATGAAACTGCCTGGGAGATGTGTTTATATATTCACAACACACATGAAAAGAGAACCAAAACATGGCAGAAACGGATAGCTGGGCTAAAACATGTGCTAGGAACTTCTCGAAGCTGGGCTGAAGATCAGACAAGCTTATAAAAAGTGCAGGGAATGCTCATTATGGACTGAGTCAGTCCAGCAGCTGCAAGGCTCCTCCCTCTCCGCTTCAGTGGTTTTATTGTTGTCCTGAGCTGCTGGCAGGCACTTGGGAGAATTCCTCTTGGCCCTGCATCTGTCTCGCTGCTGGATGCAATCTAGCCTGATGGCACTTGGTGCTTCTGTTGTCCTTGTGAGGTCTCGCTTGATGTGACCTCTCCTGATGGGGTGCAAAGTGCAAGGGAAGCCGCAGGCGCTGTGCAGACCTGACCCACACACTATCCCGGGAAGTTCATGGCTGAGCTAAAACGAAAGAAACAACAAATGCTACCAGAGTACTAGGTGAACGCTGACTTGAACTGCAAGCTTCAGATGCTTAGATTAGATCCCCCTTTGGTCACAGGTGTAGACTTACCCCATACAGGTAATATTAGTTCAGACTGCTGTGATTTTCAGATCTTACTTCTCAGGTCCACTTTGGGTTGAGCATTCACCATAACCCTGCCACTCACTGCTTTCTCAACTGCTGAACGCATAAATGTATTTCCACCAGCATGAAATCTGCTCGTTTTGAATTGCACTTGAGCATCATGTCCTAATGTCCAATGACGGCCCTAGTCCTCTCTGAAGCAACTGTTTTCTACTGCGTGTTCTAGTCTGAGCTGTAACAGCACTTAAAGAGCTGTGCTCCATGCTAAAAAAAAGGGGGGAGGGGGTAATTCTAAGCATCAAAAAGCCTTAAAACCCAAAAGATGATCAAAGAAGAGTTCTGCTCTGATCTTCCCCCACTGTTGAGGAAGAAACTGAAGTTTGGCTGGTGGGAACATAGAGGGTTCACCTGTCTGGCATCAGAGCCAACCAGGAGGATGCAGCCACAGATAGGTTATATGCTTTGTCTATGAAAATCCAGGCCTTGGGTGTATACATTCAACTTTTGATGATCTGTTGAAGTTCAGTTTCTGGTCATTGGAGCACTGGCTGGTCACAAGTGTACAAGGAGATCACTTCTTAAGGTGTTATTTGTCTGTCTGTCCCCACAGGTGTTGTCCCCTCTGCCACAGTGTTCTGACTCTCTAACAGTCTTTCACCTTTAATCTCCCATGAAGCACAGAGGTGCTGCTACACCATTTTATTTGCTAACTGCTTTGCCAATAACTTTGCTTTAATTTTCAAAGCATTTTACTAATATTTTGATCCTCCCAAGGCGCTGGAAGCTGAGACCCTCATGATGCAAAGAGAGAAACTAAGTTATAACAGTCCTAAAACTCTTGCTCCAAGTGGCAGGAAAGGGCAATCTGAGCCAGGGGCACAACTTAAAAACACCTAGCTCATCGCTTTCATCTCAGAAACCCAGAATCAGTTCCATCAGTGCAAAGAATCATAACGTACCGCCCTAGCTTAATGTGTCCTTCCCCTAACAAACTTCACAGTGTAGACAGTTCATCAGAAACACAGATCTGCTATCCAGCACATGTGTGTTAACAAGCTGCCTCTTCCCCAAGTGTCTACTAGGTTTAGCGGGTTGCTGAATAATACAGCTCTTTCCCTCTCATGTTCCAATGCCTTGCCTCATGTCATATATATGCACAAAAAGCAGTAACTGAGGATATTTCTGTTTTGTTAGGAATCAAATCCTGAGTTGTTTTTTTTGAGTTGACATCTGTTGCGCTAAGTCAGTGTGTGTTTATGGTCATCCTTAAGGGTGAGGCACCACTGCTCTCACTACGAAGTCTATTCCTGCTAAAGGTTGTGAGCACCGCCTAATTGCTCTGCAGAGAAGAGGTGGCAAGTGTGCTAGCAATAATCTGTTGCAGATTCCCCCCCCCCCAAATGAAACCACATCCGTGGTACAGTACAACTGACTTTTGCAGCCCTGCAGGAGAAACAAAAAACATCAGGAAATGACCAGACAAAGCCACCAAGAGTTCAGAGGTGATTTACAATAGCAGGTAGAAATTCAAAACCTGAAAGACAAAGGTAACATGGCTTATGCCAGAGAACCTCAACTTTGCAGTTTTGTGTGACCTTCTGTTGTGACTGCATGTAAATCTCGTGTATATACTGCAATGGTACAGTCCTAGGAAAGCCTCAGTTCACCTTTCCAAACAGCACAGCAGAACACAATAGCACCATTTTAATCTGCACCAAGATTAAATCTGAGCACTCCAAATCAGACTTTTCCTTTAATTGAATGTAAACAATCAAATCTCACTGTGAAGCCCTTTCCTGCTTTACTCAGCAAAGGGCTCTTACATTTTGCCTTTCTTTTATTTAATGAACACGCTCTAATTTAAAAGACACTTTAAATAAAAATGTGTTTCATATTCAACAGGATGTATCTATTTTATCCTGGTGATATAGAACTGGAGGAAATCCGACCTGAGCAACTCTCAGAAAAAACTTTTTAAGGACCGAGGTCAGATTGTTATCTCCTTTACTCCTGTCTAAATCCAGAACATATCTACTGATTTCTGCAGAGCTGGTCCAGAGTTACACAACAGAAAATAAGACAAAAATGGGTATTTCACTTTTGCGAGACCCATCACAGGCCTCACCCTTGCAGTGCTCTGCTCCAAGTATCTTGCTTTACCTCCTGCTACCTCGAAGTGCCCTTCCTCAAAAACCTCCTTGCCCATTTGGAAAATTAGGTATTTGAAAGTGCAGCAAAAGACTTTGTGGTGCCAGGCGGGCTCGCTGGCCTCTGCCTTCACCCGGCACTGCCTGGGAGAGCCTCCAGCCTGCTCCTGCAGGAAGCAGCCTGAACTCAGGGTGGGTCCTCCTGCCCTTCAATGCACACTTGCTGGGTGAGGCAAGTACGCCCAAACACCAAAAGGCAGCTTTAACCCTCTGCGGCCAAATCAGGAGGTCAGTGAGAGGCCGCTTGTAACGTGACATCCCATGTGCACTGCCTTCCTCTGTCATTTGGCAAGCATCTTTCTTTCTGCAAGGAACTTTAGATAGTGTCAGTCATCTAAAAAAAACGCGGTTCACTTTCTAATCGAATCACAGAGTGGGAGGGGAGACCAAGAAAAAGAGGAGAAACTGGCAGCGAAGTCAATCACTCTGGTCTGTAAATAATTAAACACTGAGTGGTGCTCAAATGTATATGTTGAGAAAGCTTCATTTGCCCTCCCTCTCCTCCGAGGCTAATTTAGAATATATCACAGTTTTTGCAAAGGCATTCCTAGTACAATTGTGCTGCAAATCCTGTCTGATCCAACCTTCAAATATTTATGTAAACTGAAATATGTCTGGAAAGAAGTCAAAACAAAACAAATACGCCACACAATCTCATTCCCACATATCCCTCCTCGTTTAGATTCACACTAAACCCTTTCCAACTAGTTCCCAACTGTTAGGTGGTGGTTAATGAGTGATTATTACAGACCCCATTTCTTTGAGTGCACTGATGGTCTTACGTCTTGCCAAACAATTTAGTCTGGAGTTTTCAGTAGTTGCAAAATGCTTTTGCAGCAATTTTTTTTTTTTGTCTATGCAAATAAGTACAGTAGTTTGGGGATTATTGTTATTTGTTGTTATTGATAGTGTTTAGAAAGAGCTAAATTTTTTAAAAATTCAAGTGGAAGTCCTTCTACTCCAGGGTCCCGGGTGTGCTTGCATACCATATGCTTCTTAGTTGACAGATGCCAGTAAACTCAGGCTAGATATGTTTAAAATGCACCTACTTGTAAAACTCTTTTGTACCATTTGCAAATTGCAGCTGTCTCTCTGTTCGCGGAGATATGGTTGACACATGCTGCCCGTTCACTTCCCAGAGGATCGGCGACACTGAGCAGCGCGAAGGACGTGTGTGAAATGTGCCACATTCTCAACTGACTCCTGTATGTGACCGTCCCCCTGGAGGTGATGAAAGCCTGCAATTTTATTGACTTCAGTGGTGGAGAATGCTGCCAAGGCTGGAGGGCTCGGGGTGCGACAGGCAGCTCCCCTCTGGGCGACGAGGTAGGATGACAGGCTGCATCTGTAGTGTGCAGTGTCAAGGAGGCTGGGGACCCCTGCTCAGGAAGTACCCTGAGCATTCAGTGTCTTGTGGGACAGCTCCTTGTGGGGAAGACAGTGTTACTCCCTTCATGAAACCTTCAGTCCAGCACCTCTGCCTTATATGGGGCCTTAAAGTGTGCTTTTACCCATATACAGCTATTTCAAACCCTTCATTTGGAAAGCACATTCCATCTGCTACTCCTGTGAAAGGTCTAGATGACCCTGCCATGCTGAGCAACCTTAGGGCAGCCATAAATTGAAGAAGCACAAAATCCCAAAGCCGCAGAGGTGGCCACATCCTCCTGCTTTGCAGTAGCAGGAGGAAAATGCAGAGCAGAAAACAGAGCCACCCCCATGATGCTGTAGTTATGATGGAGTGCTAGTGGTGACCTCAGAAGCATCAGGGAAAAACACCTTTCCAAGCGGATTATTTTTAAGAGTCAGATGTGCTGATCTGCTGTTATGGGAATATTTGCAAGTGAGAATGAGGTGAACTAAATCTGGAATCTATACAGCTCTGGGACATATTTGGGAGGAGGAAACTAAGTACGTCACCAAGTTGGTAGCACAACAGCGAGAAGAAAAGGTGGTGGCTTACCTTATTTTACGTTTTCATTTTTGTAAGGGTTTGAATGTGCAGCATTGATCCTGGTGGGACTAAAAGCTGTGACACCAGACACAGCCCCAAGCCTTTTTTTTCTTCCTGTCTTTAAAAGCAAAGCTCTGGCTATATTCAGTTTTTCTGAGTTCTCCTTTCTGGCAGTTTGTATTAGTTCCCCACCCAGCTATCTGAGGGATGGGACACGCATGTAGTCAGGATCTTCATTTTGGTTTCTAAGAGACTGCCAACACAAGCACCTTGCCAGTCCTTTCCTGCTACCTGGTGGCCTCGTGAGTGGGAATCTCACCTAGCAGAGCATCCTGACCATCCAAAAACAGACCTCAGGGAATTTGCTGTGTCCAAGCCAGTTCTATAGTGGCAAGTCAGTCCTGCCAAACCAGAGAAATTTTGGGTTTAGATTAAATTTTGTTCTTTCCTGCAAACATCTCCCAGTAAGTGTGATTCACTTGATTTCTTCTCCTGCTTTTAACAGAATATTCTGCAAATCTTTTTCACCTCTGAAACCTCTCTGGTCATGTCTTGGTGATCTGTTAAATGAGAACTGAACAAGGATTCTAGTTATTTTTCTCCAGAGATTGCATTATGAGGGAACACCTTTAATCTATCATGAAAAACAAGGGTTTGTGTAGAGTTTCTGTTAATTACTAGACCATCCTGAAAATGTTCTCTGCACAGACCACTCACCTCTGAAACTTCACTGTGTGGAAGATGAACAGTATCAAAACTTAAACTGCTGTCTTCCATGCTGATAATTATTTTCAATTGGACTTGTTCTGCTGTTTCTCTAAGATAACATAGCAATCGAAAACTGCAGCTAGCCTCAGTGGAAACCAAGCATCTCCAACCTGATGAAATACTGGAAATGACTGGATTTGTCTACGGAAAAATTCTGCACCCTGAATATGGTTAGGCAGAACTAATTAGGAAAAAGAGGGAGAAAGAGATTGTTACATTAAATATGTGTTGATTATTTGTCAAAGCAAGACCCAACGTGGGAATCTGAGTCTGGGTGAGGTAAAGGAATATGTGTGCATTATTCCTTCTATGTATGATTATTAAATCATGTCTTTTTTAGACATCTAATGTTTTAATCCTTCTCCTTTGGCACTAAAACTGCATTACTGAAGTGGGAGTAGGCAGATTTTAAAATAACAGCTCATAATTTTAACTCTCTTTTAAATTTTGAGAGTTTTGTTGCCAGGTGTGTCTTCTCAGTTTTTTAAAGCTCTGGAATTATTCTGGTATTTATCAACTGACTTAATAGAAATCCTCTGGTGGAGACTAGGCATCTGGGAAACTAGTTAATGAAATGCAAAATCTTCTGTATTTTCTTGTACTGTTATTACCCTGGTATAACTTCATCACCTGCAGTAACGCTTCTTTCTCCAAAAAACAAAAGGACTTCTAGAAACTACAGACAGATCATAGGTAATGCATCCAGACTTCGTTCAGCCTTTGAAATGATAGCATTGAAAGCCTTCATAAGGTCTAATGCTTCTAAAGCTGGAACTGGTTTATGCATCTAAAAAAGAGGTCATAGTGAGAAGTCCTAACAGTCTGCTCTGACAGTACTCCACTGTTCCAAAGCACAAAATTGACACACCTTTTAAAATTAAGATAATCTCCTATTTAGTGCACTCATGTGCAGCCCGCCCTAATAATAGAATCAAAGTAGTTCTGTTATGTAGGTCACCAGATTATAGGACCTGAAGTATTTTTAAAAAAATTGTATTTTAGACAAAAGAAAATCTTATATTCTTTGAAAAAGTCTAGGGCACTGAATTTGAAGAAGTACAATAGACAGCAGAAAGACTAAATGAACAAAATTTGCTCTCAGCCCCTGACAGTGTATATTCATAACTCTGTGTTCCTGATGGACTCTACACACACACCCTCTGGGATCAAGATGACTTGCATCCATTTCAAGAAAGAATCTTTTCATCTCTTTCTTTTAACAATGGAAGATGCAAAGGTGCTAAGCAATTTTAATTGGAAGCAAAATCTATCAATAGTCAAGGGTCATTTGTACAGCTTTCAGCTCATTTTACAGAGTCATAGAATGGCTGTAGGTGCCTCTGGAGATCATCTAGTCCAACCCTCCTGCTCAAACAAGAGTCAATACAGGACTGTGTCCAGTCAGGTTTTAATACCTTCAAGGATAAAGACTCCATACCCTCCTTGGTCAACCTCTTCCAATGCTTGATCACCCTTAGAGTAAAAAGAGTTTTTTCTTATATTTAAATGGAATGTCTTGTATTTCAGTTTGTGCCCATTGCATTTCATCCTTTTGCTGGATACCAATGATAAAAGCCTGGCTCTGTGTTCTTTACTCCCTCCTTTCAAGTATTTATGCACATTGACAAGTTTCCCTGAGGCTTCTCTTCCCCCAGCTGACCAGCTGGGTCTCTCAACACTTTCTTGTATGTCACATGTTCCAATTCCAGTCATCTTTGTGGCCTTTTATTGGACACAGTCCATATGTCCATGTGTCTCTGGACTGGACATAGCACTCCAGATGTGTCTCACCAGTGCTCAGCAGAGGGGAAGTATCACCTCCCTCAACCTGCTGGCAATGCTCTTTCTAATGCAGCCAAGGATGTTGTTGGCTGTCTTTGCCACAAAGGCTCATTGCTGGCTCAACTTCAGCTTGCTATTCACCAGGATTCCCAGGTCCTTTTCTGCCAACTACTTTCCAGATGGTTGGCCCCCAGTCTGTATTGGTGCACAAGGTTTTTCCTCTCCAGGTGCAGGACTCGGCTTTTCCCTTGTTGAATTTCATAAGGTTACCCTCTGTTCATTTCTCCGGTCTGAGGCGGGCCGAATGGCAGCACAACCGTGTGGTGTATCAGCCACTCCTCCCAGTTTTGTACCATCTGCAAACTTGTTAAGGTCCAGTCATTCAGGTCATTAATGAAGATGTTAAACAGTATTAGGCCACGTATTGACTGCTGGGGTGCCCCACTAGTCACCAGCACTTGGTTACATTTTGTACTGCTGAGGACAACCCTTTGAACCTGGCAGTTCAGGCAGTTTTCGGCCCACTTCACGGTCCACTTACTCAGCCTGTACTTTCTCAGTTTCTCTATGAGGATGTTATAGGAGATAGTGTCAAAGGCCTTACTAAAGTTGAAGTAAACAACATCCACTGTTCACCCCTTATGCACCAAGCTAGATACCTTATTGTAGAAGGCTGTCAGGTTGGTCAGGCAAGATTTCCCCTTCAAAAGCTGTGAGAGACTGAAAGAGTTAATGTCTCAAACATTGTGGTGGGGCAAGTTCTGCTTAAAGACAAACCCTGCACAGCAAGGAACGCAGGTGAAAAGCCCATCAGCTCAGACATCAGCAACAGGAGGGGGAGGGCGTGCTGGAGGGTGCGCAGCTCCCTGCTCTGATAAGCTGTTCTGATACAAAGATCAAACAATGGCCGTGTCTGCAGGGAAGGAGAAGTTACTCCACAAACGGCCCCCAAGCCCAAAGGCTCCAAAACTGCTCATTAACCCGAAGGAGGGGCAAGGAAGATAAAAGGACACAAACTGAAGCCCCAGGCGCGCAAGCCCACCAAGACTGGACCCCTCGGCTGACTGAACCAACGCTGGACCCAGGACCGGTGAAATCTTTCTGTCTTCCTTTTTCTCTCTCTGTCTTCTTCTCTCTTTCCTTTTCCTTTTCCACAGTCCCTACACCTCATCCGTTTCAAGATATAAACCATTGACCAAGTCTGAGACTGAGAGTAGATCCAGCCACCCCTAGACCCTTCTCTGAGGAGGAGTCTGGAAAGCAAGGGGGTCTGCTCTGAACCTCGTGACTCAACGGGAGGGATCTCCTTATTCCCTGAATCAATGTATATGGTTACCCTGGGTTACACGGTTTACAGAAGTAGTCTTATGCCAATTCCCGTTGTGAGAAACCCTGTCATCTACTACCACGCCTCCCCAGTTCAGTTTGCTTCTGTCATAAATAAAATCTTTAACTGATCATTTGGTGTTGTTTCACTTTAATTTAGCCTGAGGGAATTTCAAATTAAACAAGACTCCCTGGTCTGTTCAGTCTGGGTCATGACATAAGTCCATACTGACTACTTACAATCACCTTCTTGTCCTTCATACATCTAGAAGTGGTTTCCAGGATTATTTGCTCCATCACTTTCACAGTGATCGAGGTGAGGCCTGACTGGCCTGTATTTCCCCAGATCTTCCTTTCTGCCCTTCCTGAAGACAGGAGTGACATCTACTTTCTCTCAGCCCACAGAAACCTCTCCCAGTTATCATGACCTTTCCAAGAGAAGCAAGAGTGGCCTTGCAATTACATTGGCCAGCTCCTTCAGCAGTTGTGAGTGCACCCTATCAGGCACCACGGACTTGTATATGTCCAGTTTGTGTAAGGGTTCCCTAACCTGACCCTCCTCCACCAACGGTATGCCTTCCTTGCTCTGGACTTTCCCACTGGTCTCAGGGACCTGGGATTGCTGAAGGCAGGTTTTACGAATAAAGAAGGCCTTGAGCACCCCAGCCTTTTCTTTGTTCATACTCTCCAGGTTCCCCACCCCATTCAGCAGTGGGCCCATATTTTCCCTAGACTTTCTTTTGCTGCCAAAGTACCTGCAGAAGCATTTCATGTTACCCCTCACCTCCTTGACCAGTTTCAAATCCAGGTGGGTTTTGGCTTTCCTAACTTCATCCCTGCGTGCTCAGACAGTAGCTCTATATTTCTCCGGGGTCCGTTTACAGAGTTTCTCCTAACTGCCCATTCCATGCAATGGTCTGTGACGTGGTACAGTCCCAGAAGCACCAGGCTGCTTTAGCTGTTATGCTTTTTACTATAGGGAAGGAACAGCTGAATTGGGCCTGGATGCCTTCTGCTGAAGCCTGTGAAAAAGAGCCTGTCTTGGCCTGCACCTCTAATGTGGCAACACATCATCCAGACATCAAAGGGAAGAGGAGAGGAGCACATGCAGGTGACTTTTCATTAAAACTCTCCCTTGTTTTTCGCTTGGCTCAGACAAGGTATTCATTATGTGCTCCTGGCTCTCTGATCACCTGGATGCAATCTGTTCTTGCATTCATAGCATTTTGCCTGCTCCTGGCACAGGGATTACGGGCAGCAAAGCTGGCTAGAAAAAAGAACTCAATTTCATCAAAGATTTCAAAGTTTCTTCAATTAGTTTTTCATTCCGTTTTGGGACAAAACTGAGACCTCATGGATTAAAGGCTCAAACTGGCCTTAAAATAGCATTTTCGCTCCTAATACAACGTGCTATGATTTTCTTTACCTTAGCTACCATGTGAAGAGAAAATAGTAGAAACTTAACACGAGATCAGTGAGGTGACCAGTTTTCTCTGCCACTGAGCCTGTATTTCCTACGTATTTTTACAGTACTCATTACTTGGAAATCCTTTTAGTCTTTCCTGTTTCTTCACTTCTTATTCTCAGGAAGGTAATTTTTATGGAACTTCCCTGAACTCCTTCCATTGCTGCACTTTTTGCAATTAACATTCAGAAGGTGGTGCTGCCAATGCACTTAAGATCCTGTAACATCTGTAACATATACCCTACTGGTAGTACCTCCTTAATATTGTCTTACTTCTTAAGCAAGTACTGCACAGTGATGTTATGGTTTCACTGATCTGACCATGCTAAGAAGTAAATCTTGTTCATATGAAAAGTTATAGGAAATAGTGGTGCAATCCCAAGCTTTGTATGCTGCATGAGCTTCTTCCACTTAATTGAAGTGTGACAGGAACATGCATTTGGAGCAGAATGTATAGCAGTATAAATGCAATCGCTGTGCTCTGCTAAAAGCGCCAGGGCTTGCTTCCCCCTCAGGGTCTCAACTACCCCTGTAACTTTTACTCCTTTAGATGACGGGAAAGAGGTTACATTCCCCAAACCTCTGCTCATTCCAGACCCCCGTGTGAAATGTCAGTCACAGAAAAATGTGCAGGTAGTCACAATGAGATCTCTTCCCATATAAGTTTTAATCAAATTAGTAGATGGCACTGACATTTAAATAATCATTGTTAGGATCTTGTTTTAAACTTGGTTTTGAGATTAATAAAGGCAATTCACTCCTTTCTACATTGTTGTTTCTGGTTATCACAAGTTCATAAATACAACTTTCTGTTATTTTAACCTTAGCATTTAAAGTCTTTCCTTGGAACTGAATTTATTAATGGTTATTTCTCTGCTCACCTCAAATACCCTTACTAGGAACATGCTCTTCAGGATCTCCAAGAGACCTCTCAACTAACTTTCAATGTGTAATTCATTCCATGGTAAGCTTCAGCTGACAAGCTGTAGGTGTGTGAAGTCTATCTGAATCTAAGATGACATTAAAACTGTCTTCTAGTTTGGTAGCACCAAAATCGTTAGTCTCCATTAGTCATCAACTAATTGCTTCCTGTATTTCATGTTTCTACTTCTACTTTGGAAGCGTGTACAACAGAATATGAATCATTATGGACTCAAGCTTTGGTTTTGTATATATATAAAACCAAATCATTCCTTTATGGACTTAAATTTAGTTGCAGAAACTGTTTCTTATGTTAGAAAATCCTGTGAAGTGAAAACTGCACTTTAACAAGAATAATAGTACGTGGAGACTAAAGTAGATAGAAAGGGCAAAGGAAAAGTCAGAAGACTATGAATGAACAGAAACACTAAGTTATCCTCTAGACTTCATATGAAAATAATCTATCTTGTCCTGTCTTCTGAGCAGGTGAGATTTAGGAGAGGTAGACAGATTCTCTGCCAGGAAAGGACACAACTTCAAGAGATTAGGATACATGGTATCTCTTCCCATCAAATAAAGAGGTCAAAGGCATCAGACTTGGCCACATCTGCGTTCAAAATGCCAGATAAAACAGCTGTGTCCCAACGCGCAGTCTCCTCTAAGCATTTAGAGTCTCTGTATTTCCTAAGGACCTACCTTCTCCAGTGCTGGGATCTATGTCATCACCCAGGACAGGTGAAAGAAGTCCTTCTGGTAGAGCACTCGTGGTTGTCTAGTCTATGGGCCTGGCGCTATGTAGAGGCACACCAGCACTTTATTCTTTCCCTTGAGAATTGTTCTCATCTGAGCTCAGACTGCTGGTTTGGAGTATGACACACTCCACTAACATCAAAGCTTGGTCAGCAGTGGCAGCTACACCTTTCATCTCCATATCTGTTTCTCTGGGTTTAAGAACTCCCAGTAGGACTCAGGGCCGTAACGTACACAGCCAAGTGAGTAACATGAAACAGTCCCAGACTTGGGAAGCTCACAATCTAAGATCATGGAAACACACTCCAGGTGACCAAACACCTTGATAAGTAAACATGGAAAAGTCATATTTGCATGTTGCTTTCAGGTAGTATCTGCTTACCCCACGTCTTGATATCAGAATACACCAGAACACACAAGAATTTCTGCGTGTAGGACCATCATTTAGAAGGAAATGATGGTCCTTCCCAAATATGTGGAAGGTTATTGCTAGGGATATTTAGATAGAAATGCTATGCATGACTTTAATGTGTTATAGGAGAGGTGACCTCTTCTTTCAAAGAAGTGGGAAGCAGAAAGTAAATGAATTTTCTGGGAACATTTTTACCAAGAAAAGAGACTATGTGATAACTACTTGTTGATAAGCCACAGTCTCCAGAATTATAGCAAAATACAGCTCTAATATAATATGGCTAAAGCAATCTCCCAAAGCACTTTATATTTGGGCATGGGTTTTTTTTCTTTTTTAGTCAGTCTTTTCCTAGGAGTGGATCAAATCACTTCCACATTTTGTTTGTAATCAGATCGAAGTACTTTGGAGTAGAGGAGATGAGCAATGTGCACACCCAACTCCCACACTGGGGGACCTCTATTCACTACCATAACACAAATGTATAATGCCCACAACATCCTTTATGGTCACAGCAGAAGTTGTTGGAGACATAGATTCCTTTATAAAAAAATACCATTTTGACCAGGTCAAAGTAAACAGTCTCCTCTGCTGCCCTCCCCAGCCCTGTGGAGGGCTGTGTATGTGGTACATTGGTAAAAAATAGTTCATATAGTGCCTTTTTCATATCAATAGGTTCGTTCTTGGCATAATATGAAATGACGGGCAGTATTGCCATATTCTGACATGCTTCAGATGATATTGTAAAACATGAGTCCAAAAGCTGACTACAAACAATGATATGGTCTTGCCTGTAGAACAATAATCCTCTCAAAATATATTGTCTGGTGTGCACCACTGCTCTTATAACAGGGAATTTATAAACAGAGCTTAGAAAGCGGCTGGGCCAGTGCATTAACTAGGATCCAGCAAGAGAGCTCCAGTGAGGTCTGGGGCTCTGCAATTCTTTCACAGCTGAGAGGGCAGCATTGCTGGAAACATCTTCAGTTTATATTCCCTGTAAACAGCTTTACGTGCTAAGCATAACTGAACTGGCAGCCACACTTTCCCCCATGGCTGTTCGGCCAATATGAATCCATTTCGTCTTCTGTGGGGCATTTCTGAAATAGGGACCGCAGAAACACTTCTGTGAAAGTCAGTGATTGCCTAAACCCTTGCAGGTGTACTCTTCAGAAGTTACACTAATTTTGGCTTTTCTTTAGTTTATGAATATTACAGCAAATCTTACTTTCTGCCTTTGGTCTCCAGCCCACTCTAATTCCAGTGACTCAGATTGTGGGGAAAATGGGTTATGTGACAGAAATCTTGGTCTTACTTATTCAAAGATAAAAGGAGGTTTGGATCTGCTCTGTGTGATATACCTTGGACCCAAACTACTTAGGTGTTTGTTGCATGAGAAGTGAATGAATACAGCCACAACATGAGTAGGCTGGCATGGGAGCAGAGAGCATGCACTTTTATATTGGCTTATATGACCAGGAGGGAGCACAGAAATAGGGCAAAGGGAAGAAGGGAAGGGGGATGGGATCTCTTTAGGTTTCCATTAGCTTCCCTTTCCCATTAAATCTACATATATGCTGAAATGATTTAGACACTGTGCATTTGATATATGACAATTCAGGGCACTTACCATTTGATTCTGGAGGTGGTTTTAGTTGGAGATCCATAGAAATATGTCTATTCCTCAGTCGTGGAGGTGGAGCTAGGATGAGCAAGGTCTGTTCAAGAGATGCTGACTACAGTGTAAGGGATGTCAATGAATTTACAAAGCTAGAAAAGTCAAACCATAACTGAAGACATGATATCAACTCCTCTCACTTCCCCCCTCCCCATCTTTAATTATTTCTCTTTCCAAACGACCTATAATAAAGGAGAGCCCAAGGGGAGGATAGATCTCTTCTGAAGGAAGCAATGAAGTGAATCTGCCAAAAAAAAAGTCTGGAAAATAAAGAAAAGTTGGAGATAGTTGCTAAGTAAACAGAAAACCTGATTTAGAATACTGAAAGAATTTTGTTTAAATGCTATGCAATTTAAAAAAACTCATCATTTTTTCAACCTGTAAATCGGTCTCTCCATGAAAAGTGGAAAGAAGATCCCACCCAACTATTAAGAGTTTGTATATGAGCACAGAAAAAGTTTGCGCAGCTAACACAACATCCTGCTTGCCAAGATCATCTTGCTCTAATTCTCTTGTCAGCAAAGCTACTTTATAGAAGAACTATTAACTCACAATTTGTTTACTTGATTTTTTTTTTCTTCCTATCATTTTTATCATTTTGATATTCTCTGGGCTTTTTTCCAGTCCCAAAGCACTAAGAAATTCAGTTGGGAACACAATAAACTAAAACAAATCAATGCATATGAATGACCACAAATGTCACATTGCTTATCTTGCTCTGTGAAACACTAAGCAGCTGCTGGCTTTTAACGAGGAGGAAAAACAAAGCTCTGTTAGTATTCCTGTGCACACTTTGTTATTTCACTTAGCAGCTGATTTTGGAAAAAAAAGAAACAGAACTGCTCTGATGTCTTTCCTCTCAAGATAACTCACATCCTTCCTAGGGCAGGAAGAGCAGGTGAATAGGACACAGGACATTTGCCACTTCTATGGCTTCAATTATCTAGTTTATTCCATGGCTTCCCCGAGAACAACAGTAACAGACTCCAGCAATGTAATTAGTTCAGCAGAGAAGTGAAGATGAGAGAATCTGCTGAGGTATTTTGGCATAGGCACACTGAGCACTGAAAAATCCCTTCTGCAAAGGACTGTTTTCCTGGCTCTGTGAGTAAATCTGTAGGGAGCAATTGTCTCTTCAGATGTGCGGTTTGTCCTCAAATGGAGAAGAACAAGTTGCATCTGGCTTGGTAAAAGAAATGCAAGACAGAGTGGAAGGGCAGGCTGGGGACAGCACTAGCAAAGCAGGGGAAGCACAGTCCGAAAAGGCAGGCATGCAGTGGGTGCTGGGAGCCAGAATCATGTACACCAAAAGGGCACATCAGAGAACTGTTTTTTATGCCACACTAACATCGGAGTCCCTCCACTTGCCCTCATTTTGCAGTTCCCTCAGCAGCTGCGTGATGGGCAGGGGAGGCTTTTTCTATTCTGCAGTCCAATGCTGAATCATCTAAGATGTCCCGTCCCACCTACCTGGACCCAGCTCCCATGTATCAACAGGGGAAGGGTGATATGGTGAGGACCTGGGAACCTGCCACTGACATCTCAAAATGAGAACTATGGTGCAGGTTGTTTTAGGCATGTTGCAGCCTCAACCTCGGGGTGGACCTAGTTTTGAGTGGGAGGAAGTAGCCAGGGTTTCTGTAAAAGCTTGCTGTAGACGTCATTCCACATAATAAGCTAAGGTAGGGAGCTATAAACTGGGGATAAGAAGCTGTTAAGCCATAGACAAACATCTTGCAAGTTAAGCACTGACATCTGTTCATTGCCAGGCATATTTTGGAAATTTGATTGAGAAAGGGAGGATGTAGGTGATAACCATAAATGCATACATGAACTCTGCAGTCTTCTGCCACCAATAGCTAACTCCCAGGTGAAAGAAGTGGTGTGGTTGAGTGGCCAGTGTGAAAGCAAGGGTTACCAGAAGCATGGGCTCTCCAGACTCTACTTCTGGCTCTACCAGACCTGGTCCAGTCTCTTTAGCTCCTTACGCCTGGATACACATAATGCTGCTGCATTTCTGAGACTAATGAAAAGCTTTTTCATTGTGATTATTATGAGGTGCAATGATGCAATGATGCTTGTGTATGAACAATGACATGCTGTCATGGCATTTATGACCCTAGTGACTCATCACAGGGGGACATCTGTATTTCTCCCCAAGGTGTACAATTGCTTTGTTGAACTTGCACTTCAAGGGTGACACTCAACACAAGCTACTGCAGATGTCACCCACTTCTGCCCAGCTTTCAGCTCACTGGCGGTGCCTACAAACCCCACACCTGCATGGGGGAGGATCTGCCCAAGCCACCTGCTTCAAGGGAATGTATTCTTGTAGGACTAGCTCATGAAATCACCTGAGACAAGCAACTAAGTTCAGATGCTTCTGCATGATCTACATTAGGCACAGAACAATGTTTCTTATTCCCTGGACAATTTTCTGTAGATTTCTTTCCCTTGAATCCCTTTTGTTCAGCAAAGGACAGCAGAGCTGCAGTAGTGCAATAATAAAAGACTGAGAATTCCTTTGGTTCAGTATGCTCGGCTCTCACAGAAACTGCTTTCTGGAGCGGGTCCCAGCATCAGGAAGCTTGTATTTACCTTCATATCAAAAAACAGTCATTAATATGGCACAGTGGGTACACTTAAATTTATAAGAGATCAAAAGTTTCTATGGTGTGGTCCTGTTAATTTGCCCTGTATACAGAAGTCAGTCAAGTCAGCTTTCATGACTTCCAAAACCGCACCAAGGCAGGGATGGAAGTGCTTGTTTTGGGCTCTTCCCAAAATACAAAAATAGTAATAATAAAAATATAGAAGGCATATGGTAAGCTTGTGTCTGGGGATTCAGCTGAGGCTGAGCAATATGTACTTATTTCATTTTTCTTTCAGAGGGAAATATGTTTATTCTTTGAGGCTGTAAGAAAACTAGTGGTTTCTTGTTCTGAGCCAGAGTTCAGATAATTGTGTTGTAATGAAATATGCATTATCCTATGTCTGATAAAAGTAATATCCTAGGCAACATAAGGATTAGAAGGCAGTTAACTGTTAATTTTTCTGCTTTAAAGTTCTTGGAGTTTGCAAACAACTGAGAAATAACTACACTGTTGGCATTGGGAATCTTACCTGTCTTGGAAACTATTTGAATTAGAATAAGTTAGAAATAAATCCTGAGGTACTAAAGAGATTTTAATAGCATGCATTTGAAATGTTCATGAAGCGATAAAGGGAGACACCAATTGCACTATGGCACCAAAGTTTTAAAGGTTAATTGCTTTTCCCATCCCCCATTAGGCAGGTTTAGAACAAGATATTGTTCAGATATGATGAAAGAGGAGGTAGTAGAATTTTAACAAAAACAGCATGGCATTTGCTTGCAACTAGTCTCTGTTGACATGCCTCTGCCACAGGTATGTAAGATGAAGAAGGACAGCAGAGATGGTGTCAACCGAGAGTTTGTTTTGCCTGACACACTGGAAAAATTGTTCAATACTGGTTCATCTCAGCAAAGCTATTACCCTTGAATGCAAGAAAGGTCAAATGGGGTTATCTGCTGCATAAGTACTGGCTGCACAAATTCCTGGGACGGAGCTTAGCTCTTGCACTGTTCCTTCTGAAACAATGATACTTGGGTCTTTATGAATCTGCCTGCTATGAGTCAATCCTTTTCTCTGTCCCCCTTTCAGATGGCCTGTAAACAACTTTGCAGGTGGGCTAACATCCCACTGTTGATGGAGAGTTCTGGGTGAATATCCTTTTGTGTTACTCCAGTAGAAGAGGTGTGCCGTACAACTTCTCTGCTTGCATAGCAGTGGATAGGAAATTAAGGTTGTATCTGGACCAAGCTGATAACACTGACTGGAATCCAGATGGAAGTCAGCATATTCTCTCTCTCTGTTGCTATAATTGAATACTTCTGGAGGACTGTAGGTGAGAAAGATAGATAAAGAATAATTAATACTGGTAGCGAGAAATATAAATCCACTCACCTGATCACTATGCTGAAACAAGGGAACATTTCTGGACAGCATAGCTTATATCTGACAGTGTCTTCTGCTGTGAATTGGTACAGTCATTTAAATAATGCTTGAGTTTCCTCATTAATAACATGTTTGTAACAATAATAAACCGGCCTTCTTGGCATTTTATATTGTGGAAGCTACTTTTTTAATTCTAAAAGTACCCTTTTATGGCATTGTTAGGGAAAACAGTGTCTGTACAAGGTACAGTGAGATATTACATCTGGCATCCTGTTAAGAGCTTTTAAATTACATTCTGCCTATCTGACAAAATGTTGCTGATCTGAACTTTTCACTGTTCGTCAAGTTTTGGAAGTAAGTAATTGTTAAATTTGCTCAGTTTACATGGGTAACGTCACCAGGATCTGTTCCTCATTGCATTTAACTGAAAACTGTGGCAGTGATTAATAATATGGATTGCTCCTTAATGTCAATAATTCGTTCAGTTTGAACTGTTATAGGAGTGGCTTTGGCATTTTGATAGTTTTTTGATGTGTAAGAAGCCAGAGGGAGTCAGTACTGACTATTAAAAATAGTGTATTATCGATTGCTCTAGACTAAAGAAAAATGGCATTTAATTACTGGGAAATTAAGTCTTAGCTGGTTTATTCTTCTCTTCAAGTACCATTAAATGGGTGTAGTTGAAACCTGAGCTTTTCTGAGGTTTGACTAACGTATCTACCAATACCCCTTATTGTTCTCCTTCCTGGATGAGAACTGAGCCGTACTAAGGAAGAAATTTGTTGGAATGCAAACATAAATATTTCTTTTCAATTAGAATTCAGCCTTTCCAGCAATATTATTTTTTTCTGGGAAAATAGTTACCTTAATCATAGTTCCCAAAGACCTTAGATGATTTTTTTAAAATCAACTTTACTGTGAGAAAATTTAGTCTTTCCTTGTCAGGTCAAATATGGGTTTTCTGGTAGATAAGCATCTATGTCCTGAACTCATGATCCTGACTGACATCCCTGTGGTGAGATACAGGAGAGATCTTAAGATATAAACGGATTCTGAATTTTAAGAATTTACCTATTTGGAATTGGTTTGAGACATGTAGAAGTGCAACGTGATGAGTTTTCTTCTTTAGCCACTTCTATTTCTGCATGAAGCCTTGCAGTGTCCAGTGCTGATATTCCAGTTTTCCACCTCAAGATGTGCTGAAGAAGTGGAAGTAAATAAAACAGAAGTATCTAGAAATATTTGTTATGGTATATCAGTAAATTCATGCAACATGCTTTTTCTCACTTGAAACTGTAGGCTTTTTGACAGGGAATAATCATCTTCTAAAACATGTTTGTCAATCAAGCTGTTACTCAGTGGAAAAACTGATTTTGGAAAAACTGATTTTGATGTTTGGATGAACTCTTCTTAATTAACCCTGAGATTCAATGAGGCATTATTGAGCTGTGTGGGCTTATATTGAATTATCACCAGTTCAAGGTGTGCAGAAGGTGTCTGTCCTATCAATAACACCAGTGTGTGAGATAATTCCCTGTACTCCATTATTTGTGATCTATGCTACAGCATCTGAGCAGTCATCCTTTAATTGCTTGGGAGTATCTGAAATTTCAGTAAGAGTTCATAATTAAGCAGCCCCTGATCTTTGAATTGGTGCTCTTCAATTCTGCGTCACTGAAATAACAAGGGTGAACAGCAATCTGCCAAATTATGCTTTAAAGAGAGGTAAATTTGGCTTAAACCTCTATTACTTGTCAGCTGAAATCAAAGCCATGCTTCTCATCAGACTTTTGTGCCATTGCAGGGTTGCTGGAGCTCCAAATATAAAAGCATGGGGAGCCTGTGAGAAACTTCCTTAACTGGGTTTCACAGCATGCAGAACCTTTAATACACTGACATATGCACAGCTCTTGCTTCATTGCACAGGGAGCTCGGAATAGACCTTCTGGGAGGACCTCAGCTGATGCCAGAAATCTGGATGCGCCTGACTCACATTAAGAAACAGCACAGAATTATTACACGCTGCAAGCAGGATCATGTTTTTCCACAGTACTGGGATTGGCCTGCAAAATGCCACCATCTCCTAAAATGAACTAGCTGTGGCTAAAAGCACATTTCTGCTCTTGCCAGGATTGCTGTCAACCACCTCTTCTTCTGACTGCAAGAGGCATTACTTCCTCCTGGAGCAGCTGCTTTTCTCCATGTCAGCAGAATAGTGACAGGTCATGGGTTGAAATTATTGCAAATTTTGCATCTATTTTTGCCACTTTCCAGCCTGAGCTGTTTCAACACCTTTGACTGGGTTTTCAAGGCTTTGTGAGAAACAGTGGATGTGAAGTGATCCTCAGGATAAAGGTCCCTGCAGCACTTTCCTTTCAATAAAAAGTTGAAATTTACACCAGGTGTCAGTTCAAATAAACAGTACAATTGCCTTCTTTTTTTACTCAGTTAATTCTGCATAGCTCAAATGACTTCTGAGGATTTGTTTTCAACAGGTTACTAATCACCAAGAATTAAAAAGCTGAATACAGTATAACGCTTTCTTTTCTATGGACTCAATGTAACCACCTTGCTTGCCCTGAAGTGCAGAGCACCCACTACAATTCCCATCATCTTAAAGTATCTGTCATTTGGTCTCCATAACCTTTGGTCTTTCCTGGAAATCTTGACCTGTATGAGAAGCATCACACCTCCAAACTGCTTACAGACTGAAATGTTAATAAGGGAAAAAAAACCTGTAGTCTTGAGGGAGAAGAGTGATGGGGAGGTTTGGTAGTATGAAATGCCTCTAAGCAATAAATCATGGACATAGGCTCTTTTGTGTACATTTGTGAAAGTGTATTAAACCCAAAAAAGCCTTGGCGTCAAAGACTCCTTAATCAACAGGAGATATCTATGATTAGCCATGGCTGAAAATTTTCTGAGAGTAGTTTTCCATCTGTGAATGCTATTGAAGCAACACTGAACTGAGATGCTCCACAAGAATGTGTGACTGCTGACAGTCCCAGGAGCCCACAGAAATGCTTTGGTTAGAAACAAGGACATTTCATGCCAATGCCAGCATAACAACTTCCATTTTTCTGCAATATATTGTGTAATAGATGCAAACAGTAAAGTCAAAGGTAGCCATTTCGATACCACTTTTAGAAACATATTTTCTTTCATGAGGACGGTATCAGAAAATGTCATTTTTTGTCCCAGTTTGGGGAAATAACAGTGTCCGGACCTCAGCACTTCTCACTTGACAGTACTTTCCTTTTTTGCCCAGCCCTATGAAATTATCACATTGACTTTCTGCTCTGCCATCCCTGTATGGCAGTTTGTTGGAGGTACCTCATAGTGCTCAAGGAGGAATTTGAGGGAAATTAAAGGCACTACTTTCAGATCAGCACACCAGGATATTTCCTGCTTAAAGGACAAGTCTGAGAAGACTTTCAAGGCAATGGCAATACAGTACTACAAAACTGTGTTTCAGCAGGAGCCACTCTAAGGGCAGAACTAACACTGCCTCAGGAAATGCCAAGAACGTAACCATAAGAGCAATGTGCCATGGGAATGGAGAGCAACCTTGCAGAAACCTGGGCCATAAAAAGGCCCCCTGAGACTGTGCTTGGCACCAGTATTAGTTGCTCAATGTATGTGTGAAAATTGAGTGTACTGAAGACAGCCAGGGCCCCTGTGGGCTCTTGTGGCTGCTCCTGGTACCAGGGCAGCAAGACAGAGGCAGAAGCATCTCAGGAAACCTGCCTGCTCCCCATACATCATGCTGGAGCTGCTCCTGATTAGAGCTAAGCTACAGCTTACACTACATATACTAAAGATTAAGTGGCAGAAGGAATTGAAGAGGGAGGCTTATCTGTGTCCTGCATATAGTAATAGGCCTAGTTTAGATACTGTGCTTTAACATCCCAAAGCATGCTCAGACACACCTCTGTGGGATACTACTGCTGGCTGGGAGTCCCAGTGCAGACCCAAACCCTCTGCGTGTCACAGTGCAGTGCAGTGCAGTGCAGAGGGGTGCTGAATGCCAGGGAAATCACTGGGCTGCCATGGGGTCCTGCACTCCGCAGTGTGACCCAGCTCCCTCAGGGCTAGCTTGGGCATCTCTGCAGAAGCAGGTGTAGAGTTGCAGCAAAAATAATTTGTCCACTTGAAAGTTCTTTGCTGTTAGTAATCAAATAATTGGGCATCTTCATTATCACATATTTTCTGGGGTGGGAAGCAAACAAAAATTGTGTGTTTGACATGCAGGCTTACAAGTGCCGAGGACTAAGCTTCTTTGGGCTTTGCGAAGACTAAGAGTCCCCCAGCTTTCCCTCCAGGCCCATTCAAACCAGCAGTTTCTGGCCACATATTTTTGTGTGAGCTTTTAGCACAGTAACATATGTACGGTAACAAGACAACTAGAATTGTTACCTGTGAAGACGATATTTCTCCTTTCCTTCCTGTGAAAAAGCCTGAGACAGAGGGGAAACTTGCTTACTTACACCTGTCCAGCTGATAGATTGTCCTTGCTTTTCATGGGAAGTAAGCACACTTCTTCCCCTAGGGAAGCTGTGTCTTAACACAGGTCCTTGTGGATATTTTGCCATGTTTCTGCATACCTGAAATTAGATGATCTCACTTCATATTGAACTACCAGATGCCATCTTTAAATAGATTATCTTCAGCCAGACCAATAAACAGAATTTCCTATCTCTGAACAACAAGAAGTTTCCCCATGGTCTTTCTTTCTTCTTTTAGCAAGGCTCTGCCCAGATTTGCTGTAGGACTGCTTACTTGTATAGTAATATCAAATAAGGACTCATATTTTTTTATGATTTTCATTAGTTTATTCTCTTATGTTGAAGTGCTCATAAGTATATGAAAGAGAAGCTTCACTTATTTCATTATTGTAGTATAGCTTAGTGACATATTTATTTTCTGCTATTGCTTATATCCAAATGATAGCAGAAGGAATGTCTTTTATTTTTTCCCTGGATAACTACATATATTTAGTAGTGGCAGCTGCTGTCACAACCAAACCACTTAGCTACAGTGAAAAATCTTGTCTGATATAAACCAAGTTCTTGATGAAAATTAATTGCTTACATTGAAACAGAGTTGTTATGCATGACTAGAATGATTCTCTTTGATGATTAAAAATACTCCATTTGCAAGCACCCTACTTACAACCACTCTTTTGATGAAACAAGGCCATTCATCCTTCATCAGAAGAAAGTGAAAATGTCAGTAGAGTAATAAAAATACAAGATATTCCCTCTGAGGGAATGGGAATGGCAAGAAGAACAGACCTTATTCTTTTAAAATACATAGTGTTAGTGCATTTGCAGTTATGTTAAGATTGATTTTTGCCTGGGTAGTTGTGGGTTCCTGTAAGATTGCTGCCAGACAAAGATACTATTCAGTGTCAGGATTGTGGACATTTTCTGGTTTGTTGCCTTTTTGCTTTTGTTGGTGGTGGTGGTTTTGTTGTTTCTTTTTCAAAATGCAAAATACAAATACTTAGTGTCATTTTATCATTCTCCCATGTTTGTTATTTTCTTTTCGAGTAAGTGTGGTCTCTTTCCTTTCCTTCACCTTTTTTCTGTCTTGGTTTCCTGTAGAAATTGAAGGCAACATTTACCTGCACTGTTGAAGCTGTTATAGGAAGGTAAGTACCTGTCTGCTTCCAAAAGACCTTGAATTCTTCCACATTTGCTAAACAGCAGTGTGAACTATTCGAACAGGACACTTAACACCCAACACAATAATATCACCCAAAGCAAGCACCAGTAAAGTCCTATCTGAGGCAAAGAAAGGTGTTTTTTCTTGATTTTAACTCTGCAATAATAGCCCTTCAGAAAACAATAATACGATTGAGAAATCAAAATAGAACAGTAACTTCATGCCTTTGCGAAATTACTTATCTTTTACAGTTGACATGCAGGCTTACAAGTGCTGAGGACTAAGCTTTACAGTTGTATCATAAGTAGGCCTAAGAGAATAATGATAAATTATAATGAACATTTGGAGACATCTTAGTGGAAGTTTTCTCAGCTGCATCCACACCTGTCTTCACCTTTTTACAGACATCACTTTGACTGAGCCTTGG
Source organism: Harpia harpyja (assembly GCF_026419915.1). Classification (NCBI taxonomy): domain Eukaryota; kingdom Metazoa; phylum Chordata; class Aves; order Accipitriformes; family Accipitridae; genus Harpia; species Harpia harpyja. The sequence continues at coordinate 97,065,685 of NC_068969.1, forward strand.
TTCATTACTCGAGATGAAATTGCAGGCTCATTAGAAGGATAACCTTAGCCACAGGACAAAATGACTGTGACAATGGAATAAAATTCCTTTGGGGCAAAAAGAATTAAATAGTTCAATAAATCCTTCACATTTATATCAATTAAAGCTACAACAAACTGCTTTAGCCTCCCTTTTTGTCTTTCTTTAGGAGAAGATTTTTTGTTTTTCAAGGTTCAGGAAGCTGAAATTCCCTCTTTGCCTACTGCCACAGAAACTGTTATGGTGCTTGTCACATTTACACAATGTCCAAATGTCCCTCATAAAACCAATTCTCCAGACTTTTCCAGAATTGTTTCTTGTACAGACAGTATTTGTAAATTTTAAAAGTTATTTATGGGACAAGGCCATATGGACCAGTATTAATTGTCTCCTCTCCAAATTACCAGGGACATTTGGGAGTTTCTGTCAAAACAGTGGCAAATGAAGCCAGTGCAGGTGTTCACACAAACATCCCTGACATCTGGGCACAATCATGGCTCTCTGAAATGCCTGTTATCATTGCTGATGCCAGGACTCACACAGAAGACCACACTTGAATATCCATGTTTCTGAAGGCATATAAAGACATCAAATATTGTTGCCAGCTTTGCTATTCTGTCACATATAAAGTTTTCAGAAAAGAAAAAGATAGCTGGAAATGGCCAATTAGAGTTGGGAGAGCTAAACTTATTTTAGTATTAATCCCTTACTAAGTGTTCAAAGCCATAAGGATGCATGTATTTGTATCAGCCTAAATATGATCAGTGTTAGACCAGTTTTTAGCACAAACAGTCTGAAATTACCCTGCTAAATTTCTAGATCTGTCCCCCACAAATCTGTCTAGACTCACCATTCCCTGGATGTTCTCCCTAGCAGTTAAGTGCCTCGTCCTGGGGATAGCAGCTGCTTTAAAAATAATAGACAAGGGATTACCATATCTAAAGATTAATCTCAAAACTTGTTTTGGTCTTATCTGTTGTTTGAAAAACAAAATTGCAATTTGGAATCCAGTTTGAGTCTCTGAAATGTAAATAACTGAGGTCTATGGGGAAGGCAGCAAACAGTCCTACATGATTAATGATTATAGCAAAATCAGTCTGGCTGCAATACTGTAAATGATGCTACAGTGACATCAGAAAGTAGCTGGCTTGTGATGCTTGATGCCATATATCTAAAGTGTTTTAGGAAAAACAAGGATGCAAATTCACTCTGTCTCTGAACAGGAACATTTTTTTCTTAGACACTGTAATAGGCAAGACCACCCAGGCACTTACGAAGTGAGATTAAAAGTCAGTTTGCAACTGAACAGTAAAGCCTCTGCAGCCTCGTTCATGTCAGCAGTTCTTCATCCTTGACCACATCCTGTAACATTCACCCATAAGAGGGAAAAGATGATTTCTGGTGGTGGCCATGCTGCAAAAAGTGAGGTACAGGGACACACTGTGTAAGCAACGATGCCCTGCACGCTGAATTAACCAAAGCAAGTCTTCAAAGTAACCACCTCACAACCTCTGGATCAAGTCTTTTAAATTTTGATACCTCTGAAAATTGTCAGCATCCTCTTCTTCCAGCCAAGAGAGTGGCAGGCGTTTAACCTTCTGGCTTACAGAGTGAGACCATTTCACACATTTGCATTATTAAGAGCTAATAATGCATTATGTTTAATTCTGCAGTTAGAGACAAATCCAGGTTAGTCTGAGAGCTAAATGAAATATGATGAGCATACAATTTGAACAGCTTCACAGCACAACTCAAAAAAGTAGTCGTCCTTAGCAGCAAATTCAGGAGCCTGGTCTGTATGCATCACTAGGGATTTGACCGATCACCAATTTTGGCAGGCACACAAGAGGTACCATCTTTGCTACAAAGAGTCAGTACTTGCCAAGATATATCCCACCATTATGGCAGACACGGGATAGGTTATGTAAAGGGCAATGTTATGATATCTTGAGATTCAACAAGTCTAAATGCCGGGTCCTGCACTTGGGTCACAGCAACCCCATGCAGCGCTACAGGCTTGGGGAAGAGTGGCTGGAAAGCTGCCCGGCTGTGCCCAGCAACCGGGGTGCTGGTTGACAGCCGGCTGAATATGAGCCAGCAGTGTGCCCAGGTGGCCAAGAAGGCCAACAGCATCCTGGCCTGTATCAGAAATAGTGTGGCCAGCAGGAGCAGGGAGGTGATCGTCCCCCTGTACTCGGCACTGGTGAGGCCGCACCTCGAGTACTGTGTTCAGTTTTGGGCCCCTCACTACAGGAAAGACATTGAGGTGCTTGAGCGTGTCCAGAGAAGGGCAACCAAGTTGGTGAGAGGCCTGGAGCACAAGTCTTATGAGGAGCAGCTGAGGGAGCTGGGGTTGTTTAGTCTAGAGAAAAGGAAGCTGAGGGGAGACCTTCTCAGCTATGTGAAAGGAGGTTGTAGTGAGGTGGGTGTTGGTCTCTTCTTCCAAGTAACAAGTGATAGGACAAGAGGGAATGGCCTCAAGTTGAGCCAGGGGAGGTTTAGATTGGATATTAGGAAAAGTTTCTTCACTGAAAGGGTTTTCAAGCATTGGAACAGGCTGCCCAGAGAAGTGGTGGAGTCACCATCCCTGGAGGTACTTAAAAGATGTGTAGATGTGGCACTTAGGGACATGGTTTAGTGGTAGACTTGGCAGTGCTAGGTTAATGGTTGGACTTGATAATCTTAAGGGTCTTTTCCAACCTAAATAATTCTATGATTCTACTCTATGATTCTACCAATATTTTGGCAAAGTGACTTTTTTTCAAGGTTAGCCAGAAGGTGAGTAATCAACAGTGAAACACACTGAATATATACATATACACACACACATATACACTGCATGATTTTCATCACATGGGAAGCCAATACAGAGCACTTATAGGCAGTATCAAAGATGTCCACAAAGGTTTTTTTCCTCACAAGTCCAGCACTTTTTCTGCTGAATGAGGGAGAAATGAAGCTAGCAAGAATCTACTGAGCAGCAGAAAGTCTGGACAAGCCAGCTGTACCCAAAGCCCTTCTCCTCCCTTGGAAGCAGCAGCTATGGGGAGCAGAAAACAGAGGGCATCCCCTCTGAAGTCCTTTCGCAGTCTATGAGCTTTTTTTTCCCCGCTTCTTCCCTACATGCAGGAGCTGCACCACTTGCGCACTGAGACAGTGACTTCCAGAGGTTCACTCTGCTGATCGTCCAGCTGCCCAGCTCTGCCATCCCCCTGCAGCACAGACCCCACCTGTCCCTTCATATGCCCTTCTGACAAAGCTGGAGGAAAAACCTATAATTAGTACTTTATTCATTGCACATGAAGGGCTTGCAAAATAAAGTCGCTGGGGCTTAGGCGTGACCTCTGTTTCAGACTCTGCAAATGTTTCCTGCCTGTGTATGACGGGAGAAGGGGGCTTAGGAGGAAGGGCAGCACTCTAGAGGATTCTACAGGATGAGCGGCAGATTTGAGCTTCTCACTAGAGTTGAAACTTTTTATAGTATCACTTCTGCTCTCTACCCGTATCTAAATGTAGAATGGAGCAGCACGAAACTGTCTTTCCCACAGCCACCTGGCTTAGTCAGGGAACAAGGCCAAGGGAAAGCCATCAGAGGGGACAAGCAGAGGGTCGCAAAAGGGGCTTCAGCAGCCTTTTCACAGACTATTAAAAAAGTAAATTCCCAGGAGGCTGATTTTTCTGCTCATGCCTCTCCACACAAATTCAGAATGAGGTTTTCCATGTGACAGGGAAAACAGGCAGGACAGGAACCCAACTGCTCTCTGAATAGCAGCCATACCATGAATGATTACTTGCTATCTTCATCTGTTGACAAAATGATTTGAATTGATTTAAATAGCTTCCAGATGGCTGGCTTAACACATAAATCTAATACACACCCAAGATTCATCACCTCCTCATTGATTTCTTGGTGTAACTGTCATTTCTAAGTGGTTCCACATCTCAGATCTGTTGTGCATGTTAGGTGAGTAACCACTTGAACTTTCATTGAACTGCTGTTCCTCAGGCCACTTCTTCCTGTTACTAAGGGGAAAACTAACTGCTCCAGTGCATTAATAATAATAATAAAATAATAATGCTGCAATAGCTGCAGTGAACAAAAATTCTACTTCATGTCTTGGTGTTTCTGTAATTTAGGGTTGAATGCCCTAGGAGAGCTGCCAGCCAGTCACCCAGGACCTGGATTCTGGAATGAAACTCAGTATCTGCCTGTGCCATCTTACTCCTGGCTACTGAAAACAAGAAATAAAAGATAAACAAGCACATGAGTTTTGACATAGGTCTGACCCACTCACTCACTCTGCATGCAACAGGCAGGACTGTACAGCAGAGCCTACAAGGTCAGGTTTTCTGTTCATGTAGAAGAAGAAATAATAAAAATATGTGGTATTCAGCTAGAAACACAATGCTAATGCACAGTTTGGGAAGCTATTAAGAAAGATGGAATTTAGTACCTCCTGATATTTCAATTCTTGAGGTATTTCGTACTGGAATTGCAAGTTCCAATGTGCATCAATAGACCAGCATTGCTGTAACTTGCAAGTCTATTTAGAAACCACCTGTTAAAAGTTAACTTACTCTCAGCTCATCTGAATCTTCAGGACATTTATTGTGCTTATGATATGAAGACGCTAGTGGAACATACCCCTTTCATCTATCAGGTTACCTACATAGAGAACAAAAGCAACTTCAGGAAGCATGAAAACAGTTTCATGAAGGGCAACTGAGTAACTACAACCCATTTGATTATGCAGCATGGAATCATTGGTCCAAAGAAGTGTTGAATTCCAGAGTTCTTCAGACAAATTTTGGAAATTTAGCCCTATGTTCCTTGACTTCTAATCTATATCCAACCTCAGTTCAATATCTACTCACTTCTGCAGCCTGTGCCCAAGATCTCCAGCTACACCCACTCTGAAGCATCCTGAAATAACCTGGAGGTCAGGAACCCAATACATGACATTATTCAGTAATGAGATTAGGGAACCGCTAGTACAGGCATTCAAGCTATGGGCATAAGAACAAGGTACTGGAAGATAAGGAAAGATGTGAATTTATAGCACACCACTTGCTTCATGCACCATAAAAGCCTGCAGTAAATGTGAAGCCGCTTTTCCTGCTCTGAGTGAGAAACAAGTAAGGTGCTCTGTGCTCACGGTGGGCTGATCACATGCACATTTACAATGATGTGAGTTCGTTTCACACCCTGCCTTACATTGCAGTAACTTTTTTGTGTGCCTCACTGCAGACAGAGGATCTCTACTGGTATTTTGAAAAGACCTTCTGAAGCACATTTAGTCTAGGTGCAATTGGTCTGGCCCTGATTTACCTGTGCTAAAGAAAGAAATATTTTGTAAATGCTGCTAGACAAAAAGACGAATTTACCAATGGTTGGCATTTACAGTTTTCTCTCTTGCTGGAGACTTCTTGGAAGGGAAAGAGGGATTTTGTATTTTCTGTTAGCATAATATAATTGGAAATCCAAATGCAGTCACATGCAAGATAGTAGGTGGTTTTGCCTTGTCAAGTTTAGCACTACAGAATTTGCTACAAGCTACATGTACTGCAGTTGAAATCACTCATCTCAGATTCCCACCATGGAAATCGTTCACTGATATTGATAACTTGTTCCGCATCTGTATTTATCTCAGAACCAAACATATTTGGCTTATATCCCTGGTTTAATAAAATTAAATCATTCAATCCTTCACAACAAGACAATCACTAAGAGTTCATTTGCTTCTTGCTAAGCTGTCATAACTGAACAAATTCAGTGGAATTTAGACAAGTTAATCATAAGGGAAAAAAACCCTGACAACTTGTATTCATGAGGTATGTGATTTCACCAAGAGGAAAGGGGACCAAACCCTGTTCATCATGTGTATTAAGTTTGTGCATCAAGGGCAGGATGCAGTCTTAAAATACTCTATCACTATGGGATACACATCTCATTTCAGCATGCCAGTCAGCCATATGGTGTAATCCCCATTTCTGAAAAACAGACCCATGTCAAAATCAGCTTTCTCAGTTATTTGGAAAATGCAGCCACAGTACCTCTGACTGACTACAGGCAATTTAAAGAAGCTGGGCATGCCATTTACCCCTCTCCAGGGAATGCCAGTATTCACACTATATATGGGTCCTACCCCTCACCCCCTTGTGCTAACATAGCTCTGCAGACTGAGGTGACTAAAGGGAGAACCACTCTCATGTACGCTAACATAAACCCTTAGTTATAGGATCCTATGCACTTATTTAAAAGAGAGCTGCCCTGCTTAGTAATGATGAACTAGAACCACAGCAACCTTTCAAGAACAACTGAGTGGCACCTCAGTGCATGGATGGGCTGATGGGCCTTTCTGCTTATGACAAGCAGAGCGGGGAGAGCATCTGATTATGAGAAGACTTTATTTTGTGTCTTTCCTTTATGTAAAAGGGTTCACCTGTGGTTGACAGAAGTGCAAACTCTGTTCAAGAAACATATGGACAAGTTTTGAACAGGGAGAAAGGGGAGAATGCCATTTGCAGTGGTCAAATTGTCATGGTATCTGGAGAGTTTAGGTTCACGTAGATGCAGAGAATAAGAACAGCATGTCTAAGACTCATCTCACTTACCCCGTATTTTACACAGACCAGCCCCGAGATGGGGAATGTCACCCCACATCCCAATGTCACGATTGTCCAGGATCTCTAACAAAGCACAGTGTATCCTGATTGGGAAAGCTCAGGGACAGTCTAAAAGAATGCATAAACACATTAGCCAAATCAGACTTTAGCAGGAAAGCTATTTCTCATGAAATAATTAGAGCCTTGTGGAAAAAACACAACGTGCTTCATATTTTCCGCCCAACTTCTATGCAATTTGGAGCACCTCGCTTCCAAAGAAAATTGTGCTCTAATCACCCAGTCTTGCGTGGATGTCATGCCCTCTAACACATGCAAACACCTTATCAAGTTATCACAGCATATCCTTTCAAGGACTCTGAAGGCAGCTGCCACCCACGACGGCTCTCGCTGCCTGTAGCATTCCAGGCGCTCGCACCTCACTTAATACAGTAACAAAGACAGCTTGGCTGCCACACAGCCTACAGTGTGCTATTACAGCTGTGAAACAGCTAACTTTGGCAGCCATATATCATTAAGGCTTTGTTTCAGAAACTCTCAGAATAGCTTTTCGCCAAGAAGCCACCAGTGTTATGCCTGCAAACTGGCACAATTGAGCAGAGTGTCTGGCATATGGCTGAAAGCAATGGACTGGATTTTGGAGCTGATCAAAGTAAGATGAAAACCAAACTGCCGCCACGCAGATGCAGCGATAGCAGTCATTTAACAGCAGCTCCTCCCTGGATGTCAAAGTTTTGCAGCTCTTGAATCAAACAATATGTTTAGGCTCTTGTCATTTTAAGATCTAAACAAGCAACTGGACAAACCCAGGCTGGCCACTGCAAGTCACTAGGCTGAAGGCAAACTGTTCTGAAATGGGACAGAAGTAATGCATGTTGAAACCTGGGTCTATTTTCACAGAGCAGGACCTTGCTGGTTATTGCCTTCAAGATACTACCAAAAAAAAAAAAAGTCTCCTTTTGTACGGGGGAGGTAGGTAGTCATTAGAGAGAAAATGGGTCAGATATTACAAACCAGCACCAACAGATAAAACTCCCCCTGCACAGAGTATGCTGAAGAGGACAAGGCTCAGAGTACAGGTGCGTCCTTGCAGGCGAGGCTAGTATTTTCTATGAGTCTTTATTCATCAGTGATGGCAAAACTAAGTGGTAAGGGCATTCCCTCCCCAGGGATGCGCCTCTCCCTGCAGAGGCAGTGCTGTGGTTGGGGAGTGAGCCTGCAAGAGAGCTTTTTCTCAGGACTTCTCTCTCCAAACAGGGAGTCACAGCCACACAGTCCTGAGCATCCCACATGTCTGGGCAGCTGTCAGGCTGCAAATAAGGGAAGGGAGTGAATAAGCTGTGATTGCTGGGAAAAATTCAGCTGACTAACTTTAAAAATCTTCTTAGCAATCCAGAGCTCTACTGTGGCTATAAGATATGACCTGGACCAGAGAGGGCATGCACTGAATGTGTGTGTGTTTATTTTTGTACATGTGTGTGTGTGTGCATGTGCACGTGCAGGAGACCAGAGTCCCTCGGGACAGTACAGCAGAGCCATGCCACAGTTAGCCTGGGCAGGGTACACTCAAGTGGCAGCCCACCTTTTCCCTACCCTGGCCCCACTCTGCTTGCAGTGCAAGGTGGTGGCTGGGGCAGTGGTCCCACCTTTCCCACACTCTCTGGACTGTGACTCACTCCTCTGCAAGGAAGAGAAAGCTCACTTTCTCTTCTGGTCTTTTCTATATCTGTGTATACAAAGGCACACACCTACATACACAAGTGAGTTCACACAGCCTTTCCTAATACAGTCCAGACATTTTTAGCAATAAAATCAGCATTGACCAAACCCAAAGTAACTATCTTGTACTGGAGAATCCCTATAATTGCAGTTTTCCCCTGACTTAGAAGATGATCTTGCCTCTACAGGTCTCAGGAGTAGTGAACTTTCTTTCCTGCCTTTAGGTTAATGCTCTTTTGCATTCACATTTTATATTCCCTGACACTGCGTGTAGAAAGGACTAAAGCAGTATGTGTTTCATGTGTACTCTCTCAGCATATCTTTTCCTAAACAGACTTGTATGAAATACAGGTGAATGCTTAAGAAAGATAAACCTATAAAATATAACACAGATATCTTTGGAAATGCCAGAAATCAGGTTTATTTTATGGTCTTAATTTGATCCCATTTGCTTTAGTCTTTAATCAATGATGACACTTCTGTTACTTTTCACAGAATCATTTTCCTGCTAATCGCTAGCTGTCACTGCACTTTAGGTTGACACTACAAAAGGGTCTTGGAAGCACAGAGGGGATTAAGATTGAAAAAGAAGACTGAATTTGGGTCCCAACTCCTAATGTCTGTTGTCTGGCTTTTGTATTTCAGCATCACTGAGTTTTCTGGTAACTGGTTGTTCTCTTGAAAAATCAAGAGGAGACACAACATAGAGTACAGTGAATCTGGCATGTGAAGTTGGTCAAAGCCTGGCAGAGACATAACTCTGCCTGAGTGATCTTTCTAGGCACAGAGCAGAGGGCAGGAATGTGGCGCTGGAGGAGGTGTGGAGGTGGCACTGTCACTTTTAGCTTCAGTCTCCTCTAAAGCTGGCTTGCAGTAATAATGGAAACATGTGCAAGAATAATTATAAGAGTGGATGTCTGGCAGTCCTGCATCCAGGCTCTGCCTCAAATCAGGCATAAGAAGTGAGGGACACACAGCTAGAAACCACTTATACAAGGGTCAGAATAAGCAACTTGCCTGCATGAATTTTGTGGCCAAAAAAGAGTCCCGTTGCTAAACAAAACATTTGGTCACATCAGCCTCAAGAGCACTCACTGCAGCTCCCTGCCACATTTATTTTTATTGCAGTAAGGAAAGCAGGTTACTTGACACAAGGAGTCAAAGTTGTTTTGTGAGCCCTGTGCAACCTGCACATCAACTGAGTCAGAGGTACGTCAAGGAGTTGTCAGTACCCCTGCTGCCTTCACAAATGTCACCACAAAAATGCCAACGCCTCTTCCTGGTTCAGTACATCAGAGTACATAAAGCAGATTTTAAAACCCTTTGGCAGTGGTATGAATATACAAACACATGCAAATATAGGAAGCAACTAGCAAATTTGTGTTAAAAAAAATTAAATTAGTAAAACTTTGTAGTCCTACCACAATAATCTGCTGAAGCCTTCATCTGCCAGACCAAACTGCCAGAGTGGTTTCACTGGTGAAGAAAAGAGCTACTGTCCAATAGGAGACATTGCCTCTTCATCATTTGCTCCTGGTAGAGAAAGCAACACGGAAAACTCTCCTCTCTGCCAAGGCCACTGGGCCAGAGTCATGGCAAGTCTGAGTTGGGGATGCTCTCTGGAAGTTGTCAAAAATTAGCAGCTTTACATGTCAAGGATTTCACCCTTTGGCTGCATTGGGGTTGCTTTATATTTGCACGTTGGATAGCTGGGAGTTGTGAGCAACACAGCGATGTCTCCAAAGGTATGCGTATTTTCATTAGGTTCCTGTGGATTTAGGAAGTCATCTGTGCGCTTCCCCTTTGGGGACAGAGCAAGTGCAAAACAGTGAAATCAGTAAATTAACCTTTAGGAGGGAGGAGCTCTCTGGAGGACACAATAGAGGTTAATAACCTTCCTCTGCGATGCTCTTGTCTTGAGAGCTCTGCACTAACAGCTGTCTCCTGCAGTGCACAGTGAAGGCAGAAATAAGAACACCTGCCAGACATTAATGGACCCGTACTCTGAGCCATTTGTGTGTCTGTTTTACCATTCAGCAGACCCTGAGAGCAGGGCTAATCAGCAGAGATGGAAATGGTGGCATCATTGTGTGTGCCTGAATATTAACCTGTCAATCTCATTCCCTGCATAATATTACCAGATAGTCTGATACGTGCTGCCGAGTCCAAATCCGCATAACATTTCCCTGTGGATGACAAGCATTCAGAAAGAGACATGAGTTTTGTCAGTTTTGGTCAATGATTTTGGACCAAATAAATTTGGTCCAAATTAGTTATCAAAAGCAAATGGTGTCTGAAATAGTTCACAATTAAAAGAGAGAACTGGTTCCCCAAGCTATCCTGAAAACATCCAACTCTCCTTTTCTCCAACAGAATATCATTACTTATTTGCATCTGATGCTGTATAGGTACACTCACTTTCCTCCTGTAGAGATGGCAACACCCTCTCCACACGATTAATTTAGTTCCTTTCACCAGTAAAACATTTTCAAAATATTAAAACATTGGTATAGTGATGTTTTACTTGCCAGTTGTGTTACTGAAAGCCCTGTGGTTACATCAGGTGTGGACACAGGCAACCACTCCACAGTGACAGACCCAAGGCAGGGACCCCCAGTCTGGACCTGTGCTTCAGTACTGCCCTCTTCCATGAGCCTCTGCCCCCAAAGAGAGACTAGAGGAGGTGGCAAATGAGCCCATACCAAGGCTCCTCAAGGAAGGAGGAAGGTCTGCAAAACATTTGAGCCCATATATTAAAAGAAACCCTGCAGTTGGCACTGCAACTACTAAGTTAGCTTAAGCAGCCAGGTAGTATTACACAGATAATTGTGTCTTTTCTCTGATCATGCATTTCTGCTGCCTTTACATTTACTGTGTTGGCTGTAGTTGAAGTGTTGGTTTCACTTTTGCTTAGTTGATCGACTTTGTTTATCCCCCCTCCCTTGATGCTGTACTGGCTAGGATGTGTACACAGTACCTAAAAAATTTACCTGCTTCATCAAAGGAGGGATATTCCTACTGCATTTAGGTTTGATAAATTCTGCATTTTATCAAGTATTAATTGCAGGCCAAATACAATCTCAGAAGCTGTCTCCAAAGTGTTGCAGCTAATAACATGCTGCTTGGTAGCATCTCCTTTTGCGTCCACTCTGCCTACAGAAATGGGATCTCATTTTAAGGAGTTAAGCCTGGATTTCTAGAAATAGCAATAGCGTAAGGGTAGTGGGGAGATGCCACGCTGCAAGTCTCTGCACTGTCAGGCCTACCTCCTTGCTGTAAAGGACTGAAAACTTGAATGTTGGTCCTTGGACTTCATGAAAGTAAAAGGGTGATGGGCATTACTGTGTGCATCGATTGATACAGGGGAAATGTCTGCACTTGCAGGGTGGCCGGCTGTTGAATTACATCTGACTTCAGAAAGTCTGTAGTTATATTTGCCCAAAATGTTTAAAAAAATGTGTTGAAGAAAATTATGGGCTGGATCCTGACTCTCAGAGGTTGCAGAACTTGGCAGAAGACCAACATTTGTGCTGTACTCAAAATTCTGTTTGAAGAAGCCAGATATCTGCAGCATGTCCCCAGGGTCCAGAGAGAGCACACCCAGCAGCTAAGGCTGCTCTGTAAGGGGGGAGTTACTGGAGAATAAACCCCTTATTCCCTTCGTGGCAGGAGCAGGTGCATGTGGAAGCAGAAGGGTGGATCCCAGTGCCAAACTAAAACTTGAACTGAGGTTTATGCCGTGTTATTCAGCAATCGCATTTCAGTGCTCCCCATACGTGTGCCGCTTAGAAAGAGCGGAGACACACTCAGGGGGCCACGGGAGGAAGGCTTTCCTGTCGGAGCTCATCTGCCTCTGCAAATTACAACCCCTTTTTCCTCTGCTGCTTTGCAGTCAGAGTGAAGGACAAGGAGGCTGGCCAATGCCAAAGGGATGGGCTGTTTGTAGGTCTTTTATTACAGGGTACACACAGTGGAGCACATCCGGACATAGATTTGCTTTTTTCTTTTCCCCAGTCTGTTTTCCTTCCCTGAATGTTAAAGCTATGAAATCAATAACAGATGACAAGTGGGTTTAATTTGTGAAGTAACAGGAATGTAAGCCTATCTGAGCAGTTAACAATTAACAGTTCCAGACGGAGAGCTGTATTTTGTCCATTTCAGAAGCCACCTGGGGCCATTTGCTTTGCACTAATGTATACAGAGAACTGGAATGTACCACCTTATTACCCTAGTGCACAAACGTTCACATTTAGAGCAAATCCAGTTATGTCTGGATGCCTTTCTCCTCTGTTTTATGCAATTATGCTGTTTAGTCATGAATCACAGACCTTCTAATTAAGGCTCAAGGTCAGGAAAAGTGTGATGGAAGGTGACCAGATTTCTAGCTAAAGGCCTTTAAAGCCATCGGTTGTTTATGAGAATTGCCATGCCCTTTCCTGAAAGAACTAGATTGACAGATCTAGCATTAACAGAACAAAGTTAATTCCTCTAATTTCTCCCACATTCTTGCAGGCAGTTTCCTCTAACTGAGGAATTAAAGGTCATGCACTGGCTACCTCCTGCACTACCCCAGCCACGCGTTACCAGCCGTCAGCCCCAGGCCCCTTGGTGGGGGAAGCGACCAGCTATAGCACAGTCAGTGGCTCTAAGACCCAGCAGCTCCTTAGCACGTTGATATATCTTTCAAAATGACACATTATGTTTTTCTCACTTCATGTGGCAGTGCTGGTTTAGTACACACACAAAAAGGGGATGTTGCTGGGAAATTCCATATTTCTTTAGTCACTTTCACAGATGGGACAGAATAACTTCCCCTGTGAATTTCAAGGGTCTGCCACTGAGCTACAAAGTCTCTGATAACTTGTGGCCTCTTGTAATTCCTGTACCTGTTCGGACTCTGTGATGGCAGACCTTTTGAGGAATCTTCTTGCCACAGCCCTTTGGCCCCATCTCCTCCTGTGTTTTAGCAGAGGCCAGCCACAGGGACCCTTTGCCATGTTCTGCAGTCTTCAGGGGCAGAAACTGTCTGTTGCTTCCACAGGTCTTTGGGCAAATACCAGCTAAAGACCCACCCTTGCTTTGGCCACTGTGATGGCTGAGGGCTTTATCCCGCGAAAGGCAGCAGCAGCCAGGCAATTCGCCTAGTCCTGCCACAGTGGTGGAGGATCTAGGAAGTGAAAAGTAATACCCTGATAACTGTTAGCAGATGGGATTCCCTGTCTGCATTGCCCTAAGGGGCTTCATCATCTTCTTCCTAGGTTGTGTGCATCATCAGGTCCTGCTTACTGGTGCGAGATAACCTTAATCACCCAATGAATAGTTCATGTAGTGAAGCATTTTCTTCCTACTCTGCCGTCTAGCATTAAGTCTCTCCTTTAATGGATCTCAAAATAAGAAGTTAAGATAATTTCAGTGAGCAAGCATGAAATGTGGTCCTTCCTGGGGTTTGGCTTGGAGCCGTGTCCTGCTAGATGCACAGAGCTCACCTCCCAGGGGCATTCCCTGTTTTGCCCTTCCAGCCAGCCAGACCTATAAACACAAGTCAAGGAGCAGAGAAACCTGAGCTCAAGTTATCATCTCCGTGTCCACCGGAACACAGGGAGTTTTGCCACAAGTGGGTTTGAGATGTGAGCGGACCAAAGGACTGGGCAGATATCTCCTCTTTCTCCGCACCCAGTCTTTTGAATAACAGCAGTATGGGGAGGGAAGAAGTAATTATTCCAATGATTTTAACCAATTGTGAAATGTAGAGGAAAAGAGGATATAGGTAAACCCCAACTTTGGTTGTAGGGAGAAGATGGATGTGGAGAGGAAAGAGCAAGAGAAGACTGGATCTAGAAATGCTAGGCCTCCCCAGTTCAATGCCCTGCCAATTTTCTTCTTCTTTTTTTTCAGGAATTTATATAATAACAAGAAAGGAGTACAATTGGTCTCAGCTGTGTCCCATGTCTAGCCATACGCCTTGTCATGTCTAAATAAACTGGCAGCTGACATTTTAGCTGTTCTTAGCCATGGGGTTTCCAAAAGCAAAACATTTATTTTTTTCCACTTCGTGTGTGTCTGTGTGCTAAAGTCCTCTTCAGAAAAACCGTGAACAAACTGCAGAACAAACAAAACTGAGCAAAACAAACTGAAATTGGGAATAACAGGCCTATGGCTGAGGGCAACCTACTTCCAAAGGGGAAGATGTGAGCTGGGGTTTGATGGTTTATTTGCTGAGAAAACAACCTCCTCAACATCACTGCTATATCTGGATTTCATGATGGGCACATTGCCTTTCATTATCCCAGCCTTCTCTTTTTAGCTTTACTTGTGGTTTAGCTCAGATGAATTATTCTTCAGCGCGTTGGTGCCGTGTTTCTTCTTTCAGGTGAGCTTAGCACAAGGAGAGGCCTGTGTGCCTAAGCAAAGGGCTGGAGCTCTCTTTACCTTTCACTCATCCTCCTCTCTCTGGGGCCAGATCCTGCTCTGATGAGAGCGATACCATTGGCATGCTGTCCTCCAGCCAGATGAGAAGGAGACTTCAGTCAGCACCTCAGTCTAACATGTTTTCATGCCCACAGCTGGATGTTTCTCGCCCCTGGGAATACCAGAGAACAGCTCACCCGCCGATGGAGCGTCAGCTCCTGCGGGCTGCATGGGTCTCAGCTAGCCAGACAGCTGCCCAGGCCCACTTGCACTAGAGCGTCCGAGATGTCACAGTCTTTCTGGTAGTTGCAGTGAGTTTTAGAGTCAAGTCTGCACTGGATCAAGGTGACCTCTGGTGTCCTCCTGCCTTTGAGCTGAGTTAGAACTGCTACTCATACGCCCCAAACACCAAAACTGGCCTGGCTTGCTCTTTGCAGAGTTTGGAAGATACTCAAGCGTGAGGTAATCTTTCCTTCTGCAGGTTTTCTTAGGAATCTTAAGACTGTATTCCCTTGGACACAAATAAATTTAACAGTCTGTCAGTGGGATTTCTTTTGCTAAGTGAATCTACATATGGGACTTTATACCTTTGTCATTGACAAAATATTCTTGTTCATCAAAAAAGGAAAATGTAAAAGCAAAGACTATTTAAAATGTGATTAATGGACTAAACATTTGATGTAATGCCAAAATCTAGGCTGCTCAGAGTAAAATTTGGTGACAAAAATAAATCTTGAATTACTCCCTCTGTCCTTCCCTTGCCTGTGACTACACTTTATTGAAAGCAAGTTGCAGCTAACTCTAATCCAAATTTCTCCATCCTTTAAAACTGTCATACTTTTTTGTTGCTAATTTCTGAGATCTTGGAAAAATTTTTGATCTTGTCCTGTTATAGCTGTGGGACATGTTCTGCTTGGTCAAAGAAAGAAGCTTATTCCTAAATTTGGTTGCTATTGTTTGGTTTCCTTCTTGCATGTTGATGTTTGAATTAACTTTGCTTTAAAGGAATGATTTTTTTCTCCCTTTTTTTTCACGGATGAATTATAATAAGGGTGACCTGATGAAAAGCAATAGAATTGAACAAGGGAAAAAAGGTCTGGCAGGCATAGTGTATGGAAAATAAACCTGACCTCTTGCTTAGTGGGGCCAAAGTTAATGGTTATAGACAGTCTTTGTTCGTGGAACATGTTCTCCTTCTCTGAAGAAAGCAAGCAATTGTTCTGCTAAATTAAAACTTAATGTGAAATGAACAGCCTTTTTTACGGGAAGAGAGTTCCCCATCCTGGAGAGTCCCTCCGGTCAGTTAGGAATCACTTCATGCAGAAGTCCTGACTCCTACAGGTTTCATGTCCTTCCGCTGGAGCATGAAATAAGGCTGTCCAGGACACCTGCTGTGGGAAGAGGTGCTCAAGATACCTAGTGTAAAGTAAGGATTTCTTTTTTTTTTTTTAAGGGGGAAAGGAATGAATCCCACAGAAAAGGGGTCAGCGCACACAGCACCCTTGTTCCCTACTGCTTTGTCCATATTGTATGTCAAAACTCTGGTCACAGAGTGAAAATTCCTGGGCACAATGACAGGACCTGTCACTTCATCCCTCATCTGTGTTGGGACAAAGTTGTAAAATGCTAACACACACCACCGAGCACTCCAGCTGATAAGGAAGACCTTTGATCTTTCTTTGGTGTTTTCTGGGAATGCTCACTCCTAAACCACACTCAAAGTGGGGGCAGCGACAGGGCACCTCTCCTTGAAGCATATTAACATACTGACCTCTGCCTTTTTGTCCTGGAGTCAGGAGTATGATATGGCTAATGAGTCGGATCAGCAATAAAAATACTGTCCATCGGCTGGAATAAAGGAGCAATGTCATATTGTCGGTTTGGTATTCCATGATACTGGCTCTGGCAGTGTGCTGGGGAGGACCAGCTGTCATTTCAAAGGCAAGGGACAGAACTTCTGAGCTGTCTGATTTGGATTACTACTTTCTACCATCATTTTGGGGGGAATTTCTACATGAAAATACACAGCTTCTTGAGGGGCTAAAAGATTTCATGTGATAGGGCACTTACCACACATCTTAGTAATTAATCTGAGAATATGTTAATCCTGCTATTAAAAATATGCATTTTATTTCCAGTGTAAATCTGTCTAGCCTCAACACCTAGACATTAAATCTTAAGACTCTGCCTGATTAAATATCTCCATGGTACCTGATACCTTCCCTCTGTACAGTGCCTTACAAACTGTGATGCATGTGCTTGCTGAAGTTCTCTTTCATAAACTAAAATAATTTTATTAGCTCTCCATAATTCTCTCTCAGGAAGTATTCTCAGTTCTCTTGCTGTTTTTTCTGATTTTGTATATTGTCTTTAAGAAGCAGACACAGGAACTGGATACAACTCTGTAACTGGATGGCCCTTTCCTGCACAAGGAGAGCAACTTTGCTTAGTTGTACTCTGCTCAGGTACTAGTCTCCTGCACAAAAATACAGAGCTGCCTTGTGCTGGCAGGTGGATCCTGTTGGCTCAAGCTAGAATGTGAGAAGAGTTTGTTTCTTTGAAAGAGAACAAACAAGGGGCTGGGACAGAGGAGATCCGTGCAGAGAAACTCTAGCCAAGTTTGGAGAGAAAACTTTGGCAGAGGTTTGTTTTATTATTGTTGTTGTTTGAATCGCAAATAAAGGCCAGGAAGGAGGCAAGTTTGGACTGTGTACAGCATGTGAGTACTCTCTTTAGAGCCGGTGGGAACTTTGCCTGCTCACCCACACACACAAATGTGTGCTCTCAAATCTCAGACTCCCTTATCCCTTCAAGAGATGAGTTTGATGCACTTGCAAGGGAAAAGAGAAAACTCCAGCTGCAGATAAAGAAATGCTGGTGACTAAATTATGATCTTTAAATACAAAGACACTCTCTGGGGATAAATATGGGTTGTACTTAAAGCAGAACCGCATGAGACATCTGAATTTGTCACAATGGAATGTACAAATAACATATAATGCGTGCTCCTTTTGCAGAACTCAAAGAACTAGAGGACAAGTATAATGCCTGAAACAGTGATGGCTGGACAATGCAGTTCCTACATTGTGGGGATTGCCACCTTCTAGTGATATATGGAGTAATCATCTGCTGAGCTGAGTTGTCATAATCTTGATATCATAGAACAGCTTCACTGCGTAAATACAGGCAGTTGGTCATAAATACTCAGCAAGAGCAGGATTAAGGAGAAAAAAAGCACATGTATTATCTCCATACAGAATGACTGCTCCCCACATGCACGCAAACATACATGCACGTGCACATACACATGTGTATACACACACAAGCTTCTTAGTTTGCCAGTGCAACCCTTCAGGACACTAACTGTTCAGGATCTGAACAGTCCTGTTCCACAGTAACCCTTGCAGAAGAAGGCATATGATGCAATACCAAGAACAAAATCTTCAGACCTGCTTCAAAATAAGCAAGGATAAGTAAACGTTCTGAAGGAAAGCTAATACAGTATGAAAGAGTCAGAAGAGGGGGGGGGGGTGTAATTTCCCAGGGCTTTGATGAGTGAGTTTTCCACTCACCACACCACAGGTCAGGAACCCATGTCCATTCCAAAGTTAATGCTATTGTTTTCTGATCTTTGAACCCTAACACCTGTCAGTGCCACATTCCCAGAGGACAAGGCTGGGGCCGGTATTTCTTTTTAACAAAGAAAATATTTGCAGACTTATCACTCCCTGAACAGCATCCATTCTGTTGGACTACTAGAAAAGTCATTTAAATGCAACTGAACGTTGTTAGGGAAATGTTACAGCGACTCTAAATGTCATCAGACATGACTTTTCCTGTCACACTAGAAGTATCTGAAATAACTCCGCTTGCACTGGGTAATTACTCTGGATTTGTGGGAGGCAAATGAGAGAAGGATTTTGCCCCAGTAATTGGAAATGCAATCTCGTTCTTATTCAGGTTCCAGAATTCATGTTTCAGAAACAAGTTTCCGCAACACCTTGTATTTTCTATCGTAATTTTCTGTTTGTACAGAAGAAGGACAAAATAGGAGCCTTTTATAAACAAGGAAGTGGTCTAACTCACTCACTTGTGCAGGAAAATCCAGAAAAGAACAACTCCAAAGCCAGTTTTTCCCTGGAGTGTGCCAAATATCCACCCCCTTTGCAAAGCAAAGCAAAGCCTTTGGCTCTCCTCTCCTGCAGATTTGCACGTAGCACAGGAGATCCCCCAGGAGGACATGGGGAAGCCCCACACCCCTGCCCTGGCTCCCAGTTCCTCCCTGCTTCCCCTGGCACTCAGACCCAAGTCCCCCTCCTTGACAGCCCCTGCTCTGGGTGGACATAATGAGCAAGGGTCCTCTGCAGTGCCTGGGGAGGATGGTGCTGGATGAACCTGCAGGAGATGTGGAGCAGAGCTGCTTCTCCTTGCCGGGCTCTCACCTGCAAAGCCTGCCCTCAGGTTTCGACTCCACACAGGATGAAGTCTCTCATCCACCTGCATAGGAACTTGGCTGTCCAAAGGTCTTCAGTGACCTGCAGGCATACAGGTTAAGGGGCAGATGGTCACAGCTCCTCCTGAACAACCCTTTCCCCAGGCAGCAGCTAGTGCCGCCAGACCAGTTTGCGGTCACAGATAATAACAGCTAAGGCTTTCTCTGATAACACTTACGTAACACTTTCTGGCCACATCTGAGTGCGACTCAGGTTGCCTGTCTCTGAGTCATGGTATTAGGCACTCTTGCTTGTTACTTTGACTTAATTAAAGGTCACATCTCAGAGAACAGAGAGCCTGAAGCTGAGTGAGGAATTTGGCTGGCTAATGCTTGAGCCAAGAGCGATTCACACTGAAATTCCACTGGCTAATGAAACACTACATCTGCTAGACAATTTCTAATGCTTTCTCATGTGCTCCCAAAATAGAAACTCGATCAATAAAGAGCAGTAGCTGCTTTCAATGCGGAGGTGCTAGAGCAGACTTGCAGTCAGGAGAGCAGGGCTAAGATGTGATACCTGAGTAATAACCACAGCTCTGTTTTGCTGGTGATGCTCCACCCCTGGCGCCTGTGTTAGCTTCTGCGTAGCTGTTGCCATTAGCTTTTATACCTCAAGGTCAGCTTGCAATTAGAAAGCTACTAGCCTGGAGGGAAAAGATGACTGCAGTGGTTCAATAAGAGAGATTAGCGTAGGCCAAATAATTTGTAGGAAATTATTAATCTTGCAAATGTTACCTTTCTGCACAGGTAATGATTTTCACTAATTCAGTTGGTATTTAAATTACTGGCTAAGTAGTTTGTGGCAAATAGCTGTTAAGTCATAGCTATTTCTGTAAGTAGCTCTTTGGGAGCATGGAAAAATGAGCTGTTCACATTGCACGACCCTGCTATATTTCCTGATTGGATAAACAGCAGTCTGACGATCGGGTTTCCATAATACATTCTTGCGACTCAGTCTGAAATCTCATTTCTGCAAATTATCTGCAATATCCTCATAAGGTGAGCATAGAGAAGAAATGCCATTCACTACAATATTTAGAGGATGTATGTATACAAGTAACAGGCTTTTGTGTAGCAGAGGCAGACACAGCATCCTTGTTTAATGCAGAAAGCAGCAGGCGTACAGGCTTCTCCACAGAAAGCCTTTCTGCCTTGCCAGCTTTCGTGGGACCACCTTGATGACCAGAGAGAGTTCACTTTCCAGGTCTGTTCAGTCTTTGGCTTCTTGACAAGGCTTGTCAGCAATGTGGCTAATTGATGCAAATTGTGGTGTGGGATTCATGGTATGGCTGTCTCTGCGTATGGATTGATAAGGGGTTGACGGTATGCTCATCAGATGTTGTAACCTTAGTGTAAGATTAACTGTGCTATTAACATCCAGATTTGGCCTGCTGGGCATGCTTTCTTGTTCATATAGTCTCATTTCTTATTCATTTTTCACAAGCAACAACTCACGCTGTAAGGCAAAGCAGAATTAGGTGATATTTCTGCGTTTTTTTTTCCTACACCCTCAAAGTGATTAAACTAGATGCCTCACTATGCATACAGTTATAAATGTGGTGGTTTTTCTTCAGCAATCTTGATATGGGAACATGAAAAATTGTGGGATGGATGGTAAGTTTTGACATTTTTAACTATGATATTTCAAAAATATTTTTTGCGTTTTAATCTTGACTTGAAACTAAAGATTAACAAAAAGGTTAAAAAACAGGAAATTAAGTTAAATATATTTTTTGGTGGATAGGTAGATATAAAAATGAAATTTTATGGAATTTTTCTCTGTGCCAAAATCCTGGTGAATCTATGTTTTGATGTGTCATTATCCTAATATTTTTCTAGCCTTGCAACCATATCTAAGGCTCCAGTAATTATCCCTCTCCTGAGCACTCATTAAGCAATACATATGACAGGAATATGGGCCTTATAGAGTCTCTAAGTCCTCTGGATTTGCAAGAGGAGCTTGCAAAAAATAGCATCCTTTGAAGGAATAATTGGAAATGCTTGCAGTTTAAGTTTCTTTCTGTAGACTCATAGTCTAGTAGTATCAAGCTCAGCAATGTTGCAGCTGTCATGATGCTTGACAGAGAAACCAGTAGAAGATAAAAATCTGATGTAAAGAGATTCTGATATGAAAATCTGGTGGACAAAGTTGATGAGCCCTGTTTTGGGGGGAGGATGACAGGACAGGACAGGGATGGAGGGAGAGATTCTTTTGGGAGTCTTGTTTTGTTTTTTTTTCCAATGTGCAGTCCAGCACAATTTGAACCATTCAAGTTTCATGCATGTGTGACTGATTTAAAGATTAAAACTCAACCATGTGAATTTGGAGACCTAAATGACTCTTTATAATGAGAAAAAACAGCCTCATGTGGGATACATAATGAAGCACAAACTGCTGCAGGAAACCAGTTTAACCTTGAGGGAGCTGGAGTAGCTGGGGAAATGATGGTACAGGCTCTCTACAAGCCACTGTCTAACAAGTAGGTACCCTTACCTGAGGTAGCATGATTTCAGACAGAAATTTCCAAATACAAGGAAACTACAAGAGCTAAAGTGACAGTTGAAGTGAGGGAAGCATGTGGTTACCTCATGTAGAAGGACTAGAAAAAGTAACAAAAGAAGGAGGTATCTTTTTCTTTGCATACACGCCAAGCATTACACATGCATGATCTATTTACTTCCTACAGCATATACAAAAAAGACTATTAATTTCTTCCCCAAACTAGAGAGAAGGAAGTGAAGACCCCATGGCGGCCAGGGGGGTATTAGGTGCAATTCTGGAGTGCATCCTTCAGTTTGGTTTTTACCTGAAGGGAATCTAGTTTGGGCGCTCTGACACTGCTCTGTGGGTTGTCAACAGAAGCAAAGCAAATGGAGACAGCTGGGAAATTTTTTTTCAAAAACGTCCTCCTAGTCCAAATCTAAGATGTTACCCTAAATGGACTTTCATTCCCTGATTGTCCCAGTCTGATTTCCAGAACTGGATGCCCAGCATTTGTTCAGTCAGGGACAGGTGCTCAGCCATGGTGCCAACACCCAGGCTCCATGCTATGGCTCCAGACCCAAAGCTCAGCTACCAACAGCCAACGCCTCAAGTGGAAAATCATTACCAGAGTTGAGGTAGGTTTCTCTTCAGAGCTTAGAACAAGTTATATTAATGGCTGTATTCTGAGATCACTGAGACTGTGACTGAGAGAGAGAGATTATATCTGGCAAACTGAATGACCATGGGGAGATGTTCCAGAAACACCATATAACAACAGTTATTTACACAGTGTGTTTTGCCTCAAGTCCCATCTACTCTAGGCATAATGTGTCTGTAGTCGTTGATTGTAACGTTTTCCTCTGACCCACACATAACTTTGGAGATGCACCATGTTCCTGCAGAGGCTGGTTTCCCAGCACACCCTACCCACTAGCTAACAGTGTCACAACAGCTGGACCCATGTATCCTGGCGGCTGTTCCCTGACACCTGAACAAGCTCCCCAGAATAAGCATCTGCTGAAGCAGCAGAGAGCTTTTGTGACACTTCTTTCAGAGGAGATATCCTCTGTTGCAGAAAGACCATGGACAGAGCGGCAGGGCTACCACACAGTCCTTGTTTTCTGAGATGGCAAAGGGCACAGATTGTTGTTTTCTGTGGACATAGCCTGTGTGACAAACTCAACTCGGTTGCAGACCTGCCCAGGAGCAGTGAGAGCAGGGCTGCTCCAGGACAAGGGATGAGCGAGGAGCTGAGGGTGACCCCAGTTCTAGCTGTGCCCTCCCTGACGCATCCCACAGCATCTGAACCCATGGGCAGAGCCTGGTGCTGGTCCCAGGGTCCATCTACAGCCCCGGATGCTGCAAAGGGACAAACCAGGTCCAGAGTCTGATCTTTGAAGTGAGGTTAATAACTTTTACCTCTCCCCTGAAATGCTGTGACCTTAATTAATATTTCCTTAATGCTTTGTAAAAAGCTCTTAGGTAAAAGACACTGTGCAAGCGCAAACTCATAGCATTCCCAAAGAGAGAGCCTAAAGGTTAGCTGAACTCATTCTAAGAAGTTGAAGATTTCTTTGCAGCTTTTCCAAATAAGTTAGCTAATTTTCCCTCCCATCAAAACAATATAACGTCAGAGGGATGGCATTTTTTAGCTGTTATAGACTAGCCAAGGTCACATTCCACTGCAAGGCAATTGTCTTCCAATGCATACCATTCCTTGGGATAGATAAATAATGAGTTAATGTTTACAGGGAATGCTGTCAATAGAAAACAGTCTAAAAATATCTCATTTTTGTACTGATTTCACTTCGCTGGAAAAAAAAAAGACAGTTTTTCATGTATAGGCACATATAAATCAGGAATCATTATCAATATAGTTATGGTAACATCACTGGCATTTTCTTTCAATGTCAAGGTGATATTTCTTTAAATGGAACTCACCCACAAAAGCGTTATTTTACATTTTAAAAAGTGAAAAAGGTACCCTACTTCTTTAAAGTGCACAGGAATACATGATCTTCTAAAATCAGTGCAAGACTTCTTACTTTGTTGTGACTACTGTCACAACTTAAGGCTTTCATTAGTAACAGATGTTGCTTTCATCTTTGAACTACATAGCACCAGTACAAAACAAGGATTGACAAAGGTTGCAGACTTCCCATGGGAATACATGTACACCCCATGCAACCTTTCCCTTTTGTGTGGCTGATCATTAGACCTCACTGCAGTGTTGATCCTCTATATGCTGACCCGGTAAAGTCTACAGGTCGGTCACTAGGAATGAATTTAGTCCACGGTCTGGTCCAAAGATGGTCAATTCTGTATATAACGCCATGTCTGTATATTGCAGAACTTGGTCCTCTACGTGCATTCTAAATAACATACTGTGCCTTCCAATTAGCAAGGATTACAAGATAAAACCTAGCAGTTCACTCAAACATCTGCATGTTTACACTTATCCTTACAATGGCATATTAATTGCTTTTCATGTTCCTGTCTTCTTAAAACTAGAGAGAAAGCTCCCTTCTTCAGAAGAAAAGGGTATCTTTTTTCAGGCTGGTTGTTCAGATTATTCAAACAGCACTCACAGTGTGACTCAGGCCTTGCACTTACCCAGAAACTACTGTTCAGACTACGTTGGGAATGTACATTGCAACCCCTGCACTAACAATTGCTCCTGGTATGGGCCCAGCAGTTAGTCTTTCCATGGAATCAGTCCAGGAGGAAATATTTTCTATATCAGCCATGTTCCCTTTGCTGGGAGCAAACCAAGCCCAACAGCCCAAACTTTGAGTTATTTACTGTTTTGATTTGATCCAACTGATGTCTATGTCTGTTAATGGACAAGACAGAGAATTTCACCTACATATTTTACCCTATCTTCCCCAAGCCTGAAAGTTAAAAGAAGCTGCCCACTGTGTTAAACTTCACTGTGGAAAGCAACTTTGTAATATAAATTGAAGAAATCTAAAGCAAAATCCATAAATTAAAAAATTCTCCTTTGAATTTCTTTTCCTCTCTCTTCCTTTTCCACACATATATTTCCATTTTATTTTATTCCTTTTTCCCCATCTCTCAGTGGCTTCTTTTCTTTGCTGCCTTTATTTCTTCCCATTAATCCAATTTTCTCTAGGTGTGTCCTTGTTTTTCCCTCACTGCCTTCCTTCTTGCTGATTAGTGGCACTCTGTGTTAGCATAAGTCCTGGTGCATGGTATGAAACTGGTCCCTCCATGCTCCTGAGTGCTGGTTTACTGTTGAGTTGTGCCTAAAAGCCCTTCATGCATGATGACTAAACTACTATTTTCTCCTGTCTTCCAGGCACTTCCTTTTTGCCCTTGGGTTTCATTTTTTCCTTCTTGCCAGCTGTATCTCCTTTTCTCCTTTTTTTTAAAATCAGTTATACAACTTCCTCTCCACACACTTGGGACGGCTCTGGCGTAATTTTCTCATTTTCCTTTAAAATCATTTGCGCATCTGATGCAATGCAGTCTGGGCTGCATCACGTTGGGCTGTGTTAAAATGAACAGTGCCACGAGTAGGAGTGGGTTTCCAGAAGGGAATGGAGGGCCTGGCCATGCCTGTGTCTGAGATGTTCTTCTCCTGAGGAAGGTGGTGTAAAAATCACAAAACAAACAAACAAATATGAAACATCCATACCTTTTCATCTCACACTGCTTCAGGCACAGGATGAAAAATGGGTTAATGACAGAAAGGCTTTTAGACTAATCCAAGGCAAAAATGATTGTCCTTTCAAATGTGATTGCTAGGAAAGTGATTTGGAAGCCAGTAGGACAGAGTGGCATGGAGTAAACTGTCTCTCTGATACATATCACAGAGAGCTTCACACTGACTGATTATAATGAATACAGCATTGGCATTAGCAGAGACAAAAAGTTCCACGAGCACCACATTGCCTTCAACAATTCCCGTTGTCCTTGAAAATTTTCTCAGGAACAAAAGGTGTTATTTTGTCTCATCCAGAGAACAGCACAGGTGAAGGTTTCTCTGGATGTCAGAAGAATTTCACCCTCCAGAAAGAACATAAAAACGTCTCTGAGTCATACATGACTATTTTTACAGCTCCGTGGAAATGCAAAGGGGACTTTATAAAAGGTTCATGCAGCAGTGCTGGGCCAGGTTCAGCCCTGGTGCAAGCAGAGCTGGGTCTGCCAAGCCCAGCAAGGAGGCTGCAGCGGGAAGTCACTTTGCAGTGCTAAGGGTGGTTAGAACTTTTAATTTATTAAGGACTGCCATTTGTTTATTTACTTGTGTGCGTGCTCGCACCTCCCTCGGCGTCACGTCTTCCAGCACAGGGGACTGCTTTTCCTGGTACTTTTGCAGAAGTAGCCCATCCTGGGGAGGAGTGGGGGAGTGATGCTGCCCACCACTTTCCTCCCGACACCCAGCCCGTCCCACCCTGCGCACCTCCGCTCATCGGCGCACTGAGGGGAGCAGGCTCTGTTTCTCTGCCAGGAAACTGTGCACCGTGGGCCGGTGCCTATCATATACCAGCCAGCCACAATATTTAGATGCAGCGCATTGTGCTAGAGAAGTAGAGCCCTTTAAAAACACTTTCAAAAGCTTTTGCTTGCTGTGCGGTATGGCACCAGCAACAGCAGAACACAACGTGAATTGTGCCGGTTTCTCCAGCTGCTAAAGCAATTTGTTAGAGAAACTTGTATAAATAGAAAGTGGTCTTTCTGAGTGCAACAAATACGTTTAACCACTTGTAAATGGCCATCAGTCTTTGGTTTTTAGCTTTGTACTAGTCAGTGCCCACAGTCCTTGTTCCACATTTATTCAGCCTTTGTTCCCAGCACATATGAACTAGAAGTCAATGGGAATTTTATTAGAATGAAAGGAAAGTTTAAAAAAAGAGTAAGTTGACTCACAGGACCCTAGTGTTTTGTGTTATAGCAAGTCTGTGAAGCTGGGCAATGACACCAATTAGTTGAGATGGCTAAGTGTATTAGTAAGATCAGAGTAACATATGGGATGTGTTACTTTGATAAGGACTGAGATTTCACAAACGCAGAAATTATTAACTACCCTAAAGTGAGAGAAGCAAGAAGATTCCTTGACTTACAAGTATGGAAGCTGATGTGTGCTTTGGGAGCACATGGTGCTTGAGTGTTTGGCTTGTTTTGCAAGTTACTGGGTGCGGCCAGCTCCTCTGATTCTCTGCTGCATAGGCCTGTCTTTCTGTTCAAAACACAAGAGAGCCTGCAAAGATGACTTGACCAGAGCACAAACACTCTCAAGGCAATTTGTTTCCAGGTGAGCTCGCAATTCTCTTTTCACGTTTGCATCTGTCTTTCTCCCTTGTCTAAAAAAAAAGAAAAGAAAATCAGAAAGCAAACATTATTAACACAACATCTGAAAAATATCACAAAAACCTCCTGGGGAGCACTCACCTGGTTGTGAGAGTACTGGGAAGTGCAGTGCAGCAATATTGCATATACTGACCATTATATGCTTAAGTACATCATCCCTCTCATATCTGCAACTTAAAACAACAATACTCATCCCTTAGCCTCAAGGCACAAATTCTTAAAGCCCCTGTGCAAGAGTACGTGTTGACACACATGAGTGGAGGTTCCCTTAGAAACAAAAGCAAATAGGGCTTTTTTTTCTCTCTGCTGGACCAACCCCACCCTTAACATGCCTGTGAACAGTGCTAGCAGTGGATACTGCAATTTTGTGATCCATCTGTTTGCTTGGGCATGATTTGTCTAGCAGTGGCCATTAATTTTGTAAATGTTTTTAACTGGTGCTTGCAGAGTAAGAGGAAATTAATTAGAACTTTTCTAGCTCTAATTAAAGACACCAGGAATTTGTTGGAGTTTTTTGGTTGGTCCTAGTGATATTTCCAGTGACACGTTAGAGAGAAACCATGAATCATGCTTTGCTTCCCTTGGTTTTGGGGTTTGTTTTTTTCCAACAAGTTGTCTCTTACTAGGTGCCACATTACATGAGCCTAAGAGCTTTCCCCTTTTGACTTAAGTTTCAATGATTTACTTTAGAACCTCATCAGGTGCAGAAAATCAGATTATGTAAAGCAGAAACTAGAAATACTAGAAACCTTGAGAAACATGAAGAGTGTGGTTTTAGACAGGGGCTGAACTAGCCGGCTCAGATAGAATAACACCCAGCATCAGCCTGCTGCCATCTGTAATGTGAAACATTAGAGTAAAATTTAAACTAAGCTTGCTGAGTGGACAGACACTTATCCTGTGGTTGAATGAGATATCTAGGTCATTACCAGCACTCTTAAACTTGCCTTTTTTCTTTCTCTGACAAATTATTTTCCTTGCATGTGGTCTTTTCTTGCAAACCTCTCTCCTTTCTGTTCCAGCCTAGATATGATGTCAGCCTTGCTACTCAGGGAAAAGCAAAATAAATTTTAAAAAGAAGCTAATGAAGTAAAGGTCTTAACAGCTGAAAAACACTGGCTTCTTGCTATTTTTCTTATGTGTCATTAGAAGTCCCATCTCTGCCCATCCTATCCTATACACTTAAGAGTTCACTTCCACTTCTAAAGGATATAATATATTAATAATTCCTCAAAAAGCAGGCAAGCAATGGATGTTCTGCAAGTCTTTGGGAGTTAGTGATCATCTTCTGAACTGTTTTATCATGAATTAGGAGATTGTTAGGTATACTGCAACTTGAAGATTCTTGGCATACGTGTTTAAAGGTATAAATAATATGAACAGCACCAATACATAATTACCACCTGACATGGCACACCATTGATTGCAGGCTCATTCAAATGAGCGTAAATGGAGAAAAGGCTTCAGGCTCAATTTTTCCTCATGCCATCCCTATCCTTTTATAGTAATTTCTAAGAACATGCTGTAAATTATTACCGGTCTTTTTACTTTGTGACTCACACCTGACTAGCCTTAGATATAGGTATTTATATTTTCTGCCTACAATACATGGTGCATGTGGCTAATCAGGACCCTAGTGTGTTACTGATTTCACCTGAAGATCCTTGTCTTTTGGACGTGGCAGTTGCAGTTGATATACTACAGAGAAATGGAGCCAGTCTCAGCCTCTGGATTCAAGCAGCAAAACTAAGGGAAATGTGGGTCTAAGACAGGCATACTTCTATTAGTATTGTTAAATGAATTGGCAACTTTTTTTTTTTTAAATAAAAGCTTTTACACTCATTTAATGTTACTGTTTAAATAAAAGTCATCTATACCAGCATGAAACAGGTTTATATCATGGAAGCTCTCATCAAACAATTTAAAGTTGAAGGTCTGATACATGTCCTGTCTCGCCTTGACAGTTACTGCACAACATAATCCAGTGCTGCCAATCAGATCTGAACAAAGGCAACAGCAGTTGCCTGACTGTGAATCACTTCTCACCTCAATTAGTATAAATATTGAGTTTGCACAGGTAGACTTGACAATTTGAGGCATGCCCCAATTTTCTGTGTAACTAGCACTTAATGACTGATACCCAATACTTGGACCTGGTGCTGAGGGTGAAGTCAACAGTTAAGCACTTTGTTTTGTGGAAGTGATTGGAGGCTCAGCAGAAGGATTTGGTGTCTTTTGTAGAAGTTTTGGAAATAACACATACCTGTAGATAGAAAGGCTCCTGCTGGTTTTAATAGCTCACAGATGCGTTCCTTGCATTTCTGAAGTGAATTCTCTTTCCTTCAACGCCGTCTCATTCACATTCACCTCCTGCAAATACTCCAGTGAATACATCAACTCTAGGAAATGTTCCCCAGAGCAAAGAATGCTTAAAGTAGATCTACAGACTATGTGAGCAAAGCCAAATCTGAGTACACAATTATGTGTGTTTGTAGCAGCAGGGTCTGATTTTAAAAGTTATATTTGTCCAGCAAAGAGAAGAAACCTACTGCATTAATAGTACATCCAACAAAATGTCTCATTTCATTTAACATGCTTGCAAATAATCCACAGTTCAAGAACTAGTCAATTCAGCTGAAAACTGGAAACCAGGTTAAAAAAAAAATCACCCTGGCAAAATCCATTCCAAACAAAGTATTTGCCCAGCTCTTACTCTAGATAATTAGTTCAAATCTGGCAAAGGCTGATCTTAGATACTGAAAGGCACAATTGTCTTCACAGCATCTTACCAGACTTTCTGAAATGCTGTGGTGGTCTC
This sequence comes from Harpia harpyja, assembly GCF_026419915.1. Classification (NCBI taxonomy): domain Eukaryota; kingdom Metazoa; phylum Chordata; class Aves; order Accipitriformes; family Accipitridae; genus Harpia; species Harpia harpyja. The sequence continues at coordinate 97,095,586 of NC_068969.1, forward strand.
ATTTCATTTCCTAGACAGTGGACAAGTGTCAGCAGGAAAATTACTCCCAGCATTAGCCCTAGTTAGTAACCTCACCTTCTGTCCAGGGTCTTAATCAGCAAAGACACTAAAATGCCTTGTGATCCTTAATAAAGGGGTTCTTCTGGGCTAGGATTTGTTGACAAGGACATGAAAGAAAGCTTTTAGTTTGGATATCTGAATCTACAAGAGAAATACAGATTCTGCGTAAAACAGACTGCTTAGCACTGTTACATTTTCCTGAAAGGAAATATGTACAACTTCTGTGTCTTTAGTTTAAAGTTCACCTCTCAAATCAGTGCTGAGAAATTTAATTGAGTAGTCTGATTTCCAGCAATCCCAAGTACCCACAGTTCTTGCTCCCTTCACAGGAGCAAATAGTCAGCAAGTCTGGAAATTGGACAACTTAATTATGGGTATAAACAAACGTTCATATTTGTGTTCAATTTGGTTGCAATATACAATACTAGGGGGAAACACTAATTCACACTGGTGTCTGTGACCAAAATGAAAGGATATGTATGTGTGTACATGTGAGACAGAGCGAGAAAGACAGCGAGAGACTATTTATGTGGTAGGCAATATTACACCAAAGAATTACATATAATGGCTATTTTGCTTTTGCATTCCATTTTGTGGTCATGGCACATACAGGTGTTAAGTGCCTACATGATCACATGCCACACACCAGCCTATTTTGCCTGTTGCATTTTTGTGGTCATGGCTTTATGCAGATAAGTTTATCGAACATTGTGGTCAGGTATAAACACCAAGAGTCTTTAGAATAATGGAAAAACAGTCTTACTATGACAGAAGAGTTGCACAAGTTTTGTTCAGCTTATTGATCAGCATGCCATGTGGTAACCTGACCTTCTCTAAGTCGCTAAATACAAATAACATCTGCTGGCAGAAGCAACCTTAATGAGGTTGAGTAGAGGCCAGATAAAGCTGGATATATAGGAATAAAATGTAGATTTCTGACAATTAAGTCAATTAGCCTTTGGAGCAGCACAGAAAGCAATGTGGTGGAATCTTTTTTGCTAGAGAAAGAAACAAAGGCTTTTTAGAGATAGACTGGACATCTTTCTAATATATGTGTTTAATCAGTCAGAAATTATGAAGCTCAATGAGGCACCCAAGGAGGGACGTTCAGTAGCCTGTGCTATGTATGAGGTCCAAGTAAAGGGTCACAACATGCTATCCAGAGTATTGCGTACTTGGGGGATTTTACCATGATTCTCACAGTACTACAGGTTTTACATGCAAAGCCAAGGCCCGCAGGTAAACAGCTATGTTGCAGTCTCAACTTACTTTTTTTCTTGTTAAATATTTGCTTCTTGCCTACAGTCTTAGAACCACCAAATTCTAGAAATGGAAAACTGGAAGAAACACCGGCAGGTTATTCCCACAGGGCAGGGGAGCAGGACTGTGCACAGCCTGCATGATGCATGCCAGATGTATGCCTGATCTGTTCTTAAAAACCGCCTGTAAAGGAGATCTCCATGTTTCTGAAAAGCTGGTTCCAATGCTATGCTGTACTTGTAATCAGACTATTTTTCCTGAGATTTAATCTAAATTTAAGTGGTGAATTAGCCAATTACTTCATGTCCTACCCTTTGTGAAGAAGGGAAAAACTGATTTCTGCCTTCTTTAAAATATTTTTTATGTATTTGCAAAGCTTTATTATCTTCATTCTGTCTCTACTTCCTAGACTAAACAATCCCAGTACTCTTAACCTTTCTAACCCAAAACTGGACACACTACTTCAGCTGAAGCTGCACCAGTGCCAAGTAGAGCAGAATAATTACCTCTCTTGTCTTATACCCAGCATTCCTGCTAATACATCTCGGAGTGACATTTGTCTTTTCTGCAAGAGCATCACATTGTTGTGAACAGAAGCTTGAAAAGGCGACCCAAGTGCTGGCTGAAGTTTCAGAATCCAAAAGGCACATAAAAAGAAGCACAGGGAGGGAAAGGTTATGTTTCAGTCACTCACACAAAATGGGGGCCTGGCTCAATATATTCAAATGTCTTGTGTTGGCAGTTCTGACTTAAAATCAATGAACCTCTATAGCTGAGCCTCATTTAATGCACCAATGAGTGGGAAACCCCTAGCAAACTACAATTTTTTGCAAAGTGAGACATAAATGAGCAAACACTAGAAAAGTCGTTGAATCACAGAACAGACTTTGATCACTTATCTGCAAAATGGCATTAATTCTGTAAAGCACTTGAAGTACATGAAGCCTTACTGAGGAAGCCCTGTGCAATGCTGAGAAACTGAGGAAATCTTTCAGGACTGGGAAGGAGAGGGAGGCATGATGCGCAATTTATACAGCATGCCAACTAATGCCATGCAAATTGGAGAGGTTCTAATGTAACTGTCTTTATAGGGTTACTAGCTGCTTTTTAATCTGTGGCCCTGTTAGTCATGGTTTTCAGCAAACTCTGTGCTTTTTTTTTTTTATTTCCCAGACCAAAGCATCATGCTCAATTACATCAGTCACCTCATGTACTCCTGTAACTGAGTTTAACACATTCTAGCAATGACTTGTCACCTCAGCAAAATCAGAAAGGTCTGATTTACAGAGTGTAGGATGTGGAATACAGCCAGGGGCGTAAAGAGACTGACAGTCATTTATGGACTATTTACAAATATTTATCTGCATTTGAAGGTTTATAAATCCCATATAACCCACTTTCTTTCAACAATAAACAGATGAGCAGAAAGACCCTCCGCAGCTCCTCTTCCTAGGACCCTGACAGCCTGGGAAAATTTCTCCTTTAGGCCACTTGTCTATTTAAAGTGTAAGTCTGATTGATTTTACAAGGGAGAAAGAAAGAGTGAGGGTGACATTGTGTTTCAGAACCTTTATCAGGAGTTTGGCCAGGACTGTCATGGGTAATTTGCTTGTTAGCTTAATGAGAGACTTCATGAGTGTTACGGTACAGGGGCTCTATAGGATGTCTGGAGTGTCTAATGATCCACAGTCAAGAGAGAGGGTACGTGTTAGGAGGAGAAGCAGGAGGACATGATATAATTGCTCCAACAGCAATTCATTCCCTTTCAGGGGAGGTCAAAAGGAAGAACCTACACCTGCACACCCCCTTTCTGAGGTGGGAGAGCTGCTGTTCACACCAAAGTGTTGGTATTAAAGTATCATCTCAAGGCAGTGCACCTGAGGCAGACACTTAGAGCTAGGTCCCAGAGAATGTGTAGGAAAAGGCAGTGCCTCTCAAAGAGCAAATACGCTCTGAATAAAGACTCAGGAAGTGCTGTCATACCTTACAGCTGAAGATACCAGATGCACTGAAATTACACGTGTTCCCCTATACCACACAGTCTGCAGCAGAGCCCAGCTCAGCCCACTCCCCATGCAGAGCTTGCAGCTAGTCTGCATTATATTATCATCTAGCATTGCATAAACTGAGGTTTTGTCCTAAAAGCTAGCCTTGTCCAGTTAAGAAACGGATCACAAAATCTGTGTACTGTGAAGAAACATTCCCTTTAATGCTATTTCATGTATTATTTCATAAAATGTTCCCATGGACCTGACCCAGGCGAGTAAGGGGGAGCCACCGAGTGAGGCTGGAGTTGTCTTACACCCATGCAGGGGCATACTGTCCTAATAAATGACAAGTCTTACAAATATTACCCACCAATATATTTATGTTTTTCCCGGAAAACATGTGCAAGCTCATCACTCTGTGGTCAGAACACAGAAATAGGAATTGAAATGGGAACCCTGATAAATGACTGACATAAACTTTCTGGTTTGTCCTCTTTTGGCTTGGAAGTATGAAACATCCAATCTGCGGGAACCTAAGGCAGGTCCTTGGGTCATGTTAGTAATTTTATTACAGCTGAGGAAACAAGCAGAAAGATGGAACTGTCTTAAATGAATTCATTTCTTTCACACGGAAATTTTACGGGGGTTAAAGATTCAAACTTCAACCTTCCCAACTACGCTGTAACAAGAAGGTGGGGAAAAGACTTACTCTCTTCTCCCTCTTTTTTTCATTTTTTTGTATTAATAAAAAGTCCTTTCTTGCTCTTCCTAGGCTTCTTTACCTTATGTATAGTAGCATTGTCTCAAACTAGACATACATTCAGCAAAACCTTTATGAGTCATCACTTGCCCACCCTCCACCTCACCCTGTAAAGATCTGTAATCATAGAAGAAATTCACTGTATGTTCAAAGATGAAAAAATGTGATGATTTCATAGCCAAGTGAATTTGTGCCAGTTGAATTGAATTTTAGAGCAAAGTCTGTGTGATTTTTTGCAGCACGTTTTTCTGCAGCAGTAATGCATTCATTTAGGTTATGTTCTAGCAAACCTGAGAGGCCAGGGCAGAGGATCACACATGGCCCTGCAGTCATCTTTACAGATTAGTTGTTAGCATGTTCCCTGCCATGCATTTGGCCCACACCAGATAGGTCAGGTGTCTTTCATACTCCATGTAAAAGATCCACATTGAGTTCTGCCAAAATAACCCTTGAGCTGAACAGAGACTTACTGGGGTCAGACATACTGGTGTTATGTTTGCATGAGTTAAACTGCACCACAGAAGAGAGAGAGAATGCCTTCCTCATCCTGAGAAATGCCCTGGACAGGCTACATGTGAATCTTTCATCCTTCCAGATGGACAAAAAGAAAGAAAGGAAAGTGGCAAAACTTCCTTAATGGGCAGATATCCAGCACTGGATTTTTATTTTTTTTATGTTACTTGAGCCTGGTTTAGGAGACAGAATTTTGAACATGAACTTCCACTGCTGCAGTGCATGCTGCCCAATAGCCAAAAGTGTTTGTTGAACTTGCAACATATTTATTTCTCCATTTAAAATGATATCCTAGATCTAGGATAGTTTCCAAGTTGTGAACAGCACTTGTAGATGAGCCACTGATGGGTGGCTGGCCACAAAATGCAGATTACACCTGGTACCTCAGGTGGAAAAGCAGGCAGATCAGAGAATTATGCTTTGAATTTTACCCCTTGGTGTGTCAGACTTGGGTGATGCTATGTGGGCACTGAAGGGTGGATAATGGGGTGCCATATCTCAGCCCAGGTTGCCAGGATAGGAAGGGGATGGGAATCAGCTTGCTGGTGAGAAGCTTGCTTGCCCACTTCCCTCTCGAACAGATAGTCTTCAAACAGGACATCCAAGAAGGAGGTGTCACTAGTTATGATCAAAAATGTTGGCCTTCCTGTTTAATACAAATCTGCTTAAAAGGAACACAATTCAGCCTGAGGTCCACAAACCTCTGCTGCCAAATGCCTCCACTGGTGGTGGCAGCCAGCACCATTACTGGTGGCAGTAGCTCTCAGCTCCATGCCAAGCCATGGACAGTCTTACTGGAGTTTAAATATCATTGTTTGGGAATACCTGACCTGTGATCCTGTTACAGACCTCACAAACCCACTTGTCTGAATTCTGATGCTGTTTTCAATCACTGCACCGCAATAATGGGACCTCAGTCACAGTGCCTCCCTCAGAAAATAACTCAACCACTTGAATTTAAACCTCTTTTTCCCCATCATAACAATAAGGACAATTCTATACAGACCTAAGACATGTATGCACACTATTTTGAGTGCATGCATGCTGCCTGCACCCCATCCTGACTTGTTTGTCTCCCCTAGTTCTTTTTGGCTCGCAAGGTCCTGAGTCAGGACTCACATATAGCCCCTCATAAAATTAGGTCCTGCCCTAGGCTCTTGCTTCTGTACCAGCACAAACTTTAACAGCCGTAAATTCTGAGAGGATTAAGTGGAAGCACTCTGGGATCTTTTAGAGGAGGGTGTGTGGTATTTAGAAGCAATGGGATGTACAATACCAATAAATCCAAGATGGTTGGGTTTTACACTCACGCAGCACATATATAAAGGGCCATCTGTGGTGCAAGGCAGGAGAAAGCCTGGCCTGATGACTGCTTACTGCCATCAACCTGTATGGTAGGAGTGAGCCATAGCAATCTGGGTACTACAAAGCAAAGTTAATTCAAGGGGAGGAAAAGTGAGCATGGGCACAGTGTGTTTCAGAGCAGGCAAGTGAGCTGCTGCATTAACTCTGTTGAACGAAGTTTCCTGGAGGGACCCCTGAGCATGGCCCTCAAGCACCAGACTTTGAGTTTTTGCAAACTTTATTTGAGGAGGAAAGAGGGTGGGAGGAATGTTTTCTCGAGGGGAAAAAACCTCGCCCCATTAAAGCTTTCTGTTGCCAGGGAAGTTCAAGGAAAATTCAGGAAAACTCCTTTTTATGTTCTTTATGATGTTTACTCTGGTGCGCAGAGCCAAGACAGGGATGAGAAAGGCTTCAGCATGATGCAGGGCTGCAAAAGCTGTGTGTATTTAATAGGGTGACATAAATGGTGTGTTTCTTTTTGCCCTCTGCCGAGTGCTGTGGGGAAAATCTGGCCTAAATAGCAAAACGAGAAGCCATGAGAGTGGCTGCTGGCTCTTGTGAGTCAACCGTCCCCTGGGCCAAGCCCACAGCTCCGACGGGAAGTACACAGCGGATGTTTAATGAAAGGGCTGCTGCGGCTTATCTCCGTGAGCAGGGGACTTCTTTGTGAACTCTCTTGCTTTGAAAGATATGTGGCCCACTATACTGGTATTGTTGGCTCTCGCTTTAAGCACAGCCGCATGATTCACATAGGAGCTGTGTGCTACGTCTGCCAAAGAAAGCTTCCCCCTTTCCCTCCCCAGTTAGGAATAAACTCAGCAGAAGGCCATCGAGGTCACAAGATCTGCCTGTTATTGCATTTTACAGGAAGGAAGATACGTTGTCTGAAGATCAGTTTATCAGCTGACTTTCCTGTGAAGAAGACAGAAGCTATTTTCCTGTGCACCGCCACCCCCGTAATTCCCAAACGAGTGCTCTCTGTTTGCATCTCCTGTCAGCTCAGCTGTGTGCGTTTCTGAAACAGCCCAGTATTAAGCAAACAAATAAAAAAGCCATTGTAAGACCACGGAGAATCAACATCCCTTATCAAACTGCCCGACGGGAGGGGATAAATCTCTTCCTCGAGGCTGCCTGTCATCTCACTCCCTCCCTCCCTCTCAGCGTCAATGCACAATTAAATCCGTTGTGGTGAAATAGACTCCACGGATAATTGTGGAGAGAGTTACTTACAAGGATGCTGAGGGCAGCAAAGAGCCTAGCAGCCTCCTCTGCTTTCGAGTTGGTTTCTTTTGAGCCTGCTCCTTTGAAAAACCACAAGTATTTGGGTTTGTTGGGTTTGGGGTTTGGGGGGCTTGTCTTTTAAAGCCCCAGCTCTTTGCAGATCTTTTTAATCAGCTCTGCTTTTTCTGTGCAAAGGAACAAGCAGTGTGCAAAGCCGGCTCCCTCCCCCCCGGCCTCCTCTGCAAGGTCCCTGCTTTCATAAGGTTTTCAGCTGGGGAATGGTTGCCTGTTTCCTCTCTGTGCTCGCTGTGACAAATGCATTTCTGTGACCAGGAAACTGCAGATGTTACAGATGCACTAAGGCATAGCTTATTAGGTAATGATTCTTAATCTCTGAAGGATTACACATATTGAATAATGCCATTCATTGACAAACGGTTGAAGGGAATCATCCTGGCTCTGAAGTATTTACAGTAGCAGCTTTAATTGATTATGTTCTCTTTTTATACATCTGTAAAGCTAAAATAATGCTCCAATCCTCCCCGCATCTTAAGAGCACTCATTAACGTAGGAAGAAACAACATTTGCCAGAGTAAAATTGCTGGTTTTCAAATAACTGTTTGCTGGGCTGCAAACGTGCATTGCACAGGAAAACAGCTACTAGTCTTTAATAATATCCACTAATTCTTGCAACATTCATCTGGTTAGATTTTTCATCTGGTTTTGCATTGCTTTGCATTTCCTCCACCTACACCAGAAACCTTTGGCCTCTAGTGCTAAGGGTCTTCAGACTCCTGTGATAATCCAGAAAGAGGAAGGGGCTGAAAATCAGGTCAGTGCAGATCCCATCCCTTTCACAAGCCAGTAAGAGTTTTGGTTATGAGGCAGGATCAGGACATTACTATTCCCACAGCATTTTCATTACCTGTGAGGTGAATCCCTCTTTCCTAGTTTTTCAGAGACACTCTCTATTTTAAAATATTTCATATCCCAATCTTAATGTCTACATCCAGGTCTGTGTCTGTAGTTCACAGTTATTGAAGGTGAAATGATAGGCTTCATGTGCAAGCTTCAGCACGCTATTATGCATCAAGTATTTTAATGTATTTTGATCATCCTGCTTGTAATATAATATATATATATATGTGGAATTATTACAGATACACTATGTAGATACAACAGACAATGTTGCATTATTGAATTCTGGCAGCTGAATCTGTACTGGACCTTGTTGGTAGCTAACTGGATATTCCTCACACTAGCTAAGAAACTGAACTCAGATAATTTCTAGGAAATGTTTATAAAAACCCTTCATGAATATCAGACTATGGCCCTAAAATATGAAGATGGCATTTTGTAATAGAAAGGGTACGTGAATGTTCTGGCAGTACAAAAAAAGAACTTGTGCTGTTCTGTTTGTTCTAGATGATTTGGAAAAGCCATAGTCATATTGAATCTAAATCGGAGTATCTAAGACAGAATTATAACAAAGCTGAAATGGGAGGCAAAAGAAGAGGCAGAATCCTTCTGAGCTTGTTACACAAATGGGATTTTGCTTGAAATCTTTAATTTGCCACTTGCCAGCCTACATCTAAGAAGCAACCTTGTTTGGATTTCCACAAAGAATCTCATTCTTTTTTCAATAAAAAGACCTGGCAATAATTCTTTTGGCAGTAGATGAAGAGCTTGCTTATTCCACTGGCATTCATTTCTTTTGTTGTTATCTAGTTTAATGAAAACTTCATAAAAAAAGACTCTGAAACTTTATAGATAAAGCTTATGTACATTTGTTCAGGTCATATGCCAAGGGGTCAGATCTTATTGTAGAAATCATTGCACCAGGGATAAAAGTGGTTAATAATAGCACTTTTTGCAAGCAGCAGTCTTTATTCAAAAACATGAACAAGTGAAGCAAACTGCAGGGCCTGAGGCAAGCATGTGGGCAACACAACAATTTTGACTTTGCAGTAACTCATTGCAAATATTTTCTTAGCAACCTTTCAGGAAAGTCCTGTGAAATCCAACAGAGAGGGGGTGCCTTTGCTCTTTAAAGTCAAGAAAGTCCTAAACAGCTGTGTCTTCTGTGTACGGGGGTTTTTTGATTCACTTCAAACACTGTAAAGCAGAAATCTAGTTCTCTAACTAATTCCACATAGCTGTCTTCAAGATTGCATCAGGAACACAGATATTTTTTTTCTGTCAGTAGTACTGGTCAACCCTTTGTGAATTTTGCAATTTTTTGACAAAATGTGGTGCCATTTTTTCCAGCATGTCTGCCACTTGTCAAGTTCTGTAGTTTGTTGCTGCTTCTTAATATACAGCTTTAAATTCAAGGCTTTTAACAGAGCACATACACAACAACAAACCAAGTATTTGTTTGCAGCAAAGGTTATCGCTGAATACGTTCCTCAGTCTTCGGCTCACAACGCATCACCCTCACACTCAGAGAGGCACAGATTGAGGGAATGTCCTTGCTGAGATCTGCAGTGACCTCTCAGCAAGCTAGCTGGGGAGCCAGAGCACGCTAATAAAGCCAGAGGATGTGGCTGCCACTGGACCATCAGAGGCAAAGGCTGGTGGGAAGTGCCAGCTCCTGCCCCAGTGACCACAGCTTCTCCGTGTGCTGCGAGGTGCTGCCGGCCAGGAGCACGGTCCTCCCCGGCCATGCTCAGGGCACAGTCGTACTCGTCCAGCTTGCCAACCCACCAGTACAGGTCAAGGCTGCTCCTGATGACACGCCATCTCGCTCACGCGTGCAGGGAGGGATGGTCCCAGGCACCGCCAAGTTGTCTCAGCTGGCATGCCTGCCTCTGTGCCCCCAGGGAGGCCAGCCTGGGTGCTTGGGGTGCAGGGCGACAGCCATGGATGTATACACATACACGGCGCAGGGCATTTGCCCATGCAGCTTTCTACCCTTTATCCATTATAACAACTGGATCTGTGGCTCCCAAGTAATAAGGCTTAACAGTGCAAAGTTGGATCTTTTCATGTATTTCTCTGTGGAAGAACAAGCTCCCCATTTTCCTGGTATATAACACTAGACTAAAGCTCTTTCTGGTGGCACTCCATAGAGGCTGATGGAGAAGCACCAGAAATTAATTTGGACTCACATTTGAAATTTGGACAGTTTTCCTTTTATGGCAGTTCTGTAAGTCCTACAAATTAGAGCTAAATGTATTTTCTCTGCACAGCCTTCCCCTCCCTTACCTTACTTCTCTTCCTTCTCTCTGCTCTCCATGCCTCTGCACAGGCAACAGCTAGGAAAACATCTCAAGGGTGGAGTTGTTTGGCTGCTTTATTTTGTCATCCTTCTCTGCAAAAGGAGAGAAATAAAGAAAATAAGACAACCATATTTTTTTGCTAGTGAATATAGTTTTGGTTAAATCCTAAAATAGATGAAACCCTGACAGTTACCAGATCAATACATGAACAAATTCATATTGAACTAAACATAAAAATCTCTAGGTCTCACAACACATTTTGCTAAAGTTAATTAAGTTCTGCAAAACAGCGGTGAATTAGGTTAATGTTAATTGTGTACAGTGAAGTGAAAAACTGCCAACCAGGCAGCTGAGAGATCAATGGGTTGTCAGATCCCAGGGGATCCTATTTTCAAGACCTGTTCTCAGATCTCTTGCTGCACCCATGCGTATTGGATGCTTGCCTATAGGAGAGGGACAGTTTTCCAATACAAATGTTTTACACTTAGCAAGATTCAAATAAGAGGTGGATCTTTAAACACTAGCAAGAATGTGAAACATTTCAATAGAAAATTCTTTTCAGAAGGGCTGCAGCAGCTCACATCTCAGACCTGACCAGCCTTTGTTAGGATTAGAGGACTCCCAGGGGACAGATTTTTCTCCATCTGCGCCCTGGGGAGTTTCTATACCTTCCTCTGATACCCTCATTGGAGACAGGGCAGGATATGAACATGTGTGTATTTGGTGACACTCAGTATGTCCAGCTCTCAACAACCCGGCGCTTGGTCTGCTGTGGCGCTCATAAAGCTCCTCTTTCAGGACTACACACTCTGGTCTGCTGGGTCTCTGAATTGGGCAGACAACATTCTGAGTCTTTCCAGGAAGGCAAGATGCTCTGTGCTAGTACCTCAGCTGATATAAAAAATGGATAAACCCTCAGACTTTGGCAGCTGTTACTCTGTCATCACACCCTGAATAGCTATGTATGTACACAGAGATTTAAAGTAATATCGTTCTGGTCAATGGCTTCTACAAGCAGGGTTATGCTGAAAGGTGGAAAGAGCTGTGAGACAGGGTAATGTAAGAGATTATATTCTACAGCTGTATTTGTCAGTCAAGGCAAAAGCAAGCCAACCAGGAAGACTGGTAAAAAGAAAGCATAGCTCAAAGTCTTGATCTTTGCTGTCTTTGTCTCCAGGAACCCTCTTTCATCTCCTGCCTGTGTATGAGCTGTGTGAGTCATAGTAGGAAGACAAGACATCTCAAGTATGGGTAGGGGAATGACCCAGCAGACAGAGGTTGGGGCAATTAGGGTGGTCTGTGTGGGAGGTTTGGACAGCTGGAAGAGATGGAGGATGAGTGAGCACCTGCAGTCCACCAGGCCATTACAGCTCCTGAGAAGTAAGAATATGGACTTTGGCTCTCTGTCTTCGGAAGGATCCATGAATTGGACCACTATTTCTATACTAAATTTTCTTGAGGTATCAGTTTTTGGAATCAGGACTTCAATGAACAGAACCACAATTACATAATATTAATACCTATTACAGAGATTATGTTCAAGTTCTGGAAAATACTTAGGAATTTTGCTGGGCTAAAGTCCCCAAGCAAAATAGAAAAGCCATCTGATGGAAGTAAAAGTGCCACCTCTAAATCTTTTTGTGTGTGCATGCTTGTCAGTTATCAAGCTCACTGCATTAATGATGTTCTCTTGTCATTTTTCTTCTTTTTCAGATAATATTTTAATTTTACCTTTGACTCAGTTCACTGCTGTCTTGATGTTAAGTCACCATAAATAAATATACAGCAGAGTCTCAGCTACATCTGGCAACTAATAACCCTTTGGCATGAATAACCTTACACAAAAGAGACAAGGCTCGAGGCAAAGATACTATTTTCATTTCACCATCTCACTCACACTTGACATTACTGGATTCATCACTGTTTTCAGATCTGGAGGAAACGGAGCTGTGAGACATCTAAAAGACCATCTTGTGCAGGGTGGGCACCCCGTTTCATCCTACAAGCCATGTGCCAAAAACCTTTGAGTAGTTAGAACCTAAAGACTTATATCGGGCATTGCTCAGAGAGCTTGGAGTGCAGGGTGACGGACACCTGGGAGTTTTTCACAGACACCAGATGCCAGTGGCTTTGAGTGAGCCCAGCCAGGTGGGTCTGAGCAGCCCTGCCAGCTTTGCTGCCCTTACTGCTAGGATTAACCCAGAGGCACTGGGCTAGCATAGCCCGGCTGCCAGTCATGTGAAGTGGCAGGGGAGTCCTGCTTGTATTGCTCACCAGCAGCATGAGCTCACGAGCTGAGCCTGCTCAGCCCTGATATTCCTGCTTTCTCAAGGGCACTATTCCCACAAATATCTGCCCAGCAACCATTGTGCTGATTTCATTCTAAATGAGTCGAGCAAAGATGGTTTCCCCAGGGAATCCTAGAGATGCGGAAGACAATTCTGGACTTGCATTCTGGTCTGGATGTTTTAATTTTTGTCCTTGATAATCCAGCAGACTATACAGACTACTCTTTTGCCTTGTTGTGTCTAGCCTTTCACTTCCTGACTGAAACATTCTCCTAACATGCTATTCTTTCTTGCTTTCAAGATCCCATTGAAATCCACTGAATTTGCCCCTCCTACCCTGTTTACCCCAGACAGTGGATGTGCCTGTATCATTCCTTCTAACTTCCTCACTTCTGAATTCTATTTTCTCTAATTTGTCTCCAATTTATAAACCTCTCAGACGCACACAGCATTTCACGCCTTCCCAAACCTGCATATAAAGCAGGGATCTCCAGCCCTGCCTTTGTATTTACAACAGAGACAGTCCAGCCTAAAAACGTTTGGACAATCAGTGCTACTGTATTACACTGTGGATTGTTATTGCATTTTATATGAATAAGACTCATGCCAAATATCTCCTTGCTGCTGAATGTCTGTATGGGATCATGAGATGACTTATGTTGCCTGTTCCGATCTCATGGGTTGCTGTACTGATGCGCTATCAGCCTCCAGGCTGACACCTGGTACCGTGCGGATCCCTGCCAGACCATGGTGCATGCCGTGCTTGCCAGCCCTTGTTACAAACAGTAAGGGAAACTCAGCCTGAGACTTTCTAATGCAGTTCCCCTCCCCACCCCCAAACTCAAGACTGAAAAACAACATTTTTAATTTTCTGCAAAGAGCAAATGTTGGCAGTACCACAGTCATCTAAAATAAGGCAATTGTACACTCCCATCTTTCCACCCTTCCTTTGAGAAACAACGATGACTTTGTAGCTGTGCCTGATCCAGGTACAGATTTACATGGGCAGAGGAAGGGGGAGCAGACAAGGAGGCTCACACTTGTACTCGCCCACACTGCATACAAACTCCCGTGACTCGTGTGACACAGCAACTGCCCCAACCCACACTAGTTTCTCAGGCCAGGACGTGACACAATCATAATGGTCCTGATTGCTCCCTTTTTCTTCTACAGAGTTCAGAAAGAAGAAAATGAGGAAAGAGTGCATCAATGCTCTTGTTTCTTTTTCTTCTTACCCTTCAGATGTTTCTGGTACTCTCCTGACACTCTCCTGGCCCTTTCATGGGTGTCACAGGCAAATGTTTCAACCAGTACTTTTTATAGTTTTAATCAAATCAAATATATAAACCCAGCAAATTTGCAAGGCAGGTGGGAGGTTTTCTTGGGGGTAGAACGATAGACTCTGCAGTATAATAACATACAAATGTTGCAACACAGCTTGCTAAGGGCATAACCCCAGGTAGGAGAATTCCCCCTTCCACACACTAAGCTAATTCTTTGCCAGCATCTCTTCTTACTCAACTGCAGAGAGAGTGTGGAAATGCCTCAGAGCTTCATTACAAGGGGAAAGATAATGAACAGCGATGAGTGGAAAAGCAGGAATGGAGATAAAGGCCTGCATACTGAAATAGCAGTAACATACTGGAGTATATCCTGTTGTGATGTATATACTTTTCTCTTTAATTCCTCCCTTGGGCAGTTTGAGGATGGAAATGTTTTTCTCAGAGGAAGTATTCTCACTACTGATTTTATGGAGAAGCAGCAATTTCCGTAAATGGGATAATACTGGAGAGTAGTTAGACATGCCTTTGTCAGATATGAACCTGTGCTGTTAAATGCTGTCGCTCTCTAGGGTGAAGCATTGGTAGAAGCAGAAGGATTATAAGAAATGCCATGTGCACAATCACAGCAAAAAATTTAAGGTCCAAATATTCATTCCTGTGATGACAGTACCACCCTTCAGTAGGTCAGCACTAGAGGACACAGGTGTTTTTACAGCTTCAGCTTACCCCTGTGCTTAGACACCTTTTAATAATGTATTTCGTTATTTTCCAGGGGATCGTTAATCTACAGCTTTAGGTGCAGATTATATTATGCATTTCAGTGGTGCTCTATGCCACTCTGGGTATTGCTGTTCAATTTAACACGAGTGCCCTGCAGAGGTCCTGAGCCAGCCCTGCACTGGCTGGGGACAAAAAGCAGCAGCAGCGTATTGCATTTGCTAGGGCAGATCTTCAACATCTCCTTGCAGATCAGTGAAAAAAGACCCAGCAAGCTGGTTTAAAATCCTGACAGGCCCCTGCAAGGTAGGGGTCCCACAATCATATTAAAGTTATGGACCCCAGAGTAGGTGAGGTTTGACTCTGGTCTGGGATCCATTTTTTTTTTAATTGAAACTGAAAGTTGTTTATAGATAATTTCATATGGAAAAACAGTTTGTTGAAGGACAACTGCCAGATAAACAGTTTCATCTTTATCCACTACAATTGTGCCTGAAGTGAAGAGGAATGTTGTGACCTGGCTGTATGGGACAAGTAGCTATATGCCTTCCAAGAACTGGGAGGGAGAGGGTATAATGCTAAAACCATAAATTTCCATAGGCCTATGAGCAATATGAGGGGACCGTAACGTCTAAGGATGCAAATGAGTAGTCGCGTCCTTAGCTTCAGTATACTTTCTCGTTTATGCTACCAGAGATTTGCCCTTATGTATATCCTACCCAGCATATAGAAAAGAATGGGGTTTAAAAAACGGTTTTGACACCTGCACACAACTCCCAAACTTTCTTCATAAATTTGCTTGAAATTTTCCATATCTAAATCTTTCATCCAATAAAATGGCCTTATGTTGAATATAATAGTTTTTTTCTTCCCAGAAAAAAACCTTGGCATCCTGCAAGTTAAGAATGTCTTCAGATTCTGGGTGTTTATGGAGCATTTCCATCAGGGTGCTTGTTTATTCTGGATTCAGTCCAGGACACAAGGCTGGTCCTAGATGGCTGCTGTTGACAAGAGAACAATGTATGACTGATCATGTGAGATTATTCTGATCACAAAGCACCTACACAGTTTATTTGTGCACTGGGGCAACTCAGAAGCACATATAAAAAGTCCCCAAAATTCAAACATCTTGCTTTTTCCATAGAGAAGAATATAAACAGCTACCAAGGGGACAAACAGAAACATTAGGCTGTGAGGCAATACTTGACTTTCTCAGAAAGTTCAAAAGGTTACAGCCAGCTGCTCCTTTTCTCAACCTGTCTGTGTGGCAGGGATTTAGGTTGCAGTCCTTAGTGCCACCCACAGAGTTTGATAAGCCTCTCTGAATTTCACACTTGGTTCTTTCTGGCAAAAAGCTCAGGATGGGAAATGTGGCATCAGACCCAAGCAGAAGATCCGCAGAGCACACATCGGTCTTCATCAGGAAGCTGCAAGGTCTTCGTTACGACACAGGGGGACTGCTGAAATGAGTGAGAATGTTCAGGATATTACTCATGACATTGCCAGTGGCGGATGCCCAGACTGTGCTTTCCCAGTACTTGCAAAGCAGCCTTGAGTTGAACTTGTAACCTTTGAGCACATTTCAGTATCGGTTTCTCAAAAGCACTTCAAGGATTTAAATGTCTAATTTGTATTACAGTCAGTGGGACTGAAGCATGCAACCCCTCTAAGCAGTCATGGAAATTTCACCATCAGTAACCAATTTTCGCAGCACTCCAAGGGATTATCCCTGATACAAAAACCTGAGACTGAGAAAATCCCAAAAGCATGGCAGGGAGTTGTGTTTTCCTGCATCCCCCACCTTCTCCTTACATGGTCCTTTCTCTCTGAGTGGCGCTTAGAGGTGCTTGTTCAGCATTTCCACTGTAAGCCCTCATCTTTTCCTTCTGAAAAATGCTCTGGGCTGAAACTTAGTTTCAGATATGTCTAAAATTAGTAGAAACAAATTTTAAATTAAATTAACAATGTAGGAATGAAACAAACCCCCCAAATTCTTTGTACTCATACCTTGGTTTGCATTCCTCTTGCCCTAAACTGGAATTGTTTACAATGTTCTCCCTTTAATGTAGCCTGAAACATCTGATCATGGTTTAAAAATAAAAATAATTGGAAATATTCACATCTAAAATGTGATTGTGCTTGTAAAGCAAATGTTTCCTCCGAAGAGACTGCAGTGTATGTACACACCCCTTTCACAAGAATGCACGTTATAAAAGATCTTTTCTATAATGTTATACTCAAAAATATCACAAATATATAGGACTTCAAAAGAGACAATAGGCAGTTTTACTGCTAGTTCTTGGGATAGGGAAAATCCCTGTACTGTGTGTTTATGTGCTAAACTATATCAATGCCAAAGGATTCTGTCTTTTCTTATGCATTATAATGAATTACAAGGTGGATGAAGTACCTTATTTTTATGCAATAACTAATGGTTACACATTTAAATAAGAAAACAAAAAGAATCAGCAGCAGTATGGGTTTATAGCTAGATATAATCAACTCATCAGGGAGACTTCCCCAGAGCTTTTCTTTTCCCCATTAAACTCTCCACTTCTGCATCTTATTTTATGCAGCATGGATGCGGCTGCAGGCTGTCACTAGAATTCTTCTGAGATAAGTTTGCTTTTTAGGAAGTTTCGCTATATGAATGAAATATGCTACAACCTACTCCCAAAGTTCTCCAGCTAACAGCAAAGATTATTTTAAACAACTGTCTAAGTGCTTTTAGAGAAACTCATTACAACTCAAATGCTTATGGGCTACACACTACAAAGCAAGTAAAAAGATTACAGTATCAAAAGCAAAAATTCTTATAGTTCGCTTACTGCCAGCATCAGTATACACTTGTGGTCAGGATACCTGAATTCAGAGACAGTCTAAACTGACACGCACCCATTTCTGGAGGCTGGGATTATAATACTTGTAGTAGACCCAAGCACAAACTTTTTGTTTGGAAAACATGAATAGAAATGTATTCAATTAGCAGTAAAGAAGGGAATGGGTAAATGGAACAATAAATGTGTTAATAAGTCTGGGTTGTATGTGGTAAAGCTTATACTTTGGAGTGTAATATCAACTGGAAAATATTTAGCTGACAGATATTCAGGAATGTCTTGGTTAAAATTGGTTTCAGAGAGATTTCACAGAAATTCACTAGTCTCTAGGTGGCTGAGTTCACAGTAAGATTTTGCAGCTATTTTCCTTTCTTTTTGGTCCTATCTGTGTGCAGTATGGGGTCATCCTCAGGATAGAGCTGTGAAAGCAGAAGGCAGCAAAATTAGCATTTTTTGGGTGCAAAAACTAGTTTCTGATTCACTAACCTAGGCCTCAAAGACTTCAATTCAATTCACTGTTACAGCACGTTTCTTTCTTACTTTCTCTGTAGTTTTTCCAGTTTTAAGACTACACCAATTGGTGGAAGACATGCTGTGGCATTGGACAGGTTGCAAGGCTTTAAGATGCTTCAATGTTATTGTAACAGATCAAGAGAAAAGATAACAGCTAAAATAAGGAAAAGAATTTTACAGAGTTTTACATCTCACAATGCGCATCAGCTGTGTATGAACCTAAGCCCCTTAAACCCTTAGGGTTTGCCTGCCATGATAGGACCAGAATGACCGCAGCAGTGCAACTGCTGAGCCCCATAGGTCTGTCACCACGTGCTTATGGGCATTGTGTTTGGGAGATGCAAGAAGCTGGATCCAAAAGCAGAACAGCTTTCAAGTCCTGCATCACAGGAAGCAGCATGCTGAAATGTTTATGCTTCTCCCAGTCTGCCGCTATCTGGCAATTCTGTGCACATCCTTGCCATGAGTTTCTAGTGCGCCAGTAATGTGGCGGGGTCTGAATATATTTTATGCCTCACAGTGTAGGATTAAACTCTATTATTAATCATGACAGCTCACTATGTTTCATCCTTGCCAGGAGTCTTGGCTGGCATATAGTTGTCTCCCTGTAACCAGCCCAGTATAACCCCTTTTGTGTGTGTGTGGGCAAGGCCCCCTACCAGTGCCTGCATCATCAGTTTTGCCAGTCCCCTTTCCTTCCCACTGCCTGCAGGCCAGGGCACCCCAGAATGCTCTGCCTTCTCCATGCCACTCCCCAGGCACAACCCCCAGGGGATGCATCATCCTTCCCACCGCACTGGCGTAGGACAATTTGCCCAGAATGCATCAATATAAGTGCAGTTACACAAAATGGTAGGGAGAGGTGGAGGTGAAAGTACACTTTTGCCAGTGGAAGAATCATATTGCAGAGGCACGCACTGACCCTTGTTTTTTTGAAACCATGTTTCCTTCGCCTACCAAGTGAAAAAATTATGGGTGTGATTCAGCCTGTCCTGACCATACACTGCAATTTCTCTCAGTGGCTGCTTTTATGGGGAGGCACAGCCCTGATGCTAAGGAAGAAAGATCTGAGCCCTGTGTCTCTCCTATGTCAGTCTGTCGTGGTTTAACCCCAGCCAGCAACTAAACACCACGCAGCCGCTCACTCACTCCCCCCCACCCAGTGGGATGGGGGAGAAAATCAGGAAAAGAAGCAAAACCCGTGGGTTGACATAAGAACGGTTTAATAGAACAGAAAAGAAGAAACTAATAATGATAATGATAACACTAATAAAATGACAACAGCAATAATGAAAGGATTGGAATGTACAAATGATGTGCAGTGCAATTGCTCACCACCCGCCGACCGACACCCAGCCAGTCCCCCGAGCGGCGAAACCCTGCCCCCCACTTCCCCGTTTCTGTACTGGATGGGACGTCCCATGGTATGGAATACACCGTTGGCCAGTTTGGGTCAGGTGCCCTGGCTGTGTCCTGTGCCAACTTCTTGTGCCCTCCAGCTTTCTCACTGGCTGGGCATGAGAAGCTGAAAAATCCTTGACATTAGTCTAAACACTACTGAGCAACAACTGAAAACATCAGTGTTATCAACATTCTTCGCATACTGAACTCAAAACATAGCACTGTACCAGCTACTAGGAAGACAGTTAACTCTATCCCAGCTGAAACCAGGACACAGTCACATGGTGAAAATGTCATTCTGCTATAAGTCATGACCCTTACGGTTTCTGTAGTGTTTCATGTCTTGCCAATGTATAGGATTGAGCAGTCAAAGACAGGTCATTGTCCTGTACCTGAATGTACAGACTTCTGGTGCTATGGAAGGGGAAAGGGAACAGGGATTATCTGTACGGTAACTACCTGCATCTGACTGGTAAATTAATTTGTAAATTTGTATCTGGTCCCTTCCTCAAGATTTATCTGAGGTGCTCAGTCTGTCATTATTAGGACACACAAAATCTGGCAGGCACTGCAAAATTATCTTGTTTTGATTCAGAAATCTCACTTCCTATATTTAATTTTTAAAGAATGTTGGTTATTTCCTTTGTGTAAATAGCACAGAGTAATACCTGTGCTTGCTGGGTTGACACGATAGCTGCCCATCCAGCAGCTGAATGCTACCAGACTTGGGATACCCAAAACCCGCCTGCTTTGTGCCACGGAGCATCCTGCAGACGTTCCTGGGAGCCTGCAGGACTGGGAGGCGAGGGATGGCAAACTTCTGCATGGCATATTGGCTCAAGCCTGGAAGTGCCATAGCAGCATCTGTGAAGCACTGTGCTGCCTGCCCATGGGACTCATTACTGATAACAGCCCTCAGCGGTGACTGCACTGCTTCCAGGCCCGAACTGGCTCACCAGGAGGCAGCTCACGAGCCTCTGCCCCTGCCCATGTGTTCTGTGGGCTTGGCTGCTTCTTCCAGTTGGAGCTCCCAAAGCAAAGCAGAGATGCCATTTTGCAGAGCACCAGCTCAGCACCAAGCTATCCTCACTTAACCTGCCTTGGCCGTTAGCTACTGCTTCCTTCTCAAATGTTACCTCTTATGGCACTGGTGACGTCGCCACTTTGTCATTAGCCTGGGAAATACCAATGCCACCCAGTGCTGCCCTTTCTCCAGAGGAAACTGTATTTACAGGGAGGACAGTGATAAACCCAGCTGCAAAGCCCTTATGCCTGTCAAGTTTGAGAAAAGTTTATGCCAAAACTGACACGTAAGAAAGGGAAACACCCTCTAAGTTCACTGTTTTCACCATCCTGAATAACAGAAAAAACACTGTATCTAATCCACCAAGTCTGAGGCTTCTTTGTGCAGCTCTGGGCAAGATGGAGGCCAGGGAAGCGAAGGGCCTGCTAGCAGCAGCAGCAGCAGCAGCTAGAACAGCACAACATGGTTCAGACACTGAGCCCCCACAATGCAATGAAAGACCCAATCATACCAGCTGCATAACCGAAAACAAGCAACATTTCATGGCAGTGTTTCCACTCCACTGAAGTCGTGTTATAGTGGCTGCACTCCCATATTACACAAGCAAAATTTGTCATGAACCTGATGACCAGTGCTCGTCTGGTTAAAATGTCCCCCAGTCCCTTCCCCAAGTAATAAAATGTGCCTGCAAACCGAGCTTCCAGCGTGACCTGCTTTGCTCGGCACAGGTGGTGTTGCAGGGCTTCCCACCAGCCTGTCCACCTGTGGACAGTGGTGCCAGCATCACCACAGCAGCAAGGACTTCCTTCTGGTCCATGCAGCAGACTGGAAGTCTGGATACCCAAGAAAAGCTCATCACTCTGTCAGAGGCTTCCATGTGACACCAACAAAAATATTCTTCTTTTCCAGCTGTGTCTATGTCATGTTTGTGGCATGAAACTGAATCTCAATTTGAATCTACATCCACTTGGTATCCATGCCTCTCCTGGTCAGATAGTGAACACCTGAAGGTTGTATCTCTTGGTGTTTCTACAATGCCTACCAAAACAGGGCTATGATCTCAGCTGAGGATTTCAGACCCTATCATCATAATAACACAATACAATATGTTCTTCCTAGTGGCTGAGGTTTTCCTCCACCACACTCTCCTCCCAGTATTGCTAAAATACCAAAGGTTTTCTGCCCTGGGGAAGTTCTGAGCTGTCACCCAAAAGTGGAAGAAATTGTTAATATTGTACCTTTGCCTCCACAAGCCTCTGGAGCAACAGTATCCAGATTAAATGTATTGACTTGCCTAATGCAAGAGGAAATTCCAGTAAGAAACCTGTTTCTACTGGTTCCAGGTGGCTAGCAGAGGCATAGATCTTCATGCAGTCTGTTGGTTTCTGGAGCAAATGGTCTTTCTCACGAAATCAAAAGACACCAATTCAAAATGATAAAAATCAGGACAAGTCAAAAGATAAAGGACATTAAGTAAAGGTTAGTGAGACATGCAGTGAATTTGGCTTCTTGCCATCAAAATGAAAGTTAGCCATCAAAATTAAACGGGCAGAAAATAATTCTGAAATTTTTTATTGGATCTGATGGAGTCAGAAAGGCAAAGTACCCTGAATTCAGCCAACCAAGCAAAACTGACCTTTACTCAAAAGCACATCTAACACATAATAGGGGCATTTCCCCCATTTAATCATACGATGCAGGCCAAATCCAGCTTAAAAGAATCCCTATCACTTCATTAAATTTGGCAGATGGCTGAACAAAGCACATTGTACCAAACCCAGCTCTCAGTTACATCATTGCCACTGCAACGAAAAATGCAATAGGGTGGCACTGAAGTGACTGGGGGATGCATTTGCTGTGTTATTTGTGTGAAGGAAATAGCTGTGCCTTGCTCCCGAAGAGAATAGGGCGAAAAGCTCATCTGTCTCTGACACACTCTGACACATACTTTTCTGCATGTAACTTCTTACCTACGCACACTTTCCCATTATTTCTGTGAATGTAAAAGAGCAGACTCCTGTCTCAATAATATGATCAATGCGGTCATTGTAAGGTTCACGGAACTTGTTCCAAAAAGTTTCCATTTACAACCAGTAGATCAAGTTGTGAGTTGCTGTATGGGCTTTCTGTACTCATGAAGACCACATCAAAAAGAATTGGCACAGTAAGCCGTCTTGAAAATAAAGAGAAGCAGTGTATTAGACAGCTGAATAATTAATGCAGGCACAACAAGTATATTAAGTCACCTATTTAATTTATCAGCAAAATAAATAATTACACACTACTTCCTCAGAAAATGAAGTTTAAGAGAAAATGATTAATGGTAAAGACTCCTTTTGTGCTTGTGGCCCATGTCTGTTGAAATGCTCTAGCATTTTAACAGTTCAAGGGGGTTCTTCAAAATAAAGGAGACTCCCATTGGTAGCAGAGGATGGATCAGAGCTGGAAGGTCATCTTTTAAATAGCAATTTTCATATGTGACTCCTAGCTCTTTACAGAGCTATCTTATGCTCTCTCATCCTTTACATTCTTCCTAACTTCAAGCTTTTAGTAGGAATGGCATCATAAACCAAGGTGAAAATGGTTGTAAATTATTCTTTTGCTGTAATTCAAATAAAATCTTGTATTTTGATGAAGTTCACAGAGGAGTGGTTGTTTTCACTGTGTCCATATGGGGGTTTAGCTCTCCAGCACTCTATGTCTGAATGGAGAGCAGTGACAAGTGGTGTTTCTCAGGGGTCGGTATTGGGACTGATTGTTGATTAACATTTGTTGGTGACATGGACAGTGGGATTGAGTGTACCCTCAGCAAGTTTGCCAATGACACCAAGCTGTGTGGTGTAGTTGACATGCAGGAGGGAAGGGATGCCATCCAGAGGGACCTTGACAGGCTTGAGAGGTGGGCCCGTGTGAACCTCATGGAGTTCAACAAGGCCAAGTGCAAGGCCCTGCACATGGGTCAGGGAAATCCCAAGCACAGATACAGGCTGGGCAGTGAGTGGATTGAGACCAGCTCTGAGGAGAAGGACTTGATGAAAAACTGAATGTGAGCCAGCAATGTGTGCTTGCAGCCAGAAAGCCAATTGCATCCTGGGCTGCATCAAAAGAAGCGTGGCCAGCAGGTTGAGGGAGGTGATTCTGCCCCTCTACTCTGCTCTCATGAGACCCCACCTGGAGTACTGCGTCCAGCTCTGGGGCCCCCAACATAAGAAAGACATGGACCTGCTCAAGTGGGTCCAGAGGAGGGCCATGAAGATGGTCAGGGGGCTGGAGCACCTCCCCTATGAGGACAGGCTGAGAGAGTTGGGGTTGTTCAGCTTCAGAAGAGAAGGCTCCAGAAAGACCTTACAGCAGCCTTCCTGTACCTAAAGTGGGCCTACAGGAAAGCCAGAGAGGGACTTTTTACAAGAACATGCAGTGACAGGACAAGGGATAATGGCTTTAAACTGAAAGAGGGTAGGTTTAGATTAGCTGTAAGGAAGAAGTTCTTCACTGTGAGGGTGGTGAGGCACTGGAAGAGGTTGCCCAGAGAAGCTGTGGCTGCCCCATCCCTGGAAGTGTTCGAGGCCAGGTTGGATGGGGCTTGGAGCAACCTGGTCTAGTGGAAGGTGTCCCTGCTTATGGCAGGGGGGTTGGAACTAGATGATCTATCTTTAAGGTCCCTTCCAACCCAAACCATTCTATGATTCTATCATAACTGAATCTTATTACATGCCTGGATGTGTTGGTCTGTTGTCCACTGTCTCTGAATACCATTAGAGACACTGGCCTAGCTGGATTTAATTTGACCAGAGGTGAGCAGACTTTGCACTGCCTATATCAAAAGACATATAGGTGTGTTCTGGCATTTAAGAAAATACTGGCATTAAGAAAGTACTTCAGTTCATCTCCCCAAACATTTAAATTATGGTTTCTTTGATGGGCAAGGTCAAAGGATTTTTATTTTGTGTGCATGCCATTTTAGTCACCTCATTACACACAGTGATGGTTTCTGTCACATCTTTTTGCTGCCCAACCTTAACTTTTCCTTTTAAAAATAGATAGTGTATGAAAGGGATATGGAAAGCATTTTCTAGGATATTGCTCAATATGTTCAGTGTTGTGGCCTGGAGTATTATATGACCTGAAGGAAGGAGATTTTACAGTATGTCAGAGTGATTTTAATTAAAAAATATGTCCAGATTTATGAGAATGGCATGGCTGAATGGCTCAGAGCTCCATGGAAGGTTATGATGAGTTTAGGAATTGAAGAGACAAAGCAGTTTTTTTATGAGTTCCCAGTGATGCTGTCAAACAATTTAACCAGAAGGAAGGGCAATATTTAGTATCTATTTTAAAATGGGTCTTAGAAGTTATTTCTTTTTGGCATAGCATCACAGCACAGTATTTGATGAACAGACCAGGTAACTTAGCACCATTACAATACTGAAAAAACCAATCAAACAGCAAGATATTTACACACTTTTGCACATTCAAGGAAATAGGCTAACTGCGAGTCACCATACTAATCCTGGGCTGCCTTTACTTCATCCCCAGAAAATGAGGGAAAGATTCACACACCTCCTGAGCTAGCAAAATCCCAGTTTGCAGCAGCTTCTCACTAGAGTTAGCAGGGCAAGGAAAAAATACCCCAAAGTTAGCAAAAATGTGTCAGCTCCCACTGGACAAAAGAAAAATCAGACCTTGTCTGCACACACAGCAACAGGCAGTGACCTGTGTTTCCTGTCTCACCCTGCGCTGTCTGCTCACAGACGAGGTGACTTTGCAGTGACTTTATTTCCCAGCCTCCAAAGCAGGTAGAAAAATTCATATGTTACAGAATGTAATTAAGGGAGAGATAGGCTGACTGAAGGACAGGTGCAGTTAAATGCTGGGAGGGAATGGAGCAGAACTAGATAAGGCCACTACATGATGAGAATGTGTTTATCTATCCCATCATTTACAGTGCTCAGGCACTTAAAGGAAATAAATTATGACAGAGTCCATAAATCTTAATGTTAGCCACCAAATAGCCAACCCTGTACATTTTATCAGGTAAGAAGAAACATGTATTTCATCACAATCACACCTTCACACTGACCTGGAATTGGAGCAGTGTAATTACATATTATCTCTAGGTTTTGGTACCTCAGGAGCTTGTAAAACAGGAAATAACTAATCTGATTGCTAACTGCAAGAAAAAATTTTGCAAATCTGCTCAGTAATGCGGTTCCTTCAGAGCAGAACACAGTTCAATAGGAAAAGTGCTACCATAAGTCATCTATCAAATAATCCTACTTCAGCGTGGGTGTGCAAAGTATAAAAGATATGATTAAATCTGATTCTTTTAGGTTTTTTTATTAATTGAACTAAAGCAAATAGACAGATGGGAAGAAAGTTGAATAGGCACAGACAGTGCAGCATTCTGCCACCTTTGAACTCCATAGCAAAATTCCCACTAACACAGAGGGTATGGAAAGGATCCTGTCTTCCCATGAGCAATCTTCAAATACAAGGAGTACCTGTCATTTCAAAGACTGTAAAAGTTTGAAGAGTGGCTAATGAAAGTCTTTTTCCAAGAGCAAAGGAATGAATTCCAGCTTCGTGCTGTTGATAGGCACAGGAATGGGGGGAAAAGCTGTAGAACACCTTAAAAACCTAAAATTGACTTATGGCTTGAATGTAAGCCACAGGATGAAAGAAGTGGGACAGATTTAATTCCAGCTTTGCAGAAACATTCCCTTGGAGATTAAATCTGACAACGCCAAATACATTTTCCATGGCAGCATTCTGCAAATGGGAGAGCAGAGCCAGGACTTTCCTGGGGAAGCCAGTCACAGCCTTTACCAAATTTTTTTTCTTGCAGTTGGCAATCAGAGAGCAGGAGCATATGGAAAGGGAACAAGGCATTCCCTCTGAGGTGAAGGTGGGGCAGGCTCTTCCCCCCTGCTACAGAGCTGCATGTTTCCACACCCAGAGATGATGTTTAGGCTTGGCTCTGACTGCAGCTTTTCAGTTTGTTTTGGGGAATACCTCAGGAGGGTGAGAAGGCTACTGGCATAGCGACAGCCACATGGATACCCAGCTCACTCCCAGGTACGTGCTGCCCACATGTCTCCGAAGGGACCTGCATGCAAAGAGCCAGGAGCCTGGCAAGGGTTATGGGGCAGAGTAATTGCAGCACTGAGAAAGGTGATAGTTTAAAAGGAAATAGCAATTTGATGTGTAATCAGGCTGAGATCCTTTACTTTTGCCCACAAAAGGACTAATCACCATCATCATAACTGAACCACAAAGCACACTTTCAGTAGCGGCTCTGCATGGAAGAAGACTGCCACCTTCCTGTTTTTAAACCAGACCCCCCAACCATCCTTTTCCTCAGCAGCCTGCCCTCCTTTTGCAGTTTTTAATACACCCAGCTCACAATCCTACTTTTTTACAACTTTAATAGACAAGTTATCATCGAGATATAAATGAAAAGCAGGAGAAAACTACTGAAAAGAGCATGAATCTGACTCCAGTAAAAGAGAAGGTCTGTGTTAATTTGCCGGAAATTCCATTTTCTCCCCTCTCTCTCAAAACCGTGTACAAATTAGACATTTACATGATAGATGAGTATGTTCCTTTCTTAGGGAAAGTACTCTGCTGGAACTTGGAGCTCGGGTAAGTTCCATGTAATGTGGCCGTTGCTAAGGAAACTACTTGTTCTTAATTGAATAGTAGAGAAAATATTTGTGTAACTTATTGGCACATAAATTAAGGTTGCCCTTGAGCAGCCTTAAAATCACACAACCTTTTTTTTCTTAACCAAATTGCCCTAGTTTCTTAGATTTTATTTTAATGCACAAACATCACAGAAGAGTCACAAGATGCCAGTGGCCTCTTCCCCAACTCTGACCACTGTTAAAGTTACATGTTGCTTAACTTCAGTACCTAAAAGAGAAAGAGCTTGATTGTTACAGAGGAGATGACAATAAAATGCCAAGCAATTATGGGCTAAGCAGGAAAAAAGTAGTAAAATAAACTGTTGCAGATAAAGCTTCGCCCCAAAACAATGACATTTCCTCAGTGATAATGGTGATGATAACCTCAGTTTGTCCACACTGGTGTAGCTCCACTGAAGTCAATAGATTCATGCTAATTTACATGTGCTGAGCCTTTCATTTATTTTTTTGGCTTCACCCTGTCACCGGTTTTTACTATTTATTGAAATTAGTATTGGTTTCTGAAGGACAAAAGTGGTTTTCTAAAACAAAGATTGCCTTTCATGCAAAATCTGAGAGACTGTAAAACCCCAGGACAGGCGGGTTAAGATAAGCAGTCCATGGCTGGTACTGATGTGTAGGAGCCAGAGACTTTGCACAGCTTCTTAGCAAAGGAAAAAGTGGGATGGAGGTGGGCTAGACCACCTTACCTTTAACTTTCTATTCCCTGTATGCATCCTTCCTGGGATGCTGCTGGGAAACAGGGCACCATTTTGGACTGCTATACCAGACACTGAAGTTGCGTGCTTCGTTCAGTCATTCTTTTTCAGTTGTTTCTGGCAGGAAAAAAAAAGCACTTAATATCTGCTCTTTAACAGGAATTGTCAGTAGGGAGGCCTCTGATAACTAAATAGTAGTTAATGCTGCTCAGAAAACATGCATTTTTCTTTTCTTTACTTCTCCCATGTATAAGATGCTCATCAAATTTCATCTATAATATTTCAAAATGCTAATGTCTAATTTAATTGAAGCTTCTCCAGAATGGTCTCATTAAAGTGCTTCACAAAAAGGAGGTAATAAAATAAGGGTAATTAGATTGGGATTTGTAATGAATCCGTTAACAACAGCAAACATTAAACTATTTCATTTTCTTTTGGTAAATTCTCTTAAGCCATGGTCCTTCTATTTTGGAGACAAGGAATGGTTCTTCCATTTGTCAGGTCCTGCAGGAGACAAGTCATCATCCTGGACTGCAGGATTCCCAGGACACAGCTGCTATATTAGATGTCTGCAAAAATGCCTTTAAATAATAGACCACTGTAATACTTCTCATGTAGTCCCTTGCCACTAATTGATTTCATTTTCTTAATGAAATGTGGCTTTTAAACTTCAAACAAAAAACAGATTCTTATCCAAGTGATTCCTCCTTCCACTAAAGATGAGGGAGGATAGAGATGAGTGTGGTGTCCTTTCGTTTAGTGATGATTTAGTGCAGAGTCTATATATTCAGATAACTGAGGATAAATGTTGGTTAATTCAGGGTTATGTACCTGTCAGATAAACCCTCTGAATAAGTATATGGCAAGATGCTGTTAGACCAGGACAGGGAGCCCAAACAGCATCATATAGGTGACCCTGTCATTTAAGTTGAACTTGTATTAATAATGGTCCTTAACAAGCTGTCAATCTCTAAGGAGAGCCTTTTGTGCCTTTTCCCTGATGCTTTTGTGTTCGCTTACTCGATGGCCACAAATCAGCCCTAGCTGAGTTGCGGTCAGTCCTAGGGCAGCTTGGGAAAAATGAAGCTTCTTTCTCCTTGTCTTTCCTGTGCTCTTGCTTTTTTCCCCTTTCTTTGCCTTTCACTGCCACACAAATCATAAAAATTGCAGGCTGGGGGTCCAGCTGCGTAAAACAAGCAGACACCAGTTTCCTCTTTGTTTCAGCGCAGAGCACAGATGGGAGGGGGGAAACTGCTGTTCCACTGAGATAATTGCCATTAGAGTAGAAAATCCAGCAGTATCCCGATGACACTGGGAAACAGAGGGTGCTTTTCAGTTAGTAGGAAATCCAAATGGATTTCTTAATACCTGCTGAAATGTAATAGCAAATAACTCACTGAGTAGTTAAGGTCTGCTCCACTTTTCCTACCTTTTCATGTTAAATTAAAAACAAAAATAAACCAAAAACCCCAACATGCTGAGGACCATAAAATAATGTACAGGTTTGGACAGGCTGCAGCAAAGCCTGGTACTCTCAAAACATCATGGCCATCAGTGCACTGGTAAAGAAAGGAGGAATGGCTTGATCTTTCTCCATCATCCATTCATGTCTCCTGGTGGCCTATTCCTGGACTCCAAGCAACTGAAACACAGAGTGAGAAGTGCAAATCTTACCTGGGATAAGCATGCCAAAAAATTATTAGTTTGGTATCAGCCAAACTTTCAGAGCTGTGTTCTCAGCTACTTCAAGCAGTGACAGAACAATTTTCTCACTTGGCTCATTAAGCTTGGTTTGAGGCTTGTGTCAAAACTGGGTTTACTCACTGTCTGTGATGCACCCCTTCAGACACAACATCTAAGAGGTCACTGTGGTGTAAACTCCAGCAGGCTCTGGAGACAGTGGGCCACAGAATTTCCTGTGTCACTCAGGCTCCAACCTGCCTCTTCACACAATCTGGGTGATTGCAAGGCAGAGCCAAGCACACCCCAACCCTGCAGGCTCTGAGCCCTGTCTGCCGCACAACTGCAGGCAGCAACACGGACAGAGAGCACGGGAGTTACGGACCACAGGATCTCTGGCATGGTGATGCCTCTTCCCCAAGCCAGCTCACAGTGTGGGGCAACGTGACCTGTGTTGCCCAATTGTTCTTGCTGAGCTTGGCTGCACTCTGCTCCAGCACCACCATCAAAGCAGCACACAAGAGCGAGGGTGTTTGCAGAAAGGCTTCTGCCCAGTCTACCCAGTCTCACTAGATCAAATCCTTTAGAATGTGTTCAGTTTACCTGGATTTGCATTGGAAGTTGCAGTTTATGTAGGGACTGCAATAGTGGTTTAGGCTGTGACAACTCTCTTGACATATCACTAGTCTAAAATCCTAGCTGTAGAGGAGTTTAAGCACTTTGGCAGCTGGCAGGTCTCATGAGAGGTAGAGGTGAGGGGTGGAGAAGGAGGAGAGAGAAAATACTCCTTTTCTTTCAAATACCTTCTTATCCAACTTGCATGCAGTTACCCATAATGTCAAGGAGCACGGGTGTCCCTACTTATTAGAATAAGATGCACTTGGCTTTTTGAGATAGGAATTCAGATTATTTTTGTTAGCCATCAACATTTTTGTTTTCTCCCTCACTCTTGAGTGTGCATGTTTCCTGTTTGGAAATGAGATGTTTGCTATGCAAATTGTACTTGCATTCAATAATCAACATCACAAAAATAACTTAAAAAATACAACTGGTGTAATGGTCGAGACAGAAAAAAAGCTAAGCATTGTCTCAGCACCAACACACAGAGGGCAGTAGATTTGCAGGTGAACCCCATTTGGTTTCCCCCACTCTGTGTGTGCAGTAACTTCTGCCCCAGTTTCTTTCCTTTTTTGCCACCAGCATGAGCAAACCACTTTCTCACTCTGTTCCTATGTTCTGATTGCTGCCATCACCAGCATAATAATCCATACCTACATTTCAGTATTGTGAGAAGCATTTAACTTGTGCAAAGTGCTTTGGCATCTCAAAGGAAAGGACATTTAGAAGAGAGAAGTATTTTATTACCATTGTTATTGACTCATTTGAAAAGCAAACCTCAGCCTGACAAGACTCTGCTAAACAAACACCACCCCATGCTTGAGAGGCAGCAAAACCCAAATCAATTAGAGAAACCACCTACCTCTACAAACTTTGGGCACCAAATAAACTACTAAGATCCAAATTCCACCTTTGGTAGTTAACAAGCCTAGTAAAGGCTTGCTTTAGTTAGGTGTAGTTTTTTTCACGGTCAAGATTGTTCCCTTTTCAGCCCATTTTTTCATATTTCTTGTAACATGAGTTTTGAAAAGAAAATCCATGGAAGCACCTAATCGTAGTGATATACTTGCATAACAGTGTACCCAAAGTAAGGAGCTGACTAAGGAGCCTTCTCATCAACTTTGGTGTGTCCAGTAATGTCTGGTCTTATTTTGGGGTTTTGGGACACACTTTGCTCACTGTTTTCTGTTTGAAAAGATGCATGGGAAAGAGTTGCTTCCCTCATTTCTAGCTCTTGCTCCTCTACAGCTTTATAAAAAAAATCAGTTTCTGCTTCCTTGCCTTATTCTGATATAACAGCCAACAGAAAACTAGTGACTATTTATTGATTTTAAGCATAGCTTGGTATAGCCAAGGACAGCTAGCTGATCCTAACTGCTGGTGGCAAACAAGCCCGCAGACACTTGCAGGGTAGGAGCATGAGGCTCACCCTGCAGCCAGTCTGCCCTGGCTTAGCCAGACTGAGCCACTGCTCCATCTGGGGAGAACAAGCACAAACATGGCACAAAACAGAGGAGGTGGATGCAAGCAAAACCTTTGAGAACTACGGGTTTACAAGAAATCCACTTAATTTGTGACCTATATTATGTCTGACACCAGATATTCAAGGTTAAGAAAAAATATGCCCATCAGTTGCTGTTCACAGACACTGCTATCTAATGAAATGAGAGTAATAGTTCTCTTGATTTGTTTTATCTATCAATAAGGCATTAGAGTTCTATTACCGCCAAGGAACAAAGACGCAAACAGGTTCATCCTGCTGCACACTGAACTGGATACTTCAGTCTGTTATCTGGTTTTGGCTTTTGTGTCTTGATGAGTGTGATCTATTTACTAATGGAGTTAAATGGAAGCAGAATTAGGTCTCTTAAACCAAGTTGGCTATTGTGGCTTTTTACATCCCATTATCATGTCAGTATTCACAGCCTCTACTTTAATTTCCAAATTCAGCTTGGAAATATTTTAATCCTAGGAAGGGAAGTGTATCCTGTATAGAGCATTCATACGCAGAAGGTATTTGTCCCAATTAATCTAGGTTAATTTTCTTTTCACATGATAAGTCATATTCAGAAGCAAATGCAGGACTCATGGCTTCACAGGAAATTACCCTACTATTTCTCAAAACAAAATCAGTCAGTAGGTTTTATTTTGCTGATTATAAAATGCAAAACGGCCTGTAGATAGGATGCTGCAGAATGTAAAGATTTTACCATTGAGATGTTGGATTTTTACTTAATTTATTAAGAAAAAGCAGTTTGGGGTTTTTAGCAGCTGAAGTAGAAGACTTACTTATTCATTATTCTTGGGTATGCCAAGAGAGGGATCACGAAAAGGCAGTCTTTCAATAGCAGGTCTTGGCAGGGATTTAAAGACTAACTAACAACAGTTTGGAAGTGGGACCTTTATCAGCACTGCAGGTAATACACTCTTAGCAAATTACGAGGAAATTTGCCAAGGCTGCTAGGTCTGCAGGTCATCTGGAGGAGCTGTTTGAAGCTTTATCTATTTAATAAAAAAAATCACAATGCCCTTTTCACATATTAAAGCCCATTGAAAGGGCATTATCAAAAGCAGATTTTTTGATAATGGATAGGCACAGGTGGCTTCCAGTAGTGAAAAGCATCTTGGAAATATTAAGAAGGTAAAACCAATGGGCCTACAGGTCTGGTTTTGGAAGAATTTGAGAATGATGTTGCCCTTTTGTGTATTCATCAGGCATCAACATAATATTAATCACAGAGCTTCTGGAACAGCACTCTTCAATACCTTCCTGCATCAAACCCCATTCAAGTTCAACTTGTCCCATCTGTTTCATTGCACAAGATGGCTTTAAGATTGCTACACCTCCAGTCAGCAGCTGTTGTTTAGTCTGATCAAATGAACTTCATACTCGGTTTTAAAAGCCAGGCCTGAAATAGGAATTAAGATAAATAAGCAGGCCTGCTGATTTCCACCAGACAAGGGTGTATAAGAGATCTAACCTAGACAAAACTTTCTAGGTGGTAAATTCCAGAAGCAATTGATGACTGTCACCAAATTAATCTTTAACCCAAATGTAATCATAGACCCAATTTGACATGCCATCAAATTAATATCAGGTGGTGCCGGCCCAGGGCAGGAGAAGGGGGACAGTGCTAGGGATGGAGGCAGAGAAGCCCAGAGATATCTCCTACATGTGCATATGGGAGAATGGACTTTCAGCTCCAAACCTGAGTTTGTGAGGGAATCAAAGAGCCGTAGAAATGTCAGTGGGACCTCTGGGGGTCTCCAGTCTGACCTCCTGCTCAAAGAGGCCTATCACCAGCACTAGATCAGGTCAACTGTAGCTTTATCTATCCAGGTGGTGGAAACCTTCAAGGGTGGTGATCTGAACACTTCCCCAGGTAACCTACTCCAGTGCTGGACCAACCCCCTGGTGAAAATGCTTTTCTTAATGCCCACCCTGCACAACCTGTGCTCCAGCTTGTTGCCGTTGCCCTTTGTCATATCACCTACCACACCTAAGAGGAGTTTGGCTCCATAGCCTTAGTATCTCCCCTTTAAGAACTTTTAGGCTGCTATAAGATCAGTCCTTCACCTCGTCTTCATTAGCTTAAACAAGCCCAGCTCCCTCGGCCCCTTCTTACATGTTCTGTGCTTTAGGTTCCAACATCTTGGAGCCCTCCATTGGATTTTCTCCAGTTTCTCTACATCTTCCTTGAACAGGAGGCCCAGCTTGCCATCCATGACAGGAGCACAGCTGGCTACTATTCACTCTGGCAGTCACGGTAAATTCTTGGTCCTTTTTATCCATGTGCCATTCAGACTGTCACTGCCCAGCCTGTGCTGATGCATCAGGTTATTCCACCTCAGCTCCAGTACTTCGTGCTTCTCCTTGCTGAACTTCACAAGGCTGCAGTGTACCCAGCTGGCACATTTATCCAGGTGCCTCTGGGCTGAAGTTCTGTCTTTCAGTATCTCAGCCATGCTCCAGGTCTAGTGCCACCTCCAGTTTGCAGAGGGTATGTTCAGTGTCATTTTCCAGGTCATTTACAAAGACATTGAACAATATGTGTCCCAATATGTTGATAGGGTACCCTGCTTGCAACGGGCTGCCAAGCAGGCCCTAGCCATTGGTTGTTGCCCTTTGGTAAGGAGGAATAGCCACTGGATGTACTAAATGTAGATAACACATCTCACAGAGCTGGAAACAGTACTGTCATAGGTGGCTTTTAGCAACAGGTTTCAGGAGTAGCTGTGATTTCAGCAGTTGCTCTGCAGAGACAAACCAAACTCTGCAAGAGAGCTTGGTTGAAATGTGCACTGAGGCTGGACATTCTCCTTTCAGATTAAACCACAATAAATATACCAATCTAGAGGGAAATAACAGATACCAATATCCCCAGCAATAGCTGTATTCTTCATTTCAGCAAAACTAACGGAGAGTGGTTGAATGGCATGTTCACTGGCTGAGACAGGTGGGTGGTAGAAGCCAGAGGACGGGACTGACATGGATTCCTCTCAAACATTGTCCTGGTTTCAGCTGGGATAGAGTTAACTGTCTTCCTAGTAGCTGGTACAGTGCTATGTTTTGAGTTCAGTATGTGAAGAACATTGATAACACTGATGTTTTCAGTTGTTGCTCAGTAGTGTTTAGACTAATGTCAAGGATTTTTCAGCTTCTCATGCCCAGCCAGTGAGAAAGCTGGAGGGCACAAGAAGTTGGCACAGGACACAGCCAGGGCAGCTGACCCAAACTGGCCAACGGTGTATTCCATACCATGGGACGTCCCATCTAGTATAGGAACGGGGAAGTGGGGGCAGGGATTCGCCGCTCGGGGACTGGCGGGGTGTCGGTCGGCGGGTGGTGAGCAATTGCACTGCGCATCATTTGTACATTCCAATCCTTTCATTATTTCTGTTGTCATTTTATTAGTGTTATCATTATCATTATTAGTTTCTTCTTTTTCTGTTCTATTAAACCGTTCTTATGTCAACCCACGGGTTTTGCTTCTTTTCCTGATTTTCTCCCCCATCCCACTGGGTGGGGGGGAGTGAGTGAGCGGCTGCGTGGTGTTCAGTTGCTGGCTGGGGTTAAACCACGACAAACATCTACCTGTGGGCATCAGTGTCTCAGTCTGTCTGGCTCTTGTGTTAGAGACTGGCAGCAAAGAAGCAGGAAACAGAAATGAAACAGTGGAGACTGTAGCAATAGGAAGAATCTACACATTTTCCAATTCACAAAGATTCTTCCTAATCCTAAACTTCCCTGAATTAGCTACCAAACCCCAAGTATTTGCTAACCCATTGAAGCAACCCAAACCAACACTTGTTCCTTCCCCGCAGCTTTCAGAAATGGAAGCAGGACCCATGGGGTTAATTATATTAATTACAAATCCTTAAATGTCCTTCTGAAGATATATATTTTTAAGGAAAATGGCTTTTATTAAATGTATTTCTTCCAAGAAAAATGTCTGCTAAATCATAGATCATCTCCCATCTCCCTTGTTGCATTGCAACTGTGATCCCATCTCACCAGCTCGTTCCCCTGAGGCAAGAGTGTAATGCAACACAGGAAATATAGTGTGGCAGGCGAGTCCAGGCTGTAAAAGCAAAGGGGAATAGAAGATTCATTTTCCAAGACAAATATTTTTATGTCAGCCAAAAAATGTCGGTACTCACATTTCTCAAAAAAAAAAAAAAAAAAGAAAGAAGAAAAAGAGAATAGCAAACTATTTTCTGTGGGTACTTTTCCTTTTTATTAACTCCAGAATTGACTCTAATTCTATCATCATTAATTCTAGGAATTTCCCTAAAAGTTTGCCAGGTTTTTTCGTGAGCTTTAAGATACAGCACATGATAGGACCCAAAACTCTTTGCCATAGAAAGATTTACGAGGCAAGTTCCAAAGCCCTTTTGTCTACCTGTTCTTTCTTACCATTACTAATAACAGCACCACTACTAATCAAACACAGTATTGCACCATTTCCTGTATCACTTCTTACAGAGGAGTATAAAATAAATCATAGGGAAGCAGAGTTCAATTATCTAGAGCACTTCCATTAGCATACAAAGAGAAAAAACAGAAAAAAAAAAACAACAAAGGAGACCTAGGGTAATTGTAGCTCCTCAGGCATCACTGATTTGACAAGAATTTCATCAGCTCATCTAGTGAATAAAGGCCTTCCTCCGGGAAGGAGTCATCAGGAAAAGTGTGAGCAGATGGTTTTCAAACTTGCTTTGAAGCCCTCTGGATATTTTGTCACAGATTACAGAGGATTTGGACTTGCCTTCCATGAACTGCAGAAACAGAGGCAGTAGCTGTGAGCTCTGTAGCTGTTGTCCAAGGGTATTTACCCATGCAAGTTACTCTTACACTCATAACGGGGGCAGGAAGGGGGGAACCTCAACTGTTCAACCATTTATGAATTGCCGACTGAGGACTTCACATCAGTGTGATTGAAACCGCTTTTGGAGGCAGTGGCAGGATGGGCTCCTTGGGGAGTGGACTGTGAGAAAATTTTTGAGAGATGGAGTGGGTGCAGGGGGAAGTCAGGGAGGTTCCCAGGGTGAGGAGGGGGAAAACAGTAGTAGTGAGCTGGGGCATGTGTGAGGACAGGGGAAAAGCTAGGATGGGTCAGTGACTGTGTCAGGGAAGGGCTCTGAGCGGGATGGAAAGCTGGCCCAAAGTGGTCAGCGTGACCTCAGAGAGTGCTGTGGGAGCTGGGGTGTCCCTCTTCCTCCCTTTAGCACCCCTTTCCCCCCCAGGCCCCAGCAAGCTCCAGGGGACATGAGCCCTCCACTCTCAGAGCACACTGCTCCAAGACCCGCACACAAATGCCCTACAGAGCTGTACTGAGCAATTTCCCAGCTCAGGGGGAAACAGCAAGCAGTGTGAAAACTTCAGACAAGTGTTCACTACTTTGTTTCACTAAATAAACCATTCAGATGGGGGGGGGGGGGGGGGGGGGGGGGGGGAGTGTCTGTCATGGAAAAAGCTGTCTTTAGTCAATTCTTGAAAAGAAACATGGGTTTGGACTGCAGACACATCTGAAAATATTGCAGCCTGTTCCTGGAGCAGAGGTGCCAGAAGGGAGGGACACAAAATTTATTGAACAAACTGCGTGCCGTGATTTGGGTTGGGGAGTTAATGTACCGTGTACTCACTCATTCAGCTTCTGTCTCCCTCTCTAAATGCAGGGAAGTAACATGTACCATGGCAGGGCATGCACTATTTTTTCCTGAGCCTTCTCAAAGCATTATGCAAAGGTGAATTAATTCCTCAGTACAAACTATTTCTGAGGTAGCCCAGCCAGTGATATTTTCCCTATCTAACAAGAGAAGAAAGTGATTCTGGGTACTGAATTTCTATATAACTGAGAAACAGCCCAGTCCCTAAGCACATGCCCAGGTTACTGAGAAGCCCAGGCAGTGCAGGTCAGGGTCCCTGCACAGCATCAGAGGGCTCCATCCCATAGGGGTAGTGGCCCCACACGATGGTCCGTTTCTGCAGTGCTCTGTACCAGTAGGAAGCCTTAGCCCAGGACTGCAGGGCAATTTCCAAGTGGCCACTTGGCCTGTCCCTGGGCACGCACCAAACTCCCTGGCTGCTGCAGTGACCCTGCATGCTCTTTGCCTCCCATCCCTGACAGAGTGTTGTGGCAGGGCACCACTGAGCAGCTCTGCTCTGCTCTGCTCCCGAGAAGTGATGGGCTTTCGGTGGTGTGTGAAGCACACACACACACACACCCCCCATTAGCAAGAAGAGTTTGTAATCTGGTTGTAAAGAATGTAAAGCACTTTTGGATTCTTCTGGATGAATGATAAATAAATGACAACAGTGAAGTTATTAACTGGCTGACATAACTGGCTCATTCAGACTCCCAGCTTTGCTCCCTATCTGCATGACCTCACCTCTGCTTGGGAGACAAAGTTTTTACTTATTGGTTGGCCAAATCTGAAAATAAAAAAAAAAAAAAGTATTTTTCTGGCAAGAGGAATGAGCAATGACAGCAGTCTGGGCAGGGCAGTCCACTGGCCAGCTTTGTCAGCTCAGGAGGTGACTTCAGCTGGAATTAGCAGAGGGAATACCGCCCAGAGACCAGGCTGAGCAAACAAGAGCAACTAGAGGGAAGGGCACCAGCCTTCTCTTCAGGGAGAGGGGATACAAACAGGGCTGTGCGAGGTTTCCACGTGTGGGAATTGCTGACTGAACAGCATGCTTGTCATGTTCCACCACGGACAGAAGCAATTACATATGGTCTTCCAAGCAAAGGCTTGCTCAACACAGGATGGATTTCAAGTGAAGCATGGTGTAGGGCAGAACTGCTCTCTTGCTAATTTCCCCCATTTACAGCTACAGCTGCTTTACAGTGCTTACATTTCACGTGAGAGGGTGTTATATCACAGTGCCTAGGAGATCACCAAAACAAACTGTACACAAAGCACAAATATCTGGCTAGGCCTCATGATAACAACCACCAAAATGAAGATAAGTCATTAAACTTGAGGAAAGGGTGTTTCTTTTAAATCCCGTGCCACAGGCACACAGGTGACAGCTTCATTGTCAACAAGCACCAAGCATTGCTGCAAATTGTTCGTCACACATAACAGGTAGGAGACCCTCGCTGGTGGACATGTGGAAGACACACATGGGTCCAGGCGCAGTGTTCCCTCTGGGCAGACCCCTCCTGTGGGCAGGAGGCAGTGGCTGTGGCAGAGCAGTGATGAGGCATGGTGGCAGGGGTGCCTGCTGTGCCCATCGGGTCAGCACGAGCAAAAAAGCCTTGCCACCCTGTCCAATCCCCTCTCTTGGGATACACAAGGGGATTGCCTGGGGTTGCCAGGGAAGAGACACTTAAACTGTGAAAACAGCGAGAGAAAACTTTGGGTTCTGATAAGAGGTGCTCAGGCGCTGCACTCCACCCATGTCAGAAGGAATTAGGTACCTAAGCAGCTTTCCAAAGCTTGCACATACCCATCGAATGAGGAATTTTGTCATTTCAGGTTATTGCTACATTCTTTTGTAGTCAGCAACAAAACCCAGTTTAAAAATAGGAAGCGATTGCAGAGAGGCAAGGGGAACAGGATGAGTTTTCTGTTTGTTTTACACAGGAAATTGGCAGTGGTTGTCTCTGCTGAACACAGTGCTGCACATCATTCCTGCATCCTCACCAGTCCTCTCCAGCCTCGGACATCTTTGTATGACTGCCTGCCCCGGACCCATCTCTTCAGTAAATGATTGGGTATCAGCTGCAAGTGAAGATTATTTTTCTAAGATGCAATGGCACTTTCAAGAGTTTGACTGGAATACCGACAGGGGAGCCCCCTTTTCCTTTCTATTACCTAATTTTCATGGCTCCATTGTTGGTACTGTCTTGTTAGTAAAGCTGTATCATATTAATGCTGAAATCTGATTCATTTCCCCATTCTACAGAACTCATGCCTCAAAAAACATGGGAAAAATCCTTGTTTGGATAGATGCTGGATCTCCTATTTACCTGTCTTTGCTTACAGAGGTATTTTAATGGACAGGTCAGGTGATTTGTTCCCCAAAGCTAAAGCCTGGTTTCTAAGGTTGATTCAAATATAGTACTGAATCTTCTCCAGATTAAAGATATTTCCTTTTAAATCAGTTTGTCTATTATTACAAAATTGAAAGTACACCCCTCAACTAGATATTTGCACTTCTTCAGGGATCTACAATGTGCACAAAACTTGCCTGTTGTTTCCTAAATGGCCTCCTGGATTTTTGCGTTGGATTAAGTGCATTGGATGATGTTGGGTTATCTGTGCTGTGCTTTGCTATTGTTTTACTCTGAAAAACAAATGAACAGAAGAAAGCATTATGGTTGTTGCATCCACCCATTAAAGGACATGTGTTTAGCCAGAAAACAGTATCATTCAACTATTAGCATCATCTTGTAAGATCTTTCTCTGAAGAAAATACATAATGTGCATTAATAGTTCATTATTTGTTATGTGATTTCTCAGCCTTTGTTTAGGCTTGGAAGATTTATAGTGGAACACTTAAAATCTAAAATATGCTGACTGTCAAAGTCCTGACTTTACTCTGGCAGGAGAGGACAATTATTTGTCTCATCAATCTCTATGCACTCTTACCTCTGAATTCATATACTGCCCCACTGTAAAGAGCAGAACGTTACATTCCAGGTTATCCAGGTTATTTCTGTCCAAAGAAATTCTTTCTATGGGACCATGCTCCGAATAATAAGATTTTTTTAATTCTGAGAATTGTTTTCTTTATGACTAATAGCAAATACCGCCAGGCAATGTTCAGCTATGTAAAAGAGACCAAAAGTGCTGTCACAGCTTGGCAGAGTCCTGATGCAGACCTCAGAGCAAACCCCTCTAAGTGTTGGTACTGAACTCACCCACACACATGTGAACACTTTCACCTGATCATAATGCAATGATGTATAATGCATAATGTACATTATGAATCTGAGCTGACCACAGCTGTGATGGAGTGTGCCTAACATCACTCCCTCTCCACATTACACAGGGCTTGGGCTGCACTGGGGACTGTAACTGCAGGAAATGTTGCCTTCCTTTCTCCCCATAACTGCAGCCACGTCTGCAAAAAATTTCCACCCAGCTGATAACTTGGGGCACAAAGTTAGACTTGGGTAACTTCTGCAGTGTCTTTCTCTTCCATCACAGATAGCTTTGCAAACTCCCCCAAGAGTGGGCATCCCTTTATTCTGTGCACTTCTACTTTATTCTGTGCATTTTCTACTGGACACTGTCAGGAATTAATTTTGCCCATACGGCTTTAGCACTTGGCAATGAGTGTCTTGGCAACACTTAGTGTCCATCCAGTGCAG
Source organism: Harpia harpyja (assembly GCF_026419915.1). NCBI lineage: Eukaryota > Metazoa > Chordata > Aves > Accipitriformes > Accipitridae > Harpia > Harpia harpyja. Next base: position 97,136,542 of record NC_068969.1, read on the forward strand.
AGTATGAAAGCTCACTGAGGAAGGCAAAGCTGTCTTAGGGGACAGGAGGAGATTTACTGCATGTCTACAAATCAGCACTCAGCTGCCAGCATGGCTGCCCTGTGGTCCATCCTCGCTGGGGATTCTATTCATGTTTGAGGAACTGGTCAATCTCTGACAGTACTGACAACTGTTTCTCTGGACTTGTTTGACTTGGACTTCTACTGTTTGCTGTGTAGTTTTGACTTGTTAGCAGACTGTGTCTGTGATTAATTCTCCTTATGAATGGAAATACCATAGACTTTTTGCAAATATGGTTTCTGTTTCTGGGTTATTTCTTGTGACAAATTATATCAAGCGATCCCTTCCTGGCTGCATACTTCACACTGCAAGATGCTCTCTTACATTTCAGGCTCAAGATGTTCCTGTCTCTTGACTTGTTCTGCCCTTGAGACAGAGCAATATGCCATGTGTGACAAGAGACCAACTTCAGGGACTCCTGGTCTGCCCAGAAGTGACAGTACAGAGCTGGCATCTTATCTGTACTGGTAGCAATACATCAAGTCCTGCTATGTTCTTTATTTGTGCCAAACTACAAACCACAGCACCCTTTTTTCATCAGACTTTCCACAAATTTCTCCCTATGCTCATCCTCATTTTATATTCTGTTAAGCAAACCTCATCTGCTGTAAACATTGCTCAGGGGCCCTCAGAGATGCTTTTGCAGTTGCACAGGACCTATTATCTCTTGGGTCCCCAGGAGCTGAAAAGATTGATGTTTAAACATGTTAATACTTTTCACATATATTTACTTTCCATTTTCATCAGTAAGTCATGTCCCCTACTAACAGAATGTAAGCAGAATTCACAGTGGACTTAAAAGCTCAAGGTCCTGCTCTGTCTCCTAGTGAAGAAAGGCAGAAGCAGTGCTTTGCCTGACATGTTTATGTTCCTTACCTGATGGAGACTGAGCTATGGCAACAGCAAATGGGTTCATAGCACCCTGTATTGCTGTACTTGAGAACTGAGCATTTTTCAGAGGCCAGTAACAATTACACATCATGATATGGCAGCCTGACTAGGAGTGATTTCAAGTTATTGAGGCCCGTAAAGCAAAGCTCTTTCATGTGGAAGAGGCTGAGCAACTGGCTGAGCAGCTTTGAAATTTGCTCCCAAGTGCCATTCCCCTCCCCTGAGATGAAATGAGCCATTTGGAGGTTAGATGTCTGACCTGTGGTAACTCCCTAGACCTCCTCTGTAGCAGATAGAGGCCTCTAAAAACAGATAATTGAAAACAGACAACATGAAAATGGCTAAACTATCAGGACGTGAATCCTATGTCTGAGCCCTTGCACTTTTTTCAGTGTCCCTTAATGTTTGCCACATTTGTCTGGCTCTGTGTCCATAATTCTCCTCTTTCTCCATTTTGCTGTTTCTCATTTGTGTTCCTCCTGACACTTTCTGTTCCTCTTTCTTCATGCAGTTGCCTTGTGTCCCTTCCTCCAGAAACCATCACTTTGGCTAGCGCACTCTGTGCCACCAAGACGATTATCAGATACCTGCCCCTGGCTGGCACCACAGAAGCGCTACTACAGCTTGACTTCTGTGTACATAGCTGCACAGTTTTCTCACTATGGAAATATCCATGGGCTTTTCAAAGAGAAATTGCACACTATATAAGACCTGAGAGTAACAGGAAAAATGGAGCAACATGACCAAGATTTTATGAGTTCTGTAATATTGCTGATATTTTTGGCTCAAAGAGACAAACACTATCACAAGCTTCCTCTGTCAGAGCTCAGAAGAGACTCAAAAACATCCCAAAATCTCATGCAATGAAGGCAGTATACATCTATCTGCAAGGAATGGAAGGGAAAGCACGTAAAACCTGTAGCCTCACACCTCAGGGAGAAGAGCAAGACACACAGCCCTTCCATTTGACGCAGGTGATATACAAAGTGTTGATGCATAAACATTTTCAGGTGAGAGACAGTACTGGAGCCTCTGGAGGAATCAGAGTGCAAGCTGCAGTAGCGTGAGTTGGGGATTTGGTTGTCTTCTTCAAGCTGCCTGCTCCAAGGTCCCTGGTCCCCCAGATTGCTCAAATATTGCAAAGGCTGCTCTGACTTGCACCCTCTTGTAACAAACCTGGAAGTTAGCTCTATAGCAGTGGTGTATCCTAGACACACCCATTTGCCTTGCTTCATGGTCCCAGGGTAAGCGTGCATTACCTGGGTATGTGCACAGGCTCTTTGCCATTACCTTCAGCCCTTGAAAAGAGGGCAACCCCACTGGATGGGCACAGCAAAGGTTACAATGGAAATATGAGTCTTACAGTGTTCTCTGTCATTAGAGTCGTGCAAGATAACACATATGTCACATCTTAGAATGCATTTTCATAAGCAAGCAAGTCAAAGAGCTGAGGTGCTCAGAGTGCTACAGAGAGGTTCGTCCCTATGCGCTGCCCCTCCAAGGCAAGCAGCCCTGAGGAAGGAGTCACAAGTCTCTGGGATACACACTGAGCACACCAGCCCTTCTGCAGAAACCACAGACAGACACATTCCGTCACACACACAGGAGCCCCTATCACCAGAGGCATCCCTGGGGGGGGGGGGGGGGGGGCTGGTAATGTAGCCAACTCTCATGACTTTATCATGGATTTTGTAATGGTCAATGTTTATTGTAAAGTTCCTGGAGTCATAGTCTCATAGACTTACAATAACAGCGTCCTGGGAGCTGATGCTTTGTGGATTATCCACTATTTCCCAGAGTCTATTCCAGTGCTGTGCCTTTCCTTCTATGTTCTTCATCTTCCCTGGACCAATTCCACCTTTTGTCATATTAAAGCACATATTGCCCAGATGGACCCACCTAACCAGCCAATCCAGCTTGTCTGCGTGCGTAATCTGTTCCTCTCATTATTCACTGCAACAGCCATGTTTATGGCACCCGCAGATTTCACCAGTTGTAGCCACATCTATTTCTTCAGACTGTGGGTAAAGGTACTGAATACCATTGGCTCAGGTACCATCCCCAAAGGTTTGCCCACACAGTTCTTCCATTGGATGAGGATTCAACATTTACAACCACTTTTTAATACCCGTTAGTTCACCTATCTAATATAGACTATGGCCATTTGACCTTATATGTGAATAGACATATAGGGACCATTATTTTTTTTTTTATAATCAAAGTGTTGCACAGGAGTCTACAAGTGTGTGTTTCTGTGCATAGGGGCATGGTAATACAGCAGCACAGCTTTTTCAACCAGCACTGCCTCATATCTGGCTGGGCCAGACAGGGTGCAAAGATAGTACCATTATTTGCACCAACAACTGAGACAAAGCCCCAGTTACCTTTGTAAGATTACAGTCTCAACAGCAAGATAACTGTTACAGGAAAGGGAGGTCTAACAACCTTGTTAGCCTGTTGAGTGGCATTAATTACACTGCCCTCCTTTTCTGGTTGTTTCCCACATCTGCTTTCTGGTGTCTGGCTTGTGTCTCTGTATGATTATGTGGGAACTGCAGCTTTTATTTAAGAAAAAATAAATATTTAGTCCTTGTAGTTTCAAGGCAAAAGCAAAAACCCCAAAAGCAAATTAAAAATCCCGAGGTTTATAACTTGGTATAATTTCATGACTTTTAAGTTGCTTTTGTGTATTTCTGGAGCCTGCTTCCATGAACCAGCAATAAAGTGTGCCTGTGGCTGAATAGTGGGAACAGCCAGCAAGTGGCTGGGGAAGTGGCCTTTAGCCTCAGCGAGGCAATTTGAGGAAGGTCTCTGGGCTGTCCTCAGCCCTGGCTGAGGTGGCTCCCAGCCTGCCTGGGAGGGTCAAAGCCGAGAAAATAGCTAAGCACATAAACTTCAGATATGAGCACAGGCACAGATTGCAGGACGGGATGCAGCTGTACAGCACTACGGGAGAGAGGAGGGACCGCAACAGCTCAGCCCTGCTGCTGCCTCGCTTCCATCGCCACAGGCACCACCAGCCAGGAGCAATGCTCCTCTGAACCTCTGCCCACAAACCCCTGCTTGCCAGTGTCTGCTAGTTAACTGTGCTCATGCTGTGTGTAAATCCCTGGGTTAGTGAATGACCTTTCTGCTGACTACCGAGGGTAAGGAACATGCAGTAAAGTAAGCAAACAGAAAGCCTGTGCCAGAGGAAGAGAGTGGCTGCCACTCCTGCTGAGCAGGGTCTGCACACTAGTAGCAGCTGGTATCATGCTTGCGTGTAAGACCTCCTTCAGCCTGCAGACCCCTCACGCCCTATGGAGTCACTGTACACCTGCACCAAAAGTAGACCAAGGGGGACTGAAAATACCTGACTGATCCTCACCATGTGAACGTATTAACTTCCCAAGTTATACCACATCAGCTCCAGGGAGTGAAATTTGTAACACCTCATATATTACTGCTGCATACAAAACCCCTGAAAAAGAAGCAAGCATCAGGGAGAGAGGAAAATGCTTTCTCTGGGGAGGTTCCCGGCGTATGGGAGTGAAGCACAAGGGAGAATTCACAGGAAACTTGGTTGGAGCTGGAACCTCCTGTTGAATTTAAATGTGTGTCAGTTCCTGTTTAAACAAGATTTACAGTCTCCAAGTGGCCACAGTGGCAAGCTAATCTTTGTGTTTTGTTACTGCCCAAAATCCTGAGCAAGCCTGGACTTCTCCTGTGGTATCTGTGGTACATGCACAGCACAGGACTAATACAATCTAAAGACAAATAGAACATAAGATGAGAAAAGAAGGCAAAAAAGAAAGGCTACAAGTTTAGCCATGGGTTACTGAACCACAGTGCAACCAATCTTAGACCTCAGTGCATCTAATATCCAGTCCAGTGCCTGTTCCCCATTAGCTTGGGGAATTCCTGTACCATGGCACATTCTCCTTGAAAGAGAGCACAACTCATGCAACAACCCACAAAGAAGTTGGATACAATAAATATATGCATCTATACAATCTATAGGGTATGTTATACAAAAAGACCAATTTGAGTGCCCTATTAGAAAGCTCAGAAATCCCAAAGAGACTGTCTTGCTCTCAGGTTTTTTGGGTATTCTTCCTGGGATTCGTCAGAAATCTGTTCAGTGGCAGAAGCTGTTCAATGGGAACAACGGCAGTGTTCTGGTGGCCAGTTTCTGCAGTCAAGCAAAGCAACCAGGGCACAAACTTCTGCCACTGAGAGAATTCAAGAAAACAGTCTTTTCTTCATCTGAATTGCTTTCAAAGACAAACCTACAGATTTTTAAAACTAGCTCAGACAGATCACCCCTAACATGGGTCCAATCCAAAACAAGAATCAGAAATACTGATGCAAACATCTGTACAGCAAAGACCCTATAGAGCTATGAAACTGCAGCTTTATGTGGAATAGATGATGGTGAGAGACATTCATTTCCCTTCCCAGATGCCATCCCACTTTCCATTCATAATCATCTGTCTTCAGTATAGGACATTTTATATGTTATCTTTCTTCCTTGCCATTCTATTACAAATCAGGAAGCAAAAAAATTTGTCTGCAGTTTCTATTCTCCTTTTGCATGAATGAGCTCTGAAAAAATCCCTCTCCTTTTTTCAAGCTGTAAAGTTAAAAACTAAAATAAAATTAATTGAGGTGAAATCTTTATGAAGTGAATTAATATATGTGAAATGTCCTGATGAGACTTACAGTTACAAATGGAAAGGAAAGCTAGGTTTGGTTGCTCTTAAGAGCAAAATTTTCAAGTTATCTTACTCATGTAACTTTTCCAGCTGGTTTGTCTTGCAAAATAATGACGAAGTACTGTAAATAAGTAGGGAAAATTGCTTCTGTGGCCACATGCAATACTTTTAGAGAAATGTACACACAAAGGGAAGAAATATCGGAAGTCTGTACAGGAAATGTTTGCTTAAAATAGTATTCAGCCTCTTCTTTGCTTGCAGAATTTGGATATTGCTATATTCCCTATGCTCCCTCAAGCAAGAGGCTGCACATTTGCAGACGACACTGACCGAAGTGAGCACAGGTTCCATCGGTGGGACATCAGGGTACGGCTGGGGCGTGTGTAAAATTGCCACATTGATGTCAAGGGAAACAAAGGACACACCTCTGCCTTACTTGCAGAGGAAAAGATAAACCAATAGGCATTAATACACTGCCACATGAAATAGATCTTTCCATTCTGTCAGCAGAAGCAAAGTGGACCAGTTCTACAGCACTGGCTAGTTTTGCTCCTAACTTGCCATGTATTCCCATTTGTTTTCACTCCTGCGCAGCCCATTCGAGGCTTTGAAGGTCCTTAAACTCACAAGAAAAATCAACAGCTATTTGCCTGACATTGTTCTTACCCATATTGCTGTATTCTGATTCCATGAAATTAAGTTTCTTTATTACTGTTTATGATGTTCCTGCTTTTCTAGTATTGAGAAAAGCCTTTCAAAGGAAGAGTCTGTGAAAAAAGAAAAAAAAACTTTTTCTTTCAAATTTTCTATTTCTACTTGTTCTGAGCTTGATAAGCACCTTTCATCTGTATTCTGCACAGTACTACCTGCTTGGTTTTTGCACAGAAAATAATGTTTCTTGCATAGGATAGGTCACTCTTGAACTTCAAGGGCTTTTGTAATGTTCCATCTCCATAGATCTACTTCCAGCTCTTTCAGCTTGTTGTAATTGGCCTTGCCACAGAAATCCAGTCCAGTCAAGTGCATCAGGACATGTGCAGGAATTAACAAGTATTTTAATGTATATCATTAAAACAGGCCCTGCAACTTCAAAGCAAGTAATTTCAAGAGCTTTACAATGCAGGGTACGTATTGGGGTCCATGCCCCATATGAGAAAGCAGATGTACAGCGAGGTTGTAGAGGAATAATCTGAGCATGGAAATGAGAGCAAGAGCCAGGAATGAACCTGTACTCTCTGAACTCCAGTCCAGTGCACTCTGCATGGGACCAGGCTCTTCTTTACATTGAATGTCCCTAAAGCAGTGATACTTCTCATACTGTCCTGGGAAAATGAGCTTGTATTTTATTAAGTAGAAGGTTATTAATAACCAAATGGCAAAGCAAAGCACCCAGAAGGCAGAGTCGGACGGTAATTGGTCTCTATGCCAGATAGACGTTACAAGAATGCTGAAGTGCCCCATCCACAGGGGGTCCCTGCACCCGTTCAGTGCGCAGGAGGGACCGCACTCACGCAATGAACGGCTGCTTTATGTCTCACTGCTGACAGCATGCGGCCCTGCGGTACAGAGGTGTCCCCAGCACAGTGTCCAACTGCTGCTCTGATGACAGGCTCATTCATTCCCTCCTGTGGTGCTCACAACTGCACCTCGATGCTCAAGTATTAAGTCATTCACGCTTGCCACAATATGAGAAAGTGGCTGATGTCTTTGTCATGGCTTGGGGCACTGAGGCCCAGTGAGGCAGGCTGGGGTCAGTATCGTGCAGACATGATGGCAGTTCCCACTGCCTTTAGCTGCTACAGCGTCTACTATGGCCTCCTACAAATCAGAGGCAGATGTCTCAGGAAACAGACACCAGAGGAGGAGGAGGAACCTACAGAGCATTTCCACCTGTTTCAAGTGATTTTCCTAGCAATTAAAATGCTGTGGCATGAGCAGGGACAGAATCCAATTCTCCAGGGCAATATTTAAATCACCCTTACCATGAGGCCATCTCTTCTCTCCTGCACTTCTTGTGCTGCCCATTGCAAGCTTTCAGGAGAAGTGCTGGTGGGTTTTCTGGGATGGTGGGACCTGGCCCTTTTGGCTCAATCTCCCAATAGGTTTCTTTGCTCACTGGCTATCTCCAGCCACGAAGGGTGCCATCAGAGCTGTTTTCCTCCTTTTGCATCCAGCACTGCCTTTTACCTTCACGCCTGACTTTTTTATAGAAGAGTTCTCCAAATTCATCTGGACTTCTAAGTCTGTGCCCCTTTCCCTAAATCTCCTAACAGAGAGGGCTTTTATTTCTGGACAGTTGTAGGCTTGACCCTAGTGTAGAGTGGCAGTAAATGCAGTCTTTCCAAAATCTTTCCTGTGGCAGCAGTTGTAATTAGCACCACTCAACCACTATCCATCATCTGCACTAAACAAGGGAGGGACTGTACCACAAAACAGTAGTGCTCAGACACTATCATAACACATATGAAGAGGGCTGAATTGCAGTTCTCTTGCTGTTTCTTGGCATTTGAGTGTTTGACTTTTTGAAACTTTAACAACTTTCACAAACTTTTTGCTGTAATGCATGCACACACTGAGGTTTTAAGAGCCATGTATAGAAATTTGAAGTTTTTCATCCATCAGAGTGGATACAAGGAGCTCTGGCTCTGCTGTGATCCCTGACAGGAGCCCTGCCAATGTCCATGAGCAGTAAGACTTCTAAAGCCATCTCTGCTTTGAAAATAATCAGCCAGACTATGTGTACTGCTCACCCATTACAGCAGTAGTTAGCCGGTCGGAAAGGTTTCATCTGAGGTGATCTTGCCTAACCATGTTCTCCTGCTGCCTTTAAATGCTGCAGTTTCTGCTTCATTCTTACTATTGCTTTCACAGCATTGCTGGGCTTCAGCAGAGATTAGGGTTTCATTGTGCAGGGTGCTGCTCTGCCCCTGAGGAGGAGAGAGTGTCTGCCACTAAGCACTTACATCTAAATCGACTGGATAGACAAAGGGGTCCAGAAAGGGTGTACTGCTGTCTCTCTTCGGCAGCAGAAGAAATATAAGCACAGACACTGCCATAAAATCACACTGGAGGTCTGTAGTGGAAACAGATTTGTACCCCCCACTTTTTTCTCACCATTTTGCCATGAGACCATAATTTTATTGTTTGCTTTCAGTTTAGAAACAATGCTTTGGAGAAGTGGTTTTTTTTCTGTTCCCAAAAATACAGTTGCTATATCTGATTCTATACTGGGTTTTGAAAACAGGCTTGCACTGCTGTCCTGTTAAAACACCTTTCTTGCATGCTTTGGATTCTTGCATGCTTATGCCTGTCACCTTTTATATAAAATGTGCACAACTTTCAAACATGATGTGAAGAGCTCAGCTGCAGCCTCTGCAGAGATCTCTGCAGAGATCAGGCTGACCCTGAGACAGCAGTCTGATTAGTTTGATTGCCTAGAGGCCTCCATCAACCTACAGGGAACAGGCCACAGCAGGGGTTTTTTTCCTCTCTAAATAGCAGTTTGAACTCTATAGAACCAAAATAATTAGGTTGGAAGTAACTATTAGTAAAGAAGCATCATTTTAATTTAGAAAAGCAAAATTCTAAAGGAAAGCTCATAAAATGGTATTTAGTGCATTTATTGGAAAAGATACTAACTCCTCTCCCTTTTCAACATAAAAGTTATTTTCAAAAAGCCATGATATTCCTCCCAAACAAGGAAGTACATGTTTTTATTTGTGTGGTTATAGCACAGCTGTGTGCTGTACTCTATTTCGTGAACTGAAAACAAAATCTGGTCCCTTGCTTTTACAAATATACTATCAAGTGGTTTGAAATGTCATGAAGAGATTCACATTTGAACACACTAAAAACTTTACTGTCTTTGATGACCAGGATGCAAAAGGATTATCAGATTATGTATGGATTGGCAGCTCTTGGGATTTTATCATGGCTCCCATTATACATCATGATTTTTTTTTCTGAAAGTCCCTGATGCCAAACAGATAAATGTTGCAGCTTTCACTACAAAGAAAAAATAAATCTCCCTCATTGCTGTGGAGGGAAGAAAAAGCAGAAAACATTTCCTTAGTTGCTTTTAATGGTATCTACAAAGTAGCTAAAAAAATCCCATAGCTTTGAATTGTCTTTTTAAGTCAATCTACTGATGTACTGAAAACTGACTCCTGGCTTTAAACTGACTGTCATTAGCAACTCTGCAATCCATTTATGCTACAAATGAAAAAAAAAAAATAATGGCAAAACAGAAAAACCTGGAGAAAATGTTCAGCTTTCCCCAGTCAGTGGCCTGAGAAGCTGCAATTCTTGTCGAAGTGTCATGTGCTTATAGGCCTGGCAGTGGCAACATAATTGAACCATTTAACTTGACTTTGGGATGGCTTCCTTTTCTCAGCTAGCAAGATACGGTCCTTATGGGCTGAGCTCACATCCAGCCTCCCTCCCTCCTCCTGCCCAGTGAGTCAGGTACATGGGGAAGCATAAATTATTTGGAGCGTTCGGTGTGGGCTGAGAAGGCTGAGAACCACTGCACTGAAGATGCTCATGGTCATTCACTGATCTGATCCATATGGTGTTCTGTCTCCAGGGCCAGGAAACATGGCCTGGTTTCCTTCTGCCTCCCGTTTACCAGTGGCAGAAGGAAGCTCTGCAGTATTCACCTTTCATTTGGCTTCTCCTTAGCCTTTCCCAGAGGAGCCCATAAAAACCATTACCATGTCCTTTTGGGGAATGATTGTCACCTTTAACTCTTTCACTGATAGTAGCGTGTTGCTTTTGAATGAGCCATCCTAACTCTACCAGGTCAAAATCCTCATGGTTCACATTCCTTGTTCACATTGATGGAGTTTGGAAAGGTTATGCCCAAGAGTATTGTGCCATTGCCCATATGTGTGCCCTGTCCACGTAGCAACAACTTGCAAAACACAATTGTACTGTTTAAGTGTGTTATGTGATTAGGGCAAACAGGGATCTGGTCCTGTGTGCTGTTTCTGTGCTGTTCTGCTCATCATTTCTGAGATCCATAACACCAGCAAAAATGATACCACAAGTCCGTAATTTTCAAACTTAAACAAAGTATTTCCTTGGATTGGTGACCAAACTAATTTTTATGACATGTCATTTCAGTAAGGACATTGCTTTATTTCGCAGAAGGGTTTCCCATAGATAATGGTTGTTAGTTGGCTGAGTTGGAATCTGACAGGATTAAGGAAATCTAAACTGACAGCTGGTTTTGTGCAAGGAAGCATAATGTGGCTGTTGTTACAAGAGGCAATGTGGGATGTTTGTGCACAAATGCATGACAAGAGGGCTTGCTCTTAGCTGTATATGTAAGTGCAGCTTAGCAGTTAAAGCAGCACACCAGGGCTAAATGCCTTGCAGAGAAAACTTCATGTGACTTTTTCATCGTGCAGTTTGTGGTTATGAATATGACTATATTTTTACTTTCACTATGTCTGTCAGGAACAGATGTTTGAATTCTGGTCAAAATGAAAAGGAGCCATACTGCCGATTACCTTAAAGAGGAGCCAACTCAGCTCACCACCAAAGAGTGAGGATCCATGGCTAGAGGAACAGATTGCCTCTCCAGATAACAACCCAGCTTGTAGGTATTCACAACCGATACAGCAGAAGCAGTGTCTCCTATCAGAAACAGCACCTCAGATGCTCACGTTTCCTACCCCAGCTCCTAGGCTGTATTTTCTCCGAGCAAACTGCCCAGCAACTGCTAAGCATAGACATCTGATAACAAAGGCAGTTTCAATGGAACTGCGCAGCTCAGTGCTCGGAGGCACCGCTGTCACTTCTGCTGAACTCAACAGGCACTGAGGCGGCTACCGGCGCTGAAGGTGCCCATCTAGAAACACAAAGCATTTCTCGAGTTGTTTTCAGTCAGGAGAGATTTTACCACATCAGCTGAGCTCACAGCAGAAAAACCTTTGAAATTGCTTTGTTACAGCCCTATGAAAAATCACAGGCTGCGCTTCAGCACGTCTTACACAGGTTTTTACACTACTGCAACTCTGACGAATGCCCCAAAGTAACATTTAATTTCCATCAGTGTCAGCAAGGATATAGCTGAGCCCAGGATTTACGAAGTGCTCAGCACAATGCTAATGATGTTTTGGTGACATTGATATGATTGAGGCATAAATGTACTCACATGGGACTGACACTTGTCAGTATGGGCTAAAATAAAAATGGGAAAAGTGTTCAGAAGAGATGAAAGCAGAGAGACAGGATAAAGGCATGATGGTGATATACACTGAAAGCACGAGAGCAGGTGACTGGCATAAAACATGAACAGGGCAGAGGGCAGAGAAAGCGTCAGGTGTTCCTTTGTCCATGAATGCTGCGAATATTCAGTGCACCTTGCCCCTACTCTGACACATGGAGGACACAGCTACCTGGCTGGGTGAGCAAGTCTGAAGAAAGGCATCCGGAGCATTCGGGGCAGACTGAAGCCCAGGTGGCGGTAGGGGTGCAATTTGGACTTCTACAGATCCCAAGCCCCAGGGTGAACTCCCCTGGAAAGGATGTCATTCCTGAGCATAGAGTGTCAGGTACACCACGCTGGGCTTGGGCAAATGAAGGACAGAGAGCCAGTGTCATGAAATCTGAGATTGCCCTTCCCACGCAAATGAGATGGAAGAAATTGCTACAGTTTCATGCAGGAGTACCCCAACATAGCCTTGTAAATCAAAGATGTGCCCGCAGAGCTGCTGTCCCAGGAGACAATCTCAGGACTTCCACATTTGGCCATCCTGGGGAAATGGTTTGCTTCCAGGGTAGGAACATGGTGGGGACTGCCTCCCACCTTATCCTGCAGCCCCAGCATTGGAGGTGACTCTAATCCCCCTCAGCCATGCCCTGCAACAAGATCCTGTCTGTGGATGCATAAGAGACCTTGGCTGTGAGCTTTTGGGTTTATGCCGCTGTTTGAAATAGAGATATAACACTGATTTCTTTCACACCAGCTAACATAAACTTAGGGGTAAAGAAGACTGGAATAAACAAGAAAATTAAGTCCAAAAACCAAGAGGCAAATCTGTTTGATATAAACCTCTTAGTATCATGCAGGTCCCTCAGAGTCGTATTTTCTTCCTTAGAAGTTTGTGGATCCCTTATTTAGAATACAATATACTTCTTGTGTTGAACTTGCTGGAAAACAAGTTCTGGTCTTTTCCTGTGGAAATATTCTCCTTCCAAACTGCTGCACTTCTATGTTAAAGCAACTTGTTCACTCCCATTAACTCAAGTCAGCATCTGACTACAACTAATCCGGATGTTTCACATACACAGAAGAAAACAGTTTGCCTTGGTTTTTGTACTAGTTTTGATGGTAAAATGCGCATGGATAAATAATACATGAATATGTTCTCTTTTCAGTGAAGTAAGGGACAAAACAGCAAATCTCTGACCTTAGCATTTAAATCTGAATGCAGAAACTGTGTTTAAGCTTATTTAAGTGATAAAACTGCTGAAGAAGTGTAATTGGACTTGTTATTTTCGAAACAAAATCTTACTGATATTTTCACAACTAAGCCTTTGCAAAGCATTTTTGAGCATGGGTCACTGAAGATTGTAGGGCTGCTTCTTGCTTTCTAATGAACTCGAGAAACCATCCAGACTTGCCACAAATGTAAACAAGCACCAGGAATTCATGTAGAATTGGGAAGGACCCATCATCCAGTTTTCATTTCCTGAATAAACAGGCTGTGTGAGAACCAGGGTATAATTTTAGGGATGGCAGCCATCCTCCGCTCCATGGGCCTGACTGAACACATTTTAATAAGAAAATGCCAGTTCACTAGAACTGATTAATTCCGCATGTTTTCTTGTTTCCTGCTTGTCATGTTCACCTTCGGGGGTTCCCACCCAGACTTCAGCTGGGAATAGAGACATAGCCTGGGCTCATGTGGCAACCAAAGGCCCACGTTGGGCCACCACGTTGGGTTTCACTGCACCTGGCTGCCCCTTGAGGACCAGTGGATTCTAGCAGGTGCAAGTTGCTCATCAGCTCCAGAGCTGCACGGTGATGTCCCCTGCCCATCCCTGGCAGATACAGACATTTTGAAAACTCCCTGCTTTCCTCCTGCATCCCTTGATGTGCTGTTCAAATAGGCAGATACTTCTGATTTTACAAACATCCGCTAGTTTCTAGTTTCTCCAGATTCACCTTTGAATCATTAGGCTTAATTTGCCTCTTTACTTGATTACAGATCCTGCTGGATTCAAATATTTTCTCCCACTGCAGTCAATTATAGACCAGGATCAAGTTCCTTCTCTACTTACTCTCCAATATACAAAAGCTGTATAAGACTTTCTAAGGTCATATGGCTGGATTTCAGTCTGAGTGTGAAAAACATGCATTTAAATAACTTTACTCTTGGGTACATTAGGAGTTTAAAATATAAAAAATGCAGAAAAAATTAAGACACTACTTCTTTTTAAGACTCCTGTTTGCAGCTCAAGTGACTGTATTCTATAAATACCCAGGAAGAGGGCACAGCTATTACAGGGTGCAGTTTATATAATTGGATATCTGTTCATTTTATGTTCTGTTTTATGAGTACACGTAAATGAGTACTCAGTAAAATTGCAACAGGAAAGAAAGTTCTAAAAATTATTTATTGTTTACCTAAGAATCAACACCAAAAAAAATAGGAACAAACAAACTTCTAACACTGAAAAAGCTCTTTATATTAGTCTGGCTAACTTTAAAGCAAAAAAACTGGTCTAAAGTCTGAACAGAAATAGTTTAGCAATAACTTGAAATGTAACAGGTTTTGGTGTCAGACAGGGTATCTTAAAACATTAGTGATTCTGGGCAAGGCTGTTCCTTCTGTGTTGAAAACAGCTTCCCAGAATATTGTTGTATTTCTTTTAAATGAGTATAAAATTCATTGACTCAGGAACAGTTGTGTCCCTCTGTTCTGTGCACAGCATAACTAAATGAAGTGAGAGATTTTGCAGCAAACAGCTGTCCAGTGTAAGGAAGGCAGCAACAAGGAAATATTCGTGAACAGCGAGCGGATGGTGGGAAGGAGGAAAAGAGCAATAGCATTGGATTATTGACAAAATTGTTTGAAGTAGAGGCCTGTCTACCTAAAATTAGTGAAGATTCTCAGTACCGTCAGCCAAAATTATCATTATTGGAGGATTAACCCCAAAGCTTTGTGATGCCCTCAGGTACACAAAAGAACAGGGTGATTTCCCAAAGGTGTTGTCAGAGGGTGTGACATCCTTCTACTGGATGAACACCGAAGAAGTCACTTCACCTTCCTCTTTCCCTTGTCCAGCAGGATTTTGGAGGCTCCCCATGGCAGAGATGGCCACTATTCGTATGAGCTCAGCTGAGGTCCCCAGGGACCCTTCCAGGCGAAATACAACAGTAACCCCTCCTCAGCCCCCAGGGAGGACAGAGCGGTCCCTGAACCGGCGGTAGCCACATCCCCGGCTGCCGTGCTTTGACAGACGAAGTAGCTTTGGCTCTTAAATCCCCCTCTTGCGCCTGGGTGCTACCGCAGGGCGGCTGGCCGCTGCCCGCGGAGCCTCCGTCCCTCCGGGCGGCCGGGGAGCCGGGGCCGGGGCGGCAGCGGCGGGGTGCTCCGGCGAGAGGCTGCGCTGGGAGGCCCTGACCTCTTGTGGTGGAGAGGGAGAGCCCGTACCGCTTCTCCGGGGGCTGGAAAGGAGGAAAAGGGAAAGGGTGTGTTAACCCCGGTGCAGTCCTGGCTAAATTCTGGCCGCTTGCCTAATCCCTTCCCGCCTTCCCAGGGGAATATCGTGTTGGGCGCTGAAACAGCCGCGTGGGGCTTCCATGGGCATCCAGCAGCTCCACTGGTTGCTTTTCCATGGATTAATTATTTCGGATGCATGACTTGGCAGGACTCATTCTGCAAGAGGTATCCCTTTTCTGTTGCAGAGAGTTTTGTCAAACTTTAAGTGTTGGGCTGCAATTTTCCATGCCATGGACCTTACCTCGCCCTGGACCATTTTTACTCCTAGAAGTCTCGCTCTGAGGAAAACTGTTTTGAGTGTATTCAAAAATAATTGTGCTGTGACCGAAATGTTCTCCAGAAACGTTTAAACTCTGGAAACTCTGGAAAGGTAGGAACACCATCACTTGCATTTTTGCTGAGGTAAGGCAACAATGCTTTGCATGAAGTCTGTGACTTTTTGGCAAAGATACAGACCTTTCAAATCTACAGTTTTCACACGCCTGGTAGCTCCTCGCATGTCTCAGCACTTTTCCTACTGAAGATTTTGCCCACTACCATGTATGGGCTAGCCTGAAGCTCTGCAGGCTTTTCCTTGTGGTCTTAACCCCAGCTTCCCTGGGTAATATCAAGTCTCTAAGTCCAGCCTGGGTAGCTGGGTGTTCAAATCAAGGGCTGGATACAGAAATTGGCCAGATGAGGGAAGGAGGTTGAAAACAAGTGAAGAGTGACAACAAAGAAGGGTCACACTGGGAAGGAACAGCGTGTGCTCATGTCCCTTCCCCTCCAGAGCCAGAGCCAAAATTGGGACTCCTCACACTCCCAAGGCTCGTGGCCAGCCCTGGGCAAGGCATTGCTGGTCAGTGCCCCTCCTCCAGAACCTGTCCTGCACCAAGCAGGAAAGGATGAAAAATTGTCTCTGGAGATTTGGGCTGGCCTAGCTACAGTGAAAATGTTCTGTACACTGAAAAGAGTTCCAGCTTTGAGGCAGGGAGTGATAACCAGTACTGCTGACCAGTACTGCAGCAGCTCATGTGGCAGAGGCCAGGCCATGAGACTTATGTTACCTACCCTGGCAGTTTGTGCCAGTAATGTCATGCTGGATGATGGTATTTCTACATACTTTTTTTTTTTTTTTCCCCAGTTTGTTTTCTGAGATGCCCAACAGCCTATGAGACCTTAAATCCTCTTCTTCCCAAACCCCACCTCAACACAGGATTGAGCCCTCGATTACTGATGATATACAGTTTCCTCACAAGACACCCGCCCAGTTGGGCTCCGCTCTGGGGTCAGTCTGGAAAAATGGCTTTTTCCTTGTCTCTGTTGTAGAGTCAAATCGCTTTAACTTAACATCTTCCAGATGGTCTGATTTTGAGTGCCTGGCCTGAGACTTTCAGCCCTGATTGGAATAAATGCTGAGTATTCACAGCTGTATTGACATTGCTGCTGCTTTTAGCACTGTGTAAAGCTGAACACGGGGAGAAAGCACATCTTTAGTGCCTCAAAACTGGGACTCCGCAGTAGTGGTCAATCTTCATTCCAGCCTGTGAGTGTTACACCTACAACCTTCTTCCTCTTTCGACACTCGGAAAAGACACTTCATTTCTGCAAGTAAAGAAGGGTTATGGAACTATAAAATAACAATGTCTTTGTACGTTATTTAAGAATAGAGATCCAGCAAAGATATCAGCTTGGCTTTTAGTTCTGCTGCAATATATTATGGATTTGAGATTAATGACAAATAATCTGTGATAAGATTTCAGTTGAGATAAACAAAGGAAAACACAGTTTGTCCTGACCTCCTTTAGCATAAATGAATCCATATCTAGCTGATCAGCCCTTTTTATGT
The DNA here is from genome assembly GCF_026419915.1 of Harpia harpyja. Lineage (NCBI taxonomy): Eukaryota > Metazoa > Chordata > Aves > Accipitriformes > Accipitridae > Harpia > Harpia harpyja. Next base: position 97,153,752 of record NC_068969.1, read on the forward strand.
GGTGGACAGACTGAATAGCCCAAAATATACATGACATATATGTACTGAGTTCATATTGAAGTGTAGTGTAATGAGAATTGCCCATACATAGAGATCAAAGTTAATATACTGGACAAAAAGATAAAGGAAATGATCTCTATCTTGTGTTCAGCCAAGCCACTAGACTCAAGTGCTCTGTTGTGTCAATAGTGCTTGATTTGAAAGGCTTCATTATTAAGAAGTTAATGCTCAACAGCAGTAGATACTGGTGCAATGAATTGTGCTACTTTCCAAAGCCTACATCCTACAAAGCTTCTGTAAGTTATTTGTATTCCTAAATTACCCTTTAAGGACCTAAACAAAGCCAATGAATCAAAACCAGACCACAACCAACCCCACAAGAAGAAATTATTTCTAGATTAAAATAAACACCTTCCTGTACAGTAATGGTGTGCATCTGTATGCATTGCAGTGTGCAATGCATGTTCAAATAGTACCTTAGGAAAGATATATACTAAAACATTTTAAAGGATTGACTGATTGCATATCCCCATACTGACAATCTGGCTGAATTTTCTTTCTGGACAGGCTCCTAGACTTAGAAAGGTAGATATATTTTCATTGTGTAAAAGACATAAACCAATATCCTGAGGAATTTGTGCTTGCCTTGATTACAGAACAGAAGAGCTAATTGTTCTATAAGGCCTATACAAAACCATATATTCAAGAACTTCTCTACTTGTGAAAGCCCAGTTACCATGTTTGTGTATACAAATATGCACACTGTTCACCAAACTTCTACACTTCTCAAAAAATTTAATTAGCAAATGTTCACGCAGAGTCATAACCCATTCAATGTCATCATGAGTAAGTTTGACGTGTAGTGTTGCATTTCTTCCCCCTCTCCAGGCTGATTTACGAACTCAGGAAGTCACACTAGGCCTTGAGACATTGCAGCCCTCTCCTGACAATCTTGGAGCATCCCTTGTCTGTGTTTTAAGTAAGTTATTCACAGACAGCCTTGGAGCTTTCCTTATCTGCACGTGAGATGGTACCACTGCAGCTGGGATTCCAGCAATTTGTTGATGACTAGAGTCAATCATGTCCCAAACTTAAAAACAGTGGTACTAAGTGAGGCCCTTTGAGCTCTACTGGACTGCAGTGGGCTGTGACCAGCATCTCCACCTGAGTGGGACGCCTCTCGCAAACTTTCCTGTTTGTGAAAATTGGAGGTCTGTTGCCGAAAGCCAACGGGACCGGGGCTGATACTCTCCTCTCCTTGAGGCTCAGCCTTTTGCCTGTTGAGAAAGATGCCAAAGCATTCGAAGTGAAACTTTTCACTGACCTTGAGGGGAATTTTTGATGGGTATACCTCTTTTTCTCTCTTTCACTCTCTTATAAGTATACCTCAGTGTCTTTATGCATGCGTGTGTACTAACCTGAATAGTCTATAGTAAGTATATTACAGCAAGTATAAGTTATTACTTTCGAATTTATACTTAAATTACTGTCGTGAATTTCATTCAACTGTGAATGAATTTTAGGCTGCTATTATACTCATAATCCCTTTAGATATAAACCATTGACCAAGTCTGGGACTAGGAGTTGATCCAGCCGCACCTAGACTCTGACAGGAGTTTAGAAAGCAAGGGGGTCTTCTCTGAATCTTGTGACTCAACGGCAGGGTCTCCCCTACTTTTCCACATTCCCGATCTTTGCACAAATCACAAAAAATTAATTCTAACTCGATTTTTCTTTGTAATATTTCCTTTTACCCTATTACATTTTCTGTCTCTATATACATAAGTTTAGTCTGAATCTAACTTAATTTTTCTGAGTGCATTTCATCCACATACTAAGTAATAGAGTGAACCTTGCCATCGAGTTCTGTGAAGTCACACTTTTATATAAATTTCTATTAAATCATTTTTCTATTGCTAATGAAATTGGAGGTGGGTGATTCTTTAAGCGATCCAAACCACTCTTCCATGCCCTTGCAACAATATGTCCTGCATGAGCCTCTGCCTTTCATGTTGACAATGTAGCCAATAGTGTGCTTCAAATATGGTGCTTAAATTCTAAATAAGGAAGCAGAATTGAGCCCTTGACATTGTTTAGACCATAAGATGGGTTGTATGTAGGGAGAAATCTTTATAACATTTTACTGCATATGGATAATGCTTAGAGTCAGTTGAGGGCTATGTGTGACATGATTCCCAGCAATGAAATACCCCTGAGAGGTTACAATTAATCATCAACTTTTGTGTTACCACCCAGCAAGATTTTTATTTTTTCATGCTGAGAGACTTAAGGGAGAGAAAGCAGAGCTTGAAAAGACTATGTCCAGACATACTTGCTTCATTTGGCTTTGAATTTGCTCATGCTTCAAAAATTATTCTGAACATCTGGCTTCTTTATTAATCAGAGAGAGTATGTTTTATTCCCTTGATTTTTTGGTAAGAAAAAATGAATGTACTGTAGTCCGCCATATGATGAGAATCCACTGTAACAGCAACAGTTTGCAGGAACTGAACATGACATCATGTTACTCGTGATATGCCTGTGTGTGCATGTGTGAGAGATGTTTACAATAGCAATTATTTTCCCAAAGGATTTGAAACCACACACAGGAACCCCACCACTATGGGCAGCCAGGACTGCAGCACCTGCTTAGCACTGCAACGGCCAACTCAATCCAGCCAGGGACTTACAGGTAGGAAGAGTGGTTTACCCAGATGAGAAATAATTCTTCTCTTCAGTGATGTTCAAAAGAGCTTAAAGATCAGAGGTGATCAAGACTTTGCTTCCTGAGACATCAGCCTCTGCTTCATTCCCATCTAAATAGTCATCCTCAGGTTTGGCTCCCTTGATTTCCTCCCCATGGTGTATACAGCCATTTGTTACAGTGGAGGGACAAGTTTGAAGATCCATGGAGACTTTAGGGCAGTTCAGCTGGCAGTGAACAGTTCACCTCCTGGTATGCAGAGAGATTGGACATTTCTCTGTGCTCCCTTCATACTCTTCAGAGATGTCTACATCACCATCTTTTCTGTCAGGGCCAAATTTAAGAAGAAGGAGAACAAAACGTAGCTGCCTTTTATGACATCCAGCTGGAGCAGTGGGTCCTGGTAAGTGATGGCAGACAACAAGAAATAGAGAAAAATCAGGACCTTTTGTTTCACATTATCAGCTCCAGTGTCAGATCAGGGAGCTGCTGCTTCTCCCTCTCAGATTAGGGTGGAGAACAGCTTCACCAGACCACAGACACTAAATCATCAGCACCATTGCGGTGAGGAAAACAAGCCATGATACAAGGGCCCTCTGTGCATCAGCCAGTCAATCTGCAGATAAGGGCTTGGCTTTTAAGGAGTTTCATTAAATACATATTAAAATTCAGTAACAGAGGACATTAAACATTTGCTGTTTAAATGCTGTTCAAAATGGTGGGAACTGGATTTCATCAAAAACCTTCTCATTCACTACTTTCTCACAGAATCTAAGTAAATTATGATAGCATGTAAGGTAGCTAGTTTAAAATAGAGCTTAAAATGGTTTGTGGAACAGCACTTCAGAAATGTATCTATTTTACAATCAATAAAACCTATAGGAAAAGACTTTAAATAGGGCTGCTTTGATTTTATGCCACACACATAAAAGCAGTACTTCGGCAGACTCACAGAGTAAGGTGAAACAGCCCTTGAGGAACAGAGATGCTTGGGCTGTCACTCCTCACTCATTAATGATGAATAAAAGACCTTTAATGATTACCCACATTAGACAGGATCCTTTACTGTGGAAGACAACAAAAATACCACAGTCCTGTCAAAACACTGCTGATTTCTGCTGACGTCCTCCATCGGGGAGTTGCACCCCTCTGACAAGCGCCAGGGCTTGGTCCCCCAGCGCTCCCAGTTCCTCGCCCACAGACAGCACCGGTGGCAGGACCCTGTGCAAACCGTGCAGCCGAGTGTAGCTCAGGGCTGCAGGGACTGGTGAGGTATCTTCTGACCGTCACTTCTCCCTGCTGCCAAGGACGTTCTGGCAGCAAGCCTAAGGCTGTGTTCACAGCACCTGCCCCGCTGGTGCTGGGAGCTGGATGCCTGGGATGGAGAGAGGACAAAGGGGGAGAGGGGAGGGAGAAACGGCAGAGCAGGACTGGCAGTGTCTGCAAAAGGCTGAGAGATCATGCAACAAGCTCCCTGTCAGTCTGTCATTGCAACGGTCTCGGCTCTTCTACACTGTTCCTGCTCGGTTTCGATTCTTTTTTTTTTTACCTTTTAAATCCTTGATTTCACAGACTTCATGGTCCTTTCTGTGCAATTTAGGTTTCATATACACGCATGCGCACACACAAGCACAGGTGTGACCTGCCTCGCTTCTTCTGCATGGGTCACTCATGAGAAACACTCAGGTGATCTAAGAAACCGCCTAGCCAGCGCGAGGACCATGAAGCCTGCAAATGACAGTGGGGAGGAGGGAATTTCCTCCGCGGGGACACCTGAGTTTCCCCAACCAAAGTGACCCTCCCTGAAGCAAGCTGACTTTCCAAATGCATGCTGACTAAACGAGCCACTGCTACAAACAGAGGCAACTGTCACCGTGTGCCAAATGTGTCAGCGAGGCTCAGGGGCAAGCTGGACTGTGTGAATGGCAGCCCTTCCTCGCAGGTCCTGGCACTTGAGCAGGGGTCCCTTCACCCCCACCCACAGCCGCCCCACGCGGGCCACGGCCCGGCCGGCCAGGAAGGGCTGCAGCGGCCGCGGGCAGCCTCCCGCAGCAAATGCGTCGCAGAGACAATATGCTCCACGCAGCCAAGGGCTGGTGTTAATTTCCAGAAGCCCACGGAGGAGCCATTTACAATTGTTTTTCCCCTACTGTAAGCATCAGCTGCACGGGTCCGACAGTTGACCTGGGTGGATCTCGGTGGACCTGAACAACTTCCTCCAGCAATCTCTGCTAACAAAAGGCCTCTGTAAAGCCTTCTAAAGCAGAGAGCTGGCAATGCAGTGGGCTAGGGCACTGCTGTTAAGGAATTAGCACAAAGAGAAAATGTTTTCTGCACCAAACTGCAGCTATGTCTGGGACAGCAAGAGAGACACCCACTTCTACCCATGCAAAGCTCTACTGATGTTCATGGGCAGTCTCCGCCTCCTCCTATTTTCCATGCAAAACTTGGTCATTGGAGGCAGGGAGAGGGTGCAGTCAATATAGGCACAATTAAATATATTTGCTAATGATCTTTAAACTCCAGCATTAGGAATAGTCCTGAAAGTAAAGACTTAGCCTTACTGGATTGGGGATGTAGTAAAATTGTAAATGGGCACATGCTTTTCTGGGGTAAACTAGTGTAAAAGAAGTTACATGAGATTATATCAGTTGAGGTTCAGTTCTAAATTTTACCCTTCTGGGCTTTTCCAAATAATAATATTAGATGAAGTCTTGAATGCTGATAAGAATGACTGTGAGACCAGACAAGAAAGGACACCATTGGTTTTGCAACCTTGTCAAAACTCTGACTGAGTTGTCAGATTTTAGTCAAACACTGAGTTCTGAGTTATTCACAATGGCAACTCAGAGGCTGAATCTATTTTTAAATGGTCATATTTCAAACTTCACTCTGCTTTTAAATCAAAGAGGAGACCTAACCTATTTCCAGACATTTCTCTGATTAGTTTCTCAGCAACAACATCTAACTGTATTAACACAGCTGTCAGAAGTGTCTTGCTTAATAAAATGTAGCCTTTGTCAAGGGGGAAGAAAAGAAAATTTTATTAGTTTGTTGACCAGGGCATTTCTACAGATTGAATCTGCTTCTCTGGTTTATGTCATTGCTCAGATCCGCCTCTTGTCACTGTAACATTTGTCTAGTTTAATTTCTCTAATATGAGTTATCTGAAGTGATTATGGAGAGATATTAAACTGGAAGCTTATATGAAAGATCTTATTAAACAGTGTGCCTGCATTATCTAAAACAGATGTAGTATTGTAAGACAAAAAAAGCATTTATTAAGCCTCCAAAGCTGTCTTCTTCCATCTGTGTAAATTGGCAGGTTGCATGAAGACCTTTTTGTTATTTATAAATAGAGTCATGTCCGAAATATAACTGCACATCCAAACAGCCTCTAATTTAGGAAGGGTTAAAATCCTGGGTCTTGATATCCATCTTGCAGTTAAAGCCTGTCATTATTATCAGAGGTTTTACTGCTTTCTTCCTCTGGTTCTTGTGTTACTTTTTTTACAAGCCAGCCTCCTGTTAACTCTGACTGTTTCATTCATGTCATCAGCATCTTGCATGTGTTATACCAGATAAATGTAGACATTCTCATCCTGCTGCTTGGGTGTCTAATACCTCCAGAATACCACAAGGTCCTCCCTGAAATTGCCATTTGCAAGACAAAATTCCCTCTGGCTAAACCCTGCACCTAGGTACCTTTTTGAATCAGGTGGATGCTCTGATTGCAGGTCTGTTACCTCTGGTAAGTCCAAAAGCAACAACCCTACACAGACGAAGTCCTCATAAAAGCATACCAAAACCACATCCAAAGCCTGCACGGTTCAGCAGGTCTGTGAGTGCTTGTCTGTTTGCACTGTACAGTGCGGGGGCTGGATGGCTGCACTTGGGTACCCATGTCAACCTGCTCCCAGCCTGCACCCACTGCACCAGCTCTGCTCACACCATCACTCCAGGCACCCACCACCCAGAAAGACATAACATTTTTATGCAGATGTCTCAAAACGGGGACTTGAGAGCCCAGTGTATGGCCAAAGCTAAGAGTTTTTACAAGTTTTCAGAAGCTATAAAATTAAAAGGGATGTAGCCCAGTTCAGTCAAGATTTACTATAGTTGCAGCTGAAACATCTTTTTTTCCACTTGCTGAGTGATTTGTAAAAATTGAGCCCTTAACCCCAGGATCTCATTAGAGCACCATGTTCAGTGACCGTGTGCTGCCTGTGATGAAGCCCTTTCCCCACAGTAAATGCAAGGTGCCTTCTCTCTGTTTCACTGTGAAATGCAGCCATCTCAGCTCCCTGCACACTTGCAGGAAGGTGAGAGAATGCACATGCACCCTCCCTGTCAAGAAGCAGAGACTCACGATCCTGTGGTAATGTCTTCGTGTGTCAAAGCCTGAAAAAATTTTCCTTTAACAAGTACTTTCAGTTTATAAAATACTGTGTGAGGCAGTCACTAGCCTGATTTTAGTATGTGGAGTGTGACAGCATGTAGATCTGTAGGAAAAAAAAATGTGCAAAAACAAAATTGTAGTGCTTCCTATTCCTGGTGCAGTAGCAAGGACATCCCTGGCTCCCTTAACCTAAATAGCATTGAAAGGAAGGTAAACAGCATCGCTCTCTTTCTAACTTGATTTCAGGGCATTACCATGATTTGGAGACTTAGTCTCTGTTAACTTCTTAATTACTTAGGCATCTTTTAATTATAAAGCAGAGGCTCCACAATTGTCTCTGCATTGATCAACAAGAGCAGAGGAGATGGGTGCCTGTGTGCAGCCCAGGGATGAGCACTGTGTGGGAAGGGAAGGGAAGGGCTGGAATAACAAAATGCCATGCTTATCAGAAACCCCTGGTTTTCATCTTTAGATTCCCAGCTAAAGCCACTTGAGTTTCACCATAGTCACAGAGCAGAGCGTGACATTGTGCCATTTAAATACTGTTTACCTCTCTCCCATAGAAAAAAAGCTGCAGTGAAGTTTCCTCAGCTGGCATTTAACAGCTGGCAGCAGGCAGGCAGCGTGACTTACGGTGGTGGCTGGAGATACCTCCACTTAACACAAAACAGCATGGGCAGTCCTTACCCTGAGGAATCACTGCTGTTAATGACCCAATTCATTAAACTGGTAAAGCTGCTCATAGACGTCAACAGTCCCTGCTGGTGGGAAGGGGATTGGCTCTGGCACTTCTCTTCCACATCAGTATAACTCATAAGCTTCTTCTAGCATCTGATGCCAACCGCCCAGAAAAGTTAGCTAGTGTCAGTAAAAAATTAGGTTGTTATCACTGCCACACTTAGGAAATGTTGTGATTTACAGTGACTGTATTTTCTTAAGCAATATGAGGAAATGGCTGAGAACCTCAGATCTGTGTGTTACTTCTTCTCCAAACCATGCCCAGATCAAATCAAACATCATTTATGGTTACACGGACTTTTTAACAGTACATTTCTCTGATTGAGCTAGTCTGATGAGAAACTGTTCAGTTCCACAAAGACAAGTTATTAATGTTTTCTGGAAGGTTTTTCTAATTAATGCTTGGCTTACATTATTTCTCTGTGGTGTATGCATGCACGCTAGAAAATGAGGGGCAGATGTGCTCTTTAAAAAAAGACATGGAATTACATTCTTTAAATCTGACTTTAATGCTGCAGCATTAAAATAAAGACTTTCTTGTACCTCAGGACACAGTACCTTAGTACTTGCATGGCTGAGGCTTTCAATGACCTCTCCATGGCCACGTCTTCAGGCTTCTGTTCATTCCCTTCTCCCTCAGCTCTGCTGTTAGTCATACTCCCTTCTACAGAAAGTGACCAGTCTCCGTTGCTTTTCTCTCCACCTTTTCATTTCTATTCTCCATCTGTCATTACAACTGCCTTCGTTGGGGTGTCTATGTTGCTTTTTTGAGACTTTGTACTCTTTATCAAGCTGCTCTGCACTTCTCCTTGGATAACTTGATTTATCCATAGTTCCAAACCTCCTCTTAGCCCCAGATCCCAAAATTGTCTTGCTGCTCCTGATCTTTCTCCCTCCATCCTGTTCCATCTTCATTTTTATTTTTTTCCTGACCTCTAGGAGATGTTTTGCTGGCATCTTAACCTGAACACGGCTAAATCATAATCCCCTACAGAATCACCAGTGGATAAAGCTGTAAGAGGTGGCAAGGTATCTTCCTCCACTAATGTAAATAAATGTTTACCTATCATGTTCTTAACACTTTCCAGTATTTTCACCACACCCTTAGACACCCTTCTCTAATATCTGACCATGGTAACATTTATAAAGTTTTCCCATTCCACTATACTCTTTCCTGCTGCAATGTAAGGCGATTTCTTCCTGTGCCTACCCCAGCTGCCATGGCATTCAAGTGATCATCACGCTTCTACCTACCACACTGGAATGGTGTTACCATGAGCATCCTCTCTTCTTCCCCAGTCTTCTCTTTGTTTTGAACTAAGCAAATCCAACTCTGCTCCTAGCAAGTTATGTTTTCCAGGCCTGCTGTCATTTTGTTCTCTTTTCTCTGGTCTCCTGAAAATGTATTTACATCTAAAAACACGAGGCATAAAAATCAAACTTCCTAGGAGGCTTCTCAGGACTGAGCAGAGTCATATTATCTAGCCTTACATATGGGTCTCCTGGTTTTGTTTCTCTCAGCTTCCCTCCCTTCCCATTTTGTGCTACTAAGCATGCTACTACTATAACTTACCACCCTGGTGCACGGCATTTACTGGCAAATCCAAACCTACAAGAATACATGAGATGGCTTCTCATACCTTTGCTGAGAGGATGAGAAAATTTATGCTATTCTCCTCGTTCTGCAGACCTTCCCTGTGAAAAGAGTGAAGTTTTCCAAGGTTACCCCAAGGCTACACTTATGCTTGCAGCCTATAAATCTAATTTATGAACTCATTGACCATCTCAATTCTCATTACTGTAAGTGCAAAACAAAACAAACCCCACTGGACACAATTTTCTCCTCCCCTCAGCATTATTTATAAATGAGGTTGCCTGAAGGGAAGTATTAAATCACTGCCTGTTATGGATACCCTCCTATACAGTTAGTACTTCCAAACTCCAGTGCTTCTCCTTGAATCTTGCTTTTCTTCTATCATCATTTAAACAACTGACAGTTCTAATTATTGTTCTCATAGACAAGGACTTAATTAACCTAATCAGCCTGCCATGGAGCTGACAGGTATGCTTTTCTGTCAGAGTTAGGTCAAAACATGTAATCTGCAATGAATAGGAGCTCTTTTTCAGCTGCTCTGGCAGTAGTTCAGTGCATCTATGCCTCCTCAGGCCACTGAGTCGTGTGACCTTGCAGTTGACAATGAAGTGTGATGATTATAAAGTGTATGTCAAAAAGCTAGTCTTCTCTGACCCAGTTTCCAGACACAACATGATGGATAAATGCCAGCGAAGCAGCAGCCTGTGTTATTGAACAGTAACAGGCCCAAAGTGGAGGGGATCATTGCTTCAGTACTGCCCAGAAACGATCACTGTCAGCATGGAGCAGCACGGAGAACTTTGTTTTTCAGGGTATGATTAGGAGGCACAAGGTGACACCACACAGAGATGCCACCCTAAGCACTCCCGGGGATCTGTGCCTGTACTAACTTAGCACCCTGACCACTTTCTGGCCATTCCTAAAGGAAGCAACAACACAAGTCCTTCTGCAAGCTGTGACTGCTGTGTATTGTTAGGAATGGGTTGCTACTGCATACCTGGTAGACTCTCTTGCTGCTCCACTATCACAGGGCCAGGGAGGGGGGTAATGGCTGGAGAAAACTGTGACAAACAGTTTGCATCTGTTCCTCTCCCCAGCCCTCTCTGAAACTGGAGCTGCTGCATGCCAGAGCAGGAAGCCCAGAGTGATTCTTATTAACTTGCTGGCTTACCCTGGACTAAAAATAATACAACATACTACACATCCTGACAAAGCCTTATGAATAACACAGCCGATCTAAAATTAACCCACCTAGGCAGTTACCTATAAATCAAAATATATAAAAAAGCATTTATATAAATAGACCATTTAATGCTTTCTATTTTTTTCAGCTACTTGATTTCTGTGAGTTCTTCACTTCCTTATTTCTAAAGGAATTTCAATACAGCAAAAAAACCTAGAGGCTTTTCCCTTGTATTTTGCATATCTAAGAACATTTTAGCTGTTCCCAACAAGTCCAAAATTAGCAAAAAGTATGGTTTGCATAATTTCTCCCTTTTCAAAAGGGGTAGTTGAAATCCTAGCTCGCAGATCAATATTAATGACTTATACCAAAAGACTAACTCAGGGAACATGCAACAGTCAAGGCTGACCCTGCATGTCCTGTTGTTCTCTACTGGCTGCTGTGTTTGGTCTTCCTGTGTCACCTTTGGTACCTTCAGCCCAGGAAAGGTCTCTTTTAGCTCAGCTAGGAGGGAAATGCCTTTTGCCAATCAACTTTCTGGATTTTTCTATTTCTGAATGGCAAGGTGCTGGGATAGCTAGTTTGCTTTCAGACCCAACCTGTTCTCTTTTTTGCCGGCATCAATTGCTTTGATATGTTTAAATCATACAGCATTAGCAAGTGGCAAGTCAGACTTCTCCATGTAGGCTTTGTATGCAGTGAAGGCATAGAGTCATAAACTTAAGCATGGGTTCACTCTGGCTTTGCACTGCACCTGACTGCTTCCAGAGAGCCTCCTCTTCACCCCTGAAGAGATGAGCCAATATAAAGCCATCAAAAAGATCAAGGTCGATTGTAGTACACCACCTAAGTTTATAAATATACACATGGCTTTTATGTGAGTGCAAGTGCTTTTTTTCATGGGCAACCCATGAGTAGGGAGAATTTTCTGGTGCCTTCCTCCCTCTCCTTGAGGAATGAACCTCTCCCCCAGCAATTACCAGTGTCTGCTCCCCTTGTGAAGATCTAACCATCTCCCTCCTCACATCTCAGTTTCCTTTCACTAATGTCACCAAGACAATTGGTCTCCTCAGGCAGAATCTTTTCCCACTTGCTTGACTGCTTAAAGTTTTGGCTTCATCACCACTCTAAGATCTTAACTGTGCAAGGGCTGGAGCAGCTGCAGTGCTGTTGGCAGACCATCTAGGACTCCCTCTTTCTCCATTTCCTCCCAGCCTCTCCACATACTTCCTTTGACAGTTTCCTCTCCTAGGAAGTATCCCCTTGGTGAAAAATCAACCAACACAGAGAAAGGTGTTTCCCCATTAGCAGCTTCCTGCCTCCCATCAGGGAAGTCAGCTGCCAGCAGCAGTGACAAATTTGTAACAGAAAAAAATCAAAGAGAAATTGGAAACTAAGTTGGAAAGCCAAAGACTGGGAGAACATCTCAAAAAGCTGGTGTTTGTCACTGTCTTTATGTGAAGTCTGCCTGTCCTTGGGGCACTGTAGGGAGGAAAGTGCTTGAAATAAACTTGCATAGATGTTACTCGTTAATGAGATTGGATCCTTATCCGTCATGCCTCAGATACCGTACTGCAAGAGCCAGTCACGCAGGTGTTATCCTGGAGTTCAACCTTTGCAGGTGATTAACAGGCATCTGTTTCCAAGCACTGGGCTTCCCTCTTCCAGTGTCATACCCAAAGGAGGGAAAGCAGACTGACACACCAATCCCATTCAGATGATAATACCTGTATCACTAATCCATTTGTGAATTTATTTAAACGTAGCCTTACTTCAAACCACCTCAGTCCTGTTCCTCTCAAAATATTAAGGGAAACCTGGAATTTATATCTGCTTAGATGATACCAGAGTCTGTTACATTGTAAACCAGGTTTCACATATCCTTAAAAGCCAGGTGTGGCTACGTTAAGCACCTAGATTATGGATCACAAACTGCATAGAACTCTAGCCCCCCACATCTGAGGGCTGGAGAGAACAAATGTGCAGAAGAGCAGACAGCTAGAAACAAATGTCCCAGTCCAAATGGTGATCTGGTTCTTAGTATTACAGCCAAACCAAATGTGGGACCACTGCAGGCTGAGCAAGGGCTTGTCTTTGCAAGCAGAGTTGAGACAAGAAGTTGAAGCAACAAACCAAACTGTATTGCCTAGAGCATTTTTATAAGATGCACATTGAAGGACAGCTAAAGAGTTAGCAAACTCCAAAGAGTCATGGGATCCCCCATAGCCATTGGACCTTCATTGTTTTTTAAGTATAGGAAATAGGGATTAAAATTAGAAGATGAGCCTATTGAAGCAATATAGAGCCCTAGGAAGCTCTTAAATTTATTCTGATTTTACTTAGGAACATGAAGATGGATTCCAACTTCAGTTTTAAGCACACATGCTCAAACATTTTGGCTATTAAGCACTTCACAGTTTAACTACTGCTTACTTGTGTTTATAGCCTCAGTAACGTATCAGCTGCAGTGTAGTTACACAAATTGACACATCTGAGAAAAAACTGAGTCTTACTTGTCCTAACATTTAAAAGTCTCTTAAAACATTGTATGTAAGACACATAATAAACTAATATTACTGTCTAATGCCTAAATTGGTAGACCAGATAGGTAAGGTTTCCGAAGAAGTGTCTGTTCCCGTGTGCCTGTTTGCGCTGCACACAGGGCAAAGAAAGTGACGTCCTGACGGATTCGGCAGTGTGAATCCCAAAACCGGTTCTCTCTGAACAATAGCTTTCCATCGGCCTGGGGACAGGATGCCTCTGATCACAAATATTGTGGAGACGCTCTTTTCAGGGCTATTTCTACTCAGACTTTCTCACGCAGAGTAAGTAGAGCAGGGAAACAGCTTTCAGTGGAAAAGCAAGCAAACAACAAAACAAAACAAATCCTTCTAAGTAAGGGTATATTAAGAGTCTGGGAATCTTTTGATCCCTTGGATTCAACTGTCCTCCTGCAGAACAGAGAAGAGCAGACTGAGGAAAAATAATGCCAAATAACTGGATTTCTGGAGGAGAAAAGCTAAAATGAGGTTAGGAGTGAATGGGAAAATGTGTTTGTCAGTGAAGCTGGCTGGGTGAAATCCTAGCATTGCCACAGTCAAACAGGAGCTTTGCTTTTGGCTGTGGGGGAGCCAGGCTTTAACCACTTGAGTTCAGTGAGCACATACACTTTATAAACAGCATTCTCTCTGGGAGTTTAAAAATTCATCATGAAAACATTTTGAAAATTCATTATTTGGATGAATTATAAAGAAGTATAAGTATAAAGAAAGTATTACAAAGAAATTAAGAAACTTTATTCCCATCTGAGGTAAACAACTGTAACAGGCATTACCGAGAGATACATTAAGATTGTTACTGCTAAAGTTCAGATACAGCTGCCAAATTGTCAGTAAGGTACACTTCACCTTTGACCCACATGGGCTTCAAAAATAATGAAGTCTTGTATTCATTAATATCATAGTAACATATAGAGAGTGTACATATGTTATACATCTGTATGCATGTATACACACAGAGCAAAACTCATTGAGTGAGATTATTTTTGTCTAGGGACCAGAATACCTGTGTTTGAAATATTATGCTGGTTTACCAACCCTTGGATTATAAACACTGTATTGTTATCCTGTACCTAACTCAGCTCTCACTCAAATCAAGAGAGCTGTAAAATTTCTGACAAGGATGGTTTTTTATTTGAAATCGCCAACTTGCATAAATGCAAAAGTTTCAACAACATGGTGTGATTTTGGTAGATTTTTTTCCTGATTTCTCCTCAGCTGTCTGCCTGGGTCAAAGGCTGACCAAGGACCCAGGATTTCTGGCTTCCCACTGACGAGCTCTTTGCAGTTGCCAGGCTTTGTTAAGTGCTCAGGTCTCAGATCAGCTGCCTTCAGCTTAAGACTATGGGGCCGCTGTGGCCTACGGCTCAGAAACTATATATGCTATAAACCAGGCATATATATGCTATAAGCCAGGATCTCCCCTCTTTTCAGAGTGTACTTTTTAACTCCTGGTTTTGTCAGAGATCAGAACAAGATAATTTTTTTAATATTGATGTCTTCCACAAATTGGAAGTGCTTTTTCCACCCAGTGCTGATCACTTTCTCAAGCATGAAATGTCCATCTTTGCAGCTGGAAGCTGAAAAGTTTTGTCATCTCACCTGGCACTATTCCTCAACATTAACTGCAGGCCAGTCTGTGCATTGCAAACCATAGCTGGCAAGTGGGTTAGTTCAAACTCCAGACCTACTTCCCAGAATTCAATATGAACATTTTTATCTTGAAAAAAACACTTGAAGAAGGGTCCCCTTAAGCATCTTAAGTTAACTGGGAATCAGCTAACACAAGGACATAAACATCCAGGATAGGTACAAGGATGTAGAAATTAAAGCATGTAGAAACTCCAATTCCCCCCTGGGGTCTGTGACTGCCCAAAGGCTTAATGTTAAGTGTGAAAGAGGCACTTGAGCATGGAGAGAAACCTGTGGGTACTCCCCTTTCCTGGAGCCTGTTGAGCTCTACTTAAATGCTGCCCCAGAAGAAATATATTGTCTTCCAAGGACAGCAGCTGTCCTTTGAATCACAGGAACCTGTCAAGCTCATTGCAATCCATTTATATGTATATAAATATACATCCTGTGCTGTGACAATAATAGCAATGAAGAAATATGATTCTCATGCAAATAATGTTACTACTTTCAAATGAAACAGAAAAAGCTAGTGAAAAAAAACCAACAGGTTTTTAGCAGATTTATTGATAAACTGACTTCAGGTCTCCATTTGCTAACAATGAGCCTTTTTCCTAAGCAAGCCAATATTGATCCATGGGGCAAGGGAGAAAACATAAAATATTTACTCATTCGTAGAATAACAGTAAGCAAAATTTTTGCTAGGTAGCCAGTCATCTGCACAGGACGCTAGGAGTACATGGGGAGTAGTCTATTAACAGAGCTGTTCTGCATATTTTGTGTATGTTACTCCTCATGTTTTGAGCTTCTCCTGAAAGGGCAAGATTTACTGCCTGGAACAGAGGCGGGTGTTCATTCATCCAACAAAGATTAGTCTCTGGTGCAGGTTTAAGGCAACCGACAGTACAGGCCTTAACTCGATGAACCTGGAAAGGCCCACACCTCCCACACCACTGCCTTTCAAATGAGAAATTCCTCGGCACAAAAGGCTCAGCCCACGGGACTTCTCCAGACAAACAATCAGCCTGCAGTGCTTCACTGGGCATAAGGGTCTTGGCAAGGTGCCATTCACTATCATTAAAAGTGTTTATAAAAAAAATGTTCATTTTTGGCCAGCTTTTTTTCCAAGGCCAGTCCTCCACCCCCACATCTTCAGTGGAATGTGTTAATAATTTGCTTTGTGGAGATGAAAGGCTCTTTGATAGGAGCAGCATAAACACATCTCACTGTGCTCAAAGGTCTTTGTCCCACAATAGAAGCATAGTTTCTGTACAGTGGCTTGAATGGAAAGAACAGACACATTTCTGAATCACTTTTCACTTTTTTCCCTGCCTTTTTTCCCCCCATTTATCTCTTCCTTTATTTCTTACAGTCTCTTGTAAATCCTTGTGTGGAATACAAACAGGCAAGTGGTTCCGGACAAGAAATCCTCACTGATACTAGCAGCAGATGGATTAAAAATACCAGCCAGTCCTCACAGTCTGCCATGTCAGAAAGCAAAAGTCACACCAAAACACGAGTCTGTCCCAGAGTATGTGACTGAGTGCAACCTGGAGCAGCATGTAGCATGGGAGGAAGAAAGAAACTGGTAGCTATCATCTTCTGATCCTCTCTTCTATAGCAGGTTGCAGGGCCTACAGAATAAATACAAATGGGAGATTATGATTTATCTGGAGAAAAAAACATGTTATAATTACCTCAAAATGCAGTGTGCACTAGCAAGCACTGCCTAACCGTTGTCTCCTGGCTGTAGTGCATCCCCTTCACTATCCAGTTTGAGCCATGGCATACATCTCCTCTATACCAACATCATCCCTTTGAAAGCCCAACCTAATAGTGCTGAACCATAGCATCAGTCTTCAGTTCCATTTTAATCAGATCCAAAAGCGATAAAGACATAACTGAGATGTGGCCCTTACTCATTTTCTGGTTTAAATGTCAACACAAGTCTTAATCACCAACCTGTCTCTTGGGGTATTAGTGCTTCGGGACATTTCAAGATGTGCTTTGTGTAGGCTTGTTTTATCTCCTCTTTGTCCATCCTTTTGATAAAAATGATACCTCTTTCCATGGTACGCTGTCCCACCTTTACCTCTGCCTTTGTTTTCCTAAAGTGTTCACTGTTCTCAATCTATGCCTCTATTTACTGTTCACAGATTATTTTTGTTCTATTCATGACAGCCGTATCTAAAGAAAAATCAAATCATTTTACAGACATGTCACCAAATGCTGCTTAAGCATCATCATTGTCTTTAGGATAACATGGTCAGATATGCTGAAGCAACTTGAGAGCCTATACTACATTTTTAAAGGTAATTTAGACATTAAAGGCATTTAGCCACTGCTCCATGCAGTGTTAAGCTCTTTATGTTGTAGACTATGACTACATGTTTGGGAATGGACAGCTGCCCATCAGCTCTGTTTGCACCCTGCAGCTAAGCAGCTTCAGTCTAGACACGTGCAGCCACCTATTTACTTCTGGGAGAGACAATGCTCCTTCTGCTCAGGGCTCTGCCAATGCTTTTGACATGTATGTCCTGTTTTCAAAAGGATTTTAAATCCTTACTGAACTCTACTCAGAGTGTTGCTATTGAAAAGAGGGATTGAGGTTTGTTAGGAAAAATGTAAGGGTTTAGGAAAAATACAACATTGTAATTTAAATGTAAGTTTGTCCCAGTGCAAGCAAAGCATATAGTCTCTAAGCTCACCTAAGGTGGCAAGAGTGGATAGTTTTAAGTCAAGTCTCCAACAGTCAAGTTTGTATTGCAGGTAGAGGGGGGATTGAGCAGCTTTGAGCTACAGTAGCTCAGCAAGAGTTAATCCGGTCACTCTGTGCTGCTAATCTTGTTCTTTTCTATAATCATTGTTTCCAGCCCTGGTGTTTCAGCACACTTAATCGCAGCTTGTCATCTGCAACATTTCCTCCCATGTAATACTCTCTGATAACATTAATGTCAAGCCTGAGTTTCGCCTGTGGCCCCAGTCCTGCCCTGGGAAGGGGGGATGGCTGACACTGCAAAAGGTGTTTGGACTGACAGGAGTGAAGGTGAGTCAGGACCTCTCCTGATGGTTTCATATCTTTAAGCTAAATGGTGAGGGATGAAAGAGCATATGTCTTGAAAATACAGCTGATTATGGACAGCACGTATTTTTGCTCATCCTAACGCATGAGAGCTCTGGATCTACCATTCAGTGTAAAGTGGCCCTTAATACCAGTTTGCCAAAATGTCACTGCCCTTTTTAGCTTTTCTAAATATACCTTTCCACAGTCCTCTGTGAAATAGCGCCCATGTATTTTGACACGGTTTCAGTGCAAAACCACGTGAAGAATGGCAGTTTCACTTGAGCTTGTTTTGAGCGTTTTGGGCGCATTCAAAGCAGAAACTTTGGGAGTGCCGTGATACTGCGGAGCAAAGCAAATATTTGCACAACCCCTGGAGACCTAGGAGCACCGAGTTTAAAGCAGACCTATTGTGTGCTGCCACCTGCAGCCAGCATCTGTGTATTTGTGGTAGGCATAAGCACGTTGGACCTGCTATACGTCTCTCCTGTCCTGGTGGCAGCCTCTGGCAGAGCAGTGGAGCAGACAGTTTTGGTGGGCCAAGGGGAAGGATAGCATTTTAAAGTGTAGTGGAAAATTCACAAGAGTTTCTCTGCATGCACCCCATTCAAAACATCTCTGACTCAAAGTCGTTTTTAAGGGAAAGATGTTTCCCTGCAACAGGGGTATAGTGCTGAGGGGACATTCCAGAAAGAAAGGATCTTCTGCTTGGCAGTTTGACTTCTGCCGCATTGTTGGAGATGTTTAAATACAATGACCTACACTGCAAAACACCCAGGTTCCTCTTAGCTGTTCTTTCATTCAGTTGCAGGCTGATTTGCAAGCCCAGCTACGTCTCCTGCTGCCTGGAAGACGGACAGGACAACGTGCTGGTAAAAGGGGTTAATATTCCACAATGAAGAAGATTCGCTTTCCTCTACATGTGATGTCTGGAATTGGCTCACAATCATTCCCCTTAGCAAATATTTCTGTTTTCCCTGGCACGCTCTGAGTTACGTGGCACAGTGACGGAGCTGCCTGCTCCCTGTGAAGAGGAAGCCCCACTCTGACCAGCGTCCCTACACCATACCTATCCTCTGTCTAGAAAGAAACCATAAAACTCGAGCAGACAGATCCAAGAGCAGTGCTGATCTGAAGCTGATTTTGTAGCAAAACCAGTCCTGACCAGTCATAGTGAAAATGTAGATATGACAGTGTCTGCCCATACAGGAGAGATTACAGAACTGAACAGGAGGATTTGGCTTAACAGCTGGTACAGAGAGTATCAAAGCAGGTAACAGGTATAATGGGGTGGCACCAGCCCTGCTCCTGGAGGAGGGAGCTGGAGAAAGAAGGAACTGGAAATATGACTGGGATGTCTGAGGTATAAAGCTAGGCATTTGTTATTTGCTTCCAGACGATGGGCAAAGCTGTGGTTGGACATTTTTGTCCTGTTCTTTCTCCTGTATAAAAACACAGGGAGCATTGCCAATCTTCTCCTGATCATCTTCCTGTTTCCTTAAATAAAAAATCTCTGTTTCCACGTTCCCAAGGAGTCTGAGGACATACGAGCACAGGAGGACTGGAGCACAGCTAGAAGTAGGAACATGCCTTTTGGCTGAAAGATCTAGCCAGAGTTTTCTTTATTTTAGAAAGAAAAAACATAACAAATAAACAGTTATGACAACCTGGGAGAAAACAATCTTTCACTGTTTGTCTTTATCTAATTTGGATGATACTATGAATAGCTAATAACAAGCTGGAAGGTACAGATAAAATGCAAACTCTCTTTTCACTCATGAGAAGGGTCCCTGCTCACACTAGGACCAGTCCTTACAGCCTTTGCTCATGTGAGAGGTGTTTACTCACAACAGAGTTGGCAAGGACTAAAGGATTAAGCACACAACAATAATGATGACTTTTTAGTGTGCTCGAAGAAAGAAAATTGAGGTACTTCATATTTGCGATGCAGGGTGAACGTAACAATTTTTTAAAATTATGAAATGTAAGAGAAACATGGCACTTCCAGGCAGGGAGGACAGTGGGAGCTGCTGTTCCGGCCAGTCCTGCGTGCTGCCGCTGGAGCTCTGTTTGTGCCACAACACACTCCCTGTGCTCCCACAACAATAACACTCTGCCACTAATTTTAGCATTAGCTATAATACAAAGTAATTCAAGGCATCCACAGTGTATTTCATGAGGACAGTATTTCTCTTTTGCTTGTATAGTTCCCAGGCTGCAGTGCCATTCTGTTCACCAATCTTAAACAAACGCCACCCTTGAGATTTCCTAAATAGTTCAAAGTGGTGTCTAGGGAAACATTAGAAACACATATGGAAAGCCTGAGTACGCTTCAGATGAAACCACTTTGAATGTCCATTTTTGTGCAAGTTTTGGGCTGGAAGATAGTATAAAACAAGAGTTTTCAAGATAAACTTGTCAAGAATGATGTTATAATAGCAAAGTTTTCTAAATATTTATTCCTGATAAGCTTTTCACAAGCCCTCTTCCTTGGCTCAACACTTCATTCAATTTTTAATGCAAGAAATGTTTGAAGAGGAAGAATTAACGGTCATGAACTCAGCAGTCCCCTTGCAGTCCTGACCAGAATGGTTTTTATATGTTGTTTCCCTGCTTATTTATTACAGGGAGCGCATATAGATACATTCACTGCAGGAGCCAATGCACAACAGGCACCACTCCAACAGTCAGTGTTTGACAGCAGAGGCCACAGTTACCGTAGTTATTTTCTATTCTAAGTACAGGGAGGAACTGCAGTAACTGAGACATGCTAGTTTGCAAAACACTGACTAATACCATCTCATTAATGGATAATCACTGTTTACAGGTGCTGAAAATCAGCACCTATGAACACCTATAACATCTGAACCCTGCTTTGTGGAAATATATGAAGTCAACTCATATTTTTGAAAACAGCAGCAGCAAAAGACACTAGCATGAAAAGACCTCCTGATTTCCACCCCTCATTCTTCTTTTTGGAAAGTCTTGGGACATTTTCTGGCCTTTATTCATCACTGTCACCACCCACCTCTAGTTTCAGGAATGCCACAGGTCACAATCAAAATAGCTGTTACTTTCCCATCCCTATTGTGATATATTTTTGCAGTGTGGCATTAAACCATGTCTCCTGTGGATGGAAGTCAGCACAAGTGAGCTCCGACCTTCTCCCTCTTCCTTAATGCACTCCCCCGGCTGCCACACAGTATGCTGGAAGCTAGAGGAACATTTTTAGGAATTATTACCACAAATCTGGTTTTGTTCTTATTATCTTCCTAACACATTCACTGTGGGCCACCGTTGGAGACAGGGCACTTGGCTAGAAGGAACTTTGGATTGATCTGGTTTGGTTAATCTTACTTTTTTATGACGCTCACCACAAAGTCAGCATGATGACAGTCAGTCCTGTGCCCAGGGCCCTGAACATCTGGGCAATTCTCCTGTGGCCCTTTCTGTGATCCCTGTAGCTTGGGAGAGATGCTAGACACAGAGAAAGAGATTCACATTGGTTCTCTTCAATGTGCTCAAAGGTACCAAACATTCTCCAGCCCTTAACCAACAAACGCCTACTGAAACCCATTGGAACATCCACCAGCCCCAGTCAAGTTTAGCCCAAAAACTGAATCACAGACCGCATCTGGCCAGTGCAACCCTTTACCAGGCACCACCCAGGATATTAAGCTTGTAGCAGGCCACACAGATGTAATACTAATATGTGTCTATCTCCTATACAAGTGTAGCCCACTAGTTGCTTCAGGACACTTGATTTACAAGGAAATCTTGTCCCGAATATAGATGTTTTGGCCAATGGTTAGGTTGCTGCGGAGGGGGATGATCTGAGGAGGCTGCTGCTCAGCTGGCAGGACACAACCAGCTTGTCTTGTCGGCACATGGACAAGATCAAAATGTGGTCAGAGAAGATCAAGAAAGCAAAAAGTGTGCAATACCTGGGGAATAGAGGCTAGGACAAGAAGCAGGTCTGTCCTGCCACTGCCTCCCAAGCCTGTCCCCTGTCTCCTCTTCTCTCTCCGTCCTGGTCCCAGCACCTAGCTGACTTCCAGCCACGTCCCAGGTCTGCCTGCTCCCTTAACCATCTCCAATCTGCTATTACTAATGCTTTTATTGGCCAAAGACCTAAAGCCTGGCTCCCGACCACACTGCTGCTGCCTCGCCTTGTGGTCTGCCCTTTCCTTCCTCGGCTCAATTTCTCAGGCTCCTTTGCCAGGGCAGCAGTGGAGGTAGAAGGCTCCCTGCCCTGCCCGCAGCGTCAGGGGGCTGTGCTGGGGGATGGGGGGGGGCCGCTCCCAGCCAGCATCCTCAGGGCCGCGTGGGCAGCCTGGCAGACAGGGTATGACGGGGAGAGCTCAGTGTGGGCAGCGGAGCAGAGACTGCAGCCAAGAGGCAAAACGCCAAACTTCAGTGGTGGCAGGAGGAAAAGGACTTCCTCAGCATCCAGAGGGGACGGAGCAGTCTACTGCCATCCAGAAAAACACCACTACACCAAAACTAGGCCTGGGGCAGGTGTTTCAGCCCGTTTTCCCCTATTTTGTTTCTGACGCATTCTGTCTTCTCTAATTAAAGTAACCTGTGGTCCTACAAGGCTGACCCTATTATAGGGGCTTTAACAAGGGCTGTAGATATTATGGCACAAGAAGAAAATTATACAAAGGTTTTTGAAATAAGTCTAGCACCTGAGGGAGTCTGCTAAACAGAAAACAGAAGGGGCCCGCCCACACAATTTAGTGTTTGTTGGATATTTTTCGCAGGTGAAAAGCCAATTGAACACACCTTTTAGAGGAAGAGTCATCCCCTTGCCTTGACTGTTGACCACAACCACCAAGCACAGAGCCTGCTGGCATCTAGACTGAATTTATTTTGAGTTCCTCTGGCCCAGAAAACTTCTGGATGTCAGTGAACACCCTGGCAGCTCCACACATGCAGCCTCATGCCAAGCATACTGCTTGTCCCTCCGATGAGTGAGTATGTTTTGGAAGACAGTACATAAACTGAAAACTGTCCTACTACAAATGGTTTAACTTACTAGTAGAAAAACAACCTGCAAGCAGCTAGCTATCTGACACAAGGAAGTTCTCTAGACTCCTCCAGTATAAATAACAACAAATTCTAAGGTTTATACAGTCATTCCATTCATGATTAGATCACATAAATTAATATAAACCTAAATTTTATATATTAAACAGTTACAGGATACAAATCAGTCTCCAGGAGTCTGGCTCCATTTCAAAAGTGTAACGGCTAGATTAGTGACTGTATTGTTTCTCTCTCAGTTGGGTGACCAGACTAAAATTTTCCTTTTGCCATTTACTTTATTTATTAGTTAGTCTGCAGTCATGGTTCCTGCTTTTGCTGTGTTGAGCTGAGCAAAACATTTCCTATCAGCCAAGAGAATGAAGGCCCTAGCTGCCAGTTCTTGTGCCTGAGTATGTGTGTGCATGATAAGTGTATGTGTACACACATATATATATGCTGTATGCATTTATCGTGTGTGTTGCAGAGGAAGAAGCAGGAACAAACACTCAATCACACATATAGATCTTGGCATGGAGTGAATGAGAGAAGAAAGGCTGAGCAACAGCCGTGCAGTGGGCACGCAGTCAGGGAGCTGGCTGGGGAGTCCAAGGCTCTGCTCTCTGCTCTGCCCTTCTGTAAAAATACAGAAACAATCCATGCACTAGGCTCCAAGGCCCAAGTTTGTTCTTCCTGAGTGCTCCAGCCACCAGGCTAAAGGGCTATTCCTTCTTTGACCCAGTTAATCTTTAAAGATGTCCTTTAGAAGTTAGCAGGAGAGCAGTCTTCAGCCTGGGTTTCAGGGCATCCTCCTCAGGTGGGCAGTGTGTCATTCAGTGGCTTAGGGCAGAGAGAATTAAAATGTCATCCTTTGCATGTCCAATACCAGTTCTAGCCACGGCACAGCTGTATCAAAGGAACGTGCTCTTTCATAGTTCCTCCTGTCTTTTTATTTTAAATAAAAGCACTTTCTGCCACTGTGTTTTATGCAGAGCCTAATCTTGTGGATATGCACTACATGTGCTCTGAAGCTATTTTCCAGTAACAGCAGATGAACACCCTGTTTGTGCAACCCAATGGCAAGTTAGTGGAATATACGGATTAAGCTGTTTAGACTCCCTGAGTCTGGGATGTTTTGAGACTGCTGCAGAAAGGGAGCTTAAGGATCCCTGGGAACATAAGATTTCCCATCCTGAACTTAAGGTCCCCATAGATTTAGGCAGGTACTGAGGCAAGGCTTTTGAAGTTCACAGATCTCAGGTGCATAATGCCCAGTGGTACGTACAGTTTTGTTAATGTGGCCTCACCAACTGCCTGCCTCATACCTCTGTAAGTTAGAAGGTCCGTGAAATACAGGTCTAAACAGCAGGACTTGGCAAAGAGTCGGCATAAATAAGGAGACCGAAAAAATCTTCACATGAAAATATGGTAGAAGAGAAAACAGAAGTTTTGAAATCAAAGCAAATCCCTTTATCTTCTTTTTTCTGCGTTTAAGAAGAACTGAAAGTGTTGCAACAACTGCCATGAAGGCGGCTGCTACCACTAGTGTACTTAGCATCAGAAATTAATGAAATCTCCTAAAAGCCTGACATGAAGCACCCAAAGCCAGGGGTTGCAGAAAAGGCTGAAGGCTGGCTTCCTGGAGAAGGATCTGTGTCCTTACAAGTCAACCTGCTGGTTTGCAGTACTCGGATATGTTACAGATGTAGCGCACACAGCATGCTTGCATATAAATTGCATACGAAAGATTGCTTTTGAACAGG
Source organism: Harpia harpyja (assembly GCF_026419915.1). Taxonomy (NCBI): domain Eukaryota; kingdom Metazoa; phylum Chordata; class Aves; order Accipitriformes; family Accipitridae; genus Harpia; species Harpia harpyja. The sequence goes on from NC_068969.1 coordinate 97,178,406, forward strand.
AAGTTTCCCCACTATAGGAAGCATCTGGAACTAAGTCTGTGTTGTAGTCTAAATAATTATGACTTATAACACGACACACAAGAACTGAACGCAAAGCTTTTTGCAAGTAGGCTAGAAGAAATCTAGAGCTCCACAATCGGCCAAGCAGGAAAAAATACAAGTCCTAAACTTCTCAAAAGATCTCAGTCATTTGGCAGCTATGTCTTTTGATCAAATAAATGTGGATCTAGAGTACACAGCAGACTGACTTTTTTCCCCCCAAAGAGGGTACAAGAAATGAAGTGGGTAGGATCATGGGAAATTACGATCAGCCAGCAGCAGCTCTGTGCTGGTCTGTGTACTGGCCATCAGTGGCCATATGTGGACATAGGGCCAGATGCACAGACCTGCCCCACCACTGTTTCATGACTAGGAGAATTGGCTAGTGTGAGGATGGTATGCATAATGCTCATGTACTCCATTTCCTTTCCTACCCTTTCCTCTCTCGGCTGAGTCAAAGGAATGTTCTTTAATGTTTCTTCAGACATTGAAGAAGAAGGTAAAAGGGACCACCGATTCAGTTTGTAGCATGTTACTGAATACATGACTAGAATGCAGTCCAGCTAAGACTACAAAAGCCTTAAATATCACATAAACAGAAGAACTACATAATAAAGAAGCCTTATGTATCACTTTTTTCAGTGTAACACTATGTTTTACTTCCTACATAATAAAAACAAAAAGCGGAAGACTTGCAGCAGAAACTTTCCAAGCTGTGGTGCTGCTCTGGGATGTATTATCTAAGATATGCATGCAGAGAAGGGTAGCCAAGGGATGCGAATATCTCTCCACACATTGTGAAGGCTCTGAGTAATCACTTGTCAAATGTTAACACTATATGGAATACTTTAAAAATCAATGAAGAAGCCAGAACATATTAGATCCATTTATACCACAGCCTAATCAACCAAGTAAGCCCAGATCATTAAACTAATTATGAGTGGCTGAAATAATAAGGATTCCCTTCTCACGTGATATTGTTGGAATTCTCTGTTACAGAGCAACTGCATGGTCATTAGTAAACACTATGCACGTGCCCAGACATTTGGTGGATTTGATAAACAACCCTTGTTCTTGAGAAACTTTGGTGGCCTTTGTGAGCAACAGTCAGTGACAAATAAGTAAGAACAAGCAACATATGTTCAGGGAGGTTTTCCTGGGAAGATCGCTTTTGGGGGGAGGGGACGGGCAGCAGGAAAAAAGAGAAAATGATAACTGACACATAAAAGTGCCTCTATAAAAATGTGGGGTTCACTGCCAGACAAATGTTCTCTCTATCCTGTTTGCATAGAGTAAAAGTAACCCCTGATGACTGATTACATTAACTAGATATCTTCATTCCACAGGTCTTTCCTGAGGCTGTATACCATACCAGGTCATTTCTCATATTTATGGTTAATCTAGAATAAAGTCAGAAAACAACTTGCCTTCTTCTGACAAACATCCAACAAATTCTATAGTGGTACCAGGTGCACGTTTCTGAGTAAACTGATCCTCATTCATCATAAATATGTACACGGATGTAGACACATATATCTTCGTGTTCACAGCCAATGTGAACATTAATACGCAAACTTACTCCAGACTGAAATTAGGCATGTTAAATTCTTCATTGTAAGCACAGTATTTGCGTTTTATATTTAAAACACAGTTCTGATTTCAGCTCATCAATTGTTTTCTGATGTAAAGATCCAGTTGATAAGTTTTACCCATTATGGGTGACATTCTTTTTTTTTTCTTACAGCACAGCATCAAACTTTAGATCCAACCTATATGGAATTAAAAGTGGGTGCAGATGCAAGACTTTGGCCGGACCCTAGTCTCAATCCATTAACTGTCTGCTAGCATTCTTGACATATTAATTAAGGTTTAAATTTTGGAAAAGCCACAGGAATCTCTAACCTAACTTAAATGGTTTCCATCCCAAACCATTCTATGATTCTATGATTCCATATAAATCTGACCTAACAGTACTAAGGACAGGGTAAAAAATCAGTCCAAATATCAGGGCCATGGTATGGTACTTCCAACATACAGAACATGTTTTTGCTGAGGAAAATACGACAAGTTTAAAATGACTGAGAAGAGAATGTTTCAGATGTGGCCAAAGCATCCTCTTAAGTGGAGGGCTGCCCAGACAGATGACAGGGCTACATCTCACGGTCCCAAACAACGTTATATCAGCTAAGCCTGAGTCCTCTGTAGTGTCTTAACATCATTTTCACAAGGGTCAGTAACCTCTGTGGGAATGATTGAAGTTAATCTTTTCCCTTCCTTTCCCCAATTATTGTCCAGCTAATGATTAAAGCAACCCCTGGGAAACAGGGGGAAGATGAGGGTTTCAATCCCTTGGGACTGAGGTGAGCCTCCAGCCCTTTCCTGGGTAGTGCTGCTTTAGCTGGGATGAAAATGGTAGATTTGCAGGAGCAAACATAAAGTTCACTTTGGTTTTGATACTGCATTTTTATTAACTGCACATAACAAAGACAGAAATATTTTAAATACAGAAAATACTGACATAACAATGATTTTTGACTGCTTTTCTCTGGGGGTGGTAATGTTTGATACAGCACAGCAAGGTGCAGTGGATATAAAGCATACCAGATATCATGATTAGAAAAAATCTGAATTCAGGAATGAAGAGGTTAAAATGTGAGCAGTGTTTCTTGAACTTAGAGGTCTGCTTCATACATTAGTGAAAGGACCACATTTTACAGTTTATTGCAAGTATTATTTCTTTTTATTCTTCTGAAAAATGACCTGACAGGAAATATAAACAGGCCTTTGCAGAACTGCTTTAAAATCATTCTTTATCTTTCATCATATATTCTAGCAGCTATGTTTTATTATAAACAGTATAAGCAGAGTTGGGGAAACAATATAGGAAGAGGAGCATGAACCCATGAAAGATTGATGCAAAGTGCTGTGAGGAACTCTTACAGGAGACTTTTTGACCTTTTTTTCTTTTGCCGCCTTCTGCACATATGTGCGTTTTCCCTTCCAATTGTGCTCTGACAAGTAAACCAGTCTAAAATTCTGAAAAAAATACTTAATTTTTGTATTTTGCATATTTGTTTATAATGGAATTCTTACCACTTTAGACTAACACCTTCAAGCATCCTTAATAAATTTCCACATCCACACAAATCCTACAGAAATTAGACATCAAGCTTAGGACTATGTGGGAAGTGGAAAAAAAAAACTGAGAAAAAATGGAATAAGCAAATAAGTGTATTGTCATTGAGTTTCTTGGGATTCCTGGCTTTCTAGTGTAAAACAGTATCTAGTTCCACACATGTGTGTGCATATGTACGTAGATATGCTTATATAGTATGCCTAAAGAGAGAGAAAGCTGTACTTATTATTTATTCCTGGTGTAAATCCTCCTGGCAGGCCTATTTCTACAGAGTAAGCAGATGTGCATGTGAGGCTTTAACAGATGAGCAAGACAAACCACAGTTGAAGGGTATTCAACAGAGATGTCATGGAGATATTTCACTTATAACTGATCAATTCCTTTTCCCTTGCTTTCTCTCTACCTGTCATCTCTATTTATCTGCCTAATCTCTTTCATTGCCTCCACTTCAGCTTGGATGCTAGCCTATTTCAGACAGTTTTTAAGAATTTCTCACATATAAGGCTTTTATATATTTTCAACATCCATCCAGCATGACAAAATAAGAGATGGTTTATATTTTTGGTATCTCACAAATGGTTTTGATTATTTTTATGTGATTTGACCCTACGAACAATTCAAGGAATTATGTATGTAAAAAAGTATCAGCTTTAGTACAGTGAAAATATTTTGAAAGCATGTGCAGTTCATATGCATGATATCAAGATATATTTCTTGGCCTACATAGACTTAGCCCAGAACTGACACTAAAATAATTTAAAGTAATTTAAAACTAAAGTTTCAGATTCTGCTCTATTATTCTGGTTTCTGTCAGAAAAAAATTCTACTCTAATTAAAAATGCATATATTTTTTGAGGCAATATGACAGTTATGATATCCTGTCTTGTAAGCACAAACAGTTCAGTGTGTAAGATAGCAAAGATAAAAGCACTGGCACTAAATACTGAAGCATGTGGATTTAGTGGTCAGTTGGAAGCATCTTGAAGATGTGATCCTTAAAGTCTGACTGTCTTCAGTCTGCATGCATATAATTTACTGGCACTGATGCTAGCCCTGCAATAGATTGAGGAATGTGTTCCTCATAGTTTTCTTAAATATTTATTTGTTGACACATACTACTAGGTCAGAGAGGCAACCATGGGGTGATCTGTCCCAGATCTTGCTGAAGCTTAATAGCCCTGGAGCGGAGATGCTCCCATCCAGACGATGGAGCTGCCTCCTGGCAGGTGGAATTTGCCATTCTCATTACTGATTGCTCAGACCAGAAAAACTGTGGCAATGGACAAGATGTCAGCAGTGTGGGCTGTCACAAATTAACCTGACAGTGCAGAAGAGTGGAGAGATCTGCACTTTCTGAAATTGCAGGAAGGGTTTTGTTGGTTTTGGTGGCTTTGCTGTGGGCACTGAATCCTTTACTTTCTCTCTGAAGGGCATTTTTGCTTTCTTTCTGAACATACAGAGACATCCGGATTGGTCACTTAACTATATCCATTGAGCTTCGGTAATGGCCCCATTGTAGGAAAAATTTCTGCTTCCAGGGGAAGAGGCATGCTTTGCAGGCTGCACACATTCTTCTTTACCCTCAGTCCTCCCTTGTGGCAGCATAAAATAATGCTCTTAACCCAGTCCACTTTCAATAATACACACTCCCTCCAGCAGATGCTGTTGTGAACAAAATGGGAGAGCAACGTAGCTGCAACCCCACCACGCTGTGTGAAGCAGGGGACTGCACTGCACCACCAGTGCCGGTTGAAAGGCTACAGCCCCGTAGCCACTCAATTCTGGTCAACCTCCACCTCGAAGAGGCTTCTAGTGGCTGCAAGGATTCCCATGTTTGACTGTACGCTGGGAGTACATGCAGCACAACTCTTTCTTTAAAAATGTGCACATGCATGAGCAGAAAGTGCAGAAAGAGCTGAAAAACAAAGAAGATGGAGGGCTGTGCAGCTGCGGGCGTCCCACTGCCTGCAGGCCAAGAAAGAGCAATGAGCAAGAAAAAATACCTACCGGGAAAACTTTGATTTTACAGAACAATGAACACAACGTGAGAAGAAAGACGAATACAGATTTTGACAGAAATGTTCACGTGGTTTAGAAAAGCAGGTTGTAAAGATGCAGGTACAGTCCCAGCTGCTTGCAAATTCAGGAGAGACCTGTGCTAGCAGGCTGGCCTGGCTGGACAGGCTGGGAGCTGTGACTTGTGGTGGAGTCTTTCAGGAGGTTTGGATGTCAAGACACAAGTTTTTCTCACACAGCGCTGCCAGAAGACCCTGTTTTGGAGCGGCATGAGCAAACTTAGATGAAAGAGTAATAATAATGGTTTCTTGTTTGGCAACCAGAACTGACTAATAACAGTGCATTCCTTTCAGCTTAAAGCTCTATTTTGGGGCTAAACCTGCCAGGACAGAAGGAAAAGTAATATGTTGAGGTTCTTTTTCTAAATTAAATCAATATTTATGAGGCAGTATAAAAGCTAAATTATTACTTCTACGGCCAACACAATGCATGTATTCACAAAGCCTCCAAGAGAAAAGGAGCACAGAAGAAAGCAACATCTACAGCACTGCACTAGGAAGCCATTAGGCAGCACGGTCAACACTGTATAGGGTTTGGCTTTCTCCACCCTACCTCCTCCTCCAACACTATCCCAGCCACCTTTGTATCCTCACCTCGGTTTCATACTGGTGATGTCACTGGTAGTTTGCAAAACAATGATCACATTATCTCAGATACCTTGAGCTGAAAACAAAAAAAAGCACACAAAGGATAGTCCTGTGGGCCAGAAGAACTGCATGGGACCCAGAGGACACCAGGGTCAAACGCTATGTAGTGTGAACATGGCTAGTCAGGGATCTGGTTTAGACCAGCCTCTAGCTCTGCTTTATTTGCAATATAGATGTAGCCTGACAAGAGGCCAAGCCAAAGCAGACCTGCTAAGTCACTGACACCAACCCCAGGCAAGCATTGGGAAAAGGTTACATGAAAGTATTCATGAATGAAGAAGGATATCAGGCACAAACTGGGCAGCATTACAATGATGGTGATGATGACAATGATGATGCAGTGTAGCAGTGCCAGACAAAGAATTTACATGCCATTATCTCAAGTAATCTCTTTACACTTAATCTATTGTTGTTTACAAAAGGTGAAAAAGAGGTAAGTGGCTGATTGGCAACTAAAACAATTTTTTAATTTGTCTGTTTAATATACTGTTTTCCCGCTGTATCAAATATAGTACAGTCTGTGCAAAAGTCACAGCTATTTTATTTTTCTTATCTCTGGTATGCTGTGTCTTTATCAGTAGAACCATGTAGATAAAGAACCTATATCAAATGGAACTTTAGGTAAAATATGGCATCTGTTTTATGTCAAAGTTAGCTGATTTTATATCTTTGATCTTTCAGCTAGGGCATCAAAGCCAGCATTTTTAATAACTCACACTAGGCAGAATAAAGTCTGTATCTGAGAAAACAGGAGGGATATCTTTAATTTGTTTCTAAAAAATGAGTTATAACAGCTCTTTAATCTGAAGACGACAGATCCTGAGCTGGAATGAAGCACCTAAGTGCCAGCCAAGTTCAGTGAAGAGTGAATAGTGTGTATAACATACAATTTATGGTGACATTGCTATTTTGTGATCTACAAGAAGACATTCATTGTGTTGGAAGTACTTGAGAGAGACAGCTATTTGTGATCAATTGGTGCACTTGCTGTATGTTCTTCCCTTTTGAAAGACTGACACTTTTTTTTAAAATTACTTTCTTTATCTACTTAGTTATTTCATGTCTTTTCAGGAACTTCAAACTATCAATTAAAAGCAGATAGGCTATCTTTCAGTACTGAAATCACCAGAGTATTTTAGAATACACATTGGAGCATGCATACCACCAGCCTGTGTTTATGAATGCAAATGTGCAAGCTGTTAATGCCTGGGTAAATCCAGAAGTTACTGTGATTGAGGAGAATATCTTGAGGTGAAGATTGAAAATAGCAGTTTTATGGGCTTGGTAGGCATTTCAGGATTTGCCCAACCATTATTAGATAAACTAAGTATTCTCTTTCATGATGACCTCCATGGAATTCTTTCAAGACAGTAAAAGAGCAGCAGCTCATGATAATCAAAAGAGGATACTTAGAGGAAGATATGCCAGCAAAATACAATAAACATCCTGTTAAAAGCTGCAGAATTACATATAAGTAATTCCAATGCTTTGCTACCAAAAACATTACAATAAGATAAAAACCATTACCATAAGACAACTCACGAAATGAAGAAATTAAAAAAAAAGAGCAAGAAGTCTTCTTATACTAAAGGAGAATCAAAACGTTTGGTAACTTGGTGGTGGTGTGTTAGTACAAGGCATTAGTTGTGTCTGTCACCAAAGCCAATGATAAAATGAAGTATAACATCTGGACCAATGAGCTTTTCAACATTCTGCAAGTAGCATGCATCATATCTCAGTTGCAATACCAAGCCACAGTAGGCACTGTAAAACCAGGTAGAAGCAAATTTCAAGGGATATAATCATGAGGCATTCCAATTTATAAAATCCTTGCCAAAAAAAAGCACCCAAAGAACTGAGGTCACTTTCAGATCTACAGTATCAAATGAACTAAAGACATACTTTCAAATTAGCTTTATTGGCCTTCAGACCTGACAACTTCAGCTCCATTTTAGCAAGTTTCTCCCTCTTCATGTTCTGAAAAGCCAAACCACAGATGAAGTTGCTTTAGCTGCAGCTGGTATGCTTTATTTTGTAAGTGCTCCAAACATACTGAAAGCCAATTAACTTATCAAGCCAGTGAGCACTGAACAATTTATTCAGTGAACTTAAGATACAGTTAGTGTCATCACCCTCAAAATCTGGGAAGGACAGAAAGCACAAATTAAGAGGTACAGACCTTGGAGGAAAAACAGCAACACAAACATTTTATATGAACACATTGAAGTTCTCAGTGGTATCTAGCAAAATCCAGTTCAATAAAGGTTTGGATAAAGTAAATTGCAAGCATAATACACAGAAGAATTAAGAAATATTTCTGTATGCTAATGACAGTACATCACAACAAGCTTGCTAGCAGACCTACCAGTAATACAGAAGCAAGCATTCTGGTTTTGGCATGCCCTCAGCTGATAAAAACAAATTGAGGAATCAGATATCATTGTTGGGTGAAAAGCGTAATAATGTATTTATAAACACAAAATTTATTATAAATACTAAAAACATATACCAAAATGTGAAAAAAATTATGCAACTGAACACACATAAGAAGCTACCAGATATTTACTGGCATAAGCCAAGGCTACCCTTGGGAAGATGAGTTTCACATGACAACAAATAGCCTATTGACATTGTGGAAGTTGTCTTCACAATGTCTTCATTGTCTTCAGATATTGAGATCCTTGAACTTAATGAATTCATAACAAAGTGAAAAGGTGAAGTACATATGGAAGTGTGAAAAGCAATACATCCAGAGACATAGGGTTATCTTGGCTTGGACTGGAAGCTAAACGTAAGATAACTTTTATCAAGCTGTTCTGGAAATTCACAAAGACTTTCCAGGAGCCGCTTGTATTTCACATGTGGCTTCAATGATAACAGATAACATGCCTTCAAGTGTATTAGTCTTTCCAGTAATCTTAGCTCAACTGACTTAACCTGATTGAAAGGGAAACCTGTATGACCCATCAGCATGGATCTTTTAGTCACTGAAACTGGAACAACAGCACACGATTGAAATAAGTTTAAGCAAAAGCGTGTGTAAATGGGAGGCCATTTTTTATTTCAGTGGACCTGGATAACATGGCTGTAATTTGACAGCATCTTTGAAATAACAACAAAAAAAAAAAGTGTTAATGACATCACACAAATGTCAGTTCTTAACAATGGGAATTCCCACAGAAGTTCATAGGATCCATGTCTTAGTGCAAGAGTGTGTGGAGACATCAAAACAGGGACTGAAGACCAGGGGTCCCTGGAGGACCACAAATGCTTTAGTGTTGACAGTTCAGAAGGACCTGATTTCATTTCACCTTGAAGTCATGTAAGACAAGCACATGAAGTCCTTCCTGTTTCTCCAAGTGTAATTCTGTTTCATGTATTTCTCATGTGTCCTACATATTAAGGATGCCATTCATCTGACCTTTTCACATTTGCTTTAGGATGACATTAGTTGTGTGCTAGCAGCATCTATTTTTCTCTTGACTCTAATGGATTCTAGAGTCACAGGCTCAGAAACTGATATCTACAGTGCAAATAAATATCCATAGCATAGTGTAGTCAGACAAATCCCATCTATGGAATTCTAAGTACAACATGCTTTATTTGCAAGTGCATACTTATCCTGAAATAAAGAGGATTACAAGCCATGCAACGCAATCTCTTCATTCTAGGATCTCAGCCCAACACCAATGCTTGCTTCCAGGAGAGAAATTCTGCCTCAGGAATTTACCCTGGTCAGGAAAGATAACAAAAAGTAACTTGTCCAGCTACCTTCTCCAGGAAAGTAAAACTCCTTCTATTGCAGCAGTGGCTGGGTGTTTTCTTGCATCATAATTAGTAATGGGAGTCAGTCATTTTCCCTGACAAGAATCTCAGAGAGAGAGTAAATTAGCTGAGCTCTACATTTGTATGTCTGCACAGTGACATACACCATCAGCACTCACCAACAATTAACCTTCATTAAATCCAACATGGCTGTCTTAAAATAGCATGTTACAGTCATTTTTGAGGTAAATAAAACAGAGACTTTGGAAGAATACCACCTGACAATCCTTTCATGGCTTTCCTATTTTATATAAGTATATACTAGATATTGTTTAAGTCTAGTCTGTGCAGAATATTTTATTTGGAGCTATAATATATGGAGGGAAAATATTTTTTTCCCATAAAGGATTTGTAAAATGATCAGAAATAACAAACCCCATGGTCTAAAGAGACTTACCCTGAGCAGATGTTGAAACTTGTTGTTTTAATCTTTCTTGATACTAAAGTATTTCCCTGGCTATGTAAGATATTCTACCATTTCGCAGACCATGTCATGTATTGGGAATCCATAAACCAGACAATAACTGCTTTCTGTTGGAACTGAAATTCTCATGCCAAGTTTCTTCTGAACACATTTCTTAATTTATTGATCAAAACTTGTTTGAGCTGTCTCCAGCAATCAGATACTTGGATCAGCTAACAAGGAATCAGACAACTTCTACTGAAAATCTAGCAGATGCCCTGCAAGCATGTCACACTATCCTGACCCTGTGCCCCTTTTTTTTTCTCATTGCTATTTAGTAATGTTGATCTGTGTGGCAGGATTGCTACCCTTTTGCTGATGTGCTCAGGAGGCAGTCACAACTGCCTGCACACAGCCTGTTCCTTTTCAGACTGTTACTAGGTCCAGAAGTCAAGGGCACATTTCACCCACAAACGGCTGTGTGCCAAACACAGGGTGCTTAGGGTTAGCCCAGCTTTTCTTTTGGGGTAAAATGGTGTCAGTGGTGCTATGCTGGTTTGCAGCATCTGAGGATCTGCCCTGCTCTGCTGCCACTGGTCAGGAGGAATGAAAAATGTATATGCCCTTGAAATAAAATCAATCTGATGACCTTCACAAGTCACTAAACCAGGTCTATCAGGAGGACCATTTATTAGTTCCAGCCATGGATCTATATTTGCCCTACAGGAACTATCAGTGGGGGAGCCTGATTTAATAGAACATTTTAATTACAACACTAGTCTGGTCCACTAAGCTGATCTTTCTTTCTGTGACTTCCTCAGGACACAGCTGGGCTACGACTCCAGTCTCCTCCTGTGAGCCATGGTAATGTCAGGCACATCCTCAGCAGCTATTGGAAAAGACACTCAGCCAGGAAGAGCCTTCAGGTAGGTATCAGAAGATGTTTTAAGAGAGGGCTGTACAAAAGAGGTCTTTTTATTAAAACTAATGTAAACATGGGGTTGTTTCATAAATACATTTTTGGCAGTCTTTCAGGAATGGTGGCTCGCAGTGCCTTCAATATCTGGAGTCATGGAGGGAGGAGGGAAAAACCTCCATGAAAACTTTCAGTTTTGGAAGAGATGTGGTAGCCAGGTAACATATTTGTGCTGAGATGCAAGTGTTCAGTCTCTCCTAGATCAGCACACAAGAGAAATGACTCGGGGAACAGAGTTACTACTGCCCTGTGGCGTGCAGGGTGCTCATGCTCACTGTGCTGCAACTGGTGTGTGGGTGAAGCACCAAGCAAATACCATGTCCCTCCATCCGCCTTGAGCTGGGCAGTGAGTCTCCCTCCCTCCTCCCTGCTCCACTAAACAAACTGAGAAAAGGCATATATAAAAGCTGTGGCAGAGATAATAAGAACTGAAGAAGTTGTAGCAGGTGTTGAACATTAGAGTACCATCTGGGGCTGTCTAAATCCAGCCAAAACAGTCTCCTCCGCAACTGCTCAGAAGGGTGGGATAGCATAGTTACTTAAGGTCAGGCAGGCAGAAAGGAAGGCAGAAGCTCTGGCTCAAGCTTGCAGATCGTTACAGGAGCCAGCAAGATTGTAGCTATGCTATTAATTACTAGGCAGCATCAATGCAAGTGCCAGCTCGCATTCTTTCTCTAATTACTTTTGCTGATGTATCGTGACATCTTGAGATTGCCCTTGACTCCGACTATGTGAGCCAGATTCCAGAAATGTGGCGCAAACCACATCAGTAAACACAGGAAAAGTATTGCCCCTCCCTATCTGAGGTTAAATTAAGCTAAAATATTCCTGACCTTCCTCAGACAAAAGCTGAAAAAAACTGAGGCTACCAGCACGTACTGAAACTCAAGCACCTCTCAAAGCCTACAGCATGAGCCTCGGCAGGTTATAATCAACCTTTTGAAAGGCTTCCAAGAAACACATGCAACTCAGTCCAGGCTTCACATCTGCGATGTTGTTTGTCAAGTGTCCCCCAAGTCTGGCATTATTAACTTATCTGCATTCTCTATCAGCTGCAACTTCTAAGGGAATTTAGAGAGTCTCCACTCTAAAATATGGCAACTGCTAAATGTTTCTCGAGCAATGATCAACTGAAATGCACACATTTTGTAGCTGGCTATGCTGTGACATCGACTAGGAAAAACACCTGTAAATCCCATTAATGTACGAATGCATTTGATTCTGGAGCTACTCTTTTACTGGAGAAGTAAGAACAAACAAACAATTTTTAAGGTATTTCACATGTTCAAATTAAAATATAGTGAAGATGTAAATTCAGACTAAATAACTGGGAGGTGATGAGACTCACTCTTTTCTGTCTGAGTTGTTTTTAGCAATGTAGTTGTGTAGTTTTTAGTAGGTAAATAAATGTGTGCAGAAAGTGCAATGCTAACCAACAACTTTGCATTTCTAGCTTACAGAGTTGAAAATAAAGTATTATGACTCCAAATGAAATACCCAGATAAAGATGAGAATGGTTAGCCTGTTTCAGAAAGTAACTTGTGACTCATGCCATTGAGTCATACAGCAGAGGATTTATCCAGAACAGATGACGGGTGCCATGACCCTAGTAAATGCCATGCCTGGTAACACCGCTCTTCATTCGTACCATCTCCTCGGGAGTCCAGAGCTGATATTTCAGAAATAAAGATATGCATTACCCATGTGCCATGATTAAGACTTTAAAAACATATTGTATAACTGCCTCTTAAATAAATGTACAACTTATACTGATATCAGTGGGAGAAGAGAGACTTCCAAATTCAAATGGCCAAAATTGCATCTAAGTTTCCCAGCTTTCCATTTCATGTTGGGTAGATGTTCCTGAAGAGCTGAAGCCAACAAATCGGAAGCAGTAGGCAAGGACTTCGGTGGACTACAGGCTTACACAGCTGGCTGAATGTGGGCTGAATGCTTAGAAAAATCCACCCTGTCACTGTACCATCTCCTTCCACTGTAAATACATAGCCTGGAAGTTTTCATTTCTTTGAATGGCTGAGGTTATGTTTAATCATCAGTTCTACTTTGTCCTCCCTTGAATAGATTTTACAGAATCATTTAGTTTTAGCTAAGACAAATGTACTTTTCTTTAATTATGTTCTCCTCATACATGCTATGTTTTATTTAAAAAAAGAAAAGAATCAACGTAAAGAGTGTAAGAAAAGTTTGTGTGTAGTTTCCTGCAGTACATGCTACCTTAGGTATTTGTAATTGCCATGTCTGTAAGGCTGAGGAGGCAATATTGCTATAATGTTATGAGCACAAAAGCTACAAGGCTATTACATACTCTCATGTGTGTTGTACATTCAGGCCAGCAGCTAACAGTATGATTACACTCATCAGGCAGTAGCCAGAGGCTGCATCTTTTGCTGTCAGCTCTTGGTGTTAATTCTTATGACACTAGAAAAAGGTATATGTGCTGTCTTGTAACTGTGGAAAGGATAAAACTCCAGTGCTACAAAATCTTTTTTCCATATATTCTAAAACTATAGCATGCTCTGCAAGATCCACATGCAGGTTTGGATGCTTTGGGTTCAGTTATCAGTATCACAAAGGCAATACCCTGTTATTTCTAATCATTATGATTTTTGTTATGGTTATACATAGGAGACAACCACAAATGGAGCACTGTAAGACTAACTTCTATACAGATGTGGGCTCCTAGGCAGCCCTTGCTTTTTCAAGCATGGTCTGTTGATTCAACACAGTAACTTCGCAGCTCCTCTTGCATCATGTCTTAGAGTTTTGGAAAGGTTCCCTGTGACTGATTCTGTATACTTCTTTAAACTAGATCCAAATGTCAGTGCCTAGGCTTAAAAATATTGGCCCTTCTCCACAGAAGTATGCTTTATCACAGATTATAGACATTAGAAAATAAATGATGGAAAAGACCTGTGATATCATCTTGTCTCTCCCCAGGAGCATAGGGTTGTTCTCTGCAGTATATGTCAGGCAGTTCTGTTCTTTCTAGTTTAAATGACGTTCAGGCTTTCATCAGACTCTTTTACAGTCTAATTTATCTTACTATCATGACATCTATCCAGATATTCAGCCTACATTTTCCTATGCTGTGTTTCAGCCCACAATTTTGAATTGTTGTCCTTCCTTCTAAGTAAAGAATTTGATCTCTTTGTGTTCTGTGTTCTTGGGAAGTGCAAAATATACTGGACTTAAGTAGACAGAAAATGTAAGTGGGTCTCCAGTGCATCCAGTTGAAACTCTCTCAAACAATTATGGTGCCCAGCAGAATGCAAACATCTCCAATTCAAAACTATTCAGAGCAAGAAATTAGTTAGCCAGTTTCTAATAGTTTCTTTAAAATGAGCTTTCTCATTGTAATTTTGTTTGGGTTGGTTTTTTTTTTTACTGCACTCTGTGTACATCGTGTCTTCATATTCAATAGATACATTTGAATATCATTTGAATAGTAGTTGAATAGACATGATCACTCCTATAAAAGTATGTCTGTTGTGTTTTTTTTCTGTTAGTGCCTTTTTAATCCACTGGTTTAGAAACCAGTTCCATGTTAACATTCATGTTTGCACTCTCATATACCCCACAGCATCCTATTTCTGACTGTGGTCTCCCACAGTCATTTGTCCTCCAAATCATTCTGCTTCACGCACTGTTGTGGTTTAACCCAGCAGGCAGCTAAACACCACACAGCCACTTGCTCACTCCCCCCACAGTGGGATGTGGGAGAGAATCAGAAGAGTAAAAGAGAAAACTCGTGGCTTGAGATAAAAAACAGTTTAATAGGAAGGGAAAATAATAATAACGATAAAAGAATATATGAAACAAGTGATGCACAATGCAATTGCTCACCACCTGCTGACCGATGCCCACCACCTGCTGACCGATGCCCAGCCAGTCCCCAAGCAGTGGGGCCCCAGCCCCCAGCCAACTTCCCCCAGTTTTATGGTTTAGCATGACATCATATGGTATGGAATATCCCTTTGACCAGTTTGGGTCAGCTGTCCTGGCTGTGTCCCCTCCCAGCTCCTTGTGCACCCCCAGTCTCCTCGCTGGCAGGACAGTATGAGAAGCTGAAAAGCCCTGGTCTTAGCATAAGAACTGCTCAGCAACAACTGAAAACATCAGTGTGTTACCAACATTATTCTCATCCTAAATCCAAAACACAGTACTGTACCAGCTACTAGGAAGAAAATTAACTCTATCTCAGCCAAAACCAGGACATGCACCCACACGCCCTTCAGAAAAAGTCTAGTGGACATCCACCCTAATTAACAAGAAGTGTTATCTAACTAATCTCATTAGACACCATAATCCTGATTAAAATGTCCAGGTGACCACAATTTAATGGGATGAGTAAAAACACAGATCCAAAGAAAATCTGCATTTTTAATTGTCCTCAAATAATAAAATACTGCTTTTTACTTCCAAAGGCTGTTCAAAAATAGCATTACCTAAAAAGAAACAGGAGACTTCACAACAGCTTTTAGGCAACTGCACCATCTTGTATGCCCTCAGTAGCATTCCAGTTAAGCTACACGTATTAGACAGATATCAATTGTACATATATGTTAGGTTGGCCACCATATATGGGTATGTAAATGTGTATCGGAAGGGGGGTGTATACATATATTCCTACATACATATACGTAGGCTGGCTGTTGTGTTTATGAGATGCTTAGCACCCAGGAGACAGAAATATTGACTGGAACAGCAAATTAATTGCATCTTTTGTGCAACTAGAAGAACCAAAGCTTGAAGAGTGCTGTATCCCATGATACAACTGCTGTACCCTATCCCCTTCACCTTTTGCCACTTTGACTCTACTTGTTTTCGCATTGTGAACACACACTTTCTACTACACAGTGTGTGGCCCAGTGACTCCTGGGGGTATATTTTCTCCACCACCGACAGCAGTTCTGTGAAATACTGTTTTCCCTGCTCAAAGCAAAGTGTGGCAGCAGATTGCACAGAAATGGCCTTACTGTAAGCTAGAGTTTGCCAGTGTTTGCTAAGCAATTTTAAGTATGCTAAGCTTTCTAGCCTCTTTACTGTCTAAGAAAGAATTTTATCTTCTCTCTTCTCTTGAGTACCCTCCTACTAGAAGAAAAGCAAACCTGCTCTAAGATACTTCAGAAGCCTCTCTGGCACCATGACAGATACTAATGACAGCTATTTTGTATTATAACCTCTGGCTGTTATTTTTCATTTGTTTTGGTAATTACTGGCCTAAATTCATCACTGCCAGAACTCCACTGATTCAGCAGCAGACCCTCCTAGATAAATCTATCCCCCAAGTTTAAGCAGCTGCTGTTCCTGCTCTAGCTCAGCTCTACATTGACAATGTGGTCCTGAGAAAATGCTCATAGAAATATCTGTACCCTGTTCCCTCTGCTACACAGGTATTTATTTCAGGAAGGTCTTTTCATAATTTCCTTCAGTTTATCTCATTTCATGGTTCTCAGCTGTAAAAATTTTACAGAGAAAATGCACTTGTTTCTACGGGAAAAAATTGCCATTTTGCTGTTCTTCACTGTTGCAGATGTCCACCAAACTCAAAACATCTGCACTAGTTGCTGGCGTAAGCAGCATCTATGTAAAAGGAGCCAGACCCAGAACCTCAGAGGAAGGTAGGTCCCTGAGCGCTGCTGATAGACATCTGTAAAATAAGGAATAGTGGAGAGAACAACAACCACTGTTTCTGAAAGTGCAAGATTACTGGGCACAAGAAATTTAACCATGTAATTTAGGATGATGTAGAAGCCAAAAGCATATGCAAGTCCAATAACACAACAGACAGACTGATGAGCAACAGATCCACTGACTACAGTTATCTGTGATGATCTGGACACAACTTCCAGCACAGGCAGTCTCTAAAGCAGTAATTGCTGAAAAGTAGAAAGGCATACTAGAGAAAGGCTTTTCTGTACCTATCTGCTCAGTTCCTACACTTGTAAGCACCTGCTGCTTCGCTGTTGCTGGAGAAGACACTAAAGCAGATGGCCTGCTGGTCCCATAAATACTGTAGATGCTGTAGTAGGTCTGAAGATAAAGTCCGCCAGTGCCTTTGCCATCAGGTAGTATGGATCAGACCTCTGACAAGACGTCCTTCCGGACAGGTACACAGCCTCTCAGCAGTTTTATTAATTAACCCAAGGATGCATGTTTGTGTTCTTGGTCTTAATTTTGGACGATTGCTCCTGGCTATAGAGTTTTGATGGAGCAATTTCACATGGCCCTACCTGGGGTGAGTTATAAAGCTGCCATGGATTAGGCAGAGATGACTACAGCCATGGGGTGGATTGAAGAGGCTGTACAGCTGCTCCCCTTGGATGTGACACAAAGCATGTGCCACACAGGAGGAGCAGAGACTGTCTCCTGCCCCCTCCCCACCATCCACCAGCAAATCTCCTCCTGGATTAAGGAAGAGCAGTAAACGGTTGTCTGTTATCTGGCTTTATTTCATACAGATCTCTTTTTTTTTTTTTTTTCCTGCATCTAAGCCCACTGCAATGTCTTTTTTGGTGAACTTCTATAATCTGCCTTAGCTTCCAGTTAAAGATTGGTAAAGGCCCTACTGTGTGTTTGTGCACAAATACAATGTGTGTGTGTCTATGATTTTGCAAATCTCAATAGGCAAATGACTGTAAACTATTTGTTGTTCGTCTTGTTTGAGTGGTCATTTAAGGGCATTACATATAACAAAACTTACTTGCTAAAATGCTTCCTGGGAATGGTAAAGCTCCAGCCTTGCTTGCATAAATTTAAATCCCTGCACAGTCAGAGTTGTCCTAGAAGATTTATGTGTACTTATCACTTTTGGAAAAAAAAGCATAAGAAAACTCAGAAAAGTAGATAATAACTGATATTTTAGAATAGCAGAATAATAAAGACCAGCTAAAATTCTCATTCATCCATAGAGACTTATGACATTTTCATGATTTGCAGACATGACAAATCCATATTCATGCAGCTGTCAAGACAGTTGTGGGTTATAACCAACCTCACAATTCACAGCAAACCCATTCTGAAACAGAAAAAAATATTTGCAAAGGACTTTCTTTACTATTAAGCCAACTTGAATGTTAAAACAAACAAACCAAGGATGCCTTTTCACATACTTAAAAATATCTTGGCCTATTCTATAAGACTCACTTTTTCTAAAAATTAAGGTACTTGTTATATTTACTTCTGCGCAGCCCTATCCACTCCTGATAATGTTATAACAAATAGTTTAGGACTTAACAGACTGCCGAAGTGACTCCAGTTAGGAATGAAGAAGCCATACAACATGTGAAAGTGCTATAATTTCAAAATAATTCAAGAACAGAAACATGCTCAAAGAACTTTAAAATGCTTCTGCCTTTAGTCAGTCACACAGCAAATCACAAAGCCATTTTTAGAGTCTCGCATGGATTTTTCAAGGTTGTTCAAGTTGTTTTGTGAAGTGTCCATGACGGATGAAGGGGTGGGTCTGTAGGTTGTTTATTTTTAGTGCCTAAGTTAGTGAGAAAACAGCCATCGCCGCCTTAGTGCACTTCCCTCTAGCCATTGCCTTTCTGCCGCTGGATATAGCAGCACTGCCCCAAAGCTGGCTGGGTGACACCGGGCTGCACCCAGCAGGCGCTTTGAGGCGGCGAGGACAGTGCGTGGTATGGAGCCCACCGGCAGGCTGGGGACGTGCTCTTGTCCCCATATCCCACCCACCAGCCAACAAGCACAGCAGGCGATCAGAGGAGCGAGCGAGCATCCAAAACAAGAGGCACACAGTCTGACAGTCAAGAAAAAGAGAATTAATGGGGGCATGGGCAACGCTCGCTTTCCTCTATATACTCCCCTGCTGTCCTGAAGATGCTGTAGACATGTCAGCTAGGTAAAGAGTCTGTGCAGGCATACAAACATGTGTGATTCAATAGCCCCTTCGTACAAAAAATCACGCTTCAGCACAGCCCCAGGCTGATGCTCAGGATGGGGCCAAGCCCGGAGGCGCAGCACCTTGCTGGGAGCTTGCTGGCAGCTTGCTGGGAACTTGCTGGGGCCTTGCTGGGAACCCCGGGCTGGCTGAGGAGCCACCCTCACCTCGGGACGGCTGCATGGCCACCGTGCTGCCTGCAGGGACGGACCGTCCCCGACACCAGCCGGCTGCCCGTGCGCCTGCAGCCACTGGCTTCCTCGGGCCAGGCTGGGCCTGCAAACATGGCATTGCCATAACTGACAGCTTCCTCTGTGAAAGCTGTTTTCTCAGCCAGCTGAGACACAGCAAAGACATTTCCCTACCAGCTACGTCTCCAATGAAGCTGTGCACGTTCACGTTTTGCTTAGCTAATACCTGTTTTCACTCTCTGCCAGGGTTTTTTTTTTTTACTTTAAGCCTGCCTAACCAGTCTGAAAAACATTTCCCTCTCCCTGAAAAAAATCTGAAGCGGGGCGATTTTGCCAAGGAAGGGCTGTGCTTGTTTAACCTTTGGGGAGGCACGCCTAACGTGGGCTCCGCAGGGAGGGGAGGAAGCCACGGGGTTTTGTCTGTCACCTCTTGTGCCACGGAAAACCCAACACAATGCACAGCGCTGCGCTGGAGCCCGGGCCCCATGGCACAGCCCCACAGAGCAGCCCAGGGGCTGCATCTCGTTCAGCTGCGGTCGCTTGAGGTACCCTCGGCACCTCCTCTCGTCTGCTCTCCTGTTCCTATTCCTGCACATCTATGTGTGTAATCCGTTAATTGCTTCTGACCAACTTATCTGGAGGTTTCAGTTACATTTGTAGAGTAAAAGTTCCTCCTTGTGCTTATTTTTCCCATGTATATATGTGGGATATACTGGACAGACACTCCAAGCTGAAAAATGTGTGACTGCATTAGTACAATGTTGGGCTTGAGCTAACAAACCAGGCTTGTCTTTGTGTCAGAGCACAAACTGAGCGAGTTCATGCCTGCCCATCACATGCAGAATAAACACACACAGAGTTTTGCAGTGGTCCCAAAGAGCTTCCAGTTTCTCTTGCCAGTTAAAGTATCCACACTTTGACCCACTTGGATGGTTTTGTAGTCTCAGGAAAGGTCCTCTGAAGTTCAAAAATTACTTCATATAAAAGCCACTTGTCAGCAGCAAAATATGTTTTCTACATTTCTGTTGCACACTGATTCTAGAGATCACAGTAAGAAATGGGCGAACTTTACAACAGCCCTCGTGCAAACATCCACTCAAGCATTCAAACCCACATCTGTACTGTGTACAAATCTTTTGCTTTCTATGAATAACCGATGAATATTATTACAATATTATTATTTCCAGTAAACTGGAACAGCAGACCCTATGAGAGCAGACTGCAGCAGAACACAGCAATCTCCCAATTTAGTATTTAACCAGTAAGGCAACCCTTGCTGCCACAGCCAGGATATCAAATGACCCAGCACTAGGCTGCCACAGCCATTTGGAAGCCCTCTGCTAGTCCCAGGACCGCTAGCCAGGTGTGTGACCCTGCTCTGGCCTTCCAAGTGACCTCTACAATGTACTTCACCTTGGTCACTTTTCCTAACGTTTTCATGTCTTGTCTAGGTAGACTGGAAAATCTTGGGACCTCAAAAGACTTTCAGATGGAGTTTCAGCCCTGCATGACACCAGGGGAGCAACAGTGCTTGCTTGGCCCTCCCAGTACCACCATAATTTCACAATAATTGCAGTAGTTATTGTACAGGTGGAGGGGGCATCCATAAACATATCTTCGAAGTCTGGGAACTATCCTGGCTACATCAAAGCAATAATAAATGCTGCTGCAATCAGGAGTCCTGCTGGGTTGCAGATTTGATGCCCCTTCAGCAGCTGTAACAGTGTAAGTCTTCAAAAGAATATCATTGCTTTGTCCAGTGTGCTTGTCTCTCTTCTGAACCTACCTCTGATGCTGTGGCCTACTTAGCTGCTTAACTTCAAATTCTGACACTGAGTGCACTACATGTATTGAGATACCAGTTAAATGTTTGCATTTTTGTTTGAGTTTAATTGGCACACTGTTAAATTGCCACTTCTGTGTAAGTATAATAATACCAAACCACAGACCTGTGTGCTCCATTACTCCTAATACACTTGTCACCTTCCAAACCTGAAGTAAAGTTCATAATCTGGGATGAGATATCAACAGGAGTCCCAGGTACACAAGGAATGCAGGACTAAACCCTTTGTGCCACAATGTGTGGTTTGCATGTTACAGACATCTTTTTTTTTTTTTTACCCCCCATATCTGGGGCTTCAACATACCTTGGCAATGAAATGTAAAATATTGCTGATCAATGACTTCAATGGACACATACTTTCAATTATGCCAAATACAAAAAAGACAGACGTCATCAGCTCATTCACGCCATATTACACACCTCACTGTAATCACACTGAAGAGAGTCAGAGGAGCAGCTTTTGATGCAATATGCAACTGCATTATTTACCTGTTTACATCTGGGCTACTTTGGTCATTGCTAAAGTTACAATCTGGCATGTGTCATTGCATTGTACTTACTTTTGCTTGCACATGCTGGAGATAATGTACAGTAGAAAAATGATCAGCAGCTGAAAAGGTAATCTGGTTCCAGGTTGTAGTTGTAAATAGAAAAATTGCATAAGACAATAACAAGACATGAATGGAGGAAGCAAAAAGTTATTCTCCTGGCACCATGTAAATTCTGATGCTCAACTTTGTAATGACATCTGCCATGGCAAGGTGGCCCCATCAAAATGCTTTTGTTCATGTTATTATTTTTTCCAGCAACCACTTTTCTTATGTATGAATCTAATTTGTCACTGACGGTAGCCGTGCCTTGACAACTTCCTCACTATGCCAGCCAGCTTCCCTGAAGCATGCTACCTTCCCAGCCAGGCAGTGAGATACCAGGGTAAGGGCTGTAAGCAATTTCTGGGTTTTCACAGGTCAGACAGGAGGGGGGCCAGCATCCCAAAGACAGGCACTTACTCTGGCACAGAAACACCCACTATTATATGAAACTGAAACTGTTAGAAAGAACATGATGTAAAGATACGGGTGTGGGATTTAATCTTGTTATTGCCCTCTGATTTCTGCATTAAGAGACAGAGATAGACATTCAGAGAAACAGGACTAGAAAGAAGGCGTATGCTTCCATGACTTGCAGCAGAAAAAACATGAAGCGTGGTTTGCTGGTATCAGTATATTGTAAGCATTAATGAGGAACAGAGGAGATCTGTGTGATATAATAATCCTATGACACAATAAATAGATTCCTGTTGTTTCTACAACCAAAGCTAATTTCACTGGATGCTTTATATTTGCCTTTCATATAATATAAAAGTGCTCAGAACTAGTTTCTTTTTTAAGTGGTTCCTCTAAGAATTCTCACTTGAATTTCCTGGTTTGTGTCTAGTTGTGCCCGTTTGGATTTGTTACACTGCCAGTGTCACCCACGTCTCCCATTGCAGAGTCTGGACACAACCCCTGCTATGGCAGATAGCACTCCCAAAGTGGCTGACACTCCCTCACTAGCCCAGTTTTGGGTGTCTCACAGGAAAACTGCTACAGCAAACACACAAAAGCAGAATGGTGCAAAATAGCCTTAAAAAGACATTCACACATCCATCAGGTATTATTACTCTAAATCCAGTACAAAGATGAGTTGACCGAGCTGTCCCAGCAAGTCAGTGGCACAGTGAGACTGGGATTCCCAATGTGTACATCCCCATCCACCGCAGGAGAGGCAGCTGCCTTCTCCTCATTCAGTGCTGCAAGGGGTGATTTTGTCCCTTCGCGTTTTAACTATACAGAGATACACCAGTCAGTCTGTTTTGTCTTTTTGATCCACTCTTCTCCATGTGGTTTTCAGCCCACCTGTAATTTGCTATCTACCTTTAAATGACTAACTTTTCTTGTTTAAGATAGAGCATTTTGGAGTCGAAGAGGTAAAAACACACGGTAAGCTTTTCCTGTATTTTACCAATGCAAACTTACTATCATGAAGGTTTACAGCAAGGCTCTCAAAGCTTACCATTCATGGATGATTAGTCATGCTCTGTACTGTTATTTCATATCTGGAATGGGACTTCATTAATTTGCAAGCATTCTTAATGCACTGCATAATGTCAGAGATTACCGGTTTTCCACAAATGAACTTTTCTTCCTTCGCTGAAAAGGGATTAATAGAAAAACAATGTGTCTCTACTTAAGAGCAGCTTGTGCCGGTGCAAAGAGCCAAGTGCTGATCCCACCCCACCATCTACTGGAACTCTGCAGAATCACAGGACTGCCTTAGAGACTTCGCTCTGCGGGCCACGATCTGAAAAAGGCTGGAGACGAGGGCAGTGCTCAGAGGAAATATCACTACTATCACTTGTCCTGCAGTTTGCCAGACAGCTGCTGGCGAGTGCTATTTAGACACTGCAATTAGTAGGCTCGGTGAACTTTCGATCTGACCTGGAACAGACACTCTTTTTTTTCCCTTATGTTAATCTTGTAGAACAACAGAACAATAACAGAATAAATTTTAAAAAAAAATTAAAAAGCAGGGGTTTGCACATAAATTTCCCTTTACCAGTGTAATACCACGAATTTGACATGCCCCGGCGCCAGCTCCCTGGTGTCGCAGACAGGGGTGTGTGTACCCAGGACAGACACACCTACACCTCGACTCTCCTGACTCAGCAGATCTCCACACCCACACCATCTGCTCCTCCACATGCACATCTGGCTTTCTCACTCTGCCAGGCTCTTCAAACCAGCCTTACACCATGCCAGAGGTACTGAATGCAGTTTTAGACCTGAAAATATCATGAGGAATTCTTTGGAGGGTAATGAGAGAAAGCTACAGCATGGTAAGGGTGATAAATGCAGTGGGAGACTCCCCACTCCTTCTGAAGTGGGCACAACAATCAGTCTAAGAAAAAATTTAAATTTGGTTTAGTTAATTACAAACTGATTATCATTTGGGAAAACCATACCCACAAAACCAGTTACTGTTTAACAGCTCTACTCTGATTACAGAGTGGACTCTCAGGAGTGATTGGCTTGTTACTAAATTTCTCTCACAGGACGCTAGTGATACCCAATAAATCATATCATGAGAGATGCCCTGACCCCATTGAAGTCAAGGGCAAAAAGTCATATTGACTTAGCAGAGGATGCATTTGGCCTTATAAAGTGGGAGCAGAGCAGAACAGATCCTCACTCTGTCTTACATTTCATGTGAGAACCTCTAAGATGTAGCTGTGACTTTATTCTCCTTCCTCTAGTCACTGCTTATCTGCTGATGTTTCAACAGAGATTTTGGGTTGGCTCAGTCCCCACCAGAGAACACAGCTGAATCCTTCTGCCTGGCTAGGGTTCTGACTACTCCACGCACATCTGAGCTTGGTGCTAACACTCCCAACATTGAGGATGGAGCTCCAAATCCAGTCAGGAGTTAGTTTATATATAGCCTGGTATTTGAAATACTTTGAAACCATGACAGTAATCAAATTACTATTACTGGGCTTCATTAGGAACGGAAAGTGAAGGCTGATGGTATCCCTTTGTTCATTTTGACTCCCATTCACTAGATTACATGCTTACCAAGAAATACTGAGGGTGTAAACATTCAGGCTTGCAATACACCCATGAAGAAAGCAGGGAATCTCTTCACGCCTGGAGCCGCTGACTCTGCGGTGCTGGCTGCTCGTAGTGCTCCTTCCAGATGGGGGGACTGCTGCTCCAGGCACTTTGCAAAGGCAGAAGATCATCCTTGCTCTAAAGCACTGACTGTGTCAGGGTGAAAATGGATGCAGGACCCTTGCCCACTTGCCAATGTCCTCTGCAGGGGCAGCAGAAAAGCAGATATGTAAGCCAAGCCTATGCTCATGATGGCAATGTGGCACAGAGCAGGTGCTGTCAGCTGTAAGCACCAATGATCTCTCAGTCTCTGCAATGCCAGTCTTCAGCCCTGTTCTGCACCCCAGTAAATAACATTTACATAGCATTTGAATGTATGTTTCAACCATTCTCTGTGGTCTCACCACAACTTTTGCATTCACCTAATGAACAACAGTTAGAAGGAGGAGGAGAGTTAACTACCCTACATACATCCAGATGCTGATGCACAGGCAAACGTGGGCAAGCAAACATGCAAAAAAAGCTCTGTGTTTCTGCTACTCTCTTTTCATCACTTTTCTGTACCAGGGCTTTCTTCCACTAAAAAAAACAACCCACCCCCAAAAAATCCAACTACCACTGACAGCATAAAAAGTCAGGAACACTTTGCTTAAATTAAAGAATAATTTAAATTGATAATATTAAAGCTATCATCTTTATCTGCTGCCTAGACAAGGCTCTACCTCTTTTGTAGCTTTGCTGTCCTTAGCCAGGGTTGCTTTCATAGCCACTGAGTACAGGTGGCCCTGAGGAATTTGGAGACATTTTCTTCAAGTCTTCTAAAGAAGCAATAAAAAGATACCTACAGAGAAGTCAGCGACTCAGGCCCAACTCCTAAATCTCAGGTTTTCTGGCAGCTTCTGAGCTGTGATATGTCTACTGTAGCTGAGACACAGAACTGTGCTCCCCCGTGTCTACATGGGGAAAGGTGTTTTGCTAAAGCCTTGCTTTAGCAAAAAGAGAAGCGTTGCTTCTCTTCTGATGTAGAGGGCAGGAGCTGCAGGCTCTCAAACACACCCTGTCCCTGCGGGCTGTGGACACCTATCTCAGAGGAGGCATCTGGCTTTCCCATAGCTGAAGGCAAGCTGAGCCCCTGGCAAATGTACACAGTGACATAAGGAATATTGTGCCCCACATGGGACCCACAAGGAATCAGCTGCCAGGTATTTCTCCCCCAAATTCCCTGGCTGCGTATCTGCAATACACCTAATTCACAGGCTAATGCACTGCAAGAGTGAGACCGGACCACTAATCTCCAGAGCCCATTGCTTCCATGTCAGGAGCAGAATGGAAGGACAGAGACCCAGTAACAGTAAACAGGCAGGTAAAACTGTGAGTTTTTAATTGATTGGATTAGGTAGAGGATGGTGGAGTGGCCAGCTAACTGTGTAATCTGTACTGCAGCAGTGCCCAGAGTCAGAAATCCTGTGTACACAGAGGTCAAAGGGCCTCTTGTAACACACAGGAAACAAAGGCCACTTTGGGGGTCTTTTGAAGATCAGCGGGGGTAATAATTTGCAGTTCAAAATGCCTGACCACAGACACGTCTCGGCTCCAGTTCCTCCTCCATGAAGTCAGCAGCCATGGCAGCATTTTGAGCAGAGCCAGTGTGTTAAACTGGACAGACCGGACTGTCACCTGCTGGCGACACCCCGTGAGCCACCCTCCTGGAAAGGAGATGCCAGGTAGGAGCTGACCGTCTGTGTAACTAATACTCTGCTCCCAGATTGCAGAGACAGCACTTGCCACACGGTGGATCCCTCCTCCATAAAAAAAAAAAAAAAAGGCCTGAGATGAACCAAAGCACAACCAGTCAGCAGTAGAGAAAAGAAACAGAGCCTATCTCTGGCTCCACAGTCCTAGCACATGCCTCTCCACAGTTAAGGACCCTTGAGCAGATCACACTGCCACATTTTGGAGAATTTCAGCTCTGGCCTTTTGTTTCAAGCCATATTGCTTCCTGGACCATACTATCTTTTTCCAAACACATAGTTTGGATTTAGGTTCAGAAGCAGATGCCTGGGATATGAATCAGCTCCCAATACAACTCCTACGGTGTCCACAGGTATGTTACGTCTCTAGCATCCATTATAGTCACGGGAATCGGTCCAAACGCCAGAACAGAATACATACAGTGAATAAAGTCTAGGGGCGTCTTAGGCTGACCAAACTTAGGCATAGCTTTAGTGTAGGTCCTGCCTGCACTTTTGGGCCAAAAGTGTCCTACCTTTCCTAATTTTCAACTATTAGTTTGCCTTATTCAGCAGTAATGGTGTGTCTCTTCCAGTGCACCGGTACTCAGTAAACTTGTTCTCTCTCTCCCATCCACCAGCCCCTAGGCACTGCTGGTGGTCTACCGCTCTAGGTAAATTCCAAGTCAGCGCGTTTATTGCTATTTCTTCCATGGAAACAACCCAGCAAATAGGCAAAGCTCGCCAGGGTCCCCCTTTGCAGTGCAGAGTCTGAGTTCCCCCAACCCAGGGAGGCAGAGGCCCAGTCAAAAAAACAGCCTGCAGTCATGGGTCTACCGCTGGTTTGGCAAACACGGGGTTTGGAGCACCCGCCGTGAGCTGCTACACCTCTTGCAGGGTGCTGTTGGAGCCATCGCTGTCCACTTCAGCCATGGTAATGTTCCCTCGGTTATTACCCCTTCATTAACCACCGTACTTGAACTAACCGTAACTGGGTAGTGCTAAACTAAGGTGGGAAGGGCTCGCTCACTTGTGTTGCCCGTGCAGGAGTTACATCGGGAAATCTCTGAGAACCTCACCCCACGAGCCGTCCCGAGAGACGCGCTGACCGCTCCGCGGTACGGGCAGCCTGCCCGCCGGGCTCCTCTCCCCGCCCGGAGGGGCACGGCGGGGACGGTCGCCCGGCTGCCCGCGCCCGGCCCGGCCCGCCCCGGCCCGCCCCGGCCCGGCGCGGCGCGGCGCGGCACCGCCGCGCATGCGCCGCCCGCCCGCTCGCCCTGCCAGGGTCGTCTGCCTGCGGTCAGCGCTGGGCTGCCGGGGCCGGTGGAGGTGGAGCGCGGCTCCCGGCTGCTCGTAGGTAGTTTCACTCGCTGAAGCTCAGGCGCCTGTCAGTTAAAGTTCTGGGGATGTCGTTTTAAGAGGGCCCGTGACAGACAGGATAGACCGTCCCCATCGGGCGAGGGCTAATGTCCTTGCCTTGACAAGAACCTGCAGCCGTAAAGCGAGTTTAATTCTCTGACAAGAAGACTGGAGACAGCTACCGTGGCATTGTTTACTGTGATAAATGGGATTCTTCCCTGAAAGCCCCGGAGGTGGCATTTGTCTGGTTGTAAATAATGAGACAGACCGCAATGGATTTCAGCTCCTCGTCGGTGTTTGATCAGCCCAAAGGTAAGTCGCCTGCTACTAATTTCAAAATCCTCTGGTCCTCCCATGCCTCCCATGGAAATCTACTAAGATTACTTGACAGAATGAACAAGGATTTTTGGAAAAGATGGGGTCTCCTAGAGACTCATTTGGGTTACATGTGAATGAATTTCTTCCATCAGTGTTAGACGTGGATATTTCAGCCTATTGCTACAGTGAATTTTAGAAATAAAAATTTTCAGCAGAATAGCAACAGCATCTTGCATAAGATTGCTCTTATGCTTAGCATTGAGAGATGTATGTATATATTTATTGTTTATATTATATATTGGTCCTCTAATGGAGATTTTATATATATATATATACACACAATTGCAATATTAGCAAACAAAGCAGTTTAAAATGGAGTAAAAATTTAGGAAAAGCTGATTTTCATAAGTCTACTAGTTTGTATACATTAAAAGGACTAGATGCTGACAAGCAATCGACTTTTCTTAGGCAAATCTTAACTGTATAGGTAAAGTAGTGTTGTAATTGTGAATTTAAGGTATCTTTAAAAGACCCAACATGAAGATTTTGTACATGGTAAGGTTGCTGTGGAAATACAAATGTGTCTTTGTTGTCTGTTTTTAAGTTAAATGATTGAATTTCCTGTCTTTATTTGCCAATACAAGATTTTACGTCTTACGGCTTAATCCACTATAAGGTGTGTAGCAGCATTCCTTTTACATTCCCAAAGCAGGAAGCTGTCATTGTTTGATTATCCATGTTGCAACAAATTTCTCTTTAAGTCAGCTTGCCAAATAATTCATGTGCAGTGGCCACAGTGTCCAGTGCATGCCTGCAAAGTATCCAAGCTAACACGGCCGTGCTGGCCCCACAATGAAGGTGCTGACTGTAGAAAAAAGACGAAGGGCGGAAGACAGACAGACACTGCGGTGCCTTTTGAGCAGCTGGGTCCCACAGGTTGTATTTTTGTGCTTGCCTATGCTTCTTCGGTGATCCCACAGTAAATACAATCCATGTAAAGCAGTGGACTTATGGCTGCCTTTCAGCCACAGTAGCGGTCAAAGCCTGAAGCAAGTCTTGAGAGTACTGTTCTACACCAGGGCAGCCGGCACCCCACCCTGAGCAGGTGGGGAAGAGTGGGAGGCCATCAGGCAAAACTGAGTGACAAGAGACAGAAAATACTACCAGCAAGGATAAAGGAGGAGGGGAGAAGGGGGATCTGTACTGCAGGAATAGAGACAGGTGCTCCTAGGTCATGTACGAATGACGTAAGGAGCATTTTCCCCAACAGGACAGAGATGTGGGGCTGACTGAGCTTCTGCAGCTCCAAACAGCTGTTCTCAAGCTCTCCTTCTGCAGGCACTACAAGTTCGCCCTGTGCCACACGCTGACCCAGCAGTGCTCAGACTGGGGAGGGAGAGGGGAAACCTGCGTGCTCGGTGCCGTGGGGATGGCTGCCAGGGAGCCGATGGAAGTGGTGCCAGGAGTGAGGCTGGAATATGACCAGGGCTGGGGAAGGACAAGTCAAGTCTCCAGGTGGAGAAGGGGGCAGACAGCAATGCAGGAGACCACTGACCCAAACCACCTTATCTGGGTAGAAGTGAGGGAGTTGGGAGGCAACATCTGCCTGTACCTCCCCTTGCTCCTAATGTGCAGCCCGTCCTCCTGCCAGGCCACTCTCCACACTGACCCATCCTTATTCCTGTCCAGCATCATCTCCAGCCCCATGTCACACTCCACTCACAGCACCTCCCCAGCAAGAGGGTCCCCTCCAGAGAAATTTATCACCTCTCCTCCACCACCACTGCAAGGATGCTGGCTCATTAGGTGGTTTGTGACTTACTGTTTGCCTTCCCTGCTAGCTGCGTGGGAGGCGGATGGGGAGCAGAAGCAGGCAACACACAGTAATGGGACGCTGAACCCCTTGGTTGTTAGGCAAAGAAAGCTCTATTCAAAATTTAAAATTTATGGTGGCTTTTATCTAAATAGCATGTTAATGTCTTGGCATGTTACTGATTTAAGCGGGCATAATTTTTTTAGTAAGAAGGGGAATATCTTTCATTGGAGCAATTTATAACAATAGAAGAATACAGAGTAGTTTCAAACACACGAGATCAATATCTGTTGGTCCAATAAAATAATCAAACCCTACCTACAAACCCTTTCTCCACCCCACACATTAGAAAAATATCCCAGCTACAGATCAATAAAACAGCATTCCAGGCTTGAAAATCATACTGTCTCTTTGCAACACGTCCTACGATACTTCTTATTAACATCTTACCAATATACTGCAACAGCAGAAGCAATGTGGGACTTAAAGAAGCCAACCAACATCAGAAACCCCTCCCCTCCTAATACTGCTTGGTGCCATTTGAATGTGTGCTGTACCTGGCTTCAAATGTTTACCATTTAAACAGAGGAGCTAGACAAAGGCCTGGACTGGTACATTCACAGCCAGGCACAAACAGGGATTATTACTTCGTTAAGCAATCAATAAATCCATAATATTAAAGAGCGAGTTACAATTTCCAAAAACTCATCCACCTCCCCCTGACCATTGACACTGACATGCTGAAATCAAATAAACTGCCTACTGTTGTGTCCTGCTGACAAGCTGTGGGAAATCTCTTAAGGCATTTGGCTACTGGTGGAGACAAGAGGGTTTATAGGAAAGAGGGAAGTAAATTATATACATAAATATTTCTTCTTCACAATGACCATAAATTATCCTGTTATGCAGCCTTCAGTTTTCAAAACTTAGTGTTTTAGCAAGGTCTAAATCAGTCATTTTCAAGACCACATAACAATAAGCTGCAGCAAATTTATTTAGACCTTAAAAATCCAATGCAGGAGAAAGCATGCGCTTACGTGCATCTAGCATGCACTTTGTAAAACAACACATCAGCCAACATCGCCAATCGAGTAAGACATGCATTCTTCCTAGGAGAGTCAGAGGAGAATTAATGTCACAAGCAGTGTAATTTCATTGCTCTGAATCCTGTGATCATTCTGCATGTTTCTTTATATACCGCCATTTCCGACCAAAAGACAATTACTTTGTCTTAAAGATATGACGCACTTTTTAAACACTGCAGCTTATTTCAGATAGATTGGCTTTTAACTTTGATTCTTTCTGAGAATTTTAGCTACAAAAGAAGATGTCACAACCCTGTATGTCATTTGGTCTTTGCTCACTAAGATTTTTCCAGACCCTTCTATGCCACTGTTATGCCAGCCTGCAGTTCCTCCCTACCCTTGCTCCATACGCAGGCTCTTAGTTGGACCTTCTGCCTTCCTGAAGCTGACTGGCAGCTTCCTTTCACCAGTAGCACAGCAATTTTCCAAAATAAAATGTAAAATGGCACCAGTACTCACTGGCATTTACAGAACTGCAAGATAATAAATGAAGTGACGCTAACGCATTCAAAGATGGAGGGTCAGGCATTTGGCTGTTCACAATCCCTTTATCCCACGTGGTGCAGGTGCCCCAGCTGCAGCTGAGCTTCCCAGCAGGGTGAGCTCACAGAGTGGGACACAAGTGCTGAGTACCTCGCTGCAAAACACCCGCTCTCCAAACCATGCCTCTTCTGCCCAGGAAGGTGTCTGCAAAAAGAAATGGCCTACAAGCTTTGCGCCCATGCCGCCTCATTGCTTGATAGGTAGGGTAAGCTGGAGGAAGATGAAGTGGGAGATGTTTTGTCCCCTGGAGCCAACCGCATCCAGCATAAATGACATCCAAGCACTCCTGGCATTTCCTGCTCCCTGTCATGTGAAGCATCAGAAGACTACGCGTCTGTCTTCCGCCTTGTCCCCCACCCAAAGCCACAGAGGTCATGTTAAAGACACCCCACTTGAAATCACATCACCCTACACAAATGGAATTAGTGCCAGTCTACTTTATGTCAGATGCACAATATGGGCACTCATCAATTCCTCCTGGCCCAGGCTCCCTCGCCAGCAGGGTGACAGCCCAGTCTACCTGCCTCTCCTTGCTCTGACAACTAGGACTCATGGGTGGGGAAGTGTGACTCTTAGATGTGGCTTCATGCCATTATCCCTTAAGAGGAGTGGAGCCCATGTTCTGCAAGAGCAGGTGTGGGGAAGACTTCTTTGTTCATTCGTCCATCCATCCATTCATTCAGAGTTTTGCTTCCTCTCCTCATTCAGGAGGATAATTGCTCTGGGGAAAGCAGCTTCAGGCCACCACAAGCAAAGGCACAGGGGAGAAGGTGTTTTGGTTTTAGTTAGATGAAAAAGGGCAGAGGGAGTCAGGGACCCACATGCAGGTGTCCATCCATCTTCCTGCCATCCTGCCCTCCGGGTAAGCAACTGCTCTCCTCCGGAGATGGAGACTTTCTTTTTGTGGCTGGATTACTCTGCTCCTGACTCACAGCAGGAAAATTTAACAGTACTTTCAAGGCCAAACAGCAAAATGTACAAAATTGACGTGTCATGCATGAAGAAGGTGATGGCCCCCTTGATCCACTGTCTGTCTCAGAACATCTAATGGTTTCTTTCCCAATGTCAGCAGTAACTTCTCTGTACCATTCCCATATAATAACCACTACATGCAGCTGTGACAGGAGCTTTGTCAGTGCTTGTGGCTGGCACCTTCTGTGTACCTCCAGAGACTGGCCAAGAGGAGCAACACAAGCGATGAACCTCTGCCTTGTCTCCTTGCCTTCCACCCAGCCCATGCTACACCCCTCTTTGAGTAAGGGACTAGCTCAGACTTGAGCTTGTTATTAACATGTCTTCACTGAGCTTACCGATTATGAGAGCAGTCTGCATATCTGGCATGATAAGGAAATCTGATTAATGGACCCTGTGGTAAAGTCACTTCTTTTTTCATATAGTAGTCACTGCTGATGACTCTCCAGAGGCAATGACTCTTAGTCTCTCCTGATCTCCCAGGCACACAGGTCAAAGCTTCTGAGCCAAATGAACAGTTCCCTCAGCAATAGACTGCCCAATAGAATAAAAAGCAAATCAACATTTTTAATTTAAAAATTTTATCAAATGTGTAATTTAAAAGACCAGCTAGAAGGAAGAAAAGAAATTAAATTCTCTTCAATTGAGTAGTGATGGAATCTGCACTGGTGAAGGCAGATATAACATCAGCTTTCTAGTTTTCCCAAGCCCACAACTAGAGCTCCAGCTTTGACAGACTAACCTTTCCCAGGGTAAGAGCTGATTGCGTTTCCATGGCAGCCAAGTTTTGAAGTTGAGAGTGATGATCACATCCCAGGGAGGGGAGATCACATGTGGGGAATTATGCTGGACTGTAAACCCCAGTGTGGAGCTCATACGAGTTCAGCTGCAAGAACATCTGATCACAACATGAATAGTGTGGCTAATGCTTTAAAAGATCTTAAATTTAAAAGATCTTTATCACTCAAAAATATATATGACAATGTTTAAAATATAATTTATATCAATGTGTTAATGTATTATTTGATTATGAAAAAGACTTTACTAACTTTTCAAATTCTCTTTAAACCATCCCCCTTTTTTCTGCACAGCTTACGTAGTTACGCTATCTCCAGAAGACACAACAGTAAGGATAAGTCAGCAGTCACTTAAGTCACTTAATCTGTCTTTCGATCAATTCTCTAGTGTGATTTAGGAGGCAGTTT
The DNA here is from genome assembly GCF_026419915.1 of Harpia harpyja. Lineage (NCBI taxonomy): Eukaryota > Metazoa > Chordata > Aves > Accipitriformes > Accipitridae > Harpia > Harpia harpyja. The sequence goes on from NC_068969.1 coordinate 97,212,141, forward strand.
TACTTTCTCCTGCTAACAAGGTAGTGCAGTGGCAGGAAAAATGTTATGCTCTGTAGCTCTGACCCTCATCCACAGTAAACAACAGCACAGCTCACTGCAGCTGTACTTCTTTTTGAATTAATAGAGATCAGAAACTCTATTTAAAATTAGACATGAGACTGTGGCTGACCAACAATACACATGTAGGGCATTTTACCATTACATCACATTTGACCTTGCACCAAAAAATCAACTCTTTTGATGCCTGGAGTTAATAGTCCACTTGAAGCCAAAGGAGGTGTAGGCACGTGGAGCATGGGATGACCAGTCTGGAAGGAAGTTACAAGCAAAGAAGCAAAGAGAAAATCATCGCATTAATTTCTCTAGAAAGAAAAATCTGAGAGTGTTCAGGAACAGGTCCTGAAAGTCATCTGCTTTAAATAATAACTCATACTGTAATGGCCAAACAAAAAATAAACCTCTCCTAGGTTCCAAGCAATAGTCCACCTTTCCTTTTTGCAGGAATTATTAACACAAAACATTGCTGCCAGAAATTCACTCTCCTGAGAAGAGAATTCCCCTGGACACCACAGGGACAGGAGGTGAAAAGCCTCAGTCTTCTGACCGGTGCAAGGATAACACCTGAACTGAAAACACCTATGTCCTGATTTCATCCTATCTCACAAAAGTGTAGCCAGCAATATTACGAGCTAGTTCAGTTATTAGTTCACTTTCTCAAGTGATGTTACATTAATGTTAGTATGATTTCTTATAAAAGGTGGAAACTTTCCATAAGTTTTCTTACGTCCTCTCAGTGTCTATGTCTGGCAGTTTCTGACAGTTTCTGGAAGAAGTTATGATGAAAAACAAGTTTCAGATGACTAACAAAAGCCACAGTGCTGTTTAGATACACTTTGTTCCACCTCGAGTTATATAGTCATAAAAACTCAGTGAAATAAGTGTCATTATTTTCACTGTTAATCATTTGTACTTGCTCTCTGCTTACTCACAGACATATTCCTCCCCTGCAGGTGATGCAGCAGAAGAGATTGACTTGACTGTGGTTTACCAAGCAGCTGCTAATGGCGATGTGAACACACTAACAGCAGTGATTCGAGAAGATCCTTCCATCCTGGAGTGCTGCGACAGCGAGGGTAAATGAAGGCTGAGCTTGCGCTCAGGGGATTAGTTGCTTCAGCTTGCAGTTATATTTTCCATTTTTTTATCCTGATTTTTGTGTTCAGCAAATTATGTTTAGTAGCAGAATATGGGAAATTTGAGTTATTCTTTGGAACATCCACTGGAAATGCTCAGTTTGGAAACTTCTTTCCCCCTGTAATTGTAGAGTTTTTTATATGGATACAGTTAAGTTGTTTTGCTATAATCAGACAGTACTTTATCATGAATCTATTTTATCTTCTTTAGGGAGATGCTGAGAATTGTCATTTCAGGGAAGGGAGAAGAACATTTTTTATCAAAGCCAAATGCTATACATTCTGCACATCTCTCAAGTAGAGGGTTCCAGTCTTTTGCACTTACAAAGTATGTGTACAGAAACAGTTTGAAGGATTTTGTAATCGTTTGCCAAAGGGTTGGTTGTACAATGTGTAATGATCTAAATAATCTGTTTTATCTGTGAGACTGTGGTCCTTTTCATTTTGTGTTCAGGTTACTATTTAATGTTATTACAAAGTGCTGTCCATTGGCTGGGTTTTATATGCATCTATTTCCCAAGTGAATTAAAGCCACAGATCTTTGGAAGCTTCTCTCAAGGAAGACTTTGTTTATTCAAAAGTATTTTATTGCAATTTCTTTTAAAGGACCCATATGAACACTGTCTATTCTAATCTTTACCGGTTTTCACCAAGTTGCCAATTTTTCCTACACTTTAAACCAGACATCCTAACTGTTACCTTTAGAACATCTGTTAGTCAGTAGAGAAAATGCTTAATCAAGCTAAAATGCTCTCAGTCCAGACCTTTAATGGGAGAGGGACTAGGTATGAAGGGCAGTGGGTGGAGATAGACTGATCAGCAAACGGAAGTATTTCAGCTCCAGAATAAACTTGTTTACTAGGTTGTACATACAAATGTAGCTAAAGATCAGTCTTGCAAGACAAAACATATGGCTCATATCCTGCACATATGGCAGAGTCTGCATAACCTCAGGTTGAGTAGCATGCATTTGCTCAGCAGTCTCATTGAATCCAGTAAGAATCATGACTCTTCAGTTATGTCTGAAGTTCTAGTAGTCTTACAGTTTCTAATATTCATGTTTATTCCCAGCTTAGTCATTTTAAATTGCTTTGTCAGATTCTGCAGGAAAGTCTCTTGCTGTTATTCAGCAGTTAACAGAATGGATGGAAGAGGAAGCAATTAAAAGATATCATAATATTTCATGATGAAATTTGAGTATTACGTTTGAGTGTAGATTTCAGGTTTTTTCCAGCACAGAAATTGTTTGCAGAATATAAAAAAAAAGTTCTCGTGACAACAGAAAAGAAAATATTCTAGAGCAAATCCAGTCTTTAAAATAAGTTATTGTCTACGTACAGCATCAACTCACACACATACACCTTTGCACAGGATGGGGCTTGATTTCAAAAATCTTTTGAATACACAGAGACAGAATGAAGCTGGGGTTTGAGAAAATTAGCCCAGCAACATCTGGATACTAGTCACTCTGAAGAATATCAGCCTCCAAAATGGTGTACAAAGCCAGCAGTTCATATCGGGAGCTTGTCAACAGAAAAACACTTTTCCCTCCAGAAGCAGAGTTAATGAGGCAAGGCTTTTGCTGATGAAGTCATGCTCTTTTTAAAATCGGTGGTCAGTAACTGGCATAGCAGTTACTTCCTGCCTACAAAAAGCTGAGTACAACTGTTAGACAGTTGTCAGAGAAAGGATTTGTTAATCTGCCAGTGCTAACATTAGCAAATAAGAAAATATCTCTATCTTACGGCTTTGACAAAATAAAAATTGTAAAAGAACGTTTGACTTTCTTCCCCAGGTTGCACACCTTTGATGCATGCTGTGTCAGGACGCCAGGTTGATACAGTGAAGCTTCTGTTGAAGATGGGAGCCAATATTAATATTCAAGATGCTTGTGGACGTACTAGTTTATCTCTGGCAACTTATCTGGTACTAAGACTTGGGGGAGAAGGATGGGAAGATAGATGGAGTGAAGGGAGTAAATGTGCAGACCGAATAAGATTTCTCCTTATACTAGAGAAAGAAAAAGAGTACAAAACATTTAGTTCTAGACAATAGTGAAATTGTAAACTTTACTATAATGCAAAGCTGGAAGCAATGATTATTATAAAAGGATCAGGACTCCTGTCAGAGTGTCCTTTCTCTTTCAGGTTGTAAAATCAGTGCATGGTATGAGGATCTCACTAGGTCCAGGATCCTCTGTGTGGTTTCAAGAAAGCCACTTGTTTCTGTGCACTGGAAAGTCCCCTCTTGTTCTTAATACACAGATTAACTTCTCCCCTCCCACTGTCCGCATCAGATATTTATGCTCCAGAGAGGGCATTCCTATCTCAAATTCTGCTGGTCAGTAGGCATGTTTTCCTGCACATCACATGAGCCAGGGCATTGCTTTTTTTTTACTATAGTGCTGGACCTTGGATAGCCAGGTTAAGAACTTAAGTTCAAGGTGCTGCAGGTGCCAGTGCAGGTACTCAGTTCATAAGCAACCCAATCCTCCAGTCAACCCACATGCAAGTGATAGTAGGGGCAGACATTCCACTCAGAAGTTTGGGAAGGGAGATGTGGTGCTCTCTGTCTGAAGCACATAGGGATGGTCCTCTTCTCCTTAGTCTTCTACTCCTCACTGGAGGGAATTCAGGATTCGGAGAGAGGATGGGGACCAAGTTAGTTGGGCAGAGGGGTTGACCATGGGCTTCCATTATTAGCTGAACAGAAAGGAGGAAGGAATGTTCACCCATGCTGCATAGTATGAGTTATGGCTGGAGGACCGCCGGTTCATTTAAACAGATACTGTGGTAGCCTAATCAAATCACATCCCTTGCATCTAGTTTCTTCCTGCAAATTCAGGACAAAAACAATGCTTCTGCTCAGCTATGCAATATTCAGCCAGAAAATAAGTGTAGAAAATAGCAAAACAGGCAATCATCTCATTCAGTGCAAGGAGCATGTCCCACTTACTTGAGAATAAACATTTCCTCTGCCAGATATTTTCAAAAAATCCCACAATTAGTGTCATGCTCCTTTTTTCCTTCCTCTTTTCCCAGAGGGGAAAAACTATTCTTTGGAAAAAAAGAAATTACTGGAAAAGATTTAAACCACCCAGGCTTCGAAGTTTCCATTTCTGTTTCTGTGATGGATATAATCGGAGGTCTGGAGAGCATTTGGCTGTGATGTCTATCCAGAGAACGGAATTCAGCAGAGCTCTACAGTCACAATCGCATGCAAGATTCGGTGGTCTTGTACTTCCACTGAGACCTGCAACATGGATGTTCTGATTCCATCATTCCACACCTTTTCCCTATAAATTCTGGTAATGCCAATCTGACGTAGCTCACACAGGAGGGAACGATCTTTATCAATTGCCCATGGAAGTTTGAACAAAACACTTAAACACATGGTTGATTTCCCTGGGACTTAAGTGGGCGCTGAAAGATTTATGCAGTGACAACAAAATTGTTTATTTGCTTTTTTGTTGAGGTGATCAATAGAAGGTTTTAGTCCAAGAACTGATTCATCCCTTGTGTTTTGGTGCTGTTTTCAGTCTAACATTGCCACTAATTCAAACTTCTGCAGCAATGTTTGTAAGACCACACTCTAAGGCTTTTTACTATTGAGTTGCCATCCCTGCTAAAATCTCATAAAGGAAATGAGATTAAGCGCTGATGTTCTTGCTTTAACCTAGCATAATTAAATCCACATGCAGGAATATGTGTAGCATTTGCTAGTGATACAGGAATTAGCAGGTTTTTTATCACTGTTTACTCAGTAGGTACTTGCCACAGCTGCAGAAAAACCAAAATGCTGTGTAAAGAAAACACCTTATCACAGAAATGAATGACTGAGCTAGTCTGAGACTCAGACTCCAAAGGGGAACCGCTCTCAGTGCTGAGAGACCTCCACTGGGGAAACAAAGATCAGTTCCTCTGCTGGCAGAAACAGCTACAGTCACACACAGATGCCAGAACCACCAAGCAAAGATCTGGCCCGATGCATTTCGTTTTCCTCTTTGACATGCTCTAATTTCTTTTTTAGGGGTGGCTGGAAGGCTGTGTCAGCCTGCTCAGAAATGGTGCTAAGCAAAACATACCTGACAAAAATGGGAGGTTGCCACTACATGCTGCTACCGCAGAGCCTGACGTGAGGTATGTCCCAGGCTCCAACAGCATTTGCTGGTTGAATTTGAACAGGTAGTCACTAACACAGGCTACCCAGCCCAAAGGGGAGTCCGAGTCAGGAAGGTTAGCTGTTACAGTTACACTTATGACGTGCTGCTTTGTTTAGTGGTTATCATAAAGGGGGTAGAGAGGAGGAAAAGCATTGTACACTTGTGTAACAGAGATACATGGCCAAGTAAGGTAAGGAGCCTGGTTTAAGATCACAACAGCAGGAAGGAAAAAAACTGTATAATAGAGGTTGAAACCCTGGGTTTCCCCTGACAAATTACTGTTCTGCCACCTCCCCACAAGAAATATTACAAGAAGCTCCTTCTCTGGACTTCTCCGAGTAGCAGGGCAAATGTGAGAAAAGTTTTCCACACGACAACCTCTCTGAGAGCCCCTACTGTAAAGGGGAAGCTGAGGTTTGGTGGACTGGCTCATTTTCAACTACTTTTACTGAAGGTGGAGTAACAGCTACAAAGCGTCTTCACAAGAAATCTTAAAAAGATCCTATTTGTCTCATTCCAGCCTGTGATAATAGGAAGGTTTAAGAAATTTTGATTTGTACATCTGAATAAATTCACTCAAAAAACTCTCCTAAGTAAATCATGCATGGAGGGGGGATAGGAAGACATTAGAGACGGGTAAAACATTCAGTACATGCAAAATGTTCGTGTGACTTAATCACTGAGTCTATCATGTTGCTGCTGTCACCATATCAGACCAGCCCAGACCTCTGTGTGTTTCTGCTGATCTTGCTCTCCAGCCTTTTTTAACAAACAGCTTTATTCATTTTCCACGTTATCATTGCTTTGCATGCATCACTTGGAGAGAATAGTTTGAGGTTTCTGCAGAAGTATGGGTCACTATCATTAAACAAAGCCTCCACAGAAAGAAGACAATGTTTGTACAACACTGCACATGCTGCTACTTGAAAGGGAACAGTAATCTACTTTACCAGCAGCACACAGGGTTCCCTGAACATTTTTCACATACTCCATGGATACGGGCAGACCTTTGCTCTGCACAGGAGTTTACCAGTTGCTCAATTCCTTTTCCTCTGTCTTGTCACTGGGTTTGCCTCATGCCCAGAAGACATGCCTGGAGCACTGAGGAGGAGGCTTTTCTATCACCATCATTGTCACTCTTGAATCCCATGCTGTTGCCAAAAGGGTTTATGGAGTGGTCAGCCATGAAATGCTTTTTCAGCGAAGTCTGAAAGCTGGCAGCCCGCTGCTACAACCCCATGTGCTGGAGGCAGCACATGGACTACACAGAAAGACAGAGATAGTGATCAGCCAATTTATGTATTGGTTTGATAATTGATTTATGTGCTTCAGCACATTCCGCAGAGCCTAAGAGGAAAGGTGGAAAGAGAATCCATGGACTTTCTGATCTATGCCTTTAAGAGTAGATATCAGAGAAATCTCAGCTGCATGGCTGAATATCTGCATATTTGAGTGATAGCACTTATGTTGCCATAATTGTCTAAGGATGTAAGTAAGTGAGCCAAAGTTTGTTGTTAATAGAGGTTTTACACTCAAAGAATGAGATTTCCTTCACATACATTGGTTTCATTGATTATATATGGGGTTAAACTACATTATATCTGGGGTTAAACTACAGAACCATGTATCAGGTTACAAAGCTATGTGATAAATGGGTTTTACAAGCATATTATGGTTATCTCGTTTTCTTTCTGCTCACTAGCCCATTTTTACCCAGACCTGTTTTCAGATACTGAATTTCTGAGATTCTGAGTCCTTATGCCAAATGACCACAAAATGTCTTGGCTTTTACAAATTTTTATTAAACTAATCACAGCAATCCTAAAATGTCATCCTTTTCAGAGTTCCTATAGTATGACTCCATTATGCCATTGGTTATGTGATTCAGAAAAGGAGGTGTAGCAAACACCCCTTTTCTACAAGTATTTGTATCCATTTACAAATTAATTTGAAGTCCCAGCAAAGCACTGGGATCTGCCCAGTCTTCACCCTTTAGGGATATTCTAGTTAGTTAGAAAAAAATTAAATTTGGACTTCTGGCATCTGAAGATGGCGTTACCAACAGATAGGCTTTTCACCTGCAGAATTGCCTGAATCATCCCTAAGCAACTGTAAATGTTTTTCTTTTGAATAATTTACATTATCTAGTTGTTTATTACTGGGGGGGGGGGGGCAGGGATTGTCATGCAACATTCTCAACTTGATGTGATCCACACACCTGAGCATAGTTCAATCCAGAAAACATACTGAAAGTTGTTGAAGATTGTCCTGATGAAAAGCAGCAGATTTTCATTCAGTCTCCTATGCTTGGGAGTCAATGCATGGTTGTATACATTTATTTCTGCATTATACATTTATCAGAGTTCCCTACTTGACACTTCATCATCTTTTAATTTCCTTGCAAAACAGCATGTCTTTAAAATGTCCATGTTTTGAAGGTTTCTAGCAAATTCACACCTTCAGATGAGCTGCAAATTTGCATTATGACCTTATCTAGAGATACACTAAGTATATATCTTTCCTTTTGCTAGAATCATAAGAATTGTACATCCATGTTAGGATCTGTACTATTTGGCTTTGTTACAGCCTGTGACAGGGTGGTCCTTTGCATTTCCATGATCCATCCATGTACATGATCCAAAAACTTAGCATCCTACTAAAAAATGCAGCCATCTTTGCCAAACCTATAGTGATTTCAGAACATCTTCATAGGATACCAGAAGGAAGAGAAAAGAAAAATCCATGCAGTGTTAAAAATATTATTGCACTTGAATAATATTTCATGTAACTATTTTACTGTAACTGTTCCCTCCACCAGAGGGGAGTGTTTGTAGTCTGATATTCTATAAAATGTGAACCAATGCATGACTATATTTTATAAGATAGCAATGGCCCTATCCCCACAGACCGACTGCAAGGCCTTGTAAAATACTGTCGGTTTGTGTGTATATAAATATGTAGTATGCATGCATACACACGCAAATACGTACACAACATCACATTAATCCAAGAGTTAAGGAGAGTGAAAAATCCTTTTAGAAACTGGTCGTTTGCATTTCTGTTTGTTTAAAACTTTATAAAATAGGATGACAACGAATCACTAAGCTTCCAAAAACTGCACACAGATATAGTATTACACACTCTGATTCTAGCCTAGCAGTCAGCACAAGAATTCTTCCTAGTGGATCTACTTTTAATTCCCAGCGCTAAACTTCTGTTGTTACAGTAAGTGATAAAGTCCTATTTGTTTTTCTAGTATGACAAAGTTTGGACCTAAGATTCTGACCTGTGCCCATCACTAATACTGATTTTTCTTGAAATTGCATGCTTTGTTTCTCAAAAAATGTCAATTTTTCAGGTTTAGTCAGGAGTACAGCACGCTGATTATGTCATTGCTTCCGCAGGCTTCTGAACGTGCTTCTGCAGCAGTCAAATCTTAGTGAAATTAATCATCAGGACAATGAGGTGAGTGAGCTTGTGCTACAAGTCAAAGTCCCAGGCTCTGGGGGCATACAAGTCATGCTGTTCAGAAAGAGTCTACTGTACTATCAATTTTATCATGAGACTGCACTAGTCAAAAATTTCTATAATGCTTTTGCTGAACTCTGCAAAGCATTACCTCATTTTTCCTAGTACACGTGATGCACCTTCAGGCTAATAAACCTTTTCCATAAACTGCCAGCTATAAGGTACCTTGAATCAGTCTCTTCACTCACTTGCCAAGACATTAATTGCTTTTGATTCTTCTAAAGTTAGACATTGGACTAAATCCTCACCTTTACCAATCATCCCATTATTAAAGTACAGTTCTCAGGAAAAATATTGGAAAGCTGGTATTACGCAGAACAGCCATGGAGCTACAAAAATTTATGCTGTCCTCTGATTCTTAAAGAATTATGCCCTGTATATATATATATATATATATATATATATGTAAAATATATATAGTGTACACAGGACAGTGTTAACTTCCCAAATGTGTTCTTCTCCAAATAGAGAAGCCTGACACAAGAGAGACTCTGGATGTCTTTTGATATGTTTCTCTTCACTCTAATAATTGTTCAAGGATGCATCTCTTCTCCGCGGTGCCAGAATCACCACAGGGTTGTTAGTTTTCCCACTTCCCATGAACATTCCCTATCCACTGGATAGTTTGCAGACCCTGCTCACAACAAACTAAACCAGACATATGCTTTGTCTTGGTGTAGAATTATGTTGCTAATGAATTGCATGGAACCATGGATCATAATTTCAAGCTGTAATGTTTTGCTGTAATGCATTGCTACTTGCAATCTGGAACTTTTAGTCCAGCTCACTGTCATTTGGCACTGAGAAGATATTTGTTCAAGTGTCAGTACTAAGCCCTGAATATTCATGTCTTCTGAAAAACGTGGATCCTCACAAACGATTGCAGCTAATAGAGCTGTTCCCTTGGCATAAGTAAAACACTTCAGTTTTCCCATCTTACACTTGAGAAAAACACCCCAATGAATGCATGAATGCATAAACAGTAAGAAATACATCTGGAGGTTTCATAGTTTCCACAACTGTGGCTTTCTGTGGGTTTACTTATGAAGCCTGTGAGATGACAATGTGAAGAAACATTCCCTGAAAAAGCCTCAAATCTGGGCAAAACAAATGTCACGCTCTATTTCCCACAGCCATTTCTTGGTTTTTTTCTCCTTTTATGTCCCCTATTACTCTTTATTTTTTATAAATGCACAATGGTTTGGCTGTCTCACCTTTAATATTACATTCTGTTGGATCTTCAGCTTTGACAGTTCTGATATCACTCTCATGCTTCCTCTCAGAAACAGTAGTCTATCTACAGATGCCACTCAAGGCTGGTATCACCATGCATAAATCAGATGGGTGCGGGCTAGACAGCCATTGCCTGCTGCAGCAGGCCCACATGTGTGAGCTCCCACTACAACCAGCTCAATGCTCTTTGCTCAGCTGGGTGCTCCGAAAGGGCACGTGGAATGTACGAATTATTAGAAAAGAAATAGAGAACAAAACAGGAAGCAGGATTATGTTCTGTCTTAATCCTTGATACATCCACATCATGTCGGCTGCAAGAGTAATCTGAAAAAGGATATACAAGAAAAGGAACAGAAAAGGACTACAAAGATGGTAATAGTTACAGAGTAGCTTCCTTTCATGGGCAGGCTAGCAACTAGAACAAACTAACTACAATAGGACTTTCAGCTTGGCAACTATGTCAGAGGGATGATGTAAGACAAGTCCATGGCATCGTAAATTGCATGGAGAAGATGAAAAGAGAATTCTATTAACTGGTTTTTACATCTAAAATGATGGGGACACCTACAGAAATTATCAGGCAGCAGTTTTAAAGAAAATGAAGATAATTACTTTTTCAGAAAATGCATCATTACCCTGTGGAGGTCTGGATGTCATAGGAAGTCTTTAGACTGATTATGAAATGTTAGGTTACTGTATATCAAGCCTTGTTTCTTAAATTTTGTCCCTAAGCATCTGCTACCATCTGTCTGAGCTGTGTCCTTGTACTGGAGAGGTCTTTGATCCCTACCCACAGTTCTCACACTCTTATGTTACAGCTGACTCTGCTGGTTGCTACAGTAGAAACAGAGAGAAAGTTGATTTTTCAAGGATTTTTTGTCCATATCAACAGATTGAGAGCGGATGACAGAAAACTGGCCTGGTACACTGTAGCTTCTCCTCTTTCAGCAATTTTTCCGTCTCTCCAGAACTAGGGGTGAGGACCCGTTTCCCAGCTGCAAATCACTTCACTGAAGCCTCACTTCACGGCACTCACAGATACTGAGTGTCCATCAACAGTGCTAAGTCCCTTGTGTCAAAACCTTGGTCCAATGACGTCAATAGCAGAGCTCCCATTAATTTCAGTTAGGGCAGGATTTTACCCTCATTTTAGGTTTTACAAAACCAAAACCCCCATGATTAACCTTTGCAAACCCTAACTAAAAACAAAACTGCTCTTGTTCAACTGCTGTATTTTGTCATCTCCTACACTTAAGCCATATGGGGACTTGAAAAGCCTTAAAAGATATCTGATGAGTGAGAGAAATTGTTAGAGCATTCAAGCTTTCAGTTAGAAAATCAGTGCTAACAACTTCCACTATTAAGGCACTGATAAGCTGTCCGCATCAATGTTTTATAGCTCACACTTCACCTGAGTTGTTGCCAATTGGCTTTATGGGGTTCTATGTCAAGTTTTAATTTCTTTTCCACTCTGTATTTTTTGCTTTTTGTCATTTTGGAAACCAGGCAAGACCCTTGAAATGCATTTTCCCTGATAAGAGACAGTAAACAATGCCTGCCTAAAGTAAAATATTACCCCATCTGAATACCACTACCAATTTTTAAGAAACACATTGAGTGAGTAACTTCATACAGAAAATCTCTAATGTTATGGATGTAGAGTAAAATATAGGTGTGTATAACAATGCTGATGAAGGTGCAAATACAGGCCATGAATTCTCTGATCTACCAAGACCGACTGAACACAGCTAAGATGGAATGAAAATGCAGGTCAATAGCTTACCATTTGCTTTGTTTTCTCCCTAAACAGTAAACATAAGATGTTTATATTATGACTTTTTTGTTGACATCACTGGGCCAGTTCCTTTGCTTGCTGATTAGGGCCAGCTAGAATACTAGCTTATAATATTTATTTTGGATCAAAGATAAGACCTAAAATAAACATCACACTGTGTCATGTCAAAGCACCAGTCCAAAACAGGCTTTTCGCACAGGATCCAAACTGAGCAGTGAGGAACCATCCCCCAGCTGGCGTGGTCCTGACCATGCATTATTTGTAACAGGCTATAGTCACATACCAAAGAAGCATTTGCATTTGTATCCATTTTCTATAATAACTCCAAAAAGTTAATTGCTTGGTTCCCCCTTATGACTCCACTAATTCAGAAGCTGTTACTAATTATTCCAAAACAAGAGGGAGAGGAAAGAGTCCGTCAGTCCCGAACGGTTTCAGAACTGTCTAGCTTATATAGAGAGGCTTGAAAGGTGCTCCTCTGAGTGATGATTATTTGCTCTCCGGGTTTGTGGATTTCAGGGAATGACTTCGCTCCACTGGGCTGCTTTCCACAACAGGCCCCAGCACACCCAGACTCTGCTGCACAAGGGAGCAGACCCAACTCTGGTGGACAAAGACTTCAAAACAGCTCTGCACTGGGCAGTACAGGTGAGCCACAGCCACTGTTTCACCAGGCAGTTGCTTGAGCTGAGCTGGCTGTTGTAGTGTCCTAAATACTCCAAAAGCAATTATTTTGGCTGTGAAGTGAGGAAAATGGATGCTAGGAATGCCCACTAACAGCCCCAGCATTTTGCTAGTGGGCATGGATCAAGGATCTAACATCTTTTTTGGATAGGAAGGCATACTTAACACAGGCTCAGCACTGTTGCCCTAAACAAGGTTATCATTTATCTCACTGGGACTATGTGTGTGCTTCATGTTGAACTCATGCTTAAATTTTTTCACTAAATCAGGGTTGCAGAAATCAGCAGCTTAGTCTTGCCAAAGGCCTTTGGGAATAAAATAATGTAAACATAAACTAAAACATATTTAAACAACTATGGTTCTGGAATAATTAGCTGAAGAGTTGAGGCCCTCCTTCTCTGGAGAATAAGGAAGACAAGGAGCCAAACACGTTTCCTGTTGAGCTGTATGTTCCTATCTCCTATGCAAAAAAAAAAGTGTCAAATCACTAAAAATTACTCAGGCCACCATTAGAGAATTAAAACACACAGGTTTAATGTGGTATTAAACAGTATATTATGCAATTGGTAGTTAGTAGTCTAATATATAGCATAATTTACTAAGTTATGCTGAAACTTTACTGCAGAAAACTTCCCAGATGAAATTATATAAATATGTTTTTACTTGCTCACTTGCCATAGCAAGTTCCGGTATCAATGTTCAAAACACCTGCACACCAGATAAGCAGAAATAGAACTTGCACAAAAATCCAGTAACATTTTCCTACAATGACTAAATATTTGCATCCTCACCTTTTGGTCTAAGTTCAGTCATCTTAAAAAATGTGTCAACAAAGAAATTCAAAAGCTCTGAAGTGCCACATACTATATTTGTAAATGAGTAAGGACATTGAGAACCAATAATCTGTTTCCTTCAACCACAACCTCCCACAGATGGTTCATGTACAATAGGCTCAACTTTTATTTTTCTGAAGTAGAGGTATATTTTCGCCTCTGCAACTGGTATTATTTCAACACTAGTTTTGTTCTTCTTTAATCCTAATCAGACAGAAATTGGGCTGCATCCCTTGCTATTTTGCCTTAGAAGAGTAAAGGTATCTACTCAAAAACCTGTTGTGCATTTTCACCAGGCTTACTCCAATGCAGGCTGCTTCCAGTGGGAAATCTCTGAAACTGATGGAAGCTCCTGCAGGCTAGGCAGTGGTCTGGATCATATCTCTGGGAACAAGCTGTCTCCCAAACAGAAAGACAAAAGGGAATCCCCTTCATATCAGGACCCTCAGTTCCCCTCATACCTTAATCTTTCCCTGGTTCTGTATTTTGTAAATTTTATTATTTAATTCACCATTAACACCCACCTCCACCTTTCTCTAACAAACATGCAGAATAACTCTTGAGAAAGGGAGAAATTAAAACTGCACAAAACCCACTTGCCCTCAGGTGGAGGCAAATCACAAATCCCTCTTTTTTCTCCCTTTAAGCTGCTCCCAGAAAACAGAGGAAACCTGCAGGATGAACACACTTTTTTCATTTTGAGAGATTCCTGCTATGAAGCCTTACAAATGGCTTCTTCCATCCACATACTTCTCCATATTCTAGGTCCAGAAGGTGTAGTTGAAATACCACACCATGGAATAGATCTGTTAATATTTCTCTTATTCAAGCTTGGACAAGAAAAAATACTTTCAGCCAGTGCTCTCTGATGCCCTGTTAGGCCCAGGAGAAGCAGATACCGTGGACAGGCATGACTTTCTCTGCTATGACAGAGAGCAGAACAACAGCTCTGTGGTGTGGGATTATCGTTACATCTAATAGCCTCCTCTGTGGCTGCTGGAAAGGTGATATATTTCCTTTAAGAATTGTATTAATATCTTCAGGGAACAAGAGACTCACAGAGCTCAGGCAGTACCAGTTGCAGGGGTTGTTTTCAGCTGAATAGGGCCCTGTGTTTAATTTCATTTTTAAAAAATGCAGCAAGGGGAAGACCAGTCACTGCACAGAAACTTGTTTCAGAAGTTGCAGGAAAAAGGCAGTTTGTGCATGCTGGGGTGAAACACAGAGTGGGTCCACATAAAAACCATTGCCTGCCATTTGAAACCAAATTCTCAGACATGTTTCATATGAAATAATTGTTCCACGCTGGCTGTTTCAATGACTGCATGGTCTCCTATCAGACAAACGGTGGCTGTGGAGTCCCAGCCGTGTAACTAAACAGACTTTGCCCACACCAAGGTCTGTTCAAACCTCCTGCTGGTGAAGTTCACGCCTTCAGTGCAAATGCGTTACATCGGTGTCAAAAAGACAGATCATTCTTGTTTGTAGTGAGAATATCTCATGTCAATTTTTTTACACATGCAATATTTTTAAGAGCTGGTGCAGATAGGGCTATATTAGAAGTGTCCCAGGAGGTATTTCTCTCTATTCATTGCAGCCAGCAATAATTGCTGTAATGAAAATGAAACACACCTTTTTAACAAAAAACTATTAACTGATACTGGAACAAAGTGTAAAGCTGTTCTAACAATTCTAGATAATGATGTCATTGAAATCCTAGTAAAATATAGTATATACTATACAGTATACACTATCATACTGCATACTACCATATCATAATAGTATTAGTAGCACTTCGGAAATAGCCTGGGAAGATTCGGAGTCTTCCTGGATTGCCTTGCCAGTTGTCATGATTTTTACCAGAAGTTTCTTTGTCTCTTTCTCAAAATGCTGGCTGCCAAAGTCATATGATTATGTAGAAATACCAGCTTTCATTTAAAGAGTAAACAAACAATCAAACAAAGATCTCTTTCTAAAGTGAAGAAATGCAACCTCCAGGGATAAAAAGAAGGCAACAAAAAAGAAGCCATTAAAAATAATATTCTGCCATGTGGTGCTGCACTTATAGTTTTTTTATAGGTTGATTCAGAGTGCAAAGTTTTAAAAAATTACAAGCCTGCATATTTGCTCCATAGCAACAATGCAATTATTTCATTCCCCTGTTTCCTGAGAGCAGAGCGAAATACCTGTATATCTTAAACACATTGTAAAAGCAAAGCATAGGCAATTATTCATTTGTGTTTGGCTGAGCAAGCATGGCAGCCTCTCTGTAATTACTTGGAAGGTGAGAACACACTTAAATTTCAGGATTTGTACGAACGAATCTCTCTGTTGCTGCAGGGCATCTTGAGGACATAGCTGGCCACCCAGCCAGTGCAGAGGAAAGGGCCAGGGAAGGCAGCGGTGGCTCAGGGCCAGGGTGTCTCCCCAGGGATCACTGCGCTCCTTCTCTCTGCCCAGCACCCCATTTTTTTTCTGTGGGCTGCCTGTGGTGGAAAATTTCAGAGAGACTTCCAAAGACTTCTTAAAACTTAGCGGGTGTTTCTCCATGGCAGACATTTTTGCTGTTGGATTAGGCCAGAAGAGGTGTATTTGTTAGGCATGGTTCACAGTCTGGTTGGTTTCATGCAGAATTGTACTTGTTCGCTCGTTTCATGCAGTTTTCTAGAGATAGCTAGAAAGAGAGAGTAGTGATTTCTTTTTTTATGTCACTAAGCTTTAAAGACAATTTTGACTGTTAGCAAACAAATGAAAAACAGATTCAATCTGCATTTTTAAAGCATACCCTTAAGAAATCCCTTTCCTGTGTAAATATTCTTATTCCAGCAAAGGTACAGCTGTTGCTCATGGAGGCTGGAATGTTGCATAGCAGCAGGGCTTTACAGAGTGAGCCACCAAGTTGCAAAACAAGGAGGAAGAAAGTTTGCAAATAGTTTTGAGTAAGAAATAAACTTCCTCCAATACCATCAGAAGTTTTTTCCAAAAAGTGCCCTAAACATTTGTGACAATGTCTGCAATAGCAAATTGAATGTGCTTGAGTCTTGGCACTGGCACCAAGGCCAACTATCACAGGACAGCCTGTGTCCCCACTGCTAAATTCTCTTATTCTCTAAAACAGGATGATTGTATGCAGACCACTTATTGAGAATGGTCTGTGGCCCATGCTAGGTCCTGAACTATGTCCAGGAACTGGTGCGGAAAGTGTTAACTGACCCAAGCCAAAACTATGCCAGGGAGGATTTTAAAAATTTTATGGCACAGGATTTTAAAAATTTTACAGTACAGACAACTGAGTTCTGATGCTCAGAGACGTTCCCTAGTGCTGCTTGGTTTTTTTATATAGATGTAACCTATTTCTCCACTTTCATTTATGTCAGTTCATAAGCCAAAGCCCCTTTTGTGACTTGTACACAGTACAGCAGTATTGATATACAAACTCATCAGTACAAGCAGATCATCAGAAAAAACTACCTTTACCTGAAATAATTGACTGTTAACCAGTAAGTCCTTCAAGTATAAATATGCTGTTGACAATGTAATTACTCACACCAATCAAATTTCCAAGAAAATCAATTGCAGAACTCCCACTAAGCTTAGTACGAATTTGTCTCAGGCAAAACCTGTAGGTAAGTACAGGATAATTGCCAGACCTCTTCCCAGCACACAACCTATGTGTAACTCCTCAAGTGGATGCCAGAACATGAGTAATGTACATGCATCACACTTTTTGCATATCTATAAATGTCCTGATCTCCTATGCCTGACTGGAAGACAAATGTTTCCATTTGTCTGGTAGTAGTAAGGAATAAATCCTTATTCTACTGTGGAATAAAAGATGACCTCTTTTTCAAAGCACATAAACAGCTTATCCAGAGAAATCAGTCCTCACAACAATGTACTAGCAGGGGAAAGCTGCCAAGTCATTTTAGTCATAGCCATAGTCATTTACACAGTAAATCATACACACTTATTATAGCAGACTCCAAGCGAAAATAAATTCTCAGAGAGACTTGGCCAGCATTTTGTGCAGTTTTTTGAGCAAAGAGAGGGTAAGACAGGCAGGGACATATGATAGCCGTAGAGGTATGCCTCCATGACTGCCTTTGTCATTTGGTAGCTTTTTCCAACACCCACTAAGGCTGCTGAGAGGCTAAATCTTTTAAAAACACTGTGTCCCCTAGTTGTATCAGAGGCAGCAGTGCTCTAAGGACCACAGGACAAAGTATCCTGTACAACAACAACACGTTCTCTTTCCAAGAGCACCACAAAGTCAAGCCAAGCTGGGTCACTCTGAGTCTGCAAGAGACACTG
The DNA here is from genome assembly GCF_026419915.1 of Harpia harpyja. Lineage (NCBI taxonomy): Eukaryota > Metazoa > Chordata > Aves > Accipitriformes > Accipitridae > Harpia > Harpia harpyja. The sequence goes on from NC_068969.1 coordinate 97,229,880, forward strand.
TGTCAGTGCATGTCTGAGGCTTCTCTAGGGTTAGAAGACAAATGAGCTTCTCTCTGAGATGGCTGCATCTCACCAATGTAACTACAGCAGCCTCAGTAGAGTTGTTGTTAATTTATATTGGTTTGCCATCAGAAACACACCCTGCGAAGTGCCTGGGCTGCATCCAGACAACTTCTGGCAAAGTTTCCCTGGCAGGAGGAAGCTGAAGAGGGATTGTATTACGGATTGTTCCTTTCCTCAGCACAGGGCCCAGTTGTCTCTGTCCCCTGAGGGCAGAGAAACCACAGAGTGCTCTGAATTTTTGCGCTGGTTCTCCACTGCCAACACAGCGATCTGGCAGCCAGGGCATGGCAGCAGTGGAGGTAGAGTGAATGTGCTTCCATTCCTCAGCCTTCCGTCATCTGGGATACAGAGGGGGGATGCTGGAAGTCCTTAACAATGGGAGAAAGATCCTGTGTGTGCAAACAAGAAAAAGATCTTTGCTTTTTTTTTTTTCAATGGCCCTGTTGGTGTTACAGTCAATTTCATATTATAATATGCTATATGTGTCTGTTTGTGAAGGATAAGAGGAAAGATAGAAGGGTTGGGAGACCAGCCAGCATTCTGTAACGTAAAACCCAAACAGCACCCAATGATACACAAAGATGGTTTCCATGAGGAAGCCAGAAGTACTGATGCAGATTTTATTTAATCTATAGTAATTTATGGTGCTCCTTTATAAAAGTAAAAGTCACCTCCCAGAGTGCTGCAATGGGAATAGTATTTGCTTGTTGCTGCAGAAAGGAGTGAAATAATGGTTAAAATGTCGAGCCATTCAGGGTCAGAGCAGAAGGACATCAAAGAGAAGGCCAAAGCTTTGGATTCACAGGTGGGGAATTGAAAGAGGAGGGAATGTAGAGGAAGAGGAAACACAGACAGCCCTGAAGTGCAACTCTAATGATAAGAAGCAACACCAAGAGCTGCTAGTGGGGAATTTCCATGCAGCAAAGCTGGCCATAGATAGGAAGACTTTATACTGCACGCTAATACAAAGAGACAGAAAATATAGGAGAACTAATACAACCCAACCACATAATCTCCAGAGGCATTCACTTGGAAGAAAAATAATTTGTCAGGGTTTCCTGAAAACAGTTAAGAAGTGGTCCATAGCTTGTCCCTTTCCCCCTCCCACCTCTACATTACTGGTAGCCACAAGCCAGCTTAGCAGACTCCCTTCACATAATTCTTCTCTGACATTGAAATATCTAGTTCACTGGAGTATTCTGACGAGGGGAAAAAATTAACCCTCTATATTGTGCAGTGAACAAGGAAAACATTGTAGTATGTGCGACTGAAGACCTAGCAGAATAAAATGCAATGTTATGGTAGAATATTACTTAAGTGACAATAAAGTAAAATTATCGTTCTGCATATCAGTCAGACCTACAAAGGGCTGAAGTATAAGAACAATGGCTGTAGTAACAGTAAGGATAAATTGAGTAGACATAGGTAAAAAAAGTGTCAAAACCAGAAAAGTGTCCCAAACTTGCGAGATTCTCCTCATGGTACACGATTCGATGGATACTTCCTGAAGAATTATTTTCTTATTTTGAAAGCACTGAGAGACGCAACTATCAGAAGGCTGGCTTTTTATTAACCAACCTAAAGAAAATGGAGTTGTAATAAACTGAAAGTGAGAGCTAACAACCCCGTTAGTGAATTTGTTGTTTGCCACTGTCTGGAGATGACACAAATCTCAGACAAAAAACTTGTATAAAGCACAATGAGAGTTCGCCTTGCAAGGGCTCCTGGATCGAGGCTTGAGGACATTTCTTCTTCTTAAATTAAGTTTAATTTAGATGAGTGGTCAAAGAAAGAAAAGTTCACTGAGGTGAATGAATAATGGATGCAAGCAGATAGAGGTGTGAGATGGGACAAAAGTATAAAGAAAACTGTGGGGGGACCCCAGCAGAATTATATTGAAACACATAGCAGAAATAACTAATAATCTCTGAGAACGTTGCTGAAAAAAAATTGAATACAAAAAGGGAAAATGAAATTTAGGGATACATACAGTAAGGTTACAAAACCATGTAATTTTCCTATGGTAAATTTACCACTGAACATCCTGGTCTAACAATAGTACTGTGGTTCCTGGTAAATTTACCACAGGAAGACTACATTTTTGGTGACCTCAGCTCAAAGCTATCAATCTAAGAATAAGGGCAGTGTAAGCGTTTTAGGAGAATTTTGTGTGCAACTTAAGTAAGCCAAGATGAATGTAAAGATAAGAAGGCATTCCTAAGAAGAGAGAGCTGGAAAGCCACAGAGCAGTTGGCCAGAGATATCTTTCAGCAGAAGGTTCAAAATATTAGGAAATATCCTTTGATTATTTAGAAAATGTAATTAACAATTTGATTGAATTGTTAGGACAGAAATTTCATAGCCATCTTCAAAGCAGTTATTGCTTCCTCAGATAAGAAGCTACTGAATATAGTATGTTTGAATGTCAATTAATCAGTTTAATACTATGTAGTAAAACAGAGAAATACTGGAAAAGTGCCAATAAAGTTCATTACATGGCACAGAAAGCTTGTTAAGCAGGTGGTGAATAGAGCAATCATAAAAAGTCCAGTTCTTTGGCCCTTTCTGGTTTGAGCAGTACATGCAATTTTAATCACACTGAATGATGTCAACAGAACAATTTGTATAAGCACAACCTGCTATAATGGACCCAGAATTCAGTCCAAAGATAGGATGTCCCAGTGGAGAAGAATAAGGAGTAATGCAATCAAAATCAACCCAGGGACTTATATTACACATCATATATTCTCTATCAGCCACATTCAGGACAGTTCAAATAATCTTTGGAGGTGGACATCTCACAGACAGTCCAACCAGTGATTTATCATAAGAATGTTTTTATTTCTTCCATAATGAGGTGACAAAATACAGAACACATATATAACCCACAGCTAGAACCAAATTAGAGAGAGGGACACCAAGCACTTCATGGGTCAAGATGAAATTCAAAACTATTTTGATAAATTGTAGGAATGAACTGAGATTAATAAAATAGCACTGTATACAGAACTGTGAAAAATTAAAGCAGTTTGCACAAAATGAAGAGTAGTACACTAGTAGACTAGTGGATTACAAAGCGAGTAGGAGTTTAAATTATGGTGTTGATACAAAACAAACATCATTCTGGGACATATTAACAGAAGTGTGATACATGTGGGCTACAGTAAGTAGCAATGTCATTTTCAATGTCAGGAGAGAAGCCTCAGCTGGATAATTATGTTGTCTGGGGTGCCACGGTTGAAGGAAGCTGTAGACACACTGGAAGGAGGCCAAAAGCAAGCACTAAGTATGATAAGTGGGTTGAAAACCTTGACCCACGAAGAGAGGTTGAAATGGTTTGTTTAGTCTAGAAAATGGAAGATTGGTGGGAGACAGGACAGTCTGCAAATGTATAAAATGCCAGTAAGAACAGTGGGAAATTTCTTATGCAAATGCTAAGAGTTGTGCAAGAACATTGAGGGACTGAAACTGTAGGTGCATGATGTGAAAATGGGACTTAGCAAGAGAGTATAAAATTAGAGGAATAGTAGCATCACTAGAACACGAATACAGAAATAGTAAGATACTGTACATTAATAATTTTTTGTATCAAAACTGACTTGGAGAAGGATGGTAATAGATAGATGTTCATTGTGGTAGTACTAGAAGTATACAATAGACTTCCAGATTCAGTGAGCCCTGAATGTGACTAAATTTCTCTGATGCTAGTGACCAAAAAATGTAGCAGAGAATTATGCCAGTATGGAGGACATTGATGTTTGGCATAGGGTCTGGAGAATAAAACCAACCATTATTAACAGGACCTCGGTATTGCTGAATATGAAGATCAACACTCTTTTTTTCATTAGCTATTCAGACAACTATAAATTAATAACAATTTTAACATGGTTAATGAGGACATTATAAAATGCCTGGTCATAGAAAATAAGCTTGGATGACATGATCATGAGTAGACTCTAAATTAAACAGGTGAGTAAACAAAGTACATACAAAACAAAATTCCTGATTTCAGAGGGACACATTTGGTAAATTAAGGGAATTCTCAGCTGGACTGAGAAGCTCTGGGACCAGCAGGTTCCAGGGACCTGCAATGTATCTGTCAGTGGTGCAAAATGTAGCAGGAATCTGTATCCCAAGAGCAGAGAAAAAAAGTGTGTAGAAGAGACTTGAGATATAACGGATGACCATCCATCTTTAAAAGATATATTTAGAATAAGTAGACATCTGACAAAATAATAGGCAAAAGTAAGGAGAAGCAAAAGAAGTTGTATCTCAAATTCAAGAAGTGGAGTAGTAATTAAATGTTGAATAGAGGCTGTAAGGAAATTACTTTCAAGGATAAGGGTTGAAATCAATCTTGCTTAGTATTTTCATAACTTGGCACAAAACACAGGGGCTTTCTGACAAAATCTGGCAATAACAAAAACTGGAAGACATTAACAGAAAAGAATGGGGGCATCATACAGGGGAAGCTGGATCACCTTCAAGTCTAGAGTAATACAAATGGGACAAAATTGAATAGGATAAAACATTTAAGTCATGCACTTGGGTGCTAACAACAGAAGGTCCTCCCAGAAAATGGAAACTCTATGTTTGGAAACGACTATAGAAGATAAGTACTGAGGCGAAAAGGGTTATTCCAAAATAACTAGGAGCTTCTAATGAGACACAGCTGTGAATAAGGCAAATGTTGTTCTGTGACATACCAAAAGCGGTATTTCTAACACAAATAGGGAAGAGCTAGTGTCACTGTACAAAGTCCTGGCAAAAATGTCTGTGTATGACTAGGTACAATTTTAATAACCCCTCTCCAAGGATACACAACTAAAACACAAAAGGAGAAGGGTTAGTATGTTGATGAGAGAAATAGAAAGCCTATTTTACAAGGAAAACTTAAAAGACCTTGATTGATTAGAGCAGCAAGAGAACAGCTCAGAAGGGATATGATGATTGCCTATAAATACATCTGAAGAACAAATACTAGTTAGAAGAAAGAAGTATTTAATCTAAATAATAATGCTGGCACAGAAACAAAGGGACATAAATCAGCCATAAGTATGAATAGAAATTAGAGATACTAATCATTAAAGCAAACAAGTTCTTGAACTGCCTTCCTTTGGGAGTAATGGGGACAAAAAACCTAATTGCTTTTAATGGACAGAGTAAGTTTATGAAAGGGATGATGTAACATAGCTGCAAGTGATTGCAGGGATTGAATTTGATGATCTAGAAAGACCTTCCCAGCCTTGTGTTTCTATGTTGTTATTAAGAAATCATGAATTCTTTTTCTCTATTTCCACCAAGTTTGGATATAAAATGTTCAGTTTTGTTTGCAGGTTAGAGAACAACATCAACCTTCTATTAAGATACTGAAGCACTAGAGCAAACTAGCTAAGAAAGTTGTCCAGAATCACTTGAGCAAATATTTGACATGGCTTTTCTAGGTGTACTTGGACAGGCTTACAGAAGTGGGTTGGTCTTTTGAGGTCCTTTCCAACCCTAAATTTCTATGAGAAAATATAGGCTCATATCTTTCTGGACTCTGGCTTAGCAAAACAGCAAAAACCCCAAGTTATTTCTGAGAAGACTGTAACTTTTGGAGATATTTGTAATGGTACATTATTTATTATTTTTCCAGTGTTCAAAGTGTTCTAGGAAATTCATAAAGCAAACCCAATTCCCAGCAGGAGATTGGAAGCTTTTGGCTTTCATACCTGGGGAGTCTGGTACACACAAAACAAAATACCGTTATTGTATTTAGCCTGCTCTAGCAGAGAAAATGCAGTTTGGTGTGAGCTCCATTGTAAAATGTTTTTCTTCTCTGAACTTCCTCCCAGAGTGGCAACAGGATTCTGTGTTCCATCATTCTGGACCACTACCAGGGACCATCAATAATAAACTACGATGACGAGAATGGCAAAACATGTATGCACATTGCTGCTGCTGCAGGCTACAGTGATATTATCAGTGAGCTGGCTAAAGTCCCAGAGTGCAACCTGCAGGCCCTTGATGTGGATGACAGGTAACCATGGAAACTCTGAAACTGAAATTGCTGCTTCCTTTCTATTAACCTGAGACTAGCTCTGTTTACTCTATAATCATGTTTCCTGTTTCACAGGCCATGGCCTAGTTAATGAACTGCACTTACAGAGAGCCATGCTTGCTCAGAAACACTGCAAAGCAGTCCAGCTCACGTGTATCACATCTAGTATAATAACTGACTAGTAGGAATGTTATTTAACTTTTGTGTTTCTGGTAGGAAATGATAAGATTATGTGTGAAAGGACTTTGTCACCACCTGACTTAACTTCTTTCAATCAAAATTGAACATTCTTTTCAAAACAATAGAACAAGATCCTACAACCTGAAGCTGGGATCCTGCTGCTATTTGTATTTAAGAAATGGCAATGTTCCCTTGTTGCATTTAAGATGCTAACACAGTATTCCTATAGGACCAGAGGACCTTCATCTTCCATTCTGACAAGGCATTTCATTCCTTCCAGGATGAAATCCCTATATCTTAAGTGCAGAAGAGTCATCTTCTTTCCTCTTCTTCACCCCACACCTACCTCCCTTGGAACTTTGCTCATAAATTTAATTCAAACAGAACCAACCGGCTGCTCGCATTGATTATCCAGCTCAGTTGAGCAAAAGCCAAGATTTTCTTGGCATGGGCCTTCACGAACTTAAAATAATAGCATTCTTCATGGAAAAGTGCAATAAAATGGAACAGAAATAAAACCAACAGGGTTCCGGAGAAGTTTCTAAACAGCAGTAAAATGTAGTTGAGAAGGCTGTGTTTCTATGGAAAGAAGAGCGAAGGGAGGAGTTTAACTACACTTAAGAGCTCAGTAAGACACAACCTCCTATTACACATTCTCAGATATTTCCATAGAAGGTATTATACTTGAAGGGGAGAAAAGATAAGCTGTTCACTATAAACACACAGTAGATTTCCATTCTATTGTGTTTCTGACTGCACCTGTTTGAAATCACTGGGATTGCAAAGAAACAGGCAGAGAAAAGTCAATTTTGTTCTTTATTCTTGCACAGTTTTCTTATGGTGTTTTCTGCGCTTTCAGATTTTTCACAAGAACAAAATCTTACCATTTGGAAACTGGATAAAAGTTTCCAAAGACAAGACGCAAATCTTCTGCCAAGCAGAAAATCTGATTCTCCTACACAGATTCAAGACAATTATATCTGCTCCAGTCTGTGCCCATCAAAGAATGGAGAAACTGGCAAAGGGGCGATGACAGTCTGGTAGATGTGTCCAGTCCTTCTCATTCATCTGGGGGAGGCTTCTTCTCCTACTGCCTTCATGGAGAGCCCTGAGCCAACCATTGCTAATTGTGTTTGGTGTAAAGATGAGAAGAGCTTGTCCCTATGCAGTGGACACTAGAAATACTTTTTTCAAATTCTGCTCTGAAAACTTCAGGCACTCCTCCCCGTCTGCAACTCCAGCAGCAGAAGAGATGCTATTATATAGCATGTATAGGCATTCTGCAGCCCTGTATCTACTTTCTCTACAGCTAAATAGATGCACATAGATGCCAGTCTATGGCCGTATTACTGCCACTGGCAGCTACATCAATGTGGGATAAGTTGCTGGAGAATTCCTTAAAACTGATGTCATGAATCTGGACGAGTAGCATAGGAGCACACCTCATTATGTCATTAATAGTTTTGATAGTAAATTTATTCATCTATTTTAATGATACTCCCCCTTTTCTGTAGGACGCCTTTGCACTGGGCTGCAGCAGCAGGGAAAGCTGACTGTGTGCAGACACTGCTAGAACTGGGGATAGACAGCAGCCCTCGAGACATCAATGAAAACACTCCTCTGACATATGCAATGTACTGTGGGCACACAGCATGCATCAAGCTGCTGTCTCAGGAGAGCAGGTAAAGCAGAAGTTCACTTCTTGCTCACATGTTGCCACTGACTAGAAAAAAAATTTATTACTTTTTGTATGCTACTGAAGGCTTTGAGCCCTGGGTGATGTCTCTTCAATTCATATGCAATACTCAGTTCAAGTTTTCCACCAAAATAGCAATGTTAGAATTAGTCATCTACTGAAGACTCATCACTGCGGTTACAGTGCTAGTCTGTCGATCGGCAGAGGGTTCTGAACCAAGATGATGTAAGTATAGCTCTTGCTCAGTCACCTTCATGCAGAAAGTTTATTTTATGGAGTAATATTAGCCCACAGATATATGCCTTCCACTTTTTTGAAATCTCTGTGCACTAGCTGTGTGTTCATGTAATCCGACAGAGGGGTAGACTGAACACAAAGGCGTCTTTGCCAGACAGATAATAAAATAAATTTCAAGTTTCAATCCTCAGGGTAAGGGTTTGAGAGTTTTCCTAGCCTTCGTTTGTTCTCTGCCTGGATTGTCTCTTCTTATTCTGAGGTTTTCTATGTTAAAAAGTATAATCCTTTTACCATTGCTTATGATCTTCCTCTCTCTTTGTATTTCTCATGTTTCAGCAGCTGTCATTTAATTTCAGTTCTTCAACTGTGGTAAATGAGCATGCACTTACAAAGACATTTATCATCACATTTCTTTGTGCCTTCCCCTCCTTTCCAGTCAGCAGTTAGTATTATTTCCTGTGTTACAAATTGTGAGACATGGGTAACATTACCTCTCCTCCTCCTCCTCTTCCTCCTCCTGTGCTCTGCCTGTCAGAGTAGGTCTGAAATGTTGATTAGTCAAAATCTCATCTAAAAACCACTACAGCAACTCCACTGTAGGTAATTATCTTGATAGATCTTCTGAAAGTGTGCTGGGCCTCTTTAGTACAGGCAAGGCAAGGCAAGGGAAAGCAAGGGAAGGGGAAGGGGGGAAGGGGAAGGGGAAAGGAAAAGTGAAAGGCAAAGGCAAAGGCAAAGGTAAAGGGAGGGTAGGAATGGTGAACTAGTGCGTTCGTTACAATGTCAGCAATGACTGTGCTGTTGGAAATACCATTTTCCAAATATGATGTAATACAAAGACCACTTGGTTTGAAAGATCCCAGGATGATGATGATGTTGTTGTTATTGGATCTTGCCTCACCATTAAGAATAATGATTTTGCAGCTGGTAGATGCTGAAGCCAGAACAGTTTGGGGTTTTTCCTGATAGCTGCACTGAGCCTACATTAAGATGAGTATAAGGCAATGAACTCCATAACAAAAAGTGAAGTAACACAGTATCATTTTCAGTCTTTGTTACAAATTTGGAGTCCTAATTTTCTGCCTCCTTGAACCACCCCTGCAAATGTATCTGAACAGTATATACCCCATTTTCTGGGCAGTATTTCACATTCATATTTCACAGGCAGTATTTTTTTCATAATTTGGCAATAATGACATCACATTTTGATTTGTACTTCCAGTAGATCTGAGCCAGTTCATCAGTTTTCCTCCCAGAACAACAGATTCCTAAAGAAAGAAGGACGATTCAGTATGCTGAACCACATCTTCTCCTGCAAAAAGAAGAAAGATGATCAGAAAACTAGTCAGAAGGAGAGAAGCAGAGACCAATATCCTACAGAAGAGACCTCAGAAGTAGATGACATCATCACCACTTTTGACTGCATTATGGACACAAATTGCAGAGACATTCCAGATGAGTGTGTGACCACCACTGACTTTAAAAGAAGCAGCACAGATGCAAAGTACCTTATACCAGAAAAGAAGCAACCAGAGTGTCAGGGACTTCTGCCCGTCAGAACCCAGAGCCTCCCCCCAATCACTGCAGGCAATTCCTTCCTAACTGCTTCCCAGAGCACAACTTCAAGCTTCTCCTCCAGCACCAGCACCCACCATTTTGCACACAAGTCTCAAAAGAGTAGGAGTGAACACAACTTGCTGGACCACAGAAGCAGCTGCCAGGCTTTGTTGGATGATCCCTGGAACACAGACTCTAACCAACTACTCTCCTACAAAGTCTGTAATCAGACTCCTTCAGACAAACTGATAAACAGCTTAAACTCTGATAGATCTCAGCATGTGCTTTTATGCCCTCCCTGCCTTCCCTCACTTCCCAGTTCTCCATCAGGTAATTTATTTCTTCTCTATCTCCCAAATCCTATAATCTCTACTGATGTGGCAAGCTGAGGCTGAAAAAATAGGTAAGTCTGACCCATGACAGTTCTATTTCTTTAATATCTTTTTCAGCTTCTTCTCCTTGTATATAGTAGCAATCGCAGATAGCATATGGATATGACATCAGCTGACAGCTGAAGTAAGGTGCTTAGGTGTGGGAAATAAGAGATTTAAGTAGGTCTGATAAGCAAGCAAAAATGCAGGTAGTCAGGAAGCATGTAAGGTACCTGAGCAAGGTAAGTGCCTCCAGATTATATATGTGCTTTGTGAATTGCACGTTAACACCCACTGCCACGCCTGCTGCCTTGTGTCCACATTTCGTCCTAGAACTAGATGTGCAAGGGAACAGTACTGCACTCAAATCTCTAACTGTGCTGAGAGCTGCTTCTGGATCCAACCAGGCAAGTCCACGTGTGCCATGCTGGATGGCTCTGCACTATGCCACTTTCCCCTTACAGACAAATTCCAACTCCAGGCTGTAGTGTCAGCCCTTCCGACTCCTCCCACCCTGAATGCCAGCTCTTTGGTTTAATGTGCTGTTCTTATGGTTTCTCCAAAGCTGAATTCAGGTTGCTAAATTTATAGAGACAGAGTAAATGCTTTTATGTTGTGGTTTGGAAACTCTAATGCAACAGTAATGAAGCAGAGCATCAGAATTCTGAAGTAAACTCAAAATGAGGGTTTGGCAGGATTTGGGATCAAGTACTTTGTTTGACTCACATCCATGTTTAAATGAAGCTGGCTGGCTGGCCTGCATGCTGGAGTTTACTTCAACATATCAGTGTCTCCAACTTCATCTCCTTTGGGATTAGCTCCCTGCCAAAATAAAACACATCTAGCATGCCTTCCAACCACTGTAATATCCAACTGAAAATGAAGCAAGCAAAAGCAATCCCCAAACTTACCAGTACAGCTTTATGAGGAGTAAACATTACACAACAAGTTAATCTACCTCCACCCCAACAGACATGAGCCATTATCCTCCAGTGGAAAGAGGAGTGAACAGAAACCCTGTCTGAGAAGAACCCTCAGTTAGGTCAGGTAACTATCTAAGCCTGCATAATAGTGCAAACTGTACTGACTCCTAAGCGAAGGGATCTATAAAATAGCAAATCTTTGTTCACATCTCTAATAATGAGAGTAGAGATGGCAATTTCAGAATGACAGGTCATTCTAAGTTGTGCAAATAAAGGCTGGAAATAGTTTTTCAGGGCAAAATGGAGCTATTCAAAAAGTTCCACTTCCTGAACATCAGGCCACATTCCTGAAAGCCTGATAGACCTGGTCTATAGGTGTCACTGCTTTTTTACTGTGCACCCTTCAGCTATTCACTCAACCACACAAACCCCAAACTCCACATGGCTAGCGAGGATTGCTCCAGCATGAATCTTTCCACACTGAAGTCTGCAAGGTTCAGCTCACATGTGGAAGACAAGAAAACCTGCAGGGCTTCTTTACAACCTACATATAATAGGAAACAGTGAGGCTGAGATATCTGAGTTCATTCATGTTGACAGTAGTAGGAGGAATGAACCCAAACTGCATAAACCAAGCCTGAGGACAACTATGGGGAAATATTTCTTGGTGGAATTAGCTAGACTATGAATACATGGAAGTAACTACCATGTTATTTAAAATGTGATTATACATTTTTCTTAAGACTGTAGAATACTGTATGGTTAAATCCTTGTTTGCTCTGCACAGAAGGACAGCTGGTTTTCTATGAACATCCTATGACAAAAAGCTGCAACCAGCTGAATCAGGACAGACCCTGGGCATCCACTCAGGGCTCCATGATCTCCACAGGGACTCAGTATAGCACCAGCAGTCTGCATGCATGAATGAGGACGAAATCATATCAGTTATGGGAAATCTTCTAATTGTTACAGTGGGAGGTGTCTTTGCATGTCCAAAGGAAGAGTAAGTCATTTTATCTCTGATAGTTTATTACCTCCCTCAGAGAAAAAAAAGCCTGAGTCTGCTTCAAGCCCAGTTGTCTGTGTACCAGCTCCCTTTAACAAAACTTTCCCTTTCTAACAATAAAAAGATTCCTGTAGCTGGCAAAAAGGACTTCCATTGAAGCATGTGAATTAAAAGCTTGTAAGGGGGCAGAGAGTGTCTGACAGGAATACGTTGCACAACCCAGATACTGTCTAACACTTCTTCACGATAAAAAGATCTGCTTATCCCTCTTCATGCCTATGTGTGTGGTTTAAATCTGTCTGCCCCTGTAATTAAAGCCACCTGACTTGCTATGAATTAGAACTGCATTTACTGTATGAGCTCCAGGTCTTCCAGGTCTCCAGTGCACTGTGCCTGCAGGACTTACAGGGATCAGAAGCAAAGTAAGCCTGGCTCCAGCCCAGCCGGCAGCACTGTGCAGGCAGCTCTCTCTGAGGAAAGATATTTCCTCGTTGTTTTTTTTCTGCATAAGGCCTAGCTGTGGGAAAAAACAGCATCTGGTCTTTGAAGGACACTGAAGTGTTAATACTCCATTTCTCAAGTCATGACTGTGGGGGCTACATGTAATTTCCTAATCACTGAATATCCAGGGCAGGATTATGGGTATCAATAACCTAGGGGAACTCAATTTGAATATTATTTTCTCAGCTGACACACAGTGTTGGTTGTCTTGCATGACCATGCCTTTTGTTAAAGTCAAAGCTAATTTTTGCATTCACTGCTACTAAGGCAGCTGGCACACAGATGGGGATTTTTGGAGGGTTTTTTGTTCTGTTTTCTGTGCTCCTGGAAATGAACGATGAGTCAATTTACTAACTGAGCCTTAGAAGTTATACAAAGGGGAGAGTTTGCTGTGGGTAGCAATGAGACTTACCTTACTATCATGCCACTGGTTTCTCTCAGAATAACTATTTTGTCTTGCCCTCCGCTGGGGAGAACAAAGATAGACTATACCAAAACCTACTGTCAATATTGCAAGAGTGCTTGCCAGCCACAGTGCTGAGCTGGCATCGACAATCTGAAGCATTTTGTATTTATGAGCTTCGCAATCATCTCTTTTTGCAAAATGTACTGCCATCTACTTTCCACAGGGAAAATGGTGTAAGTAGAGAAATTCTAAGTGATATGGGTAAAAGGAAGCCTGTCTCAAATGTAAGGCAGCCCTTAGCACTCCCTGACCAGCTGGAGCCTCCTTGTATCACCCACTCATCTCTCAGATTACTAACCTTCCAGGTCTGAGGCGATACTTTATTACATGTTGTATTACAGCACCCCAGTACTTCTATTTGCTTGAACAGGTAATGTAAAAAATAGGCTGTTATTAAGTTTATGTTGGCATAAGCAGTATGGTATAGTCCAACAGGAATCACTTCTTGGCCAGGAAAGAGTAGAGCAAAGCTGATCAGTGCGGCTGTTTCTTTCTCAAACTGAAGAACTGATTTACAGTGAGACATTCATCATAACATTTACAACTTTTCCACAAAACACACCACAATGTGGTTCACCTACCTAAATGCAAAGGAAAATCAAAGAACAACCTGTAAAAAATGTCAGTAAACAAAATGAAATGCAGAACAGTCCTGCATTTTATACTAATGAAATTGCCTCATTTCCATTCAAAAATAAATGCCACATAAATACGCTCTTGGGGATGACAAAGATGATGTCTTAAAGAAAGAAAAATTTTTTTCTCTGGTGTAATGTGGAATAGTTGGAAAGGAAGAGCAGAAGAATACTTCCACTCGATGCCAGAACTTTTAGACATGGCTTCTTTTCCAAGCATTCACATCAGCCTTGCAAACATGATTATGCTTTGTACTGTTGTCTTGCTGCCAGATATCCCCATTTATGAAATAAACATATCTCTTGATAGAAAAAACAACCTGCCATCATCAAAGCTGTAATGGTATATACATAATAAGCCATTGGTTCTCAGCGAAACCATCACTGAAACCAATATAACTCCAATTGCACTGATGGGAGCAGCAGGCTTGATGCTCTGCTGTTTTGGAATTGATATATTTATTTCTTTGTGCACACTGGATGCGGTCTATAGAAGAAATTTACCAACTTTTACACCCACTTTTTGATCACCCTGGAGAAGTGTTAAAGACTAAAGAGTAAAACATGGGAAAAGGAAACCAAAGTCTGTTCTTATTAGATACAGCTCATCCATAAGAGACTCTTCATGCTTTAGCCCAATATGCATCAGCTTTACCCATGGGATCCAGTAGATTGATCCAATGTCTATCAACTGCCATGGTCTTTGGACCAGAATCTTGCTCCATCTGGAGCTGAAGCCTGCACTATAACATGGGGGTTTGTCTGATAAACACCACTTCAGCTCCTTTCACACAGAAGCCATTTAGTCAGTAACAGTACAGCAGCCTTGACAACTAATTCAGTGCACCTCTACAAAACTGTTCTACAACTATTTTCCTATAGCTTTATCTTGCACAGCCCAGTAATACATAGGTATTTTCATGTACCAACTAAAAAAGCCACAAAGGCAATTTATATCATTCCATTTCTTCCTATTGCTTAAGATGTCCTACTACATCCAGCCCATGTCTCCCCTCGTCTCTGCCTGTCGACAGAGCATATGCTTGCTCTGCAATGAGCTATGTTGCAGTGCCATGCTGGATGAGCAGCTGTTTGGCAAGACAACTCAAGACTCTTTACAAGGCTCATCTCAGATCTGAGGATAACAAAAAAGAAAAATTTGACGGAGTCAAACATCACAGAATAACATCAACTCAGGAAAAGGATCTCAGGAAAATGTTGATTTGGTGCTTTAGTTTCTACTTTTTTAATAATATTTGATGGGTCTTTTATGTAGTGAAATGCATTACATCTTCTAACATATTGTCTTTTTTAATAGTACTGTACCAAAGTCAACTTTAATCTTAGCCAGTGAAATGAATGCCACAGTTAGCCAATTAACCTTTCATTTTCCAGTTACCTATTCTTCTTGGTAAAAATGAAATTGCCATAAACATAGTTTAATAAGAATCAGTTTCAGTTTATATCAGTTCTGCTATGTTTTCATCTGCAGCAAAACCCTCTCAAAACTCATCTTTACTGCTGGTAGACTTCCACCAGTCTCATTGTCCAACCAGCAGTTGAACTCCATTTGTGTTCTAGTACTTAGAAAGGCTGCGACCCTATTAGAAAAGTGTGCAAACTAAAGCTTTGATTCTGAAATCAAATCCATCTAGTTGAATATTTCTACAAATCTAGTGTCCAAATATTCTTTCATAGACCTAGCTCCTGGACTGTGCCTGTCTTAAGACCAATTACTATATTATATGAGAGGAAGTGATAACGGTACATGTGAAGGTTATATTAAATCAGTCACTCTAATGAATGTAAAGAGAATAAAGCAACAGCTTTTTTCAGTCGGTGGTTTCTTGTTATTACATATTTCTGACAATTACTAAGTAAGTTTTCTTTTCTTCTAGAAGCCAGAGATCTACAGTGCACTGTATTATTTACAATTATTTTCATATGGTAACAGATTATCTTTTTCTTTCACAGGTAAAAATTTTCAACAGATGTCTGTAGACCAACCCAAGATAAAAAATCTTACTCCTGTACAGAACAGCCTAGCTCCCATACCCAACCACTATGCTCACAAAAGTAAGTACAGGCAAGTCTCAGTTACAGTATCATACTGTGTGCCTCCATCACTGGCATCTGAGAGCTTGAGAGAATTTTCATATTCCTTTTTCACAGCATCATAGAATGCCTGAGGTTGGAAGGCATCTTTGGAGATTGTCTAGTCCAACCACCCTGTCCATGGAGAGATCACTTGTAGCAGGTTGCTCAGGATTACATCCAGTTAGGTTTTAAATACCTCTAAGGATGCGGACTACACAACTTCTCTGGGCAGCCTATTCCAGTGTTCGACCACCCTCAGAGTAAAAAAGTTTCTTCTTATTTATTTGTGGCCATTGACTCTTTTCCCTTCATAGGACACCACTGAGAACAGTCTGGCTCCCTCTTCATTACTCCCCCCAGTCAGGCATTTACACACACTGACAAGATCCCCTGAGCTGCCTTCTCTTCTCAAGGCTGAACAGTCCCACCTCTTTCAGCCTCCCCTTTGAGGCTGGACACTCCAATCCCTTAATCATCTCCACTGCCCTTCGTTGGACGTGCTCCAGTATGTTGCATGTCTCTCTCATACTGAGGGCCCCAGAACTGGACACAGCACTCCAGAGGTGTCTCACCCGTGCTGAATAGAGGGGAAGGATCACCTCCCACAGTCTGCTGGCAATGTGTTTCCTAATGCAGCCCCGGATGCTGTTGACCATCTTTGCCGCAAGGGCAAACTGCTGGCTCGTGTTCAGCTTGTTGTCTATCAGGGCCCCCACGTCCCTTTCTGACAAACTCCTTTTCAGCTGTTTGATCCTCAGCATGTATTGGTGCAGGGCTCCTCCCCAGGTGCAGGACTTTGCATTTCCCTTTGTAAGAGTCTTGTCCATCCATTT
Organism: Harpia harpyja; assembly: GCF_026419915.1. Taxonomy (NCBI): domain Eukaryota; kingdom Metazoa; phylum Chordata; class Aves; order Accipitriformes; family Accipitridae; genus Harpia; species Harpia harpyja. The sequence goes on from NC_068969.1 coordinate 97,246,488, forward strand.
CTCCAGCCTGTCAAGGTCTCTCTGAATGGCAGCACACCCATCTGCTGCATCAGCCACTCCTCCCAGTTTCCTACCACTTGCAAACGTGCAGAAGGTGCACTCTGCCCCATCATCCAAGTCACTAATGAAGACATTAAATAGTATTAGCCCCAGTATCAACTCCTGGGGTATTCCACTATTGACCAGCCCACCTCCAGCTGGACTTTGTGCTGCGGATCACAACCCTTTTCTCCAATGAGTTTCATAGCATTGGCCTAGTAGAAGCAATGTACATCAATACAGGGAGTTTGGTTCTGCATTTGTTTTCCAGAGCAAAGCTGACTAGAATTTTCACAGACACAGGATTTTTCACCCTTGGTTTCACTCTCGATTGCATATGCCTGTATGACCCTGGTAGCTTTTCACAGGAGGCAGGACATGATGTAACATGGTGACTTAGAGGATGTAAAGAGATGGATGATGACACCCTAATGACTGCATGGCAGAGAAAGGTTGGGTCTGTGAGATGAAAGCCAGGATAAGGAATGACTCTTCTGCAGACAGCATAAAAAATATCATTACACTGATTTTTGTGTCCTTTTGCTAGCAGAAATTCAAGGGAAGAGGATTAGAACAAGATCATCAAGTTTTCAAAATCTTTGTCATTTTCTGAATGTTACATAGGTGAAAGATGTTCTATCTCTCTCTGTCTTAAGAACAGTGGATAGACTAGCTTTTACATGAGGATGGGAATCATTCATTTCTCTCATTCTAACAGCAACTGGTTTCGGTAGCTTCTATAACACAGGAGCTAAAATAAAGGGATTGAGAGAGCAGCAGCCTGTTTTTCCTCTGCAGTTTCAGCCAGGTCCTCATTCCCAAGACAGTAAGAAGCAAGGTCCTGAAAAGCAGAGAAAGCTTTACGCAATTCCCACAGCCCCGGCAGTGTCAAGACTTAGTGAGCGTCCCAGGCTGCATCCAGCCAGGAACTGGGGTGTTCTTCACATACAAACACTAGCCCTGCTCCCAGCAGTGTCCTGGCCTCACATTCTTGTGCTCCACCAAGTGCATATCCCCCAGTGTATTTTGGATGAGGATTGCAGTTTACTATTTGTCACCCTGCAGATCAGCCAGCTCCTAAAGCATTCACATTTCAGAGCTAAATTTAAGATTCATTGCCTCTTATGATCTGAGTTTCAGAAGCAATTCTGCAGCTATAACAATATTACTAAAAACGAAACAGCAGAGGTAGCTTTATAGGGAACATCAGATTGGGGAGGGGAAATACAGAATCCTGCACTGCTGCTGCACAGTAAGAGAGGAAGAAGAAAAGTAGAGATATGTGGAATACTGAGGTGGTATTCTCTGTCTGCTCAGAAGAAAATAATCTAACTGCTTTCAAAAACCCAGCTCCAAGTCTTCTATTTTTAAGCTTTCTACTAATGTTCTTTATGTCTTCTAGTTAAAACATAATTGTAAGCAAAATCCTAAAAAAAATTATTTCATAATCACTGGTGTTCTTGCAGTAATTCCTACATACAGCCAGAATTTTAATTCTAGTCTTATGCCAAAACCTGTGTTTTACAAATAAGATACAATTATCACAGTTAATAATCATGGTTTAATTAACTAACACTGCACATTTATCCAGGTGCCATTACTGCTTGAATATCAGTTCAAGCCAATAACAGAAAAGCAAAGTTATTTGCAAAACAGATTATGTTTCTTCTTTGTTAACAAAAATGACATGTTTGACCTGGAGCTTTCCAAATAACTGTTTCAGAGCCAAGATTTCACTCATTCTCCATCCAGCCCTAAAAATATTACTGATCTGGACACAGCCTTTATTCAGGCAAATGGCTCCACCAATGAAGTTTGAATATAAACATTCGTGTTTCTCTAATATTTTCATTACATAAAATGTGTGTTAAAAACAGGCAACAAAGCCAGTGGAAAAAAAAAAAAGCAACCACGGAGCTAGAACAATAAAATAAGCATAAATTAGAAAGAGAACTGAAACTACTCGGAGATTAACAGAAAGAAGAAACATCTCCCCAAAAAAAGGAAGGGCAATGAAAAAAGGAAGAGATGCTTTAATCTCTAAGCAAAAACATTTAAAAATACAAGTTAGAAAGAGGATAATAGGAATGAAACAGCAGCCTAGGAAAAGAGTACTTGAGTGACTTTATACCATAGTTTATACACTCCCACCCTCCAGATATTCCCAGGGCCAAAGAGGTCCCTCACATGGCTTCTTGAGTAGCCTCAGCACAGCCTGGCATCCCTGTTATTCTGCATGGTGCTGCTCCTCTCCCAGCGTACTCTTTCTATCTCATCACGTGACTCACCCAAGGACCCCTGGAAAACAGGCTTACAACTATCACACACTGGTCACACAATGCCAGAAGAAATTTCCAAACAAATATGGGACTTCTAGAGAACTGCTGCTCTCACTTCTTCATGTGGCTTAGAAATTCTGAAGCCATAGTGAGGTTATTACTTGTTGGGGAAAAAAAAAAGATCTATTCTGCAGGTCATTTAACAATATTTTCTGGGTGTCAGTGGTTGTTTTTGCTGTTATTCACCATGATTTGAAGTTTCTTCTTTCCCAAGTTAACAGCAAAGGATTCCACAAAGCACCCTCCTCTATGCAGAGGGCCACCATGGTCACTGCTTGCAAAAGGAGGGCCACCATCGTCCACTGCTTGCAAAAGGAAGAGTCTAAGAGCCATCCTTTCTGCTGGAGTACATACTCCTTGGGCAATGCCTCCCTGAACAGCCTTATTCTTGCCTCTGCAGTTTTTAATAGCAGCCACTTGAGAGTCACTGCTGGGTGGAAAAGGCTCCCCAAATTAGTAGCTCTTATTGTATCACTAGGTCTTTGGTAGCTGACTCTGCCCTCTGAATGTGAATAATTACTGGTGCTTTTGCTGTATGTAGCTTCTAGATGTTTTGCAACCAGCCTTAAGGGTTCTGTCTCTCACACACCCCAGTGCTGGGTCCAGGCTCCTGTGTTTCATACATATACTAATACCAGTCATTATATGTATTATTTCAAAGCCATCCATGTACCAGTCCTGAAATCCTTATCAAATACCCTAAACTGGGTACAGTATGTAGGACTAGGTGGAAAGCATTGGTGTTTGGATGCTGTTTTTTACTTCTTTGAATGAGCATGGTTTTGTGATGGCTACCTGGTCATGGGGGTGAAGTTAAACTGCACTGCTTTTGCCCTACTTAAACCGATCATTAAGGGCTTATCTAGTGCATGAAGTGTTCTGGATGTACTTTACACAGGTGTAAACTTTGAATGCATGAACATATGCCTATGCTTTAAAGAGGGAAACAACTGAGCCTCTCAATATGCATTTGGTTTACACACCAAAATTTCAATGAACTCAAAGCATTCTATCATGTGCCAGAAAACAAATGGGCCATTAATTGTATTTAGCCCTGCCTGATTCACACAAATTCAATATGAACTAAAGAAAAGTATTAATTATATTATTTTTTTTCATAGAAAGGAGAACTAAGTGATTTCCTGAACTTCTGAACATGAACAAACCTTGAATATTACCTATGAATTACACTACATTGCCAAAGGCCATGCAGCTCTAGTAAACACTGCCTGCTCAGGTCATCACAATTTGAATTGTACTGTAATTAGCATGAGAAAAAAAAAAAAAAACAACAACCTACCCATTTTTTAAATCCTCTCTATAAAGATTCTGCTTTGCCCCAAATAGATACCTGGCAAGTTTTAGAGAATTACTGCTCCTGATAAATAAAGAATGATGAAATGAGTATATGGCATATGGTACAGGGGAATATGGCAAGGAGAACTTCAGCCTCTTTTGCAAATATATATAGTAGAAAAATACATAGATGCAAAGGTGCCCACTGCAGACATTAGAGAGGTAACATTTGTTTTCAACAGGGTAAATTTCTGATTTATTATATACTATGTAAATCTACAGACACAGAAGGGCTTCAATGGCAACACTGGTGGTGTTCTGCTTTGCTGAGGCACAGAAGCTGCAGGGTTTCTGCTTGAACTTCTTCAATATATTTCTGACTTGGGCACAGTCTGTGTCCCCAGTTACCTGCAGGACTGTTACTCCCCTAGCCAGTTATTGCCCATCTTACCTTTGGACTTTTGGTGGTTTGGGATTTCTTTGTTTGTTTGTTTTCCCTAAGTGTAGTGGTTTGCATTTGCTTTTGCTGAGTTTTGCTACCTGAATTTCTTACTGTTTCTCCAATATATCAAGGTCATTTTGCATTGTAAACCTGTTCTCTGGGAAATTACACCTTGCGTGCCTTTTTTTCATCAGGTGTGTGTCCACGTTACAGTAATGGATCTATCTTATTTTTTTATTAAAATCTCTGACAAAGTTAATAATCCTTCCTTATTAAAACTACATAATTTCTCACTTCTACATCCACTCCACCAGTGTCCCAGATGTTCTTTTTGATGTTGCTTGATGAGCAGTGAGAAGGCAGACTTCATAGGTTCAAAGATTCACTTCTGAGAAACACCAACTGGGCAGGATTTTAGGTATTTAGGATTTTTTAGGTTAGGTTAACTGACTTGAAACTCCTCAAGTCCTCTTTTCCTGTCTTTTTATTCTACAGCCCTCAAAAAACTCTATCCACTATTCTACCTATGAGTTCCTCAAGTGTACTGAACATTTAGTTTGGTTTGGGGATTTTTTGTAAGATCAGAATTGACTTCTAAATTGCAGATCGTCACAGGTGCATTGACTGCGGTAGTTACTCAGTTCATACCAGCTGATTATGTGGTCTATTATGCCTAATAAAAAATAGTTCATTTATGAGTTTATCCTCTGTTAAAATGGTCCAAATCTAGATTAACTTCAGATGTTTCTCTGGAACTACATAAAATTTTCATTGTGTTAAGAGACAATACTCTTCTCCTTTCCTCATTTCTGCAGAATTTCCCTGAACCTGCACCATGAAAATTTCTGTCAGAGGTTATGGAAAGGGAATACCCAAAGGGGCTGCCAGGAAAAATGCAAACATGAACACTCAGGTTTTCATTGGAGTTCACCAGGAAATGGAATGATAATGACAGGCTGAGATGGTCACCTTTTGAGCACAGCGCTTTACAGCAGGATTCTTCCTGCATGTAAAGAACCAGGACATAAGCATGATACCCATCTGCGGAGAAGCAGTTGGCTCAAAGAATGGTTAATACCTGACCACTAGGAAGCATTTGTGGTTAGTTTTAAAGGATGAAGCCAGAGAAATAGACAGAGAATCCAAATAACCTTCTGGAGGCTGCCATGACTAGTAAGATGAAACTCAAACTAGAACATCTCAGAGGAAAACGTTAATAGCCTCTCATATATTCATCACAACAGATGCAGATGGAAGGAAATCACAGATGGAATGAGAATGCAACCAAGGAAATATAGCGTGAAAAATTGCAAGGAAGATTCTCTAGCTAAAACAGAGATGGTGTTATCTCTAATAGAGAACCCTTCATATGGTTAAACAGAAAAACACGAACTATTTGTATAAAAAGAACTTGTGAATAAAATGGAGATTTAAATGAAAAGAAACTAATGCAATTCACAATAAATTCCAAGGCAGAAAAAAACAGGTCTACAATTAAGGTTTTGAATTCTCCTTTTAAAAAATCAGGAAATTAGTGAGTTGCCTGAATGAAGGAGCTTGAGCATTTCGATTTAGAGAAGATATAAAACTATATTAACTATAAAGCACAAACAATGTTACACTGCTGAGTGTGAGGTGGAGATTAAGGGTGATCTAACTCCACAGTTTCTTACAAGACTGATGACACACGAGGCATACAACAGCTGTGGCTCTTGTGTTTCAGTGTGGGTCTTAGTGGGATACTTTTGTGGCTTGTGACTTCCAGAGCACGTGTGGACCTATCTTCATGATTGACTGTGCCTAGAACTACCCAGACAGTGTCCCACATTCTTCCATTTCACCTTCCTAAGATTTTGATCAGTATTTACCCTGGTTAATACAGCATCCTCCCACAAAGGTTTTGTTAAAAATAATATATTCCCATGGAACATTTCTGTTTCAGGCAGCCTGTGTTTTTTGATGAAAATGTGTCTTGTGGAAATCTCTCCAAACAGACCAAGTCTCCTTCAGACAAACTACAGATTCTCTGTTTATCAAAAGTAAACCTTTGAACTTATCAAGTCTTATTGATCACCAAACACAAAGTAAATCACTTAACACTGGAGTTGTTTTCTTCAGTTGAATATTAGCTCTGCCAGGCTTTAGTGGTATTTTTACTCATATTTTGATCAAATTTTTCAAATGCAGGTTTGAGTACACACAACACAAGACAAACAAACAACAGTTCAAAGAAAGCAGCAAATTCATCTGTAAAAAAGTCATGCTTTTCACTTTCTGTGCACTCTCTCTCTTTTTCTTTTTCCTCCAGTCCAGCTACCATCTCAGGGTGCTAAGAAGTTTAAGTCACTGCCTTTAAATTCCCTAAGGACTGGTGCAGTTACTCTCCCACCAGCCCCAACCTCCAGATCCCAGAAAAGGGGACATTCTCCGAGTCATTTGCTCTATTCTCTCTTGCCTGGTCTATCAGGAGAGCCTCTGAAACCAAGCTGTGTCCTACCTGCTATCCCAAGCCAGAAGAAATCTAACCCTGCAGAAGAGCTTGAGAAATCTCTCACCAAACCAGACACTGAAAATTAACTCATTACACTGGCCTCACTCAGTTGAAATATATCTAAGAGCTTGTTACAAGGTAACTGTACAGTAAAATCTCATTAATTTTGCACTAACGATGCTCTTGTGAACTGGAGGGTAAATGAACAAAAAACAAGAAAGGGTAGCACATCACAAAAGCTGCACTGTGCATTTATATAGGCATTTTCATTATAGTTTTCATTTATGATGAAGTGACTAAATCAGTATTTCACAGTGCTGTAAATCTATTTTGTGAATGGAATCCTCATACTGTGCAGTCTTGTTGCAGCAATGTGCTGTTAAGCCAGAAAACAGGAACAAAGAGTAAGATTTTCTGCGTGATTTAAAAGGCGGAATAAGGGAAACATAAATTGACAGGGATTCTCTGTAGTTTGTAAATGCAAAGGTGCTGATTCTGAGGCTGTGTGCCATCAAAAACACCTTTTTAAGATTAAAACAATAAGCTCAGAATAAAAGGCAGTTTTAGCAAATGAGGGGGTTTGGCTCTGTTTTTCACATATTTTCTACATTGCAAGGTTGTGGGGTTTGTGAATTCAACAAGCTAAAAAAATACAATGAAACACTAATCTCTGTGGGACAGACAGGGCTATAGCACACACTGTTCAAAACTGTTAATTGCACTGACAGATGTCACTGACAGATGTCATTTTAATTGCACTGACAGATGTCATTTTTGTCACTGAGGAACACGAAGAATTAAATGTCTTTCATTTAATTCTTCGTGTTCCTCAGTGACAAAAATGCAATTGTGTATTATAATTTTCATAAAACAAGGACTGCATGGTCCTGAGTTATTAGGCATTATTTCATCACTTTGATCACTGAACTGAAGAAGGAAATCTAACTAGAGTGCTGTTCAGTCAAGAGCCTTGGCAAGTGCTATAAGTCTTTGACTAAACATTTCACAAGACTGTCCTTTCCTAGAGGCCGACAAAGACACCAGCCTCTGCTTGCTTCAGGATTCTTATCTAAATCTTGCTGCTGTTATTCTAGAGGCTTCCCTGCTTCTGATTACAGAGGGGCTGTAGCCATTACTGTTGGCAGGGGGAGGGGAGGGATAGTCCCCTTTTGTCACCCCTTCTGTAACACCATTGCTAATAAACCTGTCTTACAGTAGCTCTACATCAGCAGTTCATTCAACCAGGATGTGGCATTTCTGTTTATCTCTAAATGTTTTATTAGCTGTACAAACATTTCTTTTGCTGTGTCACAGTAAAAGACAAACCTGACGTGAAAGAGAAGGTAATCACGTCCCAGTAGCTGCAGTTTCCAATTTCCTTGTGGTAATGACTGTAAATAGAAGGACGGCTGGTGGCTGTCGCAGACAGTCCCAGAAAGAAAAAAGCAGAGCACAACAACAGGTGCTCTGATGCAACACAGCGAAGAGGGAACTTTTGCACACAAATAAAAGGATATTTTATTTTTAAACATCTAATCCAAATGTCAGGGTATAAAGCTCAAATTCAACAAGTGATGTAAACCTCTAGCTTCTTGCTGAAATCTGTGAAAGTAGAAAGCTCATGTGCTTGGACCTGTGTTGTGGTTTAACCCCAGCCAGCAACTAGGCACCACACAGCTGCTCACTCACTCCCCGCCACCCAGTGGGATGGGGGAGAAAATCGGGAAAAGAAGTAAAACTCATGGGTTGAGATAAGAACGGTTTAATAGAACAGAAAAGAAGAAACTAATAACGATAATGATAACACTAATAAAATGACAACAGCAATAATAAAAGGATTGGAATGTACAAATGACATGCAGTGCAATTGCTCACCACCTGTCGATTGACACCCAGCTAGTCCCTGAGTGGCGATTCCCCGCCCCCACTCCCCCCAGTTTATACACTAGATGTGGTGTCACACCGTATGGAATACACCGTTGGCCAGTTTGGGTCAGCTGCCCTGGCTGCGTCCTGTGCCAACTTCTTGTGCCCCTCCAGCTTTCTCGCTGGCTGGGCATGAGAAGCTGAAAAATCGTTGACTTTAGTCTAAACACTACTTAGCAACAACTGAGAACGTCAGTGTTATCAACATTCTTCGCATACTGAACCCAAAACATAGCATCATACCAGCTACTAGGAAGACAATTAACTCTATCCCAGCTGAAACCAGGACAGCCTGACAGGCAACCTAGTCCCTGAGGCTAGACAGAAGAAATACGGCATGACAGAAGCACACTCTGTTAAAGGAAAAATCAATTCTGTCATGTTCTGTCTTTGCAGCTGACCAGTCCTGCCTAGTCCAGCCTCACTGAAAAGTCCAGAGTCCGTCCTACAATGTATCAGACTGGCTTTTGGTCCATGGACTCACTGTCTGAGCTACTCTGGTCTCCAGAGCCCCTAAGCTTGTCTGCCCTGGAAGTCCACCAGCTGCAACCCCCGAATTCCCTGTTCTAACTCCAGCCCTTTTGTACCTCTCCCTGTGGCCTCACACAAGAGGCAAGTGGTTCATAAGTCAGTTCCTAGAAATATTCAAGCTTCAGTGCAGATGTTAAGCCACTATCAAATGGTACAGAGCAGATGGTTTTGGTGCAGACTGCACAGAGGAGAAGGAAAAACTAGTTCATATGGCTCTGGCCAGCAGCAAATTACTTCTATGTTAACTGTGTCAGTGTAGACATGAGGAGAATGAGGTTTGTCTTTGCAGAGTGAGAGCCCAAAGTAACCACTCTGGCAGAGATTAATTATCTTTAGTTTAACACACTGCTTGGGAATGGGTATAGTGTGTGGAAGGAAGAGAAGACCAGCTGTCACAGCAAGGAAATCCCAGTGAGGTCAAATGTTTGTAACTCCATCGCCACTCTAGCCATTTTGAGTTGGTAAGAAAACCAAGCTTTTTGCTATCAACTGGGACACCTCAAAAGAGGCAAGTCATGTGCTGCAACTCCATGTTTTTCCTGAGTAGAAGGGAATCCCCATTGCTATTATTGGCTTTGAGAGAGGGGGTGAATCTCTCTCATCTCTTGTGTTACCCTGCCTGCCCAGGGACCGGGAGAGTCCGGGGCTCCCTAATGGCAATCATATAAAAGCTGTGGTGGCGCCCATTTCTTTGCCAGCTGCAGTTCCATGCTGGAGACAAAGATACAGGAGCAGTCTGTGTTGGCTTCCCATAGAGGCTTGAACAAATTTCAAATGTTTCCAGTATTACAGCAAGAGAGAAAGGGAGAGACATTCCCCCATGCCTTAGGCTAGACACTTCCATTCCCAGAAAGGAAGTAATCAGCTTTCTGGTTTTCCTATTCAGCAGTGCTTTGTTAACGCAGCATGGGCAGACAAAGCTGAATAATGAACAATTTTTGAACAAAGATAACACTGTCTTTCACATTAATTTTGCTCAAAAATGCAGAATTTCAGGTGCAGACACTTGAAGCTAGAAACACACATTACCACTGCCTCCTCTCTATACAATCAGTTTGTGTGACAGGAGACATCTGCTAGCTGATTTTTTTCCTATCATTTCCCCCTTTTTTCCTTATCTTTTTCTAGGAAGGAATGTTTTTTTCCTTGGGTCTCCAACCCAGCAAATAGACTTTTTCAGGAAAGGAATGCAAATCTAATTGCCTGTTCAAAAGTAAGCACAGAATACAGTACTTACCTGAACAGAGACAGTCTTAAATACATGGTAATCTGAACTAAGATCCAGGTCACTTTTCTAATGTGTTTCTTCTGTAAACTGTCAATAAAGAAGTAGTTCACAATTACCAAATATATCTCTTTTAAAAATTAATGCTCATAGAAACCACTAAAAATTATTCTCAGAAATGTTCCCACAAGGAAATATTCTTATCTTTGGGGATTGATAGCCAAATTCTACAGTAAATGAACAAGTCAAATTAAGTTGAAGTCTTTCACCTTCAGAGGAGAGCAGACTGTTGACTGCAGCTTACTGCATGAAAGATAACAAATGAACCAATAACTACTTCAGCTACACTAACCTCTTGCTCTGACCCTTCCTGGAAGATAATGGCAGGAGAGACAATAAAAGGCTAGCACAGTTGATTAGCAATTGCCAAGAAATGTCTGGTCAGTAGGTCATGACAGAGATTTTTTTTTACTCTGTCTAGTGATTAAATATCTCTGGCACATTATTCTGTGGCACTAGTTGAGTGTTAACTCATAGAGTGTTGCAGTACTTAGGTGTCTGGGGAGTTTGGCTTGGCACGGAGAGCTAAGAAAATATACATAATACAGGATACGTTTTCTGACCAAAACACAATATACTTCCTCACTGGAACATGATCTACATTCTATATACAATTCTTATGAACAGAATTTGAAAATGCTTCTAAAAATGGTGCAGCCTTTATTCCAGAGGACCATTTACTTACACATTGATACCAAATGGAATGGTCCACTCTTCCAGTAAACTCTGCAGGAGGTTAACACTAGTCCATTATTTAAAACAAAGAAAAATGTTCATATGTAAAACAAAGGATCATCCAGTATTATGGGGATCTTTCAAAGGCTATTCTATTGATGAGCAGAGTGTCTGATGAGCAGGCTAATTTTCTTGTATAAATACCTAAAGAGGAAGCTATATCCTCTAAAATTCAGCCCTAATATAGCATTTTAAACACCCCTACCACTGCCAGAGGTGGAGATCTCTGACCCTTCACCCAAAATACACTGCATTCTTTTACCATCAGCAAAGAGGAGTCTGCACAATCCATATATTTTTCCACTACAAAACACCAGAAGCATCACAGTTACCACTTCAGGACATAAAAGCATAGCAACATTTCAAACAATTCTAATAGGTCTATAAGAGCTCCTCTGATCATACTACTATCATCACGAGTCATCAGACCTGTTACTCTGCATCTGCTTTATAATAATGACTTAGAAGAAGACAGAAGTATTGAAAGTATACATTATTTGCCTTTGTATTTTAAAAGTGGAATTTTTCTCTCATTATTTTCATAGGTTTTTCGTATGTTCCTTAGTTTCAGAGAAAGCAAAGATTTTCCTGCGCTGTCCCTATTAGTGGAAAAACTCAGCATTAGGAGAGAGACAGTTTAGACCAGAGGTTATCAGGTGTCCAGCATCAAAGCCACCTCTAACCAAGGGCAGTGGGTAGTACTTGATGTGAAGCACTTGACACAGAGCCAAGAAATAAACTCCAGGCCCATCAGGATCCTAAAGTCCAAATGTTCCCTCCCTGCCAGCCAACACTGTCAAAGGCCTGCCTTCTGCTGCTACGACTGAGCCTTGTAAGGTCTGCAGACACCTACATGGTACAGCCCCCTGCAGTAACTTTCCATTCCCCGCCTCACTGTTTGCAGTGCTCTAGGCTACTTGGCATCATGGTGTGACCTTCTGCTGCTCTGCAAACACCAGGAAGAACCTGCAGAGTCAAGGGGGTGTTCATACCTGTCCAAGAGGAATACTTGACTCCAAGGACATGTGCCTTCCTGCACCTTTGTCAATGTTTCTGTGCTCAGCATGTGGGATCCCATCCTTTGGAAGAAAGCTGTGGTGCAGTTCCTTGTATCACACAGGAGCAGACTGAAACTGTCTAAACACATCAATGCACTAAGGCTCGGTCCAGCCCTCCCAATGTGTCTCTGTAGCCAACATCACCACCACAAAAGACCCCACAGTCATAGCCTTCCCTACCAAGATTACATCAGGAAGATTAGTTTGGTAAAAGGACAAGTGAGGAGAAGGAGCCAGAGGCAGATCCCATGCTCACACAGTGCCACAAACTTCAGCTGTAATTTCAGCTTGCCAACTGAGCTGAAAGTAGCTTTGCACATCTACTGAAAACTATGAAGGGAGACCTTCCCACAGTGCATGAACAGCTGGCTGCACTTAAATGATGGAGAATAAATGGGACTGTTTTTTTCATACACAGAAGTTGAGGGTAAATATCATCCAACGAAGGAAAAAATATAAGGTCTAACCAGAAAGGCTATATTAAATATACAGTTGTAAAGACTACATTTTCAGTTTCTGAAATTTGCCAAACCTGTCCTGTTTCTGAAGTGACTATTTGTGGTAGACTCTTGGAAATAAGGCAGAGATGTATTAATAAGAACAGCTAAACCAAACTGTCAAAAGATAACTTAACCCAGAGGGAGGCTCTGCCTCCCATTCTGTCCAAATCCTAGCACCAGACAGATATACTTTTTTTCTGATCTGGAGGTCTGGAGCTTCTTAAAGGTTCATTCACCCTCTGGCTGTTGATCCAAAGAGACATCCTGTGTAGGGAATTTATCAGAAAGGGGTTGGATGCTTTTGAAAATTCTAATACTTGAAATTCTAAAAATATTTTTGTGCTTTGGCCTCTCCTGTTACAGTGTCTAGTGTTTCTTCCACTGTTCACTATGTTGTGATCTTACAGAGATTTTCCTCCCATTGTTGATTTGGGCATTTTTTTCAGAATGTCCTAGAAACTACAGACTGAAGCCACCTGAAGTTTGTCATTATCCCTGTGGTCTTCCTCTCAGCTAAACATCTTTAAAAGATTGAATTTCCTTTAAATAGATTTGCCATCCTAGTTTCATTGTGGGTTCCAAGATTTATCTTGGGAAAGCTGCTTCTGATTTGCCATTGCTTAAGTTTCTTCATGAGACACAAAATCATGCCCACTAACAGGGTTCATGATAATAAATGTGCATGGAAATTTCCACTCAGGGACGTAGGGACTTGTCAGTGGCACAGGCCATGAGAAGCAATTTGTGCCCTTGCTGTCCTTCAAATTCCTTCTGTTCTGTTGGGGTTTTTTTATGCCTGATGAATTTACATCAGGATTTTATTGTTTTCACTTTTATATACATGCCTACTGTACACTTAATCAAATGCTGCATTTATAGGCACTTTAAAAGCAGAGCTCAAGCCTCTCCTACACTGCTCCTGATGCAAACTACTCATACTAGGTAGTTTCAGAAATGCAAAAACCAGTGTGTCAGAACTTTCAGCTATATTATACCTTTTCTTGGAGTAGTCATTGAGAATTCAGACACCACCTTCTTAACCGCGGTAATTATGAGGTCCTAAGTCTCTTGGTTCACAACAGCAAGAAATACTTTTCCGAATTCTTTTTCACAAAGAAAATTTTGACATCAATACCATCAAATATATCAACATCAGTTTTCAATGTTATTTTTGCAAATGTAAGATCAGCACATGTCAGACAAGTGTCAAAAACAGACTGTAAAACTGTGGCAGGAACCAGGGTAAGCTCTTTATCTAAATGGAAAAAAACAAGCACCAGTTTTTGCACGCTTCTTGTGCTCTCTAATAAGGTGGTAAACAGGAAGATAGTCTGCTTTCACAGAGGTTTTATTCTCCTCTCAGCTTTTATGTGAGGATAGCACCTGGTTACTAAAATCCACAGAGATCTTGTAGCAAACTGGAGGATATTTTTACAAGTTCTAATGAAATTTAGCACTTAACAAAAAGTAATCACTCAATCACTGAAACCTTCCCAGTAGGCTAGTAAATAATATTATCCCAATGTCACACATGAAGAAATTAAGGCAGAAAGATTAGACACTAGATTTCCAATAGTGGCTTCTCAGAACAAGGGTTGGGAGCTATCTTCAGTGCTCAAGTGTTAAACCTCCAAAATGCAGCTTCTGTTTTCCCTCCTTATGGGAACTTGCTTATGAGTGTTCAGTATTTATGACAATCAGGTGGAGAAACGCAGGAAAAAAATTAAGGGCTGAAAAGTAAAGATTATAAATGGGTCTCCTCAGGGCACAGTGCAGAGAGTCAGAGTCTGACAGCAGATCCTGGCCACTAGCCTATGCTTATTCTTGGCCAAAGGCCACCTTGGCCAGCTCAGCTGCAAAGCTCTTGCTGGGGTGTGTGTGGTAGTCACAGTGCTATCACTGACAGTCTGAAAAGCAACATTACCCACAGCGATGGACAGTTCATGCAGGATGCTGGGCATCTTGGCCAGGAACCACAGTCTCAGAGCAGTAGTAAAGGACTGAGAAAGAGCCTTTATCTTCAGGAAAATTAAGTGACAACCTTCTTTATGGCAGTCACTTTGTGTGATTACTGTCTGGGCTCGGAAAGGCATAGAGTTGCACTGCATAAATTACCTGCCAGCTGAGATTAGCTCTTCCTTCGTCTCCTTGATCCTCCTTGTCCTCTCATCTCCTCAATCTCCTTAGAGGATGGAAGAGATTTTGGAGTCACAGTACCACTCTGCCATTCCAAACAACAGAAAAGAGATTAAACAAGCTAATATGTAAAGAGCATGTTCCAGCTGCTCTCCCGACATGTTTTGTGAATTCTAACTGAACTCATCATATAATACCTACAGCAGGTTTTCTGTAATACTCACTGAACAATGACTGTTACCACATAGGAGAGCTGCAGCCGTTCTCACAGAGAATGGCTTTGTTTCACATCCTCTAGCTGATCCAAATCGAAATGCTGCTGCCCTGTAGTACTGCCCATGGAGGGACACCAAAAATGGTACATGAGGTCAGCACAACCTTTCTTGGGTAGCATCAGTTGTTAAGCACCTTGGCACATCATTTTCACCCAAACAAGATGGGGGGTGACCAGCACTTGGGAATGCAGAGCTGTATTTACAGGTTAACCATAGGAAAGTGCTGAGGAGACGGAAGGTTGTCATGTTCTCCATTTGCAACAAATGGAAAACCCTTGCAGTAAAATTTAAATCACAAGTTTCAACTCAGGCCATGGAGGCCACTGGAAAGCTGTAGGATGAGTTCAGTTCTCTACTGACACACTCTGTTTCAGCCAGCAGTCTACTCCTCTGAAAAGTTTCTTGTATTACTGTGCCACCCAGATACGTGCAGCCAGGGAAATAAAATCCACATTAGCATAACTCCCTTGTTTAATGTTCTAAACTCCATAATCCTAATTTACTAACCCAAATGTTGGGCTAAGTTCAACAGCTGGGCCAGCTGAAACTAACAAGTACCAATTGTTTCAAGTGATGACTTAAATTATCCTAATTTAAAATGTGAATAAAGCCTGTAGACTTTCCTCTCTGCACTAACCTTCACTGTTTATGGTTTTCTTTGAATATGCCATTACGTAAGTAGAAGCTTTACTTACCCTCTGGGCCACCTTCTCTACTCTGTCAGAACATCAAGCTAATTCTCACATTTATGTGCATTTCTGCAAGTTTACAATCTGCAAGAGCGTGACAAATTCTGCATTCCACACAACAGAGTTGGGGTGTTGGTTGCTATGCATAACCACATTGTATTATTTAACTATGTAACAGTATTACATTGACAGTCAAGTTGATTTTTCTATTCCAAACATTCTTCAAGAAAAATTTTAATTCCTCAGCTGCCTGAAGCTGAGAGATGTCAGAGATCTGTGTCAAAATGTTCTCTAAATAAAGAGACCTTCAAAGAAATGCCACCACAGGTGTGAACTACTTCCTTTCAAGCACATCTACAACAATCTCAATCCTAGAGTTAGTCTGAGAAACCAACTCTCGAGCTATTTTTAAATATATTTTCATAACAGAAATTGTATCTCAGCTCAAGAGAGAATTTTTGGGGAGAAGAATACCCTAGTGACACTTTTGATTTGGCAGCCATCTGGATTTCTTCAAGAGTCTGAATTCTGCTCAGGAGTATTCCTTTCTTCTGTTCTCAGGAGATCCCAGAAAGTAGTCAGCACTGACCCTCCAGCTGTTGAAATGTTATACACATGGTAGGATGAACAGTGTTAACTCCTTAGTGTTAACTCCTTAATGCCATCAACACACAGTAATGTGATGCTTTATTGGAAACACACATTATATGAACTCTCAAACAGCCATGTCACAACATCAAATGGTTGTAATTAGTTCCAGTACATCAGGGTATGGTGTACCACCTCAGTGTAACAACATGTATTTGTTCAGGCGTTTTTGTTTTGGTTTTGGTTTTTTTTTTACTAAAACTGTCAGTTTGTCATTTTTAAACTGATTACCCAATCTTCCTGGGCAGGTCTCCCAGAGTATGTAGTCTTGTCTGTACAGTGAATAAGAAAACATTGAATAAGAATACTTGGTGATGTGGGGTGGTTGGGTAGGTTTTTGGTTTTGTTTTTAATGGTAAAGGAGTGTCACCTGAATGTTGAAATTCTAGGAAAACAAAACCAGTTCATTTCTGCTGTGTACCCTGAAAAAAATGTCGCTTTCTTTATAAAAATGGTATGTTACCTTCACTTATTTCAGTGGTGTTCTCAATGGTTTAGTATGATACACTATTTTTAAATCAGAACTTGCTTCCTTAGGCTCACACTTGCCACCCCAATCCCCTGCAAAGAGGAAATGGTAGTGCCTAGTTCGGCACAACAGAGCAGCATAGCAACAAAATGGAAGGAAAGATGACAATGATGTGTTGAGCTCTGAGTCCCATGTGCCCATACAGAGGCACTCTGGAAAGCTGTTGCCAAGGGGGAAGGAAGGAACTGAGGAACAACCACAAGATGCCACATTTCCAAGGTGAAGCTCACAATGTGATCTGAGCTAAATCAAGAGCTTCAAGGAGTGTCCTGGTTTCAGCTGGGATAGAGTTAACTGTCTTCCTAGTAGCTGGTACAGTGCTATGTTTTGAGTTCAGTATGCGAAGAATGTGGATAACACTGATGTTTTCAGTTGTTGCTCAGTTAGTGTTTAGACTAAAGTCAAGGATTTTTCAGCTTCTCATGCCCAGCCAGCGAGAAAGCTGGAGGGGCACAAGGAGTTGGCACAGGACACAGCCAGGGCAGCTGACCCAAACTGGCCAACGGTGTATTCCATACCATGGGACGTCCCATCCAGTATAGGAACGGGGAAGTGGGGGCAGGGATTCGCCGCTCGGGGGACTGGCTGGGTGTCGGTCAGCGGGTGGTGAGCAATTGCACTGCGCATCATTTGTACATTCCAATCCTTTCATTATTGCTGTTGTCATTTTATTAGTGTTATCATTATCATCATTAGTTTCTTCTTTTCTGTTCTATTAAACCGTTCTTATCTCAACCCACGGGTTTTGCTTCTTTTCCCGATTTTCTCCCCCATCCCACTGGGTGGGGGGGGAGTGAGTGAGCGGCTGCGTGGTGTTTAGTTGCTGGCTGGGGTTAAACCACGACAACGAGGTATTCACAGTAGTTGTGAAAGCAACTATTGCCACTGGATCCTAAGTGACCAGCAAATAAATCAAAATAAGATATTCATGAGAGGTAGCAGCATGGTGTCTGACTTGATCTGATTATTTTTCAAGAGTATCTGCAGGGCTATGCTTCCTACATACAAAGAAACAAACACCAGAAAACAGTTCCAGGTTCTGCATTCAAAAATGGGAACCTGCTTTCCAGGCAGAGGAGCCTACTCCTTCTCTTCCCCTTGTCATCCTAACAGTGACTCTCCCTTTTCTTGTGGATTCCTGGTGACCTTCTGCTGTGAACACACACTGATTTTCACACCACCCATTCATACTGGCCAGCACCAACATAGCTAGCTCAGGCACCACCTCAGGAATGTGTTCTATATACATGCAAACTGTTCAGCTTTGTACAGCTGTGCCATATAGTGCTAGGACTGTGCTAACAGTTTTGACTTTCTGGGAATACTTATCCAATTTAAATTAAGATCTTACTGGCAAGTACGCTTAATAGCCTCTAGCAAGAGTTTAAGAAAGTAACCAAGAAATACGTTTATGAGAGAGTGGAATGTCACTGAGCAGTGGGGCACGTGACAGTAAGTTGTACTGGGATTTATAAAAGAGAAACCATTTAGGGTGTGATTTGTGTGGTTGGCTTAAACAGCAAAAAAAATTGCAAATTCCATTATGCAAAATACTCTTTCACTTTGCAGTAAGCATAACTGGAAATACAGCTTGTGGAAGAAGCCAGCATTGCCTCAGACTGCATCCGTCCTCTCCCAAGCTGCAGGCAAATCTTTTACTATTCATTCTTGTTCCATTAGACTCTAATTGCGCTAAAGTCCATCTTTTATACATAAGACGTGACTACTTATTTAACTGTTTGTAATTGATATATCAAAGTAGCACCTGGACATTCCAGTGAAGACTTAAATCTCATTGTGCTTCTTACTGTGTAAATACATTACAAGAAGTAGACCCTGTAATCGCAAAATTTAGAACTGAAATAAGCAGGCTACACATAGAGTAGCTAGAGTAACAGCAGTGGTGAAATTAAACAATTTGGTCAAGGTAAAACAGCAAAGATGTCTTGGTTGGTTTCTTGATTCAGCCATACTTGTTAGTACCTTTCTGAAATTGAAAATATGGTGCCCGTTTGCAGTTAATGACTGAAAATGGTGCTATTCTCATGTCATTCTCCATTAATATCAGTCACCCTGGTTATCAACATGGCTCAACAGGAAATGAAGCTTACAGAGTAGTAGGGAGTGGTTTTTCCTTTTATCTCCTTAATTCAGATCCTCCAGGTGTAAAAGATAGATATGTTATTTGGAGAAAGCAAGGCTAAGCTTATCCATTTCTGACATCCATGAATCAGAAAGAATATTTGCTGATAGCATGTTGTAAAATTCGCCTGCTTCTCCATAGAACTATGGTAAGAAAATCGTAAAAGTCACGAACTTCATTGCCCATTGTGTTTTTCTTTATGTGAGCTCTGTGAAACAACGTTCAGCAATGAAATAAATGGTGCTTTACATGACACTTTGATGAAACCATTCAAGTGTGAAAGGTCTGCTTTCTCTTTCTTACACCTCTGGTGGTTGTTTTCCCTGTAGCACTACTCTCTTGGGGCCTTTTAATTCTCAAATAGAGTGAAACCCTTCATATTGTCATTGCAATGCAACAGAGTCTTCCAAATAAGACTAATGTCCTTGCTATTTGATTTTCATAAGCTTATATTGTCATATTCCCATTTTATCTGAATGTGGGATTTTATCAGTTTTACAGACATTGCATATGCACTGCCTGTCCTTCCTAGTTATGCACTGTGCATAGAACTTCACCTTTCTCACTGTGAAATGACAGGATGGATTTATTAACACAGATACATACAACCCTTGTAGTGCTGATAAGCCCTCTTTAACA
This sequence comes from Harpia harpyja, assembly GCF_026419915.1. Taxonomy (NCBI): domain Eukaryota; kingdom Metazoa; phylum Chordata; class Aves; order Accipitriformes; family Accipitridae; genus Harpia; species Harpia harpyja. The sequence goes on from NC_068969.1 coordinate 97,266,189, forward strand.
GTCACTGTGTTCCACCCTAGGGAGGGGCTGCATTTTAGCATTGGATAGAATATAATCATCACATATGCATAATTCCTTAGGCTTTCTCTAAGGATTAGATATTTTAAAATTAATGATAACAGTCTGTGCTCCTCCAAACATGTCAGCAATGTATATAAACAAGGAAATCCACGTTCTTTCAACAGTTACATAGCTTCACTCTTTTGAAGGATCTTTTACACAGAGTGCCCTTTAATCCTCCTGCAGACCATCTCTCACCCCTTACCTCATTCCCATTACTATTTTTAGTAGCCAGAGATTTAAACGTATTCTCTAAAATGGAAGATTGGATTTGGCGTAGGACAGATACAAAAAGGCCAGTTGAAAAATACAGCTGCTTGGATTCTTGCATATGTTAGTGTGAAATCACTGTAGAGTCATGTTGGGCCAGTCAGAACCAAGTAAGTGATTTAGCTTCAAATGTTCCAGTCAGTTTTAAAATAACATTTGTAGAGCTCTGGGATGCTGTTGGACTGCAAAACATACCAGCAGATAAGGGCAGTAGGGCTTTCAGAACGCTTTTTGTCTCATGTCACAAGAGCCTCCAGAAATATTTAGTATAAATACTTGATGTTTTCTTAGTATTACAAAGCATTTAAAGCATTTTTCTAAATAGTTGAGATTTTTAGAATTTTAAAACTCTTTTTTTAGACTCACACTCCTGAAGTGAAAAGAAAAAAGAAAGACAACAGACCCATTTGCAGCAATGCTTACATGAGTGTATTAGAGAAGAGCATTACAAGAAGAGGAAATAGTATAATCAGCACCCACAAGCTTTGAATGATTTAATGTAGAAAGTGAAAATAGAAAGACAAACATCTTTTTGCCCAAATATTTCTCATACTCTTTAGGACAAACTCCAGTTTGTATCAGAACAAGATTTCCAATGTAGTTCAAGTGTTTATATTTAAAAAAAAAAAAAACAACACAAAAAATATATATTTTATGTTCCCTGGTGCTTTTAGAAAAAAAGTTTCTCCATCACAGACTTTGAGGCTTAAGGCCTCAAACTGCTAGAAAGTGTGGCAGCTACTCAAAAACTATTTGAGGTGAACTGTAGACAGAGGTACTTTTATACATGGACATTGACCCCTCCCTTTTCAAACCAGAAAAACAGGCAAGATGCCAGGAGCTACAGGCTATGAGCGTGTTTGTGAAGGCAGAATTCACCTGCCAAATCATGAGTTCCCTGAGGACTTCACAACCTTCCACACCCTCTCTCCCAGAACACACTCTGAAACAGCTTCTGCCTCTGTTGCAGCCTAGAAATATTAGAAACCATGACCTATTCCCATGGTCCTTCCTTCGACTTTCCCTACTAATGTTATTTAAACCTATTCTGTGTCCTGCATAATAATTCTCTATGCACATACAGAGAAGCCTATCATGTAGCTACACTACCCACAGCCTCTCTTACCATACACTGAAAAAGTTCAGAAACCCCTATGACACTTTCTACACTATACTGAATTCAGCCTGTTCAGAACTGATACAAGACCTGATCTGGATGAATCAGCTGATGAAAAAACTGGGAAGGCAGACTTCCTGCTACCAATAATTATTTAACCACAAAGTTTATATTAATGTTTCTATTTTAATTCTTATCTGTACTTCCTAGGCTTAGAACAGAATTGTTTCACTGCAAATGTAGTAATCTGGCTACTGAGAAGACTCCTCAAAATAGTCTTACCTATGTACAACTTGCAAGTGGGCCACAAAATGTGTAGTGGAAAGCAGCAGTTTTTCTTCTTTCTGACATTACATTACAAAGGTAAAGTACAGCACCATCCTCATCACCCGTAACAGTAAACCACTTCAATGCAACATAACTTCAACATAGCTTCACTGGTTTCACAACACTGTTAAGTTCATGGAAAGTTTGTGCTTTCCAGCCTTGCAATGGTATTGATTCATATATTTAGAATATAAATCCTGTATATTGTAGCAAAGGGTGTGGAAGCCAGGTCACTGACACAAAGCACTACTAAAAATGTAGAGTTAGTCTTTATAATTTAAAGCTTCTACAAGCCCCCACAGCATGCAAATTTGGCACTTTTCCAAACCAGGAGAAAAACAGCAGATAACAATGTTTTGTTTTGCTTTTCTAACAAGTCTTACTATCTTGGAATTGAGCACTATTTTGCTCTTCCTGTAAGCTGAAGCAGTTGTTTGTTTTCTAAATTGTAATTGTCAGACATGGTTAGCATGGTTTTCATGAATGCAGTGCTGTAAGACACAGTAGAGAAGACTTGGAGCACTTCTTCAGAATGGCTCTCCAGACTACGATTCTGCTTTTATGGCATAGTCAAAGCAACACAAGATAAGATGATGAACAGTAGCATCTAAGAGATCTCTGGGATCATCAAGAAGTGCAACCATCAAAGAAAACCCTTATGAAACATATTATTCCAGTGGTATCTTGTTCCATTATAGCCCAAAAAAAGAAATCAGCATTCTTTGGAAATGTGCTGAATGTGAGGAAAATGGAACATTCCTCTCCATCTGCTGGAAATACTCTAAAGTAAATAAGGATGCTAAGTACTGGGCAGAAATACTGGAAGTAATTTTTTAAAATAACAAAAAAGCAGACGCCAATGGAGGCCCCTAGTCGTCCTCCTAGGCTTAGCACTGGAAAGAAATTATGGTTTGGGAAACTAAATCTACAGATAGCTGCCAGATGGTTAATCATGGTTAGTGGAGGACACAAAGGGCTTTGCTTGGTGATCAGGCTTAGCAAAATAACAGATGTCCCAAAAAAATGAAAATTTTACAGATTCTGAATGGTCTGGAGTCAGTAAATTTATACAGTCTGGCACGCAAATTCAAACCATTCGTTTAAATGCATGTCAGATCCCACTTAAAAGTTGATTGTTGCCTAGGAAGTATAGGCTGCAAGGAAAAGCCTTAACAAACTTGTATCTGAGGGGAACAGTGCAGGGTTTGACTCTACTACTAGTATACCACAACTAACATTAGACTAAGGTGATAAAATTATCAAATCTCATTCTTGTGTTATTAGTTGCTAGGCTAGGAGGCATTTCCCATACCAACATTAGACAACACAACGTTTGCTGTACCTGCTGTCATCACCTCAGGTCTTTACATACTCTTCAAAAGTAGGCAAGTACTATCATCAGCAAAATTCAAAGAAGTGACCTAGGAAATATAACGTATTAACAATAATCAGTGAAATACATTTGTTTTTCACAGGAGAGTGAGTTGTATGCCCATTTTATAAATGTAATCAAAAACTGCCAGAAACCCCAGAGGTTTTAGTGCAAGAAATAGAGAAGACTGAAATGTTGAAATTTGGTGGGGTTTTAAAGCAATCTATTGCTCAAAGCAGCTTAGTGTAAGCAATTTATAATTCTTTGTGTAAGGTAAATAATAAAAGAAATTTTTTCTTTTTCTTGCAGAAGCTAAAATTTATACACTACCCAAAATATGGCTGACAAAGCCACAATGTGCTCTGTATCTCTTCAATAATCTTCTTACTTGCCTTTTCCTCCTTTTTACCTTGACAATATGGGGCCCTTTTCAGACAACTTACGTTGCTGTTACTATCCCTAGTTCTTTTTTTAGCACTAGGGTTTGACTCAAATAGGAAGTGGATTTGCTGTGTTTCCTTTCCTTTCAAGCCGCGTGTATGTCAGTCAGTCAAGCAGTAAGCATCCTGTCCTTGTTTTCTTGTTTTTCCATTTCACTTCTCCATTACACTGGAGCTTCATTTCATAAAGGAATTGACACTAGTGCTGTCATCAATGTTTCAAAAACCAAGATATGTTTCAAAAATCTACAGTAACTGAAAAGATATGCACCATAAAAAAAGTACTGTTAAAGGCTCAAAATGTGGAAGACCTCTGTTACCATGACTTTTCTTTACATTTTTGGTTAGATCTCACTTACTCACCTAGGTAGCCTATTCTTGGAAAACTGAAGATGAAAACTGACCTTGTAAAAGACAATGGAAAAAACTTAACTTCAGTGAGATCAGAATTTCCCTCTACTTCTTCTTTTATACATTAAGGTTTTCCAAGGAAACTTTGTTTTTCAGCCTCCATTTGTACATGGGCAACTTTCTCAAAACATTATTTGGTCATTACATATTTTGTGCACACAACAGATTAAATTCCCCTGCAGAAAAAGAATTCTGTCTGCCAGAGGGATGTCATTTTTTTGTCTGCATTTTAGACTCATCCGCAAAAAAATTAGTGCTACAAAACTAGCACATATAGATCAACCTCATTTAACACAGATACACTGCATTAACAGTAAAAAGTCTCATAAAGGATAAGACAGTTGCTGCTGAAGTAAGGATTTATTTTACCAGATACAGGCTTTATATATCCTAGAACACTTTTTCTCCTCAGTTAACAACATGGGAAAAAAACGAAAAGGATACTGCTGGATCTTGGAATGACTTCACTTTTGTATAACAGTATTTTATAAAGTTTCTGAATAGTTCAAGATACTTTCACAATGATCCCATATGTCTGTAGGTAATTCAAAACGTCTTGCCTGTTATAATTGCAAGTAAGTATTTTCTTCTTATTAATTTCCGAGCAGTAACCTGTCTTAAGAGCATAGTGACAGGTTTATTTCCACTCCTTCATGAGTCTGAGCTTCATCCTCCCTGAAGTGACTTTAGAAGGGGATACCAACTTCACTTTAAGTATGGGCTATAACCTCTAAAATCTTTTAACTGCTATGTTAAGTCAAGTTGTAAGTTAAAGATGAAATAAGGTAATTTTTATGATAATCCATATTCTTGAGCTTTTTCCTGTAAATCATTGCAAATTCATGGTACTGATCACTTAGGTTCCATATAAACAAGAGGGGTTAGTAGAGGTCAGCAGAACCCTACAGTATTTGACAACAGGAGCCCAGTCCAACTGTTGAGTCCAACTCAACAGCAAATTCCTATTGATTTAAATGAAATCAGAATTAGGATTAATATACATTCATGCCCATGCTTAACTTTCTAATAGTGGCTGAAGATTTAATTCCTCAGAGAACATGCTTACCCTACAGCTTCAATAATAAAACACTCGTTAGCTTTGCTGGTCTAGAGTTTTATCAGTAAGTTTCACTTCACAGTTCAGGAACCAAATCAGCTAGCCCTTAATATAATGAAAACCTAGCTATGATTCTTCATTATATTCATACCATCAAGATGACTTCACGTTACTACCAATGAGAACACTGAAAACATACTGGTCCTGGTGACTCTTACTAGTTTTGAGGGGAAAAAAAAACAAACAACAAAACTTTTTCATCTAAGAGGCAGCATCCATGATATGAAAAGGCATTCCGAAATCCTGTATCATGACCTGAAAAGCTTCTACTTAAATTTGTTTTTGCAGTAACTGTTGGAGTATTATGTTAGGTTACATTCTTTTTCTCAAGAAAAGCGTAATCGATTAATGAGCAGGTAAAAAGTTGTTTCTTTAGCTGGCTGGAAAAGTACCTTCTTATAGTATAGCATATACTCACAAATGATATAAAAAAAAAGTCAGTTACCACTTTAGAGCTATCAAGCTTACAGTGTGTGAGCCAATAAGACTAATATTGATATGGATCCAGCTTTGGATAATTAACTTCTTCCTGCCTGCAAAATCCCCCTACAGAATCAGCTGGATATAATTTCAGGCTTCACATTATTAAACAATTGTTACATTCACCCCAGACACAGCTGAATTCAATCATCTGTAAAAGGGACTTCTTACACACAGAAATGAGACCGAACTTTCTGTCTTCAACCCAGACTTTTTTTTTTTTTTTTTTAAGGCTGTGGACAAAGAATTACTGCTTCTAGAGAAAAGAACTATGTGAACACTGAGAATAGTTTCCTCTCATCCCTCAGATACAAGGGTCAGCAACTTGTCAAGGATTATATGTCAGATTGTATTTTTCTTTTCTAAGTCAGTGGTTGAACTTGCTGGAAGGAACTTAGCAAGAGCCAGGAACTGCTGCTTCCCAAGGGGCAAGATCCCATCACCATACAGTCAATAGCTCATCTTTATGTAAGGTACTAGTTTCTGGCTGCCACCAAGTCCTAACTCAGGCAGTGAGGGCAGTAGTTTGTTAATCACATCTTCCTTGTCTTCCCTGTATTTATCTGCTGCTAGTACTTCTGCCTGTGGCAAGGGTTCCCATAGATCACAGGCTGTGATACCAGCCCACCTTACCAAATTTGCCTCCTGACACTGAGGCGTGCCCTGGACAACACTAAATAAAGCCAGATGAAAAGTCAGCAGAAGGAAATGTAGTGGAACAAGCAAGGAAAAAATAAAATGAAAAAGCTCTAAAGGAAGAAAAGGCAAGAAAAGGAGAGCCTGACACCTAAAACACTGCAAGAGAGCAGAGAGCAACTACCAGGTCATTCCTGAGAACAGTGAATGGTCTAAGAAACACTGGGCTACAAATAACCTGCAAAGCAACTTTAGACCATAACTTACACAACATTTGAGGAGCTTTCCCAGGGGTCAGAGCAGTACACAAAGGCACTATAGGCCAGCTTTTTTCAAAATGAGATATGGAATACATCTTTACACCAAACATGTAATCACTCCAAAGTAGATAGGTGCTTATTCCGAATGTATTGCTGTATTTCCGGGCATTAATGGTCATCTGAGTCTCTATAAAGTATGCATATTCTCAGTGATGCACAGTTAAACTTGTAATAAGGTATGCATAAATGTAGTATAAAAAAAAAATCTAAAAAGACATGTTGAATATACACCAATAACCCTATAAATAGTATGCATTGGACAGTACATGGACTAATAGCCTGATCTTCAGTGATAAGCTAATGATTACCATAGAATTGTAAAATAATTTAGGAAATAATTCAGAAAGAAAGCTCTGAAGGCACTGTGGTCCAGCCCTCCTCTCAAAGCTCATATTATCCACCATCAGCTCAGGGGAGAACAGTGCACTCAACACATCCGAAGATGAGATCACCCAACTTCACACTCACGTTTTTAAAACATTTAATTTAGAAGAACCTGCATATACTATTGCTGTTAAATGTTGACATGTATTTAATATACAGTATGAAGCTGCCCACAGGAACCTACCAGGAGAATGTCATCATAATCTGAGAATTTTCATCAAATCCAGTGCATTAAAAGTAATTTGTTAATGGCTCCTTTTGTTTCAAGCTCATCAGGCAATTAATGAGTGACATAAGATTTGTAAGCATTTCTGAAATACATTTATTCATATTGCTAAGGACTGCATATAAAATACCAGGATAGTGAAAATGTTAATGCCTCTTGTTCAACAAACTATCATTAGTGAATTAATTATTCCTTTAGTTGATATTGATTATCACAGTCAGTCATATAATAAAATTAAAGTAATACTTTATGAACTAGAACTTTGGAGCAAATACTAGCAAGCAGTTTCATAAGGGATCTATTCAGAAAAGGCACTAAAATATGAACAGGAGCAGCCTATGTGTTTCAGGATATATTGATATTGACATGACTTGAGTGTGTGTATATATATATATATCTGCAAGAAGATTCTCCCACTGCTTAATTAACTATAGACAAAGTATATTAAAGTCAACCTTTACAGGCAGAATGAAAAGTGGCCCTAATTACAGAAGAAAGGAAGGGCAAAAGAAAAGAGGCAGGAAAGTGACAAGGAATAGACAATGATAATGTAAAGAATGAGGGAGCATTAGTCTATGATTACAATAACAATTTGGTTTGTTTATTACATCTCTTACCACTAACGTTTGTCTGCCATTTTATATAATCTTTTCGGATCCCTGATTGTGGGAGAAGGTCTGCATTTTTCCACACGTTTATACACCAGCAAGACAATGAGCTCCTAGTCCTGTCTGGGAAATTTGAGTGCTGCAAGAAAACCAAAAAGAAATAACAAAACCTACAAAATTCTGTTCTTCAAGGTTAAAGCTTGATTACAAATATTCATATCAGAATTTCAAGTAACAATGACAATTTCTAAATTGAGGCCTGGGCTCTAGAAAGAATGCTTCACAGCTCAGTGTAGGAGATGCTTTCAGGCTATGATTCATATCTCTCTGGCTTATCTCTTAAAGCAAGATTTCACTGCTGTTGGCACTACAGAGGAGTTTCAGTACTCAGAAACTGGCCTTGATTTTGCTATGCCTTATGCATGACCACATCATTTTTGTTTGCTAAATTCTGACTGCAAAGCACTTGTTACTGCAAGTGGTGAGACAAGAGGAAAAGGAACTCGGTGTAATTTCAGATTTTTTGGCAGAATTTTGTTTGTTATACAGCTTAGTAATAGTATAAATACAGCACACAAATACTCTTATCCAATTAACCTTCTCCCTAAGACGACCCTTAGAAGGCATTATTTTGACAGACGGATTCTGGGCAAGTTGTAAATATAACAGTTGTATTTAAGGTAATGCTAAAGGGAGCAGAGAAAAAAAGGAAAACATAAGAAAATAGGTTGGCAATGAAGAGGAGACAACGAGCATAAGGAGATAAAAGAAAGGAAGAACTCTTAATGGTGAAGTAGAAGAAGGAGAAGAGAATATAGATCAGCGAGACCAGAAATGTAAAATGCAAAGCAGATCCTCAAAGGTAGTGAAGCATACGGGGCGAAGATCTTTATCTGTATCTTCGTACCATATATAAAGTTGCAGTATGAACTGGCTAATACAAATCATTATTTTCTTTTATTTTCCAGTAAATGCATAGGTTTCCTAGGTACCTAAATATATAGTTCACTCCAGATATAAATTATTTAAGACCTGTAGCTGATGGAAGCTATACCACAATCTAGTATGTCTTAGCAATGGGAAATTATTACCAAAAGCCTATATTCTCCACATTCACACACAAATTTACCTGGCATGCTGAATTTTGTTACTGTTTTTTCAGTTGTTCCTATTCTCAAGTCTTCATTCCTTCATGGTATGAAGTTGTGACTCTTTCTCATGAATGCACTCACTTTTGGTGATATTACTCTAACAGTAAAATACTCAGAACTGAATATATTTTTCTATGCACAGCCTTAACTGCTCTGCATAGCATCACTCAATTTAACTATGAGGCAGCAGTGAATGAGGGGTTCTCTAATACAGAACTTGGATTCAGTTTTGCTGACGAGAATGTACATCCCCATGAGTCCCACAGCCTTTACTTGTAGCAGCAGGCTCCAGCCTTTTGTGTTTTGGAACAGCTCAAGCAGAAAACTTCAAGCACAAAGCTGTCAAGATCCCTTTTTAAAAATGTGTCACTTCAAGACAATTAACTATGTATCATTGCTGATAGCTCTCCTCCTGGAAATCAAGTGGTATCTCACTGTATTGATTTCTGTCTAACAGTAGGTGTAGCGTGGAAAAATACAAGAAGGATTTGTCAGTAGTTTGCCTGTAGCACATTTCATCTCTGTAAGCTCCATATACACTGTTTGTTTGGTCTCTACCATCCTATAGCGAGAAGCCACAAGCTGTAGCATCAGAATGCCAATGTTTCAACCATAACAACAGCTTAATTCATACACAGCATGCTACAACAGAATAGGTCTTCAGAAGCTGGGTGTCGCCCTGACACGTGAATTGACAGGAAGCAAATTTATGGTTGTTAAAGAAAGTCAAGCTGAACTATTTTTTACTGCATACAGGTTCTTATTGCAGAGTGGAGCTTTCCGTACTAAGGCTGAAACTTGTCTGTGTGAGGGCTGGTCTTAGGTAGTGGAATGACTCTAAACATGAAGAGCTATTGCTGACCTCTTCATCCTTCCTCTAAGTGCCAGGTGTACTTCTTAATTTATGTAGGGAAAGCAGGATCACAGAACAACACAACACTAAAAAAGTTGCCATAATTTAAACAGTGGGGTACCAGCTAGCACATTCCTGTGCACAAAGAGAAGCTGTAATAACAAACAACAACTTTGTGCTTTAAGATGCTGTGTTTCATAACTGCTAGTCATGCTGTCTGATACTGGAAAGTACTCAGCAGAGTGGTTGTGGTGGAGCAACCACAGTGTGGAGCCTGGAGTCAGACTCCCCCTGCGCTCTCCCTGCTATGCTCTGCAGTTGAGGACCCAGAATATGAGCTCCATTTGAAATTCTGTGCCTTGTTAGCCAATTACCATACAACCTGAAGAGGCATGTCATGATTTTTTTCTGCACTAACTGCAACATTGTTACAGCCTGTCCAAAACACAAGGAAGGCTGAATAACTATGGCCAGTCACAGTTTGACTAGGACTGTTCTCTTGCTCACTGAAAAGGACAGAAAGTGCCACTTACATGTGGTTTTTAAGAGGTCAACATCAGAAAGGAATCCACAATTACATGTATATAACACAGATTGGCTGTGAATATACATCCTATAACAAAGGAGACTGAACCATGGCCTTGAGTTTTCAGAATGCCTTTTTCTATTGCTAGTATCACTTTTGTCAGCCCATATTCAGGCTCAGCTCAGCTGTTCTTCACACATGACCTTATTTTTTTCAAATACTAGATTACCTGGGCAATGAAGGACTGACTTATATTTTCTGGCATATTTGTTGTTGGCCACACTGCTCATGAAAGTCTTTGTGGCCAGGTAGGAAAGACAATCCCACTCATTCTGAGGACATCTTCCTCTCCTTTTTAATTGTCTTTGGCTACTCCTCATTGGGTCTTGTTGTCTACTGTCTGAGAGTTCTGCCTTAAGCATTTGTCCAAGGACACATCTACACTTTGGGCTGTGTATGCAGAACCACTCCAAAGGCTTTTTAGCTCTAGCAGCTGCCAAAAGTATACTAAACTCATGGGCAGCTCACACGTGGTGTAAGCGACTGCAGCGTGTCACAACACCTTCAGCTCATCTTAGCTACCAGTCTGAATCAACACTTCCTTGCAGTGAACTGCAATTTCACTGCATTACTCATTCTAACTTAAGCATCTTCTATGTTTGATTAATTTCATCCTTTTCAGTATTTTTATTTTATCTTCACTGGTATTTCATATTTGCTTGCTTACACTTAGAAGCCTTTTCATTTTTCTGGTCTCATCTTTGGCCTTATTCCTCCAGTGAAGGTCAGACCCCTTTTTTTCTCATTGTCCTGCACACTATCTTTTGGGAAAAAACACCACCTAGCAATATGTTCCATCTGTCAAAGCTTCCAGCCCAGGTCTAAAATGACATTAGCTGTACAATTTCCACCCCAGAAAAACAAGCAGATTGCTAGGTTCCGCACCGCTCTGTCAGATGTGCTGTTATTTTTCAGTGGGCTATAACCAATCTTGTTTCTGTTCCATGTGCCCGCAGCTTCATATTGTTGCCATTCCTCTTCCTGAGAATCACAGCAGAAGAATTGGGTCAAGTCCTCTTCAACAACCCAATGCTTCCCTGTCAAGCTTATCATGTGTGGAGGAGTCAACTGTCCCCATTTCTAACTTCTTCCAATGAGCACAAGATTTTTCTGAACTGCTGAAGCCCAGTTAAAGCTTTACACACCCTGACTGAATTTTGCAAGACCTTGTCCCAAGTCTCAGATTTTAGCAACCTACTGGGCACAGTGATGCTAAAGAATGAGGATAGCCCTGTTGCCATATGCATCATTCACTGCTTGGTGCAACAAGTGCCATCAAGTATCAAGTGGACTTGCTTTTGCCTAGGTTGTAAGCATTTGATTGGCTGCAATAGTGGCTGGTTGGCTCAGTGAACTTTTCCCCTTTGTCCAGGGACTGCAAACACCTACTAGTCTAGGGAAAAAGCAGTATCCTCCAATCTCCCTCAAAAGGAAGTAATGAATTGCCAAGCCTGTTTTTTTGCTGCCACTGAGCAGCTCATGTTTGGTAAGTTATAAAGCTGGGAAATGCTGTAACCCTCACTAAATCATTTCCAACAGTTACATCATCCATTTTTTCCTTGCTGCTGCCTCCCAGCCTGCCTCCTGCCTTCTTCTTCAGGGGACTTTACCATGACTTCATGACCTACAAGACTATGGCTTCAACACAAATGTCTGCCACTGCTCTGGCCACTCAGGTCAAAGGACTACTCCTCTCTACTCTTGGGGGGGGAAAAAAGTGACTCTTTTTACTGTTAAAGAATGTCAGAAAACAGAGCTCCATCTTGAGTGTAAGGACACTGACACCCATATTCATAAGTTCAAGTTCAGGACAGTGATACAAGCTGAGATAACAACATCACTTCAGCAAGAGGTTTGGATGTGTCACTGAACCTCCCAGACAAATAGTTACATGTAGTGATTCAGCCATCTCACAGAAAATGTCTTTGACTTGTGATGGGTCAGAACATTGCCATTAAAGGGTCTTGTTGTTCAGCTCCTCCATGACTTTGAAAATCTTCCCCCAAATCCCTGTTCTGACAGTGACCCATCTCCAGCAAAACCAAATGTATCCAGGACTGAGGAATCTTTTCACACCCCTGATGTATCTATGTGATGCTTCATGTCCTTATACCAAAATAACAATACATTCCAGAAAGATCTTTTCCTCTCTGTGGCATAGAGAATCACAGAATCATAGAATCATTTAGGTCGGAAAAGACCTTCAAGATCATCGAGTCCGACCATCAACCATGCCCACTAAACCATGTTCTGGAGTACCTCGTCTACGTGCTTTTTGAATACTTCCAGGGATGGTGACTCAACCACTTCCCTGGCCAGCCTGTTCCAATGCTTGACAACCCTCTCAGTAAAGAAATTTTTCCTAATATCCAACCTAAATCTCCCTTGCCGCAACTTGAGGCCATTTCCTCTTGTCCTACCACCAGCCACCTGACAGAAGAGACCAGCACCCACCTCACTACAACCTCCTTTCAGGTAGTTGTAGAGAGCAATAAGGTCTCCCCTCAGCCTCCTCTTTTCCAGACTAAACAGCCCCAGCTCATTCAGCCACTCCTCATAAGACTTATGCTCCAGGCCCCTCACCAACGTGGTTGGATTCAGTAGATTTTGCATTGACTGCAGACTTCATCACAACTTGTTACAAAACTGCTGAAATGATCCATAAAAAGTGGTACAAGTTTGTTCCTAGGCAATCTCTAACAGCATCTCTAAAAATATCTCTGCTCCCACAGTCAAGCAGCTACCCAGAAACTTTTGCCCATCACTGAATGTTTTCCAAGTGTTATCACCCATCTCCATATTCCCAGGCTATCCTCTTCTTCCTGGGGTTGAAAAAACAGAGGGTGGGAAGGCATGCTCCACCTACTTATATCCCAGCTGTGGAAGATGGGAGTTTGGAAATGTCCTATATAGCCCTGATCTGAGCACTGTGTTGAACACAAATTGCCGTGTGCAGAGATAGATAATTCATCTCAAAGACCTTCCAGTTCCTGACAATTAACTTCCTTTTATTCTTGCCTCACATATTTAGTGAATTCAATAGACTAACTTATTTCATATAATGCTTAATTCAATGTGCATATTAAAATGCTGGTTTGCAGGAACATTTTTAAAATGTGGCCAGAATTTTGAATGTCTCTGAGCAGTTGAAACTTTAAATTACTGGTGTTTATACTACATCAGTGCTGTACTGTATATACAGTACAATATACAGCAGTGTAATGTGTATCAGTAGGGAAGAATATAATGCAGTAAATCAAACTAAAGTCTTTCAGGAAATCGTCCATGTGCAGAAAAGGCACTTCACAACATGCTTGAAGGACTTAATTGTTTTCTTTACCTGGGATCCCAAACGTCCTGATTCCATCCAATGGCAGTGATAATGCTATTAACTTTTTACCTGCTTGCACCAGAAAATGTCTAATGATGGTGTAAAAAGTCAGATTTCTGGTGTGTCATTGAAAGTGCAGTCTGTATATTTTAAAAGGCCACAGTCGAGACAATTTATTTTATACTCCAGGCTACAAGATGCCATGACAGAATGTAAGCATTTACAGCTCCCATGGACCATGTTGTTTACGCCAGCAGAGGTTTTGGCCCAGTGTTTGTGACCACAGTTGAGTTTCACCTTCACCAACAAGATTCAAAACGAAGCATTTATCACTAGAGAAGATGCTGACACAGAACTAGAAATCACTGTAACATGAACAATCCTCCTGTCAGATTAAAACCTTAGGTTTCATAAGAATAAAAACAAAACTCAGCCTGATGTATGATGTAACATAATTGCCCAAAACATTCAGTCCTGCCTGTGAAAGAAGGAAAAGATTAACACAAACCACATTTGGGGTAGATGGTGATCATTTAAGAAAAATATATCTTACCACATTTAATTCCACTTACTTCCATTTGCAACACAGATGTCAAATTATTTCCTCTGAGTAACATAAGGCAAGCCAAACAGCAGCCCTGACTGCAAATTACTGGACTAACAGGATCAACAAGATCAACTAAGTGATCAACAGGGCTATTACAACTGTTTTCAGGTCACCCACAAGGACAGTGACTACCCCACCATCCATGTCACCATTGCAGCTAGGGCTGGTGGAAAATAGAGGAGTGACTTGTACCCGCTGACTGATACCATAGAGAAATGGGACTCAGTCTGTCCGTAAGGCTATTTCTTTACACTTCTGAGGTATCTTTCCATGCATCCAGAGTTTGCAAAAGGTTCTGAAGGGAAGATAAGGTATATAGGCAAGCATGCTATCATCACTTTCCAAACCTACAAAAAATCTTTGGGAAAGCCAATCATCTTAGAAGGACAGTTCACACAGTACTGAATACAGCAACTAAACTGTTACTATAGTAATGATATTTTGTGCCAACACAGAAAAATTAACTGCAATTGCAAATAAATTGTTTTGTTCTTCTGTGGAACTTCAGCTATGTGGAAATAGTTCTACATTGAGTCTATAAATAGTCTGTGAAATACAAGAGCTCTTGCTTATTTGAAGAGTTACGATACATGTCATATGTAACTGAGGCCTGAGACAGGATTGGTTTTGAAGGGGGGGGTGTTGTTCTACAAGTTCTGGCAATAAACCAGGAATCGCTTCAGGCTATCGGATTTCGGAATGAGAATGTCACAAGAGGCTTTCTGTTGGCTGGGGGAAGGGGGGGAAGAGTTCAGCGTCTACTCCTGGAATGTCTGTTTAGCAGCAGAACACTAATGATCTTACAGGACACAGACGATATGCTAAAACAAGAGAAAAAAACCCAATTATTTTTGCAGTCCCTCTAGTTGGAGCCTGCTTCCACTTAACCTTTTGTTGCCAAACACAGATTTTTTGAGGGTACTGAAGCAGGGATATCCACATGAACTGAAAATCTACCAATTATACATGATTCTCAAACTGTAATCTTACATCAACATTAAGAACAAACACACCAACCATAATCTGAAGAGAAAGCAAAAGAGACAAATTGTAATGCTGAAGTACTTTTTTCATAATAAAAAAACTGTGAAACTTATTGCCCAGATGTCAGTTGTCCTGATACATTAAGAAGGGTTTGAACATGAAAAACCCTGTGAAAGAAGACTGAAAGGACTGGGTCTATTAAATGTAGAGACCACCAATGAGAGAAAGAGCAACACAACAAGCATCTAAGGTTGCTAGAAGGAGCATCAGCTGTAAGTAGGGACATGAAGTAATAAATTTAATCTGCAGGTTAGATAAATACCTGTCGGAAACTATTTAAGTATGGCCGATTTTGTCTTGAGGAAAGCAGAGGAAATGACCTCTTAAGTGGCCATCCAGATCTACTGTTACGTATAAAATATACGACATACTCAGAGTCAGCAACAACAGTATTTTTGTTGGGGATATTAAGCCACCTCAGAAAGTAAACCAAACATAATCAGAGACTGGTACTAAACATGTGAGAAACAAGTTATCGTCCACTATCGTTTTCCAAAGTTCTTAGTCTTTTCTCATTAGCAGCTCATGCTAGCCAGTGTTTGAAACAGGATATTGGACTAGATGCCCTACTTGTGTAGCTAATCTGCCTATTCCTCTAAAGATGTAACTAAAAATATAGTATAGCTCATATCCCACTCAAGCCCAAAGATAATTTAAGTAGACGGGCAAAAGCATAAAGCATACGGCAGGAAGCAACTTGGGCACGCATCACTGATGTCTGGTACTTTCCTGACTAGAAACAGCCTACTTTGACACTCTTAGCACCGTGCAAGTTAGTGGATGTGGCACTGAAATGTGCTCCTTCTCACTCGTGAGCTGGAAAAAATTAATCTGGAATGAAGAGGACATCTTAGAGCACATGACTGTGTCTCATTTACAAAAGTAATTTTTCAGGGTTACCGAATGAAGAAACGTACAAGCATAACCATGGAGGGAACCCAAAGGCTTCCCTGGATCCTGATCACATGAACGATCTATATTAAGGACCATTTCCTAGCAACCCAGCCTTCCACAAACACCTTTTCCAGGGAACTGCTCTCGGTAACAGCGTTTTGCCAACACCGCTGCTGTTGATAATATTCTCCAGCCGCCCTTGCTCCCAGGGGAGCCTTGCGAAAAGCTGGGAAGGCTGCTCGCTCCTCAGGCCTGCCCGGGAGGACACCCCCGCCGCACAGCCGGCGCAGGCCCGGCCGGCTGAAGGCCGGGAGAAGCTTCCAGAGGCCTCGCCGCCGGCGGCCCGGGCAGAGGCCGGCTCGCCTCAGCTAAGGGTCCCGCGGCTGCCGTGCACCTCGCAGGTAAGAGCCGCAGGGGGCGACGGAGGCGACTGCGCTCCCGCCCCCCTCCCCGGGAAGCGGGGCTTCTCCAGCTCGTCTTCTGTTCTTACACACCCTGCAACACACCTTGAGGGGAAAACCCTGCGGGGAGCGTTTCTCCGAGGGGAGGAGGGCGAGGAGCGCCGGGCAGGCGGCGGCGGGGGGTGGGGGAACCCGCCTCCCCTCACAGACCGCCGCCCTTCCCGCCCCGCGCCGGCCGCGCGCGCCCCTCGCGCCCGGGATCCTGGCACCGGTCGGCTCGTTACGGGAAGCTCCGCCCCCCCGCCCCCTTTCGGCGACGTCACGCCCCCCGCGCGCCAATGGCGGCGCGAGTCGAGGAGGGAAGGGCGCGGGGTGGGGGAGTGGGGAGGGGTGAGGGAGCGTGACGGGGCGTGGGGCTGCGCGTGCGGGACGGCGGCGCGATGGCGCGGCGCGGCGGAGCCGTTATTTAGGGGCTTGTCGGCGGGGCGTGGGGTGCCGTGAGGCGGCGGCGGCAGCGCCGCTGCGGCAGGTAAGGACCGGGAGGCTGGCCGCCGCAGGCGGTTTTCCCCTTCTCTTGGGGGCCCCCCCCTCAGCTTCCTTGCCGTCTCTGTGCGCCCCTCTCTCTCCCCCCTGCGAGGGGCGGTGGCGGCGGCCGCGTTGGCCCGTTCTTCCCCTGCGGGCCGTAGCCGGGCTCGGCAGGCCGGGCCGTGCGCCGCGGGCGGGGACGCCGGGGCGGGCGGGTGGGCGCTCGGCCAGGGCTGGCTGGGAGACGGAGACGGAGGGGAGGACGCCAGCCCTGCGCCACTCGGTTCCCGAGCCGACCCCTCGCCTTCCCCGCGGGGGCGTCCGGCGGCAGTCTTCCCCGCCCGCGGCTGTGAGCGGTCCTCCGCGAGCGGGGCCCGGCCCGGCCCGGCGGGCTGGGAGGGGGTGCGGGTGCCGCCGCCCGCTCCCCGCAGCGGCGTCTCGGCTCCCCTCGGCGGGCGCTGGCGGAGCTGGCCCGGCGGTGGCGCTTAAAATGCAGTATGGCCTCGCCCGCTGCCGGGCCGCCCGGGGCCTCCTCGGTGTAGGGGCCTGAGAGGCCGTCGAGGCCCTTTTCTTGCCGGTGTGCGTAGTACCAGCTGCTGGGGGTGCCCCCCCCGCAACCCTTCCCCTGTCTTGATGCGGTTTTACTGACCTGCTGTCGTGGCGCGGAGGGTAAGACTGAAGAGTATCCGGGTTTTTCTCTAGTGCGGCGGCTGTTAAAGCCGGTAGTCTTAATTAATAAAGGTGCTGAGACCCTCGGTAGACTCGTGTCTTTCGGGCTTTTTCAAGTCTCCGATAAGCTTGGCCGTACTGTTGGCAAGCGTTTTCTTGTTGGAAAGCGTTCCGTTTTGTTGCCTTCACCACAAGTGGTCTGTTCTTGTTGGCTGTACACCAAGAAGGTAGAAGACTGCTGGCCTTGAAAGAAAGGCACACTTTGTTTTACACCTGATCCAACTACCGGAGGGATTCCGCGAGGAGTTAGGGAGGAGTGGGTTCAGTAAGCAGCCCGGGTTGTCTGCTAACTTCCGATGTGCTCCTGAGCTCCAGTCCTCCTTGCAGTGGGTCTCTGACGCTCTTCCTAGAGAAAAACGGTGTCATTATTTTCATCTTGCAGATGATGAAACTGAGGCACAAAGGAAAGCAGGCTGCCAAGTGTGTTGGCAGTGCAGAGGAGAATAAATCCCAGTCTCAGTTTTCATCCCTGTTTTAGGCTGATTAGGTGATGGCCAGCTGGTGGCTGCTTGTTACTTCTGAGGCATTTCTGAAAGAGAAACCTGGTAATAGAATTATGTGGGGTTATAGTTTTGTCACTAGTGACCTGTACTGTCACTGAGAAGAGGAGAAAAAAAGGGTCCACAACCTGAAGAGGTTGGATACTTTGGGGAGTTATGGGCTTTTTTCTTACACCCTCTTTTCCCTTATAGAACTTAAAATTTATACTTGTCTTCCTAAATACTGTTACTTTCAGAGGCATAACAGTATGTAAAAGGTATCTGTTGAAAGCATGTAACTTCTGAACTTAAACTTTAATCTATATGTTGATGTATCACAATAGGAAAGTAGAAGAGGGTGATGAAAATTTGAGATTACTTCCTAGATGTTAAGCATTAAAAATAAATACTTGGTTCTTGTTTACATGTCTAGAAATGTGATCTTTCAAATAAAGCCTATATATACATTTTTGGGGGGTGGGGGTAAGATACATGCACATTCATAAGTCTGTACACAAAATGGAGACACACAGTCTCCCATGCTGCTTCTCTGGAGGATTAGCACTAGCACAGTTGTATGAAAATAAATAAACCTCTTGGCCATTTCTTTTAGAATGATTCTTAGATTAGCAAGAACTGTCTAAATTAGAGAACCAGCATTGGTGGTTGTCAGTCTTGAAGGTTTCACTTCAAGATGAGAACATGGAATGCTAAGATATTATTTTGTATAAATTCACTTGCTTTTTAGACTAAAGCTACTTGCTAGCTGCAAAAAAAATCTGAAGTATTTCAGAGAAAGTGATCGGCAATTTAAGAAGGTACCAGAAGGAAGAATTTAATTCTTGCAAGCAAATATTTGGTGCCTGTAATGAGGTATTTAAATCATTTTACTCTGTGGCCCTTTGTTTGGGTTTTTTATTCTGAGTGCTGTACTAAAACCCCAGAGGCAGGGAGAAGCCTCCTTCTAGAGGCAAAAGAATGAGTAATGTGGAGAAATGACTTACCTATTTGATGAGAGGGATAGAGGTATCATTTGTGTATAGGTATTTTAAATATGAAAAATTTTCAGAATATTCTGTGCATGTAATGTTATATAAGATTTTAAAAGTTATTTTCTTAGAGGTGTTTGGGGGGTTTTTGAATCTCAGGTATTTCCAAGAAGGAAGGAAGCTTGGAGGAAGGAAGCTTGCAGATTAAGTAGTCTTAATTAGAAAGCACTTACAGTGTGAGTAATCAAAATTCCTTGAGGATAGTTCCAGCTTTTAGATGGGCTTTAAGTACTATCTGGCTTGTTATAAAACCTCAAGCAGTAGCTGCTATGTGCAGTATCACTTGCTCTGTCTTCCTGAGCTATGTGGATTATTAGTAAGAGATTACCATTTGAAGCTGTAAGTTTAGCTCTTATTTTTTTGAGGAATTTCTGGAAAACAATTTGCCAGCAACCTTTGTGGTTTCATAATTGATGTGATGATGAGCCTTAATAGACCTAACACCTTCCTGTGGTGGTCATGATGTTACCTATACTTCTTGACTTGCAAGCTGGCTTTGCTGGCAAGAACATGTTATTTTGGCTATAGTGTCTTGACCTACAAATGACAACTTCAGTTTACTTGAACCTGAAATGGAGAAGTGATAATTCATCATATGACATATATCTGTATTCATTTTGGGGTAGTTCTCATGATTTATGAAATAAGATTAATTTGTAAGGCTTCTCTCTGTTGCTCAGAATAAGTAGTGATTGCCATTTTGCATGAATGCCTGACATTTCTTCAAAAACTGTTATTCACACGTTAGTCATAAAACTCAATGCCGTTGCTACTTTGTGCATATAAAGCTCAACTATAGGGTCGTTGTTAGTTTTTCGTAGGACACTGCCTGAAGCATCAGTTGAAGGTTCAGGCATAAAGGCTTAGTGCTTTTCTTTCAAAATGGCAGCAGGATGTGAAGAATAATAGAAGTCCCATATGATTTAG
Source organism: Harpia harpyja (assembly GCF_026419915.1). NCBI lineage: Eukaryota > Metazoa > Chordata > Aves > Accipitriformes > Accipitridae > Harpia > Harpia harpyja. The sequence continues at coordinate 97,286,533 of NC_068969.1, forward strand.
AGATTAAATGGGGTGATCTGATGACATACAAGTTTCATATGTCTGTCTTTACTGAAGTAATTGTAGCATTTTAACAGGTTTTTTTCCTCTTTAAGATAACTTACGTTCTCCAAGTTAAGGACTGTCAATAGCAGCAGTTCTAAATTGACCATGTTGTTTTTACTGTGTAGTATTTAGATGGACTTTGATCCTTTGCACTTTGGCAGACTTAACTATGGAGGTAACCTGACAAACTTCTAACATCAGTTTTTTTCTCTGTCTCCCTTTCCTCTTCACTTAGTGGTCCACAACAACTACATAGTATAGATAAAATGTTGATTTGGCTTTTTTTTAGGGAAAAAAAAGAAAAAGCTTCTGAACTGACTAGCTGCTTCAATGTTAGTTCAGCATCAGGTTGAACTTTCACCTTAGATTCCTAATACACTACACCAGTCTGTAAAACAGAAGCTTTTGGGCTGTGTTGCATAATCACAGAAACTATTGAATTTTCTGTTGTCCAGACTTGCAACTTAGTCTGACTTCAAGTTGTTAATGGTGAACAATTGATGTTTAGCAGCATTTCTTTTGAATGATAGCACTATGTTTTAAAGTTTTGGTATAGCTAATATGCAGGGTTTGTGCACTGTCTGCACCTCGGCATGTTTATATGCTCAGATTAGAAAATGCTAGTTTCCATTGAAGTATCTTCCTTGGTCTGATCTGAAGTATGGCTCCCTGTTTTGTTAGTTATAGGCCCCACCATATTTTTTTCTTTTTTTATGGCTTTTATCTAGGCAAGATGGATGGAAGTGCTTAGTGTAACTCTGATTCTTTTCCCTAGAACTAAATTTTGATTAAGAATCAGTCTTGTGAAAGGTAGAGAGACTAATGTTTTAAAAAATAGCACACATTAGAAGGGATTGCAATAGCCCCTTTGTGGGTTCAGAGGTGTGTAGCTTCAGTCTTCTTCAAACTGCATTGATCAGCAGGGGGAAAAAGTAAAATACATCAGAACAGCCTAAAAGCAGATATATGCTGAACTGTAGCATGATTTTGACACTACAGTCACAACTGCTTGTTTCCTGTATGGTAGGTGAGTGGGCTTTCCCACTTAACTTTCCGTTGCAGGTGATGGAGCATGAGTCTCAGTTCTCTTGCCTTTCAGGAGCTGAGTGTGGTGGAATAAGTACTATAAACTGTGGAGGGTTTCTTTGCTCCCTCAAAACAGCTGTTAAACTTTCCAAGGTGCAAAGTAGTAGAGATTTGGACCTCAGTTTCCCATGTGTAAATGAATCTGCTCAGGACAACTGAAATGTTGTATTCCAGGTCTGGAAGACAGTTGAATACAGAAATGGCATTTATTTAAAAAGGTGAAGTCATCTTATTTTGATTTCTTACCAGCAAAATATGTGATAATTCTGTTTTATTGTTTACTTCTGTTGAGTTCGTTATTGCTTTTTAAGTGTTGGCTTTTATGTTCCTTCAGGTGCTTCATAGTATTTTTTTTATTAACCTCAGCCATACTTAATGACTTTAATACCAGCAGTTCTTGAATAGTTTTGTAGAATTATTGTTTAACCTGAAATAAATCATTACCAAAAAGAAAACCAATAACTTTGTAATGATGTAATACTTATCTTAGCTGACATTGCCATTATACTAATGTCGCACCAATTGTGATACAAAATGGGAGAGAAATGTTATATTGAACATTCTTTTTAAAAACTTTACTTTTTGCCTCTTTACATCTGCTTCACACTTTCCTCTTCAGTGTGGAAGCTGTTTCTGCTGCTGTTCTGCAGCTTTTGGCAATGAGCAGGGAAGTGGAGCTGCTGCTTCTTTCCACCTAGCTTGTAGTTGCCCTCAGGGTTCTCATGAGTTTCAGATCTTCTGCAATGCAAGTTGTTCAACTTAAATAGCTTTAAATGAATCTTGTTTAAAATAACACATCTTAAGGTCTATCCTTAATAGAGCACAACAAGCTTTAGGTGGCAAGCACTATTTCTGATAAATGTTAGTAAGTCAAGACACTAAAAATAGATTCCTATATGCTGGTTTTATTCAGTGTCTAAAGACCTAAATCAAGAGAGAATACTCTTCTGAGTTTGGTTGTATTCACTGTGTGAATTTATTAAAATTTGTGAAACCAGTTGTGGTTTTTAAAATGCAGAAAGGCAGGGGTGGGTGGAAACCTTATTTTTCAGATATTGGAAGACTTTATGTCCATAATAAGCAAAAATCAATTGGTTTAGTTACTGTATGCTTGTAATAAATATCTAAAGATGTATTGCACTTAAAACTCTATAATGGTTTTCATATCTAGCCCAGTGAGAGTACTTGAGTGTAACATAAAAAAAACGGATAGCTTTTTGATTCTCAACTCCATACAACTACACTCTGATTATAAATGAGTCTCATTATTTAGTTAAAAAAACCAACCTCTAGTGACAAATACAAATGCCTGTTAATATAACTGTCAAGTCTCCTAATCAGCAGTATTTCTAGTACAGAATTTCTATATAGGAAATTTTGGTGGGCTTTGAGTAATGAACTCACAAGTATAGATGCAAATAAAGATACTGCTGAGTGATTCTGATGGCTATTATTTTAGTCCGAACTGAAATACATCTATGTTGGTGAGCCCTACAGAGACTCTGCTGTAAAGGTTTGAGATTGGCTTTCATTTAGTTGTTGGTTTCTAATTCTTGTGAATAGATATTTTCTTTACATTATACTGCTTACCTTGATTTGTTTAAAAAAAAAGGGGGGGGGGGCTTAGGTGTGCTGATGCCTAAGGAGTGAGGTTGTAGCTTGGTATTGATACATTGGTGCTTAAATGTGTTGTCTAGTTTTATTGATCTGTATGAAATGCCTTGTGTCTTTCTGTCATTATTATAAAGTAAACTACATGCAGTCAAAGCAAAGGAGTATTTCTGGTCATAAATTGCAGTTTCTTTTCCTTTTTGGTAATAGTAAATGTAGCTTTTAAACTTTCCTTTCTATGGAATACTGTGGAATTCCATTAAACTTCTTAGTGAGTTGCCTTTTATAGGAGTAGAGCTCAGAATACCAGTTTCCAAAGAAGTTTTGCCAGGTCAGTGAAAATAAAACTTAAGAAGCAGGATTGCTACAGGCAATCTCATCTCAAATCTTAGTAAACCTAGAAACTCTGTTTAGTTTCTAGCTGTAAGAACAATATGTTCATATGCTTAGTATGGAATGGTCACTTGCTTTTGGTAATTTAGGGCTGCTTTATAACTGCAGGTTGAGAAATTCAGAAGAGACCATGTGACTTCAAAACAACTGGAGTGGAAGCTACTCTGTGAATGCTTCACTTTCTCCAAACTGTTTTGCAGAATTGTCAAAACGGAGAACAAGTGAGCTCTGCTGCAATACAGAAATAAACAACATAAGATGTTAAAAAAACTCTCCAACTTTTGAGGAATTACAAACTCCCTTGTAAGGTTTTGAAGAATTAGTTAATGCTTTTTCTGTAGTAGTCCAACAGTTCTTGATATGGAAGTGGTGTGCTTCGTAATTCTTAAATGTATTCTAAGTCACTCTTGCGATTGAGACACATGTTTTTGTGGTGAGTTGTTCTGAACCTTGTGCAAAGCACTTATATCAGTGCCCTTGAAAGCTAGGTAAGTATGGTAACCATAATCAAATTCATAGGGTTCTGTTTTAAAACCTGAACCACCATGTTATGCTCTCTGTTCTAACTGAACCTCCCACAGAAGTACCAGTGAAATTTCTTTCCATATATGACATGAAAACCTTAAGCTGTTGCATTTCTCAAATTTGTAACTAAAGAGGCTTTAAACAGCATCAGTTGTCTCACGTAGACATTGGATTTTGTTATAGCAGTGAGTAAAATGGAAACAATATGCCAGTTCGTTCTCTAGAGTGAGAAGATACTGTTTCAGGAAAGTAAATGTGCATACCTGAGAAATTGTCATAGATTGAATGCAAATCTGAATTTGACAGTGATCTAAAGCGAAGAGTAATAGTTTAAATTTAAAAAATAATCTGCCTCTGTTCCAGGAATTCTGTGCAGCATGTTTTCTGGGTGGAACTGGGTAGCCCATTGCTTGTATCTGCTCTTGAATATTTGTTCTCTTGAAGGTAAGACTTCTGTGTCTCAAACAGAAGAGGCTTGTACAACTATTTTAATCAGACGCTTGAACTACATACTTGCTTTTTGTCTAGATACTTATGGGGTGGGGGCAGAAAGCAAGGTGTATTAGGATCGAGAGACCTAGTCTATGCTCTTAATAATATGGTAAAATAATGTATGTTAAACCAATACTCAGTTCTGCTTCCATTCATTGCTCATGTGTGTACAGAGATGGTGAAGAGTGACTGGTCAGTGGAAGTTTGCTTTGCTTCCACTGACATTACTGGAGCTGGTCACTGTAGCAAACTGAAGTTTAATTTCACATATGCCAAATAGTATCTAAATGAAAGCATGTGTTAGTCTAAATGCTGTTAAAGCAATAAGCTACCAGTGAACTAGTGTAGTGGGCTCTGTGATCAAGTTACAGCTGTGGGCCACTGCTGTTGTGTAGCAAATGATCATCCTCAAGATGTTTAGTATGGCTATTGATTCAAGGCAGTATTTCAGTCACCTATTTCTTCTTTAACACTTGACGCTTTTCTCTTTATGTGGCTTTATAGTGATAGTCACAATTTTATTGTTGTGTTCAAGTTCCTTTGTAAAAAAAAAAAAATACTGTCAAAGGTGCAGAGTTCACTATAATTCCTAAATATGCTTGTAGTATACACACTGAAGCTTTTGAAATGGATAACTCAAGTATTCAACTGTTTGCATGCAATTCTTCTAAAAACTAGTCCACCACAACAAAGGTGCACACTTATCCCAATTTTTTGTTAACTTTCTCTACAGAAAATACGTTTTTAACCGCAAAAGTAACCTCAACTATATTACCTTCTTCCTTCAAAGCATACTAAACATTCAATCCTTGACTGTACTTTCTCTGTAAAGGCCTCTGTTGTTAATAGAGCTTTCTTGCTTGGTAAAATGCTTTTGCAAAGCCTGGGGAGCACTACACTGGTTTTGCCCCTTAAATCTGCTTGGTGGTCCACTAATGCATTTCAGGTTTATAACTGTCAAGTAAATAATTCATTTGCTGCTTAGACACATGTAGTATTTTTAACATTATGCTAGTGTTGTATCAGCAATATTGATTATGGAATGCTCTGTAGCTTTTAATAAAGATGCAATTCTTTTTCTTTTTAGTTTCAGGTGGACTTGTACAGTCATGTGGTCACATCATCCCAGAGTCTCCTGTATTGGCCCTTGGTTCCAATTTCACAGCATTATGCATTTTGAATGAGAGTTGTCTTGACTTTGGCAATATCTATGCTAATCAGATCATCTGGAAAATTAAAAATAAAGTGGTACCTAAAGAACAGTATCGTGAAATAAACAGAACAGTTTCCAGTGTCACATTTAATGACACTTCTTCATTAGCTACTCCTCTGACATGCAACATTTTAGCAGATGGACAGATTGAGCAGAACATTTATGGAATTACAGTTACAATAGGCTGTAAGTACCATTTTTCTTGCCTTTTATTCTGGTCTTAAGAAAATTGCTTCTGAGAAACAGGGAGGAGAATACAAACAATGGAAAGTGCATATCTTAAGATGCTTATTTCCATTCCTTCAGTTCTTGGATAACTGTATAAAAACTTTGTCAAATTACATGCCGTCAGAGCTGGTAAATAAGCACAGAATAAAGTTTTCCAAAAACCAGAAAATACTCTGGAGTATTTCAGTGTTGAAATGGGAAGAAAACAGAAAACAATAGAAAAATGTTGAAGCAGGAGGATTTAAATTACAAAAAGAAAATGTGAATTCAACTGAAATAGATCTAGGAAATAGACTAATTTTTCCTTACTTCTTGCTTCTGTTCAGTGTTCAAGGAAATACCACAAGGTCATATGTCCTGCTTTCATAATAACACTATGAAATTGATGTTTTCTTCATTAATGGACTGAGAAACTTTTAGTCCATCTGTATCACTAAAGCTAACCTGAACTGCCTTAAGGATAGAACATACTATCTGGATTACTCTGCCACTATACATAAGAAAATACTTTTAACTGATTATAAACTTCCCTTGTTCAAGCATGATAGCACTTGCATAGTTCTGAACAAGCGCACTTTGAGACAAGACTGAGGTTTTGAGAAAGTAAGATGAATAACTTAATATACTACTTCTTAATTAGTTGGTGGACTGTTTATAAAATAAGTCTTCCAATGGCTGATGAATTATGTTGCCTCCTAGTGTTGGCAAAAGGCATTGCAGTTGTTGCAAGGTCTGTGTACAAAAGGCTGGCTTGAGTTCACCATTTAAACTAACGTGGTTCTAGCATGAGTTACAACGTGCGTTGACAGAAGAACAATCTTTTCTGTTTCAACTTCTGAGGAGTAAATTTTTTACCAGAAAAGACAGGCAAAATATATGGAAAGATGAGGACAGATACAATATCCTAAGATGATAAACTGAATGACAGTACAGATAACATTCTACAGCTGTAATTCACATATGGATCTTGAGATGCATTTGTATTTAAAGATACTGTATTTTCATACTGTCAATTAAAGGAAAATTCTGTAAACAGAGTAGCAACAGGTTTAAGAAGAATACAGCTATTCAAGAACAAAACTGTAAGGTTCATAGCATAGTTCTGTTGAAAATAGCATTCTGCTTGAAAGGAAATAAGATTCTTCAAGTGCATTATACTCTCTTAAATAGTGGCATTCTAAAAGCTAGAAACAAACTCTTTGTATGCGGTCACTTCAATTTAAGGAGGAAAAAAAATAGTTCAGCTGCACTCTGAAAAAGTTTCTTACACACTAGTAATGTGCATTAATGAAGATCCTTTCTCTTTCTTGTAGGTGTTTGCAGCTAAATTATCCTTCTTTCCTAGCTCAGGTGGGGGAGAATAGACCTATCACAGTTGCCTTAGAGCTCAGGTTATTGGCAAAGTCAGCATATGCCTATCCACCTTAGTGCTCATTAACATTTTTTTCTGTGTGAATTAAAATAGGTTTAGATGAGAGATTGTTGATATCAGGTTTTCTGCCTCAAAGAATGAGAAATATGCTGTGCTGTTCCTTACTGTCAAGTGCTTGTTCCTTATGCAGCCTACTGTTTGTCAGAGCAGCTTGTTAAGCGTCTTAACTTCCATTGCTGGGTGGCATCCAGCACTTTTTGCCCCCTCCTTTAGAAATAAATCTGACTATAAATACTTCTGATGTTCACTGAAATTTCTCTGATGGGACACTTAGCATGATTCTCACTGGATTGAAATGTGTATATAGATTAATTATTGCTAACTTTTTCTGTACAGTGCCCCCAGAGAAGCCCAAGAACTTAAGTTGCATTGTGCATCAGGTGTCAAAACTCACATATCCTATGACTTGTACCTGGAACCCTGGCAGGCATACATTCCTGGACACTCACTTTAGGTTGAAATACAGATGGTAAGTAGTCCTTTATAGAATATCTAAATAATTTTGAAGAATATTTGTAGGCTTGAAATTCCTTGATACTTTGGAAGAGTTCTTCACTAAAATCTAGTTTCCTAGAGTATTGCTCTCTATTTTGGGGGGAAGAGAAGAGTTAAAGAAGTTCAGATTTAAAGTAATTCTAAGTCAGACTTGAAATTTTGTTGCTGCACTTGTTTTGGAGTAACAGCTATCTAGTATTTTTCCATTCTTCAAATACATGAGTAGTGTGGCGTGAGTACAATACACCTAATCATTAGGTGGCTGGACCCAAATTATATATTTCACTTTTTTCTGTGGTGAATGTTCTATCCCATTCTAAACAGGTAGAAGATGTCCCTGCTCATTGCAGGAGGGTTGGACTAGATGACCTTTAAAGTTCCTTTCCAACCCAAACTATTCTATGATTCTAAGTAGAGAAACCAACATATAGTGACTGCATTTTATACGGGTATTATCTACTCTGTACTTTTGAAGAACTCAGAATGGTTTTTGTCCACAATTAATCCTAACATGAAAGCTTTAGAAAAAGTATTTCTCCTGTAAAAGCAAATCAACTTCAGTATTTTTCAAACTCTTCAAATGGTCTCTTGTAGTTTAAAACGGACAGGATTGTTGCTCTGCTCTGGAAACAGGAATGACTTGCCAACAGCTTTCCATATACCCCATTCTGCTAAACTGTTTTGGTAACAAGTGTAGTAGAAAGTATGGAAAGATAGAAAACCTTAATGCTTTGCAAATCTCCTGATGCCCCTAGAACTATCTGCTGTTAGTGTAGTAGAAGATGGTGAAAGAAGAGATAATGTGTTGTAGCTGTAATACTGTACTCTTGAAGGGTATGCAGGTAATACTGACTACATCTTTTACTGCATGAATATGCTTCTAGTTACTAGCCATAGTGCTTTTGATTAAATGTATCAATTCTTGATCTTTATTTTTTAAGTTAGGGTTTTGTACAACCTTATAATTACAATACCATGGCACGTGCTTTTGAAAATATGTGACTTGAAGTCAAGAGATTTTATTCTAGTTTCTGTTCTAATGCAAACATGCATTTGTGGCTGAACAAGCCATTGTAATCTCTTCACCTTTTCTTCCCACGCCTCTGCTTACAAAGATAATGGCAGAGGGGAGACATGAGCTAAACTGATTGATCACTCTGATTTACTTAGAGATTCTCTAAAGGAAACCAAACTTACTGCTTTGTACCTTGTTTTTTCTTTTATTTAGGCCACAAGAGAACTTTCCTGACTGTATACCAAAAGATGTAAACAATTCTTGTACGATTGCTGATGTTCAGTTCTTTGTTAACCTGGAGGTCTGGGTAGAAGCAGCAAATGCTCTTGGGAAGGCTGAATCTGATCCTCTTGTTATTGATCCCATTGAGATTGGTAAATATATGCCTCTTAAAGCTTTAGTAGTACATAACTGCTGCTTCTGTGCATATTGCTGAATTGGTATGTTCATGTTTCTTTACTATAAAAATTTAACACTGCCAAAATGTTGGTGACTAGAACTTGAACTGTGCTGGACAAAGGTAGGGAAGGTGACAGATTTGATCACAATTCAGATAGCAAGTTCTTGTTGAGTAGTCTGCTTTAGAAACTGGTGTGAAATACAGCCATTTGACCTTGTGAAAGGCTTTAATAGTAGTGTTACAACATAGTGTACCAACTGCTAGAGGCATGATAAATTACAGCTGTAGAGTTGACTCTAACTCCTTCTCTTCTAGTTAAACCTCTGTCTCCACACAACTTATCAGTCAACTCAGGAATACTACCAACTGTTCTGAAGCTTTCCTGGGAGAATCGGATTTCTATAGCTGTGATGAAGCTGAAATTCAATATTCGCTATAGGATCATTGGTGACACAAACTGGATGCAGGTAATCCCACTAATGTCCCTTGCCACTCTTCTGCTGTAACCCAGCCATTTGCCAAACTGCAGAAGTTCCCTCACTGCTGCAGTTCAGAGGATTCGCTTTATTATCCTTAGGCCTTATGTGGCCTCCCAAGGTAGTTTATCTGGCCTGTTCATAAAGGCTATGATCTAGGGGTTTTGGGCACAATGTAGAGTACATTGACCTTGTCTTTTCTTTGCGGACTTCTCTGCTGTCCTTCCCCATCGTGTTGCAGTATGTTTATTCTGAATTTTTGTTCTGTACATGCAACATCTAGAACACTCATGAACTTTCATCTTCCCACGCACATGCAAAACTACTGATCTAAATATCATTTAAAGCTTGGGCAAACACTGTACAGTGCTGGGATGCTTTTTTGAACTTGCTGCACCTGTACTTCGGTCACAACAACCCCATGCAATGCTACAGGCTTGGGGAAGAGTGGCTGGAAAGCTGCCTGGTGGAAAAGGGAGTGTTGGTTGACAGCTGGCTGAATATGAGCCAGCAGTGTGGCCAGGAAGGCCAATAGCATCCTGGCTTGTACCAGAAATACTGTGGCCAGCAGGACTAGGGAAGTGATTGTCCCCCTGTACTCAGCACTGGTGAGGCCGCACCTCGAGTACTGTGTTCAGTTTTGGGCCCCTCACTATAGGAAAGACATTGAGGTGCTGGAGCGTGTCCAGAGAAGAGCAATGAAGCTGGTGAAGGGTCTAGAGAACAAGTCCTATGAGGAGCGGCTGAGGGAACTGGGGTTGTTTAGTCTGGAGAAAAGGAGGCTGAGGAGAGACCTTATTGCTCTCTACAACTACCTGAAAGGAGGTTGTAGCGAGGTGGGTGTCAGTCTCTTCTCCCAGGTAACAAGTAATAGGATGAGAGGAAATGGCCTCAAGTTGTGCCAGGTGAGGTTTAGATTGGATATTAGGAAAATTTCTTCATTGAAAGGGTTGTCAAGCATTGGACCAGGCTGCCCAGGGAAATGGTTGAGTCACCATCCCTGGAGGTATTTAAAAGATGTGTAGATGTGGCACTTAGGGACATGGTTTAGTGGTGGACTTGGCAGTGTTATGTTTACAGTTGGACTTGATCTTACATGTCTTTTCCAACCTGAATGATTCTATGATTCTATACAGTATGGCTGTCCTGCATGCATGCCTTAAGCCTGATGCAGTCAAGGAACTGGAAAAGAGTAAGGCATATGCCTTACCTGTAGTACACTATAATATGTTCATATCATCCAGAGTTGTGGGTTTTTTTCTTCTACATCAGCCTATGGACATATTTTCAATAGCTTCTCAGTTCTGCCTTTTTTTAAGCCTTCTCTCACAGCAGCAGTATTCCAGGAACACTCTTATCAAGATCTTCCCATTTTTTGTTTCAGTACAGATGGCCAAAAGTATTCTGAATTTCATGACTTGTTGGAAGGAAGACTGCTTCTGACTTAACCAAAATATGGTGTTTGAAGCAGGTAGCATGACACAGCTACTTGTGACTAATGTAGTGTATTCCTTTGGAGGAACTTTTCAAGTGCTAGATGCAGACATTAGTTATTAAGGTCACCTGTATTGGTATTTTAAAGAGCACTGCCCTGCACAGCTTATTCTGCAACTCCAGGATCTATTGACATGTTGTTCTATTAAGTCATTTTAATTTGTCTTGCCCTTTTAACATATGCACAAGACCATTGAAATAGTAATTTTTAAAACAACTGAGCTTGTGTAGCTGTGGTAAAATTTGACTACTTTGACAGTTGTTTACACTTAGGATTAACCTTTTGAGTGTCCTGCATGTGTGTTTAATCTGCAGTCATTCCTCTTGCAGGGTTGCTCACTATAAAAACCCCTTAATTGCAAGTGGAATAATGTGGGATGAGTCAGTATGTGTGACCTACATATATCTATTATCTACATCACATGTCTGTTTCTGTACATATACAATAAGAATATTTTCTGGCTTTCAGTTGCTAATCAGATAGAGGAAAGAGCTTATGAAAATAAACTCATTTATTAGCAAAAGTATAAACTACTCTAAAACAAACTATTTCCAATGTCAGTTAAGAAACACTGTTGTGTATCAGTGGAAGCAATAATCGTGGATTCTCTAGCTTTATAGGAGGCTTCTAGCACAGGTATTTTACAATCAACAATCAAGCAGATAACCTAGCAAAGTTCTGAAATGTGAGGGGGGATTTTGTAGATCAGTAAGTAGAGGAATTATATAGGAAGGACAGAGAAGTAGACATGAACTAATTAAAAAAGAAAACATATGAGACACTGTCCTGAGATAGCTGCTTACCTATTCTAGTGTATGTATTGTATTATACCTGGTAAATACACACAACTCTGGTCCCTTACAAAACCATGGTTGAGAATTGAAGCTTTTGGAAATAGGGGAGAAAAACTATGTTTGTACTAGGTGTGTATGCTGTAGGGAGCCCTCTTGAATGGGAGCTGTAGTAGCACAAAACTTAGCTTTACAATTTTTGATCAGTGCCTCTCAAATCTTTCTTCCATTTATAGGTTCCTCCTGAAGATACAGCTTCACAAAGAACTTCGTTCAGTGTTCAGGGGCTCAGACCCTACACAGAGTATGTCTTTTCAATTCGTTGCATGAAGGAAGATGGAGTGGGCTACTGGAGTGACTGGAGTGAAGAAAAAACTGGGGTCACAACTGAAGATAGTAAGTAATATATGAAAATAGGTCACTGACTTTCAAAATGTGTGAGTGCTCAGCAATTTGGCAATAGCCAGCTGAATTGTGTATCCTCGCTTGAGCTCTTTGATTATACATGCAACAAGGCTCTCCTGAGTTACTTTCAGTACTGACCAACTTGACCCATGCATTCAAAGGAGCATGATAATAGCTTCCCATAAAGCTAGTCTGCCTGTGTGAAAGGATAATTTTTTTTTTTTGGTAGACAGACTGCCTTAGTTTGTGAACAACTCAGTGTTTAGGAGACCGTTAGATAAAGTCATAGGTGAACAAGCATCAATAAGTATGAAACAGAAGATTTTAATCATACAGCGTACATAGACTCCTTCACAAATTTAGTGAAGCCATGATATGAAATAATGTCATATGGGAAGTTTAGCCTTTTATGCACCAAAGCATCTAAACACTCTGGTTTACTCTTAACTTTTCCCAAGGTATCCTGCATCTACAACACTTTCTTGCTGGTCGCAGCTGCCTCTGCACTGTCTTGTACCCACTTGTTTACAATATTCTGCACACAGTAATCAAGAGTCTTGCTGCTTATCACTGATCCAGTTGTCACTGTGGGAGGCATAAGGAAGAGAATGCCATCTGTTAACTGCTGACTTCAAGCAAGGTTGAGTCTCTGTGAAAAATGGTTTTATTTTAGCTGTATTTAATCACAAAAATCACTGTTTCCTTACAATTTTCTGTCTTGATGACATAATCATTGGAGTTGTCATCTTATAAATCTGGACTTGTAATATCCTGTCCCTTTGCCATAGGGGTGAATGCTGAATTACTGCTATTGTGATGTAATGAGGAAAACTTTTACCAGCATCAGCTCATTGGGGGCAGTATTTGGATCATGTTTAGTCTTGCACAAAAGGACTTTGCAAGCAGGATATATACAACTTCAAAGTATAAACCAATTACTACTTACAATATGCAAGAGATAGCAAACCACGAGGTTAAGATTTAGGTTCACAGCCCTGGGGAAAAATTACTGCTGAAGAGCCTCAGTCAAGTGTCAGCCTTCGCTGCTTTGTGGAACAAATCCTTAGCATGGCAAAGTTGCTGCCATGTACCAAATCTGTTCACACTACAACCAGCTCATCAACTTGACTGGCCTTTGAACTCCTTCTGATGCTCCAGTCAGCTGTTATGGCATTGTCTGTTTCCATTGAACTGTATGTTCTGCAGGTGTGCTGTGTTGCCCTGGACTCCTTCATATTCCTTCAGGACAGTGGCACTGTGGCTGTTACTGCACTTGGTCTCTTCTAAGATTTTTGTCCATTCCACAGCATGTTTTTTAACTTCATTGATTGCTTCCAGTTGCTCATGAACACATGCATTGCTTGAAATGTGCTGTGACATTAAAGTAACTACAACTCACTGTGTTATGAATTTAATATACTTCACAGCTCATGAAAGTATTTCCCCACTAGAGAGGCTCTCCTGCAAGTTTGTTCTTAAGTAGAGACTGTGCCTTCTGCCACTGAGTTGTGCCAAAACCATTAGTTGAGTATGTTTAGTGTTTTCTGTTTCTGATTTTTTTTTTGGCTGTTTTGTTTTGCAGCATTTCGTGACTTAGCAATTGCTGCAGCAGCTATAAACCCATACAAAATAAAGTTGCACAATAACTGAGCAGTAATTATTGGAAAACTGACATTAAAATCATACCCATGCATTTGTTACAGTATGAAAAATCCTGTTCTCAGATAGTGGATTCTTACATTTTCCATTAACAGAACAAAAATACATGCAGTGTATACAAACACAACCTAGACCTATGCATCTGGCCCTTTAATTTGCTCTCCAAATAAGAGCCCCAGGCTTTGATGTATAACTTTCTGTGGTCTATTTTCCTTTTGTTGTTCATCTGAATAGTACCCTTAGACTGAACTGGAACTAATTTAACATCTTTAATAGATGCTTGAGAGGTACTAACTGGTATCTTCTTGAATCTGAACCTCTACTGGTATCAGAACACCCTACATTAGTGTCTTGCTTCTTGCTAAAGGTAAGAAACTAATTTCAGTGTGCAGTAAGCTGTTGAGGAATACCTGTGCTGTTAGTTGTGATACACTGCAAATGTAAATACAGTTTGTCTTCTGCTGGTAGAACGGCATTTTAACAAATTGTAGCTATGCTTCCTAATGATAACAAGATAGTCACACTTTTTCTGCATTGCTTGTTAATCAGTTTGCTATTGTAGCTATAAGTTGACGGTAAAATAATTTCCTATTCTGAATTTGTTTACAGACAACTTCAGAGGTGTGGTCACCTCTTGCAAATGCCTAGATACAGTTGCAAATTTATAGGATAGTGGGATAACTTAAGTTGGAAAGGAGCTCATGAGGTCCATAGTTCCCTGATCCTTTTTCTACCAAGTGTCAGGCTCAAACAAGGGACTTCAGGTTGCAATTTTGGCAAAACCTGTACCAAAATTTTATTAATCAATTTTTACTGTACAGTTGCCTATTGCAAATGAAACAAGCAGGCGGGGGACACTTATGTTACTTATACCATTATTATTGCCCTCAATCAAATTATAAAACCGACTTTTAGATGTTGTGCTTTGCTTGAGACTGTTAGACCTGTATCTCAGAAGGTTCTACATCCGCTTGCCTGCTGCATTCAAAAGATTTGGTGTTTGTCTCAGTAGCAAGCTACCAAGGTATGGGTGTATTTACCACTACTATATTCAGAAAGGTATACTTCTATATTTCCACTTGATTATGTTTCCAAGTGTTAAGTACTCTAACTATCAAGTGAAATTTCAATGGAATCCTTAAATGCAAAGGCACAAATATACAACCATGATGCTGAAGACTAATGCAAGCATTCTGGCAATTTTGAAGTCTTTGGCAATTGTTTTACTACCTAATCCTTATCAGGAAACATGGACTTTTTACCTCCAAATAGTGGCTGTAGCCAAGGGTCTTTATATCCAGCAGACCAGGTTTGCTACATAGCTGTGTATGTTACAATAACATGCACTGTGATTTCTGGGGATTCTAGAATTAGTAAATCACCCTCAAAGGGGTTTGATTTTAAAAGCTTTTTTGGTTTCCTCCTGAATCATTAGTAGCAGCAGCATTGGGAATTACTTGCTGATTTCTGACTTTAAAGAGACTTAAACAATGTGGGGATTTTGTCTTGTTTTTCCAGGACCTCGGTTATTATCAGTTAGAAACTCTTCTCTTTCAATTCTAGGGTTATGAGGAGTGAAACTACTTTAGCTTTGTCCCATTTCCATTTCATTTCTACTTTGATAGCCTGGAAGACTGGCTTTGTTTCTGGCCTGTACTTGTCCTACCCCATATGGAGCCAATGAATGGACCTTCTGGTTGTGTGCTTGATACCCAGCAGGGACTCTATTCTTCCCTCTGACTACTACAAATACTTTGTGATATCTGTTTAGCTTCTAAGTCAGCCTGATTTTTTTTTTTTTAAATGTGCTTTAGCCTTTCCTGCTTCTGTTCTTCCTTGTCTCCTTTCTGTAGTATCCTGTCTGTTCCTTAGTGCCTTCCAAGGCACCCTCTTAAGCAGTCTTATTTAGCACAGCATTTCAGTGCATGTGTTTAAACAGAGTTAAACCAATGCAAGTTTCATTGTCAAAACACCACTTTGTGCTTGGAGCTTAACTAACTGCACTGAATCATAAATCCTTCCTTATTAATCCTAATTGAGCTCCCAGTAATGAGTTTGGACTGAATTCACATGTCATCTTATATTGGAGAAGTAAGAAAAAGATTACAGTATATACCCTACCTGTTTAAACAAAGTGGAATTTATGTGTACATAGTGGCATTGCTTCAGCTCTATGCAAAATTTACTTTCTCTGGGGAAAATACTGTCAAATATTCTTTCAATATTCTAGTCACTTCTCTTCAACTCCTAAGGACAGTATGGTTTTGTTTTCTGTGGTTACTATCTCAACCTGAGCAATGAGGATTTCAGGACTGCCTATGTATTTAGACTGCCTTGCCGTTATGCTGTGGTGACTGGCTTTGCAAAAATACTGCTATTAGTGATTAAGTACCCAGGCCTTATTTTAGCCTCAGAACAAAGGTGTTATGGTGGAAATGAACATAAGGCAGATCATGGTGCATTCATGATCTATATCAGGCAAGATGTATAATTGCTTCTGTTTCACATTAATCAAATCAGGGTACTCAAGATTGTTAAGAGCAAGCTCCCTTTGCCTCAGTTTGCAGTTCTCCTTCCCTCTTGATGTAAAGCATAAGAGACAAGAGGCACACTATAGACTTGATACTGGGTTTTGGAGGTAAAACAGCCAAAAACTCATACTGATTAATATTAAAAAATGCAATAAAAACTCCCAGAGAAAATACAGTCTAGCAAGATTATAAATGTAAATTCATTTTAAGATCATCTTTCTGTTAGGGCTAAGGCCCTAACAAAGGATTGGCCACTTTATTGCTTTATGCACTGTAATAGATTGATTCATTCTACTTTGAAGTGAAATTTGTAGTGGAAACACCACTTGAATTTTTTACAGTACTGACACCAGAAAGTATTGTAGTATTACACAAAAGTACTGCAGTTCTGTTACCCTTTTTAGCATAAAGGATATAGGAAACTCAGGGAATTCTGGCAGGAGAGATCTGTCTCCTTTTTAACTTTCCTGCGCTTTCCTTTTTTAGGTGACTTGATATTGGGGTGGTAGGGAGAGTGTTGGAGTTACAGACCATAGCAAGATTTGCAGCATACAGGTAGTCAGGGCTGTGCCTCTGAACACAGGCTGCATGGTGTAGGTTTGGTCATGCCTCACTCAGCACTGTCATCTTCAGCCCATTGTGGCAGAAGCTCAGCATGGTGACTCTCGGTTATTTTGGTACTGTACACTTAGAGCAGAACTGGTGTTTTGCTCATCCCTTCAGGAAATCTTTCCATGCAGGTGTTCCATGTAATATACCAAGCATTACTTGATTTGAGGAACTAAAGAAATGCTTTTGGTATATGTTTTTATTAAAAAAAAAAAAAGGGGGGGGGCATAACCTTCTAATGATAGTCAAAGGATTAATTCAAACAGGTTAAATAAAAATATTTCTACTATTAAGCATTGCTTCTTTCATCAGAACCATCTAAAGGACCAGCCATATGGAGGATCATTGATGCATCTCACTCACCAGCTTCCTGGACTGTGCATCTGATGTGGAAGGTAAAGCAACATTATAAACTGCAGGAATTGAGCATTCTTTTAAAAACATGAGTTTTTAAGTGGCAAAGTTTACCTCAACAAACTTGAGTAGATAGCTGGGACAATACAGGTTTTATTGATACAAGAAGTGACTTCAGTATTATTATAATAACAGTATAGATGTAAAGGCCATCAGTTAACTGACACACATCTGTGATCCAGAGTATACAGAATCCACTTCCAGATTCCTGACTTGCTGTCCTAAGGAGTCTGTGGAATTGGAAACTTTCGCTTGAGCAAAGTAAACCTTCATGTTATGCCTCCTGCTGTATCCTAAAACTGGTAACGCTGTCTGGATGGGGATACTCCAGCTGCAAAATCCATTAAGCCTAGAGACATTCCAGAGGCCAAACTTATTAAATACAGCACTGTACATTTGCATGCAGTAGGCTGCTGTGTCTCGTTGGCTGATTAGTCCAAAGCTGAGAAAGTGAATGCAATTATGGTCAGTCCCCATCTCCTGCTTTCTTTTGGTCCATGAACTCTGACGCATTTGATCTAGCTGTCTCTTTATTATTACTTTTTCCCTATTACTAGGTGGCTTGTCTGAAGTTACATGTATATTGTTATGGCATGATTTTCTGATGTAACTCGTATGCCACGTGCCACTTCTGACATTGTTTAGCTTAGAACTGGAGAACTGGTGCTACTTTACAGTTTCAACAGTTTTCTCCTAAGTTATCTGAAAACTAATACTTTTACACAGAACATATTATTTTTCTGTGTTATTAGATAACAGAAACAAGTATTTTACCATGTGTAATAGACAACTACTCAGGCTTTTTGAATTTGGGTTCAACACAGCTTAAGATGTGAGATTCCTTTTATGTCATTGTGTTGTAAAGTCACATGAAATGTTGGTTTTATCAACACATGTTCTGCAGTCTTTACTGAATAGCTTTTATTAAACTATTAGGTAGGATTGTGAGCCAAGAAAAAGAGGATTTAAACCAGAAATCATTCTGGAAGTTACTGCTTTCTAGCAATGAACACAGGTTATTTGCGCTTTCCTTAAATATACAGCTATTTGATCTACGTAACTTGTCTTGCGCTCTGATTTTAAATTACGCATCAAAGACAATAAAAGTTAAGTCACATTTGTTCACTACCAGTATAATCAAAGATGTGTTTCTAACAGGCATTGGAGCCATTTGAAGCCAGTGGAGTAATCTTGCAGTATGAAGTGACTGTCAGAGCTAAATCATCTCTCTCCAGTCCGCCAGAGAAATACAATGTCAATACCACCAACCTTACATTAAAGCTGCCAAATGGAACTTACGAAGTGACTGTCATTGCCCATAACAGAGTTGGGGCATCCCCTCCATCAGTTTTACTTATCCCAGCAAGTAATACAAAAGGTTAGTGTCCTAGTAATGTCTGTTTCAAATGAATCTGCATCGCTTTTCTTGTAAGAAATCTTCAGTGTTGTGAAATGATACCATTTACATGGACACATAATTAAAGTATTACTGAATGTATCTGCAGTCTTAACACCTTAAAACTATGCCACCACTTGTATACTAGGGAATGTGCAGGTTTATATACCCACAGCCTCATTTGAAGTTGTGTGCTATTTTGCTGTTCTTTTTGATCCTTAGACCTACTGTGCACTATATTCCCTGTTGTTTCTTTTCTTAGTATAGTGGGCATTTTTGTTTTCTTTTTAAAAAATCAGAGGGTTGGGGAAGCAAGCATCCTTTACTTCAGGTATATACCATCTCACCATTGCTCTCCCTTCTGCTTTCTGATCTCCCCCCCCATCCCTTTCTTCTCTTGTCCCTGTCTCTCCCACAGTTCCAGTATCTTGCCAGGTTGCCTTATCTGCTTCCCCTGTTTCCCTGCTGTTCATGTTCCTTTTTAAGTTCCTTTCACTGTGCAGTAGCAGTAACTACAGGCTGGTTTCTCCTTACTTCCAGCCTCCTCTTAGACAATCCGAATGCTAGCAGGACAGGAAGCAAAAAATAAGTATATAGACAGATGCTGCTTTTAGTGTAAACACCAAGGGAGAGCCACAGGTTCTAAAACTATTACGTGAACTAATTAAGGGTATGTTTCAAGCAGAGCAGCATTGCAGTGAGAAGCATTTGGTAAGGTACATGAGTGTGAGGATTAGAATGGGAATTTAGAAGTGTCTCAAGGTTTGATTTGTCTCTGAAATAGACCCTTTCTTTTGGAAGAAACATAGTATCTCTTTACTGTGCAATAAGGCAACTTACTGTGAGGCTAATTTCCAGTTTTCAAGTAGCTTAAACCTGCTTATTTTGGATCTCTGATATAAAGATTCAGATGTAAGCTTCCAAATTTCAGAAAATGGCTTTTACATTTACTTAGGTTCTGTCAAATTGTCACCATTACAATAACACAGAAGTATCCACATTTGACAAAATAGCTATTGTTATGAATATCTAGTGGAAGAACTGTCAGTATTTATCACTTTTCTGTTTTCTTGCATCACAGCTCCTGTGAAGAATGTTAGAACACTACCTAAAGATGGCAAGTTGTGGGTAGGGTGGACTGCTCCTAACAGTTATGTTCTTAAATATGTGATCGAATGGTGTCTGGTGTCCAACAGCTCAGACTGCACTATAGAATGGCAGAACGAACCAGGAAATATTCAAGGAACATATTTAAAAGGTATTTAGCTTGTAAGTCTACAAATACTTTGTAGAACACTCTAAAAACCTAATAAGTATTCTCAAAGGGAGGGATGAACTTCTGTGAAGTCCGTTTATTAAATTTAACATTTGAATGTGAACCATTATATTGTTCCTTTAGTTAATATTTTGGAGCAGTATATCAATGAGCTCTAGAAAGTCAGCTGCATTAGATACGAGTGCATTTAATAAAACAGCCAAAACCCAGAATCCTGTATCTGAAGTAAATGAGAAGGATGGTGAAGAATTTGACTGTCTGTGAAACACATTTTAAATTTCCTTTATTAGGTGATATAAAGCCGTTCAAGTGTTACTTGATAACTGTTTACCCTCTATATGCTGATGGTCAAGGAAGTGGACAGTCTGTGAAGGCTTATCTTCAGCAGGATCGTAAGTACAAAATGGTTATCTTGGAGCACATAAACTGACTTTCTTGACTAAGAATAATGAGACCTTTGCTTTAATGTAGACCATGTGATGAAAAATGGTCTTCCACTTGAGGGTCATCTGACGTAATTGATCTTGTCCCTTCTATTAACATCCATTCTGCTTCTTTACAGTATTTAAGTGTCCTGGTTTCAGCTGGGATAGTTAATTGTCTTCCTAGTAGCTGGTATGATGCTATGTTTTGAGTTCAGTATGCGAAGAATGTTGATAACACTGATGTTCTCAGTTGTTGCTAAGTAGTGTTTAGACTAAAGTCAACGATTTTTCAGCTTCTCATGCCCAGCCAGCGAGAAAGCTGGAGGGGCACAAGAAGTTGGCACAGGACACAGCCAGGGCACCTGACCCAAACTGGCCAACGGTGTATTCCATACCACGTGACGCCACATCTAGTGTATAAACTGGGGGGAGTTGGGGCGGCGGATCGCTGCTCGGGGACTAACTGGGTGTCGATCGACAGGTGGTGAGCAATTGCACTGCGTGTCACTTGTATGTTCCAATCCTTTTATTATTGCTGTTTTCATTTTATTAGTGTTATCATTATCGTTATTAGTTTCTTCTTTTCTGTTCTATTAAACCATTCTTATCTCAACCCATGAGTTTTACTTCTTTTCCTGATTTTCTCCCCCATCCCACTGGGTGGCGGGGAGTGAGTGAGCGGCTGCGTGGTGTTTAGTTGCTGGCTGGGGTTAAACCATGACAAACAGACATCTGTGGCTGACTCCTTCCCTTTTCCAACCTTTATGAGATAATTTGGCTTGAGTTTGTTATTTTATTGGTATACTAATATTTCTATACTGATTTATTTTAAATTCCAAGTAGAAAGCCAAGACTAATTAACTTCAGATGACAGTTTCACGTGATATGCTGATTACTGTTTTTCATATCTTTTTTTCCTGGAGGTTTCTCTTTTAAAACACCTTTGGAGTTGCTATGTTGTCTGAAAATAATGCTTTGCAGATGAGTTAGTCTAGCTATTCCATTGAAGTTTTTATGCAGGAGCAACTTGGTGCTCATTAATACACTGGTTCTGTGGATGTGAAGGTGCCCAACAGAAACTAATCTTCATCTCCCATTACAGGTCCTTCAAAAGGACCAACCATTCAGACAAAAAAAGTAGGAAAAGCTGAAGCTGTTCTGACATGGAACCATCTCACAGTGGATGAACAAAATGGATTTATCAGAAGTTACACCATATTTTACAAAACTATTGATGGAAATGAAACAGGTAACAGAAAGCAGAGCGGTGTTTTGTGGCATTGAAGTATTCCATCTGTCTCCTTCCTAATACATGTTCCTGAAAAAAAGATACAGAATCAAGTGTGGCTGATAGTCTGTTCTGATGACATAAAGCTGATGTTTGAGGCGTAGCTCTCCTCCATACTGAACAGAAAAGTCACTAATAAAGAATTCAGAACATTCAGTCTGTGTGTAACAGGGCACTGAGTTTAGTTTCTGAAAGCTGATTTGTGGGTATTGTGCTCCCATCTTTCTATCTAAATACAGGATGAGATGGTGTTGCAAGATGAAGCTAGACCATTCAAGCTGTAAAGGAGTTGATTGCATTCAACTATGATAAAGCCTTAAAAAAAAGTGTGGGGGGGGTAATCCTCCTGGAGCTCTAGATCAATGCATTACTGATGTAAAACATATTGTTTGAAGTGCATTTTAGTTCTCAGTAGTGTGTATGACTTGCAGGCATAAGACTGGGAGCTAGCACTATCAAAAGCTTTTACTCTTTAGATTTGCTTAAATTGGAAGGGCCATTTATTTATGCCTACCCTACTTCTTGTTGTTTCTAGTTAACCATGTTTTTTCTAGTTATTGACTACCTATTTCTAGTTAGCCACGTATTCTGCTTATTGTAGACTTTTAAGCTTCAACTTCCCTACTAGTTTAGTTGGTAGCTATGCTCTGAGGAAAAAAAAAAAAACACAGGAAATTAGCACATAAAATACCATCAAGAAAGAGACTAAATGCAAACACTTGAACAGAAGCAAATGAATCTCAGCATTTCTTGTACAAGTTTAGTCTTTCTGTCAGCTCTATTTTCCATAGAGCCATGCGTTCTACTAAAACTATCTTGTACACCTGAAGAGATGGTGTCCTAATGCTACTGTGTTTGTGGAGTTCTAATAAATTGTATGGAAAAGTAGTATAAATTTTTTCTTCTCTTTAGCTGTGACAGTGGATCCTTCCAAGACAGAGTATACCCTTTCTTCTCTAACCAGTGACACACTGTATACGGTGCGGATGATGGCATACACAGATGAAGGAGGCAGGAGTGGTCCCGATTTTACATTTACTACACAAAAATTTGGTAAGGCAGAGAAGTAATGTTGCAACAGTATAGCAAGGCTGTGTGCAAGATCTGATAGGAGGGGAAGGTGATTTAATTTAAAAGAAAAAAGTTTCAGTCACAGACATACTCACAAGGTGTGTGATATCCGGGTAGCCTATCTAGTACTCAGTCACAAAGAGGTAGTTTAGTCAGGATTTCTTCTGATTGTACAGAGGACAAGCTGTCCTCTGCAGGTCCCCTGGATTGCTCTTTTATGTTGGCAGACGTGCTGGTTTGGGATGTGTTTTGTGTATACTTTAGGTTAAAGTATTCTTTTGTGCCAACTTTGTGTGAGTCGTTGGGATTTACTCAGTGCCCTTGTCTTCTCCTCTGGTGTTTGATGGCTCCTACCATGGTCTTAAAGAGTCCAGAGTCTTTGTTTTAATCTGAAAGTAGGTTGGCCTTTATTATCCTGATACATGGGTGTCATGAGAAGCTGCAGAGGTGTGCTGGGATCTTGATGTGCTAATCTAGGTGCCAGTCAGCACATGCCATTCTTACAGCCCTTCCTCAGGTTCCACATTCTCATTCATATTACTATTAAGGTTTGCTACAGTTCTCTACCGAGACTCATTTTGAAGAGTTAAATTTATTGTATGTTCAGCTTTAGAGACTGCTTCCTATTTGTAATGGTAAGAGCAAAAACATTAACCAAACTTAGTTGTGGAAAGCACTTCTTTAGGTTCAGCGGGTTTGGTTGTTTTTTTTCTGTATAGCGTTGCTCTTCTCTAAGCATTCTGTAAGGTTTACTTAATGTGTGTAGCATTGGAAGGAATACATAACAGTAATGCAGCCTTAAGTGCAGGCAGAGGATATTTTTGTGTACAGAATAAACTGATGGATGACTAGTGACTTTGCTTACATTACTTACTTGACCACGATGTTGTTATGGCAGCCAGGAGGCCACTGAAACACCTGGACCACAGATTAATTCACATAGATGTTACTGTCATACCTGTTAAAACCGTAAAATTACTTGCTCCATCAGTATTACAGCTTCTAGAGCAATGTGTGGTTTTTGTTGGTGCAAGGCATTAGATTGTTGGGACAGAGCTTTTCATGTTTTCACCAACAGGCTGTCTTCATATGGTGAAAAGATTCTTCTGAAGGTGAAGCTTAAGACTGAGCCCTGTGGGTGTGTTCAGTTTCACATTCTCCCTGTCACTTTGGGAATGTATGCTGCTGCTGAGTTCCTTAAATGCCAAAGTGG
The DNA here is from genome assembly GCF_026419915.1 of Harpia harpyja. Taxonomy (NCBI): domain Eukaryota; kingdom Metazoa; phylum Chordata; class Aves; order Accipitriformes; family Accipitridae; genus Harpia; species Harpia harpyja. The sequence continues at coordinate 97,310,517 of NC_068969.1, forward strand.
GCTATAACTGCTTCTCTTTGTTTTCTTCAGGGAAAGGAGAAATTGAAGCCATAGTTGTACCTGTGTGTCTAGCGTTCCTGTTGATTGTGCTCCTTGGAGTTTTGTTCTGCTTCAACAAACGTGACTTGTAAGTATAAATGTAGTCTTTCTCTTATACTTCTGATATTTCTGGGCATAGCAGAGGTGGCAATAATTCAATAAAAACAAGTAAATATTCTGCACTTAGATCAGAAAAAGAAGGTAAAACATGCATACATTGATTGCTGATAAACATTTTTGTGTTTTCCTTGAGAAATCAGGGCATCTTTTGATACTAATTTCTTGCTGTTAAGTATTAGCACTCAAACTAAATGTTCCATGACTCAATCCTGCAAGGAAATTCCTGCTTTTCTTGTTAGACTTGGTCAGGATTAGTTTTGTTGGGTTTTGATTGGGACATACTGTCTGTGTTGTTTTCTAAGTCATCATATGAGCGTGAAATGATGGTCCCTAGTTTGTGAAGCACAGACAGCCAGAAAAGAGATCTTATTTGAGCTATTTAATTAGTGTTAGCAAACTCTACGCTTCACAGCCAAAAAAATTAGGCTAACATCTTGCTTACCTTGCATAACCTCAGTCAAACTCTGTGCCTATTTACTGTCTGCTGGGAAACATCCTGCCTCCTCCTGTTCCCTCTATGCCAGAGCTCTTGTGTGGCTTTAGCTGAGAGCATACTGCTGAAGTGTTTTCCCTGGCAAGGAGTAGCACCTCTCCCATGTCCATCCCCCCTGCAGTCAACTATCTTTTCTTTCCTATTAAAGACATTATTTTGTGCCCTTTTCCTTCTGACATCCCTGCTGCTCCTAAAATCAGTTCTTAATGGACATCAGTTGAAAAGCCCATCTTGCAACCTTCTTCAAAGTTCTTCTACAGAGGATCTGGTGTTGGAGCCTCTTTGTAAAAAGCAGGATAGATGTATCGGTTTCAAAGTTAGTTTGGTTGGACGTGATTTATCTACAGAAACTTCTATTGTTAAGTAACAGTTACTACATTCTTAAGAGTTCAGAGTTAGAAAAGACCAAGCAAGTTTTTCTTCAAATATTTTCACTTTATTTTTATTTGTGAAGTTGGCTTAGATTTTGACAGCTGTAATATAGTTATCTTCAAGAAGCAACAGTGTATTTTTATACTGACATGCATCATAGACTTTACCTAAATAATTGCTGTGTAGATTCTAGAGTGCTGTAAATTTGAAAATCCCTCACTAACAGCTACCTTTGGTTGGTTTGCCTTGTGTTGGATGGCTACGTCTGATGTGTGGAAGAGTTGTAAGTGCAGTGCTGTGTTTGGCTAAGTAGTACAGCTTTCTACAAAGATGTAAAGAAGTGCAGGAAGCATTCCTATTTGGAAATAAATACTCTTGAAAAATTCCTATGTAAGGGAGTGGTGTCCTGGATTATGCAGTACTTCCTATCAATTTAGGAATTTGGGGAGTGCATCTTGCAATTTTATTCTGTTTTTAATCCTTTACAGAATTAAAAAGCATATCTGGCCTATTGTCCCTGATCCATCCAAGAGTAACATTGCCCAGTGGTCTCCTCAAGTTCCAGCTAAGGTAATACTCATCCTTCTGCATCTTATATCTTCCTAGTCCACAAGGTTCCCAATAAACCAACCAGTGGGAGTCTTCTGTCTTCTAGCACACATGGATTTCAAGGAAAAAAAACCTGGATGTTAAGTTTCATGACACTGTGATACGATATATTTAGAAGACTTTATTGCATCAATAGATTCAGCATTAGAAATACATGGCCCTTAGCACAAGTTCACAGCATAGAGCGGGCTTTAATATTGTGAATTACCTTCAGTTTACTAATTGGAAAGGTCAAGTCCTAATTATTTTACTTATTCATGGGAGATCGGGAGTAAGTAAACAGAATTCATGATTCCCATTCTTAAAACCTTGAAGTGACTTGTTTGCACAGTTAAGTCATGAATGAGAGGGAAAGCTCTAGGAGTTCCTCATGGGTGAGGAGATTTATGCCCCATGTGGGGTGAATGACCTAGCAAATTCTATTTGATAAACTGTGGCTAACTTCTATGAAGAAGTGCTGTGATGTTGAATACGTTATTGGAGTAGCGTATGTATGGCTCTCAATATAGAATGTTCCTGTGCTGCACAGCAAATGGTTCTGTGTTTACAGCTCTTAAGAATAATTAAAATTAGAGCAAAGCTTGCACACCCACTATGGTTTTAGAGTAGCTGCATAATTAAGACTTTGTAATGGAAACAAAGCTATGCCTTTCATTTTTTAACAGATACTTTGGAGATATTGCCAAACTTAGTAAGGAGAAGACTTACGTGAATAAATTCAAAACAATTACAGAATAAAAATGCAGATATTTAATGGGGTTTTGATTTTTAACATAACCTTCCTCTTAGGCAACATCCATCTCTTTCTTTCAGCATAACTTTAGTTCCAAAGATCAGATGTACCCAGAAGGCAGCTTTACAGATGTAAGCGTCGTAGAAATAGAAGCTGATGACAAGAAGTCTTTTTCAGAACAAGATCTAAAACCCTTTGACTTGCTTAAAAAGGAAAAAAGTACTTCAGAAGGGCACAGCAGTGGTATTGGAGGATCCTCGTGCATGTCTTCTCCTAGGCAAAGTGTCTCTGACAGTGACGAAGGTGAAACTACACAAAACACTTCAAGCACTGTACAGTATTCAACTGTAGTACTTAATGGCTACAGAGACCAAACACCTGTACAAGTCTTTTCAAGGTCTGAGTCAACTCAGCCACTGCTAGATTCAGAAGAGAGGTCAGAGGATCATGCTGGAGGAAGTGACAGTACAACACAGAGGCAGCAGTATTTCAAACAAAATGGGGGTCAGGATGAAACCAACACAGACAGGCCATGCTTTGAAAGAACAAAGCAAATTACTCCTGCTAATGAGGGGGATCTTGTTGGATTTGCACAACTGCAGATCTCAGGTCAGAGTTCACAGCTGTTGGGCCTTGGGCTGGAAAAAAATACCCAGGAAGCTGCTCTCTTAGATGTTTTACAGACAAGTACTGAAGGACAAACTGTGACACCTGAAACAGTGGAAGGAAATCCACTGTCAGTTGATGAAATGCCAAAAAGTTACCTCCCACAGACTGTGAGACAAGGGGGCTATATGCCTCAGTGAGAGAAGAGACTGGCTCTATTTAGGCCTTCATTAGTGCCTGTTCACACTTTCTCCTGTGTTTCTGATAAATTAAGCTAGGTATTTTTATCTGAATGCAGATAGAAATATTGAAATTCAAGTGAAGAGTAATTTGACAAAGTACAATAAGGACTGTGTTTTTGTGGAAAATTTGCAGTCCAGACCTACTGGAGACTTACTTTTATGCACTACATAAAATCTTATGTCTGGATAGCTGAACAAGGCCTTTGTGCTACCTTGGATTTTTTGTGTATTATCAGATTTACACGTGATTTAAAATGGCAAGTTTCAATTAATCACATTGGCCAATAGACCTCCTAGAAGAAATATTTTGATTTGTGACTGTACAAGCCTAAAAAGCCAGCTTTAGTTGTTTGGAGCATCTTCATGTAAGACTGAAGCTTAGTATTCTAACATGGAAGAATACTTGTAATATACTTTTCAGTAGCTTGACTGACTTTCTGAATTTTGACTTGGCCCAGTGTCTCAAGTTTCCAGCTTATTAGACATGCAAATCATGTTCATCCCAGTTTAAAAATTACAAAAATGAAATAGAATTTGCTATGGTGTGCAAATAAGAAGACATGATTGCTTGACTCTGAATACTACTATAGTAATTGATATTCTGCCTACATTTAGATATGTGTGCACATGAACTATATAATAATTTGACCTAAAAATGTGCCTTGCAACTTGATGCACAGCAGTTCAGTCTCATGTTCAAAAGTTTAAAAATCCAGATGAAGAAACAGATTATGTAAAGTCTTTTTTACCCAAATCACTGTCTGATTATACCATACCTCTCTGGTCATATAAATTGCCTCTGTTTAATAAGTGCACCTTTGCTGTACACATCTTGAGAGGCAAGTAATGAGCTGTAAGTTTTTATCATTTTTCTGACTGCTCAGGAGAAAGGGAATATGACCTTCTTCCTACCTTGATTAGAATGATTAGTGTGCTGTAACATCACTGCTCATGTCGCAGGTCCTCCTTGAAACTGAAAGCAGTAAAAAACAAAGCACTGAAGTCATCGAAGGTCTCAGAAGAAAAAACAAAACCTATACCCTGAATTTGAATGTTACTGGTAATATGTATGTATTAGCAATCATGAGCCACAAATAACACTTAAGTGGTTGTTAAAATTCTGTACTTTTTTTCCTTACGTCTCAATTTTCCCCTGTTCATAGAGTTTGCATTTTATTGAAGAAGATACATTTCTTGGAGACTGTCTCTACCAGGGTTTAAAGAAAAATGAAATTACATTAAAATAAACCCCTTCTCCAATGATAACTAGAAATTTTATGGCACTCTTGTAAAGATTTTTTTTTAACCTTAACTTAGCCTAGTCAGCTTTCTAATCTGACACTAATAAGACCTTAATTTGAAACACTAAATGCTGTGTTGTGAGAATAAAACAAAGGTTTTATTTCTCCTTCAGCAAAGAACTATGTATTTAAGACCACCTGAAACCTTTTTTGCTGTGACCTCTGGTGCTGCTGTTCTGCAGAGCAGTTGCTAAAGGCCCTGGAAAGGCAGGTGTCTATCATTTCAACTTCCCTTGTCCTTGTCTGTCAGCTTGCATGGAAGGACAGGTATACATATAAATGTTCACATGTGTCTTCTGCTTTTGTTAAAAAAAAATGCAATGCTAAAGTAAATTCATAAGATTACCTCTTGAAGTCTGGACTATTTAAAACAGATAAAGAATGCAGGATCTTTAATAACATTTCAGTATTCTACAGTTCCTTTCTCCCAACAGTATTTTTTGTATCGGGGCACTTTTTTAAACTAAAAGGCTATGTCGCAGCTTACTATAACTACACCTTTCTTCAAACCAGTCCCCTTCCTTTTCTCCCCATTCCACCCCGGCACCTTCAAACTCCATCCCACAGGGCAAGGGCATAATGAAGAGCATGTTGTCATGAGACAGCAGAGACTGTCTTTTCTTTTTTCAGAGGCTGAAGGAGCATTCCTTTGTCAGAACACATTCCTCTTGGAAAATAATAGTTACTTTACTGGGGGATGAGTTGTCTTCTCTATGCAAACTTCATAGTGCCTGTAGAAACCATAAGTAAAAGGGAAAGTCTGAGTGGTTTGCATGTTAGAACTGCCTTGCAGTCATGTGCATCTAATCCACCTCTGGCTCATCTCTGAAATACTGTGGGCCACAACCTGGCTACTTAGTATGAACATTGCTTCAAATGCCTGAATGTTTTCAAAAACACACTGATGATTTAGTTTTGGGGATTTTTTTTTATTGTTGTTTTGTGATTCAGTGATGCTAACTTTTGATAGTATAGTATATATCATATTTGAGGGACAACTTCAGTTGTTCCTGAAGTTGCTATTTGCCTTTCTGTTGTGTAAAGGGAAGGCATTTTGTTCTCTCTGTTGCTGTTAATCATGGACCATTTCCAATGTTAAACAGCATCAACAGATTTGTATTTTTAAAGGTCTGTGCTAACAAGAGTTCTGGCCTGTCACTTCTGGCATCTTTCTTTGTGGGCCAGTGGTAATAAACTCACAGAGTTGTACAGGAGTGTAGCCTAGAGAGAATTCTGTCTGTCTGGTAGAGTTGTACCCTATCTTTAAGGCTTGTGCATTTATCTAGGGCTAAAACATTAAAGACTAAGCAGGAGATACTGGTGGGTGAACAGCTTGTAGAAGCCACAATACATATAAAGAACAGGTTTACAGCTTGTTCATAAACCTGTGTGCCAAATATTATATCATGCAGTGTTCAGAGTTTAACTTGATTTTGTACTTTGGATCATAACTATCTAATTGTATCAAACAGTTGCATACAGGTTTTTAGAGTGTCTGTAATGTAATTAGAGCAATCCACTGAAATTCGCTGAACTTGGCCCTAACACAGTAATTAAAGAAAAAGCTCTCTTCTCCCTGCCCCCCCCGCCCCAATAATTATGGTGCACTTTACAAAATAAAGGCATTATTAAAATAAAATCACACTTCACTATTGATACTTTCATGTCCATCTTGTTTTCCTGGACTGGAATTTTTCAGGTAGGGGTGGGAGAAGACTTGTAAAGACCTTGTTACTTTGGTGGCAGGAAAGGGAGGCCAGTAGAAATACTTTATATTTTTCCTGTATTAGCATATTTGAAATATCGCTTAAGTGCAGGCAGGCTAACTGCTCCTCTGTTTACAAGGAAGGTGAATATTTTTATCTCTGTAGTTCTGTTGTGGTGGTTTTCTGAGGTGTGTTGGCTTGCTTTCAGGGCAGTTAGTCTGGGACTATCCTCTCTCACAGTAGTGAAAGTCTTGGCATTATGTTTTGTATGTCCTACTGTAGTAAACTAAAGCCTTAACCTGGCAGTGCAAAGCACAGCAGAGCAAAAATTTTTCTAAACTTTGCTCTGGAGTGTTTGTGACAAGCATGTGCCTGCCTGTGCTACAGCATCCTAGCAAAATGCTTATTATCAGGACTGGAAAAAACTTTGGCCCTGGGAGGAGGAGGGAGTTTGCATGTGAGGGCCAAGTCCTGTTCTTGGGCGCTGGAGGAGCATGGCCAGATGGTTAAAACTTACATTAGCATGCCCAGTATATGGGAATCAGCATGCTGTTTAAACTTCAGTAACTGAATTTGTTTCATTAGTGCCAGGTCTTGAATATCCAAGACCCACATCAATATATGCTGTTGTAGTATTGACTTAACAGTGGGATCTGAAACTCCAAAGACTGTAAAATTGTTAATAGTCAGCCCCTGCTCCAGGACATACACATTTAGAATTTAAATTTATGTGTGTTAAATGGGACTAAATATACTAGTTTATTTTCCCTGGGACAGTTGTTGTAATTGAGATTAACTGTTACTTGGTTACATTCCTTTAACTATGTTTAAAAGTTCTGCTGGCTGATGGATTGTAAAACTTCATTAATCCCTTGTAACCTCTTGTCTGGTTGCTAGGATGGATACGTATAGCATTTTAAATTCCAAGAGTTGCTTTTAATGTTCTTTGGAAGGAGTTTATAACAAATACGTTGAGTCTTTTGTCATGAAACAGCTATTTGGGAATTACAGCCAACCCCACAGTCTTCAGCTTAGCTCTTGATCCAGAAAACTGCAGTAAAGTGGAGGTATAAGTGCAAAAGTCTGGAGAAGTGTAAATTTAAGTGTCTTGCACTGGACTCACAAATTCCCATTTCTCTTCCCTCTTCCTTAGAAGTGAAAGGGTCAGTTAAAAAAAAAAAAAAAGCATGTGTGTTTGCTTTCACTGTTGTTTCCTTTGTAGTACTTGTGCAATCTGAGCCATTCCTAAAAATGAAAGCAGTGCTGACTTAATGCTCAAGGATGCATTTTTAAGGCCACAAGATTTGATACAAACAAATTTAAAATCAATGACTAAGGGCCAGGTCTCAACAATTGTCAGCTTCCCCCCGCCCCATAATTTTAGCGCAGAGAGAGGGTGGGTAGTAGGTTCCTCCCAGAATGCAGCCTTAGCCAGTACTTGTGTTCATTTGCAAAGACAACCATGAAGGGGATATATGCAATAAAGTCACTGATACTCTGCAGAAGCACACTTCTGTAACAATAGATGAAAAACACATATGGCACAACTGTCGACGGACAGCTGGAAAGCTCCATGTCCTCCTGCTCAGACCAAAGCGTCTTCTGTGCTCCGCATGAGCTGTTCTTCTCCAGCAACTGCAGGCGTGGTGGATGAGCATTCTCTGCAGTGTTGAAACTGGTAACACCTATTGCTTTTCTTCATATCAAAGCACATTCGTTAATGGATCCAGTCGACGTGTTTTTTTAACACACCAGTCTTGTTTACAGTGTCACATACAGCCTGACACTTTGATGCAGCGATGGATTGTCTAGTAACCCCATGCTTTTATTTGGGGTTAAGGAGTCTGTGGTCAAGGTTACTGGTCACCGAATGTTGCTGTGCTGATATATGCATCTACGTAGGCGGAGGCATGGGACACAGGGACAGACATACTAACAAGGAAAGTGCCTTGATGCTGGATTGGATGGCTAGTGAATGTAAACATTAAGTCAAATTTTACTATGTACTTAGAGTAAGTATGGCTGATTAAGCTACTGGTAATTTGAATGCCAGCTTTAAAGGGCTTGCATACTCCAGCCAGAGGTTAAACTTGTAAATTGCTGCATAAGCTGTCTCTGAAATGTGTTTTAATACCAGTACACTATCTTCATTCTTTTGCAAGCTGCATGCTTATTGTCATATAAACTCTGCTTTCTACAATTTACTTTATGGTCAGTTTGAATGTCTTCCTCTGTTACCCAACTGAGCCTGAATGTTGCATTTGTCTAGTACATAATATGCAAAAAGAAAACAAAACAAAATTCCATACCTACCTTGTGTGCTGGAGTTGGTGTTTTGTAAGACTGACTTAAGTAGTAACCACAGAAGGGGAAGAGTCTGGGCACTATGTAATAGGCAAGAAACAGAGACACATTCCCTGAGAGAGACATGACTGTGGTCTATCAGGACAGGCGCCTACCAAGCTGGGTATATGGGCAAGTTCAGGAGGAGGTGAATGTTCTTCAGTCCTCCCTTTGTAATTGCTCCTGTAAATAGGTGTCAGCTGTGACTGGCTGACCTTGGTGGTGAGACAGGTTACCCTCCCAGGGACCTGGCTCTGTTCCCACTGCTGGCTTGGGCTGTGCATGTTCTGCACTCCGGGATCTTGCCAGGGAAGGGGTGACTGTATCTGCCTGAGGCTCTGTGCTCTGAAGATGTGGGACTGGTGCTCCAGGCAGGCTTGTTTAGGTCTGTTGAAAAGGGGAAGAAGAGCATCCAAAAATACAGTTCTAAGGAACACTGTGGGAGTGAGGAGCAGGATGTAGTGTTGTCTACTCACACAGACCCATTTCCAAGAAAGGAGTCGCAGACCTGGCTGTGTCTGCCATTACCCTTAGTCTCACTGGGGTTTGGGTTTTTTGTTTTTAATGGGTGGAGGACCCTCACAGGGCTTCAGTGAACTTACAGCTCAGTATGGAAAAAGCACAGCTGGATCTTCTAAGGGTGGTCACACCTGCAAAAGTCTTCAAGGGTGGCAGCTGAGGAAAGACAGCTTCCCCTTCCTGGCTGAAGTTCTGATTTGTGTAAGCAGACTCAGACTGATGTAAAAGTGAGGGGGTGGGGGGTGTTACATTATGCATTGCCCCCAGCACCAAAAATTGTTTCTGTCACTAGTTAATGCTAGTCAGTTAATTAGTAACTAGTTAAAACTAGTTAATGCTATGTCACTGTTATGCTAGTTAACACCTGGTGTTAAATTAGGTGCAAATACAACACTAGACTGCTTTTCCAAAATGTTAGTCTGCTGCACAGTAGTTCCCTGATCACTGTTCCATGTAAGGCCCCTGCAGTTTCTAGAGGAGCATGGGTTTTTTGTGTGTCCTCCTAACCTGAGATCGTAGCTGCTGAGCATCAGCAGAGTTGTGCTTTACAACTGCAGAGTGAAGTGCATGTAGAAGAGGAGGCAGCAGCTTCATCTTCATAGTCTGCTTCACCAATAGCAGAGCAAGATTGCTTCCTGGAACTGTTTAAATAAACAAAATGAGGCTGGACAGTAAATGACGGGAATGCCCTGCTTGCCACAGGAAACACATACTTGCACAGTGTACACACCAGAAGGCCAGAAGCCGCCAGCTCTCCATCCCCGTGGCTGGGGGCCAGCACAGCCTGCAGAGGAGCTGGGGATGTGCCTAACCACATGCTACCCCTGGGGCAGCCCGGTTTGTCCAGCCAGGACAGGCACTGGGCAGCAACACAGCGCAGCAGCGTCAGGGCAACAGATGCACAGGAGCCCTGCCAGCCCTGTGTACCTTGCAGGGCCATGTGTTTGGAGGGCTGCTGGGGAATTAACGGCTTCGTTTTGACTGCTGATAACCACAGTAACATTTAACCTCCCTGCAAAAGCATCTTGCGTATATTTTCCAGGCATTTGTGCTGTGCATGGTAGAGTAATCCAGTGCCTTCCTGTCTTCCCAGCAGTCTCCAACTTCCATGAAATAACTAGCAGAGCCAAAATAACCCTCCCACCCCCTACAAATAGCTAGGAAATTCCCGTCTCAGCCAGGGAGGCTCTGAGCAGGCAGGTCGGCAGGTACAGGACAAAATTCAGCATCAGTAATCTGACTCCAGGCTCACCTGCAAAATGGAAACACGCTGTGTACTGGTGTGCTACGTGTCACACTGGCTTTCCCTTTTACAGTAACATGTAAGTCACGCTGCAGGCTCAGGCACTGAGCTGGGTCGGAGGCTGGGGACAGCTCTGCAGGAGCCATCCACCCATACCCACCAGCGCTCAGCCGGTCCTCTGCGACTGCTGGCACTGCCTGTTATCCTGAGCATGCAGCAGGTTCTGGGCACCAAAATCCCAAATAAAGCTCCTCAGAAAATGCTCTTCGGGGCTGGGAGTGCCTGCGGCACTCATTAACTCCAGGATGCAGCCAAGCAGCAGACATACACCAGCAAAGCTAGCTGGGACCAGTGAGGGAGCATCCTGGTGCTGTGGGCAGGATGACCATGCATCAGGTGGGGACCCAGAGTGCTACAGATCTGCTGCTCTCAGCAGCATAGCATGGCCCCACTCCTGGCCTTCCAGGTGCGTTTCTGGGAGGTCCTGGGCAGCCCAGCCTGGCCCCAGCATGCCAGGGCCCGTTCAGCCCACTGGGGCCATGCCAGGAGATGGCAGCAGCATTGTCACCTTTAACAGCCAGACAGGCTGACTGCTCCAGCCCCAGCTCCTACCCGCTGCCAAAGTACTCATATTTTTTTAGTATTTCTTTTCTGATGGTTTAGCAAGTCCCCTTGGCTTCTCTCCCACTTCTCCCTTTTTCAGCAAAAGCTCTGATGCTTGTTTCGTGCTTCCATCACCCGCAATCCTGAGTGGGACATTAAATCCAGACCCATGGGCAGGCTGAGTGCCCGCCTGCTGCCAGGCAGGTCAGCATCCCAGTGCCCTCTGGCACATGTTCCTGTCGGTCAGGGCCAACATAATAGCCGGTCCACACGAAACAGGCCCAAATTACAGGCTCCTTGTCCCTGCGGGCTGACTAACACGCTGGGATTTGCTAATAGGAAGCCAGTTCTCATGCATTGCTACAGCCTGAATCACTGCACTGCACCATCCAGATAAGTAATCACCACTGACACTCATTTGTTACCAACGTACACTCCCATGCACTTTAGGAACAAACATGGGGTTCTTGAAGACCATTTCTGGACCAGACCTGTGGCAGCAAAACTCTTCCTGCTTGAACGGATGCAGCTTTTTCCCCTGTTTTCAGAAGATTCAGCATCAGAGAAAGAGCATGCGTGCCTGCATGTGCACCAAAGAGCCACGGGGACCACCACCCCACCATGCACACAGCCTCTCTCCACCACCACTGCAGGACTCGGTTATGGATGAGGCAAGGGTGCTATTTTGGTATCAAGACAAATTTTCCTAGATGGAGGGTACTGTAATAACCTTTAAAACATACTCTGACTGCCAGTTATGGTGGATTACGTGAAGTTTACACTGTGTTGAGTCAGAGACACCTGAAGAGGCTCCTTCCTTCCTGCCCCATCTTCCTCTCCCAGACATTTGTCTAGACAAGCGCTTGCTGATAGCCCCAGGACAAAAGGAGATGCCTCCAGAGCCTGCTCAGGGCACAGCTCTTTCAGCAAGTCCATTTCAGCATGCTCCATTTGCTGCATGCATTTTTACTCACCTGTTTGCTGGGTATCTTCCTTCTTTAAGTGAAACTTTTAACATGCCTGTCTGTCTGTGTCAGAGAGACTTTTCATTTTACTTATTAATACAATTTAATGCCATTTAGATAGATAATGCGTAGATACACATCTGTAAATGAAAGCAAACTGAATCATTATGTAAGTAAGTATGAAAAATAGAATTCATACCAGCCTTTAAAATTAGCCTGAATGCAATGCGGGAAAAAGGTCAGACTCTGTGAGAGTGCAACATGTGGAGTAATTTAAATAAAAATGTCAACATAGAAACACCAAAAATAAACAAACACTGCCAGAGCACAAACTCCTTTAAAGGCGGTGAAACTGAGACTCATCCACAAAAGCTGGAGCGAATAGAGAGATCTCACGCAACATGTGTTTCTGTCCAGAGAGAAACTTGAGTTAGCTGGCTCCATCATTAAGGAAAAAATCAGTCCTTACAAGAGCAAACCTCAGTGGTGGGAGCAGAACAACCACAAGCTGCAGAAAATGCATCCAAGAATTTATCTGAGGACATGACGACAAAAAACACTCAGCAGAAAGCAAGCAGGGGCACTTGAGGGATCTTCCCCACGTGCCTGCTCTCCTATCCCGTATTACATGCAGCATTGCCAGCTCCCTTTCACTGAGATGTGAGGTACCTCACTCCTCAGGATTACGAAACCTGGGCCACATCTACATACTAGCAGACCTAGTAGTAAATCCAAGGCTTAGCTAAATTTGCAGAAACTCGTTCAGTAGTTTTGCATTCAGACAGGCACACCAACCGATGGCACAGGGAAATTATATGTCGCTTAGGGACATGGGGCTGGGGAAGTGGCAATGTGCATGGGGAGGGTGAAGAGGGATGGGGGAAAGGATAGGGTCACCCCTATTCGAGATCAAGCATCTCCTCTCCCTAGTACCCCAGTATATCAGGAGACGTAGTGATGTCAGATATAGAAAGTCCTGTTGTAGATTACAAAATCCTGTTTTAAATTGAGTTAATCATTTTCAACTTCAAACAATTTTAATAATACCCAGAGAAGTAGCCAAGATCATTCTGATCATTCTATTCTTCCTGGTTGATGATGCATCCCTCTTAGCAGAAAAACGAACCATTGACCCAACACAGAGCAACTTAGCAGTCAAAGTGAGTAGATGATACCTCCCCAAACGACCACCCAAGACCCCCCTGCGTGCAGAGAAGGCATTTGACCTGTCATGGTTATAAAACTTTATGCATATTCATTAGATAGTTTGAATATGTACTAGATAGGAGTAGTTTAGTAAATTATATGCAATTGTCACTGTATTAAAGAGGCAAACCTGATGAATCTGGTGAGCTTGATTTGTGGAAAGTCCAGTGAGCACCCAGGCCTGAATAAAAAGTAGTATCCCTCCTGAGTGTGTGAGATCAGGCTATTGCACACCAGGTAATGAATCTGCTTTTAGGACAACAGTACTGCACAGCTTAGATCCAGGATCATCCTTTACTTTATAAAGACAGTAGTTACAGAGAGAGAACCAGCCCTGTGTGCTGGAAGAAAGGTGAAAATTAGCACAATCTGAACTCCTGTGTGTCCATTTTCACCCAAAGTGATTCAACACTCTCCTGCTTCCTTCCTCTCGCAGGTTAGACAGCGTGAAATCTTGTTAGGCTCATAAACTGCAGATACCCTTCATCAGAAGTGTAAAAGCAATTAAGGCCTTCTGAAAATAAAAGCAAAAGCAGAAGATGCAGTCCCTAAAGACAAGCAAAACTCAGGGCCTTTTGTGAGCCAAGCTCTAACACTGTAAAAAAATCGCTGGAGATGAAAGCAAATGCAGGGAGCATGTTTGAAGGAGCTGTAAGCTCATGGGAGAGAGAAGCAGACAGCAAAGGCAGCAAGCCATGAAGGCAGCTGGATAGAAGCATTTCTGAGCAGTATGCTAGTTATGAAAAAGCTTTACGTTAAAAGCAAAGATACTATCCCCCACTGTTTAATTCTTCCTGTGTTCAGAGGATTTTTAAACACATTTTGTAAATACAAAATGTCTGTAGCTCATAAACTGCTGATGCTAGCACAAATTCCTACTTCTAAAAGGGGAAAAAAACCCCAAACAAACAGGAAAAGGAAATAAAACCCCAAACCCCTCCTGCCGCCCCCCCCCGCCCCCCCCCAGCTAACTGCTTGAGGTAAAGACAGTAACAGAAATATAACCTAAAGGCCATGCCCAGACTTAGCAGACACTGACTATGAGAAGATTCATTTCAGAAGTGTGCTGTGCTTATTTGGTAGAATTACAGATAAGAAATTTCTGGTGTTCTCTTACATTAGGATGTAATTTGCCATAGTATCATTTTAGAAAGCCTTTCAAACTCTTTTTTTTCCAGACTAAAGTGTTAATTTTAGTTCAGTGATGTTCTAAGTGGGCATCCCAGAGCATTTATCCTGATTATAATCTTGTGCTCGTTGTTTCTGACATCCCTGAATACTGTTGTGTAATCTTTCCATGATTATGAAACATGTTTCTTCTTCATCAAACTCCATTAGACATACAGTTGCTCATGTAATAGTGAAAATTCTGCAGAAGTCACCTGTTGTGGTTTAACCCCAGCCAGCAACTAAACACCACGCAGCCGCTCACTCACTCCCCCCCACCCAGTGGGATGGGGGAGAAAATCGGGAAAAGAAGCAAAACCCGTGGGTTGAGATAAGAACGGTTTAATAGGACAGAAAAGAAGAAACTAATAATGATAATGATAACACTAATAAAATGACAACAGTAATAATGAAAGGATTGGAATGTACAAATGATGCGCAGTGCAATTGCTCACCACCCGCCGACCGACACCGCGCCAGTCCCCGAGCGGCGAATCCCTGCCCCCACTTCCCCGTTCCTATACTAGATGGGACGTCACATGGTATGGAATACACCGTTGGCCAGTTTGGGTCAGGTGCCCTGGCTGTGTCCTGTGCCAACTTCTTGTGCCCCTCCAGCTTTCTCACTGGCTGGGCATGAGAAGCTGAAAAATCCTTGACTTTAGTCTAAACACTACTGAGCAACAACTGAAAACATCAGTGTTATCCACATTCTTCGCATACTGAACTCAAAACATAGCACTGTACCAGCTACTAGAAAGACAGTTAACTCTATCCCAGCTGAAACCAGGACATTACCTTTGGCTAGGTCAGCACTGCACTCTGAGAACAGCAATGACAGACCCAGGAAATCTAAACAGGGCTGCTTTTCTGAGAAATAAGTACTCACTTCAAAACTTCAATTCTATTGAGTCAGACACTGAAATCTAGATAATATAAAAGTTGGCTCAGCAGGCTTTCAGCAAGGATAAAGCACTTGTAGCTAATCCATGTGGGGCTGAGCAATGCCTGAAAATCAAGACAATCTAAGAGGCTGAGAAAAATGGTGGCAGCAAACATTCGAACTTTGAGGTGTTGACCTCATGACTCAATAGGACTAGTCAATGTTAAAACAGCACTTTTGAAATATAAACCACCATATTATAACATAGTTTCTTTCACTGCTTGAATTGGGAAACACAAGCCTATTCCAGGCTTAGATGGACTATTCTGCTAAGGAGCCCCACCGGGCTGCAGCAACTCTCCCAGCATCCTCATCCCACAGCAAATGAGCAGTGGGGTAACCCTCCACCCTCCTCCACGCTCCCAAAGCTCACCCAAATAACCTGAATAACTCAGGACCCTGGGGACAGACATTAATCTCTCAGACAAACTTAGATACATGACTTGTTTGAAACTATTCCCCTTTCCATTTGGGGACAGCATTTTCTACAAATGCATTGCCTTTTAAGAGCTGAAGAAAGTAAAGCATAGGGATGGGCAGCATAAAATAATCACTCTGTGTTTACTTTTCAAGTATCCTGTTTTAAACACAGTTAAGAGAACAAATCTACACCTTACATATACATATCTGTTTCTGTTCATGTTTTGATATTCTATTAAAAAAATCTCATTTCACAGAAGAATATGTTAGTCAAACATTTGTTCCAACTTTTGGATTGTCACTTTTTATGTTCATGTTCTGAGTTCAGAAGACCTAGGTAAAACAATAGTTTGAATTAAATAACGAGGTGGCAGTGAAATTATTATCTACTCTTGGAAAAAAGGGCAAACAAAATAATCATAGCCCAGGAAAAGACCAGACAAACTAATCCAAGTTCACTAGAATAATTACATTTTTGTCAAATACTGAAAATAGAATTTCTGCTAAGTAGGAAAACTGTGAAGAAAACTGAAAGACATAAGGGGTTAAAAAGACAGTATTTTGCTTAGAGCCTCCCACCCAAGTTACCAAACTGGTAAGCAAAACATACACAAAAAGGGTACCGTTAGTATTTTGTAATAAATATGCCTAATAAACATTATGACTAAGAACAGTTTGTACTAAAAAAGAATGCTTAATGTTTTTCTGTCAGGTCCATTTACAAATGTCATCCTTTGTATACAGGACAAAACAATTGCTTTAGGTATGATCTGGTTTTGAGCCAACGGTAGCACATTTTCTGATAAATAGCCCTACTACAAACACACCATAAGATCACTGTATATTTTACTCCTGTCTTGCCAGGAGGCAGAAGAGACTGCTATTAACAACTACCAGAACTTGCAATAAGTCCATATACTTACGGGCTCAAGATTTACCTACACTGAGAATGCGCCCTGCTTCCTGCTATCAATATGGCAAACATTAACAGAGGGAGCAGCAAAACAAGTCTTTCACTATCTTTGCAGTAGACTTGAAACCAGAGCAAAGCCACTTGGAACACTAGCTCAAATTAATACACATTTCAGCTGTTTACAAGCAAGTTTTATATAGTCTCAAATCATTTGTGGTATATAAGCTTTACGTGTTATTTCCAAGTAACCTTTGGCAGAGTAGCTTACCTGAATATTTCAGAATAGCTGCTAGTAAAACAAAGCTATTGAATAAATATTCACAAACTACCTCTTATAATCCTAAGGAGCATGACGTTTGTTACTAAAACACTGTTTTGTGTGATCACTGAGATTTGGAATTGCATTGCTTGTTACATAAACAACTTCCCAAAGGTTGTGCTGTTGAATCTTCAACACTTCCTATTTTGACATCTAGGTTAGCAAAGTTAGAATGTTACAACCCAATACCTGAAATCCCTGTTACAACAAAGCCCTCTTACTCGAATCCATCAAGGGAGACTTCAAAGTTAAAATCAGATTTCCTTGAAGTAGAGCTTCAGAGTTGATTCACTATCTTTTCTTGTAAAATTTCTAATCTCCAACAACGTAAGGCCAAAGGATTTGGTACCATTTAACCGCAAAAACTACCAGCTGAAACCTCACTTTCATGACCACATCACATTGTGTTCATCTGAGGCTGCAGATAGCATGGTCTCTGGCATTTGTTCCACCCAGCCTTTCAGTGTCATTTTGACAGGTATGAAACACAGCCCAACATTAACACCCTAAGATCTTTGTGTCTGCAGAGATCTAATCAATTTACCCATGACAGTTGCCTTGCCTATTACAGCTGCAGTCACTAGGCATTTAAAGTTGCTATCTTACTATTGATCATAGTAATTATCTGTACCATTGGAGCACTGGAGAATACACCTACACTGTCACTGTAGTTCTGAACTTGAGCCTGCCCGTGTCTCACTTCTTGATCATCCAGACTGCTTAAGTGCTGGTTCGCACTGAACTGTGAATGGAAGGAGCCACCCACCTCCTCACATGGGAAACTCGGACATGAAGGCAATGCATATACACTGAAACAAGGAGCATCAATCTAAAAGCACAGCAACAAATGCAGTAAAAACATAGATTAGGATTTCTGCTCAAGGGCCAGGATCTTGTGGGCTTTTATGCTAGACTCCATGCATAATATAAAATAGAAGATCCCAGCAGTGAAGCAGCTTGCAGTCTCATCTACGCTGATGAATGAGACTGAGCAGCAATATAAATTACATAAACAACTTCCTTCTCTGCAGGTATTGCTGCACAAAACTAGATTAATTATGATACCTCACTGTGTCTGAGCTCAGGCACACGTGTACACAAACATATATAGATGTACACAAACACTTCAACAGACAGTTTCTCAAAGGAATCAAGATGATAGTTACATAGAAGATATATGTCTGCATAACTGCATTGCTTCTGCTGAAGCTACACCAACTTGCAGCAGCAACAGGGCCACCTCTTCTTCTCTTCTTGAAAGTCTACACCCAAAGATACTCTGCTTGCACAAACTCTAAAGGAGGCAAACAGTGAATATAACATTCGAACTTTCCTCACCTGTGAATGTCCAACATACTGGAAAAATACCGTGCACAGAAACAGCACAATACGCTTTCCATTGCATATGTAATTTTGTTGTTCTCACAACAAGGATGCTTAAGTTTTCTCATACAGATTAAGACAGGCATATATGCACAAGGTGTGGTAACTCGGAACACATCTTCATGTAAAGTCAACAACCATTAGGGAGACAATAAAGGGGCCGGAGGGGGAAATCCAAATGTCATACAAGTAATTTAAGACTAGCTGGCAATAAGCTCAGAATAAGCGAGACATGAGTGTGTCGAGTAGGTTAAAAAGCATTAAGATAATTCTGAAGTCATTTTTGTGTTTAGGAATGGTATGCATGGGTATACCTCCAAAAAGTCTGTAACACAATCAAATTTCAGATCTCATTAATTCTCAGCTCCTGTCTGCCCTAGGAAATAACTAACATCAACAGACTGGATTATATCTAGAATGCACCCTGTGGAATCATAGAACCATTTAGGTTGGAAAAGACCTTTAAGATCATCGAGTCCAACCTAGCACTGCCAAGTCCACCATTAAACCATGTCCCTAAGTGCCATATTGTCATGGTTTAACCCTGGCCAGCAACTAAGCACCACACAGCTTCTCACTCACTTCCTCCCCACCCAGTCGGATGGGGGAGGGAATCAGGAAAAACGTAAAACTCATGGGTTGAGATAAGAACGGTTTAATAGAACAGAAAAGAAGAAACTAATAATGATAACACTAATACAATGACAATAATAATAATAAAAGGATTGGAATATGCAAGTGACGCACAATGCAATTGCTCACCACCCGCTGATCAACACCCAGCTAGTCCCTGAGCAGCAATCCCCCCCACCCCCACTCCCCCCGGTTTATATATTAGATGTGACACCACATGGTATGGAATACCCCGTTGGCCACTTTGGGTCAGCTGCCCTGGCTGTGTCCCCTCCCAACTTCTTGTGCCCCTCCAGCCTTCTCGCTGGCTGGGCATCAGAAGCTGAAAAATCCTTGACTTGGTATAAACACTGCTTAGCAACAACTGAAAACATCAGTGTGTTATCAACATTATTCTCATACCAAACTCAAAAACATAGCACTGTACCAGCTACTAGGAAGACAATTAACTCTATCCCAGCTGAAACCAGGACACACACCTACATGTTTTTTAAGTACCTCCAGGGATGGTGACTCCACCACTTCCCTGGGCAGCCTGTTCTAATGCCCGACAATGGATTCAGTAAAGAAATTTTTCCTAATATCCAATCCAAACCTCCCCTGGCACAACTTGAGGCCATTTCCTCTCATTCTATCACTAGTTACTTCATAGAAGAGACCAGTACCCACCTCACTACAACCTGCTTTCAGGTAGTTGTAGAGAGCGATAAGGTCTCCCCTCAGCTTCCTTTTCTCCAGACTGAACAGCCCCAATTCCCTCAGCTGCTCCTCATAGGACTTGTTCTCTAGACCCTTCACCAACTTGGTTGCCCTTCTCTGAACACGCTCCAGCACCTCAATGTCTTTCTTCTAGTGAGGGGCCCAAAACTGAACACAGTACTCGAGGTGCGGCCTCACCAGTGCCAAGTACAGGGGAACGATCACCTCCCTGCTTCTGCTGGCCACACTATTTCTGATACAGGCCAGGATGCTGTTGGCCTTGGCCACCTGGGCACACTGCTGGCTCATATTCAGCCGGCTGTCAACCAGCACCCCCAGGTCTTTCTCTGCCGGGCAGCTTTCCAGCCACTCTTCCCCAAGCCTGTAGCGCTGCGTGGGGTTGTTGTGACCCAAGTGCAGGACCCAGCACTTGGCCTTGTTGAACCTCATACAGTTGGCCTCAGCCCATCGATCCAGCCTGTCCAGATCCCTCTGTAGAGCCTTCCTACCCTCGAGCAGATCAACCCTCCCTCCCAACTTGGTGTCTGTGAGAGACTGAAAGAGTTAATGTCTCAAACATTGTGGTGGGGCAAGTTCTGCTTAAAGACAAACCCTGCACAGCAAGGAACGCAGGTGAAAAGCCCATCAGCTCAGACATCAGCAACAGGAGGGGGAGGGCGTGCTGGAGGGTGCGCAGCTCCCTGCTCTGATAAGCTGTTCTGATACAAAGATCAAACAATGGCCGTGTCTGCAGGGAAGGAGAAGTTACTCCACAAACGACCCCCAAACCCAAAGGCTCACAAACTGCTCATTAACCTGATGAGTTCCGGTGCCCGCCCAAAGGAGGGGCAAGGATGATAAAAGGACACAAAATGAAGCCCTGGGCACACAAGCCCACCAGGACTGGACCCCTCGGCTGACTGGACCCCTCGGCTGACTGAACAAATGCTGGACCCAGGACCGGTGAAATCTTTCTCTCCGTCTTCTTCTCTCTTTCCTTTTCCTTTTCCACAGTCCCTACACCTCATCTGTTTCAAGACATAAACTGCTGACCAAGTCTGAGACTAAGAGTAGATCCAGCTGCCCCTAGACCCTTCTCTGAGGGGGAGTCTGGAAAGCAAGGGGGTCTGCTCTGAACCTCGTGACTCAACGGGAGGGATCTCCTTATTCCTTGAATCAATGTATATGGTTACCCTGGGTTACACGGTTTACAGAAGTAGTCTTATGCCAATTCCCGTTGTGAGAAACCCTGTCATCTACTACCACGCCTCCCCAGTTCAGTTTGCTTCTGTCATAAATAAAATCTTTAACTGATTGTTTGGTATTATTTCACTTTAATTTAGCCAGAGGGAATTTCAAATTAAACATGACTCCCTGGTCTGTCCAGTCTGGGTTGTGACATTTTTATCTGCAAACTTACTGAGGGTGTGCTTGATGCCCTTGACCAGATCACTGATACAGATATTAAACAGAATTGGCCCCAATACTGAGCCCTGGGGAACACCACTTGTGACTGATCACCAACTGGATTTAACTCCATTCACCACCACTCTTTGGGCCCAGCCACCCAGCCAGTCTTTCACCCAGCAAAGAGTATACCCATCAAAGCCATGAGCAGCCAGGTTCTCCAGGAGAATGCTGTGGGAAATGGTGCCAAAGGCTTTACTAAAGTCCAGGTAAACAACATCCACAGCCTTTCCCTCATCCATTAAGTGGGTCATCATGTCATAGAAGGAGATCAGGTCGGTCAAGCAGGACCTGCCTTTCATAAACCCATGCTGACTGGGCCTGATCACCTGGTTGTCCTGTACGTGCCGTGTGATGGCACTCAGGATGATCTGCTCCATAACCTTCCCCGGTACCGAGGTCAGGCTGACAGGCCTGTAGTTCCCCTGATCCTCCTTCAGGCCCTTCTTGTAGATGGGCATCACATTTGCTAATCTCCAGTCCACTGGGACCTCCCTGGTTAGCCAGGACTGCTGGTAAATGATGGAAGGTGTCTTGGTGAGCACTTCCACCAGCTCCCTCAGTGCCCTTGGGTGGATCCCATCCAGCCCCATAGACATCTGTGTGTCTAAGTGGTGTAGCAGGTCACTCGCCATCTCCCCGTGGATTATGGGGGTTTCATTCTGCTCCCTGTCCCTGTCTCCCAGCTCAGGGGGCTGGGTAGTCTGAGAACAATTGGTCTTACTGTTAAAAGCTGAGGCAAAGAAGGCATTAAGTACCTCAGCCTCTTCCTCATCCTTTGTCACTATGTTTCCTCCCGCATCCAATAAAGTATGGAGATTCTCCTTAGCCATCCTTTTGTTGCTTATGTATGTATAGAAACTTTTTCATTGTCTTTTACTGCAGTAGCTAAAGTTCTAGTTGAGATCTGGCCCTACTAATTTTCTCCCTGCATAACCTCATGACATCTTTGTAGTCCTCCTGAGTTGCCTGCCCCTTCTTCCAAAGATCATAAACTCTCTCCTCCCCAAGTTTCAGCCAAAGCTCTCTGTTCAGCCAGTCTGGTCTTCTTCCCTGCCAGGTTGTCCTTCAGCACACGGGGTCAGCCTCCTCCTGCGCCTTCAAGATTTTCTTCTTGAAGAATGTCCAGACTTCCTGGACTCCTTTGCCCATCTTGCAGTGTAAAATCTCAAAGCAACATACAAACATGATGCCTATGGCTTCACTGTGCAAAACTGGTAAAAAGGAATTGTAGCAGAGCTGTGCAAAGGTGACATGAACCCATTTGTTGAGCAAGAATAGAAGTTAAGAGTCACACACACACACACTCTGCGCTCAGATTAGGGCTCTGTTGCATGCATTTACCTCTGTTACAGGAGATACCAAACTTGGACTAGTGTTGCAACTCTTTTGAGTAAGTTCTCACTTGTGAACAGAAGTTGAAACATCTTGAGAAGTCATCAACTATCTCAAAAAGAGATCTATTTTTAATAAATTAATCTTCCAGGAATAGGAAAAGACAACACGTTATTTGTAATGAAATACATGTTGTGGCAAGATAAACACTAAATAGTACCAGCTAGGTCAGACCCCTTGCCAGTCCATCTACAGCAGCTGCTCAGCAATCACGTCATCTCTGGAGGAGCATGCTAACTGGTGTAAGAAAGCTTTCTTCCCTTCACTGCATTAAACACTAACATACTTTTCCCCCTATTTGGGCAACTGTAAAGGGTGTGAGGAACACAGAAATATCATAGGTTATGTAGCATGGAAAATTTGCCTAGTACAAGTTACTCTGTTATATCAAAGAGTTTGTGGGATTCCTGATCAAAGAATTCAAAATTCTGGGGAGTTAAAGGTAAACTCAGGTAAGAAAAGACTGAACATTTAAATTTAGCTAGAAGTCTGATAAGTGAAAAACATGACCTATTAATAATTTGCAGGGCATAAGCCTTAAGGTCAGAAAGGAATTATTTGTCTAATACACAGAAGAATGACAAGTGTGAAGATGCATCAGTATCCTCTTGAAATTACGCCACAAGCTGATCTCTATTAACCTTGCAAAGACCCATACACCTGAGATATCAATTTTCTGCATTTTAAGGAGGGATAGAAATGGGCATTTTTCAGATCAGTGATGGTGAAGTGAAATCTAGGAAAACTGCTCTCTCGGAATAATGACATGAGGTGTTCTATAAAAAAAATGTATAAAAAATGCTGAAGTATTGTAATGTCCAACCTGCCATTGCTACCGAACATTATAAAAGTAGAATAACTATATACCCAATCCATTTGTGGATCCCTCTCAAAATAGGATCACACTTCTGAATGAATATGAAAATCTAAAATGTCTAAATGGTGTATTTAGTAAAAATTGATAAAAACTTTTCCATGTGCTCTCAGTTTTATTTTTTTCATTGTTCACAGCATTAGTTTGAAAGACAAATTGTAAAAGGTCAGAAAGAGTACAACTGAATGCAAAACAAACCAAGTCCAAGAAGGTGGCATTCCAAAGCATGGGCAAAACGCAGCCCTAATTTCTGAGATGTACTGAGCACACTTATTACATTACTCCTTCTCAGAGAAAATAATGGGCAAGGAAATCAGAAGTGAGGAGAGAAAAGCAGAATAGCAACAGAGAAGGAAATAAAATGGGATAGAAAAGCAGGTTATTACTTACCCTCCAGAAGCTAACAGATGTTACAGAGAGACCCTACACAAACCACCCAGCAAGAACGTACCCTTTCTAACGATCTCTTAAAGGTTGCATTATTTTTATTTTTTACCTAACTCAACCATGAAACTCAGAGAATGCAGCTTTCACATGGCTGCTAAACAATTCCTAGACAGGCCCCAAAATACATCTGTATCTGTTTATTTTAAAATCTTGTGATATTAAAACAAATACTGAGATTTAAGGGGAAAAAAACTGCTGCGCCTGAGTCAGTGACTTCTGAATCCTAGGAAATGGCAATGCAGCTGTGAGTGAGAAGTCTGGAAGCGAGTGAAGCAGGAGCATTGACCCAAGCAAAGCTGTGTCCCGTCCTCATTTCAGAGCATGACTTAGATAAGTAAGCAAGGGCTTTTAAGAACGAATATACATACATTTTGGCTTATAGCACTGTAGTTGGGAAAGTAATTCAACAACTTGGGGGGGTGGAAATCAGCGTTGCTGTACAAGGAACATTTGCAGAAATTACTTTCTCATTCTTTCTTGGAAACTAAACAAACATTGCTATAACTAAAAGCAGCTTCCAAACTATACATTAAAAGCCTACATGCAAGCTTTACCCTATCTTCCCCAAGACAATGCAAGTGAGAGCCAATACATCCAGGGTAAGGCTCAGCCTCCTCATTCATGCTGGACAATGTATTTTCCATTCTCCCACTCCTCTTCCTGCACAGAAAGGAAAGGCTTTCTATTCCTATTCACATTTGTCTCTCATTTTCTATCCCCATGACTCCTGTATCTTTTTCACTCCTAAAGAAGTCTGTAGTTATGCACAAACAAGACTGATAACGTCAAGCCTTTAAACAGTGAAAATAGTTTGAAGTCTTAAAACCACTATATGCCACGTGTCATACTGAACACCCCTTTTCAACACATTTTACTTAGAGTTGACTCTCCATCTCTTTTTTTTAACATATCATTTAACAATAGTATATATTTTGTTAAGAATTTTACAGTAATAGCGTCTTTCCTGCTGAAAAAAAATAGTGTGATGGAGAGCTTCCTGCTTAATTGCTGCTGTATAAAATGGAAACTACAAGTAGTTTTATGACTTATCAAAATCATAAAACAAATTACAAAAGTTATAGCCTTCATGTAGAAATCTCCAATCCTAAATCAGTTACCAGAGGATATGTGGAGATATTTTGTAAACTTAGGGTTTTTTTCAATGCCTCCCAGAAAAATAATTTCCTAAATATAAACTCAGTGTTTATTCCAACACAAGATGCTGTATTTAGTTGAATTTTTTTTCAGTCCAAAATATCAAAACCTCAACTAGGAAACACAGTTTTAAACTGGGAGAAATTAGAGGCAAAGGAACAAGATAAGAAGATATCCTGCAGTAAACAGAGTTTTAAAAGGCAGTAAACAAACAGGAGAGAACAGCAGCACAAAATGCAAAGGATGATTAAAAACATAAGAGAAAGGGAAGGAAGCAACAAAGCCAGCATAATCCTACCTGTTCCAAAATGCAGATAAGTCAATAGTATATACATAACAAATATCCTCTCAATAAAGACAGAGAAACTATGAGCAAAACCACTAATTCAAGAGTCAGGATGCAAAAAGACAATTACTGAAATCTACCAAGTATTTGCAGAGCAGGAGGAACACTATACATAAAATAAGATATAAAACAATCAAGGGAAATAAGAACAGGAAAGTAGTTCTACTCCACGTGACTTAAGGAAGGATTCGTTAGATCCTGGCTCTGTTCAAGTCAGTCCCCACTTCCCCAGCAATGCTCAGCCATGGGAACTGGTTGCCCGGGGGAAAATCGGTGAGCTGCTTGCACTGCTGGATGCTCCGGCAGTAAAGATCAGTTTGTTTCAGCAGACTGATATGGGAGAACTAAGAAGAAATAAGAAAAGCTACTTCCTTTGCCTCACTACTGGCACATCTATCTGGTAAAAAAACAAAAACAAGCAAAAAAAAAACCCCACCCCACACTGAAAGTGAACCCTGATGGGTATAAACACAGTGCAAAAAATTACTTCACAGCTGTTCAAAGGAAGGGGGTGTTTTCATCCAAATTAACTGAGATCTGCCAGGTTAGGACATATGAATACATATGAGCAGCAGTGCCAAGATACATATCACAAGGGGACTTTACAAAGGAAAGTCTTCTCACACTAATGAGCTGTGGCCAGCCCAAACATGTCCAGTGTTATGTAAGACTGTCCTGCAACATTTTGTTGAAAAGGAGGTAAGACAGCTGACTGGCTTTTGGGTTCATTCTTACTGTGTTCTGGCAAGTTCTCAGAAATAAGAAATTCCCTTGTTTTAACAGAATTTTTAAGGTATGGATTGAACAGTGCTTTTTCACTGAAATCTTCCAGCTTTAAAACTTCTTCATTATCATCTTGGGATTCATATAAATCATCTTCCAGCATTTCTATGGGGTGGATTTCCTTCGCTGGTACCAAAACTGAATGCATTTGACTTCTGATATCTTGATCGGTAATTATATAAGGCATGGATGGTGAAACACATTTTGCAACTTCATTTTCTTCATTATACAGCATCTTTTTATCTCCGTTAATCATGCCTTTTGTATTAATATCAGTACATTCAGAAACATGGTTTTCACAATTCATTAGTAGTGATCCTTCCTGACTTTCTTCAGGAAAACAATGTTCCAAAACACTTATGTCTTCACAGTCTATGGTTTTAGCCTCAGGTGTCACCCCCTTCAAAAATGAATTATTCTGTCAGTACAAAGAGATAAATTGGAAAGTTATATAGGGATAGATAATGTATTAGTTTATTTTTTTAATATATAAAATATTGCCATTTGAGCTCTGTTTGACTCTTAAGTTTTAAGAGAGCATTAATAAAGAGTTCATGTGCATTTCAGCTGGGATTCAGTTATATGTGAACAAGTACTAAAAATGACAATGTTATTCTGTCCATTTGTTAAACAATTTCATATTAGGTTTTCTGTGCTAACTAAAATAAGGAGTTTCAATGAAGGCTTGGAATCGGGCTCGGACTGTTTCCATCTTCTCCACTCTAACGAGCCATTTTTCAGACAAAAGTTTAAATCCCATTCTCCACAGATTACACTTTCTATGTAAACCTGACCAACACCACTTTAGTCAAATAAACATCAAAACTTTAATAAGGAATAAATATCCAACAATAAAAAAAGACAGAAATGTTAGTACAATAATATACACCAAATTTTACTATATGTTGCACTGCATTTTTTGGTGGAGAAGAGAGGAAATATCCAGCTGTGGGAATCTGACTCAGTAGACTCAATAATCCGAGCAAATGTAATTGACTTTATTTAATAAAACATGTTGACCAATCACTTTATAAATTCAAAACATTTCTCATTATCATATAATAATTAAATGAATATACTTTATAAAGATGCATCTGTTCTATTAGTTTGAAATACAAGGAAGAGCATTTTATAGCACTTGAAGAGAAGAATGAAACTCAACAGGTTTTTTTATTTAGTCATAAAATGACTGTCAGAGAAAGACTTCTCTCTCCATTTGATCCCTTCTTTAATACATGAAATTGCAATTATTACCATGGATGTATCAAGAGGCCACTCCACTGCAATGCTCTCTGCAGGATTGGGTATATCAGGCCAGCAAACCTTTTTAAACCTATCATTGAGAAAGGAATTTTAGCCAAATGATGAAAGAAATGGATTATTAAAAATAAAATGAACAAATCTCCAGAAAGCCCAAATACTGCTAAAATATCAAACTTTCACAAAAGAAGTCTTTCCTGTATTAACACAGTATTTTTAATTAAAATTGTCTTTCCTCACATTCATTTTTATTACAAAAGATCTCAACAAATAAAAATCTTGGGCTACAGAGAGGGTCACTGCAGAAAAATTACTAATGCACAATTTTTTTTTTTTTTAATTATATAGTAGATCAAATATTATCATGCCAAATTAAGGCTGTACACAAAACCTGTCATGATCATGTTTCAGGGTGGTTCTTCAGTGAAAAGCCACCTCACGTAAACTTTGCTCTAGGAAAGTATCCCTAGCACTATACCACACTAGAGCTATGCTGAGCTCTTACATTAACAGCAGATAAATGATGCTAACTGACATTGTAGCTTATAACTGTCCAACGGAATAGAAAACAGGAAACAAAATGAATCACTCATTGATACTGGGTACACACGTAAGTGAACGAAAACTAGGCCATAGCTTGACTTTTCACATTCCAATTTGATCTACACTCAACTACATCTCAAAGTATTCTCCAGAATCAAAGCATAGTTTCTTACTATTGTAAAAATTCAGAATACATGACACAGATGAAGATGTAAAAGAGCTGGGAATTATACTTAACTACTTCAGCTATACTTATTACCTGATGCTTTGCATGACAACAGTCCAATAGCTTAGAACACCCCAAAATAGTTAATAGTTAATAATTCGTATTAAGCTTCAGCCAAACAACCTAGTCACTTTTCATGCTAAAGAAAAGCACATTTTATAACCTTAAAAATCTTCACAGTCATATTCCCATGCTCTGAGGAAGCAATTTAAAATTTAGCAGGGGACATATGTGATGGCAGATAAAAGGATTATGAATCATGTATAGATATGGATCCATACTAATGGATCAGGCATCCAAATGCTTTCACATGATGCAGTTTCTAGTTTCTTCATGACTTCTTTATAGCTCAAAGGAAGTGTCACAAACTAACGAAAGTAATATTACTGTAGCTAAGATAAGCGATAGGTGTTATATGAAACGTGTTCTAGTGATGTACTAGCAGATACATTAAGAGCACCTGGGAAATTTTATTTTTGGCATTATTAACTTTACAGTAACTGACTTAAAGTATGCTCTCCTCACTTGATTGACCGTGGAACTGCAAATGGCATGTAGCATTTTCCATAAACTGATACAGGTGATATGTAAATCTGTTTCTCCTGTTTCTTTTGTTCCAATTTACTGCACTTTCTAAAATTAGTACTTATTTTTGGACTGTAGCACATTAACTGCAGTTACAACATAATCTGTATGCTTAGTTATTTGTTACTCCAATTGCTTATTTTCTTAATTTGACATTGGTTTGGAAACCAACAAAAGCATTTATAAGATATATATAAATTTGCCTTTTACAAGTTAAAATTAACTGATTGTGTTCAGTTTTAGAAAGTAGAAAATGTACTCACGCATGTTTTTTCAAAATGCATGTTATCCAAAGGCCTAACAGAAACAACATGCTTACTCCAACAGGTAGAGCAATGAAAATAATATCTTCTTTATCTTTAGAGGCAAAAAAAAAAAAAAACAAACCACAGATATTTATCATTTGTTCATGGATTCCCTTAAGAGAGCTAATTTTTAACATCCAAGTCACCCAATTAGCACAATTCTAAAGCACTCTGTCAAAACTAGCCAAAATTACTCAGACTACTGTATGGTACTCATTGTACAACGTGTCAAAAGATGGGTATTTTGAATCCAACAAGTCACAGTTACTGAGCCAGAAAAGCAGCTCATGATGAGACTTCTCAGGATCTCAGGCACAGGTGTATTGCATTTTAAAGTTTCCTTTATTAATAGAATCACACAATAATTCAGATTGGAGGGGACATCTGTAGGTGACCTCGTCCAACTTTGAAATTAGAATCACGTTGCTTAGGGCCATACCAAGCCAACCTTTGAAAGTCACCCAGGATGAATAGTCTACCACCCCTCTGGGCACCTGTTGTTCTAGAGTCACCCAAAACTGCCATATAGTGCCACTTCTACCTGTAACTGCAAATTAAATAGTAAATTCAATGCAGGAGATAGGTTTTAAATACACAAAAAATACTCTGACTGAAACATTGCACAGATTTCTAAGCTAGCTTCCAAGTACCTACCAGAGGTAGGTACTGACAGCAATAGAAACCAGACCTCAGCATAGTCTAACTTAGCTTGCATTTGAGTAGCAAACAAGCAGATGAATTTACAGGCAAAAAATAAATCAGCTTCAAGTCCCATGACAAATTTAAGGATAGCTCATGCAATTCTTTATATTTCAGTTTGGCCACCACTACAACAATTTATGTATGTATTGAAAACACTCTTCCAGAAGGAGAAATGAGGAAGTGTCTGAACTTCTGACCTGCAGCCATCAGACCAACCTCCTTGGTAAAATCTGGCTAAAACAAATAGTAAGAAATAGGAAAAGATACTTATACACACACACTGGCCACAACCTGTGCACTCATTTATTAGTTAAGCTTATATAGCCGAAGAGATGCAACGCAATGTACAGCTATTCTAAATCTAGTATCTCAGATGGAAATATCTGCTTTTTAGTAAGTGTTAGGCACCCCATCCCATAATTGACAGCATACAAACTGTTGGTCCCACAAACATCCATAGTATTTCACAGCTTTATTGACAGGAAAATAAAGATTTGGGGGTTTGACTTCTAATCTTGAGGTTTTAGTCTGTGAGATGATCAGTGAAATCGAGTTAAATTCAGCTAGTGTTGGTAATTCTTCCTTGTTTTGTTTAACACTAATTGAAAAAAAAAAAACAAACAAATGCCTAAACAAAAATATCCTACATTTCTTACTCCCAAACCTGTTTTTAAAATAGTAATAACTAACCTGGAATATTACTTACTGAATTTCAAAGTCTTGAAGGTTTTTGGCTCTCCACTGGTTCCACCAGCTTCATTGCTTGCCATGATATAGACAGTATATTGCGTATTAGCCTGTAAGGACTTCAGTCTGTATTGCAGAACATCAGAGTTCACTGTTTCATCTTTTTAGGCGAAGATTTATGTCAATAAACACAAGAAATAGTGTTGTATCAGGGAACTGCACACTTATTTAGCATCTTTTACAATGATAGATCTCAAAGTATTTTAAAGACAACTTGAAATACAAAGCAACCTTATCAATCCTTTGAGAGGGAAAACTTAAGTTATTAAACAGTGTTTATCAATGCTACTTAAAAGTTTAGGGCAAAAAAATAAACCATTATGTATTTACTTTTAAAAATAAATACACTTTTTTTTTTTTTGCTTATATTAAAGATAGACAAATTATGATCTCCTGTAGTTTATTTTATCATTGAAAACAGTGCTTTGAGAACTTTATTTCCCGGAACCTACACTTGGAAATTAAGAACTTAAAATAGTTTCGCAGCTCATGAAATTTAACTATATTTCTAGTACATGCAGTTAGACACTGATCATCCAAAAGGCTGCAATTGATCAGCACTGGGATATCACCCCAATAAAGTCAGAGGAAAGCCAAAATCAACAGGAATTTTTTTCCAAGTTTAAAAATGCTTTTCTGAATAGAACTCAACATTTCCAATACCTTCTCCATTACTGGAATTAGTATGGTGTGCTTCACTTTTAAATTTTTTTAAGCAGGGTATATAAAACATTCTATGTCTACAAACAGCATTAAAAGCGTGTTCATATTATGAAATTAAAGTCACTAAAATATTTTCTGGTGCATCAAGTCAAAGCCAACTCATGTCATCATTCAGTTCAGTCAAGAAACACTCAGGAAATAGATACACTGCAATATGCCCTGAGATTAAACCACCTGAGTTTCTCTTAAATCAAGAAGGGGAAAGTAAAGTTCTAGAGTTAAAAGGCCATCAGTGAAGTCACAAACTTGGCACAAACTCCATGTTCTATTTTTATCAAAAAGATGTGACCTCACAGAAGCCTCAAAAACCATCAGTATAGTAGGGTTTTGCCATTTAAATTGAACTCCTTTGAGTTGCTATTTAAAACTAATTTCCTAAAGAAACAAACCTGAACCCTTAAAATGGGCATAGTCTACTTTACGTTAGAAGTAATATGGAGATCTACGGCTCCATAACATGAGACTGCATGTCCTGAGGATGACCCCACAGAAAGCAGTCAGCATTAAATTACTCAGAAACCAACATGGCAGGAAAAATTGCATGTAGATGACTGAATCTCACAGAAATAATCAGCTTCCTCTTTCTAATTTAAAAATTACCAAGAATACTCTTGCCCTGGCTGCAAACTGGATATCCAGAAGCAACTGAAGATATCACAAGATTTCTAAGTTTGAGATCTTTTTAAAAAAAGATTTTGTTAGGTGTCTGCTAACAGTGATGTCTAAAACGAAGGAAAAAGAACCATTTCTGAAGCACTGAATGATACAACAGCATTCTTCATAAACTATACAGGAAGAACAAATTTAGGTCACCAAAACACTTCTCATAAAAGATTCTGCTGAGATTTAGGCTAGAGAAGTTCTGGATAGATAGGATTATACTGACACCTTGTATGGATGCTACTCTTGAGGTAGGAGATTAAGAATATGCTCAAAAAGTCATGCTGTCAGCCTCCACAGCAGAAAAACAGTACCAAGCACAGAAAATCAAGCACATTTGAAGAAATTAACCTAAAAACTATGTCCAAAGAAACTATTTCTTGGCAGCTTATTTTAGCTTCTTGGCTTTAATTTGCTATTTTGCTTTTATTATAAAACTGACTGTAAAAACATTTTTACCAGAAAATTTCCACCATACTGTTCCAGAAGCTGAGGGCTTGGGAAAGGAATCCTTCCAAGGACATGCACGGAACTTAGAAATTCACTGAATCCTCACAAGGTTCAAATTAATGAATCTGCACTAGATCTATGACTCTCCAATATATTTTAGCTCCACTTTAGCTCCTCTACTTCTGCCATTACTTTTTCTATTGGCTTCAGAGGTATGTCACAATGGAAGAGAGATTTGAAGATGGAAGGAGACTAGTACACATGTAAAAGGGGAAAACAGCAAGTATCTGACAAATAGAACTCTCTCATTTGGCATAATCCTGCAAATTTGATTTTTTTACTGTTAACAGAGAACAATCTGCAAAATGCCTCTCATATATCAGTTTCCATCCCGGTCTGGAAAGGGAAGAGGAACGATAGTGCTGCCATACACTGCCTATATTTATTACCTGGAGATCAATCAGATTTGCATCTGAGAAGCAGAAAGGACAATGTGGTCAACAGTCATGGCTGTACTACCATGGGTAGTACAAAACTAATAGTAAAAAAGATTAACTGAGAGCAAGCAGTGCTGTGCAAAATAAGTTCAGAACAAAGAAACTGAGCAAGAATACATGTGTAGTATTAAAGCAGGGACTATTGACTAGAATACCCCATCGTTTCAATTAAACCTAAAAAATTTTTTAATCATTATGTAAGCTGCATTTTAGTACCAGTATTTTCAGATATATTTATAACATACAATAACAAAGTGTGCAAATAACTATGAAAATAACTATCTTCAGACATCAGATTGTCATAACCCTGTTGAAAGCGTTAATGTTTCATCTATACTTACTCAATTCTTTTCCATCTTCAGGTTTATAAAATATTGTATAGTTACTGATAAATCCATTTCTTTTATCCTTTGAAATCTCCTTCCATTTTATTGTAACTTCATTTTTCCCTGGAATGCCTGTGTCAGCCACAGGTCCTTCTGATGGCTCTACACAGAAGTATTATAAATTAGAAAAAGTAGTAAAACAGTCTAAGTACCACAATGTTATCCATCTGTGTTATTTCACACATACCAGTAACATCGGGGCAACAAATGTAGAAGTAAATAAGTCATCTTAGTGCTCTGATACAGCCCTTAATTTTTCTCACCCTCTTTAATGTGCGATTTTTTCTGATTAATACTCCCCCTTATCTATTCTGGCATTTGCATAGTTCTCAATGTTACTGCATCCAAATACCTCAAGATCGTTAAAAGGCTCTATCCTCACAATATTAGAGAGAGATCAAGAGGTAAAACATCCTTATGCACTCACGGGGGAACTCCAGTGCAAGGTCACTGTGTATGCAGGATGTCTCTGGCTGAGCTGAGATTCAACTGGGGTCTCCAGCACACCCAGTCTTTGCCCATCACATTAGACAAAGTCTTTCTACTTATACAACACAAACTCATGTGCATTGCTCATAACTTTGAAGCAAGAGTTCTCTGTGCTTCAGTTTTAAAACGTGTGTCTTCCTTCCCATTCTGTGACAACCTTTAGTACGGTCACAGCTCCCTATAAATAGGAAAGCACTTGAAATGAAGTTGTAACTGTGCTAGTTAAGTCTTACTCAAACATACAATACTCCATTACCTCCTCCTAGTAATTAATGCTGTTTAGTAGTGCATTGTACTATGTGTGCATGCACACTTGCATAGACCTATATACGCACACACACAAGCTGACATTTGCACCTGAAATCTTAAAATTACCAGTAAACTACATTCTTACAGCTGGCTGTATAAATCACTGAATTCACATTGAACTTCTACAAATAAAGAAACCTTCCTCCCATCCCCACCCAAAACACTATTTCATCCACAGTTTCTATCCAATCGCAAACATCATGGCTTCTTACCATTTTTTATATGCAGGGCTGCAAACATTTTGTTACATTACAAAATTTAACAAAAAGCAAGCTTTTCAAACCATCCATTTCATTCTGTGAGTAGAATTTCCTCATGTATTAGGACTGGTAAGCACAGACAAGCATTAAAATCAAGTTTAATTATATATTGAAACAAGCTGTACCATTTAAGAGACACCCAGTTTAAAAAAACGTTTCATGTTTGTAGCTATACTCTAAGTGCTTTGTATACAGTAAGTAAACTTTACAACAAATGAGTGGATTCAAGCACCAACGTACCCATATTACAAGATTCAATTTTCTTTACTGAACAATTCAGTAGCTGATCTATGAACAGAATAACCCCAGTACCAGATTGCTCAAAGATAATACACACTGAGAGACAGACTACAACGCACCTTTCACAACATCATTAGTTTAAAATACGTACTTTTTTCTTGAACATAAGTTTGTACTGAATATGGAGCTGCTACTTTATATCCATAGACAGGGTACACTGAGATGTTATAGCATATAAATGGTTTA
The DNA here is from genome assembly GCF_026419915.1 of Harpia harpyja. Taxonomy (NCBI): domain Eukaryota; kingdom Metazoa; phylum Chordata; class Aves; order Accipitriformes; family Accipitridae; genus Harpia; species Harpia harpyja. Next base: position 97,345,189 of record NC_068969.1, read on the forward strand.
AAGTTTTCTGTAAAGGAAAAAAAGGAATATTTACATGCAATTCTCTATGTAAGATTAATACAATGAAAGCAGAATAAATCACAGTGTAGTTCTAAATATACAGTTACAGACCTCTATTTTCTTCAACTTTTTAGCAAGCACAATTTATATTTACTGCCTCGAATGCTCATTACTGCCCTTAATGCAATGAATTTTATGTAGTAGTATTCATACAAGCACTTGGTTTCTGACTCATTTTTCATGAGAAATACTTTGAATGAGTAATTATACTTCAGCCTTATACAGCTTCTCTATTACTCATCTCATGACAGTTTAAGGTTTTGGAGAAAGTTTTTATTTTCAAATAACCAGTATAAAATGATACTTTCAGGAATATTTGTAATTTCACATATCTTTAGGTTTACTGCTTTGCAGAAGAGAGTTTTGTCTCATGCAAACAGCTTCAAAGGCACAATGGAGCCCCAGCTCTTAACTCCACATTGATGTTCGAGTTATGCCAACTGCAGATCTGCTTCTAACCAGCTTGACTCAAAAGTACAATTGTACAAGTGAAATCTCTGCAGTAGAATTTTATATGTTTCAAGACATAGTTCAGGCTTCTGGAAACAAAGTTTTGAGCTCTGAACAATCCAGCAGCCAAATAATCAACAGGGTGCACGCCCTCCTTACAAGCAAGTCTCATCAACTCTTGGAGGACACATATGTGGCTTTACACCCTGCAGGATGAAACCAGTGTAAAGGGTTTCCTAGACCATTCCTCCTCAAGCTCTGCAGCTTGTTCAGCAAGAATAATGGCTATTGACAGATCCCTGCATTGTATCAGCTCTGCTGCTTTTTCAGTCTCTTACACCTCTTGCAACCCAGCAGAAGTTATGATGGCCCACATCGTCCTTAAAATAATTCCACAAAAGTATGCTAGAATCAAGCCTGAATAACAATGTCTGAATTTGCCTTGACATTTCTAATGTGACTTGTGCTTAGGGTAAACAAAGATCTCCTAATAATGCTGAGGAGGAAAGCTGTTTTTTTAAATACACTGAGAACAGCTGTAAATAGCATTTATTCCTCACAGAAAATTGCTGAAATAGTGCAATTTTCAGCAGACTCACCCATCTCAGTTCAATGTGTAATAAACTGCTCTTGAATTTTACTTCAAGCAGATTTTTGTTTAATTTGGTTTACTGTAGCACAGAAACAGTATTTAAATCACTCTTGTCTGAGCCAGTAAGACAAATTTCATGGGCAAGCTAGCTACATTCATCATTAACAAACCAAATGTTCCTTTTCACTTCAGAAAATACAGGGTACTTGTTTTCTGAAAACTTTGGAGATTCTTCTTCCTTGGTATAGCATTCAGAAAGATCCTTATATGAACAAGAACTGCTATCAAATTTGATAAATTTAATTTCACTAATGGAGAACCAAAGAGCTAATAATCCAAAATGCACTTATCACATACATTACATATATTATATTAAACATTTTCAATATTATTCCTGTGTTTGTAAAAAAAAAACCCAACAAAACAAAACAAAAAAAAACCCCAAACCAAAACCCAAATGTATGAAGAAAAGCAGATGCATCTCCTTAACTAAAGGTAATGTGGATGGGATATTCACATCAACATCAACATTCCCAGTTTTGCCTTTGCACATACCTCTTGAGCTCTGCACATTGTTTGGTTTTGAGTTGAAACTACACAGACATAGCCAAACTAAGAAAGATTACCTGTTAAAAAAATGTCAGCCTCTAAAACAAAAAAGTAAGCAGATCCTCACCTATTTGTCAGTGCATCATAAAGCCACTGAAACCCCCTAGAAATGCCTTAGGTCATAATACAAATGTGATTATATGATATTTAACATGCCAGATTGACCAATCACTCCGCTTGCTTATTTTAAAGTAGAATTCTCCTTCAAATCCCCTTTCAGGTTTCTTGCTCTCTAACACACATGAAGGCACATGACCTTTTCAAATCTTCAAATTCTTTTTTTTGGTTCTAGGTTTCTCTGCTTAAGTAGTGTATATCTGTCATAAGCCTCCCTGCTGGAAGATTCATGGCATAAGATCAAGCCACAGAAGTTCTTCAATATGAAAACTCTAGCCTAATCTTACATGGGACCAAACACCATCTTGCATGTTGCATGAAAATTTGAGTTAAAATTGCTATGAAATTACATGAAGAGATTTCAGTAAAGCATGTAATAATGCTGTTATTTTTTAAAATGGTCTGAAGAAAGCTGGATGAGTTCATTCTTGTTTGTTCTTTCCAGTTTACCTATAAATAAATATACATAAATACATATGTATCTGTACATTGTTACAGCTATAACTGATAAACAAACATACTTTTGTTAGTTTTCCAGTTTGTAGAATTTGATACATATTGCCATGATCTACTAAAAGGATCTGTCTCCAATTCCTCATACCACTCAACTACATATTCAGTTACTTCTGGTTCGGAGGCTATCCATTCCACAACCACTTCTTCATTTGTTGTAAAGGTCCTCACTGTTTCAATAATCTGAGAAGCTAAAAATTTAAACAGAAAATGTCAGCAATTCTACCTTCATAAAAACTGCAGCAAGAAAACAACTCAAGTATAGCAAGCTGAGATTGCTTCTTTAGAAGAGTACGGGACTTAGTCACAGTTAAAAAAAAGTTTAAAAAGTTGCTTTATACCTATGTTCACATGCATGTACTCAAAATACTTTAAAATGAAGCATGTAAGAATTGTTACAATGAAAATGGGCGGGGGGATTGAGGAGATGATACTCAAGGAGATTTATACATACAGAATCAAAGACCTCTCTTTTAGGATCCGAATTTTACAAACCAATTTACTATCAATTTTACAGGTAGCACAGATAAGCAAGTTTTGATTGAGATGACAAAGGCAATAGGAAAACAGTTAAATCAAGTCAGCAAGGTCATGAATGACAGTGAAGCAAAAGTGAACCATCAACCTGCAGAACAGAGGTAACAAAAATCTCAGTGAAAATCCAACCTGGCAAAGCAGAGGGAGAGAAGACCTGGTGAAGCAGAGGGAAAAGAGATTATATGTAGGGCAAAAAAAGCATGTCACAGCATGGAAAAATCAGAAGAACATGTACTGTGGGATACAGAAGGGGACAGAGAGGTAATCAGCAACCTTCAGGACAAGATAACATCATGTCTACATAACCAGTTTTCTGATTAGACTGGAATTTGACTGAGCAATTCCAGGGGGACAACTGCACTTATTTCATGAGCAACTGATGTAGAAGTGATTCAAGCGTGTCATATGCAACCTCTCTTCAGATCATAGGTAGGCAGCACCTTGTTGTAATACAAGGCTCACAGAAATATGAGAATTAAATGGAAGAGCCAAAGAACACAACTGTTGTGCTAGAGCCAACCAGCTCCCTGAACCTGGAAGTGGGTGGGATGGGGTACTTTGGGAATGCATATGAAATGAGAATAAACACAATGTTTCTCTCTCTGCTTCCATTGATGCATCTTAGGGACTAGTAAACACATCTTTGAATGTTGTTGTTAAATGCACTGTAATAATGCCCTGTGGTAACCAATTTTATGACCTAGTAGAGGGATGAGACAGAATTGCATGGGACTGTAAATTTATTTGGGAGGCCCAAGGTTAAAAAAACAAAACCAAAAAAACCTCAGAAAGTAATAAAATAGAAATTCTAATAAGACATCAGAAAGTGTTGATATCTTTAACAAATATATCACGAAACAAAAACCCCCAAAATAATAGTCTATAACAAAACATGATATATGATAGTAAAACAGACAACCAGATAATATTGTTCTAGTAAAAAGTAATGCACTACACAGCTTTGTACATAATACAGTTCTATATGTATAGAACTTAAACAGATGTCAGGAAGATAATTTTTTTGTTAATGAGAAAAACGTAACACAATATTGAGAAAACGTACTTTTTTCACCAGTGGATGGAATCCGCAAAATAGCTTCAGGAGAATTTCCAGCAGAGTTATAGGCAGTAATAGATATGTTATATGCCTCTTCATTTAAAAGTAAAATAATCTTCTCATCAGTAGAGCTGTTTGTCATTTTAAGTGCAGGATGGTTTTCCGGAAAATACTGTATTTTGTAACCTAGAATTCTCCCAGAAGGTGGAAAGCTGTTTAATGGCTATTAAAAAAAATATGCAGTAGTAAGTGTTTCACAGTGTTATTTGTATAATCAAAAGTATATACTTTATTAAAGAGTCCAAATCAAATTACAAAATGATTATACTATATTTAGAAAAGCAAGGTACTTTCTTCAAGTCCCATCTTCAGGACAGTTAGCTGCAACAATTTTATTGAAGGAAAGGTTCAAAAGTCAAATACTGAGATTTGAAACAAAGTTTCTGGTCGCTGTACTAGAAGATTAAAGTAAACTGAAACACAGCTTTAGTAAGCTGTATTATTTAAGAGCAGTTGTAAGGACTTTCAATCAGATTTTCCAGTGTTCTGTACACAATTAAACCCTTCCCTTCTGCACAGATTACAAAACTCTGTTTATCTACCATTCAGTAAACAAAAGCCTTTTCAATTCTGCTTTAGTTTAGTGAGGGTTTTTTCTGATGACAGTAAAACCCACTGGCAGTTATATGTCCTTGTGGTAGAGCATTTCACAACAGCCCTACAACACCAAAATACTTCAATGCAACATCAGCTGCAGGATACCAATATGATTACCAGTTCATAAAAAGAGTATATACCTTCCACATAAGATATACAGATCTACTTCCAGCTGAGTGTGAAGACTCAATTACCCTCCACAAATCCACTTTTTCTGAAGGAGCTGAAGACAAAAAAATATCTTTAAATTTGTTGTTACATTAAAAAGATAGTATAATATGGTAAAAACAATCAAAAGGTTTCAAAAATACAGTCTGAGACCAACTTATTAAAATGAAGTTTTCCTTTGTGTAACGTTGTGCCTTTTTTCCCTAATTAGTACAGCTTCTCTCTTTCCGTAAGTTTGTTTCTGCTTTCTTTTATTCGTTAAATTCTAGAGGAGATTTTCTAGTCTTGCTTTAAAACCTGGCAATTTAATTTCTCTACTTATAATTTGTTTCATTGGACACACTTGCTACACCACATTTCTGCCACTATCCTGCTTAACAATGTTCAGTCTCCATCTACACTCTTAATTTTTCCTCTCTTCACTGCTATTCACCCATTTTCTTCCTTAGCGCTATGTTGTTTGTATCACGTTTCAGATCTCCTCCACTCCTTGCTTGTTTTCCCTCTTCTGTATTTAAACAAAATACACGTGTTCTGTTTACACAACAGAATTCTAAATTCAACAGACTGATAATATGCTGAAAATACAGGTTTCCATTATTAAATCCTAATGCCCCAAAGTATAAACAAAGAAAAAAACTCACTAAATAGTTAGCCTACCTTTCTCTTCTGTGCTTGCTGTTTTCTCCCTACTCCACTCACTCCAGAATATTGACTCAACACTCCTACACTGAATGGCAACTGAATATTCTGTGGAGTCCCACAGAGCTGTGAGATTACAGGATCCTGTTTTCTCTGCAGAATTCTGTGGGACAGTGACGATTTCCTGAAAGTAAATACATAAACAAAAATTATTTGCTACAAAATTGCATGCAGACATATTACTTTAGTTTTCAAAAAACCACAAAGGATTCAGTTTTCATGTTTCCCACCTCACTCCTCATTTTTCTCTGTAGCATCTTCATTCTTCCTGTACAACTCCGGGGTTTGAAAAACTCGAGCCAAAATTATGTCTGTACTGACTGACCTGTGGCTTGAACTGTGTGCAGCTCACATGCAATTCTAGAGGAGCTGTGCTGGTGCAGGAGATGCTGGATGACTGATGGGAAGCCAGTATCACCAAAAAGTCCTGGATACAGCTCCATCTCACAGCAGAAGCATCCCTGGGGAAGCAGTGGTCATCTGCAACTTGTGAGCCAGCTGGGTACTTGTTTCTTCTCTTGGTTTTGTTTTCTGAGTTACAGCGTCTTCCAGCTCTTAGCCATATAATAGTGTGGTGGTAGACCACCCCCAAGATTATCAGCATATGATTAAAATGAAAAGACCAATGAAAACACAAAAAATTTTGGTACCAAAAGAAAAGAAGAACATGGAGCCTTTAAGTGGTGAATGAAGACAAGAGTATGAGAAATAACTGATGCAATATATTCTTGGAAAAGTAATGACAAAGTGAGTAATTTCCTTGTCTTAAAAGGAGCCCACTCACATCTCACTGATGGAAGTCAGAAGCTAGATTGTTGTTTCAAAACAAAAGGTGAAAGAAGACATGAAAACCAGGAATTGGAGTTGATGCATCAACTCAACTGGACTGACAATGGGAAGCAGAAGAAAACAACAGGAACTGTAGAAAGATGTAACCCTTCTCTTCCAAATTGCAAAAATTAATCCGTAACTAACAACTCTCGTCCTCTCAAATTTCGGATGACTGAAACAGAAAGACACTAAGATAAAAGTTAAAGCTAGCTAAATTCTTAGAAGGTCAGCAAAGGTAAGTTTTAGAATAAGGAAAATTCCCTCTTGGGAGCCAAATTAAAGTAGTAATGTCATGTAGATTTACAACAACGGGGCCAAAAACCCATGAAGAAATCCTTGTCTTCCACCAGCTGAACCTTCCAATGAAAAGTGAATCAAACTCTAACAATACAAAATGCAGACACCCACTCCTTTGAACACCATGAATGGGAAGTGCACTGCCTAATGAAACTGAAAATTTTAGTCCATTCTGATCTCAAGAAACTTGATGTCAAAAATAGAAAAACTGCTTCCATGAGAATGAATTCAGGGATCTACAAACCACTGCTAGGTGACAGACTTTTTAGCCAACATGCAATAAAAAGGGCTTCAAAAATATTATCAACCTCATGCAGAACCTGACATAGAATTGCAGACACCCCAGACTAGCTTTTAGTTACTTGCCAAAAGGCTGTTAACAATATTCAATTATAATTAGAAACTTAGCATATGCAAGTAGAAAAATAGGTCATCTGTTTTAACTCAGTAAAAACAGTTCACAGCAATTGTTTTAGATTATTTTGGTTAATTGTTTAGATTGCTTTGGTAGGAAGGCTTAAAAGGTCAAGAAAATACCTGTTGTGCTCAAAACTTTTTTTTTTTGTTTGTTTTGCATGTATGTGCTGACAGACAGAAAATAGCTCCTGTACCTAACTGATGGTTTGATGCTGTCTTTGTTGGCCACTGCCATTGGATTGGCTAGACAGACTATGAATAATGCCTGTCTAAGTTCCTACAGAACTAAACTCACTGGATTTTTGTCTTTACTGATCATGGCTACTATTTTTTTCTCTAGAATGTCTGTGGAAAAATGCAGGTAAGTTCTGAGGAAGAAAATGGATGTAGACCGTATTTGATAGTGAAAAAGTAAACTGGTGATTTCTTACGCAGGTGCTGACAAATAGACAAAATACATAATAATGCTGTTATTTCACAAAAATGTTAATGTTTTCAACATTTGGGAAGGATCTCATATGCATGTAATCATCACAAGGACAACTGTGTCTTGACTCCAAAGGGATAAACATCTTGAACAGGTCTTTTAAATAAGTTCAGTTTCTAATATCCCAGGTGGACCTGAGCCATCCTGCCCATCAGATCATCACAAATATTATATCCTGAATCCAACAACTAATATGTCATATCTACAGTAAAGATGCTTGCCATGAGAATGTGAGGAGGATGCTACTTAGAAACATATTTAGTATCAGGAACTTTTTTAAAGCTCTGAGGACTACTATTAGTTATCCCAACTAATTCTTCTCTGCCAGAATTACACATTTAATGTATAAAATGGTAAGGTCAAGGCAGACATCTCAGTTTGATGAACTTAAAAAGAAAAGCCAGGCAACCTGGCCCATTCTAAAATTTGGAAGAGGAAACACTAAGACTGCAAACAGAATTGCTTCCATAATGAGGAGCATTGGAATAGGCCATCTGAAAGAAGCAAAAGACTAAATACTGTTTTTTCTATAACAGTTCCATTTAAGTGTCAGAAAGGCAAACTCAGAAAAATAACTTCTCTTATTTTCCATTTTGTAAAATTTATACTTTAATTCACTTGAAAATTAATGTATCATGAGCCCATCTTAATCTGATTCAACTATTGTGGTTGGGAGTAAATGCTGTTTTCAACATCAGAATGCAACAGGAAAATAAAATATTTTGACTGACTGTGTGTGTAATCCCTTAGCCTTTTACAGAAATATATTCGGAAGTATAGTATGTACCAAAACAGACATTGACCAAAAGGAAGAGAACAATTAATCCCAGACAACAAAACAATGATCTTAAGATCATGCATACCTAATTATGCTCCACTAAAATAACAAGGTTTTAATCATTATTTCCAACTAGTTGTTGCCTTTTTTCTATTTAGCCTTTTATGACATGAAGAAATTAGTCACAAAGAAGCTAACATTCAGAAGAAAATTTATGTAGCTTACCGAAGAGTTTGAATACAAGTTTCTGTATTGAACCTGGCAAATTAAATCTTGTGAAGGGATAATCTTCTCAGGCATTTTCCAGGTTACTGTAAGCAACTGCTTTATACCAGTGATTTTTTTAACTGAAAGTATTTCAGGAGGTTCAAATTTCTCTAGAATGGAGAAACAAAAACAGTAACAGGGGAAAATGCTTTTATAAAAGTTCAGAACTGCTCCATCTATGTGCGTTCCAAGAAGTTTAATTATTATCCCAATAATGTACATCCTCTCAGGTATTCATGATGGTCTATTTTATAGACATAACTCTACAAATGGGAAGTTATCTGTAAGAGAGATTGTACACATAACTGATTTAATGCTGACAAACCTGCTCTCAAACAGATGTGCAGATTTCTTTCATCTGTATCAGCACTGAAGAATACTCCTCAGAGACAACAGCAGGGAAAAGAAACGAAGCGGAGCTGGGATGCCAAAGTCAAGTCCAAACTGCAGATGAGGGAAGAATTCAGTTGAAAAGGATTTGAGTGGGAAAGAAGTGTGAAGGAGGTGATGGGAAAAGAATGGATTAGCACTGAGAAAAGAGATGGCTGGTACAGAGGATGTGGAAAGTAATGAGGAGCCACAGCAGGTCTGAACACAGCGAGTAAAGGAACGTATGGCTGGAGAGCTCATGGAATGCTGCAGCAAATCAACAAACCTTTTAACTGAGTATTTTAACTACACCAAACGAACAGAGGAAAATGCAGCACAGCGCAGAGGGAGAAGAGATAGACAAAATATTATTGTTGCTCCTGGGAATCACAGAACAGGTGTTTTTTTAACATTCCTAACCAGAAAGTAGAATAGCAGAGTAAATGATGGGTAGACCTGGCTGGAGAAATGATAATATCGCTATTCATTTACAGCTAGATATTGCACTGACATCTAGTACCACTCAAAAATAGAAAATTACAGTCTGAGTACAACTTAGTTTCAGAAAAGTTTTAGTATATGGCCTTTACTTGTTAGTAATTAAAAACTTAGTAATTTATAATGGATATGTTAGACATTAGCTTAAAAAAAATATTGTTGTAGTTAGACATTTCATAGTATAAATACAGCACATTATAATTTTTCACCACCTCTTGCTAAGACCAAGAAATTGCTGAAAATTGCTGCTGCACCACCAACCAGTTTGAAGAATTTTACCTGGAAACACCATCAGTTAAAACACAACAAGAGAATTGGAAGCATCCAAATTTTGATGAAAAAAATTGGGAAGTATGAAACATATTATTAAAGCCTAAATGTAATGTCAGAGACATCATAATTTTAGCTAACAATTAAAATTGGATGGCATTTCAAAACTGAGACCAATTTAAAACCAAATGAAACCCAAATAATAGTTTCAAAACTATTATATTGAAAAATTATTTTTTTATTTTCTTCTATGTAAACCAACTTTGATCACACAACTGGTTTCAGAGTTCTCTAACCTCTATGCTACAGGGAAGTCAAAAGAATTGGGGACGGTACAGTCAGCTCAACATACACTGCTTTATCTTTAACTCTTTTTTTTTTTTTTTAATTACCTATTTTTTCCATAGGTATAGGAACACAATCTGATGAGGCTTCACCCAAAACATTTTCAGCTTTCACCTGAAAACAAAAAGAACTACTAAATGGAGTATCTGGATAGACAAATGAGCATGACTCCGTTTTGTTTTGGCAGGACCGCACTGTATTTGTAAGAGTCACCCCTCCTTCTGTCATCCTAAAAAATAAAAGAGAAAAATTAAAGGAGTTAGAAATTAGAGGATTTTCTTAGAATAACTCTAACTGATTATTACTATTTAATTATTATTTATGTGTTTTTGAGGTTGCAGGCCACTTTTACCAGTGAATATCTCCTTCGATGATATGTTAGTGCAAACAAATACTCTTTCCTAATTGCTCCGCTCCTGCAAATGCATATAAGTAGCCTACACAGACTCAATTAGTTTTAATTGCAATTAGTAAGACAACTTTCCAGGAGCAGTAAGGAAGAGTAAGAATGCCTTAATGGGGGATCCACATGCTATTATTTTAGATTTAAATCTCAAAGAGAAGTGAAATCATGTAACTCCATGCAAGACCTCCTTTAAAAATATAGGTAAGATAGAGCTAGTAACACATGCCACATGGAACTATGTAATAACAAGCTTTTATTCATCTTTTAAATACAGAAAAAAGAAAAGCCAAACTGTACCACTGCCAAGCTATTAAAAGGTAATAGAATTTGTCAGATTTTTCTGGAAAGAAAACACTGATAACATGCTGTCTTCATAGCATATACTTTCATTATAAGTAGTGCAGGATGCAAAGCTAACAACATTTGTTTCATGTTACCGATCCACAGAGAAATTTTTCAACAAATAAAAACTCATATATGGGGCCTGTATTCCATATTATGCAGTAAGCACATCATTCATGTAACTCAGAAAATAGTTTGAGGCTGGTACTTCAAGAACCTTTTTTAAGCTACTGTAAGCCTGCACTGCTCCAAAAGGAAGCAGTCCTACCTTCCCTAACACGCATAGCTGTTTGTTTCCATCCACAGCTCTCTGCCCCCTTGTACCAGTGCTTTTGTAGTCATATGGTAAACTCAGCTGGGGAGTTATCTGGATTAAAATTAACGGTTAGATTTTACTCGAAATAGTTCTGCAAGCCAATTCACTGTGTGGTTAAAGAAGAATTTGTGCTGGTACAGGAAGAAACAATATTGAAACTTACTTTCAATGGCTGTTCTAGTTTATGGTTTCACAAACTCAGCTAAGTTATGAACTGTAGAAACACTAGAAGGAGTAACAAAGTTCCACCTAATGAAGATGGAAGCCTAAAATGTCAAGCCTAAAACAGAGATAAAACTAAAGATGTTTTCCTGCCCTACCATTTAAATAAAAAAGATACCATACGCTAGCATAACTTACAATATGAAAATGTCTCCTTTGGAGTCTGAATGCCTTCCAGTTCTCAACAATAATTTTAGGCATTTTTGAAAACTCTTCATGAAATCATACTACCTAGAGTCTTGATTAGACAGAAAAAGAGCACTACAAGCAGCTCTGTTATGAAGAACAGATTGACAAGTATATTTGGGACAAAATCTGTGCTATCACCTTCAAAATTGTATCTGAGATCTGCCTTGGAACAGCGCTGATTTCACCATTTTCACAGTCACTTATGAAAAAGTAAGCTTCTAAACAATATTTGAAGTTTAATGGAAACTGAAACTATCAAGTATTTATGCTTCTATAATGGGGTCACAAAAACACGAGAAAGCATGAGACTACATAATTTGTATTTGTAAATACAAATCCCAGATGCGAGCAATCCAAAAAGGACAACTAACTCTGGATTCTTTCACTGAAATCTTATGACTCCAAAGGTCCCTAGGTTAAATGCTACTGGTGTCAAGCAGAGTAACAGGGGCTTTACTAGTTTTAAATGGGAACTGTTTAAAGTAGAGGAGGAAGTAATCTTTTTTTACCCATCCAAAATAACGATAATTAGTTACACAGAAAGTTACTGGGTAACATTCCCACAAAGTGCCTCCATTCTCCATTTGTACCTAGGCTTACTCAGCTTTTCATCTAATTAGTAATGTTACTTCAAGGAAACAAGTGAATATCAATTCTGATGTAAACATTTGTCTACTGAATATTGGGTTGAGAATGCTAATTTCATTTATGCAGCATACTAAAGAGGTATCAGATTTTAACTTTTTTCAAGAGTTATCAACCCCCAATTAATTGAATTTACTGAGGAAATGCCATGACTCTGAACTCCACAATGTTTCCAGGTTTTCTTTAAAGAGAAGTCAGGATATGAGGGGAAGGGAGCTGGTGGTCTCTCCCCAGCAACCCAATTCCCAATACATCCTATACTTACATTTTTCGGTAAAGAGTATAGTTTGTCATAAGATGTGTTTCTCTTCCTGAAGTCCAGGTGCAGGTAAGTTTAGCATCAAAGTAATAAATGCAGGAAATATTTCCTGGCGTTTCTGGTGGAACTACAATGACAAAGGTTAAAAAAAAAAAAAAAAAAAAAAGCCCAGTAAAAATACGTAAGTCTAATGTACAAGTGATTTTGTTGGGCCAAAAAGCAGATTATGGCAACTTCACTAAGTGTCTTGCATAGCACTTCCTTTTATAATTTCTTACTGCCCTCCAAAATCCTCACAAAGCCAAAATCAAAACCAGTCTTTCTTCCCCTGGGGAGACAGGGAGATTTTCTCCAACTGTTTCTCAGAAGTACTTAACTAAGTGGACCTGAAGGTATTTTTGCAGTAACTCATTAACTATCTTATATGAAACCACTACACACATTTCCTGAACCTCTAAGTACACCCTCTGCAACACGCCTATAGCTCAAGGCCAGTCCAGAGAGTAAGAGGAAAACAAAGAAACAGCACAAAAGTTCAGGAAAAGGCATTCTTTGAAAGATAAAACTCCCCTTACTTCCTTCCCAGAATGTCTAACCACATACCCTATGAAAACCTCTAATCTGAGGAGCCTGCACAACCTTAACATGCAGAAGACAGCTTCCTGGGAAATGTATCTATATGACCTTGAAGAGATAGCTAATTTTGAACTCTATCTTATAAGCAAGATAGGGCAAAGGAAACCATCCTCTGCAATCTCTATAGTCTGAAGTCATCCATAAATACGTAACACCCTCAAAGACTTTGTTAAAGCCAGACTTCTTCAGTTGATAGAAGAAATTGGAGTTGAAAGGAAGAGAATTGCACACAGTGAAATAAATTGGTTGAAAAAGCCCTCTCCCCAAAACAGTACTTTTCTGTCCCACCTAATATAACACTGGAAAGATCCTTGTTTTATTTACAAGCTTACAGCACACTAAACTTTGCAGACAGGCAATACCTTCTGCTGGTTTTTATTCCACAGATGTATTTTTCTGCATTTATTGCTTCTTTATTAGAATGGGACCCCCAGGCATACGTTAGTACAATCTGGACTTAATCTGTTCAATAAATTAGAGAATCTGTATACATATTTATCCTGTAACCTTCTCCATATGAGACTGTAATTATAATTTCTTTGGAACAGAGGTTCTCCCTGGAGAAAGCTAAAGTTGGCTAGGCTACACAAAAGACATTAACCAAAGGAACAGACCCAGTACCCTCTGAACTCAACAGAAAACCTCCACTCACTTCATCTGCCCAAAAGTCAGGGTCAGAGAGGTTATGGACCAGTGTCAGTAAGGAATGCCTGCAATTTCATGCTTCATTTTCAGAAAAAAAAGGAGCTAGAGGTGTCTTACAATGCCACAAGCTAAAAAAAAAAAAAGTAGTTGTTTTAAAAGTAAAATTTTTACATTAAGTTATTTAATAATGTTAAAATTAATTTTTCTGCATTTCTACTTACAGCCAGTTTTAACTTCAGTGTGAACCAAAAGTTGTTCCTTGCCCAAGTACTTAGTGAAACATTTCACATGAGCTTTGCTGTAAGTGAAATTATGGATGGTTATACTAGATACAGTCTCATTCACAATGTCATAGTTTTCCCAAGGAACTAATTCATGATTCAATTTCCAGATGATGTGGCTTGCATTTCTGTGAGGTGTGTAGCGTTTTCCAAGAACACAAAACAGTTTCAGGGTGGATCCTCTTTCAATTTCAGGAGATGAAGGAAAAATGTCAGCATCTCTGATAGAGTTGTCATCTAAAAACAAAATCAAAGATATCACATAACCTAATTCCTTTTAAAATACCAGTGGAAAAATGATAACTTATTTTCTTGTCTACAGATCATTTAATTAGATTTTTTTCATATGGAGTTGAAATAAACTGCTGAGTTAGTCACTCAAATCAGATATTGCTGTCTGGAAACTCAGTTCACATTAATTACTGTATTACCATAGGTATTATGTAAGAATGATGTTTCTATACTTTCCCAGAAAAAATGGAGAAATTTCAATTCAAATGTTTTTAATAGCTGAAAATGAAGAAAAGAGACTGTCTTTTAAATCTGTTTTTAAAAAAATATTCCTATATGTAAAAGATATACATACCATTTAGATGTTATTACTAATACCTATATCAGAAAATACATCAAACTGCTAAGTTTAAAATTTACAACTAAGCTGCAATATATTTCAGTATCTCAGTAGTACTTTCACCCCTCATAGAATTTATATTCCCAGATACAGTGCAGGAATTGTATACAAAATGCATGTAAAAGGGAAACACAGCAGAAGGCTGAATGAATGAATTCAGCAACTAAGTTATCAAACAGTGCAAGAATCGCCCAGTAGAGTCCTGCAAGGAGCTAGCTATTTACTTTTTTGCTGCTTATTTCTTGAAGACAAACTCCATAAATAAATCTGTTAAATAAAACAAAAATACCCCGAACTTTTACCGATAGAATTTCTTTGCTAGAATGTAGGTATGAAAGGGAATCAAATATTAAACTTTCTTCCTTGTTTTCTGGTAATTCTCTCCTTTTTGGGTGTATTAACTGTAAATTGCTTTCTATGTTTCTTTTTGTGACCTTTTTGTTTCAAAGTAATTTATGTTTCAAAGTCATACTAATGGCTACTTTACACTCTACTGCACAAATTTTACTGTATATCAGTTGTAACCAATTACCTGCACTGTTTCATGTATTGTTCAAGCTTCTACAAACATATGCACCCCTCTTCCATGTAATCCCCGAACAATTTAAGACACAAATACCATTATATAACAAATTACTGTTGTGTGCTAAGTTGTCTGTGATAAATTGCACATGAACTTTCAATTATTGTCACAAAGTCATTATCTCTGTCCTTATTCTAACCTATACTATTCAACTTAACCAGTTTAAAGTGGCACTGTTGTCACAAGCATTTTTAATCCTCAACCACTCATTCACTGCTGTTATCCCCCTTTGCATGTCAGAAGTGCCTGAGTAGTGAACCAAAAGGAAACCAATACATATGAAAAATAAAAGTTTGGCAAAAAATAACATTGTCCTCCATCCAGATCAGATTCCTCACCACTTCACGACTAGCCACACAAACATGCACTCTAGTGGAAGAAGAGGGAGATGAGAGGTGGATGGAGTGCAGAACTACCCGCTCTTCCAACTGCAGTGGTTACCTGTGCTAGCTTAAACTGACTGTGGAACTACCACATTAAAAAAAAAAAAAAAAAAAAAAAAAAATCAATAGTCACACATTGTCAGGTGACTTTTAAAAATAGGAATGAGAGCATTAGTAGGCATTGCATGAATCTCTGAATAGGTAATATTTGACTTAAAACAGTCCAAAACCAGTAGACATTAACTGCATTTTAAGTGTTCATGTTACATAAACATCAGTTTGTACCATCAGCAGCAGATCTCCAAAGTTACCAGCATTCACAATCCAACAAGAACTGAACTCTGATATGACTTCCAGATAGATTCCCCTTCTATACGCTGTGCAACAGGGGAACAGTAAGTTTTAAAATACCTTTTTTTTTTTTTTTTAATACTTTAAATACAAAAGAAAACAAATCCAGGCTATGATGATGACAATTAACATTCCACAAGAGGACATCAAGAGTGCCATAAATTTTTCTCTCTATACTGTACACTAGTTAGTCAATCACCTACTAACTTCTATTTTTAAAATACATTTTCTTCATTTTCAAGACTCTTTGAAATTTCATTTGGAGAAGGTCACCTTTTGGAAAACTTTCTTATGGCAAGACAGGTGCTAATAATCAAGAAACATACCTGCTATACAGCTGCAAAGCAGGACAAACATCCAAATCAAACAGTTGAACATTTCTTTTTCACTATCTGGGCAGGAAATGCTGTCATAAAATAAAAATAACAATAATATAGTTCAAGTAAAGACGCCCCTGTAATACTTTGTAAGCATTTGTATAAGAGTTAATAATGCTATTCAGCATTTCCCACTAGCATTCAAGTTAAGTATTGCTTTGTCCAAGTGTTACTTTCCTGCATGATGGGAGAAATTTGATGCAGTCTTCCTAAGATAAGTGTATACTTTTCCTATAAAGAAGAGAGAGGTAAGTGCACCTAAAATCCTTCTGAGGGCAATCCAATCCACCTAAGCAATTTACTTTCCAAGGACCGTGTAAAGAATTGGTAAGAAATATATCTACATCCACTTGAAATCCAGCCTGCCTAGCCCTATCTTGTGAGCAGATTCACCAAGCAGAGTGAATTCCTTTGAAAAGGAAGGCTGTTGCAGGAGAACGAATGATCCCGCATCTCTTGTGCATCACCACCTAATAAAACAATTGTTCAGGAAGCAGGCAACAGTCCCAGATCATCATCCACCTGAAAGAGGGTGAATTCACACGGTTTTCATCCCAGCTAAGTGTCCCAGACACCACATCTGAAGACACTCTGCAAAGCATCTGGCTCATGTTCTACCTGGTGTCCACCAGGACCCCCACGGCCTTTTCTGCCAAGCTGCCTTCCAGCTGGCCAGCCCTCTGTCTGTACTGGTGGCTGGGGTTGTTCTTCCCCAGGTGCAGGACTTTGCTCTTCTCCTTGTTGAACCGCATGAGGTTCCTGGCAGCCCTTTTCTCCAGCTTGTCGAGGTCCCTCTGGATTGCAGCACGACCCTCTGGCATATCAGCTACTCCTCCTAGTTTTGTGTCATCAGCAAACTTGCTGGGGGTATGCTCTGCCCCATCACCCAGATCATTAATGAAGATGACTGGACCCAGTATTGACCCCTGGGGTACATCACTAGTCACTGGCCTCCAGCTAGACTTTGTGCTACTGACCATCAGCCTCTGGGCCCATTTGTTCTGTCAGTTTTCAGTCCACTTCACTGTCTGCTCATCCAGCCCAAGCTTCATCAGCTTGCTGGTAAAGCGGCCCAACTCCTACATCAAGGGCAGAGTATGTTGCAACCCAGACTACACCTTTGGCTAGTAAGTAGGAGATCCGCCTGTAGAAAACAGAGGTTTCAGACCCCCTTCAGCAGATGAAAGCGTAGGGCCCGATATTCCTACTTACTGGACAAGTGGCTCTAGCTACTATGTTCATAAGCAAAAGGTGGGTATTACTATTGCTGCAGTTAGTTAGGGTCTCTGTTTCGCATTAGGTTTTCAGGTTTATCTGAGGAGTTGCTGGAATTCCAGCTCTCCAAGCAAACCTATATCTCAGGAGTGGTCCAGGTGGGAGGCAAGTGCTCTCTCCCTAGAACAGGTACACCAGCAGCTTTCAGACCAAAGAAGGCATCTCCTCCTCCCACAGGTTCGGGCAATGCTAGGAAGCAGGTGTGCACCAGGTCACTGTATGGGACAGAGATCTATAGGTGGGATATAGGCAGAAGGGGTTCTGCCCTATGTTATGGTCCCTTCCACAAAAACTTCTTGGTTTCGCTACAAAATAAAGTTTTACAGTAATCTAGAAGAGAAAACCATAGTAAAAAAAAAAAATGCTTTTTGTGTTCAGTTTCTGCCAGAACTATTCTTAAGCATTATTTTCAGTCTGTCTCAGGAAGCATTTATAAATTTTGAGGCTGTGGCAGTGCAAAACAGGACAAAAAAATGAAAAGGGCACATGGGGTAAGAAGAGAAATGAGGGAGGCATTTGCCCAGTGACACACTCCTAAAATACAGCTGTAGCAAGATGTGTATCAACAAGAAACAAAGCAATTACAAAAAGAGAATCTATTACTACTTTCATTACCTAGGGTGTAAGTTCTTGTTCTCAAAGCAGTAAAGACAAATTACACTACTGATGGCAATAAAACCAAAGAACCTTAAGCAATTGTTCCATGTATTTGGCACCAGTAGGTACAGAACTAAAAATAGATGGAGATGTAGAAATATTTAGATAGTTATTTTTAAATTTTAGAGTTAACATAGTCCATAGCAATGTTGATGAGATACTGGAAGTTCTACTCTGTTAAAGGTAAGAATGTATTTTGTAAGCACTAAAGTGTGTGTTTATTCTTACTATATTTTTTAAAGTTTAAGAAGGATACCAATGTAAAAAAATCAGTCCCAAAGTCATGGCTACAGGAAAACTACATTCCATTCAAAAATAAAGAAAAATCATAATGATGACTCTAAAAAAGGCTTTGCCAACTTCATAGGGCCACACACCAATGACTGCTATACAGCTGTGGTAAACAGTGGTACTGGTAGTCAGTACTTCATCAGCTAGGAGACTAGTAGTTGCAGCAAACCAACATGCTTCAAAGATTATTATTATTAACATCAACAAAACCAAGCAAAATAACCAAGAGCACTACAAGATGATATGCCCAATCAAAACTACCTGACAGAGGAAGGAGGAATGGTAAGCCAAAGACAAATCAAGTTACAGATGCTACAAGGGCATAAGTATTTTTTTTATAAACTTTAAAAAGTAAATAATTTTGTTAGTCAAATAAAATGTTTTTGCAACAGCTCTACAAATTTGGCTTTAATCTTGGGGGATATACTTGTTCACGAGAACACCAAATCCTCCACGTGGCATGTGAAGATAAGCATACATATAATTGTTTACAGAAAAGAGCTTAAGGCACTTGATATAAATAATAAGGCTCTATTCTTTCTTTTCTGTAGACTTAACTGCTAGCAACATGTAATAAAAGCTCACTGTGTATTCTGTATTGTAAAGAAATAAAAACTTGAAATAAAACCAATAGTTCAAAACACAGGCTTTCCACTTACCTGCATCAACCATTCCATATTATGGCTGTGACTAATTAAAGAATTTCCCTTAGTGATTGACTTCTTCCTTAGATTCACTAAACATAACTACACAGTAACAAAGAACAGTAAAAGCTGCCTTAAGATTAGATAACAGTATGTAAAGAAACAACTGCTTCCCGATCATATAGGCAGCAGCACCATGTCAAATATATGCAACTATAAAAGAATTGAGCAAAAAGAGAGAAAAGCAGTGTCACCACAGAGCAGCTGTCAATACTGAACTTGATTACACTGCTCTAAGTGAAAAGGGCTAATAGGTTTTCCTACTTTGTGGACTACCCAGAGAGGAAAAGAAAAAAAAAAAAATCAGCTAATACCAAGACCAAAATGAAGATGATGGTTCTCCCCAGGCAGGACATGCAAAGTCCCTTCCAGCCTAGGAAAGAATCAATTTACAAAATGTTTCTAATGAAATTAACAGTCCATTTCAATAGAAGATCTGGCGCAAAAAAACCAACCATGAGTTGACATGGACACTGACTTTATCTGGGAGCAGCTACCCTTCTTTTAGAAATTAAATTATTTTGTAGGTCTTTGCTGAGAATTTGTAAGAAAAATGAAAAGACAGTATGAGTGGAACCATGGCCTTGGTTAAAGCATAAAACGCTTCAAAGGGTGCAAAAACTCTAGCAGGGAGATGAAGAACAATCTGCTAGATAAAGAAGAAAAAAAGAAAAAAGGAAAAAAACTATTACATTTATCAAACGCTTCCCACTGTCTTTGCTTACAACTTGGCAAAGCTCTAAAGGTTTCTGCTGATATTCTACATATGGTGGTTCACTGTTTTTGAGGGGACACGAGACAGAAGAGGCTGCATTTCAGCCAAAATAGTTCAGCTATTTCCAAGAATAAGGAAAACATTTTTTTTATCATATTCCTTTGACTAGTTCCAGCAATCCCACACTTTTTTAGGAAGGAATTGGAATTGAAAATCATTGGGAAATCATAAAAACATTTTTTAATTATGCTTGTGCCAAGAATACCACATACCACCACATATTCCACCACAGTGGAGTACAGTGCTAAAAGATGAGGCATGGCAAATCTGGCCCTGATGACAAGTTACAAGCCTTTGAAAAATTCTAGTTCTACACGCTCACCAGAAAGCTTAAACAAAGATTGCATCCACACTCAGTGAGCGGTCCTCATCCTGTACCCATACCTACCTTTTCCCCCTCTCCTAGTGCTCTTCTAGTGCTCATCACACAGTAAGTCACGTCCACTTGCTAAAATAGCAGAAAACTAAGCAAAAAATGTATTTGTGCTGCATTAGCAAATGTAAGCAACTTGCTACATGATTTGACAGGCATCTGAGTTGGTGAAATAGAGAACTGGGGAGAGAGACCTCCATGACACTTCTTCCCAGCTGTGAGCTGTTGATTTGGTTCAGTCCTGATGCTATGCTGTACCTCCTTCCACTTTCTCCAGTATCAATTAGCAGCCAGTTATTTGACATGCCAGCTGCTAGTTACTACATGTCAGAGACCAGGGTAGTGACTCAGCAGGTTACAACACTACTCATGTCTTACGTGGTTGTCACTATACTGATCGTGACTAAATAGCTCTTTGGCTGTTTACTTAAGAGATCACATATGTAAAGGTGGTGAAAGAACATGCCTCGGTAAAAGTCACATCATAAATTCAGAAGTGCTTCACTTAAAGATACCTATAAAAGCCGAATTCTGATGACTAAACAAAGAGCATGAACAGAACAGTCTTCCTCAACTATTTAAAAAACTGATTCACCAAAGCCAGATTTCTTGCAGGAAGTGGCAATCTCGATGAAGGTCTCATTAAATACATAAAAAATTGTGTAACATAGTTGATGAAACAAGGCTTTCTCAATAACAAAACCTCTGGTTTTCCATTTTAATTCTGAAATTCAAGTTGCTTGGAAGAGCTATGGTTTAAAAGTTTAAAGGAGTCAGAGGAACAATTACCTAAAGTAACTTTTCCCCATACTCTACTTAGGACTATTTCTTAATCACCCTTCTCCCCCATTTTGGGACAGGAAAGCTTTTTCCATTCAGATCCAATTCAAAGATTATTTTTAACTACACAAACACATACTTCACATGCAGTGCAGCTGTTACACCGTGAATAAAGAACATGGTACATCTATAAATGGAAAGGCAGTATGCCTTTAGCCTATATAAAACATGCCCAGTCATCTTCAAGAATTTCTAACATCTTTGCTGGAACCTGGCAGGGCATCCTTTCCTATTAAGTCTGACACTCTCCTAACAACTAGAAAGAAGCTGAATAGCCACTGCTGTCTTTTATTTAGTCTTTAGTAGCAATTGCTACAGCTCTGCCATGCCAGCTACCATACGGAGAGACATACCTTGCCCTACACAAAATCGGCCAATGCTGAATGCCAGAAGCCTGAGGCTGCACATGGCCCCACTGGGCCACCTGAGTGTGATGTTACACACAGATGCAATTGGAAAAGCCATAACCGTCAGTTTTCAGAACTCCAAGATTCAAATCCACCAGCATTTACACAAATCCTAGAGGGAAAGAGAACACTTCAGGCACACGATCCAAATACGAACTTCAGACTCCTTCCTAGATAACAGGGTGTAGAAGCATCAGCTTCCAGGATTGGTCAGGGTTCCATCAAGGACGAGTACCAGTGAGCATCAGAAGAGGAAACCAGAGATTTCTCTACATAGGTCAGAGAAAAGAATGACATGTAAACATACTGGAGGAAGCAGTAAATGTAAGGGACAGCTAATGGCTTTTCCCAAATCCCTATAAATCATGCACTGACAAGCTCATCCATGGGAAAAATGACAGACACTGCAGTGAAAGATCCTGAGCACACTGATTCCATGACCCACAGTCCTTAACTCAGCTAAAAATAGTCAGCTGAACCTCAGACCAGGACGAATAAGATCTTCAACATTTAAATAGAATTTGATTTAAACAGAACTTAGGTGCATTTTCTTTTGAAAAATAAACCTATTTAAATTTGAAATTATGACAGCTTACCTTACAACATAATGCTGCCATAATCTACTAAAATCACATAAATTAAATAAATTCAAACAATACATACTTGTTGAGAAAACAGAAACCACTAAGCTTATAGACACATCCAAAGGAGCAGCATGGAGCAGAGACCCTTGAAATGCTGTGCCAACTTTTGACCGCAGAAACTTGTTCTAAAAATGCCATAGTGGGCAAAAAAAAAAAAAAATTAGAAACAAAGGCTGTATTCACCAAGTTCAATGACTTGTTAATTTAAAAGCTGCAAATCAGATGGGAACTGAAAAAGCAGGAAAGCAGTTTTCCTCTTTCAGTCTCTAAATTAAAATAGGCACAAAAGGATAAGATACTGTTGTTCTAAAATCCTGAAAGACCCAGTGACCAGGAAAGGTCAGTTCAGTTAATAACTGCTGATAACAGTTATGTTGTTTAGTATAGCCTAGAGTTATAGATTCAAAACATGCTTTGATAAACCCTGTCATTATAGAATAATATTTAACAGCATATTGAATATGTTTTAATATAAAACGCTGTACATTGGAATTTAAATACAGTTTTTACCTAAATGCAGCTTGATACTAACACAGAAAAATAATTAATCTATATCTAGTAAATATAATGTATTATTCTCTGAACAAGCATAAGAAATTAGCCTCTAAGTAATCTTAAGGTATAAAATGCTCAGCTAGATACAAAGGCTACAAAACAAATATTTGTTTGCTAATTAATATATTATACCTCATCACAAAAACTCAGTTTTTAGGGAAAAAGCTTAAAGCTACAAACACAAAACAAGACTTAATTTCTTCATTTTTACATATTGGTCACTTTTTTCATTTTAACTACATGGTTATATCTGATCTTATAATGCTCATTAAAAGAAAGGCCAGGCCATCAATACCACTAGAACTGAGTATTGGTGATACTACCAGAGAGAACTGCAGCTCTCATAGAAGCATTATCATTCCTTGTTCTTTTTTCTACTGAGAATGAAAAAACAGACAAGCTAGGGCTTAAACAGGCTTCGTGTACAGGTCTGGTCTTGGAGCTTTCTTCTTCGGCTCAGTGTTTGAGGGACTACAAAGTCTGTTTTGGATACAAGGGTCTACTTTGAGAGATGGTTTTGTGTCAGACGTTTTCAGTTAGGAAACATTATTAGATAGGGTGGTTGCCTTTGTGCCCCTTCCTTGAGCACAGTCACTCAAACAAAGGTGGAGAACAAGATGCCTCTGCCATGATAAGCAACTAGTTGAGAAAAATGGATGGGCAGGGCAGGAAAATCCATGCATTGAGCTTTAAAGAAACACAGAACTCTTATCAAGAGAGGGTGGCCAGATCCAAATCTCTTAGAGTTGCCAGATTTGGGTGGTTTTAACCTGAAGTTTGTACAGCATACACACCTGTCAGAAAATCAGAAGGAAGATTTTCTGTACTACTTCAGAGCATTAGCTCACCTTGTCCAGCCTTGCCTCTTAAACGAAGACCAATTCCAGAGTAAAACACACGTCCACTTGAATAACGTTAGCAAACTGTGTTTCACAAGAAAGCAAACAAAAACTTCCCTGGACTGTTCAGAGAATCAGCTACAGCCCAAAACCCAGTACGTAATTATAATCCCTGTCCTACTGCAGTGCTGCAAGTCTTACAAGAATGCAGAGAACAATGCAGGTAATCCTGTGCTCTCACAGACACAAGAAGAAATGAGAACAAAATGAGTGCAAACCCTCACTTGCTTTAGCACTCAGAAAAGATGACCGTGACCCTGCAGCTTACCTGTACGCATAATATACCATGCTGAAAAAGACTTAATCATATATTCTAGAAAACGTTAGAAACTCAGACTCATTACAAGCTCAGCTGACAGTGAGTTTTGCACTTATATGACTATTGCATCACTTATTCTTGGTTTTAGGAGCTATTTTGGACTATAGACAATACCTACACAGCATTTCATCTCGTATCTTTTTCACAGTGATTAAGAAGCTTGCTTACACTCCACTATCAAATATCCTTCTCCACATTCATCGCAACCTTATATAAACGTAGAGCATACATTAAGTCCTCTTTAAAAGGTTTGTTTTCCATTTCCTTTGGTTGTTATCTTTTTATATTCTCTTGCGAAGGTTCCCCAGTATTTCACACCCTTCCTGAAGTGCAGACAATATCTGAATAGTGAGAGCTAGATTTACTGAAGTGAGCTACAGCCTCCATGGCATTAATGCAGTGAATGTATAACATGACAGGGAAGCCTCTGTACAGCTAACCTTCATCTACTCCTTACCACCTTTCACTGCTGGGTGCTATATACTTCATGTACCTTGTTATAGGAACATAAGATCACTACCACTTACCTGCTATTCCTATTACTGTACATCTAAGCAGAATGTTAGCCCTTTCTTTCCCCCAACAGAGGACACAGTCATCTAAAATGGTCTTTATGTTACTACTTTCCAAGAGTTTTTGTCCTGTTGAGCATCCTCTGTATTGTTTGATACCAAATGTATTTAACTTGGTGTTGACCTGCATAGACAATTGCTGTATCACCCTGTTAATTCAGATCATCTCATAAAGATTATATATCCTGTTTTTCTTTTGTTTACTACCTACACTGTAAACTTTACTAACAATATTTTTACACTGTTAAAATTTTATATAGTTAATAGCTGAAACATGGCACAGTGGCGTGAAACCAGGCTCCATGGTACCTACTAAAACCAGCTACATTTTGAGATCTCCCAGTACAGCATTTTTTAATTGAAAGTGTTCCCTACAAGCACCAAATAATGCAAAAAATTACCAGACTTACATGATTATTACAGAAAAGTCAAGATCTTTAACATTCAATACTGCAACCTCTATGATATAAACCGAAAGCATTTTTCCCTTTTATCCCTTTTGAGACCTGTTTTGTTACTGATTAGCCTCTATCTGACAGAAAAAGCTGAACTGACCATTCCTTCTTTTGCCCAATACATGAAGTTTTCTTCAAGCACGAAAACATTCTCTTGCCCAGTGTCTTAATTCACAGATAGAGGCTAGTTGGATTTCAACTATTTTAGACAATCATCTTCAAAAGGCAACACACAGTCCATTACAGATGAGAAGTTCAGTGCAGCTTCCCCAATTTAAGCAGGAGTGTGCATAGGTGATACTCATGATGCACGTGTGTGCAAACATAATACAAAACTATTTTTTCCCAGGAGGCAGAAACTGTGCAAGCACAGAAGCAGCATGGGGCCAATATATTTAAATCTGATAGGCCACTTTGAAAAAATTTGAGCAAACACAAACAATTTAAGCAGCCAGCAGCTAGGAAAGCACTTTTACTGCCTTTGAGGACTCCATATACTGCAAACATTCTGATAACTAACTCTTGTCATTGCACAAAGAAAACCACAGCCAAGCATCTGTATCATATTCTTCCCAAAAAGAGACAAACGCAATCAGCTAAATAGGAAGTTTCAATTCTTACTGTCTCACGGACTTGAAAGAAGGAAACCGAAAGGAGTTGCTTGGCCCAGAGAGACATAGAAGCATGCACTGCCTCGAGTCTAGGAAGAACATCTGGAGGGATGGGAATGCAAGCACGCATCACCGCCGGTGAAGATCCACCCCAGTAACACTCGGGGAAGAATTTCACACTTTCCCATGCTCCACGTTAACAAAAACGAGCAGAGAGATCTCTGCTAAGAGAAAAAAAAACCTTTTCGCTTACCGGAGCTGCTGAACGGCCGTTTCGCCTAACAGTGACCTCCGCCTCGCCGCGACTGCGATGGGATGTAACGAAATAGGAAGTTACCGGCCTCAGCACAAGCAACGCTTTTTCCTCTAATTCCGAAAGACAGACACCACCGCCCCGGCGCCAGGACTCACGGGGAGCGCTGTCAGACTCCGCCCGGCTCCAGCTGCCTCCGCACCGGCGCTGAGCCCCGCCGCCCGCGGGAAAGGCTGCCCGGGGACGGCGATGCCGCCGCGGCGCCTGCCGAGGGCGGATGCCCGGCCTCCCCCGCCTGCCGGCGGCGGCAGCCCCCCGAAAGGGGCCGGGGGAGCGCGGCGGCAGCCGCCCCGCTGAGCCACCGCCTCGGGGACCCGCGCGGGACCGAGGGGCGAAGCCTCCAACGCGCCGCCGAGCCGAGCCCAGCCGAGCCGCCGGCCCCCTTACCGCTCGCCTCCCGCCCTGCCCGGGGCCGCGGGGGGCTGAGGCGCGGCCGCGGGGCCGCCTCCCTCCCCGCCCACCGCCGTCCCCCCCCGGGAGCGGGGGGCGCGGGGCGGAGTGGGACAGCGGGGGGCGACGCGGGTGCCGACCCCCGCAAAGGGACAGCCTGCACCGCCCGCGGCGGGGGGAGCTTCTCGCGTGCCGTGGCACAAACGCCGCAGTACCTTCAAGGAGCGCCGAGCAGCCGGCTGTAGAGCGATGCACACAGCAGCATTTTGACGCCGATGAGTCAATTCGGCGATGTCTTTAAACTGCAGAAACATGCACAGTGAAGCGAGCGGATTAGGTTAACAGCCACCACCGAGGAGCACTCACACATACGAACCTCATGCATTATTGAGGGCATCGGCTCGGCGAGAGAAACAGCTGAACTTACCACCCCTTTTAAAGCTAACAAAAGTATTCCAGTTAATGGCTTGGCTGCAGTTTTCTTCTACCAGCAACATAAAGAGGAAGAAAAGGAACGAGAATTAGAAGGAGTACTGCAATTAAGAGAGATGCTGTGAAGTTAGTCAATGGAAGTCCAAAGTCCCCAGTAATGTGCCTCTCAGTAAGCACTGACGGTCCTTTCTGAGCAGACATTCTCCAAGAACAGATACTGCGTTTAATATCTAGATCAATACAGATGCCATCCAGAGGTCTCAGACCCAATTCAGGAAGAGATTCGTAATAGACAATAAATGTGTTTATCCCATATGAGCATCACAGGCAAGACGAGCTGTAGATCTCGATGCAGAGATTTATTTTAAAACCAGTGACACTTGAGCTGTCACCCTGATCAGTTACCTCGCCCACTCACTTAGGCCTACCAGCCCAGCCCATCGGGGAGGTGGCTGCTGGTCTGGGAAGGTTGTGCTGGCTCCCTGCTCCACAGCTGCTCACTGTTACCAGCCCCACACCTTACCAGCCAAGGTCCCCGGGTGCCCCCAGTGTCTGTCTCCATGTATGTCTCCCACCTCTAGGATCTCTCCCCGCTTCCAAGATCTCTTTCCCCTCCCCAAGCCCCTGGCTTTCTCATGTGATAGGTCTACATTCAAAAGCATGAAGCACGATCTGTTCACTGGTTCATGCCTGTTCAGTGATGGGAGGATTCAGGAAATGCCCACTTTGTTTAGTTTGGGTGTTGCAAGACATCACAAGCAGCCCACACAGCTGTAGCTAAGTTTGTACTCAAGAGTTCAAAAGTTCAGCTTCAGACCCTCACTCTGCACATGCACCACAATTACTTGTGGCAATTACCTGTCAGCATTCACAATTTAGGCTTTTTTTTGATTTTTTGGCCTGCTACAACTACCTAATCCCATGTCTCCCGGCTGATCCCAGTCTGTGAATGAGCCAGCTGGCCAAGAGCAAAATCCCCCAAGCACAAGCCCTACGTCTCAGGCCAAGCTGTTGGTGGGCTGATGCCCACCTTCACTGACTCCTTCCTACTACCGTGACTTGTCCAGCTTGTTTTTGCATGCCTCTTTCCCTCACAGCAGCCATTTGAACACAGAAGCTCAGCACCCACTCCAACTTGCAGTGCGCTCATTAGCCTTCACCCTCTTTAGTGAATCATCAGATTGAGCCAGGTAGCCTGCTGATTCCCTTTTTATTTTTTGAATGATGTTGCTATCTCCCCATTACCCATGGCCCCAGTATAAGGCTGCACTGTGAACTGCTTTGATGCTTCTAAACTCCCTCTGCTATTTAGAAGTATTGTAACAGATTAGCATGTATACCAATATTATGAAAACTTCCATTTATTTTACTACTAGGTAACACATAAAGCAGAAATGTGATTCAACAGAAACAGACCCAAACTGTAACCTAAACTCTCCCTGACAAACCAGTTTTTGGTTTTTTTTTTTCTTTACCGAACATGAAAGGGCAGGTTTTTAAACCATTTGGACCTGTGTTCTGGACTTGATCCAATAGTTGCCTGTGCTGACAGATTAATACCTTGTTTTTACTGACTTACTGAAAGATGGCTGCTCAATCTTTCAGAGTGATGAAAAGTTGCACCAGACCTAAGAAAACACTTAAGCAAGTGCTTAACTTTTAAAAACCTTGAGTCATACTTCTGACTGCCTCAGGACTACTTACATGCTTAAATTAAAGCTCCCATAGTCTTCAATGTTTTGGTGTGGACTGGGCTGTAGCACTTACAAGATTCCAGGATGCAGAGGGCACTTAATCAAAGTGGCAGTAACTGTTCCAGCTACCGCCATTTGTAATGGTTTAATAGTAAAGGGAAAAACATCTTACAAAAAGAAGTGATGCAATTTATCAAAAGTAATTTGCCACAGAAGACAGGAAACCTTTACAGTATAACAGAAATCATGCCAGAAATGTGTTTTTGTATCCACACCTGCAGACGCTTTTATCCCGTTTGCACATGAATGCTCTGAAAGCATAAACTCCTCTGTCCTGAGGGTGGAAGGAAAAGTGAAGCTGCTATTCCTGAAACATAGGGGAAGAAAGTGTCTTCAAAAGGAAGACTCACTGCTGTCATTGCCCACTCCTCTCTACCAGTGTTCTTTGCGCTGGTGATTCAGGGATGGCTGCTCTAGGGACTATTTGATCCCAGATGCTACTCCTCCTTGAAGGGAGGCATTTGTGCTGTCCTTGTTGGCAGGATGAGACCGGACACTGCAGAACTACTGCTAAAAATCTGACCATTGCACATTAGTTACCTTACAGTAGCTCAGTTTTGGAAAGCATTTATCTTCTCTATTATGTATGACCACACCCTATAAAGTTACTAATCACTGTATAATTATAGTGAGTCTGTATAAATTAACACTTTGGCACAGAACAGAGAGTTCTGTAGTTAAGTGGGAAAATAGCATGTTTGCAGTTTGCAAAAGGACTTTGCAGCATTTAATCATGTAGTCTTGATGAAAGCAGGTTTGATGGAAAATATGTTCAGAATTTTACTTCAAGAAGTGACAAAGTTGGTTTTAACCTTGTGTCCTGGTTTCAGCTGGGATAGAGTTAACTGTCTTCCTAGTAGCTGGTACAGTGTTATGTTTTGAGTTCAGTATGCGAAGAATGTTGATAACACTGATGTTTTCAGTTGTTGCTCAGTAGTGTTTAGACTAATGTCAAGGATTTTTCAGCTTCTCATGCCCAGCCAGTGAGAAAGCTGGAGGGGCACAAGAAGTTGGCACAGGACACAGCCAGGGCACCTGACCCAAACTGGCCAACGGTGTATTCCATACCATGGGACGTCCCATCCGGTACAGAAACGGGGAAGTGGGGGGCAGGGATTCGCCGCTCAGGGGACTGGCGGGGTGTCGGTCGGCGGGTGGTGAGCAATTGCACTGCGTATCATTTGTACATTCCAATCCTTTCATTATTGCTGTTGTCATTTTATTAGTGTTATCATTATCATTATTAGTTTCTTCTTTTCTGTTCTATTAAACCGTTCTTATCTCAACCCACGGGTTTTGCTTCTTATCTCAACCCACGGGTTTTGCTTCTTTTCCCGATTTTCTCCCCCATCCCACTGGGTGGGGGGGAGTGAGTGAGCGGCTGCGTGGTGTTTAGTTGCTGGCTGGGGTTAAACCACGACACCTTGAAATAGTTGAAGACCTAGTGATATCTTAAGAAAAGTGGAGGGACACCCCCCGCCCCCCCCCCAACAACTACTGAAAACATGAGACAGTAATATTTTCTAAAAATCATCCACACAGAGGAAACCCTCAAGCATTTGGAATTGTAATTTCAAGGAGCACTTAAAAACTCTGCCACATTTTGAGCCACATGGATGGATCAAAAGAAGATGCACAACTGGGATGCAAAACTTGTAAAATCAAAGATACTCAAGTGCCAGAGTTGCACAAGAAAAGAACCAAACATTTCAAAATTTCAGAGACTACTTGGTCAGATTCTCATTCAAGGACAAAAAAAAAAAAATAGCAAGACACTTCTACTTACATCTCACTTGTTCAGCCACTTCCGATCATTTTAAATAATTTGAAAGTTATGTACCAAAAGGAGTTCTAAGCTAAACATCCTTGCCAGCCTAATCATGGGTGAACTGAAGGCAGAAATGAGTGAATCCGGCAGATCTATATGAATGGGCAAAATAGTAACAACCAGGAGAAGCGAACTGGCCGTGTTCACATTAACCATTTCACCAGCATCCTGAAAAGCTGTTGCTCATTGCTGTTGGCAAGGAAGAAGTTAAGATGCACATGGCAGTGACATACGTTGAGCAGGTAGCATTGCCTGAGATACTCCGATAAATTTACTACCTTGCCTCACAAATGCCTAGCCAAAACAAGATCAAACCTAACTGTCCTGGTTTCAGCTGGGATAGAGTTAACTGTCTTCCTAATAGCTGGTACAGTGCTATGTTTTGAGTTCAGTATGCGAAGAATGTTGATAACACACTGATGTTTTCAGTTGTTGCTCAGTAGTGTTTAGACTAATGTCAAGGATTTTTCAGCTTCTCATGCCCAGCCAGTGAGAAAGCTGGAGGGGCACAAGAAGTTGGCACAGGACACAGCCAGGGCACCTGACCCAAACTGGCCAACGGTGTATTCCATACCATGTGACGTCCCATCCAGTATAGGAACGGGGAAGTGGGGGCAGGGATTCGCCGCTCGGGGACTGGCGCGGTGTCGGTCGGCGGGTGGTGAGCAATTGCACTGCGCATCATTTGTACATTCCAATCCTTTCATTATTGCTGTTGTCATTTTATTAGTGTTATCATTATCATTATTAGTTTCTTCTTTTTCTGTTCTATTAAACCGTCCTTATCTCAACCCACAGGTTTTGCTTCTTTTCCTGATTTTCTCCCCCATCCCACTGGTTGGGGGGGAGTGAGTGAGCGGCTGCGTGGTGTTTAGTTGCTGGCTGGGGTTAAACCACGACACTAACTCTCCTCTAACTCCACCCTGTCCGTCTATTCCCACTCTGCCTATGGCTCTCCAAGCCACACACGATCCCCAATCCTTATAGCAATACTTCTTTCTTTTCCTATCCTGCTACAAAGGCTTCAGTCAGCTCTTGAGCAGCCATCCTCTTGAACACCAGGCACTTCCCCCACATGTGATGCACAGTATTGACTAATTCAAATACCAAAGCCTAACTTTATTTTCCTATAAACTTGTAATCATAGTGCAATTGCAAAAGGAAGCAGAAAAACATTGCATCTTTGGTTTCTAAATGAAAGACTCTTACACTGAGTCTTTTTTGTTTATATTCTCAAGTCAACTTTAATGCTAATGTTAATATAGCCTGCAAAAGACCACCTGATTGAGGTTCAAATTTATTTTTACAGAAGTTCAAAGGTAGCCATGCCACGTTTTTTGTGGACAGGTTTTGTAGCTAAAAAAAAAGGATTAACATAAAAGCAATTTGTAACTTCATAGTTCATTTTCATTTAACTATTTTAATTATTTTTATAGAAACATAGTTCTTAAATTTCTAGCTTACTTCTTTCTAGCTTATCTTACTTTTTGTCCTAGTTTCAGCTGGGATAGAGTTAACTGTCTTCCTAGTAGCTGGTACGGTGCTATGTTTTTATCTCAGCCCACGGGTTTGCTTCTTTTCCCGATTTTTCTCCACCATCCCACTGGGGGGGTGGGGAGTGAGTGAGCGGCTGCATGGTGCTTAGTTGCTGGCTGGGGTTAAACCACGACACATTTCTAGCTACTGAAAGGACAGCAGCACATCTTTGAAAAAAGGCTTTTCTGATATATACAACAGCAAATAAAATTAATAGTTCATATTCACATTTGGAAATTCTAACTGCTTCAGAACCTACAGCTTCCTTGCACAGTAACATTAAAATTGCTCTGACTTCAGATCTGGCAGGTTAACATCATAGGAGATGAGTAGCATGGTTTTAAAGTTACGCTGCAAACTGCGCCACATTCTGACTGCTTTACAAGATCACCAAATACACATAGTTGTGTAGCTATACTAATATAATAGAAACTGTCATTGTAAGAGGGTTTTTTTTTTCCTGTCAGCAGCAGGATAAATCTTTCTTCTGCATATGAAGATGCATTGTTATCAGTTTATAAAAGGTACGATCCCACAGCAATGCAAGCCAGTAAAAGCTGGCATTGCCCCAGTCCCTCCTTTACCTCATCGACATTCCTGACTTGTCTCTTTTGCTCACAAGACCCTGTATAAGCTAACTTGCTCCTACCATCACTTGTTAGGTTGTTTTTGTCCTGGGCCAATGACGTGAACCACTTCATTCCCCTAAATGCAAAGAGGAGGGGCTGGGTACTGACTTTCATTCACTTAAGCCATTGCAGAAATACACACAAATAAAAGCCATGAGGGTCCTTTTATTCCCTACTGATTTAGCTTGTGCAGGGGTAAAATCCAGTAAAAATAGCCAGGTTCTGTTATCAATTTCTGAGTATACACAACTCTGTTTTTCAGTAAATAACTTGCCATCAGAAATCTACTAGCATCAACCTCCATGCAAGGCTGCATTTAAGGGGTGAAAAAAATAACTATGTCCTTCTTAAATTTCATTTTACGATAACATAAAAATCCCACGACAGCAGCACCCTCAAAACCATGCTCTTAAATTACTGATTTATGACTATAGCCTTCATTTCAATGCAATACATCAGGCAAGCTTATGACTACCTCATCACTGAATAAGCAACAATAACATGCAACAACTGTCACTTTCATCTGACAGTTTTAGATGTAAACCTACAAACTGTCCAAACCTAAAAAAAGGGCTAAGAAATGTGCCAATTGCTATGCTGCACAGTGAGCAACTGCCCACATTTAATATACGCAGAAAAGTTTTAACAGCTAAGCGTAATTATTTGTGAATCTTCCTAATCTCTGTTCTAAACGGGATTTATTCCTCAAGAAAAGAATCAGGTGTTTTCCTAAGAAGGCCATAAAGCCGTTATCCATTTCAGAATAGAGAACTATGCAATACTTCCTTCCTGTCACATCTTCCTTCACAGTATTGCAACACCGTAACATCAGCTGTAACTGCAATCTGTTAAAATGCTTGGCAATCCCCACTTTATCCCCAGAGTGCTGCCTTTGGAGGTCTACTACAGAAATTTTTAAAATGTTTTCAGCCTATGGTAATTCAAACCTCCCAAACCTTTTACTACAATTACAAAGGCAGAGAAACATAATTAAACCCATTTGTACAAACAGACTAAGGGAATTACTGAAAATCCCACGTGGCTTTAATAGCAGGACTACAAGATGCCATTTCCTCCAATTTTCCCTGCCAAGACCACAACGAGCAGAGGCTCCTGATGACGACCACAACCAGCATGAGCTATGCCTGACAGAGCCACTACGCACGGAGAGTCGCAGTATAGTAACAACCACCTGCGTTGAAAACTAGTTTCTCACAAATGTACGTTTTAATGAAGACCAAAAAAACCAAAAAGGCCACGTAGCTGAGAACGGCTTATTGTACAGATATTCCTCTCTTCCAACACACGCCACATTCAGCTTTGAAAAGATTCACGTTATTTCTGGAGCCGGCATCTTTCAAAGGCGATATGCCCAACAGCACTGCACTTCTCCAAATTAAAGGGCAGGAAGCGCAACACCACATAGGCGATATATACAAAACTTCCAAGAGCCAAATTATCCCCTTCATAGGCAAATTATCTTAATTATCAGATTTGCAGACTCTTGAATCTCTGCTAAGCAAAGCTCATTGCTGAGCTGACCTTCAAAAGACAGCGGGGCCATTACTTCTCAGCTTTCCTACCTTAGAACTATGCAGCTCCTGCCACACCATATGCTATCCCAGGCTGGGTGTACTCTGCAGCAGCAGGGTTTGGGTATCCATGGGCTGCAGGGGTGAGGAGAGGCATGGGCTGCCCAGTGCCAGACACAGCCTGTGCCAGCCAGCCCCACAGGCCCACCACAAGGGCACAGTTGAGCCCCTCAGCTTACCTGGTAATGTCTCAAGGAAAATATGTTTAAGAAAGGGCAAAAACACCAGACAGGCAGAGGAAGAGGTAACAAAAAGGAGCAAGAAGCAGCACAGGGAACACCAAGGCCAGAGGAGGAGCTCCATGGCAGAGCAGGTGTTTCCTGCAGCACACAGAGGACCCACAGCAGAGCAGACAGTCTCTGCAGCCTGTGGAGGACCTGGGCCACAGCAAGGGAAAGGTGGGAGAAGGAAGGAGCAGAGTGAAACCCCTACATACTGACCACAACTCCCCCCTCCCCAGTCCTCCCCACACCCCTCGTTGCCACTCTAAAGGGAGTGAGTGTAACCTGCAGTGATAACAAGAGAGGGAGAAGTCCCTGGAGTAAAGTTGAGCTTGGAAAAGGGGGACAAGAAGTGTTTTCCCTCTGTTTTAATGTTTGTCTTTTTGCTTTTCAATATCTGAATCAGTAATTAAAGATATATATGTATTAATTGGCTATAAAGTTGATTTTCCCCAAGTCAAGTCCGTTTTGCCTGCAATGGTAACTGGTAAGCAAACCATATTTTATCTTGACAAGCTTTCTTGTTCCTGTTCCTCCTTATTCTCACCCACTGAGGTGCAGCAGCAGGGAGTTAAGTGTGCAGCTGGGCAGGAGTTCAGCTGTTAGTCAGGGCCAACACACCACATTTGTATATATTCTACTTTCTGCTGCCCCTCAAATCAATTGGATGACATATGCTGATAAAAGTGAGGGTACTTCAGCCATGAAGCTTTGCTGCCAATCCTGAAACCACCTTGTCTGTACAGAAAAACTCATGGGAGGTTCAGCTATGATCCCCTTGTACTAAAGGGCCAGCACCCAGAAAGCAAGCTAAGGATAGGCTGGTACAATCAAGCAGCAGCCCACCAAGAACTTCAGCAAGAGCTCCAGCATCTCAGCCAGAGCAGCAGCAAGGCACTGCCATTTTGCTTGGCAGCCCGACACATGCTGAATTTAGCATCTGTTGTCATTAACAGCTGACTGCAAGTGCCATGAACTTCATTTGCTGGTGATGACATTTTAGTTCACTGAGGTTCTACCTAGAACAACCAGAGGGCCTGTAGACTGTCAGTCTCCAGCTGGGTGGCTTGGGACCAGCCACTGTAGCAGCTATGAACAGGCTTTCTGCTGAAGTACACTGGCATTTATGAAGTGCTTTGTGAAACTCTTCAGAGTGGGAAACATTAAGAGGTAAACCACTTCACTAATGAATCTCTAACTCTGCAAATCTGCAGTAAATTTGGTGACTGAAGAATATGATATGGAACTACAACTGCTCTTTATAAAAATAAACCAACATCCTTAGCTTAGAGATGCAGTTACGGAAGCAAGCATGACCAACCTGAATTTGAGACTGTGCAGGTACTTGGTAAGTCACCACATTTCTGGAATAGGACAAACAGTTTAGGAAACATCTCTGATACAAATCACTTATTTCCAAGTCTCTGAAATTCTCATAAAGGATTCATTGAATGATTTGAGCTCCTCCCTCCCTATCTGGATACCCATAATTTTACCTCCCAAGGAGTCAGGACAACAAGTCTTTAGTTGGTAAGACTGGGCATTTTTGTTGCTGGTCTGAGGTCAGGTTCCTCCTCATGACTTATCAGATGTCTTATGAAGGGCATATTAACATTTAGCTATGACTAACATGCTACCAATTATCTACACCTTCCAATAAATCATTTCTTTCTATTCTTAAGTTGATATATTGTACTTGCAGTCTTTGTGCACAAGAAGAATTCCCGAAGTGGTTCACTCAGGGTGGGGTACATATTCGCCGGCCTAGACAGTAGATGTAAATAAAGCAAGCGTGTTCAGCCCTAGAAGTGATCTTTAAAGTTTGAGCAGACCAACTGCTACAAAAAAAGCTTATAGTGCATGCTCAGCAATTCATTCATTCCGGTGAAGAATGATACCTTTTACATAGTACATTTGAGTATGCTGCAAATGACCCCAAAATACAGACTCTCCAAAGGAAAACCACATCTTTCCTTTAATATAATTTAGTTTATTATACAACTGGCATGTTTAGACTGAGAAGCCCATGGAATAGAGCTGCAGGGGTACTTTCACAGTTTAAACTGATATATGATAATGGTCTTAAAGGGAGAAAAACAGCATTTTGCAGTGGGGCGGTGTGCAGGGGGAAGTTGATTGTTTGGATTTTTTGAGTTTATCAAGACAAAGAATTATTGGCAAGTCATCTGCCTGTTTTCCTTTCCCTGCTACTAGTGATAAAAGGGAAGTGCACCAAAAGGCCAAAATCAAGTCAACTTCTTTCAGTTCAAACCTCCTTCTTCTTTCCATGAAAAAAAAAAAATCTTTGTAAGCAACCATCCCATCTCCTGTGACTATGTCCATATTTCACTTTGAATAGTGGAGGAACAGCAAAACACAGCAATCTTTAAAGTTCAGAGCTATTTAGTAAGGACTAGATATTGAAACCTATTTTAGCTGACTCAGTTAAAAAAGGACGGGAAAGACAACAGTGCAAGGAAATCCTGCTTCATAGTATTACACTGCAGTAGTGATGACAAGCTAGTACACTAAAATCAGTTAACTACAGCCACTGTCCATAGTTTTCTCAGACAATACGAGCAGGCAACAGACAAATTTACGGTGAGTTCCAAACAAAATATTATTTGTCATTTACATATGGAAATTAGGCTCCAATGGATAAGTCAGATTTCTACAACTGTTTAGAAGCATAAAGGGGAAGACAGATATTTTCAGTAGTGTTTACCAAACATAATTTCTCTACAAACATAATTTTCTACAAAGTAGTTCCTTTAAGTATCCCTCCTCACCATAATATTTTCACTTCTGCTTAATAAAAAGAAATAAAAGCCAAACTCATTACACTCAGAGGTGTCAAAGACTGTACCAAAGTCACTTTGAAGAAAATAAACAGCATAAAATGAAAAACATTTAATACTTATATTTCAAGCACTACTGGACTATAGCCTAGAATTACTGTCCCACTTGATTCCAACATTTTCCTTAAGTTAATTAGAAAAAATACAAAGATCAGATAAATTTGAAGAGAGCACATTTAAGATTCCCACGTCCTTGGTCCACATTCCATAGGCATATGATTTCTTCTACTGTTGCTTATTGGCTACTGCAGTTAAGAGATGGAAACAATCATACCACAAAAATCTCAAATAACAGAGGGCTTATAAGAAATGTCACTGCCAAAGACAATCTAAACACACACAATAATAGTCACAGAAAGTAAAAGCTGCAATGACAGAACTAAACAGTACCTGCATCTTCAACAATTCCTAATGTGCAGGACCATGTACTAACATCCACATCTGACCAAGACCCATCCATATATGGTGTTACTGAGAACAAAACTGGGACAGATGCCACAATATCCCCTTTTTGTGTCACCAGGGAATTCCCTGGAGCTGCTAAACAGCAGGCTCAAATTACTGAACTGGCTAACACAGAAAAAACGCACTTATTACAACCTAGCATTAAAGGTTTACAGTTTGTCTTAAAGCAGAATGTAGGTTTTGTATAAAGCCAGCTAACACACTGACAATGTCCATGGATATCGCTTTCTACTCCCTGCCCCAACTGAGATGGCGACGGAGAGATGGGCCCATTCTCTGGTATGTTTTAAGCTAATGTGCAGGAGAACGCAAATTCCAACAAATATTACCGACGATGGAAAAGACTTTTTCAGAACAGGGTATGAAGCCTTCACTATAGTTTGCTTTCCTACCTGCCAAAACATTGTGAAGGACTTCAATCAATCTGGTATTAAATAGTTTTGAAGATACACTGTTCTACCTTTCTGTTGGTCTGAACTCATTTACAATCCTTCAATTCCTACACCTAATTTTTGAGTGGAAGTGCAGCCTTTTATCAAATTTAAACATACTGTCAGAATGCCTGCTTATCTCAGCTACTACCTACAGATCCCTTAGAACTAGCCCATAGCCCATGAGTAGCTCCAGATCAAAGGCTGTAAACCACTAATTTACGTTTTCCTTTAGTGACAAGAATTGGACATCATTTGTACTCAAACTGGCATCCCATTAGCAACAAAACCAGAACACCTGTTGTCAATGTTTTATAGATGACCCATAAAAATCAAATCTCACTAACTTGGAAAAAAATTCCCAACTACACTTCTCTGGACTGCTGTCGTCTTCTCTGTTTCTCTGACTACCTGTCCTGGTTTTGGCTGGGATAGAGTTAATTTTCCTCCTAGTAGCTGGTATAGCATTGTATTTTGGATTTAGTATGAGAATAGTGTTTACAACACTTATGTTTTCAGTTGTTGCTATGTACTGTTTAGAGTAAGTCAGGGATTTTTCAGCCTCTCATGCCCAGCCAGCAAGAAGGCTGGAGGGGCACAAGGAGTTGGGAGCAGACACAGTCAGGACAGCTGACCCAAAGTGGCCAAAGGAATATTCCATATCATGTGACGTCATGCCCAGTATGTAAACTGGGGGGGGGGGGGGGGGGGGGGCCGCGCAGATCACTGCTTGGGAACTAACTGGGCATCGTTCAGCGGGTGGTGAGCAACTGCATTGTGCATCACTTGTTTTGTATATTCCAATCCTTTTATTATTATTGTCATTTTAGTATTGTTATTACTATCATTATTAGTTTCTTCCTTTCTGTTCTATTAAACTGTTAT
This sequence comes from Harpia harpyja, assembly GCF_026419915.1. NCBI lineage: Eukaryota > Metazoa > Chordata > Aves > Accipitriformes > Accipitridae > Harpia > Harpia harpyja. Next base: position 97,384,187 of record NC_068969.1, read on the forward strand.
CTCAATCCACAAGTTTTACTTTTTTTCCAATTCTCTCCCCCATCCCACTGCAGGGGGGGCAGGGGGGAGTGAGTGAGTGGCTGCATGGTGCTTAGTTGCTGGCTGGGGTTAAACCACAACACTACCCTAGAAATTGTTTGCTGGATGCACTACTACTTGAATTCATCTTGAAGACTGATGACTACAATCACACCCTGAATTCAGAAGAGACTCTCCCCAGCCTTCTTCACTCCTATTGCTACCTGAAATAGCAGAGATCACAGGAGGTCCCCAGTCCAACCTCTTGCTCAAAGCATCAGTAAGGAAACTGAAGCATGTAGCTCAGGGGTCTACCCAGCCCAGTCTAGAAAACTACCAAGGATGGTGTTCTGCACCAGGAGGTGCTGGTCCATTATGATCCCAGTAAGAAAGGCACTCAGCCTCTCTAAGGTATCATTTTAAATGCTATCAGAGCTCAGCATTTGTCCAAGCTGCACTGCACAAGACCTATTCCTACAGCCTGTCCAGGTCGCTCTGGATGGCAGCCCTGTTCTTGAATGCATGTGCTGGTCCCCCCAGCATGATATTTATTACCTGCCAGCCTGAGAAGCAAGTGCTCCCTCACCTCCTCCTGATCCTGATGCATCCTATGGTATTTTTTTCCTAGTTGCTTAAAACTACCAGTTCAGTCATCCTGTGATGTACCAGAAGTCCCAGCTTCTTCTCAACTTTGAGTTTTTGTCTGGTGGTTGATTTGTTCTCACAGAATCAGAATCACAGAACGGTTAATGTTGGAAGGGAACTCTGGAGGTCATCTTGCCCAACTGCTATAAGCCTGAAACTTATTAAAGCGTTTTTCATTTCCCTTTCATTTTTACTCAAGAATAATATTCAGTCCTTTGTGCAATTTCTTAGCCTTCCTCTGTACTAATACACCAGTAACTTTTATGTGTAAGAACTTAATTGCCTCAGAGTATTTTGAATCATGATCATTATCTCCAAAGAGATTGTGCCCATTTACTTTTAAGACACCATACCTCACTGACTGTGTTCGTACATCTGTATCCAGATTACCAAATACTCAGGGGAATGTAGTTTCTGTCACAACCCTGTAAGTAATATTCATGTAACGCAAGGATGGTACTGTCTGCAACCACAGCTGTACACCGATGAGGTTTATATCCCAGTGCTGTATCACAGTACAGCCTAGGTAACTGTAAAGAGAAAAATCAAGACTTTTTATCAGTACAGGACTCAAACATAGCTGGTGTGGACCCCAAACCCACACAATTTTATCATTTGGTGTGAGTCTCAGAAAATACAGGATATTAAACTCACGTGTTCCTACTGTAGCAATGCAACAGGATGCACTAGGATGATCCTGGGATGATCATGTTTTGTACCGTTACTTGTTTTTTGTGTATATTCAAATGTATCAAACAATTGTAAGAATCATTTCAGGCATCCCAGAAACAAGCAATAAAATATCAAGTGCTAGATGAATTCCACCACACGTTCAGAAAACTGCATATTCACATCAATGATCACAGACTGACCAGTAATGAAAAAACCAGCCATACATACCCTCCTTATTGGGTTTACAGGATCAGAGCAGACATCTGTCCCAGCACATTTCCATTCCAGGAGCTCACAGACTGGTTCACAGAACATCCAACCTCCCCACTCCCAGCTGTCTAGCAGCTCCAAATGCCTTTTTTTTTTTAAAAAAAAAAAAAAAAAAAAAAGATAACATCTACAGGGACTGGTATTTCTGCTAGTTATGGAGGCAAAGCTTGTTTCAGAAAAAGTCTGTTTATCAAAGCTATCCCTTGTGCAAGGTTCTCTGCTTATTTCTCCTTCATTTTTCAGCTATACAAAGAAACCCTTAACTTTACTTATTCTCCGCCACTCCTAGGACTGCTGATCAGGATCCAGAGTCAAAACACAGTTGTCACACATCACCTCTACAGACTTTCCTTCCTTTTCACCCTCATGAAAGGACCCTGCAGTCCTCTCAGGCTCTGATGAGAAACTTAACTCATGAGGAAAGAAGTTCAGGCACTACATTAAGTGTGTCACTATTGCAATGTGACAGAAATAAGAAAAAGCAGCATTCAAAGTATTGTTGAAGGAAAGGCGGCTTGATGGCATTTTGCAACACTAGCTTGTCAAGAACCCCCACCTTAATCTTGAACTACGTTCCAATACAAACAGCATTTTACATTCAAGGACCTGAGGTTAGCACAACTGTAGGCAGTAGAAGCATCTAAAAGGAATTACAGGTATGCTGTTCTCAGGTTTCAATCAGTTCAATGAAACCTTTTCAGAACGCTCACCCTGACTGCCACCTGGAGGACAGTGGGACTCTTGAGTGAAGAAGGTATTAACACAGTATTTCCCAGTAAGACTTTCAACACCTTCTCCATATAAAAATAAAATTACCTGAGTGCAGGATAACAGAGAGGCAGCTGACAGTGCAGTTCATTCCCCACCCCAACTTCCCTTGTTCGTCAGTGTTTTCCTCCAGCTAAGACTGAAATATTTTCCTGCAAATTAAACATGTATTTAAAGAGTCACAATAGGCTTAAAACAAAACTGAATATTCAAGAAGGAACTCTTGTTTTCTGCAAATATTATTCTTGAAGTTTTCCATTTCCCTTAATCCTAATTATCCCTCACTCCCTTTTCAATAGGCATTCTATACTTCAATCAGACAAAATTATCTGACATCAGACTTAGTTCTTCAATTTCTCACTGTCTCATAAGCAGCAGTAAATCTGACTTACTTTCCTCTCAAAATGATTTCATTAACAATCTAGGGACAGGTTTTGTTGGTTATTTTTTTGTTGGGCTTGGAGGGGGTTATAATGTAGCAGGGAAAAAGTTAATATGAAAACATTTCCTTGTGGCAACTCCTACCATCTTTACAAACTATTTAAAGAAATGGCCAGTTTTATTCCCTTGGGAAAGGAGCAGTTCTGAACATGCAGAAAAACAGACTGAAGTTGTAGAATGCACAGGCAAGAAATAAATATTTCCACATCAAGGAAATGCAAAAAAGTCTGCCTTGGCTAAAGCAATACAGTGTGTGTTGAACAGTACTGTTTTAAGTTTATTTATGGACTGTTGTAAGAGGCAACTTCAAGCACAAATGTCTGCAAACATTGTACCACCAAACGTTCCAGAGAGACTTTACCACAGGTTCCAGATTTATGCATGCACTATTTAATGCACTACCATTTATTACATTGGTAAAGTCAGCTAGTTATTGCTTTTTTGTCTTAAATAATTTTGGTTAATATTTTTGATAAATTCGATACCCTATGGCACATTTACCCCTAGCTGAAGCAGGAAAAAAAAAAGAATGTAGTTCAGTGCCTAATGCCACTACCTTTCAAAACAAAGAGATATTATACTTCAGGACTGCATGCCAGCAAGTTCAAGCAGAAGTTCTGTGCAACCTCTTTTTACCTAGAAACATTAGGAAATAAATCAAGCAAGTCCCTGCATTGAAAAACAAGATGGAAAAAATATCTATAAAGAACAGAGTAATGAAACAGTAAATCACAGACCAAACAGGTGTGTTGAAAAGATACTGCACATGTGCACACATACTCACTTTTCAGTTTTACCTTTAACTAGATAAAGGTTTATTCAGAAAACCAGACTGATTACCAACCCTCCTCCCATCCATCCCAAATTACACAAAGATGAACACGCTTTTCTTAAAATATTTAAGGAAAGCCCATGTGCTCTGATAAACATCCTGTATACAAACACTCTTAATTCCTGTAGGAGTAGTGTGAGATGCTATGTTTGATAAAATCTAATAGGTACTAAAAAGCTATTCTAATCACTACTTTCCAAGCTACAAATAAAATGCAAGCCCGAGATTGCTGCAGCTTTAACTTCCACCCACCACATCTTATGGCCTTTAGTCAGCTATGACAAGTTGTACCTTAAACTCCTCTAAAGAAGATTAAATTCCACCATGTTTAGTTTTTCATGCTTCTAAAGGAAGATGCTGAGCAATTTCAGCACCTATAGTTTCCAGCAGCAAAATGTGAAAGAGCACTACAATAACAGTAGCTCTAAGCTAGAACAGCACCATTTTTTTTCTTATCTAGCTTTCAGTGCAAGTGATTAAGAAAAATAGGGCCAGAACAGCTTTTTAGACAGTGACAAAACTCCCTCTGCTGCCCTCCCCCAACTCAAAAGGCCTAAGATGGGAGGCAAAGCAAAAAAACACCCAGTGACCTAAGTGGACCTTTAAACAAGGCTAAGCCAGGTTTCCTTCATAGGTTTATTCTAGGTCACAAGTGGCCCATGACTTTATTTCATTTGGTTTCTTTTCACAGAAATGCAAGGTTTCATCAGCTGTACAGCTTCCTCCAAAAATTACAGTTCACTCACATTCATTGCAGCCAGAAACCAAAAGCAACCTCAAATTCTTACCTGAAATTCAGAATGCATGCAAAAATTCTCAAGAAGACTTGCCAGAAAAAGGAGTCATGCTGCCTGGGGTATTGTACTCTGAATTAGAGACTTTGAGCTTAAATACACCCACTGCTTATGAGTTGCAATCTAGGTATACCATCCCTTCAGCTCACTTAAAATACACAATTAAGACTTATTTTCCTTTTTTGCACATTATGTAGCAGTAAAACTACAGTCTACAAAAATAACAATATTAAGTACTTTTGAAAAGATATTCATACAAAAATAAGAACAACAGCCCACTTTTCCACAATAACGGATTCCATAGTACTGCCCAAGTCAGCTCTGATTCTCATAAACTTGGGCATCAAACCTTCATTCTTGTAAGCAGAGCTTAATAGTATTATTTCCCTGTATTAAATGGGAAGACTGTAAAAGAAACAGTGCTCAGCATTGTGTGCTAAATACCAGAGAACATGGTAGGATTGTAAGCTTGTGCAGCTGTGCAAGACATTACAAATTATAATTACTTTGCCATTTTCCTTTGGGACACAATGATATGCATCTTTGTAGCATACAGTACTGGTAAATAAAAAAAAATTCAAAGAAAAAGCAACTTTAAGAAAATCTCCTTGAACTGCTAATGGCTGCTTACTCTCTATAGGTTCTACAAGTCTGCAAAACTCTTTCGGACATGAGCCACCAAGCTTGTTCTAAAGCAAACTTTTGCACAAGAGGTAACAGAAGAGTAGTTATGTCTGTCAAAGGCAAAAACATCATACTAGAAGCAACACAGGGCTCCACTGTTCTCTGAAGACATCTCTGTAAAAACATGTCTTTCCACTAAGCTGCAGACATAGCCACTGACCTTTAGTTCCATATGGAGATGCACATGTTCCATGCATGTCAAAATAATACCAGTTCATGAAACTGCAATGACAGATGCTTTTTTGTATACCTGATGTAGAAGCAACCACCAACATGCTCTCTTCAAGCTTTTATTAAGTAACTGTTTACAAGATATTTAACAGATCCTTAATCTCAAAAGTCATCGCATTAGATTCAAATTTTATAACTGACTTGTTACAAAAAGGAATGAACATTAAGTTTAGATGAGCCCTTTCATAAAGCTCTTTCCCAAACTAGGTCTTCACAATGCAAAATGATCAAAAAGCAATCTTCCCATGCAAAATTTTGGTAACAAAGTAATAAGTTCAAGGGATCTACTACTTCCCACTTGCAAAACTCCCACCTTTTTACAGCAGCATACTAGCTACCAAGCATCAAACACAAAGTTTTAACACTTAGTACCTGAAGTGTCTCCTAAGAAAATTGCTTTTGATACCCTGCATTAAGTGATAATCATCACTGGGTTCATCAGAACAGATTACACATACATTACTGAAAGCTTTAGCATATGATATGAGCTACTCTTTTAAACATTAAGCATTCCATAAGGTCAACAGTAAGGAGCATTAAGTGCAACAGTTCACTTAAAGCACAACAGAATAGAATTTAGTTTGGTACTAGAGTGGTTTTAATCCCATGACTCAAATGTCCTTGCAGAATATGACATCTTCACTTCTGGGTTCATGTTGCCTCCACAATTCTAGGAAACAGAACAGATACTAGTTTAGAATCATTAACACTTTCAATCCTTTAATGGTAAAAGTCATTACAAAGCAACTTCAGCATGCTGCATGCATGTTTCTCAATGTAATTTGAACATCATATTTTTTAAATAAATACAGAAACTGTTTCATCATTAAACTTCTATATATAAGGTTTTTAGACCCCAGTGTGAAATTAATGCACTTCAATCAACCTCAGATTTTATCAGGTGTGGGAATAATCCTTCCCAAAGTTCAAATCCCAACTTCTCTTACCCAACACAAACAGTTCACACAACTTTGGGGAAAAACTTCCTTTTCCATTTCAACTTTAAGAATGACTGTCTACACTACTTTCCTAGCAAAAGCCTTTTCCTTTGGAAAAAGGATGAAGCCCAGTGATCTGTAAGATTGTTCCAAAACAATCAGATAAGATCCTCCAACAGATTCCTCTTTCAAATTCATCATTTGATTATCAAATGGCCCTTTCATGCATTCCCTTTGAAAGGAAAGTGAATATTGTAAAAACACAAATAACATGTTACCTTTCTCCCTCAAGAGAAAGGACATCAGGATCGTTACTGAACACTAGATGATACGAGCCTCTGTTTCAGTAATAGTAAAACAGCAAAAAACAGCTTTAATAGTGAATTTCAAAGAAAAAAAGAGGGCTGATTACAAATGTGCAGTTTCTGTCAGAATCACTGACATCAGAAGGTCTCATAAGACAGGAATTAGAACCTGATTATCTCCAACTCAAGAGTTGGTGCACTGCATGTATGTGATTAAGAGGGCAGTATTCCCAAGGCAAATAGACAGATTTCCCCTGAAACTAGTCTATTCAAAAGTACATGGATGAAAAGTCACAATCGGATTTGGTAACTCAGAGGTCATTGTTGTGGTTTAGGCCCAGCCGGCAACTAAGTATCATGCAGCTGCTTGCTCACTCCTCCTCACCCTGGTGGGATGGGGAGGAGAATCAGAAGAAAAAGGTAAAAACTCCTGGGTTGAGGTAAGGACAGTTTAACAGGACAACACAAGGAGAGAAGAAATAATAGCAACAATACTACTAATAAAAGAGTATATATAAAGTGAGTGATGCACAATGTGATTGCTCACCACCAGGAACACAATGCTTAGCCTGTTCCCGAGCTGCAATCCCTCCTCCCTGCCTCTTGGCTAGCTCCCCCAGTTATATACTGGGCATGACATCATATGGTATCAAATATCCCCTTGGCTAGTTTGGTCAGCTATCCTGGCTGTGTCCCCTCCCAGCTTCTTGTGAAAATTAACTCTATCCTAGCCAAACCCAGGACAGTCATAAAGGACATGAAGGACAGACTTGGACCTAGAAATGACAGATTTCATGAAATGCTGGGAGATGCTCTGCAACAGTTGGAAATGTGTATTTGGAAGCAATCTAGACTCAAAGGTTGATGAGATCCACCTTTGAAAGCAATCCACACAAATTAAAAAAGTGTCCTTGAACAGGAATATAGAAGAAAGATCCAGTGAGGCTGTAAGCATGAGAAGAAAGCAAAAGTTTAAGTGTGTAACTGAGGTCCCATGAAGACACAAAGAAAAAAAGATTTAGATCCGATTAGAGAACTAGTCAGGCAGGTAAATATACCCAAAACACCCAATACTTCCAATAATTATGGCATGGAAAAAGATAATTAATGTAAAGGAAGGTCTGACAGACGTTGTGCAAGCAGTGAGAGTATTTCTCTTTGTGGTCTCTAAGACAATATTAATGTTTGGAATGCAACTGAGATGTGATGAAGTTCTTATATGAGCAAGAGATCAAGGAAAGGCCTTTGATGAAGTCATTAAAATCCAAGTAGATTAAAGCAAGAAGTATCAAACATCAGCTAAAAAAAATAATAATGCCAAGTAGGAGTAGGTATAGAATTTAAATCCTAAACGAGTGACTGCAGAGTGATTTGAAAGCTATGCCACCTAGGCTGTCTCATTTACTCAATCTGTATTTTAACATCTGGTATCAGCAACACAAGACCAGAAGGCTCCTCCTCATCACAGACATTAAGAACAACTTTGACATGGAGCAGACTGGGGCATTTATCTAATTATAATTAACTGAAGTTTTTAGTCAAATGAATTGACTGGGCAACTCATAACAAGCAGTGATATAACTAGTAACTATTTGCTCCTACCCTACACGTGCAGTATAGAAACTTCTGGAACTACAGCCTCTGCATGTTTGCACAAACCTTTTCTTCCACAGAGTAATTCTTGACACTACAGATCAAGACTAATGCAGCTAGTAAGGCCACACTGTAAGATTCCAAGTCAAGCAAGTTGTCCAAAATTAGTTTCAGAAATACTGAGCACTTTGAAGATGCACAGCTAAGATAAGGGATACAGTTACACTCGAAACAGTTTCAGTGGCAGTACTCTGGAGTTACACTGCTAAACACACTTCTATACTGAAAAAAAGTTCTCAAAGCCAGGACTTCGAGTTCATTTCCAGACTTACCTTTTGGGTATTAACTGATCTAAAGACTCTTTCTCCTTGAAAACCAAAAGCAGTTTCTTCCAACCAAACAGGAACTTCCTGCTGGGCCTGCATAATTAGAAAAGTGAATTTAGAGACTTTGACTCCTTTACCAATTCATATTAAGAGCTCCATAACGGCACCGAAGAAATAATAGTTGCTCAGTACATTAAAGTGAAATCCTAAAGAACAGAAAAAGTTAAGCACTAAGATTGGAAACTTACATCTGAAAGCACTTTAACTAGAGATCGTGCAAGATGGCCATCTGAACTGTTATCAAAGAAGGAAACTGCTTTGCCTGTATTTCCACAACGACCAGTTCGTCCAATTCGGTGTACATACTCTTCAATGGTGGAAGGAAGATCAAAATTAATAACATGTTGGACGTTTTCAATATCCAGACCTCTTGCTGCCACTGAAGTTGCCACGAGAACTGGAAATTTTCCAGAACGAAAATCCTGAAGAGCTACTTCTCTCTCTCTCTGTTCTCTGTCTCTACAAAGATAGCAACAGTTAAATGGATATCTCAAAAAATCTGCGGTATTATTTAAGATAGAAGTTAAAAGGTAATGATTCACGGACAGTAGTTGTTCTCAGGGTGGGGGGAACCACCACCCATACACTACCAGTTTAGGTTTTCTGAATTTTTAACTGATTAGCAGTAAGACACAACAACTGTTTTAACCTAATTCTCTACAGAAACTAATTTTTTTTTTTAAAGAACCAGAGATAGTTACGTATCAAACTCACTGCCTTCCTTAAGAAGATCCACTAACTGATTGTTCCTTCATGCCATAGTTAAAGTGCTTTTCCTACTGCTTTGGAGCAGGGAAGCAGAATAGCAAAGATGAATTCTAGGTAGACTCCTGCACAGGCCATTTTTCAGATATACTAGAAATTATAGCCAGCCAACAGTATAGAACTTGCCTTTTGTTTATCATCATGAGAAGAAAACTAGATTTGCTCTGGGGTTTGCATTTTTAAAGAATAGTTACAGATTATCCAGTACTTAAATACAGTAGATCAGAGTTCAATTCATGTTCTTTGTTGTCCAAATGAAAGAACAAATTAGAAAGCTAAAAAACAGTGCTCAAAAACAGTGTAACATAGGATATTTAGTGAAGTCTGGTGCGACCACTATTCCAGGGAAGAGCAACTATCCTAACCAACTTCAACTCAAAAAACTCACATGAATCAGAAATCAGTAACATTCCTGACAGTTTAGCAGCTTCCATGGAACCAGTTATTCTCTTAAGTATACCTTAACTCACAGTGCAATAATTCTATAGAAATGTGTTAAGAACCTCCCCACACACACATGTTGTGGGATAGCAATTCAGGTTAGCCAAGAACAGAAGGCCAGATCTTCTCAAAATGACCCTTCACACACCTGTAAAACTGATAGGGCACAGGATACACACAAACATCTTCTATACGTGTACTAAGATAATTTTAACCCATCTACAACCCTGATACTCTCATGTCTGTCAGAACACTGCCTGAAACATCATTTTATTGGCAAGAATTCAAGTCCCTTCCTCCTATTACAAGATGAAAAATCCTGCAAAACTACATTTTTGATCTGCTACAGTTCACTGGGAATCTTAAGACTCAGTTTGTTGTCCTACATTTTGACATATAAACAAACACCACAGAAATACATTCCAGCTCATTATGTGAAAGACAGCCCATCTTTTTAGATGGGTTTAGACCTGGAATTAGCAACTATTTCACCTTGTTCCTCAGCAATTGTTCAGGTGTGCAACACTAATGAGTAGACTACAAACACAAGTTAGAAGCATCTTCTCTTTAGATCTATCTCCATAGAAATGCTATGTCCATGAACGCATCAGGGAGGCAGAAGTGACAGCATCAGAAATCTGTATGGTACATGACTTAGCTCATCGCTTTGAGGAATTCTGTAAGACAGAGTGGAAGGTCCACAACTGCCACTTCAATTTACAAATATCATTTCATCAGTAACACCAAAGGTCTGGTTTTGGTCACACAAATGACAACAAAAACTACATATAAACAATAGCTGATTCAACTGAATTTATTACATACTACTACTTTTTTTTAGCAGTAGGCATAAGATTCTCCAGTTCATATACAGCATTTGAAGTGCGGTCAACCAGAAAGATGTATACTCAGCAAATGCTGTGAGAACTGGCCTTCAGAAACACTACATTCTCAACTGGACAGAACTGCTGAGGATGACAGGGCTATCTGAAACAACGCAAGCTAAGTCACACAGATATGGCCAAACATGAAATCTCAATAAAAGCTTCTCGTAAGATATAGTATTAACTGACTTTCACTTAATACTATTACCTGACTTTCACTTTAAAAATACTTACCCATGGATGCTAGTGGCTGGTATTTTTTCTTGACAAAGAAAGGCTGCAATGTAGTCTGCTTTTTTCTTTTTGTCCACAAACACCATGGTTAGTTCATGACCTATGTTAAACAAGAGTTCAGATCCACTGCAGTTTGAAACCTGATGCATTTTTCCTATTCACAGTTGCAGTTACTTATATAAACAACATCAGAACACATTTTGAATGAAGTCTTCAAGGTTTGATTGCAATTTCTTGCCTGTGTTGAACTAATTAAATTCAATCCATCAATTTCTAGATCAACACAGAAACCTAGGTGAAGACAAGTGCATTTTTTTTTTCTCCTCAACAAAAGGAGGACACAAATATTGTTCTCCATGATAAGCATGCACTCCCTTTCTACAGCATGTGGCTAAAAGTAGCACACCATTCTGAGCACTGCACAGCAAGGTACACAGACCATTTTTTAATTCCAAACTCCCTTCCTGGTTTCAGCATTAAAACTTAAGATACATTCAGAGCCACAATGGAAAAATCCCAGCCATTAACAAAATATAGGCCCAAATGTTCACATAAGAAGTTTAACACAGCTGTAATCTGAAGATAATACCCCCAGATGCTAAAACATTGTAATTGACCATATAAAAAAACCTAATCATCTAGGAAGCTTGTCTGCTAGTACTCAGTAGAGATGAGACCTTGACTAACACCCGTAACACAAATATGCCTAAAAACCTAGCAGTCCCTGAGGTCTGCTTCAAGCTTCTATCAGTAGTCTTGTAAAGTGTGTAACTCATGTAATAGAATGGAATCATGACCTGGTCTACATCAAGAGCACAGGTTTACAAACGAGCAGTTTTGTCTTCCCTGGAAAACAATTAGCAATAAGGAAAGTTACCTATGCTTTGTAGAATTTCTACCAGTTTATCCCTCTTGGAATACTGAGGAACCTGAAGAATATTTTGCTGAACATCACTGCAAGCTCCACCCACGTGTCCAACAACAATAAACAAATAATCAGTTTTCAAAAATTCACCAGCCAGCCTTGAAAAGAAACAAAATTGAGCAACATGAAGTCTACTGTGTAGTTGCTTTAAGATCAAGTAACTTTATGTTTAAGCAACCCTCACAACAACTACTTGTATCACTCCTCCCAAGGCAGAGGATATAAGTAGTCATATGTGCATTTTTTAAAAAGCTGAAAGAGTCTGTATTGTTTTCTAGACAGCTGTACAAAAAAATCTGATCAATAAGGACATGCACAGACTGATCACATCCCTGTAGCTTTTCATAATACAAACACTGCATTTTCTAGCCATCTCAGAAAGAGTTCCACATACACGCTTGTAGTAAAATGGGTTACTGATAAATGCTCACAGAACCATTCTCAGGGCACTATTTCATCACTAGCTGGAGGGACAGGGGAGAATTGTACACAGGCCAGAATTCAAAACAGGCCTCCAAGAGACAAGACCATCCTTTTTGACCATTCAACAAAAGCACTGCTTAAAAACACAGTTTATTACGTGACATTTACCAGTTGCCACAGGCAAAAGTCAAGTTTTGTTCAGACAGTGTTCATCTTCAGTTATCCCTTACGTAGGTGATGTTACCTGAGAGATCAAACTCTCCAAATAGGTAATTCCTTGAAATGCCCCATAATACTCACGAGTTTTACTAAACTGTATTAACTTATCAATACACAAGAGTGCTTCATGTCCAGCATACACAAAATCAGCTTCCACTGCAGTAAAATTCAGATGGTAAACAAACCAACCTTTAACTGAAAACACGCAATCTCAAGTATTGGAACAAATTCCTAAAAAAGAGGAAAGTCTTAAAAATGTTAAAGGACTGCCTTAAGGACTTGAATCTCCCACCTGATTTATAGGTGTAATTGCCACTGAAAAGGTATTTTTCATAGCAAATAAACAAGTTACTAGAGATTTAAATGTGTTTGGTCTTAAGATCTGACCGGTTTAAGATGTCACAGAGAGACATAGTTCTAAACTGAAAGTAAAGGGCAAGTTTAAACTCTCTGAAAATGGAACAGTAAACAAAAAACAAGAAGGGAGAGAAGAAACTAAAGACCTTTTAATGGGAGATATAAAGCCCCAAATGCTAAGCTGAAGTTCTCCAGTCAGCTAGGAAACGCATGATTCTCTCAACTCACATGCACAGGAAGAGCCTTGATGATCAGACCAAAGGTATATGTAATGGCAGAGACCCAAATTCAGGTACAAAACCGAACTGTATGTTAAAACCACATCTGATTACACTCACGGAATAGAAGTGCAGGAGAGCCTGAACCCAGCAGGGTTCTGTCCTATGCTACTGAACTAGTACACTGTCCAAAGTTGTTTTAATAGCAAAGTTTGGGAAAACATTAGCTTTCCTGACTCTAGAATCAGAAAGGCAGTAAATCCAAGAAGAAACTGACTCCAGACAAGAAGTGCTTTCACTCTCTAAAACGAAAACATCACCTTTAGGCATTCCAGTTTCAAAAGGTTACAAAACTGTTATTATGCACTTCCAAACTATGATCTAAGCACTCAGGTTTCTGAAGTCTTCTACCAGTACTCGTAAATCCTGCAAGACTGACAGTAGAAAGATAGATCTTGTTTTCTTTTTTTCCATTAAATGGAAGCAGACAGTAAACATCTTGCACAGTTGAAGAGATCTCCCCTCCGGTGCTGGTAGTTGAGTATTCTTTACTCTTCCCTCAGCATGTAGCAAAAACACATAGCAAGAGCATTAGCAAAAACATTGATAAAGACAACAGATCTGGAGATCAAGGGATCAAGATTCCTCTCTCAACCCCAAAACCTGAGCCAATCAGAGCACACTGCACAATCTTAAAGGGAGACACACTTCCATCTTTTCACAGGATGCAGTGCGAAGTGAGACCACATTCCCACACAAACAGTAAACACATGGAATGAACATGAACCACACTTATGTGCAGTGTCATTTGAATGCTTGATTCCCAACTGCAGAAACAAAGCCGTTAATAGTTCACTACAAGATCTTCTTTCAATACAAAAAACTCTATGAAAAAAGTCTTGACTGAGGAACCAAAGCCACAACAGGCAACTTAAGACTGAGTTCAAAATTAATTCAATCCTACTTAAAGTGATTCATCTCCTCAACAGTGGACAATATTAAATGATTAACAGGAGAAAGCAGCCCATTCCCCTCTTTCATTCAGGATAGTCAACTACTGAAGATGTTTTCTCCCTGCCTCAAAAAAGATCTTTCAGGCTTTTTGAATGCCAAAAAAGTTGTCAGGATTTGACTCACTGAAGTACCAACAGACTTCACTGCAATGCTCTGATCAGTTTACATGCTCTCAAACTGTAAAGTGCTTACTGGTGTTTTTCAGTGATACTGTCACAACAGTATCCCTACCACAAAAACCACCAAAATTATGTCACCTGCTCAAACTGAAGTTAGACTCCTCCAATTTAAGAATGAGTACTCAGATGCCTGTCTCTTCAAAAGTGGAAATACTGAATAATTTCCATCCACCTACAGGGAGTGGGGTGATTTGTTTGGGGCTCAGCAACCCCACTACCATCTGTTGAAGACTGTTCTCAGAGTCTGAAAGTGGAAAATTAAGGGTAGTGAGTAGCAGAGCTGTAAGAGATATCCTAAACCCATTTGTGGAAGCTTGAAAACTACCAAAACCAAACAGCATTTATGCAAGTGTCCTGGTTTCAGCTGGGATAGAGTTAACTGTCTTCCTGGTAGCTGGTAAGGCACTATGTTTTGAGTTCAGTATGAGAAGAATGTGGATAACACTGATGTTTTCAGTTGTTGCTCAGTAGTGTTTAGACTAAAGTCAACAATTTTTCAGCTTCTCATGCCCAGCCAGTGAGAAAGCTGGAGGGGCACAAGAAGTTGGCACAGGACACAGCCAGAGCAGCTGACCCAAACTGGCCAACAGGGTATTCCATACTGTGTGATGTCCCATCTAGTTTAGGAACTGGGGTGGGGAATCGCCGCTTCGGGGGACTAGCTGGGTGTCAGTCTGTGGGTGGTGAGCAATTGCACTGCGCATCATTTGTATATTCCAATCCTTTTATTATTGCTGTTGTCATTTTATTAGTGTTATCATTATTAGTTTCTTCTTTTCTGTTCTATTAAACCATTCTTATCCCAACCCACAAGTTTTGCTTCTTTTCCCGATTTTCTCCCCCATCCCACTGAGTCAGGGGGGGAGTGAGTGAGCGGCTGCGTGGTGCTTAATTGCTGGCTGGGGTTAAACCACGACAGCAAGTAAATAGAATTGTGTATCAGAAAGGCTGGTGAGTTGAGCAGTAATTGGGATGTCTGGTTATATTATGTCCTGGTGCCAAAGACACTGCTACTGTGCTGCTTGTTAAACAGCAAGACCACTGTTTTTGAGCTTGCACAGATCTGGTGGGAGAGGGACAAGAAACAAACAGAGGCAGTATGAGGACTTCTGCAGAAGTGGAATTTTAAAGGCTTCATACAAACTTTGTAAGTTACTTTAGAGTCCCCACCTAAAATAAGCAGTTCATCTATGCAAGTTACTAGTTCTGTTACCTAAAAAAAAGGGAAGTCTTCATCAAGGAATGTTAACATCATAGCTTTTCAGTGTTTTCTAGGAAGATTATAAGCTTTTAAACATAAAGAGTGCTCTTAACAACTCTTCAGACATTTAGCTCTATGCAAGTACATTTTCAGATATATTTCCATTTTTACTTTACTCACCTCTGAACTTCGTCAGGAAAAGTGGCACTAAACATGAGTGTTTGACGTTTGTCTTTTGGTGGCATGCTTGGGTAAGAAATCAGCTGCTTCATATCTAAGCCAAAACCCATATCAAGCATGCGGTCTGCTTCATCTAGCACCAAGTATTTCACATTACACAAACCAATCTGCAAATATTTCAGGGAAAGAAAAACCATATTGGTTCACTGACAGTATACGCTTATAGAACATCCTAATTGCCAAAATCCACCTTTACTTATTTTTTTCTAGTAGAAGTTACTTATTCACAAATAAAAGCCTATATGCATTATGTTTTATTTGCATCTCAACCTCTATTTAACTTTTTAATCTGCACTAATTCTAATAGTATGCATACACTGAAGTGCTTTAGAACTTGGTTCAGCAATGTAAACCAAGGTAGAGCCTATAGATCAACTAGTATTCAGCACATCTATTTTGAAACTATGAGTTTTAGAAAGGTTCTCTCATGCAATCCTCGCACACTCTCAACAAACTCCTTGTTCTGAAAAAATTTATGTCAGAAAGCATTATTAAGGACATTACAACTTCACTGTTGCTGACCAAGACTGTCATTTTAACTAGAAGCCTGACAACTGCAGAAAGCCAATCTCCACTTCACCACCAAGTGTTTTTCCAAACTTCACTTGTCCAGTGCAACATCACTGAGCCACCATTATAATATGTAGCAATTTTGATTTGGACTTATAATGGCTGGAAAAATAAAAATTCAAACACAATATTACACCTGGAGTTTTTTTACATTTTGAATAAAATCAATATTAAAACATTCGAAGAATTAATATTAGCATAGTTCCAGACAAATAAAAGCTATTGTAGCAAAACAAACATGACATCAAGTGAAAATCTGCTATGGAGTTTTCTATGAGAACTAAAAGAAGGAGTTCCATATATTTAAACTATGAAGTTTAATTGCCAAGAACACTGCAGACAGTTTGATTTAGATTGATATTTTCCAGTGGGCCCTGAAATGGACTGAAAAGATCAGGACTCACACTACTCTTTCGAAAACCTCATGGTATTTAGATATTTGAAGAAAAGTTCACCTGTATTTTAAGTGCCTGTACGAAGGCAGCATACTGACTAGTTTTTATGGCTGTATCTTTGCTTCTATCGAATTTGAAGAATGAAAACCAGTATGTAAAAAGCTAAGAGTGTTTAGGGAATTCAGATTAAGTTTTAAGATCTTACCTTCTCTCTTCCAATGATGTCTAGAAGTCTTCCTGGAGTGGCACATAGTATATTACAGCCTTGCATTACCTGACGAATTGAATGGCCTGTTCGTGTACCTCCATAGATCACAACAGGCCTTATACAAGTTCTATTATATAGAAAAAAATTGCATTAGTTATGTAAGTATGCAAACAGTATTGTTTCATAAAAATATGTAAAAAATCATCAGATCTACCATAAACCAGCTTAAAGTGGTTCAACTCCTTCACCATACAGCACAGCTTATAACCAAAAGCAGGACCCAAGACCAGAAACTCACTCACCATAAGCTCAAAGTTCCCATTCATACTACATAATAGAGGCTGCACAGGTGGCTGGCTTAGAAAGAACACTTCATTTCACCTGCACTCTTCCCTCTCCCTTCAACTGAGAGTTACTGGCAGTAAGAGCCAAAATTATATTAGACATTGTCCCCTTTTATACAGCATACTTCGAAAAAGCAGAACCACCAAATATATGCCCTTAGAGCTTCAGAAGTAATTCTTCCACACCTTGAAAGGACAGTGCAAAAAAAAAAAAAACCCCACAGTGGTGCACCTCTGTAAAGCAACTAATCACACTGCCCATGCAGTGTGCCACTCAAGCATCAGACTGCAAACCCACTCAAACACTAAACTACTTAGTGCTCTTCCTACCAAGGTTTTGGTTAGACCTGCATCAGATATTCTTCTGTAGAAAACCACCTCTACAAGCAAGAACTACCTTATGCAGCTGAAGAGCAAGCTTACAAGCTTGTAAGTCCCTGCTAAGGCTTCTACATGCATGCAGTGAGTATTTTCACACTCAAATTCAAACTGTCTATTCTTGAATATACTAATTCAGCTTCATATGCAACAATGGTGAATCAGATAAACCCAGTAAAAATTTAATTGGAACTTTTCAGAAAATTTTAGTCAAGAATAGAAATAGGTTGGACTCATAATGTTTCAACATTCATCCACTATCAATTAATACACCTATTTCACATTCTTGTGAACTAAACCAGAGGGCTTAAGAATATCATGAATCTGAACTGAGCAATATGCATGCAATTCTTTAGAGGCAACAGATTCACCCCTTGATATTGTTTAACTGCCCCCCAAATGTAGGTTACCTTGCTTTCACTGCAGGGCAGCTGTAGCAGAAACCTTCTAAATTCAAAAGCTATTTTATTGCAAAATAATCTATATCTAGTTTAAAATAGCATAATTAATAGAACTAGCTACACAGAACAGTTTTAGGGATTAAGAAGCTATTCTTAGTAACATACTTAGTAAGTAGATACACAAACATGATAGTACTTCACAAAGGCCAAGACAGCCTTCAAGCATAAGTTTGCTTGAATGAGCAAAGGCAAGTCTAATTTAGTCCACTAGATTTTGCACTGACAATGTTCTCCATTCCACCTCCTGACAGTAACAAGCAGTTACAGACAATAGATTTAATTCTCTTCCTGTGCACTGGTGTAACCTATCATTTAGCAGCTGAAAGATGACTGGCAAACTAGTACAAGCGTACTCTCATGCAACATCCAAGGGCTCAATGACAAGTTCAGACCTTTTGTTCCATTTTGAAGAAGCAAAGCCAAACAAGTTTGCTTGAGCTGGGAAATTTCTGTCCATGACCAGAAACACTGGGAAGTATAGAGTTATTAGAAACCATCACTGAAAATTAACTAAAAACCCCCAACACATAGCTCTATTTTTGTCAAGACGAAAATAAGAGCAAGTATAAATTACATAAGGCAACCTAAATTTAAGTTACTTCATTCAAGAAATTTCATTTTTCTCATCAGTAAAGATGATGTGGCACAAGTTTAGTACTTATCTCCTCTTCACGCTGGAGTAAGCCTCTTCCCCAACGCCCCTCCCCCCCAATATCAGGAAGATTAGGAGTTTAAATCCCCAGTCACATAGTAAGAATCCTGCTAGCCAGTATTACCATCTGAATTCAAGCATTTGCATTCGATTTGCACAGAAAAATTTTTGAAAGTATTTATGAAAAAAATAAAGCAGTGCTGATTCAGACAAAGTAATAATCAATACCAGGCAACAGTGCAAAAGCTTACCCATACACAAATTTCCTTGCTTCTAGGAATATCTGATTTATCAGTTCTCTAGTTGGGGCGACAATAATACATTCCGGTTCTTGCTGCTCTTTAAAGCTACTGGCAGTTACACCATTTCTCATCATGTGGGCCACAATTGGTAGAAGAAAAGCTGCCTAAAAAAAAGCAGCAGTATTTATGCTGTTTAGTCTTAAAGCTTTCATAAGTCACACTAAAAGCTGCATATCAATCTTAAAGCTAGAATGATACAGCACACTATCAACTTCAAGGAAATCAGACTGCAACAAGATTGACCTGAATGCACTACAGTACATTAAAGCTTATTTCCCCTTGTCTAAGAAGCATGAAAATATCCCTCTGGTCCTTAAGAGTCTAATAATGCAGGAACAGAGTTAAGCACTAGCTAACTTCTGGGTTCTTCAGGCAGTTCCACACAGTATGTACCCCAGCATCAAAAACCCTCCACAACATTTACTTACAAGCATTACATTATCATCAGTATATTTGTAAGGTAACCATGTATGACCATTCTCCAGACTACTACAATAGCAGATCAGTTTGCAACACTGCTGCACCAGCACCCTTACGTCCCTGTAAGACTAGTTACCCCCGAAATAGAATCTGTACAGCAGTCCCAAAAGCATTCAGAATATTTGTAGAATAAGCTTTGGAAATTTCCCCCTCTGCAAAGAGAAGAGGTTTTTCAAAACAAATAACTTATAAGCTATGTAACAACAAAGCTAGAATTCCACACTACACTGAATGGCAAAAAGTTATACTTAATATCCAAATATTCTCAGCGGTTATATTGGGTACATTAGACAGTTTAACAAGTTGAGACAACTGTCAACTTAGTATCAACTCTCAACACTGTTCCATGATCAATACTGAATCACCTAAAACTAAGTCTGATGCTGTGGTGGGTTAACCCTGGCTGGACACCAGGGCCCACCAAAGCCGTTCTATCACTCCCCCTCCTCAGCTGGACAGGGGAGAGAAAATATAACAAAGGGCTTGTGGGTCAAGATAAGGACAGGAGACATCACTCACCAATTACCGTCACCGGCAAAACAGACTCAACTTGGGGAAAATTAACTCAATTTATTACAAATCAACCAGAGTAGGGTAATAAGAAATAAAACCAAATCTCAAAACACCTGCACTCCACACCTCCCTTCTTCCTGGGCTCAACTTCGCTCACAGATTCTCTACCTATCCCCCACAGCGGCGCAGGGGGATGGGGAATGGGGTTTACGGTCAGTTTATCACACATTATTTCTGCCGCTTCATCCTCCTTAGGGGCAGGACTCATCACACTCTTCCCCTGCTCCAGCATGGGGTCCCTCCCACAGGAGACAGTCCTCCATGAACTTCTCCAACGTGGGTCCTTCCCACGGGCTGCAGTTCTTCATGAAATGCTCCAGCATGGGTCCCTTCCATGGCGTGCAGTCCCTCAGGAGGAGCACACTGCTCCAGCGTGGGTCCCCCATGGGGTCACAAGTCCTGCCAGAAAACCTGCTCCAGCATGGCTCCTCTCTCCACGGGGCCACAGGTCCTGCCAGGAGCCTGCTCCAGCACGGGCTTTCCACGGGGTCACAGCCTCCTTCGGGCATCCACCTGCTCCAGCGTGGGGTCCTCCACGGCCTGCAGGTGGATATCTGCTCCACCGTGGACCTCCATGGGCTGCAAGGGGACAGCCTGCCTCACCATAGGCTGCAGGGGAATCTCTGCTCTGGTGCCTGGAGCATCTCCTTCCCCTCCTTCACTGATCTTGGTGTCTGCAGGGTTGTTTCTCTTACATGCTCTCATTCCTCTCTCCGGCTGTTGTTTCTGTCTGTCTCGCAACTTTTTTTCCTTCTTAAAAATGTTATCACAGAGCGTTATCACTTTCGCTGATTGGCTCAGCCTTGGCCGGCGGCGGGTCCGTCTTAGAGCTGGCTGGTATTGGCTCTGTCAGACATAGGGGAAGCTTCCAGCAGCTTCTTACAGAAACCACCCCTGTAACCCCCCCCCCGCTACCAAAACCTTGCCACGCAAAGCCAATACAGATGCAGATCAGACTTGATCAAATAAGGATGACCAGCACAACACACTGTTACAATGTGGCATAAGTTTAAAAAAAAAAACAACCACAAAACCAAAAAACAAGCACAAGAACACACAAAACAAAACACACATACCAACACCAAAAAGGAAACAAACCAACACAAAACCCACAGAACACAGAAAGAAACCCCAACTTTCAACTGCTGAGGTTTTTTTCTCATCAGCAGCTCTATTACTGCCCATACTTCTGAATCTGTATCTGTAGCCCTGAAGACTGGCCTGCTGTATCAAGACACCACTTCACTGAAATAAAAAAGAAATTCAGCCCAAAAATGTGACAACCCAATCCATCATGCCCATCTGTGCTTAATACTACACCTGCCATTGCAGTGCAAGTCAAATCATTAGACAAAAAGCTGTGAAGCATCCGGCATGTGGAAGACTGAGGCATCCACCCAGAAGTTCAAGGTCACACACTTCCAGTAGTATGAATACTACACAAAATGCTTACAGTTTTTCCTGATCCTGTCTGGGCACACGCCATTAAATCCCGTCCTGCCAGTATAATAGGAATGCTGTACTTCTGCACTGGAGTAAGTTTAGAGTATCCAGCTTTAGCAATGTTCATGTTTAAAGTCTGACAGAGGTTAGCTTCTTCAAAAGCCTGTAAAACAAAAAAAATTATTATTGGCAGTACACAACCACAGAAGTTAAAGTTTCTAAACTGAGATGCCTACTATAGGATACAAACAGCCAAACACTGAAAAGTATTAACTTTTGAGGGGGTCTCACCAGTCATCTAGACTGCCAAGGTTCCTACAGGTAAAAGCCCCAAAGGTTTCTTCCACCTGCTCATGCCATTCAAGTAAAGTTTATTGTAGGACAGTGAAGGCCTTTGGCTGGTCTTACTAGCTTTGAGAGAAAACTTCTCAGAAGCCATAGATTTGGATTCAAGCAAGTAAACTCACATCATGGCATGCTATGAAAACAAACTAAAACTCTTCCATTTCATTTCATGTAGGAGATACACACTTAGTCTCTGTGATAAAACTAGTAAGGGGAGCTAAAGCAACATCCCTATCCAGGACCAAAAACCATCATACATGATAAAATCAGTTTAACTTCAGTGAGAAAACCTTTCAGAAGAGGGATGGGGGGAAAAAACGCTGCATCTTCTCTTTCAACACAGGTGCTACTACACCCCCCCAACCTTCTTCCTCACTCTTCTCCCTAAAAAGAGCTTTTTTTTTTTAAACACTAGCCACCTGGTACGGAACAGAAGCAAAGTTATATTTAAACAATAAACAGCAGCCACAGAAAACAGGGCTAGAAATTACTTCAAAAACACCTCTCTGTCCAAATGAAGTATTCCAACAGGTGTTCATTTACAATGTTAAAGATCCCCCAGTAACAGACTTCAAGATGACTCTACCAGCCTTCCCAGAAACTGCTGCCAAAGACTTCTTTCTTTCAAGTTCTAAACTGGTATTTTTCTGAAATTTAAGGACTATACTTCCTGTCCATCCAGTATTACTTTCTCTGGGCAATTTCTGTAGTTTGTCAATGTCATTTTGAATTCACATTTGTATCTTTCAAATGGGTAGCATCTCCTTCCAACACACTACGGTCTGCAAGACGCAAAATCTTTTATTAGTATTTTCATTAGCTGTGAATATTAGACTCGGGATACATCCTTACAGAATCATGCTCAACATAAACCCTGAGATTAATAAGTTCACTAACCAGAAATGGTGCTGGAGGGTCAAGTCCTGACACTTCGACAATGTTTTCGTCATACTTGTCAAAATTAATTCCTGTCTGATAATGTGCAAAGATGGCTTGTTCATCATCAGGTGGAGGTGGTGGCACATAAGTCACCTTTGGACCTTGAGAACACAAGTACTCAAGTTCATGAACAATATAAAGAAAATTTAAACTAAAACTATTTTAAGTATGGAGCTATGGAAGTTCAGTGAGATGTCATTTAAACCTCTCTCCACTTTCCAGGAAGGCAAGAAATTTCATAAATGAATTCTACTAGAACTTAGTTTTATACTAGTAGACCTAAAACTTACTTACAAATAATGTCAGACTTTCATAAAGCATTCATGTCACATTTGCTTAAGGACCTTACTTTAAAGAGCTACTCACCAAAATTAAGTTAGGGTCTACTTTACCACCATGCAAAAACCAGTTCTACCACAAAAACTCATTACACTATAAATTACCCTATTCAATAACAATGCATTTATTAATACACAAGGATAAAATTAATCTGTTCATGGCAGTACATTTACAGTTCTGTATTCCTTAAGGTATTCTTCAAGCTGATAAACTCAGAGGTATAACAATTACTTGATGCTCACTAAAACATTAGCAGTAGAAGCCATTTCACAGGGGCCTCAAATAAGGTAAGATCAGGAAGAAAAATTATTCATACAAAAGTCACGAGTTCACTATTTGTCTTTTTGCATTTCAAGAGTAAGAGAAAGACAAAACAAGGCTAAAGTCATTTGCAAAAAACACTGCAAGTAAGTAAACATTCTAATAAGATTGTCCCAACTGACACGTTCAATACGTATCAGAAAGTCATTATTCATCATACATTTCAACTTCATCTCCTGCACATACAAATCATGAAATTCTATTTACTAACTTGCAGTAAAAGACATCAAGCCTGTTTTCCAGAAATAACATCCCAGATGCTACAGCATCTGAAACTGAGAATCTACTGTTCCTTCATGGTTTGCTTTAATGACTATCATCACTTAAGATGCCCACACTATTGCCAATTAAGTTCTTTAACACTTGTGTCTCAGGTAGATAAGCTTTACTACTATAAAAAGAAACAGCCAGCACAGAGGAATTCTACAGCATTCCATTCCAAAAAGTTAGTCTTTTAGGTGAGAACCACCACTGTGTTGCCCAGTAATTCAGAGATGAACAAAGTTTAAACAGACTGAGTTTAACAGTATTTGCTTGTCAGCTCATGTTAAATTAACAGTTTTGAGGTGGTTATGCGTTTACCTTTATCACTACCTTCTTTTTTACCCAATTACTCCCAGCAACTTTAAGTAAGAGACTCAAGTTCCTTGAGTTAAAAGCAAATTAAAACTGGCACGTTACTTGTGAAGAAGCTACTTACCTCTTTCAGAACGTATTTCTTCATTGCATTCCTTGTAAGCTGCTGTTAAAGAGAGCATTCCAAAGTTAATTGCTCTTAGGAAAAAAAGCTCATTTGAGAGAAAATTTAAGTAAGAACCTTCATGAAAAATTCCTAGAGGCACTTAGAAGACTCAACAGTGGGTACTGATATGGTTGGTAGAATGAGTGGAAATACTTAGGTAAGCAATGAAAGCTTAGTTACAACAAGCCGGAAGACAAAGGCCTTGTATTTGTGTTTTAAAGGGCAGAAAGAGAGCATGTCAGAACACTGAGCTTAGCAGGACCTTGCAGTAACAACAAGAAGGAATTAAACCCAGCATCTTGCTGAGGGACTTCCAAACCAGATCTGGTCCTTACTTGACCCATAATAAGTCCCTTATCATCAAATAAAATGCAACCATCCCAGATTATGAGATTGCCATCACGAGATGTCTAGATAAAGCAAGTTGTATTTAAAGACAACAAAGAGCAAGGATCCCTCCTAAATCCAGCATATGCTTTTGCAAAGGCAGATTATTTTCCATATTCACTTGAGATGAATCATGAGAAAGAAAAAGCATCTATAACAAGAAATTGAAATGCCACAGAAATATAAGTTTTATAACCTGTTTTGTTACCTCTTAAGTGAGGTTTTTCCCCTAAAACTGATAAACAAAATATTGTAACAAGAAATTCATACACGCTTACAGTTACAGCATCTTGGTTTTAAGAACCATTCAACTTTTCCACAAAACCAGGATATGCTTGTTTTATGCTACATAACCTACTTCTAAATAACTCGAGAGCCATAGCCATAAACTTCAGTGTCACCACAGTAATTTTTCAAGAGCTAGGAGAGAATTTAAATCAGAAAACTATCCTGTTATTTCAACAGCCATACATTTACAACATCCACTCCATGAAAGTTCTGACCTTGACATCCACATATTGTGTGTGTTGCTGTCATTATCACTTGAAAAACAGACATTTATTCTTAAGACATTACTCTTAAGACCACATGTTTTACATATTTAAAAACTGTACTAAGACTGAGCTATTAACAGCAGCATTTCCAGGATCCATTTTAAGTCTTTACTCTTACTAGAAAGAAAACAGAATGTCCTGGTTTCAGTTGGGATAGAGTTGATTGCCTTCCTAGTAGCTGGTGCAGTGCTATGTTTTGAGTTCAGTATAAGTTGATTTGTCAACTGGAGAGCCAAGGAGTGATCAGCACAACTCGCTCACCCTTTAATAGTCCCATATGGCCACTGGGAAAGTCTAATGGGGAGTGGAGACCAACAGTAGATTATCGTGGCCTGAATGAAGTTACGCCACCGCTGAGTGCTGCCATTCCGGATACGCTAGAACTTCAATAAGAACTAGAGTCAAAGGCAGTCAAGTGGTACACCACAACTGACATTGCTAATGCGTTTTTCTCAATCCCTCTGGCAGCAGAGTGCCATCCACAATTTGCTTTTACTTGGAGGGGTGTCCAGTACACTTGGAATTGATTGCCCCAGGGGTGGAAACACAGCCCCACCATTTGCCATGGACTAATCCAGACTGCACTAGAAAAAGGTGAAGCTCTGGAACACCTGCAATACATCAATGACATCACCGTATGGGGTAATACAGCAGAAGAAGTCTTCGAGAAGGGGAAGAAAATAGTCAAAATCCTTCTGCCAGTTTTGCCATGAAAGAAAGTAAGGTCAAGGGACCTGCACAGGAGATCCAGTTTTTAGGAATAAAATGGCAAGATGGATGTCATCAGATCCCAATGGACATGATCAACAAAATAGCAGCTATGTCTCCACTGACTAATAATAAAGAAACACAGGCCTTCTTAGGTGTCGTGGGTTTTTGGAGAATGCATATTCCAAATTACAGTCTAATTGTAAGCCCTCTCTATCAAGTAACACGGAAGAAGAATGATTTTCAATGGGGCCCTGAGCAACAACAAGCCTTTGAACAAATTAAACAGGAGATTGTTCATGCAGTAGCCCTTGGACCAGTCCGGGCAGGACAGGATGTTAAAAATGTGCTCTATACTGCAGCCAGAGAGAATGGCCCTACCTGGAGCCTCTGGCAGAAAGCACCTGGGGACACCCAAGGCCAACCCCTGGGGTTTTGCAGTCGGGGATACAGAGGATCCAAGGCTCGCTATACTCCAACTGAAAAAGAGATATTGGCAGCATATGAAGGAGTTCGAGCTGCCTCAGAAGTGGTTGGTACTGAAACACAGCTCCTCTTAGCACCCCAACTGCCGGTTCTGGGCTGCATGTTCAAAGGGACGGTCTCCTCTACACATCACGTGACTGATGCCACGTGGAGTAAGTGGATTGCACTGATCACACAACGGGCTCATGTAGGAAACCCTGATCACCCAGGAATTTTAGAAGTGATCACGGACTGGCCAGAAGGCAAAGATTTTGGAATGTCCCCAGAGGAGGAGGTGACATGTGCTGAAGA